>NC_072793.1:44988821-47540927 GCF_028583425.1 Eublepharis macularius
AGAGGTCAGTCTAAAACTGGGATAGCATTTCATTCAGGCCAGCCAAAATTCATTGGGACATTAAGACTGAAGACCAGCAAGGAAAGAGAGAAAGGAGCACATGCTGTTTGCTGTGGCCAGGGCTTTTGTGTGTGTGTGTGGGGGGGGCAATACTCACCAGTACTGGCACTTTTTCTGGGGGATCTCCAAGGTCCTGAGGGGGAGATTATTGGAAATCAGTGCACTCATGAGTACTAGCATTTTAAAAACAACCCCCACAAACACCTTCTAGTGATAGAAATGCTTCAACCCTTCAATGTGCCTCAATAGCTCTGACCAATCAGCCTGTTGGAACCAGAAGAGATGACCCTCGCCTGTCCTCTTCAAGCTGATGAGAAGGGCCAGGTATGTGGGTCTGTACAAAGGGAAGCATAGCATCTTTTTTAAATAAAAAAGGGGGGAAATAAATCCTTTGTGTATGTAGATTCCTCAGACTATGCTACAAATTCTTTGCCTTGGTTGTTTTCTTCCACATCTGTTTGTCAAGCACACCCTTTAGGGAAAAAAGTATGTTTATTTGTGGTTTCCTTGATTGTCTTGATCTGGCTGGGATGGTGAGGGGGAATCAATTGCATTGAATCTTGATATTCTGTATCTAATAAACAGAAACTGGTGACTCTCAAATATGTTTATTTTCTATCTTCCTTCTTTAATTAGGTAATTTAGACATAACTTACATTTCTATTGCTTAATAGAATCCAATACTTTGCATATAAAATCCTTGCCAAAGTAATTATATTCAAAATATACCCTCTCTTCTTTGGTCCTAACATTTTCATATACATAAGCAGATGACCTAATTCTACATTAAATTCACAGTTTAAATAGTAATGTCTTTGATTTTCAACCTGTAGACTCTACTGTAGAGTAGACTATTGCCACTACAGATAATGAAGAGCCACATCTTCAATCCATTTTCCATAATTTTTTTCTGATTACTTTTTAATTTTAATTTTTTTTCTCCAAAAGGAAATCTGGAAATTTGTGTAAGCATTTTCTCACTTGAAATGAGTGAAACACTTTTTAAGACAAGATTTTACCCACCCAAAATATATAGTGTGAAGATTGTTTTTATGTAAGACAATTTATAGCATTAGAGAATCACTTTTCTACTGTACACTAGACATAAACAACACATTTTCAAGGATACATTTATTTGTTAAATATGACCGATTGTGTTCACAATTAATCTGCTATAATATGTATGATGATGGAGGGTTGGATCCAGACTAACATTTTCCATGGCCTCAATGATCCCACACCAGATGCTTATAGAATATTCAAACACTGATTCTTTTAAATTTCATTAAAATGCCAAAAAGTATATTTTTATATGCTAATGAATTGATTTCATGTGGTTAAAGCAGTAAGATCCATTTAAGTTTGGCAAGTAAATAAGCTATGCACATATTTCATTTCTCCCAAATTTCTAGGGGTTTTTTTCTGGGAAAAAGCTCTAAAAATGGTAAACACATTTTAGACCAGCTCTGCCACTTCATGCATGAACAGACATTAAAATAGAATGAGAAATCCTATCAAACATTGCTAGCAGAATACCCTGTCTCTTTTTCATGGATACCATCTTTCTTTCTTTCTTTCTTTCTTTCTTTCTTTCTTTCTTTCTTTCTTTCTTTCTTTCTTTCTTTCTTTCTTTCTTTCTTTCTTTCTTTCTTTCTTTCTTTCTTTCTTTCTTTATGTGATTCACACAAGAATTACAACCAAAATATAGTTCTGCCTAAGGCAAATCCTTCTTAGCTTTTATATTTAAAGTATAAATATATTATTGTTCAATATTTAAGAAAGAATTTGCATGAAAAAGACTTAATCAGAAACAGCTTTTTGCTCTCTTGTATTATACTGTACATAATTGAATTGACTCAGTGTTAGCCAATATAAAGAAGTCAGAAGCTGCTATATTCTGACAAGAGATGGGCACGAAACAAATCATGGAGCAAAATTCTGAATGGAATGGCTGGTTCATTTTCAAAGAAACGTGTTCCATGGGTCCATGTTTTTACGGAACAAACAACTTTTCCTGCTGTTCCATTCCATTCCTGGTTCGGGAAGCCAGACACTTCACACCATTCAATCCATCGCCTAGGCAACGGTGGTAGTCTTTTGGTTGCCCCCAATCTGAGGCTGCCACACTTGATTGGCAGCTGTCCCTGCGAACTAGAGAGCTCCCACTCTGGCCCATCCAGTCAGGAAAAGGGCCAGCCCCTCAAAGTAGCTGCCAGCAGACACTCCAGTTTTTACTACTGTGAGGAGAAAAATTACAGGAGGGGGGGGGGAACCATGGATCATGCCTTTCCTGGTGTTCAATCTCTCTGAACTTGGGGGATCTTTAGAGGATAGTGAGGACTAGGTCCCCTGCAAATTTGGTGGGTACTGGACATTGGGAACATCAATTTGTAGCCCCTCAAAGTAGCTTCCAGCAGACACTGCAGTTTTTGCCACTGTGAAGAGAAAATGACAGGAAAGGGAGGGACCCATGGATCATGCCTTTCCCGGGGTTCAATCTCTCTGAAACTTGGGAGCGGGGGTTTAGAGGACAGTGAGGACTAGGTCACCTGCAAATTTGGTGAGTATTGGACATTGGAAAAGTCTTGTTTAGTTTGGCTGTGAGTGTGAAGGTGCCCGTTCTGGGCTCCCTCGAACCACAAACCTGTTCAGAACCGGCTCAAGTTTGGCTAATTTGTGGCTCGTGTTCTGTGAAAATGAACGAACCACAAACCACATGGTTCATTTTTTTCCCTGTTCCTTGCCCATGTCTACTTCAGATAGATCAGGATATGTACCAATTAAGGCATCATAGGTTTTCATTTACTTATTCAGATACCAAGATGTGTATGCCAGAGGGAGTTTGAGGTAGTTTGCTATGTTCCACAGCTTAGATTCTCCAAGGTTCAGAGCCTGTGATGGAATCTGAAGTGCAGGGAGCAGATCACCCATCTTTGTTGAGCCCCTAATATGCACAACAGACTTATCCAATCTAGAGGCTTTTAACTGCCTACCAATAGGAGAGGATGATGTTCCACAGCCCTGCCTTCTTCCAAATCCAGTGAAGGTGGATGCCATCACATCTCTCTGTGCCATTTTGAGTTCCCTTTGCCATCGGCCACTGAAACAAATGGGGCTAAACCTGACCCCATAGCAGATGGGACAAGATTGATTGATTAGATTTTTAGCTGGCCCTCCCCACAAGCAGGCTCAGGGCAGGTTACAATCATAAATAAATTACAATAAATAAAACTAATAAAATACATCTCAGTACCAACATGGATTTCAGCATTCCAGATGGTGCACCCTTCCCCCTGTCCCTGCCTACCATACACAAGGGAAGAAAAGGGTGGAGGTGTGGGTTGGTGAAACTCTAACTCCTCAAGAGGGCGAGAGACAGGTTTTAGGAATGAATGCGGAGGGACCTAGACAAGATGGAAGCTAATCTTAATGCTCTTGGGTGTCAATTGATGCTGTAGTTTCACATTCAGGGTTATTCCCTATTGGAAATATGGAAAATTGGAACATGAAGGCATGCAGAATTGTACCATACAGGTCAGTTTTAAAAACCTCCAAATTGTTGCTTAAACGAAACAAATGAGTTTTTCTTTCTGTTAGCGAGGCCTTCACCAGAACCAGAATATTTATTGCATGTGGCCAAAGGCCATTACAATCAAGCAAATAAAACTCATAAGCAAAACATAAACACCAAACAATAAAACACATAAAATACATTAAAACACAAGAGCACCTTTGTTATATACATAGATGGAGTCTCAACTGTTAAGCACAGACCAAACCCTGATTTTCTTAGCTACCAGGGCAAACTGTGCTGCTCCATAAGAAATGTGTAGATCCAAATCAGAAAGAAAGAGGGTTAATTTTTCATCAAGAAAAAGAACTATAATAGAAGCAATCTGGTGGCAGTGATGGTTGGAGGAGGGGAAGAAAGATTTTGGAATGAAAATATTCCATTTGTTTGGATGATTTGTCTTCCCAACATGATGCAAGCACTGCTTTCCAGCTGAACTCCTCTTGCACTTTACCTCCAATTAAAGAAGAGGCCTGGGGTCATTTGGTTA
This sequence comes from Eublepharis macularius, assembly GCF_028583425.1. Classification (NCBI taxonomy): domain Eukaryota; kingdom Metazoa; phylum Chordata; class Lepidosauria; order Squamata; family Eublepharidae; genus Eublepharis; species Eublepharis macularius. The sequence continues at coordinate 44,992,943 of NC_072793.1, forward strand.
TTGTGTGGATTATTGACAGCCTAGGCTTGAAGAGGATTTATTTCAAGCTCTTTGAATGCTTTGCTTCTTAGTTGTTACTTCTTAGTCTACTTGGAATTTAGAATGCAACTAGTATTTAATTAATCACCCTGCACTTGATTGTGCATAAATCCATCTTTAACTCAGCATGTAGTGAATCTTCCTGTCTTGGGGCAACAGGAACCTGTTGACATACCGTTGCTCTGTAGGCTTGTAAGGAACAGCCTGCCATACTCCCATTAAACAGAAGATTACAAGATAAGCATCAAATAATAATAATAAAAAACCTCCTGCTGGTTCTATTTCATTGGGCACAAATGAAAGAAGCAAATCTCCAAAGCAAATAGAAGAGCAGTGCTATCAACCATCATCTAAGATGAATACTCCTAACCATGCAATCCTAAACAATCACATCCTTCAAAGTCAAGCAGAAGTGTAACTCAGGACTGTAGTGAAAGAAACCATCAGCCTTTGTGGATAGGCAACTTGCTGTCCATTACTGAAAAGCACAACATCATTCATCATTAGAATGGCAATTAATAGAATCTATAATTTAGAGACATTCTCTTATAGTTGCTACATGTTGGATCCTCACAATAACCTTGTGGATTTTCCAGATCCTGGTTTGAGAGTCTAACCTAGTGGTACTCACTCAACAGCTCTTGGAAAGCCACATTTGTAGTTACCATCAATCAAAAGAGCCACATTTACTTCCATCCCTGGTTTGAGGCCTGCACCTCAGGGAGGCTCACAGCATACCAGTTTCTCCAGCTGCAGAAACCACCTGCCAACCACAAGCCCCATCAGTCAGGGGGCTTGCCCAGTTTCAGATATCAGAAGAGGCACAGGTGATATGACAAGAGGCCACATGTACATCCTGAGCTGTCTCTTGTTATTTCTCCTTCACTTACCTTTTAGCTATGTTCAATTTATGTTGAAGTCCTATACGCCTTCTTATTAAAAGAGAAAGTGGTTGTAAAAGTTTTTTTTCCCCTGTGTGGCACTGGCTTGTTTTAAGCCTGTTCATGATCCCATATAACACATGGGCCGATTCCAGACGGCCCTCTGCCTCCCGAAACGTTGCGCGTCGTCGCGCGTCGTCGCGCGGAAAACGCGAAATATCGCGTTTTCTTGCGCGAGTTTTGCGCAACCTCGCGCAAAACTCGCAGGGGAAAACGCGATATTTCGCGTTTTCTGCGCGACGACGCGCAACGTTTCGGGAGGCAGAGGGCCGTCTGGAATCGGCCATGGAGTTTGAAGGCAAGCATTTGTATAAGCACTAGGCACTGCATTCAGGTGTGTTAGAAAGAAGTATGGCATTCAAAGGCAGCATTGCAAAACACACGAGCAGTGCTTCAGAAAAGGACAGACTTGTTTATGTGTGCTTTGTGGCAGCATACAGACATATGTACAACAGTAATGTAATAAACTGTGGCTTAATTAAACACTGGCTTGCTCCACCAACCCTAGTAAATATCTGACATAGTAAAACCCCAGTTTGTGCTTGAGTAATGTAATAAACCATGGCTTACTTAAACACTGGCTTGTTCCACAAACTCTAGTAAATATCTGACATAATAAACCCCAGTTTATGCTTGAGTAATGTAATAAACCATGGCTTACTTAAACACTGGCTAGTTCCACAAACTCTACTAAATACTTGACATAATAAACCCCAGTTTGTGCTTGAAATACTTTTTGTCTGTTCTTTGCCTCCTTTTCTATCTTTTAGCAGTCAGGACATCCTTCCTATTCTGCATCTCTGGGCCAGGCAGCCGTAAAGGTCAGTTGTTCTCAACAAGCAGTGGTTTGCAAGTTTAGTAGTCACGACAACCTTCAGCTGGGGCCTACAGATCTCCCAACTGATCTCCAGACTACTGAGATCAGATCCCCTAGAGAAAGTAGATTATTTGGAGGAGTCTACAGTATTATGTCCCGCTAAGGTCCCTCCCCTCCTGAAATCCTGCTCTCCCTAGGCTCCACCCCCAAATATCCAGGAATTTCCCAACTCAGACTTGGCCTCCCTGCAACAAACCACAATTAGTGAAAACTTGTGTTAATGTATAAATTAGAGATCCTAGTCTGAAATCACAGTTTTGATTCCAGCAACAGTTAGCTAGATTGTCCACATTCATATATGGGTTTGCTGAACTTTTGGTTTGGAAATAATGGTTGAGCATGATGTCTGCATACAGCTTCTCTGTGAGTGCATGCATGCACGCATTAGCATTACAGCCTTTATTTCTAGTCCTGTGAAATAAAAATATTTGGAGCCTATGTCTTTTCTTGATTAACTGTTTTTTTTTATAATTGATTGTTTACTTTGTTTATAATCCATCTATCACCAAGACTCAAAAAGGATTACAACATTTTAAAAAATGCAATAAAACAGTATGTTTTTTTAAAAAAAACTTTATTACAAAATGAGAGTACTCTCAAACAATTCCGTTTTACACATTATGCAGAATAAAAGAGCTATGGGAGCAATAGTTACTAGTTTCTCATTCTCATTTTAAAGGCTATCATACTTTGGTTTGAAAATTATAGGCACAAAAGGAACAATCCTCATCACTTAAAGGACTAGAAAGACAAGGATGCTAGAAGCTTTGCAGCAAATGTGTCTGGCAACTGAACATACTATTTTCCACATCTGCAACCACTCATGAGCTGAGCCAAGCCTGACATCTCTTCACCTCGCAGCTGTTCAACTTGAGCATCATGTTGGACAATTTTGTGGCTGTGTAGTAGTTATGGTGGTGAAATTTCACTTTCTTCAGCCTTCCAGCCATTTTTGCAATTGAACAGTAGGTGAAATTAATTTTCCCCCAGAGTCATGGGTGGTGGGGTCAGGTACTTAAATAACGTTGGGGGGGAGGGGATGATGACTACCATAGGTCTCTACTAGGGATGTGCGTTTCGGCATTCAGAATGCCGAAAGAATGCCGAAACAAAAGTGTTTCGGCATTCTTCAAGAATCCCGAAACGTTTCGGGGAATGCCGAAACGTTTCGGGATTGCCGAAAGAAAAACCCGAAACGTTTCGGGATTCTTTCGGCATTCTTTCGGCATTCGAGAATCGCCATTTTGATTTTGCTAGCCGTTTGCCTTAGCAAGCGGCTAGCAAAATCCTGCTGGAAGCAAAGGCTTCCTGCAGGCTTTTAGAAGAGGGGAGGGGGGGAGAAGGAGTGAATCACTCACTCCTTCTGTCACCCCCCACCCCTCTTGCAAAGGAGGATAGGGAATCCTGCTTTGCCTTGCAAATGCAAGGTGCAAGCATTGCATTGCACTTTGCATTTGCAAAGCAGCAGAGATTCCCGCCAAAACTAACAGGTAGGGGAGGGGGAGCAGGAGGAGGGTGGCTCTTGGAGTGTGGGTGGGGAAAGGCAGGGGACTGGGGACTTTAGGAGTCACCAATCCCACTGCTGCATTCTCATGCCAGCCAATAGATTTAAATCTTTGGCTGAGGCTGCAGCAGGGGATTTAAATTTGGAGCAAGACTGTCTGGAACACTTCTGTTGCTGCTGCTGCTGAGCTGTGACCGAGAGAGGAGAAGAAGAGAGACTGCACCTGGAGCCTGGAGGACATCTGCCTGGAGGATCAACTGTGCTGGACATCCTGAGAGGACACCTGGTAGGCCTTTTTAAAATTTTTGTAAATTTTTTTGATGCTGGGCAATGTGCTGCTGTGGCCTGCCTCTGCAAAAAGGTGTTGCAGTTTATTCTTGGCATGGCCTGGGGGACAGGTTGGGCAGACAATGTTTGATGGTGGGGTGGGGGTTTCAGCATTGGTTGTTGTGCTTGCCTTCTTAAAGCTTGATCCACTGTTTTAAGATTAAAACAAGAGTGTGCCAGCTTTGGGCCTACACAGGCCAGAAGCCTTTCTTCTGGCTGGCTCTCACAGTTGTGCTCCACAATCTGGAATGGTGTGGCTTGCTTTTCTGTGTCTGGTCCCCTGCTTGCAAGGATTCCCAACAGGCTCCGTCCTGATCAACTGTGCCAGCCTGTGGGCCACACACAGGTATGGCCTGGGGGACAGGTTGGGCAGACAATGTTTGATGGTGGGGGGGGGGGGTTCAGCATTGGTTGTTGTGCTTGCCTTCTTTAAGCTTGATCCACTGTTTTAAGATTAAAACAAGAGTGTGCCAGCTTTGGGCCTACACAGGCCAGAAGCCTTTCTTCTGGCTGGCTCTCACAGTTGTGCTTCACAATCTGGAATGGTGTGGCTTGCCTTTCTGTGTCTGGTCCCCTGCTTGCAAGGATTCCCAACAGGCTCCGTCCTGATCAACTGTGCCAGCCTGTGGGCCACACACAGGTATGGCCTGGGGGACAGGTTGGGCAGACAATGTTTGATGGTGGGGGGGGGGGGTTCAGCATTGGTTGTTGTGCTTGCCTTCTTTAAGCTTGATCCACTGTTTTAAGATTAAAACAAGAGTGTGCCAGCTTCGGGCCTACACAGGCCAGAAGCCTTTCTTCTGGCTGGCTCTCACAGTTGTGCTTCACAATCTGGAATGGTGTGGCTTGCTTTTCTGTGTCTGGTCCCCTGCTTGCAAGGATTCCCAACAGGCTCCGTCCTGATCAACTGTGCCAGCCTGTGGGCCACACACAGGTATGGCCTGGGGGACAGGTTGGGCAGACAATGTTTGATGGTGGGGGGGGGGGGGGTTCAGCATTGGTTGTTGTGCTTGCCTTCTTTAAGCTTGATCCACTGTTTTAAGATTAAAACAAGAGTGTGCCAGCTTCGGGCCTACACAGGCCAGAAGCCTTTCTTCTGGCTGGCTCTCACAGTTGTGCTTCACAATCTGGAATGGTGTGGCTTGCTTTTCTGTGTCTGGTCCCCTGCTTGCAAGGATTCCCAACAGGCTCCGTCCTGATCAACTGTGCCAGCCTGTGGGCCACACACAGGTATAGCCTGGGGGACAGGTTGGGCAGACAATGTTTGATGGTGGGGGGGGGGGGGTTCAGCATTGGTTGTTGTGCTTGCCTTCTTTAAGCTTGATCCACTGTTTTAAGATTAAAACCAGAGTGTGCCAGCTTCGGGCCTACACAGGCCAGAAGCCTTTCTTCTGGCTGGCTCTCACAGTTGTGCTTCACAATCTGGAATGGTGTGGCTTGCTTTTCTGTGTCTGGTCCCCTGCTTGCAAGGATTCCCAACAGGCTCCGTCCTGATCAACTGTGCCAGCCTGTGGGCCACACACAGGTATGGCCTGGGGGACAGGTTGGGCAGACAATGTTTGATGGTGGGGGGGGGGGTTCAGCATTGGTTGTTGTGCTTGCCTTCTTTAAGCTTGATCCACTGTTTTAAGATTAAAACAAGAGTGTGCCAGCTTCGGGCCTACACAGGCCAGAAGCCTTTCTTCTGGCTGGCTCTCACAGTTGTGCTTCACAATCTGGAATGGTGTGGCTTGCTTTTCTGTGTCTGGTCCCCTGCTTGCAAGGATTCCCAACAGGCTCCGTCCTGATCAACTGTGCCAGCCTGTGGGCCACACACAGGTATGGCCTGGGGGACAGGTTGGGCAGACAATGTTTGATGGTGGGGGGGGGGGGGTTCAGCATTGGTTGTTGTGCTTGCCTTCTTTAAGCTTGATCCACTGTTTTAAGATTAAAACCAGAGTGTGCCAGCTTCGGGCCTACACAGGCCAGAAGCCTTTCTTCTGGCTGGCTCTCACAGTTGTGCTTCACAATCTGGAATGGTGTGGCTTGCTTTTCTGTGTCTGGTCCCCTGCTTGCAAGGATTCCCAACAGGCTCCGTCCTGATCAACTGTGCCAGCCTGTGGGCCACACACAGGTATGCTGCTTTGGCCAAGGTAACCCTTTTTGGTTGCTGGCCTGGCACTCACAGTTGTGCTCCACAATCTGGAATGGTGTGGCTTGCGTTTCTGTGTCTGGTCCCCTGCTTGCAAGGATTCCCAACAGGCTCCGTCCTGATCAACTGTGCCAGCCTTCGGCCCACACACAGGCCTGCTGCTCCGGCTTTGGTAACCCTTCCCGTTTGCTGGCCTGGCACTCACTGTTTTGCTTCACATTCAGGTTGTTTATCGTTGGTGGACCTCTTCTGGACTGGACTGCACTTGGTTGACATCGGCCTGCAGATCTCTGCGTGGAGGATCAACATTGCTGGACATCTGCACTGGTGGACTGGTAGGGTTGTTGTTAAATTTGGTTTTTGAGCTTATGTCTGCTGCTGTGCCTACCTGCAAGCATATGCTTTGGCTCTGTCTTTATGGCTTGGGCCCGGGGGGGGGGGGCATTTTCTGGTTGGGCAAGAGGATATTGTTTGGGGGTTAGGGGGGCCAGCATTGATCGCAGTGCCTGCTTTCTTTCATGTTTCATTTTTCAAGTTTGAGTGTGGGGTGGGCATGAACTGCTGTTTCACAGGACTAAAAAATGAGTGTGCCAGCTTCTGGCCTGCACAGGCCAGAAGCTCTGCTGGGTGGATGTGTTTTGTTTTGCTGCTGGTTGGCCCTAGCCTTTAAGGGGGGGGGGCTGACTTGGCTTGTGCAACGGGGCCTTGAATTTTGGGGTTGCGTGTGCGGCGTGTGGTGTTGACTCTGCTAACATTTCCAATTTTCTTGACAGCATCGTGGAGGAGAGGAGGACCAGCTGCAAGACCGCCTGAACATCGCTGGACTGCAGGACTGGTGTTACTGTGAGCGAGTCCGGGTTCACATTTGGGTGGCCTTGGGGGTGGGTTCTTGCTAGCTTGGGAGGGGGGAGGCTCATCTTCAAAACACCACATCCACACCCCACACCGACATACCACAGAAACATCGGTCCCGCTAAATAGTGTCTCTTAGGTAGGTAGGCCAGTTGGTAGGTGATCAGTGGATAATTGCCCTCAACATAATTATTAGGGAAACCGAGCCTAGTTTTTTTTAAAAAACTAAATAGGGACTCACAGGGAAAGCATTAGTGAGTGAGTGTTAGGTTTGAATTCTATATATATATATATATATATATAAAAATTTGTAATAGCTGTCAATAGGCTTCCCATTAGTGCCCCCATAACTAGGGTTCCACTGCCCATCTCTGGCACCCGTGGTGGTGCCAGGCCGGCCCGGGCATACTAGTGTGTGAGTGTTTAAGGCTTTGTCACCTGTTATTGGGGTTTAGGGCCAGCTCAATTCCAGAGGAATTCAGCTGATTGGCAGGCTCAGGTTCCCTGACATAAATAGGGTTGCTTAAAAAGGCACTTGATTGTTCATCTCCAAGTCACAGAGCCACTAGAAACACAGATTTATAGCAGGTTAGTTAGGTCTTGAAAACAAAGTTGACCTTTGTTTTCTAAATCTTTTCTGATTAGTTAGGGTTGAATTTGGGAGGGGAAAGTATGTCAGAGAGGAAAGCAGAGAGGGGACCCGGGGGAAAGGCTAGGGAGAAATCTAGAGGGGAGGAGGGGAGGGGGAGGGGGACTGCTGCGGCAGCCCCTCCATCTGAGCGGAGGAGGCCCTCCCCTGCGCTGCTGCCGTTCACCAGCCTGGCTTCTGGTGACAGGAAGAGGGTTCGCAAGACTCTCTTTCCTGAGGCAGCTGCTGGAGGGCCACCCCCAACCCGGGTGCGTGAGGCAGGGGCTGGCACTGGGCAGGGGCCTGCTGCTGAGGCTCCTCCTCCTCCAGTGGTTGCGAGCCAGCTGCTGGAGGAGGGGCAGCATGTGGTGTCTCCTGGGATGGGCGCGGAGCACATGACTTTCCCTGCGCTCCCGCTCACCCCAGGAACCCGGAGGATGTTGGAGGAACTGCCCGTGAGACCCCCCCTGGGGCGGTCCACCCCAGTTTCCTCTGAGGCCAGCAGCAGGCCTCTCGCGGCTGTGCAGGAGGAGAGGACGCGGGAGGAAGAGGCAGAGACTGTGGTGGAAGAGCCCACATCTCTGCCCCTTCAGCCTCGTCCATCCCCACCTGCCCGGCCGAGAGTGGGACACGGTGTGTCCGGCCAGAGCACCTCACAGGAGGTGCCGCAGGGTGGTCCCGAACGCGCTTCTCCTGGGAAGCGTGGGATGCCCTTTTCCTCCGAAATCTGGAAGCACTTCCAGACAACGGAGGATCCCCGAGCAGCCCTGTGCCTGCATTGTAGGCAGCGCGTCAGCCGTGGCAAAGATGTGTGGCATCTCTCCACGTCTGGGATGAGGCACCATATGAAGAGGCACCACCAGGCGGTGCTTCTTCGGGAGGAGGGTTCGAGTGGCGCCGCACGGCCGCCAGCTAGCCAGAAGGAGGCAGGCTCCTCTGGTGCTCTCCCCCCAAGGGTACCTGCAGGAAAGGGACGCCAAGCCTCTCTCCCGGAGATGCTTGGTATGCAGGGCGCTAGTGTGCCCAGAGAGGGGATCCGGAGGGCGAGCAGGCGCATCACGCGCCACATCGTCAACATGATAGCAGTGGATGGGCAACCGTATTCCGTAGTTGAAGACTTCGGCTTCTCAGGGCTGCTCCAAGATTGCTTTCCCTGGTACGCCGTCCCTGCTCGCACGTCGTTGAGCAGATCGGTGGTGCCCTCGTTTTACAGGGCTGCCAGGGATCATGTGAAGGCACAGCTGTCCCGGGTTGCCGGGAGAACTGTGCACTTCACATCGGACATCTGGACCTGCCCAAGTGTGCAGCAAGCGTACCTCTCGCTTACTGCTCACTGGTGGGAACCCGAGTCGGTTCTGGGTGGGGGCCGGGGGGAGGTGCCTAGCACAGCTAGACAGGGAAGGATGCGAGACCGCCAGGCCGGCTACTGCAAGGCCTTGCTTCACGCCGAGGTGCTCGACGTGTCCCACACGGCGGAGAACATCGCTGCCACCTTAAGGAGACAGTTGGACGAGTGGATAGGCCAGGGACCCGCCACCGTGGGATGCATGGTGACGGACGGTGGCAAGAACATGAGGGCAGCGGCGCATCTAGTGAGCCGAGAGAGCGTCTACTGTGCCGCTCACAAGCTTCACCTAGTGGTGAGAGATGCGCTGGGGTTGGGCTCCTCGAAGGAACCCGTGGATACCCGGACCCGTGAACTCCAGTTACTTGTCCAGAAATGTCGGAGGCTCACGGGTCACTTCTCGCGCAGCGTGAAGGCCACGCACGAACTGCGCCAGACACAGGTCAGGACAGGTGTGCCAGAGCACGCTCTGATCACTGACGTCAGCACTCGCTGGAACTCCACCTGCGCCATGCTTGAGCGCTTGGTGGAGCAGCAGGCCGCACTCCACGCGTGGCTCTCCGAGCACCGCGGTGCGAGTCAGGTGGGTGAGTTCAACCGGGAGGATTGGCTCACCATCACCCAGACAGTGGAGGTCCTGAAGCCCTTCAAGGACTTCACTGTGGCGGTCTCGTCAGACACGGCGACCCTCGGTCTGGTCATTCCCCTGGTGCACACGCTCCAGAGGAATCTGGCCACCCTTGCAGACCGGGTCGCGCCCCGTGCTGACCTTGTTCCAGCGGTGCGCGCATTAGTGAGAAGGCTGCAGCAGGGCATAGCTGCCAGGCTAACTCCTCTCACTAAGGAAGAGTCATACATGTTGGCGACCATGTGTGACCCGCGCATAAAGGGCACTTTCGCCGAGCGGGACGGGAACCTCACCCAAGCCAGAGACGGGCTCTGCTCTTGGGTGAGGCGCAGGCAGGCCAAGAGGGGACGCCTGTCGACAGGGGGGACGCAAGAGGGGCCCTGCCGTGCGGGTCCCTCTGACGCCCCCTCTGCGCAGGCCCCCCCCGAGGCCACCACCGGAGTGCCGATGGAGATGGAGATGCTCCGGTGGGCCCTCGTCCCCTCTGGGGTCGTGAGGACCGTGAGAGAGGATCCGGCGGAGGCGATGGTCAGGGACTACCTCGCGGAGCCCTGCGAGTCGCTCTCCACCGATCCGCTCAGCTACTGGGCCAGGAAGGAGTCGGTCTGGCCGGACCTCTCCCTCGAGGCGCAGCGGCTGCTCTCATGCCCTCCGACGAGCGTGGAGAGCGAGCGCGTCTTTTCACATGCGGGCGACATTGTCGGCCCACATCGCACTCGCCTTCTCCCATGGAGAGTCGAGCAGTTGACCTTCCTGAAGGTCAACTCTCGCCTCTTCGATTTCTCAGGACTGGACTTCCAGAGTGACTGAGGTGAGCCCAACTTGTGGCCTGCATCCTCTATGAGTCCAATCCTTTGGAATCGCGCTCTCCCCTGTATAAAACCCTGTATATACAGTTAAAACCGGCCAGTAGAGGGAGGGTGGTTAGGAACCAGTGGCAAAGGGAAAACACCCAGCAATTTGAAAGCCCCCCCCCCAGGGTATTCAAAACATCTCCCATCACTGAGACATACCCTGTGGGACCAAATTTATTATGAGAAATAATGCCCCAGAAACATGGATTGCTACTGGAGGGAGAAACAGGTTAGATAGGGATTGCTTAGGTGTTTTTATCAGATGAACTCCTTGTAAAAAAAAATTGTAGAAGAATTGTTGTACTGTTTTTTGCAAGTTGATGTTCCGTTCATGTAAAAAAAAGGAAAAAAAACCAAAAAAAAATGTTGTGATTATGTTTTTTAAAAGTTGATTGAATGTTCATAAAAAAAAAAAACCCAAAAAAATGTTGTGATTATGTTTTTTAAAAGTTGATGTTCCGTTCATGTAAAAAAAAGGAAAAAAAACCAAAAAAAAATGTTGTGATTATGTTTTTTAAAAGTTGATTGAATGTTCATGTTTAAAAAAAAAAAAATTTGATGTTAATGTTGGGTTTGCATGGTTGGGGGATGCGGGTAGAGTGGTGGATGGGCACCGGCCAATGATGATCTCTCACAGATGTTCCCAGGTAAATTCTGAGGCTGGTGTGGGGGTGGGGGGAGACCTCTGCAGAACTGCTCCAGAAATACCATTGTCCAGTGCCTTGGAAGTGCCCAGTTCAGCTTTGTGTGTCTGAACTGAAAGCACAGCCACAGGAAATGACATAGGTTCTGCTGGACCCTGTTGCAGTGGTTCCCCCCCCATTTAGTCATGTTATGGAGGGAGAGTTGTATTAGGCTGGTAGTTATGATCATCTTCTGTTTCCATGCCCTGTTGTGCCCGCTCACTATGTAACCTGCTGTAATGTTCAAAACTTTACTGTTTGTCCATTTCAAAAGAAAAATTGTGTTTAAGATTCTCTGATGTGTAGTTAATTGTGTTGTGTTGTGCTATGAGGGACAATAAGTGTAATATGTTGTGATTTGTTGACCACTTGTAATTTGAAAATGAGAAAATAAAGGTTTTTTAAACTTAATGATTGTGTGTCTGTGTTCCCTTCTTTGATGGGAGGTTGGTTCCCAGCATAGGGAACAATGGGGCAGGCTGGCCAGCCTGTTCCTGGGGTACTGGGTGTGGGGCAGCTGAGGGTGGTTTTGGTTCTGAGACGGGCTGAGTGGAGGATTTGGGTCTGTGTGTGGCAGCTGGGGTGGGGGAACTGGGTTTGTGTGGGGCTGTAAGGAGTGGACTATGGGGGATGAGAGCACTGGTTGTCCCTTGTGCCCAAGTAGGCCCCTGCTACTGTCCTGGTGTGGGCTTCCATGCCTCCATCAGTTGCTGGCCCTCCTTTGCCATCTTTTTCTGAAATTTTCCTAGGGCTGCCAAACTCCTGGTTGGGCTTGAGTTCAGGTTAGAGAGAGTAGTTCCCTACAGAGAAACTGGCTGCTTCCAAGGGCAATCTCTTTAGAGGGCAAATGCGGACCATGGATTCTGGGGGAGATCCCTACTCAGATTTTCCTTTCCACAAGTCCCACCCCCAAATTGCCAGTAACTTCCAAGGCCAGAGTTTGCCACCCCAGAGAGATCCCGTTCCCACCCTCTTAGCCTTGGCATGAAAGTTGTAGCCCCCATGGAACGCTTCCAGGTTCCTGATTCCAAGCCCAATGACACCAATGTAAGACAATCCAGACCTCCATCAAAAATGGATTTTAAGTAGCAGTGGGATTGGGCTGCATTTCAGTCATTCACATATCTGGTTGTGTTCCCAAACATTTAGCTTATGTTTTTTTAAATCAGCGTATGGCACTGAAGGACACTTTTAAATGGTTCTAAAAACATTTTTTTATTATGAAGTATTTAATGTGGCATTGATCAAGGGCAGGCCTTTTGGCCAAATGAGCAGTATCAGTACAGTAAAATTTAGACTAAGCTCATAGGAGGAAAAAGCATTCACACTGTGAAGTGGGAAGAAAGTTTCAATTTACATGTACCATGGACTCCGAAAAAGACATGTAAGTGGGATCCAGACCAAATCAGGCCTGCTTTCTCCCTTGAAGATATCAATTGATGATAGTGCTTATGTCACATCATGAGAAGACAAGGTTCACTAGAAAAGACAATAATGCTAAGAAAAATTGAAGGCAGTAGGGAAAAGAAGAATACCCTAGATGTGGTAGATTGACTGCGGTTTGCAATACATGGACAAGGTTTTTGGGATACTGTGGAGCTCAATATAATTCTAAAGTACACCACAAGTGATTTGAATGCATAAAACATACAGACACATACACATAAAATGTATATACCCCCTCCCCACCAAATTAAAGGTTTATCTTATGCCCCGGTTTTCTCCCCCATGGGAACCTAGAGTGGTTTACACATTGCTGTTCTCCCTTGATTTGTTTCACCCTCATCACAACCAGGCTAACAATAGACAGCTGCTCCATGCCTCACATTGGAGTGACTCCACCGATGGCCTTCTTAGTTGTTGGAGGGGGTGGAGGGGGGGGAGGAAGGAAACAACGCACTCCTGCCCACTCTATCTGGGGCCTAGGTGACCAAATTGCTTGGCCTTGGCAAGGAGCCAGTGGTGGGGCGGCACTGGTTCTGGGGCCCCGTCCAGAACATTTGTCCAGGGCCCCAAAATCACGTAGACTGCCTCTGGAAAACACAACACAATTGTTTACTTAGGCTGAGCCAAGAACATCCATCAAGCCTACAAGGCACAGAATCAGAGTCTGCCAGATTCTAGACCAACTCTCTAGCCATTGCACTACAGTGGATATCTAAAAACTGTTCATACCCCCACCAGCAACTTGAACATTTTTCTCCAAAAGGCACAACTTGGCTGGGTCTCAAAAAGGACTATGATGCATGGGCCTGTCAATGCATACTGGTACTAAGGCTCTGGCCGGGGGGAGGGGGGCATTGTGCCAATGCCACCCTGGCTTTGGAAGGGGACAGTAAAATAGAAGAAATAATCTAGCTTCAGTGCCTCCCCCCCTTCTCTGTCTCTCTCTCTCTCTATAATGTGAGTGAAAACATTACTATACCATCACTGAAGCCTACAGGATACTTAGGGTCTGTTCACACACGCATGATCATTTAATGGCAATGCTCTGGCATGATGATGTTTGTTCTAGGAGGTGATGTGATCATCACACAAGGCTGGGGAGCACGCACAATTCACAGCAGGCAGATTTGGGCCACAAGGGATCCTGCTTTGGCCTGTAGGGCCCAAATCAGCCCACTGCAAAGCACAGGCATACTCTCAGGGCAGCCAGATGACATCAGTGACATCACGGCAGCAGCCCCTGGAGCGTACCTTGAAGGCTCATTCACTGACTTTCCCCCTTCGGGGTGATAGGTGAGAGTGGGGGATCCCCCACCAAGGGGAAACGGATCCCTAATTGTGTCTGAGGTTGTGGAAATCAAATGGGTCATTACCTCCATATTGCTTCTGTCTTTGAGGGACTTACATGCACATTATATTTAACTCCAGATTTCTTGATTGTCAAGGAATGCATGTGGTGGGGGGTAGGGGGGAAGGGTGGGAGAAGGGCGGCATTTGGCATGCAAAATGCCACCCCTGGCAAGACAAGCCTCTCCCAGCTGTCGGTGGTAGAGATGAGAGCAGAGCACCCACTTGGGGAGGCCATGAAATGGCCCCCCCAAGTGGGAGCAGGCTGAGCCTTGGTGGGGGGATGGGAGGAAGGGTGGGAGAAGGGCCCCAGAGGGTTGGGGGGGGGATTTTGTTGCTGTGGTTCCCCCCCATTAAGTCATGTTATGGAGGGAGAGTTGTATTAGGCTGGTAGTTATTATGATCATCTTCTGTTTCCATGCCCTGTTGTGCCCGCTCACTATGTGACCTGTTGTAATGTTCAAAACTTTACTGTTTGTCCATTTCAAAAAAAAAATTGTGTTTAAGATTCTCTGATGTGTAGTTAATTGTGTTGTGTTGTGCTATGAGGGACAATAAGTGTAATATGTTGTGATTTGTTGACCACTTGTAATTTGAAAATGAGAAAATAAAGGTTTTTTAAACTTAATGATTGTGTGTCTGTGTTCCCTTCTTTGATGGGAGGTTGGTTCCCAGCATAGGGAACAATGGGGCAGGCTGGCCAGCCTTCTCTGCGGGTGGTGGGGGGGTCAGGGGGGTGGTTGTCTGTGTGCCAGGGCAGGTGCTCTTTCCCAGGGACGATTTGGCACTGCCACCATTGTGGCACCCCTTGTCTGTGCAGAACTGCCCTGGGAAAGAGAGTTTAGGGGTTCCCAAAAGGGGAGGGCAGGCCAGCCTGTTCCTGGGGTTATGGTGGGTGTGGGGCAGGTGGGGGTGGATTTGGGTCTGTGAGGGGCTACTGGGGGGATTTGGGTCTGTGTGTGGCAGCTGGGGTGGGGGAACTGGGTTTGTGTGGGGCTGTGAGGGGTGGACTTTAGGGGCTGAGAGCACCTACTTGGGGAGGCCATGAAATGGCCCCCCCAAGTGGGAGCAGGCTGAGCCTTGGTGGGGGGTGGGAGGAGGGGTGGGAGAAGGGCCCCAGAGGGTTGGGGGGCATTTTGCATGCAAAATGCCACCCCTGGCAACACAAGCCTCCCCCAGCTGTCAGTGGTAGAGATTAGAGCACCTACTTGGGGAGGCCATGAAATGGCCCCCCCAAGTGGGAGCAGGCTGAGCCTTGGTGGGGGGTGGGAGGAGGGGTGGGAGAAGGGCCCCTGAGGGCTGGGGGGCATTTTGCATGCAAAATGCCACCCCTGGCAAAGGAAGCCTGCCTCTTCATTTTTTCCCCATAGGAAATAATGAAGAGAGATCAGCAGCAGCATGCTAACAATATGCTGCTCCTTTGCTTTCTTATGGGGAGGATGGGGGGACCTGCTTTGGGGGGCCATAACATGGCCCCCCAAAGTCCAATCTGTCTGAAACTTGGGTAGTTGTTAGAGAAGGGTTAGAGGAAGGTCCCCACCAATTTTGGGCTTATTTGGTGGGAAAATGCCTCCTCCAGGCGTCCTGAAAGACGGAGGCATTTTCCCAGCAAAAAAACCCGAAAGAATCCCGAAAGAATGCCGAAATAATGCCGAATCCCGAATCCCGAAAGAGATTCTTGTTTCGGCTTTCGGCTAATGCCGGTAGAGAATCTTGTTTCGGGTAATCCCGAAACAAGAAAGCCGAAAGTTTTTTCCTTGCACACCCCTAGTCTCTACAAAGTGGTATGGATCCAGATAGATTAGCAGCCCTTACTGCTGATCAGACAGAAATAGTAAAGTGGTGAATCTTCTAAAAAGAAAACTGTACAGTGTTTATTTCTATACAACTGCCAGTTTTTGTTCATTCTTCGTTTAAATGATTGATGGCAGAGTGGAGTCAATCAGTGATGGGTGGTAATACATGCCATTAAGGGTGTGCACAGGAAAAAAAAATCGGTAAATTCAATTCAGTAATATCAAACTGGAAAAAAAATTGGTATTCCCTGAATACTGAATTGATTCTCTAGTTTGGTTATTATAGCTTATTCTTGTTTTCCTTTTCTTTTTTATATATAATGGAAACGAGGGAGAGGAGTAAAAGTATTTATATATCTTGATTATATCTTTCATGAAGTTGAAATTTATTGCTATATATTATACATACTCTTTTTGATGTATCCTAATGTACTTTGTATAAGATTCTATGCACTTTCAATTGTTATTTTTATCTCTTTTTTAAAATAAAATTTATTAAAAAAAAACTATTAGGCAACAAAAAACTGTAAAGTAAGTTTAGGTTTTAGCTATTTAGATTTTTAATTTTCTTTTCTGTCTTGCACAATTTCTATATACTCAAGTTCCCTCCAGCCCCAAAGCTTCTAGCTGATAAAAATAAAGGAGAGCCCAAACAGCATCCGAATGCCTCTGAGGGGGGAGGGCGGGCTTCTACCTGCCCCCTCAACTCCTTTCCCCCAATCAAAATAGCAAGGGAGGGAGGTGTTTTCCCTGTTTTTTTCCTGCTCCATGTGGCACATGGAGCAGTAAAAATGGAGGGGGGACTCCCCCTGTGCTATTGTGCCACGAGGAGATGGCTTGAGGGGGATGCATTCTGAGGCCATTGGGGATCCTCTTTATTTTTTAACAGCCATTTACTTTTTAACTGCTGTATGGCTGTGGAAACTCGAGTTGGGTCTGGGAAAACAGATATTGGAAGATGACACCTTGATCCCCAAACTGAAATGGTTGAAATCAAGATGACAAGTAAATTGGAAAAGTGCATCAAGATTTGCCTTTTGGAGCACACCCAGGTAAGAATTTACAAACAGAGGAGAATAATTAAGAATGCCTTAACATATATTGAGGCATCTTTATAATTTTGCCTTTTACATACATTTACAGATTATTTGCAAGAATGCAATCATTGGTGGGTCTTTTACAGCTTTCTTAGGGGGGAGGGGGTGGATAGGAAATGGGGTCTTTGCAAACTGTATATGTGCAACTCTAACATGCTTCATAGTGTACACAGTTTGTAGAGTCTTATAATGGAATACAGTATGTATTACAGATATAACAGGAATCTATTTTTTTTTATTTTTTTTATTGATTTGATTTTTAGCCTTCCCTCCCCGCGAACAGACTCAGGGTGGGGTACAATAAAATGCTCAATGAGCATTTATAATATATAAACATATAATATATAAATAAGATTTAAAATACAAAAAGCATGAACACATAAATACCTAAAACAGCATATCAGATGGCAGCCCCCTCCAGTTCCCCCAATCTGAACATAACAAACCAAGAGGAGTGGGGCGGGGGCCATAGTTGGATCATATTCTGGTGACAGCATTATCTATCTATCTATCTATCTATCTATCTATCTATCTATCTATCTATCTATCTATCTATCTATCTATCTATCTATCTATCTATCTATCTATCTATCTATCTATCTATCTATCTATCTATCTATCTATCTAT
This sequence comes from Eublepharis macularius, assembly GCF_028583425.1. Taxonomy (NCBI): domain Eukaryota; kingdom Metazoa; phylum Chordata; class Lepidosauria; order Squamata; family Eublepharidae; genus Eublepharis; species Eublepharis macularius. The sequence continues at coordinate 45,010,066 of NC_072793.1, forward strand.
CTATCTATCTATCTATCTATCTATCTATCTATCTATCTATCTATCTATCTATCTATCATCTCCTTCATTTATACCATGCCTTTTTGTGGTATAAGGTGCGAAACAGACTTCAACATTTTCCAATATGTTGGAATAGTTCTACATATTCTGCAACAGCCCAGCAGCAACAGCCCAGCAGCAACAGCCCAGCCCAGCAGCGCTATCTTTTGCAGGATCTACTGGGAGACTCTAAGTATTCAGTCTTAAGTTTTCTGGGCACTGAGCTGAGGAGTGATCAGGTTGTGAATGTGAGAGGGCCATGAAGTCCCTCAATTTCCACATTGTGCATGCAGCGCGCATCTGTGTGTATAATCTGCAGTGCTATATATCAAGGATTGCTTTGCGCCTTGAAAGGCTGGTGAAATGCATGTAGGATTTAGCTGCCCTGCTTTCTTTGCACCTTTGTGCGACTCTGCACAATGCTGTAATTTATATTTATGAGATTATGAAGAGATTTAAAAAGGTATTAACTTTCCAAACACTCAGTGCAAAAATGTATTCTTCTGGGTTTAGTATGGGAAGGGGAGGGGGAATAAATAAAAATGGAGAGATTGGATGCTGGAGAAAGGGGCCAGGTAACTCTATTTACTGATCAGAAGAAACTCTTCCCTCTCACCACACTCATATTCTTCTGTGGATACAAAGTAAAAAGGCTTCAGTCCATCCCAGACTCATGGTTACCAGGACCAAGGGTCAAGCTAGAAGTGATGAATTACACTTGAATGGCAAGTGAACAGACTCACATGTATTGCTCCCTGTTCACTTGTGCTCCACTTGCATTCCACTCGATCACATAGTGCAAGTGGAGCGCAAGAGAACAGGGAGGAATACATGTGAGTCTGTTCACTTGCCATTCAAGTGTAATTCGTCACTTCTAGCTTGACCCCATGAGGCTCTTGCCAACTCTTGTCTCCTTGGTAATGTTTAATTAAGGAAGCTGTTAAAGCCAAGGCATTACACTCAGAACCCTGTCCCCCCCCCCATCCCACCAAGTGGCAGCCAATGCAAATATGGTGTTTCGTGCAGTGTGTTATACAGAGTGGGCTAAAATGCTAAAATGTTCCTGACACGCCACAGAAATAGCTCGCTGCAAGCTTGGATATTTGTAATTCATTGAGAGAAATGGTTTTTCCTTGCAGGCAGAGAACTAGCTCAAGTTTTGGAAAATAACATCTCTGGATAACAGTGAATTGCAGTATTGGGAACTTTGATTCCAAGCAGAGCTGGGTGTCATTACAGTGGACAGATACATGAAAACCTGACTCTCAAGCTTTGGCCTTAGTTATGGTTAAAAGATAGGGTTACCAGGTCCAGGTTGGGAAATTCCTGGAGATTTTGGGGTGGAGGCTGGAAAAAGTGGAGTTTGGGGAGGGGAGGGGCCTCAATCGAGTGTAATGCCATAGAACCAACCCTCCAAAGCAGCCATTTTGTCTAGGGGAACTCATCTCTGTGGCCTGGAGATCAGTTCCCTTGGACTGATCAGTTCCAGGAGGTCTCCAGCCACCTCCTGGAAGTTGGTAACCCTGTTTTGAGACCCAGGTTGGGAAATTTCTGGAGATTTGGGTGTGGAACCTGGGGTGATAGGGTTAGGGAGGGGAAGGACCTCAGCAGGGTATAATGCCATAGAGACCACTCTCCAAATCAGCCATTTTCTTCAGGGGAACTGATCTCTGTCATCTAGAATTCAGTTGTAATTCCAGGAGATCTCCAGGCCCAACTTGGAGGATGGCAACCCTCATCTTAGTACATGCTGTTTACTGCTGCTAGGAACTTGATTATGTCCCCACGTGCACACCTAGAAGTCTGTGTCAAGGGATCATATATGTGTGCTTGAAACTAGTGCAAATTTGAGCAATATCTCAAGGAGGAGATAGGAATGGCAAAAAATGAAGAAGCCAATACTTAAGTTTTAATCTTCATTGATCATATAAAATCAACAAGAGGAAAAATAGGTAATGCATTTCATATAAAATATGAAATGTGGGGAATTATTAACAACAACAATAACATTTAGTTTATATACTACCCTTTAGGACAACTTAACACCTACTCAGAGTGGTTTACAAAGTATGTTATTATTATCCCCACAACAACAATCACCCTGTGAAGGGGGTGGGTCTGAGAGAGCTCCTAGAAGCTGTGACTGACACAAGGTCACTCAGCTGGCTTCAAGTGGAGGAGTGGAGAATCAAACCTGGTTCTCCAGATTAGAGTCCTGCGCTCTTAACCACTACACCAGACTGGGTCCCAACTGGCTCTGCATTACTGAAATGCAGATAACCTGGCATACAAAAATCATATCAACATATATAAAAACAGCAACAACAAGCAAATCAACAGATTCCTAGTGGAAGCTGTCCCAGTTACGGTAGATATTGCTCTCTCAGGCTGGTACAGAAAGTCTGAACCCACCTGGGAACAACTGCATCCTGCCCAACAGTTTATGCTGAATGCCCCCTGATGTACATGGATGAGAATGGTCACAGTCCAGTTTGGGCTTTATTTGTAACAGTTCCTACACTTTGGAAGGCCTCCTGAAGGATGTCAGAAGATTTTCCTCCTTGAAAATTTTCAGGAGGATATGTAAGGTAGGCTCTGACCCCGATTTTGTCAGATCTTAGAAGCTAAGCTGGGTCAGCCCTGATCATATTTTGCAAAGGCAAAAAACTACCTCTGAATGTCTCCTGCCTTGAAACATTGCTGGGTCTCCATAAGTCAGCTGAGACTTGACAAATGTTTCCACCACCCTGTGAGGCAGCTTTCAATTTGAGCAGTTATTGTTTCTGTTGGGCATGTAGACATGTTTGTGTCTCGTTTATACATTTGTCTGATTTTATTTTTGTAAGCCACCTTGAAACATTTATTGCAGAAAATGTGTGAGATGTATTTTTAAAATAAACAAATAACATCATTGAGAAGTGTAATCATATGTTTGTTCTCAGCAAACATCTGACGGTTTTACATTCAAATGGAAAAATGAGATAAACCAAACATTTAGAAATTCTTCCAGACTGAAGATTCAGACTACAGGGATTATTTTCATCCTGACAGAGACTCTGTGTGAGATCCACCTTTATTTGTGGCTAGAAAAGAGACATAGGTTGACCTACTTATACATCCCTTTTCCTGTGTCCAATTCACAGAAGCAGGCTCAGATTTCCACAGTCTTAGAACTGAACTAAACGAGACGAATTACTCAAGTCTATGTGAGTGGCCAGATTTGTTATTTTTTCTTACATTACCATGTCTCTTTTACCACCAGTGAACTCATGTCCGTGGCTCTGGTCTGTGCACGTGTTGGCAAAAAAGCAGTTTACATGTAGTCACATTGGCGAGTGTCTGCAGTCAATATCATCAAGTCGCTGTTGCAGAGATACCTGCACGACATGTTTCCACATCTGCAATTGCCAAGAAGGAAAATTCAAGATGCTTCCTTGAGATTTACAAGCTGAAATGGGATTTGGTTACATGATCAAGAAGAACTCTCTTCAAACAGCTAATGCAGAGAAAGGGAAGAGACTAGGTTCGCCTACCTCCAAGTGGGGCCTGGAGTTCTCCTGGAGTTACAGCTGGCCTCCAGACTTTGACCTGGATAGCCCAGGCAAGCCCAATCTCATCAGATCTCAGAAACTAAGTTGGATCAGCCTTGGTTGTTAATTGGATAGGAGACCTCCAAAGAAAACCAGGGTTGCAGAGGCAGGAAATGACAAAATGCCGTAAGTCAGAGGTCGGGTGTGTGTGTCAGCATACATCAGCTATGACTTGACAGCACTTTCCACTACCACCATCTCCTGACTACAGAGATCAGTTCCTATGGATGGAATGGAAGCTTTCCCCCCTACACAGGCACCACTCCCAAATCTCTAGGAATTTTTCAGGCCGAAGTTGGCAATGGGACTACTAAGGTAGCCAGCTCCGAGTTGGGAAATTCCTGGAGATTTGGAGGATGGAGACTGAGAAGAATGGGGGATGGGGAGGGCAGATACCTCATCAGTGTATGCCGTACAGTCCATCCTCCAAAGCTGCCGTTTTCATAGGGGAAAAGATCTCTGTCATTTGGAGATCAGATATAATTCCAAGAGATCTCCAGGCCTCCACCTGGAGGTTAGCAACCCTAGGCTCCATTTACACACTACAAAGTTCTCATGTTTGTTGGGGAACACCAGGGTTTTGTATAACACATCTGATGGGGGTTTTATGCCTCCCAAACACATATTAAATCATTTCTGTTTATGACCACCATATGTAGGGACACCCCCCCAGCATTGTTTTCATGACAACAAACCATCCCATGAAGCTGCTATTTAAAAACCATGTTACTTTTGATGCTACACGTAAGTTCCACAATGGAGCCAATCGTGTGGGGAAGGGAGGCTAAAGCTGCTTCTCCTGATGTGATAGGGTCACAACCAGAAAAGATCCAGAGGAGTTAGCCGTACTACCCAGAAACAGCCTGCTCCAGGACAAACCTAAAGGAACTAACAACAGAACACTGCTGGTTGTCACCTATAGCTCCCTGCTCAAACCCATCCAACGTATCATCGCTGAGCTACAACCCATCCTGGAAAATGATACTTCTCTCTCAGAAGCCCTGGGTGGAAGACCTTTCCTTGCCTACAGACAGCCCCCCAACCTTAAACAACTTCTCACTTACAATCATGAATCGGCTAGCAGAGTCACCAGCACAGGTACCAGGCCCTGCAACAGACCCAGATGCCAGCTCTGCCCCTATATCTACCCAGGGAATACAATTACAGGACCCAATGGCATCAACTACACTGTCTCTGGCTCTTACAGCTGCTCATCCTCCAATCTGATATATGCCCTCATGTGCCAACAATGTCCTTTTGCTCTGTACATTGGACAAACCAGCCAACCTCTACGCAAAAGAATAAATGGACACAAATCTGACATTAGAAATGGCAACGTCCAGAAACCAGTGGGAGAACACTTCGATCTACCAAGGACATTCCATCAAAGACTTAAAGGTCGCTGTAGTTCAACAGAAACCTTTCAAAAACAAAATCCAACGGGAAGCTGCTGAATTGGAATTCATATGCAAATTTGACTCTGTCAAGCTGGGACTGAATAGGGACTATGAATGGTTATCTCATTATCACAGGGAACTGATTTCCTTTACAGAGGCGGGGTCAGGGGGAGTCCAGTGGCACCTGGCGTGGGCTTTCGAGGACCACGGTTCTCTTTGTCAGATGCATCTGGCGGGGAGGACTGTGGTTATCGAGGGCTTGTGCTGCAGTGCTGCTGAACTCTTTTTGATTTTGCTACTACAGACTAACATGGCAAACTCCTTTGAATCTTTACACAAGCAAACTGATCCCCACACCAAAAGGAGCTGTCTGCATCTCCATATCAAAGGAGTTGTTTACATCCCCCCTCTCCTCCTTCCCCCCTTCTTCTCCTCTATATTTGGCCAGTTTCCTTCTGCTCTCCATGCATCTGACGAAGAGAACGTGATTCTCGAAAGCTTATGCTACAATAAAATTGGTTAATCTTAAAGGTTCTACTGGACTCTTTTTGATTTAACCAGAAAAGAGCTGGTGTGCATCTGAAAAGCACAAAGCTCCCATTGTAGAATGTGTGATTCCAAGTCCTAGCGCAGGTCCTCAGCAAACAAAGAGACTTAGTAATATGCAGATGAAGAAATGTGGGTAGGGGATGGTATGAAAGGAGTTATGGTATGATGTGTTAACCTGGGTTGTGGAGATCAGGATCTGAATCACAGTCACTCTACAACTTACATAGTGTGGGGAAAAAGAGTTTTCCCTTTTCTGCTGCTACACGTGCACACAATGCCTCCATGTGGAGCAGCAAAAATGGGGAACTGTCTCCCCTCTGTACTGTTTTTGTGCAGGGAAAAAGGCTTGGGAGAAAGGCGGGAGTTTTCCCTCCCCAGGCGGCAGCTTTCTGAGCCCATTTGTATGCGTTTTCCTTTTTAATAGAAGCCAATTCCTGAAGAGATGTGTGTCTGTGCAGAGCACGGTTTGGGTCCATGGAGAACTCGTAAAAGAAGTAACATGTAGAGTGACTCACTGTCCAAACTATAAAACTCACTGGCTGACCTTGAGCCAGACACACTCTTTCACAGCCTACCTACTTTATAAGGTTGTTATGAGGAAAAAATGAGAAACTCATCTATGCACACCACCTTGAGCTCCTTGGAAGAAAGTGGGATATAAGCAATGAGTAAAGATTGAACAGTTAATCATAAAAGCTCTGGAGGTAAGTAGAATTCACTCCCTTTGCCCTCTTCCAGCTGAGGCAATCATTGTATCTGGAAAATCATTCCACTTATTACCACAAATTCCCTCCAACAGGAGCCCCATTCACAAATTACAGTGAACTTGTGCACCATCTTTGTGTACCATGAACACTTTTTCTTTATATGTACATCGAGAAATTCTCATGTAACATTAAATGAGTGTATAATATATGTGATTGAAACCTGACATTTATGCAGAGGAGTTCGCTGTGTTAGCCTGTAGTTGCAAAATAGTAAAGCGTTCGGTAGCACCTTTAAGACTAACCAACTTTATTGTAGCATAAGCTTTCAAGAACCACGTTTCTCTTCGTCAGATGCTCTCTTCATCTTCATACATTTGATGAAGAGAAATGTGGTCCATGCATTTTCGCCGAGGGCGATTTAACCTTTTAAAAACTCCCCCCTTGTTCCAGCTGACCCAAAGTGACGTCATTGTGTGGTCCTGAGTTCCACCACTGAGTTCCATCACCTCTTTTCCCAGAAAAAAAGCCCTGGGTAGAGATCAAACCCAACAGTAAACCAAGGCGTATGAGTTACCCTATAGTATTTACAAGATGGGGACCTGCAATGATTTGCCAGGGGGCATCTTATTTTCCTCTCCCTCATTATTGCCTCTTTCCCTTCCCTAAAATCTCCCATAATCTCTCATTTTTTCCCTTCCATCTCTCCTTCCCAACCACCAACCAACTTACCTTTACCCGCCACCCCAGCCTTCAGATTTCCTGTCTTCTCACTCCCTGACAACTTTTTCCTGGGAGAATTCTGTGTGGTTCCATTCCCTGGGCCAGGCCAGGCCCAGTTGCACGGTGCTGGTTATCAGCCCAGTTGTGTAGTGGGGAACTCACAAGGACTTGTGAGGACACCTTGCTTTCCCCTGTATCCCCCTCTCTACACTGTTTCTTCCTTTCCTCCTTTGTTTTCTCCACACACAGATGCACACACTGACATACCAACCTTTTATTTGCCCCTCCCCCCATTTTCAGCTATATGTATTATTAATTTAATTCATTAATACCCCATCTTTCTCCCCAGTGGGGACTCAAAGAAGTTTACACCATTCTCCTCTCCTCCATGTTATCCTTACAACCACCCTGAGAAGTAAATTAGACTGAGAATGTGTAGCTGGCCCAAGGTCACCCAGTGGGCTTCTATGGTAGTATAAGGATTTGAACTTGGGTCTCCCAGATCCTAATATCTAACCACCACACTACACTGGCTTTTTTGGAATGGATGTTGTTGTTGTTTTTAAATTAAAACTTATGTTATTTATAGTTGGCCTTTCTCTCTGAAACTCAAGGCAGATTACATAGAATAAGCCAATATGATCAATGGCTGAGACATTCAATAATCAGTACAATAGGATAAGGATAGCAGAAGTTTGATATGACAAAACAAGCATGGAACATGGTGCATAATTACAGCAACAGACATGGGAGTAAGTGCATTCTTACAGCAACAGACAGCACATAATAGAAAAGTCTACCCTATCCCTGTACTAATGCATCTCTCTGATCCATTTCCTTACAGCACAGCCCTATTAACTGTATAAGAGAGCCCTCCTGAATAACTTGGTTTTGCACAGTTTGCGGAAAGCCAGCTTTCCTGACCTCCTCAGACAGGCCATTCCACAAGGTGGAGGCTACCATAGAGAAGGTGTGTGTATGGGCAGTTATTTTTTTTTTAAAATTTTTTTTTTATTGGATTAGAAATCTCTATAATATCTATTACAATCAATTTCCTTTAAATATTCCAGTTCTAACCCCCTCCCTTTCCCCCTCCCCTTTTGTTGACTTCCAACAGTTTTCCAACCCCTTATCCATTTTTCCCCCTACTCATTTCAAACTTATTTTATTCTATTAAACATATACTTTCACTCTCTTCTAAGCTTCTGTTATAACACAGTGCTATCTCTATTCCCTTTCCCACTTAACTTATCAACTAAATGTTACATTCCTGGCATATATTCTTTAATAATAACAGTCATTTGTCTACTTTTGTACTCCATATTCTATCTTATTTCATTCTTGTCTCGTCAATATGGGGCAAACAATTTGTCCCTTATTCTGCATAACTTTAAATACTTCTATAAGCATTGTATACATTCACTGTAAGTCAATCAATTTAACTTGTACTCTATATGTTACTCTTTACTTCCTTCTATCTTATATTCATTCTATTTTAGTTATATAATTCCTCCATTATACAATTATCTGCCAGAAATAAAATTAGTTAATTTCTGTCCTTATAATTCTTATAGTAACACCTCTATTACTTAGTACTATATATAGTAGTCAAATAAAATATTTGCTTAGAATTTCTCATTTAACTCTCCTCCCCTCGGTAAAGTCACTTCCCTCTTCTTTTGTTGTATTTCAGTAATTTTCAAACTGCCACAGTTCTCCTCCCACCTCCCATTTTTTCACCAAATATTGCTTCAACTTTTCCCAATCCATGTTAAACTGTCCTGGATCAAGGTCCCTCAGTTTCCTTGTCATTTTGTCCATTTCCGCCATGTACAGCAATTTGTAAATCCAGTCCTCGATAGTTGGCACTTCTTGTACTTTCCACTTTTGCGCATACAAAAGTCTAGCCGCTGCTGTCATGTAAAATAGCAATGTCCTATATTGTGCCGGAATATCCTCCATTCCCAAGTTCAGTAGCAGGAGTTCTGGGTTCTTATTAACTTGAAATTGTAAAATCTCACTTATCACTCTTATTATTTCCCCCCAGTACTGCCTAGCTACCTCACAAGTCCACCACATGTGGTACAACGATCCTTCATGCTTTTTACATTTCCAGCATTTATTAGACATGTTCAAATTCCCTAACGCAATTTTCTTTGGTGTCAAATACCAACGATAAATCATTTTGTAAACGTTCTCTTTAATGTTAGTGCATGTCGTGATCTTCAATGTATTCTTCCACAAGTATTCCCACGCCTCCATTGTTATTTCTTTATTAAAGTTTATAGCCCACTTCACCATTTGCACTTTAACTGTCTCATCTTCTGTGTACCATTTTAGCAACACTTTATAAGTCTTAGAAATTTCCTTTTTATCCTCTTGTAAAATTACCTCCTCTAATTCCGAATTCTCCATTCTTACCCCTCCTTTCACACAGTCCGAGTTATAGAGATCTCTGATCTGTCTATATTGGAACCAATCATAACTTGGAGACAACTCGTCTTGCGTCTTTATTCTTAGTTTGGAAAATTCTATTCGTGTTATCTCCTTATATGTTAAACACTGTTGTTCATTATCGACAGTTCTCGGATCTATTACTTCATAAGGAACCACCCAGGAGGGAATTCCTTCCTGTAGGTAATCTCTATACTTCTTCCAAATTGTGAAGAGGCTTCTCCGAATGTAATGGTGTAAAAACATAGAGTCTGCTTTTACTTTGTCATACCACAGATATGCATGCCATCCAAATATTTTTTTATATCCTTCTAAGGTCAGTAGTTTGCGGTTTTTAAGCGTCATCCAGTCTTTCAGCCACACCAAACAGATTGCGTCGTAGTAGAGTCTTAGATTGGGCAGTTGCATTCCCCCTCTCTCTTTTGCGTCTTGTAATACTTTCATTTTCACTCGAGGCTTCTTGCCTGCCCAAACAAAGTCCGATATTTTCCTCTGCCATTTTTCAAACTGCTTAGAGTCCCGAATAATTGGTATTGTTTGTAACAGAAACATCACTCTTGGCAGCACATTCATCTTAACTACTGCAATTCTTCCCAACCATGACAAATTCAATCTATTCCATTTAATCAAATCTTGCTCTATCTGAGTCCACAGTTTCTCATAATTATTCTTGAATAGATCTATATTCTTTGCAGTCAGTTCAATTCCCAAATATTTCACCTTACTTGTTACTTCACAATCTGTTATTTCCGTTAATAACTGTTGTTTTTGTTTGGTCATATTTTTGCATAATATCTTGGACTTCTTTTTATTTATATAGAATCCTGCCAAATCTCCAAATTCCTTGATTTTCTCTATTACCTTTGGCATATTCTCAATTGGATCTTCCACAATTAACATTATGTCGTCCGCAAATGCTCTGACCTTGTAAGAAAAGTCTTTTATTTTTATTCCACAGATTGCATTATCTTCTCGAATCTGTATCATCAATATTTCCAAGACCAAAATAAACAACAGTGGAGACAATGGGCAACCTTGTCTTGTACCTTTACCTATAGTCAGTTTCTTAGTCACCTCGTCATTCACCACAATTGCTGCACTCTGGTCTCTGTAGATTTCTTTCACTGCTCTTATGAATCTTTCCCCCATTTGTAGCTGTTCCATAGTGGCAAACATAAAATCCCAGTTCAAATTGTCAAATGCTTTTTCAGCGTCCACAAAGAAGAAACCAACCTCCTTATCACAGCGCTTGTCATAGTATTCAATAGCATTTATAACTGTCCTTAAATTGTCTTTAATTTGTCTGTTTGGTAAAAAACCAGCTTGTTCCTCCTCAATAACTTCGGAAAGCCATCCCTTTACTCTTTCCGCCAATATCTTCGCAAAGATTTTATAATCATTATTAAGTAGTGAAATAGGTCTGTAATTTTTAACATTAGTCAAATCTTGTCCTTCTTTGGGGATCAATGATATGTTAGCTTCACTCCAAGTATCAGGAACCCTTTGATCCCTCAAAACACCATTGATGACTTCTTTTAGGAATGGCACCAGTTCATTGACCATTACCTTGTAGAATTTGGCTGTAAGTCCATCAGGTCCTGGCGCCTTTCCCAGATTTGTTGACTGTATTGCCTTCCTTATCTCTTCCTCCGTTACTTCACTGTTCAGTTTATCTCTCCATCTTTCCGAAATTACTGGGAGCTTCATTTTCCCCAAGTACGTCACTATTGAGTCTTTATTCACTTCTTTTTTGTTGTACAGTTTAGCATAAAATTTGTAAAAGGCTCTACTAATAGCCGTCTGTTCCAGATTTACTTTATTGTCCTCACATATTTTATTTATTGTCTTCTTCTCCTTTCTCTTCTTCAATTGCCACGCCAAATATTTCCCAGGTTTATTTGCACCTTCAAACGACTTTTGGTTCATTCTCTTAAGATTCCATTCCAGTTCTTTATTATTCATTGCCGTCAACTGCTCTTGAAGGATTTTAATATCCTGGTATATTTTCTTTTTCCCTGGTCTTTTCTTTAATTGTATTTCTTTGGCTTTTATTTTCTCCATAATCTCCTGTCTCTTCTCCTCTCTTTTTTCCCTAGCTCTTCCATTTAAGTCCATTAGTATACCTCTAATTACTGCCTTATAGGTATCCCATACCTTATTAGTTGGTACTTCTCTATTAATGTTGTGTTGTATGAAGAACTTAGTTTCCCTTCTCAACATCTCCATATTTTCTCCCTCTTGTAACAAGTCCTCATTTATTCTCCATCCTTTCCTTTTGGTTCTTTTTCCAAACTTCCACATAATTGGATTATGATCTGAGCCTACCATGGGCATTATTTCTACGTCCTTAGTCCAAAGCGCTAAGTCTTTTGAGGCCCAGATCATATCAATTCATGATAACGTAGAGTGTCTCGCAGAGTAAAACGTATATTGTCTGCCTTTAGGGTTCTGTCTTCTCCATACATCTTCCAAAGTTTCCTGTTGCATTAATACAAAAAAAGTCTTTGGTAGTAATCCTCTTTTCTTTTGTACAGTTGGTGATTTTTTGTCCTGTTCCAAGTTTGTAACTCCATTGAAGTCTCCTGCAAGAATTATCTGGTCATAAGAAAGTTCATCTAATTGCTTCCTTAAATCTTCAAAGAAGCTTTCTTTTGCTCCATTAGGTGCATAAATTCCAATCACCAACACTCTCTTTAAATTCCAAGTACATTCCACTGCTAAAAATCTGGCTTCCACATCTCTCATCACTAATTTTGGCTGTAGCTCCTCTTTTATATACAATGCCACTCCCCCTTTTTTTCTTTTTTGAGGCCGCTACGAAGTCATTGCCCAATTTGTTCAGTTTAAGATATTTTACATCCTGCTTTCTGATATGAGTCTCTTGCAAACACACAATATCACATTTTTGTTTTAATAGCCAGTGGAAAATACTTTTTCTCTTATTCGGTGAGTTAAGTCCATTTACATTCCAAGATAACACTTTACACTCCATATTCATAACCTTGTTGTTGCTAAGTCCTTTTCATTGTCCCTCAAAAACTTTTCCATTTCTAGTTCAGATCTGATGCGCTTTTTCACTCCTCCAAATTCAAAGGACACTCCTTCTGGTAATTCCCATCTGTACCTTATTTTCATGTCCTTCAGAGTCTGGACTAAGGCTCTGTATTTTTTCCGATCTAGCAACACCGATCTGGGTAACTCCTTCATAATAATAACCGTCTTGCCATCAACCTCCAATGGTTCTTGAAATTGTTTACTCACAATCATTTCTCTTATATTTCTAGTCGTAAATTGCACAATCACGTCTCTTGGTAATTTCCTTTGGGTCGCAATTCTTGAATTTATTCGATACACCACATCTAGAATAGCCACAGTTTCCTCCTCCTCCTTTCCCAGGTATTCAGCTAACACCTCGGTAATCTGTTCTTGGGCTGTCTTTCCTTCTACCTCCGGCAAGCCGCGAAACCTCAGCTGCTTCTCCATATGCTTGCTCTCCGCAACTGCCATTCTTCCCCTCATCACCCTCATCTCTGTTCGTTGCGTGTCTGAAAGGTTCTCCACCGCATTTTCCACTACATTGACTCTTTGCTGTGTCGCCTGCAGGTCATTTTGTATTGTTTCCATTCCCTTCTTCACTTCTGCCAGTTCATTCTTTACTGTCTCTTTAACCTCTTTCACCAGCTCAGGTTTCATATCCTTGAGTTCTTTAATCGCTTCTGAAAGTTTTTTATCCAAGTTCTCTATAGCCGTTTGCCACTCTTTTTTCGACATCGTGGGGCTTGCTTTACCTCGCTCCCACGAGTCCGCTCGCTTCCTTAACTCCGTGGCGCTTGGCTTAGTGTCCTTTTGTTTTAAATGTCCTGGTCTTTTTGCAAAAAAGTCATTTAAAGAGTTCAAAATGTCGGGCGTCTTTTCTCTATGGTTCCTCTATGGTTTTTGTAATCCAATATGGCTTCCTCTTCCGCTGAAGCCGCAGCTCTTCCCCTTTCAAAAATGGCGATTCCCTTCTTCCTGTCATCCGGCAAGTGCCGCTCCTCTCCAGCAACCCTATCACTATTACGTACTTCCTGTTTCCCGACTTCCCACAGCAGTTCTCGTGATGGTAAAGCTTTCTCACAGCCTGATATCTCCTTGTGACCACAGGTATGTAAAACAATAGTCCAATTTCTTTAATAACTCCGTTTAACTTAGTCCTTTTTCTAATATAGTTCTTGCCGGATCCTCCCCTCCTTCTGTTGCAGTTTAAAAGTCTGCTTTAATGTTTCATTGCTTTAAGTAATCTGTCCCATTTCAAGAGATAGTGATCTTTACCTTCTCCAGCGCTTTTCACGGGTTGTAATCGCTGTTTCAATCTCAGATTCCCATCAATTCTTCTTGTCCCTGTTGAAGCTTGGGCATGTAGGTCCTATGCCAACCGCATTGGCTCCAGAACTGCCGCAGAGATTTTAGCCGCCCTGTCTTCGGATGGGACCTCAAGGGTCGGGAGAGAGTCCGTTGCGTAGGACCCCCCCTCGCCCGAGATCAACGCGCCCTGAGGTACTTGAGCATTCTATGCCTGTTCTCCGCCTGAGAACAGTTGGCCGCGGGGATCTTTTTGCCCCGCCGGCCGTTGAAACGGCAGTCCGGTCAGCTCAGCACTTAGAGCTGCGTTAGACCTCCATGGATCCCAAACCGGAAGTTGTATGGGCAGTTGTTGATTTAGCCCAACTGCAGGGGAGTATCTGCAGAAGGCTCAGTTCAGATGAGCAAAGCTGGGAAATTGCTTTCCAAGTTGGGAAATTCCTAGAGATCTGGGGAGTGAAACCTGGAGAAAGTGGGGTTTGGGGAGGGAAAGGACCTTGACATGGCATAATTCCGTACAGTCCACGCCACAAAGTAGCTGTCAGGGTCTGTTTGTATGTTGCCTGACAGGAAGCAACCTAACTAACGCCATGTTTAATTCTTTAGTTGTTTAGTCTTCTTTTCCCTCTAGGCCCCACCTGCGAGGAGCTGTTTCCATGGGAGAAGACACTGTCTTATCTTTTCTGCAAGCCGAGTCAACCTTGACTGGTGTTCCCACAGAGAACTCTCCTGCTATGTGAACTCTGGGGGGGAGGCTGGGCTCTGAGAGTGTGAAATGTAACAACTTCTATTCTGTATCTCATTCCTAACAATGCCTTGTTCAGCCAGGGTCTCAAATCCTGGAATATGGATGTCTAGGCCTGAATGCTGTCTTTCAAAATAAAACCTTTTGAAATCAAGAAACCTTGTCTTCTTGAAGAAGGGAGTAAGGCAGACTCTCGTGTCTGGAATGCCATAGCCTGACAGTAGCCATTTTCTCCAGGTGAACCGATCTCTGTGGCCTGGAGACCAGTTGTAATTCCAGGAGATCTCCAGCCACTACCTGGAGGCTGGCAACCCTAAGTGATATGCATGCTCCATCTAGTTCCTGAACGTAAACAAGCTGCAGCATTTTGCATTAGCTGGAGTCTCCAAGTTGACTTTTAGGGGAGACCTATGTAGAGTGTATTACAGTAGCCTAGTCTCAACGTTAATGTGGTATGAATCCGGGTAGCCAGATCAGCTGTGTGGAGGTAAGGGGTCTTCTTCTATGCTAGTATGCAATGGTGGCAGAAAAGTGTTGTTTCTTCCATCATGGCTGCCATGGAGTATGCTTTAAAATGAACTTTGGCCCATGTCTCATGGGATTTCTCTGTCCTGAGTCTTCCTCCACTGTTGCTCCACTGTCTCCCTTGTCTTTTCATTACCTGCAGCCCTTCCATAAATCAATGTGATACCTGGGCTCTGTGCTTGTTCCCACACTCTGCATCCATGCCCCATCCCCAAAAAACCCATCTCTCATCACAGCCAAGTTGGTCTATATGGATGCTGGTACCTGTTCCTCAGAAACAACATGCTCCCTCCCCCGCTCTTTGGGAGGCATAATTTAGCAGAAAGTTTTCTGGTGCGTTAACAAGTTAAACAGTCAACCATGCATTAGAGCACTCTGCACACATTACTTTAGTAAGCCTTACAAAAGCCTTGAGAAATAGGTTCATATTATTAGTGCCATTTTGCAGACATGAGCGGAGGGAAGGCCTGCTTAAAATAACCTAAGTAGTAGTAGTTACCGGGTTAGTTAGTAGTAGTTAGCAGTTACTACCTAGTAATAGTTAGAAACTATGTCACATACCTATCTGTGAAGGAAGTAACAGAGTTTTAAGAAATATATATGCAGACTAAACAAATGTTGCTATCGTGGTAGCAGAAACACAGCCAGTATTGGCATTGCTCAGCTCCTTTTCAAGACCAGTCAGGCGGACTGTAGGGATGCCAGACTCCCAGTGGGGGCAGGAAATTCCCGTGCAGCGCTGCGCACTCCTGTGCGCAGCAGCCACTTGGACTGGGCACGTTTTGGCCCAGATCAGGGCCACTCTCCACAGTGGCCCAAAAGATGCCCATTTCAGCCCGAATCGGGCTCATTTCAGGCCTGTTTGGGTGCAGATTGGGCCCATTTTGGGCTGCTGTGGAGTGCAGGAGCACTCCTGTGCTCCGCAGCGCCTGAAAACGGGCTCGATCCGTGCCAAAATGAGCCCCAAACGAGCCCGATTTGGGCCAAAACGGGAGTGTTTGGGGCCGTTGTGGAGGGCAGGAGTGCTCCCGCACTCTGCAGCGGCCCCAATCCAAGCTCCTGTGGAGTGTGGGCGTGCTTCCAGAGGCCATGTGATGACGTCACTTCCCGGAAGTGATGTCATCATGCTTGTGGGAACGCTCACCCGCTTTGCGCACGCGCACCCCTCCCACCAGAGGTAAGTGCCAGGAGCCAGTCCCCTGCTGGGAGGTTGAGAGGGCCTGGCTACCCTAATGGACTGCCTGTGAATATTATTGGCACAGGAAAGCAAGAAGAGGGCCTGCAAGGTGGACTCATCCTCGGCTCTATGCAGATAGAAGCTGGAATCCGAGAAGCAAAACAACTCAGTCATAGCCTGCAGCTGACAGAACACATTAGTATTATTAATTATTATTATTACACGATCATTGTGCATGTCACTTTTCAATATAGCAGAAGGTGATAGAGAGAGGAAGATCAGGGTGAGATAGTAGGAGGAGAACATGCATTCAGTTCCATTATAGTTGATGCTCATCATTTCTGTCAGGTATGAGCGTGATCAGTGGAATCCTAAGGATATGTTCCTGAGAGTTAGCCCCATTGAATAGGCCTGGGTAGGATTCAGAGTAGAGACCTGACCTGCCTAGGGTTGCTGTCTTAGGAGCTGAGCCAAGAGCTGAATGAACAAAATAGGTTCTTCTTGGCAGGCAGGTCAGGAAGACAGGCATTTTTCCTGTTTTATGCAGGGCCACATAGAATTGATATGAGTTGGTGATGGATGGAACATAGAGAAAAAAGGAGAAAGAGGAATCTAAGTTTTTTGCATGTGGCACTGACATGCCTTTCTCTTGTTTTTCTGTGATGTTCACTATGCTCCTGAATGGTTTATGCTCAAGAATAGGGTCTGTTTTTGTTATTTTCCTTCTAGCATTTTTTTTTCTTTCCTGTTGGTGATTAGGAGCGATCCCATAATCAATGCATTTGCTTGCAGTGTGGAAATGCTAGAACTACTTAATGAAACCCGGGAGTAAAGGCTGGATCTGCCAGCTCTTCAAATTTTTGCACACAGATACTAATATATATTTTGTGGTAACAGTATAAATGAATGGGAATGTCTGCCACTAAAAAGAGAAAGGGATTTGCTCTCTGTCATCATAAATTTATACAACAGTTGTGCCTGCGTAAGACATTGGAGCCTTGCCTGGTGCTGCTAGTAGGAGACTGGTTAATAAGAGCTGGGTGCAAGTCCTTTCTCAGCCTCTTTTCCCAACTATGCATTTGGAGTAAAACTATCCTAGACCCCATCAGTGCTGTCAGAGTGCCCTGTTCCATTGAACCGGTTGTATTGGAAGAATACTTTGATCTTTTAAGTTACACAGAGTTCTTCTTGAGGAACTGTCTGGCAAAGAATTCTGTGTTACTCAAAAGCTTGCTGACTTAGACTCCCTATAAAGCCAGTCCAATAAAATATATCATCTGTACTACTTTGGCTCCTGTACAGAATTCTTTTCCCTCATAAACTGATGACAAATCACTTTGTTTACATCACTAGCAAGTTCATTAACATGAACCAGAAAGTGCTGTTTCAATACCAGCTGAGATTCAAATGCAGCACCTTCCCCTGATTATGCTAGCTGTTAATTAATTGCTACCAGAGCTGTAAAGTAAACAATGAGGTTAATTCACGTGGCACTCACAAGATAAATATTTTCTACATCTCCCAAATATTCCTAGCATTTAACCGCAGAACAATAGATCAGCCCAAGACAACATCTGCAGCAGTGATAGGTCAGGTACATGCCAGAAACTGTCAGTTAGTCAGATTAATAATGAGTAATGACTAGCATGCATTTTGCATATGATTGGACTCTTATAATGCCAGAAACTGCAGCTGGGCTGCAGCAACGAATCAGTTCTCCCCCCCTCCTAACTCCAACTTTCTGAGCAAGTCAGTTCAGCCAAATAAGCAGAATTATGCATTTTATGTCTGCTGTTTTCAGGATAGGGGAGCTCATAAGTCATATGGGAGGTAGAAAATCCAGGCAATTAAACTGTGTGCAACATTATCATAGGGAGGAGGAAAATTTAAATGAAAGTTTTAAATCATACCAGTTTAGGAGTACCCTCCTCTTTGATGTTAAGAGGATAATGAGATTGCAGAGATGCTGAATGAATTCTTTGCATCAGTCTTCACTGTAAACAAAACTGGACAGAAATTTGGGTCTCTCTAGGGCACCTGAAGTCTTGAGTCAAAGAGATTAAATTCTAGGGCTAATTGACAAATTAAAATTGCACAATTCATAGATGGCAAATACCTGCGTGCTATTTTAAAAAAAAATGAAACTGCTGATGAATTAAAAACAAGCAATTTGTCACTAAAAGATACAACCCTATGGAAAATAGCCAACATAAGGCCACTTTTTAAAAGAGCATCCAGAAGGTCTAGGAAATTCCAGGCCTAGAGTCTGTTTCAGGTAAATTGGTAGAAAGTCCTACTAATAAAAACAAGCATTGCTGAGAGCGAATCAGGATCACTTTTGAAAAAAGAAGTCCTCCCTCCCTCATCTACTTTTCAGATTTCTTTGAGAATATTTGCAAACATGTGGACAGGGTGATCCTGTATACACTTGGCTTTCCTTTCCTTTCCTTTTTTTTAAACAAAAGCCCTATTCAAACATTTCATTGTGAGTATGCTGAATTTGCATGGCAGAGAGTAGAATTACACCTTCTCCTCCCCACCCCTCCTTGGTCATCTTTGCGCGTTCAGAAGATGGAAGATCTGATCAGGGCCATCATGAGCACCTAGGCTCCTTATCCGTGATTACAGACATTTCTTTTTATAGCTTTCCTGATTGTGTGGAAAAGCAGTCATGGTATAAAACCATGGGTTCACTTAAGGACCGGTAACTGGTGGGGGGAAAAAGAGAGAGAGAGAGAGAGAGAGAGAGAGAGAGAGAGAGAGAGAGAGAGAGAGAGAGAGAGAGAGAGAGAGAGCAAGCAGGGGTAAAAGACCATTCCCACAGTGGGGGAAGGGAATCAGTGGAGTCCCCCAAGGATCTGTACTAGCAGCACCAGCGCTGCTTAACTTAACTTAGAGAGCAAGTGAGATGTAGGGGTTAGAATGAGGATCTGGGAGAACTAGGTTGGACCGGAAGCTTGCTGGGTAACCTTGGGCCAGTCACATACTCTCAGCCCAACCTACTAACATTGTTATGAGGATAAAATGGCAGAAAAGTGCACAGTATAAGCCACTTTGGATCCCCCTCGGGGAGATATGTGGCATATAAATGAAGTAAATAATAAACAAACTTGTTCATAAACAATCAGGACAGTCAGGGTTGAGCTGGCTAAGTTTGTGGATGACAGCCAATGATTCCAAATGATGGGAATCATTTGGAATAGGGCTCCTAAAAGATCTCTCAAAACAGGATGAATGAGCAACAATGGCAAATTTCAATGTAAGCAAGTGAAAAACGACTCCAAAAATCCAGACTTTACACGGGGACTGAATGTGCAGATCTTAGAATCATGGTGAGCAGCTCAAAGAAATCATTGGTGGGGATGGGTAGGTAGGTGCATGTCTTTTTCATTGTGTGTGTTGCCAGTATCATCAGTTTTGGGTTACCTAACTGTCCTCTTGCTAATTGTAAGCAATTTTATGCTTATCTATCTATCTATCTATCTATCTATCTATCTATCTATCTATCTATCTATCTATCTATCTATCTATCTATCTATCTATCTATCTATCTATCTATCTATCTATGCAAAAACAATGTTGGGGAAAATGTGTTAATTTTAATAGGGGAAAAAATCAATGGAAGGAAAGAAACTGGTGCCAAAATTAAGACTCACAGATTCATTTCCCATGAGAGGGGGAAAAAATCAAAATGGGGATATACAAACTGAATTAGACAGCCTTTGAAATTCTATCTCATCCTTACAAAAAGGTAAATTACATGTTAAGGATTAGTAAAGGGATGAAAATAAAAATGTCTATAGTGTGGCCTTATCTGGAACGCTGTGTTCTGTTCAGGTCACCTCATTTCACAGAAAGGTGCCATAGAGCTGGACAAGGTATATTAAAAAGCAGCCAAAATAATCAAGGGGTAGGAACACCTTCCTTGGTATGAAAGGCTAGAGAGTTTGTGGCTTTTTAGTTTAGAAAAAATATAACTACAGGAAACGTATAAAATTATTCATAGTGCATACAGAAAGAATGTCTCCCTTTCGTATAATACTCAGTCTTTGGGGCATCCAATGAAATTCACTGGCGTCAGGTTCAGTTCAGAAAGTACCTCTTCACACAATGCAACATCAGTTTACAGAATCTGGTGCCACAGGATATAGTGACGACCAATAGCTTGGCTTTAAAGAAGTTAGCAAAGTTTGAGAGCTGCTATAGCACAGTGGTTAAGTGGTTTGGCATTCTACTGGTTTGATCCCACTACTGCCATGAGCTCAGTAGGCCTTGGGTAAGCCATTCCTCTCAGCCCCAGCTCCCCTGCTGTATTGTGGGGATAATAATAACAACTTGTTCACTGCACCGGGGGGGGGGGCTAATCTGTCTAGAAGAGCGGTGTATAAGCACAGTTATTATTATTATTGTGGAGGATAGACCTATCAATGGCTATTAGCCATGATGGCAAAATGGAACTTCCATGTTCAGATGCAGTGTACTTCTGAATATATTAGTTGCTAAAGGGCAAACCCTGAGAGAGAGGGCTACTGTCTTCAGTCCCTGCTCCTGGGCTTCTCAGGGGCATTCACCTGGCCATTCTGGGAAATAGGAACCTTGATTAGATGGATCTTTGGTCTAATCCAGTGCAGGGCTTTTCCTAAACTTTCCCCCACTGCACAAGTAGACAGCACAGCTCCCATCACCAATCCATGAATACATATACTGGAATTAACAAAAAGGAAAGAAAAGTGGCAGAAAACAGGAAGAGAAGAAGAAGAATTGACGGAAAAGGAAAGAAAGCAGGGGGAATTGAGGAGCCTTGTAATGAATGGAGGAGTAAGGGGAGACTCCCCTCCCCTCCCCAAAAATGTATTTGTGAGATTAATTATAGTTGTAGAATGAGACTAAAGATGCTGCCAAACTCCTCTCCTGTGGGCTTAGGATACAGGCTTTGGCAGCTTGGAATGCCTCTTTTCAATTCAACAGCAAGTATTAAGGCTCCAAATTCTTTGCTATCTCAGATTGTATGTCCAGGCTACAGTAGAACTCCTCTCCCTCTTTTCCCTTTATCCCTGCTTACTTTGCTTCTTGCAGCTACATTAAGATAGCAAGCACCTTAAATGTGGCATCTCTGAAGCATGCTAGGAAAAAGGGCAGAGTAGGAGGGGAGGCTAGAGGAAGATCTAGTTGGCTAACTAGCCCTGGCTAACTAGCCCTAGCCCTGGCCAACAGCAATCATAGCCAGATGCAACCACCATAAGCAGCGTGGTAGACAAGGCCAGGACAAAGGGGGACAGTGCCAGCATCCTTGTGACCACCATAGGGCTGCCACCACCATTTTAAGGTGATTATAAATGCGTTAAAGAGATCAGTCCTACAGAACAACAAGCTGAGGTACTCTTGTCTGGTTCCCCCCTCGTGCCTTCTCAAATTCCACATAGCCACACATGCGTGCACACCTGCACTGTTTTGTCACTTGAAAAAGTAGGGGGAAGAAACAAGAGTGCTGAATTGCACAACTGATCAGGATTGGGCCTTTGCAGCATTTAAAGATGACCTTTGGTCACAAGGACACGGTTATGTGTGGCATGTCCCCGTGGCATGGGATTTCTGAGTCCTGAACTGGGAACTGGACTCAGAAAAGATGAACTATTTTCCACTTCTCTGGAATCCAATTCCAAAACAAACTCAGGAAAGTGAGCCCATATCTAGGATTTTGTTTTACCCCAAAAGCATGAGTGAGCAGAGAACACGCCCCCCCCCCTCCGCCAGCAAAACTCAATTAAGGCTGCAATTGTATGCACATTTACTTAGGTGCAAGCTCCATTGAATAAAGTGGAATTTTTATTTATTAGTTTCTGGTCTATTTAATCTGTCTTTCTCCCGAAAGGACTCCTAGCAGGTGTTCTGAAGAAACATGCGTAGGATTGCACTATAAACTGCACAGCACTATGCAAATGTCTCATCACCACAAGCATCGAATGGAAGTCCCTTGGATTCCGAAAACGAATCTCTCTACCATCTTTCTACTCATCAAGTGGGATCCTAGGACATCATTAGTCCAACACATTAGAAAGCAAAAGCACAGAACTAAAGCAAAGTCTAAAGCGAGACAGCAGGTGTAGCTTAAGAGAATTTTTTCAGAATCTTGCCAGCAGAAGGGTTCCCACCATCCAGTCCCAGATAGTGACAATCTGAAATTATGACCTTTTTAGGGTTGCCAACCTCCAGCTGGTGTTTGAAGAGCTCCCAGAATTACAACTGATCTCCAGATTATACTAATCAGTTCACCTAGAGAAAATAGCTACTTTGGAGGAATCTATAGCATTATGCCCTGCTGAGGTCCCTTCCCTCCCCAAACCCGAAGTTCTACCCTCCAAATCTGTCAGTCTATGGATGACAGGCCATGGCAGATAGACCCCTGTACCCTCACAGCAAGAAATCCACAATCTTGGTTGAAAGGTTTTATTCAGGAATCAATTCAAATCCACAGATATGTCCATAGGATTGCTCAGAAGAAAAGCAAGCAGATGAGCAAGTTGACAAGAATACCTAAAAGTGTGAAACCCATTCTTCTTATAGAGCACAATTACTCGTCCCCCCTCCCAATGGTAAAACATAACTTTTGGTGCAAAGCAGTCTCGAGTATTCCTCACATAGTTTACATACCAAGTCTAGACACTAGGAAGGCATACGATTAAAGATGAAACACAGTGATTCATGAGAACGAAAAGTTTACAAGGTCAGAAGCTCTGGGAGCTTCAAAGTAGTTAGATAAGGCACCTGCGGCTTCAGCAGGCCTGTAAAAGCAGGGCAATTTATGGCAACGGCAATATGACATCAAGGTACAGGATCAAAAATGGTTCACAGTAACAGTAATGGCTCATTGTAACAGCCCAGCTTAAAATAATGGCACGGATGAGGTGCAGACATGACAGAATTTCCTGACTGGTAGAACATGTGAGGAGGAAGCTGTTCATGCTGTTACATAACATGTGCTGTATACCAATATACATGGCTTATATCAAGTTCAGCATAGTCAATAAATGCCTTTGGTTAGTTATGTCATTCTGTATATATTAGCGTATGGTTATTAAGATACAATGAAACAATACGATATTCATCTTTGTTTTCTATTTCCTTCCTATTATCTTTTTATTTTTATGGAATAATCTAACTTCTTTAAAAAACCCATATCCAAAAGTATATAAACATCCGTTCATCTGTACATTTTTTTCCATTGCACAAAATGTGTCTGGCTGAGTTATTATAATTCTGATCCAGCAGGGTGCTTCTTACGTTAGTTCCAGTCAAGGTTTGATGGTCCGTAGACATCCGAGAATAGTCTTGACGTCTTTCAACTTCTGCATTTCAACGTCCCTTCCCTTTCTTCATTTTCACACGCTGTAATAATTTTGTGAACTTCCTTAACAGCCCCTACTTCTATGCCTTTAACAGAAGCTTGCTCTACAATATCAGCAGGTAAAACAGTTTATCTTCGTGCTGTGAAAAGATTCACCTGCAGATTTCCGCACATCAAGCGGCTGTTAAAAGCACAGAAGCAAAAAGTGATGTGAAGTGGAAAATTTTCCTGGAAAAATTCCCAGTGCTTTATTTTTTGGTGTAAAGTTTTCCATTTTTAAAGAGTTATTGTTTCATAAAATTGACAACGATGAATGGATGCCATAAAACATTAGGCAAGCCTGGCAGTTTCAAAGTTATAATTAATGTTTGTCAAGTGATTATCCCTGGGAATTTTGTGACTGAATCCATGAACATTTTATTGATTTGCAAACGGGTGGGAAGTTAAAATCACAAATTCCAAATGAAAAAAAAAACCTCCGAATTCATCTGATTGGCTGGGCAGGTTAAATCAAAACCAAAGCTAATATTCTCATGTATATGTCTCCTCTCTCATGGTGGGATGGCCATTATTATCACCAATCTGGTATGGAACTAACCAGGAATACAAGTGATGCTAAGGAAAGTGGCATTGAAACTGAGATGCCCCAGCGACTTCCATGGAAGAGAATTAGATTATGTTGAAACTGATGAGTGGGCAACCATGTGTTGGCATATTCAGAAGTTGGTTGACGAAGGTCCTGGAGACTGAAATATTCTTTGCACTGTCTTGTTCAGACAGAAGACCTCACAGTCTTGAGCTGGGGCAGTTATTGTGGCCAGGTGAGGGGGTGGGGAGCAGGAGAGACTAGGGGCCAAGCTACAAGTGACGAATGACACTTGAACGGCAAGTGTATTTCTCCCTGTTCACTTGCCCTCCACTCAATCCACTTGCTGTTCAGGTGTCATTTGTCACTTGTAGCTTGGCCCTAGGCAATTATGCCCAACATTGGCCGATTCCACACCACCTTACCTCCCGCGTTTTTTTCGGAATGATTGCGTCACGTGTGAGGGCGCAATATCCAGCTGCCTGTCCACATCACCTTCTGACTCCCATTTCTCTTGCGCGATGCCACGATCACATCCCCTCAATAAAACCCGCAATGAACGGGAGGGGGTGTGTGGTTGGGCTGTGAAAAGTCTTGTGACCTTTCTTTTTTTTTAAAAAAAAATTCAATTGGTCGGTATATCGACAAGATACTATCCTGTCCTGTCGAAACGACACCCCGTTAATTGGCTGCGATTGGCTCATTATCCTCCCACCATCGACAGTTTGCAGTGATTGGTCCCGTTTAGGTGGGCAAATTTGAACTGATTTTTAATAGTAGATCAGCGGAATTTTTCTCTCTGTTGGTAGTAGGAGGATTGTTGGATTTCTCATCATGGCTCCTCGTGAAACCATCCTGTTCCTTTTTTTTTTCTTTAAGTGCGGGGGGAACCGCGGAGACGAGGGGTGGGGCTTGGTGATGCTTTAGGGGTTGGACGATGTAATGAGCTCATAGCGCGATGAAATCGTGGTGGTCTGCTGCGACGCCATAGCGATACCATTACGATTTTTTTTAAAAAACGTGTGAACAGAGGAATGTGTAGCGCAGCAGCAGCGAAAAACTGGCGCTAAAACTAGGTGGTGTGGAATCGGCCATTGGCTCTGCTAGGTGTCTCTGACTGCTTTCTGCAGCTTGCCCCATCTGGCCAGCTGTATGGCATGAGGGTGGCCAGCAAGCAGAAATGCAGGACAGGATACAGTCAGGTTGACCTGGTGCAAGGGCTACTTTCTTATGTCTCCGCTTGCACTTGAGTTAGAGACAACTCCTGAGCCAGAGTCCAGGCTTACAGACTCAAATAAAACTCCAGTCATTTTCCTCTCTGGGTGCTTCTCTGGAGATAGCTCCAGACTCCAGAGGCAAGAGAATTTAATTTAATTTAATTTAATTTAATTTAATTTAATTTATTATATTTATATTCCGCCCTCCCCACTTTGGCAGGCTCAGGGCGGATAACAAATACAAACATGTTTAAAAACATTTAAAAACATTAAATAATACATTTAAAAACATTTAAAAACATTAAATATAACAATTCATGCTGCATAGTGGTTCATACATGCCTCTGTGTTTGCATAGGGGTGATGGTTTAACCCCCCCTTCACGGGGGGGGGGGCGGGCACTGCCCGGCGTTAGCCATATGCCTGGTGGAATAGCTCTGTCTTACAGGCCCGGCGAGAAGGATTGCAATATGTACTGGAAAGGCGAAGGTCAGTGGCAGCTAGAGTAAGGCAGGAACCTTCACACAGTTTATAGCTCTCTAGGCCTCAGTGAGTCTACGGGCCAAGCTACAAGTGATGAATGACACTTGAATGGCAAGTGAACAGACTCACACGTATTCCTCCCTGTTCACTTGCGCTCCACTTGATCACATGTGATGAAGTGGAGCACAACTGGAGTGCAAGTGAACAGGGAGGAATACGTGTGAGTCTGTTCACTTGCTGTTCAAGTGTCATTAGTCACTTGTAGCTTGGCCCTAGGAGACACCTAGAGATAAAGGAATAACAAAGAGGTCTTAATTTCCTTATCAATAAGCATCAAAGGTAGCACTAAGCCTTGGACCTGGCAGAATCTTCCCTAGAGACAGGGGCAGACCCCAGCCTCCCAGGTCATGTGGGCCAATCCGAAGGAAATAGGGAAAGTAGTATAGAAAAGGGGGTGTAAGGGCAGCCCTTTGTTCAAGATCCCCCTCCTTCCTTGAGGACATGCAACTCAAGATGTTACAGAGTTTCTTTCTACACCACAGCAACTAGGTATGCTTCTATTTGTAAAGGTGTGCTGTGCACATGTGCCTGAGTAAAATCGAGGCGTTTACCTTGTCTCTTTCTCTGTGGAACAATAAATCTCTTATTTTTCTTAGGTATGTCTTTGTGTGCTATATCCTACTCCCTCACAAAGCTGGAGGTCTCACTGCCTCACAGAATTTGGTCTTGATCATTCCAAGTTTTGAATAGGGAGCAGGCTTCCCTGGATTATCCCCCACTTTTTGGTACTTAACACTTCTGTGAGCAATGGGGGGGGGGGGGACATTCAGTTTTTCCCCTAAAACCCACATCGTACAACTGGAAGCAAACCAGTAGGGCTGTCATATTTCCACTGCTTCTCCTGTGCAGAGGAAAAATAATCTTTAAAAGTTGATGTTGGATGATGGTGTGACATCACTTCCAGGGAAAACCTGTAAGTGACATCACCCTGTTCTAGGAATTGCCAGAAATGTCATGGTTTTACCATACAATTTACAGCAATTCCTAGAGAGGTGTGATGTCACACTATCACCTAACTGTGCCCCCAAAGTCCCTGCCTCCTCTAAACTCCCACCAGTTTCTGGACAATGCTTGGTAATTCTACCAACTAGCTTGCCCCTGCCCCCCAACTTTGTTCTCATGCCCAGTGAATATGTGGAGGGATGGAATGGGATGCCTACTATCTACCTCCCTATCTACATCAGTTGAAGGCTCACATAGACCCCAACAGGAAATATTCCAGGTTCACAAGACAGGTGTTTTAAAATCGAATTTACCTTGTTCGCAATGTTCACTGATGAGCATCTCGTATGACTGCCTTGATAATTTCCTAGGGGTCATTTAAAATCAGTTTCAGTAGAGTAAATGTGATGTCTGTACCTGTGCATACACCAGTGAATGGCATTTATCACATAGAGGATTAAACTACAGATCCCAGGAAGAAGTGCAAGAATTTGTGAATTTGATCTAGTTGAGCAAGGAGGCAAAATGGGTGAGACTGGAACACAAGAGAAACATGACGGTGGGGGAGAAGGGCGTGATTTTGCTTGCCTAGATTGTCTTTTTAAAATGTATTTTTGAAATGTTCTAGGAAAATGAAATGTTGCGTGTTCTTATACTATACTCATTCTGCAGAGGTTAACATTTATGCTAGGAGAAAACGATAAACAATAGAACTGGAATGTTCCCTTCCCAGGGTGTGCTTTATCATATTTTAGCATATGCATTGGCCTCTTTGAAATTTGAACCATGCAAGCACTTACTTCCAGGGCCATCTACATTCCTAGACATTTTAAAGAAAGATGCTATAGATCAAGAGGGTGTCAGCTAAATCAAGGTCAGATCTGCAGTCACTAAACTGAGGAGGTCGAATTTTTATAGGCCAGTCCTATGCATACGTATGCAGGAGCAATTCTCACTATGGAGCACAGGATTGCAGCCTAATGATAAGCACGGACTGTTGGAGTTTAAGAAACATTTGACTTTCATTAGAGACAAGTTAATTTCGTATGAATTTCCATGAATGCTTGATAGCCAGAAACGACTCTCCCCTTCTGTCTGGTGCCAGCAACTTTCTCTGCAGTTTGCCTGGTCTGTTGATTGTCCTGACATTCAAGTGTCATTTAGCAGAGTATGAGGGGGCTGAATTCTTAGGACCTGAGCACTTTTCACAGGGTTTTGAGCACAGTAATGATTCCTCTCATTACCTACTCACACTCCCATTGTCCAGATACATTGACAGGAAAGGAGATCCAGCCAGTGACCTATAATTCCCTTTAACTGAAAATCTCCCCAACTAAAACAAGTACAATAATCTGGTCCAGCTTTTGTTTCCCTGCATAGATTCCCAGTCTTGCAAGAAGTAACTAAAGGAGCCAACAGAACAAAAACTCTAAGCAGGTAGGGTAGCAGGAAGTAGCTGAAAATTAATACCAAGAGAATATTAACTATCCCAAAACTGAGCCACAGAAATTGAGATATATTTTAGGAGTATATGGAGGCACAGTGAACTATTCCTGTGGATTAAACATTCTCACTGTTAGTGAATTCACACAAACCTCATTACTGACATTGATATATAGGAGAGGGGGACCCACAAAGACTTACAAGGAAGGGGACATCTTATTCCCTCGGTCTTATTTCTTCCCTCCAGCTCACTGTCATCTGCTTCCATGGACTGTGTCACCTCACACCTGTCCCTGATTGCTGTCACTTCCCCCCATCACCTCTTCTTCCCCCAATCACCATTGCTATGTCCTCCTCTTGTCCTGGCTGCCTCCAAGGCCCCATGCCAGACCGTGATGTGTATTGTGGTTGCTATGGCAACTCACAATGCCAGTCAGACTCCAGCCAAGGTTTTTTGATGTCTGTGCTGCATCTAAAATTTTGGATGTGTGTGTGTATCCGATTTATTTATTTATCTACAATCTTTGATTCTTCTGCAAATGTGCAAGTATTCTAAATGATAGCCATGGCTGGTCCTACAGGCCCTTTGGTATCACAATCACTGATGTTTCAAGACTGCATGCAAAGTTTGGAACCAATTTGATGTAGTGGTTAAGAGGGGTGGGACTCTAATCTGGAGAACCGGGTTTGATTCCCCACTCCTCCGCTTGAAGCCAGCTGGGTAACTTTGGGTCAGTCTCTTAGCCCCACCCTCCTCACAGGGTGGTTATCGTGGAAATAATAATAACACACTTCATACATCACTCTAAGTGGGTAGTAAATTGTCCTGAAGGGTGATATATAAATCGAATGTTGTTGATGTTTTTGTTATTAAAGGAGAATTGTTGTTATTAAAGGAGGTGTTTGGTAGAGTCCAGTTGTATTCATCAATGTATGACAGCTGAACCAACCACAGGTCCTTTTCATAAGAGATACAGAGGCCCTCTCCTATTTAGCCTTTGGTCACCTTAGTATATACGCTTCTTGGGAAAATTGAATAACAATGAGCTGAAAAGACTATCCAGGGATAAACTGCCCCCCCCCCATACACTTTACACCTGGATTTTCTTTTCAGCTGACTCCTGTTTCCACAAGTATAAATGCAAAGTTTACTTTATTATATGCATTAACACATCTGACAAATTAAAACCAAACAACAAAATTTGTTCTCCGAAAACTAGCTGACAGTAATGAAGTATTGAGACAGACATAACTAGAAAAACAATTGCAAAAAACCTGCTATCACACCCAATCCAGAGACATTGATGTGATCTAAAAAAGTAAATCAAAACAAGGTGGAGAGTTCTTTGAAGGTGCTGATTGATATTAAAAACACGACTAATATATCACATGTGCAGAGACCTACACAAATCTGCACAAAGCAAGCCTTCTATTCAGTATTACCCCCTCCCTCTCCAGCCACGCTCCTTCATTCTGCACCTGCATATAGTGCTCAATTGACATTGCTTAGTTTACTCCAGTTGAGCATAAGCAGTACACATTTTATCCCATTTATGCTTATTTTGAGCCATGCAAGTCCCCTACCCCTCCACAACTTATCTTTGCAGTTTGTCATCAGATTGCCAAGGATCCACTATTGCCCTCTCTGGAGGCCCATTTAGGTACCTAGCCTACCTACATATTTGGCTGCTGCCATGTGGAGATGGTTCTCCATGTAGCCCTCACTGCTCTGAATGCTGATGCATTAGCAATAGCAAGAGAACAGCCACATTGGACTTTCCCTGCCTCAGTACCCCATAGCCACCATTCTCTTGTGCTGCCAGACTTTTTAAAAAAATGGTAATAGCTAGATTGCTATAGTCAGGGCTTTTTTCTGGGAAAAGAGGTGGTGGAACTCAGTGGGTTGTCCTCAGAGAAAATGGTCACATGGCTGGTGGCCTCATCCCCTGATCTCCAGACAGAGGGGAGTTGAGATTGCCCTCCACGCCACTGATCAGCGGCGTGGAGGGCAATCTAAACTCCCCTCTGTCTGGAGATCAGGGGGCGGAGCCACCAGTCATGTGACCATTTTCAAGAGGTTCCGGAACTCCGTTCTCCCACGTTCCCCCTGAAAAAAGCCCTGGCTATAGTATTTGAGCATTCTAACTATCACAAATAAAAAGGTAAGGCTTTTGTTGTATGAACATATTTCGTATGTGCTAGATATTCTCTGCCATGAAGTGTACTTACTCTTCTACTAAAACTGTTATTGGTATAAGATCAGTGGTTTTCAATGGTTCCTTGTGCAAACTAAAGTTTTAGTTTCAATGGCAAAAAATATCTAATACACATGGAACTCATTCATAGGATTCACAGCTAAGACTCTAGCCCTTTTCATTGCACCTATATAGCTGTCCCCTTATACCTTTGCAACAAAAAGGGCTAGGGATTTTTTTAAAAGCAAAAGTGAAAGCTGGGAATCTAGAGGAACTATTACATAGTTGCAATAAATTGTTATAATGTTATAATGCTATAGTGATCCAGCTATTTCCAATTTTTTAAAAGTCTGAAAAAACCCTCTGCTGATACGGCAAAGAAAATGGCAGCCACAAGAGACTGAGCAAGAGAAAATGGCATTGCTGTGGATGGGACCCTTGGATAATGTGCATCTGCCTATCCAGACCACCTGATAAAGTACTTGGGTGGTGCTCTTCACAAAAAGATCAGAGAAAAGTAGGTTGGAGAAGAATCTACCAAGGTCTAGGAAAGGATGATTGGAGCAGAAAGAAAGAAAAAAAGAAAAAGAAAGTATGGTAGTTAGCAGGCAAAGTAGATAAAAGCCTGCATGTGAAAGCAGTCCATTTCTACATGTCTTTAAAATAGGGCAATCCTCATCAAACACTGGCGGCTTTGTCACTCGATTTCTGACGTCACCCCATCATGACTCTGTTTTTGTGGTGCCATCATAACTGCCTGCATCCAGGTGACAATACACTAAACAAGGACCTACAACAGTCGGATCTAGAAGACCCACACAATTGAAACACACTATATAGCTGGAAGAAAACACGCTTCCTCTAACAGTTTAGCAAAAATATCGTTATTTATCTAGCCAGCAGGTATTCATGCAGTCAGATTACAATAAGTATAACAAAGTTCCAAAGTCACTAGAAACCAGTCAGTGACCATGCTGTTTGAGCATCAAAGAAATTATCCCTTAGAAAAGTCCAGATTCTCCACAGTCCATATGAATAGAAATTGAAAACGGAGCCCAAGCTCTCTTCTTTAGATGCCTTCAAGGGAACCCAAAGCCGTGAGCAAGCAAGGAGCCGACTTCTGGATCGGAGAACCCACAGTGGAGAAAAAGGACGTGCAGGGAAAGAATCACAGCTATCAACTGCTCAACAGGGCGCAAGCTGGATTCCTGTTTTGGTGTCGCTTTTTCAAGAGCGTTGATAGACAGAGTTCCAAATGCAAAAAGAAGCCTCACTTCTCTAATCCCAAATGGAAAACCTAGATACCAGGTCTGCATCCAGGTGACATCAGAAATCGCACAACGAAGCCGGCAGCATTCTGTGAGTGTTGCATTATTTTAAAGACGTGTGGAAACGGCCATGGTCTGAAAATAAAAAGAATGATGTCCACAGTCTACAGCAAAGAAAAAAAATGACTAAAAGTGAAAATAGAACGTTTTAAAATGCACATAGGACACAAAGTAGTACCCAAAATATGAATAAATGCCTTGAAGAAACTAATTTGTTTGTTCAAAGTCTTGAATAAAATGTGACAGGCGAACAGAATTGGACAAGATCTAGCAGGAAAGCTGGCTGAATCCAACCCTGTTATTTGAAATATAAGAGGAATTGTCAGACTTGCAGCACTGTTTGTGTGTCTTAACTTGGAGTGTTTTAACACTACTACCAAGTAGTAAATATAGGGCCATGTGGAACAGTCACCTGTTTTGATTGCCAGGTCAGAAAAAAGGAGCTTGGGAGAGTCTGCTAGCAGCAAAATATTTTCCTAAAAACCATCAGTGTTCAATTTTTCTTGAGTCTGAGGTCACTTTTCAAATTAATGAAAGCATTTCATTAATTGCTTTTAGCTCTGCTGCAATTGAGCAGAAACAAAAGTAAACAACAGACTCTGTTTACTGCATGAGAACACTTCCTCCCTTTCCTTAGGATACTCCCCCTGTTCTTGCCCACATGTTCCAGTATCCTCTTGAGGAACAGTCATAATGTTCTGTATCTACTTGCAGAGCTAAAAGTCATTTTATTTCCTGTAGCTCTGAGAAGAGGCCAGTGATGAGAAGGAGTATATTTTGTTTTATGTTGTTCCTCGCTTTGTACATTTTTAATAAAAAGTGGAACAGAAACATAGCACAGCATAACAACTCCCTTGCCTATTCTTTTCCCATTTCACATAAAATCCATACTTTTCACCATACAGAGAGCGGTCCCCTCAAAAAACTGTCAACTTTTCAATCATCCTTTGTAGATGTGCTTTTAACAGTGGCTTCATCCACAGATGAAGTTTTTCATGGCATTGAGATTAGTTGCTGCACATCAAGCCACTGTTAAAGGCATATCGACAGAAGATGATGGAAAAACTAGTTCCCAACTCTGTAGCCAACCTCTGCAAGCATTTCCACCTAAGTGCCTGTTGCAGTTAGGGTGGCCACTGGTTGAACTCTGGAATACAGGAGTTGTTCCAGCACCCACAACACTAATCATATTAAGGCCAACCCAGGTCAATATTGTAAATGAGTACTTGATACATTGTAGTGTACATGGTACATCCATCCCTACCTCTTATAATGCCAGTAAATCTTCATGATATACCAGGGGTGGCCAAATGGCGGCTCGCGAGCCGCATGCGGCTCTTCAAGTCTTATTTGGCGGCTCCCGGAGGCTTGCAAGTTCACTCCTCCCCCAGGCTCCTTTAAGGGGCAGAGCCGACCAGCCGCTCACCCGATCTATGCACCCAGTGTGCTTCCCCTTTCCCAACGCAACGAAGGGGCGGGCCAGGGCTGAGGACAGCCCACACCTCCTCGCCTTGCTGGGCACTCCTCTGCAGGCACTGAGTTTTACCGGCCCCGCGTTCTCAGCGAGCGCCTGGGAATGGCAGTTGGGGGGAAGGGGAAAGAGAGGAGTGAAGACGCGATGAGGAAGCGCCAAGGCAGAGGTGGCCCGGGACTTCCTGCTTTCCGGCTTACTCCCGAGAAGGGAAGTGCGCAGCTGCCAAGAGCCGCTCATGGCATGAAGCACAGCCTGCGCCGGGGGGCTTTTGCATGGGTGGAAGCCTCGTTAGTTGCACGGAGGAGTGGCACACCCATAAGTGTGTGCAGGACAGCTGAGATGGAGGAGCAGGGAATGTGTTTGCTCCAGAGAACATGTGCTTGCTTTAAGATTGTGTGGCTCTGCTTTTGTGATCCTTCCTTCCTTGATTTTTCTTTCTTCCCTCTTTCCTTCCTTCCTTCCTTCCTTCCTTTCTCTTTCCTTCTTTCCATTTCTTTCTTCTTTCCATCTTTCTTTCTTCTTCTTTCCTTCCTCTTTTTTCCTTTCTCTTCTTTCCTTCTTTCCTTCCTTCCTTCCATATATTTCCATACCTTTCCATATCTTCCTTCCTTCCTTCCCTTTCCATATCTTCCTTCCTTCCCTTCCCTTCTTTCTTTCCTTCCTTCCTTCCTTCCTCTTCTTTCCATATCTTTTCATACCTTTCAAAATCTTTCCCTTCCTTTCTCTTTACTTCTTTTAATATCTTTCCATATCTTTCCATGTCTTCCTTCCTTTCGTGTATTTCTTTCCTTCTTTCCCTTCCCTTCTTCCTTCCTCTTTACTTCTTTCCATATCTTTCTATGCCTTCCTTTCCTTCCTTCTTTCCATGCCTTCTTTCCTTATCTTTCTTTCCTTTTTTATCCTTCCTTCTTTCCATATCTTCTTTCTTTTTTGTCTTTTCCTTCCTTCTTTCCATGTCTGTCTTTTTCTTCCTTTCCATCTTTCCATGTCTTTCCCTCCCTCCCTTTCCTTTTTTCCTTCCTTCTTTCTTTCCATGTATTTCCTATTTTCAATAAAACATTAGGGTTGCCAATTCCAACTTAAAAAACCCTGGAGTCTTTAGCCAGAATACTCTAGAGGTGGTGCCTTGCAAGGATGACATCACTTTTTGTGATGTCACTTCCAGGTCAAAGGTTAGGTGGTAGTCCTTCCCAAGCTCCACCCCTTCTGATGATGTCACTCCCAGCATACTGTGCCAAAACCCCACCCCTTCCTGTGATGTCATTTCAGGGCACTCCCCCAAACCCGCCTCTTCCTCTGAAGTCACTTCAATGCATCATGTCTTGTGGCTCTCAAACATCTCAGGTTTATTCTATGTGGCTCTTGCATTAAGCAAGTGTGGCCACCCCTGTGATATACTAATGACACATGGTAGATAATGTACATGTAAATATCACACACATTCTTATTATACCTTCATCTATCCCTCCAACCTATATTGCAAAACATAAATTGGCCAGAGGGCATGGTTTTTTTCTTTCTGAGTCTTTTAATCAGCCCATTATGATAACTAGTAAAAGATCATTGACGATGCAATTTTCTTGCAGTTCAGAGAAGCTATACCAATCTCTCTTGTAATTTTTCTCAGCTCTTTTTCAAGACTCTTGGATTAAATGCATATTGATCTTCTTGCACACACACAACACAATGCATGTGGATCACACACACATTGAGGGGCTCCATGGGGTTCCTTTTTTAGAACAGTGAGCAGGTTCATCATGAGTCCCATCTGAACCCAGGAGACCAGATATATAAGATTTTCCTTAGCTACAATTAGCTACAATTTTCCTTAGCTACAATCCTCAGTTGCTCCTGATGAGCAACAAAAGGAAACTCAAATTATTTTATCTGACTTCAAATGAAAACTTAATGTATGGATGGAATGACTAAGGGAACTGATAGATTGCTCACAAGCTTAATCACTGCATAAAGACACTCTCCTTTCTGGAAAAAGGAGTGCCAAATACAGACTCTACAGCAACCTCATGTATTCAGCTGAGATGTCCAGAAGGGACACCCTTTATAAGGGATTTATAAGAAACAGTGCTTAAATATCTGTTTTATGAATGGAATTACTCTGCTGTTAAAAATTATGTGTTTGTTTGCTGGAAGATGTGGCATTTTTAGTGTGATGCATGGGGAAAACCTGGGCAGCCACAGTAAATCATCCATTTGCTGTTGCCTTTCCTTTGACGGAAGATCCTATTTTCAATTCCTAAGGCACCAAGAGCCAAATTGCCCCCACACTAAAATGAGGGGCTCAGGCTTCTGATCCATAACTGGGAATATTATTGGTGAATTGGTTTATCACAGGAACTGAAGAGTCATCCCTCCATTGGTCCAAATAAAGGGATATTCCCAGTCCGCAATTCAATATATAGGGCGCACAGCTGTGTACCCTTTATCCAGTCTTTATCTAGCTCAGCCAGGTCTAGTCTTGATCATCTTAACAACAACAACAACATTCAATGTATATACCGCCCTTCAGGACAACTCAATTCCCATTCAGAGCGGTTTACATGCTATTACTATCCCCACAACAAAACACCCTGGGAGGTGGGTGGGGCTGAGAGAGCTCCAGAGAGCTGTGACTAGCCCAAGGTCACCTAGATGGCTTCAAGTGGAAGGGTGGGGAATCAAACCCGTCTCTCCAGATTAGAGTCCCACACTCTTAACCACTACACTAAACTGTAGTTTTGGAATCTCAGGGGGAATGAGCCTAAGAGCTGGGCAGACTGACCCACTCCTCAAACAAGGAGGGGGAGATGTTATAAATCAACTCTAGCTAGCACTTGTTTCCCCCTCTAGCTCAGTCTTTCCCAACCTGTGGAATGGGACCCAGAAGCAGGTCAAGAAGCCTCTGAAAAAGGGTCACAGCAGGCCAGCCACTTGCCCGGAGTTCATAATAGCTGGTTTCTCAAAAACTGGAGAAAATGGAATGCTGGGCACCAAGGTTACACTTCACTTAGGGCCAACCCTGGATGAGTCACTGTACCAAGTAAATTTGAACTTGTGGGTCACCATAACCAAAAGACTGGGAACTACTATTCCAGCCAACACAGCTACATTTCCACTTTCTGTAAATTTCCTAACTATCAGTGCTTTTTGCATAATTAAATCTTAGAGGAATAGAACTCTTTTAGAGGAAAAAAATCTGATCCTTGGGAGAGAAAAACAACTCCAGCCCACCAGCGCCCTCAGGTTGTTCAGAGGTGTGGAAGATGTGCCTGAGTTAGGCAGATCCTTGCCAGCACGGGCATTGTGTACCCCCCCACCTTCATCTGAGGGAGGAAATGCTTCCTTCACGTTTGTTCTTATCTTTCCTGACCCTTCTTCTTCCAACCTCAGGAACCAGAGACAGTGTGACCTCCTCATCTTATTTGCTTTTGCCTTATGAAGGGCCTGGCACATCCTGGGGCGTACCTCTTTGGAGACTCCACCCCTCTGGAACTTTCACAGGATCTGAGCAATTCCCGAGGAAAGCTCGGGAATAGCATAGGGTTGCCAACCTCCTTCTTGGACCAGAAGATCTTCCAGAATTAAAACTTATTTCCAGACTTTTCCTAGGGAAAATGATAAAACTATAGATTTTCTGGCAATTACTAGAGCAATGTAACATCACTTCCAGCTTTTCCCCAAAAGTGACATCACTTCACATGTGACAACCACTATTTTTTTTCTCCTGCCACCTTAAGGTGCAGCAGTGAGAAGCACAGGTTGCCACTGGGAGGTCATAGTGGGAGACCAGGCAACCCAATACAGAACTCACCGGATGAGGCAGCTATGATAGAAAGAAAGGAGGTAGATCCAGACCTGCATTAGCTTTCCTAAGTTTGGCTAGGCTTATATTTCAGGTAATGTGCTAGAATACTTCCTTTTACTTAATCAGGAGGCACCATAGTCAATTGTGGGTTTTTGTGGTCTAGCATTGGTAGTTTAAAAGGTAAGCCACCAGTGGAGATTATGATATTGTATAAATATAGATTACAAGTTAGAAGGTTATTAGCATCCAAGTGATTGTGTTTATGTAGTTACAAGAAAAATGCAAAGGAGGAGGATCTTCCAGAGGAGTTTACTGAGCTCTGCAGGAAAGGCATTGACTGGGCTACCCCTTCAGCAGGGGGAAAGAAAGACCTGCAGGAGCAAAGAGTAACAGGCCTGCTTTGATGAGGTTTTGGCTCATCTCCTATCTGCCAGATTCAAATAGAGTCATTTTTTTGACAGACTAAGAACTTAGGGGTTATACTGGTTCCAGCATGGCTGCTAGAGATGCAAGTAAATGCAGCTGCAAAAAAGGCCTTCTCTTGGGTTGCTGGTGTGCCCATGGGGGCAATCCTTCACTCCAAGCTGTCCCCTCCTACCACTACTCACCTGGCTGGTGGGGGGGAAAGGTGTGGGAATGGGCCTCTCAGGGCATGCTCCTGGATGGTGTGACAGTGTCACTCCCAGAAGTGTGCAGGCCCAGAGAGTGCTTCCAGGCTTTGCCCCAGGATGATTTGGCCTGTGTGGGGGCCCAAATTGGCCCAGTGTGAAGCCGTGGAGCACTCGCAGGGCCTGTGTGATGATGTCACTCCCGGAAGTGACAAATACACTGTGCTGGGAGCATGCATACATACAGTACATATGTAAAGACCTCCAAAAAGATAAGTGCCAAGTTCCCCCAGTCCCTCCCCCCTCTTCCCCCTGCTGGGAGGGTAAGGGGACCTGGCAACCCTAGCCTTCTCC
This sequence comes from Eublepharis macularius, assembly GCF_028583425.1. Lineage (NCBI taxonomy): Eukaryota > Metazoa > Chordata > Lepidosauria > Squamata > Eublepharidae > Eublepharis > Eublepharis macularius. Next base: position 45,048,147 of record NC_072793.1, read on the forward strand.
CAACTCAGTCTAGCTCAGAAAACGGCCCATACATGGCCAATCTGGCAACATGGATCCATGCCACAATAACGTCAAGAGACTAGACTACTGTAGTGCACTCTATGTGAGGACTCCTCTCAAAGTCAACTCAAAGACTCCAGTTGGTGCAGAACGACGCAGCTCAGTTACTACTAGGGGCTAGGCAGAACATGCACATTACTCCCTTTCTGCAGTCATTCGATTGGCTACCTACCAGTTACAAGGTTCAATTCAAGGTATTGGCCATCACATACAAAGGCCTTTGGTACCTCATATATGCAGAACTGCCTCTTTCGCTATGCTCTGTCACCGCAGCTTATCTGAACAGGGCCTTCTGCAGGTCCCACCCTGCAAAGGACCAAAATCAACCACTAACTGTGCACATGCATTGTCTATTGTGTCTGTCACCTTATGGCTACAAGAGCTATACATGGGCCAGCCCTATGTAGCAGTGAGGGCCAGGGCTGGGGCCAGGGCCGTTTCCAGACGGCTTACCTTCTGCCGCTCCATGCCGCAACGTCGCGGCTCGTGCTGGAGAAAACGCAAAATAGCGCGTTTTCTCGCGCGAGTTTTGCGCAACATCACACAAAACTCGTGCCGAAGAAAACGTGATATTTCGCGTTCACCACAGCACGAGCCGTGGCATTGCGGCATGGAGCGACAGAAGGTAAGCCACCTGGAAACGGCCCAGGCTGTGGTGGGCAAGGCGGCTTCCTCTTCCCCAGGCTGGAATCATAAAAAGGCTGTCCCAGCTGGAAGAGAGGGAGAACAGATTGCAAAGGAAGAAGGCTGCCAAGAGGAGGGCAAGGGAAGACTTCCTTACAGTCTGCTTGCTCAAGGGAAGAGGCGAGGCAGCTCTCAAAGAAGAGAAAGGCTCTCGGACTTTCACATAGCCCAACTGAATTCTACTTGCCAGCTCCATGAAGTAGGCAACTGTTTAAATAGACAGCTAGCTCCATCACAAATGACAACATCCAGTCATAAAGAAAGGCTTTCTTTAAACGTCTTCCATTAAAAAACTACCCTTCCAAACATTAATGGCTAATGTTCTGTTTTGATTGGCAACATTTTCACACATGCACAGTTTTTTTGGGGGGGGGGACTTTAATGCAAACCTCTTTGGCAGGCACTTGAGCTGTTTAGTGCCAAAGCGAATAGACCCGGTAATCAGCTAATGTCTAATCATCACAGCTAAGTACAGTATGTTTGATGCAAAATTCATGGCCCCCTTAGCTCTATTTCAGGATTTATATGTCTAATATCATTGTTATACAGGAGGAAGAAACACAGGAAGAGAAGACTGATGCCTCAATCCTCACCAGCCCAGGCACTCAGCTCAGTCCTTGTCACCTATTGCTGTCTGCTTAGTGCCTGAGCTATGCCACTCTGGAGATGGACTTCAAGAAGGAAAATTTATCCAGTTTGGCATTTTCTCTCCAAACTGTATCAAAACCAGGGAGCAGCTACCACTGCCAGAGAAGCAGGCATTTTCCCAGCATAAAATGGGAAAGGATGTCAAGTTCACCCTTCCTGGCTGCTTGCTCCCTCCCTTCCTTACCTCTCAACTACAGAGAGAGACACCTGTCAGGATCTGTGTAAGCCCCCCAGGTTTCCTGACTCCGAGGGAAGCCAAGGACCCATCCTCAGCATCCATGCACCAAAACAGCAACACATTAAGGCAAAGTTTGCTGCTCCATTGCTTGGCAGGAACTGGCCCTTTAACTACCTGATGAGCAGTTAGAATGCAGCCTAGAGCCAGGTGTGCAAAACAAGCAAAGGAGTCTGGAGATAAGTTGCCGCTGGGATATGGGGGTTGCTTTCCTCGGGAATTTCAAATGAAATACAAAATATGTTGGGTAATTAACTCATAGAGGACAATATTAAAACAAATAATTCAGTAAGTGAAAGTTACATAGATTAAAACATAATGAGACTACCGACTCAGGATTGGCAGGTCCACTATGTGCATCTAGGTACCAGCCCTGTTGCCACTCCAACACATGTGCCCAGGGCATCTAGGTCTGTTGCAGTAAGCGGCCTTCCTGTGAAGTACCCCAGTAGACCTTCTTCCTTCCCTCAGGTTGTGTGGGAGAAAGGCAGGCAAAATCTTCCCACCTGCCCACGGCATGAGGAGAGGGGAGGGGGGCGGATGGCATCTTCCTACTTTCCTGAAGCATGGGAGCTGCTTCCTTGGGCTGGCCCTGTCCAGACAGTACTATCATTTGGAATCTTCCTCAGGTTGGTACAAAAAGCCCTTTCCAGCAGATATAAATTGCTACTTTGCTGGACACCCAAAACCTGAATCATCTGAAATTGCATGATTATAGGAATCCTGACAGGAAATTCTAAGCAGTTACAGCCTTCTAAGTCCATTGAAGTCAATGGGCTTAGAAGAGTGTAATTCTGCTTAGAATGGCACTGTAATTTCAGTAACAACACCCTAGTTCAATAACAACATCTTGGCTTGGATCAGATGTATCAGATGTGGCATTTAAGAAGCTAGATCCAATTCTCACTTCTACTACAAATTCATTGTTAAGTCAATACCTTTAAGAAACTGTCGTGAGTTTGGCTGTCTTCATCACTGTGAATGAGTGGCCTGGGACTTTACAAAACAGTCCTTATAACAACTTGTCTGGGGAGATGTTTTCTTGATGGCCTGGAAGCTAGCCTTTTGGGAGGGATACCCCACAGAGCTAGAAGCAGACAATCAGTTTGGAGCCAGTTTGAATTTAAGAGGAACAGCTAGGAGTTTCTAACTGGAGTTAGCTGAAATTGAAGTAAAGCCTTAGGGGATGGATCTTGCAAGAGATAATGACCTGGAGAGAGTTTGGAAATCAGCAGGGAGCTTACTTTAAAAGGACCTGGGAGGTGGCTGAGGAGAACATGTTTGGCTGTGCACTCCAGACATCACAGAATGGGAAGAGGAAGACATGGCCTCAAATTCAATCCCCTCCAAGTCTAAGGCCACGGAAGACGAGAATTGCAACTGAGAGTAGAATCATACCCAAAAGGATGTAGCTCAGATAGAGGGAGCAGCTGGGCACCTACAAGTTTATTTATTTTCACCAATTAGACCCTGCACTTCCAGCATTGATCCTGTGGTGGCTTCCAAATATCAAATATAGTACAGTTATAATATAATAAGAATTTTTATTTTTTAAAAAAGTAAAATCAAGTATAGCAAAAACAATTAAAAACTTTCAAAACAATCATTAGGGCCATCACAAGGGCAGTTCTAAGCCTTGGAAGGAACTGGGGGAAAGGGCTTCTCATAAGAAGACAGAAATGTTTCCACCTGCTGCTTAAATCTCAAAATGTTATGAGAGAGCCTCCACAGCCCAAGATGCCACAAGTCCCTAGTGCACAAGGCTCAGTTTGTGTATGGCCATTGCCACATGTCCTTAAAGAGGCAACCCACTCACCGAATGCTGCTGGCTTTTCCCCTTCACTCCACAACTCTGATTTCAAAATGGTAGCAGGCTATTTGGCTTCTGTTTTGTCGGTGCTTTTTCGGGGACCATGAGAAAGTGCATTCTCAGAAAAGATGCTGAAAAAATGGAAGCCAAACAGCCTGCTACCATTTTGAACTTGGAGACATGTGGCATGAAGGGGAAAAGCCAGCAGCATTCGGTGAGTGGGCTGTTCCTTTAAGGATGTATGGAAACAGCCTATTTGTAAATGAAATAATTATTACAAAGATACTATAGCTTTTCAATGTTTTCTTATTCAAAGAAAACCAAACCTTGTAAAGTTTCCTTTGGATCTTCTCATGTCTTGAAGCAGTAGACAGTAAGATATGTGTCCAGGAGAGATGTTCCACTTTACATTTTAGTTCTCCTTGGGTGTTCCTAAAGAGTCTCCAGAGTGATTGCCAACTATTATATAAATCTAAAACTGGAAAAAGATTAGGGTTGCTGGACCCAGGCTGGGAAATTCCTGGAGATTGCACTAAACAATACTAAAAATCAATTTTTTGAAAAGTATTACCAAGTATTATTAGATTTCCAAGAAGGAGAAACCTTAATTTTTGGAGAAATGAACAGGGTGCTTGATTCCAAAACAGCCAAAACTTTGGGAAGGAAACTTCCCCAAATGTGTATTCAATTACATGTGTATCCTAGAACTTGAAGCGTGGAGACTATTGCACCCAAAGGAAAGAGACCCTGGCTGCTTCCACACACGTTGGATAATCCACTTTCAATACTCTTTAGTGAAGATTTGAAACTGATTTTCCATGTGTGGAACAAAAAATCCACTTCTAAAGGATTACGAAAGTGCATTGAAAGTGCATTATTCAACGTGTGTGGAAATGGCCTATATGTACTTTTCAGAAAGACACCAGTCATATTCTAGAATAGATATATGTTGGGTATCAAAAAACCTAATCACAAAAGTGAAAAAACTGGAATTCTTCCAAAGATTTTGGCAGACCATAATCCAACAGAGCTAATTTAACAGAAAGGAAGTAAGAAAGAAAGAAGATGGAGCTTAAATGACACACTATTGCTGCATGATGAAGTAGAACAAAAACGTAAGAAAGAATTGATGGAATATTTTAAGCTGAACAGCACAACTGATGTTAATTTGACAACAATATGGGAAGCTAGTAAAGCTTATATTAGAGGAGCTTTATTGGCAATAACTGCACAAAAGAAAAAAGAAAAGCAGGGAACTATAAAGAATATAACACAAAAATTGAAGATACTGGAACAAGACCACAAGGCACAGATGATAAGAAAAAATGGAAGGAAATGAAGCAATTAAAAAACCAATTGCATTTATTGGAAGAAGAAGAAGTGCAGAAAAAACTGAAATATTTAAAACAAAGGCATTTTGAAGCTGCAAATAAATCTGGAAGAAATTTGGCATATGGTTTAAGAAAAGAGACTGAAAAAAGAATGCCTGAAATCAGGAAAGGAAACCAAATAGTCCATGCAGAACAAGAAATGGAGGAGCAAAAAATCCCCTCCTCAAATCTTTATAAAGAAGAATGTATAAATAAAGCAGAGATGGAGAAATATTTATCTGAGGTATCAATTAAATAATTTACACCTGAACATGGAAGAATTTTGAATCAAGCAATAACAATACAAGAGATCAACTCTGCCATTAAAAAATTAAAAATAGGTAAAGCGCCCAGCCCAGATGGATTGACAGCAACATACTATAAATGTTTTGAAGACATATTAGCAATACCCTTACAAAAAGTAATGAATGAAATACAACAGAACGTATATACCACCAACATGGCAAGAGGCAAATATAACTTTAATATACAAAGAAGGGAATGATCCATTATTACCACAATCATAACAGGCCAATCTCCTTATTGAATGTGGATTATAAAATCTTTACAACAATAATGGCAGAGAGCCTAAGAAAATGTATTCTAGATTTAATACATGAAGATCAAACAGGATTTGTTCCAAAGAGATATATGAGAGAGAACATCAGATATCTACTTGATGCAATTGAATATTGAAGGAGGAAAGGAGGAAAAAATGGCATTTATGTTTTTGGATGCAGAGAAAACTTCTGATAATGTGTCTTGCAAATTTTTGATAGAAGTATTACAAAATATGAACTGTGAGACTGAATTTTTAAATTGGATGCAAAGCATCTATATTGATCAGCAAGCTAAAATTCTAGTAAATTCTAGTACCTAACAGAGAAAATAGAAACAGCAAAAGGAACTTGATAGGGATGTCCAATATTACTACTATTGTTTATTATTGCACTGGAAATATTGGCTGTGAACATTTGGCAAGACGCTAGAATTGTTGGAATAAAAGAAGGCAAAGAAGAATATTAAATGAAAAGTTATGTTGGTGACGCTGATATATCAGGGGCAAAACCAAATGTTTCTCTGAAATATGTAACGGAACAATTATTAAGATTTGGACTATATTCTGGATACAAACTGAATAAAAAGAAGACTCAGAGCCAAGCTACAAGTGACACCTGACACAGGTTGCACACTTGTCAGCTTCCCTCAAGTTTTGATGGGAAATGTAGGCATCCTGGTCTTGCAGCTGTAATGGAGAGCCAAGCTGTAAAACCAGGATGCCTACATTTCCCATCAAAACTTGAGCGAAGCTGACAAGTGTCCAACCTGTGTCAGGCGTCACTTGTAGCTTGGCTCTAAGATAATGTTATTATCGACAACCAGAGAGGAACAAGAAGACAGAGAAAAAACAACAGAATGTGTTGTTACCAGAGAATGAGTTAAATATCTGTGAATAAATGTAACAGGACAAAATGATAATTTATATAAAAATATCAAAAAGTTTGGACAAGCATTACCAAAGATCTGCAAAGATGGAGAAAATTGAATATTTCATGTGATGTCATTGTGATGTCAGTGATGTCATTGTGCAGGGCACGGTTGCCCCCCCCCCAGGAGTGCTCCCATGATTCGGGCCCGCTTGCCTCCCTGCCCCTTCCCTGGCAGCCCTTCAGCGCAGCTGCCCACACTGCCACCACCAGCTCAGTACGCTCCTCAGCCAGTAGCCACTGCAGGAGGGCCAACTTGGTGCCCAGTGAGCTGGCTGCCTTGTTGCTGCAGCAGGTGGTGTGGCTGGCCTCTCACAGATGCAGCACAGGCTCTCCTCAGCACGGCACCCCCCCAAAAATTTTGCACCCAAGGTGACTGCCCCCATGCTACACCACTGGCCTGAGCAAGCCCATGAGCTTGGGTTGCCTGGATATAGGGCTGGAGCGGAGGAGTGTCGGGAAGTGCCTGGTCTCCGTGCTTGGGACAGGATATCTCCTGTGCCGACTGGCTACGCCTGCTGCTTCATTTCCCAGCATGTCCTTGCAGTTGAGGAGGCTCCCTTTTGCCTCTGGCCAGGGGGAAGCACTTGAGGAAGCAGCAGTAGAGGCAGCCCCTCCCCAGCAAGCTGGGGTGTGGGGCCCGCTTCTGTCTCTCTGCTGCTGGGGCTCAGCATGCCACAAAAGAGCCCGGTGCCTTCGGCTGCGCGTACGAAGGAAACAGGATCAGAGGTCAGGGCCACCAGACACATGATTACTTTTGAGAGGTGCTGGAATTGTATTCCATCACGCAGGGCTCATTTTGAGGGGGAACGTGCAGAAACGCAGTTCTGGCAGTTCCCCAAAGAGGTCACGTCAGGTGGCCCCGCCCACCTGATTCTCAGCCATTTGGGCCCGTTTCAGCCTGGATTGGGGCCGAAACGGCCCGGATCGGGCCTCTGACAGGTGGTGGATCCCTCTCCTGCTCAGCAGCGGCCCAATCCTGACCATTTTGGGCCCCTTTTCAGCCATTTTCAGCCCCTTTTTGCCATTTTGGCAATTTTGGTCCTGAACGGCCAGGATTGGGTCCTAAACAGCCAGGATAGGTGGTGTCAGGGTGTGTGGCATATGCAAATTAGTTATGCTAATGACATACTTCTGGTGATGTCAAGGGGCATGGCATATGCTAATGAGTTATGGTAATGAGTTCCTCTAGCTCTTTTTCTACAAAATGACCCCTGCCACCACGTCCCTGCTGAAAAAAAGCCGTGCTATTGCTCAGTGTTCATATAACTAAAGTCACCTGCACAAGACCTGATTCCCCAGTGGTTTGTAAAGCTTCAGATAGAAATCTGGCCTCCAATTGAAGCTTTACAAACAGTTGTGGGACTGGCATGGTTATTCCTCTTGAGGAATCAAGCATCATTACTGCACTTTCTTAGCAGCGTTTTTGGAAGCAACTTGAGCGCATCTCTAGAAAAGAATAGTCTGAGAAGCAGTTTTATTTTTACACACATGAATCTGCACAGCACTCTAAGCACAGAGGAAAGGCAAGTTTAGCTAGGAGGGGGCTTGATGAAAGCAGCTGAAGGGGACAGAATGGGAGGAAGCTTAGAGCAGCACCACTCCCAATGGGAGAACCACTAAATTACAAAGCATCATAGAAAGGAAGTAAAAGAATCTGGAACACCAAATATCTATCCCTCATACTTGAGGTTTCCTCTGTATTTTCTCTTTTGGTTTCCACATTCAGGCCCTGCAATTTTTCCTTTATTATGGTATAAAAATTTCTCCTCTTAGCCATTTGTCTAGACATTCTTTGTTACATTTGAAGGTTTACCATCTTTGCTCTGTGGGCCCTCCAAAAGAAGCTGATGAAGTAAACATATAGATTTAAGAACAGTCAGAATCAATGCCATGAATTTCCCTAGGACGTTAGTAACCAAGAGCCACTGGAAAAAAATAGGCTCTATCTCCTTAAAGGTGCCAGAGAGTATGTTTAGAAACAGGTGCTGCAGCTGTGACAATTAACAGTCCTCATCGTCCATCCCTATTGGGCTGCACTGCCAGAGGTTCCATATTCCTAAGGCCAGAGTCAGCATACCATAAGGTGGGGCAGCTGCCAGGACCCAGAGCATCTGGTGTGGGTCACTGCCATTGACCCCACACACTTCCCTGCCATGTGTCTGCATGTCCTAATTGTTTGAAGTGCCCCAGGAGGGTTGGTCATATGATTGGTGCACAGTACTCCTGCTAGCCAAGGCAGTAACACTCCCAGCTGCATGTATCTCTTGCTGAAGGCAACTGAGCATGGGCAACTGAGCATGGGCTGTGGGAAGGCTTGTGAACAGCTGAAGGCTGCACAGACAAGTGGGGTAGAGGGAAGTGTGGGTGGTGGTGGAAAGGGAGGTATGGTCCAGGGCCCCCCAGAATCTGAAACCAGTATTGCATGTTCCTCGGCACAGCCGTTTCTTTCCTTTCAGAAAGAGACTGGGTTGGTCCATTAAACACACTCCCAAAACAACAGTAGATAATTCTTTTAATTAGGACCACATGAAATGTCTCAAAATAAGCAGAAGTCTTGGAATTCCCATGAATTATAAGTAAGCATGGGCATTACAAACCAAAAAAACCCACAAACCGCCTGATCATCTGTTCGTGAACCGGCGGTTCATGAGGATCCATGGCCAATGAACCAGCATTCATTGGAAGCCCGGTTCATTGTGTTCGCCCATGGTTCGTGAAGCCAGAGAGTCAGGCACCATCAATCAATTCCCTTGGAAACGGAGCTGGGGGAATACCTGAATGCTGTCTGCACTCCTTCTGTCACCCTGGAAACCCAAATCGAAGCCCAGTTTACCTTGATCGGCAGGTCTTCCTTCCAACCATGGAGCTGCAAATTGGTTACAATTGGTTACATGGGAGAAGACACCCGGGGGGGGGGGGAGAGGGGGAAGGGGGGTGTTCTGTAGCCATGGGCACTCCAATCTCATCCCTGCAAACCCTGATAGGCAGTTCTGATGGCCAACCCCTTGTACACTGGGCCAATGTCAACTGGTGGCTCTAATTGTATCGAATGAGAGTTTCCTGGGGGCCTTGGATTGGAGAGGGCATAACTCCAAGATCCCTATTGCAATCTTGACCAAACTTGGGTGCTGGCTGGAGGAGAGCCTGCTAAATATTCCCTGTGAATATGGGCTCTCTAAGTCCAACGGGGGCCATTCTGATGCCCACAAACCACGAATCTTGAACCAGTTCATCAGCGGGAAATGCTCATTTCAGTTTGTTAGTTCGGGTTTGTCGGCGGCACCGAACCACTAACTGCTGGTTCATTAATTTTTTTTGGTTCGTGCCCATGTCTAATTATAAGTCACACCCCCAAAATAGATGAGAGAAGGGGACAGAGAAGGTTTTGCAGGGCATGATACTGAAACCCAAAGTTTGCACTTTTAGCTTTCTGAAAATGGAGACCAGGACATAACACAGGCTTAATTAGATTGGACTACACATTATGTTTTATACAAGTTTGCTACAGGGACTTGTAGTCATTCTGAAGCTGTGAGTCCCCAATGGCAGCTCCTGTGTAAAAGAGAATCCAGGGGCTAATTTGGATCAGGATCACAGGCCACAGGAGGAGGGGTATGGGACAGGGTTGCCAGCCAGCAATTGGCTCCCAGTAGAAGACAAGGGAACGGGAACATAGGGAGGGGGCACCAGCACACTGATGGCATGATGGCATTTCCAAGCCAAATCTGAAAATGATTGATATCACACTGCTTTAATATTCAGCAGAAACTATGCTTTCACCATAGCGTTCCCACTGAATCCTAGAGCAATGTGATGTCATTTCCAGGTTTGGCTTGGAAATGATGTCACCCTATTAAGGCAATGGTGTTTTTTCTTCATTTATCAGTAGACATGGGGATAAGGGTTGCTCGCTGCTGGTGGGAGGTCTCCTGCTACATGGCAACCCTAGATTGTGGGGGGAGAAGTAGGTTGCTTGTGTATCCTCCTGAGGGTAAAGTGTAACATGTAGTTCGGCATGATGCAGATTTCAAGATAAATCATGAGCTTTTGGTATGGAGAAACAAAAAAAGTGGCCAGTCTTCCTTTGGAATTACAAAAGCCAGCAATTAATCAGAACACATTCTAGCTCTTTTTGGAATGCATAGGTTCTGTGAGGCAGAAAAATGTACTAATCCATATATTAATAAAGCCGGAAAATACTTTTAGCTGAGGCATTATGTAGAGAGTCAATAGAAGCCAAACTGGGAAATGTTTCCTAAGCAAAGAGGACACGCAACTACCTTACTTTCAGGAGGCTGCTTATAAGCCTTCAGAATGCATCAAAGAAGCCTGTGTTCCAAGGATATTCACCTGTCTCACCTCCAGGCCTTTGAAGAACTCACTCCTAAGAACAGCTTGGCCTTTCTCTTCCCTTCTGATGTTTAGGTTCCTTGTGAGAGTTCATACAATGGAAGGACTGACACATCCTTTCCTTTCCTTACCTTTCGCCAGATTCCAGCTGTTATGAACAACCCTTGAGCAAAGACATTTGCATCTCATTGTCAGCCTGTGGGATACATTATAGGCATGCTTTAAATTTTTTAACAAAACAGTGCGGAACCTATTCTTTCATGGGTATCTGCTCCTTGTGATGTGTGCAGGGGGGAAAAAACTGTTCAATTCCCTGCTCCCTTCAGCCTTGGTAAACTCATTCATTAAGTTCTGAACTATGCACATTTCAAAGCAAAACAGCAGCAAGAGATTTCCAAGCTACTGGCAATCAAGATTCCCCCCCAAAGAAATCATTCACCCCCTGAGGTGACTTCCACTTAGCCCTAAAAACTGAGCCCCAGTCTTAACCAAGACTATTTATGAAATAAAGATTACTTACTGGCTGCCTCACTTCATTTAAAACAAGAAATACTAAAATACTGAACTAAATTAACCTAAATACATCTTATGACCCCAATACAAACCCTTACCATTAAAATAAACAACAAAGGTCTTTTAAAAGATAACATAAGATGCTATTTAACATAAAAACAATCTTAACAATCTAAAGGAACAATGGAAGGGCCTTAAAACAGGCAGGCGTGATCAAATTTAAGATCTTCAGACAGTAAGAAATTAGCCATAAAAATTGCTCACAGCAATGTTTCAAGGTAGAGGGATGCTCACTTGGAGAACTCATCAACATCGCATCAAATGAGACAAGCCTTGAGTAAACAAATATGTTTTAACTCAGTGCTAGAAACTGAATTGTATCAGTGCCAGTCAAATAGTAGAGGGGAGAGAGATCCACAAAGATAGCTCTGTAACAGAGACAGCTCTGTCTCCATTGGCGACCCACCTATCGTTGGAAGATGAAAACATATATAACTGATCTTAACAAATGAGACTGGCATCCCATCTGTGCCTGCGTTCTCTGCTGAACAGGACATGTTTAACTATCTCAGATTTATCCCTGAATCCCCATCCAGAATGAGAATGACATAGCCCCTTGGCAAGAAAATCAAAGAGAGCTACTATTTCCTACATGTTTATTTATTTGTTTGTTTATTATCTCCCCTTTTCACAAATTCAAGGCAGATTATACAATGTGAGTTAGTACAGTTAGTTTCAAGGACACTTCAATAAACAATGTAATAGGGTCTATAAGTACATATGCACAAAGATTTAAAACCAGCAGAAATCTAATGCAGAGTTGAAGAAATGCTGAAACAGAGCACAAGCAATTCTAAGACTAATACATTAAACAACATCAAACGACCCTGTAGGATTATCCCCAAACCAACAGACAGTACACAGTAGCACATAACAGTAAAGTTTATGGTTCCTATCCCTTTACTGATGCATCCCTCTGAGACAACTTCCTTACAGTACAGCCCTCCCATCTGAGTAAAAAAGCCCTCTTGAATAATTCAGTTTTGCATCATTTGAAGAAAACAGGAGAGTGGGAGCTTTCCTGACCTCTTCAGTTAGGCTGTTCCATCAGATGGGGGCCACCACAGAGAATGCACCAGTTTGGTGTAGTGGTTAAAGAACATGGGACTCTAATCTGGAGAACCGAGTTTGATTCCTCACTCCTTCACTTGAAGCCAGCTGGGTGACCTTGGGCTAGTCACAGCTTCTAGGAGCTCTCTCAGCCCCACCCACTTCACAGGGTGTTTTGTTGTGGGGACAATGATAACATACTTTGTTAACCACTCTGAGTGTGTGTTAAGTCATCCTGAAGGGCGGTATATAAATCAAATGTTATGATGATGATGATGATGATGATGATGATGATGATGATGACTACAGGTAGCTGTTGATTTTGCCCATGTGCAAGGTGGCACCTGCAGAAGGCCCTGTTCAGATAAGTGAAGCTGCCATAGTGGAACATAGGGAGAGAGGCAGTAGATATGCTGGCCCAAGGACACGAAGAGTTTTGTGTGTGAAAGCCAATACCTTGAACTGGGCCCAGTAACTTATAGGTAGCCAGTGGAGTGACTGCAGAATGGGAGTAATATTCATTCTTCCCCTAGCTTCCGATAATAACCGGGCTGCAGCATTCTGAACCAACAGGAGTCTCTGAGTTAGTGTAGAGGTGAGATCTATGTACAATGTGTTACCATATTCAAGTCTTGATGTTACCAATGGATCTCGGGGACCAGACTGGCTGTGTCGAGGTAGTGGGCCACCTTCCAGGCTAGACAGAGTTGTAGAAAGCATCTTTTGCAGCTACCTTAACTTGCTTTTCTAGCAGTAGCCTATCTAGTATAATCCTAGGCTTTTAACTGAGTCTGAATGATTTTCTTTCCTATCACTGCATACTTGGAGCTGTTTCATACATAAGAGAGAGAACTTGTTTTGCAAATGGATTTTTAAATAACATTTATATCCCCTTCCCCCTCAAAAGAGCTTGGAATGACGTACAGCATTTCCTTGCTTATTTGTGTATGTATGTATGTATACAATCTGTATCCCATTTCAGTATCAAGACAGCATACATAATAACAAAATCGCATAAACCAATATAACAATAACAAAAAAAACAGCATCACATGTTTGAACTTGAGGCCTTGTACAGCATTCTAACTTCTGAATCATCCTGGCAAACCAGTCACAAGCAATTGCACAGAATCTTTGAACAGCATGCCCCGTATGCAGTCCGTTTGTCTGAACAAAAGGATGTGTCGATTAGGGAACCAATCAAACTATAGCATCAGAGAGCATTGGGGTTGTGTGTCTTTCCTGAATCCGGCAGCCCAGAAAGGAGACAACAGAAAGAAGAACTGCTGTGGCTAGAAGCTTCCATATATCTTTTGAACCCTGCCTCTGCAGTTTCTGTAGTCAGCATAGTAATGTTCATGAGTTCGGTTGCAGCATAGGATCTCTGCTGCAAGATCCTCTCCTTTCCTTGCTCTTTACAATTCCACCCACCCCCTGACCCAGAAATGCTTGATCACCTACCATTTCACAATTCCTTTGTGTGAGTTGAGATCAGCACAGTTGGATCCAGGGGCTGGCTTCGAGAGGAGAAATGGCCCTTAAAAAATACTTCTGGGCCCACCTCTGCCCCCTTGACTAACTACTGCCTTTTCCTACGTATATAGCACTTGGCAAGTTTGGGTGCCTCCATCTCTGCCCCACATGGATACTGGTTACTGGCTTGTGGCGGCAGCGGTTGGTATCCACACACTACACACAGGTTGAGGGCCACCCCTTCGTTGGAGATGGTGTGGCCCCAGAAGGGAGTAGACAGTCCCCCACTAAGGCTACTGGCTCACAGGGACTTTTCCCAGTGGCCTTAATGGCCAACTGCTCACGGTTGAATCTTTAACTAACGGTTGATTAGTGATAATACAATTCACAGACATTTAATTGTTCAAAACACAAAGCCAGTTGCACCTTGCATTTTTCACATTGCTTTCGCATGACTTCTCCCCGTCCACCTCCACTGCCCCTCCCCATCCCAACTGCTGTTTGCCACATTCTTTCAAGTACATAAAACATTTACATTTCACAATGATTTACAGATGTATCCGTGGGCCTCTAATGGCTGCCTGGCTCACTGCCAGCCATGCCACTGCTCTAGCATCACCCCCAGGCAAGCAAGCAATGGGGCCCCACAAAAACCCAAGCTATATTATATATCTCCCACCTCACTTTACAGACAATGATCCAAGTACACTCCTAGGAAGACTTGGGCCTGAGGGACAAGCTACAAGTGACAAATGACACTTGAACGGCAAGTGGATTGAGTGGAGGGCAAGTGAACAGGGAGAAATTCACTTGCTGTTCAAGTGTCATTCGTCACTTGTAGCTTGGGCCTGAGAGGGATGATGAGTACCCAGTGGACAAAGAGAAATGAAACACCAGATGTCAAAGAACTGTTGTCCCCATGGTGCTGCGCTTTATTTTTTTGCATTCAGTAAACCTTCTTCAGCAGTGGAGATGCTGGCTCTTCTAGTGCAGTCCTCCTGAGTCCTCGTCCCTCTCTTCATTTCTTCCGAATACCCCTGTTCACAAGTTTCAGTGAATTTATGTACATCCTGCATTTATATAAGTAAACAAGAGTGGTCTGGGAGTGAAAACAGCCCTGGAACAAGCTAAACTGAGTGGACCCTGAGGCACTGATGGAGTTTCTGAGATTTGGCTCCACTTGCTTCTAGTCCCCAGTGGGCTACTAGGGCAGTGGCCCATGAGGAAATTTTCCAGCAAGTTAAAAGGTCAGTCCATCCCCGTGCTTATCCTGTTTCACTTTCCAAAGAAAACCAGGTGCCAAATACTTGGATAAATGTGTGTCTTCAGTCACGCAATCAACTTTACATGCATTGAATGTAACATGAGAATGCAGACTTGTAGGAAAAGAAGGCCATCTGATGAGAGGTTCGACTCATGAATAAAAAAATAGTTTGACCATGACAAGTTCAGATGTCACATTAATGTTGAAATGCACATTATCACTTGTGTACCCTGTATGTGTTTGTGTGTGTGTGTGTGGGGGGGCGCTACTCCACAGTTTGATTACCACTGGTTGTAGCTAGGGGTATACATCTAGAAAATTTATGTTTCAGTTTTGGTTCCAGGGGTCCTGGAACAATCCCATTTCATTATTAGTTTGTTTTGGCTGGGCCGGTCCTGACTTGGAACTGATCCATTTGGAGTTTTTTCGTTTCAGTCCATTATGTGCTTTTTGGCCACACACTATGCGCAAATGCACATAGTTCTTTTCAGAGATGGATAGGTAAACGAGGCTCTGGGGCAACTGTTTTTGCACTTAACCAAAAAAGCATCGGCCATTAGTCTCCCTCTTAGTCTAAACAATTAAACCACTGAGTTTTTCCTCAAGCACAATAACACACACAAAACGATGGACGTGTAGAAAGTGAATGTCGGTGGGTAGAGCAGCAGCAGCTGGTCGTTCCCAAGCAGCAGAGTGCTGCAACAAGTGAAAAAGTCTACTCTGCTTCACATTCACTTTTTTTCTTTTTCCCAGTAATTTATTACCTTTGCATTCTGTTGCTGCCTGTTGGTTTCATGTTTCCTTGTGCTTTGTTCCCACAATGAGGGGCAAATCCCAATCCTTCCTTTTGATGCTCATTCCTCTGAAAAACGGGGTGTTCTCACTGCCAACCTTCTCCATCACCCAAGTGCAAACAGGCAGGCAGAATGATTGGTAGACCCCACCCCACCAACTAACAGACTAAAAAAATTCATTGGGGCTTAACCCCTCCCCCAAACAATAGAAGCAGCACCTCTACCTTTAAGAAATGAATGTCATCAGCAGCCATAGTATTGCCAGCCTTCAAGCCTTGGTTTCTGTCAGTTAAAGGCAGAGAGTGTAGGCAGGGCCCTTTCCAGGCCTTTGAGGGAAGACTCATTGAGGCCAGGCCCAGCAGCAACTACCACACTTGTTCCATGGATCTCTCAGGCCTGGCTGCTTGCTACTTTTCAACAACAGCCATGCCATGAAAGCCAGTGTTGTGCAGGGGTTTCAAACCAGGATCTAGGAGACCCAGATTCGAATCATCACTCTGCCTTGGAAGCTCACTGGAAGCTCGCTGGGTGACCTTGGTGAGTTATACATTCTCAGCCTAGCTGAAGATTGGGGGAAGATGAAATATAAGTTGGTGGGTGGGTGTGAAGGAGAGAAGGAAGCAAGGAAAGATGATGATATGGATGCTGACAGAAAGAGAGAAAAAGGAAATTATGTGGGAAGGGGATATAAGGGTACTGCCCTCAAATCCTTGCTGTTTCTCCATCATACAACTGGACTTGGCCTGGTGGTTAGCACCACATTACTCAGCCAGAGTTTTCCTGAAGAGAAGCTGCCTGGGAGAGGGAAGGAGAGAAAGCTGAAGACAGAGAGGCAGATAAATGGTGTTTTGGCTGATGGTTGAGAAGGAGAGAAGGAAGCAGAAAAGGGAGAGAGGCTATGGGGGCTGCCAAGATAGAGAAAGAAGATGCAGGGGAGTTGAAAATAAGCTGCCCCCCATAAGTCCTTGCAGATCACCTGCTTGCAGCCCACTAATTTTAAAACGACAGCATCACTGAAATCACAGCAGTTAAAAATATAACAATCCATAGCCCATCTAGAGATCATCAAATGAACCTCAAGCATAAATGGCAAACGCCTTCTGAAAGAGAACAATATTGCATTGCCTGTGGAAAGATAATAGGGAAGAGACTCTGCCCTCTGGGATCCCATTCCAAAGGGGAAAGGACTAACAGATGGATGCTGTTACACATTGGGAAGGGTTGCACCTACTGAGCAGGGGCTCAGCTAAAAGCAGCTGCTTCAAGCACCCCAGTAAGCATGTGGGTTTATACAAGGGGAGGTGGCGCTCAAGTTGTGCAGCACTGGCTCCAAGAAACTAACGAGAGTATAAATTGTCTGTGGTCATCCTGCTGTGATTCAATAGCTTTTGTGCAGCACATTCTGGACACCGATATGTCAAGGGGTGAAGGGCTTTTTACAGAGCAAAGAAGAGGTAGGGGTGCAGGGTACAGATCAATGTGGACTTCATAGGGCAGAAGCAAATGTCATTAGCAAACAACCACATTTGCGTGTGGGCACTGATTCTAGGCAGCGTGTGCAGCTTGAAACAGGAACATGCTCGTGCTCTTGTCATACTATTCTCACACAAAGGGCCCTTGCCGGAGCACCTCCCCCCTCCCCTAACATCTGTCAGGATCTCCTTTCAGGCTCATGTTCTTAACCAAAGTTACGCCATGTTTAAAATGTAGTTGTTAAGCTTTTCTCCTTCCAGGTCCAGATGTTGTTTTGACCGCGTTTTCCATGGGAGAGAATACCTCTTATCTGTCTCTTCAGTCGTCGACCTTGGCAGCCCGAGCCTTCCCACGTCCACGTTCTCAGCATACCTTTTGAAATCAAGAAACTTGCACTTCTTGCAGAAGGGGGAGACAAACTCTAGATAACTGGGATTGTGAAATGCTCTTCTTGGCCCATGGCATGCTGTCACTCTACAAAAGCCCGCCCTGCACCATCTTATGAAGTAGGATGTGTTAGTATATTGACTGTAACCAGGGGTCATTTCATAGAAAAAGAGCTGGAGGAACTCATTATCATAACTCATTAGCGTATGCCACGCCCCTTGCCATCGCTGGAAATGTGTCATTAGCATAACTGACTTGCATGTGCCACACCCCCTGACATCACCTATCCTGGCTGTTTTGGACCCAATCCTGGCCATTCAGGGCTGAAATTGGGCCCAAAATGGCAAAAGGGGGGTGAAAATGGCTGAAAAGGGGCCCAAAATGGTCAGGATCGGGCCACTACTGAGCGGGGAAGTGATCCACCACCTGTCAGAGGCCCGATCCGGGCCTTTTTGGCCCCAATCCAGACCGAAATGGGCCCAAAATGGCCGAGAGTCAGATAGGCAGGGCCACTTGACATGTGACCTCTTTGGGGAACTACCAGAACTGCGTTCCTGCGTGTTCCCCCTCGAAATGAGCCCTGACTGTAACTATTTGGTTTTCCAAAATAAAGCAGGAATGTTTAACTGAATATTTGTCTCATGGTGGATTTCATTGCACTTCTTAATACAGAATAGCTATAACTCAAACACATACCACAGTCTGGATTGATGGTTAGGGAAGCAAAACAACATGGGCATATGGTGTCCATGTGCACACATTCATAAGCAAGTTCATTAGGATCCAACTCCTTCTGCCCTAACCCACTCAGATACTCAACTGCCAGGGAACAAAGATGGAGAATGAAAAACTCTAGTGCTAGTATATATATGCTAACAAAAGACACCCCAAAAATTTCCACTGAAGGCCAAATAGGAACAGTGTTATTTTAAAACATGGGACAGGTACCATAAAATAGGAACAAATATAGTGAAGGAGCATTTGATCAAGAGAAGTGTATATATTTTCACACATAAACTTAGCCATTCACCCATTCCAGCTCTAGCTACTATATTACATTTTTCATCTTACATTTCTTCTAAAGAACTCAGAGCAGCATGTACATCCTAGGGTCATCAGCGTCCAGGTGGGGGCTGGAGATCTCCCAGGACTACAATTGGTCTCCAGATGACAGAGATCCATTCTCCTGGAGAATGCTATGGAGGGTTGGCTCTATGGCATTATATCCCACTGAGGTCCCTCCTCCCCAGATGTTACAAACATAAGAACACAGGGAAAGCTCTCCTCAGTTTGACCAATGCACCATCAAATCCAAAATCCTATTTCCAACAGTGGCTAACCAGATGCCTCTAAGCCTATAAACAGATCAAGGAGATCTCTCACCACTGCCCCCTCTCCCCAGCTATGTATACTAGTAATAGTAATAGTAATAGTAATAGTAATAGTAATAGTAATAGTAATAGTAATAGTAATAGTAATAGTAATAGTAATAGTAATAACAACAACATTCAATTTATATACCGCCCTTCAGGACAACTTACTGCCCACTCAGAGCAGTTTACGAAGTGTGTTGTTATTATCCCCGCAACAATTATTATCACCCTGTGAGGTGAGTGGGGCTGAGAGCGCTCTAGAGAGCTGTGACTGATCCAAGGTCACCCAGCTGGCTTCAAGTGGATGAATGGGGAATCAAACTTGGTTCTCTAGATTAGAATCTTGTCACTCTTACTACACCAAACTGGCCCTAACAATAATAATGACAACAACAACTGCACTTATATACTGCTCTTCTAGACAGATTAGTGCCCCACCAGAGTTGTGACAAGTTAGTGTTATTATTTCCCCACAATACAGCTGGGGAGCTGGGACTGAGAGGAGTGGCTTACCCAAAGCCACCTACTGAGCTCATGGTAGTAATGGGTTTTAAACCAGTAGTGTGCTGATTCGCAGCTGAACCACTTAAACACTGTGTTATACTATGGCATGCTGTTTCTGAACTTGGAGGTTTTCTCTGTCATGGGTGATACTGTGATTCTCCATAAAGTCCCCATTTAGGGCCATCTAAACTGATAAGAACATACCAAAAAAAATAAAAACAAGTTCCCCAAAGACCATGATTTAGGTTTAGGCAAAAGCTATATGATGTTGCTTGAGATCTAAACATACAAAACAACAGTTGGGGATTATAGAGTATAAAATCTATGGGATTCAATTACAGTGGATCTTCTGGCAATAGGGTTGCCAGGTCCCTTTAGTCCCCCATTGGGGGGACTGGGAACCTGGCACTCACCCTCCACGGCGATTGGCACCCCTTCTCTGTTGTGTGCTGTGCACGCATGCACTCCCAGCGTGCATGATGACATCACTTCCAGGAAGTGACGTCATCATGCGGGTCAAAGGGCGGCCCAGCGTGTGCTCCCGCACTCACCAGAGGGCTGAATCCCCCCTCCCGTGGCCCCTATTTGGCCCAAAACAGGTCCATTGCGGGGCACAGGGGTGCGGCGGGGCAGGATGAGGGAGTGTGCTGTGCCTCCTGGGGGTGCCCCCCCTGCTGGCCTGGTAAGTGGGGTCGGGGGGTGGAGGTGGGAACAGCGGATCCCCTGCCTTGGGCGGGGGATTAGCAGCCCTATCTGGAAACCAAACATGTTGTTTGCTGAAATCTGCAATAAAGGTGGGACAAGGAGCAGAAATTGGTGTAGTGAAAAACTGTGCACAATCTAGGAACTTCTAACACTGTGAATGACATTGTATGCATACTTACCTGGAAGGAAGCCCCAACAAACACTGTGAGTAAACATGCACAGGACTGATTGAGCTGCAAGTTATGCTTAGGTCTGATTCAAAGGTAGGCTTGTTTGTGGGCTAATGGTATATGTGTGTGAGAGAGAGATTACCCTAAGCTGCTTACTTTTGAGCTCATTTTGAATTTGATCAATATACTTGGTCTGAGAATGTTTCATAGCTGATCATAGTGTGTTAGTAATCCAAGCACAACACAAACTAGTTTTATGTGATATGCCAGTTGCCATAATCAATTAAAAAAGCCCC
The DNA here is from genome assembly GCF_028583425.1 of Eublepharis macularius. NCBI lineage: Eukaryota > Metazoa > Chordata > Lepidosauria > Squamata > Eublepharidae > Eublepharis > Eublepharis macularius. The sequence goes on from NC_072793.1 coordinate 45,068,856, forward strand.
AAACTAGGCCATAATTCCTTCCTGCTACAATCTTGCTGCAGTTCAGGCCTGAACCTCAGGGCAAAAGGAGATGTGATGGAAATCATGGATTTCTGTCAGGCTGTGTTTGTAGCCATGGTTCAGAGAGCCCCCAAAGGGGAGGGGTCATTTAATCCTTCAGCTCCCACTTGGTTTTACTAATCAAAACTAACCTCCCTGCAACTGTTGACGAGTCCCTTAAAAGTGTCTTTTTTCTTTTAAAGGCTAGGAACACGACAGGAAGTTTGATTTGCATAGTTAGACTTACTGTGTGTGTGGCTGAATTTTTTTAAAAAACCTTTCCGCACAACTCTGATTTGTATTGTAGGCTGGATGTGCAGCTCAGGGAATGGCACAGATCTGCGACCTTCATTACATCTCTTTTGGCCTTCATCCGTAAGTCAGCTATACTTAACGGCACTCTCCACCACCAACACACAAAACATGTGATTAGTGACTTGGGGATTGCAAAGAAGCACAGATTTGTATCTCTGTTTTGAAAAGCAGTGATCCTCTGTCTCAAGTGTTTTAGAATGCTTGTTAAAAGGGAAATTTGCAGCAGTGTGAGACCCGGTAGCCAAAGAACAGCCAATGTATAAGAGATTAAATTCATTAGAAGCTTTAAGAATGCTGTCCTGGAATGCTTTTATTTAAAATAGTCATGATTTCTGGTGTATACTTATCTGAAGCCTGTCTTCATTGTATAGCGAGGCCAGACTACTCATCCCCTCATTCGTATTTCCTTTTCTAAGTAATCAGGTTCTGAGTATGCAGCAACACTACTTCATCTTCTTTTCATTTTCCCTCACTCTTACCTTCTTCCGATTGGCATCATCCAGTTAATAGTTTCTTCAGCAAGACTGCACAGAGACAACAAAGGAAAACAACATGCAATTTGTTAAGGACCATTCACAGAGCTGAGATAAATTTTGGAGAACTCTTGCTTTAAATGTCATGTTCTATTCTTTACTAATTGCATTTAAAATTTTAATAAGAAACTACTGTAGCAATTAATAAAAGGAAAGGATGGTGGGCAAACCCTGTGGAAATTCTGTGCTGGGGAGTTTGGCTGAAGATGTACGTTGATTTTGCACATTTGTCCTTGCTTCCCTTTGTATTTTAGGCCACTTTTCTCCCCAGGGAGTTCCAAAGTGGCTTACAAAAAACATACATCTGGGCCCATCTGGCAAGCTGACTTCCCCAGGCAATGAGTTATAGGTCAAGAAGAGCCCATTGACTCTCACCTGCCCCAGTCAGGTTAAACACCTGCAGAAAGAGGTGGGACAAAGTCAGCCCAGATAGATCTCAGCTACTTTTAGCCTGTTGGAGCAAGCCAAGAGGATCTTTTTCAGTTCCCTCCGTTACTGGACTGCAATTGAAAAGCCATTTTAAAAAATGTCGGGATGCTAGTTTCTGATAAAGTCCAAGGAAAGGGTTTAAATAATCAAGTGCTGAGCATACGCCAAAATGGCTATCAACCTTGGTTGCCTGGTCTCATGAATGCCAACTGTGCAGGCACAAAAGTGAGACATCTGCTCAAAATGTATCTTGTTATTAATTACAAGCACCAGAAGAATTTCATGGTAAGAATGCAGAGCTCATTAAAAAACCAAATATTCTGAGCCGTGAATATTTGTATTGTGAGCCCATTATTTGTGAATTTCAGCATCATCACTACTGAAAAGCAGATTTGCCCACTCCACCCAGTCGGAATAAAGAGGTAAACACAAAGCTTGGGAACTAATGGCCATTGTATTTGGCAACAACATTAACTGCAAACATTATGCAAACACAACAAGGGCCTAACTAGCAGTATAGGTCAAACCCTGGGGTCACCCCTGGACCTCCGCCTTGACCTGTCTGGGCGAGCCCCATTGTCCCAAGTGCGAGCCATCCATATGCATGGCTGGGACCCAGCCAGGCAGGCAAAATGGTTCCCCCCTTCAAGCTCCTACCACCCCAGCTGTAGAGCACAAGGGAAGGACTTGTACAGGGTGTCCCACCCGGCAGTCTGTCCTCATGACTGGCAGCCATCAAACATGCCAGCCAATCCTGACAGACCCCAATTCCCCCCAATAATGAGGATGTGCCAAGGATGCTCACTGGCCAGCTCACTTCTTCGAAACTCTATCCTGCCAGGGACAACCTATTTAAAGCTCCATCATAGGCCAGTTGCAGTGCAAGTAGGGTTGTCAGGTCCAGGTTGGGAAATTCCTGGAGATTTGGGGTGTGGAGCCTGGAGAGGGCAGGTTTTGTGGAGGGGAGAGGCCTCAGAAGGTATAATGCCATAGAGTCCACCCTCTAAAGCAGCCATTTTCTCCAGGGGAACTGATCTCTATCACCTGGAGATCAGTTGTAATTCCGGGAGATCTCCAGCCACCACCTGGAGGCTTGCAAACCTAAGTGCAAGGTACGTAAAAAAACACCTTTCCCCATCAGCCAATTGGAGAAAAGAGAAAACATTCCTACCTGGCCCTGGTAAACAGCAACCAGCGAAACTTGCTCTACTTCAGGGTGGGTGAGTGGGCCGAGCACAAGGCACACTGTGGAGCTGGATGCAGAGGAGTTAGCCGTGTTAGTCTGTGGTAGCAAAATCAAAAAGAGTCCAATTACACCTTTAAGACTAACCAATTTTGTTGTAGCATAAACTTTCGAGAATCAAGTGGCTCAAGCAGCTGTTGTCTGCTGGCCGGGAGTGCTGGACTGTTCACTTCTAAATGGCTAGTTCCAACTAAGAACCTGATCCTATATACAGTTATTTGAAAAATAAGTCGTCAACTGAATTTACTTTCTACTCTTAAGTGTATTTAGGATTGCAACCCAAGTGAGCCCCCGCAGGAAGTGGCACAGTGCACAAAAAATTGGGCTGCCTGTCATCATAGCCTCACTTTTCTGCTTCTGGACATTAATTGGATATCTCCCACAGCCACATTAGATGCTGATTATTGTGGACGTCCTCAGCTGCCTCCGCCAGTTGGACCTTTGAAATCTTTCCCTCCTTTCTTGCTTGTTTGTGTGTTTGATTAACTTTTACTCAGATCTGCAGCATTCTTCAAAACCTCCTTGATGCCTCTCTCCCAGTCCCGTTCTGTTTGTTTACAGCAGTTCGCAGTGTCTTTCACATTCATTAGCACTTTGCCATCTGCTGTCTTAATAGAGAAATAAATGAGTGTTGTGGTAAGTTCCTTGAGAGTGCCGAAAGCCGCATTTGCAGAAGTATTTTTGTTCCCTTTCTCTCACTCCCCCACTGGATTCTTCTGGGTTTGATTTGATGGCAAAAAGAAAAGAAATTCCTAGGAAATAATGTTGCAGGAAAGTTTAGGCCCCATCTACACCAGTCCTTTTCTCAATTTTTTGCCAAGATTTCTTCACTAATTGACTCCTCAGTATCCAGATGATGTTCTTTCCAACCTACACATTTGAGTGGTTTTTCCTCTTCTTTTTAACGTGTTGACTTTAATGATTTCTTCTGCTTCGAAGACAACTGTAGCATTATCCTTCCAGGTATGAACAGGTGTAGTACTATTCCTATGCCTAGTAAAGCAGAAGGCTTTGGGATCCAACTTTCCCTAATTATTTTCCTCTTGCTTCTCCCAAGAAGCAAACACAAACAAGGGCCGTCGTCACACGGGCATCTCTTCTGTTAAATTTACAGCATATAGCGTCCTACCTGTTATCGGCACAGTAACGTTTCTTTGGGTCACCTAACGGCTCTTCGCGCCACCAGCTGTCCACACCGAAGCACTCTGTTCTGTTCTCTCTAACCGCGGAGAAGCAGCTCCTCCCCCTCCCTTTTTTATTATTCTGGCGTTTAATTCCGCTATAACGGAATAACAGCATATAAACATTCCGTTAGAGCAAAATATTATGACCCTTTTGTTTTTCCAACTTTGAAATTATATAAATAGCCCTTTGCCTGCCGAAAACTCCGTGTCTGATGTGATCCCCATCGCTGAAGACTCTGCCATGTCGATTGAGTCATTTTTACTTCAGCAGAAAGTTTGCATTGTGTTATGTCGTTATGGCGTTATAAGGACATAATAAAATTTTAAAAAAGGGGAGTCGTGGGAAGAAATGGATTCTGGGATTGAAGGGAGGGCATAGGGCGTTGCAAGGCGAAATACATCGATGTAAGGCATTCACACTGAGGCACAAAAGAGCGCAACTATCAAGCACAAAGCAGAAGAGAGAAAATCGCTACAGTGTTGGAATAAGGTGGGTGTTTGCCAGGAAATAGCGCCATTTTAGCGCTAAATAAAAGCCCGTGTGACGACGGCCAAGGTGGTGGGAAGAGCTTTGCAGTCTTATCAGTTATCAACATCCTTATCTTTTTAAAAAAATAAAACTATTAAGCCATACTACTGCTTTAGAGGGAAAATACCATCTGGACACACACACAAGCCACTCCCCACCTTTGTTTCAGCAGCAGTGGCAACTGCAACAGTAGCTGCAGAAAAGAATAGATAGGTGACACTTTTCCAGGAATCACCATTGCTTTTAGAAGGGCAAGAACAGAAATTCATAGAATCAAAGAATCATAGAAGTGTAAGGGACCTTAGAGACCATCTAGTCCAACCCCCTGCCCGATGGAGGAACAGCCTAAACCATCCCTGACAAGGATTCATCCAGCTACTCCTTGAAGACTGCCAGTGAGGGGGAACCCACCACATCCCTAGGCAGCTGATTCCACTGCTGAACCACTCTTAATGTGAAGAAGTTTTTCCTAATATCCAGACAATACCTTCCCTCCTGTAGTTTAACCCCATTATTTCAAGTCCTATCCTCTGTTGCTCACAGGAACAGCTCCCTTGGGATACTGTGTGGATCATCTGGGTTTCTCCCCCACCCCTCACCCCCCACCCCCTTGGGCTTAATTTAGTAGGCTTTAAGTCTCTCCTGTCCCTTTGTCTGCTCCCTTGCTTTTTTTTGTTAACATATATGGATTAGAGAATAAGCAACTGACATAAAACAGGACTAGCACTAAAAACACAGTCTGTATCCTGCCTTAGGCTGGATGAAGTTCCTCCAACTTAAGGAGACTTCTTCCAGCTTGAAGGATAAATGGGCAGGCAGGCTGCTTCTTCTCCCAAAGGCGGTAGCATGAGGGTGGATGGGGGAGGGGAGTGGTCAATGGTAGAGGAGGTCACATGTCCTCCTGCTCTGCTACCTCCATCACATGCAGCTTTCAGACATACCTATGATATGAGACAACCTTATGGGCCAAACAGTCCTGAAACATTCACTGCCCAGGAATCTGGTTCAGATTAACTTCCCTCTCATCTTATTTATTTAAAAATATGTTCTTTGTCATATCACAAGAGACCGTTTTGCATAGTGGTTAAGAGCGTGGTACTCTAATCTGGAAAATGGGGTTGGTTTCCCTACTCCTCCCCACTTTGTATGGAGACAACAGGCCCTTTGGTATCACAATCTCTGATGTTTCATGCAAAGTTTGGAGCCAGTTTGGTGTAGTGGTTAAGAGGGTTGGGACTCTAATCTGGAGAACTCCTCCCCTTGAAGCCAGCTGGATGACCTTGGGTCAGTCACAGCTTCTCGGAGCTCTCTCAGCCTCACCCACCTCACAGAGTGTTTGTTGTTGTGGGGATAATAATGACATACTTTGTAAACCGCTTTGAGTGGGTGTTAAGTCATCCTGAAGGGAGGTATATAAATTGAATGTTGTTGTTGTTGTTATCTTACATTCAAGTTGCCTTGTAACATCATCGAACAACCGAAGTTCCAATGCCAACTTTTTTGAAAATTGTACTATGAAACTGTCAGTGACAATGCCCCCCTCACTTTTGGCTGCAGGCTATTTCATAAAACTAATACCCAGACCAAAAACAGCACAGGATCTCATCCAGGAGGAATGAACCCAGCAGATGGAGGACACCACTGATGGAGTCTGCTGAGAGGATCTAAAAAGGTGACTAGGCTCCTCAGTCAGTCAGTATTCAACAGCAGACAGCAAAACAAGACATGCTTCTCCATGTCTTTGCCTGGCAGGATTGGTGCTGACTAGAGGAGGGAATGATGGCTGAGCTTTACAGGAAAAAGTCGGACAACTGACAGCAAACTGAAAGAAGAGGAGGTATCAAATTTAAGTCTAAAACCAAATACTTTAGATAAACTTGTATGACAGACCAACTGAGTACTGGGAAAGACTATGAGCTGCAACACCCCTGGCCCAAATCTCACTTCAGCCATGAAGTTATTGTGTGATACTGATCAAGATACTGTGTGATCAAGATACTGTCTGTCTCTCAAATCCCTATCTGTAATACAGAGTTAATGATCATTTGCAGAATTGTTGTAAAAAATGCAATGGTCTTTGAATATTTCAAATCCTTCTACAAACGCAAAATGTTACTTTTTAACAGACTGGGATCTGCACTATGAGCACAGGCACACAAGAGGTTTTAGATCATGCTACACGCTCCTCCTTTTGCGAGTTTGCCACGGGGCCAATCCATGCTCCACCGTCACACAGCAGCTCTGGGGAATGACTTATGTTAGAAAAGAGAGAGAGAGCACAAATAGACTTTAAAAGCTGCCACAGAGGGAAGAAGAGCTCCTGCCTTTCTCCCGAGCTTTTTTCCCCTTGCAAAAGCAGTGTGTGTGTGGAGGGGTGGGGGGTGGGGAGTTTACCCATTTCTGCTGCTGCGTGTACACACAATACCACCACATGAAACAGCAGAAATGGAGAAATATCTCCCCTCTGCACTGTTTTTGCAAGGGGAAAAAAGCTTGGGAGAAAGGCAGGCGCTCTCCCTCCCCTGGAAGCAGCGTTTCAAGAGCATTTGTGGTCTCCTTTTTAAAATAGAAGCAGTTCCTTGGATCTGCTGTGTGACTGCGTGGAGCATGGGTTGGCTCCATGAAGAACTTGTGAAAGGAGTAATGTGTAGAGTGACCCTTTGTCTTAGCTTTCCTTCTGGAGCTAGTGTCCAGTAGTGTTGGGGAGGACAATGACTTTCAATAAGACTTGAACTCCAGTGGGAAGCAGCAGCAGGTTTGCCGATGACCTCTGGCCCTGGCTTTCACTCTGTCCTTCAGTGTGGAAGTCAAACTCACTTTTCTTTCAAAGTCACTGGGGAGAATGTAAGGGCTCCATTCATTAGTCTTCAATTGGCAAGCTAGCAGCTTGCTTTGAAATGGGAAGGAGGAGCAACCCCTGTTCAGTGCATTAAACATTGATAAATCCTACCAAGCATGTCTAGGTCTAATGCGGCTGCTTTGTAGGGAGCAGCTAATGCCCTTCTCTGAGATTCAGTTATTTGAACTGTGCTGGGAGGCAGTCGGCACCTCTGCTCCCTGAGATCACTCAAGCGTCTTTTAACTTAATGACAACAACTTTGCTAACAGCTGAAATCAATACAATTCCAGCATCTCAATCTAATCATAGCTGGGCAGCTCAGGGAGAAGTCAGCTCAGATGCACAGGTTTCTGAGATGTGGGCAGTCTCTAGCATCATGAGTTTAACCCTAGGATATCATTGGGTGCACATTATGTACTTCACAAATGGCACAGGGGACAGCATGCTTTTCTTCCTTTCCCAGCACCAGGCTGTGTATTGAATTCCATGGGAGATGCCTCCATCAGTAAAGCTGAGAGTCTTTGGCTAGCCACAAAAGACACAATCTCTCACATTTGGGAATCCTATGGGAACCTTGCTCTGTCAGATCCCACATGACTGCCAACTCTGTCGTGGGAAATTCCTGGAGACATGGGAGTGGTACTTGGGGAGGGCAGAGTCTGGGGATGGGATGGAGCTCAGTCAGGATATGGAGCCAGTGTCCACCCTTTAAAGCCTCCTCTAGGGGAACTGAAGTCTGGAGAATAGTTATAATTCTGGAAGGATGCCAGATTCCAGCAGTCAGTTGGCTTTGTCTGTCTGTCTGTCTGTCTGTCTGTCTGTCTGTCTGTCTGTCTGTGGATACTTAAATCCAGAGACTAGAGCCATGAACAGACAAGACATATCTTTCTAAAAATACCTGGAAAACTCCCCAGAAAATTTGAAATCGAAAAAAATTAGAATGTAATGGAAAGATTATTCCTCCTTACCAAAAGAATAAAAGAAACACCAGTTGCTTTAAGAAATAAATGCTGTCAGTGGCAGTTGCTAGGCAACCACAACATATTGCCAGCCTTCAAGCCATGGTTTCTGTCAGTAAAAGGGTGTGGGGGGGCCTTTTAAAAGGCTGTTTTGGCGTTTGAGGGAGTACTCATTGGGTCCAGACCCAGCAGCAACTACTGGTGACTTGCTGCCCTGCAACTTGCATGACTTACCCAGGACTGGCTGCTTGCTGCTGTTCAATAATGGCCACCCCACAAAGGCCAGTGTGGTATAGTGGTTAGAGTTTCAGACTAGGAGATGGGAGATTAGGTTAAAATCCCCACTCTGCTTTGGAAACTTACAACATGACCTTCAGCTAGGGATGCCAACTCCATGTTAAGAATTCATGGAGATTTGGGGGCAGAACCTTGGAAAGGGGGAGAGGGAAGTCCTCACTAGGGTTGCAATTCCATACAGTCCACCCTCTGAAGCTGCCATTTTCTCCAAGGAAATTGATCTCTGTATTCTGGAGAATGAAAGGGAAGCCAGCATGGAATAGACCAGTCTCATTAGATCTCAGAAGCTGATCAGGGACAGCTCTTGAATGGATGACCACCAGGGAAGACTCTGCAGAGGAAGGCAATGGCAAACCACCTCTGCTTCTCACTTGCCTTGCAAGCCTTTTGCTGGTCAATTGCAACTTGATGGCACATATGTACGTAGTCTGGAGATCCTTTTTAATTCTGGGAGATCTCCAGGCATAGAGGTTGGCAGTCCTATCTTGGCCTAGTCACATACTGTCAGCCTAACATACCTCACAGGGTTGTTGTGAGGGTAAAACGGAGGAGAGGAGGAGGATGCAAGCTGCTTTGGGTCCCCATTGTGTTGAAAGTTAGGGGTGGGTGGGAAGATGAGGGGCAAATGAAAGGTAGGTTAGTGGGGGGGGGGAGGGAAGAAGACAAGGAAACAGGGAAAGGTGTGTGGATTGCCATGAGGAGAGAAATAGGAAATTGTGTGGGGGAGATTGTGCCATGAGGAGAGAAATAGGAAATTGTGTGGGGAAGGGGATACAGGGGGAAATGTGGTGTCCTTGCAAATTCTTGCAAGTTCCCTGCTGTGCTACTGGGCTTGGCTTGGCAGCCAGCAATGTGCACTTGGGCAATAGGTTTTTCAAGTAGAGGCTGCCAGGTGTAGGGTATGAAGTAGGATTGCCAACTCTGGGCTGGGAAATTCCTGGAGATTTGGGGGTGGAGCCTGGGGGCAGACCACAGTGTGGTATAATTAGGGCTGCCAAGCCCCTGGTCAAATTGGGGGATCTGTTGCTCTGAGTTCTCGTTGCCCCTTGCTGCTCCAAGCAGTGGCAAAGGAAAATTAAAAACTCACTGGTATACAAAGCATGATAATGTTACTTACAGAGAAAAAACAGAAGTGATGATGGTAGGAATCGCTAGAAACACTATGGTTTCCAGTAATTCCTAGAGCTAGCACCATTACTTCTGGGTTTTCCCTGGAAGTGACATCATCATGCTTTGTGTGACAGAGAATTTTTTATTTCCCCTTGCCACTGCTGGGAGCAGCAATTTTTCCCTGGGAGTGACATCATCATATTTGCAATTCTGGACCCCACCATGTCCCACTTTCAACCCTTCTGCCAAGCCAGCAATCCTAAGATAATGTCATAGAGTCCACCCTCGGAAGCAACCATTTTCTCCAGGGTAACTGATCTCTGTAGTCTGGAGATTAGTTGTAATTCCACAAGATTTCTAGGCCCCACCTGGAGGTAGGCAACCTGCGAAGGAAGGAAAGCTGAAGACAGGCGGGCAGATGAAAGTAGGTTGGCTGGTGGTGGGAGAGGAGAGAAGAAAGCAGGAAAAGAGGAGAAGCCGTGGGGGCTTTCATGGAAGGGTAAGGAGAAACAGTGGGGAAATGTGAAATGAGTCACCCCCAATACTTCCAGGTCCCCTGTTTGTAATAAATCTCACTATGAGTAAATGAGCTGGAATTACTAAGCTATTAAATGTATTTACAATAAGTGTCCAACGGTCATCCCCTTCACCACCGTGAGGATGTTGAGCCTACCTTGGGTGAGGCAGAGCCAGGCAACAGCATTGTAACCACTGGCAGCTCAGGCAAGCAACCTGGGTTTCTCCAGAATGGTGATGGCAGAGGCAAGCTTAGCCACTGAATGACCTAGCCTAGCTTGTAGGGTGACCACCTTCAAGGTGGAGCCTGGAGAGCTATCTCCAAATAATAGAGATCAGTTTCCCTAAAGAAAATGGTTGCTCTGGAGAGTGGAGTCTATGGTAGGGTTGGCAGTTCCCCACTGGGGCAGGGGATCCCCCGCTCCCACCCTCCACCCCTGCTTACCTGGCCAGCGGAGGGGGGAACGCACCTCTTGGGCATGCTCCCAGGAGGCGTGGTGTGTTCCTGCACACTACAGCAGGCCAATTTGGTCTGATTTGTGCTGAATTGGGCCAGATTCAGGCTGAACTGGGCCAGATTGGGCTGCTGCGGAGAATGGCAGCGCTCCCACACTCCACATCGGCCCAAATTAACCCCGATTCGGCCCAAATTGGGCCAGATTCAGGCCAAATTGGGCCCAAATCAAGCAGAATAGGGTCATGTGGAACACGCTGTGGAGCACGGCAGCACTCCAGTGCACCGCAATGACCCAGTTGGGCAGAATTAGGCCCAAATTGGACTAGATTCAGGCAGAATTTAGCATGATTCAGCCTCCTGCAGACCGTGGGATGATGCCACTTTCTACCCCCCAATCTCCAGGAATTTCCCAACCTAGAGTTGAAGATCTAGGCCACAGGCAGGGCTGACAGGGTCAATAGATGAGCGGAAAACTGCCAGTAGAGAAATGCTGGTGACCAGGCCTGCCCCAGCAGGGAGAGGATAAGATAGGAAGCAGCTAGTCTAAAATAGATTAAGACACTGGAGAGTTTGAAAACCTAACTGGCCGTGGCCAAGGAAATCTCCTTCCTAGCAACTTAGAGAGGGAGGGAAACAGGAGAGGCAAGTGGCAGTGCCACAAGTCTTCCAGGGGAGTGGTGATACATGGGTGCAATTTTGCAGGAACAACAACCCACTCCTTCCTGTTTGCAGCAAATCTTAAAGAGGCAGTCCTGAGGACAGACTCTCCCGTACAGACCCTCACAGTTTCTATACCACTTTTTCACCATCAAAGAGGCTTATGCAACCAATAGTTCTTAAATCAATAGTTCTTAAACCAATAGTTCTTAATCACAACACAGATCTGAAAGCCAGCACATCAGAACAACAAATCAGTTGTCATAGATGGACCAATGGAAATATACCTTTCACTGTGCTACATGGACAGAGTATCTCCTCATAAGGGTATGAGGCTTATGGGATAGCTGTTGCATGACTCTCCAAGACTGACAACAAGTCAAATAACAACAACAACACTCGATTTATATACCACCCTTCAGGACAACGTAACACCCACTCAAGCAGTTTACAAAGTATGTTATTAATATCCCCACAACAATCACCCTGTGAGGTGGGTAGGGCTGAGAGAGCTCTGGAAGAGCAGTGACTGACCAAAGGTCACCCATCTGGCTTCAAGTGGAGGAGTAGGGAATCAAATCTAGTTCTTGAGATTTGGCTTCCACTGCCCTTAACCACTGTACCAAACTGGCTCTCCAGTTGCTCACTGTATAGAAGTCTGGAGAGGCTGTAATACACACAACCTGCACTCTGTTTAAGTGCTTGCACATTGTGGGGACTCTTTTCTCCCAGGATTTTATCCCCTCTTTGTAATTAGCAGCACTGGTGGCAGCTGAACTTTCACCAAGTGTGGGTGAGCCAGGGCCAAGTGCCATGCTGGAGAGTCCAGGAGAACATGTGCTTCAGATCTATGTTTCTTCAGTCAACCCTTTTTAGAAATTACCCTGGGCTGAACGACCATGCACTCCTGATGTGGAATTAAAGACCAAAGAAATAATAAGCAGCCTGGCCACATCCTTCTCAAGCAACAGGATCTGCGATGCTCCAGGCTCTGAGACTGAAGAATTTTCTCTTAAACATGCAAAAGAGTATCCTCAGCATCTGTTCCATTCCACTTCAGGGCCACATCGCAGCATTTGTGACTTTAGTATTTAAAGACTGTGTCCATCTATGCAAAGGAGATGAGCAGCAGACAGATGGATGCTAGGAATTACGTGATGGAAAACCAGCCCGGTGGGAATACAAAGTCCCTCTGCAGCTTGTGCTATTACAGGGGAGATGTTCAGAAATATTGCATCAAGCTAAAACATGGGGGGGGGGGGAGGACTTTGGGTTGCTGAGTTTAAACAGGCCCTCCTTGACCAATGCCCAATCTGTTTCTGGCAAGCCATAGTCAGAGAAGAAAAATGCTGAGCTGGATGGAACTCTCCGCAAAGCAGACCTCTTAACATGGGGATTTAGGAAATAACATTTGTCTATAGCAGGATTACTGACTTTGAAACATATATCTCAAGACGTGCTGCTTGCGTGGACTCATCTCTCCCCAAGTAGAGTTTGAGCAGTTTGGATGCCAAATCACCACCCAGTCAAAATAATACAAAAATCCTTCTTTAGAATGAACTGCATTTATATACAGAGCATTTTATGTTCACCTGATCCCATTTGCCCCTGACCAATCACGTGCTCATTTATCAAAGATGACCATTTGCAGCAGCTTCAGCAACCTTTTCACCTCTTTCTCCGTTACCTAGAAATGCGATTTTGGATTTTCACCTGTCCATATTTACAGTGCCCCTGAATATGATTTGTAAATGGCAAACCCACCAACGAGAACTTGCCTTTGCTTTTGTCATTGCACAATTCCTATCTAATTATGGACACACAACTGTGTTAATCATCCAGTATAATAATGTGACGTGCTTTCCCTTTATTTCACTAAAAGAGTTGGTGATCTGAAAATATTTGATTTCATAGTTCCATAGTGGAATGTGGGAAAGGAATCCATTCCTCTCTAGAGTTTTTTTTTTGGTAATTCCATCTGGCAGACTCCTTGGGAATCATATATTGCAAGGAACTAACATATTTGGTAAAATAGATGGCTGCCTGAAGCAAGAACAACTGCAAAAATGTTAATACTGGAGAGCAGTTAGTATTGGAGAGTGACAGCTAAACCCAAATATTCTATGCTCAGCCTGCAGAAGGTATAGGAATTTTGACAGCGCAATGGAGGAGAAAACCTCAAGGAACAGGACTGGCTGTAAGATTTTACACTGAGAAATGAGGGGTAAACCCAGGGGTAATTGTTCTGAAGGGCTGGTTGTCTTATTTACTTGCAACCCAACTCTATGCTTGCAGGAATTAAAGTACTTTCATCCAAACATGACTTAGTGCCCTTAAAAATATAGACTATCCTAAGATTTGCCAATGTATTGGAATCATAATTCTGAATCCCTTACAGAAGGTGCTGTAAGTGGTGGTGTCAGCTGCCTTCAGATATTTTACTGGGGGGGGGCAAACAGGGGGATGGGGGTGCTGGGGTTGTCATACGAGGATTCAGTTATCTCACATGTGTGCAAAGTATGGGCACGCTCTGGAGCGCCCTGAGTTGTGCAGGGAATGACATCATTCCTGGTACAACATGGGAGTAATAAGTTTTGCCAGGGGCTGACTGAGTAAAAATCAGCCCCAAGCACTAAAAGGGGGGGGGATGATTTTTACTCAGTTGGTCCCCGGCGCACCCCATTACTTCCATGTAGCACCAGGAGTTATGTTATTCCTGGAACAATGCAGGGCGCATGGGGGCAATCCAGAGCACATGGGAGCACACTTAATCCCTACCACTTCATTCCCCCCTACCAGCCAGGTGAGGGGGGGCAGAGGCTGGGGTCAGGTGATACTCTGCCCCCATCAGAGGACTGGCAAGTCTATACAGAGTCCTCTTTTTTTAAAATGGCTGTAACCCCCTTTCATGATGTTCTCACCTCTGAGAACAGGGCAGAAGTTTTACCAGAGCTTAAGAAGATCCCAATGACATGCAATGTCACTTCTGGTAATGTGACTGGAAGTGATGTTGTACCATTGCTGCAATGTTATTTTTTGGGCCCAGTTCTTCCTGCTGCTGCATCAGGCTGCAGCACGGGATCAGGGACTGAGGGCAAGAACTCTCCCACTATAACCAGAGCCCTGATTCCCCTAAACACCACACCAGTCTGCTTGAGATTTGAGACGATACCACTCTAGACTTAGCCAACAACCTCAGGAAAAATGGGGGGTCTTGCACACACATGTCACTTTTGGTAAAATGTGACATCATTAGATGCTCTTGTATCTACAGAAACGGTGTGGTATGTCACTTTTGGATTTTCCTGGAAGGAATGTCAACGTGTTGGCATGATGTTGGCATACATTCCATTTTCAACCCCCATTCCCTCATGCCTGCACCTTAGATTGAGAATCTGCAACATGAAAGAACCTGCTTGTCCTGCCTAACTGACTTTAAGGTTGCCAACTCTGGTTTGGAGAATTCCTGAACATTTTAAGGACGGTGCCAAGGGAGATAAATGTTTGGAGAGGGGAGGGAGCTCAGCAGGGATGTGATGTTACACTCTAGGACCTCAATTTACCCTAGACACTATAGTATACCATAGAGTCTACCCTCTGAAACTGCCATTTCCTCCAGGGGAAGTGATCCCAGTAGTCTGTTGATTAGCTGTATTCTTGGAGAATGCCAGGCCCCATCTAGAGGTTGGTAACCCTACTTATCATGCTTATCATTTCCTCCTTGGTTAATGCTTTGTTACAACTGCATTTAGCAGCAGCCTAAGCCAAGTGCCCCTTTCCCATTCTTAGAATTTTATTTTCAACTAAAATGTATTTGGGGACTCTTGATTAGACATGGGCACAATCCAAAAAATAATCCTGATTTAGCTGATCGTGATTCCGCGGCACCACCGAACGCAGGTACCCGATTCTAACCGATCAAGTCTCGTTTCCGGTCCAAAATCAGATCCAAAATCGGAAATTGGGAAGGCCAGCGCCCAGAGCAACTGTAGTCAGGCTGTTGTGCGTGCGCATGCGCGCGCACGCTCCTGAATCACTCCCGCCCACGCAGCAAGCCGGCTGTCCCGGTGCGCTGTGGAGCTGGCAGCAGCACGAGTGGCTCAGAGGCTGCCCGCGCTGTTCACCTGCCCCGCAAGACAAGGGTCGGCCGGCTTGTCCACACGCCTCTTGTCCTGGGGAAAGGCGAACAGCGCAGGCGGTCTCCCAGCCTCCTGTGCTGCCTTTTGCCTTTCCCCAGGACAAGGGGCGGCTGGCTTGCCCACGCGCCCCTTGTGGGATGTACTAAAACGAATGACAGAATTGCCCATTGAAAATAATGGGAGAGGCTTGAATGCGCATTGGAAATAATGAGAACCTGGAATGCCCATAGACCTGCATGGGCTCTATCGAAACACATTAGAGCAAAAAAAAAAAAAAGGTGCAAAGAAAACGTGGAATGGATTTTGAAGGAAACTCTCTGGGCCCAGATTGTTCTGGGACTGGATTGACAGGACCCTGAGTGCAATGATGGCCCCTGGGTGTCTCAGATGGGCTCTGGGACTGGAATGACAGGCCCCTGACAGGAATGATGACCCCTAAGTGTGACAGAAGGGGTCTGGGACTGGAATGACAGCCCCTACCTGGAATGACGGCCCCTGGGTCTGCCAGAAGGGCTCTGGGACTGGAATGACAGGCCCCTGACAGGAATGACAACCCCTAAGTGTGACAGAAGGGGTCTGGGACTGGAATGACAGGCCCCTACCTGGAATGACGGCCCCTGGGTCTGCCAGAAGGGCTCTGGGACTGGAATGACAGGCCCCTGACTGTCACCCAGGGACCATCATTCCCATCTCAGAGCCCTTCTGACAGACCCAGGGGCCGTCATTCCAACGTGGGGCCTGTCATTCCAGTCCCAGACCCCTTCTGTCACACCCAGGGGCTGTCATTGCACTCAGGGGCCTGTCAATCCAGTCCCAGAACAGTCTATCTGGGCCCAGAGAGTTTCCTTCAAAATCCATTCCACGTTTTCTTTGCACCTTTTTTTTGCTCTAATGTGTTTCAATGGAGCCCATGCAAGTCAATAGGCATTCCAGGTTCCCATTATTTCCAACGGGCATTCAAGCCTCTCCCATTATTTTCAATGGGCAATCCTGTCATTCGTTTTAGTACATCCCCTCCCTTGTCCTGGGGAAAGACGAACGGCGCGGGTGGCCTCCCACGCTGCCTTTTGCCTTTCCCCCGGACAAGGGGCAGCCTCCCATACTGCCTTTTGCCTTTCCTTTGTGCCCACCCCCTTCCCCCTCCCTCCCCTGGGTTGCTGCTCCGTGGTTGGAAGGAAGCCTGCTAATCAAGGAAAGCTGGGCTTCCATTTATGTTTCGAGCGCGACAGAAGGAGGGCAAAGACAGCTCATTCCCCCCCTGACTCCGTTGCCCCAGGAATTAATTACTGGTGCCTGAGTGTCTGCAATTCCGAACAGAAACCGATATATCCGATCAAGTCCCGAACAAGCAAACTCCTGACTGCTGGATCGGTTGCCATGGACAGAACCAATTAGCTGAGTCACAATGGAGCAAACGCCAAAATCGGGGACTTTTTGAAATCGTAATTCAGATCGTGCCCATGTCTACTCTTGATTATAAACCACAAAGTCATTGGTGCATGTATTATTTGCAGATGGACAAGCTAATCTGTATGTGGGTGGAAGTGACGAGTCTGCAGCATTAGATGTGGCTCCTTTGTTTTTGCTGGTTGACATTTAACAAAGCTGCTCTGAGGATTTGTCATCAGAACTGCCCTAACGTTTTGGTCACTGTAGCCATACAATTTGCTTCTTTTCTAGCCTACACTTACAGCTTCAGTCATCAAAGGCATGAATACTGAAGGAATGTCTGGAATTCAGAGTGACATCGAAATTGTCTCCCTGAGCATTCTCCCATTGCTAAGTGCTTCACTAATGGTCTGGAAGGGATGAGTTATTGTCTCAGGCAGTTCCCAGTGCTCCCTGCTCACACTGTAAAATAAGAAAATAAGCACCTGTCCATCACAGCAAGACTCCATGAGCAGCTGCCGATAGATTGTTAAGGGTGCTGCGTAAGAACAGGGCTTGTCTAATTACCCTACCACTTGTGACAGCGAATCCATTTTCCTGCACTGGAACCAGAAGAGAATCCAAAGCCTTGTAAAGTCATGGTAGTTCTTGATGTTAACTTTACACAAGCTTCAAGCTTCAGGCTTACGTTAAAATAAATGGTATTTTTGAAAGTCAATAATTTAATTTAAACCAGGTTATCCTGTTTTTAATTCAGTTATATTAAGTGTTCTTTAAAATAGAATAGATAATAGATAAAATATTATCTGAATGTAAGGCAAGCAAACATACTAAAACATACCTTGTTTCAGCTCAGTATCAGATTTATTTGTACTTAAATTTCTGCAATCCATACCTTATTGCATTGTTATTGAATGTCCAGGCCATTGATCATATCAGCTCACATTGTGTAATCTGTTTTGAGTCTCAGTGAGAAAGGCAGGCTTTAAGTAAACAAATGGTCTACATTCATAATCCCTTAGAACTGAATACATAACTTTTATGAAACACAGTAGCCCTCTTTATGTGATTTATCCTTGGATATTAATTGAGAGGGGGACAGAATGAGATCATGCCCACTGGCCTGACCTCCAACCTCCATACCTTCATCTGGAGATTAATCTCATATACAGAGTCTATGAGTGTACAGCTTGAATCAGTATAGGATCTGTTCAAATGTCTTAATGGAAGTCGGGACTAGGGATGTGCAATTCAGGTTTGGTATTCCTTTATAAAGGAACTTGACCTAACTCAAAATTCAGATTAATTCAGTAAACTTCGGTAATAGTGGCTGGGCTGTTCCTTTGCTGTTTTGTTGCTAAAGAACAGCAAAGAAACACTGTTTCCCACCTTTTTTTCACCAGATGGGAGGGGGGAGAAGAGATGGGGGAGTGAGGCAGAAGGGAGGGGGAAGGAGGAAGGGAGGGGGAGTGGGTGACCAATCCTTGCTGGAGCTCCCCCTCTCTGGCCAATGGGATTCTCTAGAAGAAGAGTGCCTTTTTAAAACTGCTCTGCAAGGAGTTAAATAGGCAGGCTTCCCTCAGAGCAGCCTCCATTTTGTGTGCTTTGATTACCTGGAGAGATTTGAGACTCTGGTTGCTGCTGGCTGTAGACTGTCTCTCTGTGGTCTGGCCCGGGCTTGGCCAGTTTTGGCCTCAACATAGATTGCGACTGGATCCTGCTGTCCAGTGGATTCCTTCATATTGCTGCTTGCTGAGATTGTACCTGGAGGACTTCTGCTGTTGCCTGGTTTGAGAGGAGGTTGGCCTGGTGTCTGGGAGCAATCAGGTTGGGGGGAAAGGGAAGGGAAAAGGTCTTTTTACTTAGAATTCTAAACTGGTTTTAGTTGTGTGGGGGGTGCTTTGGTTAGGCTTTTGTGGGGGGGGGCTTTGGTTTGAAGTTGGTTGGTTGAAGTTCATTTTGCTGCTTGTTCTTCTGGGAGGGTCTTTTTGTTGTATCCTGTTGTGGGTGATTTGATGTTTGGTGTTATAGTTCCAGTTAATGTTATCAAAATCACCTATTTTTGCTGTTATTGGGCTGTGATCTGAACTTATTCTCGGTAACAACTCAGTTCTCTTTGTCAACAAAGTAACTTCCTTTGTTGCCCATATCATATCAATTCTAGAGAGAGATTGATATCTAGCCGAATAATATGTAAAGTCTTTAACATCTGGGTTGTATTTTCTCCATACATCCTCTAGATTCTCTTGCTTTATCAGGTCAAAAAAGGATTTTGGTAGCTTCCCTGTTTTACTCCGTCTTATCTTCGTTTGTTTGTCCATCTCTGGATTAACAACACCATTAAAGTCCCCTACCATTATAAATTGTTCAAACACATATTGGTCCAATTCTTGTGTTAACTTTTGGAAATATTCATCTTTCGCTCCATTTGGGGCATATACTCCTAAAATTAGATTCCTTTTCCCATTCAGCATTACTTCTATAGCCAAATATCTTCCATCTTTATCTTTCGAAATTAGCTTGGGATCCAATTCTGCCTTTGCATATAACACAATTCCTTTTTTCTTTTGCTTATTTGATGCCCAAAATTCTTTTCCCAACAATTCATTTTTCAGAAATTTAATATCTTTTTCTCTAATATGCATTTCTTGTAAGCAAATTATATTACATTTTTGTTTTTTTAACCAATGGAAAACCTGTTTACGTTTCTGTGGTGAATTTAATCCATTAACATTCCAGGAAATCAATTTATAATCCATCATTTTATTCTTGTTGAGTTCTGGGAAAGTCTTTTTGATTTTGAAGTAAGAACATCGTCATTTCATGTCTTGACTTGATGGTAACTTTCTGCGCTTGAAATTGAAAAGTTAATCCTTCAGGTATTTCCCACCTATACCTGATTTCTTTTTCTCTTAATTTTTCCGTTAATTCCTTGTATTTCCTTCTCTCTTGGAGTATTTTTCTTGGTATTTCTTTCATAATTCGAACTCTGCTCTCCTCAAGCACCAGTGGATTTTTAAAGTGCTCTCTCAAGATTTCTTCTTTGATTCTTCTTGCTGTGAAAATTACCATCACATCTCTTGGTAGTTTCTTCTGTCTTGCATAGGTGGAGTTTACTCTATACATCAAATCAATACTCATTTCAATTTCTTCTGGTTGCTTACCTAAGTATTCTGCCAATATAGGTAATCTGTTGTTGTACATCCTGTCCTTCAGATTCCGGCACACCTCGAAATCTCAGCTGGTTCTCGGCCACCTTACATTCCATCATTGCTACTCTATCTTGAAGTCTTTGACACTCTTCTTTAGTTTTCTGATCCACCCTCTGGACTGCTTGTTTTGTTGTTTGCATTTCGTCCTTCATCTCCTCTAGGCTCTTTAGTTAATTCTGCCACCTCTGCCTTTATTAAGTCTTTCACCGTCAGATTTTCTTCCATCTTTTGAATAGATTGGGATATTTCTTTTGTGCTTTCCAGTACTTTCTTTTCTAATATTTCCAAGGCATTTTGCCACTCCAATTTCTCTTTCTCTGCTTTCTTCATGGTTGGGCTGGCTTTTGCTCCCCCCCCCACGTATGTGCTCTTTTTCTTAACTCTGTTTTTATTAAAGTGCTCCAATTCTTATTATAAGTCCGTTCATGCCCCTCCAAATAGTCCCAATTCCAATCACTGTTTAATTTCCTTATTATCTGTTTGTTTGTTCCTGTCTTTTTAAAGATTCTTTAAATTTGACCTTACCAAAATGTTGGGCGCAATTTCTCTATGGTTCTTTCCTCAGCCTTCTCAAAATGGCATCCAAGCACTTCCTTTTGTTTTTCACCTTTGTCCTCTCGCGTTGTTATCCTTGTTTCGTTTCTGTGTCTTCTATGGCCTTTGCACTTCCGCCTTTTACCTTCATTGTTGATTCCTCTCTAGCAATGCCAAGTCACTCTCTATATCAATGCCAGTCTCGCGATGATTCCTCCGTTTATTCAAGCCTCTCCTCCCCATTTCCCAGTGTTGCTTTTGATTCCAAAACCGCAGGTATGTATAAACAATTTAGTTTTTCTTCTTTTTATGGCTTAAAGTCCCACCAAATCCTCCCATTTTCACTTTAAATGTCCCAAGATTATCTCCCTGCAACCTTTTTATTAACTCAGTCCCACTTTCTGGCTGGCATTTCCTTTTAAAACGATCCGTTAAAGTAGATAACAATCTTTACCTTCTTTCTGTCTCTTAGAGTTATTCACGCTGCTTCTGAATTTCAAACTTGCTCAAAATCTTTTGTAGAAGCCTGGTTTCTGGTATCCTTATGTTGGTTTGACTCGTAGAGCTCTGTAGAGATTTTAGCTTGCCCTTCTCCGAGGGGATCTCAAGGCGCCAGGAGAAATCCTTGATTCAGAACCTCTTCTGGTGCCGAGATCACACACTCTCATAGCGTTCTTGCCCCTTCTCTTCCTGGGATGGGGTGGCAGCTGGCAAATCTAAGTGCCTGCCTGCCCAAACAGTAGCTCTAGATCACCCAGCACTCTGGGCAATGTCAGTTCACCATCTTTCCCAGACCGTAAGTCCAGATTTGTGTGTCCATCTCCATGTTTTCAGAATAGGTAGATAGGTTTTAAAAGAAACTCTCATTTTTGGCTAGGGGTTTGGAGTGGGTTGGTAATTTAACTGTTTAATGAGGTTAGTTACTAGTTAGGGTAGGTTCCATGGGCAGAAAAATGAGTAACAGGAGACCAGAGAGGGGCACTGGGGAAAATACGAGGGATAAGACTGGAGAAGTGGAAGGGAGGGAGAGGGCTGCAGCTTTGTGGAGGAGGACTGCCCCAGCTCAGCTACCGTTCACCAGCCTGGCTTCTGGTGACAGCAAGAGGGTTTGCAAGGCCCTCTTTCCTCAGGCAGCTGCAGGAAAGATCACCCCCACCACAGGTGCCTGAGGCAGGAGCTGGCACTGGGTAGGGGCTTGCTGCTGAAGCCTCCTTCCTCCAGCTATTGAAACCTGGCAGCAGCAGGAGTCTTTTGGGGTGGGATTGGGGGAACATGAGTTTTCCATCCCTAGTGCTCACCCTAGGGACACAGAGGATGTTGGAGGAACTGGTGGAGGGGCCCACCATTGGTGAACCTTCTTGTTTCTTCTGAGCCAGCAGCAGGCCTTTCAGGGTGAGGCAGGAAGAGAGGATGGTGGAGGAAGAGTAAGTGATCATGGAAGTGGTGGTGACTCCCATGTCTCTACCCCTTCACCCTCAGCCATCTTCTTCTGCCTGGCCTAGACACAGTGTACTTGGCACAAGCACCTCACTAAGTGTCTCCTGCGATGTCCGTAGCTGCAGCACAGCATGGGTTCCCCTTGTCCTACAATGTCTGGGAGCATTTCCAAAATACGGAGGACCCTTGACATGCACAGTACTAGCACTGTAGGGCCCAGGTCAGTTGAGGAAAGGATGTGAATAATCTCTCGACAACCAGCCTCAGGAATCACATGAAAAAGCACCACTAGGCGGTGCTTCTTTGGGGGAAGAAGGGGGGTTGTCCCACAACAACCTCTGGTGTTCTCCCACCCAGGTTTCCTGTAGGGAAGGGATGTCAAGCATCTCTGATGGGGAAGTTTGGTGTGCATGGCACTAGTATGCCAAGAGGGGGGATCCACAGGGCATGTAGGCTCATCACCCAGAAGATTGTGGAGATGATTGCCATAGACAGGCAGCCTTTTTCCGTAATAGAGGACTTTGGCTTCCAAGAGCTGTTTCAGCTAGTCTGTCCTTGGCACATGCCCCCTGCTTGCTCCACACTGCACAGGACCGTGGTGCCCTCTTTACAGGGCTACCAAGGAGCATGTGAAGACACAGTTGTCTCACGCTGGCAGGAGAACTGTGCACTTCACATTAGACATCTAGATCTGCCCTCAGTCACAGCATGCATACCTCTTAGGGCTGCCAATCCCCTACCCGAGGTGGGGGATCCCCTGTTCCCACCTCCTCTCCCCTGACCCCACTTATCTGGCCAGTGGGGGACATGCCCCCAGGGCACCCCCCAGCAGCATGGCACACCCCTAGGCAGCGCAGCACACCCCTACACCCGCAATGGGCCCATTTCAGGCCGAATTGGGCCTGTGGGGGGGGATCCAGCCCTTTGGTGAGCGCACGCTGGGTGAGCACAACAAGAGATGCTGAAGAGCATGGAGGGTGAGTGCCAGGTTCGCAGTCCCCTGCCGGGGGACTCAAGGGACCTGGCAACTCTAACACCTCTCACTTACTGTGCATTGGTGGCAATCTGATGACCATCAGGATGAGGATAGGATGACCACTGTCAGGCAGGGCCAGATGGGAGACTTTACTCCACCCTGAGGTTCTAAATGAAGCACACATTGCAGAGAACATTGCTACTACCGTCAAGATGGAATTACTGGACTGGGTAGGTGAAGGCAGCATCACCACAGCATACAAGGTGACTGATGGTGACACAAACATGAAGGCAGCGGCGGCACGAGCGGGCCTCAAGTGCATTTACTGTGAGGCCCACAAACTTCATCTCCTGGTGAAGGATGTGCTTGGTCTGGTTTCCTCCAAGGAACCTGCAGAGGACCCTGCAACTTGTGAAATGCCAGCAACACACAAGTCACTTCTCACACAGCATGAAAGCAACTCACCAACTGCACCAGAGGCAGGTTAAGACAGGTGTGCTGGAGCATGACTTGATATCTGATGTTGTCATTTTCTAGAACTCCACCCATGCCATGCTTGAGCATTTGGTAGAGCAGTAGGCCGCCCTCACAGTGTGGCTCTCAGAGGGTGACACTTGGAGGGCAGAGGGTGAGTTCAGTCAAGAGGATTGTCTCACCTTGTCCCAGACAGTGGAGGTCCTGAGGACCTTCAAGGAATTCACTGTCGCGGTCTCATCTGACATTGAGACTTTCAGAGTGCTATGGCTTCCTTTTTGGATTCAGGCGCAAGATATGCAGACTTTGTTCCTGGAGTGCATGCGCTTGTGAGACGACTGCAACAGGGGGTCACAACCTGGCTTCAGCCTCTCACTGCGAAGGAGTCAAACATGTTCATGATGATGTGCAACCTGTGCATCAAGGATGCCTTCGCTGAGCAGGCTGAGCTCCTCACCAGTACGGGAGATGCCCTCTCTTTGCGGGTGCAGTGTAGGCAGCCCAAGAGGGACCTTCTGCCAGCAGGCGGGGGGAGGGGGAGAGGCCCAACTCTGCTGGCTCCCCCCATGGCCAGCGCAGAAAGTTCATGGAGATGGAGATATTCTGGTGTGCTTTTGACCCCTCTGGAAATATGAGGCACACAAGCCAGAATTAGGTGGAGGCAATAGTCAGAGGCTACCCTGCATGTTGCTTTCCATCACTGAGCTACTGGGCCAAGAAGTCTAGCTGGACCTCCTCGCATGCCTGCCAACAAGCATGGAAAGTTAGTGTGTCTTTTCCCATGCAGGCGACATTGTTAGCTCAGATTGCACTCACCTGCTCCCCTGGAGAGTTGAGCAGTTGGTCTTCCTGAAGACCAAAATGCCGCTCTTCAATTTCCAAACTTTGGACTTCCAGAGTGAATGAGGTGAGCCCACCTTGTAGCCTGCATCCTCTGGGAGTCTGTGTGGTGTTGGGGGGAAAGCTCTTCCCAAGGCTTAAAAGTTAGGTAGAAAACCAGCAAGAGAAGAACAGTTGATTCAGCTGGTAGAACAAATGCACACTGCAATTTGGACCCCCTACACATACACACTGCAAGACCAACAGCCCACATTAGCATAAATTTCTGCAGAAAATTGAGAAAAGAGTCCCCAAAAATGTTCTCTTAGGATGGGAAGTGTCAGAGAGAGATCTTAGAGAAAGTAGAGAAGGACACACTGTCTCACAGAAACACCCAAATGAAGCTATGGAATGCTATTGTGTAATATAATGTATATAATGTGTTGTTCTAATGTTAACTTAACTTGATGTTGTTCTAATATGTTGTTCTAATGTTAACTTAACTTTCCTTATTCCTGGGTGGGAGGGGGCCAATAATAAAGGCTGCGGCAGAGAGAGGATTACTTGGGTTTCCCAAGTACTTCAGTTTCAGCCTGAGGCCATGTGGGTGGGATCAATCTTATGCAACTGTGCTTGCTTGCCTTTGCCTTGTGCTTGTGGCTGGGCACTGCTTGGTTCTGTTCTGTGCTGTTCTGCAACTGGCTGAAACCAGTGCCTGGCTGCTGTGAATGACATTGGTTCTGTTGGGCTAAGTTGCAAGAGTGTCCCTTGCTTCAGTTTCATTTGAGTGGAGTGGATGTGATTCTCTTGTGTGAAGTTGGTCCTCTTGCTTCAGTTTGGTTCTGGAGGGATTCCATTCCATAGTTTCAGTTTGGCTTGGGTGATTCTCTCGTGTGATGTTGGTCCCTCATAGGGAACAATGGCTTGTCAGCCGATTCAGGGGGCTCTGGGTTTGGTGTGTGTGTGTGTGTCAGTTTTGTTCTGTTGGGCTTCCCCAGGGATGAGTTTGCATTTGGGAGTGTGCGTCAGCTGTGGCACCCTGGCCCTATGTGTATGGGCACTTTGGAAAGAATGTGTAAACATTCCCATTATTGGAAAAATGGAGAGCGGCTGGTCAACCTGGTCAGGAGGTGCTGGGGTTTTGGAAGGGTTCTGTTGGACTGTCTGGTGTGGACCTTGCATTCAGGAGTGTGTCTCTGATCATGGCAGCCTTCTCCATGTGCTTCTGCAGTGGGAGTCACCTTGGACTCCCCCCATAGGAGCAAATGGAGTGGCAGAGGCATCTTCTTTGGGAGCCATAAAGTGGCCCCTCCCAGGGTTCAAACTCCACCAAACCTGTTTGATCTTTAGAGGACAGTCAGGAGTAGGTCACCTAAAAATTTGGTGAAATTTAGTCAAAAAATGACCTGTACCCAGGCCTCCAGAAAAAAACAAATTGAGTTTCCCATCGGAAACAGTGGCTGAATTTTACCAAATTTGCTCTGGAATATCATAAAGTGCCCCCCTACCCAGGGGGTCCAATCTCCCCCAAACCTGGATGATCTTTTGAAGACAATCAGGAGTAGGTCCCCTGAAAATTGGTGAAATTTAGTCAAAAAATGACCTGTACCCAAATCACCAGAAAAAAATCAAATTGAGTTTCCTATAGGAAACAATGACCAAATTTTACCAAATTTGCTCTGGAACACCAAACTGGAGAATCAATTTGGTATTCAGGAAATAACGAATTTCCCCCCCAGTTTGGTATTATTGAACCAAATTTACTTATTTTTTTTCCTGTGTACACTCCTAGTCAGGAGCAGTATCAGAAGGCATGACTATGCTCCCCCATTCTACACATTCATATCTTGGGATATGACACATAAGAAAGACTATTGAATTAAAGCATGTTTTACTATAGAAAACAATTTGACTTTGGTGATAAAGTTTAACTATGACATAATATGATGGGTATTTATTATATTTATAAATGAACCCACCAGGGCTCATTTCGAGAGGGAACGCACAGGAATGCAGTTCCAGCAATTTCCCAAAGAGGTCACATGTCAGGTGGCCCCACCAACCTGACTCTCGCCCATTTGGGGCCAGTTTCGGCCTGGATTGGGGCCAAAACGGCCTGGATCGGGCCTTTGACAAGTGGTGGATCACTCTCCCACTCATCAGTGGCCTGATCTTGACCATTTTGGGCCCCTTTTCAGCCATTTTTGCCATTTGGGGCCCAATTTCGGCCCTGAATGGCCGGGATTGGGTCCAAAACAGCCAGAATAGGTGATGCCACGTGGTGTGGCATGTTTAAATCAGTTATATTAATGACACACTTCCAGTGATGGCAAGAGGCATGACATATGCTAATGAGTTATGCTAATGAGTTCCTCCAGCTCTTTTTCTACGAAATGACCCCTGAATTCACCACCCTTTTTAACGTACAAATAGCTGAAGGAGAATGACCAATTCCAATGTAAATTGGTAAAAAGTAGTCCAGCAGAAGGTCTCTCTTTTGCTCTCCTGCAGAGTGCCTGTTTATTGATGGAGAATAAGAAGGGGATGGGCCAGGTAACAGTTGGTCAGGCAAGCTCTCACCTTGCTCTCACTTTCTGTTGTATTTATTACGGCACAAAGTATGAATATTTAACCAAACAGCATGGCCACTTGCTTTTTGTGGCATGGAAAAATATTGTTCTTCCCAGCAATCACTTGGATAATTCATTTGGATATTAACCAATTAAAAATGAACTGCAGACCCCTTTTTCATTAATATTATTTTCAAAAAACAGAATTAAAAAAATTACAGGTCATCAGCATTATTCTGGAGCCTAGCTATCTGTTGTAGAGTTCATTGAAGTCAGAGGGAATAAGACAGTGAAAATTATCTAAGTGGTGTGCAAACTTTCCTCCCCCTGCCTATACTTCCTGTGTTGTTTGGGGCCCATGTTAATGGTGATATTCATACTGATGATGCCTATACTGTCTAGCCTGACAAAGCAAAGAGTGCTGTTGTGAGCTAATGAGTAGAAAATCTCTCTTCCTTACTCCTTACTATACCAGCTAGTGCTTTTTACTGAAAATAATGCCAGAAGTATTGTTTCTGGCCTCTCCAAGGAGGAGAGCATGGGCTGGCAGGTGCAAAATCTCCCTCACTTCCCCCAATGCCTTAGACATTAGATGTTTCCAACACAGCAATTGCATTGGACCCCTGGGATTACCTTTCCCAGGGTATAGTATTTAGTACACATTCAGTGCATATGCTTCCTAAGCTGTATGTTAAGATTGCCAGCCATAGCTGACACACACAAGGAGAAATTGAGGTGGGGACACTGTTGTTAGCATTGTGCTTATGTGCAACACTTCCAGTGAAAAACTGGAAGTGACATCATCACATTGGGGTGACACTCTAGGATATCCCCAAACCATAAAGTTTTTGTTGAATCCTAGAGTATTAACCCAAAGTGATTAAGTTACTTGTAGCTTTGCACCAGAAGTGATATTACTCATTGAGGCAACACCAACTCCCATCCTCCCCCTGACAGCCTATGAAGCAGTGGTGTGTAATGAGGAGGGGGGGGGGAGATAAGGCCAGCTCCCTAGTGCATGAGCAGTTCCCCAGTGGGGCCATTTAGGGTTGGTAAAATGGCTCAGAGAGGAAGCTCCTGCTCCCTCCCACGTTGGATAGAACAAACAAATTCCCCCAAGTGAATGCCACATATATTTGGTGCCTTAGTTCCCATTGTTACTCTTGTGACAGAAGACCAAATTTCACTTCCACTGCTTGAAGGAAAATTTAAATTCTGGCTGCATGGGACCAGGTTCATCCAGGGCCAGCCCAAACCTGATGTGGTAGGAAAAGGCAGGGAACTGGAAGTGACATAACTTCTGGGTGACCCTCTAGGAACCCCTTCAAAACTCTATGGTAAGACCATAGTGATTTGGGAGTTCCTAAGACATCACCCATCATTTCCAGGTTCAGAGTTATTTCTACCACCTCTACCACTCTTTCCCACCCATCAGCATTAGTAGACAAATGATCCCTGAGCCTCCCAACCAGCCAGCAAGGCTGCCAGGACAATAGCATTGGGGCCAGGTGTAAGTAGGTGGCCCCAGCCTCTGCCATATTTAATATAGGACTGTGATATAAAAACCACAGGGCCCCTGGATTAATGCAAGCCTGATCAGCACCAGGGGAATTCCATGTTGGCTGGGTAGAGCGGTGCTGAGACTCACCCAGTCATGAATGGGACATTCATGCTAATGCAGAGGACTGGAGGTGATTGATTTTACTGCCTCCCCAGCTGCGGGTGTGAGACTATGACAAGAAAGGGTCTCTCTCAGTCACCCCACTTAGCACATTCTGATACCCTCTTTCCGTGATTACATTCCCACCCTAAGATTGAGACAATCAATCAGCACTGATATGTTTCTAATTTCTCTCTGGGTACATGTGGTCCATATCTAAATTCATCAGATCAGCTCTGGGAATATTAATTAGCAAACTGCTAATTAAAGGAGAACATTTTACATTTCCTTTATCACACCTTGGCAGAAGTAACCAAAAGCAATCAAACCTTTCTAATTTCCAGGAGATAACCTTTATGGTCTTTGTCCCAATGGCTGAGGGGGCTCCTCCCCAGCATCAGGACACATGTTGGCCTATAAGAACCAAGGCTCTTGCCCCATTCAAATTGTACCATTTACCCAGCATAGTGCCCTCAGCCCTCCTCCCTGGCTGAGAACACAGGACATTTGAAGCTCTCTTCCTCTCTGGACTACGCTGCTTTTCTGGATAGGTAAATATACTTCCTCCTCCCACTCTATTCCAACATCTGGCTACTTTCCTAGGACTCTGTGTGCATGTGCAAACCGTTTTAATTGCTTCTTGCATGTATGTTTATTGTTCCTCTTTAAATAAAAATACTCTAACTTTAAAAGCAGCATGCTTCGTATGCTACCTTGGGGAGGGATCCTGTAAATACTGGTGGAGTTATCCCCGCAGTTATCCCTCTCACATAGCCTTTCTCCCTTGCTGCTAATTCCCCCTACTCACAAGGAGACCAATCTCAGTAACACAAGGGCACTGCAGACCTGACACTTTTGATAGCTCCTCTACCCTCTACTAACTGGTGCCGTAGACTACCTAGAGGGTGGGCCTCCCCTGAGTTTGTCTGAGTATCTTCACCATCATCTAGGTAACATGAAATGTGCTCTGTACCTCTGCCTTTCCAGATAATATTTAATATTTAAACTCTGTAATAAAGGTCAGCAAGAAACACAACATATCCTTGAAATGTAGCTTCAAGGATGCTACGGTAACACATTTCATTCCTGCTTGAGGATAGAATAGTTTTAATCAGGCCATTATTATTACTATTATCATTCCTTTCAAGCTCTGTTTACTGCAAAGCAATGAGTTTTTGTGTCACCTGAAGCAGGGAAAGGTTTACTGCTCCGTTTTAAGGAAAGCTGACACCTTCCACTGTTGGCCAATATATTCCCATGTGAAATACACCAAAGTCTATTGCATCAATAAATCATCCTAGGCAGAACAAGTTGTCACTATAAAATTTCTGGTTTGCTTTGGAAGTAGTAAAAGGTTGAAAGTACTTGGGTGTTTTCTACATTACCCAACCATTCCCCCGTCTCTCATCCTCAATATCGTTTAGAATTTCATTGCTGTTTCTCTGGAAATCTGAGGATGCCATTCTGGTTGAGTAAGTCATAGCAAGGCCACCTTCCCATTGCTCTGAAACCTTCAGCAGCCTCCTCCATTGGAACCATCCTTTAAACAGTCACTGTTGTGTGGTAGTGCTCTATCACACCAAACATTTCTGAGACAGTTAAGAATATTTTTACTGTAAGTAATATTGAATATAGAAGTACCAGATACAGAACAGGCATTCATCATTTCAAGTAGCAGGTAAGTCCAAAGACACTCCCCCTCTCCCAGCTTTCTGCAAACTATGCAAAACCACATTATTCAAGAGGAATTTTTTTTACACTGATTCTCTTCCCAGAACTGTAGTGGATTCTTACACAGGAAAAACCTTTTATTTGAGAAAAGCAGCAAGCTCAGAATAAACAAAGATACACAGACAAACAAAAGTATACAGAGATACAGTAACACAACTGTGGGCTAAAAGGGTGCTGAGGTACCAATTTGTTATACTAGCATACAATATATACCTTTTTACAAGCAAAGAACATGAAATTTGTAGTTTCCAATTTATAGAACAAAGAACATGTTACAAAGGAAGTGAAATGTGTTATAATAAACTGGCTCCATCAATTGATAATAAGGTTTATGCTATAAGGAAATAGTTCAGAAAGAATAGTTCAGAGCCCTCGTCCCCCTCCCATTGGGTGAAATAAGCAGCCAGGCCGGAAGTTTTTCGGTGTGATCCAAATCTTTATGGAGCATACCGAAGCGGGTTAATAAGCAATTTCCCAAGTGTCTTGCCGCTTTGGAAATAACTGTTTTCCGACTCTTTCTCCTGCTTCGGAAATTCCAAAGTGGGAGACCCAAACCTTTTTTTGTTGCACAGCACACCCCTATATGGGACAATCCAAAGAAGTACTATGCACCAGCAGCATGGATTGATCAAGTTCAGAAAGATTTAGGCATATGCAGGATAATTACTACAGAAATTGTGACAAAGCAACCAAAGAGAGTTAAGACTGGACAGCCCCGAGAAAAGATGAATTACAAGACTTTGGGTTAAAAAAATTAACCAACTTAAACCCAAGGATAGAACAGCAGTTTATCACCATGCTGCAATCAGCTACAATTGAGGATTCGATGACAACTGGTAGAACAGTCCTAATTATGAAAGATAAAGGAAAAGGGACGATCCCTAATAATTATTCACCAATTACTTGTCTGCCAACAATGTTTAAACTGTTAACTGGATTAATTGCTGATGCGGTTCAACAGCATATAATTGATAAAGACCTTGCAGGAACCTGCAACCTCACCTCCCAGTTCTGAGTGCTGATCACAGCCACTCCAGCAACCAGCCAGGCAAGACGAGGTTTCCCATAGGCCAGGCTTCCCAATCTCAGGTTCATTTCTGGGGGTACCCACACACAAGACGTGAATTCCAAACTCAACTTAGTAAAAGATAAGTATATTAATTAAGGAGTGTCTCCAAAAAGCATGAGGCACTCTTACTTAGGCGACATACAATAAAACAAGAAATCCTTACTGTTGCTAAATATGAAAAACTGCCTATCTAAAACTTAAGAGCTATCTACCTAAGGATCTCTTAGTTATTTCCATTGTCACATATCTCACCCATCCATCACAAAGTGAGCCATCTTTCTTGTACTTGGGCGATTCAGCATAAGGACATGCTAAAGATGACAAAATAACATGCAGGTTTCAGCTTCTCTCTTGCCCACATGCATCATCATAAATACTGAGTGAACTGAGAAGCCATCTTTTCAGACCTCAGTGAATCACCCGACAACACAAGAACCAGTCAGAGCTAAGCTCTTAATTGGCGTTACAGTTGTGTGAAAACCAGTGAATTAAGTACAGAGCCCTCTTGAGAGCAATCTCTTAAAGGTCAAATCTCTAGAGACAAACTGCCACAGGTGTTCCCAGTCAGCTCTGGTAAACACATTCCTGTGCTAGGCCACAAACCTTACAACACTTATAACTTGAACCTAAGTTCAGACATTTTCTCTAAAGACCGATCCTCAGGTAAGCAAATCCCATATAGACTTCTTACTAAATGAACAGAATGCAAACTGCTGAAAGTCTTGCAGAACCAAATATCATTTACGGATCAATAAAGTGGTACTAAAAATTGCAAAAGAGGGGAAACAATTTTGCACATAGCCTGGATTGATTACAAAAAGGAGTTTTGACTCCCTGCCATAGTCATGGATTGAAAAAAGTTAGAAATATATGGAGTCAGCAGCAATATTAGAAAGTTCTTGTCAGCAACAATGAGAAAATGATGCACAATATTAACAGTGAATGTAGAACAAGGGTGTGCCAGTTATCAGGACTGATTCCTTGTCACTTTTATTGTTTGTCATTGCTATGACACCACTAAGAATGATACAGCATAAAATATATATGTATTGAAGGGAGCAGGAAAAATATCTCATTTGCTACATCTCATTGGATGACCTTAAATTATATTGAAAATTTGAAAAGGAAAGCAAATCTCTGGTGCATATAGTTCAAATATTCAGCTAAGGCATAGCTGTGGACTTCGGAATTGAAAAATATGCAATGCTATCAATAAAATGAGGGAGGATTACCGA
Source organism: Eublepharis macularius (assembly GCF_028583425.1). Classification (NCBI taxonomy): domain Eukaryota; kingdom Metazoa; phylum Chordata; class Lepidosauria; order Squamata; family Eublepharidae; genus Eublepharis; species Eublepharis macularius. The sequence goes on from NC_072793.1 coordinate 45,101,208, forward strand.
ATCAGATGGAATACAATTTGTGAATGGAAACAGAATCAAAAGCTTAGTTTATGAAGAAAACCACAAATACTTGGGTATATTGCAAGCTAATAGTAAAAAGTCCAGTAGCATCTTTTAGACTAATCAACTTTATTGTAGCATAAGCTGCCGAGTACATAATTCTGAAAAATACTCAAGTTGAAATTAAATGGTGGAAATATAATTTTTCTATAAACCATCCCAGGTGTTCAATCTCCATTAGAATTGTAGATTGAACACAAGCTGAACTGGTTGCATTAGATTGCAAAATGAACAAAATCATGATAACAAATAGACATGGGTACGAATTGAAATTTGACTCAAATTTCATGACGAATTGGGCCATTTCATGCTTTGCGAAAACGTGATTCATGGGGCCATGTTTTTCATGAAATATACGACTTTTGGGGCTGATTCATAAGCTTTGTGGTTGATTCATAATGCCAGACAGGCTGGCGCCAATCTATTGATTCTCTAGGCAACAGAGGCCAGGAAAATCTGCAGACCTTTCATTGCACTGGAAACCCTAATCTTAGCCCTCAAAACCCTGATAGGCAGCTCTCCTTGCCAACTGGAGATCTCCCAGTTTGCCCTATACAGCAAGGGGCAGGAGATTAGGCAATGGAGGAGATGGGCCTTCTGTAGCCATGGGAACACCAGTCTCTTCCCTCCAAACCCTGATGGCTAGGTCTGTTTGCCAACCACCAGAGACCTCCTGTTCCACTCTATGTGAGCATTTCTTATTTAAGGCACAGCTCTCTCTGCCTCATGGTTCACTTCCAGTAGACAGAGGGAGAGGGAGGAATTGTTGCTGGAATTGGGAGAGTGGATTTAGGAGCTTTAGGGAAGAGAGAGTGGAGTGGAGAGTTTTAGGGAAGCATTTGGCTTTTGGGGAAGAGAGGGAGAGTGGATTTGAGCTTTCTGGGAAGGTCTTTTGGGTGAGAGTGCCTTTTTCCCTCCAAGTTCCAACCCAACCCCCCTATCCTCAGGCCTGTTCCTGGCTCTGGGGCCTAGCTTGACTGTGGTCTCCCTTATTTATTCTTTGGTTGTCTGTCTCTGACATCTCTGCGTGAAGGGGGCAGTTGAAATGCCCCTAGTTCTGACAAATCACGAAACTAACAAATTGTTTCGTGAAACGGGTCAATTTCATGAAAATTCATGGTTTGTGATTCGTGCAACATGACGAAACATGAACCTCTCATTTCAGTTTTTTCCGTTTCGTGCACATGTCTAATAGCCAATCACTCTCTACATCCTTGAAATGACATAGATTGATTCCATTTGCCACAAAGTACTTGGGCCAAGGATTGTTACAAATAAAACAAACAGTAAAAGAAGAAAAAAGGGTACTGGATGATTACATCAAGAGCAAGAAAGAGAAAATGCTGGCTGACATTTACAAAGAAGAAATAATTAAAAGGTAAGGGGGCAAAAGATGACAAACAGGAGAGAAATGTTGAAAAACTGTATTGAGGCATGGCAAAGTAAACCACAAAATGGCCAATATATGAAAAATACTGATGGTAAAGTTGATAATGACTAATGCAAGAGATATTGAAAAACAGTCAGAAGCACTTAGCCACACAAGAACAGGCATTAAGAACAAAGTATATGAAAGCAAAAATTGAAAAGACCACCAATGACAGGAAGTGTGGATTCTATAACAAGGTGATCAAAACAGTTAACTACCTCATCAGCTGTAAGATCTCACAAAATGACTTTAAAAAGCATGACAATAGTTGCAATGTTGCACTGGAATGTATGCAAAAAGTACAAGCTACTATCTGTAAAATACTGCTAGGAATATAAGCCCAAGAAAGTTGTTGAAAATGAGAAAGTCAAGATCTTGTGGGATTTCAAAATCCAAATGGTTAACAAGTTAGAACACAATACTCTGGATATTAGGTAAAGGTGCCAGAACCGAGTCATTACTGACCCATGGGGGGACGACGCATCACGACATTTTCTTGGCAGACTTTTTATGGGGTGTTTGCCATTGCCTTCCCCAGTCATCTACACTTTACCCCCAGGAAACTGGGTACTCATTTTACTGACCTCAGAAGGATGGAAGGCTGAGTCAACCTTGAGCCGGCTACCTGAACCCAGCTTCCACCAGGATTGAACTCAGGTCATGAGCAGAGCTTGGACTGCAGTATTGCAGCTTACCACTCTGCGCCATGGAGCTCTTTTACTCTGGATATTACTGTGGCTAAAAGTAAGAACATCAAACTGATTGATGTGGCAATTCTAAGTGACAGTCAAATTGAGGAAAAAGAGACCGGAAAAGATAGCAAAATGTCAAGATCTAAGATTTGAAGATCAGCATCTCTGGGAGAAACATACCATGGTTATTCCAGTAGTGATAGGAGCTCTAGGCATGGTTCCAAAAGGACTAACTAAATGCTTAGATGATATTGGCATAGACAGGAAAACAACTGGTCAATTGCAAACAGCTGCACTACTTGATACATGCCACATACTGAATCCTAGATTCTTGGATAAAATCAGTGAGGGACCAAAAATTCCAGCCCAAATATCTGGTGGACTGTAGAAAATAGAGATGGTGGAGATGGTGGTGATGACGATAGCAAGAAACCCATAATTCAGAGCTAACACAGAGAACATTAGACAGAACAGGGAAAATGCCAGAGAGCATAGGAGGATGAGGTGAGGGTACAAAGTGAGAAGCTTTTCCAAGACTGTTTCAAAGACTTACTTTCCACAGTAGAGCAAGAGCTCATGAGAATTTTTCATAAGACACAATGTACACAGTTTCCTGGCATTGCCACAGATGGGGTTTTGTATAAAACATCCACTATGGCTTCATTCAGGACACAGGTTATTGGGGGACAGTGGTTTTATGATAAGATTGCATACGATTTTACGTATGTCATGAAAAGTTACTACACAAAAGGCATGAATTTCACCCATGTACTTTATTACACAAGATATAAATGAACATGGGAGGTCCCTGAACAGATCACCTGAGATCTTTTAATTTTATTTAAAATAGATGTGAAGGAGGGTCAATTCAATTTGGACTAAGATGCAGAGGAAGGTGGGTTAATCTTTTCCTCTTGTGCCATTTTCTTATTTAAATTCTGTCCCCTTTGGGAAAATGCTATTTGCCAAGATGGAAAACGCATACAGGGACCCATGTGCTTAACAGCAGCTGGGAATGAATAATTAGATTGGGAAAGTGTTACGGGGATAAAGGTTAAACTCCCTCCCCCAGGATCATAATAATGATACAAGACACAAACATACAAACATCTCAGAAGGCTGTAAAAATTCTTGTAGTATAAAAAGCTGTACGGTCATATTGGTTCATTCAGCTCGCAAGAACAAAAATGAAATTCATGTAATTCCTTATATTAGGACCAACTGTATTGACACAAAACTCTGCACAAGCTTTTGAGCCCTTAGCGGAATGCCCACTTCTCTTCTGTTACCTGAGTTCTAAGGCTTTCCCCACACTGCTGTCCTTTCCCCTATCAACATCCTGCCCTGCTGGGGTTTCTGTTTCTGTCCACTGTTGAAAAAGTCTCTCAGCTGAGACAGAAAGGATGCATCTTAATTTTTTATGCGGATAATTTATGAGCCCAGATTTTTTTCCTCCTGTTCTTACCTCTTTGTGATGGGGAACTCTCCCAAAGAATTCCCTCAGGCTGGGAGGAAAAGTGTGCAGGGGCAGTGAGGAAGTACCTTTCAGCAATCATGGGTTGAATCTAGTGGCACCTTAGAGACCAACAATTTTCAGAATGTAAGCTTACAAGAGTCAGAGCTCCCTTCTTCAGACCGAAGGAGCATAATAATATTGCCAGAGACATATACTGTTTTAAGAGAAATGAAGTTGTTTTTGTGGTTGCTTTGTTTCTCCTGTTGTTTATTTTGTTTCCTCCTGCTGTTGCCTCTAGTCGGACGCATACTTTGGCACTACAAAAACCTGAAAGATCTCTGAACCTCACTTCCTAACACATATTCCAAATCCTCCCCTAAATGGTTTCCCATCCACAGAGTTCAAAAAGCATACTGACTAGGGTAAAATAGAAAAGAGCCCAGTAGCACCTTTAAGACTAACCAACTTTACTGTAGCCTAAGCTTTTGAGAATCACAGTTCTCCGGCCGTGAAAGCCTTCGACAATAAATCACAGTTCTCTTCGTCAGATGCATGGAGGGTAAGAAGAAACTGGTCAGATATATAGGTGGAGAGGGGAGGGGGAGTAGATGCAATCAGTAGCTTCTGATAATGGGATCAGTTACTTCTGATAATGAGATAACCATTCATAGTCCCTATTCAATCCAAGCCTGACTGAGTCAAGTTTACATATGAATTCAAATTCAGCAGCTTCCCATTGGATTCTGTTTTTGAAAGGTTTCTGTTGAACTACAGTCCTTGATGGAATGTCCTGATAGACTGAAGTGTTCTCCCACTGGTTTCTGGATGTTGCCATTTTTAATGTCAGATTTCTGTCCATTTATTCTTTTGCGCACAGGTTGGCTGGTTTGTCCAATGTACAGAGCAGATGGACATTGTTGGCACATGAGGTCATATAACATGTTGGAGGATGAGCAGCTGTAAGAGTCAGAGATAGTGTAGTTGATGCCATTGGGTCCTGTAATTGTATTTCCTGGGTAGATATGAGGGCAGAGCCGGCACCTGGGTCTGTTGCAGGGTCTGGTACCTGTGTCGGTGACTAACATGGCTAACTCCTCTGGATCTATGACTAGAGTAAAACATGCTTTTGGAACTCCATGCAGGACAAAACCACTGTGAGTGGATTCAGAAAGAAAAGGAAAAGTTTAACCATGCACACACAGACATCTTTGCTCTATATCACCCTTTCCCTTGAAACTGCTTTTCATATGGGAAAAGAACAGTTGTGCTGCTAGGGTAGCCACTGAAATAAAACGGGCTCAGCAGCATTTTAGAAAATAACCAGATGAATTTCAGCATAAGCTTTCACTGATGGAATTCAAAATACAAGTCCTTCCTCCTACCAGCCCCCACGGACTCACAAAAAGCAAATACAATCCTAAGAGAATAGTGATAAAGCAATCTCAGAGACAGCATCTGGAAAAGGAAAAAGTTGTTAAAAATGAACAAGGAGGGAGCCTTAGTGTGTTGCTATGCTTGAGAGATCCAGAGGAATGCAAAGCAGATGAACTCAGCAGGGACGTGATACCATAGAGTCCACCCTCCAAAGCTTTCATTGTCTCCAGGAGAACTGATCTCTGTAGCTTGATGATCAGTTGTAATTCCAGGAAAACTCCAGCCCCCACCTGGAAGTTGGCAGCCCTAAGACAAGCTTGTGCATGTGTAGCATGCTTGTGTCATATGCAGGACAATAATGTCAATAGATGCACGAAGCTGAAGTTGGTTCCCAGTTCCCAGTTCCTTATTCACAGTTCCTAGTTCCTTATTTGCAGTTCCTAGTTCCTTATTCACAGAGCAAAACAAAAATATTGGGGGAAGTTGAAAAGCTCTGTACCCCAAAATAAAGACTGTAGGAGCACATATTATACACCTCCATGTTCAGCAGACTCTCCCCTCTAAGTGGACATATTCTGGGTACTCCTATAAAGCCCAGTTCTTGAGTTAACAGCTTCAAAGTAGGGTAAGAGATACAAGCCCTCTGCACCCCCGAACAACCTTGCATGGCCCCAGATCACACAGCCCTGCACTCACTAGACTGTCCCCTACAACCAGACAGGTGTTGATGCCCATCCAAACACTGGTTCTGGAGCTAGGACCTCCTAGAAGCTGGTTTGGGGGAACAGCTGTGAATAAGGAACTGCAAGAGATACAAGCCCTCTGCACCCCCAAACAATCTTGCATGGCCCCAAATCACACAACCCTGCACTCATTAGACTGTCCCCAAAGATTGTTGGGGGTGCAATCTTCACTCTTCCTGCCTGTGCATTTCTCCTGGGGGAAGCCCATTTTGGAGCAGATGCTTCAAAGAACCTCATAACAACCCTGTGAAGTAGGTTGGGCTGAGAGTGTGTGCCTTGCCAGAGGTAGCTCTGGTTACACTCCTCTTCCCAAAACAGGCTTGTGTGAGACTGCTCAAATAAGAGCTCCTTGCTCCAGAACCAGTCTTTCAATCACTTCCAGTCTATGTCTTGTTGTAGGATCTGTGGCATCCAGGTTCAAATCTTCACTGAGCCATGGAAGCTTGCTGGGTGACTTTGGGCCAGATATACAGGCTCTTACAGGCTTCCCAACCTCCAGGTGGGCCCTGGAGCTCTCCCACAAGTACCACTGATTTCCACACAACAGAGACCAGTCCCGCTGGAGCAAACGGCGGCTTTGAAGGGTGGATTCTATGGCATTCACTATACCTTACTGATTTCCCTCCCGGCTTCCCTAACCCGCCTTCACCAGGCTCCAACCCTCAATTCACCAGGAATTTTCTTAGTCTCTGTCTGCATTTACCTTAAAGTTGTGATTTGTAGAAATAAAGTTATTTATTAGAGATCATTGCAAGAAATCGTCTCACACATCCTGACTATAAAGTCAGTGCCACTGCATTCGCCTTGGGGCAGTTGTTCCCTTGGGCAGCTGCCCTGACATAGGGAGGTCCCTGAGGCATGGGAGACAAACATTCAGGGGCAGGGGCATGCTGCACAGACAGCAACAAGGTTGCTGGGGACAGAATGAGAGCACATTCCCTCCCAACCTTAGCTTCCCAGGCAAAGGCATGGTACCAGAGACACACAGATGGACGGATGGACAGACAGAGTATCACTGGGCAGCTAGGGCAAGGAAGGGCACGACAAATAGTTTTTCTTTTAAAAGTCATCTTTTTCTACAGACCTGAGGATTCTGCCAGGTTTGCACAATCCTACATAATAGCTGTGGCTGGTCCTGTTGTGTGGATTTTGTTACCCACATGTGGAACAGAAAGAGGAACAATTCTTGTTTGTCCAACTTCCTGTTTCCTCACCTAGTTTATCCCCCCTCTCTGCCCAACTCCCCCTGCTTGTAGCAATCCCAGCAGGGGGAATCTTAGGGTTTCCAGGCCCCTTCAATCTCCTGGCGGGGGGACGGGCTTAGCACTTACCTTTTGGGAGAGGGGGGTGACTTCGGTGTGACATCATCGTGCCACCGGGTGCTGCAGAATGCACCTGAAATGGGCTTTTCTGCTGCAGATCAGGCCGGTTTTGAGGCGCTGCAGAGCGCAGGAGCGTTCCTGCGCTCTGCAGCGCCTCAAAAATGGGCCCAATCTGTGGCAGAACGAGCCCGTTTTGGGCGCTGTGGAGCACAGGAGTGCTCCTGCACTCCTCAGCTGCTGAAAACGGGCCAATTTGCTGCGGATCAGGCCCATTTTGAGCGCTGCAGAGCACTGCGCTCCACAACGGCCCCAATCCAGGCCAAAACAGGCCTGATCCCGGCAGCTGTGGTGCACGGGAGCACACTGCGGGGCGGGGGAGCACGCAAGGAAGGTGTGCGCCACTCCGCTGCTCAGGTAAGTGGGGGCAGGGTGTGGGGAGCAGGGGCGGGAGATTCCCCGTCCCCACTGGGGGTCTGGATTCCCTAGGGAATTTTGAGATGAGAAGTTGCACAGATCCCTTTGTACTCTACCCTGTCACCTAGTCTTTCTCAGCAGCTGTAACAATTACTCTAGAAAGTGTGGAGGAGCTGATCTTCCTGTCTGTCTTCATCCTTTCCATTTCTCCAGGAGCTGCTCAGCTACTTCTGCTGTGGCTGGCTTGGTCTTTTCTCAGGGTGAAACCCAACATGATAACTGCATTTTAGCAATGGCAATCATGGTTTAGGTTGAGACCATAGTTTGAAGTGGAGTAGAGGGTACTTGTTATGGTATCATTAACTGAAATCCCACCCATCCCCCAATCTGTTATTAGCCCTGGAAAAGAAAAAACGCAAGTACCCCCTTCGGCTGTCTCCACCCCCCACTTCCTAGACAGCAGGCCAGGTGACAAGAAATACACCCAGGCAGAGTTCTTTTCAAAGGGAGGTTAGGTAGGGGATGTATTGTGCACTGTTCCCAGGTCCATTGCAAGTCCAGGATGGCTGTTCAGTTCCTCCCTCCAACCTAGTTATTCTGTGATGTAAAAAAAGAATGCAAAACGGGTGGGTGGGAAAAGATTAGCAGAACATCTGAAAGAGTAAAATCCTTGCCAGTGTTTCATTATTCTGTGGCAATAAATTTTATATCCAAGTGTTCGTTTTTATTACCTAAAGTGTAATGGGCTGTTTCCAAGTGGAAGCTGAGCTACAATCCTGCCAGTTAGTAATAAAGCAAAGTTGCTTCCTGAAGATTCCTCCACTGCCTCTATCAAAGCATTAGCTGCTATATGTCACTCACAGGCTCCCTCCTCGGTGACAGGCATTGCTGAGTCAGCTTGTCAGGGGCAGCATGCTTTGCAGCACAAGGCAACAACATGGAGACATTTCCTCTTCCCACATACAAAAGGATACAGGTTTCACACCCCCAGGACAAAAGGTTCTCCAAGACAATGAGAATTAAGCATTTCTACAGGCCACAATTGTTTCTTATCTTACAAGCTACATTGATGAATGCTTCTTTCCGTTTTCGAGGTTCACAGCCCGTGCAATGTTCCTCGTTGTCAAGTTCTATTCCCTCGGTTTCCTCCAGCCTCACTGAGTTGAATGCTGGAGAATTATGCTTCTCTTTGTCCACAAAGGCATGTTTCGCATGCTCAGAGGAGCTGATTCATGCAATCTTGAACATCTGCAAGAGATCTGCCTTGCAGTTTTCTTTTCATTTTTATGCTTTCAGACTCCTGTGGATAATTAATGAAATATATAGGATTCCTTGAACTGAGTACAGAACTTCTATAGTAAGTATTTGGATTCTACAATGAAGACCTAATCATTCATACATGATACTAGCAACACTTCAAAAAAGAAAATATATGCAAAGGGAAGGAGATATTTGTGTTAAATTCAAATTCACATTTGTCTCTGCGCTTGTCATCTCTTGAACTGACTTCAGCAGAAGAACATGACCGTTCCTTTGTTTAAAGTGGACAGGTCACATCTTTATTTCTACAATTATACTGAATGAACCCTTCATTAACAGAAAAACCTGACAGCTTGGTCCTAGGGACTTAGCACGTGTACATATTTTCCTTTAAAAGGAAGCAAACAAGGAGGGAGGGAAAAATTAAAATCAAATCAGTCACAAACCACAGAAATCAATCATAAATAAATGCATTATTTTACCCTTTGGTGTTCATCTAAGTCATTGTTTCCCAACCATTTTTCCATGGAGAAACCCCTAATTAATTTTTTAAATCCCAAGGAACTACCAACTATGTAAACATTTAAAGGCCAGAAAAAGTTGATGGTGAGGAGCACCAACTGCTGTTAAATTATTGTCAAGAAAATTTATTTGTAAATAATTTGTGTAAGTGTGTGTGTGTGTGTGTGTGTGCGTGTGTGTGTGTGTGTGTGTGAGAGAGAGAGAGAGAGAGAGAGAGAGCTTATATAGCCTTATTAACTGTGATATTTCAAGGGATTTTTGAAATGTTTCAGAGCATTTCAAAATTATTTATTTATTCCACAATTTCTAGCAGAACTCAATTATGTCTGGCAAAACCCCAGGGTTCCATGGAACCCTGGTTGGGAAACACTGATCTAAATATGACACTATGACACAAATGGCTGCCAATCAGTTTGAATCAGCAGTATCTTTGGGCTTGGGCAATTTTACAAAAACCTGACGCGTCCCTGTGTGGCAGGCATTCTCAGCTGTTCAGAATGAACGGAACAGGCTGGGTGATCAGCTCATATCTAATCAACACCTTCAAACAGTGGCAAAATTTGCAAGATCTTTTGTGGGAACAAAGTTCTCATAAGTCTACTGCTTTCATATTGATTAAAGCAGGAATTTTCAAACTGTTTTCATGTGTTCTTCAAACAGCTTCTTAGAAAGGTATTTTATTCACTTTTACAGATAATCTGCTGTAATATATGTTGCTACAAAGAAGAGTTGCATCGCTGTCAGGGGGTCAGTGGGGCAGTGGGTATTTACCTCATGCATGTACAAAGCATGTGTACACTCCTGCATCACTGGAAATTGATGCCATTTTGTCCTTAGTGTTTGGGGCCAATCTTTAGAGAATTGGCCCCCAGTATGGCCCATAGCTTCCACTTTCCTCCAGAAATGACATCATTTTCATTCAATGCAGGAGCATGCACACCCACTTCAGCCACATGGCTCCCAGAAGGAGTGCACATGGCCAGCTGGTTTCCTATGCCTATTTCCCCTCACTGGACAGGGCGGGGGCACGGGGCTGGCAGAGGAAATGGCAACTCTAGGGAGTTGTGTTGTAAGTCATCCTCAGTTCGTGCATGGGAACAGCAAACCAAGGGACATGGCCAATGCCCACTCACCCCTATTAACACAGTCTGAAGCCCAGAAAATGCACTCAAAAGGTTTCCTAGCAACAAAAAATATTCCCAGAAAGTAGAAAATCTGAAAACCACTGGGTTAGATAATAGTACGCCAAGAAGGAGAGGAAAACTGTGACCCAAGATTCTCACATACAATTTTATCAATAGAAATTTTGTATTCATGAGAAATGTTCAGTACCCATAGCATTAACAAAGACAAGCAGGGTCTGCAGATGGATCCTCTGGCTGCTGCCTCTCCATCTCTGCCTTCATCTTCCCTGTATAATTAAAACCTAGCATCCAACTCACTGGAAAATGCAATCGGCATAGAAAGCAACATTTTCTCTTTGGCATTTTGGGAATATTTCTCAGCTGCCCTGTTCAGAACGTGTAACAATTAAGGGGTAAGACCCTCCTCCAAAGGGAAAAAAATTATTGAGATTCTTCAATAGTACATTACTAAATAATTAATGTACTATTAATAGCAATACTATAATAATAATACTATAACAATTATTAATAATACTATAACAATAATGCACTATTAGTAATAATAATAATAATAATATAATGTACTATTACTAATACATTATTAATGTACTATTGAAGAATCTCAATAATTTTTTTCCCTTTGGAGGAGGATCTTTCCCCTTAATTGTTACTGGTTTTGCACTGAAGGAGCCCTCACATTGTTAGTTCTGCTCAGAACATGAGCAACTTCTGCTGCTATTCCTACTGAGTGTCTGACAAGATAAATTCCAACCATGTTTACATTTTATCAACAAAATTCAAACATGGGAGAGAGGGCTTTGCAGATGAGATGCTAAAAGTCTTTGTCTTTAATTAGTCCTGAATAGTATGAGGATGCTCCTAAGAGTTTTCTGTATTATTCCCCCATATTCACAGAGCTGGCATGAGGCTTTTATGTACCTCAGCCATAAAATCCTAGTGATACCAGATTCCCACACATTTTTCAGCTGTACACAAATGACTGTTCCACTTTTTATTCTATGATATATTTTATGAATTGGCATTTCGGTGCCAGAATTCTAAAAAGAAAGATGGTAGATACATGTGTATTGTAAATCAATAAATGTTAGCAGACTCGGTGCGAGAGAAGTCTCTTCCTTCTTGGGAAAGCCAGAAGAATGACTAGTGGTCTGAGCTGTTAAAATATTGTGCTTTGTTTCTAATTGAACTGGCTCTGCCCTTTATTTTTAGTCTCTCATTCCTGTTGCACTGGTCTGAGCAAGGATCTGCCTCTCCTTCTTACTCTGCGCATCATCAGAAGTGGGTGCTCATTGCTCTGCGCTGTAAATCATCGAGTGAGATCCTGGCTTCAGGTTAACGAGAAATTGCCACAGTTCAGTGCTTCCCTGAACTCAATCAATAATCCCAGGCGAGGATGAACCGGCACTGAGGGTTCTAGCTATGTGTCATTTTCAGGGGCTACCACACTTTTGTAAAGCTCCTAAAGAATGGGAAAACCAGCAGAGGGAAGGAACAAGCGACCACTTCCAGATGTGAGAAGGGACCAGCTACCAGAAAGTGTTACAATCTGGAAACATGGGTCAATGAGACAGAAGGATCCCAACTGCAAGAGTTTTTTAAAAATGTCCAGAATTACAGAAGCTTAAATATTGATCAGAAAGTAGCTTGAGAAGTTTGTTTTCAGTCCTCGGGAATATTCAAGGTAAAGGGTTGAGGTGTTTGTATTAACAAAGAACTATGGGCCCAACTTAGGGATTCTCCCACTCTCCCCTTTCACCCTCCCTCCCCCCACTACCACTTACCTGACCAGTGTGTGGGGGGAGGCAGGGAATGGGCCTCCTGGGCATGCTCCCAGGGACTGGCACAACAATGTCACTGGCGTCATCACATTGCACTGAGCAATGTGCTTCACAGCAGGCTGATCTGGGCCCCAAGGCCAGCTGGGTGACCTTGGGCTAGACACAGCTCTCTGGAGTTCTCTCAGCCCCACCCACCTCACAGGGTGTTTGTTGTGGGGATAATAATGGCATACTTTGTAAACCACTCTGAGTGGGCATTAAGTTGTCCTGAAGGGCGGTATATAAATCAAATGTTATTATTATATTATTATAATGAGGCTGAATTGGACCCACGTGGGGTCCAAATCAGCCTGCTGTGACACACGGTCCCCAGCCTTGCATGATGATATCACCAGGAAGTGATGTCATCACACTGGTGAAGGGTCATGCATGCTCAACGCACGCATGCAAGGAACTTCCCAGGAGCAACAGTAAGGTAAGTGCAGGCTCCCCCATCTCCCGCTGGGAGGGTAAGGGGACTTGGCAACCCTAGCCCATCTAGATGGGATGCTGGAAGACTCACTCTTCCCAGCATTTAAAAAAAGATAACGGAAACTTTGGGGGCTCTAATTTGAGCCCATGGAAAGAGGGAATTTAACACCCTCTTCTGTGGTTTTTCTGAATAAAGCTAACACTCCATTAACTCTCAAATGAAAATACAGGATGGTAGGATGCCCACTTTCTTTTCTTTGAAGGGTAACAGTAACATGTTGAGGGGTGTCACTTCCAATCAACAAGACCTCACAAAAGGGAGTTAAATTCCCCACACACACACACACACACACAAACACTGCCTATGGCTCCAGTCTTAATCAGACCCCCTACCCATAGTTTCTACTTGCATTTTCAAAATACTGGGAGAGTGCATACAGAATGAAGACTAGTGATGTGTGGCAGGGAGGTTTATTTATTACTTTTAGTCCACCTTTCTCTCTAAGACTCAAAATCACATTACAAAATTTATTTAAAAAATTACAATAAAACAGTATAATAGGAGAGGTTCTTTCCTCTGAGACCACAAGCCTAATGCTGAGGCAAGAAATCAAGTATATGGCATGATGAGATTACCACCATTCATAAGAACACAACAAAGGGTAGGGCTTGTGTGTTAGGTGCTTGTGCAAAGTCTGATAAACATTAGATTTTAAGACTGTAGAGACTGGAATCATGGAAGCCTCATTTCCTGTAGTACACCCACTAATTTATTTTGTCCCATGCTTCTCAAGTGCAAGTGATCGAAGCACTAAAACAACTCTTCATAGCCTGTGAAGAAAGACAGCAATGGGATGAGTGTGGCACTGTAGGTAATAGCCTTCAGCTTTCTGAAAATCTGTTGTTTTTCCACTCTAAGGAACAGCTCTAGTCCAAACATTTGAAGCTTCCATAAACAGAACAGGTAACCAACCATCTTACGTTCATGGCCAACTCTACCTTGAGAAAATCCTCATGCCATCTTAATGGGACTAGAGAGTCTTCAGTTCAACATCCCATCAAGAAGCCTGAATCTCCACAATGACATATTGGAGTAGCAAAAAAACACTTCTTCCTGGTTCCTTTGCTAGCTGCATCCCGTGCTAAATAGTTAATTTACATAAGAACATCTATCTCCTAAATTGTGTGTATCAAACAATCAATCATTTGGAGGCAGCAAACCTCCCGAATCTGTAATTATGGTGTCGCAGCTGATTGTGATGGAAGTGGAGCTGTCAGGGAGACGTCCATGAGACAAACAGACTGGCGCAAAGCCCTCACCCAAAGTGCCTGTGCAAGCGTTCCTGCCATATGGGGCTGTGATTAATAGGCCGCCTCCATGTAAATATTTAGCTGTTTAGGAAGCAACTGGATCCAATTACCTTTAAATGCATTTCTTTCATCCTGAGAAAGCACGAACAAGACTCAGTTTAAAAAATGATGACTTCAGCTCTGCTAACGATGCAAGAAGTATTTCTCTGGATGTGCAAAGCCAAGGGAGTGCATGCGCATACATGCAAGTGTGCATCTGTTGACATGAGTTTGTAAAGAATATTTGGAACCTCCACATACTTGCTGGGCCAGAGGGCAGACATATTCCCCACATATTATTGGTCCTCCAGGTGAAACTAGTACAATTAAATTGCTTCATTCCAGCAAGGGAGCCCATGAAATTCACATATCAATTTCTGTGTGTCTCACCATCTTTGATTTAAGGGAAGTCAAAAGAAGAGATGGTTTTGCTTTCTGCTTACAGACCTCTTCTGCCATTTTACCCTTGTCCAGCTTTAGTGTCCTCATTGTCACTAATGCCCACAGCATATACATCACATCACTGCCGACCAGCTTTCTGCCTGGGGACCAACACCAGGGAAGCTTTCAATAAAGTCCTTATTCTTTATTAAAGAATATTGCATTGTTCCAGGTATGCATGAATACTCACCAATTTTATGCATTATCAGAAACATTGAGGCCACTTCACACATTACAGCCTCTTGATCTGTATGCACTCAGCACTTACAGTATGCACACATAGTTTATGCGTATGTCTATGTGTAGCAAATTATGATCAACAATAGGCCTTTAGGTGATGATCCTGCAGATGGAAATCAGATGCAGAGACACCACAAATAAAGTAATCAAGAACCTAATGGATTTCCTATAGTATAGTATGTTTGCAACAGACTATGGGTTGAACTGGACCCAGCATTACTACCGGAGAAGCAAATTAATGCCACACACAAGTTATACCCATTCTGCAGTTACTCCATTGATGAGCTCAATTCAGGGTATGACATACAAAGCCTTTCATAGTCTTGGACACTCAGATTTACCAGACCAACTGTCCGCCTATGTTCCTCCATGACAACTTCGCTCATCTGAGCAATGCCTTCTTCAGGTGCCATCCTGAAAATGGGCAAAACCAGTAACTGCCCAAACATATGCATTCTCTGTATTGCCTTGCCTATGGAATGGCCCGCTTGAGGAGGTCAGGAAGTCTCCCATGGTCCTGGCATTTTGCAAACAATATAAAACAAAATTGTTCAGGAGGGTGTTTTTATAAAGGAAATAGTGTGCACTCAAACATTTTCCATTTCAGTTTTGGATCTGGGGGTTCCAAATCAACTATGCACTGTTATTGTTTTTTTTCCAGCTGGAGCATTCCTGGCTGAAATCTGATCTGTTTGGTTATCATGAGCCTTGGCCCCGTTCTTTGCAATGCAGACTTCCAGACTCTTTGGGGTAGCTGTTCTGGCAGTGAATGGCACCAAAACCGCACAGAACACAGTCCTCATTCCCCCTTCCCACCAACAGAGTTAATTAATAATGTAAGGACTCTCTTCCCTTGGGATTCAATTGGTGAATGCTGTTCAGGAAAACAAGATGCTGCCCTGCAAGGTGAGGTCAGTGCCTATATGCTGCTGCAAGGTACAAAACAAAACAAAACACACAAATTTTTTAGTAGGAGGGACTTGTTACAATTTAAAGTGCAGTCCTAAACAGAGTTACTCCACTCTAAACCCATTGATTTCAAAGGGCTTAGACTGGAGTAACTCTTCTTAGGATTGTATTGTTAGTTTCCCAGATTTGGTTCAGTGTCCCAGAAGCTGCTTTAAAAGACAGAACAGCAAATTCCGGGTGTGTCTTCAGCTCATTTTTTCTATTATGCACACCCCCAAAATAGTACCACAGATTGCTCCAGGAAAATACATTGTGTTTCTAAATATGTAGTATCACGTTCTACATTATTTAATACTTCATATTTAATACTTATGCTTTTTTCAGATGACAGCCTTGTTTCAAATTTCTGAAATTCTAGTCCTATCACATTGCTTACTCGATGTATTGTCCTATCGATGTCATTGATTTACATTTTGTAATCTGCCTTGAGTATCATCAAGAAAAGTGGACAATAAATAACTTAAAATAAAAATAAATACCCCTCATCCTATAAGGACTGACTAGGCAACTGAAGATTTAGAATGTCGACTGGGCCTCTTTGTATAACACAAAGGGTTTTTCTGTTAATTTGTGGTTATGTACACATTCACATTTTCTTAGCCAAAGACAAGCCCTAATTTCATGCATCAAAAGCATTTTTGTCAGGAAGTGTTAGTTATGCTAATCATTTTTTTACATATGCTTATTTTTTCTGCTCTTCACTTTGGGACTCAAGCGGCCTGTCCACAGATTTTTTAGTGATTGCCTGTTTTCTATCTCCTTATAACATCTTTCACTTTGGGCATTTATTTTATAATCCATAAAGCTTCCCATCCCTGAATCAAACCTATATCTGTATATGAGAGTCTTGCCTTAAAATAACTGTAAGATCAGGCCGTGTCATATATAAAGCAGGATTGTCTCCCCTGGTCTACCATGTAATATCTTTTAACCCCGTAAAGGAAGCCCCATAAGTATGGTTGCAGCCCACTGCTTCTCTGACCTTCTGTAGCCGGAGTGGCTTGTAAGAATACACAATGATACTGTAATATTTTAAATGTGTCTGTGTTTCTTTAAATGCCTGGAGTAATACAGATGAAGTGTGGGGTTGAACGAGAGCAATCTACCCAGAGGGGGCAAGAAGAAGAGGGTTAAAGGCAAAATCTAACTATACAACAGAGAATTGTAACACATATTTTATTAGAAGGGCCAACCAAATTACATGGGATAGCATGTGAGCTTTTGAGTTCTCCAGAACTCTTCTTTAGCTGGATGTTACTTTTTTTTAACAAAAAATGTATAAAAAGAGATTTGTGAAGGAGAAAATGCCTCAGGACATTATGTTACATCTTGTTCATGCCTGCACTGTGTGTGAGATGCAGAGCAAATGATGTAGCCAGGGACTAAATCCATTCTTCATTTAATCCAGGATTTGGGCAGTGGCAAGGCTGACTTCTTGTCATGATAGATGCTCCCAATCTGGCAATATAAGACCATGAGCTCCCAATCTGGCAATATAACCAATCAAATATGAATGTTGCCTACTCTAGGAAGATCAAAGGCAAATACAAAGGATGGTAAAGGCAAAGGCAAAGGATGGTAAAGAGTCTGGGTGTGCTCCTGGATGCCTCCCTATCGATGGAGGCCCAGGTCACGGCGGTTGCCAAGTCTGCATTTTTCCATCTTCGTCAGATCAAGCAACTTGCCCCCTACCTGACGCCCCAGGACCTGGCTACAGTGATCCATGCAACGGTCACCTCCAGGCTAGATTACTGTAACTCACTCTACGCTGGGCTACCCCTGGGCCTGATCCGGAAACTACAACTGGTCCAGAATGCGGCGGCACGGGTCCTGACTGGTATACCTTACCAGTCACACATCACACCTGTCCTGCGCCAGCTGCACTGGCTTCCGGTTGAATTCCGAATCAGGTTCAAAGTGTTGGTTTTTACCTTTAAATCCCTGAGCGGGTTGGGACCGGCATATCTTCGGGACCGCCTTTCCCTGTACGTTCCCCGGAGATCGCTTCGATCAGCAAATAAATATTTACTTGTGGTCCCCAGTCCTAAGGAAGCCCGCCTCGCTTCAACCAGGGCCAGGGCCTTTTCAGTCCTGGCCCCAGCCTGGTGGAATGCTCTGTCAATGGAAACCTGGGCCCAGCGGGACATATTATCGTTCCACCAGGCCTGTAAGACAGAGCTGTTCCGCCAGGCATTCGGTGATTGAAGGGGGCAGTGCCATGTCGGACTCCCACCTTTGGGGTGGGGGAGGGTTCTCCCCACCACTGCACCTTGTTAATTTGTTTTATTGTTTGTATATTGATTTTAGTTCTTGTTTTTATCGATTTTAACTGTTCACCTCCCAGAGCCCCTGGGGATGGGCGGTATATAAATTGAAATATAAATAAAATATAAAATAAATACATTTAATTATCTAGCTGTGTTCAGAAGCTTTTCCCTTGCTCTCCTACAGCATATACCATTCTGCCTCTGCTAAATAAATGCCTAGATTTTCAACAGCTTCTGAAAGTATCTGGCCATGACACTTTACTGCCTAGCCTTACCATATAACATAATGTGAAACAGAGGAATTGGACAGCCTCAGGTTTCAAAGGGTGAATGAGGAATCCATTTCTCTACCTAAAATAATTACTCCAATTGGACGTTTGGGACCATCTGCTTGCTTAGACGTGGTATACCTCATAATAGGCTTGTGGCTGTTAAGAATCCTCATGTCAGAACTTTGTTCCTCTCCATTCCATGGCAAGCAGTGAAGACTCATCTATTCAGTGGTGGTTTGATAACTCCTTCAAGTTCCATTAGTAGCTGTGGAATTGTCCCTTAAGCAGTAACAATCCAGACGTAGGAAAACTACAGGTGGCTCTGCAGAGCATCTTTCAGTGCCTTCCAGAGGGATCAACTTGTCTTACCTATGTACAAGTTTCAGATCCCCGAAGTAATAAATGATGAGTGGGATTCATTGCTTTCCATGTGAATTTGTCACCATGGAGCAATTCTGCTGAGTCAGAGCTTAAACATTTTAATAAACAACCATGCAAAAATATCTCTTCTTAATGTGCAGAGCCTGGGTCTGCTTCCCCTCTAATTAAACACAAGAGCAACAGAAGCTGAGTTGATTAAAATTTTTCAAGAAAAAGTTCAGCCCCCCCCCTCCCCCCAGGAGATTGTATAATAATAATTTGAGTTGGTGGAAATGCTTGAGCAGCTTGGGCTATTACTTGATGCCTTTACTGTATTATTCCAAACATGGGTCGTGCTGCGTGTCCCTTCTTCAAAGTACAGTATGGGAACTTTGGACCATGCTTCAATTCCCTTTACTTCTTCCCAAGCTGTTGTCTATATTGCAAACTGAGTGATGTTATTACAGAACATGCCCTGAGGTAAGATATGAATGAGAATCTACTCTTATGCTCACCAAATATTTACTGCAGAAAAGGAGAAAGATATTATTTCATAAATCAAAAAATTGCTCCCCTGGCCCCTAAATGAAGTTTAAGAGCAGGCTCAGTAATTGCACTCCATGTTGTATAATGCAGAGCTGATTGAGTACAAGGGCAGTCGGCTGCCACCTGAGGGTTCCTGTTCCGAAAAGCAGGGCTCATTTGCAAGAAAATGGCCAAGACATTCAACCAGGCTGGTACTGTTAGGATTCATCACTTGAGGTGCCAGTCAGGAATTGTCATTGCCCAGACCTTGGAGGGTGTCTCGCCCAGAGCTTACTTTGTTTTCCTGCCTGTCATAATGTCTCTATTAACAGCCCTTCTTCTTTAACATTGACACTCCTTTCTATAGGTGCCTAGCTAATTTTTGTCCTACAGATTTATTTGCCATGACTCATGAGCGATTTTTGGTTAAAAGAGAGGAAGAACACCAGCTCCACTCGTGCATCCTATTTGTAATATCTGCTCACACTGAGCATAAGTAATGCTGTTGAGGTTCATTACAAACCATTTCCAGCACTGGGGCACAAAAGGGTCCAGCAGTCACCACTGTTTCCATTCATTTAGGATTTCTTGAGGCAAACTGTAGCACGGCCTACCATCTTCATGCAGACAGCACAGATCCCTCACTAACTCATTTATTTCCCACCTTATCTACTCAGTTGTAAGGCATCAAACAATGCAGCAACCAATGTATTGTCGAAGGCTTTCACGGCCGGAGAACGATGGTTGTTGGGGGTTTTCCGGGCTGTCTTGCCGTGGTCTTGGCATTGTAGTTCCTGACGTTTCGCCAGCAGCTGTGGCTGGCATCTTCAGAGGTGTAGCACCAAAAGACAGAGATCTCTCAGTGTCACAGTGACACTGAGAGATCTCTGTCTTTTGGTGCTACACCTCTGAAGATGCCAGCCACAGCTGCTGGCGAAACGTCAGGAACTACAATGCCAAGACCACGGCAAGACAGCCCGGAAAACCCCCAACAACCAATGCAGCAACCAACTCACAAAAGCATACATTATTATTATCCAATTAACAAAATTAAAACTGATGAAAATTCACAAATTACAAATGTAGAAGCACACAAGTTCAAAACATACATGAATTAAAACATGTAGGCTCAACAAACCAGATCTGCTAAAACAATTCACCTTCCACCAAGTACTCTCTGGAATGAATCTGCCTTACTTGCCTTCTCAAATGTTGCAAGTGACGGTGCCCTCCTCACCCTCACTGGCACATTCTTCCAAAGGACTGGGTCTAAAGCATGTGGTCTTACTGTAGTCATATGGGGAGTCCTAAAGAAGACACTTTAAGGAGGAGGCTACCTGCAGAATATCATTGGCACAGGAGAGTATACTAGGAATTGTGGTTTGATGAGTATGAGGGCCCCAAGCCATGGCTGTTTTCACATGGCCACGCACCTGGAAGATCACGTGAAACTCACGGCATAAAAGCGTCTTCCTAGCACGATTTCCCAGCACGATCCCATTTAATGCCCCTTTTTCTGGCATCATCGGGCCATTAAAGGGAATCGTGCCGGGAGATTGTGCTAGGAAGACGCTTCATGCCATGAGTTTGTGCGATCTCCCAGGGCGTGTATGAAAACGGCTCATGAAGAACTTTAAATATAATAACAAGCACTTTGAATTGGGCACAGATGCAAATAGGTAACCAATGCATTTGTCCCAGCACTAGGGCTGCCAACTCTGGGTTGAGAAATTCATAAAGATTTGGGGATGGTGGGTTTGGAGAGGGACCTCAGTGGGGTATAAGGCCATAGAGTTCACCACACAAAGCAGAAACTTTCTCCACAGGAACTTATCTCTGTATTCTAGAGAGCAATTGGAATTCTGGGAGATCGCCAGGCTGTACCTTGAGGTTGGCAGCCTTATGCAGCATGCCTCTTCATCATTATTCATTCATTTGGATACTGCTCTTCTGGACAGATCAGTTTCCACTCAGAGTGGTAAACAAAGTCAGTGCTATTATCTCCAAACTGCAACTTGCGAGCAGCTGACAGCTCGGGAGCAGCTGAGAGGAATGGCTTACCCAAGGCCATTGCAGCCCAGCTACTTAACCACTATGCTACAGCAGCTGAAGATGTCTTCAAAGGCCGCCCCACACAGAGCATGTTGAGTAGTCCAATGTGGAGATTGGGGTAGTGTGGATCAGTATAGGTAGATCAGCAGAGTTTAAGTAAGGGAATAGTTTATGAGCTAGGTGTAATTGAAACAGGCATGCCTAACTTCACCAACTGAAAGAACTAATGAAGGAGTCCCCAACCTTTTTGAACTTGTGGGCACCTTTGGAATACTGGCACAGGGAGGTGGGAACAAGAAAATTGCGGTTGCTGCAGGAGGCAGAGCCAAACACAAAATGTCATGGAGGGTATTCATAATTCTAATAGAAACTCTATGACATTTCAGGCAGAAGCTCTATTTAACAGGATGCCTTTTTAAAATGAACACACTGTTTTAAAATATTTTCTTGCATACACACAGTGTACTGTCAGTCATGCAGTGAGGATTGTTGTCCTGTGGTGGCAGCTGCTGCCAAAGCAACATTTTAAATAATCTGCACAGCCAATCAGTTCTCCAATGGCTAATCAGAAGTGGCTGGGCTTTGAATCAGCACTCTGCTGGTTTGACTACCATGACTGCCATGAGCTCAGCAGGTGGCCTTGGGTAAGCACTCATCTCAGCCCCAGCTCCTCAGCTGTATTGTGATGATAATAATATTGACTTTGTTCACTACTCTGAGTTGAGCACTAATCGGTCTAGAAGTGTGATTTAGTAGCACACTGTTATTATTATTATTATAAACCTTATTTGCCCCTTCTCACTTTCTAAAACATTTGGCAGGTGCTACGAAAGGTGTTGGTGGGTCTGCTTGGTGGTAGAGTGTGCCATCAAGTCATAGCTGACTTATGGTGACTCCTGTTGGGGTTGTCAAGGCAAGAGACTAACAGAGGTGGTTTGCCATTGTCTACCTCTGCATAGCAATCCTGGTATTCCTTGGAGGTCTTCCATCCAATTACTAAGGCTGACCCTGCTAAGATCTTATTTAAAAAGTGAGCTAGACTTTGGAATGTTTGACTTCGTAACTTGAAGAGATTTGTTGAACCTCCTTTCGACTCAAGAAGAGGAGCAGGCTTTTAAAAAGGTCAAGTAGGCCCTGATGGAAGCTCCTGTCCTGGGACTACCAGATTTAAGCAAACCATTCCAACTTTTTGTGCATGAACAGAAGGGAATCATAGCAGCTGATGTGGATTCCTGAATTGGCCCCCGTATTGCTGAGCTGATTCAGGAATCTTGAAGCAAAGCTTTCCGAAGTGATTCATATCACTTCAGAAAGTTTCAGATAAAGCAGCAGCTGCCGCAGCACTTTCCCAGATTTTTGCAAAATGCTGCTTGCTTTCAAGCTTTCTGCTCTTTTTTACCCAATGGGAAGGGGAGGAGGGGGTTGTAGTGACTCGCTACAACCCCCTCCTTCCCCTCCCATTGGGTGAAAAAAGTGGCAGGGTGTTTGAAAGCAACACTTTTCTTGCTGCTTGCAAATGGGAAGAAAAGTGCTGCTTTGAGCTTTGGTATGCTCCATAAAGATTCCCAAATCTTTACAGAGCATACTGAAGCAGTTTAAACACCCGAATCCCGAAGCAGCTTGCCACTTTGGGATTTGGGTTATTTCTAATTGTTTTCCTCCTTCAGGTAAACCTGAAGTGGGAAATCTGAATCTTTTTCAGGTGCACACCCCTAATAGAGACCATAACAGACAGGGGGTCCCATTTCCTTGGACAGGTGGCCCAACAATCTCATGAGATCAGGGTTACCTGGGCTATCCAAGGGTTTCCTTGGCTTCCCATAAATAGAGAAGATTGGCACAGGGAGCACCACTTTGGACATGCTTAGTAGAAAAGCACTCTAAAAATATTTTAATAAATAAAGATCTCTGCTGACAGGAGCAGAAGAAATCCTTGCCTTGTGTAATAATTTGCTGAGGTTTCCCCCCTTTATTACCTTTAATTCAGCTTCTCCTTATGTTACCTTAAACTTATACTTAAGGAAGG
This sequence comes from Eublepharis macularius, assembly GCF_028583425.1. Classification (NCBI taxonomy): domain Eukaryota; kingdom Metazoa; phylum Chordata; class Lepidosauria; order Squamata; family Eublepharidae; genus Eublepharis; species Eublepharis macularius. Next base: position 45,124,376 of record NC_072793.1, read on the forward strand.
CTCTGGTCACAACCAACACTCTTTTTTCCCACTGGCACAGAGCTACAGGAGTTCTCTGCCCAAGCTTTTTCCTTGAGAACACTTTCATTTTTATGTTTGCGTGACCTTTATATCACTGCCTCCCTGACTCCTTTGAAAGGTTTTCACTGCTACCAAAGGCTTTCACCTGAGACCTCCTCAGTTTAACTGGTAATAGAGGAAGGCTTGTTATAGATGGTAGTTTGACAGAACAGTCAGCACGTGAGAGTAATTGTGAGGGAGGAAAGGGATCTTTCTGGCTTAAACAAAAGTAGAATTTATTTATAAGAACATAAGCGTGACAGTTGCAGAGTTTTTGATAAGCATATTGGTTTCAGAATAGTTCTTCAGCTTCACAAATAATTATCTCTTCTTAACGGTATATTCACAGATTCAGACACAAAGAGTAATTTTCCACATAAGTCTTCACTAACAGAACTCTTCTCACTACTAACTGTCTTCTCATCCACACAGACATAGGCCGATTCCACATTACCTTAGCTCCCGCTTTTCTTGTGCAATGATTGCTCCATCTGTTATTGCGCATTCTTCGCTTGTTTGTCCACATCACCCTTTGAATAGTGCTTCTCCTGCGCAATCTGTTGATCACATCCCCTTTCAAAAAGACGGGTAAAGGGGCGGGAAAAACCCGAACGGCTCCGCGTTTTTTTTTTTTTAAAAAAAGGACAAATTGACGCTATATCGACGAGTAAGCATCCTGGTTCAATGGTACAACGACACCATTAAGATAATATATTTTAAAAAATCACCCAAGACACTTACAATGAGCGCTCGGAACATCACAGCCTGCATGCTGGTTGAAATCATCTGGGAATGGGTGAGCAGTCACGATCACCTACAGCAGCATCCCACAGCAGAGCTTCATTTTGTCTTTGGAAAATTGAAATCTGTGCCTAACTTGTCGGCACAGTTCGTGTCGGGGTGTAACATGAGCCATGATTTCAGTATCATGTGGATGCCCCCCCCCCCAATATATAAATTGAATTAACATATGAAATTGTTCCTCTGATATTTGAGGTCTGCCCGCTTTTTTAAAATGAGATTAATATGATGAGATGTTGCCATATCGACACGGTACTCTTATTTTTTAAAAAAAGGGGTGGGGACAAAGACGGAGAATTACTCCTTAATTGGGAGGCGGGTCAAGAGAGGCTCGGAATTCAACGGAGGGCAGTTATTCATCAAAAGATAACCCGCGGCGAAAGTGCAATGGGCTGTGGCGACGCCATGGCGAATTAATGACGGCTTTGGAGACGATGCATGTGAACAGATGAAGGAATGGCGCTGCAGAAGTGAAAAACTGCCGCAAGAACAACGGTAGTGTGGATTCGGCCATAGGCTGTTTCCCCCACGTCTTTAAAATAGCGCCCCACTCATGAAATGCTGGTGGCTTCTTCATGCGATTTCTGATGCCACCTGGATACAGGCAGTGATGGTTCGGTTTTCACGGTGCCACAAAAATGGAATCATCACTGCCTGCATCCAGGTGACACCAGAAATCATGCGAAGAAGCCCGCCAGCGTTCTGTGAGTGGGACGCTATTTTAAAGACATGGGGAAATGACCATAGATTCACTCAGGCCTTTCCGCACAGCTTTCCTGATCTAGATAGATTAATCTCTCTCTCAGATATACACAAACTGACCCAGGTACACATAAAAGTTTGCCTGTCTTTGACAGAATTAGGCCCTCAGGCTTCCATAGAGTTTGCCTGATTTAGCCAGAACCATTTATCTGTGAAATACAAAGGTTGACTTAAGCAGAATCTCCTGGTTGGTTAACGTTCTTCCAGAAACATACAAATACAGAGCCTCTCAGGCACCACACAGATTGCCTAACTGGAATAACCACTTTCTCTCAGCACACTGACTAAAAACTGTAGTTCACTCTACCCCACCCCACCGCCCCCAGGATACAGCTACCATTCACTCAGAGCTGCCTCCATTCACCCAATCAGCCCCTTTCCTTCTTTCCTCAGAGGCCTGCGTTAAAACTCACAGTAATAATAACAATCCCACATTAGGAAGCAGAAATAAAATCCAAATTAAATACATTATATGCAAAACATTACACCTTGCCTATGAGCAGGGCTTTTTTCAGCTGGAATGCAGTGGAACGGAGTTCCGGCACTGCTTGAAAATGGTCACATGGCCAGTGGCCCCGCCCCCTGGTCTCCAGACAGCGGGGAGTTTAGATTGCCCTCCACACCACTGGAGCAGCGCAGAGGGCAATCTAAACTCCCCTCTGTCTGGAGATCAGGGGGCGGGGTCACTGGCTATGTGACCATTTTTGCCAAGGGTGATTTAAACTTTAAAAAACTCCCCTCTTGTTCCAGCTGACCCAAAGTGACATCATTGTGTGGTCCTGAGTTCCACCACCTCTTTTCCCAGAAAAAAAGCCCTGCCTATGAGAAACTTCCTCCCTGCAGAGCTGTCAGACCTAGAAGGTGTTGACTACTGGTAAAACTTTACACCTTACCTGTACAATCTCACAAGGAAAGTCAAGCATGGATAAGGGAAGGCTGAAATTAGATCTTAAACCTGCTGGGATTCTAAAATGAGAAGGATGAATCAGGATTCACCAAGACTGTCTAAAATGCATTCCTGAATTTGTATGGCTAGTACGTCTATGCAGCATATTGATCTAATTAAACAATACACCTGTGTGTTAGCAACGGCTGTGCAAAGGCATTAAGAATGATGCAGAATGAGTAAAGGACATTTGCCAGGAGAGAATTTGCATCCTCCCTCTTTCCATATAATGAAATTCGTACTGCGCTTGTCAGATGGAAGCTTTAGAAGGAACTGCTGGATTCCTCAGTCGGTCGATTATATATAAATGCCAATGCAATGGAACAGCAGGGAGCACAAGCCCACAGCCTGGTCAAACATGAGCCAAGTCTCGAGAGAGCAACTCACAGAGCATCACCACATGTTCCTACTGAACACAATCACCACAGCTGCTATGTGCGGACTTCCTTTATGCATACTGGCAGAACATCCAAGCAATAGATTGTCATACAGCATCAGATCTGTGCTCCAAAATGTCCCATGGGAAGAGGCTCTCAGATCCAAAGCAATTATTTACCATGAATGGAATATCTCATGGCCAGACAGACCCACCTCCCTTTCCAGCACTAGCTCTATAGCTTAGAGAGATCAAGTCAATACAGACTGATTCAGAACTACAGCAGGCATCCTTCCTGGCAAGCTCCGTCAAGAATGTCCCTGAGTAACATCACTGGAGAAATGGCTCAGTTGCTGAGCTACAGCTGTGCAATGCTCTTCCCCTAGCCCAAGTGCAATTGTCTCCTTTCAATACTACAAAATCGGGATTTTGTAGCTTAAAATATTTTGACTTTGCAGGGATTTTTAAAATGGTATAATTATCCATTCCATGCTTTTGGTATAGCAAAGAAAAATTAAATGTTTACAGAAATGGACACAGAAACATGCATAAAGTACACCGGGCATGTTTATGTATACTGAGCACCTATAGGGTAGCTAAGCTGGAGTGTCCTGGATAACTCAGGATCTCCAAAGATTTGCATGCAGAAGGGCTAAGAGGTAATGTGAGGATCTGCCAAGTAACCTTCAAAAGACTCCATTTTATTGTAAAGTTGCTAGTTCATGATCTTACTGGGTTCATTGTCAGGAATGAGGCACAACTAAGTATCAAGAATATATATCATTTACAGGCTAACATCTCCCCCTGTGCTAGAGGCTGGCTAGTTCTGCTGGGAACTATCTGCACAGGGGAGGACACAAGGTTCAAGGTTATGTGGGGTCCTTTCCCAGTGGCTAGGAGCAAGCTTAGCCTAAGAGAGATAATCCCAGGAAGAATATGCATCCTGGGAGAGTGATGAAACACAGCAGCAACAGACAATCATAACATCATAACCTCCAGCCCCAGCCCCCCAACCCCCCCAGAATGGGTATGGCGGATACTGACAGCATCTTGACAAGTCTCACTAGCAGAGCAATGAGTGCTTGATCCAGATAAAATGTGCCATTCTACTTCATGGTTCTCATGGTTAACAGAGATTTTTCCACTACCCTCAAGGACTTGCAGTGTCAAAAGTGACCCAATGCTGTCAAATTAATTTTTTGTTAGATGTAGCCTGTAGAAATATAACTGCTTGAACTGTATAATGACTTGATTTCTGGGTAGTTCCTTGGACTGAGGAGGAATTGCCTGATATGCCACCATATTTGAAGCTGCTGTCCAGGTTTAATGTTTTCCCTGAGTTGCCTGACATTTGAGGCCAGGAATCCACTATTCCTCCATTCCTTACCCCTTGCCTCTGGGATGAACCCAGGAGGCATCTCTCCAACCTGATCATCACATAGCAAGCACCTTCACTTCCATAGCAAACTTATTTCAACTAGATGCCCAGGGGTATGAGGACAACTATCCTGAGTATGTACACTTGCATCTTGACCCCATGTTTGAATGTTGTATTCTTTAACTTCCAAACAGGATTCTTTGTTGTGACTTTTCGCCTTGACCCCTCCCCCAGCAAGATGATCATAGAGTTTTATCTGCTTTGTTTCAGAGATAACAGTTGCTTGTTTCAGCTGATTTTCAGTTTATTTTTCAGTAGTTGCAACAATGAGCCTTTGGAAAATCCAGCTGCTCTCTTCTGAACAGCCATTAAAAGTCAAAAGAAAAGGCAGAAAACTGCAGAGAAATGCTGTTCAATGGAATACAGCCCGGCTTTCCCATCTCCCAAGTTCATATAACCACAGAACACAGTGGGCATGAAGTGGTAATCTTCAGGGCATTGGGAGATACAGGCATACAGCACTTACAGTTAGAATGATAGAAAAACCCCTAAGGAGCACTGTTTATTGCCATTACTTTCATAGCCCACAATGCCTTTCAAGGTTTGCTTACTTTCGTTTCATTCTTTTTCTCTTTGCAAAACTGAATTTAGAGGGGAAATTACAGTCCCACCTACAGGTTCTGGACGCAGGGATGAAGTTCAGTTAGAGATGTTGCCACCTGCTTGGATCCGTAGGCAGCTGGGAAATTCCAGAACATCTTGATTCATTGCAGCTTTTGTCTCCCTCTCCCAGCTGCAGGGAAAAGATAAACAGAGCAGTTATTGCAGTTCAAGGAACGAAGCAAATTAAAAAAAAGGAATGTTTAATTTCAATAGGGAAAAAAAAGAAAGATGCCAGAGTTCACACCTGCATGGAGACACCAGACTTGGTCTTGGTAATCTCATTCTCAACAACATTTGGGACTAAAATGATGTAACTTTTCAGGACAACACAAACTTTTAAAAATCACAGAATATATATGATACTGTCTTTCTCAAAACTTGCTTCTATACAGGGCTTTTTTTCTGGGAAAAGAGGTGGTGGAACTCAGTGGGTTGCCCTCAGAGAAAATGGTCACATGGCTGGTGGCCCCACCCCCTGATCTCCAGACAGAGGGGAGTTTAGATTGCCCTCCGAGGGCAATCTATGTGACCATTTTCAAGAGGATCCAGAACTCCGTTCCCCCGCGTTCCCCCTGAAAAAAAGCCCTGCTTCTATACAAGACTGCATTTTCTGCGAGGTGCTTATTAGTTCATCTGACTTGAGAGCCAGTACTGTGTAGAGTGCCAGTCTGGAGAGGCCCAGGTTCAAATTTGCATTCCACCATGAAGCTCACTGGGCCAGCCAACCTCTCCTAACCTAACCTACCTCACACCCCCATATTGCTTACCCCACCGCCAGTTGCCAGGGGGGAGCTGGCAACCCTACTTAAGCTCCCTCTCTCAATGTAATGCAGTTCTAATTCAAATCCGATGAGGGTGCGCCTGGAAGTTCCTAGCACAGACTTCCAAGCACACTGCTGATTGTCAGAACGCACTGCAGCCACATCGGGGACACAAGAACTTTATAACATGTGGACTTGCCATTTTGTTTTCATTAGTCATCATGAGCCTAAGCCTAATAACTCTCTTGGATCACCATTCAAAGGTTACAATGAATAATTATTATTGATTGAAAATAAAACAAGTGAGAGCATGAAAATATTTGAAATTATTTATAGGCCTTTCGTATCTCTCTCAGTCTGCCTTCTACTGATAATGCATTTACTCCCAGTCCTTGCTCATTTGCGTTGCTTCTTGCATTAAACCCCAGTATCTACCTGCTATTTAATTTCTTTATGTTTCAGATATGAATGACAACTAGAGAGCAGTATTTATCTGATTGAAGATTCCTTAAGCCTCAAACAACACATAAGCCGATGAATCACTTGGTAGTTCTTTGAAAGCTCAATGTACACCTTGCCACCAAGGGGTAAACTGCTTCTAGTTAGAGCACATTATGCTCTAACTCACTGTAATAAATATTCCACATCTAGAAAGTTTGCTGCACCACCAGAAACATTTTTGCTGTTACTTCAGGTCAGGCGTGTTGTCTATATTTGCAGCTGTAGCAGCAGAAAAAGTGTGAACTTCAGATATTAAAGGGGATGATGGAATCTCAAAGTGAAAGCCACAAAGCCCTTTGGGTAATCCCTAAGAAGTTGGCATCTCTTGTCCTAACCCCGCTCTCTTGTGAAATGGTATGAACATAAATGAGTTTTTAAAATTTGCTTTAATAAAAAGTGCTACAGAAATTATTACTAATCTGGGAGTTCTTCCTTTTCAGTCACAAAGACCTCTGTCTCTCTCTTACACACACACACACTTGCAAGGGGTATCTCATTTTCCTCTCCTGTGCTATTTTTGCTTTCTCTTCTCTGAAAGCTTCCATAGCCTCTCCTCTTTTCCTGCTTTGTTCTTTCTTCCCCACCTGCCAGCCAACCTACCTTTACCTGTCCCTGTATTTTCAGGTTTCCCTCCTTCTCTCCACCAGCAGCATCTGTCTGGGGAAATTATGGCCCAGTTGTGAAGTGTGCCCAACCACTAACAGCCTAGGCCCAGTATGTGCAATGCTGGCTGTTAGACTTGGCCAGGCCCAGTTGAGTGATGCTGCAAGGTAGGGAACTTGCAAGGACTTGCGGGGGGGGGGGGGCTTCAATTTTCTCTGTATCCCCTTCCTTCATGCTATTTTCTCTTTCCCTTCTCCTGAAGCTCACATATCTTTAACTTTCCCTGCTTCCTTCCCACCCACCTACCAGACTTTTATCTGCTCCCTCCCCCATCTTCAGTCTCTCAACACAAGCAGGGAGATGGCAGCACTGTTCCTACTTCCAAAAAGACCAGAACTGGCAGAAACACAATTCACAGAAACTTGTCAGCACAATTCTGTTTTGTGGCAACATTTATATACTCTATTGGTTGGTTAATGTGCCTGTCACTTTTATATGCTGATCCATTCCTCTCCCACTCCCATCACCTTTGCTAAACTAAAACACCATCAGTGAGGCACTATAGTATGAAGCTTTAATGGTCTTCCCTGATTACATCTAAATGTCATTAATTTGGGAATTTGGTGTAAAATTAAAGAAGAGAGTGAATTTGGTTTGCATTTTGTTTAGGGTCTGGTATAGACTGCTGCTGAGTGGTAGATTACTGTAAACAATGAGATGACAGTCAAAATATGCTCCACTATTCAGGAGTAGATTTGGTTTTGCAATTATTGCTTTGCTGAGACCTGAATTTTGCTTGGGTCTCCACAAGTCTTGAGAGATGTTTTGCCATCACAACTGATTTCTCTTTTTGTCATTGTTCCATAATTAAAGGAAATAATATTTCTGTGCACTCAGTGACCCTTTCTCCTAACAGGGTATTAATGCCATTAACTAGTGTGTCTGCTGCGTCAGGACAGATTACAGCATGGCTACCACCTAACAAATGTGGACGGGCCTTCAGTATGTTCATTAGCAAAGGTCAGGGGGGAAGAAAACCCTGTGGGACCATAAAAACTATAAAATAAATAAAGGAGAAAGGAATGGTAAAGTTTTTGGTTCCTATATCACAAATGGCTGGCAGCTTCCCCATGTTGCAAGCATCTCTCAAGTCATTTGCCCCAATTGGCGCATTATGTTGCCTGGAATGTGAATGGAAAGGAAAGGCATGTAGAGAGAACTATGCACAATCTAATGGGACCAGTATAGCTGGTTCACCCAGCCTAGCCTAACATGTGCTGAAGTGTGGGTTAAGCAGATTGGCAGCCAGCTCCATGTTGTGTAGGCTGTGTAATTATGTCAGCATGTGCCCAGCTCAGAACTCAGCTCACATTTTGCCATATTGCTGCATTTGGAAGCTTTGCATTCCTGGGAAACTTCAAAAATGAAAATTTCAAGGAAAAGATAACATGTTTAAAAGATTTAGTTTGAGGTGGATCACCACTTCTAGATAATGGCCATTTTCACACTGCTTACCGGCCACAGAACATTGCGCCGAGCTCCCGGAACTACAGTGTCTTCCTGGCGCGATTTCATGCGAGAACTACCACTGTCGTTCCAGGAGCTCAGCGCGATGTTCCGTGGCCGGTAAGCAGTGTGAAAACGGCCATAATCAACTCTCAGTGAAAATAAAACTGCATATAGCTATTCTATGTCATACTACTTCTATCAGTTTTCATTGCTGGACAAAGCTACTACTGACTGTATAAGTATTTACACAATGACGTTTTCATGGGGATTATACAGCCTGTCATGCCACTGAACTCCGTCCCCCCCCCCCTCCAATCTGTTTGCCAGCCCTTCTTCTTCACCTAGAGAAAGTGTTTAATTCAAACACATGCTTTGGCATTAAAGATGACAGCAGTACTAAAAGGAACAAAGAATCTCTTTCTGAGAAAGACATACCTTTTTCTTATGGCACCTATAATTATGTATTGCAGTAGCAGGAAATAAGATTTCATGAATGTCCCCGAAACATGACAGCAACAAAAAGTGGTCACCTTACAACATGCGAACATCTCCCTATGCCATCCCAGCATCCTGACTTGGTTGACAGTCTATAAACCAAGAGCTGAAATGCACACTGGATTCAGGCCTGCCGTATGTCCTACGCAGCCACATAGCTAAAGAAATACATCCAGTCAGCCTTGATCAACAGACCTTGCTCCATTTGCCTCTTTCTTCCCCTCCCTTTTGCTTTTGTAAGGTCAACTGCCAGCTCTAGCAGTTCTGCACCTGGCCCCAAGCACCGCTATGAATTACATCACAGAATGATTAGAAGGTGCTGCTTGTCTTCATATATCTACCTAATAACCAGGAAGTGCCAAGTCAGCATGGAAGGGAAGTCAGCAGCTAATTGCTGTCCCGAAAGAGTTTTCTGAAGTAACTTTCCATGAGCTGACTCCTTTTTTTCCAAATGACAAAACATTCAAAGAGAAGAAAGCCTATAAGTAGAGTCTGAAGGTTTTAGAAACCCATGATGAAGTTTATTATGTCTTGACAGATACACTCAGGCACCCCAAAGAGATTAAAATTGGTTTAAAAGCATAATCTGAAGGAACTGGTTTCCTTTTGGTTTCTGAGCATCCCAGCACAGTTTCTTGACAATCACAAAAACTAGCAACTGTTTAGGAATATGGTTAGAAATGGGGCGTGGGATGTTCACAGTTATTGACATGATTCTGGACAGTTTAGGGTTTTTAAACTACTAGAACTTAGAGGAAACTATTATGGTCTGCCTGCTTACAAAGACAGTACAAACTGAATGTGGGTCATCAATTTGTGTGCCAAGAGCAGATGCATCTTCTAGCCTGAATAAAACTTATACAATAGAAATCATTATAACAAATGGCTCACATTACTGGAATACTGGGAGGCCTGGTCCGACTATCTTTCCCACAGAAGGCAACAGGGGCTGCAATTTGTCCAGGATTTGTCGAATATGATCGAGACAGTGTATCCTAAGCAACTGTCTGACAAGAAACAAAGGTTTAGAGAAATGTCGCAGAATGTAACTTGAAAAGCAAGGAAATCTTGGAATGCAGCCTTCCCCACCAAGTTTCAACAGACAAGAGTGTTCTTGGGTTTGCCAGCTTCTAATAGGGATTGAGCTGTACATGTGGGTTAGGTATTTAGGTATCAAAAAGAATGAGCCTGCACTGCAGCTTCCCACCCTTTCAGTACAATTTTAAAACAGACCACTTCCTCCTCTCCGTTCCTTCCATCACCATTTCCTATGTCTATGCAGAACATCCTTTGATTTGTTGTTGTAGCATGTTCAGGGCAAGCAAAGCTGTGTACAGAGTTGTTTGCAACGGCTGCTCCACATATATGGACTTCCCACCAAAGTATGAAATTTCAAGTCAAGAGCAATTTTTGCTTTGTGTTTGCTGTAAAACGTAACCTTTTGGCAGGGGGACTAGAGTTTTAACTGATAATTTATTGTGTCCTTTTTATCTTGTAGCTCATCTTAGAGATGGGGTAGGTCTAACCCCATAATAAAAGGGAAAACGGGAAAGTGCAAGGATCCTTACTTAGAATAGTAGCTACTGCTTCCACTGCAGAAGTTCTCTGCATCAACATTGCAAACTGGGATTTTGTGGTTGGTCATAAATACTGCAATTTTCTTCACTTGTGATATGGGCTACAAGTCAGAGACTGAGTACTTGTGCAATAGAAGCACCTCGTGTATACTTCGAGTGTCAAAATAACACAAACATACTTCTGACTCCTTTCAGACTCTGCGTGAATATGCCCTGAATCCTAGTCACTGATAGCTGGGATTCTCTTGAGTTTTTAGAGACAAAGCCCTTCGGAAAGGTTCTCTGTTTTTCTCTGTATTTTCAGAAGTGTCGCTGTTGTTTCAGTACAGTACCATTTCATTAATATGTAGTTCTCTCTCGGAAACCAAAGTGTTAGAATGCAAACCCTGTCCTAAAACTTAAAAATCTGTAGGTCTGCTGGCAGCCTATAGTTCCTTCACAAAGACGGTCAAGGACAGTCCCTGTAATTGATGCATTTGGCACATGCTTCCTTTCCTCTTGCTCATTCCATTTTCTGGCCAGATAATTACCTGGCTATTAAGGACTGCAGGGAACCAGTGTATTCCCCAAATATTTCCCCTCTCCACTGAGAAATCAAATATTGGCTTTGTCCCCTATAGTAAATATAACCACCTTGCCTCTTACCCAGGGCTGGCGCTCCCATTGAGGCCAGGTAGGCAGTTGCCTCAGGGCGCGGGGTACTGGAGGGGATGCCGGAGGAGGTGCTGGGGGTGGGAGCGCATGCCACAGAGCTGCAGCCCTCCTGCCCCGCACTGCCGCTGCTGCCAACACATGCCCCTGGCCAGGCGCAGCAGCCACGGGCAGGCATCTGGGGCAGTGCATGGCAACCGAGCAGGAGAGCTGGGAGGCCACCCACGTGCCATCCCAGCCACCCACTGCAGCAATTGGGCCGGCTCGTGTGCATGCCTGTGATGACATCACACACGGCATCATCATGCAGGCTGGTGTGCACCCACGTGTATGTGCGCTCCCGGCTGACTGGCCAGCCGCGGGCACCGGAAACCCTGGCGCCGCTCCTGCTCTTACCTCAGGATCATTATGACATCAAGAATGCTATTTGCTCTAGACCCAAAGAAGGACCTCTCCATGCACACGTGCACACACACACTTCTTTTTACCCTACAAGGGAGGGATTCTTGTAGTGTGCCTTCGAGAATCATTCAGCCTAGACATCATGTGGTCTCTGTCTAGAATGCAAACCTGGGAGCCTGATCTCAGATAGCCAGTCTAGCTGAACAGATTATAAATGTCCAGCATAAAGAGTTGCAAACATTTTTTGTAGCAGCATAGGCACCCAGATCTGGCTTGGATTGAAGATCACATGGCAAGTGAACTGACAAAAAGTTCTTGTGTCTTTTTTACCTAAACTTTTTAACTTTTTAATCTTTTAAGATAAAACACATTCATTTAAGCCTAAACATTCTGTCGTCTGATTACTCGAGAAACAGCTGGCTTGTCCACCTCTCCTTATAAAATCTAGTGATTGAAGTATGGCGAGAGAAGTTGGATAGGAGTCGAAAAGCAAGTGGTACACATTTTGAGAATAATTCATCTCATTGTATTTTAAACCGTTTATCAAATTTAACAGTATGGAACTGATCAATGGTAGCAGTCAAATGTCAGAAGTAAGAACTGATTAGTACTCATCTTCCTTTATTTATGGCCCATGTATTTTAACATGGGATTCCAGCATTAGGAAATGAGAAGACTTTGCAAAATCTCTAGTTCATGTGACAAGTACTTAACATTGCCCTGTCCTGGTGTTTTCTTGGACAAAAAGACAGTTAACGGTTCAGGATGTGCTGCGCTGAGCCTACTCTTTTGCTCCAGTGCTATTACTGTGTCATCCTAATCAGAATTACCTATTTCTTATCCCATTGATTTCCATGAGCTTAGAAGGATGTAACTTTGCTTAGAGTGACATTGTGAGAGATGTACCGGCTTATATGCTAAAGCAGGCTCTCTCCCACCCACAGGGCCACACAGATAATCTGACACAACAGTGTATAGAATGTGGCAATTCTGTTCACGATGTACTACAGGTTGCTTATATTTCATGAATTGCCTCTGAGAAATTGCCCATTAATCCTACAGGAAATTCTAAAACAGTCCAGGATATAGGTTAGGAATAGTCCACTCTCCGTGCCAGGAACATCCTATAACAGGGGCCCCTTTTTATATATTTGTCTTAATGTTAATGCAGCCTTAATACTCAGCTTCTACATGTGGTGGGGGGGGGGAGGCTGTTTCCTGACAAGCATGTTGCATTTCAAAGCTGCAGAGCTACGTAGAATCTTGGCACTTCAGCAACTTTTGCAAACTGAGAAATGTACTTGGGAACATGGAACTCATTGTCACATCCTGCAGAGATGATCAGTAGCTTAGAGGATGTTCATGTTGACTAGATGCATTAATGGAAGACCAGTCTATCCTCGATGCCCCCAATATGACTTCCATTAAAGGCCATCTTCAGGTTTTTGCAGCCCCTTTAACGCAGGCTTACTACAGTGCACCCACCTCTCCTGAGGGCCATTGCCTTGCCAGGCTGAGGAATATGCAGATTGCAGATGCCGCTCATTTGCCTTACCACTGTATGCTGCTGGCCTGGCCAGCCAATGCTACTCTAGCATAGTGAGAGAGAAAGGGAGCAAGCCAGACTGCTGGAACTGCTGTGCTGCTCCATGTTAATAAACAGCTTCAATGCATGGGCAGCAATAAGAAGCAGCAACAGAAGTCGAGGGCTTCAGAGTGGTCCATAGCTGGCATACATGCCACTTTACAATGATGCTTTCAGACCTGCCCCTGTTCTCAAAGATGGGATACCTCTGGGGGAAAACAACTGGCCATGGCTATCTCCTCTCCCTCAGGGGCTAACTATGAACTATCCAGAGTCCTTGGCTGGTCATTCCATGGGAACGAACACCACATTTTATGAGACACACCAGAGACAACAAAGCCACTGAAGTGTCGATTTTGCAAAAGAAAAACAGGTCTGAATGTGATGGATGGACTGGAAAAGCAACTCACTGCTCTTTTTCTGAGCATCATATTTACACACCCCAGGGTAAGACCGTGAAGTTGAGAGGAACCAATTTTGCTGCTGAGATTTAAGGTGAGTGCTTAATTCAGAGAGAAAAAGCTTTGTGGAGAATATATGCAGCAAGACTTTGATACCCATAAGCAAAGGCCCCACTAGTTCCATCCAACACAAACAGCAATTAGGCAGGGGTCTAGGGCCATGCACCATATCCATGTCATGAAGAACAAGCTGGTGCCTTGGAGTTCCTGGTGTAATACCAAATGCCTATAATGAGTGATTCACTGCTCCCACATTTTTTTTTACCTTATAGACTTTCCCAGATCATTTTAACTTCTCCTTTTTCCACACTTGCTACAGACAAATTGTTTTTCAGTGGCACTACTGGGGCAGGATTTATCAATGACGGACCTAACCATTATCTTTATGGGGAAAGTAAAAAAAATATCCAGGTCAGTCCAATGGTCTATGCAGCTTGGTACTATCTCTCTAATAGTAGCTAATTTAGAATGACTGAGAGAATTGCAAAGCACAGGAGCATGCCAAGCAGATTTCTGCAAGGACATGATGCATATTTATTTACTTAATGGAACCACAGCTTTAAACTGCCAGTATGACAAGTGGATGATGGCATAAAAATGAATTCTACACTAGAGGAGATAGAGAAGAAATGGAATGATATGGAACCCATTTACATCAAAATCTTTTCTTATGGGCACAAGGAAAGGCTCTGTGTTTAGAGCAGCATGCTCGGGCACATGAAGTCTTACTTTTGGAAGACCCTCAAACACATGATGTTAGAAGCTTCCTCCCTTGTGCCCTACCTACCCTTATCTGGGTATTCTTTATTTAAAATGTTTATAATCCACATTTCTTGAGCTCAACGTTTCTTAAAATATATTAAAACAATAGTTTAAAAACAATAAAACCCAACAATTTTAAACAACCCAGAAATTAACATCAGTAGGCAGCCTTTAGAAATAAATATATTTTACAATTGGGAGGAAGGGCTTTGGACCTCAATGAAGAACATACCCATGGACTCAAAACAACAGCACCAAAGACTCTGCTCCTTGAAGCTGACGTGCGGTGCTGTCCTAAGAAGAGTTATGTCCTTCTTAGCCTAATGACTTCAATGGACAGAGGAGGGCATAACTCTGTTTAGGACTGATCTATTGGTGTAGTGGTTGGGATGTGAATCAGCATTCTGATGGTTTGACTCCCACTACTGCCATGAACTCAGCCGGTAGCCTTGGGTAAGCCACTCCTCTCAGCCCCAGCTCTCCAGCTGTATTGTATGGATAAAATAACACTGACTTTGTTCACCCTCTGTCTAGAAGAGCAGTATACAAGCACAGTTGCTGTCATTGCTGTTACTGACACTGAAGATTAGCAGAACGGAAGTTCAGCCAGTTTGGTGTAGTGGTTAAAAGCACAGGACTCTATTATGGAGAACTGGGTTTTATTCCTCACTCCTCCACTTGAAACCAGCTGGGTGACTTTGGGTCAGCCACAGCTTCTAGGAGCTCTCTCAGCCCCACCTCACAGGTTGTTTTGTTGTGGGGATAATAATAACATATTTTGTAAACCGCTCTGAGTCATCCTGAAGGGTGGTATATAAATCGAATATTATTGTTATTAATATTAAATAGATCACAGACTGTGAAAGATCAAAAGAAACTTACCAAGCACCTGCTAGGTCAAAAATCATGACTGGGTGGTCCAATGGAGGCCTCCTGAGTGTTTGTTAGATATGTCCTGCATAACAGTCACTTACTGGAGCAGTTCATTACCTTTCATGCATGTCCATTCTAAAACAGTTAAACAGTGTGCCCAACGATGCAGTGTTCTGACTGTTTTAACTAACAGTCAATTCCTACGAATGTGTTTCCTTCAGTAATCTCCAAATGTTGTGCCGCAGCACACAAGAGTGCATTAATAGAATTGTTTGTTTCCCATGATAAATAATATCCATATAAAAATTAAAGTCCCTCCCCTGTGAATCCAAAATGCCCATCCACGGAAGAGTCTCTCTCTCTGCCCCGCTTTATCTCCTTCTAACCAAATTTCATTATGTGTGGGCAATTCTTGCACTGTGTATGGTTGGATCACTCTGTCATTCCCAATGCAGAGATGCAGCATAATTACCAGCCTTCCCTCAGAGGAACAGTGATTCATGCAGAGACATAAGGAATAGGATCCTCTGAGCAAAGTAATTATTATTCTTACATGCTACAAAAGTAAACCTTTGAGGCGAAAGAGCGATGTGTATCCCCACAAAATAAATTGTGTCTTAGCTATGAAACGCTTAGGAAACATTTGTCTCATTATTTCTAAGGGCCAAACAAAAGTTGAGAGCAGCAGAGTCAAGTGGCCACTGGAGTGCTACATTGCAGGTGGGAGGGAAGGTCAAGCTCATAGGCCCAAAGTAACCCCTTCCTGGAGAGAAATAACTAGGGAGGAGCAGTTTCAGAAAGAAGCAGAAGCTTCACTTTCAGGAAGAAGCCTTTTCACTCCCACACACTGATGTTACACTTTCAGCACTCCCCCTCCCATTATACAGGGTCGGCAGGAGAGAATTTGGACTGGATCCTCCTCTTGTCCCATTTAATTGTACACTAAGAGAGCCATCCTAAGCAGAGTTCTATCTTTCTAACTCCATCAAAGTTAATGGGCTTCAAAGATGGAGCTCAGAAATCGCAGTAAAACTCAGCTATGCAATCTGTCATCTTACATCCAAGGTGGTGGTGGAATGGGATCCACACTTCTACTGCATTCTGCAAGAGGAAAAAATGCACCCTTATTCTTCTAAAAGGTGTCCATTTTATTAGCCATTCCCTTGTCCTTGTGTGATATGAAAATATAAGCAACAGCCTAAGCCAGTTTCCAAATTATTCATGCACACCATATTTTGTCATTCTTCCCCCCGCATCCACTCCCCGACTTTCAATCTGGTGGACTGTTCATGCCCAGCCAGCAGCATTCACTGTGAAGCATATTTCGTTGTATAAGCTTTACAGCAGTCCCATTTCTTTTCATTTGGCCCTCCTTGACAGAGGAGAATAATGGATCAGCTCTCTCATTTTCTACATCCAATTGCATATTTGATTCAAAATCTCTGTATCATGGACTGGTTTTAATGAAATGTTCTGGCTTTTACACCCATGAAATATGACAAATCCATTTACAATATGGAAATGTTTGTGAGCAAAGGAAATGAAGCACAGCCCTCAGCTACTCTGTCCTTTTCTGTGAAAGGGAGCTGGAACAAGATGGAAACATGGCAAGGGAGGGGCAGAACCGAGGGTGGAAGTAGAATAGTAGTCTTCCAAACATCATCCTTCCATCATAATTGTAGCTGCCCTGAAGCATTTCGTAGAGGCAGTAACTGAGCTCCCAGGTTTTATAGGCAAATGGAGTAGGCTCTAATCCTTCGTATGCACTCATTCTACATTTCACAGAGACTACCTTCTCTTGTCTGGTCTTTAGGCCATCTCACTACTGTGAAACTTTCTTCCCCTAAAGATTGCATAGCTTGAACATTAATAGTGTCTGAAAATGTTGCAAAGCTTTCTCGCTTGAGCTGTCTGCAGTGGTTG
The DNA here is from genome assembly GCF_028583425.1 of Eublepharis macularius. Lineage (NCBI taxonomy): Eukaryota > Metazoa > Chordata > Lepidosauria > Squamata > Eublepharidae > Eublepharis > Eublepharis macularius. The sequence goes on from NC_072793.1 coordinate 45,141,465, forward strand.
GGCTGAAATGCAGATCAAGTTAATTAATATAGTATTTTAATATGATGTTTTCATGGATATTTTAATTGAACTGCTGTTTTTAACGTTGTTCAGCTCAGGATGGGGTACAAGTAAAGTGCTGGGGCCAAGCCCCAGATGAAACCCTTCTTGGTACCTTACAATATGGACAGGAGCGCAGTTTTGTGAACTTACCTGATCTGAAAAAAGATGAATCTTATAAAGGCACATATCAGTTGTAGGTGCCTTGTGTTTGCTAAAGATCTGCAGTGCCCATATGTCACATTGCCAGCCCAAATACCCTTCTTGTTGCATCCTTGTTTCTACTGGTTAATGGCACTTAATATCTATTTCTTAGGTTTGGAATGAGTAAGCCAGGCACTATAGTAGGGGATGGGTGGACCACTGGCAGTATAGAGGCCCAGTCTGTCTCCTGGGAGTCTTCCCTTCTGACCCATAGTTCTTGATCGCAAGATCCCCACCCTTTATTTCACACAACCAAGGGATGCTTCACAATAGCAACAAAGGCAAAATCTCTACCAAAATCTCTGTTCAACATCAAAGGGAAAAGGTTACTGAATTCTTTACCCAAGTCTCTAGAACTTACTTGCATGGTCTTAGCTAAATGTAACTAAGGGCCTTCAGTCAGCCCTTACACCTGGAGTCCCCAGTTTTGTTGACCCCATGGGCACTTTTGGAATTTTGTGAATGGGGAGTGGGCATCACCAAGGAATGGCTGCTGCAGCCAATCACAAAACATTGCAATGTTGCAAGGCAAGCACCCCCCTGAAATGGAGAGAGCTGTTTCTGAATGGGCGCCCCTGTCCTGCAAGCGTAAAGGTGACGGAACATCTCCCTTTCCAACAGGAAGAAAGCAAAAATTGGCTTTTTGCTTTGGGGAAGAAATGCTTTGTTAAAGAAACATGTGTGCCAGAAATCCAATCCACCAGCATCACTGTACTCATGAGCACCAGGTTGAGGATCACTTCCTTACACATTTCAAACCAGTTCCTGACCCAGAGCACTATGAGATGCGCCTGGTAAAAACGCCTTCAAGACTGATCTTCCAAAAGTACCACTGCATTTATACCCTCGTGTTTATTAACACATATACACATTCCAAATAATGTATCACCCAGCACTGTGGAGTTTTAATAAACAGTATGGTAGGGACCTGAACAGATTTGCTTGAGGGAGTTCAGAATGGCTTTCTTCATTATAAATTCTCGCTCTGGGAGCTCACATGAAGAAATAAACAAACTGACTACTCCTTTTCTTTCCAAAGAAAATATTTTGGAATAATTGTGTATCTGCAACAATAGAAAGCATTGTGTGTATGGCAGGTGAACCCTTTGCTAAATGTATCCTCGGTGGAGCAGTAGCCCTTTATTGGCTTGGCACTGAGCAATGAAGTTTGGAAGCTTCTTTTTTTCCCTTTCCCTTTCTTTTAAAATAAGCATTTTAGCTCAGTTGCTCTGTGCAGCTTTGGAAGGGGGGCAGGGGATTAGCCAAAGACAGAAATAATTATATTAGCGCTGGGCTGAATTTTTGCTCAGAAAGTTACCATGGGGGAGGGGTGTGTGTGTACAAAAAGACCGAACATTCCAGTCTTTCACACATTTTTTCGTGTGGGTGGCAGCTATTGTTCCCCATCTGCTTGAATGCCATGTTTTAATCTTTCATGCCTATTCCGATCAATCAGAGATAATGTAGTTAACATGGTGCTGCACTGCCATATAGCAATCATATTTGGAATAATGTGTGGCAGGGGTGACTTCCTTCTCCTCCAGCAATGAATGGCAAGACTTTCACCCCAGTCCAGCTCTGCTCATGTAGTTACACATGACAAGCCCAGGAAATATGTGGATGGGGACATGCATTTGGATGCATATTTGAATGTATATCTCATTGAAAGTCATACAGTGTACTTGGACAGCATCTGCATCTGGATGCACTACACATAACAGGACAAAGGAGAGGAGAGATCAGTCTGGTTGGCTTAACAGGGGTACGCTACCTCTTCCTACAATACTCACCTTACCTGCTGTAAGGGGGCATCTCTGAGATACCGAAACACAGACAGGAAGTAAACCCAGATGGAATGGAAGTGATGCAAAGCTGCCAGTGGCTGGGTAGGAACTATACCCCCGGCCCCCTTACCACACACACACATCCTGCCCAGAACTATGAAAGGAGGGAGGTAAAACAGGTGCAGGGGAGAAGAAAATGTCTTGGCTCTGACCCTTGCCAGAAAAGAGCTTCAGGGTCATCTTTCCAGTGGGCTTGAGTGAAGGGCACTCATTGACCACAGAAACAGCCAGAACATATTGAAGATACTGAGTTTTTTCCTGTATGTTCTCCCCTTCCTGACATACAGAAGACAGATCCTAGCGCATCTGACTTCTTCCACTCGGGAATGTCAGCACTGTTTCTGTGTTGCTAACACCTGCAGGGCGTTTCAGCTTTCACCAGTCCATTACCTCTGGAGTTATTTGCAAGAGGAATGGTTGCTTACAGTTGTGCGCTCAGTGCACTTCCACCTCTAGAAAAATCATCTTGCAGGTTTTTGTTTCAGTTTTGTTTTGTTTGTCTAAAAATTGTTTGTCCAAAGGTGATATGCCAACTCTGGGATGAGAAATTCCTGGAGATTTGGAGGTGGAGCCTGGGGAGGGCAGCATTTGGAGAGGGACCTCAGTGGGGTATAATGTCACATCATGCCAAGCAGCCATTTTCTCCTGGAAAAATGATCTCTGTAGTCTGGAGATCGGTTGTAATTCCTGGAGGTCTCCAGGCCCCACCTGGATGTTGGTGACCCTTCATTGAGCCTAAAGATGCTTGTGTGTGTGTGTGTGTGTGTGTGTGTGTGTGTGTGTGTGTGTGTGAGAGAGAGAGAGAGAGAGAGAGAGAAGGAGAGAGAGGAAGCAAAAAGTCCTCTTACAAGCAACATTAGTCTTCCTTTAAAAACAGTTGCTCCTCTCGGCCTTAGTGGAGTTCAAAGCTCCCTGTACACTTCTTCTTATTGAATGCTTGGTCTAGGCCATTCTCTTCTCAAAGAAGATGCAGAAGAGCAATCTTCATACTCCGGCAAGCCCTAGGAAATGCAGACCACTTTCTGAATCACTCTTATTCGTTCCTTCATGTATGTCATCTGTTGTTATGTGCCCTCCACTTCCTCCACCACTTGGTATTATATCGGAAAGAAAGTGCTTTTGTGCAGAATATTTTTTCACACTGTGGTGGGAGCTAGTGCTGTTGAAAAGGTCAACAGAATGGGGAACATTATGAGTCAGAAAAAGCAGGGTAGGCTTGAAGTTCACAGGCTGCTTGCAGAGAAAATACAGTTCAAAACAGAATGTGTATTTATTATAACGGCAGCAAGGTAACAATGTCCCATGGTAGCTGAAGCCATGACTGAAAGCCCTAATTGAATCTTCAGCATTTTGGGTTTTAGAAGCAACAATCAGCTGCAAGGATGAAGACAGCATGTCATCATAATAACGTGGATTCTTTATTTTATTTGTATTTATTTATTAAAACATTTTACCCCACCTTTCCTCATGGTTCAAGGCAGCTTTCAATAATAGATTAAAACACTGGCCGTTTTCACACGCTCCCCGGGAGATCACGCAAACTCACAGCATGAAGCGTCTTCCTAGCACGATCTCCCTGCACGATCCCCTTTAATGGCCCAATGGGCTACTAAAAAAGGGCTACTAAATGGGATTGTGCCAGGAAATTGCGCTAGAAAGACACTTTTATGCTGTGAGTTTTGTGCAATCTTCCGGGCACGTGGCCGTGTGAAAACGGCCAGTTACAGTTAAAATCAAAATAAAATAACAACCGCAAAAGCCTCCACCCTTAAAATATGCCTGTCATTTAACCCCCTCCCCCAAAGCTCTGACAAACTGACAGGCACTGTAGCATCTCCTGAAGATCTTCAGGGTGGGAGCTCCCCTCACCTCCTCAAGGAGCGCATTCCACAGAGAAGGGACCACAACTGAAAAAGGCCAAGCTCTGGTCAATTCCAGATGGGCCACTTTAAGAGGTGCGATCACAAACAGAAGGCTGCCTGACGACCATAGTTGGCGCACAGGAACGTATGGAAGGAGAAGCTCCTTCAAATATGTGGGCTCCAGCTTGTAATGGGCTCCTTGAATTGAGCTCAGAAACAGACTGGCAACCAATTTTGTTGTTTCAAATTGAGTAACATATTTCCCAGTGGCTACCCAGTGGCTAACATATTTCCCAGTGGCTACCCCCATCAACAGTCAGGCTGCTGTATTCTGGACCAATTGTAGTTTCTGGGTTGTTTTCAAGGGCAACCCCCATGTACAGAATGTTGCAGTAATCCAACTGTGAGATCACAGTGGCCAGATTGCAAAAAGTGAAGAACGTTTCATAGGGGAGCTAAGAGAGGTTTCAGAGGGGGGCTGTGAGAGAGTCCGCAAGATAGAGAGGTCAAGGGTCTATCCATCATTCCTTTCTGTTAGCCTGGAGCTACCCCTTTCAAGTGTAGATTGTTCTTACAGGGACTTCCTTCCTTCTTGCATCACATCTTCCTCTCTTTGTCCTTCTTCTCCATCCTGTCACCAGGACTGCAGGACATGCTGTCCTGCATCTCTTGACATCCCAGGCTAGATAGATAGAACAGAATGCTATCACTACTTTTTCCTCCTCAATGTTCTTGCAATAAAGGACTCACTCTTTTCTAAAACTTAAATCAGGCTCTTTGTGTGAGTTTGTTCCTTAGCATCCATTCTACACTCTGTGCCCTATATGCACTTTTGTTGCTCATATGCTACTGTGCTATCACAGATTAGCTGAGTCAAGGAGTGATACAGTTGGTGCACAAGATGCAGCTGATTAAAGGTGCTGTGAGTCACCATGCCAACCTTCTTTTCAAAGAGCAAGGGAGGGTCCATGAGCACCCTCAAGAACCTGCTCAGTGAAAGCCAACTTCACTCCATCTAAGACAAGGAGATTCAGACCCTCTAGAACATCAGCCTTCCAACCAGCGACACCTCTGCCTTGTCTGGATTCAGCTCCAGCTAACTCTAAGCCCACAGAGGAAGTTTATGCTGTCTGTTATCCTGTCTGTTTCAATGATGCAAAGGTAGAGAGAAGGAGACTTAGGCAGAGCTTCCAAAGGTCCCAAGGAAATAATGAGGAGGTAAAGCAGTGGAGGGACAATCCTGTGTGGAGGATTCACCCATGGCTGAGACGAGCTGGTAGAAGACATTCAGGCAGGGGCAGTAACCAGGCTTCACCTGCCTGCTTGATTGTCATTGGATTTTGCACTCATGAAGACTTGCATTTGCTGATGAAATTACATGGATAGACCAAAGTGCAAGCTCCTGTGGCAATGAATATGCATATAGATGTCCCATCGGTGAATCAATTTCCCACTCAAGATTTTGGCCACTCCTTAGCATAACCGAACTAAGGCAAGCCATTATTTCACCTTCTTCAAAGCAAGACGTTACTTGCTCCTAAAATGGCTGCCAAGGTAAATTTATCCAAGATGGATTCAGGGCAAACACACATCTAGGAAGGGGGTTCTCGATTATAGATAATAGCAACTTTGCTGAATCTAAGCATGGTTTGGTCCGGCCAGTGCCTGGGAGCCTGTTTCAGTTCTATAATGGCATATAAATACGGCAAGATGAAACCTGCCACCTCTGTTCTCAACCCTTGCCCTTCCTGGTTGATAAAAGCTGCCAGGAGAGGACTGGCCTAGTGGGTAAGGGGAGTGGTAAATGCTTCCTTGAGAGTGGGAGATATGCCACCTGTGCAGAAGGAGGCAGCATTTAAATCTGTTCTGGAAAAAAAAAACCCTTCCTGGGCCCTAATATGTTAAAGATCTTCTGGCCAGTCTCCAGTCTTCCATTCTTGGGCAAGGTGCTAGAGTAGGTGGTAGCTTCTCAGCTCCAGGGGTTCTTTGAAGTGACTGTTTTTCTGGACTCAAATAATATCATGGAACAGAGACTTCTTGGAACAGAGACTTCTTTGGTCATTTTGGCTGATAATTTCTATCAAGAACTAGGCAGGGAAAATGTGCCCTTGCTAGTTTGGCTGGATCTCTCAGTGGCCTTTGATATTATTGGCCATAGTATACTACTGAGCTGCCTCTCAACATTGGGACTAAGGGACACTGTGTGTGGTTTGAGTCCTGTTTGAGAAGTCAGTCTCAGAAGGTGGTGCTGGCAGACTCCAGCTTTGCCCCATGGCCGTTGGCCTGTGCAGTTCCACAGTCTTATCCTACAGGCCATTTAATAGATATATGAAGCCACTAGAAGAGGTCATCAGGAGGCTTTGGCTGCAGTCTCACCAATGTGCTGATGATACTCATTTCTACTCTTCTTTTCCACCTAATTCTAAGGATGCTATTTATGTTTTAAACCAATGCTGAATGAGGGTGAACAAGTTGAAACTGAATCCTGGCAACAAAGAGGTTCTCTGGGTTAGTAGAAAGGCAGACCAGGAATGTGAGATCTCTCCTGTTTTGGATGGGGTTATACGTCCTTTGAAAAGCCATGTTTGCAGCTTGGGAGTGCTACTTGACACAAAAGTCACCTTAGAAAACCAGGTGGCTGCGGTGGTTTGGAGTGCTTTCTTCCAACTTTGGTTGGTGTATTAGTGTGCCCATTCCTAGCTCCATCAGATCCATGCTTTAGTTACACCTTGACTAGGCTATTGCAATTAGTTCTACTTAGAGTGCCCTTGAAGATGGTTCAGAAGTTGCAGCTAGTGCAGAATTGTTGCGGCTAGGCTGGTGGTCAGGGCATATGGCGATCTGGAGGAGCACAAGGCCCCAATACTAGAGCAAGTACACTGGCTACCCATCCACTCCTGAGCCCAGGTCAAGCTGCTGGTCTGTCCTTTGAAGCGCTACATGGCTTGGGACCAGGGTATCTCAAGGATCATCTTCTCTCATGCCTGCTTCCTGCCAAGGAGTTAAGATCACAGGGAGAATCCCTTCCGACTGTTCCATCAACCAAAGAAACTTGTCTGGTAGGTACATGAGAGATGGTCTTTTTGGTGGCAGCCCCAGGATTATGGAACAACCTCCCCAGGGAGGTGACTTGGTCCCCTCACTGTCAATTTTTAGGAGGCAGCTGAAGACAGTTTTATTTAGGACTGCATTTGATTAATTTCCTTTTTCTTTTTACTGTATTCTTAATGTATTTTTATGATTGTTGCTTTTGTAAGACACTTTGAGTGCCAAAAAGTAGAAAAGCAGATAAATATTCTAAATCAATCAATCAATGTAATTAGTCAAAATTAATACAGGTTAAACATAGTTGCATGGGGTCATCAGGTGCTTTTGATATGGCCGCCAAGGCCCAGGAGTTGGGTGGACTAGAAAGAAAATAACAGCTTGGGAAGAGTGTGTTGGAGAATTGTAGCAGGACCAAGAAGGAACAAGAAAAGCATTGCTGAAGGGAGGCTTCTCTTCTGTCTGTCCTAGCATTTCCAAAACAAAAAACATATCCCCATCAATGGTTCATCTGATTACAGACGCCTCTCCTTTATTCATGCAAGTTAATGAGGACAATACAAGTCTAGTGACGGAATTTGCAGCCAGAGGTAGAACACTTGAAGAACCCCTACTCAAGAGAAGAAGAAGCATCACTCACTGTCAAAATAAGCTAACTTCTGCCCATTTACATATCTGAGAGATTGGATGCAGGTAGTAGCAGCATTTATACCATCATAGTTCATCCATAACATCTACCTGCCTAGCTCCTTATGGAACAGAGGCAGCGCCGTGGGACTTATTTCCACTTGCTTACTCATTTATCAGTGAATCATTAGTTGCTGCTTTGTTTGAGCTCAAAGTACCATCTTAGCGTGCTGAGTCACGGTGTGGATGGCAGGATCTGCTACAGCTGGTGCCTGCTTATTGCTAAGCTTTCAGAGGAAAATACACCAGTTTCCTGCAAATCTTTAGTTTTATAGCAGCTCAAGATCTTTGGTTTGTCCCTTGGGGAGTCTCTATTAATTTAATTTGCCCAGTCCCCACCTCTTTGCCTGGAGAGACATAAATACTGCTTTAGTTTCCTTTTGTAGTAGTGAGTATCCACCAGACAAAGGTATTTCAGATAGAGAGAATGAATCAGATAAGGAAAAAGACGTGTTTAACTCACTGAATGAAGTTGGGTCTATTGTGAATGAAGCCCAAGAGCTTCACAAGAGCATTGTAGTAGGTTTGTATTTTTACTTTTTCCAAAACATTGCAAATCCAAATTAAAGTTTTGTTTGCAATTTGGAGTTGAATAAGCTTTTCAATATTCTTTCAATCAATATATGCTTCTTAATCACTATAAGGGCAGGTCTGTCCTAATCATTTGCACTAAAGATTGACCTATTACTTCTTACAACCCTCCCCAAACATGGCACCCATATGTGATTGGCATTATCTTTAGTATTAAAGATTAGTAATGGGCAGCTCAATCATATACCCCGAGGCAGCGTCATCACTCATGCACCAATGTAAATGGGGCGCCACTCCACAGCTCCCTATGGACTTTTGCAGGAAAGTCCCACTGGCGGTGCCCGAGCATAACAAGGCAAGGTGCGGCTGCTGCCAGGACCGCCCGCCTGCCATTCCCCTGACAACACCAGTCAATAGCAACATCCCTCCCCTGACATCCAGGCAAGGGGCAAGCAGCTGCGCAGCCGTGATCCCCGCTGCCGCCAATAGGCCCCCCGATCAGAGAGCAGGCATCCCTGCCAGGGAGGGGGGCAGAGGTGACAGTGAAGGTCCAGATCAAACACCCACCCTGTTGCCCGTCCAGCCCCCATTTCCGATGAGGGCCAGGTCGGTGGCTGCAGCTTGGTGCACCTGCAAATCCACACCACTGCCGCCACCACCACAAGAAACAGGTTCCCCCTCCCTGAAGAGTAGGGCCAGATAGTAGGGAACCGATCTCTGTTGCCTGGAGATCAGTTGTAATTCTGGGTGATCTCTAGCTACCACCTGGAGACTGACAACCCTAAGTAGTCCCCGGGTTCCAGAGAAGCAGGGGGAGGTGGGGCCTTCAATGAGTGACAGGAACACCCATTGGGAACCATGTGGGAGGCCAGGATTCTGTTTGGAAGCAAGGGGAATGAAAAGCATGCACAAACTTGCTGCGGCGCCACTTGAACACATCACTGCATCTCTACAATGCAAGAACGAGGGCTGGACCTCGACAGCCATGCCCCAGTACTGGGGAGATGCCCTTCCCCAGCGTGGACTGACAGGCCCTCCCCATGCCAGATTGCCCAAGTCCATCTCTGCTTTCGCAAACACATCCCCCACCTCCTGGCAGCAACTTGCCACGTGCAGTGATCACCTTCCTGGCTTATCAGATACCAGCAGCTCAGACTATCAGAGAATGAAAGTCTTCAGTGCCCCCCTCCCCCCACAGACATCCATGGGCCACACTTCAATTCCCACCCCACTGCCTGAAGTTACATTGAGGGGAGGAAGGAGGCAGGGAGGCTGGATGGGGTGCCACTTGAAACATTTGCGGGGATCTGTGAGAGGACATTCCAACAGGGAGTTGAGAGGGTGGCTACTGGCTATGTTAGGCAGGCATGCAAAAACAGAAGTTTGTTGTTTTTCAACTTGTTTTATTAAACTGGAAAAAGTGCCAATGTCCCTCGGCTGGAAAGGGAGCCAAGGCATTTTGCGCAGCCCTTGTTCTCTGCTCCCAGGGGCAAGGCTGAGATGTGGACTGCCTTGAGATATTGCTTTCTGGGCTGGATCTGAATGACACTCGCAGAGGATTACGGGGCGGGGGGCGGTGCTGAAGCAGATATGCTCGGTCGTCTCCCGGACGAGTCACAACTTGCCTGCAAGGGAAACACACACATGTGCTGCAAGTAACCCAGCCCGGTCCATGGCTGAGGCAAATCCCACACTCCAAGATCTCAGAAGATGCACATAGTAGAGAGCAGTAGTGGCAGCCCCACAGGTGCAGCTAGCGACCAGCTGATGCAAGACCCTCTGGTGAGGAAGCTCTCTGCCTTTGGGTGATTTTACCTTTAAGGAAGAAAGTTAACAGGTAGTTACAAACACTTGGTGAAGAGTAGTTTTCTGGGCAACTTCCTCTGGGGCAGGCAGGGGCTGCCACCACCATCCTCTCCTCCGCCAAGCCTCACCTGAAAAGGCTAGAGGTCAGGCGAGTTCAGAGAATAGAGCAGCCAGCACAAATCAACGAACCACACCACCCCATCTCCTTCTTACCTGTAAGTGCTACCTCTATCCTTACTGAGATGGAACTTCAGAGTCAGATAACCTGCAAGGAAACTTGAGTGGTTATTGTTAGTTAGCCAGACATTCTGGACTTTGCCATTCTTCCCTTGAGCAAGTGCAAAGTTCTCCCAGTTTTCTCTCCAAGTTCCCCCGTGCACTCAGTGCCTGCCACCATGAGTACCCTCTCTTTCACCTTGTTCTCAAAGTACCCACGGCAGAAGGCTGATGGGCAGCTTTTGGCCATGTGCTCACTTACCTGAGGTCAGGAGCAGAGCAGCCGGATGTCTTGTAGGGTGCGTCTGCAGGTGATTGGGTGCGGGGAGTGGGGCTTGCCCACCCTGGAAGCAGACGTGGATTGGCTCCCATGGTAGTTCCCATCCTATGCTCCTTCAGGCCGCAGAGGGTGGGGCTGGATGCTGAGAGAGGGGCTCGAGTTTCCCATTCAATGGGCGCCTATGTGCTGTGCCTCCTTTTTTCATAGCATAACTTTCCACCGCTGGAGGGGGCATTCCCAGGGCCGGAGTGGGTTTGGAAATGGACTAACTCATGCCCCACCCCCACCCCACTCCCTCCCGCACCGGCGTGGGGACTTGTGCCTCCACCTGGCCACCAAGCATACCCGCCTGTGGCGGCCCATCTGCAGTACTGCACCTCGGGCAGGTGCCGGCAGAGAGGGGTTTGTGTCGACATAAGTGCCATTTATGCCCGTCCAAGGCTTAGTTTTCTTCCTATGCAGTTTTCACCCTGCTGCTTAGGATTGCACTGTTAATTTTTTATTACTAAACTAAGTGATGTCATTAAGTAAGCACATTCAAAAAGACTGTAATATATGTTCCCATTTCCATAGATTTTTAAAATAGTATGTAGTCCTTAGCCACATTTATACTAATTTAATAATCCTACTATGAATGACCCCCCCCTTCACTCCCTCACATTGAGGCAGATTTCCCTGCCAAAATCCAAGCTTGCTTGCTATGGCTGAGCAGCCCCAAGTACCATGTCTCTGTTTATGGCTGTAAAGTTCTTTTTGTCCCACCCTGATAAGCAGTTATATTTTTGGCTTTTTATTCCAGTCTAGGAACTTGATAGGCAGAAATCAGGGACCCTCTTCTACTTGGTATGCAATGGCACTAGAGGCTGAATAACTCTCAAAAGAAACAGCAACTTTATTGAACAGGCAGGGATGGAATATGGGCAGTCAGGGGATGAAATTGCTTAGGTAAAATTTGTTGGTAGAATAGAATACTTTAAACTTAATAGGCAAAATAGTTTTCTGGCAGCTTAGTTTCTATGTTTACAATCCTTGAGAATTAGAGGTGTTTTGTTTAACACTTTGGTTAAAGCAACAATGTTTCTTCACAGATTTCCTTTTTCAACTCAGGTGTCCTGATACTAGTTCAACACTGTTTTCCCTTTACAACTAACCAGGGATCCTCCTTAGAGTCAACCCTCTTCTGGACACTGGGTAGGAATTATTCTTTCTTACCTAAGAATACATCACCCTATTCACTTGGCTTGAGTGGGAATTTCCACTTACTACCCACTCACTCTGCCAAAAACACACACACTTGGCTGTGTAAACAGGTTTCAACTTGTGCTGGCTTTTATACTTGGAATCCTTAACTAAAAGTCTTCCTTAAGATAAGGTTATTACAGTTAGGCCAAACATTTTCCCTCACTTCAGAGGGGAATCTATCTGACCGTCCTTGTCAGACTCTCTCACACACTCAACTAAAAAAAAAACCTGTCAGCACCAACTGCCATCTTGAGGGCTGGTTCTGACTGGCTGATCAGAGAGAGGAGGGAGCAGCCTGTCAATCAAGCTCCCATTCCAGGCAATTGTTAACTCCTTCCCTTCCATCTCTCTGAATGCTGCACTAAGGAAACCTTCTTTAAAATGAATTCCATCACATCTACAAATACTGAACTCTTGTCCTCTTACTTTTCAGAAATCATATTACCATTAATACTCTTGCCCCAGATAATTACCATTAGAAAAGTTGCACCTGTTAAAATATCATTCACTTAACTTTAGCTGGATTGTGCCCTTGATGTTTTCCTTATGTGCAATTTTGAACAAAAACATATAGAAAATGACTTCTACAGGAAGGAAACAAATCCTTACAATGGACACCTCAATGATACTTTAGAGAACAGAGGATTCCTTACAAAAATGTCTTCAGTTCTTAAAACAAAACATAAAACCACTCAGTCTGGTATTAACTGTCATTTTCAGAAAGCCATGCATAGGGATGCTAACCCCTTTAAGTGGACCACAGCACAACACAGCTGCTCTTATGCTCCTTCATGCTCCTAAATCCCATTTTTCATGGCTGCTGAAAATGGAGACCAAGTACCTTTCCAGGGATTAAAATGATTATTTACAATTATTTGGGTGAAGTCTCTCCAATCCATTAGTGCTGGCTAAGCCTCAGCCCATGAGAGGGCAAGGGAGCAAGGTGGATGCCTAGGATCTGCCTCTCTAGCAGGCCTAACCACAGCAGCCAGGGAAGAGAAAGGAATGAAAGGTAGAGGAGTCTTCTTATATGTAGCGTTACATCATGGAAAATTGCTAACACTACAGAAGAAGAGGTTGGCTAGAGCTAGATTACCAGCATCCAGGTAGAGCCTGGAGTTCTCCCAGAATTACCACTAGAGATGGGCACGGACCAGGAGACGGCCACGGACCGCCGGTTCGGGGTTTGTGGACTTCCACGGACCATGGACCATGAACTTTTAAACGGACTGGCCCTTTTGATTCAGAAAGGCCTTGTTTTTCCCACAGATTTTCACTCGAGTAGACTTTCCCCACCAAAGTTTCTCATGTAACACTCCTCGATCATCACTTTTCCAAAGAGACAAACAACAACTTCCCCTCCCCTATTCTGACTGACCCTTACCCGCCCTTGGTGGAAGGAGGGAGACTTGTGCTCCTGTCCAGGAGAGGTGGCTGCCCACAAAACCCACCTACATGGGGCTGCATCAACAATAGATGCCCTCCCTGGGGGCAGGGAGACCAACTCCCCATGATGGGAAATGAATGGATGTACTTGAGTGAAAGCCAACTCCGCAACAGGAGATCATGTAGCAATTCAAAGGCCCCTTGCTGGAATGGAAGGCATGGGAGGGATGGAAAGGATGTCTTCCACACCTCAAGGAAAGGAGACTTATGCTACCCTGTTCAGAGGGAGCCTCTTTGGGCAGTGGACAATGAGTCCCACCTCAGTGACGTGGTGTGTCTGCTTGCTTGGGTTAGGGGCAGGGCTCTGACCTGGGCCACTGTCCTACTTGTCACTGGACTTTGAGGATTGAGCCTCAGAGGGGCCCTTGCGCTCGCAGGAGCAGGATGGTTACCGATGACACCCACTTCACTGAATGTAGTGGCGTCAACAAAGGAAGGACATGCGGGCACTGCGGACCCCTCCCCCACACCTGGGGGAAGGGAGCAGAAGCGGACTCCCCAGTTGGAGGGGCCCTTGTGCTCACAGGAGCAGGAAAGTCACTGACAGCACCCACTTCACTGAACCGAATGTGGCGGTGTCGGCAAAAGAAGGACATGCGGGCACTGCAGCCCCCTCCCCCATGCCTTGGGGGAGGGAGCAGAAGCAGCCTCCCCACTCGGAGGGGCCCTTGTGCTCGCAGGAGCAGAACGGTCGCTGATGATACCCACTTCCCCAAACCAGGTTTTCAAACCCCCTCCCCATTGTCTGGAGTTAGCCTGGGGCTTAAAACATGACCTCAAGCCAATACCAGTCACCTGGGTGGAGGCTCCAACAAACAATCAAAAAGAGATGTCCTATTAATATATGTAATCAACCAAACAAAGGAAACTGCTTCCCCATAGACCAATTCAGTCAGTGGGTCAAAATGAAGGTGAGTGCAACAATGATGGAAAGGGGCTGTGTGTGAACATTGAACTGTGGATGAATGTGAACAAAACTTGGCGACACGTCAGTTGGAAAGCTGCACGAAGCATGGGTATTTGGAGAGGGATTTGACTAAAGCGTCAGTAAGTGCATGGAGAGATGATTCAAGCATACAGAGGAGAACAGGAGACTGATTTGAAGAATGGAAGACTGGATAAGGTTGCCAACCTCCAGGTGGGGCCTGGCGTTCTCCTTGAATTACAGCTGATCTCCAGGTGAGAAATCAATTCCCCCGGGGCAAATGGCTGCTTTGGAGGGGGGGGGACTTTATGACATTATACCCTACAGAGGGCCCTTCCGTTCCTAAACTATGCCCTCCTCAGGTTTCACCCCCCAAATCTCCAGGTACAAGCAGGAGTCAGCAACTGTAAGACTGGGGAGGCTGAGGATGGTGGAGCAGCAAATGTCACGTCCCATCTGAACTGCAAAATGTTATCCATGTTTTGCCTTATTGGCCACTTACAAACATAACTAAAACTGCTTGGCCACCACTCCTTGGGTGCGACTGATAGAGAAAAACTGAAGCAGCACCCTGCCATCACAATACCCAACAGGTATTCCTTTTACAAGGAAATCCTATACCCTTTTTGTAGGATGAAAAGACACATTTTCTGATACTTGAAGATTCATGCATTTTGGAACAATATGGTAGCTGAATGATGCCTGTAAGTGCATGGAGACAGTTGACTATAGCTTTCAATTACATACTCCACTTCACTATGTTTGACTTCTTTTCCTCACATTTCCAAGCAGTTAAAGAAAAAGGTGAATGCTACACTTAGCCACTTGGTTAATGGCTACAGATGGGCCACCATCTCCCTATAATGTAGTACGTTTATAATCACCTACAATATCAGGTTTATCAGATTATTTTGAACCAAACAAAAGCATTTCATTTACAATTCTAATTGAACTTGAGGCACTGTATATGGTTGGCTCCGCCTCTTCTGGCAGCCATTTTTTGCTTGCACCCACCACCATCTGCCAGGATTCCAAAGGTGCCCACAGGCCCCAAAAGGTTGAGGCTCCCTCATCTAGTGGAATGATTCTTACTTTGTGTGGAGGGTCCTAAGTGTAAGAAGCAAAAGATTTTTATGCTGCCCCTTGTCTCAGGTTACAAAGAAGGACATACTATACACACAGCAAGATAGAGAAGGCAGGTATGCATCCCACCTTCCAACCTGGGCTATCCCTTTGTTTTGTTTGAGATTGTTACTCTCCTTCTTTCTACCTTCTGCCTTGCTAGCACACTCTTTTTCTCTTCCTTGTGCCACCATGAAGTTCCTAAATCAAAGGACTCTTATTTTCTTTAGTAAAGTAAACAGGCTCTGTGTGAGCTTATTATCTCAACAGCACGCAGTCACACACCTAGCTGCACTGGCTGAGCTACTCTGCTAACACCAAGTTCCATGTCTGCATACTTTTAGAGGAGGAGATGTGGTTTGGTGTAGTGGTTAAGAGTAGCGGGACTCTAATCTGGAGAACCCGGGTTTGATTCCCCGCTCCTCCACTTGAAGCCAGCTGGGTGACCTTGGGTCAGTCACAGCTACTAGGAGCTCTCTCAGCCCCACCCGCCTCACAGGGTGATTGTTGTGGGGATAATAATGACATACTTGGTAAACCACTCTGACTGGGCATTAAGTTGTTCTGAAGGGCGGTATATAAATCGAATGTTGTTATTGTTGTTGTTATTATTAAATAAAACTTGAAGAGTCCCTCAAATTTCTGATTTAAGGATCTCAAGTAGCAGGTAGAACTGGGAAAGATTGTTTTCTGCCTGGGGTCCTAGAGAGCTGCTACTGGTCAGAGCAGACAATAGTGAACTGGATGCTAACGATTTGACTCAGAATAAGTATTTTCATTTGCGCAGATTCCTATATGGCTAGGGACTTTGACAAATAAGAATGAATTACACAGAAGGAACTAGAAAACAGGCAGGATAAACAGCGGGAAGTTCCTTTCTGACCATATCTGTGGAAACTCTTCTCATCAGGCAAACCATCACTTGGTTCCTCTTCATTTCCACCGGGAGGCTCAAAGAAAGCAACTGCTCTGATAACACTTCTGCCACCCTGCCAAGCAGAAACATTTCCCCAAAGTTTATCGCCAGGTGCAATGTGATACCCAGCTCCACTTCTGTCTCATTCACTCCCTTTGTTTTCTCCTCTCTTTCATAAACCCGTTCATATCATTCAGCAGTAAAGTTTTGTGCATGCCTCAAACAATGTTGGGCTTGGCAGAATGCTTTGCATTATATTTTTCCCTTCATAGATACACAAGAGATCACTCACAATCTGACAGCAAAGAAAAGAAGCGATGCCTACTGCAAACGTGGGAGGGAGTTGGGGGGGAAGGGGCTGCTGTGTCAGCAGAAAGCTAAATTGGCTCCCCTGTGACAGCTCATAGAGCTGCAAACTCTCCTCTGCTTCACAAGAATTCTGGACGTTCTGTCCTCTTTTATGAGGGCTGAGAGAAATGGAGGGTCTCATGAAGAAAATGCTCCATGTAGAAGGTTCTGCACTCATTACGAAGAATTTGTGACAGATAAAGGCTGATTCCGCACACATTGGATAATGCACTTTCAATGCACTTTATCAATCGTTTGAGGTGGATTTTTTGTTCTGCACACAACAAAATCCATTCTAAATGATCTATAAAGAGGATTGGAAGTGCATTATCCAACGTGTGCGGAATCACTCAAAGAAACACCTGAGTGGTCTCTTGCAGAACGAAAGCCCCAAGGACACATAGTAAAGAGTCCAGTAGCACCTTTAAGACTAACCAACTTTATTGTAGCATAAACTTTCGAGAACCACAGTTCTCTTCATCAGATGCATCTGACGAAGACAGCTGTGGTTCTCGAAAGCTTATGCTACAATAAAGGTGGTTAGTCCTAAAGGTGCTACTGGACTCTTTACTATTTTGCAGCTACAGACTAATCGGCTAACTCCTTTGGATCTATGACCAAAGACACATGTAGGTGAAATCAGCAGAAGAGTGGTATGCCCTCCAGCTAGTCCAAACAACAATGCAGACATGAGCTGCATCTGGTTCTGCCTGCAGGTAATCCAGAGCAGGTAATAAACCCAGGATTATGGTGACAGCAGGTAGATTGCCCACAGTCTGCTGAGCTCTCTCCACAGCCCCTTCTCAGGATGGGAAGAAGTCAGAGTGTGAAGACCAGTACAATGTTCAGACAAGGTGGCCATGATTGCAATGAGAACTTTGTGCATTCTGTGCATGCCATCCATTTTTTGCAGCCGTGGTCAGCATTACCTCTTCCATGGGAACCTCTAGAGCACCTTGGAAGGCCTGGGATTTTATCTGTCTCCAGCATCTTCTACAAGCAATGTATGGGAGGACAACCACAAACTCGGTGAGAATGGATTAGGAGATATGAATCTGACATGGACTCATGCCAGATTATCATCACAGTCAAGAAGATGATTCGATACAAGAAATTTGTCTTGGCAACGCTTTCTTTTCATAGCGTTTTCTTCAATAATCCATGGCTTGGGCAGGGTTTCTTTATGCTATGCAAATGTTCTTCCTTTACCTGAACTGTTCTTCCTTTACCTGAGCTACTTCTGTTCTATCTTAAAGCATTTCTTCTTTCTGGTACTTTGCTATAGTCAGTTTGTTATACCAACATTCCCTTTCCCAACATCTTTGGTCCAAAATTCCCTCTTTGAGGTTAATTAAATTATCTCTGCAATGTGGCAAAAATGATCTGTAGAGTGAGGGGTACAATGTCTGAAAATTTAATCTGAATTTGGACGGAAAATAAAGATGTGATAGCTTTAATTTTTACCTTTGATTGCTGACAAAATTAGAATCCTTCCTCCTAACTGTCTGAAAATTGTCAAGGAGGATCTTTTGAGTAGAGGATATAATTCCTGTGAATGTAATCCTGACTGGGAGACATAGAAGTTACAACTGGATATGTGCTTCTCACTGAAGGAAATGAATATAATAATCAATGAAATGAAAACAAAACAAATTTACTCACTTCTAGAAATGGATGCATCACTTGTATCCCTCAGATTTGGCACCAGCTGTGGCTATCTTGGAAAGGGAGTTTCCATAATATGCGAGTTTCATTATGAGGGTCACCAAGATCTCATCATTATTAGACATCCAGCATCTCTACAAGTGAGGGTAGGAGGCTGCTGTCGCCATGGAAATAAAGGGCCAAGGCACATCACCAGCTTCAAACAATGCATCTGTTGCTGTATTGTATTACTTCAGGTTGCCATTTTCTGCCATACCATATTTGGCATCCCCTATGACTGAGATTGAGGAATTAGAAGAAAAAAATCTACAAAAACCGAAAGACACAATCAAATGTGCTTAAAACAGGTCCAGTGGGTCTGATGGCATTCCAAACCCTTCCTGCCCTTGCACAGTTATCTCAGAGCGGAACTACAAGTGACAAAAGGCACAGGTTGGACACTTGTCAGCTTCCCTCAAGTTTTGATGGGAAATGTAGGCAGCTTGGTGGAATGTTGGACAAGTGACAGTTGAAAAGTCCATTGGACAGCAGTCAGAGAGCCAAGCTGCAAGACCAGGATGCCTACATTTCCCATCAAAACTTGAGGGAAGCTGACAAGTGTCCAACCTGTGCCTTTTGTCACTTGTAGTTCTGCTCTCAGCTAGAAGCAACCACTTTCCTGCTTCTGGGGCATGCTTCCGCTCAACTTGTTTTCCCTCCTCTGCTCTTATTGTATTGTATTTGAAATTAAAATAATGGTTAACCTTGATAAATTGTGAGTTAGGCTTGTGGAGAAATAGAGTTGGGAATAAATAGCTTGCTCCAGCGTGAAATTGGATCAGTCTGAGCTGACTCATAGAATGGTGCTTACAGAGTAACAGGAAAGGCGTGGGGGTTTATAGCTCAACAGGAGAAGCACAAAGTGGAATTAAGATGAAAAGACAGGCTGTGGGGGGGCTCTCTACACCCACCCCATTGATAGAAAAAAGAGAGCAAGAATGAAGCCATTAAGTGGCATCTGTCACTTACAGGAACAAAAGCGCTCAAATAATATGATCTGATGATGGGTGGGATGGGTGAAGGATGGGGCTCCTGCTTCCCAACCTGCCTTTTCCCTGAGCTTAAAGAACTCCTAATGGGAAATTATTCACATAACTTTGTAGCTGTGCATGGAGTAGTCCAAGCACTCAGGGAAAAGTCTAGGGGGAGGACTCCGCCCATTCTGCCTGTCATCAGCAAAATCTCTGGCTTTTAAAGTGATGTTCTTGGAGCTGACGTGTGACTCTGATCAAAGCAGTGAGCCCAGAGACAACAACTTGTAAGCAAACATATGTATGCTTTAGCTCAAAGTGACTGACTTGTTAAGCACAAAATCGCTAGCAGTTGCCCCCCTCACTGTGTCTACACAGTCGGATACATTGTTTATTTACTTACTTCATTTGTATCTCACCTTTCTCCCCAATGAGAACTCAAAGCCGTTTACATTGTTCTCTTCTATTTTATCCTCACAATAACCCTGTAAGGTATTTTAGGCTCAAGGTCACCCAGCAAGCTTCCATGGTGGAAGGGGATTTGAACTTGGGTCTCCCAGATCCCAGAATGGGAGCTATCTTGCGGGGTTCACAGGGCACAATCTTATCTCCCATGTCGTTCAACCTCTACATAAAGCCTTTAGGAGAACTCATTTGCAGTTTTGGAGTGGGATGTCACCAATAAGCAGATAAGACCCAACCCTATGTCTTGCTATCCAGATCCCCACAGGATGCAGTAGAAATCTTGGATCACAGTGGTGAAATGGCTGAAAGTGAACAAACTGAAATTGAACCCAGACAAGATGGAAGTGATGCTTATTGGGAGGGCAGAGATCTTGAAGGACATTGTACTCCCTTGCAGAGTCGGTTAACAGCCTAGGCGTTATACTGGATCCAGTGCTTCTACTAGAAAAACAAGTTAAGGCAGTCACCAAAAATGCTTTCTACGACCTCACTCTAGCCTGGAAGATGGCTTACCTCGACATAGCTGACCTGGCCATCTGGATCCATGCTATGGTAACATCAAGACTTGACTATTGTAATGCATTATACTTAGGTCTCCCGTCTAAGTTAACTAGGAGGCTTCAGTTAGTGCAAAACACTGCAGCCCAACTGCTATCAGGAGTGAGCAGGAGCATGAACATCACTCCCATCATATAGTCACTCCATGGGCTACCTATTAGTTACCATGCTCAGTTCATACAAAGCTCTTCACGGCCTTGGTCTGGCATACCTACATGACCATCTCCCTCCCTATGTTCCTCCATGGCAGCTTCGCTCATCTGAACAGGGTCTCCTGCAAATGCCACCCTGCACATGGGCAAAATCAACAGCAGCCCATACATGGGCTTTCTCTGTGGTGGCCCCTAACCAGTGGAATGACCTGCCTGAGGAGGTCAGGAGAGGCCCCACGCTCCTGGCTTTCTGCAAATGATGCAAAACGAAATTATTCAAAAAGGCTTTTTACTCAGATAGGAGGGCTGTATTGTAGGAATGGGGTCTCAGATGCTTTGCTAATGAGTTAGGGACCATAGACTTCACCACTATGTTGCCTTACTATCTGTTGCTTTAAATACGTACTCCTATGTGCTAGCTGTGATTCATGTTGTCTAATGTCAGTCCGAGAATTGCTTATGTTCTGTTTCAGCATTTCTTCAACTCTGTTTTGGATTCTTGCTAATACTATGTCTTTGTAAACTTGTATTTATTTACCCTATTGCATTGTTTATGGAAATGTCCTTGATATTGACTGTACTAATCTCACACTGTGTAATCTACTTTGAGTATCAGTGAGAAAGGCAGACTATAAATGACATAAATAAAATAAAATATATAAAAATGAGGGTTTTGCCAATAAAATTCCCACAAGGCAATACAAGCATACACTTACACAAATGTATCTAGCCCTGGACAGCTTGCAGCCATTAACAAATATTGTGATGCTTCCATAAGAGGAACAAAGACATGAGCTAACTTGTGAGTAATGTACGTGACAATGATTATTGCCATGATCAGCCTATTCTTGTCTGTTATTTCTTTTTTCCCCTGTAAACTCTGACCTTTATCCAAATCTGGTGGGCTCTGGTGAATTTCAGATGACTTTGACATTGCAGACCACACCTCACATGTACACAGGCCTACAACACTGATGAGCTACAATGACATCATGATGTCAAATTGCATGCATGTGCTTAGGCAATAGGTCTCATGAATTAATATCAAAGAAGTTTTGAGGAACCAGATACTGGTGAATCCTTGAACTAGTTCAAACACTTTGATTCTGAAACTAGTGACAAAACAGATGTGCTACAGGGTGCATGGGTGGGTGGCTGTCTGACCCCGGAAATGGTTTATCTCCTGTTCTGGATGGGGTTGCACTCCTCCAAACAAGTAGGTTCATATCTTGGAGTTGTTGCAAGATCTGGGCCTCCTGTTGGATGATCCCTTGGCAACAGTGGACAGGGCTGCTTTCACCAGCTTTGACTGCTGAGTCAGCTGTGGCCCTTCCTGAGCAGAAGAGATCTTGCCACTGTGGTGCATGCCCTGATAACATCTGGATTAGATCACTGCAGTACACTCTACATGGGGCTGCCCTTGAAGATTATGCGGAGACTGCAGTTGGTTCAGAATGCTGTGGCCAGAGTGATGACTGGAATGGGTCATAGGGATCATATCATTCCAGTCTCGTCCTACGTACATTGGCTCCCAATTTGCTTCTGGGCTCAATTCAAAGTGCTGTATATGGCTTGGGACCAACATACCTTCTCCCATATGAATCTACTCATCCACTCCAGTCATCTTCAGAAGCCCTGCGTCACGTGCCCCTACCAGCTATGGCTAGAAAAGTGGCAACCTGAGAAAAGGGACTGGTGCCAAAAATTTGGCACTCCTTCCCCAGGGAGAGTCTTCTCTTGTTGTCTTCAGCCAGTAGGTGAAAATGTTTTTTCTTTCATTTGGCATACCCCCATTAACTGTTATTGGCCTTTCTCGGTCATTTTGATGTTGTGTGTTTAAGTGTTCATATGATTTTATTTAATTTTTTATATATTATTTTAAATGTTTGAATGTCAAATGTTTTAATAATCAAATGTTTTAATGTCCAAATGTTTGCCACCTCGGGGACTCATTTTGGGTGAAAAGTTGGCATTAAAATGTTTAAAATAAATACATAAATGAAATTAAACTGACAGATTTTGCCTTGCATGCAATTCAGTGTTATTTTGAATTAAGAGATGAATGATTCTTCCCTGGATGTTGGGTAGGCCAGAAGATGACAGGTGGCAAAAATCCCACACACAAACATGCATGCACTTCTTAGTGGCATATGGTGTCCCATTGATGAGAAAGGCAAGCGATGACTGATATCTTATCTCATTTGTTGGTGCCAAGCAAGCTTTACATGTAAATGAGAAGCGGACTGGAAGCCAAAGCTCTCCCACCATATTTCTTACTTACTTACTAATTGACACACTAATTTGATAAACAGAAACATTTCTTCTCATCACTGCAATGTAGTTTGCGCACTCAGCACAACCAGTAGTTGTTACGTTGGCCTATTAGCAGCATTTGTAGGGAGGAGAGCTGTGAAGGGTGTTAGTTGATGATTCGTCTTTGCTTGGAAAACCTACATTCTGCAATAAATGGAACATCAGATGATACAGGCAGCTGGGCCACTCACAGAACAGCCAAGCCCCTACAACTGCCACCTAGCTAGTTTTGCTGACTTGTTTAAATGCCTGAGGCTTCAAAGCCCTAGGTCCAATCTTTTGTTAACAACAATCACTTGGGTCTTATGTATTCATTCCCATCTGTTTCTTGATAAGAAAATCCACCCAGTTCTGTGAGTTTTTCTCATTGCCAACAATATGGAAAAAGAAAAGAAGCGACTGTTTTTACCTGGAGTCTCTCTGCTTTTTCTTTATATATGGGCAGATTCATACATGCATGTCCACCAATCATTTGCTTGCTACTTGCTCAACATTTCACTTGACACTTGAAGTCAATTTCTCATTCTGCCATAGGTGTCATCAGGGCTTTTTTTCTGGGAAAAGAGGTGGTGGAACTCAGTGGGTTGCCCTTGGAGAAAATGGTCACATGGCTGGTGGCCCCGCCCCCTGATCTCCAGACAGAGGGGAGTTTAGATTGCCCTACACGCCCTGGCAATCTAAACTCCCCTCTGTCTGGAGATCAGGGGGCGGGGCCACCAGCCATGTGACCATTTTCAAGAGGTTCCGGAACTCCGTTCCGCCGTGTTCCAGCTGAAAAAAAGCCCTGGGTGTCACTGAGTAACTTCAGGCAAGTCTAACCTACCTCACAGAGCTATAGCAAAGATAAAATGAGAACCACATGAGTTACTCCATGCTCCTTGCAGGAAAGGCAGCATGAAAATCTAACAAGTGGCTGAACTATGTCTTTATTGAAAAGTATTTTGTTTGAATGGATGTCTAGTGTTAAGACAATCCTGGTTATGCAAAATAGTAAAGAGTCCAGTAGCACCTTTAAGACTAACGGACTTATTTATAGCATAAGCTTTCGAGAGCCACAGCTCTCTTTGTCTTATGCATCTTAGTCTCTAGGACTAAGTTGGTTAGTCTTAAAGGTGCTACTGGACTCTTTACTATTTTGCTACTACAGACTAACACGGCTAACTCCCCTGGATCTGGTTATGCAAGTCACTCCTGGATGTTGCAGCCATCAAGGAATGGCTGTGAATGGGTGGACTCTCCTTTGTAGTTTCTCACTCAGATTCAAGGCATTAATGAAATTCTAAAGGCTGACAGCCAAACTACACATGATGTTAAAGTTTTGTAATATTCAGCCCTAAAAAGTAGTCACAAGAATAATATGGATCAGGGCCATGACACAGAGGAAAGGAAAACTTAAATCTTCCTCTCATTGCATTTCCTCAGTCAAAAGAGATCCAGTTTGGTGTTGTGGTTAAGAGTGGCGGGACTCTAATCTGGAGAACGGGTTTGATTCCCCACTCCTCCACCTGAAGCCAGCTGGGTGACCTTGCATCAGTCACAGCTCTTCCAGAGCTCTCTCAGCCCCATCCACCTCACAGGGTGATTGTTTTGAGCATAATGATAACACACTTTGTAACTTGCTCTGAATGTGGCATGAAAGGGGGTATATAAATCAAATGTTGTTGTTGTTATTAAAA
This sequence comes from Eublepharis macularius, assembly GCF_028583425.1. Classification (NCBI taxonomy): domain Eukaryota; kingdom Metazoa; phylum Chordata; class Lepidosauria; order Squamata; family Eublepharidae; genus Eublepharis; species Eublepharis macularius. The sequence continues at coordinate 45,165,817 of NC_072793.1, forward strand.
ATGCCCTCCGTGGGCTGCTACAATAAATAAATAAAAGTCCCAGTGGGGGGAAAAGACTGCTACCCATATTGTGCTTCTTTCCCCCCTCTTTGTAACTAACAATGGAGGGGGGAGGAATATTTTTGATTGAGGAAATGGCATGGGAAGTGAGGAAGAGTTAAGCCCCTACCTCCTTAGCACCACAGACCTAACGTAACTTGCCCCTTCTTGCAGTTTTTAAGGATTAAACACATGTTAAGAGTTCCAGTTGTAGAATTCCAACATCACTTATAATTTCATATTTAAATACAGTCTGTCTATGCCAGCTGCACCACTCCTAAATTGAGGGCTAATTAATTTGCTAATAGTAATAATGGAACTCAGCAGAAGACCTGTGTTTTGAATTGGATTTCACTGGTTCCCTTGAAGGTCCATTCTGACCTATGCCTAGTTTTTTTCCTTGAAAAGCAGAACAGGCCTAAAAAGTCCTTTTTAAAAACTATCCTCTGCACACTTATGCCCATCCCATAAACCAAGAAATTATTCAGATGGGTTTAGCACAAGCCTTTGAATAGCTTTAGACCCCATTCAGTGCATCACACAGCATTAAGCTACAGCGTCTTAGAATAAAGAACAACTGTCTGGTGAGAGATGGGAATGAGCAAACCCAGGCCGGCTAGCATCATCGGCCTGCTTCACTATTATGTTTTAGGGGCAAATAATTCCTGTGAAGCATTTGTCTGCATTGTCTGGAAAGAATGCCGTGGAATAATTTGAAACAGCGAAGTGTTGGGACTATGAGGCGTGCACCACCAAGCACATTGTGCCCAGCTTAACGTCGTCTTGCTTTTGTTTGGGACTTGTTACAGAGCAATCTTCATGGGTGGAACTTAAAATATGAAAATGATTATCTAATCCAAATATAAACCACAATAGAACAAGAAATGCTATTCCTAGCTACACGGGACAAGTATGTGAATAGCTTCTGGTGGAACTGAAGGAAGGTGTGGGAAGGTGAAGAATGTCTCAGAAGGAAACGTCTCCTGTGGAGTCATTAAGCGCCCTTCATGAATAGACAGTATCAGGTTTAAACAGGCCCAGTCCTGTTGGTTAAAACCAGAAATGGGTATTTTGCATGCTGCATAGTCAAAGCTAATTGGGGATTTATCATCAGTTGTTTTTGATGCATGAGCCTTATGGACATAAGAGGTAGTAAAGCTGTAGCAATAAACAAAGCATTGCCAAAATGCAGACTCAATTCCTGCTGTGCTGTCAGAAATGATATTGCTAAATGTCTGAATGGGAAGGGGCTTTTCTCTCATGCCATTAAAATAGGAGATGTATGGAGCAGGGCCCCTTCTCCCATTTGACCACATTCCTACAGACATTGGTATGCACTTCTGTAATGCCAGACTGGTGGCAAACACACATGCAGAGGCACAAATAAGAAGAGGGTAAATTGACTGTGCCATAGTAGAAGTGAGAACGTACCTTGCTTTGACTACCCTGAAAGCCTAACAACATGGTACATTTTCCCAGGGTACATCCCTAGGCCTGGTTGGCAGGTTTGTTCTTGAGTCCATGATTCCCAGGCATTGACAGGCAAGATTCAAACTGGGATGGCAGCATGCTGTTAGAGAGTGCCCAAGTCCCACCACATCATTCTCCTGGCCCCAGAGGGTGCTATTTACTGGAGGCTCTACGTGTACTGACAGAGTACACATAGGTTTCCCCAGTGCAGTAAATAATGCCCCCAGGTTGTTTTAGGTCAGAAAAATGGCATGGGAGGATGCTTAAGTCCCCTCTCCCCACATGCCACAATCCTGATCCAAATGAAGCCCACACATGCCAAGGAAGCACAGGGTCCCAGAACACATCTGAGAACTGAACCAGGGAAATATATCTCATAGTAGGTCCTGAGGCTGCAATGCAAATAGGATGGCAGAAAGCTGAAAACAAGTGGCAGCAATGTTGGGCTGTCTACTTTACAAACACATGAGCCATTAATTTCAGGGCTGTCTTCTGGCATGTCATTGTTGTGCAAGTGAAGTGTCGATGTTAATGGGGAAAGGTAGACAAGAACCCTAGTTTCTTATCAGGAGATCCACTGAGTCCATCCTCCAATCTGACAGACAGTTTATCTCTTCTTCAAACTGTAAGCCATTTTGACTTGAGGGCTAGCCTTCAGTCAGGTGCTTAGCTCTAGGCTTCGTTGTTAAGAGCCATTCCAAAGACCAACAGGGAGGCACTATGCTACCTTATGTAACCCACCTAACCCTATTAAGAAGCAGGCAGGGAAGACTACCGGTATCACCTGCTCTGCTTATAAACTTTTCAATTTAAAATAATATTTTTCTTCTAAACTGAGGCATCCTATGGGGTTCCTGAGGGAAGGGACATTCAAACAGAGATGCTTGAATTCATATCAGGGGATAACAGGCCTCCTTGGATAGATTAGGGGTTTCAGTAGATTGAATGTGGGTGTCAAAATCTGGAGAGGGCAGGAGCAAAGGCATTAGGACATCTCAACACTGATGCTGAATTTTGTTTATTTTATAGCCTGCGCGAGCATGTCCCAGTGCTGAGTCTATAGAGTGCTAGGTTTTTATTTTCCTTACTTTAAAAAAATTCTTAACCACTTTTCTATAACTGTGTACTCCAAGAATTGTGTGTGTCTGTGTGCATTTTAAATTGCATTTAAAGACCACCTCATGCATTAAAAGCCACTTCCAGATCCCTGATACCTGATGATAGCATGATGATATAGAGCCTGGAATGGATATGCAGTCTTGATTTTGAAGAATGCCTGCCATCCCCTTCAAGGCAGCAGCACGATAAATTAAGAGCCATCAAGAAATAAAAGATGATTTAAAATGGTGGAGAAACCTGGCTGAAACTTGGTCCACAGAGGTGGGCACTGGCTCGCTGATGGCGATAAGCTCCTTCTCAGCATGGACAGCATTTTTTTCTTCTCCCTCTCTATTGGCACAGGGACGACTGTGCGCATGTGTGATTGTCCTTCATTACTCCCCTTTCTCCATTTAACTAATCAGAACTACAGGGTCTCTATAGAGTTCTGGCAGCCGACATTCTACTTTTAAAAAATGAAATCCTTAACTTCCTTTTCCAGCATCAAAGGCATTGAATTTCTAATTCAAAATCCTGCTAAACAGGTTTAAAAACTCACTGTTTGATATAATTGTGATGCTGCCGCAAGGAGACAGAAATCCAGAACTTATATTTTAGGAATTCTCTAGTCTACAGAGTGCTCTGCTAGAAATTAGGAGTACAGGAAACAACGTGCGATTGATATAGAAATGTACACTGTGTGCATAATCACTGCACCGCCACCACATTGTTTCCTCTAATACTCCATCTGGGGAAAGGTACGATGTTGCCAAAGAAAGCTTACAAAAGGTAGCCATATTGGTCTGCAGTAGAAAAGGAAGATTTGGGAACAGTAGCACCATAAAGACCAACTAGGTTTCCAATGGATGAGCTTTCAAGAGTCAAAGACACCTTTGACTCTAGAAAGCTCATACCCTGGAAATCTATTTGGTTTTACAAAAGGGGTAGCTATTGATACCTTGGACAGTGCCTCCCAAGGGAAAGGGGTTTGTCTCTTTGAGCCTGGGAAAGGAGTCCTGCTGCTGAGTACCCAGCGACTTCTGTGGCTCAAAGTCTCTAAAGACATGTGGGGAAATTGTCAAAAAGGAGGAAGGAAATGTATGCATGCTCTCATTTTTGCTCAACTCTCATGTCTTTCATGCCTAAGGTAAAAAAAATTTCCAGTAACAAACATATCACAGTAACACAATTACCTATACAAACAACCACATATACACATCTCTTCAGCAAGACCACAACAAGAAGTTTCTAATGACAATTTGTTTCATGGCATGAAAGCTAGAAGGCTGCAGAAATAATTTCCAGTAGCTAAATGCAGCTGTGCAGTTTGGGGAAGGGGGAAATTACAAGCCTAATCTTGCCAGTAAAAAACAAACACTGTATGTTTGGAAATGTTGTACCCAATATGCCTTAAGAAGCTCTGCTAATGATCAGTTGCTAATCAGTTAGTCTGGTAATAATCAGTTTCCTGGGAAAAGAAGATACAATCACCACCCACCTCAGGGAGGAGTTCTAGTAGATACATTTTCTTTTACATGGGAAACTAAAGTAAGCTTATCACTTACTTTAGTAAGTAAATAGAGTATAGATTGTGTTTTATTATTAGATTTTGTACTGTTTTATGGCAGGGATCCTGTTCTTTAAACAGCTGCATTAAAAACAGAATTTTGCTTTTTCCATCACCGAAGCACACCAGGCCTTTTCTGCTCATCACATTGGGAAAAGAGCCTGCAGCCTTCCCCAGACACACACCGTTTTCTTATCCTCAGACCTCCTAAAGGAGCCAATATTGCCTCCATTGTGAAAATCGTGCTAACTTACATGGCTACATGTTCAGTTTCCAGAAAATCCAACAGGGGTTCCATGGGGTAGTCTGAGGACATGAAAACAGGGGGTGGGGGAGGCTGAAACCACTTCTATCCATGTACCATGGTTGTGAGCAGATAAGGATTGGCATCTGGGAAGCACAAAATCTCATCGCACATCGCACATTGACATTGACAGAGAGGTTGTGGAGAGGCATCTGGCTGCATTGGATGAATACAAATCCCCTGGGCCGGATGGGGTACACCCAAGAGTGCTGAAAGAACTTTCTAGAGAACTTGCAGAACCCCTGTCCATCATCTTCAAGGCCTCCTGGAGGACTGGGGATGTGCCACAAGATTGGAGAAGAGCAAATGTTATCCCAGTCTTTAAGAAAGGGAAGAAGGATGACCCAGGAAACTACAGGCTGGTCAATCTGACTTCTGTTGCTGGGAAGATATTAGAACAGATTTTAAAGGCATCAGTCTGTAAGCATATGAAGGACCACTCAGTGATCTGGGGAAGTCAGCATGGTTTTGTTCCTAACAGATCTTGCCAGACCAACCTGGTTTCCTTCTTTGATCGAGTGACCAGCTTACTGGATCGGGGGAACTCTGTTGATGTGATTTATCTGGATTTCAGTAAAGCTTTTGACATTCTGATGGGCAAACTGGAAGACTGTGGAGTGGACTATAGGACAGTTTGGTGGATAGGGAACTGGTTAGAGGACCGCACTCAAAGAGTGGTGGTCAACGGCATTTCATCAGATTGGAGGGAGGTGTCCAGTGGGGTGCCGCAGGGCTCGGTTTTGGGCCCAGTACTTTTCAATATTTTTATCAATGATCTGGATGAAGGAGTGGAAGGACTGCTCATTAAATTTGCTGATGATACCAAATTGGGAGGAGTAGCAAACACCTAAGAAGATAGAATTAAAATTCAACAAGACCTGAATACTCTGGAGAAGTGGGCAGCTGTGAATAGGATGCAATTCAACAAAGACAAGTGTACAGTATTACATCTGGGCCACAAAAATGGGAAGCACAAATACTGGGTGGGGGATACACTTCTGGGCACTAGTATATGTGAAAGGGATCTTGGGATAAGAGTGGACTGTAAACTAAATATGAGCAGTCAGTGTGATGCGGTGGCAAAAAAGGCTAATTCAATCTTGGGTTGTATCAAAGGGGCCATAGCATCGAAATCGCAGGAGGTCATAGCCCCTCTCTATACTGCCTTGGTCAGGCCACACCTGGAGTATTGTGTGCAGTTCTGGAGGCCTCACTTCAAAAAGGATGTGGACAAAATCGAGAGGGTGCAGAGGAGAGCGACGAGGATGATCAGGGGTCTGGAGACTGAGCCCTACGATGAAAGGCTAAGGGCCTTGGGAATGTTTAGTTTGGAGAAGAGGAGGTTGAGGGGGGGACATGATTGCTCTCTTTAAATAATTGAAAGGCTGTCATTTGGAGGAGGGCAAGGAGCTGTTCCAGTTGGCAGCAGAGGGTAGGACGTGAAGCAATGGGCTTAAATTACATGCACAAAGGTACCGGCTGGATATTAGGAAAATCTTTTTCACGGTCAGAGTAGTTCAAAAGTGGAATCAGCTGCCTAGGGAGGTGGTGAGCTCCCCCTCACTGGCAGTTTTCAAGAAGAGGCTGGATGAATACTTGTCAGAGATGCTTTAGGCTGATCCTGCACTGGGCAGGGGGTTGGACTAGATGGTCTGTATGGCCCCTTCCAACTCTATGATTCTATGATTCTATGATTCTATCTAAGACAAAGTATTTGTTTCATCCCCCAATTAATATGGGGACTTTGTAATGTGCAGATTTACCACTACTCATTCCCTCACTCTCTCTTACAAAGTGTAGAGAAACCCAACCTTCTCTAACTATCTGGACAGAGCCAAGATGAAGAACAGGAACATCTGACAATAGATAGCCAATTGCCCTGCCCCACTTAGGAGAATTGAAGCATAAGCCTTCTTGCCCGACGGAGAAGTGACTTTCTTCCCAAGCTATCACAGCTTTACCATCCAAGGACCAATAAAGCCTGCCTTTTCTTCTTGGCAATTTGTCTCTGTGCAGAATAAATTGAATATGTAATTTCATTTTCTCTCTTGGAGCATTAACAACCTTGCAATTGTTCAGATTCACGATGAAGACAACAAACAAGTAATTACCGACAAACTGATATTGCTGTCGAGAGAAGAATGCAATTGATTTTAATTTCTTGTCAGTCCTGTTTACACTTCTGTTGCATTAGACATAATAAAGTGCTACAGTATATTATAGTCCGCCATAATTTTTTTTTTAAAAAAAAATCAAGCCCACAAACTGCCTCCTCTGTTGAAGAACATGCCTTCTTCGTTGTGTGCCTGGGCCTCCTTTTTCACTCTGGAGAACTAAATTCTTTTCAGAATGTTCCTGTGGGAGGCTGAGCACAGGCTCAGACACTGTTTGAAACTTCATAGAACTCTCTGGAAAGATTTAGGCTGAGAGCTCATTCCTGCTATAATCCCCTTTCAAAGGCTTCCACTTAGTTCTGAATAAGGACAAATAAAGAGATTGGGGGAATTGGGCATAACCTTGAACATTTGACAGTAGGAAAAAGGTACATTTGTGTAACCTAAAGACTCATATGAACAAAAAGTACATACTGTGGTACGGGCTGCAGCAGACTTTGTAAAATGACGCTATAGGTGACTGAATTGTGGAACAAACATTATAGTTGTACTCAAAATGGCTGCAACAGTTCTCCACTGGTATTCCCCAAATTGCTTTCCTTCATGCATCCTGGAACTCCTAGAGCACTTGCTGTTCTTACAGCAGTGAGCAAATTGGATGCCATTTTCATGAGATCTAGCAGTATACACTGCCAAAGATATTTTGCAATATTCATTTCAAAACAGATGTTCTTCACAGCTCAGAACTCATTCATTGTCACGTAACATTCCACTCTAAAAAACAGCACAATTTCAAAATTCTATACACACCAGCAGTCATTGGATGCAGTTCCCAAATGAAGTAGACAGTACTGTCTCTCTCAAATGAGGGACAGCTGGCACTTCAATGCCGTTCTAGGTACAGATTCTGTACACATTAAGAATCTACGCATACAGACCCCAAGCAGTACATAATGCAACAGCCTAGCTCCAAGAGATTAAAGAGGGAGAATTGGGCAGCAAGGGGGTAGATGGTGTGTTAAGGGAACAAGCGAATTGATTTGGTTTTCTAATTTAAACTTAGGAGCATCACAGACAAGGTTAGGCGCTTGAAAGTCTAATTGATTTCAATGAGAGAGTTAAGCATATACATAGCTCTCTCCTTTTGAAATCAAAGGGATTAAGATGTGCTTAATTTTGGCTGGATTGAGCGCCGGCCTCTGTTTGCATCATATTACATCTTTCAATAGTAAGTAGATATCCAGGAGCAACATACCATTGTCCATGTGTTCCCCTCTTTTCCAACTTCCTATATACATAGGTTTTCCTGTCTAATAGGCTCTACTATCTAATGGGGCCTCCAGGAGACTCCAGAAGCACCTGGTGAACAACAGACAATCCACAGCCACTGAGGAGATAGTCTTTGCTATAGTACTAGTTTCAGGTGGATTGGTCTGTAGTAGAAGAGCAAGAGTCAGGTCCAGTAGCACCTTAAAGACCAATTAGATTTCCTGAGTATGAATTTTCAAGAGTCAGAGCTTTGATGAAGGGAGCTTTGACTCTCAAAAGCTCGTACCCTGGTAATTTAGTTGCTCTTTAACGTGCTACTGGACCCAAATTTTTCTGTAGTACTAAGTAGTGGTCCGGCCTCCTGCGGAGGGCTCTCCTATTAGCTCCCAAGTGGAAAGGGTAGCTGGCCATGTTGATCTTGATTGTTTGCTAGTCTGCCCAAGGCAGGCAAATTAATAAAGGTGGGTAGAATTCTCCCCCACCTTTGTAGCCCTTTGGGCTAAAAAATAATCAAGGATTGAACTTATTTAAAAAACAGTGCCAACTTTCTCTTATAGTACTGTACTACCTCTGAAGGCACGTTGCTCATTTGAAAGCTTCCCTGGGTCTGCCTCGCTGTGTGAGTGGACCTTCTCCCATACAAACCTCTATTCACTTTGGTCATCTTTGGTGGTCCTGCTTTGGATGGCCCCACCCATCTGAGGCAACCCAGGAGATGGCCTTCTCAAGTCATGGCACCAAAACTTTGGAATTCTCTTCCCAGGGATATTTATCTGTCCCCCTCTATTACTGTCTTCAGCCAGTTGGTTTTGTTTTGTTTGGCATACTCCCAACTCTTATTGGCCCCCTCCCCTGTATTTTGTGTTGTGCTTTTGTGTGTGTTTCTTTATTGAATGACCTTTATACTTTTTAAAATGTTGTTTTAATTTTTTTAGTGTTTTAATGTTTGATTGGGAACCTATTTGGGTAGAAAGACAGCACATAAATATTTTTGAATAAACGAATGAATGAATGAACAAATGAACAGGCCAAAGTCCAAAAAGAATGCTGGAAGCCATTACCCTGAAGTACAATTGTTGCCAAGTAGGCCCCCTCCCCTGCTTTAAGGCCTGCCATGAACTGTGTTAAAGTTTCCTGCGCTGCTGTTTCACTGCTGCACAAAGATTGCTTTGCACGTGTGTGTTCTAATACACGTGTCAGTTTCCTGCCTGCGTGTCAATTACCCTTGCTGCTGCTATAGACTGTGTAGTTTACTGACTCCATGTTTGGGTGACTGCACAAAGGACTCTCTTTCTGGGCAGCCCTGCCCAGACCTGTATCTGGATTTCCCAGTGTGTGTTTGGACTTTCTTACAAGTGTTCCCCGTGCCTGCACTACCATCTACCACGGACCGTGCCTGTTCCCTGCTTTGGACTGTGTTTTAAAGTGTTGTTCCCGCTGCCTCCATGGAAGCCTGCCTCATATGGGCCCAAGCCGCTGCTAGCAGCCGGGCGCCTGCCGGGGAAACCTCCAGCGAGCCTGGCTAGGCGCTCCCTGGTCAGTTCCCGCCTGGAGCCTCCCGCGGGTAGGTCGCCGAGCTTGCCCTCGCTACCGGGCAGCCTGCTATCCAGCCCCAGCTATGCCCAGCCGGCATCCATGTTCTCAGGCAGACAGAAGACCCTGGGAAGAAGACTGCTTTGAGAAGCCATTTCGGCAAAGCGGGCACACCACGTCCGCAGCGAGAGCCCCTCGCCCCGCTCTGCATATCTTAGGAGCCGCCCCGGAGAAGGAACTAAGTGCCGACCATCCCAAGCACTTAAAGAATGCATCTCAAAGAAACCTCCGCATTCCAAAGCTGATGACATCAGGACAAGCCCTGTCCGCTGGAACATCCTTTCAGCCCACTTGGATTTCCCCCTCCCTCTTTTGTCCCCTCTTCCTGAGGTGTCACTTATCACAATCTGATTACCAAAGTGGCCCATCCAAGCCATTCAGTAGCCCATTAGACCCTTTGTTTTAATCTGTGAGAACCACCAAGTACAGCACCAGCCCCAGGGTACGTTTTGGGGTATTTAAGCTGGTCTCCCAGACCACTCGGTGCCTCGGCCATTCCCATCCAGAACCCCTCGCTGTCTGTGGCTTAGGCCATTCCTATCCAGACCCCCCCCCCTTGCTGCCCGTGGCTTAGGCCATTCCTATCCAGACCCCCCCCCCCCTTGCTGCCCATGGCTTAGGCCATTCCCATCCAGAACCCCTCGCTGTCCGTGGCTCAGGCCATTCCCTATCCAGACTTCCTTGCTGTCCGTCTGTGGTTCCAGTGCTGGCATTGGGCCACCTCGCTGTTGTGTCTCTGCTTCGCTCCAGGATTGTGAGTATTTCCCTTACCATCGTTGGGAACCAGCTAATGCGAACGTCTCTGTATTTCCTACTCTATATTTCTTAGACCTTGTATGTTCTTTGTATGATTGTGCAAGCTAGGCTTACGCTACACTCAATACACGTGTTTGGACCTTACTCCTTGTCTGCCTCTTTTTCACTCGAGTGTCTGGGATCGGGACCTCCGTAAACATAGGTTATGATCCTCGCTTAATATTAATAGTTACAGACTGCTACAGCTAATTCCCCATTATAACAAAGAGCAGTTCTGGTAACAGTTTACTGGTGGAGAATGCGGGCATAACCCAGTTTGTGTGAATCCACGTGAGTCGACACGCGTGTCTTCGGCGAACTGACTTAGAGGAAAATTTTCCAGACCTCAGTGTAAAGAGCGCAATTTTAGCTCAGGGAATTAAAAGTGTGAGTGTGTGTGGCTCTAGCGAGCATTTCTATCTTGTGGGTTGGCTTTTTCCCCATTTCCTCCTTCAGCCAGCTTTGGACTACTTGCCTTTTGTGGTGCACCGCGAGGCCCTCCAGCCGTTATAACCGGTGTACTGTGGGTGAGGACCTCTGAACTGGTGAAGTTCCTGGCCACTTTCCGGGCCGCCTAAACGCGTCTATGTGGGTGGGATCCCAGAAGTAGGCTCTATAGATTTATATACTTCCTGAAGCAGCACATATAAAATTCTTTTCCGCCCTCCCCCGTCTCTCCTAAGTCCGTCCAAACCCCGCTCCTGCCAGCACTTAGGCTTCAATCCCCGCTCCGGAGGAAACGTGAAGGGATCGATAGTCCGTTTGGTTGTTCAGTCAGTTTAGCTTTGGGAATCTAAAGCCAGGTTCCTGAAGCCCCGCGGCAGCCTGCCGCACCGTGCTTAAGAGTTTTAAGTTAGACTCTTGGGCGCTTTTCCGCTTGCGAGTTTTAGGTCAGACTCGTGGGCGCACCTCGCTTGGGAGTCAGTGGGACTCTTGGGCACACTTTCGCTTGAGAGTTGGTAGAACTCTTGAGCGCTTTTTCCGCTTGGGAGTACCGTGGTTTTACTCCTGGGCACTTTTGCTTGGGGACTTGCAGAGGCAGTCCTTGAGCGCTTTTAGTCTTTTGGTCTTGGCTTGGAGACAGTTTAATCGTTTGTCTCTGAGCACGAGGCCTGGGGACACTTTGAGTATAGTTCTTGGGCAGAGAGCTTGAGAGCAGTTGTGGCTTCTGAGCAGAGGCTTGGGAGCATTTCTGGTTGCCTGAGCAGAGGCTTGGGAGACCCCTTAATTGCAGTTTCTGAGCAGAGGCTTGGGAACACTTTTTGGTTTTCTGAGCGCATAGGCTTGGGAGACCCCTGAGCTTTGGCTTCTGAGCAGAGGCTTGGAAGCACTGAGCGTTTTTGTTCTTGGGCTTAGAGAGCTTGAGAGCACCCTCTGAGCCAGTAAACTTTTCCTGGTCCCGTGGCTTGTAGGCAAGCTTGAAACGGGAATAGGAATTTTCCCTTCTCCCCCGGTGGAGAAGAACCGAGTGTAGGACCCTTAAAATACCCTTGTGAACCTAAAAGTAGGACCTTAAAACCCCCTGGTAAAAACCCTTGAGGACCTGAGGGAAGGATAAACCTCCCAAAAGGAACATAGAGAGGAAGAAGTTGTTAAAACCCTTGAGCAGCTTTAATCGCCCCACCCCTGGTGTCGCTGATCTACTCTTTAACCTCCCCCGAGGTCAGCCTTAAACTAAAAGGAAAAATGTACCGGGCAAACCCCACCGTGCCCCGCCTGGAGAAGTGGCTAGTGAAGAAGGGAGATTGCCCTTGGGAAGCCGGTTCCTTCAAGGGACCCGACCCACTCCAGATAGTTAGAAGCGCCTTCCAGGACTTCTGTGACAAGGAGAAACCTAGGTCTAGCAAAAAGGACAGATATGGAGCCTGGGCACTTTTCACCGCCCTGCAGGACAGCGTGTCCCTAATTAGCAAGTTGCAAACAGCACAGGAGGAGTTAGAGGAGAGGTCAAAACGAGAGCAGGACGCCCTGCATCTAGAAATCCAGACTCTCAGGGCCAAACTAGTCGAACAGGAAAGAGACCATGAGGAGAAAGCAGTTGAGTGGCGCGCCGAACGCGTCAATTTCATATTAGAGAAGCAAGGACTAACTACCGCCCTCCAGGACGCTCAGCACAAGGCTGAAGCGGCCACCGCTCGTGCCGATATGGCTGAGCACGCATTAACGGAGGGACAAGAAGAGATTACTAAGCTCACCCATGCCGCCCGGTTCATGGCGGACCACAACCAATCTAAAACCGCAGCCGCGGACCATTCAGCTTGTAAGAGGGAGCTAGAGGCCCTAAAGCGACACTTGGGGATGCAACAGGCCGTAATTTCCGCCGTGCACCCCTCAGCCCTCTTGGCCCTCCCAGAAGATAGTAAGGATAGCTGGGCATCTCAGTCGTCCCAACCCGAGGAAGCCCCACAGCCCCTCCACCCAATAGCTACTAAGGAAATTGTATCCATGGACGAGGATGGCAGGAAGACAGACCGGGTCGTTAAAGAAACCCGCAATTGGAGGCCTGATGAGCTCCAAGCCATAGCAGACCGCATGGGACCCCTAAACCGAGACACGGCCATCCAGTGGTTCACCCATGTGACCACCTCCCAGCCCTCCGCTAGTGGTTCCGATGTGGCCCAGCTGGCCCGCCAATGCGCCGCCCCTGAGATAGTTTCGGCCCTCAATGCCTATATTTCTAACCGAAGGTTAGCCACCCGCAGTCAGTACGGAGCAATTAAAGAGATCTGTGCATTCCTGTGGCCCACCAAAAGCTTGAAAGCCCTGTATATTGCGGAGTCCCAGAAACCTGGGGAGGACCCAGAGGCATATTTAGCCAGAAAGCAGCTTCTTGCTGAGCTAGCAGATGAAGTAGATTTAGATGCAAGCGATGTACCCGACTTTGACGAATTAGAATTCAGGAGAGCAGTCTTAGATGGACTCAATAGTACCACCCGCCTAGCACTAGCAGGAGTGGAGCCCGGGAGCATCTCATGGGGAGACCTGGAAGCTCGCATCAGAAGCATTGCTGGCCTGTTGCGAGAAACCGGCGCCATCCGCCATGTGAAGTCCCCGGCCTCCCATAGGAGAGAGAGTGAGCCCATCAACACAGTCACGTATGCCAACCATGGTCCCCACTCCCAATATCGGCCCCAAGGGCATAGCTCGTACTCGGAGCCTAGAGGTGGCATCTTGCGTGGGAGAAGCGGTAGCTTCACTCGGGGCCGCAGCCAGAGGGACTCTCATCCAGGAGTAACCTTTGTGCCCACCCCCAGTCACTACCCTTCCTCCCCACAGGGACCCTCTGAGCCCTGGAGACCTGCGCTGCCCTCGGCGCCCCCGCCCCCTCGGGCACCTCACCCCTACAATCACCAGGTCTACCCTCCCCCAAGTCAGGCTGACCCCTGGAGACCGCAGCCAAAGGACCATGAGGAGCCCTCTGACCTAGGCGGCCCGCCGCCAGCCAGGGACTCACTCCGCTGGGAACTCTGGAAGCGGCTCAAGGATCATGGGGCAGACATGGAGCTCTTCCACCAGCAGCCCACTTCAGTTCTTCTCTCTGCCCTTCTAGACATCTTTGGGAAAGGCCCTCCCCAACATACACAGCCAGTGGCTACAGTAAGAGGAGAGCCGCCACCAGCTGGGAACCCCTTTTTCCAATAGGGATGCCCGGGGGTCACACATTATTCTCCCCACTTAACTGCCCGTGGGAGAAAACCAAAGGTTGAGGCTAGCCTTCGACCTCCGGGAACTAAAAATAGCTGGAAACTTAAAAGAGAGAAGGAAAGATTCCAAAGGGTGATTCGCACCCAGAACCCAGCACCAACTCTGCCAGACACCTCTGAAAGAAACCTGGCAGAGCTGCAAAATAAAATTCAGGAGCTCATAAGTGTAAATAGGGAACAGAATTTAAAAATAAATGATCTTAATAAAGAGAATGAGGAATTAAAAGAAAAATTAAATGCTTGCACAACAGAGAAAGAGCAGCTCCACAATAAATTCCTTAGCATGCAGACTTTGCTGGAAAACCAGAATAATGAAACTGCCACTTTAAAAACCCTGATGCAAAATCTCCTAGAATCCCAGAGACTCACTGAGGTCAGATTAAAGACTTTAGAGGAACAATCAGTGATTGAATCAGCACCCCGCCCCGCCAAAGGCAGTGAAACAGGTAGTCAGTCACCTTTGCCTCCAATTTCTGCCTCAGCCCCCATGCCCAAGAAGCCAGAATTCACTTTAGCCTCTGAGCATGTGCAGAGTTTAAAAGTCATTCCCCAAGAAATTGTCTTGGCTCCCATAGACTGCCCCCAGCCAAGCTGTACACAGCCCACCGTGACAGTGCCCTCTTGCAATGACCCTGGAAACCAAACAGACGAGAGTAAGAATGCAGTTCCTTTAAAAGAATTAAATTGCTTTGAAAAACCAGTGCTTGCAACTACACACCAAATAACTTTCTCTCAGCCTTCCCTGACTAACACCCCTGAAGAAAACCTCATGTTGTGCCTGTGTGGTTTAGTAGTGCTTGAGCTAATTCAAAGACATTTGTGTATCTGTTTCCACGTTTTAAAAGGCTCAAGCCCAAAACTTAATGAAAAGGTAGAGCCTCCAGCAGTAAGTGCAGTCAGGAATGTAATAATGCAAGTGAGCAAACTCCAGAAAGAATCCCAGTTGCTAGCAACATCTAAAACAGACTGTTCCCACTCAACGTTGCACCCCCACCCCTCATTGAAATGGAAAAGCTGGCCAGACCAGGATTCTGACCTCCTCCCCATTCTTCCTTTTGTCCTCTCCCAGGCTGAAGTAAGCCCAAATAAATGTAATCACTGGTTCCCTGTCAGAATTTGGAAGGGATTGGAACCAGGAGTGGAAAAGCCACCTTAAGGAGACTTGAGTTCAAGTCCCTGCAGCCCCCGTCCCTTTTCGTTGTGCAGTCTTAACTTTATATGTGTGTGAACCTGAAGCCCAATTCCCTTTTGAAATTAGATGTAAAAAGCCAACTTGGCTTCATATAATCATTTTGTGTTTTTGTTATTTCTTGTCAGTTCTATCCTTTAACTTTCTTAGGCGGGCCCCACAGTTGGGACCCTTGGGGAAGACACGGCAACCAAAGCCAAATAGGACCACCACCGAAAGTGATTCTTAATTGGATTTAAGCCGCATGTTCGGAAAAAATTACACAGGCAAAAGAGATTTGCTGTATGTGAAAGTGTTTGGAGAGGCTTTAGCCCAAAAGTGAATGCATTCTTCCAACGTTGAAACCACCAAAAAAGGTGATTTCTTTGTTTGAAAATATTTCACAGCCGTGCTGGTGAAGATCCCGCATCTACGTAGATTCGGGGTCTCACCTGCCAGACCCACGCTTTCGCATGATGGTCGGCTTTGGCTTTGAGGGCCGTGCCTCCCCTGGAAAAGGACCCCCAGATAGCCCAACACCTCTCTTTTACTAATGTTTATATTCGTCATGGTGAGTTGCTGTACGGCGCCACCAGCCAGTACGCTTTAGTGCAAAGGTAAAAGACCCGCCAGTATTTTGTAAATATGTACCCTCTGGAATGTGTTATTGAGGTGCGTTCGCCACGCACAAGGGGCAGCGTACCTCATTTACATAGCCAGGATCCCCCGCGCCAAGATGACCCCCGATTCACCCAGACTCAGTGGCGCCGGCAGATCTCGGCCGCCTCCGCCGCTTTTCGATAAACGCCGCCGAGCGCCCTCGGCTCCACTTCGGCCCTTTCCGCCAGCAGCCGCCCGCCCCACGTAATCTTTTCCCTTGCCCGTACCGTACAAGGGAAAAGAAGGGGGGGAGACATATTGAAGTTATAATAAAGCCCTGCCAGGCCTTCCAAGTAAGGGCAACCTGAAAATAACCCACGCCCGTGTGCTTTTGCTTTGTGTGTTTCTTTCTTTTAACATGAAAATGGGGCCTCCCGAGGGAGTCCCTCCAAAAATTGATCCTAGGAAAAAATATGGTCCGCCGAAATACATACATGAGGTCCTGCAAAAAAAGCAGAGGGAAAAAGGCAAAGCAAAAGCAAACCATCATAAAACATACCTTCAACCCTAACCACCCCTACTTAAAAATTATTTTAGAAAAAAGGAACGAAGGTCTCCTTTAGCAGCAACCTTTAGAGTTGCTGGAAACCGCTCTTCAGTTTTTTTCCTTTCAAAACGGCAGGGCCAGGCCGAGCCGGACCGATAGCTCTCAGCCCGCAAAGTAAAAGCAGCCCGCCGCCAAACAAGGGGCACCTGGAGGCCACATAGTTCAGGCACCCAGAGACCCCTGGGGCGAGTTTGCATAATCCCGCCTAAGGCACAGCCGACCCTTGCCCGACGCAAAGACGTCCCCCCTGAAATATACATGCTTCAGAAAGGAACCTTCGCACAGGAGCTCCCCAGAGCAACAAGCTGGAAGGCTCGCTTAGTGCTCTGGGACTTCTCGTTCGAGCCCCAATCAGTAAGAGTGCTGGCAGAAAAAACCCCTCTCTTTTTCCCTACTTCACTTTATTTTATTTTGCTGCAAGAAACTCAGGGAGCCTGTACTTATATCCGCAGGTCTCCCCAGGATATTTTCACTACAGAAAGGGAAAAGAAGGCCAGGAGATGAGGCACCTGGCTACTCTGTGTTTGCTCGTGCTGGCAGGCACCCTAATAGAGGGACGCCCGTCCAAATTAATGCCCTACCCCCACTGGAGATGTATTAATACACTGGCAGGAAATGAAATGATGGTCTGCAAAGTTGTGCAGCAGAGCAATATGACCACCCCTACGGACCGCACTAACTTTCGCAGTTGCGAAGAACAGTGGATCCGACCCCCAGAGCTTGTTATTTTATGTGTAGGAGTAAAAACTCTGTCTCAAGAATTAGTGTGCTATTCACCTACTGACACAGTGTCACCACTTGCTCCGATTCCTTGTATGTTTCTTCCCCGTATCAGGCCAGCCCCCACTGCAGTCCCGGTGGTAGACAAATATACCACCCTTGCCAACTTCGAAACCTCGCCATTTGTCACTGAGGCTTTCGGACCATACTGTGAAGTTATTTTAGTGTCGGCCGCAGTATGGAAGGCAGGAGACCCCTTTAGAATGACCATCCTACTAGGCACCACTGCCACTGAATCTGCATCAGTCACTATCACGCCCCCTTCAGGTGCAGTTCTCTCCTTTGCTATAGAGCGCTGGGAGAACCTGACCTGGATTGTAAAAGAGGAAGACCTAGCCAAACATGGCCCACCTGATTGGATTCTGGTTCAACAGACGCCCGAATGCCAAACCAAGCCCCTAGTAGAGAAATTTCACCGGCTTGGGCTGCTCTTTGTAAATTTGACTCACGAACCAGGCAATTACTCCCTGCTGATCCGGACCCAGGAGACCCACACCATCCAAATTGACCCTTTGATTGCTAGCAATGAACAATTAAGCCAAGGCGGCACGCATATAGTGGGCTCCCATGTTTTGAAGACTGACATTCGAGAGAGAGTTCTAGTCCGCCCGCAAATGTCTTTAAAAGAGATCCGCATCGACTTAGCTGAGCTAAATGTAACCCAGAGGCTGCCGCAGTGCGCTCCCCATCTGGAGGCCGGTAGCAAGGGTTGGAATGCATGGCTACAACTGTGGATCGATCCCTCTCCTTCTCTCTCGCGTGCCAGACGAAGCATTGCCGACTGGACTGCTCCTGCAGCCGGAGGCTTAGCAATCATGGATTCGGTCAATATTGAGACTCTCGCTAATAAGTTTGCCCATGTCACGACTAGCATCTCCGACTTAGGTAAACCGGTGGTGCAGTCCCTAAATTCCATTTCGAATGGGCAACACGAGATCAGCTCCATTTTAGTTAACTGGGAGAGTCAAATTGAAAGAGATTTTTCTCTGCTGCTCAAAGGAACACAGTCTTTGGAACGCAACATGTCAATAGCCATGGCATGTATGCAAGCCCAACAATTAAATCAGGCTGTGGCCATGGGGCTAATTCGGCAAGCCACGGATGGACACTTGCCCCTGGAAATTAAAAGATTGATTATGCCCAAATTGTCACCCATTGAACTGGAGCTTGAATCCTGGTGGTCTCTTGTAAATTCCTCATTCTCACCGACCACCCAGGAGCTTAAATTATTTTTATTAACGGCCAGTGCGCACGAGTCATTCCACGTGTATCCAGTCGTGCCTCTGGGACTCCAAGTCAGCGACACCGAAGTTCTCTACGCCCGCCACCCCGACCATTGGGCCCGCTTCACCCCGACCGGATGGCAGCTCGTCAGCCTCCAAGGGTGCCAGCATCGAGACCAGACCGGCTTCATTTGCCAGGACCAAGCCTTTGCACCTCATCACCCCTGTGTAGCCCCGCAAGTCGACGCCCTCAATGAGTGCCCTTTCGAGGTCGTCCGGGAGAACAGCTCCGCTGTGGTCTACCTTGGGAAAGGATGTGCCTGCGTGCGAACGGCCTGCGATTTTGTGGTCCTGAACTCGTTCCAGCTGAAGCCCGTGATCCCGGGAGTCAATCGCTGCTTTTGCAACCTGTCTTCGGTAGCAGCCTGTGACTTCACCTACACGGTACCGGTCTGGACCCAAGAAGAGATCCTGGTGGCACCCTCCATCTATCGTTATGTGAAGCCCATTCCCCTTGGCATCGGTCTGGAGCTAATCCACGAGCTCCTGGCCCACCCGCAGCTCCACCGCACCCTCCAGAGCATCCAGAGGGATGGGGACACTACTGCTTTGGTTGTGTCCCACAACGGGAAGGAGATTTTGGATCTTGTCCAGCGGATTAAGACCACTGGAGAGCACTCGTGGTGGGAAACCCTCTTTGGCTGGAGCCCCACCGCCACTGGAATTTACAATTTGGCTTTGCACCCGATCATTGTTATTTTGGCCTTTCAAGTTTTGTTGTGTGCCTCACTCCTTTATTTGGGCTGTTGGAGCCGCCGACAGCTCCAGCAACTCCAACTATCCTACCGTCTGGATCATTACAACCCCGACCTTCTTTTGCCTTAAGGGTCATTCTTGGCGCCCTCCTTTAACCCTTGTTTGTTTTATTGCTAGTGCTGGTATGAACTATGCTTGTATTTTATTATGTGTACGGATCCTGAACCAGCCCCATGGACGCTTTGCTGCTGGACACCGCTCCGAGGCCCTCTTGTGGACTAGGGGGGGACATATTTCTCTGCCCCCCAGCCCACGGCCAGCCTACGAATGACTGCTAGCGGCACTACCTCCATGAGGACTAGAACTGTGTGTCCGAAGCCCTTCTCGCCGCTCATCGACCCTGCTCTGCGGATTGACGCAGACAGCAAGGGGGGGTGGAAGTGTGTTTTGGAACACATGGACTAAGTTTGCTTGTTCCTGTAAATATGCAACCCAGTCCAGCAGCTGTACTGCGGACTGAGCCGTCTGTGATCTTTGGTACTCTATGGTTTTATGAATTTCTTTCCATTGCTTTTATGAATTTTAACTCCCATGAATTTAGCCCCGAACTAGTCCCTCCCTCTATCTACTGCAAGTGCGCCCATGAACTTTATCCCTATGAATTTGATTTTAACCTTAGGAATTGCCTTTTTAACCTGACTCCCTCCGCCGAGGCAGTTCTAGTCTATGAATTTGATTTTAATCCAGCCATATTGATTTGGTTTTTAATTGCAGAGTGTATTTTTCTGCCCCCATGAGCCCTTCCGCCGCCTACCCCTCATGAATTGTTTCCACGCACTTGCTTTTATCCTTGCTGCTTTCAACTTCATGAACTGTTGCTTTTAATCACATATATGTATTTATGATTTTAGCCATGTATGAATTACTCTACCCTTGATGAATTATGCCATGCTTGCACATTTCACTTTACCTTGTATGAATTGCTTTTACTCCTACATTCATGAATTGAACCATGAATTGTCTTTGCTTTTAAATCTTATGCTTATGAATTAATCCATGTATATGAATTGCTCCTGGGTTTTAATGCTTTTAACCCATCATGAATTCCGTATGAATTACCTTCAATCATGAATTAATCAATGTACACCATTATGAATTATTGCTATTTATATGCATGAATTGCTCATTGCTGCCTATACTACTATGAATTGCTATTTATTCTGACGATTGCACGTAGCACACCCCCTGGTGTGAACCCAGAGACCTGCAGCCCATTGGCTGATCTAAATTGCACTTATTCGGTTAGGTGGTTCTCCAAACTAAATTTTTGAGTGACGCCTCCCCCTCCTTCCCTTCCCACTCCTCTTCCGCTCGAAGCTCGACCACCGGACATTGCTGACCACCTCGCCTTTGAAGCCAAGTTCGGAGACCCGCGCGCCTGACGTCCCGGGGTCTCCGAGGGGGGGAATTGTTGCCAAGTAGGCCCCCTCCCCTGCTTTAAGGCCTGCCATGAACTGTGTTAAAGTTTCCTGCGCTGCTGTTTCACTGCTGCACAAAGATTGCTTTGCACGTGTGTGTTCTAATACACGTGTCAGTTTCCTGCCTGCGTGTCAATTACCCTTGCTGCTGCTATAGACTGTGTAGTTTACTGACTCCATGTTTGGGTGACTGCACAAAGGACTCTCTTTCTGGGCAGCCCTGCCCAGACCTGTATCTGGATTTCCCAGTGTGTGTTTGGACTTTCTTACAAGTGTTCCCCGTGCCTGCACTACCATCTACCACGGACCGTGCCTGTTCCCTGCTTTGGACTGTGTTTTAAAGTGTTGTTCCCGCTGCCTCCATGGAAGCCTGCCTCATATGGGCCCAAGCCGCTGCTAGCAGCCGGGCGCCTGCCGGGGAAACCTCCAGCGAGCCTGGCTAGGCGCTCCCTGGTCAGTTCCCGCCTGGAGCCTCCCGCGGGTAGGTCGCCGAGCTTGCCCTCGCTACCGGGCAGCCTGCTATCCAGCCCCAGCTATGCCCAGCCGGCATCCATGTTCTCAGGCAGACAGAAGACCCTGGGAAGAAGACTGCTTTGAGAAGCCATTTCGGCGAAGCGGGCACACCACGTCCGCAGCGAGAGCCCCTCGCCCCGCTCTGCATATCTTAGGAGCCGCCCCGGAGAAGGAACTAAGTGCCGACCATCCCAAGCACTTAAAGAATGCATCTCAAAGAAACCTCCGCATTCCAAAGCTGATGACATCAGGACAAGCCCTGTCCGCTGGAACATCCTTTCAGCCCACTTGGATTTCCCCCTCCCTCTTTTGTCCCCTCTTCCTGAGGTGTCACTTATCACAATCTGATTACCAAAGTGGCCCATCCAAGCCATTCAGTAGCCCATTAGACCCTTTGTTTTAATCTGTGAGAACCACCAAGTACAGCACCAGCCCCAGGGTACGTTTTGGGGTATTTAAGCTGGTCTCCCAGACCACTCGGTGCCTCGGCCATTCCCATCCAGAACCCCTCGCTGTCTGTGGCTTAGGCCATTCCTATCCAGACCCCCCCCCCTTGCTGCCCGTGGCTTAGGCCATTCCTATCCAGACCCCCCCCCCCTTGCTGCCCATGGCTTAGGCCATTCCCATCCAGAACCCCTCGCTGTCCGTGGCTCAGGCCATTCCCTATCCAGACTTCCTTGCTGTCCGTCTGTGGTTCCAGTGCTGGCATTGGGCCACCTCGCTGTTGTGTCTCTGCTTCGCTCCAGGATTGTGAGTATTTCCCTTACCATCGTTGGGAACCAGCTAATGCGAACGTCTCTGTATTTCCTACTCTATATTTCTTAGACCTTGTATGTTCTTTGTATGATTGTGCAAGCTAGGCTTACGCTACACTCAATACACGTGTTTGGACCTTACTCCTTGTCTGCCTCTTTTTCACTCGAGTGTCTGGGATCGGGACCTCCGTAAACATAGGTTATGATCCTCGCTTAATATTAATAGTTACAGACTGCTACAGCTAATTCCCCATTATAACAAAGAGCAGTTCTGGTAACACCCTGAAGTAAGTGTGTGTGTGAAATGTGTTTCCAAATATATGTAAGCAGGCAGGTTAAGGGAAGAAAAGAGAAATGGAGTCCACTAACTCTGAGAACCTTAGTGGGAGAGATTGGGGCAAAGAAGAAGGAGAAGCCCAAAAGTGAGATTTGGAGAGAGACCGCCACAGTCAAAACTGGGACAGAAGAATGTTTAAGGCAGAGGAAGGAACAAGTTGGTGGAAGAATAAGCAGCAGATCTGCCAAGCTAAAGCTCTGAGCAGGGATGGGTTTGGGGTGGGGATGGAAATAGGTCTGCTTGTAAAGTAGAAAGGGGAGAACTGGACAGAGTCAAGGCTGTTCTCCAATAAAGAGAGCGGAAAGGGCAATGCCAGGAGGATGGTCCTAGATTGGCTTGACTGCGAAAGTTTGGATGGCTGCTGGAAGTCATTCAAGGGGGAAGCTGGAGGAATGGGGTTGGTCTCTTGAAGCATAACACTGTTGTGGCAGTTCACCTTGGCAAGGGATTCAGGGAACAAGGATCCTGGTTGAGAAGCATGGCGCTGCAGAGAGCAGCAGGGACAGACTTCAGGAAGTGGTCACCACAGAAAGGGCAGAGGGATGGGGGAGGAGAAGCACTGGGACGCCGTGGAGGGGGTGGGGTCGAGGCGGAGAGGCAGAAGGTTCAAAAGGGAGGTTGGGAGGCAGAAAGAAGCAGACAGTAAGTAGTGAGGATAGAGGGAGAGAGCGAGGTGCAAAGTGCAGGAGGAAAAGGCAGACAAGCAGAGGAGGAAAGAGGCAAGAGGCTCCAGCGAGCTTAGGACTTGACTGTCCAAAACTTATATCATATAAACTAGTGTAAAGGCTCTATTTTGTTTTAAATGAGTATGTTTTTGTAGTTTTAGCAACAAATTAATGTGCACTTTTGTTTAGGGGGAAAATATCTGATGTGGTGATTTAAATTGCTGGTTTAATTACCTTGATTTAAATCAATCAACCTTCCACAAGCTGCTAATCTATTATTGGCCTGAACTGAAAACTTAACAAAACAATTTCAATTAAAACTGAACCAGAACTGGAGCTGAACCTGGACACCTAGTATCTATCTCCTGGTGATCTGGAAGGGTTATGACTAAGATCTTGCCCAATTCCTGTAGAGATGCCTTAATTAATTAATCAGAATTTTTTTCCTTCCGCTATTTCATGATTGGCATTTATTCCTCTCATCCCTGTGGCCAATGATCTTTCATTCTAATTACCAATGTGGTGTAGTGGTTAAGAGCATGGGACTCTAATCTGGAGAACTGAGTTTGATTCCCCACTCCTCTGCTTGAAGCCAGCTAGATGACCTTGGGTCAGTCACAGCTCCTAGCTCTCTCAGCCCCACACACCTCACAGGATGTTTTGTTGTGGGGATAATAATAACATACTTTGTTAACCACTCTGAGTGGGTTTTAAGTCATCCTGAAGGGCAGTATATAAATTGAATGTTGTTGTTGTTGTTGTTATTTCTTCCTTGGTGTTCACAGTATCCAGTGGTATATGTTACTGGCATTTGCATTACATTGTTGGGCTAGAGAGCGCATTTCTTACCTGCTGTGATTTCTCCATAGAGAATGAAAACTCTCCGACTCTCCAGTCCCATCAAACAGATGTGCTATTAATTGACCAGGCTTTCTTTCTAGCCGCCCCAGGAGAGCTCTCCTCTTGGCTGTGCAAAGCATTGGAGGCTGTTAGAGTTAATGCACTATTGATGAGGACTGCAACAGAACTACACAAGCACCTCCTTAAATGGGAAGTATTTTTAGACTCAAGCAGTGCCTGGCCATAAAGAGCCATCAGGATGTGGATCTTGGCTGAATGTTGTAAAGCATATGCCATTTTTGCATTGTGATATTTCAGCAGTTGCTTTATGGTACATAGCTTTACTGCAGTTTGCGACACTAAATCAGCAGATAGCTGGCTTTCAGTCGTAGTCACTTTCTACAATCATTTAAAGCTGTCAGGTGTAACTGGGACTCCACACCAAGCTCGAATTACTGCTTACACATTCTAAGTTTTATATTGGATCTTACAGATATTTGGTGTATAGTCTATAACTAAGTAAAAGTATTTGTTTTAATTTGCAGTTTTCACAGGCCAATGTTTTTTGATGAGGAGGATAAGGTTTTCTGGTGCAGTGGGAACCAATAAGAGCTTTCAGAGGTCAGATTTCCTGAAAGGAAAGAGTTGTGTTTTTTTTGCTGGTGCTGCTGTGGCTAAAATAGCTACACATGACTATATAAAGGAATTTAATATGAGTCAGTGGTATCTTAGGACACTCATCCTGAAAAGCTATCCTATTTCCTGGAGGCTAACAAATTATAAAGTCCGTAAAACACAAGAATAAAACCTTACCATTGATGGGCTAAAATATTTGCCATTTTTTGTTCCCTTACAACACCTGCTTCACCAACATCTGGTACTCATATTGAACTGGTTACCCTGCTAAAAGTATGTTTGTGGTCCAATCTCTTCTGTAACCTTGCAGAAGTTTCTTTTTTTTTTTTAATAAGTGAGACCAAAAAGCCAGTCAAGACTAGAGATGGGCATGAAGAGCAATACAAACTTTAAAAAGCCACAAACAGCCCAATCTGCTGTTCGTGAGCAAGCTGTTCATGAGGCCCCATCCTAAACGAACAGGTGGTCATTAAAAGCCTTGTTCGTTGCCTTCGGCAGCGTTCGGCAAGCCAGATAGTCTGGTGCCTGCTGCAATCAATCCCCTTGGCAACCGGAGGGAGGGACTGAATGTCTGAACCCCTTCTGATTTTCCTTCTGGCTTTAACCCTTCAAAGTACTTCCAGCAGAGAGTCCCATTTTTGCCACTGTGAAGAGAAAATGACAACAAAGGGGGAGACCCATGCATCATGCCTTTCCCGGGGTGCAACCTCTCTGAACCTTGGGAGTTCTTTTTTTAAATTTTTTTTTTATTAATTTTCCGTTTTTTAAATATAACAAACCTTGGAAGTTCCTTGGAGGACAGTGAGGACTATGTCCCCTGCAAATTTGGTGGGTATTGGACATTGGGAAGGTCAGTTTGTAACCCCTCGAAGTAGCTGCCTTCCAACAGGCAGTTCCATTTTTGTCACTGTGAAGAGAAAATGACAGCAAAGGTGGGGGCGACACATGGATCATGCCTTTCCCGGGGTGCAATCTCTCTGAAACTGGGGGGTTCTTCAGAGGACAGTGAGGACTAAAGGGGGAGAGCCATGGATCATGCTTTTCCGGGGTGCAATCTCTCTGAAACTGGGGGGTTCTTCAGAGGACAGGGAGGACTGTATCCCCTGCAAATTTGGTGGTTATTGGACATTGGGAAGATTCTCCCAGGTGCGATAGGGACGGGGAGAATCTCCCCACCTCTCTTGCACTGGGCAGGCAGCCTGGCTGTGCAACTGCTCTCCCGGCCCTTTAAACTATCAGCTGGCAGTCGGTAGGGGGAATTCCACCCCGCCACATGCCAGCTGATAGTTTAAAGGGATCTTTAAAGGGCCAGGTAAGTGGGTTTGAGGGGAGGGGGGCTAAGTGGGGGGGTTGGGGTTGGGGGTGGTTCTGGCCCCCACAAACAATTAACAACGAACATGTCCGGGAACAGTTCATGTTCGTCCATGTTCGTTGTTTGTTGTTTGTGGATGGCACCGGACGTTGAACACAGTGTTTGGGGGGGGGGGGTTCCATTTGTGCCCATGTCTATTCATGAAGCCCCATTGTAAAGGAACAGGTGGTCATTGCAAGCCTTGTTCGTTGCTGTTGGCATGTGGCTGAGACATGGCATGTGGCTGAGTAGTACCATCTTATTTTTGCTTAATTTGCCAGTCTCTCTGCTTCATACTTATCTTGTCTGCAGCAGAGTTCAAGATAAAGCAACACAGTGCCAACCCCCAGATAAATTTAACTTTTGCTACTCCACAAGGTAAAGCTAGTTCTCTGTGCAAGCACCGAGTCATTACTGACTCATGGGGGGACGTGGCATCATGACGTTTTCTTGGCAGACTTTTTATGGGGGTCCCTTTCCTCTGCTTACCATGGGGGACTTTTAATTTTTTTAAAAAAATCAGTACAAGAATATCATTTTACGAGGTATGATTGTACCAGTAGATGTAGTAGTTTCTCTGAATTTCTAGTTTTCATTTAAATAAAAAAAAGGTCTCTATCCCCTTCCCTTGCAGAGATATAGAGGAAGAGACATATCTCCACAAGGCAAGGGACAAAAGACTTATTTTTTTAAAAAAATGAAAGCTGGGAATTCAGAGAATCTGCTACACCTGCCAGTACAACAGTGTATCAATATAACAATATGCTAGTGCCAATGTTTTTTTAAAAAAATGCAAAAATCTTGGTGGCCCAGGGACAGGGGTGCTACTTCTGGAGGATTGGGGCAAGGAAACTGCGGGGGAAACATTGCTGCTGCGCTTTATCAGCAGCTGCACCAGCAATGGGGAAACCATACAATCCTGTCGCTGTGTTGAAGACACCAACATGAATGCTGTTTTAAGAATGTTCAATGAGCCTACAAGAAGAAGGACAAAACATTGAAAAGATGCCAGTCAAGGAAAAACAAAAGCAAAGAGACTATCACAAGAATGTCAAAACTATTTTGCAAAATAAGTGAATAGTTTGACTGATATAACACCTATTATAGTCCTTACATTCAGCAGTCAACTTCCAGGAGGGTTATGGCAGGAAGAGACCTTAATTATTGTGGAATGTAGATGAAATAAATGTAGTAGTGCTCTTACTTGGAAATACCCCTTTCCTCCTCCATGTTCATGTTTTATGCTCCACGTGCATGTTTTATGCTCCACATATAAATGAACTGCAACCCTTTTGCTGCTTCCCATGCATGTCAGTCATTGGTCAGTCATTGACAGAGAGCTTCAGCTCTCTTTATCTTGGGGAAGGATGGGGAATCTCTCACAAATCTCAAAGTGCAGAGAAAATGTGGAAGCAGTGGCTATAAAATCTGCTATAAAGCTGAGGGAAGTGTACAGAAACAGTGCAATAAATGCAAGGATCACTTCCATCTGTCACTGCATTGACTGTGCATTTTATTCAGCAAGAGAACTGGCATGTCTAACGGGATGTACTTCAGTATTCTATTAGAATCATGCTTTACATCATAGGATTAGGACCACAGTGAGAGGTAGTCAGAAAGGAAAGAGGCTGTCCTATGTTCCACTTGGAGAAGCATGGACTGAGTTGGGAGATGGAAAAGTATAAATCAATTTATAACACTTAACTGGATCTAACTTTGCAGTATCACTGGAGAAGTGTTGCTTCACCTGTAGGGGATCTTTGAGTGCTAAAGCACTCAATCACTGTGAAATACAGGGAGAATAAAACCACAGAAAACCAGCAATAAAGTGTTAAATGTAACAAAAATGTATTTGCAGTCCACTGCAGTATTCCAGCACCTTTAATATTCCTTGCCTTGTTCACATTCTGAATACGCTAATGAGCAAATGTTGATTTGGGGGTATTCATACTTTGGACTTAGATCCAGAGGAGTTAACCGTGTTAGTTTGTAGTAGCAAAATAGTAAAGAATCCAGTAGGACCTTTAAGACTAACCAACTTTATTGCAGCTGACAAAGAGAGATGTGGCTCTCGAAAGCTTATGCTACAATAAAGTTGGTTAGTCTTAAAGGTGCTACTGGACTCTTTAATACTTTGGGCTGTGAAGCCAAGTAGCCACAAGTAATGTGGAGAACTATCCTTTCAGCCTGTGTCCTAGGAGTGAGTTATCCATAGTTATGGAGTCTTTTTTCTTCCTGAAGATCGCAGTGTGGTGTTAATTAAGTCCCAGGGGTCTGCATGTTGACACCACTCCCAGAAGTGATGTTGTCACATCGTGCCAGGAGCACGCCCTGGGAGACCTGTTCCCGTGCTTTCCCCCCCACCGGCCAGGTGAGTGGTGTGGAAGGGGGGGAGAGGGGAGCAGAGATCCTCTGCCTGCACTGAGGGAACAGCAACCCTATCACAAATAAAGACTCAACAAAATGAGGAATGGCTTGAAACAATTTTTATTTGAACAGCAACTAACTCATCTTGTGGAGAAGTCTCTAAGCCCTGTTCCAGAACCATCTAATGTATGTTGGAAGAGGAGGAGTCAGCACTGTCCCTTTCCTCAGCTTTCAGAGTGGGATAAACCAAAGAGTTAGAAAGATAGAGAGGTCAGGACACTCTGTTTAGTGTTTGCTGTTGACTACTCTGACTGTCCTTTGATATGTAGGTTGCTATTCTCACGATTTCCTCCTGACTTCTTCCCTCTCACTTCTTCTCTTCCCGGTATACTTCCAGGCAACACCTCTCTCCTTCTGCTCCCTCCATCTTGGCAGCATGGATGCAGGCCTTGTCCTAGCATCCGTGTCCATCCTTAGACTAGATAAGTAGTTAGGATCTGCCTCTCCTCCTTTCCTATCAGAGTATGGAGTTCCTGCAATAAAGAACTCTCATTTCTTTTTTAAATATAAAGCAAGTGTATGATTTATTATTTTCTCTCATGCACATACATCAGCTAGCAGAATGAGCTCACAATCACCTATAATCACGCTTCCTATGCCAAACAATAGACTCTGCTAACGGCCCAAACATGGAATCCTTTAATTAGGTTTCTGGGGCAATATAAGGGAATGTCCTTTACCTCTTTCTCCAAAGGTGTTTCCAGGGAGGGATGACTTGAACAAAAAATCCTACTATACCTATCCTCCTCACTGCCCCCCATCTATCACCTAGCCATTAGTAAAATGTGAGGCATTTGTTTGCTCTTACTAAAAAGCTCTCACCAGATTGTTGAAATGGCTCTGAAAAAGCACATCCTTGGGTATGTAGAGAGCAGTCCCCAAGCTGGCGAGATGGCAGCATAATTGGAGGAAATACTGAGCCCAGAAACAACATCGAGGATCATGCTGTGCAATGCAAATATGAGCTAACTTGGATTCAGTCCTTGTTACAGTCCCTGTTATCTGATGAAGCACTGTGCCTCCATGCTGCCCCTTCCTTGCCTCTCAGCATCATGGGGAAACAGAAACTTGAAGACAGTGCAAGAAAAGGGAAAGTGAAAGCAAAGTATAGTTGTGGACAGGGCAGCACTTCCAGAAAAAAAGGCCAAATATCAGGGAATGGCTTCATTCAGTTTTGTCTTTAATTTTAGTGACTTGATCCTCTAAATATTAAAGAGTAGAAAGGATTCAATTCAGATTCCCAGTGGTGCATCCCTAATTTCTAACATGGTCACCAAGTTGCTCGTTTTTCCTTTAGCAGAAGCAAGACAGTTAAACACTAGGGCTAAGAATCTCCTATGTGAAGTTGTGCAAGGGTTGGTGTTGTTGCCATTATGTTCACTGAAATGACTGGCTGCTGCTCTTGAAATCAGTCCGTCTCTGCTGCCATTCAAAGCCGGTGGAAGGTCCCCAATGGTGAACAAAATCCCTCTGGAACTAAGAATTAACAGCATCCCCATGAGCAGAACTGTATAGCAGGCTAGCTTTTACTCCCAAGGAGTCTGAAACTAACTGAACAAAAGCAGCCAGGGATGTTGTGCTGATGCCTACAACATACAAGGAGCTGCAGTCATTCTTTTTCTTGCAGAGGCTGCTTCCTATCAGAACAATTTGGCACTAATAAGCTCCATTTATAACAGTAAGCAGTGGTTTGGCAGAATAATTGTCACTAAATACTATTCAGGGCTTTCTTGTGTTTTTTTTCCCTGCGAGTCACTAATTATTCTGCTGCTGAAATAGCATCCAGAGGAGCCACTGAATGCCAGCAAATGGGGAGCTCAGCATTCATTCAACAAGGCTGTGGCAGGGCCTGATTAGGAATTATATCAAGGCCATCATCCCCGGAACAATGTCCCTTGTCCCAAGCACGTCATGCGCCTGCTCAATCACAGCCTCATCCACACAAGTGTCTGCTTGAACTCTAGTAGCTACTTGTGAGACAGATGCTCTTATTGGCTATAGAGCCTGTAGAAAGAAAAAGGTGGTGCTTAGAGCAGGCATCTGGCAGTACAGTGCCTTGTGCGCCATTTATGATTTGCCCCATCATGGAATATCAAAGTATTCTCCTTACGCGTCATTCTACCAAGCAAGCCCCACAGCTTGTGCTCCTGGGACCTTGCTTTCCAAAGTTATTTCTTACCTGCAGATATGTGCACATTTGGATTTACCAGTTGACTGAGCTAAAAAGAAACTGTCACAAAGCACAAACATGCCAATTTAAAACTGGCATATGACAACTCTAGTTACGAATCATGGCCTTACTACAAAAGGTGCTGAGAACTAGAACTTTCTGCGCAGGTTGGGGTTGGGGGAAATACAACTTCTATCTTTCTCTGCCTGGACCAGATAGAGTGACAACACGGGCATAACGTACACGGCATATGTAACAGCCCTCGATTTTTCACTCACCCTTCCTCCAATATTTGTCCTCTAAAGTTTCCAGGTGCTTCTCATTTGAAAAGGCATCTGTCATTACAAAGACTATCTTGTGTTCCAAATGAGCAAAACTCCATAGAGGACAATGACTCTCTCCTGTTAGTCTATTTCACACACCATAGCTCCGAGCGTTGTATTCTTTATATCCTGGCTTTGGATCATTGTATCATATGTGGATCATTGTATCATATGTGGTGGACTTGTGAGGTAGCTAGGCAGTACTGGGGAGATATTTTAGAAATGATAAATGAGATTTTGCAGATTTCAATAATAAAGAACCCAGAACTCCTGCTACTGAACTTAAATATGGAAGATGTTCCTATGCAACACAGGACATTGCTATTTTATATGACAACAGCAGCAAGAATACTATACGCACAGAAATGGAAAGTGCAAGAAATACCATCTATTGAAGAGTGGATACAAAAGTTGCTGTACATGGCAGAAATGGACAAGATGACAAGAAGGCTGAGAGACCAGAGTTCTGAAGAATTTTTTAAGGACTGGGGGAGATTGAAGGAGTATTTGGAGAAAAAATGGGATGTGAAGGGGAAATTATGGCAATTTGAAAGTTACTAATTGGGGAAAATATTGGAGATAGGGATTTTTACCATTTAAAGTGAAGTTTTAATTATTGTTAAGTATAAGTTTTGAATAGATATGAATTTAATGGATATTATTTAGTTTATTAGGGAAATATGAGATAATAATATATAAATGGAATAGATAAGTAAGGAATAGAATAAGATAAGGGTTGGAAAGCTGTTGGAAGTCTGACAAAAAGTGGGGAGGGAAAGGGTGGGGGGAAATTGATATTTAGGTTTTAAATAAAAATGTTATTTGTAATATGTACTCACCTAATAATTTTTTTTAAAAGGAACTTCTTCCCTTCCAAGTCTCCCCGCTCCCTCTCATGAACAGCCAGCCAAGAACATGTTCGTGAACAGGGTCATGTTCGTGATTGTTCATTCGATGAACAACAAACATCGTGTTTGGTTTTTTTCCCCTGTTCGTGGCCACTTCTAGATGGAACTACACTTCCTTTTAAAGACCAGTCTCACAGATTAGGAGTGCTTCTGGATTCAACCTTAAGTGGTTGCTTAAGTGGCATCTATTATTACATGAAGTGCTTCCTTTACCAGCTTGGGTTGTTGTTATGCCATCGGTGCCCCTTCTGGGTAGAAATAATCTGATCATGATGATCCACCTCTGGTTATTTGTTTTATTAGAAATCCTTAAATAAATAAATAGTCCTTTGGAGACTTCTGGAAGAATAAAAATTAAACAGAAAAACACTCAGCACAAAGTCTTGGTTTCACACCTGTGTATGTCTTGTAGGTAATGGCCAGTGTTTCTAAGCAGTGCCAGCTATCCATGTTATGGGACCAAAGGCAGAATTAGCCCACTGGAATTTTGGGGTGTATTCAGATTTACATTGTCATAATCTTGGAAATCCCCATGGTTTTAAAGGATCATCCCTACGCTCTGCTTTCTACCTGTTACCTGCCATGCCATTTTGAATCAATTCAGGGATGAGTCTTCGGTGTTAAGATAATCTTGTTCTCACAACTTGATCTCAACATCACTTTTCGCCTTATAACTGCAATATGCTGCGATCTCTCAACCCACGCATAAGACATTTTGGAAGCTTTGTTGTTTAAATGGAGACTTCTCTGGAACCCAATCCCTATGAGACTCCTAGCAAAAGAAAACACACTCAAAAAATGAAGCAGCCAGCAAACTGTGAGGTCAATAACATTTGCATAAAGAAAAAAAACCCTGCACAAAACCAAAGAAGCCAAGCCGAGCCATCTATGACAGCCATGACTCTGTAGGTGCTTTCATTTGTGAGATTTAAATCAAATGTAAATGCATAACTGACATTGCCAAACATTTTATGCTTTCCCTGTGTTCTGTCTGTGTCACTCATTCTTGACACAACTGCATGAGAGAAACTCAAATTTGCTTTTTAGCACTTCATTGGAAAATGGGCTCTGGCCCTTTAGATGTTGGGGGGTAACCACCATCAAGGGTCCTTGCTTAAGAAAAATCCCCCCAGCCCAAAATCTATTGAATTACTGACTCAAAAAAAAAGTAGTACAGTCCTAAGCAGAGTTACACCCTTTTAAGCCCACAGAAGTCAATGGGCTAAGAAAGGAGTAATTCTGCTTAGGTTTGCCTGGAAGAATCTGCCCCACAATTCATGAAAGAGAGAAGGAGAGGGAGGGAGACAGAAAATTCCATTAACAATGGGTGACTCAATTCACATTGAGAGAGAAAGGCAAGGCTAGCTTTCAGAGTACGAAGAGGTCTCATCTTTGTCCCCAAGCTTTTGCTGCCCTAAGCATTTTAAAAGTTTGCTAAATGCACTCCACAATGTTGTGCTAGCTGCTGAGCTGCATAACAATGGCATATTAAATAACTAATTGCTGATTTTAATGGCTGTCACTTCTTCACTTCCCTTTTCAAACGTGTTTATGTCCTAAGGAGTCCAGTGGAGACAAGAAGTCTATTAGTCAAGTCCCCTGGAATACAAGGGATAACATCCAACCCATGTTACGGCTTGTTCACAAACAGACAAATGGGCTGTTCGTGAGTTTTTTCCATTTGTAATGCTGTTTGTGCCCATGTCTAGTTTACACACAGACATATACATGTGTGTGTATGTATGTATGTATGTATGTATGTATGTATGTATGTACACACACTGCTGTATTTCAATACACACACTTTTAAAATTGGAGGATGATCCTGTAAGTCACCAAGTTTGCATATATAATGAAAACCTTAAAATGTTATCTTAGTGCCACACTAGTAGAAATGTGAAATATTAATTTTGTGGGAAACATGGTATGCAGAGATGGTCGTGCCATGAGACTTAAAGCCATGGCATGGAGCTATGATGAGGAGTGGGAATGCGAAAGGAGAAAGAGAGGCTTCTGAGGTAACTGCCCTCTGGACTTATGACTGGGTCCACTCCATCACTCTCTGGTCCCTCTTTTTTATTTTTTTAAACCCCAGCCATCCGCAATCACTAAAAAGGAGGGACACAAGCTATAATTAAGTGGTTGGTAGCATGTAAGCTTTGTGCTCCTTAAAGGGTTTTCATTTGGAAACCTATTAGAATAAGGTGCTTAACTGACAGCCCTTGGACAGCTATTTTGACTGGGTAGACAAGACACAGAGAATGATGAACAAAGATTTATTTACAGAAAATAAAGTTTGTAACAAGGAAAGCATTTTGTGTGGAATAGTTCAATATAGAATTTTCTGGCTCTCATCTTCCCTCTCAAGAGATCGTAATTTTCCCCAATGATAGTTTAACACACAGAAACTGAGCCTCAGTTAACATACACAGACACTGAGGGAAGATTTGATTCCCCTTTCCCCAGATAGGTTGTCTTAAAGATGTAGGTTTACCCTTTCACTTCATATTCTCTGGTTCTCAGAAACCGACCCGGTAGATTTGGTATTTAGGGCTTTTGCCAGAGTGCTTATTTATCACCTAAAAATAAGCTTTCTTCCCTAAACCTACCTAAACACCAAATAAAATTCCTGGCTAAACTGATGCTCTTATCCAGAGCCATGATATTGCCTGTCTGAGGGGAAAAGTTTCTCTTTCCCCTTCTTAAACTGAGGCTGGCTCACCCTCTCCCACGCAGACATGGTTCATGGGCTCTGACTTGGATTTTC
This sequence comes from Eublepharis macularius, assembly GCF_028583425.1. Taxonomy (NCBI): domain Eukaryota; kingdom Metazoa; phylum Chordata; class Lepidosauria; order Squamata; family Eublepharidae; genus Eublepharis; species Eublepharis macularius. The sequence goes on from NC_072793.1 coordinate 45,200,074, forward strand.
ATGGGGCCAAACTAGGGTTGCCAGGTGCCTCAAGTCTCCTGGTGGGAGACTGGGATGCTGGCTCTTACCCTGTGGCTGCTCTGGAGGGTCTGTCCACATGTGCAACGACATCACTTCTGGGAGTGACATCATCACGCAGGGTCAAAGGGTGCCCTGTGTGACGATGTCACACATGCCAGGAAGGGACAGAGAGAGCAGGCAGCTCACTCTCTCACTGCCGCTGCACCCCTTGTCCCTGCCAGCGTGGGCTGCACAGGGGCAGCGGCAGCCACAGTGAGAAAGCGGGCCGCAGCTGCCGCAGCTCGCCGCCACTATGCCCCTTGTCCTGCCGGTGTAGGCTACACAGGGGCGGGCAGCGGCGGTTGCAGCGAGGGAGCAGGTTGCTGCAGCCACAGTGGTGAGAGCATCTTGCTCTCTCTCTGCCTCCACCGCCTGCTCTCATGGCATGGGAGTGCATCCCCCAGGGGGCAGGCGCCACACCCCCGGGGAGTGGGCACTCCAGGGAGCATGCCACCCCGCCACCCAGGTGAGTGGGCACGGGGGGAAGGGTGGGATTGGGGGATCCCCCACCCTGGGCAGGGGGATGGCAACCCTAGGCCAAACTCACAAGGATTGGTTCAGATCCCTGAAAGATAGGTGAAACTTTGTGGTGATTATGACACATGGACTAAAAATTAATTTATGTATATGAAACAAGATTCCCTCCTCACTGCAAGAATGCCAAACTGATATTTCCATCTCTTCCTCCTTCTGTTAGTTTGCTTATTAAAAACTGTTCCTTGAATGAACACAAGCTGCAATTCAGGTGACTGCTTGCAATGGGAAGTCATTTGGCTCTTTGGGAAAGTTACTTCTAGATAAAAGATCATATGCGAGCAGTATGTAGGTAATAAATCCTAAAATACACACTTTATAGGGAATGAGATAAGATTGGAAGGACTCTGTGAATTTATGGGACAGTTGGTATTTTTTTTCCTTAAGAGATAAAAACATGAGGTCAGAAGCAATTTCAAATTGCCCCCAAAGCTGCACAAATTATCTTCAAATAACGTTTAAAAACAGTTTGAACTATAATAGAATCTTGAGAAAGGATAACACAATACCTTTGTGGAAAATAAATAATATTTTTATTATCGATTTTAATGCCCTAGTGAAGAGGCTCTTGTATTTATTTGACTAGATAAATTTGCATTGTATTGGCACATTCATGGCAACCTAACTGGGAACTTCTCCTCTGTCAAAGATGCATTTTTGTTCCTTGAGTGGATGTATCTGACTCTAGCATCAGTCCTGGCTTCATTCTATTTTATGGTTTTTAAGTCTGTGTGTATGTGTGTGTGAGTGCAAGTGCATGTATGTGTGTGTGCATATGAGAAAGAAAAAGAGAGAGAGACTCTGAGTCAGGGTCACCCAGTAAGCCTCATGTCTGAATGGAGAATCTGAACCTAGGTAAATAGCAGTTATTTTGCTAAAGAATAGTGAAGTATAGGTACTGGAATTAAAATACCATCCTAGGCCTCTAGCAACTGTTTGAGTACCACATCTACTCATAGGGTTGGAAGGTACCTCCAGGGTCATCTAGTCCCACCCCTGGAACAATGCTGGGAATTCACAAATAACCCCCACACCCTAGTGACCCCTGCTCCATGCCCAGAAGATACAAAACTAACAAGGGCAACCCTAGTGCAAATTAGCAAAGACAACAAGCCAGGGCTACGGTATAGTCAATAATTGGAGTATAATCTATTATTCATAGTACAAAGTGCAAAAGTGCTGTAAATACATACATGAATTATAAGCCAATTTATACAAAAGCAATCACAAGTGCATAGATACAGGTAAGTAGCAAGTATATAATTGTGCAAAATGTCACTGTCCGGAACAAATCTTATCAATTAAAGTGCAAATGCCGAAAAAGTCAAGGAAGAATCGGTAGGTGGGAGCTTGTGCCAAAGGAATATTAGCAGTCCATAGAATCAAAGTATATATAGAAGAAAACGCCGACGGGGACTTGCAGGCAAATAACTTTAACCCGTTTCGTGAGGATCACCCCTCACTTCCTCCTGGGCGTGTAGCAATTCGGACTGTACACACTGTGAAGGAAAATTAACAATAAACAAACATACATTCAATTTTAATAAATATCTAAAACGGCAAACCACAAACTCACAGTATGAAAATAGCACCACAGATTCTCCCACCGTTCCTCCGACACACAATTCACGGACGTGTACCCATAAAGGTAACCATTGCTACTAATATATCCACCATAGGAGGAGTCAAAAATGGTGAGGGAAAGGCTTTGCAAGGGTTGAAAAACTTACAGGATTTTATTTAGACGTTCATAAAAAACAGGAAAAGTTAATATCCAGATTCAAACCATGAGGGGACAGAGAATGTGCCTGAAAGATCCATTTAGATTCTAAGCGTGATAGTAATTTAGCCCGATCAGAAGCAAAAGGACAATCCAACATGTTAATTACTGAAACTTTAAAATCATGAGGAAGGTGTTTCAACTCATGAAAGTGGCTAACAAGGGGTGCCTCCCAAACTAGGTTCCTAATTCTAGATAGGTGCTCTTGTATCCTGATTCTTAAAGGGCGGGTGGTGCTCCCCACATACAATAAGGGGCATTTGCACTGGATGACATAAATTACATTTTCAGACTTGCAGTTTGAAAAAAACTGTCTATTAAATCGATAGTCGGGGAATATCTGTTCTGCCCTAACCATAAGGCTACACACATTACATGAGCCACACGCAAAGTGGCCCTTAGGCAAGTTGTTAGGAGCCTGATAACTGGAGAATTCCGATTTCATTACCATATCCCCAATAGATCGCGTGCGTCTGAATCCGGCTGACAGCCCTGATTCACATCCTCGGATGTCACTGATAAGGTGCCAGTGCTGCCTGATAATAGATGTTATTTTTGGGGCCAATGGAGTATATTCCAGACCCCATTTGATTTTATTGTCCCTCTTTCTGTGCCTGGGCTTTAAAAGGGCAGCCCGATCCGTGGCGTCTGAGCTCAATTTAGCCCGTTCAATCACACGCCGGGGGTAGCCTCTTGTTACAAAACTCCCTCCCAGCTCCCGACCACTAGAATTGTAGGAATGGGAACTGGTGGAATTCCGTTTTAAACGTAGAAATTGCCCCAGGGGGATGTTATTTTTATGGCAAAACACCATCTGGATCCCTAGCCAAACTGGCCTGGGGGAAATTGCATCCTGACCACAAAGTGGTGATTCTTCCTAACGTATAGCCGAAAACTCTTTTGATTTAATTTTAGCTCATTGGTTGTGATCCGACCTTCTAGGGCAACAGAAAACAACTCTACACCATCATCTATATGACAGCCCTTCAAGTACTTGAAGATGGTTATCATAACACCTCTCAGTCATCTCCTCTTCAGGCTAAACAGGCTACTGATGTTGTATCATCATCATCACCAAAACTATAGTACATGTGTGTCAGAACAGCCACCACAGGTCCTCTATCCTGGGGGATGTGAAATTTACTTAGCTGACCTAGATATCAAGTCACTAGACCTTAATGAGGAATTCATCTCTCCAGTGAATCTCCAGTAGATATAGGGCTGCCAGCCTCCAGGTGGGGCCTAGCAATCTCCCATAATTCAACTGAGCTCCAGACTAGACATGGGCACAAACAAACAAAAAAATTAATGAACCCACGGTTCGTGGTTCGGTGCCACCGACGAACCCAAAGTCGCAAACCGCAATGAACTTTTCCCGCTGATGACCCGGTTCGAGGTTCGTGATTTGTGGGCATCAGAACATCCCCTGTTGGACTTAGAGAGCTCATATTCCCAGGATGTGTTTAGCAGGCTCTCCTCCAACCAGTAACCAAGTTTGGTCAAGATTGCAATAGGGATCTTGGAGTTATACCCTCTCCAATCCGAGGCCCCCAGGCAACTCCCACTCAATAAAATTAGAGCCACCAATTAGAGCCACCAATGACCAGATCAGGCAGTGATAATAATATGAGCCCTCAGCCAAGGTGCCCACTGAGCTTGGCCCCAGGGCCTGGCAGCAGCCCTGGAACCAGGGGAGATAGATCCCTATCCCCAAAATCCCAGCTCAATTATACTCGCTCTGTCTCTCTCCCCAAAGGCTAGCAAGGAGCAAGCAACAGCTCTGTCACACTCCACTGCTCACTGAAAGTGAAACCCAGCCTGGGAGCCCACGGCTATTTATAAGCACAGGTCCCATAGACCAACACAGGAGGTCTGTGGTTGGCCGTCAATGCTGCCTATCAGGGTTTGCAGGGATGAGATTGGAGTGCCCATGGCTACAGAACACCCCTCTCCCCCCTCCCTCCCCCGGGTGTCTTCTCCCAAGTTGTAACCACTTTGCAGCTCCATGGTTGGAAGGAAGACCTGCCGATCAAGGTAAGCTGGGGTTCCATTTGGGTTTCCAGGGTGACTGAAGGAGTGCAGACAGAGTTCAGGCATTCCCCCGGCTCCGTTTCCAAGGAAATTGATTGATGGTGCCTGACTGTCTGGCTTCACGAACCACGGAAGAACGTACCGAACTGGGCCTCTTACAAACACTGGTTCATTGGCCATGGACGCTCACGAACTGCCGGATCGCAAATGGATGATCGGGCAGTTCATGGGTTTTTTATGTTCGTAATGCGGTTCGTGCCCATGTCTACTCCAGACTATATAGATCAGTTCTTCTGGAGAAAACGGCAGCTTTAGAGGTTGGACTGTATGGCTTTATACTCTGCAAAGGTCACTCTTTGCCCCAAACCCCACCCTCCCCAGGCTCCACCTCCAAATCTCAGGGAATTTTCCAACCCAGCACTGGCAGCCCTAAGCAGAGATAAGATTTCTTCACTGACATCACCCCCAAAGGCTCTTTTAAAACTTTCTCACATTAAAAACCCCAGACTTTTCCTGGCATCTTCTCCAAATTGTTCTGGATATAAGGAAAGTAGACATATCAGTTTTCTATTGGAGTCAGGGATTCCCCACCCCCAGCTTTCATTTTTCTAAGGCTCCCAGAGAAAAATAACATTTTTAAAAATGCTGTTGGGTGATAATGTGATGTCACTTCCAGGGAAAACTTGGAAATGATGTCAGTCTGCTCTAGGAATAACTGGAAACTATATGGTAAAACCATAAACCATAGGGGCATGATGTCACTTCTGTTTTCCTCTTAAGTGATGACATGCTGTCATCCAACAGCATCCCTCACGACCCCCACTCAGAAACCCTAACGGAAAACATTGGGGACCTTATCTGCTGCGGTTATCAGATCCTTTTCTTTGTATGCATGGCAGCTTAGAATTTATGTGATAGCAGACAGACAAGACTGACACCAAATGCAGAAAAGGCAAAGTTTAACTTTACTAGTAATTAACTTTGATTGAAAGTAGGAAAAGTATATATTTGAGTAATTCAAATTACTCTAACAAATGAAAAATGAAAAATGAAAAATAAATTACTCTAACAAATGAAAAATAAAATGAGCAATAAAAACAATTCTCATTTCCCAGACCTAAGCATAACTTTCTAATGTTGAATTTAAGAGAGAGGAAGAATAATCTTAGTTACCCAGATTAGATTCTTTCTTTTTATATTGGTTCTCTCTCAGCTTTCTCATTAAGCCATTTCTTGCAGTTAAGCCTCTGTCTGTCCCGCTGATTCCTGGCACTTTCGAGTCAAGAAGCTCTCCTCTCCTTCTCAATATTTCTTTCTTTTAATCACTACTAGGCCCCTCCCTTTCTACCTGTGGAAAATTACTAGTCTCTTGGTTCTAAGAGTCAGGCTCAATGTAACACCAGGCATTTGTTCTTTAATGTGTCAAGTGATGCAATTTTACTTGGGAACTGTCTTTTTAAAAGGCAGAGCTGCTCAAGATCTCTGGGGAGAAGAAGGATTCTCTCACTGTCCTCCACTGGTTACCCCATGCTCTTGCTGCTATTACTGCTGGGATAATGATGAAACTGTAATTGTTTTCTTTAGCAGTCTCAATGGGGAGAGAAACGATCAGCTTGCCCCTTGCCCTTGCTCTGGGTGGAATCTGCTGTTTAGAAGTCGTATGAAGGTACGAAAGCCAAATTCCAGGTCTAAAAGATCCATCTCTGGTGCAACCAAGACCCAAACAAGATTAGGAGCCCTATGATCACAATTTACTTTTGTTGGTTCTTAAAAGAAACGGTAGGGTCCTGTGCTGGTGCACGCATGTGTACTGTCTAACTTTCCCTTACAGAATGAACACCAGGGCCTGGGGAAAGAAATTTAGTCTGGAAAAATAGTACGGGAGGAAAGGTTTAAAGCTCCTCTAGCACCACTTCTGCAATCAAATTAGCAGCCCCACATGGCTGTTTTAAAGTTTTGTTTTGTTTTTTAATGGAGATCTCACAGATCCCCTGCATTATTAGCCGAGCCTTCACGAGTCAATTTTGCCAGTTCAGTTCCCATACTGCAGCATTTTTTCCCTGATTGTCTGCACCAGATTTACTACCATGAGTAGTCACTCTGGCCACTGTGTGGCTTTTCCCCAGCTTTCCTGGGACTGCTTGCAGCCCGACTTTATTTAAAAACTCCCCATTATAGTAGGCTGTTTCCCATGCATATCCTTTTCATCTTCTTCCCTTCTCTCATGCCCTCTGCCAGCCCACTGCATTGTGATAGGCCACTCTTGTCTAGTCAGCCACTCTCCCTCCCCTCCTTTCCATTTTTCCCCGCTCCTCTCTTTCCTCTTTTTAATTTTTTTTTTAAAGTCCAGCAGAGGATCGATAAATCACTGGTTTGAAAGCATGGAGAGGGAAATTCCCTTTGTAGAGAGACCTTACAACTGAAATTGACTGACTTTCATCAATTTCATCTCCTAACTAAGTAGAGGAGGTTGGTCAATTTCACCCCATTTCCATCCACACCTGTTACAAATAGAAATTTTTTAAAAAGATGCTTCTTTGCAGATTGTCATGGTCTGTGCACCCCACTCCCACCCCCCTGCCCCTAGTTCTCAACATGAGAGCCGGAACAGAACTGCCCAAATATTACCAAAAAAAATAAATAAATAAACTGGGCCCCACAGACTAAACATGAGAGGTGCAAACGGCCACATACAAGCCAATCCTATGCCTTTCAGCTTGACTTCAGGGACAGTGAGGAGTTATGTCCCCAGTGCCAAAGGGACAATTCATTGTCCCACCCTTAGGAACATATACGTTACCCAGCCAAGTTTAAGTAGAGGGAAGAACAGGGGTTTTCATTTCCCTTAGAAATGAAACTGGCACACAATGCTTGTTGAAGTTTAAAAGATAACAGAAGGTTTATTCACAGATAAGATGGATAGTTAGATAAGTAGTCAGATACTTAAAAGCTGAAGTAAGTAGGAGGTTTTTGCACAGATCACGTGTGAGGAATGGAGCACTTGGTATGGTTTATTAGGTTGCTGACTTAGATGAGAGTGGTTGGTGTTAACAGACTTGATCTGTTTGAAGTACTATTCCTCTTTTTTCACCCCTTCACAGATTAGGTGCTCCAATTTATACATACACATAGCACACTTTCCCTTTTACTGTAGACACTTTTATTCGCCCTCAGGGTACTCCACTGAGAGCCAAACTAGATGAGACGAATTACATGAGGTCATGCGAGTGTTTAGAAGCATGTCTGTTCCTACTTGCCCATGACCATTTTACCCCCGGTGAACACGTGTCCTGTAGCCCTAGTCTGTATATGTGCCGGGTAACTGGTGTAGTCATGGTTGCGAGTGTCCATAGTCATAATCAGCAAGTTGCCATTGCAGAGCATGGCTTTTGAGTGGCTTCCGCTTCCCTCTCCTCTCTTTTTGCTCTTAGATCCGGCTTACACTCAAACTGTTTTGCTTTTAATCTGGCATGTTTTAAATTCTCCCATTTTCTAGTTGACGCGGGCCGCCTCTTTACTCCTCGTTCCTGCACCCTCTTTCCCTCTTAACTTCCTCTTCCTCCTCCTCTTCATGCACCATCTTCAGTCAGGATAAGGAGGAGGTGGGAATACAGATTGTAGCAACACAATTAAGCATGATATATGGACTTGAAAAGGACAGGATGGGGGGTGCTCATTCTCCAGTTCAGCTCAGCTATACAGAGCAAATTGGGTAAAATTTGGCCATCATTTCCGATGGAAAATGCAATTCAGGGCTTTCCGGGGGGCTGGGGGAGCATTTTATAACCAAATTTTACCAAATTTGCTGGAAACCTACTTCTCTAAAGACTCTCCAAGTGTCATGAAGATTGGACTTCAGGGGCCATTTTATGGGTCCCAAAAAAGGTGCCCCCAGCCACCTTCAATCTCCATTATTCCCTGGGGGGAAAACTGGGGGAGCTATCTAGGGGATAGGGGTGGCATTTTGCAAGCAATATCCACCAAATTTGCTGGGGAGCTAGTCCTACCTGTCCCCTAAAGACCCCCCAAGTTTCAAGGAGAATCAACCCCGAGAAAGGTGTGATCTATGGGTTTCCCTAGTTCCTGTCAGTGTTTCTTCACAATAGGAAAAATGGGGTGGCTGATGGCACCTTCTTTGGAGGGCTCTAAAATGACCTTCCCAAGTTCCAAGATCCACCACATTTGCAGGAAAGCTACTCCTATCTGTCCCCTAAAGAACCCCAAAGTTTCAGGGAGACTCGACCCCAGGAAAGGCATGATCTATGGGTTTCCCCAGTTCCTGTCAAATTTTTCCTTGCAATAGGAATGAATGGGGTGGTACCTTCTTGGGGAGCCAAAATGGCTCCCCAAGATCCAATCTCCCTGAAACATGGGAGATCTTTAGAGGACAGTTAGAAGTAGGTCTTCTGAAAATGTTGTAGATTTATTTTGCAAAGTGCCACCCCCATCACCCTGGATAGCCCCCATAGGTAATAATGGAGATTAGATATGGCTGGAGACAAACAGGCTGGAAACAGTTGCTTCTGGCTGACAGCAAGAAATGCTGCCACAGCCTCTGAAGTGGGAATTGCCCAACTCCCTTTGCCCCTTCCTGGCGGGCCAAGCTGCAAGATCCCAGCAAAGGTGTGGAACCCCCATTTTTAGCCCCCTCCCCAGGAAACCTGGCGGGTTTTTTCCCCTGATCTGTCCAACTGAGTAAACAAGTCTCCCTCTCAGAAAAGCTACAGCGGAAGGTTTGAGCATGCTCAAAAAGAAGGTGCATTGTGGGATACCATCTCTTGTCTGGGAGGAATGGGGAAGAAACATGTGCCAGAAACACGGACCTGTCAATCATCCTCCCTTCCTGCTGCTGTTTCAAGCCTTTACCTGCCCCTTGCTGGATGCAGCATTTAGCAATCCTGATATTTTTATACTGATTCCATCATAGCTACCCATCAGTTACTGGGCTTATTTCAAGGTCATGACTATTACATTCAAAGCACTTCATGGCCTAGGCTTCTCATATTTGTGAAACCATCTCTCTCCCTATGTTCTGCCAAGGCAGCTTTGCTCATCTGAATAGGGTCTTCTCAGGTACCACCCCACAGTTGAGCTAAATCAGCCACTGCCCGTAAAGACTCTTTCTCTGTGGTAGCCCCATTTTGTGGAATGGCCTGTCTGAGAAGGTCAGGAAAGCTCCCACTCTTCTGGATTTTTTCTAACTATGCAAGACTGAATTACTCAGGAGGATTTTCTTCTCAGATCTTAGAGCTGTGTCATAAGTAATAGCTCAGATAAGCTTGGTTAAGGGACAGGAACTATAGACTAGGCTATTGGGTACTGTCCGCTGATCTAGATACGTTCCTGCTGGGTAGTATGATGTTGCTAAAGTTGTCATGTTAATTACTTGAGTTTTAAATTCAGAAAGGTTTCATCTATGTGTTTGGCTTTCTGTTAGTTTTTCAAATTTGCAGCTACAATACCCTATTGTATCAGTTTTCATTAAATGTCCTAACTGTTGTTCTTGTTGCATTTTTACTCTGTGAATGTCCTCCTTGGATCCCAGTGACAAAGGCAGACTCTAAATAAACAACAATAATAAAAACAATAAAAATACCATGTACCCTCCCTCTTCTAAAGTTTATGGAAAAGCTACATGTGTTGTGTCCGACAGTAGTAGCCAAATATGTCACTCAATAGTTTCTAAGATGAAAAGCTACCACAGCACGTCCTTTCTTCCCAATATAAAACAGTCAAATGGCCAGCCAGTTGGGTGTAGAAGTTAAGAGCAGCAGAACTATAATCTGGAGAACTGGGTTTGATTCCCCACACCTCCACTTGAAGCCAGCTGGGTGTCCTTGGGTCAATCACAGCTGTCTCAGAGCTCTCTCAGCCCCATCCACCTCACAGGGTGATTGTCACGAGGATAATAATAACACACTTTTTAAACCTCTCTGAGAGTGGAATTAAGTTGTCCTGAAGGGCAGTATATGAATCAAGTGTTTTTGTCCATCCTTAAAAGAGCAAAATCAGCAGCAAGGCCTTGTGATGCCACAATTTCCTGTGATCTTGCAATCAGGTACTTCTTCCAGCCTTAAGGACAAATGGAAGCTCATGGTCAGGAACTGGAAGAGACCGCCAGTCACTAGACATGACCCTGTGCAACAGGGGTCATAACAGCTACTGTTTTCAACAAATATCGGACATTATTCGCGATCCCTTCCACAGTTCAGGTACATACTAAACTCCTCCATTCCTGTTGACTAGAAGGAAGACCAATTACTAGGAGTTCATATCTATCTATTGTTACAGTAACCTTGTAATTGACACTTCTGGGGTATTATATAGCCGGAGAGTCATAAACTTAATGAAAGTATGTTTTTATTACACTTCAGCTTCATCTCTGATTAAATCAAATTTGCATAATGGAAAGTTATTACATTTCCATGTTTCTAATTTCCCTTTTTTTTAAAAAAAAAAAAACAATTCAAGAGAGTTTGTTTATAGAAAAGCGGGATAGCATGTAAGGATGCTATGGAACACATGCCTGCACTGAAAAATGTTTTTAATAAATTGTGTCAGAGGGAGCAGACAAGTAAACCCACTGAGAATGTTGCGCTGTTGCCTCTCCGAAATGATTCACTTTCCCCAGCAAACAGGAAAGCCTCCCTGCTCATGTCATTAAGCTGCTTCTAGGCGAGGGTACTGAGGTGCAAGGTACTAGGAAAGTAATTTATCAGTGCCAGACAAGGCATGCTGCTGCTCTTTCTCAGTCTTGCCATCCTGCCCCGATGGCAAAGAATTCCAAGAATTCCAATTTTCTAGTCAACAAAAGAGCTTCTCTTTTTTTGTGCCAAAGGAGTAGATTTGTGCTCAGGATTAAGCAAATAGCAGTTTTAATTTCAGGTTAAGCAAAATATCATGGATTGGGAGGGGACAAGTCGGAGGCTCTATGTGTAGGTCCGTGTTTCTCATTTATTCTCTTCTCTGAAGGGCACTATTAACGTAAGCTGTGTTCTCTGACACAGTGAACTGTCAAGCAACCCCTGTAGACTGAAAGACATTGTTGTCTCTTGGAATCGCAATGTTCAATTACTTTTCATATCATTTCTTTCTTGGTTCTTTCTTCCATAGCAAGACAACACTGGAGAAACACTCCGTGCAAGTTTGCAAAATGTTCTTTTCTGATCATTAAGATTCTCTCCCACCTGCCTCTGCATGCCGCTCTGAAATATCACCCAGTTTCCATCTCTTTGTGTCTGGCAATACAGAAAGCTCCGTTAAATATACCAAAGGCACCTCCCACCCTCTCCACTGATCTCCAGAATGGAACCTTTCAAACATTTTCCATTGACAATTTTGTCACTTGGCAAGAAACAATAACAGCTGGTAGAATTCAGGGCTGGCACAACACTCAATCCATCTTCACCCCCACCATCATATCTTTACAGAATTTTTAAGAGGTCAAAACACTTCACATACATTATCTTATTGCAATCCTTACAACAAACCTGTAAGGTATTATTATTCCTACACTGTCGATGGGAAGGGGGCTGAGGGTGTGATGAGTTTTGTTTAAGGCCAGTTAGCAAGTTCAGGTAAAGTAATATTCAGCCCAGGACTTTTGGAATCATAGCCCAATCTATTAGTCACTATGCTAAACCAGCCTGGAAGACATATAGTGTCCGTCATAACAATTAGCTTAGTAAGACACTATGTTGGGTTTCTGGAGATCTGACTCCACTCACTTGTACCAGTCACATTTCCCTCACCACCTTGGACTTTACCTTTTGAAGCTTAAACTACTCTTACCATGGGATTATTCTTCACATTGATCTTCATCTCAAACCAACTTCTGTATTGGCCAATGGTACTGTGTCCTGCCTAAGGCTACAAGAAGTTCTTCCAGTCTAAGGATTCTTCCTCCAAATTAAGTGGTTCCATTGGAGGAAGAGCCAGTTAAATTGGAAGAAGGCTCCTTAGGCTGGAGCAAAGATTCACACTTTGTTTAGTGGAATGGCAGAATACATGCCAGTATCTTGATGCCTACCATCGGCAGAGCATGTCTTTGTAGGTGGGTGGCTCTGAAGACTTGGTGCATGTGTTGGAAGCAGAGATGACTCCTATTTTTCATTCTTCTCCAGAGCCCTGTAGCCAACCTGCTGCATCCTGTGACTATAAAGGCTCTTGAATTCCAGGAGGAGATCTCAAGCAGCATTAAAAAAATATTTACTGAATACATACATCACAATACCTGGTGCAAACTCCTTTCATTCCATTCTGATTGGTTCACCGCAATGGGCATCTGAAATGAAAAAAAGAGGACAGTACTATGAAATTTAGCAGAGTAAATATGAAATGGCAGCACGGACTTGGGAGAGAGACCTTGTATCCTAACTCTTCCATCCTCTAATTTTAGATAGTTGGTAGCATCTAGTAACTCATGGGTTTCTTCTGCTCTTTACTTCCTCGTCAGCTCTAGGTCTCTTTGAATGGAGTCCTGTATTTCGCTCTGGCCTATGTACTTCTCAGAAAACCAGGAATGAATTGAGCCAAGCCCAGCAGTGCGTACTCAGTGCAGGCTACGCTGCTATACATGCTACTGATTGTAGCTGCTCCTTGTCTCCAGCATAATGCAAATGCTATTTTATGGTTATTGAAACTGCAGTGGTGGTATTTCAAGCCAAAGATTTTATGATACAGATCATGGTTGTTAGTAGATTGTATGACTGAGGTCTCCGTTAGGAAGGATCAGAGCAGCCCGAACTGTAGGGCATATAGCTAAGCAAAAAGGAAAACAGTAATATGGGAATTTGACTGGGACTTGAATGCTGAGAGGGGCTTCAGCCGAATGGGACATCAGGATCTGAACCGCTGCTTCTGATTCTTCCGTTAACAGGACCATAGCCTGCAGTGAAATGGCATATAAAGAAAGCTGCTCAGAGAGGTTCGTTGGATAATTATGCAATGGAACATAAGGGAGGGGGGGGGACAACCCTCCAAGAGGGAGATACAGCCCCTCCCAAAGCCCCTCCCAAAGTTTTTCTGAACTATTTACCTGCCAAATGACTGCAGCCGAAAGCAGTAGCTAGCAATCACCAAAACCCTGCCTGTCCCCTCCACACAAATGAAAAAAAAAGGATGAAGATACAACAAATAAAAGATGGGGAAAAGGAGACAAATGGTTGCTTTGCTTTTTTCCTTCAAGCTCTCATGTTCTACAAATAACTCCTTATTTTAAAAAAACACATCAGAAACTCAAAGCAAAAGTCACATTGCAAACGGGGCCAAAAACAAATTTAATTTGGGAAAAGAAAATGCTTCCCTTGGAAAATACAAAGAGTTTGGTCCTGCCAGCTTTTCTGCGTGATCTTGCCCAATTTGACTCCTCATTGTAGCCCTCCATCCGGTGTGGCTTTTGTTCACAGAGGTCCCACCATAGCCTTTGCAGTGATCAATGCATGGCCTTCTTCCTTTTTTGCCAGCAGGAAAAAAACCTGATAGGATCCAATGATAGCCCAAATGGTAGCTTGAAAACCCAAGCACTGAGTCCTTTCCATGATCTCTGGAATATTTCTTAGAGAAAACAGTGCTGCTTGGACCCTTGAAATGGGGAATGTTCATATACGTGAAGATGAGCATAATTGGTGGTTGTTGTGGATTTTCCGGGCTGTTACAATGAGCATAATTGTTTGAGTTATGCATACACTGGAGTCAACTGAAATCATAGCATTTTCAGCATGGATTGGGAAAATAAGGTGTAAATATTACATCACATAGGGAAAAAAACATGAAAGCTCCAGGGTCACTGCTACTTAGCCACTGACCCTCTAGCAGATTCACATTTTTTAGAGAGAAAGAAGGAATCACTGCTGTCCACTGCTCCTTTCTTATTTCTGAGACTTGTTAGAAGATGTCAGGCACTACAGGTAGGCAAGTGAGTGAATGATGGTTGTAAAGGCTGGAAGGGAGCACTCAGTGAGTGCCTGCAGAAGCTGTCAAAAGTGATAATTTACTGAAGACATTTATTGGGTACAAAATATATTCATGGGCCCTTTGAGCTGAGCACAAGCATAGATGCAAAAAACAAAGGCCAGTCCCTTAGTTGGATAGATGGCTCAGGAGAATGCTGGACATGGTCACAGCATACCTTGAGAAGGGGCTGCTGCCAAAGCCCAGTTACCTCTCCAGCTGCCCAGCTGCTTGTTACAATGCCTCCTACCACCCACGTTTCCAGCAGCATGCACTGCCCAACACGGTCAGGGAAGGGTGGGCAAGCATGGAGAGGACTGGAAAATGAGCAAGTGGATTGAGAAAGGATAGCTATGCAATGGGGGAGGAGATTTAGGAAGGTGGCCAGGAAGGCGTGAGCATGGGGCACAGTGGCAAGCAGAAGAGGGGTCTTGAGTACACTCTGTCCAGGGCCCACTGAAACCTGGAACTGGTCCTGGGTCATGGGGTCCCCAAAGCTCTTTCTAGATCTTTTCATGGTTATACTATTGTTTACTGGCCAAACAACATAATTTAGTACTTATGCCTGCCAACAGCTTGTACAAGAAATCTCTTTTTCTTCTTGTTAGTGCAATATCAGTATACAAATGGCTTTTACATGTATCCTCAGCAGTTCAGACACTGACCCGTTCCTCCTTGGCTGCTCCATCCCTAGTATTTATCCAACTCACTGGACAGTCAGATTGGCATTCCCAGCAGGGAGGCTGTTAAGAATCACAAATTTTAGGCTTGCCATGTAAATAGCAAGGGACAAGACACCTGCTGCTTCCCAAATTACTTGTTGGCACAGACAGAGAAGATGGGAACAGCAGAGGAGATTCGCTCAAATTTCTACTTAAAAGCTCAGATCAATGGCAAGTCATGAATGAACAGCTGTGAGTGGAGGAAATGGAATGGTGCTACTCTGCATACAGAGAGCATCCATGGGAGAAATAAAAGATACTCACTCATTGAAAAGAATGGAAATTCAGAATGATGAACCTAGATTTTTTTCAGTCATTTGTGAGTGAGAGAGACAGACACAGAGACAGTGAGAAAAGGCAGGGGGCTAGCAAGATAAGCCTACACAGAGCACAGGCATTAGCATGTAGCTCCCACAGCAGGGTGTCCGTCTAACAACCAGAACTGTGTATGCAGTTTTCTGATTGCTGGATCAAGACTGGATTTGCAGCACTGAGTATCTGGCTGGTGTGGTTACCTGTTTCAAAAAGGATGGAAGGAAGACCCCATCCTTGCACCTGTCCATGAACAAGACATCAGCATTTCCAAGCTGACCTCCCTGGGCACCAGCTCAATGACCTTAAGCCAAGCATTCCATTACTCACCTGGCTGGGCCTGGCTCAATAGTTATTTTAAAGGGTGGACCTGGGTCAAATACACATTACTCATTCTAAGTCGCATGTTCCCCGCATTCCCCACGCAATCCCGAGTGCCGGTCACATTACCTCATTAAACAGACGCATTTCATTCGCATTTCTCCCGAATATGTGGTCACAGGTTTTCAACGGGAGTTTCACGGTGGCCGTGAACGGGCCAATGCGCAATTTACGTGGTTTTTTTAAAAACCACCCCCCTTCCTGTCTCTCCGGCCATTCCGAGAGTTCCTATTGGCTGATTCAACTTGCAAGTGCTCCATAGTCTGCAAAAGACTGTTTTTGACTTCATAGCATTGGATTTATTGATTATGCTGTTTCTGAATCAAATCTGGTAGTTTGAAAAATCATTTTGGGGTGAATCCATCCTCAGAACGGACTCGCGAAACTTCCTTTTTAACTGTTTTTTATTTTTTTTTATTTTATATTACTGTAATATCGAAATTACGAAATATTGAAATAATGACACTCCAAGGAAGTGAAACTTCAGTAAAATTCAGGCACTGAACTGTCCTGCATAGGAAATGCCCACGAAAGCTTCCCACATGCTTCCAAATTTCCAAAAAAGAAACGGGAGAGAGCCATCAGTGCTGTCAGTGGGGGAAAGAGAGGCATCATTATCTTCAATGATGTTTCTTTATAAGGCAAGATCGAAATAACGGAAAAGTGCGCTCGGAAAAGAAAATGGGCGGGAAAAAGGTCCCACCCAAAAAAGCGGTTTTCGAGCAGCCATGTGACCAGAGGGACGCACGAGAAAGACGGATTGGAAGCAAGAATGTGAACAAAGAGGGAAAAAATCGCGGATTGGAGGCAAACGGAAGATATCCGATAAACATGCGGGTAATGGGTGAATGTGGATTTGAACCTGGTGTACCTATCATCTTGCTGGTCTCATTTCACCATTTCATTGTTTTAATTACTCAGTATTTAACCTTTTACATGTGTCAGGGTCAGGGCTTTTTTGAGGGGGAAAGAGGTGGTGGAACTCAGTGGGTTGCCCTTGGAGAAAATGGTCACATGGCTGGTGGCTCCACCCCCTGATCTCCAGACAGAGGGGAGTTCAGATTGCCCTCTGTGCCGCTCAGCAGTGCGGAGGGCAATCTAAACTCCCCTCTGTCTGGAGATCAGGGGGCGGGGCCACCAGCCACGTGACCATTTTCAAGAGGTTCCGGAACTCTGTTCCACTGCATTCCAGCTGAAAAAAAGCCCTGGTCAGGGTTAACAGAAACCAACAGAAAAGAATAGAAAATTAAATTTTGATTTATTTTTTATTCTAATCAAGAGTTCGTAGGTATTGGTATATGCATATTAAATACACTACAGAATTGTTGGCTTTGCCCATATTTCTAGATCTTGCTTTGTGCTTGTGATGCTTTGTATTATTCCAGATAATGGTAGCTTGAGAGCAGCCTCCTATCACTACCTTCTCGGACCAGTTTTGCCTCCCCATTCCAGGATTATGTGGGAAAGCAATATTTGCTGTCAAGAAACTGCCTTGCCCAAGTCTGTTTCTTGGTTCAGTTTAGGCTTTGGGTCTGATAGAAGCCTGTAAAGTCATCATGACTGTGCAGTTTCAGAGCTGGGACTGAACTACACAGGTGCAATGAGATAATCATTTCAAGGTCTTGCATCTACATCACATCATTTTAGCAAAGGATCTTGGGTAAGAATATACACATTGTCCTAATAGGGGCAGGCTTGCAACAGTTCGGGATAAAGCAAGGGTCCTCATTCTAACTTGCATCCTATTTCCCCCCAAGACTCTGTGGTAGCTGAAGGCTTTGGGCTGCTTTTGTGCTCTGGACCTGTCCACCAGGATTGATGCCAGCCCAGGATCATTGTCTCTGCACCTTGAGACTTTGGAACCCTTTTGACTCTTTTGTTTTAGCCTGAAAGGTAACATTGGGCAGGGAGACTGAAAGTCTTAAACCCTCAGTCTGTTTAAGTGTGCAAGGATAGACTAGCTAGGTTTGTTGTTTTTCTCTTCTGCCTGCATATTTCTATGTCTGTACCTTTTTGCACCTCTGTTAATAAATTCTTTGGAGTATACCCTTCTGTGTTCTTTGGGAGTCTGAAAGCTTCAGTCTTCAGTACTTTGGCCCATTTGGGCTACAGCTACTTAAATAAGTGTTTTGGAACTCAATCTGTAGGTGTCCTACCCTGCGGGGCTGACTTCTTGGTTAAAACTTGGTAGGACTTGCAACTTGCCTCTCAGTTCCACAGCTGAGGGTTTAGTAAGAGAGGCTGGTGGCAGTGAACTGTTACCCTGGATGTGAACAGTCATTCCCCTTTTGAGCATTTTGCTCTGGATCTCCCACTCAGGGCTATAAGCCTATTTGGTCCACTATATTGTCTCCAGCATTGACTAACTAGAACCTGTACAGTTTCAGGTGCAAAGTGTGGTACCTTGATGCAGTGGTAAGCAAATTCTCTTCTTTCTTGATATGATCTGTGCCCCCTTTCTCATTCCTCGTCTTTGATAACACTTCATAGTTTGGTATCGGCAGCTTTGCCAACGAAAGAATTCCTGTTCCTGCATCTGACAAAGAGAACTGTGATTCTTGAAAGCTTATGCTACAATAAAGTTGGTTAGTCTTAAAGGTGCTACTGGACTCTTTTTGATTTTACTGCCAAAAAAAAAATCATAGCCAGGCTCTGGAAACTGAGTTTTGAGTGTCTAATTTTAATGCATCCCCGTCCCTTTTGATCAGTACTTAAGTATTTGGTACCTTAGGCAAATATACAAGAAGAATCCTGCTTCTCCCATCCCTTTTAGCTATCCAACACTCTTGAGATTTTGTGTCTTTAATCACTTGTTCCATGCAAGCTTAATGTGCTTTCCCAGATAAAGCACATTAAGATTATTTATTGCCAATAAAGCAATATAGACACATATAAATTAAAGGCTGCCTGTGCTGCGCTACGTTCCAATCATATCTGGGAGAGGCTCTTTGCAACCTATTCTGATTTATGCACTCATGGAATAGGCTGGCCAGTAACCAAGAGGTAAATTTACACTGTTCGCATAGCATGCTCTTAAACCGTCTAATGGCCATGAAAACTAAACAGGACCTCCATATTTAGTGGCTTCAGATTTCTAGATGCTGAAGACAAACTGCTGGCCCACACTTTTGGTCAATGCTGAACTTATCCCATGATCATTGCTGACGTGACAGTTTTCTTCTCAAGCGGCTACTTCTCAAGGATGTTTGAGAACCCCTGGATGTGAATGGCAATTCCTTTGCAAACTGAAAACAGCATCTCACTGCAATCTCTTTGCACCAATATGGTGCTCGTGCAAATCGGCAGACCTGCAGAAATAGCATGAGGACAATGCGAGTTTCTGCAGTGGGAGGGGGATTTGTCCTCCCTGCCTCCACTAACAGAAATGCCATTCCATTGGTGATACTGCTGTTATATTGATGGAAGGGCAATTTAGCATCTGAGCCATTGTAGTACAAAGGTTTGAGTGCTCAACTAGATTCTCGGACACCAGAGTTTGAATCCTTCTGCCATGAACCTCATTGGGTGACCTTGAGCCAGTTTCCCCTGCCCTCTAGGTCTACAGCCATGTAGGAATGATGTGTTGCCTGTGTTTATGCTTTGCTGGTGTATTTGTGCATTAAAGCAAACGTCGCAAAGACACAATACTGCTAGGAAAAATGGAGAATCAGTCGTTTCCATAACATTAATGAATGCACTCAGTCTTTCTGTACCTCCAAAGGAAGGCATTTATGCAGGCATGGAGTGGCTTTGGAGAATGCCTCAGTGCATAAATTAGAAAGCTACTACATAATTCACTTATTCTGGCAACATGGGGACAAAGATCTGTTATAGGAAAGACTGATAACAGAGAGGAGAGGAATTGCTTCAGTGGGATGTTCTAGTCTGGTAAAATGACCCTTTCTCAGACTCTTTCTTCAGGCGTCATCAACAGAAGGCACAGCAGTAGCACATAGGACTAAACATGGGAAGAAGTAAACAGGTACATTTTCCTGGGGGAGGGGGCACATTTCAGAAGTAAACTAGACATCTTGCTCCCATAACTCATGAGACTGTATATATGGCATGGGATCATGTGTATGTAGGGTCTACTTACAAGTTTTTAGTCAGAAAGATGATGCTTGGGTCCTGGTAGTATGAGGAAACCATGTTTCCCTCCCTAAAACGGCAGTGGCCATACTTAAGGAAATTTGGGAAGACAAACCTTGGAGATGAGATGATGTGTTTGATTGTTGTACCTGAAGGGGACGTGGATCCTCAGCAATAAAAACCACAGTGCAAGCTGCACCCAACCAGTGCTTGAAGGTGCTTCCAACAGCAGGCACAGCAGAGAAACTTGCAGTGTTTCTTTAGACAAGTACTGCCATCCCTCTGTAGTCTGCATCTGCCCTCTAGTGGCCAGCCCTAAAATGGGCTCCTGGGGATGAGGCAACACTGATGCTTCAGCAGCACAGTTTGCAAAGATAAAGAGGGCTGAAAAACTACCCTCTATGAGGCTCTGCTCAGCTCAGACATCCCACTCACTAACTGGTGCCGCTGTGTGATTCATGATGTCCCTTTCATTTCCCTTTGGCATCTCACCTAGCACGTGCATCCAGGCCCACAGTGTAGCATGCAGCTTGTTGAATTTTTGCTGCACTCTATCAGCAGTTGCTTTCTTAATAATCAGCCAACTGGAGAAGTGGATGTTACTCAAGAAGCCAAAAGCTGTCTCAAAAGAAACATGAATCCCTAAAAACTGCAGGAAAATTCACCCCCAATTCACCCCGAAAAAAATCCATGCCAGAAGGTTTCGTGGTAACAAAAATGGAAGGAGTGCAGACAGATGTGTGCCCATGTTGCCAGACTTGGGACAACGTAGACTACGAGGGACCCAGATTTAAGAACACAGCTCAGCATCCGAACATTCTGGCTCTCATCAGACTGGATTTTTTTTCTTTTACTTTTGCCTCAAAAACAGCCTCTCTCAGCAAGACTCCACTCACACTGAACTTTCTTTGAACCATTTTTCTGCAGGTTTTTATAGAACATTTCACAAAGCTGGCTTCCACTTGTTGTCAGAGCAGCAAGACATACACAGTCTGGGCTACCTATGAGACTCCTCCTGGCACAGCCCAGTATTGTGACTTGTAGCACTTGGCCAGATGCCTTCAAAATACTGGCTCGTGTTGCGTCACTCTCAGACTGCAAGTGTGTGTGTGTGTGTGTGTGTGTGTGTGTGTGTGTTCGCGCATAGGGGGGCAGGGTAAGGCTTTCCTGGACTGGTTCTTTATGAAAGCATCAAAGAGAAAGATTTTCTGGTCCATCAGGACCAATGCTCTTTTGTGCAAGTGATTTTCTGATATGAGTTCACAGAGGAAGTTAGACACGCACTCACTTTAAACAATCAAAATGATATTATAAAGCAGAATCCACAGCGCTGAGAAGCACAAAGGATTCCTGTTACTGAAAAGAAAGATGAAAATGCAATTGTAAGCTAGAAGGTCCCTTGGAAACATGTACTTCCTAACAAGATTTTTATCTTTGCTCTGCATTATGCCTTCATGACACCCTTGCACTGGAATTTCACGTGCCCAGTCTTCAAAGTAGCATGAGTCAGCATGCCGGCTCTTGGGTTCAATAGAGCAAATTCCTCTCTTCAGTATGAGCCTAATGTTTATCAAACCGTCTGAGCAGTTCCTTCATATCTTCCCGAAGTCGTGAGTTCTTTAATATATCTTCAGTTCTGCTTCTAGTTCAAATCAAGCTTGCAACTCTTAACTCAATTTCCTCTCTTGTGTATTCAGCAAAGGTGCTTTAAGTACCGTCTAGCTGGTCCATTGGTTAATGAAATCAGATATGCACATGTTCCAGCTTTTCTCATATCTTACAGTTTCAGTAATATCCTCTCCGTACCAAGACTGTTTTGGTCCAAAGGGTGCCCTTCCACATTAAAGCAGTGCTGGGGTGGGGAGGGGTGTGTGTGTTCAGCATTGTCTAGCTGCCCGACACCAAAATATTATTTCAAATGTTTGCACATATGTTCCATACATCGGTTCACAGGTTTCTGACAATTTCATAACAACTTCAGCTGAAATATATTCATCATTGCAATACTCTTAAACTAGGGCAGGACCTCTCATCCTTACAGAGCAACCCTAGAGCGACTGCATTGTGGAGGACAGTCTGTATCTTTAAACTTAGCCAGGTGCGCACTCAAATTTCAAGAGCTATTGCTTTAGAGAGTCCCTTTTAAGCATGGTACTTACAAAGGGTAGCTGGAGAGGGGCTGTCTATGAAAAGATTGATTGGGCATTAAGAATGTTTTTAACAGTTGAAGTATATTATTGTTTGGAGGCTCCCAAAATATTGTTCAGAGAATGGGAATCCACAACAGTTCCTGTCTCTGGTGAAATCCGTGATTAACAGGTGGAAATTTTAAATGTCTTCCCTGATGCATCTAGGGGCCAAGCTACAAGTGACGAATGACACTTGAACGGCAAGTGTATTTCTCCCTGTTCGCTTGCCCTCCACTTGCGCTCCACTCAATCCACTTGCCGTTCAAGTGACATTCGTCACTTGTAGCTTGGCCCTAGGTTAGTGCCTTCCTTTCCTAGCTCTTGCATCAAACCTCCATCCAACCCAATTAACACCTTAGAAACTATTCTTGCTTCCTTGCCCCATTCTACCCTTTCCTTTTCCTCTTGCCTTCACCTTTAATGGGATCTATAGTGCAATGATGCTCCCTGAAACTTCATGGAAAAGCCAGATCATGGACTCTAGAATATATCAGTGAACCACAGAAAGGGAAAGCAGAGTAAGCTTTGTTAAAGTGGCACAGGGATCGGGGTTAGTACCAGTGGCCCAGCTGGTTGAACTATTCTTAGCAAACAATTTCTTTCTGAAACTTGATCTAAGCTTCTGTGCAGAAATAGCCACACACTGCCTGTGATTTGCATGAATTTGTTGCTGAAAAGTGTCTGATGAGACTGATTCAGCTCAGAAACAGCTTGCTTTAGTCTGCATTTTCAGTTTCATTTGAATGGTTTTACTGAAGTGAAGAGGGGACTTGAGCTGCATCAGAACCTAAGAACATCTGACACTAGCAGACCTTTATCTTAGAATATGGGTTGCAACTTGCTACCAACTACAAGAAAAAAAGGAGGCCTGAGAATGATTACATGCAGAGAAGCATCGGGCTGGATTTGGGCGGCCGACTATCCTGTGTCTCACTTTCCCCCAGGAAACTCCCTTCACCAGCTCGCTCCAAGTCCAAAAGTAAGCCCCACCAGAAGAGCAGCTTGAATGATAATTTCAAGAGAAAAGCATGTACGGGGAAGTCATCATCACCATTCCTTCCCATTCACAATTTCTGTGCTTAAATCCCCCCCTCCCTGATAACATGTATTCTAATGGATAGATTATGGGGCTTTTATATCTAATTATACCCTATTTGTGGGAGAACAAAATGTCTACTGAATATAAGAACATAACAAAAGGCTGCTGGTCGGATCAGGTCAAAGGGCCATCTAGTCCAGCAGCCTAATTCCCACAGTGGTCAACCACATGCTCGGAAAAGTCCACAAGCAGGGGCTCAAGGAATTACCTCCCCGCAACAACTAGAATTCAGAGGCATGTTGCCTCTGAACATGGAGATAACCATTTAGCCATCAGGGTTACTGATGGACATATCTTTCATGAATTTGTCCAACTTCCTGTTCAAGCCTCCACAGTGCAGACATGATATTGGGAGTCCTAGCTTAGGACAGATCAGGGCTTAACTGAAGATAACAACTTTGCACATTTTCAGAAAAGTTTTTTTTTAATGGTCTATGTGGAATCTACAAAGATCTCACGTGGGTTGAGATGACAGAGCTGACCAGGGCTTTTTTTCTGGGAAAAGAGGTGCTGGAACTCAGTGAGTTGCCCTTGGAGAAAATGGTCACATGGCTGGTGGCCCCGCCCCCTGATCTCCAGACAGAGGGGAGTTGAGATTGCCCTCCGCATTGCAGAGGGCAATCTCAACTCCTCTCTGTCTGGAGATCAGGGGGCGGGGCCACCAGCCATGTGACCATTTTCAAGAGGTTCCGGAACTCTGTTCCCCCGCGTTCCCCCTGAAAAAAAGCCCTGGAGCTGACACTGCATTGATTAGCTATTAGATGGGACCAGTTGCCTTGCAACTTCCCCTCCAGGGGAGTAGCAAGAGAGGGGCCAGTGGATGCTTTGCCCCACCTGGAATCCTGATTCACCCGACCTAAGTTGTTGGTTTTTAAATTTTTAGTATGGTACATTCTATTCAGGGGAAATTTTTTCTTGTTGGAATGCTCCAAACTCTATTCACCGGTGCCTCTCCAAGATCTTTGGGGTAAATTTTTCAAGATTAATATAATCATCCTAAGAGACCAGAAGATCCCCCTTTGGCTACGGTGATAGTGAGTGTGGAAGGATCCCTGAAGGAGATAACAGGAGGAAGTAATTTATTTAAGGAACTGTGATCATTATAGATAGCTAAAAGCTGCAGAACTTAAAAGAAACTTTTCTCTATATGTATATAAAGAAAAGTATATATACTATACACTTATAATAAGTGTATAATAATAATTATACACATTATAATATATAATGTATATATTATAAATGCTAATGGGTCATAGACTCTAAAATAGAGAGACGTGACTTCTTCCCTCCCACTGCCCAAACTTGTGTTAGGGGTCGAGATAGCACGGGGTTCCTCATTCTGTCCCCCTCCCCCACCCCGAAACTATATCAAAACTATGACATCACATTTTTAGAATGAGGAAAAGGAGTCGCGAACCTCTGTGAGATCCAGCCTAACAGATGGTTGCATCATTTGAAGGAAACAGGACCGATTATCACTGTGACAATCTCTCAAGAGAACATTATCACAGCATTTATCATCTGTTCACCAAGCTCTGTGGGCTAAATAGCCTAACAGTCACTTCACCAGGTTTCTGCCATGTGGTTTTCCACATGGCCTTCCTTAGCACAAAGTTAAGTAGAGCCAATTCAAACATTACAAAGAAGGAAGGGGAAGAGGAGATGGAGGTGCATGAACAATTTGTATTTCTTTTTCTGCATCTGCTGTCACAATCAAAGAGGGAAGTGTCTCAAATGCATACCAGGAAGCTATTCAAAAGTGCAAAAAGCAGCTGTTCATTGAAGCAGCACTGAAGGGGCAGAAAGCAGTTGTTCAATGAAGCCGCACATAATCTCCCTTGCTCAGAGGAGTACTGGTTCAATTGGACACAAGGTTACCCTTAACAGGAATAGGATATTGCTATTTTTTGGAGCACCAAACCAATACTTACCTGATGAAGAGCAATTTCAGTTTAAACTGTGCTAGAATCCAGCTCCATATTATTCTATGTTGTATCAGCAACAACCTGCATGTTCTGTTTAGTTTATTCGGTGTTTATTTGGTGTAACACCCAAAGGGAGATATCCAGATCTCACTTATGAGGAGAATCATGAACTCAGAAATTATTTGACCAAGATCAATGAATCACACCAACTTTACACATTCCATGGTAATCAGGAAAGCATGTTGCTCATACACCTACATTTATGGTCAAAGATCCAGAGGAGTTAGCTGTGTTAGTCTGTAGCTGCAAAATACCATTGCCATTACCATTTAAGAATACCTTTATTGGCATAACAATGCGAACATGCACAGTCAGCAGGAAGACAAGACCACCGTTACCTGAATATTTAAACCAATCCTCTCCTCTTGGAAGCACGACAGAGGAATTTAGCCACAGACTCAATGGTCTCATGGTTTGGGGTGAATAATAGCAGGGAAGTCTTACCGACATCCGATTGTCCATCGTTATTTTGCATAAGAGGTTCTAAATACACAGCATGGATATCACAATAAAATAAACAATACAGGAGAATGTGTTCAGTACTTTCTACCTCCCTCAGACCACAGGTACATAGCCTAGTGGAGTATGGGATTTTCTTAAACCTCCCATACAATACGGCAGAAGGAAGCATGTTAAACCGAGCTAACATGAATGCTCTCCAAAAGTAAGGGGAAGTCAGACAAGAGAAATACTCTGCCAGGGAACCATTGGGAAAGATCCCCCATCTCAAAGGGAAGCATCTGCCAGAGGCAAGGCTTCTCAGCTCTTGTGTCTCAATATCTATGAGTCTTTGTTTGATTGAAGCAAATGTGAACCTCTCCGTCAGGTAAACTAGTTCATCAAGGCTAAGCCCGATTAGAGAGATTAGAGTCGCAAAATAGTAAAGAGTCCAGTAACACCTTTAAGACTAACCAACTTTATTGTAGCATAATTGATGCATCTGATGAAAAGAACTGTGGTTCTCGAAAGCTTATGCTACGATAAAGTTGGTTAGTCTTAAAGGTGCTACTGGACTCTTTACTATTTTACATCTACACTTGCCATTTCCTAATGTGTGTACTGAGTCTCAGAGTTAATGCTTGTGAACTAGCTGCCATTGTGTGTGTGTATTATGTGCCATCAAGTAGCCTCCAACCTATGGCAACCCTATGAATGAAAGATTTCCAAAATATCCTATCATTAACAGACTTACTCAGATCCTGCAAACTGGAGGATGAGGCTTCTTTTATTGAGTCCAGCCATCTCATTTTGGGTCTTTCTCTTATCTTAATGCCTTCCACTTTTTCTAGCATTATTGACTTTTCCAGAGAATTTTGTCTTTTCATGATGAGACCAAAGTACGATAGCCTCAGTTTTGTCATTTTAGCTTCTAGGGAAAATTCAGGCTTGATTTGATCTAGTTCCCACTTATTTGTCTTTTGAGCTGTCCATGGTATCTGCAAAAAATTCTCCTCTAGCACCACCTTTCAAATGAATCAATTTTCTTCCTGTCAGCTTTCTTTTCTGTCGAACTTTCACATCCATACACAATAATGGGGAATATCATAGTATGAATTATCTTGATCTTGTTTCCCAGAGAGACATTTTTATCTTTAAGGATCTTCTCTAACTCCTTCTCAGCTTGCTCTTCCAAGTCTCAATCTTCTTCTGATTTCCTCATTGCAGTCTCCCTTTTGGTTGAAGCTGCCATTACTTGTTGAAATTGCTTGCTGCAGTAAAACCATGTGACAAGTCTGCCAGGTGCAGTAGTTTGTCACATAGAAATTAGGGTTTTATTCCTGTAGTTGCCCAACTCCTCAAAAAGGCAAGTCCCTAATCTCCAGGCCGAGGTGCTGCAAATCAGCCGTTTCTCATGGGTAAGCCATGACCAAGAGCAACTTAAACCACCCTACATGTAATAGTTATTCCATTCTCATCAAATATGAAATATGGGGAAATACAGACCTGTCTGGGACAACCTCTGGTAAGGAGTGTTTCAGAGAAACCATCTTTCATGGCTGCAACAAAATAACATTGTTACATGAGGCAGTTTTGCAAGTTAAAGAATCATGCCTGTATAAAATAAATTGCTAGTAATATAAGCAGCATAAAATGAAATAACTAGATCTTCTGAACCCTAAGCCAGTGAAAGAAATCCCGGTGAGCAGTTTAAAACACCTTCATTAAGTAATTAAAATGAAGTTATCGGGATTAAAACAAGCATGTCAACAAGCAAAGATGCCTAGATATAATCTTGTGGCAGAGCAGCGCAACTGTGGAGGGAAAGATATATAAATAAATGATGAAAATCCCCTTCTTTTCCTAGAGCTGGTAAGTAAGCAATAGAAATTTGAGAACAACTAATAAGTGCACAAGAGATGGATCCTACTGGTATCAGTGTTTGGCTGCAATTAAAGTTGCCAACAGGCCTGGAGGAAAATGTCCCATCCCTTTAATAGAGAATTAAAGCATGGAAATGGGCAGTTGAAGCTTTTCATGGTGTGAAGGTAAATAACAAACATCACCTGGAAAATAACATTTCATTAAATTCTATTAAAGGGATAGGACATTTTTTTTTCTCCAGGCAGTTGGCAACAAAGACCCAAACTGGTGCAGTTAAATGATAGCGGCAGATGCACCCAGCTACAGTCAAACAAGAACAAAGCTGTGAACAAAATTGTGCATTGGGGGCAGGGCTTTTTTTCAGCTGGAACGTGGTGGAACGGAGTTCCGGAACCCCTTGAAAATGGTCACATGGCTGGTGGCCCCGCCCCCTGATCTCCAGACAGAGGGGAGTTTAGATTGCCCTCCGCGCCACTCGGCAGCATGGAGGGAAATCTAAACTCCCCTCTGTCTGGAGATCAGGGCGTGGGGCCACCAGCCATGTGACCATTTTCTCCAAGGACAACCCACTGAGTTCCACCACCTCTTTTCCCAGAAAAAAAGCCCTGATTGGGGGTCTCCTGATGAAAAGTCTGTGAGGTTGAGCCCAAAAGTAAACAATAGCTAGGTGGTGAGTTACCAAGAACAGTAGCTTCATCAGGTCTTTAAATTCAAGCAGTCAGTGTAAAGGTGTTCCTGAGGTTACTGGATGTCATATTCCTTATACTGGCACATCTCGTTACTGGTGCCTGCCGTAGGTTTCATCCTTACCCACTTCATCTCTTAGGTATGATTTGTAGTCTCATCTGGTGATGAAGACTAGCTTTGCTGGAGGCAGCAGAACTCTTAACTGAATCTTTGTAATGAGCTGCAATGTTACTAAGGGGAGTTACCAACTCTGGGTTGGGAAATTACTGGAGATTTGGGGATGGAGGCTGGGGAGAGAACTCAGTAGGGTATGATGCCATACAGCCCACCCTCCAAAGCAGCCATTTTATGCAAGGGAACAGATCTCTGCCATCTGGAGATCAGTTGTAATTCTGGGAGATCTCCAGGACCCACTTGGAGGTTGGCAGCCCTACTTTGGGGGCTTTTATCATGGGCATAATCTGGATGGGAACACAAGCTGATAGAAAGGGTCATATAAGATGCTAACAGCTATTGCCATAATGCCCATTGTGCACTGGGTTTTTTTGTTTGTTTGTTGTTTTGTTTGGAATAAAACATTTTGAAGGGTGGTAGATAAAAAGTTAACTATCATCTTCAGGTTAGTGAGAATAGTCCTGTTTTTCTGGGCCTGCAGCCTAACAACAAAGTTAAATGTATTCAAACTCTCTGAATACTGAATTCTACACCCCTCTGGAATTAGATTTCAACTGGAGTGGGAGGAGTAATTAAGAAACATGTAAGTTATTTTTGATGGGATGATAAATTGCTCCTCCTGCCCCCAACAGCTTGTAAACTAAAGCAACAGAAGTAGTTTATCTAAACAGTGAGAGCTTGGAAGTCCAACAACAGTGCTTTAATAATGAGCGCCAGTGTGGTGTGGGGGCTAGAGAGACAGACTAGGATCTGGGCAACCCAGGTTCAATTTCCCACTCTGCCATGGAAGCTCTCTGGGTGACTTTGGGCCAGTCACACTATCTCAACCAAACCTACTTTGACAGACTGCATTTAAAAGCAGGTTTCCTAAGAGCGGCACAATTAGAGAGCTGGGAGGGGGCAACTATTGCCTGGAATTGAGAGCCTGAGTGACAAGCTGCTCCCTCCTCTCTGACTGGTCACTTTAGAACCAGGCTGAAGTGAGTCAGTCTAAAGTGAGCATGTGTGGAGTCTCACAGGAAAGGTCAGATAGGTTCCCTTGGGGAATAAGGAGAGAGGAATCTTTAGCCTTAACTGTATTATTACTGTCCTGGGGAAGAATTCTATTTAAGAGTTCAAAGTATAAGTGTCAGCATAAGCTGAAGCCCATTTACACAGATACCAGAGAACTGTGAGCATGTTTGGCAAGAGTGATAGGGTAGTGGGTGGAAATTCCCTTTCAAGCCAAAAGAAGAAAGGTTTTATCTTCTGAGGAGAAAAAGATTAATTCCTGCCCAGATTCTAAAGGGGGTTTGGCTCTGAGGAGGGCCCTGGGTCTGTTGAAAAGAGAAAACCATTTTAAACTAACTTCAGGAAACTTTCTGAAGAAACATTGTTGCTGTAACGAAAGTACTAAGTAAAACACCTCTCACTGTTAAGAGCCAAGAATATGTGAAACTAAGCTTCAAGGATAGTATTTTGCCTGTTACTCAAAGTGTATTCTGTAATACCAACATATTTTACCTCAGCACTTTCATTCCCTGACTATACTTACTCAGTCCTGCCAGTTAAATAAAGTTATTTCATTTTAAATGCTATACAGTCACAAGTGCCATTTCAAACAAAAAGGATGAGGGCTCCTACTTTTCCCCATCAAGTTCCTGGACTGGCCTAAGAAACCAAAATTATATCTGTCTGTCAGAGTGGGACAAACAAACTTTCAAACCCGCAAATATTAACATGCTACTAAGGGCTGCTCAATCAAAGCAGGAAACTGAATTTGGGGGGGGGGGATCTGCCTCACAGTGAGGGAGTGAAGGGGGTTCCATCATACCTATCTTACAGAGTTGTGAATAAAAACTGGAGGAGAGGAGAATGATGTAAGCTGCTTTTGGCTCCCATTGGGGAGAAAGGTAGGGTATAAACAATGTAAAATTTTAAAAATTAATAGTCTTTAGCTATTCTAACTGATCCCAAGCCTTACCAATTACTTCCCATTTAGCTTAGAACAGGGGCTCTAACTCAGTGGTAGAACATCTGCTTGGATGCCGAAGGTCAGTCAGGTCCAACCTCCAACATCTCCAGTCAAAATGATCAGATGGTAGATGATATGAAAGGCCCCAATCTGAGGCTCTTGGAGAGCTACTGCCAGTCAGTGTAGACTGAGGATACTGACATCGACAGATCAGTGTTCTGGTTTGGAATAAGGCAGCTTCATGAGTTCATGTGTAACTGAATATTGATTGAAGGTGCATGGAGGAGATAATAATAATAACATTCAATTTACATACTGCCCTTCAGGACAACTTAACACCCACCTAGAGCGGTCTACAAAGTAAGTTATTATTATCCCCACAACAATCACCTTGTGAGGTGGGTGGAGCTGAGAGAGCTCCCGAGAGCTGTGATTGACCCAAGGTCACCCAGCTGGCTACAAGTGGAGGAGTGGGGAATCAAACCCAGTTCTCCAGATTAGAGTCCTGCTGAGTCATAACCACTACACCAAACTGACAACTATGGTGGCAACTGTGACCACACCTTCACAGTATTGTATAGCTTCGTTTTGTTTGTATGAGTAATAAGAATAGTATCTTCCATGTTAACATACTATAGAACATTGGCATGCTATATCTGTATTGCCCAATGTTTCCACAAGCCCTTGTCCTAATACCTCTCTCAACAAATTGCAAAAATCGCTTGGTCAAGTGGCAGGTTCTCTGGTTGTAAACAAATTACCAAACAGTCATGTGAGCATAATAATGAGAAGGGAGTATTTTAGTTTCTAGCAAGAGTTTAAATGTAAGCTCCCTATCTGGACCACTAAAGCTTGTGCATGAAACATCTGCTGTAGATACATTTAGCAAATGTGTGAAGCCCACTGTCAACCAAGGTTGAAATG
The DNA here is from genome assembly GCF_028583425.1 of Eublepharis macularius. Taxonomy (NCBI): domain Eukaryota; kingdom Metazoa; phylum Chordata; class Lepidosauria; order Squamata; family Eublepharidae; genus Eublepharis; species Eublepharis macularius. The sequence continues at coordinate 45,231,268 of NC_072793.1, forward strand.
AGATTTTTGTTTACTGCCATGGGGCTTTGAAATCCAGCACTTTATAAATATTTGTTGATTTTTCTGGAGGAAAATAAGAACATTCCCTGATAATGAAAAGAAGGTAATTATCCCCCACTTCAGGGGAAAACTTCAAAAGGCTCTGCTTGATCTTACATTAGAGGAAGCTGGGCTGGGAAGGTCCCTTGTGGGTCTCTTGTGTTTACTGCTCTCCTTAAAGGATAATGACAGAAGCATATTGGTCCTGCTGGCTATGTTTGATTTATTGGACCTAGAAAAGAGTGACGCTAATGGATGAAGAAAGGAGCAAGAAAAGTTTTATGGTACAAAGGTGTACGTTCACAATTGCTGTCTATTTGTTCAAGTACAAAACTTTCCCCAAGTCCTGTGCTGGAAGCTGAACCATCTGCATTTGCAATAAGCCCTTGTTAATGTGGTCTGGAGTGAATTTCTACATCACTTGCACTTTTTGACAGAATGTATAAAGAAATGGCTCTCCAACCTTTTCATCTTAGGACATTGTCACCTGCGTATTAGTAAATAATGTCCCTAAATCACAGCTGCTTACCACTTAGAGGTTTTTCTCTCTTTTTTTAAAAAAAACTACTCAGGGTATATCACCGCCCTAGGGATCTCCTGATTTTTGCAACTGGAGTGCTTTATAATCACAGTTTTAAAAAAAGGTATTAGAATACAAAAAGGTGGGGGGAGGGCTCCAGAAAGTACTGGTCCAGGGAATGTTTTTAAGTGCTCTAGAGAGATACACCCCCTCCCAGTAATCTCTTGAATCTTCCTAATACCCTGGAGAACATTTACCACATCATAGAGAGAACTATTCTTAGGGTAGAAAAACACCCCCAGATGCAAACAGTGTGAGCAATAATTAGACATTTTTCTTTAAAATGTATGAAAATGTATATTGATTTTTTTTAATATTTCAGGTTCAAATTAAAAATAAAATTATAAAGGAACAGAATGTGTATGTGTTGTCCGCTATGCAAGAGGGGAGGGGTGAATCTACCCAAAAGAAACATTCTACCTCATATGAAAATGTGTTTTCAGGATCAGGGTGCTTAGGCACTGCTGAAACATAATTTGTTCTGCCACCACACAAACACACACACACACAAAAACCCCTGTGAGAATTTTTTACCTCAAGACACATTTAGATTTTGACTTAGAGTATGAATTAGGGTTGCCAGCCAGCAACTTCCAGGAGTACGATGGGTCAGGGACAGGGGGTCACCATCAGGATGACAGTGTAGTCGCTTCCAGAGGAAATGCAGAAGTGACATCATGCGTCCCAAAGAGTCACCAAAAACTCTATGGTTTTACCTTATGATTTTACAATTTCTGGCGGTTCTTAGAGAGGCATGATGTCACTTCTGGGTTTTCCCTGAAAGTGACATGATGCCATCCCACCAATGGTGATTTTACTTTATTTTTCTCCCACCACCAGACATCAGAGCAGTGGTGTGCAACAGGAGACGAAGATGGGCTATATCCCACCCCCACTGGGTAATTGGCAACCCTAGTATAAGTATATCCCAAAATACTATTTGTGTAAATTTTCTCAGAGCATCATTGCAAAAAGCCTTCCCTTATGCTCCTCCTTCCCTAACTGTCTTTGGCTAAATCCCAAAATACAGCTTGTGAATCAGCAGTTTAATATGGCACACTGGACACATTTTGCATGCTGGGAAAAAGGAGTTTGTGCAGTTCATTTATTACTTAGTTATTTAGGGAATTTATATCCACTTTCAATTTAAAAAAACTACTCAAGGCAGCTTGCAACAGTTAGATTGCAACATCATCACCATCATCATTTAAAGCTGAAGTTGATGGAGGGAGGGCTATCTCAACTACTGTTGGGAACAGGTTGGTGGATGTATGGGGTTTAATAACTAGGTTGTTTCTAAAATCAGATTAGAAAAAAAAGATACTTCCACCTTAGCAGCCTCAGGACTGAGAGAGAGAGAGCAGCCCTTCCCCCTCCCCTTTGCTGTCTCTGCTTCTTTGCTGCCCTTCTCTTCCTTTCCCTTTCTCCAGCCTTCCTCACCTCCTGTTGTGGGCCACACAACACCAGGGGAAATTTGGGTTGCTACAGCATGATTATTTGGTGGATTATAGAATTGATTACTTGATTTGCCAAAGACATCTATTGACTCATATTGACCAATATTGAACGCTACTTAAACAATCTATGTAGGTGCACAACAGTTACATAACACAGCACAAACACAGGGGAAAAGATGAAATAACCGTGGCCTGTGCCTCCTCTCATGTTTTTCCAATAACATCAACATTTCTTGAAGCAAGGTGGGTCAGCTGCTGCTCAGGCTGAGGTGAGGATGAGCATCATCTTCTGTTAAACCACATCAGCTTCCTTGCTTTAGCTGTGTATTTGGTTTTGCACTTTCATTTTTTAATCAGCAGCAATGCTGGTGCATTAGGATCCCATTTGAAGAGCAGAGCTATATTATGATAGATGTAGAGGTATTAATTTTCTGAACCAACTGAGAGTCTCTTTAGGAGGATAGATTTCAATGTAATGCCTGTGCTGATATGAAGAGAGTATCAGTGTGGGAGGGAGTGACTCAGCCCCTACATTAAACTTCAGGTGGAAACAGTGAGACGTGGTTCCCAGTTACATTTTAGGGAAGGAGATACTTGCCAATAGAATACAATGTGGGATGAGTAGAAAGAGCCTAACTTTACATGCCCGTTTGTTGACAAACCCCTCCATTGAGCCTTCCTCCCCACTCCCTTTTCTGCTCTTCCTTTTTTTCTTGCTTTCTGTTAAGGAACGGTCATGGTCTGTGGGGGCCCTTTGCCATCTGCTTGTGTGCTGTGCCAGAGAGAGTGAGTGTTCAGGTGAAGCTTAAAATAAATGTTATTCATGGAAGTCTCCTTTCTATTGATCTACAACAGTGAAACTCACTCCATGGCTTGCAGAGAGTCAACATTTGCAATTACAATCAACCAAAAGAGCCACATGACTACTGCATGCCTGTGCACCACTTCACTAAACACACACACTATAATATTATTATTATTATTATTTAATATACAAGTATCACCTTTTAAAATTACCAGACTACCTCAAAGCACATAGGGCTGTCTCTGCCCAGACTTACTGAACTTTTACCAGCACTTGTGTACCTGGAGTAGGGTTGCCAGGTTCCTCTATCCTCCTGCCGGGAGGGTTGGGACTTGGCACTTATCTTGTGCCAGCCCCATGTATCTCCTTGTACGTGCTCTCCAGGGCTGGACTCTCCAACTGAGAGTCTCTTTAGGATGGGCCCCAAACGAAGCGCAGGAATGCTCCCATGGCCGGTGCAATGATGTCACTTACAGAAGTGACGTTGCTGCGCCAGTTGGGAGTACGCACACAGTGTGTGCTCTTGAGGTGCCTGCTAGTGGTGGGCATGCTCCAGGAGCTTGCCCCCTCCCGCCAATCACCCAGCAATAGGCGGATGAGGGGGCAAATCCTTGGGAGTTTGCCTGCCACCAACGGGCACTTGGGAACCCTAACCTGGAGTGAGGGTGGGGTTGCCTATCCTGGAGCTGGGGCCTGAGATCTCTCAGAATTACAACTGATCTCCATGCAAGAGAGATCAGTTCCCCTGGAGAAAATGGGTGCTTTGGAGGGTAGATTCTTTGGCATCTACCCTGCTGATGTCCCTCCCATCTCTAAACCCCACCTCCCCAAGGCTCCACCCTCAAATATCTAGGAATTTCACAACCAGGAATTGGCAACCCTAAGTGAGGGGAGGGGTTTACAAGCTTTGAAGTTCTCCAGAATTCTTTGTTAGGCTTTCCTATGCTCCCTTCAATTTGAACTGTCGCTTAGCAGGAGGCTTTGTCTTGCCTGAGAAGACAAAACTCAATGAAAAAGACAATAATGACAGGAAAAGTTGAAGGCAGGGAAAAAAGAGGAAAACTCAACATGAGATGGTCTGATTCAATAAAGAAAGCCAGAGCCTTCAGTCTGCAGGACCTGAGCAAGGCAGTTAATGTTTTGGAAGTCATTAATTCATAGGGCTACCGTTAGAGGCAGGCATGAACCGAAATATGAACCGAAGCCGGTTCATGGTTCACAAACCACTGGTTTGTGGGAGCTAATTTCTCATGAACCGTGATGATTTTTAACTTGGTTTATTTGGTTCGTATTCTGCTTCATCTTTGCAAACAGCCTGGTGATGATCAATCAATTTCCTAGGAAAGGAGGAGATGGGCTCTTTGCAGACCTTCTGTTGACCCAGAAGTGACATTTTCACCAAACAAACAAACCAGTTCACAAACCGGGGCAAGTTCGTGTTTCGTGAAATGCAACGAACCACACAGTTTGGAATTTTCCTGGTTCGTGCCCATCTCTAGTTGCCATAAGTCAGAAGCGACTTGATGGCATATGACTCACAAACAAAATCCTCTATTAAAGAGACAGGCCTTCCTTTCCTCCAGGCTGGTGGCAACCCTGAAGGAGACATGGTAGTTAGAACCCCTCTCTACTAAGTGTTCTACCTGCAAGGACATCCCACAGTGGTATGCCTCATTGCATCACCTCATTCGTCTGCATATGGAGATGTAACCTCATCCCCAGCACCCTGACTTCTCCACAACCTGGATATCATCATCATGGAAATGTTGCATTGCATTCTTAAAATAAAACTGTTTTATCTTGGACCGATATTTATGATGAAAGGCAGCAGGTTTTTAAAGAGAAACTGCTGCCTTTACTTCCCTCTTTACAACACAGGATAGGTCCCAATGCCTTGAGAAGGTCACAAATTCAGTGCCACCCAAAACAGAGACTGTGATGGCAGTAAGAGTGTCATTCTTTGCATGTTTATTCACAAGAAAGTCCTGTCAGTCCCTGTCAGTTAGGTCCCTCAAGCCCTCCACAGTTAACACGCAGGTGTTCCAATTGAAGTAGCTTTATTGAGATCCATACAGTACAGGTGTTCACCTGAAGGTGGCAATTGGCAGATGTGACAATTCAAACAAAGGCATAACTAATTATAGGGAAATTTCCCACCCTTTGGGGTCTGTTGACATTCTGGCGCAAAATCCCAAAGAGGTTGCATGGGAACAGATTAATTTAGACTACATGAAGTACAAAGCAAAATATCTCAGGCTCTTGGAAAAGACACAATGTGCGCTGCTAGCAGCTCTCCTCCAAGGACACTTGCTGGAAGAAGTAAAAGTACATATTTTCAACAGATAACGGTGAGGCCCACTGGCCCTCCTGCAATTAAAGCTTGCACTCGCATGTGAGTACCTCTTTTGGGGTTAACTAAAGTGACTGGCATGAAAAGCAAGACCCGTTTTGGTCTCACTTTTGCTGGCGTTGGTTCTTTTTGGACCAGCCATTGGGACCTTTTCATGGCAGGCCACTTGTGTTTCCCATCGGTGGGGTGGCCTGGTCCTCCTCTCCCTCCAAGGGGATTTCACCTGCCGCCTCCGGGGTTTCAATGGCTTCAAGCCCGGTTTCAGTTTTACTCCATTTCTGGAGTGTTCTCTTGGGTGCCGCTTTGGCTGGTGGTGCAACTTTTCTCACAGGGCAATTCTTCTCCACAAGTTCCCTCCGTCCTGGACCATCAGAGGCAAAGTGGCCCACTCCTCTGCACAGTATCAGTATACATAGGCCTTTTTTCCAGCGCATGGCTCTTTCTGTTTCTGGGGAATAAGGCTTGGATACTTTCTTGTCTCTGCCTCCTGGTTCCAAGTTTGGTTTCTTAATACTTCCTTGCTGCTGCATTCTCAGAAGCATCACCACTTTTCAGGGGATGTATGAGCAAGGTACCTGTCTTTCCTCTATAAAGCCTTTGTGCTCAGATTTGACAGTTGCCAGCTTCGAGTAGGGAAATTCTTGGAGATTTGGAGGGTGGAGCCTGGGAAGGGTGTAGTTTGCGGAAGGGAGGATCCTCAGTGGAGTATGATGCCGTAGAGTGTACCTTCCAAGGCAGCCATTTTCTCCAGGGGAACTGGTTTCTGTTGCCTGGAGATGAGTTGTAATTCCAAGGGATCTCCAGCCACCACCTGGAGGTTAGCAACCGTATCTGACCAGTGCCTCCTACTGCAAAGAAAGCAAGGAGGCAGAGATGGAAGTAAAGGGCACTCAGACTTCCCACTGCAGGAGCCTGCTTGACTTGGACCACGAGCATTCTGAAGGGAGGCTCCAAGCCAGTGCCGCTGGCTGCCTCAGAGCAAGATCCAGCAATGGGAAGCCTGTGAGCTCTTCACTCACTGTCTTCTTCCTCTCTCCCTAGCATGAGGCCCGCAGCTTAGGTGAGAGCAAGATGGTGAAGGCTTCTCTGAGTCATGCCAGGAGGGCAGTGAAAAGGGTGCTCGGGCTTCTCACTGCAGGATCTGCTCCGGGGCAGCCAGCAGCATTGTCAACCCTCTCTTCAAAAGAAGCCTGCACCCTTTTTGTTTCCCTCTCTGCTTTCTTCTCAGCATGTATGGCATTCCCTCATCCTTAAACAACAGAAATGGCACCAGAGGCGTTTTTAAAATTCCAAAAATAAATATATCTGAGGTAAAGTCAGAACATGCACAGGCTTTAGTTCTTATTCACTTCACAAATTCTTAAAGGCTTCTGTTTTGAGGGTTTGATTTCCTTGTTTTCCCCCAAGCTACTTCCCCCAAGCTACTACTTTCTTTTAGTATTCTCTTTCTCTTCTGGAGTTAGGAATGCTGGTACCCTCTTTCTAGTGCCCCTATCCCCTTCTCTTCGTAACACCAGTGCTTTCCTTCAGTCATTAACTGAATCTGAAGGTCTCCACAAGCAGTTTCCAACCACACTCGACCAAGGATCTCTCCACTCTTTAGAACTGATTTGGCTCTTCCTTGTTTGACTGGATAGGGAAAATCTCCTCTCCTTCTTATTCCCATTCTTTGGCTCATTTCAGAGTCTGCACCTACTTCCCAAACCTCCTTGCCAACTTTTCCCAGTTCTCCTGTCAGTGTTAAAACTGCTCGCCAATGTTACAACTGCTCTCCATTAGGACTCCATTCTCCCCAGCTCTTCACACTCAATCTCTCTCTGCCAGGAATGAAAAAAGACCCTCCTCTTTCCACCTCATGCTACCCAATCAGATGCCTTGCAGTAGCCTGTCAATCAAAGCTCTCTGATTCTGTGAGGGATTCATTCCTAACAGTCTTGTAGCTGTGTATGTACAGCCCTTCCAGGTTTTTAAAAATGTGCAAACCGTCACAGCATGAAATACTGTGGCTCAGAAGAGAGAGGTTGCCAACGCCCATGGAAGAGAGCAAGCTGGCCTTGGAGAAAGGAGGGTAAAACAAACCCTCCCCGTGGAGGATCGCCTGGTGCCTACGTTACTCTCTTTTAGGCATCAAGCCAAAATGGTTTTCTTTAACCAATTAAGCAGTTGATCTTTTAATACCATCTTTGTAGTGAGTTTAAATCTGAAAACTGTTATTCATTTTAAGCTGCTCAGTGGTCTACGTTTTTATGCTCTGCCTGAGTATTAGTACTGGATTTTAAATAACTGTTTTTAATGTATTGTCGAAGGCTTTCACGGCCGGAGAACGATGGTTGTTGTGGGTTTTCCGGGCTGTATTGCCGTGGTCTTGGCATTGTAGTTCCTGACGTTTCGCCAGCAGCTGTGGCTGGCATCTTCAGAGGTGTAGCACCAAAAGACAGAGATCTCTCAGTGACTCTCAGCCTGTGAAGGCTGTCCACCATCCTGTTTTAAATGTGTATTAATAGCAATACACTGCTGTTTTAATGAAGTTTTAATGTAGATAAATTTTTATTGTATTTTAATATGTTGTTATCCGCCCTGAGCCCACCCGTGGGGAGGGTGGAATAGAAATTTGAAATAAATGAAAATAAATCTTTGTGATGCAGTGATGTGTTTCAATGGAGCTGCCACAAGTTTAGCAATTTGTTGCTCCCATCACATCCAATGGGCCTTCCAGCCTCTCCCATGGTTTCCAAGGGGCATTCCTGTCATTCGTTTTGGAACCCACTCCCCAGTCACTTCTAAAGAGCTGCCTCTCTGAGATTTGGGGGGGGCTGATCCTGAGTGTGGGGGTGTGGGTGCAACCCTCAACGGGTTGTACCAACTTTCTGGTCATACTTTTCAAGGAAGGGGGCACATGTTTCTCAGAGCAGCAGCAGAGTTGGCAAGCAATCAGAGCTTCAGTTGCCAGCCTGGCCCTTGTCGGAAATGGGGGGTTAGGCAAGCAGGTGGCCGGGTTCCCTGTCTGCACTTTCAGTGTCCCCCCACAAAGCAGGACTCCTCTCAAGGCAGACGCCTCTGTTGGGGTGCAGCAAGCCCAATCATAGGGGTCTTCCTGCCCTGTGCACCTGTTCTCTCTGGGGTGGGCAAATAGCATTGGCAGCTGGCAATGGGAAAATGTAGCCTGTCCCACGGACTGACTACACCTTTCCCTGCCACTCACAGCACTGTCAACTGCAGCCACCCTGGTGGATTCTGCCAATGTTGCCCGGGCAACTATGGAGCATTTTCTCCTCGGGCTGCCAGCACATGTCTCTTGTGAAAGTCTTTAGGGAGCGAACGGGTCCTGCTGCAGTTACGTGGGCATGCAGGCGCCAGCTCCTGGCAGGCCTCAGCATAGTGCTGTTAGTCTCTCTTGTCTGGGACCAGATAACTCGTCTCCTGACAAAAAGCCTGGGGGCCATGACAAGCGCATGGAGGCTGCTGGAAAGCATGGGGAAATGTTAGCGAAAAGGGCCTTTTACTTCCATCCCTGTCTCAATGCCCACAATCAAAGGGGCTTGCATGTTACCAGTCCTGCAGTCCCTCTGCTGGCAGCTGTTTAGATCACTAAATCAGCAGCCCAAGAGTGCTGTTGGTTAAGGTAGAACAAAACTGTGGACACAGAATTGAACAAATTATGTTCACAGGACCCAAGAGCTTTAATTGGGAAAATACAAGAACTGCTTATAGAAAAGCTGCTTAAGCAGGACTGGGACTCCCTTCAAAAGGACATGGCACAAAAATGCTCCCTGCTCTATAAGGGAATTAAATATGCTACCCAGTTCGACCCACCTCATTACCTCAGTATGCTGGTAGTCCCAAAACTGAGAAAGTCATACATGGTTGCCATTACAACACATTGCCGACTGCACAGATGAAGGGCTGCTTCCTCAGGATACCATCAGATCAATGCTTCTGTGACTGCCCTTTGGCTGAAATTGACTCGCTGTCCCATACCTTCTTTCACTGTCCAAAGCACAAACTAGCCAGAGAGAGATTCTTAAAAAATGGCTACTGAGGCATTCGAACATTCCCAACTCCTCAAAATTAAGACTATTACTGAGTAGCCTTTGTCAAAGCTGCATTGTAGATGTGGCAACCTTTTCTTTAATTGTTATTTTTAATTCTTAAACTTTATTAGAGTGTATGGCCTATGGGCTGTTAAGCTGAATAAACTGAACTGAACTGAACTGAAGTACCAGCAATTTTTATTCTGTTATTGTTCAATTGGAGCCCATCTCCTCAACAGGGCTGGTATGCCTAAAATGTTACTCAGGGCCTAAAAATCTAAACTCTTTCTCCCAGTACCACCACCTTGTCTACACATTGAGACCCTTAATTTCCATCTATCTAGCTGGCCCTGTGTGTGGAACAGGCAGCTTTCTAAGAATGTTATCTTAGATATCCTGGAAGTTAACTTCATACCTAACAATCTGAATTTCCCCCTCACCAGGACAGCATGAATACACATCCCAACATTTTTGGTGTTAACAACATGCACCATGTTCATGGGTTCTTCCTCCATACCACCTGCCAGCCCACATTTGCAACCTTCTCTAAGGCAGACTAGTAACCATGCAGTCAACATGCCTATCATCAGCCCCTCTCTCTGCATCCCTCAAAGCCACCCTCAGAATTGGAGAACCCTCCAGAAAGGCATGAGATGCATTGCAAGAGATTGCAGCTAGACAGGCAAATAGGCACAATGCGTACACACACACAAACACTGAGAAAACTCTTGTACAGATTGTGAAAGAGTTGATACAATTGGTGAGGTGCAAATTCTACTGATCCCCCCTCTCACTTGCCACATTTAGGAACATGGGAGATTGCAGGGGAATAGGGAAGGGGCAAGAATGTTCATCACAAATTTGCTCTATTCACAATTCTTTAGGATCTCTCAAAATGTACATCACTCACAGATGGTTGGGAATGTATTAATTTAGTTCAATATTTCAGTATTTGTATTGTATATATTATTACCATGTCTAAAAAGGAGGTTTTTATCAGAATGTACTATGTAATTACCATGAGTTAATACATCTTTTTCAGATGTTCTAAATGGGTAAAGTAAATTAATTGGGAGGGGGAATCACAGCAACAAGCTTAATCCCCCAACCTACACAGACATTGCACACTACTGTTTTGAAGTGTTGGAATGTATACATAGAGGCTAGGAATGTGCACATGTACACAGGTGCAGTTCTCTCCACACTTTTGTGCATCCTGCATTGTTAAAGTTCCTGGTTATATTTGTAGAGCCTGATGCAGATAGATGTGTCACATAATGGTCCATACATACATTCCTCCCTCATATGCTCACCTATCTGAAACACTTACAAACTCTGAAAAGGGCGAATGGACTTTTGAGTACAATCTTGGGGCTTTGCCTGTCCTCTCAGCTCATTTATGGATCCATAACAGTGACAGGCTTCACCCACATGCCACTGATCCGGACCCTTAGCCTCAAATCTCAGCTAAGATAGTGACAGAGCCAGGCAAGGAAGTTCATAGCTACTGACATCCTGTCAGCAGGGAACAGAATGGCCTTGTTAGGCTGGGTGAAAGGGCTGCATATGATTGAGAGACTTTGTGCCAGGAAGGTATCTGACCCAGGATAGGGGGCGGGGGAGACGCAAAAGTTATGTGGTAGGATTTCAGATTACTAATGATCAAGTAACATTTTGGTCAGTTTATCATCCCAAGATTTCACAGCTTGCTTAAGACCATAAAGTCCTTTCTGAAGTTTACATGCTAAGTGTTTCTTCTTTTCGTCTATGAACCCTGGTGGTTGACTCATATACAACTTCCTCAATTTCACCATGTAAAAATGCAGTCCAGGTGTTCTGTTTGCATGTTTCTGGAAGCTGCTATGCTTAAAAGCATCATGATTGTGGGATATTTTATAACTGGTGCAAAAGTTTGGTCATAATTAAAGATGGGCACAAACAGAAAAAAACCCCAAACATGATGTTCGTTGTTCGTTGCCATCCATGAACAGGGACTCACAAACAACCACGAACATGGCCCTGTTCACGAACATGTTCATGGTTGGCTGTTCATGGGGGCCAGCAGGCTCTCTTCCAGCCATCATCCAAGTCAAGATCCCTACTGCACCACTCCCAGAAACCTGACCTGAGCAGGCACCAGAAAAGGTACCAATAATAAATAATAGCTTGGCCCAGAGCCTGGCATCATCCCTGGAACTTGAAGGGGTAGATCCCTATCCCACCACACACAAAGAAAATTCAAGCTCCAATGCACTCTCTCTACCAAAATGCCAACAGCAACTGTCTCTCCCTCTCCACTGTCTGCAAAACTAGAGCTGGGAGCCCCCCTCCCCCCTGCTCTTTGCTTCCTTGTAACAAATTTGGAGCTCCACACTTGAAAGGAAGACCTGCCTATCAAGCTAAATTGGGCTTAGATTGGGGTTTCCAGGGCAACAGCAGGAGTTCAGACAGAGTTCAGACAATCCCTGCCTAAGTTGCCAGGGAAATTGATTGCAGGTGCCAGACTCTCTGGCTTGATGAACAGCAACGAACAGCAATGAATGCGGCTTGCAACGACCACCTATTCATTTAGAATGGGGCCTCATGAACAGAATGTTCGCGAACAGCAGATTGGGCTGTTGGTGGCTTTTTTTGTTCATATTGCTGTTCGTGCCCATCTCTAGTCATAATCAGTTTCATAAATCTGAGAATATCCTTTGGCTACTAACCTAGCTTTGTATCTCTCAACTGCACCATTTTAATCTTTCTTAGCTTTAAAAACCCATTTACATCCAATAACATTCTTACCCTTAAGTAGTTTAGTGAGAGTCCATGTTTTGTTCTTGTGTAGAGCATCTATTTCCTCTTGTGCTGCTTACTTCCATTTTCTTGCTTCTGGTTCAAGCATTCGTTAAACTTCTGGCCATGAAGTTGGTTCTCGTGGTAGCAATGACCTTGCGAGGTCGGTCAGTCTCTCGGCTGGAACACCTCTGTTGATGCACTGAGAGCGCCTGAGGTCCTGAGTCACCTCTGCATCCGCAGCGGGCTCTGGCTCCTCGGGCACATCTACTGGCCAGGGAATTTCCGCCTTTACTTCCTCACCTGGTCAAGCTTCTGGTTGGATCTGCTCAGTTGCTGCATCCATTGCCTCATCACCAGGTTGGATATCTGGTCGCATCTGCGTAGCATCATCTGGCCAATACAGCAGCAGCTGGCTGTCATCATCATCTCCCTCTGAAGGGTCACATGTAGCAGCATTCTCATTGCTCCTTTGTCGCTCATCAAATTGCACAACTCTGCTTACAGTAACATTGTTAGTCTTTGGGTCATAAATTCTGTATCCCTTATGTCCTGGAGCATATCCTACAAAGATGCCTTCTAAAGCTCTGGGTTCTAGTTTTGATATCTTTTCTTCTGGCACATGATCATAGGCTTTGCATCCAAATGCTCTAAGATGTTCTATGCTTGGCTTCTTATTATGCCATAACTCATAAAGAGTTTTGTTTGTAGCTTTTGTGGGTAATCTGTTTTATAAGTAGATTGCAGTCATTGCAGCTTCTTCCCAGTGTCTGTAGGAAAGTCCTGAATCAATTGGCATACATCTGACCATATTCATGATAGAATGATTTTTACCCTCAGCCACCCCATTTTGTTCTGGAGTGTATGGAACAGTAAATCTATGTTGAATTCTGCTTTCCCTAAGAAATCTCTGTGTGGCATGAGAAATGTACTTACCACAAGGGGTGTGCAATTCAGTATTCTGATTAGGTTAAAGTTACCGAATCAGGGCCGTTTCAGTTTTTTTCAGTATTACCGAAACTTTTTCTGAATACCGAAACATTTCGGTAGTACTGAAACAGAGATTGCCGAAACGATTCGGCCATTGTTTTCAATGAGAAAACCTTCTCCCGTCTTTCCGGGAGTCTGGGGGGGGCATTTTCTGTCCGAATCACACCAAACTTGGTGGAGACCTTCTCTTAACTCTCCTCTAACTACCCCCAAGTTTCAGAAAGATTGGACTTTGGGGGGCCATGTTATGCTCCCCCAAACAAGGTGCCCCCATCCTCCTACACTCTCCATGGTTCTCTATGGGGAAAAACAAGTCATCTTTCTAGGTGGCTTGGGGAGGCATTTTGCAAGCAAAATGCAACCAACTTTCAGGAGACTTGCTCCCACCTGTCCTCCCACCCTCCACCAAGTTTCAGGCAGATTTCACTTTGGGGGGACATTTTATGGCCTCCCAAAGAAGGTGCCCCTATCCACCTCCACTCCACTATTCCCTATGGGGGAAATAAGAGAGGCTTGTCTGGCTAGGGGTGGCATTTTGCATGCAAAATGCCCCCAACCTTCAGGGGCCCATCTCCTACCTGTTCTTCCACCCTCCACCAAAGCTCAACCAGATCCCACTTTGGGGGGCCATTTTATGCCCCCCAAAGGTGGTTCTACTGCCACACCACTTTGTCTTTCTACTGTGGGGAAGATTTCCACACTGCAGAAACACATGGGATTGGGGCTGCCAATGGCCACAGCCACAGTCCACCTGCACCCAAACTGCCAAATACTACACACACCCTCCCCAAAACCTAACCTCCCCTGTCCTGTGGCCAGCCACTTTCTATTGATTCCTGTTATGGGAAAATCTCCCACAGCAGGAACCCACAGAATGTGGCATCTATGGCCACAGACACAGTCCCCCTTTTAAATCCACCCCCCCAAACACACACAGCCCCACACTGACCCATATACACCCTCCCCAACATTCCCACATCGGCCACTACCCCAGGAGCAGGCTGGCCAGCCAATCTCCATTGTTCCCTGTGATGGGAACTTTTAAACTCTCTTTCCCAGGGCAATTATGCGCAGCCCAGGGGTGCCACAATGGTGGGCACACTCCTGAGTGTGAGCTTGTCCCTGTGAAAGAGCACCTGAACCACAGGCACCCTCCCCCAAATTCCTCCACCACCTACAGAGATGGCTGGCCAGCCAGCTCCAATGTTCCCTATGATGGGAACCAACTGCACTACAAAGAATAAAACACAAACACACACTGAATAAAGTTTTAAAAAAATATTTTCTCACTTTCAAAGTACAAGTAGGCAAAGCATCGTGACACATTACACCAGCAGTCCCCCACACAGAAAAATAACACAACTCACTTAACATCAGAGAATCACAAAAACACAATTCCTGTCAAAAACACTTTATTTCTTTAACAGCTGTAGGTTACACAGCAGGGGGCACACCAAAGGGCATTCCAGCATTCCCCTACAGAAAAATAACACAACTCACTTCACATTAAAGAATCACAAAAACACAATTCCTGTCAAAAACACTTTATTTCTTGAACAGCTTTAGGTTACACAGCATGGGGCACACCAAAGGGCATGCCAGCAGTTCTTACACAAAAATAACACAACTCACTTCACATTAAAGAATCACCCAAAACACAATTGCTGTCAAAAACACTTTATTTCTTTAACTGCTTTAGGTTACACAGTAGGAGGGCACAACAGGGCATGAAAGCAGTCTACTACACAAAAATAACACAACTCACTTCACATCAGAGAATCACCCAAACACAATTGCTGTAAAAAATGGTGAAGTGAGTTGTGTTATTTTTGTGTAGTAGACTGCTTTCATGACCTGTTGTGCCCTCCTACTGTGTAACCTAAAGCAGTTAAAGAAATAAAGTGTTTTTGACAGCAATTGTGTTTTGGGTGATTCTTTAATGTGAAGTGAGTTGTGTTATTTTTTTGTAAGATACTGCTGGCAAGCCCTTTGGTGTGCCCCCTGCTGTGTAACCTAAAGATGGAGGGTTACATCCTTCTCCTTGGAAAGCCATGAGGCAAGAGAGGAGATTCTCCCAAGGGGCATAGAGACAAGAAGGAGGAGTCAGGACGCATTCCCACCTTAGACAAAAGAGTGTCAGACTGCCAGAGCTACATAAATGTTCAAAGAGACATGCAGCACACACACACACACCAATGTTGCCTATTCCAACACTCCAGGGCCGTCAATTATACCCTTCCCTCCATGTGATGACCCTGCCCAGTCCAGTGACTCGCACCATGCAAATTGGCAAGAGTTTTTTCCTCGAGACAGCCAAATGGAGGGAATGAGGGAAAGCTGAAGACAGGGGGCAGATAAAGGTAGTTTGGCTGGTAGGTGGGAAGGAAAGAAGAAAACAGGAAAGGATGGAATCTATGGGGGCTTTCAGGGAATGAAAAGAGGAAATAGCAGGAGAGAGGGAGATGAGATGCCACCCCCCCACACACACACACACAAGTGCTTGCTGGCCCGCCACTTTTCATCAATATATCTGATAGTCAACATGGCTCCATCTATAAATACTTAAATCTTTGGATGGGGGGGCATGTAGACCCAAAATAAATATTTCTGAAGGGGGGGGGGGCTAGGCTTGCAGAGAAGTCTTAAAACTAAACAAAAAGGATGTTACAAACCCCTCCCCCAATAGGTATCAGTTGTCTTCCCTTGTAGTGGGGCAGATAATTGTTCTGTCAACACAGGCAGGCATGTAAAGAGGAGGAGGGCAGGGGAGAAAGCATGGAAACCACTGCCCCTGCCACTCTAAACTGGCAAGGTGGCAACACTGAAGCTGGGTGGGGGAAGAGAAACTTGAACCATCCCTGCTGTCCCCCAAGCTGCTGAGGCGGTGGTGCTGGCAACAGGTGGGGACTCCGGTGTGACCCCCG
The DNA here is from genome assembly GCF_028583425.1 of Eublepharis macularius. Lineage (NCBI taxonomy): Eukaryota > Metazoa > Chordata > Lepidosauria > Squamata > Eublepharidae > Eublepharis > Eublepharis macularius. The sequence continues at coordinate 45,247,222 of NC_072793.1, forward strand.
GTGACCCCTGTCTGCCACAGAGGCAGTAGCACTGCAGATGGGTTGTCAGGGGAAGAGCCACCACCACTGCCCCTCCAGCATGAGCCAGGGAAGAGATGAGTTGCAGCCCCCCTCCATCTCTTTAAATACTAATATTAACCAAAAAGTGACAATAATGATAAAAGTGGATTTAAAAGAGTGAGGCCAAAATTTCGGAGCTCTTTAAGTAAGCCAAATTAAACATCAGGCAAGGCTTTGGCACTTATTTGTTTAGCAGCCACTGCATATAGTGATAACATGTAAGTGACATTCTTATCAACGTCTTATAAAATATAAATTATTTTCTCTGCTGCTAAACATGTATTTAGGTGAGCCAAGATATCCTCAAGAAATTTGGCGTTAGGTTCTTGATAAAGAGGACAGAATGGGAGAGGTCCTCCAGTTCTGGGACACCAAAAATACCTAGGTGCTGGGCAACAGGTGTTTGGGTGTATCATTCTGATAACATGGCCATTGACACTATTTGAATGCCAGTATGGCAAATATATCTGAGCCACTTAATCACCATTATGTTTTAACTTTAAAAAATTCCAAGTGCTTTCCATGTGGTTTGGAGAATATTACCTATCGTATTAAACAGGTAATTCAGGAGGGAAATTCATTTGTGCAGGAACAACTATGCAAGCTACTTTGGATGTCGGCCCAAATCATTTATTCACACTCCTTACAGAGCAATCCTGAGATGAGAGCCAAAAGTCCTCAGGGAGCCGACCAGCCCTAACACCAATGCATCTCCCACTTACGCCAACATAAGTTTGATTTACTCCAGTGCAGCTCTGCAGCATCACTCTGCCAATCCTGCATACTTGTGCTATTCTCTTGCTCCCAGGCAACAGCCCATGAGAGGAAACTCTTTCATCAGCATGCGAGTGGGTAGACGGGGGATGGGCTAGGAGTTAGTCAGCTCCCTAAGCCACTGCAGCCCAGGAACACCCTCCAGCAGTGGCAGAAAGTTACACCATGAAAAAGACAGTGTGATCCATAGGCATCTTTAAAAAGGGGGAAAGTCAACTCCCCCCACCTCTGCATGGCCGGACTGTGTGGCTAACACCTCTCATTGAAGACCCCTAAGGCACCCTGTCTCCAGAGGCTCGACTTGAAGGTGCGAGGATGCACTAACAGGTACACAAGAGCTGGGAATCCAGCTGTTCATGCCTGACTGTCCACATCCACCTTTTCCATTCCTCTTGCACAGGGCAGGGACTGTGAGCCTGGCCTCCGCCATTTTAATAGCAGTTTTCATATGACTGCTCAGGATATTACAAGTGTACAAGCCTCTGGAGTTTAAAATGGCTGCAGCACTGCCAACCAGAGAGCCCCTGTCATTGCCAGATCCTGCCCTGGAGAACCAGGCATGTACAGAATGCAATGCAGAGGCATTGTGATGCGACTGGTCTCGCTGTCCACCCATGCGCCGGAAGGTCCAGAGCAATAAAGGTCTCGCTGAGTCACCCCCACTTAGCACATTCCTGTCCCTCTTCCCGTGATGAGATTTCCGATCTGTGATCGAGGAATTAATCAATTGGCGTTCATAAGCATGTACAGTTGTTCCTGGCACATTGTATCCCCTCCCTAAAAACACGTAACCTGGCTCTGGTACTTCATCAGGAAAACTGTCCCTTTAGTGCAGTGCTGGAACTAGATTTGCATCTGCTTGCACGCACCCTGACAGCCATCAACCAAAGTACTTGAATCCTTTGTTACACCCAGGAACCGACCATTAGACTCTTTGTCCTAACTGCCAGAAGAACTCTCCTCTGCCTTAGGGCACATTTTACCTATAAAGGTAGGGTCCAGGCCCCATTCAAGTCATGCAAGTTTCCTGGCTTCTCCCTTAGGATCACCCTCCTAAGTCTCTCTTCATTCACGTTTGCTCGCTTTCCTGGATCCACAAGCGCTGTTCCACATCTCTCTCTCTGAGCTGACGATGCGGGACGTTTGAAGCTTCTCTCTGGATCCCTTCTCCAGGATAGGTAGATATAATTACTCCCTCTTGCTCTATTCCCACGCTTCTGGCTATCATTTTCTAGGACTCTCTCTGTGTGTGCATGTGGTTATTTCCCCCAGTAATTGGTGTGTATGTGCATGAAGTTCTGTACTTTAAAATAAAAGTTATTGATTGATTTGAAGCACCAGACTCGCTTGGCTTATTGGGATTCGGACCTGGTATACATAGGTGATAGATTCCAGTTACCGCCTCTCATATAGCTGTCTTCCTTGCCAGCTAATTCCCCCCATAAATCATATTTATGCAAGGAGACCACTTCAGGTAACAGGACCTCTCCCTCAATGCCAGCTTCCACAGCTGAGGCCAGCAGCATGTTGGTGTCTGGGTGGGGTGGGATTGAGGCAGGCTTCCAGGAAAGTCCACTTGAGCCACATCAGACTTTCCACTCCCTTGACTGGAACACTGCCCCCCCCCCACTAGTAAGCTGGCCAAGCAACCTTGGGACTCATTCCCTTGAGGGATCAGAGCCCAGTGTGGCAGCAGTAGGAGGAAATCAGTTGTTCACACTCACAGAACACAGTCATGTTGGACGGGTATGTGTCGTTTGGATGGCAACACAATTGTCTCCATGGGATCTTGTGGCATTGCCCCCCCCGCCCCATCATGGAGCTGTGGTCCCTCCCGAGGTGCTGCTGACTGGCCCATGGCTGGTACCGAGGTTGTGCTCTTTGCTATCACTGCACTCGCCTTTGTCTTCCTTCATGCAATTCAATAGGTGGCAATTCAACCTGGGTGCACGGACATTACAGTTCCCGTCACAGTTCCCATCCTTCCAGTTACAACCCAGCTCCTGGATCATCCTGCCTCAGCCTGTAAGTCTGCCTTGCTGGTGAGCATGCTATGCTATGGAGGGCTCAGCCCGTCTTCCCATGGCCCCTGGGAACAGCTCCCACAGGCACAGGTGCCATACCAAACTGAGAGAGTTGGCAACCAAAATCCTTGGACACCTTCATGATGTGCAGTCTAATAAAGTCTGGGTTGTTTCACAACTGTCTCCCTGTCTGTTTGTGAGTGGATGGCACTCCACATCCCTCTTTATCCCATTTCCTTCCCCCATCTGTGATGTCTGCCTAGAGCTGGCCTTTCACATGACCAAGAGAGTGGGACTCAGGGGTGGCCATACTAGGATCACTGTTGTTGGTTTTTCTGATGCCACTGGACTTCTGTTTTGTTCTTATGCAAAACAGAAGAGCAGTTCCGTAGTGCCTTGGAGAGTAAACCCACACTTAGGTTCCCCCACCACCACCACGCACATGCTGCAGACTGCTGTATGAAACTTGCACAGGGAACGGGCTGGTGGATGGTACAAGGTGGTTCATGGAGGGGCTTTGGACCCCACATTCTCTTGCAGTACTGCTGGGGACTGTAAGATATCAGATGCTATTTTGAGTTGTCAGGCCAACCACAATGATCTCTTGCAGGAATATGAAAAAGATTCATGAGCAACTAGTAATGGAGAGGAAAAATAGGATCAGAAGAAGCAGCAGAAAGGAGATGGGAGTAATGGGGAAGTACAGAGCAAGTGGGGAGAAAGTGGGGGGGGCAAAGTAGAGGGACACAGCAGGGAGAGGATGTGGGAAACTTGGCAAAATAGCAATGAGGAAGAAAGAAGGGGTTAGGAAATAGCACAAATGGGAAGAGTGGAGCCATCAGAAAAGGAAAAAATGAATTTCATTTCTCCTACAAATCATTGCAGGTCTCAAATTGTATTTTAAAATATCAGAGGTATAAAATGTTTTTAAAATATAGTCAAAAAGTTTTCATCTCAAAAGGGATTTTAAAAAAATATCTCTAAAACTGAACTAAACGAGAATTTAATTAGTTTTAGGCATGAGCTTTTGTTCTCCAACAGCAGATTTTATTTGATATATTCTGCTGACATGTGCTAATTCACCATTTAAGAAGATTGGCACTGGCAAGTTCTAGTATACCATGCTGGGATATATCATGAGTACAGACAACTTTGATTCATTTTGGTGCACTGTTAGTTGAAATCCATGACATTCAGAAATCATCCCAATTAGAAAAGGCAGTTAATAAATAATAGGTCAGAACTAGACATCTCTTCTTGGACAACAAAGGACTCATCCTTCCATGCCACTAATCATTTTTATTTCTAACATCCTGTGGAGTGACATTTTTCTCCTGGAAGGAGACATCACTCACCAATTTACAGAATTTCTTCCTGGGCAATTCTATTCAATGTACATGATGCATGTTCTTTTGCCTCATTTTCAATACATTTAGCCTTGGCTTGACTGCTTGGTTTTGTCAGATGTCAAATATCAAATGCCATAAACTATCAACTCCCTAATATAGTCTGAGTCCTTGCAACACTTGCCAAATAACACTGCTAACCTAATATTCCCAGATAAATACTGAATACCACTTCATGTCAACTAGGGGTGTTTGAACTCCCACAAGTTCAACTCCTGTTCTGCTTGCCAACCATAAGCAGGGAGCCAGCTTTTCAATGAGTGTTTGGATGCTCAGTAGCATTTTAAGCCTGTTTGGCAGGTTACTTAAGTATTAAGACAGCATAGAACAATACAATTGGCAAAATTTCATATATGAGTATTTTCACATGGCCCAATGGGATTCCTAGTCTCCCACACCCACTGGTCTTTGTTACATGTCCCTCAGCAGCTAGTTATGGTAATTATAAACAAACACTGTGTCTTTAAAAAAGGTTTTGCTGTTTGGTGTTCATCTATGTCCATTTTATTTTGTACATGCACATTTTTTCACAGTCTTAAGGGAGTCATTATCCCCAATCATCCATTCACCTTCTGTCTAGATGCAAAAGCAGCCACTAGACAAAAGGAATAAACTCTACCACTAGAGCTGCTGCACATCCACAAAGCTGTTTGGCAGCTGCTTCAATAAAACTGCAGTGAGGCAATCTGAGGTATGGCTCCCAAATGATTATTGTGGTAAAATTATTTATTAATTTCCTGAACATGTATGTTGTAGAGTTCATGCAGCAACTCTAATGTCAACTATCGTCTTACTAGGTATTATCCTTCTAGCATGGAATTCAAGCTAAGCCCATCTCTTGTGCATCTGTTGTGTGAGCTCATTAGCCTGGACATATTCTTTGTACCACGTTCATTGACTGAATTTTTTGTGGGGATGATAAGGGTGAGAACTCAGATTCTTCTAGCATTTTACTGGGTTTCGTTTGGAAGACTGGAGATAGGAGATTGGAAATGGCTGTGGGAAATACTGGGTTGCTGCATGTGTTTATCTATTTTATCTATTATCTATTATTGGAGTATTCCTCTGCCTCTTTTCTCCCTGAGGAGACCAGTAGCCAAAGCTATCTTCTTTTATCTGCTCATAAAATATCACTTTGACCTGGTCACACTGATCCATGTTTCAGTAACTTCGCTCAGAGTTTCAATCCTATGATGTGAGGATGTCCTTGAAGACAATCACAAAACTACAATAAATACAATATGCAGCAAAAATAATTGTTATTAGGAGCCAGGAGTTTTTCTCATATGATGCCAATATTAATTATCCACTTGTTTCTGGGTTCAGTACAAGGGACTTGGTTCTTTCCATTAAAGCCCTGGACTCTCTCCTTCTACTTGAGAGTGTGCCAACTCTCATCTTCAGATCAGTTTGTGCTAGCTGTCCCTTTCTGCCACAGATGCCACTTGTTCATACTGTTTTGTGGAACAGCAGCTCCACAAATCACATTACTTGCCCGACTTCATGGGCTCCCAGTTTTGTTCCCAGTGTCCCTGTCTCGGTGTTCCAAACAATCCAAAACAGGTGTAGTGAGATTTTGAGTACAGCTGCATCCAGAACCAATTTTAAAGGGTGACATGATACAGTGTTTCTTGCAATACCTGAAGAAGAAGAAACAATTACTTAAACATTGTCTCCTCCCAATGTCATGAGCATTTGAGCAGCATAATGAAACATGAAGCTGCTTATACCAAGTCACATCATTGGTCTACCAAGGTCAGTATTGTTTTCTCTGTCTGACAGTGGCTCTCCAGGATATCACCTTCAAAAGGTCTTTTGCATCACCTTTGCGTCTCCCTTTAAACTGGAGATGCCAGAGATGAGTCTGGCCCCTTCGGCAGGCAAAGCAGGTGTTCTATAACTACCCATGATCCTTCCCTCAAAATATGTATAAAGAAGATTTACCACTCTTGAATATTTTGGGGAGGGGAGTGGGTGAGAAGGGACATTTGTTAATGCTCTAGAAACATAAATAAAGCCTCATTGCACAAGTCAAGTAACACTGCTATTATGATTACTTAGCTGCTTAAGTAGAAGGGAAGAGGTAGGGAAATGTTGCTGCTAGCAATTGAACCACTCCATGACTATGGCTATGGTAGCTTGCACAGCAGCACTGGAAATCTAATGATACGCCTTTTAAAGTGACACTAATGAAGCAATGACATTTCATGGTGAATGCTCAGCATGGAGATTTCCGAGTTCTTTGATGCTAACATTTAGCAAAAAGTGCAGAGCAAGTCACATGTAAAAGACCACATAATCCCTCTCTATCTGATTCTTCTAGATGGAAATGAACAAAGTGAGGTAAAGAAACCTTTCTCCTTTACTCATTTCCTCAGGAAATTTTAGGACAGTACCCTGTCCATTGTGGTACAGTGGACTGAAATCTTCACTCAACTACAAAGTGAAATCTTTTTAATTTTATTTAGGAACTTTCTCCTTAATTTTTCAAACCTTCAGAGGTTTCATGGAAAAAAGGAGTTGGTAAAACATCATTTCTTTGGTGCACGTGTGTCTAGATGTCAAAATATTTTTGCAAAATTCAGAAACTGAATATTCTCAGCCTCAAAATTTCTCAGCTAATTAAGGTTAGTATGATTGTCCGAATGCTGTTGACTACTCCACTAACTATGATTATTTAAGTATGTCCAACTTTTCTCTAAAACCATAGTTTGAAATCAATATATCTAACTCTCAATGTGATCAAATCTGTGGATACTTAAATCTAGAGACTGGAGCCATGAACAGACAAGACATATTTCTACAAACCTGAACAATACCCAAGGATTTCAGAAAAATCTGAAATTAAAAAAAAAAGTCGTGGAAGTTAATCTGCCCTGTTCTGGATCAGGGAAGAGTTTCCTTCCTCCTGCCAATCCTAGAGACTTCAGTAGTGTTGCCACAACCCCAGCTAGGAACCAGGCTTTTCCCTTCCAGTCGCTGAGAATGGCTGGTTAGCCTCTGAGTATACAGAAATTTTTGGTAGGCAACCAGGCAGCCAGCATGTGAGGAGAACTGACACAACTTTATCTTAACCAAAAAAGGTCTTTAATTACTACAGCAAACTACCAAAAGAGAAAGAGTGCACAAGGGAAAATAGGGTGGTTACCAAAGGATTTGCAGCTATTCAAAAGGAAAGGCAGTTGTTCCTGGTCTAACTTACACAGTCAGAGTTTATCACAGTATACCTTATTCATCTTCTGCTTGAGAAAATGAATAAGATGCCCAATGTCTAGGAAGGGAGAGAAGGCCTACCATCCAGAACTCCCTGTCCTCTGTCCTAGGGTTCACTGGAGCAGCACTACCTAAATGGCTGCTTGCTCCTTTTGTACTCTCCCCAACAAAGGGGAAAGAAGCAGCCCTCTCCTCTGCAACCAGCCTCTTCCCTAGGTTGCCATGGCTAATTGGCCCTCAGGTCATGTATCTCACATAGGACTCATTTCACAGGTCTCTGATTTTTATGACAGTGGCAAAGGGCTAAAACAACACACAATAAATTTATCCCAGGCTTGTTACTTTCTTCCAGAATCTGATGAATGGTGTGAAGGGAAAGCAAACGGCCATTCCTGCCTCTCCAGTTTGATTATGGAAAGGTAAATCAGAGGCCAGTTTTGATAGTAAAAAGGTCCTAATAATAGAAGTAGCACCTATAGCTTTAAGAAATAAATGCCCTCATTGCTAGGCAACAACATAGTACTGCCTTCTTTCAAGCCTTGGTTTCTTTCAGTAAAAGACTCAGCAGATCCCACCAAGCAACTTGCTACCATGAGACTTGAAAGACTCACCATGTCCAGCTTTTTCCTACTGTTAAACAGCAGCCACCCCATGAAAGCCAGTGTGGTGTTCTGGTTAGAGTTTCAGAATAGGATCTGGGACACCCAGGTTCAACTCGCTACTCTGCTGTGGAAGTTCACTGGGTGACCTTGGGCCAGTCATACATGCTTAGCCTAATTTACCTCTCAGGGTTGTTGTGAGGATAAAATAGAGAGTGATGTAAGATGTTTTGGGTCCCCACTGTCCTCATCACTGTCATCGTTGTCATCGTCTTCTTCTCCCTCCCCCCTTCTTGGACCTAGGTCTTGAACAATAAAAATAAAATAAAAATTACATAGAACCCATGCATAAAAACATTTTCCTTTGACACTTCTCTGTAGCCTGTAGAAACTGAGTGACAAAATAAATGCATTTGGAGGTTCCCACTGTGGAGAAAGGCAGATCATAAATGAAATTGTTGTTGTTGTTGTTGTTTAAAGATTTTATTTAAAAAAGAAAATATATGAAAGTGAAAAATAGCAAACGCATAATAGAAGATGATACAAATACTAGGTTGGCAATTGAATTGAGACTTATACAATCTATATAAACAATACATATGGAGTTATTTTGAGACTTATACAAGCACTGCATGGGCAGCTCAATCTTAAGGGCGGGTGGAAAGCGCTCAGGGAGCGAACTAAGGCTTATGTTGGCGGAACTGGCTCTTACATCGATGTAAACCCCTCTCCCTCAGCGCCTGCCTGAGGTACAGTACTGCAGATGGGTTGCCGCTGGCAGGCACACTTGGCGGCCAGGTAGAGGCGCAAGTCCCCACACTGGTGCGGGAGGGGGCGGGAGGGGGGCGGGCCATGAGTTACTCTGCTTCCAAAGCCACTTCAGGCCCAGGAATGCCCCCTGCAGCAGCAGAAAGTTATGCCACGAAAAAAGGAGGCATAACCCATAGGTGCCCATTGAACAGGAAAACTCGGGCCCTTCTCCCTGCACCCAGCTCCACCCCCGCGGCCCAAAGGAGCATAGAATGGGAACTACCAATCTGCATGCACTTCTGGGGTGGGTGAGACCCCTTCCCCACACCCAATCATCTGCCCATGCACACTTTAAAACCTCCGGCTGCGTTGCTCATGACCTCAGGTAGGTGAGCACAGGGCAGGAGGCTCTGCCCGTCAGCCTCCTGCTGTGGGAACTTTGTGCACAAGACAGGAGAGTGGGTACTCACAGTGGTGGGCCATGAGTGCACAGGGGGGACTTGGTGGAAATTTGGTAGCGCTTTGCACTCACTCAAGGGAAGAAGGGCAAAGTCCAGAATGTCTGACTAATGTACAATAACCGTCCAAGTCCCTTTGCAGGTTATCTGACTCCGGAGTCCCATCTCAAGAAGGAGTGAGGAAGCATTGACAGGTAAGAAGGAGCTGGGGTGGCGGCTAACCCGGCTTGCCAATTCGTATCAGCTGCCACCTGATCTCTCCTGACTGCCAGCCTCTGCAAGTGGCGCTTGGCAGGGGAGGAAGCAGTGGCGGCAGACCCTGCCTGCCACAGAGGCAGTTGCCCAGAAAACTACTCTTGACACAGCCATTCGGGGGGGGGGCACTGGCTAACCATCTTGGTGCCCTGTTCAGACTCCCTCAATCCGGGACCCTCCTGCTGGAGAAGGAAGTGTGGCCACGGGTCAGGTTGACCGGGTGTTCTTAACTCCCTGTTGACTTTCGCCCTCACAGGATAAGATCGTCCCAAGGTAGAGCACTTCGTTGCCAAAGGGCCATGCATCATCTGGTCGCTAGCTGCACCTGTGGGGCTGCTGCTGCTGCTTTCAACTATGGGCATCTTCTCAGATGTTGCAAATTGGGCTTGGCATCAGCCATGGACCGGGCTGGGTCACTTGCAACACACGTGTCTCTTTCCCTTGCAAGCACATTGCAACTCTCCAGGAGACCACAGAGCATGTCTGTTTCAGTTCCCCAATAATTCCCCTTGAGTGCCATTCTGGTCCAGCCCAGGGAGCAGTTTCCCAAGGCAGCCTGCATCTCAGCCTCGCCCCTGGAAGCACAGAATGAGGGCTGCACAAACTGCCCTGGCTCCCTTTCCAGCCAAGAGAGATTGGCACTTTTTCCAGTTTAATGAAACATGTATTGAAAAACAACAAACGTCTGTGTTTTCTTGCTTGTGTGACATTGACAGTAGCCGCCCCCCAACTGCTTCTCAGAATGTTTCCCAGCTCAGGGCAGGGATGGATGAAGTGGGCTCTGCTGCCAGGAGGAGCAGATGTCAAGTGGTGTCCCGTACAGATTTCCTGCCCCCTTCCTCCCCTCAATGTAACTTCAGACAATGGGGTGGGAAATGCAGATGAGCGCTGCATGCGAGGGAAGGAGGGAGTTGCTGCCAGAAGGTGGGGATGTGGAGTAACATCTTGGGATCTCTGGGCATCCCTCTCCAGGAAGGATGGACCATCTTCCTTCCCGCTGATTGCAAAAGCAGGATGGACTTGGGAAATCTGGTGTGGGGAGCAGCTGCGAGTCTATGGGCCCTTTTCACTCCCCTCGCCTCCAATCAGATTTCTAGCTTCTCATTTGGTTTTCAATGGGCATTCCTATCACTTATTGAAGAACCCGCCTACCCCCCACTTGCCTCTCTGGAACCTGGGGTCTGATTAGGGTTGCCAGCCTCCAGGTGGTGGCTAGAGATCTCCTGGAATTACAACTGATCTCCAGGCAACAGAGATCAGTTCCCCTGAAGGAAATGGCTGCTGTGAAGGGTGAACTCTATGACATTTTACCCCAGTGAGGCGCCTCCCCTTCTCAAACTCCACCCCCTGCAGGCTCTACCCTCCAAATCTCCAGGAATCTCCCAACCTGGCAGCAAAGCCCACACATTCACCCTGCCCACTATACTTTTTGACACTCCTGCTTAGCAACTCTGCACTGCTGCCGCCACCACCGCCTCTGCACTTTGCTAGCACAGGAGCCAGCCCAGCGGCACCACTGCTCTGCCTCCAAGGCCACACTGGCATCACAGACAACCATGGGATTGCACAGTCAAACTTACATTGAACTAATATAGGGATACATTCAAAATTTGCCATACCTAAACACAGTTACATAATTGTTCCATATCCTTCCCTCTCCTTGGTTAATTCTGCCTATACAAACTATTATATAGGGTTTTTTGTTTCAATTCTTGTCTTTATGCTAAATTGCCTTAATTAAAGTTAGTTTCTACCCAAGTAGTCAAAGAAACCTTCCATTTCCCCCAAAATTCGGCTATTGGTCTGTTGTGTAAATAGTCAGTTTAGCCATTGATGCATATTCATAAATCTTATCTCTCCACTCTAACACATCAGGACAGATGTTTGCTTTTCATTTTGCTGCAAATAATACTCTTGCTGCTGTCACCATATAACGGGAAAGATCTGCATGCTCTTTTTTAATATTAGTAGGTAGGATATTTAAGAGCATATTTTTCGGAATTAATTCAAATCTAAGTTTAAGGATCTTCTGCATCTCTTCATGTTATCCAATATTTTTGCATTATCTTGCAGGTCCACTACATATGATAGAATGTTGCACCCATGCGCTGACATTTCCAACAGTGTCCAATGTAACCCTTACTAATTCTCACAATGTCTTTGGGAGTAGTGTACCATCTAAAGAACATTTTATACCAATTTTCTCTCAGTAACTGACAGTCTGTAAATTTTATATCCTTAGTCCATAAATTTTCCCATACGTGGTCGTTGTTGTTGTTGTTAGATGGGGAGACAGATAACAGGTAGATTGGTTGGTGAGTATGAAGGAAAGAAGAAAGCAGGGAAAAGTTGCCAAGAGGGGGGAAAGAGGAAACAGTGTGGGGAAGGTAATATAGGGGAAATTAATGAGATGGCCCCAGCAAGTCCTTGCAGGTTCCTCACTGTGCAACTGGGCTTGACCTGGTGGCCGGTACTGTGCAACTGGACCATGGTGGACTTCAGCTTGGGCAGTGGAAAATCTTTTCAAAACAAGGAAGACATTGACAAAGGAAAAGCCTCCCTACTGCATCACAAAAGTAAAGCAGGATTGGTGGGAATCTCATGCTTCCCTTGTATCATCTAGTCTGGCTGTGAGACACAAGCCCCATATCAGCAGCAGTAGTAAAAGGGATGGCTATGGACTTCATAAATTGCTGCTGGAAACAGAATGTTAAATTTGGCTGGCTTTGGTCTGATTCAGTAAAGCAAATCTACATTCTTATTTTCATTTTGGCTGGAAAAGCAGAGAGCCTAGGCCAGGAAATTTATGCCATCAGTCTCTGAAGCAACTACCGAAGGGACTGAGAGAAACCAGCTAACCTGAAGCAGCCCCCCTCGCCTTTCCTAGGATTGGTTCAAGAAGCGAGAGGAAGGCTAGAGAGATACCAGGACAAGGCTCCTATCAGCTCAGATGATCCGCTTCTAAGAAGGCAACTACCAATGACCCGAGGCAATTTCGACCCCTTTTTCTTTTGCCTTTTCCGGTTTTAAGATTTTAATCCGCACTGGATCTCTTGACAGAAAGACGGTCGGCAGGGGAGGGAGGAGTGGAGAGAGACCCGAGTTTCACTGGCAGAACAGTCGACAGGTGCGTGCACCTTGATGGGCCTTTGCTTTCATAAGAACAGACGAAGGTTAGAACGAGCCAGAAAAGCGGGAGAGGAGCCCCCTCGTCAGGCACTCCACTCGTGCCCTTCGGGTGGAGCGCCAGAAGGCGGCCCACGAACGGCAGCGGGCTGACTGGCCCTCCGCCGGCCCCCCTGGCGCCGCGGGGCTGCGACGGCTTCGCAGGGGGACGGGGCTGGGCGGGCTTAAAGAGAGAGGGCGGGAGGGAGGCAAGGAGAGGCGGCGGCTTCTGGCTCAGCCCCTCGCTGTCCCCGCCCGCTCCACAGCAGCGGCGGCGGCAGCTCCTCTCGAGCCCGTGTGAGCGGCGGCGGCGGCGGCGGCAGCTCCGGCCAGTGCGCGGCGACGGGGGTGGCCAGCTGGGCGCCTCCGCAGTGCTCCCTCTCCGCCCCGGCATGGTGAGTGAAGGCGGCGGTGCGCGCTGGGTTGGGGCAAGGGCATTTGGCGAGGGACGGCGGGAAGGAGGCGCCGGGGCTGCGGGGCGCGCAGCCGGCTCCGGCTCGAGCGCAGCCCGTGCCTTTCGCCAGGCTGCCGCTCTGCCTGCCAGGGACTGTGCCAAGGGAATTCCCTGCTGCCCGGCGAGCTCCTGGGCTGGCATCCGAGCAGCCGGAGCTGCTGCCCGCTTGGATGCTCCCGTGCCCCAGCTGCCTACCTGTCCTGAGGGGCACTTGCAGCGGCAGCACCTGGGTGCCCCCCGCCCCGCTCTGCCCTGGGCCAGGTGTCCTGTGATGTCTCCCTCTCTCTTGTAGCGCATCACCATCCCTGGAGGAGCTGCCATCCGAACAGGACACGCGGAAGAGTCCCTCTGTGCCCTGAAGCAGCAGCAGAAGCGAAGTAGTGCCTCTTGCTTCTTGGCAGGATGAAGGGGCATCTCCCGAGACCGAGGCTGGCCCTGGGCTGCTGCCAGTGAAGCATCCAGTGGATCCTCCATCTGCCTGTGAATTCCTCCATGGAGTGGCAGAGCCCAGGTCCTTGACTGTGCTGGGTTGGGCCAAGCCCCCCCACTTCCTGCCGCTCGCCATGGGGGGGAGGCACCTGCTCCTGCCTTTTGCCCTATGTGCCCTGGCACTGCTACTGACTACACAGGCAGCTGGGCCCCTACGGACACCCAGGGGCAGTCCCCCAGCAGCCCCCCCAAATTAGAGCTTCCAAGAGCCAACATGGGCCCCTGAATGAAAACTTCACCCCTCTCCAATTCAATCAAATATCATAAGAAACTGGTCCAACAACTCTACATTTAATGTAAAAAAAGTAAAGGTGTGCAAGCACAGAGTCATTACTGACCCACGGGGGGACGTCACTTGTAGCTTGGCTCTTTGTTTTCTTGCCAGATGAAGAATTCTGGTGAACTCAAAAGCTTGCTTACTATTTTGCCGTCTTTAGTTTAGTCATAATATAGCTATTACGTTACTGCAGCTCATTTACTTCAGTTGTGCAAGCTTGAAAAAAATTTCAGCCGTGTTGGTCTTCCATTGAAGAACAAGATCCAAGTCTAATAGCACCTTAAAGACCATCCCTGGAGGTGTGAGCTTTCAAGAGTCAAAGCTCTCTTTATCAGATGTCTGACAAAGGGAGCTTTAACTCTCAAAAGTTCATCCCTTGGAAATCTAGTTGGTCTTTAAGGTGCTATTGGAAGTTTGAAAAAGTAATCTATTCGTTTAACAGTTTCTCACTGTTTAGGAAAGTATGAGCATTTTCATTTATCGGAAAACACAAACCAATTCCTTGGGACTTTATTTTGTAGAGAAAGGCCTGCTGCTGCTGCGTGGTGGGTGGGGGTGAGAGAGCTGTGCTCCTGTATGTTACCTCTCCTTAGAACTATGAATTTTTAAATTGATGTTGCAGGGGATAGGTGGAGAACTTGAAAGTGACAAACAAGTTCCTTGCTGCTGAAACACCAGCAACATTCCAGCTCCACTGGACCCTCTGGCTGACCTGCAGCCCCAGAAATCTTGTCTCTCTTCTCCTTCCCCCTTTCTTGGGGGCTGTGCCCCAGATCAGCCAAGGAGTAACTGGCCAGTACATCCCCCTCTGCCTTCCAGCCAGCAGTGGGGGTAGCCATGGTCACAGTGGAGGTAAAGATGGGGGGGGCTCATCAGGAGTGGCCTGCAGAGGCAGTGCAGGCAGCTTGAGCCCAGCATATGATGTGAGTGAGCAGCGGGATAAGGTATCAACAGCCAGAAGGATTTCTGCTACTGTTGTGGCATCTGCAATGACTGCTTTTGCTACAACAAGTGCTCTGAGAAGTGCTGTAATAACTTGGAATAACTTGGTGTATACCACTCTGTCAAACATCATATTTCATTGATAATGATGAGAGGAAGCTGGGCCAGAGATGAGGAAAGAAGCCCACGCTTATATTGTAACTACATATATTGTAATGGATCTTAGCCATCTTGAACTTAGGAAGGGTGGGGTAGAAATGCCTACTCTGTGGTCAACAGTAACAGCGGTCACCAGGTGATTGAAATTAACCGTTTCTTTCAATTGTCCTGAAACCAAGGGGAGTTCTGGAATTCACTAAAATATAGCTCAAATTAGCAAGTTTAGCAAGTCAAATTGCTTTAGCAAGTCAGTCTTTCACACAGTTTCACGCAGTTTAGTCTAACTGTGGTATTAGTTTGAGGTAATCCCCCTGTGCTCTCATAGGGGTGTTACCTCAAAAAGAGAACATCTAATTAACAAGGCGCTGTGGCCCTGAGGCTGGCAGTGAGCATTAGCTCCCACTGGGCCAAGTGCAGCCATGCCAACATGCCATGCCACAGGGGAATGCAAGGACTGGGACAGGGAGGCACCCCCACATGGACTGTGCATCTAACAAGCTCCCCCCACCCCAGAACCTGACTACCCAGAGCAGAATGGTGGCTCATACACCCCCTACCCCCACTGGGTATCTGGATAATCTACCACCTACCCACACTGTATGTCTGGGTGGCACTTGCCTAGAGCAGTTCCATCTGAACAGAGCAGCCGTCCTAGCCAGCTACCCCCTGGCAACCCATGGGGGGACCATGGAGCATGGGGTGAGACTTACTAGCTGCTGGGTGTGCTTGCCAGTGATGTAATGACGTCTTTGCAATGCACTGACATAATTTCCAGAAATGATGACATCATACCACTGGCCCACCAGAACTGCTCTGGTATTGGGGCAACACCTATAGTTTTTTTGCCAAATATCAGAACATCACCTGGTGATGTGCTGGTATCTCTTCTGGGTGCAAGGGAAGTGACATCAGCACATCATCAGCAATGTCATTATGTTGCCAGCAAGCATGCCCAGCAGTCACTAGGTCCCCCACTGGGGAGGGGGTAGCAGCCCTATTCCTAGCCTTGCGTGAGCCATTGGGTGCTTATGGGCCCTGCCCAGAACTATCCCCATCTTGCTGTCCCTCCACAATCTCGCCATAAGCTCATTCCTGGTGGTTGGGGCTGAGGTACTGAATGTGTTCCGATCCTCTGTGAGCTGCGGCCTCTACAGCTTTCTGCATGCCTGCAGGTGCCTGCATGGTCACCATTCTTGAAAGGGAGAATTCAATGAGAAATTGCTGAATTAGAATTCATCCATAGGTTTAATCATATTAACCAGGATTTAAATAGTGCTGATGCTTATCTTAGCCACTAAAGGGATAAATTACTTAACGTAAGTAGACAGACTGGGTTACTACCAATTATAGCTCATGTGAAATATTAATGAGATCTTTCATGCTTCTGAATTTTAAACAGAAGTATCACAATTAATATCTCTTGCATTTCCTGACCTTTTAACTCCACCTTTTCCCACTCATTGTATATCTACTAGGTAAAGGTAAAGGTAGTCCCCTGTGCAAGCACCGAGTCATTACTGACCCATGGGGGGACGTCGCATCACGACGTTTTCTTGGGAGACTTTTTAGGGGGGGGGTTGCCATTGCCTTCCCCAGTCATCTACACTTTACCCCCAGGAAACTGGGTACTCATTTTACTGACCTCAGAAGGATGGAAGGCTGAGTCAACCTTGAGCCAGTTACCTGAACCCGGCTTCCGCCAGGATTGAACTCAGGTCGTGAGCAGAGCTTGGGCTGCAGTACTGCTACTTACCACTTGGTAAGTAGCAGTAAGGCAGGAATACTCTAAATAATTTGGATGAAGTGGGCTCTATCCCATGAAAATGTGTGTTTCAGTAAATCTGATTGCGTTTAAAGTGTCACAAGACCACCTTTTTGTTTTTCTGCAACAAACTAATCAAGAACATTCCTGATAATGAAGAGGAGACAATTATCCCCTTGTCAGAAAAAAAAAACTTCAAAAGACTCTGCTTGATCTTATGTTAGAGGAAGCTGGGCTGGGTAGGTTTCTCCACTGAGGAGAGGCAGCAGAGATATTGCTGGATAATTCCAAACGTGTTCTGATACACTGAAACATTTTCTGTTTAACTCCAATTTCTTTATTAGTTTAAAATCCATTCTCTCCTATGTTCCAACTTGTAAATAAAGTTTATTTTTGTTTTGTTTTAATCATGGCTGGCTTGAAATCGTTGGCTGAGGGAAAATATCACACAAGCTTCAAACACTCTTGTCATGTTAAATGGGCCAAGTTTAAATGGTGGCAGCATATATAGAGAGAAAGTAACCTCTAATTTTCTCCAATAGCCCTGGGCTGTAGCTGGGTGAGGGGAGGTAAATACAGGGAACGGGCTGCCTGTCTGGCGGAGCCTCTGGAAGAGGATGGAGGGGACCCTGTGAGAATTTGGGTCAAGACTCTTTGCCTGCTTTAGTGGAGGTTAGACAGGTGGTGTATGGAAGACACTGTCTTAACCCTTACCTGCCTGGGAGGCCCCAAATCTGTGAAGGGAGGTTTGGGGTGGGTGGTAGCATGAGAAAGGCTGTGAGAGGATTGTTGTCATACAGAGGTATGCATGTATGCATGTATGTATGTAATTTAGTTATGTTATTCATAGTCTGCTGATTGAAACTCAAAGCAGATTACACAGTGTAAGTCAATATGATCAACAGTTGAGACGTTCAATAAACAATGCAATAGGGTATGCAAACACAAAATTTGTAGAAATTTGAAACAAGCAGAGATCCAATATCGAGCTGAAACAGTGCTGAAACAAAGCATAAGTAATTAAACATAACATATTAAATAGTGCACCATCCAGCAGGAACATATAGCGACAGACAGTACACAGTTGTATAATCTATAGCCCCTCTTTACCAATGCGTCTCTTTGAACCATTGCCTTACAGTACAGCCTTCCTACCCATGCAAAAAAGGTCTCCTGAATAGTTCAGTCTTGTATAGTTTATGGAAATCCAGGAGAGTGGGAGCTTTCCTGATCTGCAGGCCATTCCACAAGGTAGGGGGCCACCACAGAGAAAGTGTGCATACAGGCAGCTGTTGATTTTGCCCATTTGCTAGGTGGAACTTGCAGAAGCCCCTGTTCAGATAAGCAAAGCTGCCATGGCCGAGCATAGGGAGCGAGGTGATCCAACAGATAGGAGGAACCAAGATTATGAAGGACTTTGTGTGTGATAGCTAATACCTTGAACTGAGATCGGTAACTGATAGGAAACCAGTGGGGTGTGACTACAGAATAGGAGCAATATGCATGCTTTGCCTAATTTCCAATGATAGCCAAGCTGTGGTGTTCTGCACCAACTGGAATCTCCAAGCTGACCCCTTAACGTAGAATGCATTAAGGAGCTGGGTTTGTTTCTTAAACCTAAATAAATGAAGAAAATAGAAGCTAAAGATAAATACAATGTTCTTTTAATATTTATAAATCTATGCTAGTTTGTATATTATTTAACTAGTTGAAGGCATGCACTGACTCATACAGAATTCTGCTCGAACTATGTAGGTTCAAACAATTACGTAATAGCACAGGCAGAGAAGATTACATGATTATGCTATGTGCCTCCTCTTACATTTTCCAATCATATCAACATTTCCTTTGTTTCAAGCAGGTCATACCATCATAATCTGAGACTGGGCTGCATAAACAGTTTTATCTGCAAGCCTCTGAGAAAATAATTCTCACCAAGAACTCTCTGGCTTTTGCTGTGTGTTTGTTTAATCAATAGGAGCAGTGATGCATTAGGATCCCATTTGATAAACATATATATTATGATAGAAGAAAAGGTATTAATTGTGTGAACAAGCTGGGAGTCTGTTTAGAACGATGGACTTGTGCTGATGTGAAGTTTGATATCAGCACAAGGAGCCTTGGGGAGGGGGTCTCAGGGAGAACAGGGAGATGGAGTACCTAAATATAATTTAGGGAAGAAAGAGAATCTCACCCATCAAATACAATTTGGTATGGGGAAAAGTTCCTCCTTTCCCCCTCCCCCATACTGTGTATGGCACCTTCATTTCCCCTTCTTTCTTCACCCCCCCCCTTTCCACCCTTTCCCTTTTTTAAAAACTTTCAGAGAAGTTGCAGGGTCTGTGGTCACAGATGAGGAGAGAGTGCCATTAACAGGCTGGGGCAGTCTTAGTGATTCTGGGGCTATAAGCGCCCTCAAAATCACTGTCACCATGACTCCTGTCATCTCCTGCCCTGGCCAAGCAAGGAGTGGCCCTCACCCTGTGAAAGGTGGGTGGGAGCCACTGCTGCCACTGGAAGCCAACTGCCCAAGCCCAAGATGGTGGCGCTGCAATGGTGACAGAATACTGCTCTTCTTCTTTCCCCTCTCCCCTGAGAAGGTGGGGCTGTGGAGCAGTAGGACCCTCCCCAAGCAGCTTCCCCTGACTTTGGGGAGGGGGTGTTAGAATGACTATGTGAACAGCCATTTATGGGAAAGTTAGTTTCTTGGTCACTCTCTACTGTGGGTAAAACGGGGCCAACTTTATGCCAATAAAAAACCCTGAAGATGTTTGAGACTTCAGTGCCAGTCATTAGAAGAATATCATGCCATTTTGGGGGTCTTCTTACACAAGCATGGGCATATTTACTGTCCCCCCACAGTTGCACCACTGTCACAATGGTTACAAAATAAAAACAGGAAAAACCAGGTATGAGACAACATGCAATTTTTTTGCTTATAATAAAACAGCACTGCTGAAGTATTAACAGTACAATCCTAAAGAGTTACATCCATCTAAGACCAGTAACGTAAACTGATTTAGGTATGTGCATTAAACGGTTAGGGTATTATAAACTGAGTATAATCAGAGTACTAGAAAAGTATTTGGACTCTAGTCAAGAAGATTGTCTGAGAGCTGCTCACAGGATCCCAGAGTCTGCCCCCAACATTATTGTGTTCAATTGAGTCACAAAATATTTAAGGCTATTCCAGATGTTTGCTGAAATATATTCAAGACAGCAAACAGGCTTTGAGAGCAAAAAAATCCCTCCAGTTCTTCCAGTTGGATCATTTTTGGTACTATTATATTAACGTCGATAGGGAAAAAAGGGTGGGGGGGGGAAGCCCCTAAATGGAGAAAAGGAGTTCTATTAAATACCAATATTTTATGAATAATTTTTACGAATTTTTACCTGTTTAAGAAAGTGCATGCTAAGGTGCTATATACATACAATAAATATACATATACATATCCACTAAATACAATACATAAATATAAATAGATCCTATTCAGATATATAGATTTGCTGTAGAGTCCCAGCTTATTTCAAAAATATTCTTAAAGTGCAATGTTGCAGCTCCTGCCCATAAGGTAAACTGCCAACATAAGCTCTGCAAAGTAAATAGCTTGTCAAAAGTCTTCCCCAAAACCTTTTTCTGTTTTGCAGGTATAGGCAGTGCACTTGAGGATTCTGCAAGATGATACTTGCTTCGTGGCTGTTGGAAGGCGGAGCCTAACGGGCTTTGCCAGCATTTATTTCTATCCCGTTTCATAGCCAAACTTTTTCAAAGGCTCACCACACTAGCATATCAACAGCATTTCAATACAGCATTTCACCAGCATACTCATAGCACCCAGTTTGTGTAATAATGACGGACTTAGAAGAATGTCACTATTCCTAGGCTTCTAGAGTGGGCCATGCAAAGGCAGTGATACCCACACTTCCCTCCTTCTAAATGGCTGCACTCACAGTTATCAGCCTAGTTATTAGGGCAACTGGGCCATAGCTGCTCCAGCTGATGCACTGTGAATATCAGAGAATAAGAGCTCTTCTGGATCAGAACAGTGGTCCATCGAGTCCAGCATTCTGTTTCACAGAGCAGCCAACCAATTACCTTGGAAAGCAAACAGGGCATAAAGGTCAAGAAGACCCTCCCCTGCTGCAGCCTCCCAGCACTGGTATTCAGAGTTTTTCTGCCTCTGTAGATGGAGGATTCCTTCAGTCATCATGGATGAACCTTTTCTCTATGAATCTGTCTAACCCCCTTTTAAAGCTACCTGTGTTCATGGCCGACACTAACTCCCCTGGCAGTGAATTCCACAATACTATTATTCATTGAGTAAAGAAGTATTTCCTTTTATCCTTCCTGAACCTATTTCCCAATAATTTCACTGGGTGCCACCAGCTCTAATATTACAGGGGAAGAAAATAACTCTCTATTTTCTCCACTGTGTGCATAATTTCATATACCTCTATCATGTTTTCCCTTAGCCGTCTTTTTCTAGACTGAAAAGTCCCAGAGTCTTCAGCCTTTCCTGTAGATAGTTCCAGGTCTTCCTCCTTTGAAAACATGTCTGCTCTCCCCATTTCAGGTCACCCCAAAACTATTGGCTAGCAATAAGTATGGAAGGAGATGGAACACTTTCCAAAAGAAATGCCATCATCTTTGCCTACCAGAAGCTTCACAAATATCCCTTTTAATCACCAATGGTCTACTGGTTAGAGTGTTAGACTAGGATATGGGAAATCTAGGTTCAAATCCGCATTCTGCCATGGAAATTTATTGAGTGAGTTTGGACTAGTCACATAGACTCAGCTTACCTCACAGGGTTGTTGTGAAGAGAAAATGGAGGAGAGGGTAACAATGTAAGCCACCTAATCACTTCCTATGATCAAGACTTCCACAGCTGGAGTGTGGGATAAGGTTGAGGCATTCTTTCATGCATTCTTAATCTGATTATCTAGTTCACATTGTTGTGACATCCTTGCACTTCCTAACTACTGGAAACAGGTAACACTTTATGACTCAGAACCCTATTCTGTGTGTACCCATGAACCTCCCCTATCTAGATCACACCATTAAAATTTTTATGTGAAAGGGTAGAGTAGGGAGATGCTGCAAACTGACCATTCAAAAAGAATGTCATTATTCAAGAGAGGAAGAAACAAAAAGGGACAAAAGGAGTTTAGCATTCATTACCTGGGGTCTCTTGAGAAATTGCAGGGGGGATTATTTGGATATCCCTCCTCCAAATCTTCAGTTCTATGATTTGTTAAACTCACGGGTTTGAACAGGCCCCCCACAGATTTTTAAGAATTCTTTAAGCTTTTGGTTATTTTAAAAAGTCATATTTCTCTGCTTACCTGGAGAATCCCCTGAGGAGATAGACATCCCTAATTTATGTCTGGGTGATCAGTTTTCGTTATCTACACAGGGCTCAGCTACCCACTTTGAAAGTTTGAAAAGGGTGAATGGACTTTTGAATACCAACTTGGGGCTTTGCCTGTCCCCTCGACTCATTTATGCCAGCACAGGGATCCATGACAGTGACAGGCTTCACCCACATGCCACTGATCCGGATCCTTAGCCTCAACTCTCAGCTAACTAAAGACAGTGACAGAGCCAGGCAAGGAAGTTCATAGCTACTGACATCCTGTCAGCAGGGAAGAGAACGGCCTTGTTAGGCTGGGTGAAAGGGCTGCATATGATTGAGTGACTTCATGCCAGGAAGATACCTGGCCCAGGAAAGGGGTGGGGGGGTGGGGAGACACAAAAGTTGTGTGGTAGGATTTCAGATTACCAATTTTGTAAGCCTCAGGTTTCTTGTGGGTTTTCAGACTCTCTGCAGCACAGACCAGGGTCTTCTTGCTGATTAAAATGTGGGGGAAAATGCTCAGGAACAGGAGGCAACATACTTCATGCTGGGAGATGACCAAAAATATCAGCTCCACCAGACTAAACTGTGCAAGATCAAGCGTGTAATATCAAGGAGTTGAGCAAATATAATGCTATAGAAGATTTGTGTCCTTGCATGAGAAAGATCAGAATTATTGGTATGACAACCACAGATGTGGAGAGGGGAAAGGCTGTTCTTTACATTACATGCAGATCTTGGTCAATGTACAGCTATTCAGCTTTCAAGCTGAAGCAGTAGTCTCTGTGGGAAACGTGGAAAGTCATGTCCACTGGCCCCAGTTCAACAAGGGAGAAAACATGTAAAAGTATCTTACATGCCTGTATTGTCATACTGGATGAAAAATTGCACTTGTACCCACTGCTGGTAGGAGTGCATACACATTGACAAATTCTGGAAAGAAATCTTGGAACAAATAACCCACATAGTTGGCTACACGCTCACAATAAGCCCTGAAATAATCTTTCTGGACCAATGGCAGAACTCATCTATACCACATATCAGGCGCAATCTCATAACGATCTTCATGGTGGCAGCGAAAACTGCAATAGCTTCAAAGTGGAAATCACAGAAACCTCCTACACTAGAAAATTGGTACTCTAAGTTATGGGACCACTACATTATAGAGAAAATCACAGATGGCCTCCTTCAAGCCGAAATATAGCCCAGAACAACGGATTTTACAGAAAAATGGCTCCCCTTCATTGAAGCCAAGAACGACATACAACCAAAAAAGGCAGTGTACCAAACTATGATATGAAAATTTCAAATCTATGAACACTCGTGACTATTCATCCTTAGTTGGACCTCATGCAACAACAAATGCCATGTGCAAATAACTTATTCAATAGTTTGGTTCATCATGATACATGTTATCCTCCTGAACAATCGACAACAACATAAAGCTCTCAATCTCGTGTAATGTCAGAAGAATCCACACAGATTACCTGAGTTATTCTCAGCAAACATATAACATAGGAATTTCAATAATGTACCTTGCAGCAACTCATTTTGTTATTTTTAATGTAATTGTTGTTTATCTCTAATGTCATTGTTGTTTATAAGACACTCAAATCGATTTTAATAAATGTTTTTTAATTTTAAAAAAATAAAAAATAGCAATTGTGGAGTGAACGCAGATGGGCAAGAGGCTTCTATTTAATGTAAAAAATGTAATGAAAATGTGTATACTACTGTTATTCATGAACTGTAGCAATATCCGGACCATCATCCATGATTTATTTATGTTTGTAGGTACATATATATGAACATATGAAGCTTCTCTATACTGAATTAGATTTTTGGTTCTTCAAGTCAATACTATCTATGCAGACTGGCAATGGCTCTCCAGGGTCTCAGGTCCTTCTCATCACCTACTACCAGATCCTTTTAACTGGAGGTGCTGGGATTTGAACTTGGGACTTTCTGCATGCCGAGCAGATGCTCTTTGGCTAACCCATGGCCTCTCCCCATTTATATCACACATTTATTCAGGCAAAGGATATATCACACATTTATTTAATGTTAAAGGATTTCCAGGAATAAAGCAGGCAAACATCCCCACCCCTGCTCTCAGATAATCCTCCTCTTTCATGTGATCTCTTTGGAGGCTTCCTAGAGCTCTAAGGGGCTGACCTGGATAGCTCAGCTGAGCCTGATCTCATTAGATCTCAGAAGCTAAGCAGGGTTGACCTTGGTTAGTAATTGGATGGGAGACCTCCAACAAAAACCAGGGTTGCAGATGCAGACGCAAGCAATGGCAAACCACCTTTGTTAGTCTCTTGCCATGAAAACCTCACCAGAGGGTGCTGTAAGTCAGCAATGACTTGAAAGCACTCTCCACCAACATCAGAGCACTGGGGATATTTGTGTCTCACAAACTTTCACATTTGACCACTAAACTGTTGTTGTTGTTTTTAACTTGAGAAAGTTCCATTACTTTTTGGCGGCATCTAGGGAATTTTTTCAGTTAGGGGGATGGGGATCAGGAAGGATCATGCATGCAGCCATCTTGGATTCTGTACCAAAGGGGGGGAAATTAATTTGGACTCCATGTATGAGCAATGTTCCTTGAAACATGGGAGAAGAGTTTCAGAACAGGATTTTTTTTTTAAAAAACCTCTTTGAAAATTGAATTAAATTAGCTTTTAGACAGTTTTAGACATGAGAGTTTGTTTTTTAAAAGCCAATTTCATTTGATATATTCTACTGGTAGGTTATTGATTCAAGGCTAATTCACCCTTTAAGAAGATCAGTGCTAGAAAGTTCCAGTATATCATGCTGGGAAATATCATGAGTACAGGCAGACATATCATTCATAAGTCATTTTGGTACATTATGAGTTAAAACCCATAACATTCAGAAATCATCCCAATTAGAAAAGACAATTAATAAATAATAGGTCAGAAGCAGATATCTCTTTGGGGACACAAAGGGCTCAGCCTTCCATGCTGCTGATCATTTTTTGTTTCCAATATCCCATGGAATGCTATTTTTCTTCTGGAAGGAGAAATCACCCACCAATTTTCTGAACCCTTCCCTGGGCAATTCTATTCAATGTACATCATGTGTGTTCTTTTTCCTCAATTTCAACTCGTTTAGCCAATGCTTGTTAGCAGTTGCCTGACTGCTTGGTTCTATCAGATGTCAAATATTAAATGCAATAAATGATCAACTACCTAATATAGTCTGAGTTTAAGTAATGGTTGCCAAATATCACTGCATTCCAACAGCCTAATGCTTTCAAATATTAAATGTCATGTCAACTATTAAATACTAATACTGCCATCCTAAGAAGGGTATACACTTCTAATGACTTCAATGAACTTAGAAGCATGTAAGTTTCCTTAGGATGGCAATGTAATTGCCCTCATATAACTTGAATTCCAAATACCACTATCTGTCAATGGTTAAATATATTCAGATGACTGCTGCATGCCAGCTATTAATTACAGTGAAATATTGAAATGAAATACTAACATTGATTATCTAATATTTACCAAATATGCAAAAAGTACTTGACTTCAAGATTCACAAATGATAGTTTTGGAAATCAAATTGATTTCCTGATTGTTATAGAAAAAATCAAAGCGTCTACATAATCAATGAAAATGAATCAAGAACTTAGTATAAGGAACTTTCTACATAGATTCTCCATTATTTTTCAGCTAAATATTTGCATAAGTAAGTAGAAATTCAGCGACTTCTCTGTGGTCACAGCAAGAATTTTTTGCTCTTACTCCATTGCAAAATGGTGTGTAAGACTCATTGCACCTCTGCCCTGGTTTCTGAATTTTGACACTGATACAAAAAAAAAGTTGCCACTTATTTTTTTCAGTATAGCTTCTGATAATTTGAAATTAAAAATGTTTAAAGTAAAATTACCATGTTTTCATTTGCAGTCAAGCTGAAAAAGACAGAATATTACACATAGAAAGTTAATCAATTCTTGTGCATATTGACTACAAGAGTCAATGAATTTTGTTATCAGATTTAAAGTCCTGATTGACCTAGATAGCCCAGGTGAGCCTGCTCTTGTCAGATCTCAGAAGCTAAGCAGGGTTGGTCTTGGTTAGTAATTGGATGGGAGACTTCCAACGAAGACCAAGGTTGCAGAGGTAGCCAATGCTAAAACCACCTTTGTTAGTCTCTTGCCATGAAAACCCCACCAGTGGTTACCATAAGCCAGTGTGACTTGAGGGCACTCTCCACCACCACACCAAATTTAAAACCCAAATGACTTAAGCTTATGTCAAGCATGTCATTCATAGCTCTCTGCATCTTGCTTCTTTAATTAATATACAGTGTGAACATTTTCCTCTTGTATTTTAGAAACAGGCCTCTCTATAAAGAGGACACCTATTCCACTGATTATTCTGTGTGATGTCAGATTGCTTAGGACCTGTGAAAAGCACATCAGTGCTTCCAGAAGTTCAAACATTCTGCATGGAGACAATGATGTTCTAGTTAGTGTAATCTCCTTTGGACTTCCCAGTTTGACCCACCTTTACCCCTGAACTGGAAAATTTACTTTATCTTTTATTTTTAAACTTGCATATTATATTTACATTTCTGTATTTTACTATATTGTTTAGTTCCATCATCTTCTCTATTTCTCTCACCCACATCTCTTTCTTTATCTACCTTCTTTCTTTTCCTTTTTGCTGTCTCCCAAAGGCATTTCCAATGCTACTAATGCAACTCCCCTCCCTCCCCTCGTAGGTTAGGTAGCAAACTGCCTGTTGCAGATCAGTGTTCTAGTGCATGGAACATGAAGTTTTTGTGCCACAAAGGGCTCAACTCCATCTCACTCAGCATATGAGCAAAAGAAGAAGAAAGAAAAGGAAATGAATAAGGACACATATGCCAGCAGTTTGCCTTAAAGTGGGTGGGAGTGACTCCAGAGATGCATATCTTATTCTTGAGAAACAAAATGTACCATTGGGAATATTGTTCCATTTACCCCTAGCATTGACAATGCATCAAAACCTATAATTAACCCACATCTAAGAGTTAATATGCCTACTTTATCCTCACAAAAATGCTGTGAGGTACGTTAGGCTGAGACAGAATGACGGGCCCAAGGTCATTTAGTAAACGTAATGTATGGAGATTTTAGCACAAATCTACTAATTCCTAGCTTCAAACAATAACCACTACAGTATACTGCATAATATAGCATTCTAGATAGAGATGGGCATGAACCGTGCAGTTCGTAGTTTGTTGCATTTAATGAACCATGAACTTTCACAAACCTGCCCCGGTTCGCAAACCGGTTTGTTTGGTTCATGAAAAACATCACATACAGGTCAGCAAATCGTCCTTCTGGGTCAGCAGAAGGTCACTTCCAGGCCAGCAGAATGCTGCTTCCGGGTCAGCAGAAGGTCTGCAGGAAGTCCATCCCTGTTGCCTAGGAAATGGATTGATTGGTGCCAGGCTGTCTGCAGTGACAAACTAAAAAACGAACCAAATGAACCAGCCTAAAGTTCATACTGGTTCGTCAGAAATGGCCTCTGATGAGTCGCTGGTTCACCAGCTCAGCTTGTCACAAACTTTGGTTCATATTTTGGCTCATGCCCATCTCTAATTCTAAACTTTCTTGAGTAAAGGAAGAAAGGGGGAAATGATTGTTCACTAGGGGTGTGCGGCAAGAATGAAACTGAGCATGAAAGGCCAGGTGCGAGCCTCTAAGTAAAAAGAAAAGGAGAAACAAATAATATATTACATTATTGTGGGGGTCTTCTATAGACCACAAAGCCGGCAGAAAACTTGGGTGATACATTCCTACACCAGATTGCAAAACTTTCAAAGCGATCAGACAGAGTGGTCATGGGAGATTCAAATTACCCTGATATCTGTTGGAAGTCCAGCTTTGCTAAAGATCTAATAAATTCTTGATTTGTCTTGCTGACAATTTTATCTTAGAAAAGGTGGAGGAGAAAAAAAGGGGATCTGCTCTATCTTGGATCTGATTCTCACTAACTGGCTGATGAGTTCAAGGTAGTGGGAACCCTGGGTACTAGTAAGCATGTCATTTTGGAATTCAAGGTCCTAGGGAAAGGGAAAGCTGAATTTAGTCAGACTTAGAGGTTAAACCTCAGAAAATCTAATTTCAACAAGCTTAAAGAAATGCTGGGTAGAATGGTTAGAAATATTCAAGTATTAGGGAGTTCGGGATGGGTGGGAAATTCTTAAAAGTGAGATATTCAAGGCACAATTGCAAAGGATTCCAATGAGAAGGAAAACTGGAAGGCACCTAAAGAAGCCAGGGTGGCTCCATAAACAACTTTCTAGGGAGCTAAGAATTAACAGGGACACATTTAGGAAATGGAAGGAGGGGCATATGACTAAGGATGAATATAAACAACTTGCCAGTGCTAGTAGACAGAGTGTTAGAAAGGCTAACATTTATTATGAACTTAGGCTAGTGAGAGATGCTACAACCAACAAAAGAGCATTCTTTGGTTATGTTCAGAACAAGAAAAAGAACAAGGAAGTGATAGACCTGCTGCAAGGAGAAGGAAACTGGAATTTTAACAGAGAGAGGGCAGAACTGTTCAGCTTCTACCTTGCCTTATTCTTCTCTTCTAAGGGGAACTGGGTTCTGTCTGGGAAAAAATAGAACACATAATGAAGGAAGAGAGTTGCAGCCTAGGATAGGTGGTAGGATAGGCATAGGGGTGGTACATAAACACCTAGCTTCTTTAAATGAAATCAAGACCACAGGACCAGATATATTGCATCATATGATATTAAAATAACTTGATGATGTCATTTCAGAGCCTCTGTCTAAAATCTTTGAGAATTCTTGGAGAACAGGTAAGAGGTCAGAAGTTTGGCAGTGGGCAATGTTGTCCCCAACCTCAAGAAGGGGTAAAAGGAGCATCCAAATAACTATTGACTTGTCAGGTTGACGTCCATACCTAGAAAGCTTCTAGAACAAATCATCAAACACTCCGTCCTTGAGCATTTAATAAAGAAGGTTTACTAAGGGCCAGCATGGGTTCCTCAAGAACAAGTCATGTTGGACTAACCTTATCTCCTTTTCTGATAGATTTACTCCTTTGGTGGATTAGGTGAATGCTGTGGACATAGTTTACCTTGATTTCAGTAAGGCTTTTGATATGATCCCACAAGATATTCTCGTTGACAAGTTGGTAAAGTGTGGGTGGGATGCTTTTACTCTTAGGTGGATTTGTAGACAGATCATACCCCAAGAATGCTTGTTAATGGTTCTTCATCATCTTGGACAGGAGTGACAAGTGGAGTGCCTCAAGAATCTATCCTGGGCTATTCAACATCTTTATAAACAACTTAGATAAAGGAATAGAAAGCATGTTCATTAAATATGTGGTGGAGAATGCCCTCAAGTCATAGCTGACTTATGGCAACCCCTGGCAGGGTTTTCATGGCAAGAGACTAACAGAGGTGGTTGGCCATTGCCTGCCTCTGCAACCCTGGTCTTTGTTGGAGGTCTCCCATCCAATTACTAACCAAGGGTAACCCTGCTTAGCTTCTGAGATCTGACAAGATCAGGGTCACCTGGGAAATCCAGGTCAGGGCAATTAAATTGGTAGACAATACTGAATTGGAATGGGTAGTTAATACAGTAGAAGATTCTCAAAATGAAGGATGATCTTGATAGGCTAAAAAACTAACAGAATGAATTTCAACAGAAATAAATACATTTAGGTAGAAAACATCAAATGTATAATTATAGGATGAGTGAGATTTGTCTTGGCAGTGGTACATATAAAAAGGATCTTGGGGTTTCAATAGACCATATTTTGAACATGAGTCAGCTCAGCAGTGTGATGAGCAGCTAAAAAGGTAAATGCAATTTTGAGTTGCATCAACAGAAGTATACTGTCCAGATCATGCATAGTGATGGTATCTCTTTACTATGCTATAGTTAGACCTCACTTGGAGTATTGTGCTGAGTTTGGGGCACCACAGTTTAAGAAGGATGTTGACAAACTGGAACATGTCCAAAGGAGGGATACAAAGATGGTGAGGTGTCTGGAGATTGTCCTATGAGGAAAGGTTGAAAGTGTTGGGTATGTTTAGCCTGGAGAAGAGATGTCTGAGAGAGGTGATATGACAGCCATCTTCAAATATGGTTTCTCAGTGAAACAGGCTTCTTG
Organism: Eublepharis macularius; assembly: GCF_028583425.1. Lineage (NCBI taxonomy): Eukaryota > Metazoa > Chordata > Lepidosauria > Squamata > Eublepharidae > Eublepharis > Eublepharis macularius. The sequence goes on from NC_072793.1 coordinate 45,277,549, forward strand.
TGAATATGGTTCCTCAGTGAAACAGGGGCTAGACAGTCATCTGCCAGCAATACTGATTCTATGACTCAATATAAACTTGGACGGGTCATGAGAAGGAGGGCAAGAAGGGCTGAGCCAGCACTCAGATGTTGTGATCCTTTCTTATGTTCCCAGAATAATGCTGAATGCCATTTTGGGATCATGAAGGAATTTTTCCCCAGGCCAGACTGGATCCTGGAGTTTTTTTTACTTCCTATGGCCATTAAGCAGCAGGGGTAACTGGAACAGTGGGGAGTAGCTGTGAATTCCCTGCATTGTGCAGGGGGTTGGACTAGATTACCCTTGGTGTACCTTTGGGTTCTATGATTCTAAGAAAAAAAATGTTATAATCTTGGATCTAAGATTTGGGCGGTCATGGTGATGGAGTTTCTACTTTGATTGCTGGTTTTTGGGTAGGACGTTACTAGTTCGGGATTTAAATCCTTGTTGCAGGCACACTACTCCCTACTGAATGCTATGGGGGGGGCGTTGTGAAATTGTGGTCAAGTAGCAGCCAGCAGGGGGATACTAGCTGACCACGTTCATTAAAAAAAAAACCACCAAACAAACCCTGTCTGCATTCGTTTCAGTTTCTTACTGTTACAGTGACTGATGGACTGACAATAAAAAAAAGTTTTACCTTTCTACTGAAAAGTCTCTGTTGGCCATCGTTCCTAGTTATGGTCTGTAGTGTGCTTCCTGTCACAAACTGAGGAAGGCTTCCTTTGCAGAAAATCTCATCATCCTGTCCCATCCCTGCAATCTTTGAAAATATTTCAAATATTTTCCAAAAAAAAGTGTGTGTGTGTCTCTGTGTGTTATTGCATGGAATGAAGAAGCCATCCAATTTCTGTAAGACACATGTAGTAACACACTAACAGAGTACATTCATAGACGTACAGCAGGCTGGTGCAGTTCTCAAAAATAACATGGCAGACTCTTCCTTTTTCATATCTTTATAGATATATAGATAGGAGAACTGTGGGGGTGTCCTATTCTTCCTGCCTTAGTAAAACTCTAAGCTCTGAGTTGAAAATGTTGGACTAGAATTTTGTGATAACCATTACTCAAGGCTTGTTGGCCAAATGAGCAGTATCATTAAAGTAAAATAATTCTGTGATAACAGAGGAAACAGTTGAGTTCCTTGAAAATAATGAGAAAAAACCTAAATCAAACACATCAGGTCTCCATGGGGAAAACCAGTGTGGCACAACTGCAGTATGTTCTCTTGTGCTTGAAATTCAACTCAACATAGAGTTTTTGTTTTGTTTCATTTTACTCAGATTCAACAAGCTCAAAGAAAACTCTGTGCTTAGTAACTGTTGACCCAAAATTTCAGCTACCTCCATCACAACTTGAGACCTTCAAGTTATTGTAGCCCGTGTAAATGATGTAATTCATAAGGATAATACCAAAATGCTATTCCAGTCCAAACATCCCCCCTAGCTCTATCAACCTGGACATCTAATTATTTTAGGAGAAATTCTCCCTTCATTTGTGCGTCCAGATGATCTTTTGTGATGCCCCAGAGCTATGTTCCCTTAAACATCCCATCTCAACCAAGAGGGATTGTGTATATTTAAGGAGCTCTGCCCCAGATACCTCCTCTTCTCGTTTTGGATTTGGGGGGGAAATTGTCTCTCTGGAACTTGTCTCCAAAGGTGATTGACTGGGCCTGCTCTGTTCTCATCCCTTGCAAAGATCCAGTTGGGAGAAATGTTGTTGCTTAGGAAATCAGTAGACTCAAAGAAAAACAAGATGCCTCCTGCATTGCTGACAGTAAGCACCCAAACATGAAAAACAACAGAATTTTTGAGGAGGGGCTTTTGTAATTCCCAAGAATTCTGGATTTGTGTTACTATTCCAGAGAATTATGGTAATGACCCCAAACAGGGAATTTTGTGTATATTTTCAGCTTGGGAACTCTAGGCCCTTATTCTTTGTCAATTTCCATTTAGAATAATCAGATAGTAGGGTATTATGCAGTCTTTTGCGTGAATTGCTTTGCACATTGTGTTAAATGCTGGCATCAAAAGACTCTGAAATCTCCGTGCTGAGCATTCACCATGAAATGTCATTGCTTCATTAGTGTCACTTTAAAAGGCGTATCATTAGATTTCCAGCGCTGCTGTGCAAGTTACCATAGCCATAGTCACAGCGTGGTTCAGTTGCTGGCAGCAACAATTCTCTGTCTCTTCCCTCCTACTTATGTGGCTATGTAATCAAAATAGCAGTGTTATTTGACCTGCACAATGAGGCTTTATTTATGTTTCTAGAGCATTAACAAATGTCCTTTCTCATCTACTTTCCCCAAACATTTTCAAGAGTGGTGAATCTTCTTTATACATATTTTAAGGGAAGGGTCATGGGTTATTTCCTTTGCATGCAGAAGGGGCCAGACTCATCTCTGGCATCCAATAGCTCTGTTACCTTATTAACACAATTAAGCTTAAATTATTTATGTTTCAGAATGTCAACAAATGTCATCCCTCCCCTAACCTAACATTTTTCATAATAGTGAATCTCCTCTGTACATTATGTTGCAAAAATGCTTGTGAAATTGTGAAGAAAATATTTAAGTAATTGCCACTCAAAATGTAATTTTTCTTGTGCTTCTTTATGGATTGGCAATAAACATTGTGCAATCATCCCCAGAATTTCAGGACAGCTGATTGCTATATTTTTAAAAGGAAATGCTTTTAAATAAAACAAGCCTGATTTAGTCTATATCACCCTGTTGCTAACCTCTTTTTGTGAAGAAATTAAATTAAAAAAAACCACTTTTCCCAAGCTGTAATGGTAATCTTAGTGAAGATTCACCATTTACAAAGTTGTAAGGAAGAAATTGTCCTTGCAAGCAGAAGGGAAAGGAATGGGCAAGAATATTCCAACTGGTAGTGTGAAGAGTCAAATAGATGCTACTCACTATGTGATTAACTGGAATAAAAGTCTTACTTTTTCTCACAAAAGGATGCTTGATCATGGCCTGCTTACATATTTCAACCACTAGAGTTGGAATTCAACATACTTTTTTGTGCAAAGCAGCCCTATGCTAAAGGAAGATGGCATGTTGCCATAATCCAAATACCTCAGGAAGTTCTGTTTCAAAGCAGGCCAGGTCGGCAATATTGTTGTTAACAAATTGGAGAATGATCAGAGAATGATCAGATAATCATCTGCAGGGAAATGATTCAGTTCTCCTGAAAGAAGCTAAACAGGGCTCGCTCTGTAAGATGCCTGGATGGAAGAAATGCCTAGAAATCTCATGTAATCCTCTCTAAACTCTTTGGAGGGAAATTGTGGCATGGTGTACCAATTGAATAAGTCATCTGAAAGTGACCCTTACCATTTGCATTTTCTAAAATCTTTCCTGAAAATGCCTCTAGGCTTACCCCAGTTTTGGTTGTGGAAAGTTCTTTGTAGGGAGATCTGTAAAGGCCTTCCCAGCTCTTTAAAAGGTAAAAATCAGGTTGGTACTGTCATGCTTCCCTTGTATCATCTGGTTTAACCCTAAGACACAAGCTCTGACTCAACAATAATAGTATAGGGGAATCACTACTTATATTTATAGAGCAAGGGTTTATAGTGGTTAGAGTCTCAGTTTGGTGTAGTTGTTAACATTGGTGGGACTCTAGAGACCCAGGTTTGATTCCATAACTCCTCCACTTGAAGCCAGCTGGGTGACCTTGGGTCAGTCACAGCTCTTCCAGAGCTCTTTCAGCCCCACCCACTTCACAGGATGATGGTTGTGGGGATAATAATAACATAGTTGTTGTAGATTTTCTGGGCTGTATGGCTTGGTCTTGGCATTGTAGTTCCTGATGTTTCGCCAGCAGCTGTGGCTGGCAACTTCAGCAGTGTAGCACCGAAAGATCTCGGTGCTACACCTCTGAAGATGCCAGTCACAGCTGCTGGCAAAATGTCAGGAACTACTACTACTACTACTACTACTACTACTACTACTACTACTACTACTACTACTACTATTATTTATTACATTTCTAACTCGCTCTTCCCACAAGCGGGCTCAGGGCGAGGTACAGCAGTTATAACAATATAATACAAATATTAAAACAATTCATAAAACAACAGTTCATCATAAAATCAGCAACAGATACTAACTGTCCCAAGATGGGGTCAATTCCAGATTCCTGCCCACTGTCAAGACCACAACCATACAGCCCAAAAAATCTACAACAACTAACGTTCTCCAGCCATGAAAGCCTTCGACAATAATAACATACTTTGTAAACCTCTCTGAGTGGGTGTTAAGTTGTCCTGAAGGGTGGTATATAAATCCAATGTTGTTATTGTTGTTATCATTATTATTATTATCATTGAAGGATCTAGTTGACCCGTGCTGGAAACTCTACTCTGACATGGAAGCTCATGGGGTAACCTTGGGCAAGTCACACGCTCTCAGCATCACCTACCTCAGAGGGTTGTTATCAGGATAAAATGGAGGAGAGGAGAAAGATGTAAGCTGTGTTCAGTCCCCATTGGGGACGAAGACAGGGTATAAATGAAGTAAATAAATAAATAAATAAATAAATAATAATATAAGCTGCTGCTGGAAACAATGTTGGGGTTGGCAGGCCTTTGTCTGATCTAAAATGCAAATCTACATTCTTATTTTGACTGGATGATGTTCACATAATCCAGGTGTGGATAAAATATATCTGTGGCGCTTTCTAGAGTTGTCTTTTCAGAGGAGTAACTCAAGATTGGGGTCACCATAAGTTGATTGTGACTTGACAGCTGTGATGGAATGCAATTTAAAGAAAGGTTTCCACAGTACAGCACTCAGAGATGGAAGGGAAGGAGTTAACTGCCTGAACTGAGAGCTCAATTGACAGGCTGCTCCCTCCTCCCTCTGATTGGTTAGTCAGAATCAGCTTCAGGATGATAGTGGGTGCTGACAAGATCTAGTTAATTAGCAGTTGAGAGTTGAGTGTGTGAGAGAGTCTGACAAGGAGGGTCAGACATGTACCCCCCTTTACTAGAATTTCTTTAATAGAAATATTCCTCAAACCAAAGGTGTTACAGTTCGGGCAATGTGTATCTTTTCCCTATGAAGTGAAGGAAAAGATATAAGTTGCCCTAACTGTAACACCTTTGATTTGAAGAATAATTCTACTAAAGAAATTCCAAGTGTCAAAGCCAGCACAAGTTAAAACCTGTTTACACAGCCAAGATAGAATTGGGAGTGTGTTTTTGGCAAAGAGTGATTGGGTCGTAAGTGGAGACTCCCATTTAAGCCAAGTGGATAGAATTGTGTCTTTTTAGGAGTAGAAGAATAATTCCTGCCCAGTGTCTAAAAAGTGGGTTTGGCTCTAAGGAGGGCCCAGGGTCTGTTGTAGAGGGATAACTGTGTTGAACTAACATCAGGAAACCTAAGTTTAAAAAGGGAACTCTGTGAAGAAACATTGTTACTGAAACCAAAGTATTGAAAATTTGCCTCGGAGTGGGGGAGAGAAGGGGTCCGTCATAACTGCACATAAACACACACAAACAACTCAAGAACAGAATCTCAGCTAGCCAGATAAAGGCCATTTCCACATATCCTTGTAGGCACAGCCCACCCATGGAACTCTGGTGGCTTTTCCCCAGGGTTCCACACGTTTCAGTTTGCAAAATGATTGCAGGCTGTTTTCCTACCTTTTTGGGGGTGTCTTTTTCTGGGACTGCACTTTCCCTGGTATTTTCTTTTGCTGCAAGTTGACAGAGTGCTTCTTTTGCATTCTTGGGCATGTGAATGATTAAAGCATTCTAAGGAATTCTACAATCACTGCCCAGGTCCTCCCCTGAAGCTTTCAGCATGTGATCGCACATATGCAGAGTAAAAAAAAATTTGAAAGGGAGGCAAGCGATGATGATGAAAGTGCCCGACCTCCCCTCCCAAACTGCTTTTTCGAGGAACTGTGGAGGGTGCCCTGCGAGTTCAAAGCACAGGGTAAGCACTTTTGGGGAGGGGGTGTGGAAGCTGAGCTTTTGGAGCGACTCAGCAAAACACACACAAGCAGGAAAAGGGTGGGAATGACTGGCTATGTGGAAACAGCCAAAGTCTGAATGAAAGCCAATCTCATTAAATTCATCATCTGGAATATATCCTTAGAAATTGCAAACTAGTCCACTATATAATTTGATTTGCTTTTTCTTGCTCTTCATCTGAGAAGCACTTGTATACTTGAGCAAATGCTAAAGTCAGAACTAGCAATCATCCAAGTCCCTGTCTCTTGTTCCTCCTTTCTTTCAATAGTAATTTTGGGACTATCCAACCTTTCTAGGGTTGGAGAATACCCCAGTTTTGGGGTCCTCCTGTGTTTAAGATTATTGAACTACTTTACTGAACAAATTATTAGTTCCTTCCAGGCTCACAGCAACTTGTCTCTGGGTTCAATTCCCACCCACTGAAAATAACACTCTGATCTTATTTTTGGGGGTTGGGATTAGGTTTCATTTGACTTCATGCCTAGGACTTTGGCTTCCTGAGGAGTCAGTACTCAGGATGACAAGGATAGTTATGAAGTTCAAAGCATCTGCATCTTTCTTTGCAGGTGCTGGATTTCAGCTTCCAATGTTTCTTTACCTTTAAAAAAAATCCCAAACTCCATGCAAGTAAGAAGTACAGCAGACAAAAAAGTTGTATCTCGTCTCTTTCTGTGCTAGTTTTCAACATAGGAAAGCATTCCAAAAGAAGTACAGCCCATTCTACCACTTTATTCACCTGAATTTGTGCCTCAGCCCTAATACAAGTTTGTAATTTCAATGACCTAGCAAAGTGTATATTATCATTTTGTGTAGATGGGACAGGCAGCTGTTCTTTCCATTATTTTATTTAGTACATTTTTCGACCAAGGAGCATTCAGCAGCATACATGGTTCTCCCCTCCTTCATTTTATAATCACAATAACCCTCTGAGGTACGTTAGGCTGATGCAGTGATTGGTCTAGTCACCTAGAAGGTTCCAAACTAGGGTTTCCAATTCTGGGTTGGAAAATGACTGGAGATCTGGGGATGAAGCCTGGGATCGGTAGAGTTTGGGGAGGAGAGGTACCTCACTGGGATATAATACCACATAGATCTTCCCTCCAAAGAAGCCATTTTCTCCAACTGAACTGATCTCTGTAGTTTGGATATGAGTTATAATTCTGGGACACGTCAAGGCCCCACCAGGAGGATTTAAATCCTTTTCCCAGGCTAGTGAGAATTTGAATCTGGGACTCCAAAATCATTACACTATGCTGGCTGTCCATGTAACAACATCTCCACACTGCACCCATCCCGCTTCAACTTGTGAAGATTTTTATTCCCACGACTTCGACGTCTTTCCCGCCTTCTGGAGGGAGGAGAGGAAGAAAGGTTTCTTCTCAGTTCTGCAAGGTGAAAAAAGCGGGAGTGGAGTCAGGCACTCCACTCGTGCCCTTCGGGTGGAGCGTCAGAAGGCGGCCCACGAACGACAGCGGTCTGACTGGCCCTCCGCCGGCCCCCCTGGCGCCGCGGGGCTGCGACGGCTTCGCAGGGGGACGGGGCTGGGCGGGCCTAAAGAGAGAGGGCGGGAGGGAGGCAAGGAGAGGCGGCGGCTTCTGGCTCAGCCCCTCGCTGTCCCCGCCCGCTCCACAGCAGCAGCGACGGCAGCGGCAGCAGCTCTTCTCGAGCCCGTGTGAGCGGCGGCAGCGGCAGCTCCGGCCAGTGCGCGGCGACGGGGGTGGCCAGCTGGGCGCCTCCGCAGTGCTCCCTCTCCGCCCCGGCATGGTGAGTGAAGGCGGCGGTGCGCGCTGGGTTGGGGCAAGGGCATTTGGCGAGGGACGGCGGGAAGGAGGCGCCGGGGCTGCGGGGCGCGCAGCCGGCTCCGGCTCGAGCGCAGCCCGTGCCTTTCGCCAGGCTGCCGCTCTGCCTGCCAGGGACTGTGCCAAGGGAATTCCCTGCTGCCCGGCGAGCTCCTGGGCTGGCATCCGAGCAGCCGGAGCTGCTGCCCGCTTGGATGCTCTCGTGCCCCAGCTGCCTGCATGCCTGCCTGCTCTGCGTGGCACCCATCCCAGCTGGGGCGGGTGGGCGGGCGAGCGGGAGGAGCCCGAGACGACCCTCGGACCGCTCTAGCTCTTTCTCCCCCTCTGAGCTCTCGGGCCCTTAGGCTCCCTCGGAGGGGCACTTGCAGGGGCAGCCCCTGGGTGCCCCCCGCCCCGCTCTGCCCTGGGCCAGGTGTCCTGTGATGTCTCCCTCTCTCTTGTAGCGCATCACCATCCCTGGAGGAGTTGCCATCCGAACAGGACACGCGGAAAAGTCCCTCTGTGCCCTGAAGCAGCAGCAGAAGCGAAGTAGTGCCTCTTGCTTCTTGGCAGGATGAAGGGGCATCTCCCGAGACCGAGGCTGGCCCTGGGCTGCTGCCAGTGAAGCATCCAGTGGATCCTCCATCTGCCTGTGAATTCCTCCATGGAGTGGCAGAGCCGAGGTCCTTGACTGTGCTGGGTTGGGCCGAGCCCCCCACTTCCTGCTCCTTCCGCTCGCCATGGGGAGGAGGCACCTGCTCTTGCTCCTGCCCTTTGCCCTATGTGCCCTGGCACTGCTACTGACTACACAGGCAGCTGGGCCCCCACGGACACCCAGGGGCAACCGGACACAGGGTGCAGCAACACCTCGGCGATCCTCCAAGCTGGTCAAGGAGCAACTGAACCAGACACTGGCTAGTACATCTGCCTCTGCCATACCAGCCAGTAGCGGGGGTAGCCAAGGGCGTGGTGGAGGTGGAGGTGGAGGGCCAGCAAGAGTGGCCTCCAGTGGCAGTGCAGGCAGTTCAAGCCCAGCATATGATACGTGCATGGGCTACTATGATGTGAGTGGGCAGTGGGACAAGGAGTTTGAGTGTAACAACAGCCAGAAGGATTTCCGCTACTGTTGTGGCACCTGCAATTATCGCTTTTGTTGCAACAAGCGCTCTGAGAAGCTCAATCAGTACATGTGCCGTAATAATGGCCGGGGACCTACTACTGATTCAATGACTACTGCCACTAGTAATGGTGGATCTGGAGATATATCCAATGTCTATGACCCAAATGAGGACACCACTAATGCCACCGTCTACATTTCGTGTGGAGCCATTGCCTTTGTTGTCATTGCAGGCATATTTGCCAAGGTGGCCTATGACAAGGCACGACAGCCCCCGCAGGAGATGAACATCCACAGGTGAGAACAGGGTGTGGACCCTGTACCTATTCTCCCCCTCAATGCATTCAATTTATTCATAATCCTCAAGAGGTGGACATAATCCACAGGAGATGGAAACTAGCCCTCTAGATAAGCATCTCACATATCCACTCAGATTCAGCTCCATACATACCCCCATGCCATTAAAACCCACAACTTAGGTGATTAATGTTTTACTGAGAATGACTGGGGAAGAAAAAACTGATTTTGTACAAAAACACCTCCACTGTTTTCATCTTGGGTGATGAATATAGTTAAGTAAGGCAGCCAACTTCTTACCACTTCAAAAATGAGACAGTACCCTTCCTTGTTTCCCCTACAGAGCTCAGCTAGCATGTGTAGGGTGGAAGGAGAGGTTCTGCAGTACAGCAGAGATTCCGCTTTCCCACAAGCAGATAGGCATACGAATTCAAAAATCTACTCATTATAAAGAAGGTTGTTCCATCTTCAGGAATCACAGAGGGTCCAAAATAAATTACTTCACAGTCATTCAGGAGAGATCAGGACCTACATCCCAAGACATTCAGTGATTTCCTTTGCTCAGAATCCTATTGCCTCACTATGAAGAACTGCACATACATGTTGCATCACATGTCCCTCCTCTTTAATATACTTGCAAGTTGCTTACCCTTTTCACAGCAAGGAGGAGGCATGCTTTCCAGATCCATTCTGATTAGAGAAATATTTTTTTTAACTTCTCTTTTCTTTAGGTTTGAACTGAGTTTTCCAGTTAATAAAATGGGCACCAGAAATAGATTTTAACAACCCTATTAGATATTGTAAGATGCACAGTTCAGTTATTTAAGATGAGTTGTAATAATACTATTAATAATGGATCTGGAATGAATTGCATTGAGAGAAATGAAATAAGAGTGAGAATGTTACTTATTTAAACTTGGGTTATAGTGAGAAAAATCTAAATTTCACTTGTATTACCAATACAAAATGAGGTGGATTTTACACAATAAGGAAATAAGATGCTTTTCTTGAACAGTCCAGTTTTTCAAGGAGAAATAGAATCTTATCCAAGATAGCACTATCAGTATCTTGCTGCTGTCAAGGGAGCACCTTCTAAATCGATGGTGTAGGTTTCTGAGCTCTCCATTAATAGGGTGCATTATTTTATAGCCTTATTACCACAACCACATGGCAAGTCTTACCTCGTGGACTTTAAATCTAAGACTTTTAATTCCATTCTTCAAAATCCAAAGACCTTTAAAGTTTTTTTACTGCAACCCTTTTCATAAGGTCCTGAAATTAGCAAGTATTTAACCTATTGTCATCTCTACCCCATCTCCAATGAGTCCTTAATCCTCCCTCTTAGACATCCTTCTGAACTGGATTTGCCTGTGGCCTGTTTAGGTTAACTTACATTATCCTTACAGCAAAGCAAAGTAAAAAAAAAATTACATAATGCCATTTAGGCCTCAAATAAGGAAATAAACTGCCCACAACCAACAATGTTAAATTCCTTGTTTGACATTTAATGCTGAAAACTTAATATTTGTTTGTCATCCATTTCTCATGCAAAAATGAGATCTGAAAAAGTGGGCTGTAGCTTATGAAAGCTCATGCTGCAATAATTCAGCATGTCTTTGCGGTTCGGCAAGACTTCTTTTTGCTTTCTTCTCCTCTGTAAACTTTCCATTCATCCTCTTTGTTCAGCACTGTCCAATTCCTGTAGTATGGGTAAAGCAGAATAAAATTTACTCTACTGTTACTTCAAATTTTCCATGGGCACTGTTCTCCCCAAACTTAAATAACATTTGTTGTCTTCTTTTAACTAGTCCTATTTCTTCTCCTTTCTTCCTTTCCCACCTGTTCCATCATTCTACAGTATACCCAATCAGAGCATATTTGCACCACTGCATATTTACCTCTTGAATTCCCTTATCGGCACTTCCTTTATTCCCTGTGGTATCTTCTCTCCCACTGTGCTGAGGATGCCTGATTGCTTCTCATTTGTAGTGTCCAAGAAAAAGAGGAAAGTTGAGCCTTTCCTCCCCCTTAACTGCAACAGAACTCATCCTACCGTGCTTGTTAGGAAGCCTCTCTGTTAGATACCCCATTATGTTTTGGGGAGGAAAACCATATAGGTCCCACTCTGACTGCTTCTGTTTTGAAGCATTGTTTTCGACATTCTGCAGTAATACTTGAATTATAAAGATGGTACACAATGCTTTTAAAAAAAAATTTAGGTACACAATGCTTTAAAAAAAAATTTAAGGATGAACTGGAGAAAAAGGCTATGCAGCTTGCTAGGAAGCATTGCGTAGTAGGAATACACTGGAAATAAAATAAGTCTGATGTTTGCCCTTCATTTTACCTCTCTGAATGGCCACTACCTTTCCCCAGCTGACATGCATCATTGAGGCAAGATCTCAGAAAACTGTATAGCAATTGTATTTGGGGTATACAAATATAAACATATGAAATAATTTATAGTGAACTACTTTTTTAAAATATGTAGCAGTAGCAAATCTAACAGGGAGGAACAGCTGTCTTTGCATGATTATCCTTCATTTATGTCATCAATTAAAGTCTGTGTTTTGTCAAAAGACTTGGCAACAGCTTATAAACTGAAAAGTGCTTTGCATAGTACGTGGAACAAATATTGGCACCTCTCTAAGTAAAATCCCAAGAGAGGCCACAAAAGGTCTAAATATATAGCATTTTTCTGTTCTGCAAGGTCTTATTTTATTTCTGTCATTCTCCTACTATCTCATATGCAGTGAAGGACAACTCTTCAGATGGTATAAGTTCCCACAGTTACACATACACTGAATTAGAACCCTCCTGACAAACCTACAATATTAGTAGATATTAAAGCTTTGCACTCTAAATGTTTATGCTAAGACAACTTGAATCCAGAGCTATCTTCGCTTTTAGTCAAGGTATTTTCATTGCTATACGACATAGCAAAGGTATTCCACAAGTGACACCATCAGAAAATAGGAGACAGCAATCAAATTGTTGTGTTGGCTTTGAGATAGGGCTGGTGTTGATTAGTTAGAGCTGAGAGTGTGGCTATTTGGCACATAAGGTTGGAAGCAACTCTTGTTTGTTTTAGTGGTTTTTGTGCTGAGGCCAGCATGCACTCAATGTATCCTTGTATTCCTGGACCCAGCACATGCTTCTTTCCCAACATGTTCCCTTTTCTGTGTATAATGTCGTGGGGTTGTAGACCTCCCTGCAGAATTACAGGAAACCTTGTCAGCCTTGTCTAAACACCTTTTGTCGTTTTTGTTCTTGTGACGCTTCTTTTGCTTTTTAAGGATGAATTCTGAATGGTAAAATGAATCACCTGTATGCAGATGAAGGAATGAATGACAGACTGTTGGAAAAATTTGACTTCAAGTGCCTTTGAAAGAGCTGATTGACTTTTATTATTAGGATATAGTAGCTGACAAAAAATTATACCTTTCAGAGACGTTTAACCTCAATTTGATCAAACACTAGCACAACAGCTTAAATATTATGAAGTATTTATCCAGCTACTAGGGGGTTTGCATGGTCTGTGGAATAATATTGTTTATTTGTTTTTAAAATACACTTGTCAGTGCCTCTGTAGCCAGGTTCCTTTCTATTTGAAGACATTTCTTCTCGTGAGGCTATGGCTACTATATCTCTTAATTCGTTAGGGCCTCGGTATTGCAGATATTTTTCTGTTGCATGCAGGTTTGCATCTTCAGGGATGACCAAACAGGAGAAGGTTAGGGGCAAGTGAGATGAACAGGAGTCTGTATGAATAGAAATTTTATATCTGTTGCTGTGTGCTCTGATGAAGTACAGATGGAGCAGAAAGAGAGTCAGTATCTGAATTTCAAACTTGGTTGGGCAGTTATGTCTAGGAAATTTTGCAAAAACTTCAAGTATCTTTTCAGATATGAATGTAACAGAATAAAATGCTTGCTGAAAAGAGCCCAATGATTTAACTTAAACCTGATGTTTTTTAAAGGGCTGAATGTATTTCAAGTACTGCCTCTATGAATTTCAGTGGAATCGGAATCAAGATCAAAGGCAGAACTACATGCAATGCTGGTAGGTCCGTGAACCGAACTCCCAGGACCTTTCACTATAAAAATCAAGTGCGTGGGGATACAGTCCTGGTTTAGTATACCTGTACGTTTGCCTCAATGGGGCAAATAGAAGCCTAATGGGACCATTTCAGATCAGGAAAATGGCACAAGGGGAAGACTTAAACTCCTCTTCACCTTGTACCGTGGTTCCAGTCAGAACTGGTTCCCCATACTCCTGATTTTTCAGGAAAAAATAGTATTACAGCATGGAATTTCCAGTACATCATGTAGTTTAATATAAACAATGAGACAGTTTTTATATCTGTCTTTGATGAAGCAGTATTAGTTCAGTCTGAATGGCTTTCAAAGGGATGTCAGGTCTGTTCATTGCCTCTGACACAATAGCCATCATAGACATAGATCCGCTATTGCCAATTATGGCAATTGGGTTATAAAAGGCTATCCTTTCATAGGCAGTAAGAGAGTGCTCCACAACTGAAGTGGAAACTTGCTTTGTGTCATTTTCATTCATATAGAGCCACACTATCCCTATTCACTAATGTGTGGGAGATAGCATCATCCAGAGACAATTCTTGGTGACCCCACACACATGTTGCTCTCATACCCACTGTGAAGTGACTTTGATGCTCGTATGAAATGCAGTGCCATCCTATGCAGAGTTACTCAGCTTAGAGTGGAGTAACTGCATTGGAATGCAGTGTAACTGATCCAGATCTATGAATATTTTTCTTGCTACTTACAGGTAGGTATATTTATTTATTTAGAAAACCAGTTCTCCAAAGACCTGCTTGATGTGGCTGACAAAGTAAAACAAATACAATAAAAACATAAAACAACCATAACTTTGTCAATATTAAAATAAGCCATAAAACAACATTATACAGCCTACAATTGTAACCATCAAACAGCCCACAGGATAAAAACAGTCCATAAAATCCATTAAGAAATGGGAACACTTCTATTAAAAGCCTGAGTAAATAGAAATTATTTGGTTTGTCTCCTAAGAACAGTAAAGTAGGTACTAGGTAAGCCTCAAGGAGAAGAGTGTGCCAAAAGGGATATGTCACCACTGAAAAAGCCCTTTTAATGTCTCATTGCCCCCTGCTTCACCTGTGCAGATGGGGTCACAAAGAACAGGGCTTAGGATCTTATCTAGTGGGTTGGACAGTATGGGAGGAAGCAATCCTTCAAGTATCTTGCCTCAAGCTTTTTAAGGCATTAAAGGTAATAATCAGCATTTTGAATTGTGCCTGTAAACGAACAAGCCACCGGTGCGAGTATTTTAGCACAGGAGTGATATAACCTAGCTGCTAAATGTAACTTGACTATTGCATTTTGGACCAAGTGAAGTTTCTGAACAGTTTCAGCGTCAGCCCCGTGTAAAGCACATTCCAGTTGTCTAACTTGGATGTGATCAGAGCATGGATCACCGTGCGCAGGTTATGCTAGATGAGAAACAGCCATCACTACCATATCAGCCAAAGGGTAAAGGGTACTCATGCTTAGACATGGGCACGAACAGAAAAAAAAAACTGAACATGGTGTTTGTTGTTCGTTGCCATCCATGAACAACGAACATTGACGAACATGACCTGTACACAAACATGTTCGTTGTTCGTGGGGGCCAGCATGCTCTCCTCCAGCCATCAAGATCCCTACCACACCACTCCCAGAAACCCTACAGGCAGCAGGAAATGTACCAATAATAAATAATAGCTTGGCCCCAGAGCCTGGCAGCAGCCCTGGAACATGAAGGGGTAGATCCCTACGGCACCACTCCCAGAAACCTTACCTGAGCAGGCAGCAGGAAAGGTAATAAATAATAGCTTGGCTCAGAGCCTGGCGGCAGCCCTAGAACTTGAAGCTCCAATGCATTCTCCCTGTCTCTCAAAATGCCAACAAAATCTCCCTCTCCACTGTCTGCAAACTAAGCCAGAGCTGGGAGCCCCCCTCCCCCCCTGCTCTTTGCTTCCTTGTAACAAATTTGGAGCTCCACACTTGAAAGGAAGACCTGCCTATCAAGTTAAATTGGGCTTAGATTGAGGTTTCCAGGGCAACAGCAGGAGTTCAGACAGAGTTCAGGCAGTCCCTGCCTCCGGTTGCCAAGGGAATTGATTGCAGGTGCCAGATTGGCTTGACGAACAGCAACGCACAGCAACGAATGAGGCTTGCAACGACCACCTGTTCATTTAGAATGGGGCCTCACAAAGAGCTTGTTCACGAACAGCTGATTGCATTGTTCTTGGCTTTTTTTAGTTCGTATTGCTGTTTGTGCCTATCTCTACTCATGCTATGGGTTAGATCTAAGCCTTCAACTGTAAGCCAGGATTCAGTTGTAAACCCCAAGGTATGACCTTCCTCCTTTAAAGAAGTTCAACCTCTTCCAGGACAGGCTGACACCTCAGTCCCCAAGTACCTTTGTCATTGACCAACAGCACCTCAGTCTTGTCTCGAGCTTCATTTCATTGGCCCTCCGCTATCCCATTACCTTCTCCAAGCATTTGTTCAGGACTTCTACAGACCCTCCCAACTCAGCTGCTAGGGAGAAATTGAACTCAGTGACACTTCACACAAGATTCCGGAGTAATCTCCCCTAGTATTTTCATGTAAATAGTAAACAACATGAGGGACAAGATGGAGCCCTGAGCATGACCATATGACCCTGCAGCTTTCCCCCAACACAATGTAGATCAAGTGTCAGGCAAGGCTTCATGACCTTGAGTTGAATCAAGTACCGCTAAGTGAAACTATGATTTATTCAGGGAAATATTACATAATTTGATCATGATGATGATTTATAACCTGCCTTTCTCACTGGGGTCTAAGGCGGATTACACAGTGCAAGTAAAATACAATAAAATCAGCAGCTAGGGTATAATAATGAACAACAGTTAGGACATTTAGTGCAAACAGATACAATAGAGCATGGTGGCAGAAGATTATTAAAGAAGCATAAAGCTGAGCACAGAGATGAAATCTTTCTGAAACAAAGCATAACTATATTAAGCAACATAGAAACTCCCATATCTGCATCAGTAGACAATACCTAGTAATGTAGCATATACTCTCTGACCCTACCATTCATCTTTCTGAGCTGTTTCTTATGACACAGCCCTGTAATCTGGGTAGAAAGACCTCCTGGATAATTATGCATAGTTTGTGGAAATCTAGAGGAGTAGGGGCTTTCCTGACCTCCTCATGCAGGCCATTCCGTGAGATGGGGGCTACTACAGAGAAAAACATGTATGCGGGCAGCTGTTGGTTTTGCCCAGCTGCAGGGTAGTATCTGCAGAAGGCCCTGTCCAGATGAGCGAAGCTGCTGTTGTAGAACATAAGGAGAGAGGCAGTTGCACAGATATGAGGGTCCAAGGCCATGAAAGGCTTTGCATGTAATAGTCATGACCTTGAATTGACCCCGGTAACTGATGGGTACCAACGGAGTGACTGCAGAACGGGACTGAAATGCATGCTCTGTCTAGTTCCCAAGAGTAGATGAGCTTCAGCATTCTGCACCAACTGAAATCTTTGAGTTGACTTTGTAGAGACCAATGTAGAGTGTGCTGCAGTAGTCAAGTCTTGATGTTACTTTGCCATAAATCTAGGCGGCCAGATTGGCTGTGTCAAGGTTTGGGAGAAAGGTAACATAAATAACTTTCCAACTATTACACCAGTAATGTTTAGATTTTAAACAGATAATCAGAGTTCCCAAATTAGGTTACAGAAACAGAACTTTTCCGTCAGGATAGTTAAACATAAGTTAATAACATAACAAACATATCCATGTTGTCCTCAAGATGACGCTGCTCTTTTTCTCTTTTCCTTTACCATCTGCTACAATGACTTGCTTAAAACATCTGGGTAGACTTATTCCTGAGCACACAGGCATCTTTGGCAAGAAGTATGTTCATTTTCTGCTTGCTATATAGCAGATATGGATTCTTCATCCTTCTTGCTCTCAATTCTGTGATTCTGTTCCCTGCAGGTAGGCTTTCCCTGTATCTTCCCCTCCATAAAATGATATAGATGCTAATCCTCTTCTTATATCAAGGCGCACAACCCTGAATAACTGCATGTTGAAATAGTAAGACTTCAGCCTTGACTAGATGGTTTTAAGTAGAGTTGGTCCTTATCAGAGTCAATGAAGTTATATATGCATGATCCAGAGTGTGATTGAAATCAGACGCCATTTGTGTTTCTTTCTGCATTCTGATACACAAACATAGAAAACATCAGATGGCTGGAACTGCACACTTCAATCACTGCACTCCATTGATGCTTAGCAGACAGGGTATGCTGAATATTCAGATCTGGTACTGATGTGGAAATTGATGAAACATGGCACACCTTATGTTCTCTACAGTCCTCTTCATCCTTCGTCAGTTTCCCTGAAATGTGCCAGGTTTATTTTTTGTTGTCCTCAAAGTTGAGGATTCATTTTTAAGTACTATCCAAGTTGCTTGTTTTCATTCTTGTTCATTAAACTGATACTGGAACCCTTGTTCCTATTGGCAGGTGCTTCTGGAATTCCTTCAAAACTGTTCCACGAGCTCTATTTCAATTTGACTTAGTCCAGGGCTAAACAACCTTCGGCACACATGCCAAACAGTGATGAGCCAGACCATTTTGCTTGGCATGAGAGACTGGTTCTCTGCCCAAGCAGCTGAGGAGAGCCCCTGAGATACTGGCAGCACCACTGGGGCTGGTGGTGTGAGAGAAGGCAACAGAGATGGCTTCCAGTTCCCAGACCAGCTAGATCCAAGGCAAGCCCCTGAGATGCTGACAGTGCCACTGGGGCTCAGCTTTTCCCAGTATGTCTGAGCAAGGACAGCTTCATCGTCCTGCCTTTTTTTTTTTGGTTTAGTGGCATACAATTCATAGGTAGACATTGTGGTGTTTTTTGGCAATCTGACCAAAAAGGTTATCTACCCCTTCATCAGGCTGTGTTTGCATTATTGCAAGTCCATAAGTGATGTTTATATTGAATGCATGCTGGTGCCTAGCTGACCTGGGTACACTCATTGCATTGGCATGGATGGTGTTGACAGCTAGTAGTTCCATACCTCATTATTCTTAACCTGATGATATATTGTCTCTTCCTCCCTTGTGTATCAGCATGAGCCAAGACTACAATGTGGCCTCAGGCAACTATAGTCGTTCTTTTTCTAAATAACATTTTTATTGTCTTTGCCATTCTGGGCCAAATTATCTGTTGCCACAGAATATTTAGACGAGTAATTCGGTTTATTTGGAACTTGCAGGTTCTTCCTGCTCTACTTTTGTTGGCACAATGGCAATCCCACTAGGTTTCAGCAGCATTCATTTTCTCTGATAGGTTTGCAGGGTAATGCGGTATCTCAGTTACTTTTAATGCTGTCACTTTCTTGCTTGTACATGTGTTACTTCCCACAGCCCTGCTCCTTCGTCTCACGAGTCTTAGAACTCAAAAGCCAGGCACAATTAGGCTGAGATATTACTTTTCAAGACTATGGTAGGTGTTACAGAGGAGGTACTAGAAATGTAAAGTCTATGGATGTCTCCTGTGTGCCCAATTGCAGCTGGAAATGAAATGCAAAACAAAATAGTTACCCACAAAAAAAATCTTGTTTAATTTTCCATAAGACATGGGAATGTGACCCTTATCATTAGCCCTATTCTGCTCCTAGCCTTTGCACTCTTTTAAAGTAATCTTAGTTGCCAGCTGTGCTTTCATCTCTACTGCTGAGATGTTGTATAATGCGATTGTGTGTCTTTGAATTAGTTAACTTTTATTTTAATGATGAATATGATGATCATCCCATACTAACCTCCCTTTTTTGAGGCTCTACAAGTTGTATTCTATTGATAAGATGCACCACTCAAGTAATATTCATATTGTTATTCCTGCATTTTTGTCTTAAGTCAACCCTGTTGTTATGTCAAAGTATTCTTTCCTGGTATGTGAAAGCACGTGAACACAAGAACATACAGGATCTAACCATTAGTAAAGAATGCTCACAATGCATTTTTGCCAGTTTGAATTAATTGGTGATTAACTTCCTCTGCTTGCTGTTGCTGTATAGCATGTAGAACTAATAACTCATTACAATAACAATACTAGTTGGAATTCAGAATTTTTCAACCTGTGTTAATTGGAGAAAAATGGAGAACTATCTGTGGAATTGAACATATGTTAAAAATCCTGGAGCCATCTGATTTCCAACGCTGAGTTATTGTACATAGAGCTATTGCTCATACATACCAGTGGAATTTTATTAGGAGTCTCGATGATGAAATGTTCTTTTCCAAAATCCTTGATCTCTCTCTCTCTCTCTCTCTCTCTCTCTCTCTCTCACACACACACACACACACACACACACACACACACAAGCTAAAGCCCAACCTCCACAAGTGGATATACAACCATATATATGCTCTGATGTAACTGGAAATGCTGTTTCTGAAATCCTAAGAAAAGCTGTAGCTAACTCTTACTGAGCTCAGAAGACCCTTACTTATCCATCCCATGGCACCTTCTATGATTATGCTTCTTCTGTACATAGCTAGAGAGACAGAAATCCAACATCTTGTATCTGTGCCTTCCATCTGGCTAATGTTTTGATAGTCTGGAGAGTGAGGTCTGCTTTACATGTTACATTTTGTCTTAGGAACCAATTCCTGAGTATGAAATGTTTACAGCATTGCTTGTGGTTATGAGGAGGCATAAATAGTGACTTTGGCCTATGCTGGTGGGGCTGAGGCCTTCAAAGTGCCCTTTGAAGAGTATTTTGCTGACCAAAATAGTTAATTATGGGTAATTCATACATGATATTGTGCCTTTGTCTTTTACACTCAAGAACTGGGACTCAACAACCCCGAGAGGCCTAGAGCAAAGAAAGTTTGTGGCTAAATTGTAGAAAAGCAGCTGCTGTTTTGTAAGAGGCTGCAGTGTATGTCATGTCTTGTCCTCTATTTCTTCTCTCCTGGCCCCCTCCAAAGATAACACATTTCTCTTTTACTGAGACATTGGATCCTTGTTATGTCTGTTTATTATGACACATAAATGTGAGTAATCTAAGTACTTGAACCCTCTGCCCACACTCTTGGCACGTACATTGTGAACCACCAACGTTTGCCCTTAGCAGCAGCAGGATGTAATTGTGCATAGATCGATTGGCAAACACACACACACACACACGTGCATATACACATACAGCATTAAAGCCTGTAGCTTTTACCAAAATACCCTGGCAGTCATTGTAACTCACAGTCACTGTCAGCCCAACAGTCTTTCACAAGAGCTTTCCTAAATGTTACTGCTTGAAGTCTTTTATATCAGGTAACCCAAACCCAATACCCCTTGCTGCCAGATACTCTCTTATATAATGCCACAGTAAAGGCATAGAAGAGATGGAAGATCCTGGGAGTGTAGATAGGGCACTGAATCACACAAGTATCTGCATCCTCTGTTTTCTTTGTTTTTAGAAACGAAGCTGCCTTATATTGAGCCAGGCTATTGGTCTGTCAAGGCTAGAGATGGGCACGAACCGGAAGAAAACTGAACTGCGGTTCGTGGTTTGTCGCATTTCACGAACCATGAACTTTCACGAACCTGTCCTGGTTTGTTTGGTTCGTGAAAACTGCACATCCAGGTCAGCAAATTGTCACTTCTGGGTCAGCAGAAGGTCACTTCCGGGCCAGCAGAAGGCCACTTCCGTGTCAGCAGAAGGTCTGCAGGAAGTTCATCCCCTGTTGCCTAAGAAACTGATTGATC
Source organism: Eublepharis macularius (assembly GCF_028583425.1). Lineage (NCBI taxonomy): Eukaryota > Metazoa > Chordata > Lepidosauria > Squamata > Eublepharidae > Eublepharis > Eublepharis macularius. Next base: position 45,298,561 of record NC_072793.1, read on the forward strand.
AGCACCAGGCTGTCTGTAGTGATAAACCAAAAAATGAACCAAACAAAGCAGCCTAAAGTTCGTGGCAGTTCGTCAGAAGTGAGCTTTGACAAACCGCCATTTCACAAACCACGAACTGGCCTGGTTCCTCACGAACTTTGGTTCATATTTCAGTTCGTGTCTATCTCTAGTCAAGGCCAATATCTTCTGCTCTGTGGTTCTCCAGGGTCTCTGACAGAGGCCTTTCATATCACCTGCTCTCTCATCCTTTAAACTGTAAATGTTGGGATCTTTTGGATACAAAGTATATCCTCTAATGCTGAGCCATGCCGCCTTGCTAATTTGATATGCATTCAGGAACCTGTGCAGTTAAAATTTACGTACTGAGCACAATCTATAATCCAAACTAGATTCTGCTATGGAGAAGGTAGCTTGCTTGGATGTGGCTTTGAACTGCATGACCCTTGAGCAGCCTAGAGTCAGGTGCCATGCTGACCTGTGAATGGCAGTCACCTCGTAAGAATTCTGACAGTCTGCTCCTCAGCCCTCGGTCTTAGTGTCCCAAGGGTGAGGAATTCTTTCTGGTGAACTGAATAATCTCTGGCAGCCTCTTGCCTCCAGCCAGGCAGCATAAAAAGTGAGTACAGAAGTCACTACTACTGTCTCTTTAAAGGACTTGATGGGTTTCAGCAACATCATTGGAAACTGAAGTATTTCAAGGCCTTAATAAAAAAATTGCCCGCACTTTCAGCAAATAGCAGTTCCTTGAGGGAAACCACTACAGTTAACTAATACCAAATTGATATACATTTGTACATACAGGCTTAATTGGCTTAATACTTTAGAGAGTTGAGGAATCAGACATTACTTTAGTCCTGTCCTCTTCTTTCTTAGAGAGACATAGGAGCGTGCAGATCGGGTCCAGAATTTGCTGATTTGGCAAAATTCAGCTTTTCCAGATCAGATTAGAGAATACTGAATCAGATTTGGTGTTCTGGCCACCAAATTAATTCAGTTTAATTTGGTAAACCAGGCTTGTCCATTCCTCTGCTATTTGCCCGCAAAGAAACAGCAGTTCCTGCCTTTTTTGCAGAGGGGAGGGGGGATCATTTTTCAACCACACTCCACCAAATTTGCAGGGGACCTAATCCTGTCTGTCCTATAAAGACTCCCCCCCACAAGTTTCAGGATGGAAGATTGAACCCCAGGGGCCAATTCTATGGGTCCCTGAACCAGGTGCCCCCAGCCACTCCATTGTTTCCTATGGGAAAAAAGTCAAAGCTGACCCCCCCCCCCCCACTGCAGAAACACACTGGAGCAAGGCTGTCATGGACAAGGCACACTCCCATATAAAATCTCATCCCAGAGAAAGCCCAGCAGAACTAAACTGAAGCACAGGAATGAATCCCCCCAGAACGAAAAGGAAGGGGACTAGCATCACATCAGAGAATCACATTCATTCCACCCAAACCAAACTGAAGAGGGACACTGTTGCAATTAGACCAACAGAACCAGAGTAATTCACAGCAGCTGGGACTGGGTTCAGCCAGAACAGAACCAAGCAGTACCCATCCACAAGCACAAGGCATTCCCTTGCTTCAGTTTGCTTCTGTTGGGCTAAGTTGCAACTGTGTCCCTTGCTTCAGCTTTGTTTGGATGAAATGGATATGATTCCCAGAATTCTGAATGTTTGGGGACTCTAGTATACTGAATCCAGATTTACTGAAATGTTTGGGGAACAGGGGGGTTGCGTACCCCTGCTCACACCATACATAGTATGTTATGGATTTTTCATCTTTCTAAAAAGATTTCTTAATGATATCCATACAAACCTCAATGTGTCTAGTTATCACAGCACCACCACTTTTAATGCTGGGAAAGTCTCTAGGACATTCTGACCTGCAGGAGTATGCAAGAATATATCACACTCTCTGTTGTACCTGCATTCATTTGGGCAGCCCAACAGAAATCGGGAGAGTTAGTTTGAATATTGGCATCAGAATCCAGCTCTTGATGATGTCACTCAAAATTGGATGTGTCATGAGCTCTCATTTGAAGATATGAATGTGCATGTATGGCAGCCTGACTCCCATCTGCTCAGATAGGTGAAGCATCCTCTTAGGCAAGGTTTGTTTTTCTGATTTAAGATGTATTATTGGCACAAAATGCTTTTCATAGTGTGTCATAGACAGCCCAGGCCTACAGCCTTTATGCAAGTGAGTAGGATGCCTTTGGCTTCCCTTGATTTGAGGTTGGCGAGATCAAGCCCCTCGTGCTTGATGTCTGTTCCTGTTGCTCCGTCTTGCACTTGGGAAGCATCCAACCGAAATGTCATGTGTTGCATGTGTGGTGGAATAATCATCACCACCATCAAATGTGTATGGGATTACAGCAGGAGGAGTAACTTCTCTCCCTTAAGATTTTTTGGGATGTAGCTCTCAAACCGCATTGTGATTTAGATAGAAATCAGCTAATCATGCAGAGCAGAGGTTACATCTGCTGTTCTGTCTTAATGCCAAGTAATAACAAAGTTATGAAAGAAATAGTATGAGAAAGTACTTCTCAGTACCTAGAGAATGAGATTGTGCAGTTTGATAAGATGCTGCCATTTGTTTTATTGGATGAAATATATGGATAATTTGGGGTGGTCTTATTTCTTTCTTCTGGAAGATTGAAGATGGTATGGGTTATTTAGAACTTAACTGGTCTTGTAGGAAAAGAGCTGTAATTTGATGGTATATTCATACGTCACATGTTTCCTTGACTGTAAAGTATGTAATAATATTTATTTAATTTTTTAAAAAAGATATTTTAATTCCTGTGTAAGTGTTGATTACAGCTGACTTTTTGTTTTTAATATGGATTTTTTACATCAATAGTGCGCTCTCCAGTCCATTCAGAGCAGCATGAGTGTCTCCAGACACTGAAATGTATGTATGTATGTATGTATGTATGTATGTATGTATGTATGTATGTATGTATGTATGTATGTATGTATGTATGTATTTCCTTTATATTCCACCTTTCCCCCCAGGGGGAACTACAAAGCAGATTACATCATTCTCCTCCTCCATTTCATTCTCACAACAACCCTGTGAGGTAGGCTGAGAGTGTGTGACTGGCCCAAGGTCACCCAGTGAGCTTCCATTGCAGAGTGGGACACTGAACCTGGGTGTCCCAGATCCTAGTCCCTCTACACCACACTGGCTCCCTAAAATGTGAACTGCAGCTATAACTTCCATTCTGTAATGTAAAGAAAGTGCAGCAGAGTAATAAGCATTATAGGGAGAAGACTTCTCCCAACAACAAGCAGATGTTCTTTGCCAGAATTTGGCTGCTTGCTCTGTTTTTATTCTTTGTGTGTGTACTATCTCTATCACCTCTGGCAAGCACATTGTTGCAATCTACCAATCTTTACTGTTTTTTTTTTCTTTTTTTATCCCATACGCTTACTAAAGTGCTATTATTTTAGGAGAGAGATGCAAAAAAAGAGCTGCTCCCATTTTTTTTTTGCTTAGTACAGTATGATTTTCATCTTTGGTACAGCAGAGGTTCGTAAATTAGCCTATTTCTCTTGTAGATGCAGTATACTCGCTCTAAGAAGCAACTCCTTATGCATACTTTCCCTTGGAAAGAATGCAGAAATACAGGGATGTGACAGGAGGTGTATTTACCTTTTTTGGTCCTTAGGATTCTATCTTGCAAACAAGAGAAAGGCCTTCAAAGGGTGCCATTAATCCCAAGCAGTGGTTATTTTTAGCAAATACAGAATATCTTTCCAGGGAGAAGAGATAGGATGAAGTCATGTAAAATTTAAACGCTGTATGATTTGACATCCTTTATTAGCAACTGCATCAAAATGCATTGGAGATTGATGTTGTTTTTCTTTGTTGTCAGCGGTGTGGATCATCTTAGTTGTAGTTTAGTTCTTCATTGGATCACTTCTGTAAGAAGATTTCTACTTCAGCTCCGACATCTCTCAGCAAAGGCCCTCTTAAAGAATATTTCAATAATGTAATATAACATCCAGCTATTGTAAAGAACAAAAATAGGAGGAAAGTCATATGGCTCTTTTATACTTTATAATTATTGTGACTTTATTTTTGCAGTGTTTTAATTTCACCGCCCAGAGCCCCTGGGGATGGGCGGTATATAAATTGAAAAAATAAAATAAATAGATAAACCTATGTTCCTTATATACATAGTACTCCACAATGTTTATTTTGAAGATACCGTGCAGTTTCGGTCCATTTTTTCATCTCGAATTTCAGTCATTTTTGCACGCATGCCAAAAAATCTACATGACTCCTCAGGGCCAAACTACAAGTGACACTTGAATGGCAAGTGTATTCCTCCCTGTTCACTTGCCCTCCACTTGCCCTCCACTTGCCCTCCACTCAATCCACTTGCCGTTCAAGTGTCATTCGTCACTTCTAGCTTGGCCCTCAGATATTGATTTTATCCCATAGTCCAACAACAGGAATGTACTCTTGTCAGCTCTTCAGGGGTAGAACATGGAATAGTAAGAGCTCACCTAGACAATCCATGAATGCAATGTTATAACCATTCTGTGAATATTAGATAGATGGGGAGGGGGTAGATAACCTTTGTGTGTAGCACAAGATGTTCAATTGTTCACTCCTTTGCAAAAGAAATCAGAATAAAACAGCAACGTAGTGCTCAAATACTTGAAAAGTATGGAGTCATGGAGAATTGTGTCACTGCCACCATTCATACCAAACATAGTTTCCAGCAAATGGTTGTGTAGGTCCACCTTCCACCTGGTCCTTCTTCCACCCTGGAATTCAAGGGAACTTAGGGAGGATTCACAGGAGGCACTGATCATACCCAAACGTGCTTGACTTCAGCAAGATGGCTGCATCATGCCCTCCAATCATGCTCTGGGGCCATAGCTTGTGAATGGTGTACAGAGTAACATACAAGGCCAGTTCACAAAGCTGCTTTCCTGTTTGAATAAAGCTGAAATCTTATCAATAATGGTTCCCTTCAGCTTCTCAGTGTCTCCTAACCTAACCTACCTCACAGGATTGTTGTAAGGATAAAATGGGAAAGGGAGAACAATGTGCCTGATCTTCTTGGAAGAATGATAGGATTAAAGTGTACTAGGGTATCCTGTACTTTTATAATCTTGCCATCCATGTGCAGAATTAAATATTTGATACAAAACTGAGCATCCAGTAAGTATCAACATTGTTTTTTGTTTCTAAAACGAAACCAGGTGTTAAACCTTTTTTCTCTGGGGCTTATTTGGAGCTACCATTGGCTATGTGTCATTGCAGAAGGGGATCTGCTTTTAGCCATCACTTCAGGGAGGAATAAGGGCAACTTTCCTTGCCTCTGCACCTTGGGATGTTGCTATTATAAAACAAGGCTCTGCAACAGAAGGATTGTATTGGTCTTTAAAGTGATTTGTTACGTAGAGACTACTTTCAGTAGTATTAACCATAATATCCTTCCAGATGGTTATTCCTGGAATAGATTAGGTGTACCATATTGGGATGGCTCCAGTCCGTTTTTGTAGGGCAGGCCTTGGAAGGTGATGCTAAGGGACTGTTGCTCATCCCCTGGGCAAATAGGATCCCACAAAGTTCCATATTATCCCCTGAGCTTATTAACATCTATATGAAGTCATTGGGATAGGTAGTCAGGAGGTATGGGCTCTGCTGTTGCTGATATCTGGATGTCATCCTGCTCATTTTCATCTGATAGTGACTCTGGACCAGCATCTTAAAGCAGTGAACAAGTTGTGGGCTCTACTGATCTGCGCTGTGGGATTTAACCTGCTTGGGATGGAGTTATATTCCTCCTGAAGACACAGGTTCTCAGTTTGGGAGTACTTGTTGACCAAGCTTTGCTCCTGTGGTGGCAGTGGCCAGGACAACCTTTTATCATCCCAGGCTGGTATACCTACTGCTACCCCTCCTAGAAAAGTAATCTTTTGATGTTGATAACATCCAGATCAAATTACTGTAATGCTCATTTGCTTTCTGGGACTCACCACCAGGATTGTATAACACCGGTTACAGTGGCTACCCATTTGTTTTTGTGCACAATTAGAAGTTCTGATTTTGACCTTTAAAGCCCTAAATGGTTTGGGACATAGATATTTGAAGAACCATCTTCTCTGATATAATTTTACCCAGATAATGAAATATTCTAGTGAGCCCCTGTTTAATGTGCAGTCTATCAAATGGCAATGCCTGCCAGAGCTTTCCCTCTGGCAGCTCCGAGAATTCCCTTCCCCCTCTAAAAGTTTGATAAGCAACCTTATTGCCATTTTTAAAGGCCAACAAAATGTACTTGCGATGCCTTTCCTTTTCTTGACAGTCTCCCATGAATTACGTTTTTAGCTGCTCTACTAGGATTCTTTTATACCTTTTTATTTTATCCTCCGTTTAGACTGTTTTATAGGTTATCATGTTGTGGTGTTTTTAATGTTTATACTAATGTTATTGTACTTATGTTTTAATATTTTGTAAGCTGCCTTGGGGGCATGTCATGCCAAAAGGTGGAATGTAAGAGAAAGGAAGGAATTCCAGATACCAGGAATAAGTCTTCGGTTCTCTTGGGGTTATCACAAGTAGAATGGATTGTGCAAAAGTAAACGAATGTATACAAACCATACCACAGGACTGGGATGCAATTTATTTGCAATTTATTTTATATACAGTTGATTATAGAATTTGACTTTTTATTATGGTGTAGAGTTTGATTTAAACTACACACCATCAAAAGAATTGATGCTTTCAATTCATTCTTATCTCTCTGTCCTGCTGTGGGCACATCCCAGCACCACAGGACACCATCATACTGCAAATATTTTATCTAGTATGATATAATATAAAATGGGAATAATAAATCATGTCTTCCTTCTTAGGACACCATTGAGTACAATGAGGATCTTTTTCAGTACCTTTACTGGCACTCTCTGTTTATATCATTTGTGCCTTGTAGATGAAAGAAAGGAATTATTTGCAACCCAGAAGGGTTCTGGAACTGAAATGCTTTAGTTAAATGAGCTATTCTCATATGGTACTTTCAAGACTGAGAAGTACCATCAGTAATCACAATAATGCAAAGGAATATTTCCATTGTTTTCCAGTTGCACTAATAACAAGGTTTCCCCATTTGAAAGAATGGAGCTTGTCAGATTATATCAACTTTAAAGCATCTTCCATTCCTTCCCTCTCTGGCTCTTGGAAGAGACTTTGTAGCTCCTGGAAACTTAAAGAAAGTAATCCAAGTGTTTCTTTTCATTGGGGTTCTGCAGAGTCTAACATGCTCAAATCATTAAAATGTCTGCAAAGGGAGCTTACTGTGAGAAACATCTTATTGTTGCAGCATTTAATGCAGCTACAGTTTTTTCCATAGATAACCTGGGCAACAACTTTCTTGTCTCTATTCCAGTACTCAGTGGATATTACTCATTGGGTTTTTTAAAAATTCAAAACTTTTCATGAAAATTGGCATCTTTAGAAAGGGGGAAAAATCATTATTATGTTTCACAGTTTTTTTCCCCTACAAAATGATCTGGCATTTCTGAATTTAGTGATCTCTTATCTTTCCCTTTCTTTTTCTTTCCTTGCATCCAAATGCTTGTGAAGTGTGTCCAAATGTACTCTCAACGTTTTCCTTTTTTTCTCTTTTGCCATTCTTTACTTTTTAATAGAAGCTTTTTTAATGGATGAAGATTTTAAAAAGATAAAACATTTTGGATGCTGTTCAGTTATGTAAAAATGGAAGAGGATTGGAAACCCAGTATTATCATAATACTTGTAAATAAAAACAAGGTCCTTTGAAAATAATGTTGTCCTGATATGTGCTAAACTGCAACAATTTAAATCGAAGGGTTCAACTTCAGACTGCTTTTTGAAGGTGGTGCTGGCATTTGCTACAATACGGCAACATAGCAGTGCTGTTGCATGATTCCATTTCTCTTAAGAGGAAAGCGATGGAGAAATTGGAAGCAGTTTGTAACCATGTGGCTTTTAAACATTTTGAACTTGGTCCCCTCCTTCAGAACTTACTATATGCTGTTTCATCCCACTGTAAATATTATTATGACAAGCCAATGTGCAGAGATCCCAGCTGTGTGCAAGGACTTGTGAATTAAAGTGCAACCCTATGCAGTCTAAACGCATTAGTTTCAACAACTTAGAATGGAGCAACTCTGCACTACGGTTGTTGTGGATTTTCCGGGCTGCAGCAACTCTGCACTGTTTGAATGCTAGACTCAACACTGGAATTGCAGGAATAGATCAGGATATATCTAACTCCCCTCCAAACATGCACAGGAAAGCATCATAAGAAAAAAGCAGCCGCTTGTTCATGGAGACAAGTTCAGGAACTCTTGCTTGCTGTACATGTTGCTTTATGAAAACCTTGCAATATCTACCCTCCTTCCTTCTAGGGCTCTGGCCGATATCCTCCGGCAGCAGGGACCAATCCCCATAGCACACTGTGAAAGAGAGACTATCTCGGCTATAGATACCTCCCCCAAAGACAACACACCAGTCCGAACATCCTCTAAAAACCACTACACACCGGTGCGCACCTCCAAGAGCAACCCAGGTAAGCATTGTACTTCTTCAGTACTAAAATGAGCACATTGGTGTGATCTACAGAAAATGCATCAAAATGGAGCAGCAAAGTACCGCTGGCTTCTGTATACTCTGCAGATATCTGTATGCTCCTTAAAGGGTTTGCATTGCACATGCCATTGCAGTTATTCCATTACAAAATTGCTTTTTCTGAAGGATGTTGCAGTGCCAGGCAGACATTTTGAGACATGTTCAAATGGTCCTTGAAGGTTTCATTTTGCCAACCTCTTGAAGTAATGGGCTGTTATTTGTCTGTAGAAAAAGAATACAGACATAAAATAAAGACATAAATGACGAATACAACCTGACAAAAATGCATGTATTCAAGAACTACTGTATGCAGAGTGAGGGAGTTACGGCATACATTTCACTTCTCAAAGAGTGACTCACATCCTCAACCAGGCATTTCATGGAAGTCTCTGCTTTCCATTTGTGACTCAATCTTTATTCTCTATTGCTTGAACTATAACTATTGTAGTGGAATAGAGTAAGATGCACAGTTCAGTCACAAGTGATTATTAAGTTTGACATAGGAGCTATTGGGTAAACTTTTCCTGCCTTTTGCTATTTTAAGAGGTCAAATCAGGTGACCTCAAAAGACTAATAGTCCTGTAGGGTGTTGAGCCAGCTTGGCTCTTTTAAGGAGGCCAGTATAAACTGAAAATTCTCAGCACTGTACAAAAGTAACAACTTGGGCCTCTTGGACCGGTGTCTAACAAATCTCATCCCTGAATTGTTTTCTCTCCGGCTGGCATGGATTGGGATCTGTGGAAACCTGCATATTTTTAGATATGGGGTTGACAGCTGTTGTAGGAGGTGGAAAGAGGAAGGTGGCTTTGTAAAACTGAAGCTGTGGTCTGTAAAGTTCTTGCTGCTGGTTATAAAAGACATGCAACTAAGGCCTGGACTACACATTATATATAGCTGTATATATGTTTAAACCTTGGTAGCTGCTTCTTCTTCAGAAAAGCAGCTTTGGTAGAGGGATCCAGAGGAGTTAGCCGTGTTAGTCTGTAGTAGCGAAATCAAAAAGAGTCCAGTAGCACCTTTAAGACTAACCAATTTTATTGTAGCATAAGCTTTCGAGAATCACAGTTCTCTTCGTCAGATGCATGGAGGGCCAACAGAAACTGGTCAAATATAGAGCCTCCCCCCCTCCCCCCCTATATTTGACCAGTTTCTGTTGGCCCTCCATGCATCTGATGAAGAGAACTGTGATTCTTGAAAGCTTATGCTACAATAAAATTGGTTAGTCTTAAAGGTGCTACTGGACTCTTTTTGATTTTGGTAGAGGGAGAATTTCAGAAAAGAAACAGCAAGAGGGAAGTGTTCTGAATTTTTCTACCAAGTGCTCCTTTTCTGCTTCCTGATTATAAATAAACATTTATTTTTATTTATTTATGTCATTTATAGTCCACCTTTCTCACTGAAACTCAAGGCAGATTACATAGTGTGAAATTAGTACTATCAGTAGCAAGGACAAGGGCAGGTATTTCTATACAGTGTCAAGAACATTTCCACAAACAATGTCATAGGGTAAATGAATACAAGTTTACAAAGACATTCCATTAGTAAGGATCCAGTATGGGGCTGAAGAAGTGCTGTAACAGAACACAATCAATTCTAGGACTGGCTTTAAACAACATGACACAAAGGTAGTATATAGGAGTACATATTTAAAGCAACAGAGAGTATGTAAGGCAGCATAATGGTGAAGTCTATAGTTCCTAACTCATTAATGAAACATCTGAGACCCCCCTCCCTACAATACCACCCTCCTATCTGGAAAAAAAAAGCCTTTTTGAATAATTTGGTTTTGCATTGTTTGCGGAAAGCCAGGAGCATGGGGGCTCTCCCAACCTCGTCAGGCAGGCAGTTCCATAGGGTAGGGGCCACCACAGAGAAAGCCCATATACAGGCTGCTGTTGATTTTGCCCATGTGCTGCAAGATGGTACCTGCAAGAGCCTCTGTTCAGATGAACGAAGCTGCCGTGGAGGGACATAGGGAGTGAGGTGGTCCCGTAGGTATGCTGGGCCAAGGCCATGAAGAGCTTTGTATGTAATAACCAATATCTCGAATTGAGCATGGTAACTGACAGGTAGCCAGTGGAGTTACTGTAGGATGGGAGTGATGCTCATACTCCTGCTCGCTTCCATTAACAGTCGAGCTACAGTATTTTGCACTAATTGGAGCCTCCTAGTTAACTTAGATGGGAGACTAATGTCTAGCACATTACAATAGTCGAGTTTTGATGTAACTGTAGCATGGATCTAGGTGGCTGGGTCAGCTGTGTTGAGATAAGAAGCCATCTTCCAGGCTAGAGTGAAATTGTAGTAAGCATTTTTTGCAGCTGCCTTAACTTGTTTTTTCTAGTAGTAGCGCTGTATCCAGTATAACTTCCTTAAAATGTGAAATTATAATCTGTAGTTCAGCACTAACAGGATAAATTCCCATGAAGTCTGAAATTACTAGGAGAGCAGATCCCTGCATGCTTAATAGGAGTCACCTGTGAAGTGGAATATGAAGTGAAGAAACATGAAGTGGAATCTTGTCTCTCTGCCATGACCTGCTGACCACAGTTGAGATAGTGAGGGAACTGGAGCCCCCTTGGTCATCTTCTGGATCTGTATTAGATCACTTCAACTTGCTCTCTCCAGATGAAGTTGATAGGATCCTGCGAGGGGTTAGGCCCACCACCTGTCCCATGGACCCCTGCCCATTGTGGCTGGTGAAGGCCAGTGCCAACGGCTTTGGGATTCCTTGGAGGCCATTGTCAACCTCTTCTTAAGCTCTGGGGTGTTTCCTGGAGTGTTGAAGGGAGCAGAGGCATGACTTCCCTTGAAAAAAATATCTTTGGACCTTACCAACCTGTCCAATTATTGCCCAGTTTCACACCTCCCATTTCTAGGCAAGGTGATTGAGCCGGAAGTGGTGGAGCAACTGCAGGTTTTCCTGGATGACTCGTTTGTCCTGGACCCATTCCAGTCTGGTTTCCACCCTGGCCATGGGACAGAGACAGCGTTGGTTTCCCTCACAGAAGATCTCCGCAGGCATCTGAATTGGGGCGGGTTGGTGCTGCTAATACTGTTAGATCTTACACCAGCATTCAACACTGTTAACCATGATTTGCTGACCCACCCATGCAATGGTCACCTCCAGGTTGGACTACTGAAACTTGCTCTATGCTAGACCCTTGTCCCTACTCCAGAAGTTGCAACTGGTCCAGAATATAGCGGCACACATTCTGACCAGACTCCATTCCGGTCACATATAACACCGGCTTTGTAGCAGCTGCACTGGCTCCCAGCGGAATTCTGGATTAGGTTCAAGGTCTTGGTACTGACATTAAAAGCTCTTAGCGGACTGGGACCAGCATACCTGCGGGACCACCTCTCGCCATATATTCCCTGGAGAGCCCTTTGTTTGGCAGATCATCATCTGCTGGCAGTCCCCAGCCCCAGGAAGGTTCATCTTGTCTCAACCAGGGCCAGGGCCTTTTTGCCCTGGCACCGACCTGGTGGAACTCTCTATCTGTAGAGACTCGGACCTGGCAGGATTTACTATCTTTCCACTGGGCCTGCAAGGTGGAGTTGTTCCACCAGGCATGTGGTGGTTGAGGCGAGTGTCCTCCTCCCTCAGTCAGCCTCCCACTGGTGGGGGGGTCTATGGTCTCCTCTGGTCTGCTGAACATCAAGCAGCTTGCCACCTGCCACCATAGGTTTATTGTATATAGAGGGATTGTGCAATAAGAACGCCACAATGTTTTTCCTGAAGTGTTTTAATTATTATGCTGCCTATTTTGTATTTCTTCTGTGACCCGCTCTGAGCCTGGTTTTCAGGGAGAGTGGAATACAAATGTAATAAAATAAATAATAATCTTCAGGCTCAAATTAGGTTTTTAAAAAAGGGAATAAACCTCTCTGATAGTGCAGGTAGCCCCTTCTGAAATTATGAGGAATGAGGCTGCTATAGAGTAGTCTGGAGCATCAGGAGTAAAGTGTGGCATTCAAAGATGCCATGACTTGTGGGGATGCTCTTTTCGGCAGTAGCTGAAAACATGCCTTTGGCAAAGGATCTCCTGCATCCCTCTCCTGAAGAGGAGAAGAGGAAGCATAAGAAGAGGCACTTGGTCCAGAGATCTAACTCTTACTTCATGGATGTGAAATGTCCAGGTTGCTACAAAATCACCACGGTGTTCAGTCACACTCAGACGGTGGTTCTCTGTGTTGGCTGCTCAACTGTTCTGTGCCAGCCCACTGGAGGAAAGGCCAGGTTGACAGAAGGATGCTCCTTCAGGCGAAAGCAACACTAAATTAAGCAGACAGTTATCCAGGATGAGTGGGGCTATGCACACAGTCACCAGCTCAAGTGCTGAAGGCTCAAGAGTGCCTATCGGGGGATGCAAGGAACATGGGCTGCGGCTGTGACTCTTGGGGCTTCGGCCACTAGCTATGGAATACGAAGAGGAAATGTGCACTTTCCTCGTAGCCTCACCCATTTGATTCAATACATTTTTGGATTTAAAAAAGGGAAACCGAGAGTAGGAATAAATAGACAGTTCTCATAATGAAGGTAAGTAAGCAGTAGGGTCCTGCTGCAAGGATTGGTATAGAGGCCAGTGTTATTTAATTCGTTCATAAATGACCTGGATCTGGGGGTGAGCAGTGTAGTGGACAAATTTGCAGATGAAGCAAAATAATTCGGGAAGTTGCACGCCAAGGCTAACTCTGAAGAGCTCCAGGAGGATCTCCACAAATTGAATAAGTGGCCGACAGTGTGGTAAATGGAATTCAGTGTAGGTAAGTGTAAGGTGATGAACACTGAGGGGGGAAAAAATCCCAACTTCAGATATATGCAAATGAATTCTGAACTTGCTTAGACTGAGGGGTAAGGAGACCTCGGGGTTATAGTGGACGGCTCAATGAAAATGTCAACCCAGTATGCTGTAGCAGTGAAAAGGGCATACTCTGTGCTGGGGATTATTAGGAAAGGGATTGAAAATAAAACAGCCAAGATTATAATACCTCTGTAGTGATCTGTGGTACAGATTCATTTTGGATACCAGGTGCAGTTCAGGTCATCGTAGCTCAAAAATGACATTGCAAAGCTTGGAAAAATATAGAAGAGGGCAAACCAAGATGATTGGGGAGTTGTACACCATGGATATTAGGAAAGGCTGAAGATTCTGGGACTCTTAGGGGGAACATGATAGAGGTTTATAAAATTATGCATGGGTAGGGAGAGTGGAGAGAGAGACCTTTTTCTCCCTCTCCCATAACACTAGAACTCAAGGGCATTCAATGAAGTCAATGTGCAGTAGATTCAGGACAGAGAAAAGGAAGTGCTACTTTAGATGATGAATGATTAAAATGTGGAACTCACTACTAGAGGATGTAATGATAGGTGCAGGCATAGACAGCTTTAAAAGGGGATTAGACAGATTCATGGAGGATTCATGGAGTATCAGTGGCTACTACCCATGGTGACTAAAAGAAACCTCCACATTCAGTGGTAGTAAACCTTTGAATACTTTGAACGCTGCTGTGTGGTGCTGTTGATTGATTATCATTGTGAAATGAATAAGGCCCAGTCCACTGTTACATTAGAATGAAGTGGTAAGAATCCTAAACAGTCTATATTGCTTCAGAGTATTAATAGGGGGGAGGGGATATTTTGAAACGTTGTCCACATAAAAACCTGCCTGTAAGTTAGAAACTAGCAAATCAGGAAGAAAGGTTCTAGCCCTGCTCCTGACTTGTTTGGATAGTTTTCTGTTTGCAAGGAATTGTTTATGCATAAATGTGATCCATCATTTCAAGTCTGAATTGGTACAGCCCATTTCCCCACCTCTGAACATCTACCACCATTCTCATTTCATTCTGCTGCATGTGTAGAACAGGACTGTGGAGGAAGCTCAGATGTGGGGGTGTTAGCAGTCAGACTCCCTCCTCACGCTGAGAAGGTAGTTTATAGAGATGAAATATCATAAACCCCTTCCTCACATGCGTAAGTCCAAGTCCCTGCTTGGCCCAAGGCACAGTGAATGCCAACTGGGCAGGAGCTTAGAAAATTACCAGAACATGAGTCAGAGGCAGTTGACTGACTGACTGCCCCTCCATGCCCCAAAGAAACACAGAGATAATGAGGTTTCCTAAGAAAACCCCTGTCTAAGCTCATCAATGCCTTCTATACGACCCCTCACCCATTTACACTAATCAAAGCTCTTCAGCTTACTTGATAGCTCTTTCTGTCTAGTGCTTACCAGATCATTAAGCAATATTCTCACCTATAGTCTATCCCAGATAGAAACCATCAAACCTCTCTCTACTTATTGTTCTACCTCCAGACAAACCATTAAGCCATTGTTTTTGGAGCAAGACATCGTCTTGCCCCAGGGAACATTTTGCCTTATAATTGGGCTTCCCAGCCATGTGCTGTGCGTGTGTGTTAATAATAATAATAATAACACTTGATTTACATACTGCCCTTCAGGACAACTTTATGCCCAGTCAAGCAGTTTACAAAGTGTGTTATTATTATCCTCACAACAATCACCCTGTGAGGTGGGTGGGGTTCCTAGAAGCCATGACTGACTCAAGGTCACCCAGCTGGCTTCAAGCGGAGGAGTAAGGAATCAAACCCAGTTCTCCAGATTAGAGTCCTGCCCCTCTTAACTACTACACGAAACTGGCTCACTATATCAAACTGGTTCTGGGACCCATCTACACACCACCAAACTCATTTGGGCCTTCTCTTCCCTCGTCTTCTCTCCGTGAAACGCTGGTTGTTTTGCTGTTTCCGTGGACCTCTTCTCTTCAAGACTGGTAAATATTGCCCTCCCAGAAACTGCTTTCTCCCCCTTTCCTCACTAATTTCCTCTTAGTTAGCCTTGTATGTGTACTGTGTATATTTGGCCTTTTTATTTCTCTTTTAATTAAAAAAAACCCTTTTCTGTTGAACATCTGCTTGATTTAGTTGAGAGTTCACTAAGGAATAATCCCCATAAACATGGGTGGAGATTCCTAGTTACCCCCTTTTGCTTGTCTCCTGAATACTAATTCCACCAACCAATTAAGGAGACCTCCTATTTGGGTAACGGGGTTCATTTATTGCACACCCTTAGTGCTAAAAAAGACACATCTTCCATACTTTTAATTCTATTCAACAGAAGATCTGATGATTGAGGATAAAGCTACACATTATATGCTATTCTATGATTCTTGGGAGTATTAAAAATATAAAATACAGCCAGATATATAATATAAAATGCAGCAGTGTAGAAGACAAGCATTGGATGAGGGAGAGGGACTTCTCTTGACCCTTTTTCTTTGTTCAGTTTTCATACAGAAAATTGTGACTTCCACAAAGTAGTTCTGCTCCTGCCAGGGAAAACTCACCCATAAATCATAAAGTCATTTTCCCACTTCAGAATTCTTTCAACATTGCCAGCTAATTCTGCTGCATGTGTAGTCCAAATCTGAGACTGTGCAAAGGAAAAAATAGACATGGTAAAGTCCTCTATGTCAATGGCCTTCAGTTCATGGACTGGGGCCCTCAGGTGTGTCATGGAGCCCTGCCTGCTGGATTGTAAGGCTCTCTAGAGCGGCACTCTTTTGGAAGGACCTGCTGCTTGTACACACGCGTAGAGAACATGGGTACTATGCCTCCTGCCTCTTTTTGCTTGCACCTGGGAGGAGCAACAGATCAGCAAGGTGAGGTCACGCAGTGATGGAGGAGAGTCCTTCATGCAGAACAGCAGGAGCATTAAGAGTCCAGCAGTACTCACATGATTTTTGCGTGGGGAGGAACTGACTGAGTTAGAGAAGAGATTAAACAGAATGGTAACTGAGCTACAACAAGATGGCAGTTTGTTTCTGATTGGGAAGACACTAATCTGTAAGTATTATGTGTGGAAAAAACCTCAGACAATAGACAGTACAATACCCACTTGCTGCAGGATTCTTCTAAGAGGTGTTTATTTACCAAGACACTGACCAGCAGAGTGGAATTAAAGGGCACTTCACACATCAGATCATGCTTTATGATTGCAGTATCAGGAGTTGATGTGCTTGTGCGAATGAACCATCCCAGGTCACACACTGCAGATAGAATTTTTCTATCACTTCACATTCAGGGCTGGCTCAGCCTATTTAGTCATCTCCAGTGTGCTTCTCCACTGCTACCCTGACAGTGCCCAAAGTGGAGGAGGGGTGAAGGAAGCACCTCTGCTGCCCACCGTGGCCTCTGGCACTGACACAAAAGATATTCACACTCCCTTCTGTGCTGCTCAGGAAGGTCCAAGGCAGGCTGCAAGAGGAAGCATCTCTACATCCCACCCGGGATCCCCAGAGAGAAATGAGATAGGAGAAAGCACACTCCTCCTCCTGTGCCACTCCAGCAAGGTCCAAGGTGAGCTGCAAGAGGAAGCTCCTCTGTAGGCTGTCCTAGACTGCCACACAACAGCAGCAACATGGGGAAAGCAGTCACACCTCCTTCCTGCTGTGCAAGGTGGGCAGCAACAGGTGCCATTGTAGACTGCATTGGGCCCCAGGTGAGACTGGCACTGGTGCAGGTGGTGACCAGACGCACAAACCAGACCTGTTATCTTCTCCCACTTTGTCACTCCACATTGGTTTGGTACCCTTTGGGTCACTTGGATTGTGTGTTGGTTCTGTTCACATTGCTTCAAACACAATGCTTTTTAGTGAGATGAATTGATATATGCAGCTGTGGCTTCTCAAATATAGAGGGATCAAGAGATGAGACATCAAGTGTTGTACAAATGTATGAATAACAATAACAATAACAATAATAACTACACTTATATACTGCTCTTCTAGACAGATTAGTGCCTCATGCAGAGTGGTGAACAAATTACTGTTATTATTATCCCCACAATACAGCTTTGGAGCTGGGGCTGAGAGGAGTGGCTTACCCAAGGCCGCCTACTGAGCTCATGGCAGTAGTGGGATTTAAACCAGTACTGATTCACAGCTGAACCACTTAACCACTGTGCTACAGCAGCTCTCAGATGTAAAAATGAAAAATTCTTTGCTAGGCACTTGAGAGATGTAAAAATCTCTCAAGTGCCTGGCAAAGAAATAAATGATGGTAGTGTAGGAACAGACTTTTGGGAAGAATGTGAAAATTAGTTCAGTTTAATAAAGATGAAGAATGAGAAGGTCACTGGCACTGCAGATTATTTCAAGGTTTAAATACCCAGGATCAGATCTGGTGACAGGAAAAGTCCTGGGACTTTAGTCCTGGACTTCAACTACAATTTAAAAAAACATCATCAAGAGAGAGAGAGGCTATATATATAATTTAGCTATTTCATTCATTTGCAGAGTAGGTATGTTAGGAACATATACTTGCTGAAATCGCTGTTTAATGTTTTTTTCACTAACATTAGCTGTTGTGAAAAAAAAATGGAAAGGAGATATTTGCAGATCAGGAATTCTCTAAATACCCAGGATTTTTGTGTCCTAAAGCAAAAATTGTGTATTTGCCATTGTAATGTTCTAGACAACGCAATAGGTTTCCAAACAGCTATTGTATTAAGAAAAGAGAAACGAAAAAGAAGCAGGTGTTGCACAATTAAGCCAATTGCACAGAATGAAGAAGGTGTCTTGGACAATTGTATAACAGCAAGTTATTTTGTGTTTTACATGGGGAACGATTATGAGGTTCACAGCACTGTAGACAGTAGTAAGCCAGTCTGCACTTTGAGTGGGGAACGATGCACACAACTGTTGAACATATGGTGCTCATATGCAAAAGAACCACTGGAGAATGTTGAAAATCTTTTTATCTGTGCAAAGTCTGTATATTCAAATACCAGTGTTTGGGAAGGCAGAAAAATCTATGGAGCTGGGAATGATGATGGAAAATTTCACACATCCCTATTGTAGATTGCACAGGAAACAGCATGTCTAACATATGGATGTGAGCAGTAAGTCTCCTGTGAGGAAGTGGCTCCTCTGTTCTACATGGCCATCTAGGGAATTCTCCATTTGCTGTTGTGAGTTAGATGTAATACACGTTAAGTCTAACATTACAAGAAATCTCTCTAATTGGTCTATCTATGAGTATTCCTTTGGCACCATCACTGAGACACTAATTGTTCAATCTTAGCATTAAAGCTGATCTTCTATTTTTGCAAAGTTAAGGTAACGTTTCTTGTTTTCCCTTTGTTGAATAGTAGGTAGTTCAAGCCAAACACTACATTTCTTTAGTATAATATTAATAATATTAGTGTTTACACAGTGCTTTTTCTAAGACATCAAAGACTTGACATTCTTTCAGTAATTTTTATACCAACTCTGTAAAGTATGTCAGCGTTATTATCCTCATGGTATAGTTTGAGGGGTGGCGGTGGTTTGAGCATAGTTATTTAATAAAGGGAGAGTTCCAATCTGAGGTGAATTTGAACTGAGCATTTCCAGTTCACATATCAACAGATAAGAAGAGTCTTGCTGGATCAGATTAGTGGTAAAGTTGCCAGGTCTTCTCACCCTCCCAGCAGGAGGAGAGAACGTGGCAGTCGCCTTTTTTAAACTCCTCAAGTGCACTTTGCGCATGCACGCTTCTGGGGGTGGTGCAATGATGTCATTGCTATTTCAGATAATTTAGCAATACTTGAGGGAGGCTTAAACCAAGTGGTACCTCCGTGCCAGTGATCTTTGTGGTGAGTAATCCATTGAGGTGTCCTTGTTCCTTTGCAAAGTTCTTCTAAGAAGTGTAATATTCACTTAACAGTAAAAAACTGAAGTGTGGAAGGACATGTGAACACAAGTTCTTGGGAGGAGTTCAGCACACTGTGTAGCAGAAACAATACTAATTGTTTGTTTGTACATACTAGATATTTTCTTGGGCTATATCATTCCTAGGTCATAGTCTCTCCTTCCAGGGCATATGAAAGCATAGTCCAAAGACGGTCAAGATTCTGAGAAAGACATGTCAGCCCTTTGGTACCTTTGCATCTGAAGGACAACCTATTTACAGGATTCCAGCTTTGAATGCGGCACATAATATCTTAGACCTTGGATCAGCCTGATATATCTGGGAAAGGCTTTTAATAAGCCATTTAAGTCAGGATACTCAAAATGCTGTTTTCAGCAACTCCTTCTACCTGGGGGCATATTCTGAGCTCAGTCTGCATGCAAAACAAGAGCAGAAGATGCCCTCGATCTTTAAAAACAAATTAATGAATGTGTCCAACCAAATGCAAGGGAAATATTTTCACTTTTAACCTTTACATAAAGGAGAAGAGATCTTGAAGCCAAAGCCAGCTGTCTCCAAGCTGGCAGATGAGAGAATAGCTCTGTTCTGTTACACAGCAATGCTAGCCCATGTAGGAAAAAACAGTCATAAATAGCTGGTGTCTAAATGGATCAAGGCCTCAAGCCCAAAATTGTTCCCTCCAGAATGTATTTGGAATATGATTCCCAACTTTAAACTGGTCCCTCTTTCTGTTTCTTTAATATCAGTTTGATCTGCTGCAAATACCAGGTGAGGTTACTTACCTCCAGCCATGAAAAGCTTCAGCTACCCTTTTCTACACATTAAGCCTCTTTTAAAGGGCCAGTACATTTTTCTCCTGGCAAGTTGGTAACTAGGTTTGCCAGCCTCCAGGTGGTGGCTGGAGATCTCCCAGAATTACAACTGATCTCCAGGCTACAGAGATCAGTTCCCCTGGAGAAAATGGCTGCTTTGGAGGATATGGCATTATACCCCATTGAGAACCCTCCCCTCCCCAAACTCCACTCTTTCCTGGCTCTACCCCCCAAATCTCCAGGAATTCCCCAAACTGGACCTGGCAACCCTATTGGTAACCCTAACAGAAAATGGTCATGATTTAACAAGTGTTAAAAGAACAAATGTTAAGAAGGCACAAGACCTAAAAAAACTGCACGAGTCCAATCTGTATAGGCATGCCATTGGGCAACCTTAAAAAATGAAAAAACATAACGCATAATTGAAAGTGGAGAGCTGGCCAACAGTCCATATAGTCGTTGTCGTCATCGTCATCATCATCATCATCAAACATTAACCTTTTTTCCAAAAAGCATTTTAGAAATAATAGAAGATAAGGACTGAGCTCTTGGTAGGTGGAATATAGAAACCATTAATACTGATGCAGATAGGCAGAATTGTTCATTTTAGACGTTATATTTAGAATGAAGGATTTCTAATTTAGATGAGCTATTTTCTGTCACATACTTTATACCTAGAGTAAAGCAAAAAAAAAAGTTTTATTGAAAGTTATAGAATAATTTAAAAACTATAAAATTATCAGTTTCTTTTATTTTTATGTTGATTTTATTAGGCAGTTGGTAGGGGGGAAGGAGAACCATGGGAACCCATGGATCAGGAAGTCCTTAAACACTCAAGCAATGGGAAGTGTGATGCAGAATATTGCTTAAACATATATGCCCCATCTGGTGTATGGATAAGTGAGGGAATATCCATGATTCTCTTTTGCTTTGTGGAAATTGGTCTTCAGACTGAGCACAACTGAGATGTGAGTGTTCTCTACCCAAAAAATCCCATAAAATATGAATCTATCAGAGTGAATGGTGAGTACCTGCTCTCTCGTCATTTGCCTTTCTAGGATGCCATGAGGCAAGAGGTGCATTCCATACAGTGCATTCCATTTTGAAAAGCTACCTGCAGAGCTTCCGCCAGTTTTCCTTGTTGGGCTGCCATGTTTGCAGATAGGGTGTCAAAGAAGAGATTGCAGATTTTTTCATAACTAGCAGAAAGGTTTATAACTTTATTGCTGAACTCATACGTTTGTAAATGTTAGAAAAGAACTTTTTATATGTAGGGTACCTGTAATTTTTCTGAAGCAGTAGGAAAGGTAGTCGGGGTAGTTAGTTTCAGCAGCAAAATGGCATGGGTAAAGCCCCTTTCCTCATGGCAATCTGGCCCTTTAAGCCACGGCCCCTATGCTGCATATTGAAAAGGCGGGGGGGGGGGTGGATAATCACAAAACTACATGTAATATGTAGTTCTCTCCTGTCTGTGAATCATTACTGTTAGAAGCTGAATAAGAACTGTTATTTTTAAATTCAAAAGCCTTTACCTGCTTATAATGGATGCATTCACTAAATAAATAATAAGGTACCCGTTTACTCCATTTAAGCACCCTGCCATGGTCAGAGTCATAGAGATTTTTTCAGGATCACTTAAGCATTGTAATAGCGAGCATGATCTTGAAAATTACACTCTGAACCAGGAAGAATCTTGGGTGGGCAGAGTTAGGGTGGGTTGGATGTGTGGAATTTAGAGCACTGACACTTTGGGGGATTAGCAGTTTTCACTGATTTTTTAAATTTAATACACAGTATGCCTAGTCTAAAAATGAATTCTCATTCTATAAATGAAAGGTGTCCTGTCACAGATTAATAAGAATCTTTTGAGTAAAAAAATCTCCTGTGGTTTGAATTAGGCATGCCCAAATACCTATAAATCCGCTCACATTTGGGTTGCCGCTTATGAGCTGGAACCTATCGGCAGCTGTTTGGATGTGTCCAAATGAATTCAGATATGGCCATCTGCGTGATGGCCAGACTTTCTCTCAACCGCCATTGCCCCCATGACCTGTCTGCTGCTGCTCCCACCTCCTATTTTTAAAAGTGCACATAGCAGAATTTTAAAAATCAGTTTGAGATCTTTGAGTTGAGACTTAAAACATTGGTATTTCAGTGCACGAACCCAACTAATTGTGTGATTATTTCTTCTGACCATTTCTTAAGTAGATACGATGGGCTGCACAGGTTCAAAAAGTAGTTAATGCAATTTACCAAATCCAGTCAATTTACTTGCATTTGACTGTACAGGTACAAAGAGGGGATGAACTGTGTGAGATTCCGTGCTTTATACAAGTCAGTGAGTTTAATGACTGGAGCTACCATTACAATGGGGGTTACTATCTCTTTTCTGATAAATTTGACCATTTAGTTCTTGATCTGGGCATTTGCAAGCTGCGATGACTAAACAGCTAATGCTCTGGTACAAAGCTGCTTGACGTGGTACTGTGCGTGCAATGAATTTTGCCAAAAAAGCATAAAAGTGAACCTGCTAGGAACTTGCTTCTCATCTAATCGAGAGAATTCAAGCAAGGTATGATCTCCTGATGATTGTATTTGTGTTGAAGTGCACAGCATGCCTAACTTGAACCAATAATCCAACTGGGACAGTGCATTCAGTGGATTAGTGGCCTTTGTAAAGTCCCCCTTTAACCCAAATGTGGTTGCACATTTTTAAAGCAGCAGCTGGCCACTTTTTGGAATTCGAGAGTTGAGGTATGCAGAGTAGGGATGCGCATTTGAAAAAAAGAATTTTTTTTTCAAAAAAAAAAAATTGGACCCATGACTTTATCTGGAGGACTGGAGTGGCTGTTTTTCAAGCAATTGACACCCAAAGTACAGAGTACCTAGTCCAGACTGTCTGCTAAAGATTCCACAGGTTTCAAACAAATTAAATCAAGGGGTTCAATTCTATAGAGCTCTGACCAAGGTACCCCCAGCCACCCTACTTGTCTCTATTGTTTTTATGAGGGGGGGGGGATTCCGTGCTTTCTCCAGGGCAAAAGAAGTCAATAGCCAAATAGAGAAGAGCAACTATTGTCAAAAAGCCTCCAAATGCAAACAGAACCAACAAGTCCCAAATAATTAATATCAAACCACAGAACGCAGAGCCAGTTTGGTAAGCCCAACAGAACCATTGTCAAACCAGAGGATCCAAGCCAAATTGACCTGGTATGCCAGTGCCAGGATAGCCAGCCAGACCTGGCAATACACTCACTCAGATGCACTAATATCACTCCCCCAAGAAAGGCCTCAGAAAGTGAGAGGAAGGGGTTTGAAGCCACTTGAGTTCCTCTCTGCAGTTTATAGCCTATACCATCACTGGCTCACAGGAAATAGAACTGCCCTTCATCACTAGCTCTTCTGTTATCTTCCACCCTTCTAAAGAAGAAACACAACCCCAATACAACATGCATGAGTTTCATTGTAGGTGCTTTTGTAGATTCTGCAAGTTTTGAGATACAGCTCATCTGTCCAGAGCAGATAAGCTGGCCAATGTGCTTGGCGAGGCTGTCCTTGATGTGCATGTCACACATGTTTCATGAGAGGTCACAGGTGAGACTCGATGTTCCCTTGTAGCTTCTTTACCAATGCATGTACTACTGGAAGAATGTCTGAATTTCTTGTGCCTGGGTCCAGAAAGGCAGCCAGCTTGTCTTGAGGCATTAGGATCAAGAGAGACCCAGGCTTGCCATGTCAGACAAGAGCCATGTCAGACAAGAGGGCTTAAGGACCTCCACCATCTATGAGAGAGTCAGCCACTCCTCATTGCTGAGTGGTCTCTCTCCCTGAACAGTAGTGGCCTCCAGGGCCACCTTGTCCAGGCTGTTCTTTTGCTCCACCAGATACTCAAGTTTGGTGCAGGTGCAGTTCCACCAAGAGCTGACATCACTGATCAGGTGGTGCTCTAGCATGCCTATCAGCACCTGCTTCTGGTACAGCAGATGGGTAGCCTTAATTCTTCATGAGAAGTGACTTGTGATATTCCAGCAGGTCTGGAGCAAATCACGGGTTGCAGCATCAAATATGGGATTCTGTACTGAACCTAAACCCAGGGTGTCCCTCACAACCAAGTGAAGAAGGTAGGTGATGCAGTAAGTGCACTTCAGGTCCAAAACCTATGCCACTATCCTAATATTTGCACTACCATCAGTCACCATGAAGCCCATTGAGACATCCCTGCCTACTGATGCCATTAACTGCTTCTTGATGGAAGCAGAGATGTTGGCCTCTCTGAGCATCTTGCACAGTGCTTTGGCCCCTCCCACCCTGCCCAACACCTATTGCCCCACCCTACCCAGAACATTGCTCAGTGCTCAGTCAGAAAGAGAAACATGTGTTGTGCTAGGGGGGCAGGTTCAAATGTTGTGTGAAGTGTTCAACTCTCCTACAAGTGCAAGGCAATTGTGTCTCCACATGTAAGACAGATTACACTTAACAGCAGGTTTCTGCAGTAAAGCAAAGAGAGCTGTGACGGAAGGGGTTAACTGTTCCCTAGAATAGAGAGCTTGAGTGACAGGCTGCTCCCTCTTCTCTGATTGGCCAGTTAGAACAGGTCTGAAGGCAGTCAGTTGGTTTCTGGCAGGATTTGGAGTCAGGGAGTCTGACAAGAAAAGTCAGACAGGTTCACCTTTAGAGTTAAGGAAGAAGACTCCTTTGCCTTAACTGTAGTATTACTGTCCTGAGGAAGAATTCTGTCTAAGAATTCAGAATCTAAGGCCATTTCCACATGCCCTTAAAGGGATGGTCCACTCACCGAATGCTGGTGGCTTTTCCTCATGAATCCAAACATCTCAGTTTGCAAAATGGTTGCAGGCCATCTGGCTTCTGGGTTTTTGGCAGCTTTTTTGGGAACACACTTTCCATGGTCCCAGAAAAGGTTCCAAAAAAACCCCAAGAAGCCAAACAGCCCACATCCATTTTACAAATGGAGACATCACTAGTGTTCTATTAGTGTGCTGTATCTTTAAATGCATGTGGAAATGACCTAAGTGGCAGCATAAACTGAAGTACACTTTACACATGCACCAGAGAACTGGGAGTGTGTTTTGGTGAGAGTGACTGGGTAGTGGATTGAGACTCTCTTTCAAGCCAAAAAGAAGAGGGGTTATATCTTCTGAGGAGAAGATTAATTCCAGCCCAGTTTTGAAGGGAGGGTTGCCTCTGAGGAGTACCCTCACAGCACTGGGGCTGCTTTTTACCCAATTGGCCCCTGGCACAACCTCACACTTCTGCATCGCACTGGGAATGATGTCATTCCCAGCACAACGTGGAAGCATTCTGGAGCACACAGGAGCACAGTCGGGGGTTTATTGTCAGAACCTGCTACAACGATTATATTTTGAAGAAACCAACACCCCCAATCTCCACAAACCATTCCTCCCCCAAAACACAGAAATATCTTCAAAACAACAGTAGAAGACAACTATATAACCAGAGCCAGAAGAATGCAAAAAACAGTAATGATTAGGACCCACCCCTCCAAAAAGCACACAAACCCTTTAAAAATTAAAAAGCTTTTCAAAACAGAGAAAATGAAAATCAGTTAAAAATTCTTTTAAAAGCCAACAGCACAAGCCTTTTAAACGATTTTAAAAACAGCACAAAACCACACCTAGGAAAACTATTTTAAAAGAACCAGAAAGAAAGAAAAAAGACTACAACCCCCCTAGGCAAAAAGAAAGAACACAGAACAACTTGAAATAATATTTTAAACCAAAGTCCACTGTGGGCAAACCAGTCATATAGATGTCTAGGCATAAAACAGAAGGAGGTCTTCCCAGGCAGGCAGCAAAAATCCAAGGCGCAGACCAGAGTTGTGAAAGAATCATCTTGACTGAGCAGACAGTTCTAGTGGGAATGGGAATACTGCCTGGGAATGCTGCCTCCCTCCTCTTGCCTAAGACTCCTGTAAAATTGAAGAAAAACAGACCCAGGAGCCTTAAAATGCCAGCCGCATATATTTCCAGAATTTTCGGGGACCCAATTCCTGGTATTCTTGAAAACCCAAATATCACTCTGAATATTCCAGATACCCACATATATAAGAAAAATACCAATAAGGTATTTTTGTGTGTGTGTGTGTGTGTGTGTGTGTGTGTGTGTGTGTGTGTTGGAAATATCCAAATGCACATCTCTTGTGTAGAGCTGGCCCAAGTCCTAGAAAGGCATTTAACATTCTTCAGAGCATGGTCCCAAAGCTATGAAGCCTGGCAGCATGGTTCTTATCGTCCACAACGATATCAGGAAGTTGTGAGTTACTATGGTAACAATATCTCGTTTTTATATAAAGAGAGAGAGAGAGAGACTAATAAAAGTAGCAAGAGAGTGAGTGAGAGGATTAAGAATATATTTTTTTTTTGAAAAATTTTTATTGGGTTAGAATCCATTATTTCCACATTTACATTCAATTTTCCCCAATTTTTTCATCTCTAACCCCCTCCCTTTCCCCCCCCCTTTTTGTTGACTTCCAACAGCTTTCCAACCCTTTGTCCCCTTTCCCTTACTTTTATTAGCTTCCTCTATCTAAAACAAATATATATTCTCCATTATTCTAAGCAGTACATCCTTAACTATTTTTAACATTATATGCCCAAACTGTAAGCCTTTGTTTCCATCTTAGATAAACAATTTATCCCAATTTTTCAATTTCAGGTATTTCTATATATCATAAACCATATAGATCATACATTCGTTTATGTCAAACAATTTGACTTATTCTCTATATATATTACTCATTCTATCTTTTTATAATAGTTCTATATATCTCTCCTCACGTAGTCAATCAATTTGACCCATCTATATCTTCAGACATTCAGTTTGGTACAAAACTTGTCAGAAAAAAAAGAAAATATTGTTAGTTAATCGCTCCTTATATTTAGTCCTTATAATTAATTATTTTCTCTATGTTCTGTTTGTTAACCTATATATATCTATATATATGTCAATCTATTAATCTGACTGCTTATTAATTCACATTTATCTCTTCTCCCCCCGGTAAAGTCTCCCCCCTCTACTTCAATACTTCAGTAGTTCTCAAACTGCCACAGTTTTCCTCCCACCTCCCATTTCTTCTCCAGGTATTGTTTCAGCTTCTCCCAGTCTGTGTTGAACTGCCCTGAGTCCAGATCTCTCAATTTTCTTGTCATCTTGTCCATTTCAGCCATATACAGCAATTTGTAAGTCCAATCTTCAATAGTTGGCACTTCTTGTACTTTCCATTTTTGCGCATACAAAAGTCTAGCTGCTGCTGTCATATAAAATATCAACGTCCTGTGTTGGGCTGGAATTCCCTCCATTCCCAAGTTCAGTAGCAGGAGTTCTGGGTTCTTATTAATTTGAAATTGTAAAATTTCACTCATTTCTCTTATTATTTCACCCCAGTACTGCCTGGCTACCTCACACGACCCCCACATATGATAGAGGGAGCCCTCATGCTTCTTACATTTCCAGCATTTATTAGAAGTATTCAAATTCCCTAGCGCAATCTTCTTTGGTGTCATGTACCAACGATAGATCATTTTATAAATGTTCTCTTTGATATTAATACATGTCGTTGTCTTCATTGTAGTTTTCCACAAGTATTCCCATGCCTCCATTGTTATTTCTTTATTAAAGTTTATAGCCCATTTCACCATTTGTGTTTTAACTATCTCATCCTCGGTATACCACTTCAACAGTACTTGGTATACCTTGGATATTCTTTTCTTATCTTCTTTAAGAAGGGTCTGCTCTAGTTCCGAATTCTCTATTCGTATACCTCCCTTTACAGAGTCCGAGTTATATAAGTCTCTGATCTGTCTATACTGGAACCAATCGTAGTTAGGTGATAGTTCCTCTTGTGTCTTTATTCTAAGTTTGGATGCTTCAGTTTTAGTTATTTCTTTATACGTTAAACATTGTTGTTCATTATCAACAGCTCTCGGGTCTATCACCTCATATGGAACCACCCACAAAGGGGTTCCTTCTTGTAGATAAATTCTGTACTTCTTCCAGATTATGTATAAACTTCTCCGAACAAAGTGATGCAGGAACATCGAGTTGACCTTTACTTTGTCATGCCATAAATATGCGTGCCATCCAAATATTTTTTTATATCCCTCTAGGGCTAATAGTTTCTTGTTCTTTAATGTCATCCATTCTTTCAACCAAACTAGGCAGATTGCATCATGATAAAGTCTCAGATTGGGCAGTTGCATTCCGCCTCTTTCCTTTGCATCTTGTAAAACTTTCACTTTCACTCGAGGCTTCTTGCCTGCCCAAACAAAATCTGATATTTTCCTCTGCCATTTTTCAAATTGTTTGGAGTCTCTGATGATTGGTATTGTCTGTAGCAAAAACATTACTCTTGGTAACACATTCATCTTAACTGCTGCAATCCTGCCCAACCATGACAAATTCAATCTATTCCATTTAATCAAGTCTCTCTCTATCTGAGTCCATAGTTTTTCATAATTGTTTTTGAATAGATCTATGTTCTTTGCAGTTAATTCGACTCCCAAATATTTCACTTTACTTGTTACTTCACAATCCGTTGTTTCCATTAACAATTGTTGTTTCTGCTTAGTCATATTTTTGCATAATATCTTTGACTTCTTTAATGAAGAAACCTGCCAAGTCTCCAAACTCCTTGATCTTATCTATCACTCTTGGCATGTTCTCCAATGGGTCCTCTACAATTAACATTATGTCATCCGCAAATGCTCTGACCTTGTATGAATAGTCCTTTATTTTTATTCCACGAATTTCATCATCTTGACGTATTTGTATCATCAGAATCTCCAATACTAAAATGAACAACAATGGAGATAACGGGCAACCTTGTCTTGTTCCTTTACTTATCGTCAATTTCTTGGTCAATTCATCATTCACCACAATTGCTGCAGTCTGGTCTCTATAAATTTCCTTAATTGCTCTGATGAATCTTTCTCCCAATTGTAGCTTTTCCATAGTGGCAAACATAAAGTCCCAGTTTAAATTGTCAAACGCTTTTTCAGCGTCAACAAAGAAGAAACCAACCTCTTTGTCACAACGCTTGTCATAATATTCAATAGCATTGATCACTGTCCTTAAGTTGTCTCTTATTTGTCTGTCTGGCAAAAAGCCTGCTTGTTCCTCCTCTATGACTTCCGAGAGCCACCCCTTCAATCTCTCCGCCAATATCTTCGCAAAAATTTTATAGTCATTGTTGAGTAGCGATATAGGTCTATAATTTTTCACATTAGTCAGGTCTTGGCCCTCTTTTGGGATCAATGATATATTCGCTTCACTCCAAGTTTCTGGAGTCCTTTGATCCCTTAAAACCCCATTCATCACCTCTTTTAGGAATGGTGCCAGTTCATTAGCCATTGTCTTATAGAATTTAGCCGTAAGTCCATCTGGCCCTGGCGCCTTTCCTAGATTTGCAGATTGTATTGCCTTACTTATTTCCTCGTCAGTTACTTCACTATTCAACTTATTTCTCCAAGCTTCCGAGATTTCTGGAAGTTTGGTTTTCTCCAAATATGACGCTATTGATTCTTTGTTTACTTCTTTTTTATTATACAGCTTAGCGTAAAATTTATAAAAGGCTCTACTAATGGTAGCCTGCTCCAAATACGTTTTGTTATCTTCGCAAATTTTATTTATTATCTTCTTTTCCCTTTTCTTCTTCAATTGCCATGCCAGGTACTTCCCAGGTTTATTAGCACCCTCAAACGCTTTTTGATTCAGTCTTTTGAGATTCCACTCCAATTCTTTATTGCTCATTGCTGTTAGCTGTTCTTGAAGTATTTTAATTTCCTGGTATACCTTCTTTTTCCCTGGTCTCTTTTTTAGCTGTATTTCTTTGGCTTTTATTTTCTCCTCAATCTCTTGTCTTTTCTCCTCTTTCTTCTTTCTTGCTCTACCATTTAAGTCCATTAGTATGCCCCTTACAACCGCCTTGTAAGCATCCCAAACTTTATTGGTTGGTACTTCTTTATTCACGTTGTATTGTATAAAAAACTTTGTCTCTCTTCTCAGTATTTCCATATTCTCTCTTTCCTGTAACAAGTCCTCATTTATTCTCCATGCTTTCCTTTTTCTCTTTTTTCCAAATTTCCACATAATTGGGTTGTGATCTGAGCCTACCATAGGCATTATTTCTACCTCCTTAGTCCATAATGCTAAGTCTTTTGAGGCCCAGATCATATCAATTCTTGATAATGTAGAATGCCTTGCAGAATAAAAAGTAAACTGTCTGCTTTTAGGATATTCTCTCCTCCATACATCTTCAAGAGTCTCTTGTTGAATCAACTCAAAAAAAAGCTTTGGTAATAGTCCTCTTTTCTTTTGTGCCGTTGTAGTCTTTTTGTCTAGTTCCAAGTCTGTCACTCCATTGAAGTCTCCAGCAAGAATTATCTGGTCATATACAAGATCGTCTAAATGCTTCCTTAAATCCTCAAAGAAGCTTTCTTTTGCACCGTTAGGTGCATAAAGTCCGACTACCAACACTCTCTTTAAATTCCAAATACATTCCACTGCTACAAATCTAGCTTCCACATCTCTCATAACAAATTTTGGCTGTAGCTCCTCTTTTATGTACAACACCACTCCTCTTTTTTTCTTGTTGGAGGCCGCTACATATTCTTTGCCCAATTTTCCAGATTTTAAATATTTTACATCCTGCTTTCTGATATGGGTCTCTTGCAAACAAACAATGTCACATTTTTGTTTTAGTAGCCAGTGAAAAGTATTTTTCCTCTTATTCGGTGAGTTTAGTCCATTTACATTCCAAGATAATACTTTACACTCCATACTCATGATCTTGTTGGTAAGTCTTTTTCATTGTCCTTAATAAATCGCTCCATCTCTCGCTCAGATCTGATGCGTTTTTTGGCCCCTCCAAACTCAAAGGACACTCCTTCCGGTAACTCCCATCTGTACCTGATTTTCATGTCCTTCAAAATCTGAATTAGCACTTTATATTTTTTCCGGTCCAGTAACACTGATCTGGGCAGTTCCTTCATTATAATAATCGTCTTGCCATCAATCTCCAATGGATCTTGAAACTGTTTTGTCACAATCCTCTCTTTCATATTTCGTGTTGTAAACTGCACAATCACATCTCTTGGTAGTTTCCTCTGGGTTGCTATTCTCGAATTCACACGGTATGCCACATCTAGGATAGCCACAACTTCCTCCTCCTCCTTCCCCAGGTACTCAGCCAACACCTCAGTCATCTGTTCTTGCGCTGACTTTCCTTCCACTTCTGGCAAGCCACGAAAACGTAGCTGCTTCTCCATATGTTTAGTTTCTGCAACTGACATTCTCCCCTTCACCAATCTCATCTCTGTTTGTTGCGTGTCTGCTAAATTCTCCATCGCGTCTTCTACTGTTTTAACTCTCTGCTGCGTTCCTTGTAATTCACTTCGTATTGTTTCCATACCTTTTTTCACTTCTGACAGCTCCGATTTTACTGTCTGTGTAACCTCTTTAACCTCTTTTATCAGCTCCAATTTCGTGTCCTTAAATTCTTTAATCATATCTAAAAGTTTTTTGTCCAGGTTTTTATCCAGGTTTTCTATTGCCGATTGCCACTCTTTTTTTGACATCGTGGGGCTTGCTTTAGCTCGCTCCCACGAATCCGCTCTCTTCCTTAACTCCGTGGCGTAAAATTTAACGTTTTTCTATTTTAAATGTCCCGGTCTTCTTATAGAAATTAAATTTTAAAGAGTCCAAAATGTCGGGCGTCTTTTCTCTATGGTTTCTCTATGATTTTGTAATCCAAGATGGCCTACTTCCTCTTCCGCTGAAGCCGCGACCCTTCCCCTTTCAAAAATGGCGATTCCCTACTTCCTGCCCTCCAGCAAGGGCCGCTTCTCTCCAGCCACTCTATTGTTATTACGCACTTCCTGTCTCCCGTCTTCCCACAGCAGATCTCGCGATGGTGTCTTTTTCTCACAGCTCCAAAGCCACAGGTATTCAAAACAATAGTCCCATTTCTTTAATAACTTCTTTAAACTTAGTCTCTTTTTAAATTCGATTCCTGCCGAGTCTTCCCCTCCTTTTCACTAGTCTGTTGCAGTTTAAAAATCTACTTTTTTTCCGAGAGGATTAAGAATATAGATTTGCTCTGAAACAAAACATCACAGTGAAACTTAGCTGGCGGTGTGCAAGATCGCAAACTGTAGAGAGCATAGAAGGCAAATGGGCTTCAGTGACCAAAAGGAACGGAGAGAGATGCATCACTGGGAAAGAAGGATGCTTAATATAAAAAGGGAGCCTTTGATATCAAAGGAAGCCTTGTGTTCCGTTTAGTGAGAATCCTGCTCTGGGATGAACAGATGAACTTTCCCTCTCGCTTTCTCTCTCTCTCTCTCTCTCTCTCTCTCTCTCTCTGTGTGTGTGTGTGGAGGCTGACAGAAGGAGGGAGCATGTGTTATGTGCACAGCAGCCTCAATATGTCAGAACTAAATTTTTTCATCATGACCCCAGGACTGGATATGAACAGGCCCACACTCTCTAGCAAGGAGCATGAAGGAAGTAAAAGATAGAAGGGAAAATCTGAAAGCTTGCCCCACAGTTGCAGTCCATAGCCAGGTTTTGCAGTGATGCCACAATTGCATCATACAAGAGTGGGACGTGATATTCAGCAAGTAATTCAGCATCTTTTTAAAAAAAGTTAACAAAACAATCTTGCTGTACTGTAAGAGGTTAATGTGCTCAGCATGGTGTAAGCCTAGAAACAAGAGTGCAAAGATTTCCAGTGCAATATTTCCAGTGGACAAAACTACAAGGCTAATTAATGCAAAACATACATATTACTTGGTTGCAAAACTCTGCTATTCCCTAACTTTTGTTGCCGCTGTTTCAGCAGACATTATGAACAGCCCCTCTTATAGTCTTAAAGGCCAACTTTCAGGGGAGAAAAAAAACCCTAAGATTTAGGAACATTACAGACCAGACTGTGCCTGAAGAATCCACCAGGAGCATATGTCTTTGGGGGAAGATTAGAACAAATGTGGGTTGTAGACGCATGCTCCACACTACTTAAGAAATGGCATGTAACACCCGTAGGATAATCGCTCAGAAGCTCCTGATGTCAAACACATGGCTCCAGGATATACATCTACAGAGAGCTCCCTTCCTTCTCACCTCTTTTAGATGCTGGAAGTTGCATACAGCTCCCTGCTCTGCCTAGCTGCATCTTTTCCCATAAGTGACTGAACCAGAAGTCAAGAATTGTGACATTGTAGGATAGGCTGCAACTCTGGGTTGAAATTGAACTGCACGCCTGTTGGTCTGTGGGTTTTACAGAGGAGGCTGGATGTCTCTGCCAGGCCTTGTAGAAATAGTTCTAATCTGTATTCATAATATCACACTGTTTATGCACCACCTACTCCAGAGCCCTTATAGCTTTTCCAGCTTCAGTTTCAGCACGTAAGCTGTAAAGTGCACTGTGTGTGTCTGTGCCATCCCCTCCTTGACCAGAATGCAAAGTCGCTGTGCATGGCAATCCAAGGCTAGCCACAGGAGAGGCAGGGCTGGAGACATGCTGGAGGACAAAGAACTGCCTGATCCCCATCCTCATGT
Source organism: Eublepharis macularius (assembly GCF_028583425.1). NCBI lineage: Eukaryota > Metazoa > Chordata > Lepidosauria > Squamata > Eublepharidae > Eublepharis > Eublepharis macularius. The sequence continues at coordinate 45,332,310 of NC_072793.1, forward strand.
ACAAAAGGAACTGCAGCTGCCCAAGACCTTTCCCGCATGGGTTATTTGCCCTGGGTACAGTGCTGTTCTGCTTCCCCACAGCATTATGCTGTACTCGTTGACTTCCTGGGTTTTTCCTGGCTTTCCTCCAATCTTTCCTACTTTGCTGCAAAGTTTTGAGAAAATTTGTAATAGATTTGTTACAAATGGCTGTCATGCAGCAGGGAAAGTTTAGATTTCCCTTGTTCCACCCATATGGCAGCCATTTTCCCTGCTTCTGTGGCAGCCATTCCCTCCACCTCTGCTGGGGAAGGGGCTTTTTTGGCAATTGAATATTCAGAACATTATAACTATCTGTGTATCAGGTTCTCTGAATTCCCAGCTTTCATTTTTCAAAAAGTAAGGCTGTAGCCCCTTTCTTTGCAGATACATGCTTTCCCCCTTATATCTCTGCAATGAAAAGGGCTAGAGACTTGCTTTTTAAAATATGAAATATGAGAATGCAGATACACAAATTTTTATAATGATAATGAGTTGCTGATTTTTTTTTCAAAATGGGAAAAGTCCCCATAATGGTTGCTCCCTGGAGACTGGGGCAGGTAAGATGCATGAATACCTACAATGTGCAAGCTCTGCTGCCTCTGTGCTGTATTGACAGTCACAGTGGCAATGGAACAGCATGATTTGAGTCCAGTGACATCTTAGAGACCAACAAGATTTTTAGAGTGTAAGCTTTCAGGAGTCAGAGCTCCCTTCTTCAGATACAAGTAGGAATGGAGATCCCTGAGCCTTTATATCCCAGCCAAAGTTGGATGTGGTATTACAAGGGAGGGCATGCGGATGTAAAGGTACAATGCAGCTTGATTAAATGGAAGAGGTGTAGCAAAGGAAGATGTCAGGATGTAAATGTACAATGCAACTGATTAGAGCAGAAATTAGCATCTGTAGTGAGATAAAAATTCTAAGTCTCTGTTCAGCCCCTTCCATTGTTCTTAATTTGCGAACAAACTCCATTTCTCATGTTGCAATCTCCCCTTGAAGTTCCTCTGTTTGAGGACCACCATGAGCAATGGAATGTCCTGGAAGATTGAAATCTTTTCCCACTAGTGTTTGAGTGTTGTGATTTCTAAAGATTTATGTCCATTTATTCTTTTGCATAGGGACTGATCTGTTTGTCCAATGTAGACAGTAGAAGGGCATTGCTGATGCTTGATAGTATATATAACATTGTAAGATGAACATGTGAATGAACTGAGATGGTATTACTGTTGTTGTTAGTTCCAGTGATCATGGCATTGGAGTAAATATGAGGATGGAATCGGCATCTTGGTTTATTGCAGGCTCTGGTCCCAGAGTCCATGTTAATGCTGGGAAGTACATTATTATGAGTGAATAGTTGTTTAAGGTTAGTGGGCCTTCTGTGGTCAAGAAAAGGTTGCCTTCCAATGATTCTGAGAGAAGAATATCATTGTTCAGCATATGTTGCAAGTCACTGATGATGTGTTCAACTGGTTTGAACTAAGCTGTATGTGACCACCAGTGGTGTTCTATTGTTGTATCATTTGGACCTGTCTTGTAACAGGTTATCCCATGGTATAATTTTGACTTTGTCAGTCTGTTTCCTTACTACGCCAGCTGTGTACTGTAGTGCCACAAATGTCTGTTGTAGATACTGCAGGTAAGAATCTCTGTCAGAGGGGTTGGAACAGATGCAGTTGTAATATAGAGCTTGGCTGTAGATGATGGATTGTTTGATGTGTTTAGGATGGTGACTGGAGGCATGTAGATATGTTTGCCAATTGGTAGATTTCTGGTATAAGATGGTTCTTAAGCATCTGTCAAGTATTTGTACAGTGGTGTTTAGAAAATATGCCTCCTGTGTGGAGTGATTCATGGTCAGGTTGATAGTGGGGTGGAAGTTGCTGAAGGCCTGGTAAAATTCCACTTGTGCTGCTTTCCCACGTGTCCAGATGATGAAAATGACATCAATAAATCACAGGAGGAGTGTTAGCAGGTGGTAGCTGAGAAAGTGCTGTTCCAAGTCAGCCATGAAAATGTTGGTGTATTGTGGTGCCATGAGAGCGCCGATGGCAGTGCTGTTGATTTGAAGGAATAGGAAATAGTTGTGGGTGAGAACAAACGGGCAGAGCTTGGAAGCAAGGTCAGCTGTGGTGTTATCAGTGATGGTGTTCCTAATGGCTTGTAGTCCATCTTTGTGGGGGTTGTTGGTGTATAGAGACTCAATATCCATGCTTGCCAAAATAGTGTTACATAGAAGATGGTCAACTGATTGTACTTTTCTCAGGAGGTCTGTGGTGTCTCGCACATAATTGGGAGTATTGATGGCATAGGGTCTGAGAATGGAGTCCATGTATCCAGACACCCCAATAGTGATGGTCCCTATGCCCAAGACAATAAGACTTCCTAGGTTGTTAGGCTTGTGTATTTTGTGCAGAAGATAAGAAGTACCTGGTTGCGATTCCTGTGGTATGTTCATATTGATTTGTTCCTGTGTGTGTGTCAGTAATCCCTTTAAAACCCTGTTTAGTTCTCTTTGGTATTCTGAGTGGGGTCTGAGGTTAGTCATTTGTAGAACGTAGTATTGGAAAGTTGTCTTTAAGCCTTTGGATGGAGCAGATTTGTCCATGATGACAACTGCTTCTCCTTTGTCAGCTTCTTTAATTGTGACGTGACAATGGGAAAACCATACAACCCCTCCCCCGCCCCGCCCCCCACACACCCTGAGTTTGGTGGTCCTTCATTCAAATTCTTCTCTTGGTAAAATATTTCCTGTATTTAGGACTTGTAAGGAAAGTCCTGGACAGCTGCGGTGGTTGAGACCACTGCCCTGAGTATGAGCCAAGCTCTGGGAACCACGGTCAGGGATGTGGCAATTCCAGGACTGGGGCTGTTGTTGGACAAATTACTATGGAAAACATATTTCTCATTGGGCAAAGGATGAAGCAGGATACAAAGGTTCATTTTGTATACGTGGAGCTAGGGGAGTAGAACTTTTGTGAATAGATCCAGTGTGTGTAGTGGTTAGAGTATTCGGCTAGGATCAGGAGAACTTGGGTTCAAATTCCTACTTGGCTATGAAGTTCACTGGATGACTTTGGGCTACTGATATAATAACCTACCTCACAGGGTTGTTTTGACAAATCAAAGGAGAGGAGAAACATGGATGCTACCTTGAGTGAAGGAATGGCAAGATAGAAATGTAATGGCCAGATACGCTGCATTTTCTAGTAAAAGACTCAGCTGATTTTTCCTTCTCTTCATCTAACCCCTTTTTTCTCCTCTTCTGCTCATGACAACTATGCTGTTTCTTCTGACTGCTCTCTCTACTCCTACATCTTGACCTAATTCCCTTTCTTATAATAATTGTTTGCTTAGAGCTGTTTCCCTGCTGTAAGATGCCATTTCTGATTGGTTGGATACCAGATGCCGACAGTTGGGGGATTTGCCTGAGGATTTACCTGTTCAGTGGACAGGCTTAAGGCACAGTCCTGGGTTGTTTTGAGGGAAGGACTTCTGATTTTAATCAAGCTGAAGGCACAGAAAAGCACATGCCCATTTCTAGAAACTGTGTGCTCTGTAGACCTAGGGCTTATCAGGGTTGGCCCACAGCATATTCATTTCACAGACCCTGTCCAGCATTATTTCTTGGATTTTAGAGCAAGAAGGCAGTCTAGGCTGGTGCTGCAATCTGATGATAGGAAAAGATACGCACAGTATGAGCAAGGGACCGGACCTCTCTTCAATTTAATTTCTGTTGCTGTGACATGCCGGCTTTGTCCAGCTTGTGATAACCTCAGGGCTGGGCACCAGGGACGGTGTCGCTGCTCCATTCTCGGACGTTTCTGGTTGCTGCATTTTCCAGTTCAGATGCTGTAACAAATTCTCTTGGCTGAGATGTCTGAAGCAGCCAATTATGTAGTGTGTAAATGGAATGTGTTGGGGGTAGTTGAAATTCTTTAGCCTAGGACCATGTGCAAATGAAATTCATGTTGGTGAGAACTAGAGCTCTCGTTTCAGGAGCAGACCACTCCTTTCCAGCCCCGTTCTGATGCCTCTCCATCCATCCCTGACAGTTCACCTGTCACTTCTCCTTCCCCAGAACACAGCCTATTTCTTATCACAGCTTCCTTTTGACATGTACACACCCCAGTCTACTTATTGACCCCTAATTCTTGCTGTATTAGGATCTCACAAATCATCCTGCTGTCACCTCCCTCCAGTTCTCAGGTTCCTCTCCTATCTCCTCCTGGGAGAGACAAGCAGCAGAGTTCAAAGTTAAAGGAAAGTGTATTTCTTGAACTGTTTCTCTTGAAATGTCTGAAGCCGCAAAGCTCCCTGATAGCTCTTGTGCCACAGTTTCATCACCCTCTGAATATATTCTACCCACAAGAAAAGTATAGTCCCAGAAAACACATCTTATTAAAGGGTCTGGCATGCGAGGGGAGAATATAGATGTAGAGGGCTCCTGATAGTCTCTATTGGGAGAAGAGGCTCTGGAAGGAAACTCTTTGCAGCCTCTGCTTTTAACGTCTCTTCCTGTCATGGTGCTGCTTAGATATTGCAGAGAATTTTCCTAAGAAATGATGAATTAATTATATATTGTGGTGTTCACTGTAGCTTTTTTCTGTGTTTATCTACTCTGAAATTCTGATTCCATAGGAGTAGAAGTGACTGTGAGTGAGTTCTAGAAATAAAGGATAGATGTCTGGTGGTTGCACAACAGGCAGCCAAATGTTGGAAATATCCTACAAGGCCAGGCCTGGGATGATCCTAAAGAGAAGGTATAGCAAAGCTAACTGTTAGTTCCTGGCAGTTGGGTCCCCAAGTTCTCCACAGTTAACACGCAAGTGTTCCAGTTGAAGTAACTTTATTAGAGATCCATTCAGTACAAGGTTCATCAACAGTTGAAATTGGCAGAAGTGACGTATGTTGGGCTAGCAATGTTAGTTATAGGGAATCTTCCCGCCTTAGGACAGAGGACCATTAAGGGGGAGGGGGTTTGTAGTGAGACAATGTTTTAGAACAGCCAGTGAGACATTGTTTTAGAATTTATCTTAGGTTCTCAGGAGAAGTGCGCCACGAGCCAGCTTCAGCTGGCTATCAAGGACACTGGCTTAGAGATGGGCACGAACCGAAATACAAACCAAAATTAAGCTCAAACCAGGCCGGTTCGTGGTTCGCGAACCGTGGTTCATCAGATCCCATTTTTGACGAACCACTACGAACTTTAGGCTGGTTCGTTTGGTTCATTTTTTGGTTCATGACTGCAGACAGGCTGGTGCCAATCAATCAGTTTCCTAGGCAACAGGGGGTGGACTTCCTGCAGACCTTCTGCTGACCCAGAAGTGACCTTCTGCTGGCCCGGAAGTGATGATTTTCTGACCTGGATGTGACGTTTTCAACCAGTTCGCGAACCAGGGCAGGTTCGTGAAAGTTCGTGGTTTGTGAAATTTGATGAACCACTAACCACATGGTTTGGTTCCCCCCCCCCCCCCCGTTCGTGCCCATCTCTACACTGGCTCAGCAGAGAGAGAAAGTGAAAGTAAACATTTGTAAGATAACCCTTCGCATGGAGCAGTAAAGAACTTTCCACACTGTCAGAAGCCAGAGGCAGAACCCCTATACATTCATGGCAGATATGCAGGGGCCATATATGACACTAACCTTTAATACAAAATCTGAAAATGAGCTACAATAAGTTTCTTCTAGGATTCAAGAGCCCTGACCTGAATAGCCCGGGTGAGCCTGATCTCATCAGATCTTAGAAGCTTTGCAGAGTTGGCCTTGGTTAGTACTTGGATGGGGGACCTCCAACAAAGACCAGAGTTGCAGAAGTAAACAATGGCAAAGCTCTTGTTAGTCTCTTACTATGAAAACCCCACAGTGTCTTGATACTGTGACACGGTTGTCATTGCATTGCTGCCTGTGTGGTTCCTGATTGACTAGGGTTGTTAATTCAGAGTAAAGTCATGAAGTAGTGCCCCCTGAATTAGGTTTGTGACATTATGCTAGGGATCCCCAGTGTGGCACGTGTAGGTACCTTGGTACTGCTGACACCTCCCCTGGCACTAGGGTTGGCAAGTTCCTGTCCCCTCCTGGTGAGAGGGGGGAACATAGAACTTACCTTGTGCTGGTTGTGTGGTTTCCTTTTGCTCTGGTGCCCCAAACAAAGCATGGGAGCACTCCTGCAGATGGTGTGACATCACTTCCAAAAGTAACGTCACACTCCCCAGGAATGCACGAGCTACACATTATCCGGGGGTGCCTGCCAGTGGTGGGCAACCTCTGGGGGGGTGCCACTGATGGATTGGTGGGCAAGGGGGCCACCGGCGGGCACCTGGGAACCCTACCTGGCACCCTCAAGTGTTCTTAAAAATGGGAAGGGCCAGGTGGAACATGTCTCTGATTGGCTGTGCAGATTCCAAAAAAAACATTTATTTAGCAGCCACTGACACCATATCACAAGAAACTTAACTGTCTGACTAAAGATAGTAGAGTCCAGTAGCATCTTTAAGACTACTAACCAACTTTATTGTAGCATAAGCTTTCGAGAACCACAGGTCTCTTCATCAGATGCATCTGATGAAGAGAGCTGTGGTTCTCAAAAGCTTATGCTACAATAAAGTTGGTTAGTCTTAAAGGTGCTACTGGACTCCTTACTGTTTTGCAACTATAGACTAAAAAGGCTATCTCCTCTGGATTTATGACTGACTATAAGCTGTTGTTTGTTGTTTGGCTCCACCTCCTGTGGCAGCCATTTTTGTGGTTGGCTCCACCTCCTGCAACAGCCATTTTGCTGTTCTGCCCACCAGTCTGTGTAAGAATTCCAAAGGTGCCCTATCCTGATTTCCAGGCTACCACCCCTCTTTAACTGCCTGCTGATTCAGGGAATTCCATTCCCATTAACCCAAGATGAGTCACATACTGGAACCCAAGGTCTGGCATTGATAATGGCGGACACTTCTGCCAGGAGGGTAGTCAAGGTCTCATGAGTGAGAGAAGGTTTTCCCACCAGCATAGAGTCCAATATTCTGCATGCAATGCCAATCATGCATTCCCACACTCCTCCCATGTGAGAGGCAGGGGGTGGATTGAAGATCCACTTACAATTCTGATCACTTAGGTAACTGCTGAGTGTCGGTTCAAGGTCTGCACTTCCATTGATTCCCAGTTCCTTGCAGGCACTGACGAAGTTCGTGCCGCAGTCAGACCTCAGTAGCTTGACAGATCCCTGTATGGCAAAGAATCTTCTGAGGGCTTTTATGAAACTGGAGGTATCCATGGACTCAATCACTTCAATATGCACAGCTCAGATGCTCAGACATGTGAAAGACACTGCCCACAGTTTGCTGTTGGCCTGTCCTCCCCTGGTTTTGCGCGTCACCACGTTCCAGGGTCCAAACACATCAAGTCCAACGTTGGTGAAAGGGGGCTCGGTACTGAGTCAATCCAGTGGCAGGTCAGCCATCTTCTGTTGTTGATGGGGACCCTTGAGCTTCCGACATTGTACACAGGCCTGAAGGACTGCAGCAATGCATCTCTTTGCTCCTACGATCCATAGACCTGCTGCTCTGATGGCTCCTTCTGTGAAGTGGTGTCCTTGGTGATGGACCCGCTCGTGGGGGTGTCATACCAAGAGGACAGTCACATGATGTCAAGCTGGAAGGATTATTGGATTTGCTACTGTTGGGGCCATATCAGCTGCCCTTAGGCACCCTCCTACCCAAAGCAGGCCATCATTATCCAGGTAGGGGTTCAACTGGAGTAGTGTGCTGTTCTTGGGTATGGGTGACTCCTTTTTGGTACTCTCAAGTTCTTCCAGGTAGAACTCGTGTTGTACTCTCTGGAGAATCAGGATTTCCGCCCTGCATCACACTTCTGGTGAGCTTGGCTCTTTGTTCCGGTGATAAGCGAAGTGGATAAGGCATGCCACCCCTAGAACAAGTTGCGTCCATCTGGACAAGCGTTCAAATCGCCATGCTTCGAGGTAGCGGCTGGTCTTTGTTTCCACTTTCATGCGAGTTACTTGAGGCCGAACATCATTGTCGTGGTCTGGGTCTAGGAGCTCATAGTGTTCCTCCTTGTGCCATAATGAGTTGTCCGGATGCAGGAGGAAGTCAGATCCCTTTAGCTAGGAGGACTCAGCCAGCTGAGAGGCAGGGATAGACCACGTTGCGTGGTCTGCTGGATTCTGATCTGTAGGGATATGTTGCCACTGGTTTGGGCGTGAGGATCACCAGATGCATTCTACTCAGTTGCTAACATACACGTAGAACTGACGGCTTTGATTGTGTATGTATCCGAGTACTACTTTGCTGTCCATGTAAAAGGTAGTATTATCAAATGTAAGGTTCATTTCTCTCTCTATCATTTCTGCAAGCTCTACAGCAAGCACAGCACCACATACTTCCAAGCGTGGGATGGTGTGTCCCTGTTGTGGGGCTAGCTTGGCCGTTCCCAGGACGAAATTCATGTGGGCATGGTTCTCCCCGCTGACAACCTGTAGATATGCTACAGCTGTGATAGCCTTCGTTGACGCATCTGAGAAGACATGCAGCTCTTTGCATGAGGTGGTGGCAAGTGCGACTGGTACGTAGGTGCATGGTATATGGATGGCTTGCAGGCAGCTGAGCTAGTCTCTCCAGACCTCCCATTCCTTTCTTTGGTCAGGGGGAAGAGGCTCATCCCTGTCCTTTGGTACCTAGGGAGACAGTATGTAAGAGATGTTTCTTTTGGATGGTCACTGGTGCAGCAAACCCCAAGGGATCGAATAGGCTGTTCACTAGTCCCGTTCCACAATAGTCCTGTTCCACAAATCGCCTTGCATCCAGGCCATATTTCTCCTATGCACGCAGTTTGATGCAACCCATACTTAGCGATTGCTGGGGACACCTAGACAGCGACTACCCAACAAGCCTTATCTTGACTCAACACCTTGCGCAGAACTCTGGCAAGAAAGCCCGAGATGAAGGTCCATTTTGTGGAATTCATGGACAAGATGCTGCAGAATAACCATGCAGAAATTGTGCCTCCACTATGAGAGGGAGAAGAATGTTGGTACCTGCCGTTCTTCAAGGTGTACCATCCCCAAAAGCCCAGCCAGATCAGAGTGGTCTTCAATTCCAGCGCCCAATACCGGGGCTTGTCACTGAACAAGGCCCTCCTAACCGGACCGGACCTGACCAACAGCCTACTCGGCGTACTCATCTGCTTTAGGAAACAAGCTGTAGTTGTCACGGCAGACATCCAGCAGATGTTCTACTCCTTCCTTGTCAGAGAGGACCACTGCAGTTACCTGCGATTCTTATGATTCAGTGACAAGCAAAGCAGCCAGATCATCACAGAATATCGCATGAGAGTCCACGTGTTTGGCAATGGACCATCCCCAGCAATCGCTAACTATGGGTGGCATCAAACTGCATGCATAGGAGAAAGGAAGTACGGCCTGGATGCAAGGCATTGTGGAACGGGACTTTTATGTGGTTTATGGGCTGAAGTTCTTGCCCACTCCAGAAGAAGCCGTGGACCTGCTAAAGAGAATGCAACAAATGTTGGCTGCAGCTAATCTCAGGCTGCACAAAACTGCATCCAACAGCGCGAAGGTGTGGGAGGCATTTGCTCTGGAAGACCACACCAAGGGATTACAGGATCTAGACTTGGGTGACAACAATCCCCTCCTCCAATGCAGCCCTGGACTGAGTTGGGACCTGAAGAAGGACACCTTGGCCTTCCAAGCACCAGCCCAAGAGAACCAGTTCATGTGACGAGGAGTCCTGTCAGCAGTGAACAGCCTATTCGATCCCTTGGGGTTTGCTGCACCAGTGACCATCCAAGGGATACATCTCTTACATACTCTCTCCCTAGGTACCGAAGGACTGGGATGAGCCTCTTCCCCCTGACCAAAGAAAGGAATGGGAGGCCTGGAGAGACTTGCTCAATTGCCTGCAAGCCATCCACATACTACGCACCTACTTACCAGTCTCACCTGCCACCACCTCATGCAGAGAGCTGCACGTCTTCTCAGATGCGTCAACGAAGGTTATCGCAACTATAGCATATCTACAGGTTGTCAGCGGGGAGAACCATGCCCACGTGGGTTTCGTCCTGGGAACGGCCAAGCTAGCCCCAGAACAGGGACACACCATCCCACACTTGGAAGTATGTGGTGCTGTGCTTGCTGTAGAGCTTGCAGAAACGATAGAGAAGGACCTTACGTTCAATAATACTACCTTTTACACGGACATCAAATTAGTACTTGGATACATACACAATCAAAGCTGTCGGCTCTACGTGTGTGTTAGCCAAGTAGAATGCATCTGGCAGTTCTCACGCCCTAATCAGTGACGACATGTCCCTATGGATCAGAATCCAGCAGACCATGCAACGCGGTCTTTCCCTGCCTCCCAGCTGGCTGAGTCCTCCTAGCTAAAGGGACCTGACTTTCTCCTGCATCCAGACAACTTGCTACGGCATGAGGAGGAACACAATGAGATCCTAGACCCAGACCATGACAATGACGTTCGGCCTCAAGTCACTTGCATGAAAGTGGAAAAACAGACCACCTGCTACCTGGAAGCACGGCGATTTGAACACTTCTCCAAATGGACACCATGAGGAGGGGGAAAGATGACTGCTTTTACTATCCTGATTTCCAGGCTACCACTCCTCTTTAACTGCCTGCTGACTCAGGGAATTCCATTCCCACTGACCCAAGACAAGTCACAGTTGAGCCAAGCGATGGATGCTTCCTGTGTATCTATAGCAGAAGTTTAATTAGAGTTGCGGTAAAAGCAGTAATCTTTCCCCCTCCTCATGGGAGATGCTCAGTAAAGACAAAGGCAGGAAAAGAGGTTGTAAAATCACAGTAAAGCAGGAAAAAGGCCAATAAAAGGTTCAACTATCTCTCTCTCCGTTAGTGGGCATATAGACTACAATTCCCATCATTCAAAGCCTTAAAGAGGCAACACACATTTTTGATAGAGCTAATACAAGCTTCTAAGCTGTGGCTAACAGTACATGCCCCCAGGCTTAAAAATGATGGGGACCTCTGCATTATATGAAAGCCAAATCTGATTGGCTGCAAGGCATTTCATATCATTATGTAAGCAGGATGATACATGATTAGCTGGAATCACATTGTCAGCAACAAATTGTTAGGAAAAAATAGATGCTAAAACAACCGTTGAGAGAGGCAGTGAATAGTTGCAAACCAAATAGGCACTTTAGAAGTTTGGAGGAAACTTTCAGGTCCTCTTAAAGACAGCAGGAAGCAGATGGCTTGCAGTTTTGTGTTGCCATTTGCTAGAAGCTGCATTTCACCCTGCTCCAGTAACTTTTTGATGACTGAGTCATATTGGGTCACTAGCAATAGTGTCTCAGATTTGAGGGATATTTACCCATGCACTCACATGATCGTAATAGCCTCATACAGTTTAGTTACATAGTTTTTATTAAAGCAATATTGGCACCAGCGTCCATATCACTCTAGTAACATAGGAACCAAGCCTGAGGGGGTTGAGGGTATCATGCATGATATGGGGAAACTAGGAAATCAATGTAGGGAGCGACTTCTTTTTTCCACTCTGAGGGCTGGACAAGAGCCCTGGTTGATCCAACCTTTAGTAGTTTGGATCCAAAACAGACCTTCTCCTTCACCATAAGGCACAGTATTTCCATTATAGCCCTCAGCAGCAGATACCCTTTAATCTGCACACACTTCTTGTTGAACTCCAGGGCAAATTAGAAGATGGCATCCATGCTACCATAATGAAGGAACAGCATAATCCTGAGCTGTGGGATCATAGGTGGGTGTCGTGGAGGAGACAATTAAAAAACACAAGACAGGATGTGCCACAGCATAAGGTTTTCAAGTATGGGTGGCATCAGAGGCTCTAAAGAATTTTTATGCTATTTTTCAATCTGAACACTAGAGGGCACAGTGCATGCTATAATTACCCACCTCACTACAGTACTAAAGGGTTTTTTTCCTTCTCGGCTTCTTGGTGCTTGTGCGAGTACAAGAAAATTGCAGAACCTCAGATAATGAAAAAAGTCAGGTTTTTATCCTCATTGCAAAGGTAGGGCATTACTGCCCCAAATTTACAGCTTTCTCCTATTCTGTGCTGTTGGGTAGAGGTGAGGAAAGGAGGGAGAGTATTTGCTATGGAACTACCCTAGTTTTGTTTCTAACAACAAGCACTTGAACGAATTTCAGCACTAATTTCTTACAGGTTTTTTTTAGTTCTTTTGATTTTTGAATTTGTGCCACTGAGGCTTTTGCTTCCCATTTTTAAAAAGCAATTAAAGACCAAGCCTGTTGCAAACGTCAGAACAGTAATGTCTCTAGGCTTTGTTATCATTGGTTCCCATCATGCTCAGAGCTCAGCTTTTCTCTTAAGTCCATAATGCTTTGTCCTATCACCTTACCCACTTGCTGCTTTTGAATGGATGCGTGTGCAAAGATACCTAATCCTTGGTTTCCTGCAATGAAAGTACCAAGAATCCTTTTTAGGTACAGCAATCTGAAGGTCAAAGTTGATGGAGTTTTTCTGCCACCTGTCATAGGCCCAAACTTTCTCACCAGATATTTCTGTATTTAGGATAGGCACTTTTGGGATCAGCATTCTGATATTCAGAGGTTCATCTCAGACTATTTTTTTTAAATGATCCAGGGATGTGCCCAGCCCTCAACAAGCCTATAGGAGGAGGTGCTATTTTACTCTATTTCCCATTTCTGGTCCTTGAGAGCCATATCTATATGCAGTGTTGAGGCACACAGTACGATGAATTAGCATTGACAGAATAAATCAAACCCTCTCTAAAAGGCTAAATATATTGCAAGGAATAGAGTCTAGGGGGAGGCATGCTTAAGTAAAGCCATAGTTAGAATCAATATTTTGCTGTGATTTTCCAAGTATCCCTTGGGTCATACCCAAAGTGTCCTAAAGACACCATTTTAGCTGGCAAATTCAACTATAATTAATTCACCTTTATTAATTGGCTCCCCATCATATTTATTTATTTGCCTTCAATTTCTATTACACCCTCCCCGAACTAGCAGGCTCAGGGCAGATTACATTCTATAAAACAGCACATTAATAACAACAATATAATTTAAAATTTTAAAAATTAAAACAACAATTTAAAAACAGTACAATAGAAGTATTTAAAAGTACAAAGAAGGCAGTGCAGGAGTAATCAGTTTATCAATTTCAGTCCACCACCGAATCCGCCATATTAAAATTCCTTGCGTAGTTGGTTAAAAGAAAGGTCAGTGGTGGATGCCTCTAGCAGGGAGGGCAGGGTGTTCACCTCTATTTGGCTGGTAGGGGCCCAGCTCAGCCTCCACCGTACGCCTGGTGTAACAGCTCTGTCTTACAGGCCTGGCGGAAAGATAACAAATACTGCCAGACCCTGGTCTCATTAGACAGAGCGTTCCACTAGGTTGGAGCCAGGACCAAAAAGGCCCTGGCCCTGGTCGAGGCTAAGCGGGCCTCCCTGGGGCCAGGGACCACTAGCAGCTGTTTGTCACCTGATCGAAGCATCAGGTGCTTATTGTGCTATTGGGCAAAAATGTTAGATAGTTGTGTTGGACTGTAGAAAAATTCCAACCACTTCCTCTCAAACAAAATAGTTGCATAATATCTTTTTATTAGAACTGATCAAAATATCATGAGTTGATGAGCAAGCTTTCAGTTCTCCAGAATTTTTCATCAGATTTTATGTTCATTCTGTATGAGAGGAAGGGGACAAAAATGATTACATGGCAAGCAGCCCTCATAAGCAAAGACTTATTTGAAGCACATCTTCTTGTTAAAGAAACCGTCTCTGATGGCTGGTTCTGATACCACAGTCCTATGAATCTGGTTAGTGTTAACAGTCCTGTATGTACTTTTTGTCTTTGTCACAAAGGAAGCTAAAAATATGGGGCATGGTATCTTGCCCTATTTTATATATTTTCCACCAAAAATGACTAAAGTACTTCCTTTATTACGTAACTTTCTCAAAAGACTCGAACCATTCACTGCCTTCCCACTCTGTCAGAAATGTCTGTGTGACTCTCCAGAGTTTTTGACCTCAGGGTCCTACAGTTACCCACTCCATATGTGAGCTTTTAAGCAACTACTATTTGACTTCAAGTTGTCTGAATCTTCCCTTCATCATATACAGTCCTACTCAGCAGTGATGTTTGACAGATTATTAGGCCCTTGTATGTGGGGTTCCCTGCAGTTCTATAAATTGTCTTGCCTTGCCCATCTACAAACATGGATCTGACCAATACTTTGACTTCTTTAGATTCTAAGTTGGCAAAACCAATGAAATTCTTAACTATCTATGAGCAGTCATAGGAAAGGAAATAGGCCATTGCTGGCTTCTGGAACTGCCCTGTCTCAAATCAAGCAAGCTGTCTAGCACAACAAAAAGGACATCCCATATAGTATAAAGCATAGACAGGCAGTGGCATAGAATTTTCTTAAAGTGGTACCTGCAAATTTGATAGATGGGCATAGAGTTTATCCCAGTTACCAGGGAATAAGTATTTGCTTCTATCCCAAACAAATAAAGGAAATAACTATTCCACATAGTTATCTATAGAGCTACGGACTGACCAGAAAAAAAATGGATGGGCCTCCTCTTGTGCTTTTAACAGCAGCTTGGCCTGCACAAATTAGCAGGTGAAACTTTTCAGAGCATTGAGGTAATGCTCAGCAGTGCACTAACTAATATCTTCAGAACATGCTGTTGTTAAAGGCGTAACTACTGAAGCTCATTGGAATTTCAGCAACCCCAGATATCTATTCCTCTTTAATTTAATTACTTAGTAACAGAAATGAGGGCTCATGTCCTGTGGCACCCATGAGTTCATCAGAACAGCAGCTTTACAGTGTCAAGAGAGATAATCCAAGTTCTGAAAGCTGCAAATATAAATATTGTTCTTGTAAATTTTAGGCCATGTGCTGCATCATTGCTTGCACATGTAGTTTAAAGTCTCAACCACCTGTCACACCTTGGGAAGTAAACCATTAAACAGCTGAAATTAGGGTTACCAGGCCCCCTCAACCTCCCGGGGGGGATTGGGGCCTGGCATTCACCTTTCCGGGGGGGGTGCGCTCAAGCATGATGATGTCATTTCCGAGAAGTGACATCATCACACGGCGCCCCAACCAGAGCACGCCCACGCTCCGCAGGGGCTTGGATCGGGGCTGCTGCAGAGGGAAGGAACACTCCTGCCCTCTGCAGTGGCCCAAAACGGGCCCAATCCGCACCAAAACGGGCTCGTTTCAGGCCCGTTTTGGCATGGATCAGGCCCATTTTGAGCCACTGCAGAGTGCAGGAGCACTCCTGCTCTCCACAGCAACCCAAAATGAGCCCGATCCTCACCAAAACAGGCTTATATCGGGTCCATTTTGGCGCAGATTGGGCCTGTTTTGAGCCACTGCGGAGCGCAGGAGTGCTCCTGCCCTCCACAGTGCCGAAAACAGCCCCATTTGGGCGCTGATCGAGCCCATTTTGAGCTTCTGCAGAGCGCAGGAGCGCTCCCATGCTCTGCAGCAGCCCTGATCTGGGCCAAACTGGGCTGATCCAGGTGGCTGCTGCACACGGGAGCACGCAGCACTGCAGGGGAGCGCGCACAGAAGGTGCACCCCCAGGTAAGTGGGGGCAGGGTGTGAGTGGTGGGGGCGGGTGATCCCCTGCCCCCACCAGGGGTATGGTATCCCTAGCTGAAATATAGGATGCTACTTGGACGCACAAGCCTGTGCTCATTGGGTTTATTTAGTTGAAATGGTCTGTTTAGGGAAGCACACCTGTAGCATGCGTGGAAATAATTATAAGATATAGAGTTACAAAAATTCATCTGATTGAAGACAAGCCCTGCTGGATTGGATGAAAAACAGCAACCTGTTTTGAATTGTGGCCTGGCAGGTGCCCCTGGAATGGTTACTAACAGGCCATGATGGCAACAGCCCTCTCGTGCTGCTTGTCCCCATGATCTGCTATTCAGAGATACATTGCTTCATTTTTCTCCCCTAGTTAATTGCCTTCATTTCACAAAGCCATGTGGGCTAGTAAGTATAACCCCATCTCTTACAGCCACTAGTGATTAGCAGTGCACTCAAGAAGTGTAGGCAGTGGCTGGGAAAGAGAGGGTGTAAACTCACTGTGTGTATTCTCTGCCTGGCCTCACAGAAACTTTGGCTTCTTAGCCAAAATTGTGCTGGCCCAGGAGCTGTACTTTTGACCCCAACACTGCATGAGTCAGCAGTGCCATCACTGAACTGTAGAAAGGACTATACGGCCAGCAGGACAAATTGGTGCATCTTTTATTGTATTAGAATAATCAAATCGGACTGGACTTGGGCTATCTGTACAATATATTTATTTGCCTTGAATGATATGAAAGATGAGATATGAATGTTTTAATAAAATAATTAATGAAATATGAGGTACCCCATGCTCTGACCTGGATATCCCAGGTGAACCTGATCTCATCAGATCTCAGAAGCTAAGCACGGTCGGCCTTGGTTAGTAATAGGATGGGAGACCTCCAATGAAGACCGGGGTTGTAGAGGCAAGCAATGGCAAGCCACCTCTGTTAGTCTCTTGCCATGAAAACCCCACCAGGGGTCGCCATAAGTCAGCTATGACTTGAGGGCACTCTCTACCACCAAAGTACCCCATATAATGAAGCTCTAATACTACACAGAGGGAGTTATGGGAGATCAAGGAGTCCATAAAAGGATAACTTGGATAATATTTGTATTTCTTTATTTTTATTATTATGTAAGTTTAATATGTTTATACCCCACTTTTCTTCCTAAAAGGACACAAAGCAGCTCGCTCCTTCATTTTATCCTCACAGCAACAACTCCATGAAATAGGTTATGCTGAGATAAAGTGACTGACCCAAAGCTACCTGTCCATGACAGAGTGCAGATTTTAACGTGGTCTTCCAGATCCTAGTGCAACACTCTAAGCACAACACTACACCGTACTGTGTCTCAGATCAGCTATAAGACCTTGCACAGAACTCAACACACGAACACACATTTGTCTTCTGTTTGGTGGCTTGGTCAAATAGACCTTCCCTTTGCCACTACAACGAATGCACTAGTTGCCTATAACTAGTACGTGTCTTGCCTGCATTTTCTTCATAATTATGCACCACAGTCAAATTTTCATTAAGTAACCTGAGCCAGCATTTGGGTTTGCTAGAGCCAATAACACCTTTATTTTTGTATTAGGAGCCTCCCTCTGTATGTATGTGTGTTTTAAATGGTCCTTTTTTGAAATGTTTCAGCTCACTCTAACATCATAATAATGTATCCAATTATGTGAGATTTCTCCCCCATCCCCTTCTTCCCAATCACAGAAGTACCTTCTCAAGCTGGCACATGCCTTGGTTTGCAATCAGACAGAACTTCTGTGCTCAGGAAGCAGCTGAGACATAGCAAAGAAAACGAAGAACATCCTGTACTGCACAATTGGCGACTGCTCTGTAGTGCTCATTGTATACTTGCTGAAAGTAGCCAAGGTTTAGATAATCCCTTCAGTTTCTCTTCTTCATAGGGTGACCAGATGCAAAAGAGAGAGAGAGAGAGAGAGAGAGAGAGAGAGAGAGAGAGAGAGAGAGAGAGAGAGAGAGAGAAGACTCCTGCACTTTAGACAGTTATGCAGAAAAGTTACGCAGAAAACCTTTGCACAAGTTTAAATTCGCTGTTTGACATAGCTACAAAGAGTACAGGAGCCTCTGTCCTGGTTTGCATCTGGACACCCTATGCCTTTATCACCTAGGTCTAATCTTCTCTCAGAGCAAGAATCAAAAGATTAGTGGGCTTTGCCTACTACTGAGGAGCCCTGCTTCATCAATACCTCACATATACAGAGATCCTCTGAATAGATCAAACACTTAATTGAAGGATTTAAACATGTCAGCAGAAAGACAGCTCTAGGGCAATTCTTGTACAGATGTTTCTTAAAAGGGAAGCCCTGAAGTTTCATTAACAACAAAGC
This sequence comes from Eublepharis macularius, assembly GCF_028583425.1. Lineage (NCBI taxonomy): Eukaryota > Metazoa > Chordata > Lepidosauria > Squamata > Eublepharidae > Eublepharis > Eublepharis macularius. The sequence continues at coordinate 45,350,322 of NC_072793.1, forward strand.
AAGCAACCAAAATGCTAGTGCACACTGCATAGTTGTATGCATGTGTCTAATATTATATTCCACTGTATTCTATATTGATGATGCAATTGATAACTTTCTAGGGTTACAATGTGACACCAGTGATGGTATAGCATATTACTGTTGTTGTCATCACTGTTATTGTTATTAATAATTACCCTGCTTTCCTCCCCAGTGGGGACCCAAAGCAGCTTTTATCATTCTCCGCTCCTCCATTTTGTCTCACAACAACCTTTCATGGTAGGTTAGGCTGAAAGTATGAGACTAGCCCAAGGTCAGTCAGCAAGCTTCCATGACCTAGTAAGAGCAAGAATCCGTCTAGTAGTGCCTTAGAGACTAACTAGATTTCCAGAGTATGAGCTGTTGAAAGTCAAAGATCCCTTTGTCAGATATATGGAGTGAGAAAAGGTAATCCTGGCAGAGGGTAATAGGTGTATTGCCAATTAGTGTCAGGAAGCTAGCTATAATATATGTTGCCATTACCTTGATAGCTCATGGGTGTGAAGTGCAGAAAATTAGCATCTGTAGTGTGAGGAAAAATCCAGTGTCCCAATTCAATCCTGGGAGGTCCATAGGTCTGAATTTGCAAATAAACTCAATTTTAGCATAGACCAACGTAACTACCCACATGAAACATATCAGACGGGGATTCAAACCTGGACCTGCCAGATCCTAGTCCAACACTATATCTGCTATACCACACTGGCTCTCTCATCCATTTTTCTATCTTTTAAAAAAAGTTTCAAGTCAAGGAAAGTTTTAAAGTACCATAGGAGCATCACCTAAAGGATACCAAAGCAATTATATTTTCAACTATCAGCCATCTGATTTGTTTAAAAGGATTGATATATCTGAAGATCTCAGGCCTGGTAGCATTGGTATCCTTGCAACATTCAGCTGGCCTAAGGGTTTATCATGTGAGAGAGGACTTGCTATGTTGCTAAATGTGTCATGAAGGGTTTGGGTTTTTTTTAAAGAAACTACACAAATGTTTTTGCCATATATCAAAGGAATTACTGATCAGATGGGAAAGCTTATGAAAAAGCATAACCTTCAAGCAGTATTCAGACCCACCCAAAAAATACAACAGATGCTACGATCAGCAAAAGACAGTAGAGACCCCCTCACCTCTGCAGGAGTATACCGTATACCCTGCAGCTGTGGACAAGTGTACATCAGGACCACAAAGCGTAGCATCCAGACAAGAATAAAAGAACATGAAAGACACTGCAGACTTGGACAACCTGAAAAATCAGCAGTGGCTGAACATAGCCTAACACAAACAGGGCACAGTATCTTATTCCAGGACACCAAAATACTGGACAACACTTCCAACTACTTTGTCAGACTGCACAGGGAAGCCATTGAAATTCACAAGCATAAGCAAAACTTCAACAGGAAAGAAGAAACCTTAAGAATGAACAGAGCATGGTTTCCAGTTCTGAAAAACACCAGGCTAACAAAACACTCTACACCCAACAATAGCCCTGCAGAGAAGATTAGCACATCAAGCACCAATCCATATGCAAAAGAACCTCCTCAGGATACAGTGAAGCCTCCCGCCATTAGCATTCCACACCCTGGGAAACTCTTACAGGATGACTCAGCTCACCCCCACCCCTCCTGAGTAGACATAAATGACCTGCCAACACCTTTTCCACACTGTGACACTGAGAGATCTCTGTCTTTTGGTGCTACACCTCTGAAGATGCCAGTCACAGCTGCTAGCGAAACGTCAGGAACTACAATGCCAAGACCACGGCAATACAGCCCAGAAAACCCACAACAACCATCGTTCTCCGGCCGTGAAAGCCTTCGACAATACATAAAACTACACAAAGTCGAAGGCACATGTGTTGCATGGTAAGAATGTTAAAAACTACTTAGTAACTGCATGTTCCTGAGTATGCAACATTATAAATTAGTCAAAGCTAAGGCAATGTTTTCAAGATGGCCTTCCATATTAAATAAAGTATTAAATAAATTGTATCCTGTGATCTAATTTATACATGACAAGGAATGAAGGGGTGTGAAAGGGTGCATGACTACCAATACTAGCCTTGAGCACATCAGCGAGTATACCTCTCTGCAAGATATAAATTGTATACTGGATGTGCAACCAACCCATAACGCAATGTCCTATAGGTTGGTTACGTATCAAATATGCAGAGTTGATCTGCTTAGATATAGTATTAGATGGACTTCAAAAATTGTGCCTAGGCTAAGAAAGTGGATGGCTTATACATTTACTTTTCACACTATAAGATATGAACATTGTGGTTCCATATCTCTCCTGCAGTGTGATACATGAGGTTTCCTAGCATGCTATGCTTGCTTATGTCCTTGTGGGGAAGAAGAACGTTACACTAAAAGCCTGAAGTGCCTATTTGCGTATGCTTTGGGGCTTAGATGCTGAGGGTGACAGAGCTAACTGAATGATCAGCCCCAGACTATGTTGTCTACATGGCTGGCTTCCCAAGGTAATAAAAGGTCTGTCTCAGAATAAAACTCTCTTTTCTGGGGATGTGTCTTGTATTCTTTGTTGAACTCTATAGCAGCCATCTGTCTGGGCCTATAGACAAACAGATTCTGCAAGAACTTTTGCATCTGTGGGTCAGAAGAGTCAGTATTATTTCCATGTAAAATACATGCATTGGAAAAAAGTTCAGCAGGTCACAGTCTTATGGGAGCCAAACTCTTGCATAAGTTATGTGTGTTTAAATAGTAACTGCATAATCCACCCTGAGGTTATATGCTAACATTTTGAATTAATGCTTAAAAAAGAATTTATCCACAGATGTTGGTAACTTTTATCTATCATTCTTTGGTACTATCATAGCAACTGTACCTTCCCAAACCATTTCAGCTTCAGAATTCCAGCCAAAGATTCTAAAATGCATTTTATTCAAAGTGTAATATTTGCACTAGCTCACATCCAATGCCAGTAGCATGCTATTTCATTCCCTTATAAGAGAGGAATAGCTAATAACAGCACATTTTGGTTGTTGCAGTTTTTGAACTGAAACAGCACATAAGGGGAGATTGCTCTACCCACCTTCAAAATATGCGTGGCTGCTATTTTGTGTGAATAGGACAATGTGTGTATTTTGTACATTTGCTATTCACAAATGTGTACCTAAAATAAACCTGGATACCGAAGCTGCTTCCCCCTCCTGCTGCAGCCCACAGTGGACTCACAAGAACACTATAGTGATCGAAGTATAAGTATGCCCTCAGAAGGAGAATTGGTCAAAATTACCATTCCCTCTTCTTCAAATGGAAATGCTGTTTTATGAGACGAACTGTATGGTTGGATGTACCCTACTGTTTGCTAAAGACTTTCTGAAAGAAATAAAACTTTTTTTTATCCTTTCACGAAATGGCACAGGTGTGAGTGGGAAGAAGAAATTGCTTATCATGTGCACTGTCCCCATAGGTGTCTATAACGCAGAGAACTAACAGAACTGAAAGTCACAGTTGGCACTCTAGGTGGGAGAAAAATACATTTTCCCAGTTCCCAAAATATTGTGGTTTGAAGTGCTAGGAGAACATGATTTCCTTGCAACAGAAGCACTAACTTGTGGAAAGATACCTGAGCTCCGTGCCCGGTTATTATGTGAAAGAAAAATGCCCAGAAGTGTTCTTAGACAGTGAAGATACTGATTTTTAAAAATGTACATCTTCTTATTGTTGGTTGATTACTCATAATGCATGAAGGAAAAGTCATTTGATTCCACTTTAAAAACTGCAGTGGCCACAAAATTTATCTCCCCAATTGGAGGCCATATATTCCACCTGGAATTGTAGTTTAACTTACCTTGTAATAAGAAGAACATCTCCTTAATTGTTCCGGTTTCTGCCTGTCACTCATTTTTGCAGGCATTGTTGACATCTGAAGAAAGGGAAGATGACTTGTGAAAGTCTCACCTCTGTAGAAACCTTCGCCTCTCTGAGCACTGATACAGAAGGAGTTCTTTTTTAGTTGTATTTTTTAAAAAATAAAATACTATTTCCTGGCTCATAAGCCAATTTCAGTAGAGCAGTTGGGAAGCTTTTTCTTCTCCTTGGAAAGTGAATAAAATCTAAGGAAACTTTTGAGTTTAGTAGAATTTAATTGGACACCTTGGCATAAATTTGGTGAAGCAAAACCCAGCAAAATGTCAAAACCTGACAAGGGCAGTTTAGCTAATTGGGCTGGTGTTCTTGTGCATGCACTTGCCAAACGTGCTGCCATTGTAAATGCTGTTGAAGAACTGGGGGGAGTTAGTCTTCCACATTCCCCATGAGCCTATAAAAAACTCAAGGTTTGCCTTCCAAACCCCCCAGAAACAGCCCAAGAAGCAGCCCTAAAATCAATAGCTTACCGTGTAGTACCCTGGTGGTTTTGTAAATTCTCCCTGATTCAATTAAGTATATATTGCATGTGTATAATCACCAAGCTCACGTCTCTCACGAGAAGGCATGGCTCAGTGGTAAAGCTCCTACTCCTACATAGAAGTGAAAGCTGCTGCCCATTGCAGAAACAAAAGAGCTGTGGGGGGTGAGTGGTCACACATAAAATGTGATTTCAGTAGGGGTTTCTCCCTATTAAACATACTTTACATGTTTAATCAGGTCCTCATTCACATGTTTGTTAACCCTTTCACAGAACTCCAAAAAGTTGGTTAGACTGAACTTCCCCTCACAGAAGCCATGCTAATTATTCAGTAGGGCTTGTTCCTCTATGTGCTTAATAATCCAGTCTTTAATAACAGTTTGCACCAATTTACCCAGATGTTAGGCTACCCAGTCTGCAGTAATCTGGATATCTTTTGGATCCCTTTTTAAAACTGTTACATTTACTACCTTCCAGTCTTCTGGAAAGGAAGACAGATTTAGTAGTATTACATTTGGGGGGAGGGGTTAGGAGATGAACATTTTTCTCTATAAGTTCATTATGAACCCTCAGGTATGTGCCATCTGAACATTAGTTTTAATTTGTCCATTAGCCCTGGGACTTAATCACATATCACCTCTCTTTGACTCTGTTCTTTTCACAACCTTCCTGAAAGGAGGAGTTAAGGCATTTTTGCAATGAAAACTAACACAAATTCATTCTGTTTCTCTACGGCACACCCCGCCCCCCCCCCAAGCAATCTTGAGGCAGCATTCTGTGTGTTCCCTAACTGTGCCTCTCTGGTAGCAATTTTTAAAAACCAGCTCTGGTATCTCTTAAAATTGAATGACAGTGCTTTCTAGAGCTCCCTTTTAACTCTGCAATCTGTGCTAATTTATGTTCCCCATGGATAGCAAAGGCAAAGCAGAAAGATGTTAAAGCTGACTAAAAATAATGCCCTGAAGGAAAAGAAATTTCAGTGTTCAGCCCTCTCTGGAAAGATCACTTCACTCAAGTTGAGGTTGTTCTTGGTAGTCAGCCTGGATGACAGTTCTGCCTGGAAGGCCCTGTGGTCTTGAAATGCCCTTCCTTAGCCCAGGGGGGATTCATTTTTCGTGAACAGAGAGCTGCAGCTGTTTGTCTACAATTTCAAAGATGGCTACACTTGATTGGCAGTATAAATTGATGTTCCTTCCTTGCTGGGGCTTGCAGAGAACCCACAACCTTCTTATGGTTGTTCATTTCTGCTCTTTAAATGGTTTAACAAGACACTGAAACTGTCCAAATACTGGAAAAGAAAACCATCAGCTGAGTAGGCACTGGGCAACTATTTTATCCCCCTTGTGCTTTAGATTCAAATGCCTATCCTTTACCCACACTCACACTTCCACTCTTGCAAATGGTTGAGATCTAATGCTGAATTTTGCTACCAAAAGAACTTGCTATTTTGTAACTTGTGTTTAGAAATAAAACTTCTATAAAACAGATAACAGCAATTTTGTTCAGCTCTAATAATTCCATTATTCCTGAACTGGGAATGTAATTGACATTTGTTCCTCAAGCAATTTACTTGGGGGGGTGTTTGCCAAGGAATGTTTCCTTTTTAAATAGAATACCCACAAGAAGTTTTTTCTAATTGTTGTTGTTGCATGATGGGCAAAAGACACTCTTCTCATGGGTTTGTCTAGCCTCTGATGGGAAGGGAGTTGTTTTCTTCTGTGATGTAACATATGGAGTAACATCCTCATTTCCCAGTGTTGCACAGCTGTCTTCCAGAATCTCCTGTATTTTTGCTTGCTGAGATGAAAGACAAAAAGAGAGAACAGACTTGGTCTCAGGGGGTTCAGCCATCATAGTCGGAGCCAGCCCAGTTGTGAATAATAGGACTGGCCCAGGAGATGCAACCTGAGTCAAGCAGCACTGTAGAAAATCATTTCCCTTTTCTCCCAGCAGACAGTTTAAGGGAACTGGGCAGCTACTCTGAGCTGGAAGAAGAAGGTGCCAATGCATTTAAAAACAATAACACTTCACTTTCATTACAGGGCAGTTTTGCATGCCCTACAGTTAAGGCTGACCTGGTTTCCTTAAAGGAGGTGAGATAAAAAGAGATCTAAAGATGCAATTACTTTAAAAAAACCAAATACCGACCTCCTCTGTGTTTTATGACCTCCTGTCTATAGAGAGCCGTCCTCAACATCTACCTACCTGTTCATATATGAATGTGTGTAGAGAAGCCAGCCTTTTTCATTTATTTTGTTGTTGCCTCTGTGCATTTAATAACAGCCTAACAAGCAGAAATTATATGTGAAGCATCACAGATTACCATGCCAGTTTAAGCTACTCCTGTTTCATTTATACTTATTGGGCTATTGTAAAAGACACAGACCTGTAACCTTAAATCAGGCATAAAAGTGTTAGTAAAGTATATGGGAAGCATAAGCAGTTAACAATGCAATCCTAATCTCACACTATGTAATCCGCCTTGAGAATCATTGAGGAAGATGGACTATAAATGACATAAGTAAGTAAGTAAGTAAACATACTCAGAAATAAATCCCATTGAGTTCAATGAGACTTACACTCCAGTAAATATCCTATGTTTCCTATGTATATAGGAATACATAAATGCACTAGAGCACCCCCTTCTGTGTCAGTCAGCAGAAAAACTGCTCCCCAAAGAATGTGGTCTCTGCTAAGATGCTTGTGGGAAATAATGTTTTGCAATGACCCTTCCTTGGACTCTCAGGGGCAAAGAGACACGAGGCGCTAACTGATTTCTTTCTAATATGTCTTTGTTTAGACCTTCTGTTTACTTCCAACTTGAGTGGTTACGTAGACAAAAATGAAGTAATAGCTACAATACTTGCTTGAAGCAGCAAGCCCACAAGAATACCTGCCATTTATTCGTGATATCATTTCCCCTTTTTCTGATATGAATAGTGATCCAGTCTGTGCATTGGTATCTAAAGTGCAACGGCATACTTGGCCACATCTGTTCATTTAAGGGTTCGACTTCTCTTTTCATGGCCAATGCAAAGGTAGAAGGGAGGCATGGTGAACAATTATACAGTAAATAATAAGCAGGACTCTTGTGAGGGGTGGGATTGGGGATAAGGCCTTGGCACACCATTCCTTCCCCCTTACAGGAGGGCTAGTCTGGCAATACTAACTAGGGTTTTAGAGTCTATGGGTCATGTCCAGAGATGGGCATGAACCAAAACACAAACCAAAGTTTGTCACGAACTGGGCCATTTGGGGGGGGGGGGGTCATCAGAGGGCATTTCTGATGAGCTGCGACAAACCGCTATGATTTTTAGCCTGGTTAGTTTGGTTCATTTTTTTGGTTTGTCATTGCAGACAGCCTGATGCCGATCAATCAGGTTTCTAGGCAACGGGGGAGACTGGCTTTCTGCACACCTTCGGCTGCCCCGGAAGTGACATTTTCACGAACCAAATGAACTGGTTCGCAATCTGGGCAGTTTCATGCCAGTTCGTGGTTCATGGTTCATGAAACGCGATGAGCCACGAACTGCAACGAACCATCATTTTCCCAGTTCATCCCATTTCTTTACTGAAGAACACACCCTCAGTCCTGGTGAGAAAGGCAGGCTATAAATGAAGTAAATAAATGTTCAAGGGTGCTCAAAAAACGGTGAAGACTATCCCTTAAATACAATTTTTAAACTACAATAGAACAGATTAATCTTGTAACATGAGGATTTAGCAGGACTATTCCTTGTGGAGCAGCATCAGCCTAGAGCATACTAGATTTGAGAGCCACTGAGCCAGCCATCTTCTCTCTTCTTTGAGAAAGAGTAGAATAACAATATGATAGATAGAAAAGTGATACTTTGATGCTACAAAAGTAATTATCTGCTGCTATCATTTATTTTGAAATATTTATTTAGTGCAGACATTAGCTTAAGTGTTGTACAGAACAGAGAAGACTGCAACTTATGAAGCAAACAAGGTTATAGAAAAGGCCAGGAATTTGTGCAAGGGGTGGAAGTAACTGAGGTTGAAGTGACTGGGTTGCAATAGGAGCCTCCTCTGTGTTTTGTATTAATCCCTGTCTGAACCACATGGTATGTCCATTGCACCATAATTTATATCTCCGATTTTTGTTCAGAAATGGAATTATGGCTGTCATTGAACTGGAAGCAGACCAGGGGGAGTTGCATGTTGTGATGTGTTGTTTCTTATCTTTCCTTGGCAGGTCACTATGGAAAAGATTTTTATCGAAGTGGAGGTCCAGATTTCCATAATTTCATCTCCTCCGGGTTTGTCACATTAGGAAGAGGACACAGCAAGGGTACAGTGGAAACCATTTTTTGCTAAATAGAAAAGATGGGTTTAAGTACAATCTGTAACTTGGACGCTGGGCTATATGTGACAACAGTTAACGGTATTCGTGCAGAAAATACAGGTTTATGCTGGCACATGGTGTTGCAGGTCCAATAAAGTGCCATAGGCAGTCTTTCAAATCCTGCAGAGGGAGGAATGGCATGAGGGTCAGCAGAGGGTGCAGAATGGCAGGCAGGCAGGCTCTAGCTCTCGCTTGCTGTCTGACAGTTTGTGTAGCTCTGTGTTTTCCTGAGTGCATGGATTCAAACTGCCTGTCTTGCCTCTATATTTTCAACAAAACTAAAGGGGATAGGATGGAAAGGGAGATGCTGCTTTGGGAACATAGTGCACTCCTCTTATACTGTACATTTGTGCCACATGAACCAGTGACTGCCTCAGATTCAACTAACTGTTCGTACAAGGGTCTATGGGCCTATGGGCAAATCCATCAGAAACATCTCTTACACAAGCCCCGTTGAAATCAATGGGAGTTGCACAAGAGGTCAAAAGGTGCATAGCTTGCACAACTACGTATGTTTTTAAACTAGGTCAAAAGTATGTATGTTTTTAAACTAGGTCAAAATTACCTTATCCTTCAAAGCCAGTTTGATGATGGGTGGGTGTGTCCCTCTTCTTTTTGTGCACATCAATGGGAAGTAATTTGCTGCAGTGCTAAGGGCTTCTCTAGGAGTTGCTTTTTATTTGGGTTTTTTTTTGGTTTGTTTTACTTTCTGTTGCATCACATAGCTTTGGTCACTTGCACGAATCATCTGAAGATAATATTTTCTTTTCAGGTACTCTTTGTGGCTCACCTGTTCCACAAATACTGCCTGTTTGTAGTATTGTCTGATCATTATAAACTTCAGTGTAGGAGGGCAGCACTTCCATGATCTTTCTACATAGCATGTCACCAAAATAGTAGGTCTTTTAATCTCTTTTAGCTTTTCTTTTTTACAGTTTCAGTGGGATTTGTATAGGAGATGCTCCTTACAGATTGTGCCATAAGGTTACTGCTCACTTCTTATTCAAGGCATTGTCATTATAACAGGAGTGCAATGTATTTAGATATATTTCCCCCCAATATTATAAATATTTTATAAAGTGATTTCCTTAAGGGTCATATATTTTTGTGTGTCTACCTAATCTGTGAGAGATATAAAGATATATATGCACATATATATATAGATATATAAAATATACTGTACAAACCTGAAAACATGTCAGTATCCATATTCTGCACTGTGTTATGTTCTGTGTAACATCTTGTGTATACAGTACAATGCTGAGTGTGCTAATGTGGCGATGTGAATACCAAACTATACATACCATACCATCTAGCAGTCTTAGTGATGCCCACAGCTGATACGCAGGAGCATGTTGTTAACAGAGCCTCTAATGATGTCTGTTTGGGTGGGTTTCTAATGGTAACTGGGGTATGAGTTATTATTTTAAACTTTTCTTGTGCACATTCCATATTCAGACTGTTGAAGAGTGAGCTAACCTTCTTGAAAGACTTGAGAGGAGAGAGGGAGAGCTCTGTCTGTCATATACCATTTACTGATTCTAAGATACTATGACTTACCAGACTAGCTGACTTTCAAGTCTCTTCCAGGGTCAGCCTCACTCTGTGGCACACTTGCGCATTTATGGTGATCCGTACTGCTGGGCAGGCGCACACCACAATGATAATCCAACATTGTTTCCTGCTGACTCACTGTGAGACTATTGTACGTTTACATAGATGTATATGGAGATACTATTTCTATAGAAACAATGTACTGTATGTGGAGACATATTGTTCCGTATATCCATCATTGCTGTTGTTGTTTCCATGGATGTTCACCATTCACAAGTTGTAAAAAAAAAAAAAGACATTTCTTTTTCTGACGTTTCTTGCTGTTTAACCAAATGGAAGAAAACCTTCTTCACAAATGTCATCCAAAGCAGTGTGAGTTCTGTGGAACTGTCACAGAAGAACCAATATATGTGTGTATTGTTTGTGTTGTGTGTGTTCAAATAAAGTTTACTGAGGTGGAGGCAGAACACAAATTTGACAGTGCAGTGGATACGACACATGAACAAGGAACCACCCTTCAGACACAGGACTTGAAAAAATTTCCTCTGAGCCCACCCTTACAAAGATGAGGTTGGGGAGATACATGCTGAGATTGCAAGTAGAAGTGATGGAAGATTCAGACAATGATGAAAAGCACGAAGTTGGATATCCTTATATTCTTTGTAGACAAAATAGAGTTAGCCACTGTAGTCCTAAGGGAAGCTCCCCAAAACATCTTATATCCTAAGAACTTCAGCTTGTTACAATCAGAGTTGCTGTAACTATTTTGTTTGAAAGAATACCTTCAATCCTCCTAAACTCTTAGAAGCTTGGATCTTTCTCCAAGAAATATAGTTGTGGTTGGCAGGAAGAATACCAGATAAGTGACAGCAAACAGGTACAGCAAAAAAAGTGGTGAATGGGCTTTTGTTATCCAGCTTTATCCAACCTATTGCCAAACCTCACTGTTTAATTGGGAGCCTTTCTAAAATTGATTTTTATTCCAGAGTGCTGAATCTTCTATAGTAATGTAATTAATTATAGCTATTATTTCCTAACATTATTATTTTACCAAAAAAATAACCCTTTCAAATCCTGCAGACCAATAAAAAAGGTTTAAAATTATATCCTCCTTGTGGTCAAATAAGAGCTTGAATTTATTCTTTTAATACCCAATCTTAAACATGCTTACTTTACTTTAGAGCCAGTTTGATGTAGTGGTTAAGAGCAGAGGGACTCTAATCTGGGGAACTGGGTTTGATTCCCCACTCCTCCGCTTGAAGGCAGCTGGGTGACCTTGAGTCAGTCACAGCTCTCTCAGAGCCCTCTCAGCCCTGCCCACCTCACAGGGTGATTGTTGTGGGGATAATAATAACATACTTTGTAAACCGCTCTGAGCAGGTGTTAAGGGCGGTATCCTGTGTCCTGAAGGGCGGTATATAAATAGAATGTTGCTATTATTTTTTTTAAACAACTCATTTATTTGAGTTGAGTTGAAGTAAGTATGTTTCAGATTAAAGCCTCTATTTGATAATTTCTTAATGATTTTGGAAGTCAGGTTCATGTGCTTGAGCCGTGAGACTTGGCAAAGCTTCTTGCATAGCTGTGCCCAGCGCAACAATTTTGCATTCTGTGTCTGATTGGTCTGGCCTTTGTGATATTGGTTTAGCTGTTCAAATATTTAGAAATAAACATCCTTGCTTGTGAACTTCCCAGAAGCATTTGGCTGGCCACTGTTGGAGAAAGAATGTTAGACTAGACAGACCTTTTGTCTAATCTAGTACAGTGGTTCTTCTGCTCTCAACAGTTCTTTAATGTGTGTAAATTTCAAAAAGTTATTTGCAAATAAAGATTTAGAAATGCACATATCCCAGCCCATTGGTGAACACTGCTCTTTGCATGTGAGTGTCATAACTGTGTGTGTAAAGCGTTGGCTTGCTTTTTTTCTGATCTCATTGCTTTAGATGCTGTTATTGCAGGCATGTCTCTTGATATTTCGTCTGATTATTGTTGTATTGGCTCTAACATCTCAGTAATGTTACCTGTAGGCAGAGGTGGTTCTGTCTCAGCAAACTAACAGCAGCTTTAGGAAACAAGCTACCATCATTGCAATTGCCTGATATAACTCCCTCTGGAGAAATGCAGCTTCATGTTATGGCTTTATCCCAGGTGGCTTCTATTTAGCATTAATTTACTGTTTTTAGTGCTATGTTTAGTTAAGCAGAATGTCTGTGAATCTGTGTTAAGCATTTTCTTGCACTTTCTTCTGATAGCTATGCTCCAAGGGCTGAGTCAAGAGCTGATAAAAAATAGGGGTATATGACATACTAAATACCATGGATACCAAACAGATATATTCAGGGAGTTTATATTCCACAAGTGTCTTGTATGACACTCTGCTGGATGAGTCATCTCACACTGACATTTCAATCCAAAGATTTTTGCAAAGCATATTCTGTAAACTTTGAGTAGCAATATGTTCTTGTTGCAGTATAATTAAATGGGGACTTCTCATACTATGGGTCTGCTGGTGATTCAGGGTCTGCTTTGCACCAAGGACCTCCTTCTAGCTGCTGGGAAAAAGATGGCAATCACATCTAATCACATAATGACAACAACAGCCCACTCTGGGCACAATATTCCATTGCTTTATTCAGTTTGCTTGCACTGCTCTGTTAGCAAAGCATTGACATGAAATAAGTCTACAACATAACACACATTTCAGACTGCCATAGTAGAGACACGGCTCACCCTGCTCTGCCCAGTTTTTTCCTTACATGTATAAGGGGTAGGAGGGGGTAGGTATACTATAAGCATGTAATTCATATAGTGGTTGTCTTAAAGCCCTGTGCTGTACTAAACATTGGCAAAAAAAGAAACATGCATCACTCTGTGCATTAACTTGTCAAGCATGTATCCCATTTTCTCAGTTTAAAAATAAGGCAGTTTTATTTCTCAGTCTATAATGAATCCTAGGAACTGAGTGAACAAAAATCCTACACTGTTGACTTGAAGACATTCCAGTGCCAATCTGTTTTAAGTACCCTGGGACAAAGGGATTAAAAGCAGCCAAGGATAATGTATAGCATCTCTCTTTTAATGTCTGATTTTTAAATTTTGTTAGAGTTTATGGGTCTAGAGCCTGAAGAGTGGTATCAGTCATGCATTATTTGTGATGTACCAAACTGAATGCAGTCCTCTAATTATTTACTGTGGCTGCTGAGTTTGTTTGGCAACCTCCTGGCTTTTGCAGTCCCTGGTAAAAAGCAAAACTAGAAAGTTCATCAAGTTGTGGCAGAATGCTTTACATGTTTTACATGGCAAGTAGTCTGTGTTACCTTTTTTGGTCACAACTTGTTCAGATTTTTACCACAGCTTTGCTCATTCATATGCAAAATGGTCTGAAATAAACAGGACTGCGTGCTTATTAAGAAAGAGGGCTCTTCTTCCTCCTCATTTTTAATTTTTCCCAAAATGTTAGCAAAGCATTGACATGAAATAAATCTAAGCAATATTATGTGAATGAAAACACAGAGAGCAGAATGGATTGAGGTGGAAGAGCTGCTGTAGCATAGTGGTTAAATGTTGGGCTATGAATCAGCAATCTGCTGGTTCGAATCCCAATACTGCCATGAATTCACTAAGTGGCCTCCTCTCAGCTCCAGCTCCTCGGCTGCATTGTGGGTATAATAACAACACTGACTTCATTCACCACTGAGTGCGGCACTAATCTGTCTAAAACAGTGGTATACAAGTACAGTTGTTATTACTACTACTACTACTACTACTATTACTACATCTGGAGAGGAGAGAGAGATGAAGACAGGTGAACAGGGAAAAGATAAGAGACGGGGATAGGGATGATGAGGCAAAAATTCCACATGTTGTGCATGTGGTAGCCTTCATTCTGTGGAATTCAAAGGAATAAACATAACTGGGCGCAAGTGAAAAGTTACATTAGATATTAAATGTAACTTTGAAATGTTTGTGTGTCGACCTATATCGTCTCTGATACACACATCCTATTATTTTCAATATGTGGTGGCTAATTTGGTGAATTACTTACAGTGCCCCATGCAGAAATGTATTTTTTTTAAAACCTGCTAATCTAGGATGAGGGCTTTTTTCTTCAGGTTATCCAGCAAACTTTTCAGAACCATGGACTTCCCATCCCTTATGTTCCTTGTTCCATCCTTTCCCTCAGTGCTGTCCATGGTCCTGATATCATCATCCAAAATTGAAGATTTTTCCTGGTAGTCTGTCTTCCAAATTCAGTATCGACTGCTTCTCCACTGTACCTGTAATAAAATAAATCAACTAAAAACTACTGGTTAGATGTTCATCTATAAAAATACATGTATGCTTGTGTATCCCCCTTTATTTAAGTTCCCAGAATCTTCAAGGGGTGTGATAAGGATCTCCTCCTATTGTGTAACTTCATGAAATGCCCCTATGCCCTCAGATGACTGGTTCATTAAACAGTTAATGTGCTGCCAGTTAGATGTGATTAAGGAAAGCTGGAAGGCACATAGTCTCATAGCAGCAGCCAGAGTTCTCCATGAATAAGCAATGCAAAAATTGAGGTCTTGGCATGTTGGCTCCTAGTTATCATTAACACTTGTTAGCAAGATCGCATTGGCATGGGGTGTTCAAATTGCAGCCATCTGCATCCCAGTGAATCAGTTTATGTCACTCTGGATAATATCCATTCACTGTGATGGCATACAGAATTCTCTGTTTACAGGGCCTATTGTACTCTGATTTCTAATTGACACTGATCCATATTCTGCTGCCAATAGTATATGTTACAAACAGGGTGGATAGGACAGAGAGGACTAGTTCGTGGTTTATGGCAGGTGAGTATAACTGAAAGATTCCAGTACAGCAAGAAATATTTCATCTCTCGCAATTTATACATGGGAATTTGTTTATCTGCACTGTCAGAAAAGCTTTGCTCAGCATGGGCCAGTAGGAAGAAGACAGAAGGGAAAAGCAATCTAAGTGAATAACTAGCAGAGACACCATAAGGATACTTGGAGCTGAAGAAGTGCTCCCATGAGCTCATTGCAGTAAGCGGGGGAAGATTTGACATAGAAAGAAAGAAATCACCACTTTTATTTATATTTCTATGCAATCATATACCATATACTGTCAATAAGAATATATCCAATGCAGTGATATATGGTAGAGTTATATTTTTCATACACTCAGGACATAAAACTTGAAAAAGTTAGTGTAACTGGGAAATAGAATGTTCACTAATCCTAAAACTACACTTATTACTGAGTCCAGTAGCACCTTTAAGACTAACCAACTTTACTGTAGCATAAGCTTTCGAGAATCACAATTCTTTTCGTCAGATGCAGTTGTTTGAAGTTGGAAAAGTTTGAAGTTGGAAAAGAAGAAGCAATGTTGGTCATTAGGGTGCAGGCAGCAGCTAAGTTGCCACTGGGTGAGTCTTATAAATAAAGGACACCTGACAAACACTTGATAGTGGGGACAGTGAGGCATTGAGATGTAAGAGGCATACCCATGACTTCCAGAAATATATCAGAGAGGCCAAATGAGTTATTGGGATAGGCCATCACAAGAACACAACCTATTTTCAGATGACAAATTCAAGTGTGCGTACAATGAAGAGCCTGAGTATAGTTAAAAGACAGACAGACAGACAGACAGACAGACAGACAGACAGACAGACAGACAGACAGACAGACAGACAGACAGACAGTGTGGAATTATTGGGATGGAAGCTTCTAAGGAATCAGTGTCACAAACACATACTTAAAATTAACCATTAATTACCATCTGGTCAAACATAAAAATGTATCACAATCATATGCAGAGTTACTTGACTTTAAGCCCATTGAAGTCAGCTGGCTTAGAGCAGAACCACAAGTGACAAAAGGCACAGATTGGACACTTGTCAGCTTCCCTCAAGTTTTGATGGGAAATGTAGGCATCCTAGTCTTGCAGCTTGGCTCTCTGACTGCTGTCCAATGGACTTTTCAACTGTCACTTGTCCAACATTCCGCCAAGCTGCCTACATTTCCCATCAAAACTTGAGGGAAGCTGACAAGTGTCCAATCTGTGCCTTTTGTCACTTGTAGTTCTGCTCTTAGAAGGGTGTAACACTGTTTAGGATTCACTAGTAGTCTACTAAGATATAAATTACATGCATTTTTAAAGGGCAAGCAAGTCATCCAGCTCATATTATGAGGGTGTGAATAAATTTGACTGTAGGTGGTCCAAGGGATATTGCATATTTCTTTATCTTTCAATGACTAGGACTTTCTTTAAAATGTGAAAATGTCACACTATAAAAGATAGCATTCTGTTTTGGGTCAGATGCTAGTTAAAAGTCAGGAAACAGAGAGTAGGTATAAAGGTCAGTTCTCAAAATGAAGGGTATGTATAGTCTGATGTCCACGACATCTTTTCCCAAAGGGATCTGGGAAAGAAAGTGTTTTTTACCAAATAAATACCAACATTTGTGAAAGAAACCTGTAGCCAGCTATGTATAACTTAACCTGTATTTATTTAGATAATTTAACTGCTTCATCTCCAGAGACCTGCTCATTGTAGCTCAAAAATAAAAACATTGCAACAAAATTATAAAAACAAAAAATTATGAATAATGAAAAGCCGTAAAAATAATCCAAGCACATAAAACAACATAAAAACATTCTGCAGTCTAACACGATATCATAAAACAGCTCTCAGGCTAGAAGCAGACCATAAAAATTGCTAAAAAGGGAAGCCCTCAGTTTAAAATCCTGGTTAAAAAGAAACATTTTGGCCAAGGAACCTCAAGGGGAAAGGCATTCCAAAAGTGAAGAGCCACCACTAAAAAGACCCATCTTTATTCACGGCATGCCTTATTTCTACAGTCAGGGGGGGCAGACAGCAGGGCTTAATTGAATGGGCTGGACAGTATGGGAGGAGGCAGTCCTTCTAGTACCTCCCCCTCAAGCTATTTAGCGCCTTAAGAACTGGCACTTTGAATTTGGCCTGGAAAAAATAGGCACCCAATGGAAATCTTTCAGCACAAAGGTGATACAATGCCTGTATCTAGGCCTGAGCAATAGCCTGACCATCCAGTTAATGATAGCGCTACATAAAGTGCATTACAGTAATCACTATGAAGAGTTACAAAAAGACCTCATAGGCTGATCTTGGAAAGAGGGTGATAAAATGGTAGGTGAACTGTCTGCAATGATGTCAAGTGTAGACTGGGGCTGTGGGCAAGTGCCCTGAAATCCAAATCGGAAGGGTACATTCTCTGACTCAGGATCAGTGGAGTCAGCAAGTTGAGCTGGAGGAGCTGGAAGATGCAAACAGAATGTTGACCGGACAGAGACTGAAGATCAGGCTCTTAGACACACCTGGCAAATTCAAAGGCTTTGTCCTGCTGGCCCAGGGCCGGATCTACGGTTGCCGGCGCCCAGGGCAACCGAAGATTGGCTACTCGCACGCGCTCCTGACACTACATGATGACATCACTTCCATGACGTCATCATGCAGGGCGGCGCGTGCCACCCCGCAGCAAGCCGGCCATCCCCTGTCTTGTGGGGCTGGTGAATGGCACGGGCGGCCTCCCAGCCACCCGCACTGCCTTTTGCCTACCTCGCAGAGCAGGTTGTGCACGGCAAGAGTGCCCCATCCTGCTGCCTGTGTGCTCCCGAGGCTGGCAGCTGTGCCCGGCGCCCCCTCTTTGGCGGCGCCGGGGGCAGACTACCCCCCCTGCCCCCCCATCGATCCAGCCCTGTGCTGGCCTGCTCTTATTTTATGCCTTTCCACTCTGTCCCTGAAGAGAGTTCTGAGACCGACACTATGATCATCAGGCTAAATAGCAGCCTTAGATCCTCATGCTCCCAGACTGAGTTCCTTAAAGTTGATGCCCAGTATGAAACAACACACAATGGAAAAATGATCCCAGTTCAACTTTGGTGCTGAATTCGCTTTCAGTCCTTCTATAAGGAGATCTTGGGATCTTTGTGGAATTCTTCCTGAAATGTCAGCTGAATGTGCTATATGAATAGAATAGAATGATATGGTTTACAATGAAAGAAACAGATAGTCGTGTTTATTTATTTTAAAGACTTCTCAACATAAAAACAACTAATCTAAGGCCAATTCAGTCATTAAAAGTCAATAGGCTGAATTCCAAGGCAGAAGTTCATGGAAGCAGTTTTTACCACCTTCCCCCAAAGCCCTATGAAAAGTGACAGCTAACGATCCAGGGACCCTCCAAAACAGTGTGCCATATGGCATGGGTGCTATAGCAAAAGTGAGCATCTGCTAAAATTGCCCCCCCCCTCAGCCCTTTCCAAAGCAAGTTCTTACAGCTCAAATTCCTCTTGCATGGGAGGGGGTGGGGAGGGATGATTTTGGCCAGTTCGCTTCCTGCTGCAGCCACATCGCATACTATTCTGGAGGGCCCCTTGTCACTTATTAGCCACCTCTGAAGAGCCTCTAGGTGAAAGGGGAAGTGGTAAAACTCACATGAACTTGCGTCATTCACAGAAGCCTTGGTTCCATCCCATGATAAAGTAAACCAGCAATATGGCAGCAGAAGAAACAGCACAGTTGCCAGACACTTGAGCAAATAAAATGGTTTTAATTTGCTCCTAATGACAAAAGAGACTGTACCAAACATGTCTGGGGGGGGGGGCTGTTCCATAGATTAGGAGCCACCATTATGAGAAAAATAGTATGAGATGTCATAGTGTTCTGTATAAATAAATGGTGCATTAATGTCTTGGATACTGTATTTTAAAGAACATAATAAAAGCAGAAAATAATCATAAAATTATCAGGGGCTTGGATTATCTTTCATATGAACAAAAAAACCCCAGTGCAATCCTAACCAGAGTTACATCTTTCTAACACTGCAATCCTAAGAATACCCTGGGAATACGCCCCATTAAATAGACTTGAGTAGGATCCTGAGTAGACCTGCTTACATTTGCTCTCTAAACCAAGTTGAAGCCAATGAGCTTAGAAAGGTGGGATCTTCTTAAGAATGAACTGCTAGGCTGCAACGCTTTATGCACTTCCCTGTCCCCCGCTTTGTTGCAAAGATATAGGGGGAAAGCATATCTCCTCAATGAAAGGAGCTAAAGAGATTTTTAATCATGAAAGCTGGGAATTTAGAGAACCTGATATACAGATTGCTATATCATTATAAAGACATAATAATATTCATTAACTATTTTTTAAAAGGTGTTGTGGTGTGGGGAGTTGGCTGCTGCCAGAGGACTGGGGCAGGGAATCTATGGGGCAACCTACTATGTGGAAAGCACCACAGAAATTAATGTATGACAACTATGCAGCATAATGTTGATTGTGTTTAAGTACATTGAAATTAACAGTCTTTGCTGGGTTGTGTCTTGTTTAAAACAAGAGAAAACTGTTCCTACAGTAGGCTTATGAATATTACAGCATTATTAATTTTGGTGGCAAATGAAACTAAAGATATAAAAAGACTCATAAAAGAAAAGGATATCAGTGAGTTTTCAGCAGTATACTTATGGCACCCATTTAATACTCAAGAGTGTTACCGTTTAAACTAGTAAAGAGTCCAGTAGCATCTTTAAGACTAACCAACTTTATTGTAGCATAAGCTTTCGAGAACCACAGCTCTCTTCATCAGATGCAGAGAACTTTGGTTCTCAAAAGCTTATGCTACAATAAAGTTGGTTGTCTTAAAGATGCTACTGGACTCTTTATTATTTTGCATCTACAGACTAACACGGCTGACTCCTCTGGATCAATGACCATTTAAACTGCAAGTGAAAGGAAATGGATGGTAAGGAATGGAGTACTTTGGCACTGCCCTCATACTTTGCCATATATATAAATTGTTCTTATGTTAACCTCAAGACACTAGCAGAATGCCATATCATGTGGACTATGTCAAGAATTGGCTACAATGAACTTCCCAAGCAAATGTCCATCAGCTATCCCTTCTCCAGCCCATTTTTCCTATATATAATGTTATCTCACATATCCAGTAACTGAAAAAAACACACAACTACCCCAGAGACAGGTTGACTAGTACATGTTCATGCTCACCTTACTTTCATCAGAATCAGAATTTGCACTCACTCACCTGCCTGCACTTTGGACAACAGGAGTCTCCTGTTGAAACCATATAATTTGTCACAATGAATAAAGAGCTCATTAATACTGATGCAACTGGCACTAATTGATGAGCAGATGTGCAAGTCCTGTGGGCTTGAGAAGAAGATACTGAGGCTAAGCAGTTGACTTTTCATAGTTAAAGCTGTGCCATGTGCTACTGCCAGGTTGTACATCTGGGTCTTTAAGACATTTTTTGTCACTGTCTTCTGTCTGTGACTTTATTTGTAACAGCATTTTTGCAGCAACTTATTCTACCCTAATGAATTCCTCTTTCTTTGCCTTGTGCATTATGACAAAATAAACCACAGTGCTCAAATGAAAAGGAAGCTTATTATTGAATGCCCTTTCTGAGGGAGAACGTTGACAACTACATGACTGTGGTTTGGCAGTGAACTTTAAGGGTGGGAATCATTGTACTGCTTACATGTGTGAACAGGGCAACTTGTACATTCTTTTTGGACTGGTTGCTTTTTCAATATGTATTGTCTGGTATTAGGGCACATATATGAACCTGTCATTTCCAGTAGTGCACCCATTTAAGTTTCCTAAAACTGGTGCTTTGCCTACAGAGGATTTCAAGAGAAATTCAGTATTCTAAAAGGGGGAAAATATCTATTCCATTTTCTAGGCTTCGTTTACAATAAAGTCTAATTGGATCTTACAGATCATCAATCTAGATATTATAGAGTCATTGAAACTTTATGGCCTGGGAGTAATCTGAAAGTTGCCCAAGACAAGTCTTATAGCTGAGCTAAGGCACTTTGCAGCCAATACATCTATCAAACTAGCCAGTAATTGTTCAAATGATAATATATTGAACAGGTAACAAAATGAGCAAGATGCCATACTCTTCCGGTGCATATAGGGAAAAGGAACAAATTTATTAAGAAGCAAACACAGAAAAGCATTTCAAGAAAGTGAGCCATGTGTCACATATTTTAAAGTAAAATCATTGGTTTGTTTTCTGCCCTTCCACTGAGAGTGGCTCAGAGCATATTTTTAAATAAACCTTCTGTATGGTAGGGTAAACTGAAACATAATGACTTGCTAAAGAACTAGTGCACTTCATTGAGAAGGATATGAATCTTGGTTTCCCATGTCCAAATATGTATAACATTCTACATTGGTGCCTCGTGGTCCATCTGGAAAATCAGCAGCTAACATTCAGAAATATACAACCTCCAGACAAATATAATAGAAATTTATGGACTTATCCTACATCAATTTGTCTAATCCCCTTTTAAAGTAATCTAAGCCAGTGGTAATCTGGCAGCTAGTTCCACAGTTCCACAAGCAAATTGTGTATTGTGTGAAGAAGTACATTGGGTGGCCCCAAGTTCAAGTATTTGAGGAGAGGAACAAAACATTCTTTCCATCTTTCCAGATCATGCGTAATGTTTAGTAGACCTTGCTGAAAGTTTTCAAGCAGAACTTGGATAGCAGGATTTCCTGCATTAATCAAGGTGATGGAGTGGATGCCCGTAGAGTCCTCTTCAACTCTTAACCCCTCCCCCTTAGAGTTTCTGCCATCAAGAGCACCTCGCCCAAAGTAGTTTTTCTCTGGGGGAAAATGAGTTTGTGTGCAACGCTTCCTTATTCTCAAGAAAGTAAGAGGATCCTAGAACTCTTCCTCCAAGCAGCAGTCAGTCACACATGGGTAAACACAGGCAGCATCCAAGGTACAACTCCCCCCCCCATCCCCAAAATCAATAGAACCTAATGCTGAATTCAGTAGTTTATAGCTATTCCAGATGCGTGTCTTCCCTATTTACATCTTAAAGGCAGAAATAAGGAATGAAAGTGAAATATACTCAATGCATTTGTTTTCATTGGTTGCTAAACCATCCCACACAATTTATTTCCAACCCTTAACAACATTAATGATGCTTCCCATCATGGTTTCATCAGTAACATCTTCTTGTTTCTATTATCCTGGCTACAAACAAATTATTGAATAAATTTTCCACCGGAATTATCCTTAAGGAACTCTACTAATTACTTCTCTCTTGCCTGAATTTGAGTATTGCTCTTTAACAAGCCTCTTATTTATTTAAAATTGATTTACTGAATTCTGCCTTTCCTCCAAGCATATATGGTATCATCTCTCCTTACCCTCTTATTCATATTATTATTTCAGTTGTAGATAGGTATTGATTTAGAGAGAAAGGAGGGAGGTAAGAAAAGAGAGATGAGATAAAATGTTTATGTCAAAAGGGACTAAGAAGTTATCCCGTCCAAAATTATGCTGCAAAACAAGACCATCCACCCACAAGCTTTGACAGATGGCCAGGGATGTGAGGGATGGCCAGACGGTACTGCAGCTCTAATTTTCATGATTCCTGCCCCTCTCCGTACAAGTTTGGAAGTAGGCTATTTCTAACTGAAGAGCATTTCTCCCAGAGCAAAATGGGAGGACTCCCTCTCACGTCAAAAGCAGCATAGCTGTTCACGCACTGCTTTGGGGTACTACTTGCCAAGCTGATAAACATGGCAAGTTTCCCTCCAGCTAATCTTGCTCTGAAAGGAGCCTATCAAATGAGCAGAAAGATAATAAGTACGTTGTGTGCTACCAGTCCAAAATCAGGTAGTGACATTGCATTGTCACTGACCTGGTAGGAACCTCTTTTTTGCTGGGTTCTTCATCCAGAAGGAGAAACATCGTGGAGGCTTCATGTTTGGTCAGGGTTGCTATTATTCAAGGAGCTTGGCAGGGTAGAGTCTGGCTGCCCATCCTGAAAAAGATGGTCATTGCTGATGCATGCATTAAAAACCACAGAGGACAGTGGCATTACAAAAAAGTGCTTACATAGAAAGTCACTCCTATAATCACTGCCAATTTGAACAGAGGGGAAGAGGGATTCTTTCCCAGTTCCAAATATTGTGAAAATCAGTTCAGCCTGTGAGCATGGGGGGAATCAAATAATCAAACAATGCTAGGGGAAATGTTATTGGTGTAATTTCTGTGCCACTAAATACCCTATGAAAGTGCTTGCTGCTCTACTGAAAGTGGGGGGCACCTCTCCCAGATCTCAGTATGCCAGGTGAGCTATCCTGAAACAGAAAAGCAACCATTTGGACCAGTGAATATGGAATGACCAGCACTGAAAGCTGAAATTCCCACAACAGGAACAAACATGCCAGCCCATAGCTGAAACTTACATAAACTGTAATCAAGAGAAAACATGTTCCTACCTGTACAGATGGGATTGGTATTTTCCTGTCCCTGTCTCCAGCACTTCCATTTTTGCAACAAATTGCTCTGTGGGAAGCTGACTGTAGTTTGTCTTTTGTATTGTGACACTGCAAAGATGCCCCACAGAGGATCTTTTTAGTACCCTGGTTGTGGCTCATGTTTTGTCAACTGGAGTGTAAGGCTTCCAAATCTGTTGTATTTCTACACTATAGAGCTATATCATAGCTCATCATAGAACATCATGAATCACATGTATAGGTATCACATATGAATTCATATCTAAAGGAGGTGTGGCAGATAACTGACTGTACAGTGGATCTTCTGGTCTCCTGCAGCTGTGTGAATAACTTGAGAGCCTTTTGTCAAATCTTGTACATTAAGGCTCTTTGCCTTGTCATCATATAAATAATTAGGTGTTCCTCAGACTGAGTGCATGTAAAGATTTTACAACTTTTCATAATACGAGGCCAGTTAACCAGTTACCTCATTCAGAAACAGATCAGTCACTTATGTCACTGAGAGCTAAGCTACAAGTGTGCCTGACACAGGTTGGACACTTGTCAGCTTCCCTCAAGGTTTGATGGGAAATGTAGGCATCCTGGTCTTGCAGCTGTAATGGAGAGCCAAGCTGTAAAACCAGGACGCCTACATTTCCCATCAAAACTTGAGGGAAGCTGACAAGTGTCCAACCTGTGTAAGGCATCACTTGTAGCTTGGCTCTCAACCTTTTTTAGTCAATTGTGCTTAAGAAATTGGTTGGGACCCATCTCTATCATTAGCCACCTCCACAACTGGCTGTACACTTGTCCATGGTGCATTTTGTTCTGATACATCAGTTGGATGGTTCACAGCTGTCGTTGAAACACAGTCGTTAAACACAAATTGTTAGGGAGTGGGCTAGGACAGAAGGATTGGAGCATTAACAATTCCTAGGTGTTTTGTAGAGATGCTGTGTAGTTTTTTTAAGACTGTTCACCTCTGTTGAAACAGACTTTCTATGGTGATGTTCAGGTGAGAGCCGTAATTCCCACCTACCCCCTCTGGCTAACAAAGAAGATGTAGGGAAAAACCACGCAAAGGTGGGAGCTTTGATGCTACTTTGCTCAACTTTGCTGAATATAAATATAAATAAATAAATAAAATTTATTTATTTATGTCATTTATAGTCTACCTTTCTCACTGAGACTCAAGGCGGATTACACAGTATGAGATTAGTATAATCATTATCAAGTACATTTCCACACCATATCAAGGATATTTCCATAAACAATGCCATAGAAAAAGGCATAGCAATAGCAAGAATCTGCCTCTCCTTCTACTCTGTATTGAAATAGTGAAACAGAACATAATCAATTCTAGGACTGACATTAGACAACATGAAGCACAGGTAGTACATAGGAGTACATATTTAAAGCAACAGATACTATGTAAGACAACATAGCGGTGAAGTGACCCTGAAATGGGGAAAGTCAGATCTGTATTGGTCACATTCTTCAAATATGTGTTTTATTGAACTCTCATATTTTCTGTTTCTGAGAATCAGTCCTCCTCTTACAAGATTTTGGTTTAATCTTATGTGAACACTTAGGGTTCACATAAGATTGTGCCATTACAATACATACACTGTTGCTTCTATATTGTAAGATTTGTATGTATCACCATTTGTTAATGGTCAGGTGAAACTCAGTTTGCAGAACAGATAGTTCGGTATCAATATTTGTCTATGTTATTTATCATCCGCCTTTCTCACGGAAATTCAGGGTGGAGTACACATAGTCAAATTGAATGAACTAGGAGGATCTTAAGGTGTCATTTTGTCAAAGCAGCAGCAGCTCTCTGTTGAAAGTTTTTCCACCTCTATAGGACGGAGGGTGATTTTTGCCTATTTCCCCCCCCCCCCAGCTGCAGATTCCCAGTTTGGTCCACACACTGTTCCTTTGGATCCACTGACCCGTAGGAGTGCAACTGTGGGGATACAGAATGCTGCAGTAAGATGAGGAAGCAGGGAAATTTCCTTCCTCTAGTGCAACTCTGCTTGTGCTGCATAGTCTCCAAGATAACTATGTATGTGAGTCAGATGTTCGCCCACCAATGTGTTTTCTTCCTTCTTCCTCAAAGCAAAAAGACAGTGCTGGCTTTCCTTAGTCTCATTGGAACAGGGGGTGCCTCAGAAGAACCCAGGAGGCATCACTTCTATTTTCTTCAGGAAGCACCACTTGGAAACATCTGCCTCCACTGTACAAAAACACCTGGCTTGGAAATTCCCAACATTTTTGTGATTGGCACCAGCACCCATAGCAGCCAGTGGTGCCTAATAACTTTTCTCAAAATTTCAGAAGTGCCCACAGGACCAACAAAGTTAAAGACTCCTGTATTACGAGACTCCAAACATCTACATGTTCCAACATTTCCTCAGTGATTGCTCCACATACATTGTTTGCAAACTAATACTGAAAGTTAGAACGGTCTCCGTAAGCATTAATATAGTATCCACACATGCATTATCTCATGGAATAAGAGAAATCTTAAAAAGACTACCTTATGGGATGATAAACTGCAATATCTGTGCTAATCCACCTATAATCCTCCCCTGAACAAGAAGAGCATTCCCTGGATTGGAACATTAAGGTAAAAACTAGGAAGATGAACATTGCACTTTCCATTTGCCAAACATCCTTACAAACCTGCAAAACTTGTGCTATCTCATCTATTCCTGTGGCTATGATGGGTGAAAGTACTCCTGTCTCTCACTTTGGAAAGAATGAGGTTCTTTTGGTCCACAGTTTGCAGTAAGTGAAAATAAAAAGTCACAGTTGTTAAATATCACATAATGGAAATGAAGAGACTGGGGGCATGGAATGCAGAGGGACTGCACTTCAGAGGCACAGTAGCCGTTGAGCCATTCAGACACAAGACCCTCACTGTTCAACATTAGTTTATGTTTTGAATGTGCACTACTAACCTCACACCACATAACTGTGTGCTACTCATCCACACCCAGCATGCCAATAGGTCCAGATTGGGAAATTCCTGGAGATTTGGGGGTGGAGCTTGGAGAAGGCAGGGGTTGGGGAAGAAAGTGACCTCAGCAGGGTATAATGCCATACAGTCCACCCTCCAACGCAGCCATTTTCTCCGGGGCAACTGTACTGTATGGCCTGAAGATCAGTTATAATTCCAGAAGATCTCCTGCCATCACCTGGATGCTGGCAACCCTAGCGTGCTCTCAGCAGCAGAAAGCAGCTTCTCGGTTAGGTGGATTTTTTCAGTGCATAAAGGCCAAGAGAGGGTTTTGCCAGATTTCAGGCACTAGCCTTTCAGTCCCTGCAGAAGCAGCCACTTCTGTCATCTCTGCAAACAGAGTGGGAGCCCCTTTTGCTCATCAGTTTTCCTTTTCTGAGTTGTTACTTTAAAAAGACCATGGTAAACATTTCAAAGTAGTAGAGATTGGGTGAGGTTGAAGGGCAAAACCCTACAATGAGATCAAAAGTCTTGTTGTCACACACATACACCCAACATAAAAACAAATCCTTTCTGTCATTCAGAGAACAGGCCATGGTTACAAGGGATGGTGGGGAGGCATGATGTCTCCAAACTTGTATTGTGGGTAGCAGGCTGATGAAAGGATGAGGCAGCTGTGCTATCAGGTAACAGTGACAGACTAGATGGTAATGGGGTATCACACTGTGGAGCTACAATGCAAGGTCATATATGCCTTCTCATTGACAGGAAGATACATGATGAGACACTGCACCAGGGTTTTGGGGTTGTTGTTATTGAACAGGGGGTGTTCATAAAGGAGAAGATTGCATCCTGGAGTCATAAATATCACCAAGTGCAGTACAAGCCCTGGGGATTAAAAAAGCTCAATATATTCACACGCACAAAATCTTGCCTTGCATGAAAACTATCATGCTTCTTTTTCCATCACATTCTTCTCTTAGATAAGCTAAATATTTCTAGTTCTTTTCTCCTTTTCTCATAGGTAATACCAATTTTACATTATTAAGCATCTTTATGGTTGATATCTGAATCCTCCTCCATTTACATAAAACCTGCTCAAAATATGGTAATAAAAATTGGACACAAACTTCTAGCATTTGTGTTTTTTGTTGTTCCGGTGTCATGCTATTGATTTTTTACTCGATTATTACTCCCTCTAATCCCTAAAGCCTTCTCAGGAACCTTAGAAAATAGTTTTGCTCCTTTTTGTGGTTTCTGCATTTGAATTTTTCTTTCCATTTTCATTTATCATTCTTCAATTGTATTCTGTGGCATATAACACAGTTGCTTCAGTAGCATTAATAATATTTTCTTCTGTAGTGTTTGCATTTCCTGCGCATTAGATAAGGATAATCTCCACCTTCATCCAAATTATTAATGAAAATGTTAAATAGTATTGGATTTATGACAAATAAATGTAGAAACCATATTTTACAGATGTCCATATTGGATCAGAATAACAATCTTATTATGAGGATGGAAAGGCAACTACCATGGTCAAGTAACGTGGTTATGGTCAAAACCTATCCCTGTCCACCAAATCTAACATGGCCCAAGAAGAAGATAGGAAATGCTTCCTTATGCCTAACCTTCATTCTTTCATTCCCCCCTCCACCCAGAACCTATTTTTTGAGGGGAAGTGGGGATATTGGAGCCCTGGAATTGCACACAGAAGGTAAAGTACCCTTGTGGTGTTCCTGGGGGAGGGTCTCGGTTGCTCATGATTGGGATGGTGGCATGAATGTGCCACCACCATAGAGGTGGCATATACATAAGTGAATAAAGAATTTTTATTCACCCCTGTTCCCAACAAGCTCGGAATGGTATGCATGGGTCTTCCCTCGAATCATGATAATGACCACATGAACTAGGTCAGGCTGAGAGAATGACTACCCCAAGATAATTCCATGGTAAGTAGGGATTTGAAGTTGGCTTTCTCGAGACCTACTGCTACGATTGTAACCACAACACTTTACTGGCTTTCACCACACTGGTGCACCTACCACAACATGGTTCTTTAGTTTACAGTCTCCAGCAAGTGGCAGTTATTCCCTCATATAGGAGAAAAGATGATAGGATGCATCGTGAGTTAAAATGTTCTAATCGATGAGTAACAGCCCCTACTTCCTGGTCGATGTCCCTGTTTCATCTTTATTTTTTGCTTTTTGAGGTAGTCTATTACAATGTTGTTAGTGTGGATTGCTAGAATTGTTTTTCTTTGAGGTTCAATCCTCTCTTCTGATCTCTAGCAGTTAAATCTTGTATTTTCTCTCTAGTGCACATGCTATAGGCACATTAACAATAAGGCACTATGTAGCAGAGATGTACATTCAGATTTAACTAATAAAAACCTGAACAAAAATACCCTGTAAATTAATATTGTTGTTATAACTAATCCCAACAGTCATATTTGGCTCCAGCTGTTATTCTAGGATCTCACTGTAGGACTAGAAAAAGATCAGAGGAAGGAGAGAGAGAGAGAGAGAGAGAGAGAGAAAGTCTACAGATATGAAACTGTTAGAGATGTTTCCCAATAGAGCTGAATACAGGTCTCTCCGAAGAGGATTTGGTTAATAGGACTTTCTTTCTAAAACTTTTGTGCCAATCATATTGCTTGCTCACTGATATGGGGAAGTTTGATTCTATGAAAGCAGCAGGAACTCATGTTTACTTGCAATTCTGTTCTTCCTAGTTCTGCACTTGGTAGGGGCAAATACTGTGCTTGCATAGTTTGGTATACAGCCAGGCACTATTGCAGATTGGGGGTTGCAAATTTTATTCTTGTCCCCTTTGGTAATTGGTGGCACTGCTGTTAACCATACAGAGGCAAATGTTATGGTTGCTCACATTGGCTTGCATGCAGGCAGTACAACCAGCTTGGAGAGCCTGAAGGTGAATACTACATCACTCACTTGAATGCCAGACATCATCTTCTGTGCTGTCTTAATGTGTGTCATGACAATCAGTAGCACAAAAGAGACAGAGAGAAGGTCAAACCATATGAAACATAATAGTTCCGTGATATGAGCGATCAGAAATCTCTCCACATCTTTGATGTTTCTTAAAAGTAGCTGGGAAATCATAGAGTGGCTTTTTCCCATGCAATTTCTCCAAGAAAAATCATCTCCCTTAGTTGCTAATAACCCTGGAAAAATTACTTGAAACCTCTCTTTCATAGCTAAAATGTGGGATATTTATTTTTAAACAAAAATGGAGTGGCGTGGGATCTAGGAGCTAAACCCAGTTCCCTCCAGCATCTTACCTCTTCATGCTCCATTTCTTTCAAGCACCAGGTAAAACATGGGAAGGGGCAGAGTTTAGTTCCCCTTGTCCACACGGTTCCTGCTGTTTAAAAAGAGGTCCTCCCAGTGACCCTTTAGATTTGAATTGGTTGACTCATACATGAATATTCATTTATGCCCACTAGTTGCTAAACATCTCTGCCTGTTCCTATTCTGCAGATGGGAATTTTCATTACTTACAAAAAGAGGATGCTTAAAATTTTTACAGGAAGAAGTGAGGGGTACAATCCCTGAGAATTATATCCGAATTGAATGGGAGGGAAAATTATAGCAGAGAATGTGTTTCCCACTGACAGCAATAGAAATGAATGACAAATAACATAAAGACATTAACAGGTGTAATGTCAAAAATAAAGAAAAAGAATAAAAATTAAAATGACCCCCCCCCTCTCCTCCCCCAGAAAACCTTTGACCATCAACACAGTGCCCAGCCTACCATTTTACATACTGCAGCTGCTAGGACCCAGGCTGGCTGTTGATAACGTATTGCAGGACAATAATGTTTTTCTAGCGTATCTTTAATCCAAAGAACAAACAGCCTCTTGGCTTTTCATCACTGTAGGAGGACATTTTGTGCACAATAAATGAACAGAGTGTACAGCAGATAGAGTAGAGCCTTCAGCCATATGGAACGATGGAACAGCATGAAATGAGAACTGGGTTAGTACAAGTATGTCCGGTTTTCATGAATGATATTTTTGGAGAGATTTCCTGGGCGGAGGCTAAATATGTTTCCTCCTCCTGCTGACTCCAGCCATTAAAAATCAAGCTTCCCCTATCAGAGATGCCCCACCCTAGGTTCTGTTTCTTGTGACAGAATGATAACAGATTGGAGTGGTGTGCTGAGAATTTGCATTTATATTTAAAAATATTTTCCACGCACAGAAAGGTCTTTAGTTTGGAAGCTAAACTCTTAGTACCAATCAATGCAATTTTCACAATTCTAAAGAAATGCTGGGTTTCCCTCTAAACTACTATTTTCCAGCATGCTATATTATCTATCGTCACATAATTCACTTGCAATATGTTCAGCATTCTCAAAAAGATGACATGAACGTACTTCTGCAACCCAGTCTTGTGCTTGTTTATGCAGATGTTCCACTGAGTCCAATAGAACTTTCTCCCAACTAAGTGTGCAAAATATTACAATATTAAGGGTGGTTTTTTTAATTGAAAGGAATTGCCATAAACGGTATGCATTTATTTTGATTCATCACCACATCTCTTTGGTCTGATTCATCCCATACTGCAAAACCAATAATGTTTTTTACACAAATTGAAGGAAACTGAATGCCTATAGAACTAGGAGAGCATATAAATCTCCTAAACTAAAAACATTAAACAATGAAATTTGGGTAGCCTCCTCCCATCTATATGTGTTCAATCTACAGTGAAAACATACTGTGTGCATGCACAAACTACATGTCTATACAGTCCGTCTGCAAATCAGAAACCCCTGCTAAAATCAGGTTTGCAAACCATGCTGAAGAATCGATATGCATTCATTGTCTCTGTTCTTATAGGAGACCACATGGCTACAGAGTAAAGAATGCTGTCACAACACCAAAACTATCTCCCATAGAGTTAGTTTTCTTTAATTAGTTATGTAAAAAGGGTAGTGTTAGGACTAAATGCAAGAAAGTCCTGCCCATTACTCCACCCGAGTCCCATTTCAAATGTTACTCACCGTATAAAGAAGTGATATAGATCCGACTTGCTGCAACCTAGTTTCAAAGTTGTGATCTCAAGTAGATAAATTGCTGGTAGTGCCTTAATTTTCCTTCATTATGTTTGATGTCCACAAGAGATGAATTATAATAAGAGGCAGATGTGTCAGGAATGGTATGCCTTTTCTGCTTCATCCCAGAGGCTTTTATATATCACATAATTAAAATGAGGCCCAGAATTTGGCTCCATCATTCTACACTTGTGCTGGGCAGATGTACATTCATTGGGCTTCAACATGGCCTCAAGGCCTTGCTGTGTGTGTTCTTCCAAACTTTAATAGACCTTCTTGGTCAACCTTTTGTTGCTGTTGTTGGTTGTTCATAACCACGTCTTAAGTCTGAATCAGGAACATATTTTTGTACAAGAAATGGTTACTTTTCCCAGCAGGGCCCAAGCATTCGGCAAAGCTGCATCTCAGTAGCTGAGTTTCCACTTGGGACTCTTACAAAGGGTCCAGAAGGTCAGGTCAGGCACAGTCACTGAGCTGCTTTCTAATGGGATGGGTGACCATCATTTGAGCACCGTGACATCAAGGTGAATGTTGCACTTCTGGGGCCAAAATACCTCCATTGGGCCTGAGACGAAACTGCAGTTCAGCTGATCAGAGCTCTCTGACTTCCTGTCACAGGCCCAGGCCGAGGCCCAAAGCACGTCCTGATGCAGATGTTGACGTACATAGAGTACACATGGTTCACTTACATCCCATCTTACAGCTGAGCAATCCCTGCTCCGTTCTTTATCCGATGCCCCCATTGTCAGTTGCAACGTAGCTTTTGGGTGGCCGACAGGCGAAATGGTGATCAATCAATATCCTGACGGCTTTCCCCAGTTCCCCTCTCCCCCTCCCCACCTCCAACTCTCTTTTGCTGCCTACAGCTCTTCTGTCTGTTCAGGGACATCGCCGGGTGGTTGTTGCTGCTGCAGCTGCCGCCGCCGCCACATCTACTGCACTCTGATGTCATCCATTTATTGAACTGCACGCTCCAGTGAGAGACAGTGTAGGATCCCTGGTAATTACCTTCCTTCTCATCGCTTTGCTATACCTTCAGCCACAGGATGAGCAGCTCTGAACAAAAACAGCTTCTTGTCTTATTGAGCAAGGTCCCGGAAGCAACTCGCTGTGCTTAAAATTCCGCGCATGTGTGTGTCTGGGATGTAGACCTGACAGCTTGTGAGTGATGAGGATGGTGATCTCCAGCATATCAGAGGAAGTTTCTGGTGCAGTATTTTTGTGATGATTTCAGAAAGCACCACCACTTTCCTCTCTTCTTGCCCCCACCACTTCTTTTTTTGAATGCCACTTTAAACCTGTTAGCATCTTTATGGAGTGTTCAGTTGATTGATTTGTATATACGAAAAAGGTCACAGGAATGTAGGATTTCTTTCTCCTCTCCCGCCTCCCCCCACCAAAAAACAATTCTCTACCAATGACCTTCACTATAGTTTAAAATGAAGGTGCCTTTGAATATTTCGGCTTCTGAGTTACAAAACAGCTTCAGCTGAGATGTAAAGAATGCGTGGGAGAGAACTTCCTGCATTGCCCACGTTTGGCTTGCTGTTTTTGCCACAACAGCTTATAGTGCCAAAGAGAAACAAGCTGCTTCCCAAATTGATTATAGCAATAAAATGCTTTATCTGTTGCACAATGCATTGTTCACCAAAAGCTCCCAGGGAACCTCTTTGGACATGTGAGCCAAATGCTGTTTATACAGCAGCAAAGTACTCTCCCTGAATTGTATAACTGAGGGTCAATCTCTGACAAAATTTATATTATGCAAGAACAATATATTATGGTTTTGGAGGTTAATCTTTTAATCATTTCTGTGCCTTGTATACAAGATGTTTTTACCATCGTCACATTTATACAAACACACTTTGAGGTGCTACTGGTCCTGAAGGATATTGCTCCCCAAAGCCCAAATGACTTTAGTGGCTAAATCAGTTGTTCTCTTGGGTCCCCTCTGTCCAACCATATTGGTTTCCATACTGCTGCAAAGGAGAGGGTGGAATAAAGACTGTGTTCACATGTAAACATCAGGATGCCAGTTCAGAAAACTTCCTAATTCCTTGGACATTTGCAAGGGAAATTTTCCTGGATGTGCAAGAAACAATGGTGCAATCCTCCAAGCTTTTCCCAGTTTTTCTGGCCACCATACTTGATGGATCTGGTTTTGCCCACATCATATCTGATGAAGGGAGCTTTGACTCTCAAACATTTATGCCCTGAAGATCTTGTTGGTCTTTAAGGGGCTACTGGATGTGAATCTTGATGTTCGACTGCAGATCAACATGGCTGCCCACCTGAAACTATCATCACTTTTATGATACTTTTGCTTTTTTTAGTGACAGTGTGAAAGGTGAATAGGTGGTTTCACACCCTGAGACCATTGTTGAGGACTAACAAGATCTTAATCAATTATGACAAGAAGCTTATATGTCCAGTTTCCTGTAGTCATTTTTGTATCCTCCTTGGCTAGACTACAGCCATTTTCTGTAACGTCAGGCCTGTTAGACTAAAAAAATTAGCTTCCAGGTTAAGGCTGCAATCCTTCATCTGCTTACTAGGGAATAAGCTTGTGAAGCCTCCAAAGCTGGGGTTACTTCTCCATCTAGGTGTCCCTTCAATCACCAGACTATCCAAAGACAGCAAAGCTTGGGGGGGGGGGTACATTAAATTATAATTTGTTTTTTTCCCCACTAATAACAGAGTCCTGAGTTCAGATACCTCATTACAACACAGAGGTCAGTCTGTCCCCTTATCTTCTCCACCTGCTTACATCAAGAATCGGCTCATACCACCACCAAGCCTGGGTTTTCGCCTATGATTCCTTTACTGGGGCCTCTAGCCCCTGCATGCTCAACACAAGGCAAGGTTTTAAGGCAGCCAAGTTACCAGAGAGTAACTTGCTGCTCTCCTGGCCAGGAATACTGCCTCCCTGGTACCACTTGACTGCCCAGACTTTTCCGGCTGTCTGTCTTCCTACCCTTACTGGCGTGCTGTCTTTTGCTCCCCTCTTTTCCTCCTGCTCTGGC
Organism: Eublepharis macularius; assembly: GCF_028583425.1. NCBI lineage: Eukaryota > Metazoa > Chordata > Lepidosauria > Squamata > Eublepharidae > Eublepharis > Eublepharis macularius. The sequence goes on from NC_072793.1 coordinate 45,385,019, forward strand.
CTTTTATTCTCCTTCCTCCTGCCCTGCCCAATCCATGGCTTTCTAGGCTTTTACTGCCCAGGAGGTCTCTATTCCCAAGACAGCCTTTATTCCTGAAGAGGCTAACCCTGGCAGTCTTTGTCCTGCCTGCTCTGTAAGTGCCCTCAGTGTCCAGCCCTGCCTTTCCCTCCTCCTCTTAGCCAACGTGCAGCCTCTCTTGGGGCAGTTCAAAGTCTCCATTGCATATCCCACCCAGAAATCCCCTTCGTCCCACAGAACTCAATGGGATTGCCTCTGTGTGGGGTAAGAATAACTGCATGACAAAATAATTGCTTTAAAATGTGGTAGCATTTATGCTCATCTCTCTGAATATATTTTATTTAATTCAGCATTTTCAGCCAGATATTTCCTTCAGTATTTCCTGGGAGAATTATGGGAATTTCATTTACTCCTCATCCCACTCCTGATGGTGGAAAGTGCCATCAAGCCATAGCTGACGTATAGCAAGCCCCCTCCTCTTACTGGGGTCTTCAAGGCAAGAGACTAATAGAGGTGGTTTGCCATTGCCTGTCTCTGCATGGTGACCCTGGCTTTCTTTGTAGGTTTCCCATTCCATTACTAACCAAGGGTGACCCTGCTTAACTTCCAAGATCAGACTTGTCTGGATTATCCTGGTCAGGGTCCCCCAACTCCTAGCTAAAATCAAATCTACATTCCTGAAATGTTACTGAAATACTTTGTTGGGTTCATAACACCTTGGCATGACTTTATTATTTAAACCTGAACCGAACTTTACACTATAAGAGAGCTTGTTTTTCCTGCTGAATGGAAGAGACACGTTTTGCTTCATTAGGGAGTAATATGCTATCTTGCCAATGGACTGATTACTTTTGTAAGAATGAGAAACTGCGCATCTTGCCTTGCAATGATATTTTCCACAATTCTCAAGTTTGAGCTAAGCTAGCATGCCTTTCTCCCAGATGGATACCCAAAGTGGCTTACAACTTTCCATTTTTCCTCACAACTACTATGTGAGGTACATTAGGCTATGTGACTAGCCCAAGGTCATCCAGCAAGCTTCCATGGCAGAGCAGGGAATTGAACCTGAGCTGCTCAGATCCTAGTCTGTCACTCTAGCCATTACACCACATTGGATCTCAATTTTCATTGTTTGACATCACACTTTGGGCCTTGCTTATTCCAAAGATCTAGTTTGTGAGCTCTGTTGGAGTATGCAATGTCTGGTGTACAAAATATTACAAAAGTACAATAACAAGAGAAGATTATCCTGAAGGGAGTAGCAAGGGTTAACTGGGTAGGAATGTGAGGTCAATACCTTCTTTCTTTCACCTTTCCTCATCTGTGTCCAGATTGCTACTCAGAACAGTTCAGAACTGTCTCCCAGCTAGCAAGGAAACTACGTTTCTGTTTCTTCTCTATACTGTCAAATATGTTAATTCCTGAATAAATCATTTCTTTAATGTTTAATCAGTTTGTGTGCTAATTGCTGCATAATCACTCTGCCAACAAGCCAATGAACTCTTATATGGATTGGTACCATACTACAGGATGTCATGTCACGTTTTCTGAGGAGGCAAACCATTAACTTAAATAAGGTTAAAATGTGGTACAAAGACTCACACCCATTTCAGCAATTCCTATTTTTTATATCATCTTTAACTACTAGGATATAAATATGGAGTGGGGTAATGGTAACTATGCTGAGTTAAGAAGAACCAACACAAAACTTGGCTTACTGGTGAGCTTATTCTCTCAAGCATGACAAGTCATCCCCAGGGCTGATTTGCAGTGTGAGAACCACATTGACAAACTAAACAAGCCCTTGGGCCAAAGACTTGCGGGGGACTCAGAGAAGGAGGTAGATATGCCAGGTCCCTTGGGGGCCAAAACAGGGGCTAGAGGGGTGGGGGCAGCAAATACTTCATGACTGTTTGGAGGCAATGTACAGTTAACTGTGCTTCAGTGTAACTTGTAGCTCCCCATCACACTAGACAATTTCAGCATGATGGTTTGAGCACAGGAACACGTGCTCCCCCTCCATCCCCCTCTCTGGAGAGCCTTCCCCCACCCACCAGGTGATTGGGGGCTGGGGGCAACAGGTGGGGGCAAGGGTTCTCCTAGCCCAGCTCAGGTGCTGGCAACCCTAGAAGAAGGCCTCCATGTCTTCAGACTTGCTTGATGAATCTCTAAATATTCCACACTGGGGGAAATTCATGCAGAGAAAATCTACTCCAACATATAATGTGCAGGCTTATTTAGGATATTATTTATTTTGTTCAGAGCTATGTACATAAAAGTCCGTATTAGTGATGTGTAAAAATAATAATTCTGCAGAGCTGTGAGCCAGCATTTCAGTACTTCATTTGCAGAATTCTCTGAACTCAAAAAACTCTGACATCTTTTCCAACAAACATAAATTGATCTCTTTTGAAAGGCAACTAATAACCTACAGCATATGTATGTGTTAAGATTTTCTCATCTGGCTTTAACAACAGAAGTTCTTCATTAGGAAACTTCATTAGTTTAAAACTGTTTTCCCATCACAACACCCCTGGGGTCCTCCTCAGAGCCAACTCCCCTTTAGAAACTGGGCAAGCATTAATCTTCTCCTAAGAAGATATAACTCTTCTTCTTTTGGCTTAACCTACTACTCAGTCACTCTTGCCAAATCACACTCCTAGTTCTATGATGTCTGTATCAAGTGGGCGTCAGTTTCTGCTGATACTTATACTAAGAATTCTTAAATAGAATTCTTCTTCACGACAGTGATGTTATAGTTAATACAAACAAAGTTTTCTCTTCCCTCATTCCAGAGGGGAACCTGTTTGACCTTCCCTGTCAGACTCACTCACAAATTCTCTCTGAACAATCCTGTCAGAAAACAACTGTCAGTCTTTCAGTCAGGTTCTAACTGGCCAATCAGAGAGGAGGGAGCAGCCTATCACTCAAGCTCTCCATTCCAAGCAAGAGTTAACTCTTTCCCTCCCTGCTGTCTGATTTGCTTCACTTAGGAAATCTCCTTTCAAATGTAGTCTGTCACAGTGAGAAATTAAGAACTTCAAGCAATGCATACCTAATGCAAAGAAAAACGATGGAGTTTCAACAAAAGATAGAAGGGGTTCTATACGTTAACAGCTGGGGGAGGGGCTATTCTTTTTAAAATTACATCATCTCATCGTCCTAAAAGAACATTAGTGGGTACCTTGTTAGCAAAATGGTTCTATAGTGTTAATTTAAAAAAACATATTCTTATAAATTAGCTTTACTACCCAATGCAATTTAAGTTCAAAAGAACTACAGCATTTGCATTATGCTCTGATGTGCAGGAACTGTTTCCTGCTGTAAGTCATAAGCATGCTTTGAAGCTGTCACTTCTTTTAGTCAGGTCTGATATAGGAATTAAATACCAGCATACTGTTTTTCAACTGGTCCCAAGCAAAGACCTCTCTCTCCCAGTGAAATGCAGGTGGGCTTATCAGAGGGGATAGGAAAAAGCCTCCTTTTATCTTGTGCATAAAGTTGCTGTCTATTTCACAGAATTGCTCGGAATTGGGTTGGAAGGCACTGTTTCATTGTTTTAGCCACAGCTGTGCCGTAGAATAGATAAGCTTTGAATTCCCTAAAGAATGTGGCTTACTCGCTTTGGTCATCTCTCTCTTTCGAGGACTTCTTCATGTCTGTTGCAGTTTAGGGGGGATCAGAACTCTGTAGCCCACCAACCAGCTCCACTTTGGAGCACAAATATGTGGTCGGTCTCTATCAGGAATGTAAGTGAGGCTCCTTTTCATGGATGTGCTTAGAACATGTCTAGAGGAAGCAACAGGAAATCACTTTGGGATAGAGTCAGATTATAAATTATTTTGTTGTGGTGGTGCTGGTGTATCCTGCACCACCATATGCCCCAAAGGCTTCCATGTGTTCATTTGCAGCTGCGATGAAGCAGACGCAGGTAAACCCCAGATAAAGTCTGAGCAATTATTCTTCCCTTTTCTTCTGAAGTTGCAGTGAACCCAGCTCTTTCTTCACTAAGTTTGTTTAGGAGTCATTAACAAACTTTCAGGGGTCCCAGATGATGCTACTTGACTTTGCTGAGTCATTCTCCCTAACCCTCTATCTGTCAGAAATAGCTTGATGTATAACCAGGAAAAGGATTGTCAATTAATGTTCTTTTCCCCCCAAGGGAAATACAGTTCTCTCCTCTCGAATTAGGGAGTGAATATGGCTTGGCCTGTGAAAATGAATTTCTTCTCTCACCAATGTTTCATGAAGAGCCATTTTTAAAGAATGCTTTTTTAAAAAAAAACATTGGCTCAGAATTGTCAGCAGTTCTTTGCAAGCGACTCCCAGACATTCAGGGATGGAGAGAGAATGCTGCAGCAAGTGCCAGGAGATAATGACTTGATAAAGAGAGTAAAAACAGGAGAAGGACTCAACCAAGGTACCAAGAAGAACAGTCTGCAAGTAAAAGAAAGCCCGTAGGAGAGAGAGAAATGCTCCATAAAGAGTACGTGGGTGTATATCACACAGGCAGCTTTTTTCAGAATCATCCTTCCCGTACATCTTAGTCAGGTTCTAGTTAAGGACACAAAGCAAACTAATGCAGTTGTCACCACAGTTTCCCAGCATGGTATATAATTTCTTCAGTATGTACTTCTTATCTCCTCCCCCAACTCCCCCTGACCAGCAATCACCAAGGAGCCACTAAGAAGCACATTAAAAATAGAATCCGTATGAATGCTAATAGCTCACAAACACAAACATGCCTTTTTTGCTTCAGCCGTCAGCACTGTGCGTTATTTTTTCTGATACCAAGCCAAAGCCTGATTTAGGGAAGCTCTTTTTGGTCCTAAGAGAATAGCAGCATCCATTCCTGACCTAAGCCTCAGCTGTGCCATCCAGCATAATCCCCTCTCCCTAGCTCATGTGATCCAGCATCTCTACCACTGCCTTGCCCTGGCCCTGTCTTAAAATCACATGGTCCCGCAGGAAATTTTAGCCAGAGCTGTATAAAGGGAGATAAGCTCTGTTTGTGGCCAATAGGAAGCAGACATTTGACTTCAGTGTATTAGATCAGGGCCTAGGGGTAGCATGTTCCAGTGTAACTTTAACTTAAATCTCACTGTTCATCCAAGGATATAAAAGTTTGTGCTGCACACCAATTTAAAAAATTAGAACAAATTCATTTTCCAAATTCTCTGTAATGTTCTGACAAATCCAGATTGGATGGCACAAGGGGGAAAGTAGGAAGCTCAGGCTTTGAATAATAGGATTAATTCAACTCAGGCATCTAATAACTCATGAAAGAATAAGATTAGTTAAAGCACAAACCATTGTAATCTGGGCAAATGCCTGTTAACAGAAAGCATACCTGGATGTATTAGTTTCTGCCAATAGGAGTGTAGTGCTTACAGCCTGTACTACTTTATCCTGTGTCTTTGTGTTAGTTTTCTTACACAAACAGGATAATGCCAAGCAAAATAAAGCTCATCATGAACCATTTCTATAGTTCAGGATGTATTCCAGAAGTACTGGTGGTTGCTATGGGGCATCAAGAAACAGTAATCTTTTAAAGACATTTTTGTTACAATTAATGTGCAAAGCAGAAGAATAGGACTGTGGCCACAAATGTCACCCTCAGTCTACGTGTATTCAGATGTCTCCCTCGTAGAAGGAAATTTTCCCAAGTCCTGCAAACAGGCAACAGTAAGACCTTTATTAAAGAAGCCTTCTTTGCCAAAGAATCTTGGCCAATTATAATATTGTTTCAAACTTGCCTTGTGAGGGCAAGGGAACTGAATAGGTAGAGTGTAGGGTTGCCAGCCTCCAGGTAGTGGCTGGAGATCTCCCGGAATTACAGCTGGTCTCCAGACCACAGAGATCAGTTCACCTGGAGAAAATGGCTACTTTGGGGTATGGATTCTATGGAATTATGCCATGCCAAGGTCTTTTCCCTCCCCAAACCCCACTTTCTCCAGGTTTCTCCAGGTTTCACCCTCCAGATCTCCAGGAATTTCCCAACTTGGAGCTGGCAACCCTAGTAGTGTGCCAGAGCAACTCCAGGAACTTTTGTCCTTGACCAACATAAAATCAGGCTTCAGGCCTGTTTATGGAACATAGATGGCTTTCCAATTGACATATTACACTTTACATGAGTTGTGTCTGGGTTCCCCTCCCTGGCTTTCAGTCAGATGTGAGCTAAGAGTTCCCTTCAGTTGCCACATATGCAGTGCCTGCTTTTGATTGGGACCACAGTGGAGGAAAAGGAGGCTTTAGCTCCACCTCTGCCGCATTTTCTAAACCAGTAATGGACCTGGGTGGTCCTGTTTTTCATCATGTATACCATCAGTCATGTGTAGGGCAAATAGCATCTCCTATGGTGGCAGAGGAGGAAAATGTTGTCTGAGAGAGAGACGTGCACACAAGCCCCCAGTGTGGTTGTTCAATTGCTAGTACAAATGCCTCTACAATTATGACAGTGATGAGAGATACAGAACCTTCACTGTTACCTGAATTGGTCTCCTTGTGAGTAATAGAATTAGCAGCAAGGAAGACGGCTATGTGAGAGGGGTGTGTGAGAGGGGTAACTACTGAATCTTTTTCACCAATTTTTACGAAGTCCCTTCCCAGATAGCAGACAAGACTGGTGCTTTATATTCAAAGAGCAATCTTTTATTAAAAGAGAAAAAACACATGCACACACAGAAGTAAATAATAAAATGGTTACACACACACAGAGTCCTAGGAAGCTAGCCAGAAGTGCGAATGAATGAGGGAGGGGAAGTATATCTACCTAGAGTACTCCAGTCCATGGAGGAAGAGAGTAGCTTCAAACTTCCACCATCCTCAGCCAAGAGAGCAAGAGGCTTAGGGCAACCTCAAGGGAACAGTGCTTGGATCCAGTAAGCATGTACAATTTGAATAGGGCAAGGGCAGTACTCTTATAGGGTAAAATATGCCCTGAGGTGGGAGAATCCTCCCAGCCATTGGAACAACAGTCCCAATGGTCAGTTCCTGGGAATAACAAAGGTTTGATTACCTTGATTACTTGCTACTGGGGTGTGTGAAAGAAAATGCAAAGTCTCTCCTGGGACAGCACAAAAGGGGCAGTTTGCTAATGGAGTCCACCGGAGCTAAGTTGATGAATTTAGTTGTGGAATGTACCTTTCCCAGGAATGAATTATAACAACTTATGAATGCTAATTGATTTCTCCTTAATCATGGGCTGGGGATCTCATCACAGAAGGAGGAAAATGAATGTGTTAAGAGAGAAGACATTGCGAGACCTTTGTTGCTCTGGATTCCATTCGGGGCTGAGAGGACTGTAAACGAATCACCTCTAGTCACTCTGCATTTACGTGAAGCATTCCATTCATGCCTGGATGTCCCGGGTGGGACTCAGCAACTGCTAGCTAGAATTCCTGTTTGCAAACCAAACTGCTTTTAATCCAAGGGCCTTGTGATGTTATATCACAGGGAGATATATTAAATAGCTATTAAACATGGCAGAGGCCAGGCTGACTGCTTACATCACCATATGGATGCAATCTCTCATGATTTGGGCCTTTCCTGTCCATAGAACACAGAGAAAATGCCATTACGGATATAGAATCAGATGCTAGGGTTCTGAATTGGGGGGGAGGTGCCTTAGGGCTCTGTGCTTTCACCATGTTGCCCAAATTATTGGGCTGTTTCTGGCTGGAGAGTGCTTATGTTTTGAATTTGTTTTGACATGATTGTTTTATTGTATTTTGTATATTGTTGATAGCTGCCTTGAGCCTTTTAGGGAAAGATAGAGCACAATTTTCCAAACAAACAAGTCATATGTGTAAATCTCTGCATACGAAAAGGCTTGTTCCAGATGTCCAATGTATAAAAATTTAGAGTCACAAAAATGTGGACCAGGGGTGCCCAACATGGTGCTCATAGACGTTGTGGCACCTGCAAACCCCTCTCTTGGCACCTGCCAAGTGTTTTTAGAAAATGGGCAGGGCCAAATGAGGCTTTTTGATCTTCTGTTTATGATATAAGGGTATGATGTTGATGGTGGCTTTATGTAAAGCACTTTACCTGTGCAAATAGCAGAATGATATTCTAAAAATACAGTGGGATTTCCTTCTGACTAAACACAACAGGTCTACATGGATAAAATGCTTATTGTCAGAGTGCTTAGGCTCATGAGAGAAAGGCTCATCTAAAGTGGAGAAGAAGCCAGGAGAAGCATTCCCCCCCCTTTTCTGTGTGTTAGATACCTGCAAAATGAAGACAGATACTGCCAGATAAGGGTTTATTAGCTATTTCATTATGTATACTTATTTTGTGTGTAGGCAAGAAAATATTTTTAAATGATGTGTTAATTTCAAAAGGCATCCTGTTAAACATAGCTTCTGTCTGAAATGCTGAAGAACTACTATCAGAGTTATGCATAACCTCACTCCCTGAAGTTTTATGGTTGGATCCACCTCTCATGGCAGCCAATTTGTGGTTGTGCCCACCACCCCCATCCAAATTCCAAATGTGTCCACAGACTGTAAAATGTTGCAGACCTCTTGTGTGCTCCATGATAATCTTGATTACATTAACTCTGGAACCTGTAGTATAAAGAAAAAGACCTTACATGTCCTAAGTAGGGGTGTGCAAGGCCTGCCTGTTTCGTTAAACCTGATTCGGTTTTAACTGAATCAGGAAACCGTTTCAGTATTCAGAGAATACCGAAACAGCAAGCCGATTCGGTATTCGCGTTTCGGCTTGATTCAGCCATTGTTTTCAATGAGAAAACCTTCTCCCAGCTTTCTGAGAGTCTGGGGGGGAATTTTCTGTCCAAATAACACCAAACTTGGTGGAGACCATCTCCTAACTCTCCTCTAACTACGCTCCAAGTTTCAGAAAGAATGGACTTTTGGGGGCCATGTTATGCACCCCCAAACAAGGTGCCCCCATCCTCCTACACTCTCCATGGTTCTCTATGGGGAAAAACAAGTCATCTTTCTAGGTGGCTTGGGGTGGCATTTTGCAAACAAAATGCAACCAACTTTCAGGGGACCTCCTCCTACCTGTCCTCCCTCCCTCCACCAAGTTTCAGGCAGATTCCACTTTGGGGGGCCATTTTATGGCCTCCCAAAGGTGCCCCTATCCACCTCCACTCCACTATTCCCTATGGGGGAAATAAGAGAGGCTTGTCTGGCTAGGGGTGGTATTTTGCATGCAAAATGCCCCCAAACTTCAGAGGACCTCCTACTGCCTGTCCTCCCTCCCTCCACCAAGGCCCAAGCTGATCCCACTTTGGGGGGGCTATTTTATGACCTCCCAAAGATGCTGCTCTTAGCCTCCCCTTTCGCCATTATTTCCTATGAAGGAAATAAGAGAGGCTTGTCTGGCTAGGGGTGGTATTTTGCATGCAAAATGCCCCCACCCTTAAGGGGCCCATCTCCTACCTGTCCTCCCACCCTCCACCAAGGCCCAAGCTGATCCCACTTTGGGGGGCCATTTTATGCCCCCCCCCAAAAAGGTGGTTCACCTGCCACACCACTTTGTCTTTCTACTGTGGGGAAGACTTCCACACTGCAGAAACACATGGGATTGGGGCTGCCAATGGCCACAGCCACAGTCCACCTGCACCCAAACTGCCAAATACTACACACACCCTCCCCAAAACCTAACCTCACCTGTCCTGTGGCCAGCCACATTCTATTGATTCCTGTTATGGGAAAATCTCCCACAGCAGGAACCCACGGAATGTGGCATCTATGGCCACAAGAACAGTCCCCCTTTTAAATCCACTCCCCCCCAGAGCCCCACACTGACCCAAAGACACCCTCCCCAACATTCCCACACCGGCCACTACCCCAGGAGCAGGCTGGCCAGCTGTCCCCCATTGTTCCCTGTGATGGGAACTTTTAAACTCTCTTTCCCAGGGCAATTATGCACAGCCCAGGGGTGCCACAATGGTGGGCACACTCCTGAGTGTGAGCTTGTCCCTGTGAAAGAGCACCTGAACCACAGACACCCTCCCCCAAATTCCCCCACCACCTACAGAGATGGCTGGCCAGCCAGCCCCATTGTTCCCTATGATGGGAACCAACTGCACAACAAAGAATAAAACACAAGCACACACTGAATAAAGTTTTTTAAAAAATATTTTCTCACTTTCAAAGTACAAGTAGGCAAAGCATTGTGACACATTACACCAGCAGTCCCCCACACAGAAAAATAACACAACTCACTTAACATCAGAGAATCACAAAAACACAATTCCTGTCAAAAACACTTTATTTCTTGAACAGCTTTAGGTTGCACAGCAGGGGGGCACACCAAAGGGCATGCCAGCAGTATCTTACAAAAAAAATAACACAACTCACTTCACATTAAAGAATCACCCAAAACACAATTGCTGTCAAAAACACTTTATTTCTTGAACTGCTTTAGGTTACACAGTAGGAGGGCACAACAGGACATGAAAGCAGTCTACCACACAAAATAACATAACTCACATCACCGTTTTTGACAGCAATTGTGTCAAAAGGAGAGGAGAAGGTCTCCACCAAGTTTGGTGTTATTTGGACAGAAAATGGCCCCCACCCCAGACTCCCAGAAAGCCGGAAGAAGGTTTTCTCATTGAAAACAATGGCCAAATCGTTTCAGCAATCTCTGTTTCAGTATTACTGAAATTTTTCGGTATTCAGAAAAAGTTTCGGTAATACTGAAAAAAACCAAAATGGCCCTGATTCGGTATTTTTAACCTAACCAGAATACCGAATTGCACACCCCTAATCCTAAGATGTCCTTCGAAGCAAAAAACTGACAAAAGTTTTATAGTACTCTTTTGGAATGAAAGCAATCCTGCTGGGCAGTATATTCAGTGAAAACAAGTGACAGTGGTGCGAACTGCTTTTCATTAAAAACAAACCTCCACTCTCAAGAATATTCAACGCTTCTCTACAGCTTTTATTTTCACCTTTGAAAACTCCATACAGCCTTGGTGGTAGTAGTAGCTGAACCTATATATTAAAGGACTACATATTATAGTGTACAAAAAGAAGACAGCCAAGATGTAGCATGACAAAATTGAGGGATAATATATTTGTTGTAGCTTTTCCAAAATAATACACCATGAGAATATCCAGATGGCTGAAGCAAGTAAGCCATGCTGTATGTTACAGGGTATAGCCAGTGCCATGCCGCTGAATTTCTTGGGGAAAGGAATGGTGTCCCAAAGTTTCAAGCAAATTGGTCTACAGACCCATTCTCAAAGCTAGAATGAGATTTTTATAGCCCTAAGGAGCCAAGCGCTTGAGATCCTCTCTGTCAACCACCAATGGGCCTTTGCCTGACCCATGGGACAGTTGTGGCAAGGAATTACTTGCTTTGTGCCATCAGCCACATGGAAGCAGTTGGCCTTTGACTGGCAGCTGCCTTGTATGAAAAGCCCATCGCAATAATGATTTGTTAAAGTCACTAGCTAATGTGATTTTCCTACCTTAGTGGAAAGTTTGGACCTAGAAATCTGGACATAAATACAATACTTTAACAACCGTACTATGCCTGTTTTGCCAAAACATTCTCAATATACAAGCAGTTCTTGAATTTATATCCCCTTTTGAAAATGACCTATGTTTAAATTACTGCTTTACTCTTAAATGTACATGGAATTGGGATCCAACCTTTTCCCATAGTAGTTAAGTAGTTGGGCTGTGATGTAGCACTTCGCTGATCCAAATCTTATTATTGACATGAACTCACCAGGTAGCCTTGGGTAAGCCACTCCTCTCAGTGCTCCCTAGCTGTATCGTGGTGATAACAACACTGACTTTGCTCATCGCTCTGAGTGGGTGCAAATCTGTCCAGAAGAGTTCTATACAAATGAAATGTTATCATTATTATTATGTGATGTTATTACAGTCCACCATATGTTTGGGCTAGTTTTTTTTTTAATTATTTGTCACCAAATCGGATTTTATCCAAGAATCTAGGAGTCAGTGATATATTGCCCTATAATGTGGCATGTTCCAAGTAGTGTGACTGTTTGCAGATGTCCAATTATTGTCCTGTTTATGCCAATATTGCGCCTAGGTCTCCTGTCACTACTGTAATAACTGTTGTATGTTTCTCCAAGAGATGATGAACTTTGAAACTTGTATCTTGATATTTTGTTATTTTTTCAATCTCTTTTTCTTAAATTGACTGTCACCTACGATTGCCACATTGACCTTACTTTCAACCACAGTAATATCCGGAGTATTGTGTTCTTATCTTTTTTGGATTTTGAAATGCCACAAGATGTTAAAATTCTCATTTTCAACAGCTTTCTCAGGCTTATGTTCTCACCAATATTTTACAGACAGTAGCTTGTAATTTTTGCATAAATTCCAATGCAGCATTGCAGCTACTTTATTACAGCAGTTTTTATAGTCAGTTTGTGCTATCTTATTGCACCAGCTGATGAGCTGGTCAGCTGCTTCATCCACTTCGTTACATAATCTACACTTGCTGTCATTTGTCATCTTTTCAGTTTCCACTTTCATACAGTTTGTTCTTAATGCCTGTTCTTGTGCAGCTAATATAAGACCTTTCCCCCTCTTTTTTCAATATACTTTGTGTTAGCCATTTCCAGTTGGTATTCTAGTCAACATTACCTTCAGTATTCTTTGTGTATTGACCATGCAGTGGTTTACTTTTCCACACCTCCGTGCTGTTTTTTTGTTTCTTTCTTCTGTTCGTCTTTTGTACCCTTAAATTTATTTATTCCTCCTCTGTAAATATTATTATTTATATATATTATTATTTATATACATTATTTATTATTTTGCTAAGAAAAGTGACAATTTAAGTTGTGTTTGTAACACTGATATTGAACGTGAGCTGTGAATATTACTTTATACTCAACTATCTGTGTGTGTGTGTATAGACAATGAACACTCTTAATAGTGACGTGTGTATAATATCAGGGTAAACTAACAGTGGGTAATTTGTAATTTCAAGCAAACCAAACTGAGTTTAAAAACTACTGCTAACTTTTCAAGTGAAGCATTTCTTTGCAAAAATTATAACGAATTCCAGTGAAGCACAACTTGTAGTTACATTTTGCTGAAGGGGAAGAAGAGAAGTAAAGGCAGACAATATAATATGGCCACTTTATTTGTGAAGCCCCACCGGTTGTGTGACTGTGTTTTGCTATATGTGCAACAAAAGTCAATTCTGAGCCACTGAGTAAATGTCATTAATGCACATCACATGTTATATTTTACAGTAGAAAGATGAAGGCTGCACCACAAATTATATTTTTAAAGTCAGGGAAAATTTATTTGCATTAAGCCTAGGGTCATAAGAGGATCATTGCCTGCACAGCAGAATAAGGAAAGCGGACACCTTCAAACAGGGTAATAAAAAGGGCCAAGTTTATTTATTTACATCAGTCATAGGCGATCTGCGGTGCCTATAGGCTAAACCACATTCCCCTTTGTGACCCCCCCCCCCACCAATACTCATTCTTCCTAGGACGCTACAGAGATCTAAAGCCCGTGGGCTACTCCGTGTCCATGATGTCTCCCTCTCTTGTGGGCAAAAAAGAAGGAAGTGGGCAGAAACTAGCCCCATCCTTCTCCATTCCCAGCTTCATCACAAAGAGGCAACATCATACACCTCTGGCTCTCCTTTCCTTCCTCAATGCAAAGACACCCTTTTCCTAATGCCTTTTGCACAGCAAGGGACAGAAGCACTCTTGCAAAATTAGATAATTCAAAACATGTATTGCGATACCACAAAACTCATCAGCACACAACTGTCAGAGGTGCTGGATGCCATAATCTCTTAGCTACCTGACTTTAAGTTTGTCACTTTGGCTTAAGAACCCTGTGCAAATTGATTTCTTAATGCTATCAAAGCCGTATTACCTTTCTTTGAAATAAACATATGTGGCATCCTCTCACACATTCTCATTTGCATGGTCTTATATATGTTTTGTAAAGATTTTCTTGAAGATCTTATTTGACATTTCAATGTATTTGTTAGCTTGGCCTTAAGCTGTTGTCAAACTATCAGAATCTCTCTGTGGCTCACATCACTTTGTCTGCTCTACACATTTGAACTGAAAAAAATCTATAACAAAGGACGTCTTTGCAATCTGTCTGCAGGAAATGTTAATGTCATCTTTAGCTTCTGTTTGTGCCAATTAGGGTAAAGCCCCGTAGAGAACAGTAGATATATGACTCTAGCAAGAGCTTTGGCTGCTGTTTGAAGCCCAGAGTTTGTTCTCATCATTCATCCCACTAGTCGCAGAGTTGTTCCAACAAATCCATCCGTGCAACACTCATTTTCGTGAAAACCTTTGGCCTGCTTCAGCTGGTAATAAATCACCGACATAATGAGGTGAAGCTGCTAGTGGAACATGCCCTAACAATGATGACAGGGTCCAGTAGGCTCTATTAGGCAGAAGAGAGATGTTTGATCTGTGAAAAGTCTCCTGGGAGCTCAGGTAAATGGTGTGCTCAATGGAGTGACCCAGAGAGATCGTGGATTATGGAGAAGTTCTGGCAGTGTCAAAAATGATGGTGGAGAATACACAGAATCTTGTAGAAGAACATGGAAGTGATAGCCATGGATCAGCAGCCCTACTCAAGAGTCAAGATTTATGTTTTCCTGAAAGCAGTATGCAAAATTGGGAAGGGTCCTCCTTGTATGACATTGACTTGACTTAGTTTGAGCAAAGCTCATAGAAACCGGTGAGATTCCCTACCTGGTTGAAAAGAGTATAGGCTATCCTAGGTTTACAGAATAAGGGTGAAGGGCAAAATGAGGCATTGTTAAAATAATCTGAACCTTCCTGTCAACCGCCAGGTGGTGGATGAAGATCTCCCTGAATTACAACTGATCTCCAGGCCACAAAGATCAGTGCCCTTAGAGAAAATGGATGCTTTGCAGGGTAGCCTTTATGGCATTATATCCTCCCCTCTCCAGGCTCCTCCTCTCTCCAAACCCTAACATCTCCAGGAATTTCCCAACCTGGAGCAGGTAACTCTACATTTGGGCACCATGTTTGCATTGAGAAACAATCTTCTTTGTTGTACAACTTTCTGAGTGGGGTGGGTTCTAATAGGTCTAGGGAAAGAGTAGAAAAGGTTCTTCTTGCTTTCAACTATCATCCAAGCTGGAAAGAAAGACTGAACATCTAGCCATGCTCACTAATTAGCAAAGAGGGATAACTCTTGGGAGTACTTATTTAATGGACCTGGTTAACAACCCATGGAAGGGCTGGGAGGGCAGTGACTGCAGTTGTGATATTAAAAAGTAAAGTTTTATAACAAAAGTCCTATCCTCTCCAGTTCTTGTCATTCACTGTCAGTTACCAGTACTATAAACTAAGTAGTAGTGGTGGCGGTGGTGGTGATTTTTGATGCAAATTATAAGTAGTCGTAGTAGTGGTAGTAGTAGTAGTAGTAGTAGTAGTAGTAGTAGTAGTAGTAGTAGTAGTAGTAGTATGAATTTACTCAAAATAGTTGGGTGAGAATTATTCTGCCATTTTTGATGTAAATTATAAGCTGATATATTTTACTGAGCCAGGTTGCTTTCGTGAAACTTTAATTAAGCCTTCACATTATACTCTTCCTTGTTTGACAGAATAAAATGGCAAATCAGAACCAGCTCATATGATTAAAGTGCAATCCTAAGAATATTTTCCTGAGAGTAAATCCCACTGAATAGACCTGAGTAGGATTCTGAGTAGATCTGCTGAATATATGGCACTATTAATTTATTCTCAAATTGGGCTGTGTATGTGGTTGGTCCAGATTATATTTTATTTGCATGTTGCTTGTGGTGAAGTGATTGTGTTAGAATTCTGCTATGAGCTCAGTTCATAGCTGGAGTTGTCATCATCCATAGCTATTTTTAAAAAAAGACTCTTGGCTATCTTCAGAGGAAGTTTGCTACAAGCATTCACACATTTGATGCTAGATAGTGGAGATGGGCACGAACCAAAATACGAACCAAAGTTCATCACAAAGCAGGCCGGTTCATCGTTGCGAACCAGCGGTTCATCAGAGCCCATTTCTGACGAACCACCACGAACTTTAGGGTGGTTCATTTGGTTCATTTTTCAGTTCATCACTGCAGACAGCTTGGCACTGATCAATCAGTTTCCTAGGCAATGGGGGATGGGTTTTCTGCAGACCTTCTGCCAACCCAGAAGTGACCTTCTGCCGACCTGGAAGTGGTGATTTGCTGGCCCAGAAGTGACATTTTCATTAACCAAATGAACTGGTTCACAAACCGGGGCAGGTTTGTGAAAGTTCATGGTTCGTGAAACGTGATGAACCACGAACCGCATAGTTCATTTTTTTTGGTTCGTGCCCATCTCTACTAGAGGGTATTATGACTGCAAGGATTAATTTGCTCTCAAATATTAAACTGTGTCATAGAGCAGGGCAGCTAACATTGATTAGATACAGAGCAGTAATTACTGCATTAGAGAGTCATGCATAAATATACATTACACATATTCTCAATATAATTAACTGATTCAGATCTTTTTTTTAATGCCCGTTCAGGTACAATACTGTACATAGTTTGTGCTACTGCATGAAAAATACCGGTTCGTGCAGCCACAATTCTAAGATAAGTTAGATTTAATTGCACTGAAGCTTTAGTACATCTAAATCACCTTTGTGTCTGAGGACAACTTCTGACAAAAATTAATTTTATTACTGTGTAGAAAACCTACCTGTATGATGACAAATGTGTATACCAGCCAAGATTGGCGAGTGGTTACATTTCTATCAACATTAAATTAACTGTGTGTTTTCTGTATGAAAAAAAATGTTCTTGTCTAAAATGGCCTCATAAACAAGGTCTAACTCCACTGAAAGTGTGGTGGTTAGCAACTTGTGACAGGGCAGTTCTTCCATTTTATCAAGCCTAATTCTCAGCTACATCTAGCTCATCACTGCCTCCAGTCACGAAGTTTGGGTCTCCACTGCCTCCCCAGATTTTGATGAAAAGGAGATCTACTGCCATCACATGTAGCTTGGCTTAGAGTTATATGCCTGCTACTCAGTGGACTATGTACGGCTTCTACCACTTTAGTCTAGCAGTTGGGATTCACAAGGCTAAATGCGCCTATCCTTCTCCAAGAAAATGGGTGTATCAGAGATATAGTTAGCCATATCAAGGGAACCACTTCTCCCTCACATGTAGCTTTCTGCGCAGAAGGGGGTTGGGGGGAGAAGATGACCTGAAGTCTAGTAGTGTAGCTTATAGTCCAAACATGTGTTTACCACTTCCATGAGAAGCTATAGGTCCTGGGAAGGGATCTGAGAATCAGAATTGATTGAATATATGACTGAAGAGAGATGTTTTGTCCTGTTTGGGTCAAACTAAACAACGTTCTAACTGTTGCCCAAACATTGTTTCTTTTGAAGTCATATATTTTAAGAGGACAGTGATTCCATAAGGACTTCACAGATACAGAATGCTTTATGGAAATCAGAAAATGGGCTTGATGAGGGAAAGAGGCACAGTTCTAATTTTGGATATCAGCGTTGAGAAAACACTTAAGAGCCCTTGAATATGTTTTTGGAATCACCATGTCTTCTCAGGGGTAATAGGAGTTACCATCAGAAATTGGAGCTGGCAACTTGTATCATTCACAGGTATTTGATATTTCTGAATCAAAATTAAAATATATTTTATTGAATGTAAGCCACCTTGGGCAGTTTCTGAACTGGAAAGGTGGTATTAAAATAAAATTAGCTGAGGAAAATGGCATGAATCATCTCAAAAAGCCCTTTGCTAATAAGTATTTATCCATTGTTGTTCAGAGCCTGGATCTGAATGCAGAGAGAGGAGTGGGGGGTGGAATCACTGATGGATGATGATTTGCAGGCTGTCCCTGACTACTAGAGGTCAGGAGAAGTACTATGTTCTTTCCAGTATTGATAATAATAATAATCCATGCTTAAGCATCATTGACATTAATGGGAGGGATTTAAACTTATTCCAAGTGTTTTCCTTGAAATCTAAAGGACAATAATGCTTTACTTTGGTTTAATTGTGCCTAAAATTGCATTAGTTTGGAATTCAAAATCATATTGATTAAATACAGAAATGAACTAAAAATAATGAAAGCTAGGGAAGATAAATGCCATAATACAAAATGGTGAATTGATAACAAAGATACTACACTGTTAAACAATATTTAGTCATTGCTGCAGCTTCAGTGATGGGAAAGTTAGTTGTGTGATCTTGCTAGGCCATTTTCCTGGCAGAGTATGATCAGACAAATTCCACACCTAGTTAGGGTTGCCAGCCCCACGTTGGGAAATTCCTGGAGATTTGGGGGGTGGAACCTGGAAAGGGTGGGGTTTGGGGAGGAAACAGGATTCAACGGGAGATATTGCCATAGAATTCACCCTCCAAAGTAGCCGTTTTCTCCAGGGGAACTGATCTCAGTGGCCTGGACATTAGCTGAAATTCCGGGAGATCCCCAGCCACCACCTGGAGGCTGGTAACCCTACACCTAGTTGCAACTTTGAGAGATGTTAGTATAAGTGTGGGTGTGTTTTTGTGCACAAAAATGCTGTTGCCTACTACTAATATATAATGACAGTGTGCTATGCACGTGTCCTTGAAGCTTGTAAGCCATGCATCTCCAAAGGAACGCCCATGCCAGGCTCTCCTTTCCTTCCCAAGGTTATCACAATAGGCTGCTTTAATATTCTGCCAAATAAAAACTTGGCTGACACCTTCTCCACTCTTCTTATCTTTAATTTGGCATAAGTGCCTAAGTAAAAGTGCCCAGGATGCTGCAAGGGTGTCATGCAGCTTCGGCTTTATTTGCTATTATTGTTGCTTTCAAGTGGAAAATTGATATAATAACAGCTTTCTCTCAGCACACAGCAGTCTGTGCATTTGTACAATGCTCTGTGAGGATGATCAGCATCCACTGGCAGGGGGGGGGGAAAGTGACAGATGCTGCCTGCAAATAATGAGCTGATCCAATTTCCTTTGGAAGGGAACTTTAAAACAATCCCTTGAGTTTTTTCATGTCACAGTGCTGTCCAGAGCCACTTATGTGGGTGTCTGCTGTAACTGATGCTTCCTTAGCTCATTTGATAGGAGTATTCAGTAGCGTTTTTATTAGATAGACAGGAAAGAAGTTCTCAGCAACAATAGCCTGTCAATCAAGAAATGTGCATACTAGAACTTTAACGTAGTAATAAACACACAGATTCGTTCATACATAGAAGACCTGGTGATCCCCTTCCACCAAAGGATTCTTTCTTCCACTAACTTTCCTTCAGGAGAGGAAAATCTTTCTGCAGTGGAGAAAATATTCTTTCCATCAGTGGGACTTGCACTGTTAGTGGGAAGATTTTTTACATCACAGAAAACATTGGACCCAACCTGTTTAAGTACAATAAAGTCCTTGGCAGATTTGTGCTTCTAAGATAATGCTGCTAATTTACTTTGTATGTTTTTCATGTCCTGATGTGTGTGCATGAGAGAGAGAGAATATGTGTGATTACTGTTCTCTACTTATAGAACTCATTTGAATTAAAAAAAACCAGAATAAATCCTCAAACAAATAAACAAAATTAAGTCTAATTATGGTCCTATATAATTTAGAGTCTCCACCTCAACACTCTCACAAGGAGAAATATTTATTCCTCATCTACCTGTTTTCATTCATTGTTACATCGAAATGAAAAGATAATTAACATTGAAATCCTAAACTGAGCCATACTGTACCAAGTTCATTACTGAAGGCTAAGGAGGGTATGACTCTGTTTAGGACTGGATTGCAAGGAAACTGTCCATGGCACAAGTTATTTGGAAACCACATGATCTTAAGTCACATGAGCTCAAAGAGCCTTCGCAAATTACCAAGTAACCTTTTATACAAAAGATGGATCACAATACCATTCTAAGTGGAGTTACACCCTTTTAAGCCGACTGATTTAAATGGATTTAGAAGGGTTAACTCTGTTTAGGTTGACACTAAACGCCACTTATGCCCCTTCTGTTCTGCAAAAACATGTCTTTAACTAGACTGATGAATGTAGTTTGTGAATTTAAGGTGCCCCTCAGGATTTTGTAGAGGTTTACTTGTAGGATTCATTCACCCAGGAGATGAGGCATATAGAGATTTGAAGGAGTAGAATTAAACAAGGCCCTAACCTGGACATACACTGGAGAATCTGGAAAAGAAAGGAAGGCAAGCAAAGAAAGAAAAATAGTTGGTATCACCAGCCAGTTTTTCCAAGACACAAGGACTAGGAGCTTAGCCAGCTGAAATACTGCTAAAGCAAAGATCTGACCCATTATATTCACATTTAAGCAGTTTTCTTCTAGCTCTGCCCTCTGCTGCTGAACTTCAGGTTTTTAAATGGTAGCAACTTCTTTGATGTATGCTTTTCATTGTCTCAGGGTCAACTTGTTCCATGTTAAGGCTCCATTCTCATACTGGGTGTGGCCTGTACCATGCCTAAAGTTTCTAAATTCTGTGGTGTTGCAGATTCTGGGTTATTTTCCTTGGTCCTTAGCTGATTATGAGGTTGGAGGGTATGCGTCATTAACACATGCTGCAGAAAAATGTTGCCATTTGCTTTCTCCTGTAAAACTAAGTTTTTTCAGAAAATGGGACCTGTACCCTAGATGTGTGGCTAAAGCTTTATGTCCAGTGCTAACAGCTAAGTTAAGGTATTGTTTTAATGGAAACATATTATCATCATTTTCTTCTTTGTCACAAAGAAGAAATTCTTTTAATGGAATAAATATCTAGTTCGGCTTAAATGTATGAAAGTGTTGCCTTTGGTCACTCTGAATACAAACATGCCTAATAGGCTACTGCTTTACTCTTAATAATTTCATGAAGTTGGGGAATGTTGGGCAGTCCTATACTAAAATACAGAAAGAAAGAGACTAAATTTTTTTTACAAAGTCTAATATCATCCTCATTCAAGCTATCTGTTGGCCTGGGTGGCAGGAATTTTCATTTGTCCTGAGGAGCCACCATTAAAACTGGAGAACATTGTATGCATTCTGTATAAAATGTGAAGGCAAACACAACAGTCTGGCTCCATGACAGGTGGAAAGTATAAATTGGATCTTACATGGGCATACTACACTGCAATCCTAGTATCTTTCCTCTGATGTGCAACCATTTAAATAATGCTTTACTAAATTAATTTAAAACGTGTTAAATATTTTATGCAGCAGACAACAAAGAGCCAGAATCCTAGCATACAATACAAATCTTGGAGGCTTGCTTAGTTATAGATGTGCAGAAATTAACACAGATGTCACATATGTGAGCCATCACTAGAACCACATTGCAGATCACGGGATGCCTCTCAGGGTCTCACCACACGAGACAAAATACACTCGAATTACATGGGTAATTCAAGTGTATTTTGTAATTCGAGTGTATTTGAGTGTAATTCAAGTGTATTTTGTCTCATGTGGTTTGACCCTCAGAGCTTATGCACATCCTAGTAACAGCCATCAAAGGATTTTTATCATATATGCCCAGGGTAAAGCCTATCGCCACCTTCAGGTCAGTTAGCAATTTTCCCCAGGCCAGTTTGGCTAAGGATCCTGATGGTGTTTTGCCATCTCCCAGGTATGGAGCAGGGGTCACTGGGGGTATGGGGAGGGGAGGTAGTTGTGAATTTCCCTACATTGTACAGGGGGTTGGACTAGATGACCCTAGAGGTCCTTTCCAACCCTATGATTCTATGATTCCTTCATCCACAGCAAAATAACAAGGAGGATATTTGATCACTGAACCTAGGAAATGCTCTTGATAAGTTATGGCTCTGTAAAATATTTTTATTTTGGCACACAACTGCTACATTTATTTTTAAAAATCTCTTTTCAGTTATTCCTACTTTAGCAATGTTTTTGTATTTTTGAGTGACTTCTATGGAGTTTGTAGTACTATCTCACAAAAGGACTAATTCAAGTTCATACAGGTAGAGAAGTCATGTTCTTCAAAAAAAAGCCTGGTTTTCCTTTTGTGGGCACACGAAGAATAGTAATATTTGTCTGTCTGTTTCAGAGGTTTGTTGTTTTGGGCAACCCGAAGCAGCCTACATTGTTTCCCCTCCCTTTTATCCTCACGTCAACAATCCTATGAGAAAGGTTAAGC
Organism: Eublepharis macularius; assembly: GCF_028583425.1. NCBI lineage: Eukaryota > Metazoa > Chordata > Lepidosauria > Squamata > Eublepharidae > Eublepharis > Eublepharis macularius. Next base: position 45,407,157 of record NC_072793.1, read on the forward strand.
TGAGAGAGAATGACTGACCTGAGGTCACTCATCGAGCTTCCATGGCAGAGGGGAAATTCAAATATGGGTCTCTAGTCTGATATTCTAACCGCTATAACACTCTTGTTCATTAACCTGAGCAGGTTAATAGAGTCTTCAGTTCATACCTTGCTAGATGCTTCTGAGCACAGGCACTGCTCACCAGTGACACGTGAGCATTACAGGAGGGGTGTGTGATTCAGTATTTCCATTTTAAAGTATACCTGAAAAATACGTCATCAGTATTTTCCAGGTATATTTGAGAATCTGGATTTATACTTGAGATTCTCGGATATACCATTATTCTGATCTAGAAAATATTTGTGAATAACCAGTTTTGGCATTTTAAAGACCAGAGCAGCTTGTTTTTCTTGCTTTTTGAGGTTTTCTGGGCAAAAAAGGAAGGAGGCGGGAGGTAACTCTCACAGACAAGTGGCATCACATGATAGGAGAAGCTGCCCAATAATGACAGTTCTCTCATTCCCCACAGAAACAGGTTACTTTGTCCAGAAGAAAGCATTAGACTTGGTCCCCCATAGCAATGCAGAGGCAGGCAATGGCAAACTATCTCAGTTAGTCTTTTGCCTTGAAAATCTCATCAGAGGTTGCCATAAGTTGGCTGCAACTTGACAGCACTTTACAGACCCAAGAAACAATGGAAAGTCGCTGGGGACACCTTGTTCAGTGGACCACTTCACCCAATCTATTTGAAATTTTAGGGGTCTTTAGTGGAGAGGCAGCCTTCACTCCACTGATGAACTAGGAGGTCCATATGTTCAACATTCCATGCACCTCTGTCGTATGAATCTGCGTTTGTGTCTCGGGGATGGGAGTGAGATGAGGCCTTGGGTTTTTTATACTAGTGTGGAGACAGCCAGTGTTGTGTAGTGGTTAGAATGTCAGAGTAGGAGTGAGGACCCGGGTTCTAATCCACATTCTGTGATGGAAGTGTGCTGTGTCACCTTGGGCCACCAGCTTAACCTACCTCACAGGTTAATGAGTGGATAGAACGGAGGAGAGGAGAATGATGTAAAACACTTTGTGTGCCCACTGGGGTGAAAGGACATACATACATACATACATACATACATACATACATACATACATACATACATACATACATACATACATACATACATACATACATAATCAATTTCCTTGCCTCAGCCTAGAGCTTATTACACAGTCTCCCCTGCTCCTCCTTCCCCATTCTGCCCACTTCACACACTTGCTTGCTTGGAATTATCAAAGACAGGATTAATATGTCTGTTGTACCTTTCCTCCCAAATTAGGCCAGTTTTCAGATGCTGAAAAATCCACTTGAGGAAGCTTTTTCTCTGTCCTGTGGACTTGTAACATGGAGAGTTCAGATTCTCTCTCTCCATTGAAGAGCAATTGATGAATAAAAGATAAAAAATTAATACTAAGAGGGACTTTGGGAAATTTAGAATTTGAATGTCACAGTCCATGATCAACCTTGCTTTGTTAAATTAAATCACCTCATCTTTGTGTGCGTCCTGCTTTTCAGATCAAGCACTGTCATTCAGGTGCTTATGGATCAGTTGGAGTGCTTTGAAACCTTCTGATGGGTACAGCTGGAAAACGCTGGCAGCTTTTGTATGTAATGGAAGGATTTCATATGGGATTTGAATTATCCTGCTCCATACATTTAAACTGATTAACTATTGTAATTAATTTTGATATGCAGTCATTGATTCATTCATAATCACCAGGGGAAAGAGATCTTTCTTTTCCATTCACAATCTTTCATCATCACAATTGACTCCAAAATCCAAACCACACAGTACATGCTGCAAATTGTCATAAGCAGGAGATAAGCATGCCACAAAAAGGTACCTACAGAGCTCAAGCAAGTGAGCCAGACAACACACTACAGGGACAAGAAAAAACTATCAAAAGTGATTATGTGAGAGCCAGTTTGGTGTAGTGGTTAAGAGCACGGGACTCTAATCTGGAGAGCCGGGTTTGATTCCCCACTCCTCCACAAAGCCAGCTGGGTGACCTTGGGCAAGTCACAGTTCTCTGGAACTCTCTCAGCCCCACCCACCTCACAGGGTGATTGTTGTGGGGTAGTAATAACACTTTGTAAACCGCTCTGAGTGGGCATTAAGTTGTCCGGAAGGGCGGTATATAAATCGAATGTTGTTGTTGTTGTTGTTGTTTCTTCACTCAGAAAATCCACCAAGTCTTCCGGAGGGGGGTGGGAATTGAGGAAGTGTACTTTCATATCCCTCAAATTATTGTTTGTAATTATTTTTTGTGGTCCAGAGGATGAGAGGTAGGGGAATCAGGGAATCAAAAGCATATATAAGAAAATCTTTCTGTTCTCAGTAGACCACTACAGGAACACCTGCAGAAAGAATGACATGTTAGCCTTCATAAAGGTATTATGTATGTTATCTATATGAACCAGCATGATGTAGCGGTTACAGTGTCGGACTAGGATCTGGGAGAATCAGGTTCAAATCCCCACTCACTGGGCAACCTTGGGCCAGTCACACATAATCAGCCTGACTTATTTCTCAGGGTTGTCATGAGAATAAAATGGAGGAGTAAACCACTTTATGTCTCCACTGGGGAGAAAAGTAGTATATACATGAAGTAAATAAATTATCTAGAGACCCTTTCTCTAGATAGTCTCATGTGAATGTTATCCAGCCTGATGAAACACAGCGAAAAGAGATCAGTTGTATGAGGATTCAGTTTGTTCAGACAGTGGGTTGAACCTGAACTAAATTGGCAATTTCCCTTTATTCTCTCTTCCTGTGGCAGATCTGCCTCATGACTTTCCTCAGGGTCCCCTGGAGTGGGATTTCATAGAGATCAGTGGGCTGCAATGGGAGAGGAGACGTCCAAGACCTGAATGGGAGCCAGTAGGCATGGTTCCTTTTCACAAACCTAATATCCCTGCTATGATGCACTACAGCAGCATAAGGACTGGTCTCCCAATCCATTTGGTTTAGCTAACAGGGTAGGTGCCAGTGCCAGTGAATAGAATAGAGAGATGTTTCTTATAGGTAAATTAGGGATCACGCTCCTTAGAAGGAAATCAGAACATTCCTATAAATTATTGTTAACTTGAAAGGGGAGGATCACTTGAATAAAAATGACAGTGACTGAAAATATTTTGTTCCCTAATGAGTTTGCTAGCCACTTTATAATGAATAAGTGCTTTACATCTGAGGCAAACTGAGATCACTTAAAATTAACATGACACTTGTATGTGTGTGTGTGTGTGTTACATTATTTCTTTTCCTTACAGTAGAACATCTCTAGCTGGCCTGGCAATGTCCTACATTATATGATGCATTAATAATAGTTTAACAGATGTTGCACAATGGAACATTAAGAGGCATTTGAAAAGGTCTCACGTATTCCTTTGTGACTATTCTGGGATTGTCTCTGCTCACAATAAATTTTACACTGCTGCTAAACCAAACAGAGACAAGAACTAACAGTCCAAAGAGGAACGGTTGCTTGATGCAGTCATGACTACACCCACTGGGCCAAGGCTAAAACAATGCTGTACCTTTGTGGACTACAGATGAGGCCTGCATTCATCTGGCATCAATTAATGCTTCAGGGCCTCGGCCAACTCCCGTCAAAGTCAAGCTGATTATTTTAATTAGCTTTGTTTCCATTTAAACCCCTGACTTTTCTTGCTTATTATGTCAACTGATTTCAAAGTTAAATTGTTAAATCACATCCCTATTAAAAACTCCAGCATTAAATCGTTTTATATATTCACAATTTAACATTTAAAAAAATGGGATGAGAAGGAATCAAAGAGAAAATTCCCTGCTCCTATCAAACGCGAAACGTCAGGAACTACAATGCCAAGACCACAGCTATACAGCCCAGAAAATCCACAACAACCATTGTTCTCCGGCCGTGAAAGCCTTCGACAATACAAAATCAAGAAAGGATTAGGTGTTGGATTCATCAATGTTTCTATGTTCTATGTCTCTAAAGACCTTGCTGTAGCATAATGGTCAATAGTAGGGGTGTGCAAGGAAAAAACTTTCGGCTTTCTTGTTTCGGGATTACCCGAAACAAGATTCTCTACCGTCATTAGCCGAAAGCCGAAACAAGAATCTCTTTCGGGATTCGGGATTCGGCATTATTTCGGCATTCTTTCGGGATTCTTTCGGGTTTTTTTGCTGGGAAAATGCCTCCGTCTTTCAGGACGCCTGGAGGAGGCATTTTCCCACCAAATAAGCCCAAAATTGGTGGGGACCTTCTTCTAACCCTTCTCTAACAACTACCCAAGTTTCAGACAGATTGGACTTTGGGGGGCCATGTTATGGCCCCCCAAAGCAGGTCCCCCCATCCTCCCCATAAGAAAGCAAAGGAGCAGCATATTGTTAGCATGCTGCTGCTGATCTCTCTTCATTATTTCCTATGGGGAAAAAATGAAGAGGCAGGCTTCCTTTGCCAGGGGTGGCATTTTGCATGCAAAATGCCCCCCAGCCCTCAGGGGCCCTTCTACCACCCCTCCTCCCACCCCCCACCAAGGCTCAGCCTGCTCCCACTTGGGGGGGCCATTTCATGGCCTCCCCAAGTAGGTGCTCTAATCTCTACCACTGACAGCTGGGGGAGGCTTGTGTTGCCAGGGGTGGCATTTTGCATGCAAAATGCCCCCCAACCCTCTGGGGCCCTTCTCCCACCCCTCCTCCCACCCCCCACCAAGGCTCAGCCTGCTCCCACTTGGGGGGGCCATTTCATGGCCTCCCCAAGTAGGTGCTCTCAGCCCCTAAAGTCCACCCCTCACAGCCCCACACAAACCCAGTTCCCCCACCCCAGCTGCCACACACAGACCCAAATCCCCCCAGTAGCCCCTCACAGACCCAAATCCACCCCCACCTGCCCCACACCCACCATAACCCCAGGAACAGGCTGGCCTGCCCTCCCCTTTTGGGAACCCCTAAACTCTCTTTCCCAGGGCAGTTCTGCACAGACAAGGGGTGCCACAATGGTGGCAGTGCCAAATCGTCCCTGGGAAAGAGCACCTGCCCTGGCACACAGACAACCACCCCCCTGACCCCCCCACCACCCGCAGAGAAGGCTGGCCAGCCTGCCCCATTGTTCCCTATGCTGGGAACCAACCTCCCATCAAAGAAGGGAACACAGACACACAATCATTAAGTTTAAAAAACCTTTATTTTCTCATTTTCAAATTACAAGTGGTCAACAAATCACAACATATTACACTTATTGTCCCTCATAGCACAACACAACACAATTAACTACACATCAGAGAATCTTAAACACAATTTTTCTTTTGAAATGGACAAACAGTAAAGTTTTGAACATTACAACAGGTCACATAGTGAGCGGGCACAACAGGGCATGGAAACAGAAGATGATCATAATAACTACCAGCCTAATACAACTCTCCCTCCATAACATGACTTAATGGGGGGGAACCACAGCAACAAAATCCCCCCCCAACCCTCTGGGGCCCTTCTCCCACCCTTCCTCCCATCCCCCCACCAAGGCTCAGCCTGCTCCCACTTGGGGGGGCCATTTCATGGCCTCCCCAAGTGGGTGCTCTGCTCTCATCTCTACCACTGACAGCTGGGAGAGGCTTGTCTTGCCAGGGGTGGCATTTTGCATGCCAAATGCCACCCTCACCCTCAGGTGCCCTTCTCCCACCCTTCCCCCCACCCCCCACCACATGCATTCCTTGACAATCAAGAAATCTGGAGTTAAATATAATGTGCATGTAAGTCCCTCAAAGACAGAAGCAATATGGAGGTAATGACCCATTTGATTTCCACAACCTCAGACACAATTAGGGATCCGTTTCCCCTTGGTGGGGGATCCCCCACTCTCACCTATCACCCCGAAGGGGGAAAGTCAGTGAATGAGCCTTCAAGGTACGCTCCAGGGGCTGCTGCCGTGATGTCACTGATGTCATCTGGCTGCCCTGAGAGTATGCCTGTGCTTTGCAGTGGGCTGATTTGGGCCCTACAGGCCAAAGCAGGATCCCTTGTGGCCCAAATCTGCCTGCTGTGAATTGTGCGTGCTCCCCAGCCTTGTGTGATGATCACATCACCTCCTAGAACAGACATCATCATGCCAGAGCATTGCCATTAAATGATCATGCGTGTGTGAACAGACCCTAAGTATCCTGTAGGCTTCAGTGATGGTATAGTAATGTTTTCACTCACATTATAGAGAGAGAGAGAGACAGAGAAGGGGGGGAGGCACTGAAGCTAGATTATTTCTTCTATTTTACTGTCCCCTTCCAAAGCCAGGGTGGCATTGGCACAATGCCCCCCTCCCCCCGGCCAGAGCCTTAGTACCAGTATGCATTGACAGGCCCATGCATCATAGTCCTTTTTGAGACCCAGCCAAGTTGTGCCTTTTGGAGAAAAATGTTCAAGTTGCTGGTGGGGGTATGAACAATTTTTAGATATCCACTGTAGTGCAATGGCTAGAGAGTTGGTCTAGAATCTGGCAGACTCTGATTCTGTGCCTTGTAGGCTTGATGGATGTTCTTGGCTCAGCCTAAGTAAACAATTGTGTTGTGTTTTCCAGAGGCAGTCTACGTGATTTTGGGGCCCTGGACAAATGTTCTGGACGGGGCCCCAGAACCAGTGCCGCCCCACCACTGGCTCCTTGCCAAGGCCAAGCAATTTGGTCACCTAGGCCCCAGATAGAGTGGGCAGGAGTGCGTTGTTTCCTTCCTCCCCCCCCTCCACCCCCTCCAACAACTAAGAAGGCCATCGGTGGAGTCACTCCAATGTGAGGCATGGAGCAGCTGTCTATTGTTAGCCTGGTTGTGATGAGGGTGAAACAAATCAAGGGAGAACAGCAATGTGTAAACCACTCTAGGTTCCCATGGGGGAGAAAACCGGGGCATAAGATAAACCTTTAATTTGGTGGGGAGGGGGTATATACATTTTATGTGTATGTGTCTGTATGTTTTATGCATTCAAATCACTTGTGGTGTACTTTAGAATTATATTGAGCTCCACAGTATCCCAAAAACCTTGTCCATGTATTGCAAACCGAAGTCAATCTACCACATCTAGGGTATTCTTCTTTTCCCTACTGCCTTCAATTTTTCTTAGCATTATTGTCTTTTCTAGTGAACCTTGTCTTCTCATGATGTGACATAAGCACTATCATCAATTGATATCTTCAAGGGAGAAAGCAGGCCTGATTTGGTCTGGATGCCACTTACATGTCTTTTTCGGAGTCCATGGTACATGTAAATTGAAACTTTCTTCCCACTTCACAGTGTGAATGCTTTTTCCTCCTATGAGCTTTGTCTAAATTTTACTGTACTGATACTGCTCATTTGGCCAAAAGGCCTGCCCTTGATCAATGCCACATTAAATACTTCATAATAAAAATATGTTTTTAGAACCATTTAAAAGTGTCCTTAAGTGCCATACGCTGATTTAAAAAAACATAAGCTAAATGTTTGGGAACACAACCAGATATGTGAATGACTGAAATGCAGCCCAATCCCACTGCTACTTAAAATCCATTTTTGATGGAGGTCTGGATTGTCTTACATTGGTGTCATTGGGCTTGGAATCAGGAACCTGGAAGCGTTCCATGGGGGCTACAACTTTCATGCCAAGGCTAAGAGGGTGGGAACGGGATCTCTCTGGGGTGGCAAACTCTGGCCTTGGAAGTTACTGGCAATTTGGGGGTGGGACTTGTGGAAAGGAAAATCTGAGTAGGGATCTCCCCCAGAATCCATGGTCCGCATTTGCCCTCTAAAGAGATTGCCCTTGGAAGCAGCCAGTTTCTCTGTAGGGAACTACTCTCTCTAACCTGAACTCAAGCCCAACCAGGAGTTTGGCAGCCCTAGGAAAATTTCAGAAAAAGATGGCAAAGGAGGGCCAGCAACTGATAGAGGCATGGAAGCCCACACCAGGACAGTAGCAGGGGCCTACTTGGGCACAAGGGACAACCAGTGCTCTCATCCCCCATAGTCCACTCCTTACAGCCCCACACAAACCCAGTTCCCCCACCCCAGCTGCCACACACAGACCCAAATCCTCCACTCAGCCCCTCTCAGAACCAAAACCACCCTCAGCTGCCCCACACCCAGTACCCCAGGAACAGGCTGGCCAGCCTGCCCCATTGTTCCCTATGCTGGGAACCAACCTCCCATCAAAGAAGGGAACACAGACACACAATCATTAAGTTTAAAAAACCTTTATTTTCTCATTTTCAAATTACAAGTGGTCAACAAATCACAACATATTACACTTATTGTCCCTCATAGCACAACACAACACAATTAACTACACATCAGAGAATCTTAAACACAATTTTTCTTTTGAAATGGACAAACAGTAAAGTTTTGAACATTACAGCAGGTTACATAGTGAGCGGGCACAACAGGGCATGGAAACAGAAGATGATCATAATAACTACCAGCCTAATACAACTCTCCCTCCATAACATGACTAAATGGGTGGGGGAACCACTGCAACAGGGTCCAGCAGAACCTATGTCATTTCCTGTGGCTGTGCTTTCAGTTCAGACACACAAAGCTGAACTGGGCACTTCCAAGGCACTGGACAATGGTATTTCTGGAGCAGTTCTGCAGAGGTCTCCCCCCACCCCCACACCAGCCTCAGAATTTACCTGGGAACATCTGTGAGAGATCATCATTGGCCGGTGCCCATCCACCACTCTACCCGCATCCCCCAACCATGCAAACCCAACATTAACATCAATTTTTTTTTTTTTAAACATGAACATTCAATCAACTTTTAAAAAACATAATCACAACATTTTTTTTTGGTTTTTTTTCCTTTTTTTTACATGAACAGAACATCAACTTTTAAAAAACATAATCACAACATTTTTTTGGGTTTTTTTTTTTTCATGAACATTCAATCAACTTTTAAAAAACATAATCACAACATTTTTTTTTGGTTTTTTTTCCTTTTTTTTACATGAACGGAACATCAACTTTCAAAAAACAGTACAACAATTCTTCTACAATTTTTTTTTACAAGGAGTTCATCTGATAAAAACACCTAAGCAATCCCTATCTAACCTGTTTCTCCCTCCAGTAGCAATCCATGTTTCTGGGGCATTATTTCTCATAATAAATTTGGTCCCACAGGGTATGTCTCAGTGATGGGAGATGTTTTGAATACCCTGGGGGGGGGGCTTTCAAATTGCTGGGTGTTTTCCCTTTGCCACTGGTTCCTAACCACCCTCCCTCTACTGGCCGGTTTTAACTGTATATACAGGGTTTTATACAGGGGAGAGCGCGATTCCAAAGGATTGGACTCATAGAGGATGCAGGCCACAAGTTGGGCTCACCTCAGTCACTCTGGAAGTCCAGTCCTGAGAAATCGAAGAGGCGAGAGTTGACCTTCAGGAAGGTCAACTGCTCGACTCTCCATGGGAGAAGGCGAGTGCGATGTGGGCCGACAATGTCGCCCGCATGTGAAAAGACGCGCTCGCTCTCCACGCTCGTCGGAGGGCATGAGAGCAGCCGCTGCGCCTCGAGGGAGAGGTCCGGCCAGACCGACTCCTTCCTGGCCCAGTAGCTGAGCGGATCGGTGGAGAGCGACTCGCAGGGCTCCGCGAGGTAGTCCCTGACCATCGCCTCCGCCGGATCCTCTCTCACGGTCCTCACGACCCCAGAGGGGACGAGGGCCCACCGGAGCATCTCCATCTCCATCGGCACTCTGGTGGTGGCCTCGGGGGGGGCCTGCGCAGAGGGGGCGTCAGAGGGACCCGCACGGCAGGGCCCCTCTTGCGTCCCCCCTGTCGACAGGCGTCCCCTCTTGGCCTGCCTGCGCCTCACCCAAGAGCAGAGCCCGTCTCTGGCTTGGGTGAGGTTCCCGTCCCGCTCGGCGAAAGTGCCCTTTATGCGCGGGTCACACATGGTCGCCAACATGTATGACTCTTCCTTAGTGAGAGGAGTTAGCCTGGCAGCTATGCCCTGCTGCAGCCTTCTCACTAATGCGCGCACCGCTGGAACAAGGTCAGCACGGGGCGCGACCCGGTCTGCAAGGGTGGCCAGATTCCTCTGGAGCGTGTGCACCAGGGGAATGACCAGACCGAGGGTCGCCGTGTCTGACGAGACCGCCACAGTGAAGTCCTTGAAGGGCTTCAGGACCTCCACTGTCTGGGTGATGGTGAGCCAATCCTCCCGGTTGAACTCACCCACCTGACTCGCACCGCGGTGCTCGGAGAGCCACGCGTGGAGTGCGGCCTGCTGCTCCACCAAGCGCTCAAGCATGGCGCAGGTGGAGTTCCAGCGAGTGCTGACGTCAGTGATCAGAGCGTGCTCTGGCACACCTGTCCTGACCTGTGTCTGGCGCAGTTCGTGCGTGGCCTTCACGCTGCGCGAGAAGTGACCCGTGAGCCTCCGACATTTCTGGACAAGTAACTGGAGTTCACGGGTCCGGGTATCCACGGGTTCCTTCGAGGAGCCCAACCCCAGCGCATCTCTCACCACTAGGTGAAGCTTGTGAGCGGCACAGTAGACGCTCTCTCGGCTCACTAGATGCGCCGCTGCCCTCATGTTCTTGCCACCGTCCGTCACCATGCATCCCACGGTGGCGGGTCCCTGGCCTATCCACTCGTCCAACTGTCTCCTTAAGGTGGCAGCGATGTTCTCCGCCGTGTGGGACACGTCGAGCACCTCGGCGTGAAGCAAGGCCTTGCAGTAGCCGGCCTGGCGGTCTCGCATCCTTCCCTGTCTAGCTGTGCTAGGCACCTCCCCCCGGCCCCCACCCAGAACCGACTCGGGTTCCCACCAGTGAGCAGTAAGCGAGAGGTACGCTTGCTGCACACTTGGGCAGGTCCAGATGTCCGATGTGAAGTGCACAGTTCTCCCGGCAACCCGGGACAGCTGTGCCTTCACATGATCCCTGGCAGCCCTGTAAAACGAGGGCACCACCGATCTGCTCAACGACGTGCGAGCAGGGACGGCGTACCAGGGAAAGCAATCTTGGAGCAGCCCTGAGAAGCCGAAGTCTTCAACTACGGAATACGGTTGCCCATCCACTGCTATCATGTTGACGATGTGGCGCGTGATGCGCCTGCTCGCCCTCCGGATCCCCTCTCTGGGCACACTAGCGCCCTGCATACCAAGCATCTCCGGGAGAGAGGCTTGGCGTCCCTTTCCTGCAGGTACCCTTGGGGGGAGAGCACCAGAGGAGCCTGCCTCCTTCTGGCTAGCTGGCGGCCGTGCGGCGCCACTCGAACCCTCCTCCCGAAGAAGCACCGCCTGGTGGTGCCTCTTCATATGGTACCTCATCCCAGACGTGGAGAGATGCCACACATCTTTGCCACGGCTGACGCGCTGCCTACAATGCAGGCACAGGGCTGCTCGGGGATCCTCCGTTGCCTGGAAGTGCTTCCAGATTTCGGAGGAAAAGGGCATCCCACGCTTCCCAGGAGAAGCGCTTTCGGGACCACCCTGCGGCACCTCCTGTGAGGTGCTCTGGCCGGACACACCGTGTCCCACTCTCGGCCGGGCAGGTGGGGATGGACGAGGCTGAAGGGGCAGAGATGTGGGCTCTTCCACCACAGTCTCTGCCTCTTCCTCCCGCGTCCTCTCCTCCTGCACAGCCGCGAGAGGCCTGCTGCTGGCCTCAGAGGAAACTGGGGTGGACCGCCCCAGGGGGGGTCTCACGGGCAGTTCCTCCAACATCCTCTGGGTTCCTGGGGTGAGCGGGAGCGCAGGGAAAGTCATGTGCTCCGCGCCCATCCCAGGAGACACCACATGCTGCCCCTCCTCCAGCAGCTGGCTCGCAACCACTGGAGGAGGAGGAGCCTCAGCAGCAGGCCCCTGCCCAGTGCCAGCCCCTGCCTCACGCACCCGGGTTGGGGGTGGCCCTCCAGCAGCTGCCTCAGGAAAGAGAGTCTTGCGAACCCTCTTCCTGTCACCAGAAGCCAGGCTGGTGAACGGCAGCAGCGCAGGGGAGGGCCTCCTCCGCTCAGATGGAGGGGCTGCCGCAGCAGTCCCCCTCCCCCTCCCCTCCTCCCCTCTAGATTTCTCCCTAGCCTTTCCCCCGGGGCCCCTCTCTGCTTTCCTCTCCGACATACTTTCCCCTCCCAAATTCAACCCTAACTAATCAGAAAAGATTTAGAAAACAAAGGTCAACTTTGTTTTCAAGACCTAACTAACCTGCTCTAAATCTGTGCTTCTAGTGGCTCTGTGACTTGGAGATGAACAATCAAGTGCCTTTTTAAGCAACCCTATTTATGTCAGGGAACCTGAGCCTGCCAATCAGCTGAATTCCTCTGGAATTGAGCTGGCCCTAAACCCCAATAACAGGTGACAAAGCCTTAAACACTCACACACTAGTATGCCCGGGCCGGCCTGGCACCACCACGGGTGCCAGAGATGGGCGGTGGAACCCTAGTTATGGGGGCACTAATGGGAAGCCTATTGACAGCTATTACAAATTTTTATATATATATATATATATATGGAATTCAAACCTAACACTCACTCACTAATGCTTTCCCTGCTGAGTCCCTATTTAGTTTTTTAAAAAAAACTAGGCTCGGTTTCCCTAATAATTATGTTGAGGGCAATTATCCACTGATCACCTACCAACTGGCCTACCTACCTAAGAGACACTATTTAGCGGGACCGATGTATCTGTGGTATGTCGGTGTGGGGTGTGGATGTGGTGTTTTGAAGATGAGCCTCCCCCCTCCCAAGCTAGCAAGAACCCACCCCCAAGGCCACCCAAATGTGAACCCGGACTCGCTCACAGTAACACCAGTCCTGCAGTCCAGCGATGTTCAGGCGGTCTTGCAGCTGGTCCTCCTCTCCTCCACGATGCTGTCAAGAAAATTGGAAATGTTAGCAGAGTCAACACCACACGCCGCACACGCAACCCCAAAATTCAAGGCCCCGTTGCACAAGCCAAGTCAGCCCCCCCCCCTTAAAGGCTAGGGCCAACCAGCAGCAAAACAAAACACATCCACCCAGCAGAGCTTCTGGCCTGTGCAGGCCAGAAGCTGGCACACTCATTTTTTAGTCCTGTGAAACAGCAGTTCATGCCCACCCCACACTCAAACTTGAAAAATGAAACATGAAAGAAAGCAGGCACTGCGATCAATGCTGGCCCCCCTAACCCCCAAACAATATCCTCTTGCCCAACCAGAAAATGCCCCCCCCCCCGGCCCAAGCCATAAAGACAGAGCCAAAGCATATGCTCGCAGGTAGGCACAGCAGCAGACATAAGCTCAAAAACCAAATTTAACAACAACCCTACCAGTCCACCAGTGCAGATGTCCAGCAATGTTGATCCTCCACGCAGAGATCTGCAGGCCGATGTCCACCAAGTGCAGTCCAGTCCAGAAGAGGTCCACCAACGATAAACAACCTGAATGTGAAGCAAAACAGTGAGTGCCAGGCCAGCAAACGGGAAGGGTTACCAAAGCCGGAGCAGCAGGCCTGTGTGTGGGCCGAAGGCTGGCACAGTTGATCAGGACGGAGCCTGTTGGGAATCCTTGCAAGCAGGGGACCAGACACAGAAAAGCAAGCCACACCATTCCAGATTGTGAAGCACAACTGTGAGTGCCAGGCCAGCAACCAAAAAGGGTTACCTTGGCCAAAGCAGCATACCTGTGTGTGGCCCACAGGCTGGCACAGTTGATCAGGACGGAGCCTGTTGGGAATCCTTGCAAGCAGGGGACCAGACACAGAAAAGCAAGCCACACCATTCCAGATTGTGAAGCACAACTGTGAGAGCCAGCCAGAAGAAAGGCTTCTGGCCTGTGTAGGCCCAAAGCTGGCACAATCTTTTTTTAATCTTAAAACAGTGGATCAAGCTTAAAGAAGGCAAGCACAACAACCAATGCTGAACCCCCCCCCCCCCCACCATCAAACATTGTCTGCCCAACCTGTCCCCCAGGCCATACCTGTGTGTGGCCCACAGGCTGGCACAGTTGATCAGGACGGAGCCTGTTGGGAATCCTTGCAAGCAGGGGACCAGACACAGAAAGGCAAGCCACACCATTCCAGATCGTGAAGCACAACTGTGAGAGCCAGCCAGAAGAAAGGCTTCTGGCCTGTGTAGGCCCAAAGCTGGCACACTCTTGTTTTAATCTTAAAACAGTGGATCAAGCTTAAAGAAGGCAAGCACAACAACCAATGCTGAACCCCCCCCCCCCCCCCCACCATCAAACATTGTCTGCCCAACCTGTCCCCCAGGCCATACCTGTGTGTGGCCCACAGGCTGGCACAGTTGATCAGGACGGAGCCTGTTGGGAATCCTTGCAAGCAGGGGACCAGACACAGAAAAGCAAGCCACACCATTCCAGATTGTGAAGCACAACTGTGAGTGCCAGGCCAGCAACCAAAAAGGGTTACCTTGGCCAAAGCAGCATACCTGTGTGTGGCCCACAGGCTGGCACAGTTGATCAGGACGGAGCCTGTTGGGAATCCTTGCAAGCAGGGGACCAGACACAGAAAGGCAAGCCACACCATTCCAGATTGTGAAGCACAACTGTGAGAGCCAGCCAGAAGAAAGGCTTCTGGCCTGTGTAGGCCCAAAGCTGGCACACTCTTGTTTTAATCTTAAAACAGTGGATCAAGCTTAAAGAAGGCAAGCACAACAACCAATGCTGAACCCCCCCCCCCCACCATCAAACATTGTCTGCCCAACCTGTCCCCCAGGCCATACCTGTGTGTGGCCCACAGGCTGGCACAGTTGATCAGGACGGAGCCTGTTGGGAATCCTTGCAAGCAGGGGACCAGACACAGAAAGGCAAGCCACACCATTCCAGATCGTGAAGCACAACTGTGAGAGCCAGCCAGAAGAAAGGCTTCTGGCCTGTGTAGGCCCAAAGCTGGCACACTCTTGTTTTAATCTTAAAACAGTGGATCAAGCTTAAAGAAGGCAAGCACAACAACCAATGCTGAACCCCCCCCCCCCCACCATCAAACATTGTCTGCCCAACCTGTCCCCCAGGCCATACCTGTGTGTGGCCCACAGGCTGGCACAGTTGATCAGGACGGAGCCTGTTGGGAATCCTTGCAAGCAGGGGACCAGACACAGAAAGGCAAGCCACACCATTCCAGATCGTGAAGCACAACTGTGAGAGCCAGCCAGAAGAAAGGCTTCTGGCCTGTGTAGGCCCAAAGCTGGCACACTCTTGTTTTAATCTTAAAACAGTGGATCAAGCTTAAAGAAGGCAAGCACAACAACCAATGCTGAACCCCCCCCCCCACCATCAAACATTGTCTGCCCAACCTGTCCCCCAGGCCATACCTGTGTGTGGCCCACAGGCTGGCACAGTTGATCAGGACGGAGCCTGTTGGGAATCCTTGCAAGCAGGGGACCAGACACAGAAAAGCAAGCCACACCATTCCAGATTGTGAAGCACAACTGTGAGAGCCAGCCAGAAGAAAGGCTTCTGGCCTGTGTAGGCCCAAAGCTGGCACACTCTTGTTTTAATCTTAAAACAGTGGATCAAGCTTAAAGAAGGCAAGCACAACAACCAATGCTGAACCCCCCCCCCCCCCACCATCAAACATTGTCTGCCCAACCTGTCCCCCAGGCCATACCTGTGTGTGGCCCACAGGCTGGCACAGTTGATCAGGACGGAGCCTGTTGGGAATCCTTGCAAGCAGGGGACCAGACACAGAAAAGCAAGCCACACCATTCCAGATTGTGGAGCACAACTGTGAGAGCCAGCCAGAAGAAAGGCTTCTGGCCTGTGTAGGCCCAAAGCTGGCACACTCTTGTTTTAATCTTAAAACAGTGGATCAAGCTTAAAGAAGGCAAGCACAACAACCAATGCTGAAACCCCCACCCCACCATCAAACATTGTCTGCCCAACCTGTCCCCCAGGCCATGCCAAGAATAAACTGCAACACCTTTTTGCAGAGGCAGGCCACAGCAGCACATTGCCCAGCATCAAAAAAATTTACAAAAATTTTAAAAAGGCCTACCAGGTGTCCTCTCAGGATGTCCAGCACAGTTGATCCTCCAGGCAGATGTCCTCCAGGCTCCAGGTGCAGTCTCTCTTCTTCTCCTCTCTCGGTCACAGCTCAGCAGCAGCAGCAACAGAAGTGTTCCAGACAGTCTTGCTCCAAATTTAAATCCCCTGCTGCAGCCTCAGCCAAAGATTTAAATCTATTGGCTGGCATGAGAATGCAGCAGTGGGATTGGTGACTCCTAAAGTCCCCAGTCCCCTGCCTTTCCCCACCCACACTCCAAGAGCCACCCTCCTCCTGCTCCCCCTCCCCTACCTGTTAGTTTTGGCGGGAATCTCTGCTGCTTTGCAAATGCAAAGTGCAATGCAATGCTTGCACCTTGCATTTGCAAGGCAAAGCAGGATTCCCTATCCTCCTTTGCAAGAGGGGTGGGGGGTGACAGAAGGAGTGAGTGATTCACTCCTTCTCCCCCCCTCCCCTCTGCTAAGAGCCTGCAGGAAGCCTTTGCTTCCAGCAGGATTTTGCTAGCCGCTTGCTAAGGCAAACGGCTAGCAAAATCAAAATGGCGATTCTCGAATGCCGAAAGAATGCCGAAAGAATCCCGAAACGTTTCGGGTTTTTCTTTCGGCAATCCCGAAACGTTTCGGCATTCCCCGAAACGTTTCGGGATTCTTGAAGAATGCCGAAACACTTTTGTTTCGGCATTCTTTCGGCATTCTGAATGCCGAAACGCACATCCCTAGTCAATAGTACAATCCTAAGAAGAGTTACTCCAGTCTAAGCCCACTGATTTCAAGGGCTTAGACTGGATGTGAATCAGCACTCTGCTGATTCAACTCCCCGTATTGCCATGAACTTAACAGGTGCCCTTGGTTAAGCCACTCCTCTCAGCCCCAGCTGTATTGTGGAAATAATAATAACACAGACTTTGTTCACCACTCTGAGTGGGGCACTAATATGTCTAGAAGGGCAGAATATAAGCACAGTTTTTATTATTATAACATTCTCCACAACGAAAGCTTTTCTGAGCTCCATGCTGCATAGTAATGTTTCTATTATTTTGGAAATTTTTGTCTGTAACAGGTTGGAAATGCTTTCCCTGTGCAAGCTATGCAAAACAACTTCCCTCTTGCTGGCGTAGTTACAAAAGATTCGTAATTACAAAAGCATTGTAATTAACTGGCCAATGCAATAGCATAACTATGGTACACGGAGAGATATTATCTGCTATCCTGTTTGAATGAAGAATTCATAACGACACCAATCACTCTGAGCACATTGTTTTGGTTTGAGTTGTACTGTATGCAAATGAATGTGCCAGGCTACTTGATTAATGAGCTGAAATCAAGGAACATAGATGACTATCTATTAGCCTACCTTTCCAGTCCATCTTATCTTCCTCATCAGCAGCCAGTCAGAAGGATGGTCAGAAGAATCAGGTTAAAATCTGGTTTTGTGAGATTTCCATCAGCTCAACTATATCGATTCTGCACTTGCCTCATTTTCTGCGTCTGTACAGTAGAAAAGGGAAGTCAAGGATAAGAAACTTCAATGCACCTTAAATGCATACATACATACATTATATACACAAAGTTCTACAGGGCATAAACAATCAAACATATTTGGTGGAAGTTGTCCTGCTAATAATAGGCTAAATATTATTATAATAATATGTTTATTGCTTTTCCGGCCGAAGCCATAAGCCATACAAACACCAACAAAATATGAACTGTACACTTGAACATACCCAATTCACATAGACATAACTCATCATTATCACTTTAAACTATCTAAACTCATGAAAATCTTGTTTCTTTATCACCGTGGCTAAAAAGGAAGCCACTATAGCAGAGGTTTGATTGTCAGGAAAGTTATCAGACAATAACACTGAGATTGCCCAAGGAAGGAAGGGAAGCTTTTCTTTTAACATAATAGGAATAATAAATCTCTCCCTTTCCTTACTCCACTTTGGGCAAAAAACTATTATATGATCCAAGGTGTCTAACTTTCCTTGTCCGCAGTCACAAACTCGTTCAGAATAAGGGAGTCCAGAGAAACGACCAGAAAGCACTTTAGAGGGGAAGGAGTTAAGTCTAGCCAATGTGAAGGCTCTGCGTTGAGCTGGAATCTTTAAAGAATAGCAATAAGATGGAATAGCCTCTGGGGGTGAAAGTCCCAGGGATAAGCCCGAACATGTACGTCTGGCTCCCTGGAGAGTACTGCTGTAATCGAGATCCTTTAGTTTTAATTTTATAACTCTGAGGGCCTAGGCTAAATATATACAAATGAAACACAAGAAATAAGCAAGAATAAAATCATTCTGATTTACACATTCACCAGGACCAAGCTGAAGCAGCTGTGCTTATAGACTACAAAACGTTGTCCTCCACTGTTGGTTATTGGGGACTACAGATAGTGGTTCATTATTCACCAACTTGCCAGTGGTACAGTACAGGATGTGGTGCCTCAGGTAAGAAAGCACCTGCATTGTCTGGATGGTGGAAGCTGCAGTGGCTGACTCTTCCTCCCTTGATATTTATTCAAACAAAGTCCTCCCCCCCCCCCCGCTGCCACACACACACACACACCTCAAAGCTGGTCACTCCTGTCTATCCAGACTCAGAAGCTTTTCCTTAACTCTGAATTGGCTGTGTTTCACTGTTGTGATGCCAAATCTGGGTATTTGGTATTGGGGTGTCACCACCACATACTCGAAGTTCAGATTTTGACATTTTCAACATCTTGAAGTATTTGGAGTTAAAATCTTATTTAATATCTGTAGAGTTAAATACTACCTTTACAAAATCTTACATTGTGATTGCCTTGGTGATAAACATACAGAGAAGCCTGTTAGATCTGAATTCCCCACCACCACCACCTCTATTTGAGGCCAGTATCTGGCCCACAGATACTTACAGGGATCTCTTTGATTATTTAAACATCATAAAATTTATGAAACCAAGATTAAAGACTTTCTTCAAACCTGAACTCCTTAATAGCTTGGAGTGCTTCTCTCAAATGAAGTATAGATCCTAATTCTTGCCAGAACTGAAAGAACTGAAAGCAAGGTGGAATACAAAGAGTTCTCTGTGTAATTATCTCCCAAGAAATTGTATCATTATTTACAGTGATAGGTAAATGTGTGCTTGCCATGCCATAGAGACAAGGTTTGTGGGTATGATAAATTATTGGAACAGTTGGTCACATAGTGTCTCTGGACTTGGTTCTGAAAGAAGTTTAAGACCTGGGGCAAGATGTATACGTTGTACTAACTGGGAACAGTGACCACAGTGCTATTAAGTTCAGCATCTGTGTTTATGGAAAATATCTCCCAAAGTCTAGCATAATCACAATTAATATCAAAAGAGGGGACTTTACAAAATAAGGGAACTAGTTGAAAGGACAGAACAAGAGAGTCATAGCCCTTAGCTTTAGCTTGCTTGAATCACATAAAATTGAATTTCATAATTTTTTTAATTAATATATATTTATTTTAAACACAATAGTACTGTGAGGTTCCTTCCTCACTGGCACCTCCACCTGACAGCCTGCCATCCTGCCAGCTCTCCAGGCAGGTGTCCTCCGGCCTCAGATGGGCAAGGAAGGGGGTTGCAACACCTTGTTCCTTTTCCTGCCTTGGGAGTGACAGCACACTCCAGCTCCTCTCCCTGCAATTCCTCCTCGGCTTTCACAGGAACCCGAACTTAAAGGCCTCTCCTTGCCCCATCTCCCTGGCTCTGCTCCCAGTCTCCACCCAGCCTCCCTGATTGGCCCTGCTCCCAGCCTATCTGATAGGATGGCTGAGCAGACTCTGCAGTCTCCTGGCCCCACCCACTCTATCCCAGCCTAGAGTGGGGCACCTGGTCTGTTCGCTACCGCTCACCCCTGCTGCTTCTGGTCCCTCCCCAGTGGCTCCCTTGGCAGCTTGGGGCCTGTGCCTGCCTGGCTTGCGCTGCTGGCAATCTGTGGGTCTGGATAAGGTGGAGCTGTCTGGGCAACTGCAGGAGAAGGGTGAGTCTTCTGAGTGAGTGTAGGCTGTTCCCTTGGGTTGTGCCTGGGCATTGGCTGCTGCTGGCCTGAGGGCGAGGGAAGCCTGGGGGCCTGTAGAGGCTCCTGCAGCTGAGGTACTGCACAGCAGGGCCTGAAGATGGTATCAGCGGCTGCAGGGCTAGTGGAGGGGTATGTGGAGAGAAGGACAGCGTCACCAGACAGGTACATAAAATAGATGATTTACAAAGCTTTGAAATACAAAGCAACTGATCAGAACTTCATAGAACACAACACCTCAAAAGCCTATAACTAAGAAACAAAATCATTCTATCTGATAACAAATTAAAAGTCAACTGTGACAGTTTCTGTTTTATTAAGAATCAGATTCCACCTGATAACTCTCTCTTTGATACCCCAAGATTTCTCAAAGCATTTAACTTGAATAATAAAAAAGCCTCCTTTGATTTATCTAACCAATATTGTTTTTTGGGAGACAAATTGGATTTCCAACATTTAGCAAAGGTTAATCTTGTTGTAATAATTGGAGACCGAGCAATTTTCTGAAATCTTTTTGGAATTAAAATAACATAATTTAATGGATACATTTCCATAGAGGTTTACATGTTGGTGCCAAAGGTAAATGGCAAAGATCTTGACACCATTGTCCAAAGACTGTTAGCCCTAACACAATTCTGAAACATAAGAAGAACATCTGCTTTATGTTCCCCACAAAACCAACAACAACTTTTCTATGAATTCTTGCTAATTTCAAAGGACTTAAATGCTACTGGTACAATGTTTCACAAATGTTTTCTTATGAATAGTACACTAACCAAAAAAGCAGGGCAACATCGTATCCCAAAGATTTCCTCCACATCAGATTATAACTTGAGGAGAGTCTACAAGTGAACTCCAGTAATAAAACATAAGAATTTGACAAAGTCCTATCTTCCATCTTTAAAAAACAGGTTTCAAATTTGCTCATTTCAGCCTTTAAACTTCCCTATGCATAGCTTCTGAGATATAAAATTTCTCATTTGTAAATAATAGCAGGGAAGAATGGTACCATAACTTCTTTGTGACATCTCAAAATGTTTAAACCTTTAATAAGCAGAATATTAATATAAAGCTACATTTTGCTGAGGATTACAAAGAGCTCTAGAACACCCAATCTTAGGAGTCACAGCTGAAACTATCAAAGAACTCTCAGTGACTAATTTACAACATATCCTATCCCAGGCTATGAGCAAATGATCAATAACAAAATATTTTTGATAATAGAACTGCAGTCTATTAACCCTTTTCAAGAATAACAAGTCTCAATAGCTGTATAAGCAGTACTACAGACAGACAGACAGACAGACAGAGAGTCTTTATATGATAGCATCAATGTAATTAAGATGTTAGTATTAGCGTAATTGATTTTTTCCCCTGTGAAGCTTTGCAATTAATATTTCTGACAAACTATTTAAATTTGGCAGAAATTGCTGTTAGACTATATATAGGACCATAAACAGTCCAGAATTGAATGGAGTTCTCAAGAAAAATAGTCTCAGGGCAGGCTTGCAATTCCCAATTTAGTTTATTAATACCTGACTGCCAGACTACTTGGGTTATAAGAGTGGTTTGGCACACCTTTAAAACTGACTAAACGAGCAATATTGATTTCAATGGGCTTAGACTGGAGTAAATCTTTTTAGGATTCCACTGAAAGTGTGGACATAATAGAGGTTTATAAAATGATGCATTGAGTGGAGAAAGTCAATAGAGACAACTTTTTCTTCCTCTCCCATAATACTAGAACTTGCAAAGGTTGGAGGTGCAATTAAGCTGACAGCAATAGATTCAGGTCAGACAAAAAGAAGTACTTCTTCATCCGATGAGTAATTAAATTATAAAATTAATTTCCACTAGATGTAGTGATGGACACTAGCACAAACAGCTTTATGAGGGGATTAGGTAGATTAATGAAGAATAAATCTGTCAATGGCTCCTAACCAAGATGACTAAAGCGAATCTCCTCCTCACGAACAGGCACTAAACCTCTGAATATCACTGTTAGGGACGACATCAAGGCATGGCCTTGGACTCTATGCCCATTTGCTCACTGTGCAGAGCAACTGGTTGGCCACTGTGTAAAAAAGGGATGGCAGGATCCTGGATTACATGGATCACTTGTCTGACCAAGCAAGGCACTTCTTATAGTCTTAACCACATCTTGAAATTGTGATATATTATTCTCTCATTGCATAAAGTCTCCAAGTAAACCATCTCTTAAATGTAACATTCCCCTAACCACCAAAGCCAAAAGAGATAGACCAGGGCTAATGTTTCCCTTATATTTGTCTCAAAGTAGTTAGGAGAGTAGCTGTGTTGGTCTGCAGTAGAACAGCAGAATTTGAGTCCAGTGGCACCTTAGAGACCAACAAGATTTTCTGAGTGTGAGCTTTTGAGAGCTGGAGTTCCTTTCTTTAGACACCAAGAAGGGAGCTCTGACACTTGGAAGCTTACCCTGAATATATAGTTGGTCTCTAAGGTACCACTGGACTCAAGCCTGTTTGTTTCAAAATATTAACACTTGCATAGGAATTAATTTTTTAGTTAGATTAACTCTTGTATTTTTAGGTAGGTAGCAGAGTTGGCCTGCAGAAGAACAGCAGGATTTGAATCCAGTGGCATCTTAAAGACCAACTAGATTTTCAGGATATAAGCTTTTGAGAGTCAAAGGTCCCTTCTTCAAGTACAGGCCTGTATCTGTAACTTCCTGTATCTGAAGAAGGGAGTTCTTCTGACTCTCGGAAGCTTAGACCCTGAAAGTCTTGTTGGTCTCCAAGGTGCTGCTGGACTCAAATCTAGCAATAAATAAATAAATAAATACATAAATAAACGAACAAACCCTTTGAAGGATACTGGACCAATTTAAGTTCCAACTGTATAAATACATTATTTTTATTTGCAGTATACATGATCTCATGGAGAATAGTTGAGCCAATTCATAATACCATATTAAATTTGTAAGGCCATCCCTCCTCCTTCTGAACTACTCTCCGCAAGACAGAATATTTAACTCCATTTCTTTTCCCTGCCCAGATAAATGACTCAGCATTTTATCCCATCTATTTACTTATTTACTTGCAGCATTGATTATATGCTTTCCTCCAGAAGACCTAAGGCAGGTAGTCAACTAGCAATAACATAGCTATCAATAAGAATATCAATACTAACATTTAAAATTAGATCAGTTTTCACCATCCAGAATAGTTAAAGGTAGGAATTTTTCTTGATTTTTGAGCAAACCATATTGAAAAAAGAATTTTAAATCCATAATAAAATGTATCCCATATTTAACGGACTTTGAATATAACAGACACCAAACTGAGTCTTCATGATCTTCAGGAATCTATTGATTAATACTCCAGTTTCTCTCTATTTGGTCTATATCCCTGAAATTAAACTATACTTATTCAATATTTGGAAGAGACAAGCAGGGAACTCACAAGGACTTGTGAGAGGCTCCTCATTTTCCCTTGTATCCCACTCCCCACACTATTTCCTCTTTCCCTTCTCCTGGTAGCCCCCATATCCTCGTCCCTTTCCCTGCTTCCTTCTCTTTTTCCAACCCATCAACCTTCCTGCCCATCTAGTCTTCAGGTTTTTTATTATTTGTTGAATTCATTTATACCATGTCTTTGTCCCCAGTGGAGAACCAAAGCAGCTTGTATTTTTCTCCTCTTCTCCAATTTATCCTCTCCTCACAACCCTGTGAGGTAGATTAGGCTGAGAGTGAGTGACTGGCCCAAATCATCCATTCATGGAAGAGTGAGGATTCAAATATGGGTCTCCCAGATCCTAGTTTGATACACTTACTCCAGACGACACTGCTTTTTGTGCAGTGGCAGCCGTCAGATAGTAGTGAGTTGGCAGGTGGTTATTGCTGGGCCTGGGTGAGTTGTGTAAGTAATGTGGTGGTAAGTCAAGTGGTGGTTGCTGCTGCTATGCAAGGCCTGGCTCTGATGCATCCTCCCTCCAGGGCAGGGGGATGGAAATACGGGTAGCCCACAAGGCCAAGACATCCAGATACTCATGGAAAAGGCCCTGCACTTTCCCCCCTGCCTTTTACTGACAGAAACCAAAGAATTGAAGACTGGCATAGTGAATGAGGGACAGATGGGGCAAATGGACCATGACAGTTATGATGATGGACCAGCTCTAGGGTTGCCAGGTCCCCTGTCATCCTGGTGGGAGGTGGGGGCCCTGGCACATTCCTGCTTTGCTCTCTGATGTGTGCGCGCTTTGCATGCGTGCATGCTCCAGGGACCTATGCAATGATATCACTTCCGAGAATTGACATCATCACACAGGTTGCGGCTGCCCGGGGGGGGGGGGTGCTTGAATCAGTGCCGAATCGGCCTGTAATGGGCCCGAATCGGCCTGGAACAGGCAGCTGTGGAATATGGGAGTGCTCCCCACTCCACAGCAATTTGGGGCTGCCGAAGCACACCATGTCCCTGGGAGCGCGCCCTGGGAAGCCTGTGTGTCCCCCGCCAGCTAGGTAAGTGGGGGTGGAGGGTGGGAACAGGGGATCCCCCACCCCCACCAGGGGACTGACAACCCTTACCAGCTCT
This sequence comes from Eublepharis macularius, assembly GCF_028583425.1. Classification (NCBI taxonomy): domain Eukaryota; kingdom Metazoa; phylum Chordata; class Lepidosauria; order Squamata; family Eublepharidae; genus Eublepharis; species Eublepharis macularius. The sequence goes on from NC_072793.1 coordinate 45,431,712, forward strand.
AAGGAGTCACCCAGGCTAGAACAAGCCCTGTTCAGCTGAATAGGCTTGATTTTGCAACCAGGCGAGGGACAGATGAGGCAAACATGGCATCTCTTTAAGATGAACACCTCTATATTGTCCAAGCTGGACCTGGCAAAAGTTTTGGGCTCCAGAACCTAAGGCCCAGATTGGTTAGGGCCTTGATATTATTTAATTATTTTTATTTAAAACATTTTTGTGCCACCTTTTCAGTCATGTAGGGCTCCAGGCTGCAAACATTTGAACATTAAAACATTTGAATATTAAAACATTTGAACATCAAAGCAACAGAGAAAAAAACCTGGTGAAAAGCTACCAAAATGATGCTGAAGCACCACTGCACAGGAAACAATCAGGGGAGACCATGGGAGAAAAGGGAAGTTTTGAGGGGGTATTGCGGGAGGCAAAAGCCCGCATATTGCACCAAAAAATTCACTTGAATTAATTCCAGTTATTCATGGCCGTCGTCACACGGGCTTTTATTTAGCGCTAAAATGGCGCTATTTCCCGGCAAACACCCACCTTATTCCAACACTGTAGCGATTTTCTCTCTTCTGCTTTGTGCTTGATAGTCGCGCTATTTTGTGCCTCAGTGTGACGATGTATTTCGCCTCGCAACGTCCTATGCCCTCCCTTCAATCCCAGAATCCATTTCTTCCTGCGACTCCCCTTTTTTTATTTTATTATGTCCTTATAACGCCATAACGCCATAACACAATGCAAACTTTCTGCTGAAGTAAAAATGACTCAATCGCCATGGCAGAGTCTCCAGCGATGGGGATCACGCCGGACAGGGAGTTTTCTGCGGGCGAAGGGCTATTTATATAATTTCAAAGTTGGAAAAACAAAAAGGTCGTAATGTTTTGCTCTAACGGAATGTTTATATGCTGTTATTCCGTTATAGCGGAATTAAACGCCAGAATAATTTAAAAAGGGGGGGGAGGAGCTGCTTCTGCGCGGTTAGAGAGAACAGAACAGAGTGCTTCGGTGTGGACAGATGGTGGCGTGAAGAGCCGTTAGGTGACCCAAAGAAACGTTATTGTGCCGATAACAGGTAGGACGCTATATGCTGTAAATTTAACGGAAGAGATGCCCGTGTGACGACAGCCCATGTCTCCAGGAGTGTCAGCAAAACTGCTGTGTAGAAAGGCTTGAGTGAGGCTGCTAATTGTTTTCAGTAGATATCCCAGAGTAAGGACTAGTTATATTTTCGACTTGATACAGCTTTGCCAGGGCTCATTTCGAGGGGGAATGCGCAGGAATGCAGTTCCGGCAGTTCCCCAAAGAGGTCACATTCAGGTGGCCCCACCCACCTGACTCTCGGCCATTTGGGGCCCATTTCAGCCTGGATTGGGGCTGAAACAGCCCAGATCGGGCCTCTGATGGGTGGTGGATCACTCTCCCACTCAGCAGTGGCCCAAGCCTGACCATTTTGGGCCCCCTTTCAGCCATTTTCAGCCCCTTTTTGCCATTTTGGACCCAATTTCAGCCCTGAATGGCCAGGATTGGGTCCAAAACAGCCAGGATAGGTGATCTCAGGGGGTGTGGCATATGCAAATCAGTTATGCTAATGATACACTTCCAGTGATGTCAAGGGGCATGGCATATGCTAATGAGTTATGCTAATGAGTTCCTCCAGCTCTTTTTCTACAAAATGACCCCTGGCAACAGCACTGCAGTAACATGGAAGACATCAATCTATACTTCCACTGCATGTGATCATATTAATTATTGTTACAAGTTGTCCATATGCTAGGAACACTCAGGGCCGCATAGGATGGAAGAAAGGCTTCCAGGATACCCACAGAACAGCATCACTGACAGTAGCAATCGGACCGTCTCTCATAGCATTTCTCCTTGACTGTGAGATTTAGAGCATGACTGCAGTAGCATCTCTCACACATATCTGGCCTCTAATATAGTGGCTTAAGACAGCTATATTGTTGCTGGTCTAAACAGTCTTACAGAACCCTTACCATTACTTCTGAGTCCCAGCAATCTTTGGATAAAACAAGATGGCACCATCTCTGTTCTCTGCAGGGAGAACATGGTGGGTGTATGTTCTTACAAGATTGCCAAAGTAATTAGTTCAATAAATAGAAAACATGAGGCATCCCTGCTGGGTGACTATGTTAGAATGAAAGCGCACAAGGGAGGATGAAGTCAGATATTACCTCTCCAACTTAAAATTAAAACAATTGATCAATTGGACCTACAGGAATTAATAGAAAAACAATGCACCTGCAATATAAAACACAAAATGTAACAAACCTGGCCAGATTAAAATATCTAAGATTTCTTAGACTTTTATCAAAGTGAGTGCATTTCTGCTTTATAAAACACATTGAAAAGAAAGATATTTTCTAGGTTTATTTTTTTTTGTTACTTTGACTTGAATGTCTCAAGAGATAGTGATACTTTTGCTGCGGAAATATTTTATCAAGAGTTTTGTGGTTAGAGGAGGAGGCCTGCAAAGGAAGCAATGAGATTATTGTTATGCTGATGATCCTTCAGAGGATTGTGGTTATTAAAGGGCCCAGGATATGGTCTTTGTACCATCTTTTCTATGTTCTATCTCTGTGTTGTATAATTGGACACTAAATACAGATATTTCGGTACCTTCTCTGTGGCTGGATAGTCATATCATGAACTGAAACCAGTATTTTTGGCTGTAGTTTGATCAGGGGCATTATATTCTGTGTTTTTGAGATCTCCAATCTCAAGGGAGAAAATCCCCAAATTCTCTGAGCAGATACCCTGGTCAGTGGAAACCTAGTATCAACTACATTTAAACTGCCCCAGATTTCAGAATCAGGTGGGTATGATGTGGATAATGTCCAAGAATAATAAAAACTCAATGCCTTGTTGAACTGTAATAATGAGCTGCATTGCTATCTGCTTTGTGGTTTGTACTGTTCAGATTTCTTGTTATATTAAGGTGTATGTTCCCCTGTACATCTTTCAGCATGTGTCTCCAGCAACAAGAGTGAGTCCCTGGAGATAGCTAGAAGATCATTTGAATCTTGTAACTTTCCAGTATAACAAGTTGGATTTATGAGAGCTATCTACTGGGGAAACAAAACACCAAGGAATGGAATGGTGCACATGAAACCCCCAGCAGGGTTTATGGATTGTGTTTCATAGCAGACCATACCTTCTCCAAGTCAGAAGCCTTCTAATACTAAGACAAGGGAGAAGATAGCTTCAAGAAATGCTTTGTGTGAGATCCATGCAGTCTATCTCAGAAGCTCGTTCAAAAAATAAAAAGGTTTAAGACACACAACAGTTCACCTTCAACCTAAGCCATACCTAATCAATGACATGACTCATTGATTTTGAAGCCAGTGGAACTGCTCCAGAGCAAGGGGCATCAGCACTGTGTATTCAGTATATGAAAACACAGTGATAGGACCCACTTGCAGACTGGTCAGAGTGTAGTCAGAGAGAAGTGCACCAATATAGTTATAAAACTAAAATCAGATTTTCTGTAAACAAAATGGCAAGTTTAGGAAAAATCATCATGCATATTTCAAAGAAGGCATGGTGCAGTTTTGTTATTCTTCAAATCGGAGGTTCCCAAAGCTACACAGAACATTTAAAATTATGTGTTTACAGGGCTTAAGTAGCTCCCTTGTGTCTGTAAATTTTACAAATATATCTGTCTTCCCTATACATCCAAATTAGATGTTATGGATTAGTACGCTATAGAAATTATTTTTATTTTATTTATTTATTTATTTATTTATTTATTTATTTACAAGATTTTTACCCCACCTTTTTACCCTAATAGGGCCACCAAGGCTGCTAACAAATTAAAGCATATAGATTAAAAGTCATTAAAACCAGAACTCAAATACATAATTTAAACAATTGAAAACCAGATCTTAAAATAAATAGATTTTTAAAAAGTTAAAACACTGAGGAGGGAGGAGGGATCACTGAGGGAATGTCAAGCAAAATAAAGTCTTTATCCGCTGGTGGCAGATGATAACAGAAAGGGGACAGGAGAATTTCCCTGGAGAGAGAGTTCCAGAGTCTTGATGCCACTGCTGAGAAGGCCCCATCTGCCTAACCTCAGAAGGTGGGGACACCTGAAATCGGACCTCTAAAGATGACTGCAGTGGTTGGGTATGTTCGTAAGGGAGTAGGTGGTCCTTCAGGTATGCTGATCCCAAACCATGTAGGCCAACACCAGCTCCTTGAATTGTGCATGGAAACAAATTGGAAGCCAGCGTAGATGAACCAGGACTGGGACCCTGTGTTCCCTGTGACCCATTCCAGTCAACATCCAGGTTGCAGCATTCTGCACCAATTGAAGTTTCCAAACTCTTGTCAAGGGCAGCCTCACCCACAGTGCATTGCAATAATCTAATCCAAATGTAACCAGGGCATGTACAACAGTAGCCAGATCTTTTCTGCCTAGGAATGGGGTACATAGTTATGAAAAAAATACTGTTGGGAGAGTACCTGACATCTAATCACATCTAATCATCTCTGAGTCATGGGCAGAGGACCATCTCCATCTTACCCTCATATCTGCAGGACGACCTCTCCTGGTATCACGCCTTGCCTGCCCTACACTCTGCAGCTCAGGCCCTGTTTGTGCTTCCTGGCTCCAGGGCCATTCAACGCTCTTCGGCCAGAGGGAGAGCTTTTATGTCTGTGGCCCCCTCCCTCTGGAATACATTAACAGAGGAGACTCGCTCCCTCTGGGATTTGGTGAAATTCCAGAGGTCCTGCAAAGCAGAGATGTGTTGTCTGGCATTTGGAGGTTTATTCAGATATTTTAATTGACTTGACTTCATATGATTTATTTATTACAGACAATGGGCATGAGTAGGATTTAGTGATGGCACTGTTCTTTTGGATGTATGGTTTTTAATGTTTGTATTCCTATTTTAATATTATGCTACCAATTTTAATGTTTGTATTTATATTATTTTAATAGTGTTTTTATATATATACTGTAAACTGCCTCAGGCACCAAATATGGTGGAGAGGCTGTATATAAGTTAAATAAAATAAATAAATAAAATCTTATGTCATGAAGAAAACTTTGAATTGCATATGACATGATAGAAGTTTACAAGATTATGCATGGGATAGAGAAGGTAGAGAAAGAAGTATTTTTCCCTTTCTCACAATACAAGAACTCATGGGCACTCAATGAAATTGCAGAGCAGTCGGGTTAGAACAGATAAAAGGAGTACTTCTTCACCCAAAGGGTGATTAACACATGGAATTCACTGCCTCAGGAGGTAGTGGCAGCTTCAAGCATAGACAGCTTCAAGAAGGGATTGGATAAACATATGGAGCAGAGGTCCATCAGTGGCTAATGGCCAGAGGGTATAGGTGGAGCTCTCTGTCTGGGGCAGTGATGCTCTGTATTCTTGGTGTTTGGGGGGGGCAATCAGTGGGAGGGCTTCTAGTGTCCCTTCCCCACTGGCAGACCTCCTGAGGACACCCGGGTTTTAGCCACTGTGTGACACAGTGTTGGACTGGATGGGCCATTGGCCTGATCCAACATGGCTTCTCTTATGTTCTTATGTTCTTACCTATCAACTCATTAGGAAGGTTTAAAATTGCATGTGAAATCTAAATAATCCAGGCAGCAAAAGGCCATGATGCAATCCAAGCAGAAAATAAGGCAGCTAACCACCCACAATCTGGTTTTACAAATTTACCCCAAATGATCTTGAACTCACAGTCTGTAAAGTGTCCTTTTGTATACTTGGCCAGTAATCCTAACTAAGCAGATCTACTCAGAATTCTACTCATGTCTTTTTAACAGAACTTACTCCCAGGAAAGTGTTTTTAGGATTGCACTGATAGTTACCTAATCTGCATGCTGGGGTACTATTAAGCTTCCCTCTCTTCAGAAACAGATACTTCTGCAAACAGATATAGTAAATTTGCTGTCATTTTCAAACCTCATGAGGCCTCCCAGATTCTGCTAGAAATTTGCAGAATGAGTGTCCCAACGGTTCCTGAAATTACCCTGCTCTTTTCTTGATCTGTGCAGCACTATAACTTCCGAACCAGTTTGTACAATCTTTTTAGCGCATCAGCACATGGAATGAATTATTCTGAGCTTTTACCCACCGTGATGCTGTTGTCTAAAAGCTTCACTTGAACTCAAATGTTCACGGGTGAATATAGAGTAAAAGTGAGGAATTCATATAGGAATGTCTACGCTCTTTAAAATTAATTTTCTTTTACATAGCTGTCAGGTATTGTCAACTAATGTTTATCTGTTTAGCAAAGTTCAGACTCTTCAGCCAGCACCAATTAATTTATTTCTGAACATGGCCTGAGAATGCAGAATTACACACAATGGAGCTGTGTACAGAGAAGGGGAATTTTCTGCAAAACTAGGAGAATCCCTAGGTTTGCAGAAAAATCTGAAAAAAAAATTTTTTTAATGGGGTCTTTTAAATCAGCAAAAAAGAAGCAGTGGGGTCTGTGCAACACCAGACTTCACAATTCCAAAGAAAAAATGCTGACCAATATCTTGCGAGATCATGGTCCACATTTGGAGGGAGATTTTTTTTAAAAAAAAACACAGAGAAGAAAGTCTTCTCTTTCTTAATTACTGTTTTCATGACTCAAGTCATAAACACTTACTAAGAGGGAAACCTAGAGTTTAATACCAGAGTTACAAGAGGGAAGAAAATCATGGCGGGAGAACAAATACAGGAATAGCAGGAGGGTTAGCAGGATGACCAGAGGGTAGGAGTGAGGGTGGGGAGTGAAACAGGAAATGGGTATCAGCTGGATATCAGAGGGAACAGAAGAGGGTTAAAGCAGAATGTGCATCTTCCATGCTTTCTGCTTCAGTGACTCTGCTGCCCACCTGATAATGGAGGCTTGGAATAGACTTTCCCCTCCATCCTCCCTCCCATTAGGTGGGCAGCGGTGGCAATGACAAGCAGTTCTGAAACAGAAAACACAGGAAATGCTTCAACCTTCCTCCATCCCATCCAATGCCCAGTTGATTGGTGGCCTGATCGGAAGGAGGTTTGGAAGGGGGAGGAAGTGGCCATTGGATGGGGTGTAGGGAAGAAATGGGGGAGTAGAAAGAAATTGGGGGCAGGGACTGTATGGGATTTCCTTCCCCTGTGAATATTGCAAGTCCTCTCTTTGTAGTGTCTTATCCTACTATATAAAAGGCTAAGCGTGTTCCAGACAACTCACTTTCTACCCTGGTGCACCACCAAAGGGCATTGCCATGGAGGGAAGACCAGGCGAGGCAGCCCATCCCTCCAGAGAGCATGCCATGGCAGGAAGCTCAGACTGGAATCAGGCATGGAACAGGCAGCAATGCCCACCCCCCACCTTCACATAACTGGGATCACGCGCATAGCAGGGAGCTATGCCCACTCCCCTTCACCCAGCTGTGATCAGGAGCAAAGCAGGTGGCAATGCTCACCCCCACTTTCGCCCGGCTGGGATCAGGTGCAGAGCAGGAGGAAATGCCTGCATCCCCCCTTCACCCAGTCAGAATTAGGAGCAGAGCAGGTGGCAATGCCCACCCTCTTCAGCCTGCTGCAATCAGGCACAGAGCAGGTGGCAATGCCTGCCCCCCTTCATGCAGCCGGGATCAGGAGTGGAGCAGGTGGCAATGCCTGCCCCCCTTCACTCAGCCAGGATCAGGTGCGGAGGAAGCAGCAATGCCCACTCCCCTTCACCCAGCCAAGATCAGGCATGAAGCAAGCAGCAATGCCTGCCCGCTTCACTCAGATGGAATCAGGAGCAGAGCAAGAGGCAATCCCTGCCCCCCATTCACCCATCCGGGATCAGGAGCAGAGTAGGTGGCAATGCCAGCCCCCCTTCACCCAGCTATGATCTAGCATGGAGCAGGTGGCAGGGCCCTCCCCCCTTCACACAGGATCAGGAGTGGAACAGGCCGCAGTGCCCATCCTCTGCCTTCACCCTGTTGGAATCAGGCATGGAGCAGGAGGCAATGTCCACCCCACCCTCCTTCACTGGCCTGGATTAGGAGCGGAGTATGAGACAATGCCCTCCCCCCTTCACCTGGCTGGGATCAGTCATGGAGGAGGCAATGCCTGCTTGCCCGCCCTCCCCTTTCTAGAGTCTGTATTTTTTTCCCACAATGGGCTTTGTTACTAGTGGCAAATAATGTTTATGTGGTAGTGGTCTTGCTTACCATTTTACAGTTTTACAATAATTTCACACACAGAAGTTTGTATCCAGTACATGTACAACCTAAAGCAAAGTCTCATTTCCACATCACTTGGTGTTACAGCTTTTTTTCCAGGAGCCTACTTGCTTTGTGTCTCCCAGTTACGTAGGGCATATCAGAGCCTTTGATCCAGTATTTGAACTGATGGCCTCTGGCATAGTCATGCACTCGCAAAACATGTCATCCAAAAGCTGTCTACCACTTTGGTCTCTATATCTTTTCCTTTTTCTTTGGAGCAGGCCCAATAGCTGACAGCATGTCCCCAAGGCAGGACATACCTAAAAGGAATGAAAGCCACCTCACCTGCATAAAGGACAGGACAAAAGGGGAAGAAAAGTTGTTTGTTCAGTATTTGAACAACAAATTAGTATGTTTACTCTTTCGCTCTGGTTTATATCCTTCCCTTGATCGTTGTCAATCTTTCATGTTTACCGGTTCCATCTCTTTTCTGTTCTTAATTTTGCTGTTTGCTTGGATATTCTCAAAACTTCATCTTATCCATTATTACCTGTGTTACATCCCCGTCACTGGTTCCTCTTTCCTTGCTGAACTCCGTTGGCTACTAATGTTTTAAATCTCTTTGGATTCTTCTAATCCATCCTTTCTGTGTAGTTATCATCTCATCATCTCTATTCTGCTAATCGTTTTCTCTCATTTAAACCTCTAGTTATTTTTGTTTTCCTGTTTCATGTCTCTGTCCCTTTTTTCTTGCTGCCCCAAGTGCTTGAGCGGTATATGAAAAAAATTCCTTTATCCTCTGATCTCTCTTCTTAGCCTTCTTCTTAGCTACAAACACCTAATCAACATGTGCCTTTTGAATGTGCTGGGGGAAAGCATCTTAGCACCATACTAGCCTCAACCTGCACATGCTCAGTTGAAGATCAGAACTGACTACATGTGCACAAACCGTATGTGTATAGGGTCAGCTCTAGCCTTCAGGCTCTATCAGTGCTGCCCTCTATACATGTTCCATTTGCAGCACTTTTCTCCTTCCTTTTTGAATCTTTGCATTTTCTTTTCATCTTGCCATTTCAGTTTTAAGCTTTTTCACAAAGTTTATTTTTAATTTAATTATTGTACATCACCATCAATTTAGGCTGAGTTACATTATATTATGTGATGTTATCACGCTCCGTCAAATGTTTGGACTGGATTTTTTAAAAAATCTGCCACCAACTCAGGTTTTATCCAAGAATCTAGAAGTCAATGAGATATCAACCTACTACCACCACCACCACCACCACCACCACCACCACCAAAAGTTAACTGTTTATTAGTTGATGTGATGTTTGGAAAATTTATGATGGCCTATGGCTATAGACAATAAACTCTCTAGAAGCCTATGACGATGACGACGACGACCAGCAGCAGAAGTAGCAGCAGCAGGAATCTGTACGGACTTGAGAGAGGCTTCTCATTTCCCCCTCTCCCACTATTTCCTTCTCGCCTTTCTCTGAAAGCCCCCATAGTCTCTCCACTTTTCCTGCCTTTTTCTCTTCTTCCCATTCAATAGCCAATCCCACCTTTATCTGCCCTAATGTCTTCAGGGGTGGCTGCTGTTAAACAGTAGCAAGCAGCCAAGCCTAAGTGAGTCATGCAAGTTGGGTGGTGGCAAGTCGCCTGATGGTTGCTGCCAGGCCTAGCTCCAGTGAGTCCTGCTACAAAGACCACAACAGCCATGCCCCTCCCCCTACCTTTTATTGACAGCAACCAAACTTAGAAGCTGGCAAAACTGTTGTGGTTGTCTAGCAACAGCCACTGAAGGCATCCATTTCTTAAAGCTATAGGTGCTCCTTTTATCATTTTAAAACGCCCAGTGTATTTCTTTTTAAAATTTCAGATTTTTCAGCAAACTTGGCTTTTTTCAGGTTTGTAGAAAGATCTGTCTTGACCATTTGAACACTCCAGTTTCCAGATTTAAGTAACCTCAGACCTTTTCCTGACAGGCCTTGTTCATTGGTTCTGGCCCCATAGAGCTTCAATTTATCGCCTGCACTCCAGACACAGTCAAAATACCTTGGATCAGTTTTCAAATTTCTTCTCACACTCTTTCGTGTTCTGCACGGTGAAAGTCTGCATCTGCTGCAGAATCGATTTCCTCTCAGGTTTTCTGCTGTTTTTCTCCCTGCATACATATCCCTATTTCTTTTTACAGCGAAGTTTAAAGACAGCTTCTTCAAAGTGCAGAATGTTTTCTTCAGTGTATGCCCTGCCTTTCATCCTCCCCTTTATCCCCCTGCATTCTGATTAGTTGAATAGCTTTATGTAACTACACCCATCTTTCTTTCCCCATCACTCTCAGCCCTCATATTTTAAAAAATAAAATGTCTTCAGTGTTTGTTATGTGTTGTGTGTGCACGTTAAACTTGGCAATATGAAGTAAATCATCTTCACATCCACACAAGCTATTCAGGATGACATTTTATGCAGGAGTCTCTGTGTTTCCTATATTTTTAGTCCAGTTTTTTAAACAACAAGATCTCAGTGTTGCAACATTGCTATTTTTTTAAAAAAAAGACAAACAGGAAAAAGCACTGTAGTGGCTAACAGAAAAACTCTGCAGAGAACCATGGGCCCCACTTATATGTTAAAGTTTCCCTCCAGAATACCTCAGCCAACACACAGAAATGATGTCATTGTTTATGTGTTGTGTGTGTACACTAACCTCAGCAGTATGAAGTAAATCATCTTCTCACCTACATGAGTTATTTAGGATGACATTTTATGAAGGAGTATCTATGTCTCCTGTATTTTTAGTCAAGTTATTTTTCCTGATTTAAAAAAAAAGTTGCAACATTGTTTTTTTAATGGTTCCCTCCAGAACACCTCAGCCATTTAACACACAGAAATGTTGTTAAATTTGGAGCTCACCGTCCAGTCAATGAAGGAATAGTACAGGGTTAGGTAGAGGTTAACCAATCCACCTTTGTCTTTCCCAACCTGAACCTGGCAACCCTAGAGTGAGTGTATCAAAGTCACCCAGTGATAACGATAATAGATGTTTTATATTAAAGGAGAAGTTACCATAAGCATATCTGGTGCCTACCTGTAAATAGCTGAAACACTGTTCCAGTGGGATCCATGTTTTTGGCATAAATTCCTTAACTTACTCAAACCATGCTCACAAATCATTCCAAAGTGACAACTAAATGAAGGCTCTTTGTCTTTATCATCCTTGGATAAGGGAAGTGGTTTTGTCCAGTTTAGGGTTGCCAGATCCAGGTTGGGACATTCCTGGAGATTAGGGGAGTAGAGCCTGGAAAGGGCAAGGTTTGGGAAGGAGAGGGCCCTCAATGGGGTATGATGCCATAGAGTTCACACTTCAGAGCAGCCATTTTCTCCAGGGGAACTGGTCTCTGTTGCCTGGAGATAAGTTGTAATTCCGGCAGATCTCCAGCTACCACCTGGAGGCTGGCAACCCTAGTCCAGTTGAAGGTTTCCAAAGATGATAATCATGTTTGTTTTCTTGGTAGGAATGCTCAAGTATGGGTATTTGTTGCTCACGTAACACAATGAAGCCCCTGATCTCTCACCTATGTGAACGTTCAATACACAATGCTGACTATTAAGGTTCTCCCAGTCCAGAAGGTTAATTGCCTTGGTTACTTGATGCTGCCTGTCAATTTGATTGGCATTAATTATCTGTGTGAGCTGAGAGCTGTAATTCTGATGTCCTAGCACGATGCAGATGCTCAAGGGTAGGAGGCTTCTTTTCCCTCCTACTCCTATCCCCCTTTGATCCATAAAAGCCAAAAGGTCAAACAAAAAAAAAGCAGGGGGAGGAGCAGAGCTAAGCAGTAGGTATGTGTGTGTGTTCTTCTGCTTTAAGTCTAAAATCCAATTTAGTACAAAACATAGTGATGTGGGGGGAGGCTTCTTAAAATACTGCCATTGTATTTGAGGGGCAACCCTTTTTGTAAGGAAAATAGTGAAAAGTAACCTTTAGAAACATCAGCTTCATGTGTGGGGTGGGTGCGATATATTGGCCTTTTCTAGATGGAGAAGAAATAGGCTTTGTACAGAAAAAAATAGTGCATTATCATGTTTATATGCCCAATAGTGATCATTCTAGTGTTAGAAAAGTGGTTGGCTGTTGGTAATCTGTTCCTAGATTTAGGACATGGAAGGGTAATTTGAATCATAGAATTAAAAAGCAGGAAGGTTCCTGATGACCATCCAGTCCATCCCCTGCAAAATGCAGGGTAATATAAATCGTTCCTGGCAAACAATTATCCAACCTTCACCTAAACACCACCAAGGAGGAAGAAACCCCTCACTCCAGGCAACCAATTCCACCACTCAACTAGCCTCAGTGTTAAAAATTCTCCTAAAATCCTACTGGTATCTTCCCACTTGTAAATTAAACCCATTATTACAAGTCCTATCCTCCACCACCAACTGGAACAGCTGCCTACCCTCCTCAAAATAACAGCTCCTCGAATACTTAGAATGATTGATCATATCCCCCTTCCACCTCCTCTTTTCCAGGCTGAACGTTCCCATTCCCCCAACCTCTTCACAGGCTTAGAGTCGCACTACAAGTGACGAATGACACTTGCCTGGCAAGTGAACAGACTCACATGTATTCCTCCCTGTCCACTTGCCATTCACTTGCGCTCCATTTGATCAAGTGGGGAGCAAGTGAATGGCAAGTGAACAGGGAGGAATACACCAGTCTGTTCACTTGCCAGGCAAGTGTCATTCATCACTTGTAGTGCGACCCCTTGTCTCCAAACCCCCAATCATCCTCATCACTCTCTTCTGCACCCACCCTAAAATATCCACGTCCTTCCTATAAAAAAGCCTCCAGAACTGGACAGAATACTCAAGATGGGCTCTGACCAATGTAATATGTAATGGTACTATCACATCTTTTGTCTTAGGCACATAGCATTTATTAATATACCCTAATATCATTTTGCCTTCATCACTGCCATATCTCACTGGTTACTCATACTCAATTTGCAGCCCACCAAGACCCCAAAGTCCTGTTCACACACACTACTACCCAGAAGAGTACATGTGCATAACATTTTTATTACTCACATGCAAAACTTTATACTTTTCTGTGTTAAATCACATCTTGTTCACATCTGCCCATTTTTAATGCATTCAAAACTAATTGGATTTTATCTCTGTCTTTCAGAGTGTTTGCTGCCCCTCTCCTAATTTGTTGTTGTCTGAAAAATTTAATGAATAGTCCCTTCATAACCTCATCTAGATTGAGGATTTAAATATTTAAAAACACTGGCCCCAAAACTAAGCCCTGTGCCTTCCCGCTGGATACTACCCTATAATCAGACAAGTAACCATTAACTACCACTCTGTGGGTGTGATTATCCAATCAATTCCTGAAATCCAAACTTTACTGAAATCCAAATAGTTCCTAGTTCTCTTGAGTCATTATAGGTCCCCCCCCCCCCTAGATGTACACTTTATTTGAAAAGACAGCTTTTGTGCTTGTCTGTGCCTCCAGACCTGCTAAAAATGCTGAGCCTGTAAAACCTAGCTGCATCTTTGAGCAATAGGCCTTGCCCCGGTACCAGATTTTTTTAACCCATTCCCAAATCTTGAACTATAAAATTCTGGAAAGACCAGGAGATTCTTCCTAGTCACCTGAATACCTGCTTAGAACTGATCTAATGCTCACTTTGAAGGGATTACAATTCCCCCTTGAATCTTGGGGAGGGGTTCTATTTTGAGACCAACAACACCTACCACTGACATAACTTGCTCTAGAATTGATGTCACTTTAGGGATCCCAGACCCCCCGGTGAGGGAAGGGGATCCCCCGCTCCCTGCTCCCCACACCCCACTTCCACTTACCTGAGCAGCGGGGGGGGGGGGGTGCGCACCTTCCTTGCATGCTCCCCCACGGCGCGGTGCGCTCCTGTGTGCCGCAGCCACGGGGATTGGGCCTGTTTTGGCCTGGATCGGGGCCGCTGTCGAGCGCGGGAGCGTTCCTGCGCTCTGCAGCACTCAAAACGGTCCCAATCCATGGCAAACCAGGCCCGTTTTCAGCAGCTGCGGAGCACAGGAGTGCTCCTGCACTCTGCACACCCAAAACTGGCCCATTCTGCCATGGATCAGACCTGTTTTGAGGCACTGTGGAGCACAGGAACTCTCCTGTGTGCTGCAGCGCCCCAAACGGGCCTGTTTCAGCCCTGATTGGGCCCATTTTTGAGCCGCTGTGGAGCGCAGGAACGCTCCTGCGCTCCGCAGTGCCCAAAATGGGCCCGTTCTGCTGCAGATCAGGCCCATTTTGAGGTGCTGCACAGCTCCTCAAAAATGGGCCCGATCCGCGACAGAATGGCCCATTTATAGCACTGCAGAGTGCAAGAGCGCTCCACAGCTCCCGAAAACGGGCCTGCCCAGGGGGCGCGCAATGACGTCACTCCTGAAGTGACATCATCACGCCTGTGGGGGTGCACGTACGTGCTCCACGTGCGCACACACCCTCTACCCAAAGGTAAGTGCCAGGCCCCTGTCCCCCCTGGGAGGTTGAGGGGACCTAGCAACTCTATATCATTTATTATATTACCAATTGCCCTCTTCCTGTGGCCTGTTCCTGACAACCTGTATCATTGCCACCACGTCAGTTCTATCAAAACATTGAAATAACTGTTGCTTACCCCAAGGCTCGTGAGTGGACTTGCAATGTTGTAGGTGCAGGCCAAGACGCTGCTAGTGTGTTTATAATTCTTTAACATAACTGAGAAATTAGGCCAGGAGTACCAGTCTCCTTGGTCATAAGACATTTGAGAAAAAGATTCTTTTTTCTGAAGCAACCATGCAGGTGTGTTGTTTTAATAAACAGTTCCCATAGATGGTTTTTCATGTTTTTGTGAAGTGCCGACTATAATTTTCATAACCAGATTGAATGTATCAATCTAAATGTATAATTCCTTGCTTAGCACACAGGAATTTTCACTCACATGTCATATTGTCTGGTTTCTGAATTGGCAGGTAATTGGAAATAGCTGGCATCTCAATGAGCTGAACAGTCAATCATCACAAAATTATGCAAAACTCATTAAAATGTGCACTTGCAACTAACTGGGGCAGGCTGAGCCATTATAACCTACTTTCATTTCCTGTGAGGTCACTCAGATGTTCCCTTGTTATCCGTTCTTTGTGTTGAGAACTATTTACCATTGTGCAGATCATGCCACTTTAGAGTGCTATACAATGTGCTCCATCATTTTCAGTCCCATGTTCTCCTTCTCCAATTCAAAGACAGTATTTGTTAATGGTATGTTTGCTAGAGTTGGTGACATGTAGCCATTGCTAGTACAGCTGCTTTACAGGGCAGTCCAGAAAACATTAATAAATGACAGGTTCTGCTGTATTACTTCTAAACATTTTGCAGCTGGAGGTATTGATTAGGTGACTTTTTAAAGATAGTCATCCATCAATCAATCAGAAAAACTTTTCAGTGTATATGTGGTGAGATATCACACTGCATATTTCTTAACAACAACTATGAGAATGGAAATATCAAGCTTCCTTTTTTGGACAGGAAAAAAGGTAAATCATTTTGACAAATTTTAAAGGGAGACTAATAAGGTAATAATAAGGAGCAGTTGATGTGGTAGTAAGCAAAGGTGGTGGGTTTTTTGTTGGTTTGCTTTGAGAATCTATATATCAGCTACAAGGGTGAAAGGAGTAGTTTACAAGAGCATTTTTCAAAGGACAGAACTGAAAACGTGAACAATTTTTAAAAATTATACACATCCCACTCTTCCTTTGCAAAAATCACAGCTGCTGAAATTTGGAACTGGGAGTTCATTAGTTAACTCTCCCTTTTGGAAAACTTCAGGCAATTATTACACAAGCCTAAACTTCTCCTGAGTTAATGTCAACTCATAATGAGCTTGCCCAGCTCCAGTCTTCTCTGTTACAGCTGCCAGTGCTCCTGGACTCTGACCAACCCCTCCCCCTTACAAAACACCCTTGCAAAGGAAGTGATGGAGGGCTCATCTTTAAGGCCTGGATGCTGATGTGGAACATCCATTAAAGCCAATTGGCCAGGTTAGTTTCAAGTGAGAGGGCATTCCAAAGGCAAGGTGCCATCGTTGAAAAAGCCTCTTCTCTGATTGACATTCATCTCACCTCTACAGGTAGGGTCACAGAGAACAGGGCTTGGAAAGATGATCTTTTAATGCCTTATATATAAAAGCCAGCGTTTTGAATTGTTCCTGGAACAAATGGGTAGCTGGTGCAGATCTTTCCTCACAGGGATGATATGGTGTGACTGCCACATTTTGTCCAACTAAAGTTTCTGAACACCATTGAAAGGCATCTCTATACAAAATACATTACAGTACTCTAACTTGAATATAACCATAGCATGGATCACTATGGCCAAATCACACTTTTAAAAGAACAGCTGTGACTGGCATGTCAACCAAAGCTGATGAAAGGTACTACTTGGCACAGAGGAAACCTGAAACTCCAGCAGCACCCTCAAGCTATAAGACTGCTTCTTGGGGGGAATATTACATCATTCAGTACAGGATGACCGATTAACCCTTGAGTGGCTTTGTTGTTGACCAACAACACATCATTCTTGTCGGAATTTAGTTTTAGATTATTGGCCTTTATCTATGTCATTATCTTCTTCAAACAACCAATCAAAAACAGCTTTTAAAGAGATGGTGTCATCCCAGACATTCCCTTCAATCCCAAACCCTGTCTCACATCTAGATTTAAATGTGTCTAGATAATCCATCTCCTCAAAGGCTGATTAAAGCTGCATAGCTACCAACTGCTTGTGTGGCTTGCCTAAGAACAGAATGTTGTCCATTGGATGGTCAAGAGGTCTTCTGCAGGGGGGTCAGATAACTCCCCTTAAATAATTTCTATTCTCGGTAGCAACATGGGGGGGCGGGGTGAATCTCCTCCTCTACCACACTGCAGTCCTAGTCCAGAGCAGGAACAGTACACAAAGCAAGAGAGAAGAACAACATATGATTGTGATGGACTTCACAATTTAGGTCCAGTGTCCCCACCCTATGAATTCTGTCTGGTAGAAACAATCCTCAGTATCTTGTCTACTTTGACCTTAAGATGGCTTCTGACTATCAACCTTGCTGGGCAGGATTTATTTGTGGAAGTCTTTAATCTCAGAGTACTGTATCAGTTGCTCCCCTCAGTCCTGGAGAGATGGGGTACTAGCTAGAGGTATGCACTGAGAAAATTTTTGTTTCAGTTTCAAAACCAGGGTTTTCAAATGACCTATTTACCATTATGGGTCCTTGGGACAACTGTTTTTGAACCAAAATCTCACAAAACACAGTCCTCCCTCTAAATCATTAACCCAACAAGTATGAGCATACACAACAAAGTTGTGTTTAC
Source organism: Eublepharis macularius (assembly GCF_028583425.1). Taxonomy (NCBI): domain Eukaryota; kingdom Metazoa; phylum Chordata; class Lepidosauria; order Squamata; family Eublepharidae; genus Eublepharis; species Eublepharis macularius. Next base: position 45,449,290 of record NC_072793.1, read on the forward strand.
AGACCTCGAAGAACACTTGAGGAAGGTGTCAAGGTGGGTGTTGGTTGAGCAGAAGCCAAAGTCATGGCCTGGATAAAGAAAATGAAAATCTAACCAAAGTGGTTATCCATGTGGAATACTGATCTGGAAAGACTTGGGTAGGCATATGCAGCTGTGTATGGCCGTGCTGTCTCCTGTCATTTAACACCAGATTTAGTTTTAATCAGAAGAGCCCAGAAAAAATAGAAATCTTTTTAAGTAGGATAAAGTTCTTCCTAGTGCTCCTCAACTCATTATCTTAGGAGGATTTCTTTATTCACAGTTGGCTGGTAGTGGCACCTAAGCGAAGGACAGCAGCAGAAGGCCACTGAATGGGCAACCAAGTCCACATGTGCCAGGGTCCTTTTCATTGTGGCTCTCCTTTAATTATTTATTACTTCCTATTTTCGCTCTAATCTGCTTTTGTGGCATCCCAGGACTCAGAGCCCCCTTCCTCCTCAAACCCGCACACTTAACTCCTGCAAAGATGTTGGTCGCCAGCCTTTCCTTGCATTGTGCATAAAAGTGCATAGAAAGGGATGGTTGTCAATGGCACTGGGTCTGCTGTTGCTACTCGTCAGCACAGAGTAAAGCTTTTGCAGTTCAGCTATGAACCTGACACTGAGAGGTTTTCAGCAACCGTCCCACTGCAGCCAAGGATGACAGAAAAATTATTCCTTTTCTCATGTTGGAACATGATGCATTAGGACTTGGAGTAACTGATCAGTCATTCCATTTCCCCCCTTTTTCCATCTTTGCACTAATAAGTGGAAGAAGGTGTGGCTGTGCAACTTCTCCCTTTGGAACAATGAAGTTAAGCCAACTGTAAGCTGGAGATACTCCAGATCTGCTCTCCTGACATGAGCTAGTCAGGAAGAGACACAGGCTGTTGAGCACCCCTCCCCCTATCAATGTCATTGCATTTTGGGAGGAAACCATTTAAAAAAATTTAAAGCATGTTTTCCTGTTGACAGTATTGAGGAAGACGAACAACCAAAACGCATGCATGCATGATGGAAACTGCATGTGCCTCAACACGTCAGGCTCAGGCAAGTTTGCTAAGGAAGGGAACACATGGCCTACTGGAGAGTGGGCTGAGCAGAGGCAGAAGAGTCTGTGGCCAGAGAAGGAGCAGCAGGGACTAACCAAGAGTCTGAAGCTGGAGCAGCTGCAAGACTGTTTTTCCCAGAGGAGCTTGCAAATACTCAGTTGGCAGGGAGACAATGCTGTTGCCCCGGTAGCTCTGAAAGAAAAGATGCGCTCAAGCGCATTGTAAACATCCCCCCTTCCCACCAATGGAGTTAATTAGGTGGTATAACATAATGTAAGGGCACTCTAGACAGTACTGTTAAGGAAAACAAGATGCTGCTGGCCCAGTGCCTGTCTGCCTGCTGCCACCACTGCACAGTAAGAACTGAAATGAAACACAAACTTTTCTGTGGGAGGGCGTTGTTAGAACTTGGTTTCCTGGATTTGATTCACCATCCCAGAAGCCTCTTTAAAGAAACTAAACAGCGATTTCTGTGTGTATTTCCAGCTTATTCGTTTCGTTTTGCATACTCCTAATACTGGCATCACTCAGCAAGAGTGTAGTGACAGAGAGGAGATTCCAGCCAGCCCAACAGAACTCACTAAGATTATTGAATGAGAGCAAAGGCTGTCTCTATTTATTTAATTTGCATTTAACAAAAATTGATGTCTGCCCTCATAAGGCCCACCAAGGTGGCTAACCAATTAAAACATACATAATAAAATCACATTTAAAACCATTAAAACAGAAGCAGCAACAACACAGCATTAAAACAAATCCAGATCTAAAAACATACCAAGGCATAAAACAATTAAAACATTTAAAAACAAAACATTGGGCATGAAGAAGGGATCATTGAGCAAATGCAAAATCAAACCCAACTGCCATAAGAGGGCAACAGAAAGGGGACAAATTTCCCTAGGGAGAGCCTTCCAGAGTTTTGGACGAACAAAATAGAGCTGAGTGTCATTCGCCTATTGGAAAAAACCCAACCCAAATATCCTGACAACCTCTCCCAGCAGTTCCATGTAGAAGTTAAAGAGCATTGGGGATAAGATGGAACCCTGTGGGCTCCCAGACTGTTTAGGCCTCCCTGGTCTTGTTGGTACATTGCAGAGCACTTGTGCAGAGTAGCCAGATTTAGGCAGAAGGTTTTCTCTTACTAATGAAGTGTTTGTTTTCCAGAAGAATAAGCAATGGGAAAATTTTCCTCCTGGTGGGAGATGAAATATCTATGAATGTATCCCATCTTGCCCTCAGGAAATGTGAGGGGAATGGGGATGGGGGACAGAACAATGGAAGAGGTAGGAGCTCTTGACTTTAAGCCATAATGTCAAGGGATACTGTTGCAGAGAGGAGCGTACATTTGCTGATGAGAACCATAATTCTCTAATAACAAGTATCTGGTTGGCACTAAATACATTTAAGTAGACTAGCAACAGTAGCCGACTAGCCATAGTGGCGGTGGTTGTACCTGTAAAAGTAGCTACTAAGAACATGTCTGCACTTTAAACCTTTACATCTATTTAATGTAGTGCAAAACTCAAGTTTTATTTGCAGTGGGAAGTGTAAGGAAGCATGAGGTTCACCCTGTGTAGAACGTCCAATGTAGATATTTGTACATATAAGCTTATGTACATAAATATGACCCTTTTCACACAGCTCATCCACTAATTATACATAAAGGCTACATATAGGTGAGGTGACATAGCAGCTGTACAGCCTTTAGTTTGGTTGTAGAATGACACAAATGAGGCTTTTGGTTTTAGAACTGCAGTTGCAGGCTTAAATTTATTCTACTTTTCAGTCTTCACCCTAGAGTACCACCCTTATCTCTGGCAAATGTGTGTGCTTTGTTTTCTTTATTTTTGTATCATTTCTGCAATTGTCCAAATCAAGAGAAAGAAAAAGCACCCAATGATTGCAACAATTGCGCCTACTTCCTTTTTATTTTTAAAATATCCTGTTGTGATGCTAGTTGGGGCTGAATTTTGACATCATGTAAACTTCACCAGTACCAAGGGGAAATAAACAAAAATGGTAGCGCTTAAACATGAGTTTCGAGCTAGAACTTTCGTGAAGCAGAGGAAGTAGCAGCAAGGAAAGGTGTTTTTATTTTATGTGTGAAGTTTAAAAATGTATGTATTTAGAGAGTATGTGTATGTATGTATTTAGATAATACTTCTTCTAATAAACCGTATTCAAAATGATTATCAAGTCAGTATGCAATAATAAAACTAAATATGTATTTAAACCTCAGCCCTAATAAATAGTACTAAAAATTATTAATGTCAGCTAAATGAAATCAGTACAATAACGAAATAGAATAAAATCAGCATCTTAAAAGACCAACAAAACTGTAATACAATAAAACACATCAGTATCTTAAGAAATATCAGGATAAAATGAGACAATTACTGTCATCATACTCCTGAATAGTTATGTGTTTAAACTGTATAGAAGGCCAAAACAGGTGAGGGAATCCATTATCTTAGAACAACATCTGAAAGAGCTCTGTTTATATGAAAGAGCTCTGTTGAAAATATCCCAATTTATTTAGAAAATGTATGTCACCTCTCCAGAGACTTGCTTATGGCTAATAAAAAATACAATAAAATCATAAAAAACAATAATATAAGTATCATCCATAATAAAATAAGCCATAAAACAGGTATAAATCAACATTCAGCAGCTTAAAATGATACTTATTTTATGTGGCTCTCTGCAAGAGATCATCATTGCTTAACCTCATCACTGCTTAGCCTGGGAATAAGTAGGAAAGATCATTCACGTATTTTGGATATGACCCATTTAGGCCCTTTTCAGCAAACCTTCCCTATGTCAATTCTTTGTGTGTTGTCAGCATGGATGATACAAACTAACAACTGCCCATACACCAGCATTGTCTGCTGTGGCCCTTATGGAATGGCCTGCCTAATGATGTTAGAAAGACTCCCACTTTCCTGGTTTTCTGCAAATCATGCAAAACTGAATTATTCAGGAGGGCTTTTTTACAAAGGTAAGAGGTTTGTAAGAGCCCCGTGGCACAGAGTGGTAAGCTGCGGTACTGCAGTCCAAGCTCTGCTCACGACCTGAGTTTAATCCTAGTGGAAGCCAGGTTCAGGTAGCAGGCTCAAGGCTGACTCAGCCTTCCACCCTTCTGAGGTCAGTAAAATGATTACCCAGTTTCTGGGGGTAAAGTGTAGATGACTGGGGAAGACAATGGCAAACCACCCCGTAACAAAAAGTCTGCCAAGAAAATGTCATGATGTGACATCCCCCCATGGGTCAGCAATGACTCGGTGCTTGCACAAGGGACTACCTTTACCTTTTTAAGAGGGCTGTACTGTAAGGAAATAGTTCAGAAAGATGCTTCAGTAAAGGGATAAGGGCTGTAGACTGTACTACTCTGTACTGTCTATTGTTGTAAGAATGCTCCTTCTGGGTAATTTCTGCATCATTTAATGTATTGTGTCTGGCAGCCCACAATGGAATGGGGGAAGGCGAGAGACAGGTTTCTGGACTGAAGGCTGTTGAACCCCCCACTTAGGCCTCTCCTTTTATTGGTTTAAGCCTCAGCAATTCACCATCAGTTAAAAGAGGAGACTCAAACGTTAACTGGTTGGTAGCATATAAGCTTTGTGTTTCCTAAAGGGCTTTCATTTGGGACCCTACTAGAATACGGTACTTACTTGCAAAGAAAGTATTAAACCCCTTCTCACAGCTGTTTTGACTGGACAGACAAGACACAGTCAGTGACGATTAACAAAGATTTAGTTACACGAAAGAAGGTATGTAACAATGTAAAGGTTTTGTGTAGAATACTTCAGTATTAAATGTACAATGGTACCTCACCTTCACTCCCTAGAGATTATAGAAGCGAACACATTAAAACCGAGCCTTGGTTAACTTCATAAACATTAAGGGGAGATTTTGATTTCTTTTTCACTAGGACACAGGTTCTCTCAACATTCAAGGTTCATTGACCTCTTTCCCCAAATGACAGTATTACTGTTCAGGTTCTCCTTTAACTCACAGAGCCCCTGTTTATCCAAACTGTACATGAAACTTAGATTTGACAGGCTATTAAAAGGTTGCCTGTTTGCCGCATTAAAACAAGTTTTCTTCTCTAACCTGACCCTAAATCCTAACAAAATACTAAATAAAAACACTGTTCAAACATGCTTTTATCAAAAGCTGCAATTCCCTTTCTGAGGAAATGTACTCTGTTCCTTTTCTTAAACTGAGGCTGGTTCATCCTCTTCTCATCCAATGGAGTTCCATGTGCTCTGATTGGCTTACAGACTCTTGGATTTGCATGAAGCCAAAATCACAATGATTGGTTCAGAGTGCTGGAGTAGAGATGGAACTTTAGGGATGATTGCCTTATGCTTTATTTCAGCTTATGCTTTATTTCAGCTCTGTATTTTCTGCTCTAGTTCATAGAAGCTTAGGCTAGAATTAAAATGTATTAATCTGTAAGGTGATACATGACTAGATATGGGCACAAACCAAAAAAAATGAACAAACCCGCGGTTTGTGGTTCGGTGCCGATGATGAACCCGAACCAGCGAACCACAATGAACTTTTCCCGTTGCCGAACTGGTTTGAAGTTCATGGGCATCAGGACAGCCCCCGTTGGACTTGGAGAGCCCATATTCCCAGGGAGTGTTTAACAAGCTCTCCTCCAGCCATTACCCAAGTTTGGTCAAGATTGCAATAGGGATCATAGAGTTATACCCTCTGCAATCTGAGACCCCCAGGAAACTCCCACTCGATAGAGCCACCGGTTGACGTTGGCCCAGTGTACAAAATCCAAACTCAATTAAACTCTCTCTGTCTCTCTCCCCAAAGGCTAGCAAGTAGCAAGCAACAGCTCTGTCACACTCCACTGCTCGCTGAAAGTGAAACCCAGCCTGGGAGCCCAGTGCTGTTTATAAGCTGAGGTCCCATTTAGCAGCGCAGGAGGTCTGTGGTTGACCATAAGAGCTGCCTATCAGGGTTTGCAGTGATGCGATTGGAGTGCCCATGGCTACAGAACACCCCCTCCCCCGGCTCCGTTTCCAAGGGAACTGATTGATGTTGCCTGACTGTCTGGCTTCACGAACCATGGAAGAATGCACTGAACCACGCCTCTAACGAACACTGGTTCATTGGCCATGGACGCTCATGAACCACTGGATCGCGAATGGATGATCGGGTGGTTCGTGGGTTTTTTTGGTTCGTAATGTGGTTCGTGCCCATGACTCCTGTTTATTTTTGCTGCAACAGACTAACACAGCTACTCTGCTTGAATTACTTGTATGCAGAGATATACTGTATATAATTGTATTACTAAGTTGTGAGAGAGAAAATAAATTAAAGTGTTGTTTGGTTTCACTTAGAACACCCAGACATCCAACACTATTCCTTCCATAGGATCAACATTGGCAGAGACCAGGTGGATAGACAGGTTTTGCCTTTTATCAGCATTGTTCCCCCTTTTTTGTATCTTATTTGTATCTCACTATGGGGTGTGCTGTTCTTTGTGTTCTTTCAGACACTGACAACACTGGGCTGTGGGTTAAACCTGCTCCCTGCCCTAGGTGATCCATAGATCCCCCAAATTAAGTCCCAAGTTACAGCCCATTTACTTTTTCAAAATCTCCTTTCCTCTCCCTCTGCCAAATCTGCCCTCACCAGGTTGCACATTCTTTTTACCAGTGCGGGAAGATCCCCTTTCAGTCATGTTGTGCTGTGTTTCTGCATTGAAGTCAGATAAATACTATAATATGTGTATGAAATGTATATAATTGTATTACTGAGTTGTGAGCAATAAAATAAATTAGTTAAGGTGTTGTGCTTGGTTTCACTTAGGATGCCCAGATATACAACATAGACTGAGTTACACAAAACAGACTAATCCAAAATTAATTGTACTTCCCAAAAAGCACAGGGGGCACAGTTAAAAATCAAAAAGGTTCAGCACAAGGTACACTCAGACAATACAGTCACACACTGAAACACTAAATAAAGAATTAATGAACAAAATACGACTGAGGGGGAATTAACTTAAAAAATTGGCTTCTGAAGACCCAGAAGTGGCAAGAGAAAACAAGATAGAAGGCAAGCTAATTAATAAATCAGGGAAGGGAGGGGGAAGCAAACTCCAAGGAAAAACAGTAAAATGCTTCAGAAACAATTAGAGAGCACACAAAACAGAAACTATATTCAAGGAGAAAGCTAAGAAAGAAAAATATATAGTATAAAATACTACACTGTACTTTGGCAAAAGTAAACTTGCATACAATCTCTGTCCCTCTTGTTTCCCACAAACATGCAAGCTGCAGTATGTGAAACCAAACCAGCTATCTGATTCAAACACATATATGTACTCTCCCATGTCTATAGTAGACAATCAATCAAGAAAACTTAGAGGCTTTCTCACACACACCCCTAAGGAACACAGCTTTATGCCCTTATTAGGAAAACACATAAGAGGAGACAGAAATGAAAGCCCATAAACAAATTGAAAGATAACCTTGCTGTGTGGGTCCCCCCCACCCACCACCATTATAGGCTATTTAAATGGGGAAATTGTTTCATTTTCTGTAATTACTATAATTACAAAACACCCCATTTTCTTAATTATTGTAATTAACAATAAAAGACATGCCCAAGTCTAGAACCTAACTTAATAGCTTCACTGTTTTGCATAGTCTATCCCTAGTTTGGGTGGAGGCTCAGTGGCGGAGCATCCTTTATGGATTCAGATCATCCCAAATTCAATCCGCAGCATTTCCGGAAAAGGATCAAGTAGTAGGAGATGCGATCTTTATCTGATAAAAGATCTTTATTTGAGATTTTGGAGAACTACTGTTGAGTAAACACTAAAGATGGCACGAACCGGGGAAAAAAATGAACCGTGCAGTTTGAGGTTCGTCACATTTCACGAACCATGAACTACAAACTTTCACAAACCTGCCCCGGGTCACGAACTGGTTCGTTTGGTTCATGAAAATGTCACATCCAGGTCAGCATATCATCACTTCCGGGCCAGCAGAAGGCCACTTCCAGGTCAACAGAAGGTCTGCAGGAAGTCCATCCCTTGTTACCTAGGAAATTGATTGATCAGTGCCAGGCTGTCTGCAGTGATGAACCAAAAAACAAACCAAATGAACCAGCCTAAAGTTCATAGGGGTTCATCAGAAATGGGCTGTGATTAACTGCCGGTTCGTGAACCACAAACTGGCCTGGTTTGTCATGAACTTGTCAGGGCTCGCAGTGGCTGCCTCTGGGCAGGGCACTGGCATGTCTGATCGTGATGTCAAAGGGGTACCAGGGATGCTGCAGGACCCTACTCTGTGGGGCAGTATACCTCACCCAGACTCCCTCTCAATCCACTCGCTGGCCTGCTCAACCTGCACCACTCACCTCCTTTGATCTCCACCCTCTCCTCCTTCACCAGCTCCTCACCTCTGCTCCCTCTCTGTTTTGCTCCAACTCCACTCCATCACTCCTACTCACCACCCCAGTGCTCTTCTGAGCCAACCTTTATAGGGCTTTCTCTCTCCACCCTGCCCTCCTTCTAAGCTCCACCTGTCAGGCCACACCCCTCCTTTGCCTTCCAGCATTGTCCTGGGCTGCCTCCAGCAGCTGCAGCTGGGGTAGCTAATTTGGCTGTGTTGGTCAGCAACAGCTGTGTCTTTCTGGCTGGCTGCCAAGCTTCTCTGGCTAAGCTGATTGCTGAAGGCAGGCTCAGCAGTGGCTGGCTGCCCAGTTTCTCCGACAGAACGCCTGTGTCAGCGCCACCTGGAGTTGCTTGCTTCCTGGCATCTCCTGAGCCAGGTTATTGCCTTCTAGCTGGTGTATAGGCTGGGGTGTGGCTCTGAGCTGCTGTGGCTGCTTCTCCTTCTTGTCTGGTAAGGGCTCTGCTGGGGCAGCTGCTGGGTCCCTATTCCCCCTGCCTTTGCCCTCTCCCTCTGCTCTGCTTATCCCCCTATCTTCCCACTGGAGGGTGGAGCTAGCTGGACTCCCCCTGCCCCTTCTAGCCCTCTGAGACTTGGGAGCTCCGTCTCTTCCCCCTAGTGGAGGCAGGTTCTGGCCCTGGATGCTGGCTGGGGTGGCTGGACAGCTGTCTCCTGGCTGCCTGCTGTCGCTTCCTCCTGGCAAGTCTGGGGGTTGTGCCTCAGACCCTGGACAGAACTTTGGTTCATATTTCGGCTCGTGCCCATCTCTAGTAAACACTGGCCTTGAAAGACCTGACTCAGTGTAAGGCTGTTTCATGTGTTCATGTTAAGTCAGTTCTACTGCTTGTCCTACTGTGGTATACATTCTTTTGTATATATAGCTGGCCCAGGTTTTCTATTTCTATTAATGGAGATATGGTATGATATGGAATTTAGGGCAGGCATATTAGTTTGCTGTCTACAGCCCTTTGTACACAGTCTGTTTTACAGCCATTTTCTACCCAGGCTTCTTCAGTCTCTGTTTTCCTCCAATGCAGATGGCAGTTGGAAACTAGAAGTGATCCTTCTTCCAGTACTTAACCAACAGAGCAAATTTTTACTTGTATATGAGGATTATCTTGCTTTGTTTTATGGATACTCCAGACTGTGTCTTCCCAAGAGAAGGGTCTTGTTCCTGGTAGATTATCCTGTTCTTTCTTTTTCTTTGGCTTCCCACTACTTCCCTCACCTGAGCTGAGCTAGGAATGTTAGTGATGCAATCATGGTCTTGGAGCTTTGTACGTCAGCTGCTTAAAGAAATGTTTAATTCATCTTCGGAAATCCTGCTGTTAAACTCCCTTGATTCACTCAGAGAGATAATAATGTTCTCCTTTATAAAGGGAAGCCAGAATCTGATTGTGTCTTTATCATTCTTTTAATTGTGACTTTTGTTCTTAAACAAAGGAGGAAAGATGAAAGGAAGCAGAGAAAAATATATATTTACATAAAAGTAATTTCAATAGATGAGTGAAATCAAACGAACCAATTTACAAGGCAGGAAAGGTTACTACTGATTAAATGCCCTGTAATCTTGAAAATCTCTTTGGAACTCAGCTTGCTCTGCTCAGCAGTTACTGTAACAGAAATAGCTTCATGGTTTAGACTTCCACATCCTTTTAAAGCTATTAACATGGCTCTATTATGCATTTGGGAAAGACTGGTTTATATTTACAGCGCAATCCTAAGCAGGTCTACTCAGAATCCTACAGAGGTCTATTCAGTGGGGCTTACTCCCAGGAAAGTGTTCTTAGTATTGTACTGTTAGTAAAATGCTAACCTATTATTGTTTTTGTTGTTGTTATGCAGAGTGATTTATAATCTTAATTTTGTTCATCATTACAAAAGCTCATCATTTTCATCATTACAAATGTTCATCATTTTGTTCATCATTCAATGTTCAGACATTATAATTCACATTTTATAGAAGGAGAACTAGTCTGACCCAAGTGGTCCCCTGAATGGTGTTCCCCTGTTTGGTCATCACCATGCCCAAAGTCACCCCCCCCCTTTTACTGGGACTAATGCATAAGGGCACTTCTTCAATCCCAGTCCAATTCCAACACAGACAATTAAGCATCATATACCTGGGAGATGGAATACTGTTTCATCCAGAGGTCTTCTTGGTTTCTTGGCCCCCTGGCTTGGACATATAGTTAGGTTGCCAGCAGCTTGGAGAAGGAACAGATTGGGAAGTGAAAGCTGCTCTGGAGTAAGTCCAGCTAAGTGCAGGGCCACTCATCTCAGTGGGACCAACAATGGACATTAGCTTACCCCTTGCATCATCCCCCAAACTGGAAGCAGTGCTAAGTCACAAGTGGTGACCTGACACCAACTGCCATTACTAATGAGGGGTCTGGGCCAAGCAGTCTCTGAGGCTCAGCTTACTCCTGGCCACCCTCTAAAGCAGTGGCCCACCAAGAAATTTCCCTCTACAATAAATGGCCAATCTGCCCCAGGTCTGGAGGAAAAAAAAGTCCTGCCCCTTCAACAAAGGCTTAGTGGGATGTTACCAGATGATATTATTTACTTCCATGGTATAAAAAGCTTCAGCTGCCCATTTCCACACAGTAAGCTTCTATTAAAGAGACAGGGCATTTTTTCCCCAGGCTGTTGGCAATCTTATATATGAGCAGTAAGGAGGAGGTCTGGTGAGCCTGTATGAGTCCCTGAGGTGTTACAGGTATGTGGGCAATCATGAGCAGTGCCAAAGGAAAGTGCTGTAATATGTACCATATATTTCTCAAGTGCATGTGATATATACACACACATATATGTTGCATGCATCCAATTTTCATAGATGCAGTATTCAAAATTAAGAGAATGGATGTAAACCAAAAATCCAAGCAAGAAAGAAAAAATACTGTTCCCCAAACTCAGGGAATCTAACATTTAGATGAACCATTAATGGTTTACATCACAGTGTCTCTCTCCTAAAGACATCTTACACATGGACACTCAAGTGGCTCTTATATTCAAGTGTACTCTGTCTCCCTAGCAGTGCAGGTGCATCCACAATGGGAGAACAAGTGTAAGATCTTTCACTTGAGCATCCCTGTGTAAGATGTCTTCTGTAGAAAGACTCACAGTAAATGTTGAATGGAGTCAGCTAAGCACTCCAAGGAGATTGTGTGATGGCAGAGAGACTTGCAGTTTTAGGTTCAAGATTCATGATATCACTAATCCTTGAGACCTGAGAGGGTCACTGACTCTAGGATATTGTACTTTGCAGTATATTTCTATAGTACTACCACAGCAGGGAGACCAAAGTTCTTAGGTTTCAAGGACATACAATACAACTTGACAATATAGTGTATTTGTGTCTATATAGCTGAGGTCATAGGGCCAGCCATGAACAGGACTTCAATTCAGCCATCCTGCAAAAAGCATTTCTGCCCAAAGCTGTTCTGATGACCTTACAGCATTGACTGTGGTCCAGAATACCCTTCTAGATCAGAAAAGGTAGGGGGGATAAGCCATGGGCATTCATAAATTCAATGGCAGTACACTAAGCACCACTAATGTCCCCTACATTTGGAAGATTAATATATTTGGAAAGGTGTATTTTGTTGTTATGTGTATCTCATGTCGTAAGCCTACACTTCTTGAATGGTTGCAAGTACCATCAAATAAAACACCTTCTCTGAGGGATTAAAAGCACAACCCATAACCATAGTGGAGTGGACTAATGGGAGTCCCACCCTAGTTATAACATAGGCAGTCAAGCCTTCTTGGTAGTGAATGTTCACCCAGTGGGACTGTTGGAGATTTGTGAAGGAGGCCTTTTCTGCAGCTGGTCCTCCAGAGTAGCTTTAACAGGGTACCATGTTTTTTTCTAAGTATACAGTTTTCATTCAATGTTTACACACTATTGAAGTTTACTTCTCAGCTTTTAATGGTCTGATACCATCTGTCTTATTTGCCAACTGGATCATCTTGCAACTGCAGAAATATGAAATTGCTTTTGAAATGCTAAACAATATCATATTTTTGGAATAATTGTTGTGTCAGTCAAAATACACTAATGTATTGCCTGGAACAGTGACATTTTCTATTGATGTACAGCATATAATTCTGTTTAGCCCCATTGACTAATCCTATTCGAATAAAAAGCCATTAAGAACTACATTAGCTGATGCCACCCCATTGAGATAAATGCCATAGAAAGCTGATAGTAAGTGGAACAAAACCTACTTGTGGTTAAAGGCTTGATTAATTGGGCTGTACCTTAGCATCTTGTGGCTCTCCTGTGTGCACACCAATCCAGACATGCTTGCCAGTGGGCACACTGAGACCAAGTGATGTTGAAAGTAAAATTATTTTTGTCAGCTGAGCAAGAAATCCATTAGGAAACCATTCTCCAGGGAAGTAACCAGCCATTCTTTGACACAATGCACAGCAACCTTGTGGCAATGGGTTTAGTGGAACTGGTGCCATCTGATGATGCAGCAGTGCTTTCAGTCTAAGCAGTAGTTTGTATAGGGCTTGCTGATCTGAATTTCTTCTGCAAAGGAATTATCAATAAAAGGGGGCAGGGGGGGAGGAAGCGGAGATTCCTGAGATGCTTCTTTACTCAAATCCAAATACAGCCTGTCCCTAATGACACAATCCATTATCTTGGTGGAAAGAGACATTTTAACGCTTAGAGGAATACCTTATGCCATAAAGAGGAGATGAAATTACCAGCAGAGTCAAAGATCAGCCAAGCTGCCTCTCCTTACTTGAGTTCTGTGCAGAGACTGCACATGTGATACTTCTCCATAAAGACCTCTCCATACATGCATACATACAGAAACATCGCTACTGCAGCAATGCATTTAAACACCTTGTAATACAGAAAAGAATAATGACATTCTTGCTCTCGTCTTTTATGCTGCAGTTTCTCCCCATGACCTTGGGTTAACCAGGAAGGTGCAATGATTGGTACTTCTGTAACAACAGCAGAATAAACAGGGTGCAGTTGGGGAGTCTAAGGAGCTACAGAATGCCATTTGCTCACAGCTGTGCAATCTTTAGTACATCACAGAAGATTTAATAAGCTTCCTCCATAGTTTCCCTTCTCTAATCTTTTCGGACCCTGCTCACCATATATGAACAGTTCCTACATGGGAAATCATATATATCATTAGTTTTTTTGAGGTTAGGACCATTAAAGCTCTTAATAACCTGGATGCAGAAAATTTAAGCAACCATCCTGTGTTCTGTTGCTCCTTTAAAGAGCAAACCGAAGTACCAAGTTATGCATATAATTTCAGTAACATTAGGATAGAGGCATACAGAGAGATGTTCCTGATGGTTGCTCCTCAGCTTCAGAATTGTATTCCTTTAAATATTTGTCAAACCACCTCTGCTTTTCATTTGCCTTAAAAACCCCTTGCTGGGGCCATCATAAGTCAGTTGTGACTTGATGGCATTTTACACACAGAAAGATTTTCCAAAACCAGAATTGATATATATTCCGGAAGTCTGCAAGACTTTTTGCATCTAGGAATAGGAAAGGATAGGACAAAATAATGAGTGTATTAACACCTACCCCAAACCATTGCAATGGAATGGGTTATACATACACAAATAAACAAGATCTTATAACGTAACAAGACCTACAAAGAAACTAGACAAAATCAGTCTAGACAAAGATTAAGGGAAGAATACATATCAGTTTCCAAATATTTAAAAGCATGCCATGGGTTAAATTGAGAAGAAGTAGGTTTAGGATTAATATCTAGGAAACATTGAACCATATCTGCAATCCCTAATCCAATTTACCTTGCAGTAATCCTGAAGCAGTCTGATTTCAGTAAGCGTTCTCTAGAGAAACATTTGGGCAATGAAACATGTTGTGAACAAGCTGTACAGAAGTCATTAAATCACCTTCATTGGAAGTTATTAAGGAGAACGTGGATAAGCATCTCTGAAACATTGGATTTTGAAGTACAGATTTGAACTACAGACTTTAGAAGGACTTTTAGCCTATTGTTTAACACATGGAGGCCAATGAAATATTATATTATCAGTGGGACAACCCCCTCCCTGTAGCCTTGGAGAGCTACACTAGAGAGTTGTGTCCTGAGTATTTCTCCCTTGTGGCTTACCTGTCTAAACCTTTTCTTCTTGTTAACTATGAGAAAAGATAAGATGCCCTGAACAAGCATATTGGTTCCATGGTAAGATTTAGGGACAAACTACATTTTATACTGTAGCTGCATGTAATGAAGTCCCAACAGCCCCTTCCCTATTAAAAATTCCCTCAAATCAACCCCCAGCTTCCTTTACTTCCATTTGTGATCCAGACTAGAGATGGACACGATCCGCATTACGATTGAAAAAAACCCACGATAATGGCGATCGCGCGATCGTGAACCGGTGGATCGTGATCGGCCACAGCCAACGTTCCAGCGATCGGAAGGGGCCTGGATCGGGGCGATCAGGCTCGGATCGGGGATCCTTCTGTCACCCTGGAAACCCGAATGGAAGCCCAGCTTTCCTTGATTAGCAGGGCTTCCTTCCAACCACGGAGCAGCAAAGCAGTCACAAGTTGGGAGAAGACACCCAGGGGAGGGAGGGGGAAGGGGGTGTTCTGTAGCCATGGGCACTCCAATCTCATCCCTGCAAACCCTGATGGGCAGTTCTGACGGCCAAACACAGACCTCCTGTGTTGCTGAATGGGACCCATGCCATGGGCTCCCAGGCTGGGTTTCACTTTCTGCGAGCAGTGGAGTGGGACAGAGCTCTTGCTTGCTACTTGCTAGCCTTTGGGGAGAGAGAGAGAGAGAGAGAGAGTCAGCCGCCGCCACCACCCACCTTCCCACATAGCTTGGAATAGCAGCGCACCCCGCTTTGGCCTCCACGATCCACGGCTCAGGAACGGGAGATGATTGGTGCAGATCATTAATTCGGGATCGACACCGGCACTGATCCACAATCAGCTGAATCGTTTATTTTTTTTGGATCATGCCCATCTCTAATCCAGACCTATGTTTATCTCATAATTTACATTTTTTAAATTTATGTTATTTATAATTCACCTTTCTCACTGAGACTCAAGACAGATTACACAGTGTAAATCAATACAGTCAACGGCTGGGGGATTCAATATATAGATTACAGAAATTTTATAACAAGCTTAAATACAAATACAAATATGAAACATAGCAGAAACAAAACAATTAATTTGACATGACATATTAAACAATGTGAATAGTGTACTTGTGCTATTTTATCAGCAAAAACTTTGCAAAGGTATCACAGCTACTTCTCCTTGACACACTGAAGGTTCAGATTTAGGAGTCAGAAGAGGATGTGATACCTTAAACAATTGGGATGGATATGAACCAGCTGATGCAATGGTTGCAGAGAAATAACATTTCTTTGCCACAATCACAGCTTCATAGGTCTTCCACTGGGCTCTGTAACATGTTTTATCAGATTCAACACGAGTTTTCCACCAGCATCTTTCTAGACGTCTTCCAACCCTCTTTATGTGACCCATCTCCATGGTATACCTCAGGGTTAGCTTCTGCCACAAGGGTGGGAGAGGTTGACAAGGAGCAATCTTGTCAATGGCTTCAAGGAGCTTCGCAATGCATTCACCTTCCTCAGCAGAGCATACATCCCACTCCAGGTAAAAATTTCCCATACAACCACAAAGATATGCCACAAATACCTCACTATCAACATGCTAGTGTTGTATTGATGTTATGTATTGAATAGCACAGTCTGACAGGTGGTGTTTGTATGTCAACTGTTCATAGTCTCTACTGTTGGAGCTCTTCACCCTCTTCTATAGTGGGGGCTTTCTTGTAGTCATTGTTGCTGGAACCTGGCGGAGTGCCCCAGACCAAGAGCCAAGAGCCCTTGTGCTCTCGCCCTTCAACTCACACCAAGAAGCTCACATCTGTGTCAAGGGGCTGGTCCTTTGAAGCTGAGAGGCAAAAAAGCAGAGAAGAACCCTAAGGATCCTTCCTTATTGTCTGGTAGTGCAATCCCGTCTTGTGAGATTTTGGATTACAGAAGTCTGCCAAGCAAGAGTAAAGAAAGATCTTGATCAGTGGACAATAGAATAATCCAGAGAGTGGAAAGATTAAGAATGCTGTGCACACTTTCTCCACTCTAAGCCCATTAAATTAATAGATATAGAAAGCAGTAAGTGTATAGGATTGGACTGCAAAATACATGAGTCCCTGGATAAGCTTCTGGGGACAGCTAGCACTGTACTGTTAATTGGGGGGGGGGGGGATTGCTGGCTTTTACACACCCTCCTCCAGGTATTTAATCACCAATGCCTACTGTTATCAGGAACACATCTTCTCCTGAAGTGTTCTACTGAAGTGTTTACTGGATGATTTAAGACAATGTGAGAGCAATATGAAGACAAGACCAAGAACAGGATTCAGAAGGCAATCAAAAATAAAAATCATGTCTATTAACACAGGATTTTCCTGTCAAGAAACAATTATTCTGCCGCTTCAAGAAAATAATGGGAAACTCCTCGTAAAAGTCTTAGTCAATTGGCTCTTGGTTCCTTGCAATAAATTTTTGTGTACAATCAGTTATCTGTGATCTGTTCAAGACCTTTCCACATCTATGTGTATCACTTTCCTGATCTGAGGAGTAAAACCCATTCATGGAAACGACCATTTTTAAAATTTGCTCTGATTAATTAGTCTCTTTACAGTGTCCCATTCCCTATGGAGTGCCTGAAGTGCTGATAACCTTCTAATCAACTTGTTCCAAATTCTGTTCTAAGTCTCATTAGAGCACGCCAGGGTCTTTCATCTTTGTGTTCCTTGTTAAATTTATAATGCTCTTAAACAGAAGTAAAGTGCAATAGGGAAAGAAGACATAATATGGAACCTGCAGGTGGCTTTACCATGAAAGAGATGGAGAAGAATAGAAAACAAAGACACTAATTTAGTAGCTTTTCTATTAAGAAAGAAAATGCCCAGTGGTCACATTTGTAAAGGAACCTGATGCTGAGGCTGCTCAATCAAAGCTGTGTTCTTCAAATATATTTAGATTTGGCCCCAGGTTTCTTGGAAGATATTGAAAGAAGAATTTGGATTGGTGGGGTAGATTCCAGAATCTAAATTGCACTTGTTTTCAAGAGACAAATATCCTATTAACTTACAAATTTAATCCTAGGATAGTTAACTCTGGACATGGTTCCTTAAGATCTCTATAACTTCAGCCTCTTACAATGGGTCGCTTTGCACAGTCTTTGGGAGAAAGAAATAAGGTATCCTTGTTCCAGAGGGTGGGGATAGGATTGCACTGATCTGTAGGACTACACTAAAGCACTCTTGGAGTTGACTTCTATCTCTTGAGTTCCTGCCTTTCTCGTGACTTTATGGCTTACACTCCAGAGTGAACCAAAATAATGAACCAAAATACAGGTCACTGAAGGGGAAAAAAACCCCTCCACTTATGCCCTTTTGACTTCTCTCTTGGGATGAACCGGTCCTGGGTCTGACTCTGCCCTCCTCATACCTGAACATGATTTGGCCTTTAGTACTCAAAGAGCCGTGGTTTAAATTATGTATGAAAATCCAATTCAGTATGGGCTGAACACATTGTAAGTGGCAATTGGCAGTCATATGGCTGGCTCATGGTACTGAAAAATAAAAATAAAACACCAGTAATCACCATGAACTCAAATAGTTCTCTGAATGAATCCTGGCCAGGGTGATTAGGACACATTGTAGTTTTGCAGCTGCCAAGCTCCATCCTTGGACTCATACTTTGCCTAGATGTTTTAAGGGGCTGATTTGTACTTAAAACAATGTGATTATCACGGCTATAATTACTCTATAGAAGGAACATTCGAATCTAAAAATGGACATGACAATGCCATGTAGGGTGGCCAACCTCCAAGTGGAGACAGAGGATCTCCTAGAATTACAATTGATTGTCAGCTGACAGAGATCAGTTTCTCTGGAGAAAATGGCTGCTTTGGAGGGTGGACTCTGTGGCATAATACCCTAGTGAAGTCCCTCCCCAAAGCCCACCCTCCCCACGCTTCACCCCCAAATCTCTAGGAATTTCCCAACACAGAGCTGGCAACCTTAATGTCATGAAATATTTTGAGATTAATTATAGTATACTCATTCATTATCACCGCTTGTTATTACTGCTTTTGTTCATGTTGATTTTAAAAGCATAATGCATTAAACTGAAAAACGAACAATTATTAATAAAAAAACAAAATGCCAAAACATAATTAATGACCTGAAGATCAATGTTTGGCTTCAAAAGGAAATCTGCTTTTCAACAAATAATCCAAAGGGAAGGAGGAAGAGGTTTGGGGATTAGCAGAAAGAGGTCAAACTTGCTACTGTTTATGTCAACAGGGAATACTACGGTCCTTATGCTATTCCCCCTCTGGGGTTGCCTGCCTGCCATCAACCAGAGCTTGTGCCTTTTCCACTTCAGCACCCACATTGTGGAAGGGAAGCCATTTTTAGAATTTTCAGCAGATGCTGCAAGGCCATCTTATTTGCTGATGTTTTTGACGATATATAACCTGAAGGTATCTTTAGGAGCAAGAGAAGAGGTGTTTTATTTTGTTGGTTTTAAATTGTGGTTTTTAATTATGATTTGTAAGCCATGTTGAGCCATGAGGAAAGGAGGAGTATAAATTAGGGGTGGGCAAAATGAAACAAACAAGCTGGAAATACACCCAGAAATTGCTGGTTCAGTTCATTAAAACAACTTCCGGAACGGTGAAACAAATTCAGGAAATGGAGCTGTAACAACTCCCCACCACCAAAAAGTTCATGAATTTCAGTTTGGTTGTTACTGAGCAGCGGCAGCACAAGTAAACAGGGACTGGGCCAGCAGCAGCAAGTGGCAGCGTATGTAACGTGTTCCTTAATGGCAACCAACTAATCGGATCCCAAGGGGAGAAACTGAGCCCTAGTATAGCTTAATACTATTGGTAGGACGGGGAATGCACGTTTTGCATGAGTGCATTTTGTCTTTAGTGCTTTCTGGGCAATGGCATTGGCATAGTATGGCTCACCTTCATAGGGATCTATTTGCAAAAGGCTTTCTTAGTTTGAACCATTGTGCTTTTATGCACAAGGCAAGGAAACGAATGGATGAATACTTGTTAGGGATGCTTTAAGCTGTTCCTGAATTGGGAAGTCTTCTGTTGCTACTGTCTTTTGCTTAGATGCCGCTACTGTGACTAAAGAAGTCCTCCAAAGATAATGATTCAAGGACCAATAGGAGGAACTTTACCCTGCCAGGAAAGATTTCTGTCTTTTCTGGGCTCTTCTGATTAATACTGTTAACCTTGGGTTAAAGAATAGGCGACAATGGCCTTAGGAGGTCTGTGCATGGTCTCAGCAATCTTTCCAGATCAGTATTGCACAAGGAAGGACTGATCTGGTTAGATTTTTTTGTTTTCCATCAAGCCTCGCTTTGCCTCTAATTCAACCCTTTCTCCTTCTTCATTCAATGATTTTAGCGATTTTAATCCGACAGGGAAACTGGGTGACCTGTCTAGGCTCCCAGTTTTAGTAAAAAATAGAAAAAAGAGAGGGTCATCCTCCATCTACTTCCCTTCCCATGAAGGAAACCAAAGATCCATCCTTCCCTTTCTGTGGTCTTTTATGCACAATGCAAGGAAACACCGGCAAGCAACCAGTGTCCATGCAGGGTGCACATGCGGGATTGAGGAGGAAGGGATCGCCTTCAGCCTAAGAGTTCCCAGCTGCCACAAAGTCTCATGTTATGCAGATTAGGGTGAAAATTGGAAATCATAAATAGCATTCCATTAACAAAACAAAAGGAATCCCCACCACCACCACTTCCAAACTGTGCTGGACTTTTTTAGGAAGGAGAGGAATCACTGGTGTAGGAAGCTATGAGTGAAACATAACACTAACTCCCATGCTGACGGTGCGGCAGCACCCCACCAGCATTTCTCTACCAGTACTCTATCACGTTTTGGGTATGGCATGAAACAACATTGTGGCCCAGTGTCAAGTCAAGACAGAGCAAGGGCCAAAAGCAAAGAATCATGGTAATGTGTTCTGCATGGTCTACTCTGGTCAAAAACACAGTAACTTTCAAAGAACAGGTAGAAGACATCGAATTAAGTGTCAGTGACTGTTCCAGCAGTTCTCTCCACTGTGACAGCAGGTCCACTATGATATGAAATCTGATGCTGAGGTGAAGGCCTTTATTTGAAAGACTTGGATCTCAATCTTGAAGCCTGGAAAGAAGTCTACAATGCTCTTTCCGGACTTTTCAGTTCCAGAGTTCAAAGATCGGAGCTGAGGATGGAGCTTGGTCAGATCCACCCGCATTGACTATGGTGGGCGGCTGCTCCTGAGTGTCAAAAGGAAGGATTCACTCCTCATTGTGGGAACACAACTACAAAGCAAGATGCAAAGGTAATTTATTGATGCTATCATGAAGGAGGAATGGGTTTTTAAAAATTTTTGCTGTGCTGCACTGATTGGCAATGGAGTACTACCCTGCTTTAGCGCTGGCCCACTGCTGTCGCTTTGCCAGCCGGTTTCCCTCCATGGTGTGCTCCCACTGACACTCACCTTCTTCAGGGTCCATCATTGAGTGTGTTTTGTGCTTGAGGAGAAACTCATTGGATCAATAGGTTTTTGGACTAGGAGGAGGGACTAATGGTTGGTAACAGGTTTGCTGCTCATCTACAGTCTTCAGTGCATCCCCACATTGGGACTGCGCTTGTGCAGGCCGGCTGCTTGGAACAGAATTTTTTAAAACTTTTAGGCTACTGAGGGGGTGACCCCACTCCCTGGACAGCTTGAGAGCGGTTTTTCCTGACAAAATGCTCACACGGCATAGAGAAGTTGTCCCTTTTTCCCTCTGTTTTTTGCCGCTGTGAAGAACAGCTGTTGTTTTTGCTAGCTAGTCCACTTTCTGCTGGATTGTTATTATAGTTAGTTGTTAGTTGATAGTTGTTAGTAGTTAAAGTTGTAGTTTATAGTTATAGTTCAGATTAGTGTTTGAAAATAAAAGTTAAATTTTCCCCCCCTTTCACTGCTGTTTGTCTGATCTACCACGGGGTTGGTGAGTTGTGTTGCTTTTGTACAGCTTAATTTTGCCTCTCTGTGCCATGTGACCAATTTAGTGGGAAAAACTCTCTGGAGCAGTCCAGGGGAGGAGGTTGCCCCCTCAGTAGCATAAAAACTAAACAAAAATCCTGTTCTAAGATGCCATCCTGTGCAAGCGCAATCCAAATGTGGGACTGCACTGAAGACTGTAGATGAACAGAATGGAGTTCATTCAGAAGCCTTGGATTCAAAACTGAAATGGAATTGCCCTCAGTGCACAGCTCTAATATAAATACTTTAATTAATTAATGTCATGCAGTACTGTAGAAAAGACTAACTGAGGTTAATAGACTGATTTCAAGCCACGGTTGCAGGTCCTGATTAGGGTTGCCAGGTCCCCTTACCCTCCCAGTGGGAGGCTGGAATCCTGGCACCTACCTTAGTTGTTCTCCAGATTGGACCACTGCGGAGCAGGAAAGTGCTTCCTCACACCGCAGTGGCCAGATTTGGCCCAAATCAGGCCACTGCAGAGCACAAGAGTACTGCTGTACTCTGTAGTGGCCCAGCTTGGGCCAAATTGGACCCAATTTGAGGCTGAATCGAGCTGAATTGGGCTACTGCAATGTGCAGGAGCATGCCACATGGCCCAGGAGCACACCCCAGGAGGTGCATTCCCCCATCAGCCAGGTAAGCAGGGGCGGAGGAGTGGAGGGTGGGAGCGAGGGATCCCATGCCCAGAGTGGGGGACTGGCAATGCTAGTCCTGATATAATTTACCCTAACAAACCACAGTTAGTACAGTGGCCTTTATTGATATATTACAATAACAGTTAATTTTTTTTAAAAAAAACGTGGTTTCACATGACAGCTGAACTGCACTGCTATGGGGCCTCCTCTGTATTTTTTGCAGTACAATTGAGGTGACCTGGCTTTCTCAACAGTACTTCTATCAGCATTTTGTATAAAGAATCTGGAAGGATGGTATGTTTATGCCTTGTAGGCAAGAGCTCTGAAAGACACATTTTCTTTTCATGATTCCACAACAGCACTGTAACAATATCACAGGAAAGTATATTATTGCTTTCTTAGAAAATCAATTAAAAATTAAATATACAAAAACGAATTAGTCTCATGCTAACTCCCAAGACCTCTTGCAGAATTGAAATTTTATAGCTGCTATAAAAGGGAGTTTATTGGGCAGCATCTTCACAAGCACCATGCTTTGCAGTGTTGCTACATTTTTATGGAAATGAGGCTTGTGGGAAGGGTTACAGGACTAGAATGTGCAGTTATACCCACCTTACCAGAGAAGAAATAGTGAAGGGGAGAGGCTAATTTAGAAGCTTCTGTCCAGAACAGGTTACTGGGGCCATACTGTGAGGAGGGAAGGGCTGCATATTGTGGCGTGGAATCAGTTGCAAAACCCTCTGATGCCAGAGCATTCGGGTTTTCAGTATTACTGGGAAGCAGCAGTTGCCAGACTCACCCGGGTGGCCAGTTTGCCACCTGCGGAACAGCCAGAGGGGTCAGGAATACATGGCAGACTCCATTTTGCTTCCCATGCTCCCTCGGGCTGCCCACGCCCAATAGAATTCAAATTCTCCAGTCAGCCAATCAGAGCTGACCGGGGATGGTCGAGTAGAGGGCAGGGCACGGGTCAGACCTGAGGAGCCCAGTTTTCCCTCAGGTCTGGAGGGCGTCTATTTGAGACAGGCTTCCCTGCTCCCAGCTCAGTTGCATCCAGGCGAGCGAAATCCCACCCACCATTCCCTGTGTTTTAGGCCAGTCCGGGTTTGTTTATTTTCTCTTTGTCACAACTTCCAAGGGCGGTGTTGCATTGGGATCCAATCCCTCTGGGGGGTGATGGGGCCTGCCTGCCCTATCTACCCCTCATTTTAGGGGATTCCCATAAGGAATCTAGGGAGTGAGTCGAGTGGGCAGGCCCAGCTTGGGGGCCTGCCAGGGAAGACTCACTCCTAGGTGGCAGGAGACAGTAAGGGGTGTACACCCTAGTGTACCCCTCAAACTGCCACCCCTGGTTTCTCCCTCCACAGCAGGGGTCTGTGGGGGGCTGGAGGTCATCACCTGACAGGCGAGTCAGCCGATGTTGGGATCTGATCCCTATGTGTACCAATGCTCCTACCGCTGTAATCAATAAAGTTGTGGCCTATGTTTAACTCCATCTGACGTGTCTGTGGTTATTGTTGCTGCTGTTTCTCCTCCCCTCCCCCTGCCGCTCATTGACGCTAGGCAGCAAAGAACCTTATCTGTTTTTCCCAATGCAAGTAGTAGTTCAATGTTATCCAGAGTTTGTTAAAAGTTTTTGCATTTTTGAGGTAAATCGCTATCAGTCTTCTTTTTTCTTTTTGAAAAGTAGATCATTTTCTGCAGATAAAAGTTCTAATCATCTGGCTGTAATGGAAAACCATTACATCATTGTTTTAGCAAAGGGGGAAGCTAGTTAATTAATGACTAATTCTACCAACAGCTGTATTTGAATTGCTTTCATTGCAACAGTCTTACTGGAAGCAAAACAACCTGTTATGGTTATTTTTTAGTCCCATCTTGGAGCTTGGAAAGTTCAGATGTTATTCTTCCCAAAGTAAGGTTGCCAACTCTGGGTTGAGGAGTTGCTGGAGTTTTGGGGGTGGAGCCTGAGGAAGGACCTCAGTGTGATATAATGTCCACTCTCCAAAGCAGCCATTTTCTCTAGGGGAACTGACCTCTGTTGTCTGGAAATCAATTGTAATTTTGGGAGATGTCCACACCCTACCTGGAAGTTGGCAACCCTACCCCACAGTGATGGTATATCGCCCACTATAAGAAATCAAGGATTATTTGTTCTAGAAAAGTGGAAATAAATCAGATGAGGGAAGTTGAACTTTGTTAAATTTGATCATTTCCCTCATTCCAAAAGTTCAAAATTTGTAACAAAACTGCATAGGTTTTGGGTTACTGGTACAGATATTATAGTTAAAAGTACAATAAAAAGACAGAGGTCACAAAAGCAGGTCACACTAGTCAATAGATTTCACAAAGGTAAGTTGAACATGCAGGTCTATCCCATATGACCAGTGCCAAGGTGGACTTACCGGCAGTTTTCATTGATGATAAAAGTGTGGACTTAAAGAAAAGTAAATTATCCCAAATGACAGGTTTGCTCTGAAAGATCTTGTCTGGTAGATTGCAAAGTGGCTTGCAGCCGAGTGACCTTGCACATACTCTTGATTTAGAAACATTGAAAAGTCAAGTGGTGCTATGCTTTGTAAAGTATATGGTTAGAATATTCACATGATAACAGGGTGAGCCATGGACTCCTTCCAACGTTTTAACTTTTTTTTTTTTACTATATAGCCCTCTTCAGGACTAGAGATGGGCATGAACCAGAAAAAAAACGAACCATGTGGTTCGTGGTTCATCAAATTTCACGAACCATGAACTTTCACGAACTTTCACAAACCTGCCTCTGGTTCGCAAACCGGTTTATTTGGTTCATGAAAAGGTCACATCCAGGCCAGAAAACCATCACTTCCAGGTCAGCAGAAGGTCACTTCCGGGCCAGCAGAAGTTCACTTCCGGGTCAGCAGAAGGTCTGCAGGAAGTCCATCCCTTGTTGCCTAGGAAACTGATTGATTGGCACCAGGCTGTCTGCAGTGACGAACTAAAAAACAAACCAAACGAACCAGCCTAAAGTCCATCTGACGAACCACTGGTTCACGAACCATGAACTGGCCTGGTTCACGCTTAATTTTGGTTCGTATTTCGGTTCATGCCCATCTCTATTCAGCACTCTTATGTATAATCTGCAAGCATGATTTATCCCTGTCATGTAAAAATAGCAACAAAAATAGCATAATGAATATTGTTTCAGTCTGTGTTTGATAATTTTTCATCTTGTGATTACTTTCATAGTATTGATGATATCACAGTCACTCATATGCCCACTGTTTATTAAATGGATACAGATTTCTCCACAAATAATAATTTCTCCACAAATAATAATTTTAAAAGAATGTTAATACACTGGCCATACAACTTAAACTATTTGGACTACTTTATTTCAGTTGTTGAGTGGGTAGTTGAGCCTTTGATGGTGCACCCTGAGCCACTGCAGACACCACCTAAGTCACCTGCCCTTGCATGCCAATGAGAGGCACATCCTGCTTACTGTGTAGGCAACACTTTGCTTGCACAGGTGTCCAATGTCTATCAGAAAGTGTGGGGGGAAATGAGCTTAGCAAGGTCTGTAGAAAAGTCCCTGCATCCCAGAATAATTAGCAAAGCCTTTCTAAGTACTGCCATCAAAGGATATAATTAAGATGGCACTGTAAATAGGCTTTTACTGAGCAAATTTCCTTAAGTCTTGCAAGAAACATTTCCTGCTAGAGCCTCTGCATTCCATACCATAAATAGATGCAAAAGAGGGAATCACATAATGTTTGATGAAACCGAATTACTTGCTATGGTAAACAAGTAGGTTTTGAAGTTCTCTCCAGGACTGCAGAATGATTTTGGCAATTATCTCAGCAAAATAATTATAGATTTCAAAGCAGAATGCACTGACAGTATAAAACAAGATGCAAGGTGACCTCTTAGAACAATCTGCCATAAAGATTCTGGAAAGGGGGGACATTAGGAGGAGCTAGTTTTATTAAGATATTCTCCGTTAACAGGATTAGCTGCAATAAAGCCCAAAAGCAAAGGAAATCTGTTTAACACATTGGTGCTATTGGTGCTGCCATGTGGTTTCTCAGGGTCTGTTTTGACTAGTCAGCCTTTTCCTCCTTCAATAACTTTTTTCACCTTGAACAACTGGCATGAGAAACACCAAACTTGGCTAGCTGGAACTAAAGAGACAGAATTAAGAGGCTGGATGATCATGGGAAGCCCAAGACACTTTACCAGACCTGGCATCTTTGGGGGTCATCATGACCATGATATACATTTGTCTTTCTTGCTCATGAGATTGTATTACATGAGGAATTGAGGAGGAGGGCCACTGTTAGAGGTTTATACCAGGCCCAGTTACACCTGGTCCCTGATTAGAAGATAGGCTCTACCCAATAAAGAAGCCAGAATTAGATTGCTAAGCAACTTCCTGCTGCCTGGCTCCATGCCTGCAACTTTACCTGAAAACACTTGTTTCCTGCAAATCAAAACTAGAGCTGCCAACCTCCACTGATTTCAGTCACTATCACTGTGGCAGCACGCACGCACCCTTCACCTTTCTTTTTCTTCCTCCTCACAGACATGACAAAAATAGGTGTTTAAGTAGCAACAGGAGCAAATAAGAGTGGCAGGTGCCAGGCTGTTAACTTCACCCAGCAGATCCAGCCGCTGAGAATGACTGTCCCATCCATCCCATGACTTTTCTCACTCTTGCAAGCCTGCCAGACAGCCAATGCTCCTCCTACAGCAGCTGTTCCACCTTGCCACTTCCTCAGATGTGTTTATATACAAGTCTGTGGTTTGCAAGGTCTTAACGAGATCAGGCGAGTGCCCAAGGTTGTTAATATTATGTTTGCTGGGGAAGCAAGTGCTGCTGACTCGTCTGCATACATAAGTTATCTTTATTTTAATGCCAGGCTGGTTTTAAAAAGGCAGCAGGTCCCATTATTAGACTCTGGCTGTGCAATTTATGAACTGTCACATGCTGAACTATGCACAGTGGAGTTTCACTAAGCTTTGACTTTCTGGTGCATATTTAATGCTAAAAGCCCACACAGACCATGATTGGGCCTGTCAGGGAGTGGGGTTTTTTCCCCCTTCAGGCTAAGATGGTTAAATTTTTACCATATAATTAACATGTTGCTCCCACTGGAATATTTTCAGTCACCTGACATATTTTGTAAAAAGACCGAAACATCCCAGATTTTATGTAGTATTCACAAAAATTATAAAGATTAACAGTATTTATTTTTAGAGAGAAAAGTTGGCTAAAATGTTCACTCCATCACTACAAGAGATGCTTTGGCTCCCTTCTGAGAAATACTGTTAATAATGTTGAAATACCTACAGATCTGTTGCAACAGCCAAATATTCCAAATTTCTCATAAATTTTACTCTGGGTTAAAAAAAAATCCTAGCACCCTACATATGTGTGAAAACCTCTTCAGAAATGTTGCTGATCTTACCAGAATTATGAGAGTGCCCCCAGATTTCTAATGGAAGCATATTTGCCATTGAGCAGAATTGGCCCAATGCTCTTTGAATTTCAGTCTCTTTGACAAAATTCCCTGTTTTGGAAATGCCTGTCTTCTTTCAGCATGGGGGCATTTCATTCTTAATATGTTTATTGCACCCTGAAGTGTTTTTCATAAATATGCAAAAAAATAATATATGAATGTATTTAAAATGCGTGTGTTAAACAGGTATATTTGCAAAGATCTGGGATTGGCTGCAGCTTTCCAGCAAATGTAAATATGGATTTGCCTCTGGGGAATGTGTAATGGAGCCTTAGAATACTGAGAACAGAAAACAGTGCAAAGCTAGTAAAGAAATAGATTTCTCTCTGCATCCAAATCATTAAAACTTCACACTCATTAGCAGCAGGAGATGTTATCACAACCACGCACAGAGAGCCCAATTCATATAGGGACGGATAGAAGGAAGGGTCTTACGTAGATGTTCCTGATGCAGAAACATCATTCTTTCCCGGCTGAGATGCCTGTTGATACTTGCTGAGGTATCCAACATAATGCTGCTTCCATCTCTTCTTCTGGTTTTTGCTCCCATAGGCTCATCATCTAGATCTTCTGCAGTCCTCCCAACTTGTATCTCCAAGGGGAGCACAGGAAAAAGAGCTTCTCTCTATCCAAGATAGAATTTAAAATAAATTATGTAATAAGTCAGACAGTAGATCTAATTATCTCTATGTGAAATTATATTTGCTTCTTGGGGCAGGGTAGGTCTGTTCTAAAAAGTTAATAGCATTGGGTGCTGTAAGATTGAGTCCACAGGTGCAACTGCTGCATACATTAACTAGTAAATGAAGCTCATCTGCTACTGTAAGCAGCTCTTCCCGTAAATTCAAGAGCCAGTGGAACCCTAGAGGCCAACACCTCATCCTGTATCTGGAATTGGTTAGTTTTGCTGTGTGCTGGAAAGCAGCATCTGTCTTAGAGGGTAAACTTCACATTAGACAATTTGAAAGTGGTATGGAAAATGTGCCATTTTCAAATTTCTCTACTCATCAGGTGGTTGAGAAACACTCTGAGTGTCCCCACTTGCTGAAGGTGAGATGTACAAATACTCCCTTTCAGAGTTTTCTAGAAATAGATGAGCCTTGGACTGCACATTCCTAAATTAACTTTTATTTTTCACTTTAGGGATTTCCTTCCCCGTTAAATTCCCCTGCATATTTAAGCTATCTTACAATTCCCACTCATAGGTTTGTTTTCACTCTTGCAAGACTAAATGCTTTCTCATCAGTAGAACTAACGGGCCTATTTCCCCAAATTTCTTATTCAAATAGACTTTGTGCATGTGCATCTGATATGATAGAAACTTTGGCTCACTTGTTATTGTTTTGTTCTCAATGGACTGCTTTTAGGTCCTATTGGATATTCCCTATTTTATTAAAATACCGTCTCCCATTAGAGTCATGGATGATTTCTTATTTATTGATGAACACTAATCCAGAAATAACAGTCTTGGTGGTGAAGTTTTTGGCAATTATAATTTCACTGAAATGCCAACATTAGTCTCAAACTAGTTTTTAGTAGAGATACTGTATTGTCATTTGCACTTAGAATCTGTAAATTTTTTAATTCTCTTTTACATTTAAATGCCGAATCTTAAGCATATGGGTTCATTTTTTATCTTTTTTGTAAAGTATTATTATTTATTGTTCACCTTTTACTCTATAGATCTTGTATTTTTAATGTATTGCTATTTGATGATTGTATATTTGTATTTGATTTTAATCATGTTTAATTATGCATAAGGCCTGCAGTCATATAAGCAGAATAAATTGATGATGATTTTTTTAAAAAAAGTTTTAAAAATAGCAGCTTTTCACAATCAACTTTTCAAAATTTTCAAATGCAGATTTTCCAGCTTTTACTTCCAACTTTTTTTCCTTAGAGCAGTATTCCTCCTTTCTAACATTCTCAAAAATTATTTCTTAGACATATCCTGAAAAAGAAGCAAATGTTTAGAGCGTGTATGTATGTGCATGCATGCACCTGCAGATGTGCATGAAGACAAAACAAATGATATTCATGACATTCATGGAATATTGAGAAATTTTTGGCAGAAATAGAATACTCATTTGTTGACAGGCAATTCAGAAGAAGGGAGGGAGGAAAGGAGGAGGGAAAATCAGTGGTTTGGGCATGATTGATGTTATCTGTGCCATATTACACAAAATACACTGTGAGGCAGTAGTAATTTTGAAAGTACTAAGACAATAATAGTAATAATAGTCACAATGGTTACCATGTGCTTTCTTAAAAACAGATGTCTACTGACCAGTTCTCTCAAAACCTCTCTTATCGTGATGGGTACGGGGAGTGAAAGATAATCAAACACAATGTTATACTGAAAGCAGAGTTATAATCAGAAAGAAGGCCTTCAGCTTTTATAGGAGTAGCAGCAGCTGTTTCACACTGTGTCCAGCCTCTCATTCGTACTTTAATTGTTTCAATGTAGTGTAGAGGCAAAATGTAATTAAGACATTTGATTTGCAATAATTCATGAGATCACCAGTCCATAGAAGCCTTACAAGCTCTGATCCTCAACCAGTGTCCACCAAGGCCTTTCCATTCCAAAGGGTGTTACATAGATCTGGATTCCCAGGAGCATGAAAATCCATTGTCATAAGACAACACACATAGTATCTCATGCACCAAAATAGGTAAAGTATTGGGTAACATATTACAGTTTCCTGTGGCTAATCTCCTTAGTGTCATATCTAAAAGCATCTGTTCTTCCTCATCTTTCTTTACCTTTCTGCTGCTTCCGATACTGTTGATCACCCTCTTCTTTACACCCTTCATGCCATAGGCTTCCATAAATCTGTCAATTACCTGTATAATCACTCTGTGTTTCAAAAGGAAGAAATTCTTCTTTTCCTTTCCCCTTTTCATGGATTTTTTCTTGGCCATCGCAGTTCTCTGCATACATATTGCCACTAGGTAATCTCATTACATCCCTTCGTTTTCAGTACAATGACAAATTCATCTCTACGACAAAGTTTTCCCTTCTATCCAGTCCTGCATTTCTATCTGATATTTGAACTTGGAAGTTTCATTGCAGTTTTAGAGTCTCTCTACACAAGACATCTTATATGGGGACACTCGAGTTTAAGGAGAGGCAATGTTAGCCTGGAAGTGTAGTTTAAAAGGACAGAGCCAGCGGAGATGGCTTTTCATAGGGTTTGTTAATTTCACCTTCATTTCCCTGGAAGCTCTGTCAATTTCATCTCCCCTTTGGGAGGTTCAATTCAGCTAGTCAACTAATAACAAGCTCAAGATAATGTGCCACCTGGATTGAATCGAGACCTAGGCCAATTCCACACTACCTTAGCTCCCGCTTTTCTTGTGCAATGATTGCTCCATCTGTTATTGTGCGTTCTTCGCTTGTTTGTCCACATCACCCTTTGAATAGCGCTTCTCCTGCGCAATCCGTTGATCACATCCCCTTTCAAAAAGACGGGTAAAGAGGCGGGAAAAACCCGAGCAGCCCCGCAGTTTTGTTTGTTTTTTTAAAAAGGACAAATTGACGCTATATCGACGAGTAAGCATCCTGGTTCAATGGTACAACGACACCATTAATATAATATATATTAAAAAATCACCCTGGACACTTACGATGAGCGCTCGGGACATCACAGCCTGCATGCTGGTTGAAATCATCCGGGAATGGGTGAGCGGTCACTATCACCTACAGCAGCATCCCACAGCAGAGCTTCATTTTGTCTTTGGAAAATTGACATCTGTGCCTAACTCATCGGCACAGTCCGTGTCGGGTGTAACATGAGCCATGATTTCAGTATCATGTGGGTGCCCCCCCCCAAAATATATAAATTAAATTAACATATGAAATTGTTCCTCTAATATTTGAGGTCTGCCCACTTTTTTAAAATGAGATTAATATGATGAGATGTCACCATATTGACATGGTACTCTTTTATTTTTTTAAAAAAGGGGTGGGGACAAAGGCAGAGAATTACTCCTTAATTGGGAGGCGGGTCAAGAGAGGCTCGGAATTCAACGGAGGGCAGTTATTCATCAAAAGATAACCCGTGACGAAAGTGCAATGGGCTGTGGCGACGCCATGCCAAATTAATGACGGCTTCGGAGACAATGCGTGTGAACAGATGAAGGAATGGCGCTGCGGAAGCAAAAAACTGCCGTGAGAACGACGGTAGTGTGGATTCGGCCCTAGGCTTCCTGTCCCATTACCAATGCTGGTTTCTCCACACCCACTACCCCTCTGCATACCCCATCCTATCCAATCACACCTGCTATTCACCTGCTATTGTTATCCAGCTTCTGAAATCACTCCACCCTCCAAGATGTAAGGACAGATGGACTCACATTCTAGCTGTATGTGAAGAAGTGAGCTGTGACTCACGAAAGTTCATACCCTGCCACAAATTTTGTTAATCTTATACGTGCTACTGCTACGTTCAGACTAACACGGCTACACATCTCAATCTATTTATAACAATATACATAAATAAGGAATTTATGACTGATCAAACATTTCTTTTGAATATGTATAAAGATAAGCAGTTGAACTCTCACGAGTTTTAGAAGCTTTTCACTGGAAGCAGTTTTTCCAAATGGGTGTCTAACACAAAACATAGCTTTTAGAAATGGACTCCTCAAGGCCACCCTCAAGAAAGAGAAACTGTAGACTGGTCTGAAATTACATGTTTAGAGCAGGAGCCATTTCTCTCCTGATGTTTCAGTTTCCCTGGCATGCAGCCCAAACAAGGAGAAGTACAATCTACTGTGCGGCAGGTGGCCGCCCTTCTGCACATTTTTTCTGTGGCTTGCGGCAAGAACAGTAGAGGAAGGCAACCTTTTTGAGCTAAATCCTGGCTGTAGAATATGTCCCTTTCTCAAAAACAGCTTGCTAGCAATTCATCATAGACAGTGAGGATTATACAAGTTGTGGTTACAGAAAAGATATCTAAGGAATGGTGTTATTCCCCTGCAGGGGAATTGTATTGTAATTTGTATTGAAAGCAGAGTATCACATGGACTGAATAGCAAATGCAGGTTCCCTCAAATTAAAACCATTGTGTGACCTCAGGAATACATGTGAATGACTGTCTAGTAGACATGGGCATGGGCCGTGAAAGGGACATATTCTACATGGTCCATCGCATTTCACGTACCATGGACCATGAACTTTTCATGGACCTGCCCCTGTTCGCAGACCAGTTCATCAGTCTGTGGTCTGTCAATTCCAGTAGACCTAGGATGACTGCCTTTATACTCAGAGATGCCAAACTCAAAGGGAGTCTTCAGCAGGCTCTCCAACCACCCTCCAAGTTTGGTGAAGATTGGATATCAGATATCTGAGTTGCTGCCCCCAGGAAAGTTCCATTAGATATAACAGGAGCTGCAAATGCCAATTGACTTGCATTGGCTCCATTGAGATACATTGCAGCACCAGAAAGTTGCAATGAAAACATGGAATGGAGTTAGAGAATCTTCCTCTGAGAACAAAAAGTGCTCTGCAGAGACACTGTTCTAGGTTATTTCTGCACAAGCTTAGATATGCTGCTCTTCCCTGGGCCTAGGGTTGCCAGCCTAGGTGGTGGCTGGAGATCTCCCTGAACTGATCTCCAGGCCACAGAGATGAGTTCATCTGGAGAAAACAGCTGCTTTGGAGGAAGTTCTCTATGGCATTATACCCTGCTGAGGTTCCTCCCCTCCCCAAACTCTGGCTTTTTCAGGCTCCACCCCCAAATTCTCCAGGAATTTCTCAACCTTGAGCTGGCAACCTTATATGGGCCTGGGATGAAGCCCCCCCCCTCCAAGTGTAATGACAGTCCCTGGGAGCAGCTAAACTGCTCTGGGGCTGAAATGACAGCCACCAGAGTGGAATGACGGTCTCTGGGAACAGATCAAAAGGAGTGGGTAAAAGTTGGATCCAGATGATTTTAAACAGATCCTGATGAATTCATATGATTTTTATATTGAAACAAAACAAAAAGGCCATCATATTATAGATCATTTCCTAGTCTACAGACAGCACTGAGACAATCATCCACCCACCGATCCGTGGTGTGGCCATGGCGCAAAAACATGCTTCAAAAGCACAGATCCTCATGGATCCTCTTGATTTTTACATGGGCCCACCCAAAATCCATCACACAATCCCATATCATGTCTATTGCCACAAATTGCACCCAAAAAACTATGCACTAACAACTTTGATATTGACTGTACTAATCTCACACTGTGTAATCCACCTTGAGTTTCAATAATAAAGGTGGACTATAGACAACATAAATAAAATAACTGCTAGGGAGCTATCTTCAGCACAAAATCACAGCTTTAGCTCTTCCTTATACATCCATGTATATTCACATACTCTCCCAAATGGCTGACACTTTTTGATTTCCCATTAGAATTAGATAAGCCAAGAGACTGTAGCACAACAGCCTCTAGGACAAAGTTTGACAGACATAATGGGCCACAGTTCATAGACTTCATGATGCATAGAAGCATAGAATTAGGCACACACAGACCTATAGATTTCAAGTGTCTCTCTCACCTCTGATTCATGAACAGAACACAATACCAGTTTGATAAAAGACAATGTAAAAAGACATCTATAAAACTTTGACACATCTCTCTCCTTGTTGTCTGTTATAATGAATGGTTAAAAAAAAGGTAAGGTGCAAGCACCGAGTCATACTCATTACTGACCTATGGGAGGGGGGGGAGTCGCATCACGACGTTTTCTTGGCAGATTTTTTACAGGGTGGTTTGACATTGCCTTCCCCAGTCATCTACACTTTACCCCCAGGGAGCTGGGTACTCATTTTACCAACCTCGGAAGGCTAGAAGGCTGAGTCAACCTTGAGCTGGCTACCTGAACCTGGCTTCTACCAGGATCGAACTCAGGTCCTGAGCAGAGCTTGGACTGCAGTACTGCAGCTTACCAGAGGTTCCCTAAAAACTTTGAATCAGACACTCATACCTTTCCCATGGCTAATACCTTATCTAAGCTTTTATACTAAACATCTCATCTACAAGCTTCTTCTACCCCTGTTCTGGAGGACTCTTACTCCATTGATCACAGAATGGACTCTGTTTGCCACAATGGTAGAGAATTCTAAATTACCAGATCTTACTCATTTAATGTCTCTTTTCCTTTCTTTTCTCTTTTAGAGGAAACATATTTACCCCTTTACTAGCCTCTCTTTATTTCCCCGTAAACATTTAATTTCTGAAGATTCTGTTGCAGGAAAAATCTCGGTTTATCCAAAGGTAATTACATGTCTCTAACATCTGTCACCCCACAATCTGACCCAGATTATATCAATTCTTTAGAGCAAAGGGGTGACCAGTGTAGAATTGTGGGGTCCTACTTCAACTATACCCTTTCTCACCTCCTCCTGTCCTTCCTTCTCATCCTGTGAGGAAATCTAGAATTCCAGGCAGATCGCTACAGAAACCCAAAATGGCACCAGAATTTTAATGAGACTTCAGACCTGGTGAGACCTCTGATCCCATTTTGAGAAGCCTGTCTGCAGATTAAAAGTGCCCATGGCTAAGAATCAGCTGTCCTACCTGACACCTGATTTATTTTCATGGGAGTTGTGCCCTGTTGCACAATGGGAGCTGAAGAACTTGGCAACCAGCTAGGTTGCTATGTCAACTAGAAATGGTGCTTGGAGTCTTGCAAGACTTCCAACAGTACTGTGGATATCTTTGCATCTTTATTGGTCTGCAATTTATTCAAGATGAAGGTATAAATTGCAGGACTTCTTAGGGGGTCCCTAGTTTGAATGCGGGCTCCACTTTCCCTTTTGCCAATCCCCACTTTTCCCACCTGCACCCTGGCAACCACGTCCTTCCTCCCCACTGACTGTGTGTGTGTGTGTGTGTGTTATGTGCCGTCAAGTCGTTTCCGACCTATGGTGACCCTATGAATGAAAGACCTCCAAAACGTTCTATCTCTAACAGACCTACTCAGATCCTGCAAACTGGAGGATGTGGCTTCTTTTATTGAGTCAAGCCACCTCGTTTTAGGTCTTCCTCTTTTCCTGCTGCCTTCCACTTTTCCTAGCATTATTGACTTTTCCAGAGAATCTTGTCTTCTCATGATGTGACCAAAGTACGATAGCTTTAGTCTTGTCATTTTAGCTTCTAAGGAGAATTCCGGTTTGATTTGATCTAGTACCCACTTATTTGTCTTTTTGGCTGTCCATGGTATCTGCAAAACTCTCCTCCATCACATTTCAAATGAATCATTTTTTTTCCTGTCAGCTTTCTTTACCATCCAACTTTCACATCCATACATGACAAAGGGGGGATACCATAGTTTGGATTATCTTGATCTTGGTTCCCAGAGAGACATCTTTATTTTGGTTCCTAGAGAGACATCTTTATAAATTGCAGACCACTGACTGTAGCTCCCACTTTCTCCCCTCCCCTATCACTCTTGCTGTCTCCTGTTTTCTACCCATACTGCCTTCAGCTGTGCTCTCTCTCTCTCTAGGATTGCCAGCCTCCAGGTGGTGCTGGAGATGTTTTGGAATTCTAACTGATCTCCGGCCATAGAGATCAGTTCCCCTGGAGAAAATGGCTGTTTTGGAGCGTGGGGTCTATGGCATTATACACTGATGAGTTCCCTTCCCTCCCCAAACCCCATCCTCTCCAGGCTCCACCTGGAAAATCTCCAGGAATTACCCAACCTAGAATGGCAACCCTATCCCTCTCTTACCCTATAGGTTCTTCTCTCATTGGTTGCCATTTCCCTCCTCTTCCCATCTATCTTTTCACAGTCTCTCCTTTCTCCCTCACCCAACTCCTTTTTCTCCTTCCGTAGTTCATTTTATTCTGATTATAGTCATGATCACTACCTCAACACTGGGTTCCACAGCAACCCAAAATACCACTTAATCTTCAGGGTTTTTTCACTCCAAATGTTTCTGTTTTTCCCAAGTAGCATTTTCAGCAAATGTCAGGGTTCCCTTGGGTGTGCAGAAAGCTATATCCTGTCCTGGACTGGGCCCATTATGCAGATGTTTTGATCTGCATGAGTGCTCTCTGTTGGCTGTTAAATATAAGAATATTTAATACGAGTAATCCAATTAATGCTATTCAGAGACAATTGAAAACTTTCAGAAATTATCATTATTCTGGTGCATGACTGTCTGGCTACAACTGCATGTATAGCAGGACTGACATCAAGAAAAAATAATTCAGCGAATTTATGCCTGATGGAGACATTATACAACTAGAAGAATTAGTGGATATTCCTGTCAAACAGGATCATCTCAACTGGCATTTCCACCAATCATGTTGCTGAATTGCTTGAGGAGGGCTTTTTCAATTCTATATACATGCCAATTCTCTTTGCATGAGCTATTCCATTATCTGGAACTATGCCTTCTAGGCACAAGGACAAATGTTTTAATTGAATTTGTTGGCTGGCAGGGCTGCAGTTTGGGTGAGTGAATAAAAGCAGAGGCTCTGCCTTTGTCCTCCCTATGATAAGCAACATAACTGCTTACTACAATAGAGTGGGGAAGGAGAGAACTTGTGAGACAGCTAGCCAGTGTTGTGTAGTGGTTAGAGTGTCGGACTAGGATCTAGGAGACCAAGGTTCAAATCCCTACTTTGACATGGAACAAGAGGAGTAAAGCAGGCCCCACTAGCCTGCCTTGCCTTGCTATACTTCAGTAGTTTGACTACCACACATGCCTGGCCAATCCATTTTGTTTTTAAAGATAGACTCTGCCCACCCTGGCTAAGAATCATGGTAGGAAAGGAGGAGAAAACTCATACACTACTGTTATCATACCTTTCTTTGCCCAGTTTGCAAAGAAGAATTTTAATTGCATGTGCAATGGAGACTCCTTCTCATAATTGCTTGAAATTTGGCGGAAAGAAGCACTGAGTGAATTTCATACCAGTTGGAAGACTTGCTTAGTATGGCCTCTGAGTATAGACAAATCTCTAAAGTATATGTCAGTCATGGAACAAGTATTAATATGGTATATGAAGTTGTGAGACCTAGCAGATAAAAGCAACACTACATGACAGGCCAAGCTGAGTCGCTTACTAAACATAATGATCTTGTGGAGTTCCTTGTCTCCATATGTCTGGAGTACATTGCCTGTTTGGATAACTGGATCAGAGATGGAATAGAATTGTTTGAAGACCAGAAAGGGAAAATTAAGGAAAACTCTTTTGAGATATGATCTTCATCAAGAATAGACAACAGTTATCTGCTGGTATTTTATCAAGCCCAAAGAAAGGAGTTAATATAATTGAATTCTGAGCATATGGTAACAGTGGCTACCAACTTCAGCTGTCCAGTCTGATGAATGCCAAATGTACAGTGCAAAAGCAATGCATGAGCTAGAAATACCTTTCATTTTTAATTGCTAACAACCATAATTTCAGGCTAAGGGGATCAACTTGTAATAAAAATTAATATTATGGAGGGTTCATATTAGGAGCCTATTATTTGATCACAAATGTATTCTAATGGTTTGGGAGGGCCAGATTCATGACATGTGTGCTGTTTGATATGGTGAGGTACAGTATAGAATAGATAATCAATTCAGAGCAAATTCAGGAATGTCAGAGTTCCTAGCTCAATGTTTGATGGAGTTTTAGAAATGGATGTGATTGACATGGGTGTGTGTTTTTTACAGTTATTGCTAACTGTGTGTTCTGTTGTTTGTGGTGGACTGCAGAGACTAACTAGGTGTTGCATATGCCAGTGGTAATTGAAGAATGATCAAGTTGGTACAAGCTTTTAAATGTAATAATTCTTTGGCTGCCCAAAAGACATCTTCAGTGTGCATTAAAGATCATGTGTATGTATTCAACTATTTCTGAAGTTAAAGGATAGTGTCTGCTATTGCTATTGAAGCTGTAACAGATCAGGCAGAGGTCTGTATGACAATTCATACAGACGCACACATATAATTTGAAAAGCCTCAGTGCCATTGGGATGAATATCCCCAGAAAGCTGGAAACAGCCTGGGTCTGGATTTATGATTACACAAAGGAGTGAATTGTGTTTTCACCCTGCTGTTCCTATAAAGTGCCTGTCCCTCTTTTGTACTGATAACCACACTATGAGGCTCATTAGGCGGAGAGAGAATCTGTCTGTCTGTCTCTGTCTATTTATATTCAACTTATATATTGCCTCTTTACCATGCCTGGTGCTTGAAGTGGTTTACAATGGTTTATGCCAATAAAGGGACTGACTGACTGACTGATGGACTGACTGACGGACTGACGGACTGACTGGTTTACAACTGGCCCAAAGCTATCTAGTGAGCTTCATGGATTTGAACTCAAATTTCCCCACTGTAAGTCCAACACACTACACTCTACACCATCCACTACATAATGTTAATCTGTCTTAACAACTCACCCCAGTATTAAAATTTGCTACAGCTATTCAGTTCTCACATTTCCAGTTGTTGTGTGGTCGGCTAGCTACTATCAATGAAACCTAGGGATCCCAGGTCCTCTGGGAGGGGTGGGGGATCCCCACTCCCACCCTCCGCCACCACTCACCTGGCCGGCAAGGGAAGGCGGGGAAACAGACCTCCCAGGCACACTCCCTGGCAGTGCAACAATGTCACTTCCAGGAGTAACATCATCATCCCACCCAGAGAGTGTTCCTGTGCTTAACAGTGGGCTGGTTTGGGCCCCAAACAGGTAAGTGCTGGGTTCCCTCCCCCTCACCACCAGGAGGGTAAGGGGACCTGGCAACCCTAATGAGACCAGTCTGCACAGATCATGCTCTTTAAGGATGCTGTACTGTGATACAATAAATGTGTTAGTGCAGATGTAAGGAAATATACATAATAAGGCAAATCCAGCAATTTTCCCTAGTGGAGTTTATTTAAACATATTGACCTCAGACAGTGCAGGGGGACAACAAATGGCAGTTCTCAATTACAGCATGA
The DNA here is from genome assembly GCF_028583425.1 of Eublepharis macularius. Lineage (NCBI taxonomy): Eukaryota > Metazoa > Chordata > Lepidosauria > Squamata > Eublepharidae > Eublepharis > Eublepharis macularius. The sequence goes on from NC_072793.1 coordinate 45,488,988, forward strand.
ATGATGCATCACTAAAGGTCCAGCCAAGAGGAAGAGAACATTAAATGAAACAGATATTGGGATCATTATAGGCCTGGCTTTCTAATATGCTTTGAGTCTAGTGACCAGGTGGACTACAGTTAGTCTTACACCACTTCCAAATGAAAGGCTTTCCAGAAAAGAACTAAGGGCTGAGGAATTAATGAGAGAATGGAAGTCTTAATTTTCTAAAGTACAAAAGGAGAGTCTCCGACTTTGCATCTCTTAGGTAAAGGAACTCGTGTTCAGTTGTCATTGGTAAGAGAAAGGTCCCTTTCATGTGCATGAAGCACTTTCCTATCCAGTGAATCTGCACATGTAGTAAAAAATGAATGCAACTAATACATGCTGTCTTTTCCAATTGCCAACAATTATTCCTGAAGCAGATTCTGGGGCTTGACCTGGTGAGTTTTCCCTTTCCCCCCCTCTAGTTGTGACCTAATTGTGTGAAAGTCCATAGAGAATGTGTTCTGGTTTCCTAGTAGAAAGCAACCTTTAGGAAAATTAGATTGTACTATATAGTTCAATATTTCATTCTAGCAAATGTATTAAAAGAGAGAGATCTATTAAGAGAGAGAGATCTACAAAGTTAGCCTCTACACTGCAGAGCCCTCTTGAATACTCTGGACTTCTGTTTAGCACACACAAGAGAATTGCTGGGTATTTGTTCAAGGTAGATGCACCATTAAATAATTTTATAGTTGATTCTGGCTCCATCAGGGGATACGACTGTGTAAGTCAGTGAAGGAATGCAAATAAGGCCATGTGTCTGCTCTGCACCAGTGCCTTTGCAAATGCAAAACACACAGGGATGAGTGTGGTTAATATACACACGACTGAATGCCCTTTCAGCAGAACAGTGGCTTTTGCACATGAGTAAAACTTCAGCCTTTGGAAAATCAGTTCAGAAGAGTAGAAAACAGTCCCTGAACAAAAACAAATCACACAACTCCAATCATCCATCTGTCGCTAGTTATGGTAATATCTTAAGGGAATCCCAATGAAAAGCAGCTTCACACATTCAGTGTAATTCCTGAGCTATAGGAACCTCAATATGATCTTTTTGCTGCCTCACTGGTGAAGTCATTACTGACATCAGTCCCTACCGGAACATCAAGCATTGAACTTTAAAGTGTACTGATGGTGAATGGAGTCTAGGTCTCAGTCCACTGCAGAGCTCTGTTGGAGTTCTGTTAACATGGAACAGCAACCCAGCAGCCATGCATTTTGACAGTGCAATAAATATGACCGCCATGCTGTGAAGCAAGGTATTAAGTTTACATGCAGCACAGCTTCTGTTCATGCAAACTACAGCCTGAGAGGAGAACCACAAGTGACAAAAGGCACAGATTGGACACTTGTCAGCTTCCCTCAACTTTTGATGGGAAATGTAGGCATCCTGGTCTCGCAACTTCGCTCTCTGATTGCTGTCCAATGGACTTTTCAACTGTCATTTGTCCAACATTCCGCCAAGCTGCCTACATTTCCCATCAAAACTTGAGGGAAGCAGACAAGTGTCCAATCTGTGCCTTTTGTCACTTGTGGTTCTGCTCTGAGTGAACATACATTTTCTGTGTAGGTACAGCTTCCGTTATAGTAAACATCCGGTTCTTGTGAATAGAGGCTGTACCCAGATGGAAAATCGCCCTATTGGCATGATATGGTGATCCTGAAACTCACATCTGGAGGATTCTTGCTCTGCATGGATGGAATGCCAATATAACATCTGCAGCCAGACAGCCTCAGGCCAGGCAACAAAATGTTTAAGTTACAGGAGATGTCAGGATATTAATTCCAAGGTCTGTAAGACATTTTTGACAACTGAAATCTCTTCCAGCCAGTATGGTAAGTCAGTACGGAGTACTTTTTAAAAACCAGTAATGTTTGGGAGCCCCCCCTGACTCGGACAGCCCAGGCAAGCCAGATCATGTCAGATCTCAGAAGCTAAGCAGGGTCGGCCTTTGTTAGTAACTGGATGGGAGACCATCAATGAAGACCCAAGCTGCAGAGGCAGGCAATGGCAAACCACTTCTATTAGTCTCTTACCTTGAAAGCCCCACCAGGGTCACTATAAGTCAGCTATGACTTGACGGCACTCTCCACCACCACCAATATTTGGGAAGCAAAAACCCTTATTTCTAAAAGGCTTAATATATTCCTATGTAATCCCTATACACAGCAGATATAAAGTCTACCACCCACCAAGGTTCTGTAGACACACCCAGATCTGAACATAGGTCAGGATTATATACTAACAGCAGCCCTCCAGGGTTTTCTGACAGAGAAATGTTTTTCCTACCACCAGCTGCCCAAGATCCTTTAACTGCAGATACAAAGGACTGAGGCTGGCCTGGGACACTGCTAAATGCAAAGCAGGTGCTGTGCTACTGAGCTACAGCCCTCCTGCTGTGTTTTGCTAAGAACAGAGTGCTTTCTTATCTCCAATGGATCGTTGTTGTCCTGCTGGGTAAGCAAAGAAGCAATGTTTCTTTTTCATCCACAAAACTAAAACGCATAGCCAGACTATAATATAATCACAGCACAATATAATAAAATACAAAACTACAGTAATTAGGTCTAGTTGTAGCAAGTCTAGTGGAGGGACAGGCATCCCCCCTAATAGAGGATGTGGAGAGGGGGACTTGTCTTAATTGGGCTACCAAATTGAAAGTTGAAAAAGACGTCATTTATGCTTCAGGGCCTCTGAGACATGTCATCAAGTTGTACACAGAAATCCATTGTGCACTGACTGAATTGCATGATTTGTCACTGTACTCTCCACTGCATGAGAGTCAAGAGGGAAGCCATTCCTGAGAGCTGCTCACAAGCTATAATGGATGCTGGGCCAAGTGTGGGTCAGCACAAGCTGTGTAATTAGATAGCAGGGAAAAAAACATGTTCCAGTAGCAGAGGAGTCAAACTGACAGAACTTTTGCATGAAAGCACAGGTTGCATGAAGGCAACCACTGAATAAACTAGACTGTAACTTAGTTACAAGCCTCAGCCACTTCCAGCTGTAAAAGCCACTGATACACATCTGTGGTTCCTGTCCCCAATGGACATCCCTTAGGGTTGGGGGTCCACTTCGGGGTCATTCTCTCAGCATGTTTCAGGTCTAGTCTCACAAGCTGCAGCCACAGTGGCACAAGCTATTCCCTGCTTTAAGCTACAAACATCTATTCTGAAGCTCATTAACTTCTTCCCAAATTTCTCTGTGTTTGCCATTGATTTATTTCTGAAGGAACTTGTTTCCTATAGTTGTGTTTGACAACTAAATCTCTATCTTGCTACTTTGCACAGAAAGTGATTCCCGGATTGTCTTAACAATTAGTGTGCTCTGATGAAGTGCTCTGACTGCATGGTGGTTTTCTGCAGTTTCATCTTTGTAAAGAAAAAAACATTATGTTTAGGAGTCTATGGGAGGCCCTTTTGAGAGCTGGTTTGGAGGCTTCCTTGTTTAGAGAAATTCCCTCCTTGGAGGCCTTTCGTTTTTGCTAGCAATAAGTTACTTGTGCTTCTGTCCTTGAGTCAAGCTAGGAACAGGTGTGGTTTCAGGCCTGCCTCACTTTGGTTCCAGCTTGAACCAATATAAACTAGCCGTTATAAACTAGCTGTTAAACAACATGGAGAAGCTTGTGGTGAGCGTCTACCTCAGACGTCTGCTTATGCTCGTTTGCTTTGCTTCTGGATCTATCTGATGAGAAGGACTGAAGCTCCATCTTTTGCCTTGCTGTTTTGTGCACCCTTTACCAGGGACTTTTGCTTGCTACAACTGAGAAACCAACTTGCTTTGCCTCCTAAGAATTCAGTGTGGTATGTAGAGCTTACTGCTGTAGGGTTTGGGGGTTTTTTGTGCTCACCTTGTGTCTTGTGTTTTATAACCTTGCACTTTGACTTAATAAACCTTAATATTTTTACCTTGTGTGGGTTATTAAGACTCTGAAGCCTCACTGTTATAAAACCTTGGTTGGACTCACCCTGTGTGTGCTTGAGATCCACCTGCCAAACAACGATTCTTTGGCTGTGAACTCTGCTTGCAAGTGTACCCTTGCAAGGTAGACTTTGCTTTGGCTAATTCCCGAATAGGCTCTGGAGCTTTGCTCCCTAACTCCTTAGCCTAGGGATAGACTGGGGAGCTGGTGGCAGCTTATCTGGGTTGCTGTTTGCAACAGAACCTTCCAGGCAGCCTGTGTCCCTTCCCCTCAGCTGGGCTGGACCCCAGGGGTCTGGAACCCCTTGGCAATCTTTATTTTGAAAAAAAAAATGTCTATGCTGCTTTTATTTGTGTCTCAGCAGTCTGGCCCAGTGTCTGTTATACTCATGGGCACTCTATCCCTTTTCAGGAGTTACATCCAGGTATACTGAGAGCTCAGCAATCATATGCATTGTGCTCCATGCGAAGTTCTCAGTATGAACGGTCAACTATATATGCACACATTATTTTGTGTGCATATATAGTTTCGATGTGCACAAACTGACCACTGGATTTTTCAAGGTTTTGGTTCACACATCCCAAAGCTGTATATGTATGCAAAATACAGACATTCCCCTGTTCAGACTACATGCCATAGTGGTTAAAGTGTCAGACTGGGATCGGGGAGGCCCAGGTTTGAATCCTCACTCTGCCATGAAAGCTTGCAGAGTGACCTTGGGCCAGTCACACGCTCTCAGCCTAACCTACATCACAGGGTTGTTGTGAGGAGTGAAGAAAGATGTGAGCAACTTTGGGGTATAAATAAAGCAAATAAATAAAATAAATAGAAATTGTGCATATGGGAGCATCACAGGTAAGTGCATGCTCCTAACAGATTGCTGAGGTTCCAGTACAACTGGAAGTAACATCTGAAAAGAGAACCAGTTTGGTGTAGTGGTTAAGAGAACAGGGCTCTAATCTGGAGAACCAGGTTTGATTCCCCACTCCTCCACTTGAAGCCAGCTGGGTGACCCTATGTCAGTCACAGCTTCTAGCTCTCTCAGCCCCACCCATCTCACAGGGTGTTTTGTTGTGGGGATAATAATAACATACTTTGTAAACTGCTCTGAGTGGGTGTTAAGTCATCCTGAAGGGTAGTATATAAATCGAATGTTGTTGTTGTTGTTGTTGTTATTGTTGTTAAAAGTCTTCTGTCTCACTACATTTGTGATGTGTGGCCTCTGTCTGTATGTATGCATACACACGTTTGTGTGAGTGTATGTGTGTGAAAGAGAGAGAGAGAGAGAGAGATTCAGGATGGAGTAAGGAGGAGTCAAGGAGAATGGATGGAATCAGTTGAGGGGACCAACTTAGATCTTATTTTCAATGGAAATCCAGGGCATCTAGTACAGGGTAACCTCCTTCCACTGTGATATGGTATGATGGTAATAGTGGGAGCTGTGTTTGAGAAGTACCTGATTCAATCTCCCCTCTTTTATCAATTCACATAATAGGCAAACACCTATATCTCAGTCCCAACACATCAGTTGGCCAGTTTACAGGGTAGTTGTAAGGAAGAGATGTATGTGAAGCTCTTTGAACACCCAAGTGCTATATAAAATCTAATTATTATTCTCAAAAGAATGCTGATTCCAACACTTCCATGATGGAACTGACGGCTAACTTGGTAATGTTTTTAGGAAGGAACGATCTGCCAAATGAGCTAGAATGATAAGAAATACATCTTCTTTTCTATCAGATTCTTTTTTTTCTTTCCAATAATATCTAAGTACCATGGGATCCCGCCACATGAGAATGGATTGCATGCTGTTCAGATAACATGTGAGTTGGAAAACTTGACCAATACATAGCGCTATTTAATTTGTTTTAATCTGTTTTTATACCATCCTTCTTCCAACAAGCTCGTGTTGGTGTTCGTGGTTCCACTGCTTTTTGCCTCCATAACAACTCTTTGAAGTAAGATTGGCTGAGAGACACTGATGGGCCCATTTTCTCACTGTGAGCAAAATGGAATATGAACCTAGGCCTCCACAATCTAGCCAGTGCACAACCTGTACTGGGGTTATCACTGCTGTATAGTTGGATAAATAAGATCTCATGCAATACAAGAAGCCAACAGAGTCTGGATCACACAAAAAAGTAGCAACTAGGGATGTGCGTTTCAGCTTTCTGAATGCCGAAAGAAAGCCGAAACAAAAGTGTTTCGGCTTCTTTCGGGTTAGCCGAAACGTTTCAGAGAAAGCCGAAACGTTTCAGCTTAGCCGAAAGAAAAAAAGCCGAAACGTTTCGGCTTCTTTCGGCTTTCTTTCAGCTTTTCAATGGGAAAATGCCTCCGTCTTCCCGGACGTCTGGGGGAGGCATTTTCCCACCAAATCAGCCCAAAACTGGTGGGGACCTTCCTCTAACCCCTCTCTAAAAACCCCCCAAGGTTCAGACCGATTGGACTTTGGGGGGCCATGTTATGACCCCCCAAAGCAGGTCCCCCTATCCTCCCATAAGAAAGCGAAGGAGCAGCATATTGTTAGCATGCTGCTGCTCATCTTCTTCATTATTTCCTATGGGGAAAAAATGAAGAAGCAGGCTTCCTTTGCCAGGGGTGGCATTTTGCATGCAAAATGCCCCCTTACCCTCAGGGGCCCTTCTCCCACCCTTCCTCCCACCCCCCACCAAGGCTCAGCCTGCTCCCACTTGGGGGGGCCATTTCATGGCCTCCCCAAGTAGGTGCTCTTTTCTCTACCACTGACAGCTGGGGGAGGCTTGTCTTGCCAGGGGTGGCATTTTGCATGCAAAATGCCCCCCAGCCCTCAGGGGCCCTTCTCCCACCCTTCCTCCCACCCCCCACCAAGGCTCAGCCTGCTCCCACTTGGGGGGGGGCATTTCATGGCCTCCCCAAGTAGGTCCTCTCAGCCCCTAAAGTCCACCCCTTACAGCCCCACACAAACCCAATTCCCCCCCCCAGCTGCCACAAACAGACCCAAATCCCCACATTAGCCCCTCACAGACCCAACTCACTTAACATCAGAGAATCATCCCAAAATATTGCTGTCAAAAGCACTTTATTTCCTTAACTGCTTTAGGTTACACAGTAGGAAGGCACAACAGGGCATGAAAGCAGTATACTACATAAAAATAACACAACTCACTTCACATCAGAGAATCACACAAACACAACTGCTGTCAAAAAAGGTGAAGTGGGTTGTATTATTTTGTGTAGTACACTTCTATCATGCCCTTTGGTGTGCTCCCCTGCTGTGTATCCTAAAGCTGTTCAAGAAATAAAGTGTTTTTGACAGGAATTGTGCTTTTGTGATTCTCTGATGTTAAGTGAGTTGTGTTATTTTTGTGTAAGATACTGCTGCCATGCCTTTTGGTGTGCCCCCTGCTGTGTAACCTAAAGCTGTTCAAGAAATAAAGTGTTTTTGACAGGAATCGTGTTTTGTGATTCTCTGATGTTAAGTGAGTTGTGTTAATTTTTCTGTGTGGGGGACTGCTGGTGTAATGTGTCATAATGCTTTGCCTACTTGTACTTTGAAAGGGAGAAAATAATTTTTAAAAAACTTTATTTTGTGTTGTTCGTGTTTTATTCTTTGTTGTGCAGTTGGTTCCCATCATAGGGAACAATGGGGCTGGCTGGCCAGCCATCTCTGTAGGTGGTGGGGGAATTTGAGGGAGGGTGTCTGTGGTTCAGGTGCTCTTTCACAGGGACCAGCTGGCACTCAGAAGTGTGCCCACCATTGTGGCACCCCTGGGCTGTGCAGAATTGCCCAGGGAAAGAGAGTTTAGAAGTTCCCAGCATAGGGAACAAAGGGAGAGGGCTGGCCTTTGCCAGCCTGTTCCTGGGGTTATGGGTGTGGGGCAGGTGGGGGTGGATTTGGGTCTGTGAGGGGCTAATGTAGGGATTTGGGTCTGTGTGTGGCAGCTGGGGGGGAATTGGGTTTGTGTGGGGCTGTAAGGGGTGGACTTTAGGGGCTGAGAGGACCAACTTGGGGAGGCCATGAAATGCCCCCCCCCAAGTGGGAGCAGGCTGAGCCTTGGTGGGGGGTGGGAGGAAGGGTGGGAGAAGGGCCCCAGAGGGTAAGGGGGCATTTTGCATGCAAAATGCCACCCCTGGCAAAGGAAGCCTGCTTCTTCATTTTTTCCCCATAGGAAATAATGAAGAAGATGAGCAGCAGCATGCTAACAATATGCTGCTCCTTCGCTTTCTTATGGGAGGATAGGGGGACCTGCTTTGGGGGGCCATAACATGGCCCCCCAAAGTCCAATCGGTCTGAACCTTGGGGGGTTTTTAGAGAGGGGTTAGAGGAAGGTCCCCACCAGTTTTGGGCTGATTTGGTGGGAAAATGCCTCCCCCAGACGTCCGGGAAGACGGAGGCATTTTCCCATTGAAAAGCCGAAAGAAAGCCGAAAGAAGCCGAAACGTTTCGGCTTTTTTTCTTTCGGCTAAGCTGAAACGTTTCGGCTTTCTCTGAAACGTTTCGGCTAACCCGAAAGAAGCCGAAACACTTTTGTTTCGGCTTTCTTTCGGCATTCAGAAAGCCGAAACGCACATCCCTAGTTGCTACTTTTTTGTGTGATCCAGACTCTGTTGGCTTCTTGTATTGCATGAGATCTTATTTATCCAACTATACAGCAGTGATAACCCCAGTACAGGTTGTGCACTGGCTAGATTGTGGAGGCCTAGGTTCATATTCCATTTTGCTCACAGTGAGAAAATGGGCCCATCAGTGTCTCTCAGCCAATCTTACTTCAAAGAGTTGTTATGTACCACTCTACAGTGAGTATTTATGTACCACTCTACAGTGGTACATAAATTTATACTATCAAATTCAATGACTTGAGACAGTGAACATCTCCTGTCTCTTGTGATCTCTCTAGATACTATTTTTTCATAGTTAGCGTGCATGTATTTTTCCTGCGGAAAATCTATGCTTTTTTCCCTCAAGAATATTGATAATATAAAATATTCCTGAAGGAAAAATGTCTATGGCTGTTTCCACACGACTTACCAGCCTCCGGAGCATTGCACAAAACACGCGGAAGATAGCGTCTTCTTGCATGAAATCGCAGCAGGAAGACGCAATGTCGCGCAGAACTCCCGGATGGTAGCATCTTCCTGGCACGATTTCGCACGAGAAGATGCTATCTTCCGCACATTTCGCGCAATGTTCCAGAGGCTGTTAAGTCGTGTGGAAACTGCCTATGTCTCCTACAACTGGTTGTGCCCCAGGAAAGCTGTTGCCCTGATCATTTTCAAAGGGAACATGCATCTCAGTTGCACCATGTATTTGAAGAAGGGCTATGTGACTAAGACGTAGAGTACATGTTTAAATCCCTGGCATCTTCAGTAAAAAGTTCTCAGAAGTTTTTCTCTGTCTAAAGCCTTGCAGAGCCACTACTAGCCAGAGTATATATAGGCCAGGCTAGATTAACTAATTCAGTATAAAATAAATTCATATTAGATTAACTAATTTAGTATAAGATAGATTCATATTTTCATCACAAAAGTCCATGAGAACTTTTTTTACATAATTTCTATAAACAGCTGAATCAAGTGGTAACATTTATTTGGACTGTAGCTTGTAGGTAGGGCAGATGAGGGTTGGAATGCTCCACCGTGGGGGGAAAAAACTCCCTGCACATACAAACAAAACTAACATCTCAGGAATGCAGATTTGGTCTAAGTTTTTTTCTTCTCTACATTTTTTTCAAGCAAAGTTGATAAAAACCATACTATATAATATTTTATGACTATAACAACTTTTCTGTACCTCAGAGCATACAAATCTGCTACATTATGTAGACTGAAGATCAAGGAATAGATTCACTTCAGCTTTCTCTTCTGAAACATCAGACATTTTAATGCAGGTCATATCACAGGTAAAATAACATGCAGTTTACTTCCTTTCCCAAGTTCTGGATTCCCTTTTCCCGAGCCTTGGCAGTGCTGCAGCTGCTTAGAGAGTTGGATAGGAGGTTAATCTTTTAATGAGATTTTAAGAGCTTTAATGCTCATTTCAAGCAAGGAAGCCAGAAACTCAAAACCAAGCTGTATTAATAATGTCAGCTCGCTGTATTCCAGCATAATATGTCAGCTGTATCCCTACATACAGATTGTAGTTATTCTTGGAATCCCAGAGATCAGAGTAAAAACGAAGTAGATTTTGGTTATATTTTTAACAGGGCTGTGACCACCCATTAATATCACACTCGCTCTTTTTGTAGGTTCTCCTAATGCAATGACTTGAGTACAAAGTATAAACTGGCCTCTAGACCTGCTAAAAAAATTGCCTTGGAAAAAGACTCAAGGATTTTTTTTCAAAAGTGCATTGAAATAGAAGAGCCAGTTTGGTGTAGTGGTTAAGAGCAGCAGGACTCTAATCTGGAGAACCAGGTTTGATTCCCCACTCCTCTGCTTGAAGCCAGCTGGGTGACCAGCCCCACCCAACTCACAGGGTGATTGTTGTGGGAATAATAATAATATACTTTGTAAAGCGTTCCAAGTGGATGTTAAGTTGTCCTGAAGGGTGGTATATAAATTGATGATGGTGATGATGATGATGATGATGATGACGATGATGATAGCTTTGATGGAACATGATAAGGAGGACCCATGTTAGCTTAGTATAGGTAAAATTATGAGAATGCATGTAAACAATGGAAACAATGTTGCATTCTTAATTACAGAGCCTGCTGCTATCAGCAGACACCGCTTGACAATATCAGATAGTTACTTCAACAGCAAAACTAATATGTCAACGTCAAGGAAAATGAGTTACCAACCAAGTATATGGGAAGAGTTGGCCCACACCATTAATCAAAAGAGGCATTCGGTAGCTGATCATATAATATCAGTGAAATAATTTGTTATTCCTTGTTGTACTATCAGGTGAATATATTTGCTGAATAATTTGGCAAGCTCCAAATAGGTTATAATTCCCTGGAGTGAAAAATATTCAGAATCCATTGCGGTTTACTTCAGTCCTCACTGAAAAGACTGAAAGATTTCAGACATTGTGTTTACCTCATCTCCGGCTGTTGCTTTGAAAACAAACTGAACAGAGAGATGTCCAGCTGATTCTAGCTGCAGCCTGAAATTTGAAAGCCTGCAGGAAACTACAGCTCCCTTTCATCATCACCATCATAATTTGTCTCTCCATAAGAGCAACCATGACCAATTTGGAGCTCCTTTTAGCTCTTTTATTGAGTCAGAGGTCTTAAATCCTCACCCACACATGGAGGAACACTCTAGGGAGGAGTGATTCTCCATCTGTTTATTGGGGGGGTGGGATTGTCAGTTTAATCCAATAGTCACTGACAAAAAGGAATTGGGTCCCATTAGTTCTGGTTCCATAAGGGTGACTGTAGAAAACAAACAACCGTTTTCAGGTAGAAGAAAGATTTTGTGGTCAGAGTTTGTGGTCCTGCTGGTGGATTTATTCCCCTTTAGGAGATACAGAGGACAAATGTCTGTGCCTGTTGCTAGAGCTGCTCAATGACTGTGCTTTTTTGGTTGCTTCCTAATAAGAGAAGATCAGGGGATGTTTTCTGAATGCAGGAGTGGGCCATGACTTTTTGCCACTCCAAGCGCCCTCTTCCAACAGCTACAAGCTTACACAGAGCTCAACAACAGTGGCATGGGCATGGAGAGAACGTTCTTGCATGCTGGCTTGCTGGGTGCAAAAAAGGATGACCCTTGTACACAAGCCCAGCAACGGAGGCGCAAGTGCAGGAGGTGCCTCCTTATGCACCACCCTACTGGCTGCAGAAGTTCCTACCTTATACCTAAGCTCAGCAGCAGAGGACATGGGGGTATATGCCTACTTCTGTGCTGTGCCTTTCAGTTTGGCATGCCAAGCAACCATTTGCTTCTCTCAGATAGCAAACTGGCCCTGTATGAATAAGAGCTAATCACTGGAGAAATATTTATTATTTATTTATTGAATTAAATTTATAACCCACTCTCCCCGCAAGCGAGTTCAGAGCAGGTAACAACAGTCAAAATCACATTTAAAATCCATTAAATATATTAATTACTTTAAAATATTAACCATAAAAATCAATGCAAGAGGCAGAAACTTTCATCAGCAACCCATACCTGATCTAATACCAACCATGGTATGGGTGATGGTATGCCTGTTTGGTGGGTCAGCAGACAATCGGGAAGAGGGGCTGCATTCTTCTGTTACCAGAACTGCTCTTTATTATAATGGGGAATTAGCTATAGCAGTCTGTAACTATTAATATTAAGCGAGGATCATAACCTATGTTTACGGAGGTCCCGATCCCAGACACTCTAGTGAAAAAGAGGCAGACAAGGAGTAAGGTCCAAACACGTGTATTGAGTGTAGCGTAAGCCTAGCTTGCACAATCATACAAAGAACATACAAGGTCTAAGAAATACAGAGTAGGAAATACAGAGACGTTCGCATTAGCTGGTTCCCAACGATGGTAGGGGGAATACTCACTTATCCTGGAGCGAAGCAGAGACGCAGCAGCGAGGGTGGCCCAATGCCAGCACTGGGACCACAGACGGACAGCAAGGAGGTCTGGATAGGGAATGGCCTGAGCACCGAGTGGTCTGAGAGACCAGCTTAAATACCCCAAAACGTACCCTGGGGCTGGTGCTGTACTTGGTGGTTCTCACAGATTAAGTGACACCTCAGGAAGAGGGGACAAAAGAGGGAGGGGGAAATCCAAGTGGGCTGAAAGGATGTTCCAGCGGACAGGGCTTGTCCTGATGTCATCAGCTTTGGAATGCGGAGGTTTCTTTGAGATGCATTCTCTAAGTGCTTGGGATGGTCGGCACTTAGTTCCTTCTCCGGGGCGGCTCCTAAGATATGCAGAGCGGGGCGAGGGGCTCTCGCTGCGGATGTGGTGTGCCCGCTTCGCCGAAATGGCTTCTCAAAGCAGTCTTCTTCCCAGGGTCTTCTGGCTGCCTAAGAACATGGATGCCGGCTGGGCATAGCTGGGGCTGGATAGCAGGCTGCCCGGTAGCGAGGGCAAGCTCGGCGACCGGCTCGCGGGAGGCTCCAGGCGGGAACTGACCAGGGAGCGCCTAGCCAGGCTCGCTGGAGGTTTCCCCGGCAGGCGCCCGGCTGCTAGCAGCGGCTTGGGCCCATATGAGGCAGGCTTCCATGGAGGCAGCGGGAACAACACTTTAAAACACAGTCCAAAGCAGGGAATAGGCACGGTCCGTGGCAGATGGCAAAGCAGGCACGGGGAACACAGTCCAAACACACACTGGGAATTCCAGATACAGGCCAGGGCAGGGCTTGCCCAGGAAGAGAGTCCTTTGTGCAGTTAACCAAACATGGAGTCAGTAAACTACACAGTCTATAGCGGCAGCAAGGTAATTGACACGCAGGCAGGAAACTGACACGTGTATCAGAACACACACGTGCAAAGCAGTCTTTGGTGTAGCAGTGAAACAGCAACGCAGGAAACTTTAGCACAGTTCATGGCAGGCTTTAAAGCAGGGGAGGGGGCCTACTTGGCAACAATTCCCCCCCTCGGAGACCCCGGGACGTCAGGCGCGCGGGTCTCCGAACTTGGCTTCAAAGGCGAGGTGGTCGGCAATGTCCGGTGGTCGAGCTTCGAGCGAAGAAGGAGTGGGAAGGGAAGGGGGAGGAGGCGTCACTCAAAAATTTAGCTTGGAGAACCACCTAACCGAATAAGTGCAATTTAGATCAGCCAATGGGCTGCAGGTCTCTGGGTTCACACCAGGGGGTGTGCTAAGTGCAATCTTCAGAATAAATAGTAATAATTCATAGCAATAGTAATTCATAGTAATAGGCAGCAATGATCAATTCATGCATATAAATAGCAATAATTCATATTTGTGTACATTGATCAATTCATGGATGAGGGTAATTCATACGGAATTCATGGAGGATTAAAACACTTAAAACCAGGGGCAATTCATATACATGGATTAATTCATAAGCATAAGTATAAAAGCAAAGGCAATTCATGGTTCAATTCATGAATGTAGGATTAAAAGCAATTCATACAAGGTAAAGTGAAATGTGCAAGCAAGGCATAGACCAATTCATCAAGGGTTGAACAATTCATAGATTGAACAATTCATAGATAATTAAAACCATAAATACATAAATACATAGGATTAAAAGCAATGATTCGGGAGGTTAAAACCAATAAAAGCAGCAAGAGTAAAAGCAAGTGCGTGGAAATAATTCATGAGGGGTAAGCGGCGGAAGGGCTCATAGGGGACAGAAAAATAAACTCTGCGATTAAAAACCAAATCAATATGGCTGGATTAAAATCAAATTCATAGACTAGAACAGCCTCGGCGGAGGGAGTTGGGTTAAGAAGGCAATTCAAAAGGTTAAAATCAAATTCATCGGGATAAAGTTCATGGGCGCACTTGCAATAGATAGGGGGGGGCTAGTTCGGGGCTAAATTCATGGGAGTTAAAATTCATAAAAGCAATGGGGAGAAATTCATAAAACCATAGAGTAACAAAGATCACAGACGGCTCAGTCCGCAGTACAGCTGCTGGACTGGGTTGCATATTTACAAGAACAAGCAAGCTTAGTCCATGTGCTCCAAAACACACTTCCACCCCCCCTTGCTGTCTGCGTCAATCCGCAGAGCAGGGTCGGCAGGCGGCAAGAAGGGCTTCAGGCACACAGTTCTAGTCCTCATGGCGGTGGCGTTGCTGGCGGTCGTTTGGAGAAGGGCCGTGGGCTGGGAGGCAGGGAAATATGTCCCCCCCTAGTCCACAAGAGGGCCTCGGAGCGGCGTCCGGCAGCAGAGCGTCCATGGGGCCGGTGCAGGATTCATACACATAATAAACATAATCATAGTCCATACCGGCACAAGCAATAAAACGAACAGGGGTTAAAGGAGGGCGCCAAGAATAACCATTAGGGCAGGAGGAGGTCGGGGTTGTAATGGTCCAAACGGTAGGATAGTTGGAGTTGCTGGAGCTGTCGGCGGCTCCAACAGCCCAAATAAAGCAGTGAAGCACATAGTAGAACTTGAAAAGCCAAAATAACAATAATCGGGTGCAAAGCCAAATTGTAAATTCCAGTGGCAGTGGGGCTCCAGCCAAAGAGGGTTTCCCACCACGAATGCTCGCCGGTGGTCTTAATCCGCTGGACCAGATCCAAAATCTCCTTTCCGTTGTGGGACACAACCAAAGCAGTGGTGTCCCCGTCCCTCTGGATGCTCTGGAGGGTGTGGTGGAGCTGCGGGTGGGCCAGGAGCTCGTGGATTAATTCCAGACCGATGACAAGGGCAATGGGCTTCACATGTCGATAGATGGAGGGTGCCACCAGGATCTCTTCTTGGGTCCAGACCGGTACCGTGTAGGTGAAGTCGCAGGCTGCTACCGAAGACAGGTTGCAAAAGCAGCGATTGACTCTCGGGATCACGGGCTTGAGCTGGAACGAGTTCAGGATCACAAAGTCGCAGGCCGTTCGCACGCAGGCACATCCTTTCCCAAGGTAGACCACAGCGGAGCTGTTCTCCCGGACGACCTCGAAAGAGCACTCGTTGAGGGCGTCGACTTGCGGGGCTACACAGGGGTGATGAGGTGCAAAGGCTTGGTCCTGGCAAATGAAGCCGGTCTGGTCTCGATGCTGGCACCCTTGGAGGCTGACGAGCTGCCATCCGGTCGGGGTGAAGCGGGCCCAATGGTCGGGGTGGCGGGCGTAGAGGACTTCGGTGTCACTGACTTGGAGTCCCAGAGGCACAACGGGATACACGTGGAATGACTCGTGTGCACTGGCCGTTAATAAAAATAATTTAAGCTCCTGGGTGGTCGGTGAGAATGAGGAATTTACAAGAGACCACCAGGATTCAAGCTCCAGTTCTATGGGTGACAATTTGGGCATAATCAATCTTTTAATTTCCAGGGGCAAATGCCCGTCCATGGCTTGCCGAATTAGCCCCATGGCCACAGCCTGGTTTAATTGTTGGGCTTGCATACATGCCATGGCTATTGACACGTTGCGTTCAAAAGACTGTGTCCCTTTGAGCAGCAGAGAAAAGTCTCTTTCAATTTGACTCTCCCAGTTAACTAAAATGGAGCTGATCTCGTGTTGCCCATTCGAAATGGAATTTAGGGACTGCACCACCGGTTTACCTAAGTCAGAGATGCTAGTCGTGACATGGGCAAACTTATTAGCGAGAGTCTCAATATTGACCGAATCCATGATTGCTAAGCCTCCGGCTGCAGGAGCAGTCCAGTCGGCAATGCTTCGTCTGGCACGCGAGAGAGAGGGGGAGGGATCGATCCACAGTTGTAGCCATGCATTCCAACCCTTGCTACCGGCCTCCAGATAGGGAGCGCACTGCGGCAGCCTCTGGGTTACATTTAGCTCAGCTAAGTCTATGCGGATCTCTTTTAAAGACATTTGCGGGCGGACTAGAACTCTCTCTCGAATGTCAGTTTTCAAAACATGGGAGCCCACTATATGCGTGCCGCCTTGGCTTAATCGTTCATTGCTAGCAATCAAAGGGTCAATTTGGATGGTGTGGGTCTCCTGGGTCCGGATCAGCAGGGAATAATTGCCTGGTTCGTGAGTCAAATTTACAAAGAGCAGCCCAAGCCGGTGAAATTTCTCTACAAGGGGCTTGGTTTGGCATTCGGGCGTCTGTTGAACCAGAATCCAATCGGGTGGGCCATGTTTGGCTAGGTCTTCCTCTTTTACAATCCAGGTCAAGTTCTCCCAGTGCTCTATAGCGAAGGAGAGAACTGCGCCTGAAGGGGGCGTGATAGTGACTGATGCAGATTCAGTGGTAGTGGTGCCTAGTAGGATGGTCATTCTAAAGGGGTCTCCTGCCTTCCATACTGCGGCCGACACTAAAATAACTTCACAGCATGGTCCGAAAGCCTCAGTGACAAATGGCGAGGTTTCGAAGTTGGCAGGGGTGGTATATTTGTCTACCACCGGGACTGCGGTGGGGGCTGGCCTGATACGGGGAAGAAACATACATGGGATCGGAGCAAGTGGTGACACTGTGTCAGTAGGCGAGTAACATACTAATTCTTGGGACATGGTTTTCACTCCCACACATAAAATAACAAGCTCTGGGGGTCGGATCCACTGCTCTTCACAACTGCGGAAGTTAGTGCGGTCCGTGGGGGTGGTCATGTTGCTCTGCTGCACAACCTTGCAGACCATCATTTCATTTCCTGCTAGTGTATTAATACATCTCCAGTGGGGGTAGGGCATTAATTTGGACGGGCGTCCCTCTGTTAGGGTGCCTGCCAGCACAAGCAAACACAGAGTAGCCAGGTGCCTCATCTCCTGGCCTTCCTTTCCTTTCGTGGTGAAAATATCCTGGGGAGACCTGCGGATATAAGTACAGGTTCCCTGAGTTCATTGCAGCAAAAATAAATGAAGTGAAGCAGGGAAAAAGAAGGGTGTTTTTCTGCCAGCACTCTTACTGATTGGGGCTCGAACGAGAAGTCCCGGAGCACTAAGCGAGCCTTCCAGCTTGTTGCTCTGGGGAGCTCCTGTGCGAAGGTTCCTTTCTATAGCATGTATATTTCAGGGGGGACGTCTTTGCGTCGGGCAAGGGTCGGCTATACGTTAGGCGGGATTATGCAAACTCGCCCCAGGGGTCTCTGGGTGCCTGGACTATGTGGCCTCCAGGTGCCCCTTGCTTGGCGGCGGGCTGCTTTTACTTTGCGGGCTGAGAGCTATCGGTCCGGCTCGGCCTGGCCTTGCCGTTTTGAAAGGAAAAAACTAAAGAGCGGCTTCCAGCAACTCTAAAGGTTGCTGCTAAAGGAGACCTTCGTTCCATTTTTCTAAAATAATTTTTAAGTAGGGGTGGTTAGGGTTGAAGGTATGTTTTATGATGGTTTGCTTTTGCTTTGCCTTTTTCCCTCTGCTTTTTTGCAGGACCTCTTGTGTGTATTTCAGCGGACCATATTTTTTTCCTAGGATCAATTTTTGGAGGGACTCCCTCGGGAGGTCCCAATTTCATGTTAAAAGAAAGAAACACACAAAGCAAAAGCACACGGGCGTGGGTTATTTTCAGGTTGCCCTTACTTGGAAGGCCTGGCAGGGCTTCATTATAACTTCAATATGTCTCCCCCCCTTCTTTTCCCTTATACGGTACGGGCAAGGGAAAAGATTACGTGGGGCGGGCGGCTGCTGGCGGAAAGGGCCGAAGTGGAGCCGAAGGCGCTCGGCGGCGTTTATCGAAAAGCGGCGGAGGCGGCCGAGATCTGTCGGCGCCACTGGGTCTGGGTTATTTGGGGGTCATCTTGGCGCGGGGGATCCTGGCTATGTAAATGAGGCACGCTGCCCCTTGTGCGTAGCGAACGCACCTCAATAACACATTCCAGGGGTAACATATTTACAAAATACTGGCGGGTCTTTTACTTTTGCACTAAAGCGTACTAACTGGTGGCGCCGTATAGCAACTCACCATGACGAATATAAACATTAGTAAAAGAGGGGTGTTGGGCTATCTGGGGGTCCTTTCCCAGGGGAGGCACGGCCCTCAAAGCCAAAGCCGACCATCATGCGAAAGCGTGGGTCTGGCAGGTGAGACCCCGAATCTACGTAGATGCGGGATCTTCACCAGCACGGCGGGTGATATGTTTTCAAATACAGAGATCACCTTTATTGGTGTGTCTCCAATATTGGAAATGCATTCACTCTTGGGCTAAAGCCTCTCCAACCACTTTCACACAGCAAATCTCTTTTGCCTGTGCAATTTTTTTCCGAACATGCGGCTTACAATCCAATTAAGAATCAATTTCGGTGGTGGTCCTATTTGGCTTTGATTGCCGTGTTTCCTCCTAAGGGTCCCAACTGTGGGGCCCGCCTAATGAGGTCAAAGAATAGAACTGGAAAAACTTTTAACATTTACACCGATATCTACATATTCTACTGTTTCTTTTATTCTAAAGCTACAAAGGTCTGGTCTAAGGGGACACACGGTATCTCTGGCCCAGGGTGGAGTGATATCTGGCGAATCACTGGGCAGAGGGGGGCTGGACTGGTGGTGGTTCCCCCGGGGTCGTACACCGGAGGGGCGGTTCGCAGCGGCTTCCCTTTCCATTCTTTTAACTGAGAGGCATGAAAGTATTTTAGCCACGTTCCTCCTGTCCTTCTCTGGATGGCTACCTGATAGACAGCTGGGGAGACTCTTTTTGTGATAGGGACTGGGCCTTGCCACTTGGCTGCTAGTGAATGCGCCTTTTGTGAGAACTTCCTGTACAGAACGAGCTGTCCTTCCTCCCACTGCCTGGGGTTCCTGACCCATCCCAATTTGCGGTCCATATCCTTCTGAGCTGTGCCCAACTTCTGGGCCACTTGCATGTGGACGGCGTGTATGGATGAGAGCAGGTCCTGGACCCAGGCATCATTAATCACTACGGGCTGCATATCGGAAGGGAGCTGCGTATCTAGCCAGAAGGCTTCCGGGAGCTGCATTCTTCGCCCTGTCATTACCATATGGGGTGTGAGCCCGTGAACTGCGGTAGTGCCTCTAATGGCCATTAGGATTATGGGGAGTTTTTCATCCCAGTCTCTCCCGGAGGAGCGAACCATCTTGCGGAGAGCCTCCTTGAGGGTCCGGTTGGTTCTTTCTATGGCGCCTGAAGCTTGAGGGTGGCCGGCTATGTGGAACCGTTGCTGGATGCCTAATGCTTTACAAAGCTCCTGTGTAACTTCTCCGATAAAGTGTGAGCCTAAATCGGAGTCCATGACTCGCACAATGCCCCATCTTGAAAAGACATTGTTGAACAGTAGTTTGGCGGTAGTGGCTGCATTGTTGCGCTTGCACGGAAACGCTTCGACCCATTTGCTAAAGGGGTCTATGACAGTGAGGCAGTAGCGATTGCCGCGAGCAGTGGGGGGAAGGGGGCCGATAAAGTCAATCTGTATACGAGCCCAGGGTCCATCAATTCTCTGATGCTGGAGGGGAGCTCTAGGTCCGGTGGGGTCTGCATTGACCATAGCGCAGGACAGACAGTTGTCTACCCATTGCGCTACTTCGGTGCGCATGCCAGGCCACCAACCAACCTCTTTTACCCTTTCCAGAGTCAGATCCTTGCCTCGTCCCTGCTCGTGGACAAACTGAATTAAGTCAGCCCTAACTTCCAATGGCACTACCCAATGGCGTTCGCCGGCTGCATCTACTGCCCAAACTATGTCTTCCTCTTCTCTGATCATGAGTCTCCCTGTCTGATCCCTTCCTGCGGCTAGGAGGTCAGTTATTTCTGGGTCAGATTGCTGCAGTTGTGCTAGGTCTAGTGTTCCTGCGGTTCCCTGAGCTTGGCTGCGGGCTTGTGCCCGAGTGGTGACAGGGCGGAGGGGACAATCGGTGGCTAGTTCCGGTGGGGGAGCACTCTCAGTGGCGGCTGCCTTGGCTGCAAGGTCTGCCTGGTCATTCCAATAAGCGGTTTCTGAGTTCGTCTTCTGGTGTCCCTTGACATGGGTCACCTGCGTTGGGCCGGAGCGAGACTGGAGGAGTGCTGCTACTTGCTGCCATAGCTGTAGGTGGGCTACGGGTTTCCCATCGCTGGCTCTCCACCCCTGATTCTGCCACACCGGGAGCCAGACCGTGGCGGCTTTGGCCGTCCAATCCGAGTCTGTATAAATGGCAAGTGGGCTTTCTGGGGGCTCAAACTCAAGCACCGCCAGAAGCGCTTGCACCTCAGCCGCTTGGCTGGAATGGGGGCGGGCTGGACCTTTGAGGGTATGGGCGTCGCTCACTCGCACGGCGCCGTAGCCGGTCCGAGGGGAGCCTCCAACGTGAAAGGAGGAGCCGTCACAGAACCAGCATGTGAAGCCGTTCTGTCGGGCTTCCTCTAGCGGGACTCCCCAAGTGACTGGCCAGACAACCTGTGGTGGCGGGTCCAGGGGGCACTCGTGCTCGGTCCCGGTTACCAATAGGCCATAGGGGGTTGGTGGCTCAGTGGTTTCCTTTTTGAATTCTACTCCGCGGTTGACCAGGGCCAGGGTCCACTGGGCTATGCGAGCGTTTGAAACTTGTCCGTCTTGTATCTTTCCCGACAGGATATATTTGAGGGGCGTGTGGGTGGTTTGCACTATTGTACGTGAACCTCCTATGATAAATTCCCAATGGGTCAGACTCCAAACCAGAGCAAGGCATGTCTTCTCGCATGGGCTAAACTTAGTTTCTACTGCGGTTAGGTTGCGAGAGGCATAGGCTACTACTCTAGCGGTCCCTGCTTGCTGCTGGGTGAGCGTGGCTCCTATGCTCTTGTCTGATATTGCTAGCTGGATAAAGAAGGGCTGGGTAACATCTGGATGGGCTAGGGCCGGGGCTGCGGCCAGACTGCGCTTTAGCTCGGCTAAGGCTGTCTGTTGCTCCAGTCCCCACTCCCAGGGAGTGTTCTTCTTGAGGAGAGCATAAAGGGGGCGAGCTTTGTCTGCAAAGGACTCGATGAAGTCTCGGGAAAAGTTAAAAGTTCCTAGAAGGGCTCTGAGGGAGGGGACATCGGTGGGTGCAGGCAGCTTGGAAATGACCTCCATTCGCTGGGCGTCCGGGGTGCGACCCTCGGGTCCCAGGGTCAGACCCAGGTACTTGACGCTGGTCTGAACCAATTGGGCCTTTTCCCTGCTTGCCTTGAACCCAGTCTCGCGGAGGAGTTCCAGGACCTCCCTGGTGATCTGGCGGGCTAATTCTTCCGTGGGGGCGTGGACTAAAATGTCATCCACGTAGCTCAGTACGTGGGGCCTCGAGGAGGGTTGGAGGCGTTCCCACATCTGAACTACATGGGCATGACAAATACTGGGGCTGGAGTGGAATCCCTGGGGTGTCCGTTTGAATGCGTATTGCTGGCCGCGGAAAGTGAACGCGAACTTGTACCAGCAAGACTCATGCAACCGGATGGAGTGGAAAGCATTGGCCAGGTCTATGACCGAGTAGAACCGGGACCCAGCGGCAATGGCCGTTAGGATCTCATTATACTTGGCCACAACCGGGGCAACTGGAGGGGTGGTGGCATTCAGGGCACGGAAGTCGACCGTCATTCTCCAGGTCACTCCATCTGCTTTCAGAACTGGCCACAATGGGGCGTTGCAGATGGACTGCATCGGGAGTATGACGTCCCACTCAAGGAGTCCTTCTATGGTCTTGGCTATCCCTGCCTCAGCTTCTGCTGGGTACTTGTACTGTCTTTGGGGAGGGGGGTCCTTTCCTTCAATCAGGACGCAGGCGCCCTTCACTATCCCACACTCGGCCTTGTCTGTCACCCACACTTCGGGAAAGTCCTGAACCCAGGGGTCTCCTGTGATGGGGGCGAGAGGAAGGGGGGCCTTGAGGGCTGCGCATCGATGGACTGCATTAACAAAGTCTGGGCCTCCCGGGATGCGCCACAGGAGCCCGTTCGCTAGGTCAATGGTCAGTCCCTCAGCACGGAAAAATGGCATGCCCAAAAGTCCATCGTCTTTTCCCCGGTTTGCGCATGCCGAAATCCGGGTGGTCAGGTTCCCAACGGAAAGAGGGATGTCCTGCCAGACCGGGGATTCCTGCATGCCGCCTCCAAAACCGGCGAGCTGCATGGTTGTGGGGGTCTGGGTGCCCTTTGTAACTAAGGTGGGCCGGAGTATATTAAGTGAAGCTCCGGTATCTATGAGGAGGATGGCAGGCTTCTTCTTTTCCCCGGGAGTCCCGATCCCTGCCTTCACTGTCGGTCTCCCCCATGTATCCGGCTTTAGTTTGGCAACTATGCCCACGGAGGGAGACTGGGACTCGGGGCAACCCTATTCTGATCCTGCACCCTGATCGGTGGAAGCGGCGCTTCCTCTAAAGGGGTTGTTGGGGCTCGGGCGTTCCCGAACCGCAGCTATTGGGGGACTCGAGAAGGGAGGGTCTGGCGGCAAAGGGGGCGCCGATGGAGGTACTGGGGGCTGCTGCTGGTCTTCCCATTCCATGATCGCCTTCATTAGAACGGATGTGGGCTTACCGTCGAAGAGCTCCATGTTCGCTCCAATGTTCTTGAGGCGCATCCAAAGTTCCCAACGGAGGGAGTCCCTGGACTGGGGCGTGCTGCCGCGGTCCCGGTAGCCCTCGTGGTCGCCCTGCGATGCTCCCCAAGCATTAGACTGATCTGGAGGCGGGTAGACCTGATGGTGGTACGGGTGCGATGCTCGCGAGTGAGAAGGGGCTATGGGTGCATCCTGTAGTCGGGGCTCGTGGGGTCCCTGCTGGGAGGAGGAACTGTAACTCGGGGTAGGCGCAAAGGAAACTCCCGGACGGTAGTCCCTCGGTCCTCTTCCCCGGTTAAAGCTACTACTCCTTCCCCTCAGGATTCCTCCCCTTGCCTCCGGATACGGGCTGCGTCCCTGCGGTCGGTACTGAGAGTGGGGGCCATGATTGGCATAGGTAACCGCACTAATCGGCTCGCTTTCCTTCCTACGAGAGGCTGGGGACTTCACATGGCGGATGGCGCCGGTCTCTCGCAACAGGCCAGCAATGCTTCTGATGCGGGATTCCAGCTCTCCCCATGTAATGCTCCCGGGCTCGACTCCTGCTAGGGCTAGGCGAGTGGTGCTGTTGAGTCCATCTATGACTGCTCTCCTGAATTCTAAGTCGTCGAAGTCCGGCATGTCACTTAAATCTAAGTCTACCTCGTCTGCTAGTTCGGCTAGGAGCTGTTTCCTGGCTAAATATGCCTCTGGATCCTCTCCGGGTTTTTGAGATTCTGCAATATACAGGGCCTTTAAACTCTTGGTGGGCCACAGGAAGGCGCACAACTCTTTCATGGCACCATACTGACTGCGAGTGGCTAGTCTCCGGTTGGAAATATATGCGTTAAGAGAGGTGACTATTTCGGGGCTGGCACAATGGCGAGCCAGCTGAGCTACATCGGAGCCACTGGCAGAGGGCTGGGACATGGTCACGTGTGCAAACCATTGTATAGCTGAATCTCGGTTCAGGGGTCCCATGCGGTCCGCTATGGCTTGGAGCTCATCGGGCCTCCAATTGCGGGTCTCCTTAACTATTCGGTCTGTCTTCCTGCCATCATCGTCTGTGGTGACAATTTCTTTGGTAGCTATTGGGTGGAGGGGCTGTGGAGCTTCCTCGGACTGGGGCGAAGGAGGTGACCAACTGTCGGTACTACCTTCGGGGAGGGCCAAGAGGGCTGAGGGGTGCACGGCGGAAATTACGGCCTGTTGCATCCCCAAGTGTCGCTTTAGGGCCTCTAGCTCCCTCTTACAAGCTGAATGGTCCGCGGCTGCGGCTTTAGACTGGTTGTGGTCCGCCATGAACCGGGCGGCATGGGTGAGCTTAGTAATTTCTTCTTGTCCCTCAGTTAATGCGTGCTCAGCCATATCGGCACGAGCGGTGGCCGCTTCAGCCTTGTGCTGAGCGTCCTGGAGGGCGGTAGTTAATCCTTGTTTTTCCAATATGAAATTGACGCGTTCGGCGCGCCACTCAACTGCTTTCTCCTCATGGTCTCTTTCCTGTTCGACTAGTTTGGCCCTGAGAGTCTGGATTTCTAGATGCAGGGCGTCCTGCTCTCGTTTTGACCTCTCCTCTAACTCCTCCTGTGCTGTTTGCAACTTGCTAATTAGGGACACGCTGTCCTGCAGGGCGGTGAAAAGTGCCCAGGCTCCATATCTGTCCTTTTTGCTAGACCTAGGTTTCTCCTTGTCACAGAAGTCCTGGAAGGCGCTTCTAACTATCTGGAGTGGGTCGGGTCCCTTGAAGGAACCGGCTTCCCAAGGGCAATCTCCCTTCTTAACTAGCCACTTCTCCAGGCGGGGCACGGTGGGGTTTGCCCGGTACATTTTTCCTTTTAGTTTAAGGCTGATCTCGGGGGAGGTTAAAGAGTAGATCAGCGACACCAGGGGTGGGGTGATTAAAGCTGCTCAAGGGTTTTAACAACTTCTTCCTCTCTATGTTCCTTTTGGGAGGTTTATCCTTCCCTCAGGT
This sequence comes from Eublepharis macularius, assembly GCF_028583425.1. NCBI lineage: Eukaryota > Metazoa > Chordata > Lepidosauria > Squamata > Eublepharidae > Eublepharis > Eublepharis macularius. Next base: position 45,513,835 of record NC_072793.1, read on the forward strand.
CCTCAAGGGTTTTTACCAGGGGGTTTTAAGGTTCTACTTTTAGGTTCACAAGGGGATGTTTAAGGGTTCTACACTCGGTTCTTCTCCACCGGGGGAGAAGGAAAATTCCTATTCCCGTTTCAAGCTTGCCTACAAGCCACGGGACCAGGAAAAGTTTACTGGCTCAGAGGGTGCTCTCAAGCTCTCTAAGCCCAAGAACCAAAAAAAAAAACGCTCAGTGCTTCCAAGCCTCTGCTCAGAAGCCAGAGCTCAGGGGTCTCCCAAGCCTATGCGCTCAGAAAACCAAAAAGGGTTCCCAAGCCTCTGCTCAGAAACTGCAATTAAGGGGTCTCCCAAGCCTCTGCTCAGGCAACCAGAAATGCTCCCAAGCCTCTGCTCGGAAACTGAAGTGCTTCCAAGCCTCTGCTCAGAAGCCAACAATGCTCTCAAGCTCTTTGCCCAAGAACTAAACTCCAAAAAGTCCCCAGGCCTCACGCTCAGAGACAAACGGTTAAACTGTCTCCAAGCCAAGACCAAAAGACTAAATGTGCTCAAGGACTGCCTCTGCACGTCCCCAAGCAAAATTGCTCAGGAGTAAAACCACGGTACTCCCAAGCGGAAAAAGCGCTCAAGAGTTCTACTAACTCTCAAGCAGGGTGCGCCCACGAGTCCCACTGACTCCCAAGCGAGGTGCGCCCACGAGTCTGACTTAAAACTCGCAAGCGGAAAGGCGCCCAAGAGTCTACCTTAAAACTCTCAAGCACGGTGCGGCAGGCTGCCGCGGGGCTTCAGGAACCTGGCTTTAGATTCCCAAAGCTAAACTGACTGAACGAACGGACTATCGATCCCTTCACGTTTCCTCCGGAGCGGGGATTGAAGCCTAAGTGCTGGCAGGAACGGGGTTTGGACGGGCTTAGGAGAGACGGGGGAGGGCGGAAAAGAATTTTATATGTGCTGCTTCAGGATATATATAAATCTATAGAGCCTACTTCTGGGATCCCACCCACATAGACGCGTTTAGGCGGCCCGGAAAGTGGCCAGGAACTTCACCAGTTCAGAGGTCCTCACCCACAGTACACCGGTTATAACGGCTGGAGGGCCTCGCGGTGCACCACAAAAGGCAAGTAGTCCAAAGCTGGCTGAAGGGGGAAATGGGGGAAAAGCCAACCCACAAGATAGAAATGCTCACTAGAGCCACACACATTCACACTTTTAATTCCCTGAGCTAAATTGCGCTCTTTACACTGAGGTCTGGAAAATTTTCCTCTAAGTCAGTTCGCTGAAGACACGCGTGTCGACTCACGTGGATTCACACGAACTGGGTTATGCCCGCATTCTCCACCAGTAAACTGTTACCAGAACTGCTCTTTATTATAATGGGGAATTAGCTATAGCAGTCTGTAACTATTAATATTAAGCGAGGATCATAACCTATGTTTACGGAGGTCCCGATCCCAGACACTCTAGTGAAAAAGAGGCAGACAAGGAGTAAGGTCCAAACACGTGTATTGAGTGTAGCGTAAGCCTAGCTTGCACAATCATACAAAGAACATACAAGGTCTAAGAAATACAGAGTAGGAAATACAGAGACGTTCGCATTAGCTGGTTCCCAACGATGGTAGGGGGAATACTCACTTATCCTGGAGCGAAGCAGAGACGCAGCAGCGAGGGTGGCCCAATGCCAGCACTGGGACCACAGACGGACAGCAAGGAGGTCTGGATAGGGAATGGCCTGAGCACCGAGTGGTCTGAGAGACCAGCTTAAATACCCCAAAACGTACCCTGGGGCTGGTGCTGTACTTGGTGGTTCTCACAGATTAAGTGACACCTCAGGAAGAGGGGACAAAAGAGGGAGGGGGAAATCCAAGTGGGCTGAAAGGATGTTCCAGCGGACAGGGCTTGTCCTGATGTCATCAGCTTTGGAATGCGGAGGTTTCTTTGAGATGCATTCTCTAAGTGCTTGGGATGGTCGGCACTTAGTTCCTTCTCCGGGGCGGCTCCTAAGATATGCAGAGCGGGGCGAGGGGCTCTCGCTGCGGACGTGGTGTGCCCGCTTCGCCGAAATGGCTTCTCAAAGCAGTCTTCTTCCCAGGGTCTTCTGGCTGCCTAAGAACATGGATGCCGGCTGGGCATAGCTGGGGCTGGATAGCAGGCTGCCCGGTAGCGAGGGCAAGCTCGGCGACCGGCTCGCGGGAGGCTCCAGGCGGGAACTGACCAGGGAGCGCCTAGCCAGGCTCGCTGGAGGTTTCCCCGGCAGGCGCCCGGCTGCTAGCAGCGGCTTGGGCCCATATGAGGCAGGCTTCCATGGAGGCAGCGGGAACAACACTTTAAAACACAGTCCAAAGCAGGGAATAGGCACGGTCCGTGGCAGATGGCAAAGCAGGCACGGGGAACACAGTCCAAACACACACTGGGAATTCCAGATACAGGCCAGGGCAGGGCTTGCCCAGGAAGAGAGTCCTTTGTGCAGTTAACCAAACATGGAGTCAGTAAACTACACAGTCTATAGCGGCAGCAAGGTAATTGACACGCAGGCAGGAAACTGACACGTGTATCAGAACACACACGTGCAAAGCAGTCTTTGGTGTAGCAGTGAAACAGCAACGCAGGAAACTTTAGCACAGTTCATGGCAGGCTTTAAAGCAGGGGAGGGGGCCTACTTGGCAACACTTCACTCAACAGGAGACCGGCAAAGAAAAGGAGCCCACCTAGCCCTCCTGAAAGGGCAGTTTACCCACAAGATGAGACCTGAGATCATTGCTCTGCAGGGAAAAGCAGTTGGCAGTTTTGAATGGGGAGAAAGAAGATCAGAGAGAATACTGGAAATTTTAACCTGGAGTTCACTAAAATGGAAGCATTCTTGGGATGCAATTACTCTTTTGGGATCTGATGCACGGCCGTGTATTTTACTGCCTGCTGTAGGAGTCTATTTGGTCAAGCTATGGTAAGTTTAGATAGTCTCTTCCAGGGGTGTCTCCCCTCCAGGACACTAAAACCTCTACTGCTGCCCCTACATTTCCCACTTATCTGGAAAGCACAGTGCACAGAACCCTGTTTTGCCTTTGACTTCCTTGCATCACTAAAGTAGCACATGCCTCCATCCACCTATCCGTATCAGGAGTCTATTGCTATCATTCAGGTGGTCTGAAGAGCCAAAACATACCCTTCTGTCACTGGAAACCCTTGCTGAGTTGAGTATGGTTTATTGACGTACCAGGATCATCCCAGACAAGGCATTTTGTAGCAACTTCAGCCAGAATCTGACAGTTTCAATGAGTAACCATGAAATATTCCTCGTAAATTGTTATGGCTTTTTTTTTTATAAGTACAATATCAATTTAATGACATCTACACGACACAAACTGGAATATGATCTGGAATTCCTATATATAAAACCAGTGAAAAATAGGGAAGTAATATAATAAGCTCTGAGCCTTATCCTCCCCAATTTTATGGAAAACATACCTTCAGAATTATTAAAACTGTAACATCTCATTAGTTCCAAGCTTGTGATTAGATCTCACTAAAGCCACAAAATTTGAAACCCAGACATTACTGTTTTAATGTCACATATACCTTGAAAACTCTTTACAGAATATCTCAGCTGACCTGTCCTCCCCTAGCATTTTCAGAGTGAGAATGATGTTCAGGGGGAAATGTTATGTGTTTCAAATGTCATGGTGTCAGTGGATTCATGAATCTGTAATGCATCTCCACTAAAACAGTAACATCTGAAGCAGACTTATTGCAAATTTATGTAGGATAAAATGATGCTGTGGGTACAAGAAGGATTAAACATAGGAGAGAAACCACAAGAGTAATGAGAGCAGAAGTGGCAGAGCCAAGAGTCATTGGGATCTTGAGAAAAGTGCTGTGGCAACAGGAAAAGAAAGTATATCTAAAGCTGGCTCAGTTCTTGAAAACCAAAAATACAAACACATACCATAATCATATTACTTTACTTACTTTAATGATACTGCTCATGCAGCCTATTCGGCTCTGAGCAGTGCCACACTAGAATTAGAATTAAAAGGCAAAGTTTTTAATATGTAATCTGTTTAGTATTAAAATTTAAAAATGTAATAAGTTATTTCCTTAACCGACTGAGAAAGAAACTTGGCTACTGGTAAAGTCATACTAAAATCCACCCCTGCTAAAAGAAGCCTTAAATTATTCTCTATACTTCCTGGGTCTAATCATATTGATAACACTTAGGGTTGCCAGCTCCAAGTTGGGAATTTCCTGGAGATCTGGGGGGTGAAACCTGGAGAAAGTGGGGTTTGGAGGAGGGAAAGGACCTTGGCATGGCATAATTCCATAAAGTCGACCCCCAAAGTAGTTATTTTCTCCAGGTGAACTGATCTCTGTAGCCTGGAGACCAGTTGTGATTCTGGGAGTTCTCCAGCCACTACCTGGAGGCTGGCAACCCTAACAACACTTGAGATCCATAGTAAAGTGCAATCCAGAGGGAATAAGATTCTGCACTCAGCGGCTGCCAGCGTTCTGGAACACTCTCCTCCCTCTCAAGGAGAGGGGAATTCTTGCCCTTAGCCAGTACTCTGGGAAGCTGCAGTGGGAGAAGGAGGCATTGCAGTCAGCAGTGAGTGCAAAAGCTTAGTTTCTAGAAGCCCCCAGTGTGGCTGGAGGCTTCTGATGTCAGTAAGGGCTGCTAGCCTGTCAGCCATAGCACCCTTCATGGTGTTCTGACAGCAACAACTCCTGCCTCCTCTACCAAATTCCAGCACTTAACAGGTAAGGGAGGGATTTCAATCACCCTGCAGCTTCACCAGCTACTGCTGACTATACCCAAGACCCATTGAACTCATCAGGATTTCATATGTTGCTTTTCAGCATGGTATTACATTTTCCTGTCAATTTAATGTGGAGTTTTAATGCACTCTCACTTGATAAAACATTGTATTTACCATGCAAGAGCAAACAAATTCTAGGGTTTGCACTAGCTCTCCTCATGAGAGAATGCTTTCAAGCAACATATTTGTCACATGACCAAAGTAAAGTTAAAAATCAAAAATATGAATTAAGCCTCCATTTAAAAGCACCTGTGGTAAAAACTCAGTTTGAATTCCTCCATGCATTCCTCAATAGAAATCACCTCTTCAGAGGTGGTCAAAACAGACTGGTATAATACAGGTACTTCCCCCGCCCCCCCCCGCCGCCCCCATGTCTAATAGCAGCTTCCAAGAGGAGGATTTCTACTGGGCAAATGTCATGGATTGGGGAGGGTTAAGAACACTCCCTGAATACTGTAGCCCTGATTCATGCTTCCCACTGCTGCTATTTAAGGTAAATGTTGGGAGATTTAGTCATGGATCTCTCACATACCGTGCAGTTAGTAGTTCCCTAAGTTTCTCAGGACATATGCATTCCTTCTGTACTACTTTGTAACTGCTTGGAACTGTTTTATTAGATTGTTAAGAGTGCATGGGGCTGCTTGCCCCTCCCATTCTTGAGCACTCAAAAACCTAATTGACAAAGCCAGTGTACATGAAAAGGATGTCAAATTATTGTGGCTCTTTTTCTTGTTTGGGGGCAGAGGGAGGTAGGGTTCTTGCACCTTTAAAAGCAATATGACAAGTAGAAATTTAACAGACATTTTTTTTCCCTTGCATGAGATATGGTGATGTCACCATATTCACCAGCAAACTGTATGCCTGTCACAAAGCTGTTAAAAGCACTAGAGGCCTGCCAAGAAAAAAAATTGGCAATTGTACTACAGAAACCTTCAGTGTAGAGACTTGCAAATGCAAACAAGGGAACAACTTGCAGCTGTTAGCACATTTGTCAACCAGCCAAATAACCCTTGCTACGCTCAACCCTTTTTGCACTTGTAGAATGTTCCTTCTGTCCTCACTTACCTTCTCCACATCTTAGCAATAGTTAGGAAATGTTGGTTTGGGTAAAGAAGAAGCTGTGGAGGTCGGCCAGATCTGCCCATCTGTAGTGGAAGGAGATGAGGAAAGTGAGACAAGAGGATGGGACTTGTCATGATGCCTTTTCATGTTAGAGAGAAATAGAGGGAAGGCTCTAAAACAGCTCCCAGTTTCTTGACTGGGGCAGAGGAGGGGAAGGGGGGGTTGCTGCTTTCCTGGAGATCAGAGCCAGAGTTGTCAAAGTGATAATTTTACTGAGGATTATGCACAAAGAATCTCTATTGATTGCTAGGGTTTTTTTTCTCTTTTCCTTTTATGGAATTAATAGAAGCCTGCATTGCAGGGGCTCACTAGCTGGTGGGAATGATAAGGCTCTCTGCAAACATTAACATGAAAGTTTCACTTGCATAAAATATTGATTTCTTACAGAATCACTTGCCAGCAAATGTGGGGAGAGAGAGAGAGAGAGATTGAGAGAGAGAGAATCCTCCTTTGTATTGGCTGGTAGTAGACAAAAATGCTGGCACACTAAGTTTCCAAGTAATAATAATAATAGCAACCATGATTGATCCAGTTTTCTCTGTTTACATAGAGTAGTTTTTATTACCACAGCACAACATTTTCATCATTTTAAATTGGGGGGGGGGGTAAAAGTAGTGCTTTGGGGGCAGTCTCTCTCAAGAAATTACACTACTGGCATTTAAGAAGACTTTCCATATTTTTAAGTCTGACTGCTATCATTTACGTCCCTTATCTTTTTCTACTTTCACGACCTTCTTCCTTGTTTGGGTTTCTACATTTTATCTGGAGCAATCCCAGCTAGTCATGGATCATTAAGTAAATACAATGGCATAGCAACCTTAAGTAGCCAATCAGATTTGGGTTACATGCTGTCATCATTGAGGGCAAACAAAGCCAATTTAGAATAAGGGCAACGATTCTTGAATAGGTCACATGGTTGATTGTAAAAAAATCTGGGATATTATATTGAACATAATGATGTCAGTAAGGCTAAATGAAGCTTACTCAGGGCAGTGCTTCCTGCAAAGGGGAATATTTCTCCCCCACACAAACACGTTTTAGCAATCCCCAAAACATCACTGATATCTAGCAGGTGGTTTTAGTGATGGCTGTCCTCTGACATTTTCATTCTAATCTACATACAGCTCTGTTGAGTCACCTTCCTTTTCAGAAGAAGAGCAGATGCCTTTTGGTTTGTTTCAGGTTTACAGCAGCCTTCGGGCAGCATACGTTACTTTCGACCCAACCCCATTTGAGTTTCCATTTCTTCAACTCAACATTCGTAGTTGTTATTTATTGCACGTTTCTCATACCCTTTTGTTAAGGTCTCAAGGTGGCAAACATCCTCAGGAGATGGTGCCTATTCCTTTCAAAGATCTGGGCCCACAGTTCCATCAGTCTCTGCCCACCTGTTGGGAGTGAAAACTAGAGTTCTGCCTGATGCAGAAGGCTGGAGAGGAAGGCGGGCATAGGGGTTGGTAGGGCTGCCTGATGAAAAACAGCAGCATAGATACACCTCATTCCAGTGTTATAGATCTTTTAAAGGGAGAAGCAACATCTGTCTATGGACCCTTCAGAAACATTTTGCCATGCTTATTGAAACTCTTAGCTTCTCTTGAAATTCCTCAAGAGGTGGCTTGTCTAAGTGGGGACATCCATGTGCCCCTGGGCAGTGACTCTAGAGAAGTCTGGGCATGTTGATGCCCTCAGCCTCAGTAGAAGAGCCTGGTAACACCTTCAGTTGCAGATGAATCAGGACTATTCAAGTTTCTGTTTCTGTGTGCCCAATACAAGAATAAATGGAAGGTGTACTATGCCCTCGAATAGTCAGGCATGAGTTACTGACTGAGTGTCACTCACTGTCAGTCTGTCTGTTCCCATTGCTTCCTTTTGTGTGGCAACTCATGCATCATGGGCTGCAGGAAACCATGAAAAATGTTACTGCCACTGTAAAGGGCTGGCAGCCATCATAGACTAAAGGAAGAGGCAAATGTGGAGGTCGGAAAATTTGCAAAGATTTAGAGGGTGACATTTTCATTAACTTAGCTTTTGTTTCTATTTTTTTCTCTCAGACTGAAGCTTGCTTGCCTCAGAGTCATTTACCAGCATGAGTTAAGGTTTCTCTCCTCTGTCAGGCATCAGGCAAGCAAATATCCCAGAATATGCAGATGGGTCCTCACAGATGCTTATAATTTTGTCGTTTAGATTTATAAAGAAAAAAAACCCATATTTTGGTACATGTTCTAATTATTTTCTTCTTCTCTCCCTGTAATCTCCCCCAGTTCTAGCAGTTCTCTGTCCAGGCCTCTGTTCAAGCCTCTTGCTTTCTATATATATATGTTGACTTTGCCTGTCCTGGGCATATGTTTTCAGCTTTTTGTGTGGGAGCTTTGTTATCTTCTCATTTGTTTTTATTTTGGACTCCACACAAATGGAAAAGGCGGGCAGGTCAATTGCATCTCTTTGGGAAGCTCTGGTGTGGGTCGGTTTAGCTTATACTGGGGCGGTTCACTGAACATTTTTGGGGTGGAGGGGGCACCTGAACTCTTTCTTAGAAAATTGAGATGTAGCTTTAAAAGCTGTTCTTTTTGCTAAGTAAATTATTTCTCTAGGGCAGCCCTAGGAAAACCTTCGTGAAAGCTCTCCCTGTTAATCCTGTATTTTGATTGTTATCACCTTCTTTTAAAAGTTTCAATTAATTAACTCTTGCCCGTGTATCAGCAGCTCCAGAGGCTACAGCCATCTAAATGGGTTCCACATTATCACTTTATTGGCTGGGACTTCAGTGGAACCAAGAAGGATGGGGTAACACGACTACTCTCCAGGGGACTTCCCAGCAGAAGGATACAGGCTGAAAGGGTCAGCAGTTGTAGAGAGGATGCAACTTAATGTTCCCTTGAAGAAACTACTTAGATTGAGATAGTGTGGTAAAGGTTTGGGATGCAATCTCCATGTTAATTCACAAGGACACTGACACTTTTAAATAGCACCTGATGAAAAAAAATAACAGCTAGTAAAGTCACAACAATAACAACAATGACTTGAGACTGTAGTGGCCACATCTCTGGGCAGAATTTTCTTAAAGCTTGTGTCCTTTCTAGCCATTTCTGCCTAAATTGCTCATTAGAGCTAGTTTTAAAACTACATTTCCAGTCCACTATGGTCCTAAACGCATGAGACTTTTCAAGACAAGTTCAAAGTGACTAGATGCTCTGATGTCCTTCTAAATAAAATATCTTATATACCAATAGCAAAGTGGCCCTGATCTCTGGATACTTAAACCTGGAGATTGGAGCCATGAATGGACAAGACAGATCTTCCTACACACCTGAAAAATGCTCCAAGTTTACAGACAAATCTGAAACCTAAAAAAAATACATTGAGAGGTTTAAAAAACCCAAAATGATAAAAAGAAGTGCCTGTAGCTTTAACCAGATGCCTTCAGTGGCTGTTGATAGGCAACCATAACAGTTTAGCCAGTATTCCAGGCTCAGGTTTTGTCAGTAAAAGGCAGGGAGGGGCAGAGCTGTTTTGACCATTGAGGAAAGATTCTGGGTTGGGCCCAGAAGCAACTACTGGATGACTTGATATTCATGACTTGCATCAGTCACCAAGGCCAGGGTTCTTGCTACTGTTCAACAGCATCCACCCTCTACAAAGGCCAGTGTAGTATAGTGTAGTGGTTAGAGTTTTAGAGTAGGATCTGGGAGACCCAGGTTTGAATCACCACACTGCTGTGGAAGCTCACTAAATGATGTGCATACTGAACCTAATCTACCTCTAAGGGTTGTTGTGAGGATAATATGGAAGCAATGAGAATGATGTAAGCTGCTTTGGGTCCCCATTGTGGAGAAAGGAAGTATGTAAATGAAATAAATTAATAAATACAGCTGAAGATGGAATAGATAAAATGTAAGGTGTTTAATGAGTTTGATGGAAAGAAGGATGTAGGGAAAGGTGAGCGTATGGAGGCTGTCTGGAAGAGAAAAAGAGGAAATAATGTGGGTACGGGTTACAGGGGAAAGTCAGGTCCCTCCCACAAGTCCTTGCAGGTTCTCCACCATGCAACTGGGCCTGGCTCTGCCAGCACTGTGCAACTGGGCCGAAGGGAAGGGGCTGCTGGAGGGGGAGGGGAAAACTGGGGGGCAGATGAAGATGAGAGCAGAGAAGGAAGCAGAAAAAGGGGAGAGGATATGGGGAGCCAGGAAGGGAAAGAGGACAAGCAGGAGGGGAAAATAAGATTCCCCCCACAAGTTCCTTGTGGGTCCCACTTGTGCTGCTGCTGCTGCTGCTGCTGCTGCTACTACTACTACTACTACTACTACTACTACTACTACTACTAATGTTAATAATAATAAATTGTATATATGTAATACTTTTTATTCCACACTCATTAGCATTGTAAGTTTCACAACAACTTTAAGGTAGGCTAACATCTTTAACTCTATATAAAAATGTTAGCCTATATAAAGATGAGGTGAGCCCAAAAGCTTGTCTAAAGCCACAGTTAATTCATGTAAAATCTAAGACTTCCTGGTTTACAGCAGGTCCTCTTACTCGTTGCCTTACACTAGCTCTCAGCCATAGGGTTGCCAGCTATGGGATGGGAAATTCCTGAAGATTTTGGGTATGGAGCCTGGGGAGGACGGAGTTTGGGGAGGGACCTCAGCTGTGTATAATGCCAAGGAGTCCACCTTCCAAAACAGCCATTTTCTCCAGGAGAACTGGTCTCTATGGCCTGGAGATCAGTAATAATTCCCAGCGATCTCCAGCCACTACCTGGAAGTTTGCAACCTTAGATCCAGGGCAGGCACCTGTCTTATCTCTCCCAGTATCAATACCTTGAACATATGACACTGCCTTATACTGAGTCAGGCCATCCATCTAGTTCGGCATTGTCTCCTGTGATTGGCAGTAGTAGTCCAAGGCCTCGGGTAAAGAAAGAGCTGATTATGGCTATCTGAGATTCCATGCATGTAAAGCAAGTTCCATCACTGAGCCACAACCCCTTATGAAACTCTTTCAGCTCTTTTCCAAGTTAAAAAGAAGTAGGGTTTTTTCAGCCCATAGCAAATGAGCTGAGAGAATAGGAACTCCTAACTTAGAAACATTGTATTTGCAACCTAGGGGAAGTGTTGGATATAGGTATAACATCAGCAGAGTGTGGGTTTGAATTGCATTCTAATGAATCTAACAGAGGTGTGCCTATTTCTGTACTATCTACATGTTTGCCCATTGTGTACAAGAAACATCTGAAGATCTGTCTGCTGTGCTTACTACAAAGGACATCTGTGTTGCTCACCCTAAGCACTGTAAAGGCTGCACCGTGAAAAGCCTGGGTGGATTATGACTCTTACATCTGTTTATGATGCCTGCAATGCAGAACAATTCCAATCATCCTTCGTTTTCCCTGAGCATTTGCCATGTTAAAAAAAATCCAAGTAAATCTGAATCATCAGCTGGACTAACAGTATCTGATTATATTCATATATACATTTTGTAACCTGACAGATCCAAACCTTTACAAAGAAGCGGCCACAAAAATTGAGCAATAAATAAATAAATATTAGGTGCCAGTTTGCCCAAGTATCTAAAACTATGAGGGTGGTATTTAGAACATCAAGTGAGTTTCCAGTTTCTATCCAATGATATCTCCTAGAAAATCAGAATTGGAACCAAGAAAATCCTGATTTTAAGTAATCAATTCACTCGCTTTCAGAAAAAGTTCAAATTAAAATAAGGTTATATCTGTGCCATACTTTTAAAGAATCAAATTAATTTTGTTTGTGGCTAGTCACAAATAGAATTCCCAAGGCAGCAAACATTTGAACATTAAAAAAGATTTAAAATAATATATAAAATAATTCAATATAAACATAAAAACACAACTCCAAACCAGGGAGGAGGGCCAGTAACAATTATTGAGGGTATACGAAACAAAACAAAAAAAAGTCTTTACCAGCTGCTGGAAGACAACGATAGAGGGAGACAGACGAATCTCCCTGGGGAGGAAGTTCCAAAGTTTTGGTGCCGCAACCAAGAAGGCCCTTTCTTGGGTTGCCACCTATCTAGCCTCAGATGGCAGGGGCACCCAATGCAGGACCTCCAAAGATGACTGTAGTCAATGGCTAGATTCATATGGGAGAAGGCAATCTTTAATGTATGCTTGCCCCAAGCCACATACAGCTTTAAAGGTCAATATGATTACCATGAACTAAGTTTGGAAGCAAATTGAGAGTCAGAGTAGATGGAACAAGACTGGATTAATATGATCCCTATGACCCACTTCAGTCAACACTCTGGCCACAGCATTCTGAACCAACTGCAGTCTCCATATAATCTTCAAGGGCAGCCCCATGTAGAGTGTACAGCAATAACCTAATCCAGATGTTACCAGGGCATGCACCACAGTGGCAAGATATTTCTTGTTCAGGAAGAGCCACAGCTGCTCACCAGCCAAAGCTAGTGAAAGTCACTCCAGGCCAGAGGAGTGGCCAGGTTTATCCAACAGGAGACTTGAGTACAGCAGCAACCACCAAGGTACAAACCTGCTCCATTGGGGGAGTGCAACCCATCCAGAACAGGAGATGTCTCATTTCCTTAGTCAAGCCTTCCCCCCATCAGTTGCACCTCTAGAGCCAGTTTGGTGTAGTGGTTAAGAGCACAGGACTCTAATCTGGAGAGCCAGGTTTGATTCCCCACTCCTCCACTTGAAGCCAGCTGGGTAACCTTGGGCTTCTTACGGCTCTCTGGAGCTCTCTCAGCCCCACTCACCTCACAGGGTGTTTTGTTGTGGGGATATGACATACTTTGTAAACCGCTCTAAGTGGGCATTAAGCTATCCTGAAAGGTGGTATATAAATGGAATGTTATTATTATTTATTATTATTCTTTTGTCAGGATTAAGTTTCAATTTATTGACCCTCATCATCTTCAAAACTGCCTTCAGGCATCTGTTCAAATTTTCCACAGCCTCTGTAGGAACTGTTGGAAGCATGAGCTAGAGGCAGAGCTGAATGTTATCCACATATTGGATATGGCAGCTCAACCCAAATGTCCTGACAACCTCACCCAGACGATGAAAAGTATGGGAGACAAGATGGAACCTTGCAGGATGCCAGAACAGCAGTCCCCAATTACTGGACTCTGAAACCTACCCTCAAGGTAAGATTTAAACCATTACAAAACAGTGCCTCCCAGTCTAATCTCAAAAGGGTCAATGGTATCAAAATGTGGCAAGAGGTCCAGCAAAATTAACAGAATCACACTCCCTCTGTCGTGGCACAGTTCAATCACCAGGGTGACTCAGACTGTTGCAGTCCCATGACCAGGCCTGAAACCATATTAGAATGGATCCAAACAATCTGCTTCATTCAGGACCCCCTGAAGTTGCCCAGCCACCATTCATTCAATAACCTTGCTCAAGAATGGTACATTTGAAACTCAGCAATAATTATTCAACTCTTCTGAGTCCAGAATAGGTTTCTTTAGGAATGGGCACACTACTGCCCACTTCAAGGCAGGAGCAAACAGCCCCTCTGTCAGGGAGACATTTACTATCTCCTGGAGTCAGTCTGCCAGCCAACTCACACCTCCAGCAGATTTAAGCAAGTAGAAGTGACTAGAGGTGGGCACGATCCAAAAAAAATTAATGATCAAGCTGATCGTGGATCCGCGCCGGCGACGACCCCAAATCACCGATCCACACCAATCATCTCCCGTTTCCGATCGGGGATCGGGGAGGCCAAAGCGGGGCGCTCTGCTATTCCCAGCTATGTGGGAAGGTGGGTGGTGGTGGCCTCCGGGCACGTGCAAACACTCCCGCTCAGCTCCTCTGAGCCCTCTATTTACCAAGTATTACCAAGTAAAAGCCAAATCATTTGTACCACCTGTCTAATTAGAGTTCCAGCTGAGAGTTTAAAGGCGGCTGTATTTTCTTTTGCACATTAACTTCTCCCCCTTCTCGTTCTCAACTGCTTGCAAAAGGGATGCAGTCGCTGGGCTGAGAAGCCAGGAGGAGAGAGAGATCTCTTTTCAGCGTTAACTCTTTCAATGCACTGAATGAACTCAGAGAGGAGCGCAAAACAGCTTCAGCTGATAGCCGCTCTCAAAGCCAGGGGTTTTTGTTTTCTCTCTCTCTTAACCCCTTCCTCTCCCAATCACTTTGCTTATATTTTTCTCAGGAAGCCACCTTTTCACTCACAACTGTTTGCTTTTCCTTCCTAGGGGAAATATTATCAAGTTTCTTGCCTTAAATTTCTTTTGCTAAAAAGTTAACCTCAAGCTGCAGTATGAAACCTCCGTGTGCTTTCCAGACTGCGCACTGCCCATTTCTCTCCCTAGCTCAAGCAACAATGTTCCCTATTCGAAATCACAAAACAAGTTTCTCTCCTCCTTAATTACAGAAACACCTTCTTTTACTCTTTAGACCTGGTCTCTCCCCAGACCGTTTCTCCTTTTTACACATATATAAGCAAAATAAATAAGCAAAACAAAAATTCTGTGCCAAGACAAAGGGGAGGGATAAGGAATTGGGGGGGGGGAGTGTTATGGATGTGGATTCAAAGCCAAAAACCAAACCAAACCAAAGAAATCCCTTCACCAAGCGCACAATTAGTACAAATCTGGGATGGAAGGCGGCTCAACTCTTACCGTGCCACCTCCCCCTTTTCTGTTCTCTCCTATACACACACTCACACAAACATCAGGATCCCCATAGTTTGTTTTGACAAACAAGACAGATAAGGATAGGGGGGCAGGAGGACTGTGTTTGGCCGTCAGAGCTGCCTATCAGGGTTTGCAGCTCTCTTATATAACCTCTGTTAATAAGATAATTAACTGCTTCCTTATTGAAGTGAAAGAAATTGTCTCTTACATTAAAACTATTATCCATAAATTATATATTTTAATAAATAATAAAAAATATTCACTTCAAAATATTACAGTATTGAACAATTATACCCCCAAAATGTGCTTTCCTGAAGAGTTCTACTTGTGCAATAAAAAATTTTTTTTAAGTGAATAGAATTCTTCAGGAGACCCTCAAAATCAATACAGGGCTATATACTGCAGTCTAGTATCTAGTACTAGGTACCTAGTAGGGTTAGGCTATCAGCTGTAGTGGGGTGAAAGATTGAAGTGCCAGAGGGAGCCCAAAATAACTGAAAGCCTAGGGGGCTGGCCATGGGTTAATATGGCCCTGTCAAACTTCTAAGAAGACTGTCCATATCCTCAGACTAGACTAACTGAAAGGTATCCCGGACAATTGAGCAAATCAGCACCATAAGACTGTATAGCTCAAAAACTAACAGGCGTTAATCTAATACGTTGTGTTCATGAATGTAAAACAGTGATGTTTATAAATATTCTTTCTTTACATGTAACTATATTTAGCATCAAATATAACCTTTATAGCCTCATTGGGATTTTAATTACTCTTTTGGATCGACAACCTTCCGCGGTCCTCTTTGCATATAATTTGATCATTTCACCCAATTTGTTTTGTGATGAAAAGGTTAACAGGCACACAGTATCTCCGTTCTCCATCATGGAGTCAGGCACACTGAATCCTGTTTTGGAAACAGTTGGCTTCAGCATGTAGCAGCTGCGCAAGATTGTGACCACTGTTATGTTCTCTGTTTCTAGGTCCAAGTCTCATTCATTCTTTTACACACTTAATTCTGCAACCAGACAAAATTAGGTCTTAATTAACTGTGGCAATGTGACCATAAACAAAAGCCAGCATATCATGCTTTCACTTCGTGCTGCAGCTCTTTACACATATAGCCTCTCTCTGAAACTACAGTGGAATTTTCAAACGGCTTTGGAGATGAAATTATTCCAAGGGCTTCCATGAAAAGCACAGTGATTTCCCAAACCTTCTCCCCATCCCAGCGTCTCTATTTCAGGCAAACAAAGAAGAAATGGAAAAGTCAATGACCACCCCATCAGCTTTCATACTTTGCAATCCAAAGTCTGCCCTCAAATGGAAATCTAGTTGCATTACATGAGTGACAGGTAAAGACATTTGCTTTTGGTCTAATAACATTGCCCATGTATTACCTATTCTCCCATGTATTACCTATATAATAGACAATGAACTGCCAGTTTCTAAAAATGTGTTTTATTAGCAATCAGTCAGCAGGTTTTCATCTCCCAATCAGTATGCAGCCCATCCTATGGAGGAAAAAACTTTTGTGAAATTGACAGACCATTTAAAAGCCATTATTGGTAGAATAAAGATGATACCTATTTAGCACATAAGGAATTTATTCTGGTTTCAACATGTACATAACAAGGAACACAATAGAGGTTCTCTTGGCATATGGCCTGTTATGCATCTCCTTTACCACCACCCTTTACACTCCTTTACCACTACCCTTTATACTTTTATTGTATCCAAACTCTTGCTGTTGCCTCAAACCTCCCATGTAGCCATGTCCTTTCTATGGGCCAGGCACAAACACGAGCAAGTATGAGATTTGAAGGGGTTGTGTGTGTATAGTGGTTAGTATGCCAGGCTAGGATCTGGGAGGGTCAGGTTCAAAAATCTCCACTCTGCTATGGAAGCTCACTGGGTGGCCTTAGGCCATTACTAGGGTTACCAGTCCCCCGCTGGGGGTGGGGGATCCCCTGCTCCCACCCTCTACCCCCTGCCTCTGCTTTCCTGGCCAGCAGGGGATGCATGGGCCTCCCAGGGGCATGCTCCCGGGCAGTGTGGCATGCTCCCACGGGCCCAATCTGGCCTAATTTGGGCTCGGAGCATTTCCACACTTAGTGGCCCATTCCAGGCTGATTCAGGCCCAATCCAGGTCAATTTGGGCCAGAATTAGCCTGGATTGGGCCATTGCAGAGTGTTGGAGCACTCCCGTGCTCCACAGCAACCCAATCCATAACAAATCGGTCCAAATCTAGCCTGATTTGGGCCCAATTTGGCTCCCCAGTGGAGTACAGAAGTGCTCCTGGGGTTGGCCACGGCCCGTGTGATGACATCACTTCCCAGAAGCCCGGGAACACATGAGCGCTTTGCATGGGCACGACAGACAATGGAACAGCTAGGTGCTGGGTCCCTGAGGACAGGGGGGCCTGGCAAGCCTAGCCATCACTCATCCTGACCTATTTCACAGGGTTGTTGTTGTAAGGATAAAATGGAGGAGGGGAGAATAATGGTTTATGCCAATTTCAGTTCCCTTTGAGGAGAAAAGTAGGGTATATACACCTAAATAAATATTTATTTGCTTAAAGAGGAATACAAAAAAGATTTCAGTGGAGTTTTTTAAAAAGTGAAGTAATAAATGACCAGTTTTCCCATTATTGTGAGCTGCCAACCTTACTTCCAATGGATTGTTTTTATACAGCACAAGTCTTTGTTCTGCATGAACTTAACATTATTGAACACATTGTCAAAATTTGACCTGTTATTTTTTGTCTTTCCTCGTGTCTGTCTATTGGTATCAGTGTACTTTGAACCTTTTCTTGGCTTTTTTTGTAAACCCTGGTTGCAGTCATTAAATCAATTATGCTTTTTTAACCATTAAAATGTGTCAATGTGTCTATCTGATCTACCATTAAAATGTGTCTATGTGTCTATCTGAAACACATCAGGTACGGTCATAGATTCTAGTTTTCCTTGTAATTTTTGTACTTTGGAAACTCCCCCCCCCCCCCCGTCTTGTGATTTATGTCCACATGCTGTTTGTATGAGATTTTGAAAGCATTGCAGATTCCTGTGCTCAGAGACCAACGTATGTCCTAAACACTCTCAGAGTGCCCTTGAATTGGTTAAGGGAAAACACTTCTCCCCTTGTGAATGATGGGGTCTAGGCTGCAACTTGAATTCCTGCTGTGCTTTAGATATACAGAATTCTAGCTCTGGCCCAACTCAGAACCATATAATGATGATCAGGGCTTTTTTTCTGGGAAAAGAGGTGGTGGAACTCAGGACCGCACTTTGGGTCAGCTGGAACGAGGGGGGAGTTTTTTAAAGTTTAAATCGCCCTTGGCGAAAATGGTCACATGGCTGGTGGCCCCGCAGAGGGCAATCTAAACTCCCTCTGTCTGGAGATCAGGGGGCGGGGCCACCAGCCATGTGACCATTTTCAAGCGGTGCCGGAACGCCATTCCACCTGAAAAAAAGCCCTGATGATGATTTGTGAGTGTAAAGTGCATGCCTAACAGGTCCCATTTCATGAAAGGGATTGTTATTCCGGGGACAGAGAAGCATGTTTACTTTAATATATTTTTAAATTTCCTAGGTGAGAACTATGTGGGCTGATAAGCCTGCCACCAAGCTTATAGTCATAAGGCATCAGTGCAACCACCTAGAAACATCAAACCATCACAGAACTGTTACATGTGTCTAGCATCCCTCCCTCTTTTCCCAAGAAAGCACCTTAGGCTGACTCAAACAGCTTATTAGTCATTTTCAGATTACAAAGAAAGGCTGAGAAACATAACATGGAAGAGCTGATGGCGTTTTCACACAGATAACAGTGTGCAGGGTTGCAAGTAGATGATGGAGGACTGGGAAGTCATACATTTCTTCCAGCAAATAATATTGGAAGACTGAAAAGTTATATGTTTCTTCCAGCAAATAATATTTGCCTGCATCCCCTTTGAAGAATAGCCCACAATGTCATAAGACAAAAGGGAATTCATTCCATCTGAAAAGCTTTGTTTAAATGTTTTCTTTACCAGATTCCTTTTCAGAAATGACTATCCACTTAGACCAAATGGCATATACTTGTCATTCTATAAGCAGAATCCTCATCCTGGTTAAATTAACCATTTTTATCATTACAAGATCAAGACTTCCATTTCAGCTACTAAAAATAAATCGTAAGACCAAAACTGGTCCCTCCTGTGCAAATGGTGTCTGAGAATATAGGCTACTCCTGTATTAAAAGTACAGATCCAGGTCATTGAGTCGACCTACTTAGGGGATATTTTAGGGCTTCCCAAAAGGTTTTATGTCCTCCAAATGTCAGTCTTATTGCAGTTTGTGCATCAGCAGAACTCTCTACAGCAGAGTTGTTATTTAGATGTAATTTTTAAAAATCAAAGCTTAAAAAAAATCAGAAGTTGATTAAAAGTTAAAATGGATTGGATCCGATTGTTCAGCATAAGGATAGAGTAGAGAAGGTAAATCAAAGGAAGCTTTGGATTCCATAATATGTGCCGCTGTTCCTCTTCTTTACAATGCCCTGAATTGCAACAGATGCAACTGAGGTTTAATTCCTAAGACTGCAGTTCTGCAGTAGTTACCCTCTTCTGACATCTTTGGCTTCAATGGACTTGGAAGGGTATCATTCTACTTAAGATGGCACTGTAGGCTCTGACTATTTTATGCGAGTCTAACTGTTTTATAGGTGGATTGCAATATCTACAATAACCTAGTGTCACCTTTTTATAGATTTCCTCCAAGCTTTTTTCCTTCAATGAGAATCATTTAATATTTTGTAATTTAGATTTAACTATAAAATATAGTTATCTTTTATAACAAATATTCATATATTTATTTTATTTATTTAATAAAAAATTATATCCTGCCTTTCAGTCCTCATGAGGGCCACTAAAGCATCTAACAAATTAAAACATACATAATAAAATCATATTTTAAAAGGATTAAAACTAACCAAAACAACATCATTAAAACAGTTAAAGCCAGCATTAAAAATCATAAAAATACATAAAATAATAAAGCATTTAAAACATTGGGCACAAAGGAGGGATATGTAAGATGCATTCTGACTTGAAGCACTAAAACTTTTGATTAGCTCTTGCTACAGGGACCTTTTTATTTCAGCAAGTTTCAGAACGACTGGTCATGGACCATGTTTGTAAAGGCTGGACATTGCTGGCTGTACTCAAACCATGTACTGCTAGTTTTAGGTGGGTCGCTGTGTTGCTCTGCAATAGAACAGCAGGATTTGAGTCCAGTGGCATGTTAGAGACCAACAAGATTTTCAGTGTGTAAGCTTTCAAGCTGACTCCTGAAAGCTTACATCCTGAACATTTTGTTGGTCTCTAAGGTGCCACTGGATTCAAATCCTGTATGTACTGCTAGAAGTGCCCACTCAGAAAAGTAGTCTGAATTTGTTTTCATAGGCCAAAAGAGGAACCAAACTTCATCTTTGTCAAAGCTTAATTTGTCATATTTGCTGCACTGAAGCCTGCCAGATATAACCTCTATGCCTTCTGCTTCTTCCAAACACACAGAAAAGCACACCAGTATTGAATTTAAGGTACACACACCAGTGCAGGGTACAGTATTCCGACAGGATTTCTTCTATCAAGACTGTCTACACAAGTGCAACCACTTCCCTACAACTCCTTTTAGCTATCATATCAATAACACTTGGCAAAACTATTTTCTTTTCGAGTGTTTAAGGGCACAGAGACCACAAGGGAAAGTGTGTGTGTGTATATTGAAAAGTCAAACCAATTTTTGACCATGTCCTTTTCAGTGACAATAATGGACTTGTTAAATCTGAACTGAAAATCTTTATCTGTAGAGAGAAATGTTTCTAGGGCAACACTCAATGTGTGAATAAAATGTGATGGCAGATTAAAAGGGTCTCAGAAATACCAGGCACAGCTGTATTGCTTCCAAGTCAGTCAGCTCAGCAATACTATCTCTGTGGTTTAAGTTACTTACAGCCACTCACATCAAAAGGGGCACTACAGAGTATCACCATCCTGATAGGTCACCCATTAAGCTTGCCCCATGTATTCCAGTCAAGTCACATTTTCAGATAGAATAGTACTTCAATAACCCCTTAGCTGGAATATATTTTCTTTATATGCTATAAATGAAAATCAAGACAAAACTAGTAGTGGGATATTAGTTAACAGGGAAAAGAAGAAGAAGAAGAAGAAGAAGAAGAAGAAGAAGAAGAAGAAGAAGAAGAAGAAGAAGAAGAAACACCTTGTATTGTTACTCAGATTGGATTCAATCTTATTGTAGTCAAAAGACCCATATGACACTTCATCAGTGATATTAACCAGGCTCAGTTTGCAGCACCTGCTGCAGTTGTTTAATTCTAAGGTTCATTCTAACACAGGCATCAAAAGAATGGAGGAGATATATGCCATTGATTTGTCTCACGGTATGGGGCACCTAGGCAAAAGCAACAATGTTCTGAGAAAACTATGAATAAAGGAAACTAACAACTGTCCCGGTGATATCATGCCAAATAAGATACCATTCTGGAACGATTACAGTACTGCTCATTTGACTGAATTACTTGCACCTACCTGTCTGGGGAAGGGATTTCAAGCATGGTTTCTCTGGGGAAAAAGCTTAGGGGAGAGTAGCCAAGAGCGGAGAATCTACCTCATGTTGTGGTTTTACTGTGGATATCAACTTCCCCAATCAAATATAACTTCAAGGTTAGTGCAAGTCATGATAAGTTTCATTCTTAGAATGAAGAGTCCATTTTCTGGGAAACCAGATGAGTACCTTCTGTTCTACTGACTTATAATAAGACTCATAAAGTGATGTGCTTGGGGATGTGGCTAATTTGTACAGCTGCCATCCATTCTTCATGGTGGTGGAGTGTGCCATCAAGTCATAGCTGATTTATGGTGACCCCTGCTGGGGTTTTCAAGGCAAGAGACTAATAGAGGTGGATTGTCATTGCCTGCCTCTGCCTAGTCATCTTTGGAGGTCACCCATCCATTTACTAACCAAGGCTGACCCTGCTTAGCTTCTGAGAACTGATAAGATCAGGCTTGCCTGGCTACCCAGGTACAGTTGTCAGGTCCCCATAGACTCCTGGCAGGAGCAGGGACCTGGCTTGTTTGGGGCCAAAATCAGCCCCTGTGAAGTGTAAGAGCACTCCTGCAGATATCACAATAATGTCACTTCAGGAAGTGATGTCATCATATCCTGCCAGGAGCACATCTGCTGCTCACTTGTCCAGGTTGCCTGGCAGTGGCAGATGATCGGTGGGCAGCTTGCCACTTCCCGCTGGCACAGGGACAAACCGCTGAGAGTCTGCCTGCCACCAGTGAACACTTGGGTGCGGCCCATTTTTCATGCCAACCCTATAAATCAGGCTGTTTTGTATAATAAAAATTATTACTGATATGATATTGGCACTTGTTGCCTCTGCTAAACAACCACTGCCATTCATCTCTCAATTACTGCCAGCTCAAGCCTCATACAATTGATTTGGTTGGAGATGAGGACTACGCTACCAACACCAGAATATATCTTTTTCCTTTCTGAAGACCCAGGGAAATGCAGAGGGGAGAAATTATTTGAACCTGCAGAAAACTTAAACTCTGTAACAGCTCAAAGCTTTTTAGATGCCCAGACTGCATAAGTGAGTCTAATGCTCTTTAAAGCATGAACAAAGCCAGTAACAAGGTAGTCTCTTAAAAGATTGATGTTGTCTCTGGAATCCCAAGGCAAAACATCACTTAAACAGATAAATAGTTATTTACAAAGAAAGAACCAAAATAGCATAGAAAGGAAGTTTTAAATAATTATTCTGCAGAGCTTGTCGCCAGTCATTCCAGAAGCTTCCTGCATCTAGGACATTAATTCCTCAGTTTACAGAGTTCAAACTGGTACATTCTCATAAGGGAGGAGGTTTTTTTCTCGCAGAATAAGCAAGACAGATGCTGACAAACAGCTGCCATCCATTTTGCATGCCAGTCCCATAAATCTCTTATCACATTGTCAGGCCAGGCAAAAGTCCTCCTTAGAAAAAAAACATTCTTGGTTTTACGCTGGAAATAAGTCTTTCCTTTTCCAGTTGTCAATTTACAATGATCTTGCCCTGTGTCCCTCCCCCCAAACATGTTTTCACATATATATGTTTTGTATACAATTGCACTATCTAAAGTCAGTGATTCTTATGCATATGCATGTCACCCAAAAGAATGCCCATCACTTGGTACTAATGACTGCAGGAACAAAAGAATACAAATATAGATGGGTTGGATCTTATACATGAAAATTCTGTTCTTGAGAATGAAAATGATTCAGCAAAAAAAAAAGGTTAAGAGATCACAAAAATGCAGCCTGTTCAGTATGAAATGGCTGAAATGTCATGAGAATACATTATGCTTCTTCATATAAATGTAAGCCATAACAATGTTTATCAAAGGCATTCCTGATTTCTGTGTGGCTACTGGAATTTTTGGATCAAGATTTGGAATTAACCGATCTGCCACCAGGAAGCTGGTTCAGATTTTGGCAGTCCTGTGGCTACATATTTTGGCAGTATGTATAAAGTGAATTAATATAGGGTCTATGGTAGGTATGAGCTTAGTCACAGCTCACTTCTTCAGATACAGCTAGCATGTGAGTCCATCTGTCCTTATATCTTGGTAATATAAAATATAAGGACAGATGGCCTCACATTCAAGCTGTATCTGAAGAAGTGAGCTGTAACTCATGAAAGCTCATACTGTATCACAAATTTTGTGAGTCTTATAGGTGCTACTGGACTCTTGCTATTTTCTACTGCTACAGACAGATTAACATGGCTACCCATCTTGATAAAGGGTCTGTTGAAGTATCAGGATTAATGCTGAAGTGTCAAGATTAATGCTGCCTATGCCCTTTATCAATAAGCAAACTAGATACATGTCTTGGCCTAGCCCACTATTAAACCATTCATTTCCCCAGTATTCTCTGACATTAAAAATACCCAAAGTACAAAAAAAGTTATAAAAATGTACAGGATTTTGAACAATGCAAATCAGACTTAACATGCCTGATGTTATTATAGTACTCCTGCTTTTGAGACAAATGGGGATATTTCACTACCATAATTTCCTAATATGCAGTACTGTCTTTTCTTCATGGTTTAATCCCATTACTTGCAGATGTGAAATAATGATCATTAATTATAGAGGCATTTAGTGCATCTCCTAATTTAATGCCAAGTTTTGTCTTATGCTTAAAACCAGAGAATCATTCTCTTTGTTGCATATGAAAAATTGTGACGTCTTCCCCCAAAAGGATGGCACTTACTCTCCGGCAAATTTAGAACACATTTCTTGAGAATTTAAATAAATCACTTAATTAGTCTGAAAGTTAAAATTAGTTTTAAAATGTGTCCTCCTGCAGCAGTCCTTTTGTCTCAATTTTTTAAAACAGATGAATAAAGCGTATTCTTCAAACAGCCTGTATTGATAAAGTTCATGTCAATGCTGTTGCTGGCTTAAAATATAATTTAGGCTGATATTAATTTTTCTAATCCTTACCATTCTATACACCCGAATGTTTATTTATCAGAGATGACTGAGTAATATTTTGAAAGAGATAACGCCTTTCTTTTTTCTTCACATTTGCCTGTTCTTACTGCTAATGAAATAGGCCCTGCAATGTCCTTAGCATAAACGACAAGGCCAAAATATCCTCAGATCCCCATTGTAATTTAGGCAATATAGCACAAACAACACCCACACCCACATAGCCAGTTTGGTGTAGTGGTTAAGAGTGCAGGATTCTAATCTGGAGAACTGGGTTTGATTCCCCATTCTTCCACTTGAAGTCAGCTGGGTGACCTTGGGCTAGTCACAGTTCTCTGGAGCTCTCTCAGCCACACCCACCTCACAGGGTGATTGTTGTTGTGGGGATAATAATGACATACTTTGTAAACTGCTCTGAGTGGGCGTTAAGTCATCCTGAAGGGCGGCATATAAATCGAATGTTGTTGTTGTTGTTCCATATCGTGGTGCCCCAGCATGTCATGAACCAGAAGCATGTGGGCTTCTTCTTTTCTGCACACAGCTACAAGGTAAGTAGCAGCAACTGCACTTGTCCACAACTTATTTATCCATACCCTGCCTTTCTCCCCAGCAGAGACCCTAAGAGGCTTTCATTATTCTCCTTTCCTCCATTTTAGGCTCACAACCAGGGTTGGTGCCAGGTTTTCTAGCACCTGAGGCCAGATACCTGCACCTGGGGGCAGCTTCAGGGGTGTTGCTGGCCCTACGTGTTTGTGCGTACGCACAGCTGGACTGTGTGATGACATCACTGTGTGTGACATCATCACACATGGTGTGCCACTGCAAGCTGGCCACCCCATTGACGAGGCAGACAGTTGGGACGGCGCGCGGTTGGCCTCTCAGCCCACCCGTTCAGTTGCCCTGCACCGCCCTGGCTGCCTGCCATGCCTGGCTGGCCCGCAGCTGTGTGCTGGTGGCGGCAGCAGCAGCGGAAGCACGGGCCAACTGAGAGGGAGGCTGCCTGCTCAGTTGCCCCATGCTGCCACCTCCAGCACACACTCCTGGCTAGGCACCTGCAGGCCAGGCACAGCAGGCAGTCAGGGCAGCACACGGGAGCTGCTTCCCAGCCCTCCCGTTCAGCCACCAGTGCTGCCATCGCCAGTCCCACAGCGCGCGACCCCGCCCCCCGGTCAGTGCTCGAGGCAGTTGCCGGCACGCCTCAATGGACGTGCCAGCCCTGCTCACAACAACCGTGTTAGGTACGTTAGGATGAGAGTGTGTGACTGGCCCCAGATCACCCAGCAAGCTTCATGGCCGAGTAGGGATTTGAACCTGGCTTGCCCAAATCTAGTCCAGTACATACATGAGCAGCCACAGGATACCCATCCACACCTCCACCCTCCTTCATATATGGTGAGCAGGTGAATTGCTGAAATGTTGTGTTTGTGAGAATTGTGATTTTATCATTCACTCCAATAATTTACCAATTATTGTAACCCGCCCTGAGCCCACTTGCGGGGAGGGAGGGATGATAATGATAATGATAATGATAATGATAATGATAATAAAAGATGAAACTGTGTCCCACCTTATCTCTGAATGCAGCAAAATTGCACAGACAGATTACAAAGTTAGACATGACAGAGTCACAAAGCTGATTCATTGGTCATTGTGTAAAAAGTATAACTTGCCAGTATCAAAGAATTCATGGGAACATCAGTTGGAAAAGGTGCTAGAAAATGAACAAGTCAAGATCTTGTGGGATTTCAGAATTCAAACTGATCAGCACCTCGAACGTAATACACCAGATATAACAGTCGTGGAAAATCAAAAAGTCTGGATTGCAATTCCTGGGGATGCCAGAGTTGAAGAAAAAGAACAAGAAAAAATGATTAAATATAGAGATCTGGCAATAGACACCACCCGACTATGGAAGGAGAATGCAACAGTAGTCCTCACTGTCATTGGGGCACTTGGAACCATCTCGAAAAACTTTGCAATTCATATAGAAAAACTGCAGCTTTCTAACATAACACCTACAGAACTGCAAAAGATGGCGCTACTTGGAACAGTGTACATATTACACCTATACCTGGTTGATACTTAGGTCTCCGGTGGAAACTTGTATCAGCTTAGCAAGGCCAATCAATAATAACATGTGACCTCTGCTTATTGTTGATTGTGTTTTGGATAATTCGAATAATAATAATAATAATAATAATAATTCTCTTCACCACCACACCAGCCTGGCTGACAGCAAGGACCAATCTACTGCCATCTCACTTTTTGGGGCAATGAGGATTGGGCAGCCTAGTGGCTGACACGTCACTACTGCACAGAGGGGGGGAAGGGCAGGTGAGCAAGCAGCAGCAACATCACCACATGTTTTCCCAAGCAGGCAGTGGCACTGTCTGCCCATTGGCTTGCCTTCTCACTCTGGGCAACAGGAAGTAGTGGGCCCAGTGGGGCTGTTTCCCCATTGCAGCCAACAATGGGAAGGTGGGCAAGCAAGCAGGCAGAGAGTCTTCTCCTTCCTCTGCCATTACTCAGGCATGTAGGTGAACAATGGCACAGCAAGGAGCAGCTATCACTTGTGTGTCTGCTTCTTTTCAGTTGACCAGGAGATGCTACCACAGACAGCATCACAGCACAGAGGAAAGGCCCATTCACTTGAATGATCCCAACCCACTCCAGCAGCTACTGCTCTTTAGCAATAGCAGGGGGTGATTGGTACCATTGGGCCCTCCCAGCACAGTATGAGTAGCTAGCTCACTACCAAAAATAATTGTCCCTTTTTCCATTTTTGTTTGGGGAGTGGAGTACGCCCATGCTGATTATCTTTTATGCCTTTCCACTCTGCATAGTAAAGTGACAGCCATCCTTTACACCGACAGACTGTTCAGGCGTCACATCCCCCCCCCCCCACTCTGTATTCAGGAGATATACCCACTCAAGGTGACAATTTCAGGTATTTGACAAAATGGAATCTGGCCCATGAAAGCTCATGTCATAATAAACGTGTTAGTCTTTAAGGTGCCGCTAGACTCATTGTTATTTTTAATGAACTGTTTATAAAAACTAAAGTGCTGCATGCAGAAAGTGGAAGAAAGATCCCAAGAAATTAATTCAGAGGCTTTGCATCACTAAGTAGTTTCAGTTCTACAAGACAACTAATTCTATGATCTAGAAAGAAAAGAGAAAAGTCAGCACACTGTGAATTAGCACATGCATACAGAGAAGCACACAAATGGTGTCAATTCCAAATGTAAAAATCTCTGCGGGCAAGAGGGTGAAGAAAAACAAGGGATGACCTAGAAGTTGCCCTCTTCCTCTAGCCTCCTCCCCATTAAACTTTAACAGATCTGAGTATTGCAAATTAGGGAGCGCAGTTGTATCTGTTTGGTATTCATTAGGAATCTAATTAACATTAATTAGTCAAAGAGATAATACTGAGATTCTTTCCAACCCGTGTGTGTGTGTGTGTGTGTGTACATACATGCTCACACTCTTCTTTTCTTTGTAATATTTTGAGGGGTTTAGTTGATAACAGCAGATCTGAAACACTTGAAAAGCAAAATATGAAGCAGGATGGGTACAATCTAGCATGCACTTAAATCTTCACTGTTAAATCAATAGGACTTGGAGCCAGTTTGGTGTAGAGGTTAAGAGTAGAGGTGGGCACGATCCAAAAAAAAAATACCGATCAAGCTGATCGTGGATTGGCAACGGCGACGATCCCAAATTAACGATCCACACCAATCATCTCCCGTTTCCAATCCGTGGATCATTGATAGTGAATCGTGGAGGCAAAAGCGGAGGGGCGCCTCGCTGTTCCCAGCAATACAAGAACGGTGGCTGATTCCGGCAGCATCTGTGTTTGTGTTTGGCTGTCTGTGTTTGGCCGTCAGAGCTGCCTATCAGGGTTTGCAGGGATGAGATTGGAGTGCCCATGGCTACGGAACACCCCCTTCCGCCTCCCTCTCTTGGGTGTCTTCTCCCAGCTGGTGACTGCTTTGCTGCTCCGTGGTTGGAAGGAAGCCCTGCTAATCAAGGAAAGCTGGGCTTCCATTCGGGTTTCCAGGGTGACAGAAGGAGGGCAGACACAGCTCAGGCATTCCCCTGGCTCCGTTGCCAGGGGAATAGATTGCTGGTGCCTGAGTGTCTGGCTTCCCGATCCAAGCACGATCGCCCCGATCAAGCCCCGATCCAGCCCCTCTCCCAACCGCTGGATCGTTGGCCGTGCCCGAGCACGATCCGCCGGGTCCTGATTGCGCGATCGCCATTATCGTGGGGTTTTTTCGATCGTAATGCGGATCGTGCCCATCTCTAGTTAAGAGGATTCTGGGTGACCTTGGGTCAGTCACAACTTCTCAGAGCTCTCTCAGACCCACCCACCTCACAGAGGGATTGTTGTGAGGATAATAATAACACACTTTGTAAACTGCTCTGAGTGGGTGTTAAGTTGTCCTGAAGGGTGGTATATAAATCAAATATTATTGTTGTTATTATTATTATTAGTCTGGAATATGCCCAAAAGGATCTCATTGCGAGTTTCTGCATAGTTGTTCACAGGAAAGCAACCCATGAGGAGAGTTGCTCACAGCCTCTATGAACTTTGGCTCAGTGTTTGAGACTTGGAGAGCAAGAATCTTGCAGAATCTTGCAAGAATCTATGCAGAATCTTGCTCAGGTCTTCCAATAAGGCAGGGGACCCCCAACGTAGTGCCCACCAACATCTTTCCTGGGGCCGACTAGGTGTTTTTAGAAAGTGGGTAGCTATGTGGAGCTCTTGTCCAGCAGTGCTTCTGAGTGGCCATTGGAGATCCAATTGGCTATGCAGATTAAAATAACATATTTTCAATTGCTACCAGTTTTAGTTTTCTTCTCTCTCATTCCTCTTTCCCAGTGCATTTTTAATATTATCCCTCATCTTCCCTGTACTTAGGCTTCCTATGTATGTGTGGCTCTACTTCCCACAGCAGCCATTTTGTGGTTGGTTCTGCCTTGGGTTGCCAGTCCCCTCTGGGGGTGGGGGATTCCCCACTCCCACCTTCCACCCCCACCCCTGCTTACCTGGACAGCAGAGGGGAACACATTCAGCCTGATTCAGCCCCCCTGCGGAGCACAGGAGAACTCCCAGGGTGGCACGTGGCCTGCACAATGATGTCATTTCCAGGAAGTGACATCATCATGCCAGCCAGGAGCATGTGCACACGGAGCATGCGTGCGAGGAGGAGACCAAAAGGTAGGTGCCGGGCCGCCAACCTCCTGCCTGGGAGGTTGAAGGGCCTGGCAACCCTAGCTCTTCCTCTTGTGGCAGCCATTTTGTAGTATTTTCCCCTATGGCAGAATTCCAAAGGTGCACACATGCTCAAAAAGGTTGGGGACCCTTGCAATAGGGGTTGTTCCCAGGAAAGTGTTTTTAAGCATTATACCACTGATTTCTTCAGTTATATCGTGTGGCTATCCCACCTTCCTTTACAGGCTGTGCAAAAAGAACTGCAGGCAGAAGTCCACTTTCTGCACCTTGAATCCTTGGAATCCCTTTCCAGTTACCATCTAACCTAGATGATAGTAAGACTGCTGCGAGTTATTTCACTCTGTATTTTGAAGCAATGATTCCACATGATTTTCTTCTTTGCTGAGAGAAATTTTATTTCATTTATTTAAACATTTCTATGCTGCCTTTCCACCCAAGTAGGGTCCTCAAGGTGGTGAACATCAGATAATAAATTTACAACATTAAAATAACACAAGTGGGGGGCCCGCAAGGATTTGCAAAGGGCATCTCATGTTCTTCTCCTACACCATGTCCTCTTTCCCTTCACTGCCCCCCATAACCTCTCCCCCTTTCCTGCTTCTTTTTCTCCTTCCCACCTGCCTTTGTCTATCCTTTTTTTGGTGCCTTTTCTGGGAATGCACTTTCCCGCAGTCCCAGAAAAGGCACTGAGAAAACAGAAACCAAACAGTCCACAACTATTTTGAAAACGGAGATGTCTGGATTCCTGGGGAAAAGCCACCGGTATCTCGTGAATGAGCCATCCCTATAAGGGCATGTGGAAATGGCCAGTATCTGGTTAAAGCTACGGGAGTTTCTTTGACACCCAGTGTGTGTCTGTGTGTGTTCGTTCCACAGATCAGGATCACTTCACTATTAGTATATACATAAATACAATAAGAACATATAGACATGCAAACAAACAAATACACTTACAACCAGGTAGGAGGGTCGATAAGAGTTTACTGGCCTCTAGGCAATGCAGTATCTTCCTGTCTTTTGAAGAACACAATACGTCTGATTCACTAAAAGCAACACTTTACCTAATGTCCTGATTAAAAGAAATGAAAGTACTTATCTAGGATCAAAACATCCAAAAGCTTCTCTCTGGCGACTCAAACAGGTCCCAGAGTTAGGAGTCTGAACAAAAAAGAGAGCTGAAGAAGTACTGAGCAACAAACCCAAATGCAGTCACTGTAATAACAACCCTAGCTTTTAACAGCCCCCATAGTGCTCTTTCCACTAAACAAAGCATCAAGCTCATTTCTTTCTTGTTTCTGAACTATTTCTTTTGCTAGAAAACAGGAGACAAGGGCTTGCCTCTGAGCATTTTATTGAAGGTGCAACCTGAGCTTATTTGGCTTTCAATAAGGTAAGAAACTGCATTAATGGCCATCCAGTTGCTGAGACTAGGTGGCAATGTGTGAATAGCCCACCCGGAGATTATTATACTCATACTTGAATCAGTTCAAGACTGCCTTTATGTTCCCTTAAAAGTGGAGGTAGTCTAGCTGCCAAATAGTTAGCTTTGTATGTTATCTCTCTAGTTGTCTAAAGGTCTTTCCAAATCATTGGTCTTCAATGCAGTAACAACACAATAAATGGTTACTCTTTTATTAAGGAGAATCCTCAGTGGTATAGCATCTCTTTGGCATGCACAAGGTTGCAGGTTCAATCTACGGCATCTCCAGTTACAAAGGGATCAGTTTTGTAGGTAGTATGAAAGACTTCTTACTGAGAACTGAGAGAGCTACTGCCCGTCTGAATAGACAGTACCAACTTTGATAGACCAGTGGTCTCATTCACTGTAAGGAAATTTCACCTGTTCGTATCATAGTTTCTTATATTTTCCAGCACTCAAATGCACTATTTTTTCACAGGGAAAACGCAACTGTTCCTTTATCAGGTGGTGGTGGAGAGTGCCTTCAAGTTATAGCTGACTTATAGTGGGGTTTTCATGGCAAGAAACCAACAGAGGTGGTTTGCTAATGCCTGCCTCTGCAACCTTGGTATTTGTTAGAGATCTCCCATCCAATTACTAACCAAGGCTGACCCTGCTTAGCTTCTGAGATCTGATGAGATCAGGCTCACCTGGGCTATCCAGGTCAGGGCATTTATCTATGATGCCTGTGTTGATGGCAACCAATATATAGAATGTGGTAGAATGTGATTGTGTAATTATTTCACACACTTCCTGAATATTTATTTGTTTAAAAGATGTTTATCTTATCTTTCCAATGAGTCCATTGGCCTACCACCATATCGATATTAAAAACCAAACACAAGAAGACAAGAGAAACCTCCAGTGTCAAAATACTAACCAACAGTGTGTAAACGAATAGTTACTCAAAATGTTAATAACAGACATGCCCATAAAATCCACAAAAGGCCCACTGAAATAAAATTACCTTGCAACTCATTTCAGAAACCTGGTATAGCACTTCTGGCAGGCTGTTCCACAGAGTATGATATGACAAACAGTGATAATGGGCATCTCCCACATCTGCACTTCTGAAATTTTAAACAGAAATTATTGAACAGCAAGCAGGGGATCCACACGGACTTGCAGGGATAATCTCATTTTCCACTCCCTCACTACTTTCTGGCCACCATAACCTCTCCTCTTTTCCTAGCTCCTTCTCCCCTTCCCACTTACCTTTATTTCCACTCCCCATCTTCCATTTTCCTTCCTTTCCTTCTGGGAAAAGTGCCAGCTGCCAGGCTGAGCCCAGCTGTATTGAGGGCAACCTGCAAGGGCTTGTGTAGGGAACTTTATTTCCCCCTGTACTTCCCTCCCCATACTATTTCCTCTTTCCCTCCTCCCAGCAACCTCAACTTTCCCTGCTTCCTTCCTTCCTTCCCACCCACCAATCAACATACCTTTTATCTGCCCCCCCCCATCTTCAGCTACATTTATTGTTTATTTTCTTCATTTATAATCCCACTTTTCTCCACAATGGGAACCCAAAGCAGTTGACGTCACCAACACATGAATGACATTGGCAAAGTCTCTGTGTTCTAGTATCTGGCCCAAGCTGAAAGAGCTGGTCTTGGCCACTTCCCTACTTGAGGCTCTAGAAGCAAAACTGGAACCAACAGCTACAAACATAAATCTTTAGGGAGAATGAAATCCCATCCAGAACTGGTATTTCCCAGCCATTCAGTCTACTGAAGAATCAAAAGATCAGTCATCATCTGTTTTGTCTGGATTGAGTTTAACTTTGTTCACCCACTTCCAGTCCACTACTGACTCCAAGCACCTCTTCAATGACCTCACTGTTCCATTTCAGTTTGGGAAAATAAGAAAATGTGAGTTGAGTGTCATCAGCATATTGTTCACCACATTCACAATCCCGAATGACCTCTGTAAGAGGTTTCATGTGGACTTTAAACACATGGGAGAGGAGACAAAACAAATCCATGAGGAACCCCATGGACCCCAAGGAATGGAACAATACTCTCCCAGCACCACATTCTGAAAACTGTCTCACTACGAGGCCCAGAATCCCTACAAATTGGTACCCCCCTTCCAAGACTTAACCTTGAAAGGTATTCTAGAAGGTTGAGAGCCAAGCTAAGTATGACATTTTCCTCAAGTCAGGACAGCGGTTATTATTTGCTGCACTGAGGGCCTGCACATGGACTTCATATGCAGCCCCCCTAGTGAGACAAAATAATACCCTCCTGGGCCATTTTATTTCAGGAAGATGTCACAGGGAGAAGACTTGCGTCTCACACCATAGTCCCAATCCAAATCAGGCCCTGTAGGTGCTTGGGAAATTAGTTCCCAGCAGCTGCTGTCTGACTGATGCAAATGACAGCTGAGCTGGGGGAATCCAAGTTAGAGCCCCAACCTGACTTGGGAAAAAAATCACAGCCTAGAACAGCTCATGGTATTGAAAGCCTCTGAGAAACAAGAGCAAGACAAACCATTGTCATTTTCTCACTCACGCTCACGCTCTCTCATTTGGTAAGGTATTTGTACCCCACATTCCCAGCAGTAGAAGTTCCAGAGGCAGCCGTGGATATTGCTAGAGCAGAAAAGAGGACAAACTGAAGCTGGAAAAAGTTGCTCCAGGGAGCAGAGGATGTAAGAAAATTTCTAGATCTTCTAAGCTTCCCATGACTACTCAGAACGGTGTACCTCACTCTGGACTTCTCAAACATCAGGAGCTTCCAGGCATGCTTCTCCGTCGTAATCCCAACCTCTTCTGGAGTCCCAAAACTATTCTGTATATCCTACCAGAGAGTATTAGGAAGAAAACTGCAGAAGCCTCTGTCTGACATAATCAGTGAGTGGCTCCTCATTAGCACCAGCTCCCTTGCTTATCTAGTTGACACTTCAGAGTTGCATTGATTCTCAGATAACAGTGTGTAGCCAAGGTGAGCCAGTTCCATGCCAGTGACTTTTCCGGAGTTATTCACTTCTAATCTGACATCTGCAGATACAGCCTGAATTTAGTGCGTTCTGATTCTTGCTGCCGTCTACTCACACAAAGCCTGGCAGTATCTTTGATCTCTTGCAAACTATCGCAGTAAATGTTAACTTGTGCCTCTTTTTCCTGCTCAGTAAATTCCTGAGGAGCCACTAAGAGCCACTGGGGCAATGAAATAGTTTCCAGGATGGAGACACATTCTGGAATGACTCCAGTTTAGCCTTTCACGTTCTGAGTCTCAGCAGCTCTTCTTCAGCTC
Source organism: Eublepharis macularius (assembly GCF_028583425.1). NCBI lineage: Eukaryota > Metazoa > Chordata > Lepidosauria > Squamata > Eublepharidae > Eublepharis > Eublepharis macularius. The sequence goes on from NC_072793.1 coordinate 45,547,888, forward strand.
GCTCATCCCCCCCACCCTCTCCACTAGCAGACACATGACTCAGGCTTACAGATCCAGGCAGACTATAGTTCACGCTTTTCACACAAACATTTGAGAAAGGAAAAAAAGCAAGGGATCAATTCTATTGATCAGTCAAACACCTTTTCCCTTTCTGACCTAACGTCTCAAACTATTTTAGGGGAAGCAGAATTTGATGCAGGAATCTGCTATTGAGATTATGCACTGAGCCCTAATTAACAGCTATGCTATTCAGATGAAGCCAAGCAAGGTGCCAGAGATCATCTCTGTTTCTTTGATGCCCTGAATTGTAGAACTGAAGGACTGAGGTAGTTGGGGAATGCAAGAGGACAGGATTTTTTTCTCAGTTGCTTTTTCAGACTTCCAATAACCTCTCATAATGGTGTTGCAAAACAGGGGAGTGTTGGGAATAACTTTGGGTCTCATTAGAATGAATTGGTTCTCCCAAGGACAAAAGCATAAACAAGATTCAGTTCAAGGCATCTTTTAGTTTATGACAGAATGCAGTTCCACCCTTCAAGGGTTAAGGACTAAATACTGCTTGCTCTTTCAGGAGAATGGGGATTCATTCACATGAAAGTACAGCATGACCTACAGTCTACCGTTTCAGTTTATGGTGCCTGGTGTAGTGGTTAGAGTGTCAGACTAGGGAGACCCAAGTTCAAATCCCCACTCTATTAGGCATATCCTTGGACCAGTTATGCACTCTCAGCCTAACCTACTTCACAGGGTTGTTGGGATGATAAAAGGAAGGTAGACCTTTATTGGGGAGAATGATGGGGCATAAATGAAGTAAATAAATATATTGGAAGCTACAGGTGGCTACCTGTGGATGCAAGCAAGGATGCAAGCACTACCACCCTCAGTACTGCTGCAATCTGCCTCCTATTGAGGAGCCCAGTCAGTTCTGTCTCAGGAACACCCCAGAATCCTTGTGAGAGGATCTCTGTTGCCAGATCCAAATGAGAGGTCTAACTGGCATGGGGGTGGGGCTGATTAGATGATCAGACAAAGTATGAGAATGGAACCAAAGCCTTGTAGTAACTATAAGGACTAGAGCATGAAAGGAGGTAAGTTGGCCAAGGGAGAGAGAGAAAAAGAAATGCTACAGAGAGAACAGTGAGGCCCCCAGCGATCTTCAACTCCCAGTTTAGTGATCCAGCATCTTCCCCAGTTTCAAGTCTACAGGCAAATCATATGTCTTCAAGCAAAGAGCCCTCCTCTGGTTTTTAACCCTGGGAGATCCGCAGTGTGGAAATGTCCATTCCTTTTTTTGCTTAGCAGGACCGATTTATTTTAGTCAGTCCTAAGGAATAGCTCAGCAGCCCCATGCTGTGCCAAACTACTATGGGAAATATTTTTATTTAAAGCCTCCTCTGAGCCCACTTTAACAAATGTTAAAGCACAGAGGATGGGTTTGTCTGCAGTATTAGCCATAATGCATGAATGGCAACCATGAGAATGCTTGAACTAGGTGGACCTTCTGTGGTCCGGCAGAGCTCTCCTTATACTTGGGAATCAGAGTGATGAGAACCAGACTTACCCATACTCCCTAAGAATGGGGTGGAGGGGTTATGCTTATCACTGTATATAAACATGCTGGCTATGTACCTGTATTGCCTATCTTTTCTTCTTCTTTTTTGTTGGTCTGTGTTGTTTTTTTATGATGAATGTATTATTTATTTATAGTACTTATAAATTGTACTCTTTGCCTAAAGACACCCAAGGCTATTTACAAATGTACCTACTCCTCCAGGACAAATGTGTGCCAGAACACACAGAAATGCACACACGCTTGGCAGTGCTGAAAGATGTCAGTCAGCCAAATCAAATCTCATTCAGAGCAACCTAAAATTTAGAAGAATGATTCCATAGAGGATTAGTGAGATGAATGTGTATTTGCATTAGTTTTAGGGCAGCTTTGCACATATAGTCAGTTTTCTTTCTTTGTTAGGATCTCCACTTTTGCAATGAAGATACACATGTAAAGCATAATATCACACTTCTGCATATTATCACTTTTTCATACACCATGCCTGCAAAAGAGGAGTCTTGTGAGAACATAGGTCATATTAGGGGGGGGGGGGGGAGTGTTCACAATGACATCTCCATGTCAGAATATCCTAGAACAGCAAGAATTGTGGTGACCTATGAGGAACTTGCTTACTTTTTATAGGGGCTGAGAGCCACATTTTAACATTCAGAGAGAACAAATGAGGCCCATTTGTGCAGGATTCAGAATGTAAAAAGAGCACAGCAGAATATCCTGTTCCTGCAATTTTAACACATTGACACATTTTATGGGTGGTTTAGATCAGAGCAACTGGGGCAGTTGCCAATGGGCAATGAGGGCAGCTGCCCCAGGATGCAACTGCCCATGGTCCTGCCCCCCCACCCCCCATGGTGGAAAAGAAAAAGAGCAGGCTCCTGCCACCAGTAGTCCCGCAAGGACTGTTTGGGGCTCAGGCCACCAGCTTATGGAAACAGCCACTCATGCCTGCTCCAGCTGGCTCATCAGCAGTGGCTGCTTGTGCCTGCTCCATCCAGGTCTCAGGAAGCCAGTTTCCAGTGATGGCTCCCACCTGCCTCATACAGGGCGAGGGCCACCATTGCTTGGCTCCCTAAGACTGCCCCTGGCTTAGATGTAATTTTTGCTGTTTGGGGTGTTCCAACTGGCCGGGGGGGAGGGGGGGAACAGCTTAGCTATATTTATTTATTTACTTTCTGCAGGTTTCTATAACGTAAAAGCCCAAACCCATTTTCCTATAATGTCTTTTTTATTTACTTAATTTATTTTAATTATTTTAAAATTTGCATCTGTATGCACAAGTCACTCACATGAGGGAGGTCTGTTTTGGCTGTGGGTTGTTGAGAAGGTGGGTGAGGAAGCAGGCACTGCTATGCATGACTACCGGTATTCAAAAAGCCGATCCACATCCTCTTTCTCTTCCTGCTCCTCTAAGCCAAGCTGAAAAGATGGCTGCAATGGCACAACTTGCCAAGAGGGCTTGACATAGTAAAGGTTGCCAGACAAGCAGTGACAAAGGCAGAAGTAGCAGTACAGATTTTGATCCCACGCCTCCTGCATTTTGCACTGTGACCTCCAGTGGCTGAGTGCCCACATAGATTTCAGCCTTGTGTTGGGGGCTAGTGTTGCCAGGTCCCCTTACCCTCTCAGTGGGAGGAGATGGCTCTCACATTTCTTTGACTCATCCAGGCCTGCGCGATGACATCACTTCTGCCCCAGGAGCACTCCTGTGCTTCACAGCAGGCTGACTTGGGGCCCAATTGGTCCTCTGTGAAGCACAGGAACACTCCCGGGTGGCACAATGATGTCACTCCCAGGAGTGATGTTGTGCTGCCTCGGGAGCATGCCTGGGAGGCCTGTTCCCCCATTCCCCTCCCAACCAGAATCCCTATTTGGGGCAGCTGTGATGGACTGGCCAGTGGATGGCTTCTGGGCTTGTGATCCAGTTGCCCAGGTTTAGGGGTGGCTGTCTGCAACTGACTGGCAGCAGTAGTTTCAAGAAGCTCCTCCAGAGAGGACTGGAGGTTGAGACAGCTGTCTGTTGCTGGAAGTTGTCAGCAATACAGCAAAAGGGGGTTAGGAAAGCTGGGATGAGGAGGCTGGGAACAGACTTATTTCCCAAGTTAGTATATCCCAGGAAAGGCAGGAATGAGCTGTTTATTACAGATGCCATCATGTCATCTCTTCGGTTTGAGGGTCCCCTTTATAAAATTGGGCTAATTTTTAATGGGATGTTATATGCTTAATTCCATGCATGTGCTTTGATTTGTAGTCTGTTGCTTATCTCACTCTCTTAAATTATCTATTTGCCTATCATTAATTATTTCCTGCTGTATGATTGTGGCGCAATTGCAGACTGGATTGCATTGGGAGCTATCAGATCCTGTTAACCTTGTGGACGGTATTGTTTCTTGGCAGGGGGCTACTGAGGATGAGCTTTTGTGCTGGGCTCTGCTCCTACACCTTCCTTTGGCCCCAGCAGTCTCTCTACTCCTAGGCCAAGTTCTTGGTTATGTCTTTGCAGCAGTTTTTGTGTTTCTTTCAAGTTTGTTTCGTTACTGGAGCTAGTCTGTTAGCTCTTGCCTTCCAGTCCTTGGATTACTGTTTTCTTTTAACCACTTTTTAAACTGTTTATACTGTACTCACCTAAAAAATCAAAGGAACAGTGACAAAACAGGATGGCCCTTTATTTGCTTAGATCTATATGTACTCAGCTACTATATGGTGAATCCAACTGCTTGGTTTTAATTTGGCTTGTCAGTTAACTGGAGTGTTGTAACCTTTACTTCAGCAAGCATGAAGTGCTATCTATGATGTCTGCTTGAAGCAGAGTGGTGACTAAGTGGCATCACAGTGCATGAGCTACTCTAGAGATGCTTAAGACAATAGGAAAGCAATCAAACAGTTCTGGACGTAATGCTGGCCTGTACAAGTTTTCTTATTTGCCAGAGCTCAATAGCAGCTCCTGCTGATTCTGAGAGAGTACCTGGTGTTCCTTGGGTGTATGTCCCTTCCACCTGAAAAAATGGATCCTTTTCTGTGAATACAAACATTTTTTCTTCTTCTCACCTTATGCCCCAAACAGGTCCCTTGAGGATGTTTGACCATCTACTTTCATACAGGGGCCATTTCCGCACGGCTTACCTTCTTCCAGAAAACAGCGAAATCTCGCACAAAATCACGCGAGAAGACACTATTATTGCGTGAGAAGACACGATAACAGCGTCTTCTCACACGATTCCGTGCAAGATTCCGCTGTTTTCCGGAACAAGGTAAGCCGTGTGGAAACGGCCCTGGTCTTACAAGTTTGACTAAAATGTCTTCCCCTGGGCTTTTTCCCAGAGGTAACTGCCCCCATTCCCTATAGATTATTTCACTCCAAGGCAGAAAGAAAGCTCTATAATGAAAGAATTTAAAATTTAGAGCCATTCCATTGTATGTAACTCTGTTAAGAAATTGGCAATTTGTGAATTTGCCCCTAAGACTGCATGATCTTAGTTCTGCAACAAGTCTTAGAAACTGCTATACAAGAAATTTTTAGTTGCTTTGAATATTAAAGTTGCTTCAGCTGTTTTTCAGCTGTTTTTCATTCTGGTAGTCTTTATCTGCGGGCCAAGAAATATTACAGCATCCCAAAACACACTCCTTTAACTGGTAAAATTACAGAATAGCTAGAGGAACATGTGATTTTTTTGAGTAGTGATATCACGCCAGAAAAGAAAGACAAGCAGACATAGACAGGCTGGCAGGCAGGCAGAGAGTGAGTGAGTGAAGGGATTTATAATCTTTTCAGCTCATAATGAGTTTACAAATGACAGAATAGAGTTAAAAATTAAAAGCTATGCATTAAAACATCAAGGAATAAAAGCGAATTAAATCAGTAGCATTATCTTAACAGATAAAAAACAATACACACTCAACTAATCTCAATCATACGTGAGATCAAAAGCCTGCTTTTAAGAAGAAGAAAAAAGTTTTAATAGCAGTAATGAATTCCAAAACATGGGGCTGCAACAGAAGATGGTCTGTTAATTGTAGGAGACCATCTAGCCTCCAAATAAGATCCTTTGCTGGAACTCAGTGATTGGAGAAATACATACAAGAGCAGGAGCTCTGTCAGGTAGTCTGGATTTAAATCATCAAGGGCCTAAAGGTAAAAACCAGTATCTTGAAATTAGACCAGCAAGGTATCCTCTTTTCCAGAAGGGATGTAGTGAAATGTTAGCCAAAGTTGTAAGAAGCCTGTCCTGCTCGCTTGAGAATCCAGGAAGAGGCTTGCAGTGCCGTCCCATGCATTTACTTAAATGGATTTAGAAGGGCGTAACTCAGCTTAGGATGGCAGTGTCAGTGCCGCCACTATTCCTGAGTGATGAGTTTGCTTTTTGCATCCAGGATAAGAAATTCTGCCACTCAACTCAACTATCTGCCCACTTTATCTGTCCACCCCCCCTGGCAGCCTCTACCTAGGCAAACTTTGGCCAAGGTGCAAAGTACAGACTACCAGGCCAGGCCCAGTTGCTTGGTGGGTAACCTGCAAGGCCTTCTGGAGGGTGCCTCACTTTCCCCTGTATCCTCCTTTCCGCACTGTTTCCTCTTTCCATCTCCCTGGCAAGCCCATATCCTCACCTTTCTGTGCTTTCTTCTCTCCTTTCCACAAGGGTTGCCATCTCCAAGTTGGGAAATTTCTGGAAATTTGGGGGGTAAAGCATGGAGATGGCAGGGTTTGGGGAGGGAAATGAACTCAGCATGCTATAATTCCATGGAGTTCACCCTCCAAAGCAGCCATGTTCTCCAGGTGAGCTGATCTCTGTGGCCTGGAGATCAGTTGTAATTCTGAGAGATCTCCATCCACCAGCTGGAGGCTGGCAATCCTACTTTCCACTCACCCACTTGTATTTTATCTGGTCCTCATCTTCAGCTATATTTATTATTCATTTATTTCATTTATTACATGCCTAAAATATCTCACATTGGCTCTTGGTTGTTAGCATGATGTTGGCAGGCCTGAAAAGATGGCTGCCTAGCTCATGCTTCTCTCCATCTCTAAACATCATTCTTGTACCATCATGTAAGAGAGAAGACTGGTTCCATGCCTCTTGTTTCAATATTTCTCATGTCACATGGCATGGAAATGGACTCCTTTGCTAAACCAAATGGTGACCTTACCAGCTAAAAAGCTACATCAGAGAAGCATAGGTAGCAAGTAGAGGTGGGTACAGACCAGAAAATAGACCTAAATTTGACACAGACTGGCCCGGTTCGGCGTTCATGAACCGGTAGGTTGTGAGATGCCCATTTTCCACAGGCACCACAACTTTTGGCATTGGTCCAGGACTTCCCTGCCTGCCAGCTAAGGGGGTTTAAAGTTTAAAGCTCTCTGCATGCCACCTGCATGCCGTTTTTAAAATAAAAAAAAAAAAAAACCTTGCTCCAGCTGACTGGCGGGCTCTGACTGGTGGGCTCTGGAGCAAGTGGGGGGTTAAAGTTGAAAGCGCTCCCCACGCTGCTAGATCTCCTTTGCTGTGCAAGTTTTTTGACAGTGCTCACCATTTAATCTATGGTACAATGCCTTATAAAAGGTATGCTACACTGGGCCATTTGGGCCATTTGGGGTTTTGGAGGGCTAACTGAAAGGCATGAGAAACAGTGTGAATAAAATGAATAATATGTGGCCTGTTCATCATGAGAAGACCCAGAATGAGGTGGCTTGACTCAATAAAAGAAGCCACATCCTCCAGTTTGCAGGATCTGAGTAGGTCTGTTAGAGATAGAACGTTTTGGAGGTCTTTCATTCATAGGGTCACCATAGATCGGAAACACCATAGATCGGAAACACATAACACACACATGTGGCCTGTTGATTTTGTCACAGTTTTAGTATTAAATACTATTGCTAAGTCCAAAGTGATATTGTTAATCTTTACCCTGTTTCCGGAGCCCACAGGAAAAAAAACAGTATGAATATTGGCATTTAAAAATGTTCTATTATTATTCCTTACCCAAGAATTGTTTCTGTTTTGACTCCCAGAGAATCCACTTCTCATTTTTCATTCTGCCCATATAACAGCTGACAGATTACAAGTGCTTACTAGTAAAGACCAATTAATGTATTAAGGGAAGAAATAAGGGCTGTATAAATTGGTCAGTTGCTGCCTGATGAGTGGCCATTACCTGCACTTATATGGAACACGTGTAAGCTTCTTGTGCTAAATTAACCCGCCTGACCTATTTATTTCAGATCTTTACAGAGCAGTGTTCAGTATCGTCTCTTTTTGTTGGAAACCCTAGGATACAAATCCTTATAAGTTGCAATAGATTGTGGGCTACTAAATCCCCAAGGAGCTTTTAAGCTTCTAGCAGAATTTTTAACTACGAGTGGACCAATCATAAGAGAGTTTCCCTACCACCCCTTAAGCCAGAAGAGAATGTTTTGCTTTAACTGCAAAACTCAATATTTATTTTTTTAAATATTTTATTTTATGCTAATATACACACATTCCTTGCATCTACAAATCTTAACAAAATGTCCTTATTAATATTAATAAATAAAGTAAATACATCAAAACTGAAAGTATGTAAGTATAATAATTTCAATATATAATAATCAGTACCTCATTCTTATATTCTTTGTAAGAGGAAATGGTTTATCTGTCCTTGGATTCAATTCATTCAGTCTTTTGTAGAATCATATAACTAGAGCCAGAGACTCAGTCTTCATTCTGCAATTCTTACTAATCTTTAGACATCTTTGCAGATCTCCAGACATGTCAAACTGCTCTACTATTCCCTAGAAACTCTAATTTCCATACTTTACATATAATCCTGATAATATATCCTGTCTTCGTTTTCTATTCTTATTGACTTATCAAAAATGTTCTTTGCTCCACTGGTATGTTTTATCCTAAACTTTGCTATATTATTTATCTTGGGTCAGTATCTTTTTTACCTTGCAGACACATCATGTACGGATAAAATTTCCTTTGTTGCTATAGCACTTCCAACATCTACCAATAGATATTTTATTGATCTCCTTTATTCATATTTATTTTATGCATTTCTATACCACACTCTGCAAAGAAAAATTGCCTGAGGTTGCTTTAAATAATAAAAACAACAATACAATAAAGGAGAAAACAATTACACAATAAACCCACTTGTTATAAACTAATTTAAAGCAATAGTCTAGTGGATTCACATATAGCAAAAGATAATGTTTCCGTGCTGTGATAGTCCTCAATCCTTGATCTCCCTTCATAAAATCTATTCTTCTTCATAAAAGACATTAACATTCTCTGCCACATATTCTTGTACCATTTTGTAAATGTTAGATATTAAAAAAACACCCTCATTTGATTCTATAATACTTTCCGAGTCAGCAAGTTTTCTACATATATTACATTCCCTCAAGGTTTTTCTTCAAAATACATCTCAGCTTAACGTGCTCATATCACAAGGGGTGGGGATAAGGTTATTCATCTTTTCCTTTATTTTGATAGGATATTACATCATTTTTTCATTTAATAGTTTTTTATATTTTATTAAGTTAAACCTCTAATCTGTCCATCAAGAGAGAGAATTCCTTTAACAATGTAGGTCAAGAGGAGAAATCTCTGGCAGGAAAAGACCATTTTCGTTTGGTACCTCCTGCCCCTCGTTTTACTTCTAATAGATTGGTTTATAATGCATGAGGATTATTCCCCCTCTTCAGACACACATACACACATCAGTTTGATGTCTTGGGTTTGTTATGGAGCTCGTTATGGAGAGGTGGAAACAGTGCCTTCCATCCTCTAGGAGGAGAGTAAAGCAAAGAGCTACTGAATCTGCTGGGCAAAAACTGGGCTGAATAAATAGTTTTGCGTCATGTAAAATCAAGCTGCTATAAGAACTGGAAGAAATATTGATCAGGAGCTGTGAAAAGGCAACAGTCTCCTAAAATTCAGTACCCATCAACTTAAAGGGTTCTCTGTGAATTGTTCTCTCAGGAGGGAAAGGAAGTATTTTGGACCTCTGGAGGCACATATAAGAACATGTTGAGATAACAATTTCAGTACACCTTTTCAGATGTATGCCTGTTCTCACATGATATCCAAGTTGTACGGTAATTCCAACAAATCTATAGTAGCAAAATAAAACAGGACTTCAGTGGCACCTGAAAGAATAACAAACTTTATTCCAGCGTAACCTTTTCTTGAGTCAGAGCTGACTTCTTCAGATGCACAAAGTATGGTAGTTCTTCTCTTTGTACTTTAAACATTGTACAGTGATTTCATTGGAGGCCTATTTGTGAACAACGAATCATTCATTAGTCTGCAAGAATGTATAGCCAAAATGTGAGCTGTTCTATCTTAGGCAAAGATTCAGAAATAAAACCGAGTCTAAATAAAAATGGGAGCAGAATTTTGCTGCCTGTGGAATTTTGCCCAAATGTAGATATTGCTGAGAAGCACCCTAGAAGCCTTTCTCAAGAGTCTATGTATAGCTGCCTATATATTCTGCCTCAAAGCATATTAGCAGTTGCATCACCTTTGATACAGACAACCAGGCTTGTGGGAGGATTTGATAACATTCCGTTACTGGATGTTCCAGCAGAACATCGGGACCAGACGGTGAATGCTGTGAGTGTGACTGCTGGCAGTAACCAACAGTCTGTGATGAAGGTGACCTGAACACTTGTCCATTAAATGTAAGTCCTAAGGGTGTTTTCATCATACAAAGGAATTAAAATAGTTTCTTGATAGCTGGCAGCTTCCAATGCATCAAAAAAATTAAGCTGTGACAACTGAATTAACGCTTTGTAATATGGTTTTAGTCTCAAAAGGATTATTTGATAATGTGGACACAGAATAATTCTTCACAGCCAGTCAGTTCTTAGGTGTAAATAAATATGTAGGTGCCTTGGTATTCATAACAAACGTGAGAGCACAGTAACTGCTGAATTGTCTCTAAAACCAATCTGTATTTTAAAAACATATATATATATTACTTATAATAATAACAAACACTTATGTAGAGTCAGAGGGATGCTACGTTCTGTAGAGAGCATAGCGATGACACAGTTCCTGGCCAGAAAGGCTAATGATTACCAATAACTAGACATTGAAATGTATCTCTTGTGACAGAGGAGAGGCTAGGAATTGGCACTGGAGTCATAACTGACATGATGAGGATTCAGGGAAAATCAAGTAACAGTTGAGAGGCTGGTAGAGTGAGGCTAGAGTGGTTCAGGAAATGGTTTTGAAATGGCTTGGCTTGACAAAAAGGGGGCAAGGCTGTTGTAGACATAGAAAGCAGCATGGTGAGAGGCACAGAGGTGAGCCTTGGAGAGGAGATAATAAAGGAAGTAGACAATCGCTGAGTTTGTTTGGGACCAAGTAAAGATTATGAAAACTTTGAATAATGTAAAATTAAAATACTTTTACAATGAGAGGTTAACAGAGGGAAGAACTGCATCGTCCAACTCATTGCCAAAGAAAGCCACAGTTCCATGACTTGTACCATGTCACTGCTTCCTCACAAAAACAAAATAAAAAGACTATTTGTAGGTAAGAGTGAGCATTTCTGATTTTTGGTTCAATGCATAAAATGTATCAAACTCTGATAACATTCTAGTCCAGTAATGATGTGGGGAATGTTGGACAGCCTTGGAGAGTAACCAACTTCTTTTTCAGAAGTCAGCATTCAGGGTAACATGGTTGTTAATATTAGATTTCAGGTTCTTCTTAATGTCAAGTATGTGTACTAGATCTCAGATCTTAACATCTGGTTTGCATTTGTGATTTAATGGAGTTTTAAAGGAATAAAATATATTATGGCTGCCAGCCAAGTGGGAAAAGAAAGCCACAGCTATTGGAACTGCTGTCAGCCTGTTATCACTGTAAAGATTTTAAAGGTGTTTTTCTTTAAAAATCTGTTTTCAGCTGTGTTTTTATTCCAACCGAGCAGTGGAAAGTTGATTTTAAACTGCACTAAAGATTCTGCTGATTGTAACTTAAAGGTACTGTTAGGAATCACCATATTACCTGCTACTTTGAAGACTCATTCAGATAATGCCAATGGGAAGGGGTAAAAAACACAATTTTCTTTTCTTACCTTTTCCTTTTCTGATGGTTTCCTAAGAAACACAGACTCTCCCTCTTGAGGATGGAATCTTCAAAAAGAATCCCATGAGAATTTAACTATTTTATTTATTTAGATTTATCTCCTGACTTTTGTCCATCATAGAACTCAATTTTGAGCCAATAACCTTGGGAAAAGGAGATATTGGTTGTAAAGGGTCAGTTTTGCCATTATGTCAACTAAGGGTGTGCAGTGCCAGAAAGATTCGAGTTTCCTACTTTGGTATTACCAAAGCAGGAAAAAGATTTGGAAACAAGCGATTTCCAAAGCGGCAAGCCACTTCAGAAATCGCTAATCAAGCTGCTTCAATATGATTCGGAAAGATTAGGTCATTATTTTCAATGGGGATGCTGCTTCTGGCTTTCCATAGGCCAAGGGGGGGGCATTTTCTTTCTGAATCATACTAACTTGGGGGTGGGGTCTTCTTCTAACTCTCCTCTAATTAACCCCCCCCCCAAGTTTCAGAATGATTGTACTTCGGGGGGCCATGTTATGGCCCCCAAAGGAGGTGCCCTTATCTGCCTCCACTCTTCATTATTCCCTGTGAGGAAAAACAAGGGGTCTTTCTAGGTGGCTTGGGGTGGTATTTTGCAAGCAAAATGCACCAAATTTTCAGGGGACCTGCTCCTACCTCGTCCTTCCATCCCCCCCCCCCCAAAGTTTCAAGGATATGGGACTTTGGGGAGCCATTTTATGCCCCCCCCAAAGATAGTTCCCATGCCACACCATTTATTTCCACTGTGGGGAAGACTCCCACAAAGCAGAAACAAATGGATCAGGGCTGCCAATGGCCGCAGCCACAGTCCTGCTTACAGTCTATCCCCAACAGCCCAATAGAAGCAAATACACATGCCCCAAAATTCCCAATCACCCCCAGAGCAGACTGGCCAGCCACTCTGAATTGTTCTCTAAGAACTTTTGAAAATTCTTTCCCAGGGGCGCTTATGCACAGGGCAAGGGTGCCACAGCAGAGGCACACTTCTGAATGCAAGCTCATCCCTGAGAAAGCACAACAGAACCAAACACTCACACCCCCAAATTCCCCATCACTCCCAGAGCAGGCTGGCCAGCCACTCTCTATTCGTCCCTATGAGGGCCAACCATCACACCAGAGAATCACACACCCCAAAAATTAATTTTTATTTTTAAAATTTCTTGCCAGCACTCCCCACAAGTGGGATGAGGGTAGGCATTAATGATACATTACATTACTCTTAAATCACAATATACAGTCCTAGATTAAAACAATACAAAATACAGAACTAAAATCTTACAAAGCAAGGGATACTCGAGGACTGGACCTCCCAGTCCAACAAAACCAAACTGAAACCTCCCAGGAAACACCTAAAAAGCACCCCCAGAGTACGCTGGCTTGGATCCATTGTTCCCTATGAGGGCCAACCATCACACCAGAGAATCACACACACACCCAAATCAATTTTTTTAATTTTATTTTTTAGATTTCTTGCCCGCCCTACCCACAAGATGGCTGAGGGTGGGTAAAATCATACAAAAACATTTCTACAACGTTGATTACACACAAATATTAAATGCAAAGAATTTGAAGCAAGGGACACTCCTGCTACTGAAAATAAACTGTAGCCGGGAACACTCCCCCCACAACAGAACCAAAGTGATTCAAAGTATCACATCCATTCCACCCAAATCAAACTGAACCAGGGGACACTTTTGCAACTTAGTCTAGCAAAACCATTGTCATTTACTGCAGCCAGACTGAGTTCAGCCAGTGGGGAAACACCACAGAGCAGAACCTGACAATAGCAAACCACAAGCACAATACAATGGCATTTGCGGAGCACAGTTGCAGAGGAGTCCCTACCCCCACCCCGCCAGCTTCAGGCGCCCACACTATTCCTCCCCCCTCCCACCCCTACAATGAGAACATTTAACAGCAATGCAACAACACATAACAACATGCTGAAATCCATGTGGGGGTTACATTGTGTGAGTGTGTGGTTGGGGAGCAGCCAAATTGCAGGCTGCATTCCTTTTGCCACTAAGTTCCACTGAGTTCTGCCCTCCTGCTGCTGGTTTTCTAACTAACTTTACTTTTGGGAAGAGTGCTATTCCCCAGGTCATCAACTCGCAGAGGATGCAGGCCACAAGGAGGGCTTATCTCATTCGCGCTGGAAGTCCACTCCTGAGAAATCAAAGAGCTGCATGTTGACCTTCAGGAAGACCAACTGTGCAACTCTCCGTGGGAGAAGGCAAATACAATGTGGGCTGACAATGTCACCCGCATAGGAAAAGATGCGCTCACTCTCCATGCTCATTGGAAGGGAAGAGAGGAGCCTCTGCGTCTCAAGGAAGAGGTCCAGCCAGACCTCCTCTTTCTTGGCCCAGTAGCTCAGCAGATCGGTGGAAAGCAACTCGCAGGGCTCTGCAAGATAGTCCCTGACCATTGCCTCCGCCAAATCCTGTCTCATACAACACACAATCCCAGAGGGGCCGAGGGCCTGCCGGAGCATCTCCATCTCCATGGACATCCTGATGGTGGCCACAGGGGGAGCCTGCTCAGAAGGGGCACAAGGTGGACCAACAGAGCTGGGCCCCCCACCTGTCCCCTCTGTTGACAGGTGGCCCCTCTTGGCCTGCCTACACCTCACCCACAGACAGAAGGCATCTGTCATGGGCTGTGCCTGCTCCAGCTGATAGTCCAGAGTCTGAGCACCAACACGAAGCCAGGGGGAGTTCAAGATTCAAAAGCCAAGTCCAATCTGTAGTCAGAGCATGAGGTAAATGCCTGTGGTGTGTTCAGGTCAAGTCCAAAAGCCAGGTCAAGTCCAGTCCAAGGTCAGTTACAGATAGTGTCAGGTCTAGGAGTAGGCACGAGCACAATACAAGAGACACAGAGTGGTTGCAGGTAGGTAACACTTTGCTTCCATGCCTGGCAGTTTCTCCAGCCAGTCTTTTATAGCCAGGCATGGTTTGCAGCCAGTCACTGGGGCTCCACCCTGACTTTACTCATCACCACTCTCCAGCAGCTGGTGTCAGCTCAGGAGTTGAGCACTGCACCATCTCTCCTACAATTCCAATATCTGTTGTTGTCTGCAGTGCTCTTTGGGTGTGGGTGAACCTGAGGGGGTGGAAGCCCCTGGCTGGGCTTTACCTATGGCATTGGATGTCCCTGGCTGACCTTCCCCTGTGGTATTGGGGCCGGAGGGTGTTGGTGCCTGTGAATGCTGTTTAACCAGCAGCTGTTGTTTCCGATCCCTGGCTTCTGCTGAGTCAGGGCTGGGGCTGGCTACATGGAGCTCCTCTTCTCCTGAGGAGTCCTGGCTGGTTACACGATGTTCCTGTCCTCCAGTGGAGTTCTCACTCTCATTGAGTCCAGATTGGGCCATGATAGCATCTCTGGTGCTTGTGAGGTTCCTGTTCCACTTGATGAAAGTGCCCTTAATGCACAGGTCACACGTGGTCACCAACAACTCCTTCCTGGTGAGAGGCTTTAGCCAAAAAACCTGCCAACAGCCCCCCAACAAGAACATCAAAACAACAGCCCCCCAACAAGAACAAGAACTGCTAGCCCACAGCAGTACACCCAAAAGACAACTCACAAAAAAAACTGAAAAAGAAACAGGACCAATCAGCAAAGCAAGCAAAGTAAATGGCAACCCCCCCCCCAACACACAGGCCCAGAAACAACCCAAAGAGAAAGAGAACCTAAAAAGCACAGATACCAAAAAACACGTTTTCAACCAAATTCACACACTTTAGACAAGCACAGACAAATAAAGACCCAGAAAGCCCCTCTCCAAACAACCCAGTGACACAGAAAACTTAAAAATTCACACACACTGTAGCCACGCAAAAGCACTCCCCCAGCAAGCCAAGCAACCCCCCCCCCCCCAAATGCCCCAGCCAGCAGCCACTAAAACCAAAGGCACACACACTCATTCAAGGCAGCAAGAAACAAACTCAATCAGGAAAAAAATTAAAGAATAATTAAAATTAAAGCTTAAAAAAAATTCCTTCCCTTCCCCCCCCCACCAACACAACCAACCAACCAGTCTCCAGCTGCAGCTCCAGTCAGGTCCAGAAGCACAGGTCCAGCGGTGAGTCACCAGTCCATGCAGACAGTCAGTCCAGATGAGTCCAAAAGGCCAGCCAAGTCCCAGACTACCACAGGGACAGAAAATCCAGCAGGAAGTCTCAGTGTCTCACTAGGCCAGGGGAAAATGGAAGCTGACCAAAGGCCAAGCCTCCAATTTAAATCCCTGCAGCATTTCAAAAAGGCACTCTCCTTCCAGAGAATCCCGATTAGCTGAAAGGAGAGAAGCTGCAGGGATTGGACACTCCTAACTCCCCCTCCCTTCCGTGATCCCCCTCTCCTCCCCCTTGTACTCTGTCACCCCTCCTTGTCCTTCCCATCAAGTAAAAAGAGGCGGGAATCTCTGAAAGCAGCACTTTTCTTGCTGTTTGCAACAGCAAACAGGGGGAAGGAGGAGGTAGTGAGTCACTCACTCCTCCTCCCACTCCTCTCTGGTTAGAAAAAAAGGTGGGAAGCTTGAAATCAGAAGTACTGCAAAGCACTTCCGAAGCTTTCCGAAGTGATCCAAATCGCTTCAGAAAGCTTTGCTTCGGGATTTCCCGAATTCAGAAATCCCAAATCTTTCCGAATACGGTCGTATTCGGGTACTTAACCTGAATCGAACACTCCTAATGTCATCCTCAGAGTGTATTGACTTGATTATAACTTGTTCTCTACTAGTTCATCTCTCAGTGGTGACCCTATATTAGCTTGCACAGGTACATGGAAAATGCAGGTAAAGGGATCAGGGGGCAACACTACTATGAATATAAGCATGAATATGAAAAGCCGTTGCAAAATTATAAACCATCCATGAGCAAAAAGCATTCTCCTGTGGAAGCAAAGCTCTTGAGGCCCCTCCAATTGTACCTCTGGAATATATTTATCAGTGTTAAAAGGTGTAATAATCTGTGTGAAAAGAAAATGGTATCTGAGGTTTGGTCTCTATGGTAAAATAATAGATCCACTATTGCTGGCAGAATCATTTAGGATAGGAGTTATAGTCTGAATATGAAGCAATGTCATTCAGAAAAGGCTTGTGATGATTACCAGCAATCCCCTTAAAATTTTGCACTGCAGAGAAAAAGACTATGTCTGCCCGAATCAAAGGAAAGCTGAACTTAAAAACTTGTGATACCCAAACTAGCAAAGCCAGATGGAAGCAACAGGCCACCATCGCAATTGTTCCGCAGCTCTGGTCTGTAAAGGCACAGATGACATAGTAAGTGCACCAGAGTCCATAGCAACCCTGACAAAATCCACCAATCAGATAATGGCAGCTAATGACAGCCCCATGAATGGCACACATAGGCATAGCCAATCACCAGCTGTTGATCTGGCCACTGCCCCTTAACACCACTCCTACCCCACCCAGAAAACCAGCAGAGAGGGATGGAAGACCCAGAAATTGCAAAACCTCAATGGAGTCATGGGCTCTGGGCAGCCCACTCCCCAGCCTATAGTGGAAGGGCACTCATGTGGCAGACAAGATACCCATCCTTTTCCTAGCAGAGGTACTTTTGCTGCCTGCATGCATCTATCCCCACTTCAAAATGTACACTCCTATCCCCTGGAAAAAGTAAAAATGGAAAGACAAGGGAAAACAGAAACCAGGTGCAAACACCTTAGAATCATAGAGTTGGAAAGGGTCTTACAGACTACCTAGTCCATCCCTCTGCCCAGTGCAAAAGCAGCCTAAAGCATCCCTAACAAGTATTCATCCAGCTGCTACTTGAAGACAGCCAATGAGGGGGAACCCACCACATCCCTTGGCAGCTGATTCCACTGCTGGGTTAATCTTAACATGAAAAAGTTTTTCCTAACATCCAGACAGTTATTTCCCTCATGTAGTTTAAACCTATTATTGCGAGTCCTATCCTCTCTTGCCAACAGGAACAGCTCTCCTCCCCCACTAAATGACAGCCTTTTAAATACTTAGAGAGCCATCATGTCTCCCCTCAACCTCCTCCAAACTGAACAGTCTCCTCAGCCTGAACTCTGTCCCAGGAAAGATGCTGGAGCAGATATTAAAGGCATCAGTTTACAAGCTTCTGACAGACAATATGGAGAGATGGAAGACCCAAACATATTCTTCCCTGTCTTTGACCCGTGAAGTCCATCTGGCCATCTTCAAGAAAACATAGTCCATGGTCCAAGAATCCAAACTGCGCCTGCCAGCACCATAAACACAGCCAGTGGTTCTCCTCCATAATCTTCTGTCCCCATTGCATTCCTTTTCCTCTGACAGGCAGGATCAAAGAGAATACCACCTGTGCCCCCATTCCTTTCAGTTGTCTTCTGAGGACTTCATAGTTATCTCTAATGTTCTCAGTGGTGTTCACAGCCACATCATTTGTTCCCACGTGAACTATCACAAATGAGTAATCTGTAGGTTTGATTAGCTTGGCCATCTGATCTGTGATATCCTTAATCTTCACTCCTGGCAAGCAAGACACCTCTCGGGCCACGGGGTCAGGCCTGGACACATGATGTTTCATAGCCTCAACAGAGACTCACCAATGACCAAGCCTTTCCTTTTCCTTCTAATGTTATTTGTTCGTATCTCCATGGCGTCCCTACTTGTTCTTTCATGACCTTGTTGTACATTCTGTCACATCAGCAAGGGTCTGAAATCGATTTCTCACCTCCAGTAGCAGTGAGTGCCAACTTGCTCTGAGCCTTCTAGCTCATGCCGTCGATCTCTGAGGAGGTTCGTTAGGAAAATATTCTATTTTATTGTCCATTCCACTACTCTCCCCATCCCTTGGCAGGGCCTAAAGACTCTTGTCGATAAAATCCTTCCCTTCATTGATCTCCTGAAGGGTACCTAACCATTCCTCTAGGCTTCTTCTTCTAGTAATATTACCATCTTGCACTTATGACAAATGAAGCCCTTCTTGTCTTCAGGGAAGAAAACAAACATGGCACCTGGAAATGGCCCTTCAGTAGTCATTTTCTTCCAGAAAAAGGTCTGTTTATAGCTTCTGTACACAATAGCTTTTCTTCCTAGAATCTGCTTTCTGTGAAGAAACCTGGCCCAAAAAACCTGATCTAATGTCTCCTGAGAACAAAAGTAGTAACACAACAGCAGAAATATATATAAAAGAATGTAGCGGGGGGGGGGGGAACCTTACAGAGTCCCCAGGCTCACACTCTGGCAAGGAGGAAGCCTTTATGTTTCAAAGGCTCACAGCCCCTGCTTCACAATAGTATCACTCCCAGGCAGACAGGCTCTCCTCAGTTAGCTACATTACACACAGAGAGAAACATGGAGAAAACTTCTCCCTTTGCAAGCTAAACTCACCAATTCACTCTCAGGTCAAAAGCACCAACTCCCTCTCAACCCATGTGCATGCTCACATGCACACACACACACAAAGAGTCAATTATACCCTGGCAGCTTAGGAAAGGCAAAGAAAAACACCTCTCCAGCAGCCCACTCCTGTGCTCCTTCTCCCAGCCCAGCTGACCACCATCCTAACCACTGGACCAAGAGGGGAGGTTCCAAGGGGGGCATGCCAGAAGGCATTAGGCACCCCACTAAAGCCCTGATGTCACCACCAGCCACATAGGCAAGGCAGAGAATATTGCATAGGTAGGCATGAACCATTGGAAAGGCATTGGGATAGCATAGCTATCCCTGCATGGGGAGAGACCAGAGGCAGGCAAAACCCCTAGAACTGGTGTTTTTCTCCCACAAACTGCAAAATGGCTGTCCCAGAGATCCATCATTTTGGTTGGGACACTGCTCCAAAACCTGCTTTCCACTGTACTTAGGGCAGCAGCTCCTTTGCATCCATCATAGATTCCCTGCCGCTGCACCACCAAGCAGTGCTGTGAAAGAGTATGGGACTCACCCACTCCCAGATTGGGATCCCAGGTCCCCCGATTGGGGTGGGGGATCCTCCACTCCCACCCTCTTCCCTCTGCCACCACTCACCTGACTGGCAGAGGGGAAAGGAGGAGGGAACTGGCCTCCCAGGCTCTGGGAAGTGACATCATTCTGCCATCTGAGAGTGCTCCTATGCTTCACAGTGAGCCGCTTTGGGCCCCAAATGGGCTGAAATGGGTTCATTTGTGGCCCAAATCGGCCCACTGTGAAGCATGTGCATGCTCCCGGGCCTGCACTATGATGTCACTTCCCAAAAGTGACATCATCATGCTGCCACCCTCCCCCCAGAAGCACATGCGCAAGGAGCAATGAAAAGGTGAGTGCTGAGTCCACCCCCTCTTGCCAGGAGGGTAAGGGGACCTGGCAACCCTATCCCCAGAGCAGCCATACACCACCCACCACCCACTAACTAAGGATGGGAACACCCCATCCTTGCTGCTCTCTGCAGGCAGCAGAGTTGGGGAGAGGGAATCTAAGTATGGGGTCAGCCTTCAAGGTGCCACTGGAACTCTGCTATGTCTGGCCGCTGAACAAAACAGAAAGACCAACAACCCAGTATGGCACCTGTGCATTTGCAAGCTGCTCCCAGGTACAATTGGGGGGGGGGACTGAATCATCCTTAACACAGCATGCATCTGACTGAGGCAGACTTCCAGGACAAGGCAGGATGTTCCCAAGGCAGGCTGGAACCAGTAGCTAGACAGAGTGGCAGGGACTGCAAAGGTCATGCTCCCAGGTCTTCCTGTTGAATCACCACTTCCAAAGAAGTGAAACAGAGACACGGACTGCAATGGCAAATAGCACAGACACCATGAAAGCTACAACAATGCCTGTGGTGCCCCTGCAGGGTCTACAGCCTCACCCCCATGGGGGGCCCATTTGTCAGGAGACTCTCCTGGGTGCATGCTGTTGCCATCCAAATGATCCCACCCCATGATGAAGTGCTCTGCTACTATACCTGATCAACTCAGTGCTGCTGCTGCTGCCATTGCTGATGCTTAGGGCTCAGATCCTGCAAGGCAATGGCTGCCAGGGTTGTTTGGCTACCTGATTCACACAGCACACTAGGGCAGCTGCCGGGCACCCCAGACCTCGGTTGTGCCCTGTCCCCCACCTGAGGGGAGTCTTCCTGGCAAAGGAGTGTTCTAACAGCCCAGTGTTCTAACAGCCCAGTGTTCTAACAGCAAGCATCTCTGCCCATCCCCACCCCCAATCATAGGTCACTTTCCCAGGGCCATGTCCCCAGAGTATGTTCCAGAGCAGGACATGGGCCAGGGTACCAGTAGGGGCTTTGCTGGGCTTCACTGTGGGAGCCTGAATTGTGGGAGCAGTGCCCAGGCTCATGCAAGGGGAACTGGGAAGGCAGACATGGACTTCAGGTATGGGACAGCTGTATTCTTACCCCTGCATACCTGTTAGTGTATGGTCACCCCTTCAAATTGAGCCTCCAGAGATGAGGCACCTGTTAGGATTCTGAAATGAGACCCCTTAGCCGCACAATATGGACTTTGTTCTCCCTCTTAGGTGTTATTTCTAAGTGCTCCCACAGTGGTGCTAAGTGCCCACTCTGTATCTTTCTCACCATTACTGTGCATGCTGTATGTCTGCACAGTAAGAAGCTCTGCAATAGAATTCCATGCCACACACCCTATCTAATGACTTATCGGGCACCCTGTCTGGGGTTTCAATAGTGCCAGGGGGAGCTGTGATTGGGGGCTGGATGTGTGGGTGTTTGTCCGCTGCTGTTGATTGGTTGCAGCTGTTATCAGCATCCTGTGCTCATCCAAGGCTTTTAGAAGGGGTCACACCTGTGTGGGGGCACTTAGTCTTTTCTGCTGTACATGTGCCTATGGGCTACACCATCTTTTTGGTGACATATTCCACTGCTGTTTAGGGCATTCACAGGCTGGAATGGCTCAGGAAGCTAACTCCCACAATGCCCCCTGGCCTGCGCTGGTCCATGCCAGCACAGGGATTTATGCTGGTGGCCTGGCAGTGGGTGGCCCCAGTGTTGCATGCTGATGCTGGGGCACTGCACCAGCGCACCTTCAATTTACACCCACATATCTCTAAAGTATGCCTGTGAAGTGGTGAGTTGGCTCTGTGAGTGTTTGCAAACCACCACCACTCAAGATCGTGCTATAAGTCAATTGATTGCTTCACTATACATAATAGTGTGTGTGCTTAACAGAGGCTTAAAACATGTACTCCAGTGTCTGTAATAAGGGCCGTTTCCACACGGCTTACCTTGTTCTGGAAAACAGCAAAATCTCACGCCAAACCGCACGAGGAGACGCTGTTATCGTGCAAGAAGACGCGATAACAGCATCTTCTCATGAGATTTTGGGCGAGATTTCGCTGTTTTCCAGAACAAGCTGTGTGGAAACGGCAAAGGTCAGACCTTTCAATTCCCATGGCCATATGTGTGAGAATACTACTGTATGTAGCAGACAGATATATCTAGGGTCAGAATGCAGAGTTATGCTACAGTGACCTATTGAGAGAGTGTTTGTTTAAATGCTTAAAAAAATAAACCCAGCAGACAACATGCTGGCTTCTCCATCAAAGGAGGAGATTGTTCTCATTACTTAGCCAGTCTCCTCAGCATCTTCTTACTCGGCATCTTATACTGGAAGAGTGGGGAAAAGATGCTACAGTCATTTGACAGAAGTTAATTAATTTTTGCTTCTTTACACGGTGACATGTTTGAGTTATCAATGGGGTAATAAGGATAACCTGCAATTCTCCAACAGGGGGGGCAACTCCCCTTTGAGACAACATTACTCCCAGTTCTTTGCTAAGCACAGCTTTGTCTGCCAAAATATTGTCTTTAATTAAATACAGGGGGCTCTCTGCACAGCTGGTGAAGGGGAAGATATCTGCTCTTCTTAGAGCTCTTACAAGAGCATTTCCTGCATCTTCTATTCCTGGTGAAAGAGGGGCATATATTTGCTGGCTCCTAGAACAAAGCAGAGATAAACCATCTGTTACTAGAAAGACGAGAAGTAGCAAGGATGGCCAGCCAATGGCTCCACCATAACCAGAACACAATATTTTCACAGTCTCCTCCTCCCAAATGTATTTTCCCTCTCCATGTTTAATCTCTAGCATTTTGTGTTTCAAACCTGCATCAATTCATTGGCTAACGTTGTGTGCATATGTTAATTCAGAATGGTGAATACATACTCTCCAATATTTCACAGATGGAAATAGGGCCACTTTTCTGCATGAGTGGGTGGAGCTTGGGGCAGAGTCTAACACCCAGGCAGCATGGTCTAGTGAACAATGAACATTATCCAGACTCAGAAGCAGGAAATAGAAGTGAAGGCAGAACAGATGGCTGTAGATGACAAAAAAAAATGGACAAAACCATAGCCAAACACTTGAATCTGGCAGTAGGAGGGTAAGTGAATAGAGACAAGGAAAGAAGAACATGAAATCGATTACACTCTCATTGTGGGCGCCACAACATCCCTAGGCAGTTTGTCAGCGGCATATTTGGGAGAGTAAGTAACAAAGGAGCTCAGCTTTAAAATTCCCCTTGCACTATTCTGGGATCTATTCCCAGGGAGCTGTTATCACCTCTTTTAATATGTCTCTCTCCCAGTTCCTTTGCTTACAAAATAGAGCTTTGTTGGGGGGAGGGGGGCAGAATGCAGTATATGCCAGTAGACATGATGATAACTTCTGGCTTTAGTAACAGAAGTGAAGCGAAATTAGCAGCTGCCATATGCAGCACTAGGTTTTTCCTACCAGAAGACCCAAAGTACTATGCTATGGCAGCAAACATATATGAGTAATAAAAAAAAGTCAAGTTCATTGGTCCTGAGCAGTTTTAGTATTGAGATTGGTTGGTTCAGGCTTCTAAGCCAAGCAGATAGGGATATCATTATTACTTGTCATTTCTAAGTGCCAGAAATAAGAAGTTCCCCTGCTGGAATTGCAAGCAAATGAAAGGGACAAAACATCCCTGAATAGATGTCTAGAGCACTGGAACCTGGGAGTCTGTTTCAGGCTATAGTATTTTTCTATTTAAGATGCAGGGACGGGCTCAGAATAGACCCTGAAAACTCAAAATAGTACTATTCCCATGCTTTGATAGAAGCCTGCAGCAGTTCCTGCTGCCATGGCTGCTGTCTGATTGCCACCCACAAGCATATTTGCGATGGATAATGCGCATCAGAGAACAAAATAAAAGCATATGAAAAACAGCAAATGTTGGTCCAGGGGGAGCAGGGCACAGCAGGCAGCTCTGAAGTCCAGAATCTTTAGAAGCAGTTGCAGAGATGCAAATGGTCAAAAAGCTGTGTTTGTACACCCTTTTCCCCACTGCAAGACCTAGTATAGGCAGCTAAACCCAAGCAAACACTAGACATACATAGGAACCAGAGACTGAAGCCATGGAATCAACACGTGCTTCTTTTAACACTGTGTTTCCCTGAAGTACAGTGATACTACCAAGACTGCAGTCTCTTACTGGCAGTTTTTGCAATGGACTAGACCGGAGGATACTGTGGACCTCATGCTTGTGTCTGTGGGATTCTTGAAATCATTGTGTTAGCATTGTCTGGAGAAGTGGGGCAGCAGGGAGAGCTGCAGGTATACCCATGGTACTGGGGAGCACTGGGGATAAGAAAGCAGCCATTTTCACATGCCCAAAGCCTCTGGAAGATCGCACAAAACACATGGCACGAAGCGTCTTCCTAGTGTGATTTCACGGCAGGATCCCATTTAATGACACGATTTCTGACATGCCGGGATCATGCCAGGAAATTGCACTAGGAGGATGCTTTGTGCCATGAGTTTCACGCAATCTTTCGGAGGCTTACGGGTGTGTGTGAAAACAGTCAACATCAGCACAGCTCCCACCAGCACCACAAGCAACAAGGGTTTAGATTGTCCTTAGTCCATCATATTCTACAAGCATCTTTGTCAGGTACTATCAGAATGCACCATCTGGAGAGAGAGAGAGAGAGAGAGACGGTTCGTCTTTACTCCTCCGTTCCTGCCCCTTTCCTCTCTCTTCTCATTATCCTTTCATGTCTGTTTAACAGCATCCTTTTTAAAGCTTTCATTCTAAACGTGTTTAGTACTGAAATGGATAAAGTGCCCTCTTTCCCATGACCCCTGTTAGAGTCGTGAATAAAAACAAATTACACTAAATTATAGAGGTGTTGCTGGATATTACCAGAGGAATGACGAAAATATGATGACAGTTAATAGAGTGTATTTTAAAAGAGCCCAGGCAACTGTTGTGTACTACGAGATTCTGGAGAAGGCAGCAGTAAACAGAGAGAAGTGGCATTAGAGAGCTTCGGGGCCTTTTCATTCAAAAGGCCCTGCAGTGGCATCCTATTAAGCTGGTCAGGGACAAGCATCATCTGGAGTGCAGTAGCACCCTGGGGGATCATAGATGCTGCCAAATACTACACATGGGCTGGAAATGCCCCTACTAGGTTTATTTTTCAGTTGGCCATGAAAAGAGTTTATAGAATTCCATATAATTAACAGGAAAAGTCATCGATCTGCTTATTCCAGTGATGGCATTGCTGACTAGTTCTCATTGAGGTGATAAACTTCTGCCCATCCTATTCTACTTAAGAGTGCAACTGGGGGTTCACATAAATGAATGCTTGATCATACTTAGACAAAATATGTTACACATGGAAACTTAGTACATCAAGGAGAAGGCTAGGCTACAGCCTTTCTCCCTGACTTCTACTTTACTATGTGATGGGAACTTTATGTACATTTAACCATACCCCTACTTGGAAACCCTGACACAATTGGTATAGCTCAGACAATAGTTAACCATCTCTCTGAGAATGGATTCTAAAAGAAAACTTGTTCATTATGAATACTGTGCTCCTTTCTCCCCTCTTATCTGCCTCAGCCTTGTTCTGTGAATGACTAGGGGCCAGTTACTGATTTCACAAGGGGCAGGATGATGGAAAATAATCCAGCATTCTCCAGCTTTGAATAAGGTCACCAACATCAATGTTGGGCCTGGAGCTCTCTTGGAATTACAACTGATCTCCAGACTACAGAGATCTACTCCCCTGTGGAAAATTACAGGTTTGGAGGGTGGACTCTATGGTATACCATAGGAGAAACAGTAGTCTTAGAGTGGCTAAAGAGGGTGGACCCTCTAGGAATTCTACTTCTCCATAGGAAAAGACTCTATAATATACCATAGAGACAAGGATAAACTGCTTGTCACTTATAAAGACAATAAAGCTTAGAGGCCCACTGGGGGCTGTTGCTGACTGGCATCTTCCACTTAAAAGTCACATTATCTCCTTAATACTAACAAAAACCTGGACATTATTTTAAGAGCTATTTTCAGGCATTTTGTTTGCCGTGACTGACTTTCTCATTGAGACATACACACACACACCCCTAAGATTTGGAGCATCCCTGGGAATCTTGAGTATATAATTTGAAAACCACTATCCTTGGTCATAGCAATTTAAATATACTTCAAGAGACCCTGGTGGAATCCCAGTTCTCTTCAAGATACAACAGAGAGAATGGATTGCCCAACACATCTTCACAGAATATTTATCAGCCAAGTGAAGAAAAAACACCATTAATATTTGACCAAAAAAGACATTTATATAAAAAGCTCAGATACTGGTCTCAGAATTTCTATTCAGTACTTGTCATGTATAAGTTGTTTTAACATTTCTTGCAAACTGCTCATGCCCTGACCTGCCTAGCACAGCCTAGCTTGATCTTGCCAGCTCTAAGAAGCTACACAGCATCAGCCCTGGTAAGTACTTGGATGGGAGACGCAGGCAGTGGCAAACCATCTGTGAATTTCTTCTGCCTTGAAAACCCTAGGAATGGGGGTTGCCATAAGTCAGCAGTGACTTAACAGCAAAAAATCCCTCCAATGCCCAAATCACTTGCACCAGCCCTAGCTGGATTCAATTAATGTTTCTTTACATCACTAATTTGATACTGTTTTGTACAGGGAAAGCACCAGTAGCCTTGCATCACCTAGAATCTAGTTGCTTAATTCCATCTCTGTCATCACGCTGACAGTACCATTACTCCTAATTCCTCACTGATGCACAATTCTTTTTCTCCATAGCATGAGAAGTCCTATCATTATTAAGCAGTCTCTGGAACCACTTCACCAATTCACCCTGACCCTGCAGCCATATCTGAAACTGACATATAATGATATCTTTATATTGTCGAAGGCTTTCACTGCCGGAGAACGATGGTTGTTGTGGATTTTCCGGGCTGTATAGAAGTGGTCTTGGCATTGTAGTTCCTGTAGGAGTCAACAGGAGAGTGGCAAGTTCTTTAGCTCCCCTTGCTCCATTGTCTGATGGTAAAAGACTTCCTTTCCCAGGGTGCCTGTGAGAGTACAGTTGAAATTTTGCCCTTTCCCTGGGCATGAATCAAGAAAATGCGACAAACTACAATTTGTGGTTTTCACGAACCAAGTTTCCACGAACCAAGGACTCCTGTCAGTTTTCATGAACCAAGAACCCCAAATTTCAATGAACTTGCCCCAGTTCGCAAGCTGGTTTGTGGGTCGTGGTTCATGGGATTTAAATGCCCCTTTCCATGCTGTTGTGAAGTGGCACAGAAAGGGGCATTTCACCCTGGCTGGCTTGGATGAGCTGCTTGTCAGGGATCTCCCCGCCAAGCAGCTGATCCAGGGTTTAAATGCCCCTTTCCCTGCAGCTGCAAAGCAGCAGGGAAAAGCGCATTTAAACCGCTGCCAGCTTGAATCAGCTGCTTGGCAGGGAGATCCCTGACAAGCAGCTGATCCAGGGGTTTAAATGCCCCTTTCCCTGCCACTTTGCACTTTGGGAATCCCCTCCTCCCCTCCTATTGGGTCTAGTAAGTGGTGGGGCTGTAAGTTTAAATGCCTTTTCTGTGTATTTGAGTGAAATGCCCCTTTCTGTGCCACTGCAAAGCAGCAGGGAAAGGCGCATTTGAACCCCTGCCAGCTTGGATCAGCTGCTTGGCAGGGAGATCCCCGACAAGCAGCTGATCCAGGAGTTTAAATGCCCCTTTCCCTGCCACTTTGCAGTGGCACAGAAAGGGGCATTTCACTGGAGCACACAGAAAAGGCGTTTAAACTTACAGCCCCGCCACTTACTTGACCCCGTAGGAGGGGAGGAGGGGATTCCCCTCATCCCCCTTCCATCTAGTGAGGGGGAGGAGGGGATTCTCTCCCCCTCATCAGGGACAATTTAAACTCTGCTGGCTTTGATCAGCTGCTTGGTGGGGAAGTCCCCACCAAGCAGCTGATCCGGGGGGGGGTTTAAATGTCCCCTTGTGTGCCACCACGAAAGGCAAGGTAAAGGGCATTTCACCCCTGCCAGCTTGGTTTAACACGAACCAAATGAACTGGCAGAGCTGTTCATGGAAGTTGGTGAAAATGGGGCTTCCACAAACTGCAGGTTCACAAACCATGAACTGGCCGGTTTGTGACGAACTTTAGTTCGTTTTGCGGTTCGTGCCCATCTCTATTTATAAGATCATCTGGTTGTTAAAAACAGAGAGGGGGAAAGGTGGATGTCCTTTTGTACACTAATGTCAGGTGGACACCTAATGCTTGTTCGTAGCTAATGTTCTTACAAAGGATGCTGGACCAGCTAGACCTTGATCTTATCATGCAAAGCAATTATGTTCTTAAGTAAGTGTGCAAATTCTGGATCACTTAACTCACGCACACGCACACACACACCCATATGTTAATCAACAATTTTTTATCAAGTCAGTCTAGTATTTTTGTTGAAAGCATCTGGAAACTCTAGTTAGGTTTCAAAGACTCTTTGCAAAGGAAAGGTAAGTTGAATGCCAAAACAAAACAAAACAAAAATGAAACACAGTAGGTAGAATCAATACATTTCCCATTTTGTCATATTATCCAACAGTGTTTAGATTCAGTATGTGGAGTCCTTTTGGAACAATTTATCAGAGGTCAGGCTACAAGTTGTATAAACTTCTTTCCGGGAAACTACACCTTAAATTGACTAGAGGGAATTTCAGAGCTGACAAAGCAGAAACATGTCTGCATCTAATAAGCCTAAGAATATCCTTGAGGCCTTTGTCTTTGGGAGTTACATTATATTGGATCATTTTTAACATAGAAGTCCTACCCACATGACAAAGAAGTTTACTTCATGCTCTTCGTGTGGCCTCACAGACCCAGCAAGATCCCATAGTCTTAAGTCTTTATAGCCTTTAGGAAGATGCTAAGGGAACGCAAAGGCAAACAATGCCTCTGGACACCAGTTTTAGCCCTGAGGCTTAGTTCTGAAATTTTCAGGAGCTTCTCTACACTAGAGTCTTGGGGGGGAAGGATATGTTGTTTCAAACCAGATGTGATTATTCCTCATGAGCACCTATAATGTTGGGCTGTGAAGACTCTTCTTTTAAGCAGTAAGGAGCTAGATGGACACTTCCAAAAGATAACAATTTAATGCAGTCTATATTGATTAATATTTACCCTCTAAAAATGACATGTATTTTAAGCATAATAACGTTAGGCAACTTGGGGGTAGGGACTTGAAATATAAGACGCTTGTTCTCTAAGTCACTAGAGACATGAAGTTATCTGAAAAAATCCTATGGTACAATCTATCGGTCCTTACTCATTCCTGATCCTGACAGTCAAAAATATTTTATTACTTTATTTATAATAATTACTTTATTTGTAGACCTCCTTTCAACTAAAAAGAAGTCCCCAAGGTAGTTTACAGCACAGTAAAAAAAACAGTAAAATACAATAAAGATTTAGTTAAAACATACAATTGCTGACCTTCACAGTTCTGAATGTTTCAGACTCTAGCAAAATCTGTTAATAAATACAGTAAACTAAAACAAAACAAAAGCTGGGCCAATCAATGGATAATTCCATTTGTTCATTTTTTCCTCTAGATTCAAAGAGCGGTAAAGGGACTCTACTTTTTTCCTTCCCTCCTAATCTTTTTTCCTCCACTCACTGTTGCTGGAAGCAGCTTCTGTAACAGTGGCAGCAACTGTGGTTCTGGGTTTGTGGCAGTCGCAGCTAGCCAGTGTGATGCAGTGGCTAGAGTGTTGGGCTGTTTTCACACATCTTTACATTGCGCGAAACTCATGGAATGAGGGTGTCTTCATGGCGCGATTTCTGACGTCACACTGTCATGATTCCATTTTTGTGATGCGATGACATCAGAAATCGCGCCATGAAGATGCCCTCCTCCCATGAGTTTTGTGCAATGTACAGACGTGTGAAAGTGGCCTTGGACTAGGATCTGGGCAACCCAGGTTCAATTCCCCACTCTGCCATGGAAGCTTGCTTGGGCTAGTCACAAACTCTCAGCCTCACCTACTTGTTGTGAGCAAAAAACAAAGGAGAGGAGAATGAGGTAAGCCGCTTTGGGTCCCCATTGGGAGGTAAGATTAGGTATAAATGAAGTAAAATACAACAAGCAATCAACTAAGTAGCCACATATAGGCAAGTAGGCATAGAATTTATATCCCGCCTGTTCCCCTGTTCTTTGGTACAAACAAAGAAATGTATTCTCCAGAGTTCTTGACATTAGGATTTCAGAAATAGTGTACAGGGAGGTGGGGAGAGAGTGAGAAACTTTTTCTTCCTGACAAGCCAATCACCACTGCTACCACTACCATTGAATGCTACCACAGCAATATGCGTCCACCACCTGCAGTAATGGGGCGGAGAAAGAGGAGAAAGAAGAGGAAGCAGATTTTCCCATTAAAATCCATGGAGGGGGGATAATAAAAATAACAACAATGAATAATAAAAACAAACATGAGCATTAATGAATTATCAATAAACATTATGGTTTTGAAAAAACAAATACCCAGTGTGAAGAATGAACATGGCACTCCCTAAAATTGTTCTAACAGATCACTACTTTGAAGTTTGATTTGTCATAGTCTGAGTGTATGTGCAAACAAAATAGTGACAATTGTTTGCTTGTATCATGCTTGAGCCGGGTAGATAACTACTTTCCAGAATATGCGTACAGATGAGGACTTGAAAGGTTAAAATCAGTACCTTGATTAAAATCAGTACTTTGAATTGTACAACGAGAAGACAATAGGAAACCAGTGTAGGCAAGGGGACACTGCAGTGCTGGCATGTGCTTCAGCTACCCATAATGCTGAGAAAAGGGGCCAAAAAGTTCTGCATCAGATGAAGCTTCTAAATACTGATCAAGATATTTTTAGTTTGCATAGTCTGGCTTCAGGCCCAAACTGCATGTTGCCTGCCAACAGGCCTTCTAGAGAAGGAAATGTGGTAAGGGCACTTTTCTGTCCCAAGTGATATACTGTTGTTTTTCCTCAGGGCATATTAAACACACGTTTTCCTTCTCTCCCTTTCTTTCTTTTTTTTAAAGAAATATTTAATAAAAAATACAACATGGTATCAACATTGATAACTGCTCGATATAAGCATAGACAGCTTCAAGAGGGGATTGGATAAACATATGGAGCAGAGGTCCATCCGTGGCTATTAGCCGCAAGGTATAGATGGAACTCTCTGTCTAGGGCAGTGATGCTCTGTATTCTTGGTGTTTGGGGGGAGGGCAATCAGTGGGAGGGCTTCTAGTGTCCCTTCCCCACTGGCAGACCTCCTGAGGACACCTGGTTTTTGGCCACTGTGTGACACAGAGTGTTGGACTGGATGGGCCATTGGCCTGATCCAACATGGCTTCTCTTATGCTCTTATGATACAAATTGACTAACAATAGCAGAATAAACTACATGTACAAGCTACTGACTCTATAGAAACAGCATTAGTAACTAACTAGTAACTAAACTAATTAGTAACTAAACATTTAAAGCTCCCATACGTCAAGAAAACATCAGATCTCGGAAGTGTAGATTTGCTGGATCCACATCTTGTTCAGCAGGATATTCCACCACTGGGAGCCAAAATTCTTGGAAACACTTTTGATATGTCTCCAAATTCAGCATAGTCATACTACTCATAATTCTGATATGATTAAAATGTTCCCACAGGCTGATATGCCACGTAGTGCCGGGCCCTGTTTCTCCTTCCATTTTTTTGCAATTGTGATTCTAGCAATGGCTAGGAGAGTTGTAATCAGTGCAGCTTTTATTTTGGAGCAATTCAGTGGCGGGCAGTACAATAGCAAAACCATTTCAGGTAAGGCCGGCAAATTACATCCCGTAATTTTCTTTATCTCCATTAAAATTTGTCCCCCAAAACGTTGAATAATTAGGCATTGCCACCAGCAATAGATAAAATCACCCACTTGTCTCCACGGTTAGCAGTGCCATTCCCTCCACTCCTGTAGCTGACTTTGCTTGGCTGGTCTGCTTGCCCCTTGGGCTGTCCCAGCTGCACCCCTCTCCGTCCTATGATATAACTAT
This sequence comes from Eublepharis macularius, assembly GCF_028583425.1. NCBI lineage: Eukaryota > Metazoa > Chordata > Lepidosauria > Squamata > Eublepharidae > Eublepharis > Eublepharis macularius. The sequence goes on from NC_072793.1 coordinate 45,579,874, forward strand.
TTGCATAGAATCCTTCCATGAGGTTCCCCCTGCCTTTTCCTAGCTAGTGCCAACAATCTACAGCAACAGCGAGAGCATCCTGTCTATCATATAAAAAGGTATTTGAACATATTTCTTAGGCAATGGTAGAGTGGCATATTTACAGAGTCCTGTAGGAATTATACCTAGACGTCTCTGCTGCTGGTAGAAGGTAACGATTTCTGACAGTTTCCTTCTTTCTTCAGGGAAAGAGATAAGGGGCTGCAACCTGTGGAAATAAAGACAAGCTTATGGGAGGTGGGAGTACACAGATGGCCAGCTTGTACTCCAGATAGACTGTTGTGGTGGAGCCATGTTTTATTCAGAAGGCTTCTGCCAGGCATTGGACTCCTAATGGGAGGGAGCCACAGGGACAGAGACAAATTGTTTCCCAACCCAAAGATGCTGCAGTCGCTGCCATCTCCTGAGGCTTCCTGGTTGCTAGTTCCTCTCCTCCAATCCTTGCTTATGAATTCTCTGAAACAACAAAACATTTAACCACAGGCGCCCCTTGAAGCACATCCGTTGCCAATAGCAAGGTCAGCTGGGCAGCTGTCAGACTCCTAGCCAAATGTCCTACCATTTCTTTTCCCTGTGCAAGACAGTAAATGTAGCAAATCATCTTCTCCATGCTGAAGTACAGTTGGAAGCAGGAGGCTGCACAGTCTGTGCTGAAGGGCTAGGCCAAGCAGCTGGCCTAACTGAGATAAAGATGTACTTGGCTAAAATGGGGGAGGCGAGCTCTACAGGCCCTAAGTTGCTTCATGAATGTATCACACTTATTCCATATATGATTTGGTTGACACTATAATATGAAGTGCACTGAGACATTATCATTAGCATGTTCTTAACCAAAGCTGGTCTGAACATCTTGCACATGATATCTTCGCAGCAGCAGCAGCAGAAATCATTTCATCTTGAAATGTGCTGTTCAGGTATATGCAAGAAAATTAATATGGCTCCAGAAGAAGGTGGGGAAAATAGAAGGGGAAAGAAAAAATAAAAACTTGATCAGGGTGATAAATGCAGCTTTTTCAGGAGAAAAGACAAAAGTGATAAACAAAAACACTTCCTGCCAATGGAAATATGGCTACCAGTCGTGGAGGTTAACAACGCCCATGTGGGGGCTGAAGTTATCCCAGAATTTCAACTGATCTCCAGACTAGAGAGATCAGTCCCTCTGGAGAAAACGGAAATGTCAGAAGGTGGAATGTATGGTATCATACTAAATTACTACTGATTTTATAGTTTTTACAATGAATTTATTGTATTGTATACATGTTGTGAGCTGCCCTGAGCCCATTCGGGGGTGGGGGGAGGAGGTAAAATTAAATAAATAAATAAATAAATAAATGTCACATCCCTGCTGAGCTCCCTCCCATTCCCAAAGTTCCTCATCCTCAGGTACTGCCCCCAAATCTCCAAGAATGTCCCAAGGCAGAGTTGGCAACCCTTGCTACCAGCTTGAGCACATTCTTATTCTTACTACTGCAGAATGGGAGTAATGTGCATGCTCTGTCTAACTCCGGAAAGTAAACAAGCAGCAGCATTCTGCACCATTTGGAATCTCCAAGTTGACTTTGAGGAGAGACCTATGTAAAGTGCATTACAGTAGTCTAGTCTCAATTAGAGGTGGGCACGAACAGGAAAAAAAAGAACACGATGTTCGTTGTCTGTTGCCATCCACGAACAGGGAATCACGAACAACCACGAACATGACCCTCTTCATGAACATGTTCGTGGTTGGCTGTTCGTGGGAGGGAGAGGGGAGACTTGGAAGGGAAGAAAGTTCCCTGCGCCGTTTACAAATGGTGTGGGGAACCTCCTTCCCTTCAAAGTCTCTCTCCTTCCAGCCGGCTGGAGGGAGGGAGGGGAAACTCTGAAGGGAAGAAGATTCCCCATGCCGTTTGCAAACTGTGTGGGGAAACTCCTTCCCTTCAAAGTCTCCCTCCTTCCAGCTGGCTGGAGGGAGGGAAGGGAGACTCTGAAGGGAAGAAGATTCCCCATGCCGTTTGCAAATGGTGTGGGGAACCTCCTTCCTTTCAAAGTCTCCCTCCTTCCAGCCGGCTGGAGGGAAATTTAAACCCCAGCAGGCTGCAATCAGCCCTTGTCAGGGTTTTCCCTGACAAGCGGCTGAGTCGGGTGGGGGGGGGGTGATATGCCCCTGGGCTTAGATTGGGGTTTCCAGGACAACAGTAGTTCAAACAGAGTTCAGGAAGCCCATGCCTACTGTTGCCATGGGGAATTGATTGAAAGGCACCAGACTGTCTGGCTTGACGAATGGCTGATGAACACCACGAACGAACACATGTTCATCAGGAATGCACCCTCATGAACAGCTTGCTCACAAACAGCTGATCGGGCTGTTCATGGCTTTTTTTTTGTTCGTATTGCTGTTCGTGCCCACCTCTAGTCTCAATGTTACCGTGGCATGAATCTAGGTGGTCAGATTAGCCGCATCAAGGTAGGGCTAGTCTGATTTGAGAGAAGACCTTTGCAGCTGCATGTATTTGCATCTTTAGCAGCACTGGATCCAATATAATCCCTAGGATTTCAGTCATTTGACCACAGTTGTCAAGCAGCAACTCAGTACCTCTACTGCATCACCAGGAGATTTAGCTAGCAAGATATAGAGCTGGGTATCATCTGTATATTGATGGCATTCAACTCCAAACCAAGAATGATTGCTCTTAAAGGCTTTACTTCGAGGTTGAATAACATGGGGGATAAGATTGCGCCTTGTGGAACCCTGCAAGATAATTCTCATACTGAAGATAGCTGGTCTCCAATAGCAACCCTTTGAGTCCATCCCATGAGGAACAATTTAAACCAGTCCAAGGCACATACCCTAGATACCAAGGTACCTATTTCAGCCTCCAAGCACCTCAACAGGATCTCATGGTTTACTGTACTGAAGTCTACAGATAGATCCAGGAGCACCAATGAAGCAAGGTTTTATCTATATTCAGATGGAGGTCATCAACAAAAGCCACCAGAGTCATCTCCATCCTATAGCCTGGCCTAAAGCCAGATTCAAAATGGTCTAGAGTTGTCCAAGAAGGACTGGAGCCGGTCAGCTTCTGCTCTCTCACCCACTTTGCCCAGAACGGGCAGATTAGAGACTGGGCAATAATTGCTACGTCATTTTTCTAAGCATTGTTTTTTTAAGTAGTGGGCTTCTTTGAGTGGCCAAGGGAAGATACCCTGAGTTAGCGATTGGTTTATGATAGGCATCAAGGGTTCATTTATGTGGTCTTTACAAGATTTATTTATTTTTATTTTATGTATTTTTACTTTGTTATTGTAATTTTATGTATGTATTCAGTACATTTTAACTCCTCCCTTCCTCCTAAGAGCTCAGGGTGGCCCACCTGGTTTTCTGTCTCCCTTCCTCCATTCTATCACTACAACATCCCTATGGAATAGGTTAGACTGAGAGATAGTGACTGCCCCAAGATCACCCAGTGAGTTTCATGAGGAGTGGAGATTTGAACCTGGGTCTCCCAGGTCCTAGTCTAACAGTAACCTTTATGTAACACTTTTGCTTATCCTGGAAAAATGAGATGTTTATATTGTAACTTGCTGAAAGTTTTATTCAGACTTCCATTTCAAATGGATTTTGAAATATCATTAAAAGTATCAAATTGCCAATCAGTCAGTGGGAGCTAGGGTTGCCAAGTGCATGCCTAGAACCCCCAGGAGACTTGGGGGGGGCAGAGCATGGGGGGAAAGGACATTGTTGACATATCTTCAACTAAACCCTGGAAATGATATCACCAACACGACAATTTTGCCAATCTCTAGTTTAAAATCTTGAGTGCCGGTGACATGACTTCCAGGTTTTCGCAGGAAGTGATGTCAATGTGTCGATGACATCCTCTGCCTTCATTTTCTCCTGCCACTCATTTGTATTCCAGCTGGTAACAGGAGTGCTTCAGTAGGGGTTTGGCCACTGAAAGCAGGCAAATGACCCGCCTAGTGGGAGCACCCATTAGATTTTCTGCCTCAGGCACCAACATTCTTTGGTCTGAAGTGCAGCAAACAGAAAGTACTCTTTAATTGACTAGGCTAAGGCAAAAGATGAGGTTCCTATTCATGTTGCCAATTTCAGCCTAGGAGATTCCTGGATATTTGGGGGTTGGGCCTGTGGAAGAGGTATTTGGTGAGTGATTTCACCAAGAATATATGGTATACCTTATATTCTCTAGTCTGAGAGAATTTTAGGAGAAGACTCCATCTGGAAATTAGCGGCTTTAATTCCTAGCATTTATCCTTCCAGGCCTGGACACTCTAGATGTCCATATTACCCATCACAGGGTCCCTACATTGCACACCCCTGCTATGCACAAAGAGAACTCTGAGGCTTTAGCACACGGAGTCCATGGAAGGTCTCAGAGCTAGGTCCTATCCACACTAAGTTTCTGGCAGTGTTTGCATTTGTGCAACAGATTCATGCTTCCATGTTATTTATTTTTTTAAAAGAAAGGTCAAGGGATATTTGTAGAGAGTTTCCATGTTTATAGACAGCGGTTCATCATGCTGGCATCTTCAAAATAACTATCATTAGGTGAAACTGCTCTCCGCAGCAGACACTGCATCAAATGGCTCTGTGTTATTAACAGGGCCAGAGGCATTCAGGGAGTCAGAGCTCATGCTGCTCAGGGAGGTTTGTTTGCACTGAAACACAGCGTTCAGTTCTAACTGCAAGACCAACTCTCTGTCTGGCTCCCAATTATACAGATGCATACTACTCACAACCTCTACACTACCTTGGATTTTTTAAAAAATGTGTTGGCATGGTATACAGTTTTAAATAGACATAACATTAATACCCTAACCACATATTACCTAGATATTCCCAGCTCAGAGGCTGTAGAAACCCTAGACACAATCTGTGTTAACTGTAACACTTTACCTCCTGGAAATCCCTCCATGGCTACAGGAGGAATTTAAGAAAGCCCAGCTGCATTTCAGACCATAAGTGATTATTCCTCAGGAGAACCTCAATTTCTGGTTTGGGGGGGGGTGTATGAAAAGTAATGTGTTCTTTTGTTGCTATTTATTTATATCATTTATAGTCCACCTTTCTCACTGACACTCAAGGTGAATTACATAGTGTGAGATTAGTACAATCAATATCTACGACATTTCCGCCGTAGGGTATATAAATACAAATTTACAAAGACATAGCATTAGCAAGAATCCAATACGGAGTTGAAGAAATGCTGAACCAGAGCATAAGCAATTCTAGGACTGACATTAGACAACATAGAACTACCCAGTAGGATCATACTTGAAGCACAGGTAGCACTTAGGAACACAAACTTAAAGCAACAAATAGGACATAAGGCAACATAGTGGTGAAGTCTGTGGTCCCTAACTCATTAGTGAAGCATCTGAGACCCCCTCTTTACAATACAGCCCTTCTATCTGAGTAAAAAGCCCTTTTGAATACTTCAGTTTTAAATCATTTGTGGAAAGCCAGGAAAGTGGGGGCTCTCCTGACCTTCTCAGGCAGGCTGTTCCACAGGGTGGGGGCCACCACAGAGAATGCTTTTGTACAGGCAGCTGCAAGAAACCTTGTTCAGATGAACGAACATATGGAGAGAGACTGTCCCATAGGTATGCTGGACCAAGGCTCTGAAGAGCTTTGTAAGTGATAACCAATACTTTGAACTGAGGACAGTAACGGATAGGTAGCCAATGAAGTGACCACAGGATGTGAGTGATATTTATGCTCCTGATTGCTCCTGACAACAGCTGAGCCACAGCATTTTGCACCATTTGGAATCTCCTAAGTAATTTAGATGGGATAGCTATGTATAATGCATTACAATAGTCTTGATGTTACCATAGCATGGATCCAGGTGTCCAGGTCAGCCATGTTGAGGTAGGAAGCCATCTTCCAGGCTAGAGTGAGGTTGTAGAAAGCATTTTTAGCAGCTGCCTTAACTTGCTTTTCTAGTAGTAGCGCTAGATCGAGTATAACCCCTAGTCTCTTAACTGAGTTTGTAAGGGTCAGACAAACTCCGTCAAAAGTGGGAGTACAATGTCCTTCAAGATCTCTGCCTTTCCAAAAAGCATCACATCTATCTTGTCTGGGTTCCACTTCAATTTGTTCGTTTTCAGGCATTTGACCACAGCGGTCAGGCAGTGATCCAAGATTTCTACTACATCTTGTGGGGCCTGGATAGTGACTAAAACATGCCTTTGAATATGAATCTTGCCTCTCCTTCCCCCACTTGAAGTCTCCCCTTTAATGAGATCTAAATTAATGTAGGTTTATACTTATACAAAGTTGTGGTGAAATCTTACCAACAGCTAGAGATGGGCACAAACAGCAATACGAACCAAAAAAAGCCACAAACAGCCCAATCCACTGTTCACGAGCAAGCTGTTCATGAGGCTCCGTTCCCGGCGAACATGTACTCGTTCCAAGCCCTCTTCGTGGCATTCATCAGCCCTTCATAAAGCCAGACAGTCTGGCACCTTTCAATCAGTTCCCCTGGCAACATAGGCATGGACTGTCTGAACTCCTTCTGGCTTTCCTTCTGGCTTGTAACCCCTCAAAGTATCTTCCAGCAGGCAGTCCAGTTTTTGCCACTGTGAGGAGAAAATTACAGGAAAGGAGGAGACCCATGGATCATGCCTTCCCCAGGATGCAATCTCTCTGAAACTTGGGGGGTCTTCAGAGGACAGTGAGGACTATGTCCCCTGCAAATTTGGTGGGTATTGGACATTGGGAAGGTCAGTTTGTAACCCCTCAAAGTAGCTTCCAGCAGACAGTCCAGGTTTTGCTACTGTGAAGAGAAAATGACAGGAAAGGGGGAGACCCTTGGACTCTCCCCAGCTCAAGTTCAGCTAAGCCCCAAGGGGGTCATTCTGGCTCCCACGGACCTCCAACTATGAAGATGTTCGTGAACATGTCATGTTCGTCAATGTTCGTGAATCCCTGTTTGTGGATGGCGACGAACAACAAATATCGTGTTCGGTTTTTTCCTGTTCGTTCCCATCTCTTCCAACAGCCCAATCTGAAATATTGAGTTTAATACGACTTCTTCCTAGTGTGAATGGAATTGTTTACACTGAAAGATACAGCATTAGTTCTAAGTGACACAAGAGAACCAATCTTAGATAGTCATTATATTCCCATCCAGATAACAGAGCACTCTGCCTCACAGATAACCTCATCTTCACAGTGCAGAAGAGCCATTGCCTCTCAAATGATATGTAAGGAAGCATTCTTGTGCTTGGTAATTCCTTGATTCAGACACTGAGCAACTCAAATGACATGTTTTCCCTCCTAAATCAACATTTCCATTTTCTTTTACTCAGCATCTACATGTTACTGCCACTTAAAAAGTGCCGCATGCAAGAAAATAATTTAGGGTCTCAATTGTGAAGAAATAATTTGAAATGTTACCTGCTCATTGTAGTGAGTTATTAGACACTTTGAAAACATAATAACAATCATGTCTGCCATGTCAACCAAGAAAATGTATGTGGAAAGAAACAAAACAAACACATAACTTGGCCAGCTTTATACTTTTCAGGATCTAGCTAATAAAGGTGGAGCAGAAGGAACCTTCCAGGTCCAGTACTTGGTGGTGTCATGATGACCCCCTCTGTCCAGGCCAGTGGCTCAGACCTGGAGGGCTCAGAGGAAGAGCCTGATGACCAGCAGAGGCACTGGCTGACCATGCACCAGCAGCCCCACACTACCAGAGCCAGCAAGCAAGTCCTTGCCGCCTGCCTCAGAGATCACCACTGGGCCCCTGCCAGGCAGGACTTGAATCAGCACGGGAGTTACTCCAGATCACCTCCAACACTGCAGGAAGAGCAGTAGCAAAGGGCCCAGGCAGAGGCGGCACAAAAGAGGTGAAGTGCAAGGCTGACAGTGCAGCACTTCCCTGCAGACTCAGAGCAAAGCACTGAATGTGATGCTTCCTCACAGGATCCTGGCCAGAGCCCAGTGCAGCCTCCTGAGCTCCTAGACCTGCCAGCAGATACAGCTGAGCCAGATTAGCTCTCAGCCTATTTAGGGTGAGACTTGAAAGCGCTGTACTGCTGGATCAACCAGTCCACTAGGTACAAGCTCTGTGTTCCAGCTTTCTCGCCTTAGAGGCCAGCTGGCCAAGTGACCGGCTTGTGAGGAGTCCAGCTGATCAGGCACAAGACAGGCAGCACAGAAAGAGTCTCTAACATCATAGAGGAGTGTGAACTAACAAAAGCAGAGAATGTTGGAAGTCAAGGGAAAAGGAGGAAGAAAGGAGGAGAGGGTGAAGTGGAAAAGAAAGAAAGAAAAATAAAGTTTTGGTTATTTTAAAAAGGATAAAGGTCTTGGGGAAAGCGGGGAGTGAGTTTTAAGCTAGTTATTGCTTATTCAAGTAGACTTGTAAGAAATGGATTTGGGATCATGGAGCAATTCATACTTTTTTTGACAACTGGGTTCTAGTTCAAACAAGGCCCATTGCTAGTAGAGCCATAAAAAACCGGACCTAGATAAAGAGACACACGCATCTGCAGAACTGTGGTTTGCATTTTTTCTAATTCCGGTTTGTAACAAAAACAGCACACTCTAAATAGAAAACAGTTACCATCATCTTTTTAGATGGCTCCAGTTCTTTCCTACAATGTTAAGTAACTCATGGCAAAAGTATGACTTGGTAGGGTTTTTAAGTTCCATTACACTCCTCTTGAGCAATCATAGCCATGCATGGCTGCTACTGAAAAAAAAAGCCTCAGAGACAAGAGAACTTCACTTATATTCAGTTTTATATTCAGTATGATGGTGTGTGTGTGTGTCTGTGTTATGTGCTATCAAGTCACTTCTGACTTATGGCAACCCTATGCAATCGTAATTTTTTTTGCATTAGTTCATATCCTTAGCACACAACACCAGGAGAAAACTGTAATACAAAAAAATCTCAATACCAATTAGAAGTTTTAAAATGTCTGTTTAAAATTAAAATACATAATAATTAAAATCATAGCAATAAAATAGAAAATTAGAGGCAACTTACTATTCCTACATTAACACATCGAACCCAGCATAGCACTTACAGTTTATCCATCAGCTGTGCAAGCAATAGGTGGTTTTGACAGAGTCTTTAATACCCAAGTGATAGATAAAGGTAAAGGTCCCCTGTGCAAGCACTGAGTCATTACTGACCCATGGGGGGATGTTGCATCACAACATTTTCTTGGCAGACTTTTGTTATGAGTATCTGAACCCGGCTTCCGCCAGGATCAAACTCAGGTCATGATGAGCAGAGCTTGGGCTGCAGTACTGTGGCTTACCACTCTGTGCCACAGGGATCTATCACCCAAGTTTATCACTCAAGTGATAAACTTTACCATTTGTGATGTTACTCATTTATTTTTATCAGCAAACAATATTCTAAGTCTGTTCTGGTTTGATCTCCCTGAATATTGTGATAAAATATTCCCCAGATATTATTCACATTCTGCTACAAATCTTGAGCACTGGAAAACTACATGGGCAAGGTCCACAATACTACATGGGCAAGGTCCAATTTCTAGTCACAGGGGCAGACACGTTCATTATATGGGGTCCCAGTGTTACGACCTCTTAACATTGCCAGTTGTAAAATATCCAAACGTGCTTTGGTGAATACTTTCCTGTGCTTGAAATTTAAATAAGATGAAAGGATTAAAGGGAAGAATGCAAGCTTCCTATAGAGAGAAGGGCCGTTTCCAGATGGCTTACCTGCCTCCGGAACGCGAAACGCGAAATATTGCGTTTTCTCGCGCGAGTTTTGCGCGACGTCGCGCAAAACTCGTGTGAGAAAACGCGATATTTTGCATTTTCCCTGCAAGATGGCGCAACATTCCGGAGGCAGGTAAGCCATCTGGAAACGGCCCAGCTGTTCTCCGGGTACCCAATAGCATCCACGTGAACACTTATATCCAACAGTCTTTGTTTTATTAATTGATTCACTGCAAAAAGTCAAGCCTCCTTAAGTAATCTTCTGAAAATCTACTACTAGATTTTGTATATGACTTTGTCATTAGTTAGCTTTCACTTCCTCATAAGCGCAAGTTTAAAAACCTAACCTTGGACCAAAGAGAATTTTCAACCAAAAGTTAATAGCAGCTTTATGGACTGAGAACAATATAGGAAGCAAAGCCAGCTCAGATATAACTGTAACTGCTGGTGTTGAGTTAGGAACTGCTAATAACACGAGAGCACATTTATTTTGAATAACTTCTAATGGCCGTAAATTTCAAACCCCCAAACTGGAGCTCCATACAATATCTGTGGCAATACCTTTGTTCTATAGATTTCTAGTACTGGGGGCACCAAACAGTCTATGCTTCTTTTGTAAAATCTAAGAATGCCAAACACAACCTTTTCAAAATTCCACTTTGCATGTGCAAGGACCAGGAACCAGAATTATGAAAGAGTACCCCAAGATATTTAAAAGAGGTCACTTGCTCTAATGAATGCTCATCCATCGTCCACTTATTAGGATGGGTCCTTTTAGTGAACTATAATCTTTGTTTTATCATCGTTAACGTTTACTAAATTATGTTCACAATAAAATATAAGCTTTTTAAAAAGGCTCCTAAGGCCAACTTGTGTATGGGGTATAAGTAAATTATATATATATGGAAAAAAATGTACTTCTGACAAATATTCAGTCATGTCGTTTATATACAGATTGAAAAGCAAAGGAGCCAAAATACAACCTTGGCATACACCTTTTGAAGTTGCAACTGGGTCGGAAGTTGACCATAAATACCTAGTCTAACCTTAAGAGCTTTAATTTGATCCAACAGCCTACTATCAATATTCAATTTAATTTATCCCATAGGTGCTGCCTTGGGATAGAGTCAAAAGCAACTTTAAGATCGATGAGAAATAATTCACTATTCAGCACCTGTTGTATTTCAGATTGGAGTATGGGGGATAGGCAACCCTATGAATGAAAGACCTCCAAAATGTCCTCTCATTATTAGCCCTCCTCAGATCCTGCAAGCTGGAGAGCCTGGCGACTTTTATTGAGTCAAGCCATCTCATTCGTGGTCTTCCTTCTTCCTGCTGCCTTCCACTTTGTCTAGCATTACTTGACTTTTCCAGAGACTCTTGTCTTCTCATCATGTGACCAAAGTATGCTAGCCTCAGTTTTGTCATTTTAGCTTCTAGGGAGAATTCGGGCTTGATTTGATCCAGAACCCACTTATTTGTCTTTTTGGTCATCCATGGTATCCACAAAACTCTCCTCCAGCACCACATTTCAAATGAATCAATTTTCTTCCTGTCAGCTTTCTTCAGAGTCCAATTCTCACATCCATACATAGTAATGGAGAATACCATAGTGTGGATGACCTCTTATGAAGACAAATATAGGGAATCCTTTAACTTGAAAGCTGCCCATAAGGACTGAGATTCCTTTACCAAGGCACATGTTGCTTTGGGGGTGAAAACTACCAGAGTATGAGTCAGAGGCGGTTGACTGACTGACAGCCCCTCCACACCCTGGAGACACGCAGAGATAATGAGGTTTCCTAAGAAAACCCTTTTTTAATCCCATCAACACCCTGCTCTACTTCCCCCTCACCCACTTATCCTAATCAAAGCTACTCAGCAAACCTGAGAGCTTTTCCCATCCAGTACTGACCAGGTCATCAAGCAACAGTCTATCCCTGATAGTCACTTCAAGCCTCTCTCAACTTATTGCTCTACCTCTGGACAAACCATTAAGCCATTGTTTTGGGGGCAAAGACATCAGTTTTGCCCCAGGGAACATTTTACCCTATAATTGGGCTTCCCAGCCCTGTGCTCTGTGTGTGTGTTCTTTATCTGTCCATACACCTCCAATTCGTTTGGGCCACCTCTCCTCCCTTCTGTTTGTGAAATATTGGTCGTTTTGTGGCTTTCATGGACCTGTGCTCTTCAAGACAGGTAACCATCGCCCTCCCTGAAACTGCTTTCTCCCATTTTCCTCCCTGATTAGAGGTCAACATTTATGAACAGCTTTGGGCAGTTGCCTGATACTCCTGTTTTTGCAATTTTATGCAGGCAGCAAAAAAAAGGATCATTGGGCCTCTGCTGTCACCAAAGACAGCTAGTGGTTACATTTGGGTTGGTAGGTCACTAGTTGTGATTGTGAAGTCCAAACTTAGAAGAAGCATAAAACTTGAAGCTCTATCTCCATGATAAATATGCTTTGAATATCTGACGGCACAATGAAAAATACTGTCTACTTTGCACGTTCTGTTCCACTAACTCATTTTCAAAGGTATCACAGTAAAATCCCAAGAAACACTTTCTGATGTCCCAGTGCTGTATAACCCTGACTACTGCCTGGCAGTGTCTCATCATAAACCAGCTCTATCTTTTTAAACCTTTGAGCTTGAGGAAAGGCAAGCTATTTCATTTCCCTGTGACAATCCCTTCTAAAATGGGTCTTTGGCTATCCCCTCACTTTTCATCTTGAATCCCTCTGGCAATTCTAGAGCCTGCGGCAGGCATCCTGCTTTCTTGTGGTGCATGGCTGGTAAGACAAAAATAGTCTGTTAATTATTTATACATACAATTATCACTGAAGCCAAAATCTGCTACAAAACCTAATTAAACATGCCAAAGTTATTCCAGCCTACTTGTTTACTTGGGCTTTGGGAGACATATTTTCAAAACAAAGGATCAATTAGCCCTCATTAAACATCTTCATGGTTTTTCTGTCTGCAAGAAAGTGCAGTGGACAGTGTGGAGCAGGGACAATAAGACTGCCATTATATTCCAGGCTCCCGCTCAGTTGACATTCACTCTGCTTTGGGCCAGGCAGTGCCTTGGACTTATGGCATAGGAGGAAGTGGTTTATGAAATTTCATCCATACACTGCCCTCTCAGCATGGCTTCTAAGAAAACAATGGTGTGCACTAGGCCACTTATGACTGTATGCTGGGGCTGTTGTATTTGTTGCGGTATAAGAATATTAAGGAAACCATTTAATGCTTGACTACCATTGGATTTAATGTCCTTTTTTATGCTTTTCCCTGGACCTTGTAACCTGTGCACTGCTTTGCATTGCCTATACCAGCAGACATTGGGAGGTACTGATGTGTTATAGCTTGGATTCAGCAGGCAACGTTGCCTCGCTTTGTGTCCAGTGGATGTATTCTACAATAAACAGCCACAAGCAACTGTAGAGGTTTTTATCTGCATTATGTATGTATTAAACATGAGCCATCCTGGGCACTCTGCTAACATATCCCTTGTGGGATAAGCCACTGCTAAATCCCCTGTGAAGGATCTACATTAATTTTTCCAGAGGGGGGAGAATTTCTCTCAGACGCTAGCACAACAATATGAGTACACAGCAAACACCAGCAGTTTCCTTATTCAGCCAAATGGGGCACACTGCTCCGTAAGACTTTCTGGTGGCAAATGCCACTTATTTATTAGCCCTGGGAAGGGAAGGAGGGCAAGGTCAGCTTCTGCGAAATTGCCAGAGAGAGAGAGAGCCACCTGTTTCTTGTCCTGTTCACCTTCATATGGACAGCAAGGGCAACTGGCAACAGCAAGTCTGCCCTGATGTTTCCTACCTGGTTCAGTGTCCCAGTCACACAGGCAGTGATGTTTGAGGGGATAAGCTTGAGAAATGGGGCAAAAACAAAGCTGAGGTTCTGAGGGGAAATACAGAGACAGCTCTGGCGGAAACTGTCTTAGACGACCGATCCCTTGGCAAGTAGGAGCAGTGGACTATGAAACTGGACCCCCCCCCCTTTTGCTCTTCTTGTAGCCACTTTAGCACCTCAAACTCAGAGCTGGTTGGGATGAGTTCCTTTGCAAACCATGATGATCCCCCCCCCCCCCCCACTGCAGGCTGTGCAGAGTTGTGTCAGATATCATAAGGAGAATATGCTTATTCTTCCACAGCAAAATGGAGAAGCATGCATTGCCTCAAGGCATCTTCTAGAAGAGTACTCAAGCCCATATGTGGCCCACATCTGGGCAGTGAGGCAAGAGAATTGTGGATTTACTCACATGTTTAGGCAGGGGGAAGAGAAAGATTTAAGCAAAGGCTGGCATACTGCTGCTGGGCAAAGCAGCCTATGATTTTCCTACTTGCAATGAATACTTTTCCATATTGCAATGAATGCACAGCCAGGGTGGAATTCTTGTAGGCTTTATCCATCATCTCCGGCTGATGTCCCAATCAGGCAGGGGTGTCAGTTCCTTCTTGTTAAAAACAAATTAACTGGTGGAATCCTCTCTCCTCTCTGCCCTGTGTGAAACACCCAGTTGGATTTCAGTGGTGGTGAGGACTCTGTGAACCGGGAAGGACCTTGTAAGGAGCAATTAAAATACAGAATGCCTTCTGGAAATACAGATGGCATGGATACGCATTCAGAGGCATTGTATGGGGTGCCAGTAGATGGGAATTGGGTATTTTCACACACACTGGGCTAACAGCACATGGGGCCATTATCGGCCAGGGAAGGAAGGCTGGGGGAGGCAGGGATGTACCTGCAAGGGGGCTCTGGGTTTGCCTGGTTCTATTAGTTTGTTGCCTGAATAAATTTGAGATCTGGTTTCTGCTTTAGGGAGGGGAAGTAGCATTCTTGCAGCAGAGCCCCAAGATATTTGGCAGGCTTGTGGTTCCTTGAAGAAGGTAGGTTGAAGGTTGTTGGGTGGCTGAGTGGAGTATCTGCCACAGGGAGCTCTGACCCTCGAAAGCTCATACCTTGGAAATCCAGTTGATCTTTAAGGTGCTGTTGGACCCGGATCTTGCTCTTAGAATGCAGACTGACTCAGCTACCCACTTGAGACTATAATAGCTATGTATGATTCCAAACCAGAGACCAGGAAAGCAAGCAAGGACTAAAAGAGATGCCAGTAATCACATTTTCACACCCTCAAGAGTCCTAGAATTGATTATGTTCTGCTTCAGTGTTTTTTCTACTCTGTACTGGAGTCTTGCTAATATTATGTCTTTTAAACTTGTATCTATTTACCCTATGGTATTGTTTGTGAAATGTCCTTGATACTGTATTGAAATGTACTTGAAACTGATTGTACTAATCTCATACTGTGTAATCCGCCTTGAGTCTCAGTGAGAAAGGCGGACTATAAATGACACAATCAATCAATCAATTTTAGTCGATTTATTATTTGATTTGATTATTAATTTATTATTTATTTTTGATTAATTAATTAAAAGTGAAACTTTCCTGTACTGAAGACTTCATCTGGGTAAAGAAAGTAAGGGAATGGTGGTTGGAATATAGGGAAGTGGTATTGTGTAGTGGTTAGAGTTCTGATCCAGGTTCAAATCCCCGTGTGCTGTGAAACTCCTGCAGTGCCCTTGGGCCAGTCTGCCTCTCTCAGCCTAATTTACCTCACAGCATTGTTGTGAGAATAAAATAGAGGGAGAGCTATGTATTCTATGGTAAGCTCCTTGAAGGAAGTGTGCAATTAAAAAAACATAGTGGATAATAATCAAACTCTTAGTCACTATTCTCATTCTGTGTTTGCAGTCTTTGTGGAATGACCAGTATGTTACTCTTTGGTGCCAAAGCATGAAAGGAAGCCTCCCTGTGACATCATAATTAAGAGAATTTTTGGCTGTTTGATAGGATTGCCATGCTTATATTACAAGTTCACTGGGTGTCTATAATCAGCCTCAGAGCTAGGCCGTGATCTGTTTGATATTTAAGTGATTATAGAAGCAAAGAAGCATGCCCTACTCCTCAGAGAGGTACTGGACACAATCTATATTTTATATTTTAGATAGTAAATGTAATCTGAGAATGTTGCTTTAATCTCTATTATCCAGAAGGGGAAAGGATGAAATTGCCCTTGTCCTCATTCAGGTTGTACACAACAGTTCTGTAACACCCCTCATCTACTGTGTATTGGAGAAGCCTCTCTTCTTGTCCAGAAAAAAAGCCAATACAATCATAGAATCATAGGGTTGGAAGGGACCTCTAGGGTCATCTAGTCCAACCCCCTGCACAATGCAGGAAATTC
This sequence comes from Eublepharis macularius, assembly GCF_028583425.1. Lineage (NCBI taxonomy): Eukaryota > Metazoa > Chordata > Lepidosauria > Squamata > Eublepharidae > Eublepharis > Eublepharis macularius. The sequence continues at coordinate 45,595,892 of NC_072793.1, forward strand.
ACAATGACCTCCCCTCCTCACACTCCCAGTGACCCCAGTTCCATGCCCAGAAGACGGCAAAACACCGTCAGAATCCCTAGCCAAACTGGCCTGGGGGAAATTGCTACTTAACCCCAAGCTGGTGATAGTCCGTACCCTGGTTATTTAAGAAGGGCCACGAAAACTAAGCACTGATGTAACCCTTCCTGCCCTCCCTCTCATGATCTGCCTAGGTTCACAGAGTCAGCATTGCTGTCAGATGACCATCTAGCCTCTGCTTAAAACCTCCAAAGGAGGAGAGACCACCCATCCCGAGGAAGCCTGTTCTCCTGAGGGACCACTCTAACAATGAAGGATGTGAGCCAGCAACTGACCAGTGTCTGTTGCAGTGCTTCACATTCTGCTCCTGATCAGACCCTGTGCTTGAACTCTGCTGAGAAGCTATTCATATTCCTTTTCATAATGATATACCCCACAGAGCAAGTACATGACGAGGCAGCAGAGCTGGGGGAGCATCGGGGCTGCTGTTGCACTGATCTGAGCTGCCTTGAAGACCAGTGGAGAGAAGGAAACTCTGAAACAGGAAATTATCCTTATGCAAGACTGAGAGCCCAAATTGCAATTCATGGTTCAGTACAGCTGCTTTTCCTTCTCTTCTGTTGTGCTGACAGAACACAGCCTGCATTACAACAACCCAATTTAAATGTGATGCCCCGGCATGCAAGAAAAACTTACTCGTGTGGTGTTCCACATGGCTGGCATCTCATTTAACTGGCTGTGCATACAGTTTTGGCATGCCAGAGATCCATGGACCAGATGGGCGCTGCCATGTTGCATGCATTGCAGTGAAGCTATACATGGATTAGGGGGTCAACTGTTTGCTGTTCCCCCAGTGGCATTTTAAATGTCTCCAAAGAATGGGGGTCATGGGAGAGACAGGAGCATTCAGCAATCTGTAGGGCATCTGCACATAATGTACTTGAGATGCTGCTGATTACCTTCACTCAGCGCTACTGTGAAACTGCCAGGTCTGCTTCAGCAGCCTTGCATCTTCTGGGCCTTTAAAGGAGTACATGATGGGAAAGAAGGAAGACGAGTCGGAAGTCTGCATGACCCACACAGTGAGCCAAAGCCCTAGGATGCAAGCAAAGGAGGGAGGCAGCAGAATTTTGAAAAGGTGCCAGGTTGCATCACAGCAAGTAATTAGAAAAGGCCTTTGCACCCCCTAGTGGTCATTTGTTGCCTTTGCACCACTGGTAGGTGATATGGCTTATCGCTATGAAGAGCGACATTTCTGAAATTGCCCTTCCTAAAGTGGCCAATAAAGACCACTACAGTAAACTGATGAAAGCATATTTAAAGTGGATTCTGTGACTGCTGCTAATGTAGTATTTCCTCTTCCTTGCCACAACAGTGCTCAGTTTTTAACCACAGTCTTAGGATGGGATTGCTCCTGCAGAGAGCCTCCACTCATTTCTGTCACTGAGCAATGAGCATCTTTAAGTATTTCATAAACTGGTTCTTCGGGTGCACACACCCTGTGTATTACGAAAAGAAAAGCCTAGCATGTCCCAACAGATGCAGAAAATTGTCCAGGCAGCTAAAACTTTGCACCAGGTCTCCTGAATCAGTGCAATGGAATAAGTAGTGTCTTACAAAATATTTTAAAAATATGTTACTTAGTACAATTAGTTCCTCATATCAACGTATCTCTTAAGCCAAATGTAAAAAAAAAAAAGCGTTCCTCACCATATGCCCCCCAATTCCTTATTACTGAGGTGATAGCTTTCGAGTACAGAAGATTCTCTGTAGTTTATATCCCTAGTACTGTTCTCTGCCTGCTGTAGCATAGTGGTTAAATGGTTGGGCTGCAAATCAGCACTCTGCTGGTTCAAATCTCAATACTGCCATGAGCTCTGCAGGTGGCCTTGGGTAAGCCACTCCTCCCAACCTCAGCTCCCCAGCTGTGTTGTGGGGTAATAAGAACACTGAATTTGTTCACAACTCCGAGTGTGGCACTTTCCTGTCCAGAAGGGTGGCATATAAGCACACTGTTATGATTACTGACCTAGGTAAAGGAGGTTGACAGTGATAATTCATCTGAGGATATGAGTCCAGTGGTACCTTAGAGACCAATAAGATTTTCAGGGTATAAGCTTTCGAGAGTAAGATACAGGAAGGAGTAGAGATCCCTGAACCTTTATATTCTATGGCAGACCAACACATTCATTTGAGGCCACATTCCATCCTGTAATCATTGTACACCAGTGACTTTCAATAACTCCGCAGCCAGTGGGGACCAAGAGTGTGGGTGGGGGAAAGAGGGAGCTGATTGCACTGGCAGCAGTCAGAGAGAGCTGGCAGCGGAGGTAGGATCCTTGTCCCTCTCGCCCCCACCTTTGCTCCCCTAAAAGCATTCAGCAGCCAGAGGAAGCCGAGCCAAGCACACTGGCGGGGCAAGAGAGACAAGGAGCCTATCGTCACTGCCAGCTCCCTCTGATCGCTGCCGGTGCAGTCGGCTCCCACTTACTGCCATCTGCTCCCTTGGCTCCCTCTGGCTGCTGAGTGCTTTTAGGAGAGCAAGGGGAACTGGCGGCGGCAAGAGGGAGTCGAGTGGACTAGACGAGACACCTAGAGAAAGAAGCTCTGCCAGGGAGAAGAGGGATTCTCTTCCTCTTCTCCCTGCCAGTTCTTTCTCTCCTCACTTCCCGATGAACCTTGCAAGAAACAAGTGTCCTCCACATGTCAGGTGTCTCGTCTGTTTGAGCTCTTAGTTTTGTTTTCTGCTGGGTCTCAGCCTGGATGTCCAAATGCACATGTAAAATTGCTTTGTGGTTATTAGCCCCCGATGCCATCAGAGAGGGTGCATCACATAACTTTAAAAGGGAATCCTAGAGGATTTCCTTGGCTTGAATGTCAGGCTTTGTCTCAAGCTGGTTGAGAAAGATGTATCCCATGACAAGATTTCATACAGATCAGATTTCCAACGAGCTGCTTGAAATGGAGAAGGCAAAGCTTTTGAACAAGCCAGTCTGAGGCCACATCACATTTACTGCTAGTAACATAAGAGTTTTTTTGTTCGGCATCTTCCAATGCCGGTAAGTATATGAATACATGTGGACAGAGATACTTTCATCATTCTTTCCCACCCAGTTATTACACTCTTTCTAGCTGGCAATATTCAGAGATGAAGGAACGATGCAGTCTTCTCTGCCCTTGTGTCCCTTGTGTTTTCTTACGGGAAAAGACTAGAAGGGAGCAGCTTCTGCAGCATTTGCGATTAAGTATCTGAGGCTCAATGGTGTGATAGTTCTGTACATGTGACTGGGAGTGACCTCATCACCCATGGTAGGGGAGATAAAATGCACAAGGGAAAAAAAACCAAATTGGAGTTGGGTAAATGAACATGTGAATCCATCCTAAGATAAAGGCTCATCAACCACTTCTTACGCCACAGTGATTGCTAGGTTTGCAGCATGACCCAATTAAAATGAGACAGTCACAGTTCTCAGGCAGAATTGCCCATAATGGGCTATTTGACAGATCAGTCCATCCCCCAAAGAGTACTCAGAAGGGAGCCTTCAAATGGGGAGCGAAAGAAAGAAGGACGATGTTTGCAGTTTAGCATTTACTCAGCTCATTTGGCAGGGCTTAAGTGGCAGGCATTGTGCACTTCAGTGAATCTGGTTTGTAGAATACTTTTGACAGCATTCAATTAATGTTGAAAACTCAAGGCAACAAGTCTCTCTGGAGCTTGCCGTAAAGATCAGGAAATTTCATCTTGGGAAGACAACGGTCCAGAGGAGGACTTTGGCATTCCTTGATGATTGCTCTAGAGGTCTGCAGGGTTAAGGGGAAAGAAAAGAAACGGGCAAATAAGTAGGAAATATTGGGAAAGGACTCAAAGTGGTGGTAAACTATGCTGGATGTGAACAAGGCGCATGCATATCCACATGCCATTTGTTTGGGTGCCAGGTAAATCCAAAGAAATCATATTGATTCCTTTAAGTTAGTCTTCTGCTCTTAGCCTATACGATACAAAAAGAAACACAACTACATGTAAGTTTTTGCTCTGCTGCTGTAAAGAGGTTGGCATTAGTTGATGTCTGCTATAGCATTATGCGCTGAAACCTTTAAGGCTGTGGAAATGCCTAAGAATACAGGCAGTGGCATTTGCACTGCACATGCTAGAGCTGCTTTTACTCTGTCCATACATAGGCATATGGAACAAGAACAACCTTATAGTATAGAGAGAGAGGAAATAGCTCTTGTATCCTACATATGAGCCACACTTCATGTCTAGATCCATAGCCAATCGGAGCCTCTCAAAGAAAGAGGCCAGAAGACATTGTAGAGATTCCAGATTTTTGGTAACAAAAATGACTCAAGTGGTGAACAGGGCAATTTACTGCAATTACAAGCTTGAATGTTCCCAGCAACTGTACCCCAGGATACAGTCTTATTAAGAAATGGGAATGTTGCCCTTTTCAATAACAATAACCAGAATGTTTCCCACTTTCATACTTGTGTGTCATCTTGAAGAGAGATTCAGAACAACTCTGTTGGTTTTTATGATACCTGTACAAGACCAGCAAGACTGTAGTGTTTATGATGGATCCACTTAATGGGCTTATCTGGTATTGCTGGAGCTTATTCCTGAGCACTCTTGTATGTACCTGGTTTTCTAGTGAGCCAGGAAAAGAAAGGCCACTTGAGAAAGAATGAGGGATTCATTTGGCTGCATGCCTGTGGGGTGCCTTGAGGTATTACATTCTCCAGCCAGCTTTAGCTTTTAAAGGATTAACACTGCCAAGTTACCCCTTACTTAGCAACAAAATAAGGCCATCCTGATACCAACTGCCAGCAAGGCCCAGCTGAGGTTATGTATTCCATGTATGTGGAAGCCTTTCTTGGATTAAATAATCTACCTACGGTCTAACTGCCTACTTCCCTAAGGGGAAGAAAACCAGATTGGTGGACTCTTCTTCCTATTCGAGTCCTCCTCACTCGTGTTTTGACTGTCTCTTCTTTTGAGACCTCTCAAGCGTCAGTCAAGGGTCACAGTTAAAGAAGAGGAGCTTCTGGCATATTGATTGATGTGAGGTGCTGCAATGGATCCAGTTTGGTGTGAGAGCCAGTTTGGTGTAGTGGTTAAGAGCGACGGGATTCTAATCTGGAGAACCGGGTTTGAATCCCCACTCCTCCGCCTGAAGCCAGTTGGGTGACCTTGGGTCAGTCACTGCTCTCTCAGCCCCACCCACCTCACAGGGTGGGGATATTAATAAGTTACTTTGTAAACTGCTCTGAGGGCCAAGCTACACATGACGAATGACACTTGAACGGCAAGTGTATTTCTCCCTGTTCACTTGCCCTCCACTCAATCCACTTGCCATTCAAGTGTCATTCGTCATGTGTAGCTTGGCCCTGAGTGAATGTTAAGTTGTCCTGAAGGGCAGTATATAAATTGAAGTTGTTGTTGTTGTTGTTGTTGTTGTTCACACAATCCGCCTCCCTTCAATATGTAGTGACTTTTAAAGGTGCAGAGTATAGGGCAAATGAAGAGAGGACTGCATATAAAATTGGACATGCTGGACTCCCTTGCAAGAGTATTCGGACAACAGCTGAATTATCAGCTTACTGTTGGACCTCTGTAACCATGTGAAGATACAGGGCCAAGCTACAAGTGACGAATGACACTTGAACAGCAAGTGTATTTCTCCCTGTTCACTTGCCCTCCACTTGCGCTCCACTTGGTCCACTTGCCATTCAAGTGTCATTCGTCACTTGTAGCTTGGCCCATAGTCATCCCTAGCTCTGGCCCCATGTTTATCACCTCTCCCTTTCCTCAGATTTCCAGGAAGCTTCAAACAATTGGAAAGTTTCTAGTCCTTTACCTCTCAATCCGCCTTCCTTCAAGTTTCAGTTTTAATTTTTAAAAGTGTCTAGCCCTTCTATTTGGGAAAATCTAAGGGAGAGTGTGTAGGCAGTTATTTTATTAATATTTAATTCAAATAAATAATGTCAGTCACATTATATTCCTTATATCTACATGCATTCCCCACCCCTTCCCAGTATATACTTAGAGCCTTCACCACAAAATTTCTAGTTCCAGGCCTGGCTGGTTCACTATGTGGCTGGAGGCTTCAGAAGTCCATTGCCCAGCCTGGTTCCCAGTGCCCCATGGCTTTGGGTCATCTGATTTCTCCCTGAGATGACTTGATTCTACTTGATTCTCAGAGGGAAAAAAGTTAGCCCTAGCTAAGTGTATGAAGCTCCCCACACTGACATCTGGTGGAAGGTGTGATTCTCCTTTTAATTGAGTACATGATCTCCACCTCATACATACACTCCTGAGGGTGTGTCACATCCTTTCTAAAATTGTAGTTACCATGGTAGGTTCTATTAGAGAGTGATAACAGGGAGGGGACATGTAAGATACACAGGTCAGGTCACATTATCTCCAAGTATTTGTTGAACACATTTTGTTAATCTCAGAGTCTGAAACACTGGGTTTCTTCTCCATTATACAGTATTGCTGTGATCGGCTTAACTCTAGAACAAAAATATGAATTACTGGTATACTTTACTCTTTTTTGTATATATGAAGGGTTGTTTAGTTGAAGGGCCTTCTGATAAGTTTCCATTGCCTTCAACAGCAGAATTTCAAAAATGTTGTGCACCTCTCTGTTCAGATGGGTGTGTGTGTGTGTGCAGATCCAGGCATAAATGAGGTAACAAATTTTACACTGAACCAGTTTGCTTGTTATTTTTAAAAAAGTAAGATCTGAAGACATGCCACTCTACTTCCTGAGTTCAACTGGATATGAATTAGCTAAGCAGAACAATTCTAATGAGAACATATGGGAAAAGTTATTAAGGCTCTTGTAAATTAAATATTTATTGATTTAAAGAGGCAGAAAGTTTGCCAAAATAGCGTGTTCTTAGTGATGGGAGGAAAGAGTGTTTGCAGTGCAATGGTGTTACAGATCTAGAGTGCCTTGGAGAATGCTCCTCTCTTAACCTCTCCACTTCAGTACATAATTGATCATAGCCAATAGAACAATCATGTCCTCAAGTTATTACAGCTGGATAGGGTAGCTACTAAATCTCTTAATTTGTTACAGCAATGAATTTATGATGGTGTCGTGACATCATCGTCATAACTGCTGCAGAAGCATAACTTCACGAGAAGAAGCAAATAGGATGGAGGCAGATTGGAGCAGGGGGGCAGCTGAGCTATGGTCCCTCTCTTGCAGAGAGATGCTATCATGAGACAACATATATCTCTGGTATCACTGGAGACTGTCCCACCTCTCCACTCTTTCCCTTACTCCATACAGCATCTAAGGTTGAGATGCTAACTCAGTGGCCAATTACCACACAGTACTAGGAATCTATAAACCCTAGCAAGGGAACACAACTGTCTTAATATGAAAATGAACAGATGGAGCTCTTTCACTCTGAGTTTGTGCCTTTGAACATGGGGCACCCACCTGAGTGAGATCGCTGATGAAAAGAAGTACTTGGTATGCAGTGAGCAGTTTTCACAAATACCCCAAAACCAAAGAGAATAAAGCAAATAGAAAGGCTGATGAATAACAATTGGTTTCTCAGAGCACTTACAGGTATCCTGCCTCAGGATTCCAGAGACAAATATTCACCAAGAATTTTAACTCTGCTGCTGCAGCTGAGCAGCAGTGACAAAGCACTCCACAGTGGTCAGCAAGGAAAGAGGCTTAACAAGACTAGACATAGTATCTGAAAACAGGATTCCTGAACATTCTTCCTCCTCCGCTTGCTCCAACAATAGGGATGTGTGTGCAGAGCACACAAATACCCATGGCAAGAGAGTCTTCCCTTGCAATGGAAGGACAGTATGTAGTGACTTAAAACCCCTCTATCAGGTGAGCCTGATCTCGTCAGATCTCAGAAGCTAAGCAGGGTCGGCCTTGATTAGTAATTGGATGGGAGACCTCCAACAAAGACCAGGGTTGCGGAGACAGGCAATGGCAAACCACCTCTGATAGTCTCTTGCCATGAAAACCCCACCAGGGGTCACCATAAGTCAGCTCTGACTTGAGGGAACCACACACACACACATCATTCAACAAGTTATACCAGTGCCTTACACTGGTAGGTATCCAAAGGAAGATCCTGTTGCCCATAACCTCCAGTAAGCTCCCACAATGGAGGTGCTGAAGAACTGTACCCAAACTGATTCCTTGTGGATCGACTGCTAAGAAAGTCAGGAATAAGTTGAACGTTCAGAGAGAGACAGAGAAATTTCAGCCTAGCCTATTGCATGCTGTGCAATTTTTTCAGTTTCAGGAAATCATTAATAGAAGGGAAGTTTTGAAAAATGCATTTCCTTACTTGCTATTTGAAATTGTACCACCTATTCTACCACCTCATTACCACTTGATGCTGCATGTATAGACCACACCAGAGATCTGGGATGAACTAGAATACAGAATGATATGGAGTACGGTGTGTAGTTTCAAAAATGCTGTTCACTCACTCACAGAAGGATAGTAACCCTATAATGCCCTTTATCTGCCATTTAAAACTTAAGTATTTCAGCTGATGTTCCCAAGCAGGGCCGGCGCTCCCATAGAGGCCAGGTAGGCGATGGCCTCAGGTGCGGGGTGCCGGAGGGAGCGCCGGAGGAGGCGCAGGGGGGGAGTATGCGCCACAAAGCAGCAGCCTCCTATCCTTCCCGCCATGCGCCACCGCCGCCGCACACCACCGCTGCTGCCAGCACAAGCCCCCGGCTGGGCGCAGCCTCCGCAGGCAGGCATCTGCGGCGGCGCAGGCAACCGAGCAGGAGAGCTCGGAGGCCACCCACCACAGCGATTGGGATGGCGGTGGCGCGTGTATGCTCTCCCGTGATGACATCACGTGTGACGTCATCATGCAGGCTGGTGCGCGCACACTTGCGCGCATGCAGGGGGCACCAGGCCGGCCGGCCACGAGCACCGCAAACCTTTGCGCCGCCCCTGTTCCCAAGGATCAAAATTTTAAGTTATGATGAGAGCCAGAGATGAGTTACATACAAACAACCAGGTTTATAACATGTTAACTACAGCCATCCAAGCTAGTACTCCCTGTCCACAGCAGAAAAAGGCAGTATCCTCAAAAGTACAACAACATTATTTTACAGTGTTCCACAGACCACAAAACTCTCGTATCTTGAGATTTATTTTGTGTGCTAGGGTTGCCATCCCCCAGGTGATGGCTGGAGATCTTCCAGAATTACAACTGATCTCCAGGCCACAGAGATCAGTTCTTCTGGAGAAAGTGGAGGATGGACTCTATGGCATTATACCCAGCTGAGGTACTCCCCTCTCCAAACCCTGCCATTTCCAGGCTGCACCCCCAAAATCTCCTGGAAAATCCCAACCTGGAGCTGTCAACTGTGTGTCCCTCTCTCCCATGCACGCCTTCAGCTTTGCCTCATCACCGTCCATTGTCTACCAGGTCAAACTCCTGGTATTACCCACATATTTATGCATGATAGTCTTCCTGCTTTCATGTTGGAAGGTATGGCAGCAGCAGCCAGGCAAAATGTCCTAATTATGTGGATGGAGGAGGCAGCAAACACCAGTATAAAATCTCATTGTCTAATCTAATATGTAACCCTGGCCTTGTGAAAAGTGGTCCGAGGAAATACATCTTAAGGAACATGCCATTATTCATTAAAGAATTCAAAAAGCTTGGCATCAAACTGAGAGGCTGTATGCACAAGAAATGTGTTCCCTTGTTATTTTAGAGAAATGATAGTGCAGATAGGGTGTCACTCCTCAGCATCATGCAGAGTAACAGGTTGTGCACTGGCCTACAAGGACACAATTAGCTGTAATCAGAGCTTAAGCACATGGTATTAAAGAACCAGCATTATGCAAGATCATGACCAATGGCTATAACATAAAGCTTTTTCCTCTTTGTGTTGATAAAGATGTGCAGAGCAATAGCTGCAGCTGATCCACAGTTGCAATCAGGCTCACATTTAGAAAGGCACAGTTTCCCCAGCAGTGTTTAGCTATATGATTAAAACAAAGTCAAGTGTGTGATGTACACCTTACACTGTATTCACTTTTGCAGAGCACTGAAACCTTCAACTCTGGCCTTAGAATTCATTTGCTCTTAAGTTAATGGATAGTTTTAAGCTTAATAATGGTTATCTGTAATTGCTCACATACTTAAAGGTCAGAGAGCTTTTATTCAGTGCTTGCCAAAATGTACAATGAAGACAGGCATGCAGAACTCAGGCTTTTTGAGGTGGACAGGACATTGCCAGCAATCATTAGCAAGCAACCTATTAACTATGATTGCCAGATCAAAAATGGGTGTAATCAAAAATTGTAGTATCACCTCTGTGGAGCAGCATAGTTCTGAAATAAAGGACGCTCATTGTTATATGCAGTAGTAATATTCCTATAAATGCTGAACATGAGCAAAAGTCAGCCATAGCCATGTGATGAATCCTACATTGCAAGTCACCCTGCAGCCAATCATCTGATTGGACCATTGTATAGTCTGATTAGTTTTCCGGCAAAAATGAGGTAGGTGGCAAAAGCCACTTTTGCCCACTCTGGCCATACAATGAATGGCACAATCAACCAAACACCTGGCTATGCTAGAAACAATGTGCATTAAATTTATTGTACAGAAAAGATGATTTTCAATTGGGTGACCTAGCCCTATAGGACAACACTCTTGTAATAATAAAAAAATCTGAATCCCGCCCCGCCCCGCCCCACACACACAAAGACCAAGATAGCATAGCTAAGGCTTTATGATAGCCAAACGTGGTAGAAACTGTAACTAGACCCGTTCTGACCCCTCTGCTATTCTATAGGCTGGAGACATTTATTATGTACTCTGCTCATTAAGAAAGAGGCCAGACACACACCTGCTGCCATGGTAAGCACAAAATGCTTGCCAGCTCCTGCAGAGAGATCCGTGATTAGTTTCCATTAGTTGAGAAGCTCTCTGGGGAGAATTCTCTCCATTGGCAACTGTTCCATGATGCTGCCGGGAGCAAAAGCCCTTGAAAGTTTGGTCACTGGCACAAACTAAAGATTTCATTTGCTGTGAAAGTTTAAGATAGAAACGGCAGCAGACAGTTTGGAGTCTCTCCATTGCAATAAACTAGGTTCGAATTAGACCAAACAAGTAGGACCAATGAGGAATTACCGGGAAAGGACAAGTGCTTTGTAAATCTGCCTCCTTCCAGGAGTCTATATGAGCAATTGAGGACTTGGGCAAACCAATTTTCTCACCTCCCTCTTCTCCTCCCAACTATCAAAAGCTCAACTTTCACCAACAGCAAACTCAGTCCTCAACTGCCTCAGCCAGGGTGGGGAGGGGAGGGGGCTTTGTCTAATAGTTGGTTTGCAATATCATATTTCTCTGCCTATCTTAGGAGTCCTCTGAATGTTTAGAATAGTTTATCTGGAGGGTGGCCTGGTTTTGCTACTCTCGTGATTGGCACAACTGTTCCACATTACTGTTTATTGGACAGAGTAATATTTTACATTTTACATTTTTAGCATCTCTGCACTGAATGATCCTGACAGGGCCAGGTGATAGGAAAATGGCTCAGGAGCTACATAGCAGGGCCTTCTCACTGACTTGATACTTGTATCAATGCTATATGTCGTCCTTCCCTCAACAGAATGCAGGGATTGTATATGAAACCAGTGGAACCTGCAAGGAATTGCAGGGGGCATCTCATTTTCCTCTCCTCTGCCATATCCCTTTCCTGAAAGCTCCCATAGCCTCTTCCCATTTCCTGCTTCCTTCTCTCCTTCTGATCCCCAACCAACCTACTTTTATCTGTCCCCATCTTCAGCGTTCCCTCTTTCCCTCCCCCAGCAGCCTGCATCTGGGAAAAGTATGGCCCAGGTGTGAGGCACCAATGACAGGGCAGATTGGGAACCCCTCAAGGGCTTCATAGAGACACCTCATTTTCTCCTGTATCCCCTTCCCCACAATATTTTCTTTTCCCCTTATCCTGGCAATGCCTTTATTATCACCTTTCCTTGATCCTTCCTCTCCTTTCCACCCACCAACAAATCTTTTATCTAGCCCCCATCTTCAGCTATATTTATTACTTCATCTATACCTCCTTTGGGCACCCAAAGCAGCTCACGTCATTCTTTTCTCCTCCATTTTATCCTCTCAACTACTTGTGATTAGGGTTCCCATTCCGGGGCGGGGGGAATCCCCTGCTCACAGCCTTTGCCCCCTTCCACCTCTCACCTGGTCAGCAGACTGAAAAGGTGCAGGGAACAGGCCAGGGAGACAGGAAACCTTCAGGGCAGGCATGCTCCAGGAGGAGGAGGGGTACGACATCACTTCCTAAAGTGACATTATTACACCGGAGGCAGGCATATGCCCGCACTTTGTAGGGACTAATTTTGGCCCCAAACAGGCTGAATTGGCCCACCACAAAGCACAGGAGCACACCGACCATTGGCACGATGACATCATTTCCAGAAATGCCATCAATTTGTCAGTGCCGGGAGCATGTGTGCGCTTTGCACATGAAGAGAAGTCTCCTGGTAAGTACTGGGTCACCCTCCCACTAGGAGGGTATAGGGACTTGCGTAACCCTACCTATGAAGTAAGTTAGGTTGAGGGGGTGTATAACTGACCAAGGGTCACCCAATGAGCTTCCATGGCAGAGTGATGATTTGAACCTGGGTCTCGCAGATCCTAGTCTGAAGCTCTAACCACTACACAACACTGGCTTTTGTGAGGAGGAGCTGGTGTTGAAAGTAGCAAGCAGCCAGTCCTGGCCCTGGGTTGAACAATAGCAAGTTGCCTGGCCCCAATTGCTGGCAGGCCTGACCCTGTCTTCTCTCTCCAAGGATAAAACAGCCCCAGAAAAGGCCCTGCTCCCTCCCCATAACTGAATAGTTGCCTAGAAACAGTCACTGAGGGCATTTGTTTCTTAAAGACACTGCTTTTATTATGGGGGGGAGGGTAATTCCCCAATGTATTCTTGTTCAGATTTCAGATTTTTCTGCAAACCTGGGGCATTTTTTGGTTTCATAGTTATGTGTCTTTTTTGTTCATGGCTCCGATTTCTGGATTTAAGTATCCACAGATATGGCCATATTAACAATTAGATATATTGATAAAAATAAACTGCATATGATTTATCAAATATTTGCAGATAAATAGATTACCTGCTTCCTGTGAGCACAGGCAAATCATTCAAGGCTTATATTTTTTTTTAAAAAAATTCACATTTTGGAAGTTTACAGAATACACTTGAAAATTCTTTTAATTAACCATCCACCCTCAACCAATTTCGTTAGTTTTCTTAACCTGTAGCACAATTGAGCATAAATGAAATGCTCAAGACATATCTAATGAAGATTCATCGCCTTCTGTATTCTGATGTAGATGTATTAAACAGCTGAGAAAAAAGGGAATCATTTAGCATAGTTTTTTTTTCCAAATGTCTCAAGAAAACAAAGAACGAAACATCTAACAGTGTTTGTCTGGTACATAGCAATGTTTCTGCTTTGGGGACAGGCTGTGGCTTAATAGGAGAGCATATACTGTGCAGAGAATCTGAGGTTCACTTCATGGCATCTCCAGTTAAAGAACTGCAGGTAGCAAGTGTTGCAGAGGACCTTTTGGTTCCTGAGATCCTGGAGAGACACGTCCCAAATAGAAGGACCAAAGGTCTGACTGACTCATTTCCAAATATTCACTTTAATTCCACATTAAATAGAAAGGGAACATTATTCATGTAATCATAGCTATGTATGTGAGCATAGACAGTGAAATCATACCTACTGGCAAATTAGGGTTGCTGTCTTTTAAACTGCTCTCTAGCTGCCCTTTTAATATCAACTTGATTGTGGCAATTTTCAGGTGATGTTATTTAGCTCCATGCCATAAAAAGCTTCAACTGCCGATTAAACCTCTATTAAAAGGACAGGACATTTCCTTCCTCTCAGTGGATTGACAACCTTAAAGCAAATTTATTATTATTAAAGGGCCAGAACAGAGACTATATTCATACATGCACAGGATTTGTTTGCACAGTCAAGCACAGTAAACTCAGGGGCTCCGTATATGAATGTATATTCTGTGCCAGGCTTAAAATAAACACATGGATGCTTTCAGGGCCAGCGTACCCATTGAGGCTAGGTGGGCAGTTGCCGCGAGCACTGGGGAGCCGGAGGGGGCACTGGAGGAGGCGCTGGGGGCTGAGCGGGAGGGATGGGAAGCCACAGTTGCTGCAGCCTCCCAGCCCTCCCGCCCTGCGCTGCTGCCGCCACCAGCACATGCCCCCAGCCAGGCGCAGAAGCCATGGGCCAGGCATGGCAGGCATCTGGGGTGGCGCAGGGCAACCGAGTGGGAGAGCTGGGAGGCCACCTGTGCTCCATCCCAGCCACCCGCCACAGCAATGGAGCTGGCTCGCTGCATGATAATGTTACACGTGACGTCATCACGCAGTGTGGTGTGTGGGCGCACATGCGCGCGCCCAGCCACAAGCACCGGAAACCCTAGTGCCGCCCCTGGATGCTTTAAATAAATACTATTAAAGTTTAAAAGTCACTGGTCTAACTCATCCGTCTGTTTTAAGAAATATACCCTGAATCATCTTAATTCTTGCCCAAATTCTAAAAATAAAAGACTTTCCCCTCAGCACACAAGTTTGACTCCAAACTTTAACTCCAAAGTAAGACTTCACACACACATTCCCTTTAACTTTAACTCCAAAGTAAGACTTCACACACACATTCCCTAGATAGCTTCTTCCATCTCTAAATTGCTGCTGCAGATATTATGCTTATTTATGATAAACTTAGTTCTCTGTAGATTTGGTGCTGTCATTTCATGTCTCTCATCATCAGTGCCTCACCCACTTAGCCCTTATAAGATTTCCCTGCCTTTAACAGTTTACCAAGCAAATCATTTGGCAGTATGTTAGTCCCATGATTCCCCTGCAAAATTTGCAATGTCAAATAGGCTCTGTGGTTCAGTGGTTCACCTACTGAGAAAAAAAAGTAACCCCAATTACTAACTGGGAGAGGCCAGAAGGACGACCTTGATATGTGACTGGTTCCATCCATTTCATTTCTAAAGAGAGGACCTGACCAGGTCAATGACCTGTCTAATCCGCCCTTTGGCCTTTAAAAGCTTAGTCTTCAAAAACCAGCAGGTTAAGCTTTTCACAGCAGGAAGAGAGCAGCATTATCATGTACTAATAATGCGGAACAAACTGCTGTTAAGGGCAGTTACCAAGGTTCATTCAAAGGTCAGCAATTGTGCACATTTCTCTCTTTGTTTCTTAATATGTTTAAATAACCTAGGATTATAGTATTTTTCATCAGATTCATCCAACATCTTTTGCCTGAAAGCCACTCTTGGCTACAGAGATGATGCTACAATCAGCCAAGGCTTTTGCTTTCTCCAGTTGTTGGCACTGGAGAAGAGGCACCAGTTATGGCTCATGCTTGTCCTTACTTCCCAGCTACACATGACAGCCACCCAAGTTCAAGAGCAATCTCCAAAGATGCTTGGGTGCAGTCTGCAACAGGCAGCAAAATATCTTGAGCCAACCTTGGGCTGTGATCAGGGTCTCCAACAGCTGGTTTAAAATGCTGGAAGCAGCTGCAGGAAAGTCTGGTTCAGATCAGGGCCATATCTCACAGAGAGAGAGAGAGACTCTGTGGAATGCCTGACATAGGCAAAAAGCACAAGACAAAAGACACACGTCCTCAATAGCCTTCATTTGGATTAGGCCTCCTGTAATTGCTATTAGTATTTTTAAAACCCACAGGCTATCCAATTGTAGGTGTCTGATATGGCCCTAAGCGAACAGTCTGTAAAGTCACCTTATTGGGAATAGAGATGGGCACGAACCAGAAAAAAAAATGAACCATGCGGTTTGTGGTTCGTCATATATCACGAACCATGAACCGTGAACCGTGAACCATGCCCCTTTCCCTGCTGCTGCTAAGTGGCCAGAAAGGGGCATTTAAACCCCATGAACCACAAACCATGAACTGGTTCATGAACTTGCCCCAGTTCGTGGGGTTTCGTGGTTCCTTGTTCGTGAAAACACCACGAACCGCATGGTTCGGGTTTTTTGTGGTTCGTGCCCATGTCTAGCAGCCACTTTAAACATGGAACACTTGGAGCTGTTCCATACAGCAAACCATTCATATTCATGTGATGTGATGATTTGCTATGCCATTGCAAACCTGTTTTGACTTGATTGTGGTCTGTGGTAGCACCAGGGTTTTTTTTTCATTTTTAAAAAAGTTTCAGTACTCATAGTCTGCTCTGCACCAATTTCCACCAATTCCCCCCTCCCTCTGTAGATCCCCAGTAGGCCATTCCGGAAGGTCCACTCTCTCTTTTTCTAGCGAAGCAGGTTGGGCCAGTACATGATCAGGACTTGGGAGACCTTTGAAAAAGGTGCAGGTACTTGGTACCAGTGAATACTATCACCCAAAAAAGCATAGTGGGTAGCATAGTGAAAACTGCCAGCCATAGAAATGATAGAGTTTATAACTGGTAATATTATTCCACCTAAACCTGAAGTGATACTGCTAAACTTCTGGAATAATAACACAATGCCTTCTATTTGAAAAGAACTGATAGCACTTCTGTTAATAGCACAGAAGTGGAAATCGAACAAAGTACCAATCATCATACAATGGAAGAACAAAATCTGGGATATGATGGTGATGGACAAAATATCAGACCAATTAATAATAAACAACAATCCAACTTTCCAATCCAGAATTTTAGAAAAGTGGTTCCTGTATTTAGACTATATTTCAAACCACAAATCATCAGAGACCGTCTTAGCAAAGAAGTATATGGACTTTTGTATTCTACTAACTTCCATACAATACTTGTCATTTAGTTAGATGTTTTATTGTTTGAATGTTGTCTGTTTATCCTGTTTTATTATGTTGATTGTTTAAAAAAGTTAAAATTAGAAATAAAAAGTTTTTTTTAAAAAAACCTGCCAGCTCTACAAGGCCAGCTGCTATCATGCACAAAATGTGTTGCCATATACAATCAAGGCTTCTGGGTGCATGTGGGGGAGAGAGGGATTACTGAAATATGTATTTATTTTTTAATTTACTTTAGATTTATATTCCGCCCTCCCCACATTTCCAGCAGGCTCAGGGTGGATAAAAGTCCAGGGGCCCTGGTCACCGTGGGCATCTAGTGAGGCATCACTGGTATGCAGCTATAGATCCAGCAGCTAGGAGGGAAAAAGTCCTATCCCCTTAACAGAGGTTCAATGTGCAGAAATGGGCAGCTGAAACTTTTCATAGCTCTAAATAACATCACCTGGTAAATTGCACCTCATTAAGCCTCTGTTAAAAGAACAGGGCTTTTTTTCCCCCTCCAGACAGTTGGCAACTCTATCAGCAGCTCCTTTATTTGGAGAAAAGGCAAAGGGGAAATGTAACCTTCAGTCAGTCATTGTCTCTCAAGCCTAACCTAGTTTACAAGTAGGTAGATATTGTAAAGATATACCCTGAAGGAAGCATGTACACAGTCCTGAACTACTTGGAGGAAAGGTGGGCTATAAATATTTATTTATGTATCTCATTTATAGTCCGCTTTTCTCTTATATGCCATATGATATATGGCAGGGGGTCGTACGGTATATACAGAGGAAGCAAAGTATTAGCCTGCTCCTGATAAAATCATTATGTGATTTATTTTCATATGATGTTTCAGTTGGGTCTGGATAGTGGGAGAGAAGCCCAGTGTGCATAGGGTTTAAGCCTTAAGGGGTTTAGCCCCTTAAGCCTTAAGGGGATTCTGTCCCTTTTGAAAGGTACAACTTGTTCCACAATAGCACTGTGATTAGAAAAACTGAACCCAGCAGTTTTCTACCTTCAGTGCGACAATTGGTGACTTTTCTTGAACTGAACCTTGGCAACCTTAATTTATGAGGATTTATCATTTGCCTGCACAGGGCATTAGGCACATTAAAGACTGTTAGAACACTAGATGACCTAAAAGATGAGACCCAAGAAAATGCCTCCTTGGTTGATGACTCTTGCAAATTTTGCTTTGCATCAGTCTCCTGTCTCATACATGCAAATTGACAACACAGTGAAGCAGAAATCTTCATTATTCAGCAGCCTCATCCTTTTGGGCACAAGTATATGTAATGCAGCTTTATGCACTATCTGGAGAATCAATGAAAAATTAGGAGCACAATTTACATAGCTGCTGAAGCAAGTAGGACCACACAGTATATTTAGGTGAGGTGTCAGCGTCCTGCTTTGCAAGCCACATTCGCCATGGATATTAGTGCTATGTAGAAAAGAATGTGCACATGTGACAACTGTATACAGAACTGTTCAGGAAAATGTAGCATCTGCTGGTGTAGATGTCTAAATACATTGTTTTCCTAAAAGCAAATAATTTATTAAAATTGTCCTGTGTCCTTCATGTCAAGAAAATGCTAATGTAAATAGTATTATCTGATGAGTATTTAAAATTATAGTATCACATGTATTGTATATGTGTGTATGTGTGAGTGTGATTAATTCTATATTACATTTCCTGTATATCTCATTTTTCTGATATTAGGGAAATAACTTCTATTTGATTCATCCTCAGGATGGTCTTCCCCACATGTGTAGTCTAATCTAATAAGAGAAAAAGCAGGTTTGAAGGAGGGGACTATGCATGCATCCCAAGTTAGTTTGGCCCCAACTAGTCATGCACTACTTATAAAAACTAGTGGTTCCAAATAAGAACTAGTCATCCCGTTCATATCCTAAGATACACCCAATCAGATATTACTCGTTCATAGGGAAAAGTGTATTTACACGTGTACACCATTAGATGTTTGTCTATTTCACCAAAGTCCCTGAACAGTTTTGCACGCATTCACCAGATTTCGAGAATACTCATGCATGCACTCACTGGGGGGTGCATTGTTGTCAAATGCTAATGCACATCCAAGTGAATATTTGCCTCCACATCATCCACATGTTTGCATGTCTTCTTCCACATGCAGATCTCCTTTTCTGGACCAGGATTTGGGGTTCAATAATGTTGTCACCTGTTCCGGGAGGGAGAAGACTTGATTCAGTCCTCTTCCCTGTATTCTCTGCTCAAACAGGGTGCTTATTAGTATTAAATACAGTCTTATTGGGGCTCTTTCTTGGATCAAGTTTCCAGCCTGTCTTTTGGAGCACAGTTTTCTTCCTGTTCCATGCTACAGAATAGCAAGTACATGAAGGCCCTTGATCGTTCGTGAAGGTATCAGACCATTATTTTGTTGTTTCAGCAACTGCTTTCTCGGTGATGAAAGAAGGATGGCGAGTAAGCGTGGGGGTTGCAGGGAGAGCATCATAAAAAAAAAAGAGAGGAAAGTGAAATTTGTTACAGAATGGATGTTATCTGCTTAGAACTACTTCCTTATTTTCCCAGGTAATTAATTTCCCTTGTTCACAAGCCATAAAAAACAACCGAAAATACCATTTGGGCTTCAGACACATCATTTATCTGTGGCTTATTTGACAACTGCAAATATTCTAGCTTTCCATTTTAGTCGGCTTTATTAGCCAAGACAGATCACAAAATATACA
The DNA here is from genome assembly GCF_028583425.1 of Eublepharis macularius. Taxonomy (NCBI): domain Eukaryota; kingdom Metazoa; phylum Chordata; class Lepidosauria; order Squamata; family Eublepharidae; genus Eublepharis; species Eublepharis macularius. Next base: position 45,615,481 of record NC_072793.1, read on the forward strand.
GCCCCTTCTTCTGAAGACTCTGACAATTGCTATTTTTTCTGTTATGGATCAAAATAAATCTATTTCAGTTTAGCTTAACTATCAACATGGAGGAAAGCACTGAGTCTGGGAAAAAGTGTGCTCCAGAGAATGCAGAGGCACAAAGAAAGTCTCGAAAGGCAGGCTGGAAACTAACTTGGTGAAAAGAGAAGGATGTTTTCTAGGGAATATTATCTTTCAAACGAGAACCCTTTGGGGACTATTTAATGTTTTCCTCATCAGTTCCCAGGAGTCCACAACCTGGGAAGGAGAGGCTCAGTGAGTGATTTATGTTTCAAATTAGAACTGTCAGTCCCAACCTTGAAGAAGAAGGGCCGCTTTCAAAGTTCAGATCAATACCTCAGCATCTTAAAAGATCTTCTTCTGTCAAGAGCGGGATGAAAGGCTGCCCAGCATCTTCAGATCCCTCAATGTTTGCTAAAATGCTCTGATCTGAGCCACTTAATTAAAGGTCTCATGCTGCAAGGCACTGGGGCCCTTCAGCTTCCACCTACTTCATCCTCAGAGATGCTGGGCACCTCCATTTTCTGTTGAAGTCAGAGGGGCTTTGGTGGCTTTCAGGACCCAGGCAAGCTATTTAAATGGGGATGGCAGTTACACAGATGCTTAGCAGAGAAGAACTCAGCACACAAAAGAATGGGATCTCGGTGATTGATGACAGGTAGCAGGAAATGGATGGTGGAAACTGTCCCATTCTAAATATTTTTTTCTGTCATGTAAATTAAATCTCAGGCTATCTTCATAAACCTAAAGTGGCTGGTGTTGAGCCATAGAGGAGGAGCTGGAGGTTGACTGGGAAAGAGGAGTAAGTGGAGGGCAGAGTCTGGATGTCATGTAGCCATGTGAGAGTGGAGGATTGGCAAGACATGCAGAGAAACCAGGTGAATTCAGGGCTAGCTTAACCAACTCTTGTTCAGCGCCATGAAAGCAGCAAACGGCTAATAGGAAGCATCAGCTGCATGGGCATACCAGAGACTTGAGGCTTCCTGTGTAATGGCTTCCTTCCTTTCACAGAAGCATTAGTTACACTTGCACACCTTTTCTCTCCTCTCTCATAATCTTCCTTCTCAGGCAGCGGCTTTTCCCCCACCTCTTTTACAGTGGTAGAGTTGTGTTATTTGGTACTTCAGATGGATTACATTGTTTACAGCAAGTATACAGTGATTAACGATAGTGGCAGGGACACTCTTTCCGACCCTATTAATAAATATAGAGCTACTTGCTAGTGGTGCCCATTATCAGCTCTATTATATGCTATGTTGTTAGACCTCCTTGTCTTACCTATTAGACAGGGAAGAGGAATTTGTGGTATTAAATCTGGAAATTGTTTTAAAATCAGTGTATATGCAGACAACATCATAATATACATAACCAATATGAAGTAGTCAGCTATTAAATTACACAAAATCACTGAAAATGATGGTCCAATCTCTGGGTATAAAGTAAATATAGAAAAAAAACTGAGGTTATTGGAACTAATATAAGTAGATCTCAGTTAAGTAAGGAGAAACTTCTTAATAAGCTCATATGAAACATAGTAAAGTATCTAGGGATATAGATTATGAAAAATAATATAGATTTGTATAAAATAACTTTGAGCTATGAAGGAAGAAGATTAATGAAATAATATGTGGTCTGTGAAATTATCTTATCCGGGTGGTATAAATGCTATCAAGATTATCTTTCCAAATACGAATGTTTGTTCTGTAATGTTCCTAAATTAATGACTGGGGGAGGGGATTGGCAAAAGGTCATCTCTGATTTCGTCTAGGTGGGTGAAAAGGTGAGGATAAATTTACAATCTACCAAAAGAAAGATGGGGAAGAGGTCGAGTGGAATACCTAGCATTTGTTTATATTATCATACTGCTACAGTATCCTGTGTCATAGACTATCTGGGAGCAGTGCTTTTGCATTTTTCAACTTGGAACAATCCCATGTTAATATCCCACTAAAATAATTTCTTCCTAGGGGTTGTCACTTACCTGGTTTCAGCAGGCATTCTTCCCTTTTCACTGTGGTTCTCTTGCTGCTTTCCTCCAAATGGTGGGAAGGAAATAGGGGTGCAATATCATTGTGTGTGTCACAATGCCACTTCCAGCGAAAACCTAGAAGTGATGTCATGACTAGAGATGGGCACAAACTGAAAAAAAATGAACATGATGTTCGTTGTTCATTGCCATCCACGAACAGGGACTCACGAATAACCACAAACATGGCCCTGTTCACAGACATGTTCGTGGTTGGCTGTTTGTGGGGGCCAGCAGGCTCTCCTCCAGCCATCATCCAAGTCAAGATCCCTACTGCACCACTCCCAGAAACCTGACCTGAGCAGGCACTAGGAAAGTTACCAATAATAAATAATAGCTTGGCCCCAGAGCCTGGCAGCAGCCCTGGAACTTCAAGGGGTAGATACCTACCACACCACTCTCAAAAACCTTACCTGAGCAGGCAGCAGGAAAGGTACCAATAATAAATAATAGCTTGGCCCAGAGCCTGGCAGCAGCCCTGGAACTTGAAGGGGTAGATCCCTATCCCACCACACAGAAAGAAAATTCCAGCTCCAATGCACTCTCTATCAAAATGCCAACAGCAACTGTCTCTCCACTGTCTGCAAAGTCAGAGCTGGGAGCTCCCCTCCCCCCTGCTCTTTGCTCCCGTGTTGTAACAAATTTGGAGCTCCACACTTGAAAGGAAGACCTGCCTATCAAGCTAAATTGGGCTTAGATTGGGGTTTCCAGGGCAACAGTAGGAGTTCAGACAGAGTTCAGACAATCCCTGCCTAAGTTGCCAAGAGAATTGATTGCAGATGCCAGACTGTCTAACAGCAACGAACAGCAACGAACGAGGCTTTCTACAACCATCTGTTCATTACAGTCATATCTGCTCCAATGCTCTGAATTGGGACTTCCGCTTAAGAGATTTACAACAAGCATTTTTTGGACTACAGTACCCACCAAATGAGGTGAGGAAACAAATCGACAGGGCCAGACTAATACCCAGAAACAGCCTGCTCCAGGACCAACCTAAAGGAACTAACAACAGAACACCACTGGTTGTCACCTATAGTTCCCAGCTCAAACCCATCCAACGTATAATCAGTGATCTACAGCCCATCCTGGAAAACGATGCCTCTCTCTCTCACAAGCCCTGGGTGGAAGACCTCTCCTTGCCTACAGACAGCCCCCCAACCTTAAATGACTTCTCACTAGAGGTGGGCATAAACAGCAATACGAACACACAAAAAAGCCACCAACAGCCTAATTAGCTGTTCGCAAGCAAGCTGTTTGTGAGGCCCCGTTCCTGGCAAATATGTGTTCATTCCAAGCCCTCTTCGTGGCGTTTGTCATCCCTTTGTAAAGCCAGACAGTCTGGTACCTTTCAATCAATTCCCCTGGCAACATGGGCATGGACTGTCTGAACTCTGTCTGAACTCCTTCTGGTTTTCCTTCTGGCTTGTGACCCCTCAAAGTAGCTTTCCCAGGGGCCAATCTCTCTGAAACTTGGAGGGTCTTCAGAGGACAGTGAGGACTATGTCCTCTGCAACTTTGGTGGGTATTGGACATTGGGAAGGTCAGTTTGTAACCCCTCAAAGTAGCTTCCAGCAGACAGTCCAGTTTTTGCCGCTGTGAAGAGAAAGTGACATTAAAGGGGGAGACCCATGGATCATGGCTTTCCTAGGGTCCAATCTCTCTAAAACTTGGAGGGTCTTCAGAGGAACGTGAGGAGTATGTCCCCTGCAAATTTGGTGGGTATTGGACATTGCTAGAATGTTCCTTCTTGTTTCTTACATTTCCAATATTTATTTGACATACCTTTACTCATTTTAGCTAAGTTGTCAGGACTCGGAGATATATACCACCAATACATCATTTTATAAACATTTTCTTTAAATCTAACACTCAAAGTAAATTTAAACCCCTTTATCCAGACATTTTCCCATTGATCCATCATTATATTTACCCAAATTTTTTAGCCCGTTTTACCATACCATCTTTCACAGATTCTTCTTCTGTTTCAAATTTCAGTAACAGCTTATACATTTTAGAAATAACATGTTCATCATTTGAACAAAGCTCTTTTTCAAACTCAGTCTTATCATTTTCAAAACCCCACAGTTTTTTATCTAATTTGAATGTTTCTAAAAGTTGAACATATGAAAACCATTGACATTTATAACCTTTAGTTATTTAATCCTCCCTTTTCTTCAATTTGCAATCTCCCTGTGAGAATTCTAGTAAATCTCCATAAGGCAGCCATTCCTGTTTGAAGATCATCTCTCTTTTGTAAAACGCTTCCTGCACTGAAATCCAAAGTGGTGTCTTCTGTGTTAGTCTCAGTTTATATTTATTCCAGATTCTTAAAATGGCTCTCCTGATATAATGATTTTTAAAGTCTGCATTGACCTTTACTTTTTCATACCACAAATAGGCATGCCATCCAAATTTCAGGTCATGAACTTCCAGTGTCAGGAGTCTCTCATTTCTCAAAAGCATCCATTCCTTCATCAACATTGGACATGCAGATGCATAATACACTCTCAAGTCTGGTAAACCAAGTCCACCTCTCTCCTTCACATCCTGTAAAGTTTTATATTTAACCCTTGGTTTTTTCCCTTGCCATTTGAATGTTGAAATATCTTTTTGCCTCTGCTTAAATGGTACATCTGAAGTTAACACAGGTATCGTCTGAAAGAAGAATAACATTCTAGGTAAAACATTCATCTTAATAACTGATATTCTCCCCAACAAGGACAACTGTACTCCATCCCATCTTAACATATCTTTTTTAATTCCATTCCATGTCTTAACCTAATTATTTTGAAATAGCATACAGTTCATCCCCGTCAGCGTGATACCTAAATATTTTACCTTCTTTTCAACCTTAAAACCTGTTATTTTCATCGATTCTTCCTGATTTTTAATGTCCATGTTTTCTGTCAACATTTTTGTTTTCTGTTCATTTATTTTAAAGCCTGCCAGAGTACCAAACTCTCTCAACTTCTCCATCAATATTTCAGTTCCATCCAACAGGTCTTCCAGAATCAAAACTAAGTCGTCTGTGAAGGCTCTTAATTTATATGACTCTTTTTTTATTTTAACCCCCTTCATCTTTTCCTCTCGTCTAAAGTCTCTATTCAGAACCTCTAACACCAAAATAAAAAGGAGCAGTGACAACGGACATCCTTGATGTGTTCTTTTCTGTATCTCACATGGTTTAGTTAGTTCTCCATTAACTATGATTTTGGCAAGTATAAATCAATTTCACCCATTTTATAAAGTTCTTCCCAAAGTTCTCCCCAAAATTCATCTTTTCTAAGACTTCAAACAAAAAAACCCAGTTCAAGTTGTCAAAGGCCTTTTCAGCATCCCAAAAAATTAGAGCCGCTTGTTTTTCACTATGTTTATCCAAGTATTTCACTATGTCTAACGCAGTTCTAACATTATCTTTCAATTGTCTTTTGGATTAGAAACTTCTTTGATCCTTGTGGATAATTTGTTTAAGAACATACTTAAGTCTTTCTGCTAAAATCGAAGTAAATAATTTCTAATCATTATTCAGCAGTGATATAGGTCTGTAGTTTTTTGCTAATGTCAAATCTTGCCCTTTTTTAAGTATCAGTGTAATGTTAGCATCTTTCCAAGTCTCCAGCATCTTGCCTCCCGATAAAATTGAATTAATTATATCTTGCAAGGGTACTAAAATCTCATCTTCAAAGCATTTATAATACCGACTAGATAGTCTGTCTGGGCCTGGTGTCTTCCCCATTTTTGTCCTTTTAATTACTTCCACCAACTCTTGAATTGTTATAGGGCCATTCATCACCTGATACTGTTCTTCTGTAATTTTAGGTATGTTCTGTTTTATAAGATAATCCTTCATTTTCTTTGAAGAAATATCATGTCTTCAGTAAAAGTTTGAATAATATTTTAAAAGAGTCTCTTGGATGGCCCCATTATCCGTTAGCATAGTATTCCCATCTTGCAATTTTAAAATCATTTTCTTCTCTCTCTCTCTCTTTTCTCAATTTGTAAGCTGACCATCTTCCCGGTTTATTGGCTAATATGAAGTTTCTCTGTTTAACATAATTCTCCAAGTCTCTTACTGTTAACACTGATAGCTGTTGTTTCATACATTTTATCTCTTGCTGCACCTTAACATTCCCTGGCACAATTTTTTCCTGCTCCTTCCTCTTTAATTCTGAATTATGACGTATAAAGTGTCCTCTTATAAATGCTTTGTGTCCCAAACCATTCTCAAATTATGCAATGCTTTTTTAAAGGGTTCTGCCCTCTGAAAGATCCTGTTCTTTGTGGGACCCAGGCTGACAAATATATTGCTCTCAAGAAAAATAAATAAAAAGACTTACAGTGCCATCCTAAGCAGATCTACTGAGAATTCCACTAAAGACTATTTAATGGGACATGCTCCCAAGACATTTACTACAGCATGGCATGGAAAGATATTATATTAAAAGTAGAGTTTTTATTGGCATGGGAAACAATTTGTTCCCACAGATTAAAATACTGAACCAATGTATGAAGTTTCCACATCCTTAAACAATAGAAACGGCACCAGAGGTATTTTTAAAATTCCAAAAATAACTAGCTTGTTTATTTACTTTAGCAGGGAAAGGTTAGGTAAAATCAGGGGCTGAAAATTTCTGAGGTAACTGAGGTAAAATCAGAACATGCCCAGACTTCAGTTCTTATGCTATTCACAGATACTTAAAGGCTTATGTTTTGAGGTTTTGGTTTCCTTGTTCTTCCCCAAGCACTCTAGTATACTTTCTTTTAGTATTATCTTTCTCTTCTGGAGATTGGAATGCTGGTATCCACATTCTAGTGCCCCAATCAGCTTCTCTTCAAACACCAATGTTTTCCTTCAGTTGTTAACTGAATCTGAAGGTCTCCACAGGCAGTTTCCAATCATACCGATCAGGGATCTCGTCACTCTCCAGAGCTACCTCCCTGTTTGACTATGTAGGAGAAATTGCCTCTCCTTAGAAGATCTATCCCTTTCTTTTACCCATTTTGGGGTGTGCACCTACTTCCCAAACCTCCTTGCCAACTTTCCCCAGTTCTCTTGCTGGTGTTATAATTGTTCTCCGTTAGGACTCCGTTTCCCAACTCTTCACACTGGATTCCACTCTGCTAGGGCTGAAAACAGACCCTCCTCTTTCCAGCTCATGCTGCCCAATCAGATGCCTTGCAGTAGACTGTCAATCTACTGCATTTTATGGCCCCACAAAGAAGGTGCCCCCAGCCACCCCATTTGCTTCTATTGTGGGGAAAAACTGACTCCCACTGCAGAAACATATGGATCATGGCTGCCATGGCCACAAGCACACTCCCAATTACAATGTAAACACCAAACTGTAGCCCCCCCCCCAAAAAAACCCAGCACCCCTTGAGCATGTTGACCAGCCACTCTCCATTGTTCCCTATGAGGACCAACATCACACCAGAGAATCACCAAACCAAAATGAAGCAAAGGAAGGTTTTGGCTCCTGTGCCCTGTTTGTTAGTCCCCCAGGGCAACTGGCTGGTTGCTGCATGAAACACAATGTTGGACTAGATAGACCACTGATCTGATAGAGCGGAGTCCTTCTCATGTTCTTATATTTCTTTTTTGTTATGGCTGGAATTTGGCCTAATGTTTTATATTGGTTTTTCTATAAAATAGTTGAAAAGCAAAGATAATGGATGGGCTATGTTAAAGAGGAGAGCTTCCCTGCCTTTGTAAACAAACCTGAGCGGATTCAGTATATCAACCAGAACAGAATAGTTTCAGTGTCCTTGACAGTATGAGGAAGCTGTCATTGCCAGTACATTTTTAATGCAGTGCCATTATCTGTAACTATCCAAACAGAAAGGAAGAGAAAAGATGTAAGGATCTCAGATATACTAAATATCATCATGTAAAAACGTCAAGGCGATTGTTGACACCACAGAAAGGTATAGGGAAGAAAGGGCCATAATGCAACATGTTGAACTGCTTTACGTCATACCATTTTGATTGCAGAGATCTTTTACTCTGTAGAGATATAAAGGCTCTTTGAAAGCAACCAAGTGAATCTGTCTGCTCGGCTTCTGGGATGTTTACTTTAGAAGTGGTTCATAGCATTGGCTGTTCAGTGCTCATCTCTGCATTCTGCGGCAGGCAGTATCTTGATGGCTGATTTCCTCTCTGTCTTTCCTTCTTTCTCTCTCCTTTCCTCTCTTCATATTGTTATTTGCTGCCTCCTCTAGCTGCACCCAGAGAATTCTTATTGTTATTGTTGGAAAACCAAGAGCCCTATTAATCTTTTATTTCCCCAATGGAGTTTCCCAGCAGATAGTTGTGAGCTCAGCATATCATCCATAGGTCTGCCTTCTCTCTCCCTGGCCGGCTTCTGGCCAGCATGCCACCATTAGCAAAATTACCTCATTAAGCCCAAGAAGGCACAGAAGGGCCTGCCACCATTTTTTAAAAGTATGTTATTACTATTAGCACTCTTTAGTGCCGCTTGCAAAAAGTGCTGCATCGAGGTCAGCAATGCAGAGATTGCAGCAGTGTGGAAATGGCTTTATAGTCTGCTCATTTAAAGGATGCCTCCAGAAAAAGACAATTTAAACAAATGTGATTTAGTGAGTTAGAATTGGGAGGGGTTGGATTGGATGACCTCCAGGGTGACTCTGAAGATGTAGACACAGTTAATCTTTTTTCTATTAGCGTAAGAATAGCAAACTCATTTGGTCCTTCACATTAAAAATTACACTTTTATTGTATTCTCAGTTCTTAAAGTGGCCAGTGTGTAGAACAGCTGCTGCAGCCAGCAAATGTAAGAGATGAGGCAAAATGGCTGCTCTACAAGAGACACTGGACTAGCCTTGCATGTAGACCCAAAATATCACTCTGCTACAGCAGGGTAGGTGGGTATTATATGTTGGCTGCAGTCAGAATTGCCAAAGAGTACACAGTAACATCATATAAAACTACCATATGGCACAAATTAAAACTAGGTGTGCAACATATTCAGAACCCTTTTGGCAACCAGAAGCAGCTACAACAGCCTTGTATAATGTAATAGTCATCTTATATTATGGAGTTATTACAAATGGCAGGTAGCATAGCGGGATAGACTTGACTCACCCAAGGCAAGAAGCAGATGATAGGGAAGGAGTCCTGTCTGTCCATTCAGCCTTCACACTTGTTTTCTTTCCCCTCTAGGATTGCTAACTTCAGGTTGGAAAATCCCTGGAGATTTGGGGGATAGAGCCTAGGGAGGGGAGGATTTGGGGAGGAGAGGGGCCTCAACAGAGTATAATGACATACAGTCTACCCTCCAGCAAAGCCATTTTCTCCAGGGGAACTGATCTCTGTTATATGGAGGTTAGTTGTAATTCCAGATCTCCAGTTCCCACCTGAAGGTTGGCAAACTTGTTCCCCATGCACCCCAAAACCTTAGGACATCAGTGGCCCCACTTGTCCAACAGGGTGACTAGCTGTATTGGCGTAAGCCGCCCTGTGTATCTTCATATTTAAACAGAGCTATTTTGAGATTGAGATTTGGGATTTGAATAGTCAGAGGTATCATATGGCCATGTTCTTAAGAAGCATAGAATTGTTCCTTTTATCAAAAATAAACATTGTAGCTTCATAAAGCATGCTGGCATGTACCCAGTCACATTAAGAAAACATATTAAGGGCATGTAAGAGGGGATAGCGGTTTCTGTTGATCCTGCTCCTCCTTAAGAGTGCAGACACACACACACACACCAGACACACTCACTAAGTGATTTCAAATGCGTCAACTGCTCCCTTGAAACAAATTTTCAAGGAGCATAGTGGGTATGCTGCAGCAAAAGGGAGAAATCAGCAGAAAACTTTAAGGAAAGTTAAAAGACATTCAATTTTTTTAATTGCGTGATTGGCTTGGATACAAGCTACTATCTGTCTTTATCAGTACCCTACAGCCCTATATCGTGCTACTGGTCAGACACTACAATTCCAAAATGTACAATGGCGATGTAGAAGCAAGTGACACCTGATGAAAGTGATTCTGCTTTGGGACTGGCAGTGTAATTCTAAGCAGAGTTATACCCTTATAAGCCCATTCGCTTCAGAACTCTGCTTAGGAATGCCCTGCCAGTACCCGGGTTGAAAGAAACAGCAAAAGAAGGTATATGAGTGCCCTGAAGTACTACCTTTTCTGTGAGAACTTGAGTCATGGGACTAATGGTCATTCTCCACAGAGAGACCTGGAATTATCACCATGGAAAAACTTGTAAGTCCTACTTCCCGTATTACACCAGACATGAAAGAAGGACAAATTACTCATCCATCTCCTTTCCCTGTTCCATTGAACATGCGAACCCACTTCAAACTCAAATAAATTTTGTATTTCACACACTCACTTTCAGTTCCTATTTTCACAATCGGAGAAACTTAAATGCTACCGCCCAAAATATCTATGTAGTTTAAATCCTTCTGACACTGCAAGGAAGTTTGTTCTTACATAGTTAGAAAATGCACTAGAGGGGAAAGGGGTATTAGAAAATTTGGACGTATGCTTATCTTAGTAGTGGCTTAGAATTGAAGATTTAAAAAAAAAAAGCCTGTGTCCCCTTTCCCTTTGCTCAGTTACTTTACATGTAAAAATGTACATGTAGTTAGTCAGCGGGTCCCAGATAACACCTGAAATGTGCTAACATATGAAGCTCTCCAGCATTTAAATATTTCCCTTTGGGTCATTTAATCCTTTCTGGAACCCACAAATAAGTCTATTAAAAGCAGGGCTTTTTTCTGGGAAAAGAGGTGGTGGAACTCAGTGGGTTGCCCTCGGAGAAAATGGTCACATGGCTGGTGGCCCCACCCCCTGATCTCCAGACAGAGGGGAGTTGAGATTGCCCTCCGCGCCGCCAAGCGGCATTGAGGGCAATCTAAACTCCCCTCTGTCTGGAGATCAGGGGGCGGGGCCACCAGCTATGTGACCATTTTCAAGAGGTTCTGGAACTCTGTTCCCCGGCATTCCCCCTGAAAAAAAGCCCTGATTAAAAGTAGAATATGATGCTATGCAGTCAGATAATACAACCAATGGTGGTGATTCCACCCAAGTGAATAGATTAGCCCCGTGCTTAGCCACAGCTTGATTGCCAGTGTATAGCAACAAAAGGATACTTCTGGTTACTCCACTTGCATTCTTGCACGTAAGGACGTTTACTTAGAGCCTACTCCTACTACTATCTGTAATAATGTCCCACTGTAATTTGTCCATATTATTTTTCATCAACATTTTAGTTGGTAGTGAGTAGTGTGACCTGAACAATACAGGAATCGGTTGTCTTGCCAACATCTAATGTTCTTTGTGGGAGCTGAGACTTTGCATAGTTTATATAGTTCCTCCCGGTCCATTTGTGGGAGTTCCAAAAGGAAATGTACCTGTCTTTTTCAGAAATGTTTCTTGTGATTATTCTAGCTTCATGCTATACTGTAGAGCTTCTCGGAATAGAGCAGCTGCCATCTTCATGTGCCCATCACTTTCTTGGGTTTTCCTTATAATTTGGATACGTTTGTGGTGAACTTGTTGCTAAATCAATTGTTTGCAATGTTCTGTGTCAGTGTATGTAACTGTAGATACATACTATGTATTATGTACATACTGAAAAGCTACTTTAAATTGTTGCCTGCGGTGGCTGTCACCACTTGGTGAGCCATTTTCATGCTGATCAAGTAATCGTGCCATACTTCCATCAATAATGGAAATAAAATTAACTGGTAATGGGATCCACATGGTGGAGCTACTGCCCACCAGTAGTTTGCCTTGTAGATCCATTTAAAGGAGCTTCCATGTAACATGCTCAGAGGTACCTTTTCCATACAAATAACCATTTGCCATAATTGAATTACCGTATGAACATTTGCAGTATGAATTATAGAAGCCCACAACCTCCCTAGTTCCTAGGCTGATTGCTGAAATCTTATGCTTTAGATGTGCTTCTTAGGTTGCTGAATATCTTATTTGTGGCTGCGGCAGCATGGGTGCTGTCATTCATTAACAAGTTTTCTCTGGCATCTGAATTTTTAAGAGAGTAACATGAAAGGCATTTTTTCTTTGTTAAGCGTTTTCTTCCCCTTAATCACGCAGAGATTTCCCATGAATAATGTGAATTATAATTATTACCCTCAGGTCTGCAGAGCCTTTCTGAGCAATTCCTAAAAGGGCATTTTCTTCTTTTTTTCTGTGAATTTCAGATGACCAAGAGCCAAATTATAATCACCTGATATTAAGCAGCGCAAACCAGACACCTTCTAATGGTAAGACAATAAGCAAGTGAAGGGAAAAGTTACAGAAGCTGTAACTTCCCTCTTTCTGCCAGTAATTCTTCTGTTGGCATAAAAAACAGACAAATATCAATAGAATATTTCATGATGTGATGCAGGTGACATATGTGTTCTATTGATATGATTGCATGTAGGGTCATATTCGTAATTATGGTCAATTATAAATATGACCCAGTTTCTCATTCACAGAAAACAGAGAATTTTTCTGTGTATCTTTATTTATAGAAAACATGTCTGCATCCCTGACTTCCTCTGCAGGTACTATTTCCAGGGCCACACTACACGTGATACCAGTGATTCCTGAATGGGATTTAATTTAGCACCTCTAAGTAGCTGGGGGTGGGGGGAGGAATACTGACAAGGGGGGCAGGGCCTCAATACTGACCTCTTCCAGCTGGTTTTATCTCCAGTAGGGAAAAAATGACAGGCAGAATATAAGAAGCCCAAAAAAATTTCGTGAAGCCTAACGTCAACAATAAAGAATCAACACTTATACAATTCAATCACATGTAATTATTGTATAATAAACTGTAATATATCAAACGTTGTGTACTATATATACATACAACCATGCATCATCACCTCAGCTGCATCAATAAATAATTCAATACATTAATTTGTTGGGGGAGGAGACCAGGTGAGGGGGAGCAAAGCGACAAAAACACAACAGAGAACAGTGCTGGAGTTGAAAGAGACCACAACTTTATTAATATTACAGCTCACAGGGCGTTGGCGTGGCATAGGGCACAGATCCAAGCATCAGCTGACCCGCCTGCCCCACACCCTCTTAGACAGCTGCTGAGGTAGGGAACCATGGGATGCCAGCCAGTGGGATGTGACGTGGGTGTATACCCCTGTGTGGGTCCCCTGCCACCTGGGAGGGAGGTGGATCTGACAGCCCCCGCTGGGCATGCACTTGCCATGCCTCACTCCCCAGACCCCTTAAGGGGATCCCCATAATAGAGAAACTGAGCTTGCGGGCCCCGTTTTCTCCTTAAACCGATTGGTGCCCAATGCCCAATCCATCTGCTCACTCCACAGCTGTGACAAAAGGGAGGACCAGTCCAAGAGCCAAGTGCTGAGGGGCGGGGGCCAGCTCCCCCCGACCAGGGCTTGCAGTGGATGTGTGCGGACTGAGTCTCCCAGGCCCTCCACGCTTCCCCCCCTGGCTGCAACATGATGGCCACAATGCCCTCCCCACCCTCCTTCCTTGCACGGCCTGCAACCTGGGCCCAAAGGTGAGTCTGGGGGCTGGTGTTTCTCATTACAGTGCCTCCCCTTTCTAAGTCATCCCTCGTCACAAGTTACAATGAATGCACATACAGTCTGAGTAGAATATATGCTTGATTTTTCATTATTCTTGTGTTATATGCAACACATGTACAACTGAACATGTGATTGAAACCCCATATATATCCAGGTGGTTCTAATCTCTGCTATTCCTCAGATGACTACGATGGAGGCCTTTAGCCTGTCACTTCCTGCCTTTAGCATCAACCTACTGCAGCTTGTTTTCTCTCAGGCATTTTACACTCTCTGCTTCTAAAGACAGGAAGATGCTCTTGCCTGTTTCTCATAAAGTAAAAAAGAAAAGAAAATTACCTACAAATCAAAGCACACTCTTCCCTCAGACTTTCTATGGCTTCCTGTCAACTTCGTTGTTTAGTTCAGAGGTTTATTTCACACCTTTTACAAAAGTTTTAGGTCTTTGTTGACTTTGAGTCTGGTTCTCCTTACTAGCTTCCTCTGTCCTTCTGCCATATTTCTTTGGTAGCCTAAGACCTATTCTTGTCTCAGCATTGTACCTGCAACACTCCTAATATGCAATTGGCAATGTCAGCGTTTCCATTTTGGGGAAATAGTACCATGCGAATGCGTCTCTTTTTTTTTCCTATGCACTCTCTCTGGATGTTTCTTTTTCTAGGCTGGCATTTATTAACTAGCTTTGTAGTGGCATTGTCGCTGACGAAGAACTGTGAGATAATTGTACATGAAAACAGTATTGTATTTTGAGTCTCTGTAGCACCATGGCTTGAGAGAACAAAACAGCCTTGAAAAGGTTATCTTGGCACTTTGCTAAATTATCTCTTTTATTGCTGAGCATTGGCAACAGTCACCCCGTAGCTAAATCAACAGGTAATTTTCACTAACACAGTAACCCCGTTTTGTGTCCTTTCCATCAAAACCTACAAAAGAGGTAATGCTAGCTACAAAATTGGTTGGTTGCATTTGGCAGCAAGGCCAAATATTTGCCTTATATCTGAAGTAAATTGGACAAGTGGGAGGCTAAGATTTTAGGACCCTTTAAAAAATAACAATTCACCTCAAAGACACAACTTCGCTTTTTACGGCTATGGTACAGTAAAAAACAGAAAGTAGTAGTATGTGAAGGGTGGATGAGATAGGGCCCAAGCTATTTTTGAAGCCAGAATGAAGCTTCTATTCTAACTTCAGTGATATGCTGCTTTGAGCAGGGACACTTGAGAAGTGTGTGGATTGGACCAATTATAGACTCTCTTAGTTTTGGGTCAGGCTAAAACCCAGTTTTCATGTTCTTGCATTGTCAAATATTAATACTTTTTACACCAAATATTTTTACACCAAATACTGTCAAATAGTAAATATCATTGGCCATCGTCACACGGCCATAAATTTAGCACCAAACTAGCGCCATCACCTGCTGAATTCTCACCTTATTCCAGCTCTCTTGCGATTTCACCATTCTCCCCAATTCACACTTTGTGACTATTTATGTCGTCTTTATCGACTTCCATGTGAATTCCCTGGATCGACTATGAACGCTTTGCAACACCAAAACGCTCACTCTCCCTGATCATCTGTCTCACCTAACACTGATTCTCCTGCCCTACACTCCCACAAGCCCCAGTGCAAACCGCAATTAAGCCTCAAAGTAATTTTTTTTAAAAAAATGTCAGCCTTATAGCGCTATAGCACTATAGCGCTATTCTGCCATGGGTGGGAAACCTCTGCTACCTATCACGGTTGGTTTTTGGGTTGGCCCAGCACAACATTATAATAGAAGAGTGATATAACGCAAATATGCGGAAAATTTTTTTTTAAAGGGGGTGGGATTTTTAGGGCCCCGTTTCTGGAGGCACTTTGACTGACTGTCAAATTGCACTTTTCCCTTATGTGACTGACTGGAAGCACAAGCAGTCGTCAAAAGATGGGAGAATCCGTTCTAATAACGATAACAGAAAAAACGATTTCTAGTGCAAAACTGACGAAATAAGGGCCCGTGTGACGACGGCCATTGTATGTCAACTATCAAACACTCAAATATCAATGAACCAAAAACCGCTCTCATTGTCACCAAATCATCCAAAGTGGCTCACTTTCAGTACCACTAGGTGAGAATGCACTTGCAGAGACTATCTGGATAATTGAAGAATATATGTTGAATGCTCAACATCAGAACTATTAGAGGAGAATTTGGAGGAGCAAATGTCATTTGGCACTGCATACAAAACTGACTATTCACCAGTCAGATTACACCTTACATATCTCAGGCTTTGTCCCTTTCTAGAATACTCCTTGCTGTATAGACATGGCAAAATCACAACTGTTTGGCAAAGGCATTAAGTCTCTAAACACCTCTTATCTAAACCCTTTTAGAAATCTCATCAAACACTGTTTCTTCTCAATAAAAAACATTTTAGTAAATCTGAACTGCTGTTACCTGTGGGCTGATACGACAATTGTATTCATGGAAGCTTTTTAAAATGTCTTCTATTGACAGATTTATGTGTGTGTTTCTGTCTGTTCATGACAAAACCCAACAAGCATCAATGTGAGAGACTTGTGATTGTATCTCTGACTGTCTTGAAGGGAGTGTGTGTATATTTTCATATCCAGAAATTTCTGTGGAATTTCTAGTGCTCAGCAGAAATGGATAACTGGACCTGGACATATGTATGTTCCACTATGGATCACATGCGTCCCTGGCTCTCGTTTGTGCTGTCTTCCGAGCACGAACAACAGGATTTTTTTATTTACCCTGGAAGAAATGTGAAGGCAGAAAGCTGGCTGCAGGGATTCACATTTGGAAGAGAGGGAGATGAAGTGGAGCAACTGAAGGCTGACCTCACCTCATCTCAGGATCAGGACAGGAGGCGAAAAACTCTTGAAGGAAGTTCATGAGGGACATTCTGAAGACTGACTCAAACAGAAAGGAGTCTGAGAAATATCTGACAAAGGACTACTAGACTGTGTCTTCCCCAACCTCCAGTAGTTTCCCAAAAGCATTCAACCTAAAGAAGGGCAAAGAGAGATGAAGTATACTAAGTGTGGGGGAAGCAGCCTGAACACGCATTTTCTGCATTCAAAAGCCCTGTTCACATGTCTCAGTTTATGTATGTACATCCTCCATGTACACGTGCACACCTGTTTGCAAGAAAGAATTAACATGTATTCACTTTACAAATGAAACCAGGGACCAGTACCTGGATAAAAGTGTAGTTTCCATTGCATGTTCAACTGTACATGCATTGAATGA
The DNA here is from genome assembly GCF_028583425.1 of Eublepharis macularius. Lineage (NCBI taxonomy): Eukaryota > Metazoa > Chordata > Lepidosauria > Squamata > Eublepharidae > Eublepharis > Eublepharis macularius. Next base: position 45,632,362 of record NC_072793.1, read on the forward strand.
AACATGAGAATTACTTAATACACATATAAAGAAATACAAGTGTACACAGGGCTGACAGGGTGTTCAAATCAGTGCATATGAACAACAAGAGAAGGGGGCAAGCTCCAAGAGCCTGTCCTCTTTATGTTTCTTTCCTACTCACTCCTCCTTTTTCTTTTATTTCTTCCTTTCTCTTTTCTTCCCTCTACTCATTTATCCATTTCAGGTCCCTAAATTTCGCTTGGTAGCAGAATAGGGCTGAAACAAACATTTGCAAAATTTTCAAAATCCACCAAAATGTCACAGTTGGAATTGAGACATGTTCTCAGATTTGATTTGGGATCCAAATATACCAGGGAAATTCAAAATCACCTTTTTTGATAAGCGAAATGAATGAATGGAGAAATTAATATGGAGAATATTTAGCACTAAAAGGCATTTGGGAGTCGGGACCATTCTGAGGAGACCCATTGAAGTACATTCTGTCAGCTCTGCATCAGACTGCTCTGTATCTGTTTGCTTTCAAGCAGACATAGAGATAAACACTGAAAACACGGACTCCAACTGGTCTGTATTTTTCCCATCTGCACACTCCGCACTAGCTTTCAATCATTAGCAAGCATTTTATAATGGGGCGAGGAACAGTACTAAATCTTACTCCTCTTATTACATTTCATAGAAAATAAGCAATATGGGTGGCCTGCCCCATGATCAAGAATTACAGTGCTTTTCTTCTTCAGCACCCATCAGTTAAGGGGTCTTCAAGACATACTCACAAAGGATATCCTTTGTATAGCTTGTAATACCATACCCATTTGATTTAGGCTCTTTACAGGCCATAGAAGTTCATGATGATATAATTATACTGTTTGCTGTATGTAAGCAAGCGAGGAACAATTTCACAAACATGTTTGGACTGCCCTATATTGAGATGTCAGTCACGTACCTACAGTTTAAGGAGGGTGGGGCAACTGAGTCATAAAGTGTGGGCTCACTCACTGATTGGCTGGTAAGCTTTTTTAGCACAAAAGTACAAATTAGTATGCAGAGAGAGCAATGTTATCTACTGCTCCAGTGAAAGCTTTCTGCAAACATCCACATGAGCCAGACCTGAACTGAAAAACCAGAGAGAAATAGGCTGTTTCGGAGCATTTTGTGAATATCAATCCCCCTTATTCACCCAGTCCACAAAACAGTATCTGAATTGTCAGAGAATGTATTGAATGGGTTTTCTGACGGTATGAAGGAAGTTCACGGTGCAATCCTATAGCACTTCAGAAAAAGCATTCCCCACCCACCCCCACCCTGTTCATAATTCTCTAATACCAACTCCAAGTGCTATGGTGGTTAAAGAAGCAAAAAAGTTTAATGCTATTTGGAAACAAAAGATAAAACAATACAGAAAAGCCTATTGCCCTGCCTGGAAATCAGTGGTAAAATCCACACCATCATTACTGTTGGTGCAGTTGTGGCCTCCGTGCCCAAATTATGCCTGAAAAGACACAAAGATGAATAACGCGAGGGAACAGTGCAGTATCCAAGGATTACTCTCTACCACTGAAGACTATTCCCCCTGACCTAATACATGTGTGTTTGTATATGAAACAGGAACGAAACAGGTAGCATTTATTTTGGACAACAGGCTACAACTTTCTTTTTAGTGGATATAAGTGCCATTGACTCCAACTCTGAACTCCACTCCTCCAATGTGCCGATGCTAAAGGTAGGCTTATCCAACCACCTCTTCCTACATCAGTGTGACTTCAACATGGCCTAGTCATTAGTATTATTCCTCATTACACTGGGTTGAGCTGCCCAGAGGGAGGCTACTGAAGCAAGGGGCCTTCTACCCAAACTCCTGGGTGGACCATTCCCCCTATTCCACTCCTGCCACATTGCTCACCAAGATTCTTGGTACTTTGTTTCCAGTATTCATTCCCAGAATAATTCTCACTTGTGGTCCATGCATATAAGAATTCTTGCTTGTGGGCTCCAGCTTTGTACTGATTCTTATCTCCAAACAGGAACTGGGTAAACCTATGAGAGGGAGGGTGCCATATTCAAACCCCAACAGAGGTGGACTTCCAGATTTAAATAGTCCAGGAATGTTTGCCTCCCATTGGCTGCCCTAAATAAGGCACTGGAAATGCTTCTAGAATAGTCTCGGATGTTTTCCACATCATCTCTACACACACCTGCTCCACAAGCTAGGAGAGTGGGATGGTACTTCATGTGCATGTGCCCCTGCAAAGAGAAGCACAGTTCAGTCTTGGAAGCCAGTTTCATTATTTTAAAGAAACACGTTAAGAACTTCTGCAGGAGTTCTTGTGTTATGCTCCGAGGCAGTTACAGGAGGACAATTTTGTCTAGTAAGCAATCAAAAGCCAGGTTTCAAGAAGCTCAATAGACCTCAGCCTTGAGTGTAGCTGATTCCCTGGGAGAAGAGAAGTCTGACTGCTGAGATTTGATTGCACTCAATTGTGTGTGAATTTCTGACACACAGATGATTAATTAGCAAGGGGATTGCATTCCACCTGACCCATCCAACTACTGCTACCGTAATAATAATTAGGTCATCCTGGCTCAGCCCTGTGGGCCAAGGGGCAAGTGTTTATGCACGTACAAGCAGTCACACATTGGACTTATCAGAAAGCAGCAGCACTTTGTGAAAGACGTGTCAGGTCAAAGGTGCACAGGTTTCTAGAGGTGCTAGATGCAGAGAGGCACCTTGTGTACTTGTGAGTGAAGCTGAAAATTAAGATTTCATCAAGACAAATAGTACAGAGCGGCTGAGAGTCCAAGTGCTTTTTAAAAGTATTTAACAAAGACAAATATCCAAGAGAGCTGTTTACATTTGATATGAAGAGCAGAGTATGAGTCACAAAAAGTATATGCATTGTTACCGGTTTAATAAAAAGAAATACCATGATAATTATCAAGATCTGAGATCATAGACGTATGTTTGTCAGTCAGCTCCTTTCTAGAAGATGACATGTGAAGAGTTAAAGGCTCTCCAACTTTGTTGAGCCTATATGAAAGATTAGCGAATTTTTTAGATCAATCATGAAATCACACGAGTATAGAAAAAGAGACATGAAATATATTCTTTGTGCATGTTTTAAAGTAACTGGTCCCTGCCTGGGCCCCTCTGGCTCCTTGGGCCTTTCTGGCTGCACACCGGAAAATGAGAACTTTTGGCCTTCAGGAAGGATAGATAAATGGACATTCCTTAGACCCACCTGCAGAAACAGAGATAAGGAAAAGTGAGGGTAGCGTGACCATATATGGGGAAGCTGATAAGAAGAAGGTATGAACAGGGATAAAATTGCAGATGTTCTGTTGCGAGACTAAGTTTGAAAAACGGACAATAGCCAATCCAAAGATGTGAAAGAAGTCAGATGCTTTGCCTTAAGTGTGACTTTCGTTTCTCCAATGTGATGTAATGTACCTTTAAAATAGCATGTACTCCTTTGTTCTGGTGACACACTCAGAGCTCACCTAGTAGTAGGGTGTCCTATATTTGCAAATATATCTGGCTTTTCTTTACAACATCCTTCATTAGACTTCATTCTCTGTGTGTATTCATTTCTCTTAATTGGCTAAGATAACCGGACACACACAATTTGGGTACAACGTATAGACACTTTTAGAATTTTGAGAAAGAATAGTGGGTGCCCAAACTACACAAGACATTTGCCCATGAAGCAGACAGGGGTTTCCCCAACTCACATTGCCTGTAGCCAGACAGCAGCTGCGAGGAACTTGTTTGTTTGTTTGTTTGTTTGTTTGTTTGTTTGTTTGTTTGTTTGTTTGTTTGTTTGTTTGTTTGTTTGTTTGTTTGTTTGTTTGTTTGTTTGTTTGTTTGTTTGTTTGTTTTAGCCGCCCTGAGCCCCACAGATGGGCTCAGGGCAGCTAACAACATTAAAAAATACATTAAAATCACAAAAACATAAAATCAATAATAATTTTTAAAAAATCATTAAAATAGTCCAGGAGCAGGCTATTTAAACAAATATTGGGAGTCCGTATACGGGCATAGCCGATGACCGAGGGCAGCCTCAGAAGAAGTGGTGGTCTTAGATGGAAGATTTACCCAAGCACTGCAGGGACTAATTTGGATTGATACCTTGATGGGGGGGAGGGATGACTTCACCCTGTCCTCGTACCATTTCCCCAGCCCAAAATAGCCCCAGAGGGTGACTTTTGCACCATGGAGGGGGCTGCATGTGCATTATTCAGTGACTATGCAGCCCTGTAATGGGCAAAAAGTGCTCCTGACTGAGGCCATTTCAGGTTGAGAAAATGGTGTGGAGAAAGAGACTGAAGCTCCTTCCCCTCATACTGTGATCCTGATCCAAATCAGGTGATGTGGCGTTTGGGGAACTATGTTCACTGCTGCTGCTGGCTGGCTCATATTCATACTGCTGGCTGATCCAATTCATGGACAAACAATCATGTAGTTTTGGCCTCTGTCACTCTGTCAGTTCTAAGGATGGCAGTCCATGGCAGATAAACCCCCAGACCCCTCACAGCAAGCACTGAAAAGGTCTTTATTCAGAGATCCATTAAGTTCATGGGTACATCCATAGATGGGAAAGGTTGGCAGGAATGAGTATACAAGCAAAGGCACTATTGATCTAGGGAGTACAATTCCCCCTCCCTTGGAGCAGTTTGCATTTAGGTGCGAAGATGCATGAGAACACAATAGCTTAGTCTGGATAGCAACAACAGAAGATTACAAAAGAATCAAAGACTTTCTCTCTCCCCTGGGAAATGGCTACATTTCTGGAACCAGCTGCAAGGCCAGCACCGCATATTTTCAGAGATAACAGGCTGGTTAACTTCTCTGTGAAATCAGCATTAGTATTTTCATTTTCAGGCAGGCCAAGAATCGCATGATTATGTGGCTACATTACAAAGCTCATGGCATGAGATCAATACATTAGAATAGAGAGATCCTTACAGTAGATCAAAGAATACATGAATGGCATGGGTGTGCGCACACATGACACACTCCCTGGTTAGTTATTTTTGAGTGTGTTTTTGTAACCCATCTTTGTCTGTTTCTGCTCTCTTTTCTCAGTTGGTTCCCCACACAGACACTTCCTTTACCTGTTTCTCTCTTTCCAATTTCTCTATTTCAGAATCATTTTAGGTGCCCTACTTTATATACACAGTTGTTTTTCCAAAAGTATTTTGTTTTTATTAATTTACTTTTTTTGCTGAGACTCGAGATGGATAACAGAATTTAAAAAAAATGAAATCATGCAACATAAAAATGTTCAGTGAACAATGCCAATTGGACTAGGATTACAGAATTAGTAGACAATGCAAACCACAACTGTTTAGGCAAGGTGTAGTGGAATTACAACAGTAGAAGACGATGCAGTAAAGGCAAGATGACGCCTAGAATAATCACTGCAGTGGATTCAGTGCAGTAGATTTCATTCCTGTTCCATTATAATGGTGCACTCCTCCCTTTATGAAAATGCCCTACTGAACACTTCTGTTTTGCACATGCTGTGAAGTGTTAGAAGTGTGGGAGCCTTCCTGACCTCTTCAGGCAGCCTGTTCCATAGCCACCATAGAGAATGCACATGGGCAGGCAGTTGCCAATCTTACCCATTTGCACAATGGCACTTTCAGAAGGCATGGCTCAGATGAGCAATGCTGTTGCAGCACAGCATAGCAGAAGCGGCAGTCCTTATTTTTAAAATGAAGAGCCGTTTGAGTCTCTGGAAGTCATGGCCCTGATCAGAGAACTCTCTCTGTAATCCCATTTAGCTAGGTGTGATGATAACCCATTGGTGACGGGAAAGTACTCTACAGATGCTCAAAGGCAGTATCTTTTATTTAATCACAAGGTATTTCAAGGGTTTCAGCGCTGATACTGAGAGGAGGTCCTGGAGCTTAGTTTTGCTGTACCTTCAAAAGCTTTAAAATGCCCTTACATGGTCAGCTCCTCCCTGTCCATCTAGCACTAGAGCTCAGATCATAATGCTATTTGCTACACCTTTCTGTTCTATATCAGATCTGTGCTTGTAGGATGCTGTTGTATGGATTGTGGACACTGATCCAGTACGTGTGTGCATAGATATGTAAGTAGGTCCTTGGGCAGAGACTAGACCTGTGGTCTCCGCCAAATGTCAGATGCTCAGGACTATATCATATAAAGTGTGTCCATGGCCAAAAATGTTTGTGCCTTAAATTCACTTAAAAATTATTGGCTACATCAAGTATTTTTCTATAACATAGTATTGGATAGGAAGGAAGTTTGATATTTTTGGATTATTATTTTTAATCAGCGTTTTAATTTTAGTTGTGTATTAATGTCAGGTTTTGTTTTCTATCCTTGCCCTGTTCCTGAATAAGAACATGATAGAGAACACTTAAAAATAAAGCACTGCTGAAAAGCACACTGTCCATTCAATGCAAACACCCACTTGCCTCAGTGGAAGGAGTGATGCTTTCTTTTATTTTCACCATGGATTATTGTTGCTATAGAACACTAATCACCCAATCTGGATATATTCGCTCTCAGTATTCTTTCCAGTGTTGGGATTTTTTTCACCTCTTTTCTGTGGGTATTAGCAAAAAATCTATACATTCTGATCAGCGCTTTCAACTGGATTCTATAGGATGCACATTTTCCAAAGCATTTAATTAAGCATCAGCTTCTACCAGGGATGCTGTATATTTTCCCCAGCATCCTGTGCTCTTAGAGAAGAAAAGCAGGCAGGACAGATAAAGCAGTAAACATTAAATTAACATATAAAATAAATTAAAATCATATTAAAAACCAATATAAAACACTGTATGCCCCACTAGCAGGATGTCCAGGCTGCTCAAAAAACTCTCCTATAAGTGGCATAGGAAGATAGTTGCTTTTATATCACACTAGAAGTATTTCATTTAGGACCCAACAATATATGATAATGACTCCCCATTCTATGCCCTGACCTGCATATCTCAGGTGAGCTTGATCTCGTCAGATCTCAGAAACTAAGCAGGGTCAGCCTTAGTTAGTAATTGGATGGGAGACCTCCAATGATGACCAGGGTTGCAGAGGCAGGCAAAACCTCACCAATGTTCACCGTAAGTCAGCTGTGACTGGAGGGCACTCTCCACCACCACCCCATTCTACAGCATCTTTTCCAGGATTTTGTGTCCATTTAGTCTAAAATGCTCTTTGCTTTAGAGCTCTATTCAAAATTATTAGGATCAAAGGAAACTTAAAATATATCTAACCCTTCTATAAGCAGCTATGAAAGGAAATGACCCAATTACAACGTTTCTAATCCAAAATGAGTAAATAAATTTTTTTGCCCCTGAAATATTTATGCAATACTTCAGCAAAGTCAGAAAAAAGTCAATTAAGATTGCAGAAAGAAAGGCCTCTACAAATTCACAGAGTGGCTCGGAGAACCTCTTTTAAATACCAGAACTGTGCTCCAGCTGGGCAGAAGATAAGATGAAATTTTAATATTAGAGATTTCTGTAGAATCATTCTGCACAATAATATGCATATCAAATTGGGAATCTGTGCTTTAGGTGATATATTCAAATATCACTTTGCATCACACTGAACATGAAGCTTTTGACATCCAGCAGCCCTTTCATCCCCATAGGCCTTATCTTGGCAACTCTTGACAGGGCCTCCTTTACACAGCAATAGCTTCAGCTGCTCTGCTCATTGCATCCTTTTGTAGTTCAAAGTGAATCCTGGTTTCAAGGCTCACTGCATGGCTGCTGTTCTGCTGCACTCTCTGTTGTTCTGCTTCAGATTTCTTGCCAGCTCTGCTGCTGCTGGATCCCCTTCCCTATTCATTGGACCTTCCAAGAGCAGAAGGGGTCTTTGAATGCTGTGCTTGCTGAGCCACATAACTCAAAAAGACAGTCTTTTTTCCATCCGTTTCCCCAGCAATTTGTGCTGTATTTTATAAGCACGGCCTTAGACACCTAACCGGAGAGGTCCAAACTACCTCTCATGCTGAAGATGCATGAATGGACTTAACGCTAATGAACTTAACTCTAGTTTGGCTGCAGAAAGCAGCCGCGCAAGGCGGGGGGGGGCAATATGGATGGGGCTGTGGTGCTGGAGAACGAGGGGTTAACTCTCACTCCCTTCCATTTTCCCGATTGAAAATGCCTCCCCTCCGTGAGATGATTTTAAGTGCTGGGAAGGAAAAAAGAGAGGCAAAATGCAGGTCAAAAGGGCCAAAAGACAACACCCAGTCTTGCCGAACTCCAGCCTTAGGTGTAGTTGCCCCTGAGTTTTCATACTCAGGTGAAGTTGCAAGAGATGCATGGCTTGTTCCCCCTCCTGCCTACATAAGATCTAGCGAGGAAATGTGACATCAAACATTTTTCCTTATCTCCATTGCACCTCATTAGCTGCCACTTGTGGAGGAAGGAAAGCCAGAAGCAGTTGGTGATGTCAGATCACACGTGTTGACATGCTGGGAAACCTGGGTCTTGTCATTTGCAGCTTGCACCCTCTCGACACGGACAGCCCTACAATATGCAGGGGTGTATCATCAAGCAGCCAGAACGGCATGCGCTTTATCTAAATTCACAATCCTCCTCTTTTGACTATGACTTCATCAGGGTAGCAGTTCTAGAAAGGCACAGAACGAGGGTGCAGAGAAAAGCTGCAAAATGCTCCATTTTTCTTGAGTTATTTTTATTTTTATTCCCCGGGGGAGCACATTGTGGTATTGGAACCATGTGCCTTGCCTGAACCCTGCAGTGTCTAAGCAGATGAAGATATGAAAGGGGAAAGATATGCTTGGGCAATAGTCTCCCTAACTGCAAGGAGCAAAAGCAGAATGAGCAGCAAGAGGCAGCCCTGCATCTGTTTGAAGTGGCAGCACTTGCTCTTGCTAGGTGACAGGCACAGATGGCATCGACTGAAGAGCTGCGCAGAATCTATGCCAAATATGTGTGGAAACTAAAGTGTAAATAAAGAACATGCTCCTACTCCCACACAACGCCTCCAGAGACATCTGCTCAGCAACTCACTGTTCTCACTCAGGCCCCTTCGTTACTCAGCCAGTTCCTTGGGCTTGATATCTGAAGTGCTGACCAGCAAATGATCATAGAATCTTAGGGTTGGAAGGGACCTCCAGGGTCATCTAGTCCAATCCTCTGCATAATGCAGGAAATTCACAACTACCTCTCCCCCTGCCCCCCCCCCACACACACACACAGTGACCCCTGCTCCATGCCCAGAAGATGGCAAAACACCTCCAGGATCCCTAGCCAAACTGGCCTGGGGAAAATTGCTTCCTGACCCCAAAGTGGTAATCGGCATTACCCTGGGCATATAAGAAGGGGCAATGAGAACTAAGCACTGATGTAACCCTTCCTGCCCTCCGTCTCATGATCTGCCTAGGTTCACAGACTCAGCATTGCTGACAGATGGCCACCTAACCTTTGCTTAAAAACCTCCAAAGAAGGACAGCCCACCACCTCCCGAGGATGCCTGTTCCACTGAGGGACCGCTCTAACTATCAGGAAGTTCTTCCTAATGTTTAGCTGAAAACTCTTTTGATTGATGCAGCAGCCTCAAGGAAGAGGCACTAGTGGATTCTTTTGCTGCATTCTGCTGGATGAAAACTTCAACTTTTAGGAGCCAAGGACTTCCGTCCAGCCCAGTTATAAATGGTGTTAACACAGCCGCTCCTTCAGCTGGCCGAGTGGTAAAGACATGGGGTCTCAATGATGCCATCCTTCTGAGCTCACTTTAGTGTACACTCTTTTTCTGCACATCTAAGCAGAAGTGACAGCCAGAGTAACAGGGCAAGTAGATGTAGCCTAGAAATGTACATGCATCTGGGAATCCTGGCCCACTTAGGGCTCCCAGACACTTGAAATAGCATTTAAAGGCATGAGGGAACTACCCACACTTTTAAGTAGTATAATTCCCTCAGGTGTGCAGCTACCTTGACTGGGCATGGAGTCGTTTGAATTCTGCTGCAGAGAAACTGAGAATTCTTTTCTAGGTCCCTTGCAGAAGGGAGAGGGAGACCAGAACTGAGCAGGAGACTCAAGGTAATCTTCTCTCAGAAGGGTAAACTGAAATGACTCCATTCAGTTTAATCCCCACCAGAGCTTTGTAGCTGAAACTCCTGAGGGACAGCAATCCTCACACTGCTGCATCGTCAGTAAAGCTTTTTGGCGTGCCTGCGAGGCTGCTCGTCCCCTACTGTGCAGACACAGAGACAAATGCAGACCCAACCAACTGGTGGGAAATGGGAATCATCAGAAATGTCTGTGATGTCTCTGCTGTCAAGAAGTAGGAGCTGTGATGTTTTAATGGTGCTCATAGTAGCTCTCTGAACACGAACACTGTATTTCTTCTCATGAACTATCCTGACAGGAATCTCAAGCTTGGTGTGAGTAATGCCAGTGTTTAAGACAACATAATGTGAAGTGTAATGTACTGTAAGGAAATATAATGTACTGTACACATCTCTGAGAGAAGATTCACATTTGCAGATCATGGCTAAGACATGGCTAGGACATTCACTGAGTAGCCTTAGGCAAGTCAAGGGCCGTTTCCACATGGCTTACCTTGTTCCAGAAAACAGCGAAATCTCACGAGAAGACGCTGTTATCGCGTGAGAAGACGCGATAACAGCATCTTGCTCAATTTCGCGCGAGATTTTGCTGTTTTCCAGAACAAGGTAAGCCATGTGGAAATGGCCACGGTCTCTCAAGCAGACCTGTTGCAAAGTAAAAATGCCGCTCTAAGCTTCTTAAAAGAAGGGCAAAATACTTCAAAAGGCATAAGGGAAGGGGAAAGCAGAGTTATAAAATAATTACAAGTTGCCCTGATCCCCCACAAAAAGAGAGTAAGTAATACATTTGATATTCTAATTTTCATTTTTCATTTTTGCTGCACTAACCATTTTTATTATGTTTAACAATATACAGTGTTAAAATGTTTATAATTAAAAAGTACTACAATTGATAACTCTTAATGATAAGCCTTACTTTACCTCTGAGTATTACCTTTAGATTTTGCTTGTAATACTTTATAAAGTGCCATGGACACTAGTGGGGTTTTATAAACAACACCAAGCATAACAACATAATTCTTTCAAAATAGAGCCATGAGGCAGGGCCATGTTGGCACGAGGAAGGCAGAGGCACATAAATGAAAGCTGGGAGGTAATTGTAGCTAAGTCTGGCAAACAGGCTTTTGAACACACAAGTGTGAAGAAACCATTCTGCATACCTAGCAGCTGTATAGCAAAATGCATGTACTTTCCCTTCCGACAGAAACCTTTCAAATATTGACCTTGGCTGCAGCTTACATTATGCATAAGACAACTTCCCCAGCCATTTCACTTGATTCTTTGGTGTTCGTGTGATAGGCTTCAAGGTGACCTCTCATCTGCAGCCTCCTGATTGACTGCATGGCAAAACAGATGGTGAGAAGCTGCTCTGATTTCATGCAAGCCCATTAGATAAATGTGGGGCACTTAATTTCACATGCTTCATGCAAAATAGGCAATTAGCTGCCTTGCACAGTCCTCAAATGCATACTCCAGGCAGATGCCCAGGTGTGCTTTGCCTCCTCAGAAGTGCTGTGCCCCTTGTAGGTTGTATGATGAGATTTGCTGGTGAATTTATGAAAGGGACCCAATTTTTTTTTAATTTTAAGGTAAGAAATGTGTCATAAACTGCCAACACATTAGCAGTCACCATTGTTTGTACCCATTGTCATATTTAGTTGTTACTGTGCAAATGTGCTTGACTTGAGAAGGACCTCAAACATCTCTTATAAGTGCTCTGTGGTAGAACTGATCCCAAATCCAGGAAAAAGATATTTCATCCACTCTCTGCCAAGTTTACACTTGATTTCTCGTTTCTTGATAATACACAGGTGAATGTTCCCAATCCCATTGAAAAGCTCTGTGTTTGTGATGAGTTGAAAATTCTGGATATGGTAAACATATGAAGCTGCCTTCTCATGAGTCAGCCATCAGCCTGTCTAGCTCAGTATTGCCTTTTCTTATTGGCAGTGGCTCTCCCAAGATCTCAGGCTGTGCCTCCAGAAACCTTACTTGTAGATACCAAGGACGGAGGTTGGGAATTTCTGCATACCAAGAATGTGCACTGAGCAATAGCCCTTCCTCATCTATAATCTGTGATTCTAGTCTATGACACTTCTTTCAGACATGCAAGTCGCTATTTTATGCTGCACCCACCAAATGATAAACAGAAATTTGTGAACTGCCCCTTCGTCTTTTCTTTTTTTTTAATAAATATTTTATTAGCTTTCTCATGAAGATAGGAATAGGGGAAGGTGAAGGGGAAAGAAAAGATAATAGGAACATCATACGTCTGCTTGCATCAGCGTTCTACTTATCTACATATCATATCATTTCACAATACAAATCCTTCAACTGTGATTACTAGTAATAGTTACAATACTGCCTTCATATGTTTACTACAGTCAGATCTTTATGTTTGTTTTTAATCCAATTATAAAAGGGAGTCTATGGGAGGGCAAAATCTTCTTCCATTTGTCCTTTCATTAGTGAAGTTAGTTTGTCTATTTCTGCATTTTCCATTATCTTCGCTATTAGTTCCTCTTTCTGGGGTGTTGTTGGTCATTTCCAATACTACGCTAATAAAATTCTTGCCACTGTTACTGCATGTATTATGAAATATTTCAGATCGTATAAATCTTTTGCCCCTTCATCGTTTCAGATTTTAGGGATATTCATGTAAATAGCAGCTCTTCTCGTTTCATGCTGTGACTCAGAGGTTTCTAGCAAGCTTCCTCATTCCCCCAGAGCTTGGACTGTGCTTAAAATTGCATCTCTGATGTGCCTATTGTTTTGAATTATCAGTCACCCCGCTGCAGATCACTTATCTTTGTAGGATATGATCATAATTCCTTTCTGCCGCACTGGAGTGACAGAAATGCCTCCATGCTAATAAAGTCTCTGTTTACAGTGCAATATTAAATCAATGGTTACTGCTGCCTGGTAAGTGGAAAGGTGTTGCCTAACACCAGTTTGTTGTAGTGGTTAAGAGCAGCGGGACTCTAATCTGCAGAACCGGGTTTGATTCCCCACTCCTCCACTTGAAACCAGCTGGGTGACCTTAAGTAGACATGGGCACAAATGGGAAAAAAACTGAACACCCTGTTCGTCGTTCGTTGCCGTCCACAAACAAAGAACAACAAACATGGACGAACATGAACTGTTCCTGGACATGTTTGTTGTTTGTGGGGGACAGAACCACCCACACCCCCAACCCACCCCCACTTAGCCCCCCCTCCCCTCAAACCCACTTACCTGGCCCATTAAACATCCCTTTAAACTATCAGCTGGCAGGCCACAGGGGGGGATTCCCCCCTGCTACCTGCCAGCTGATAGTTTAAGGGGCCCTGTCCTGGCAAAAACAGCAGTGTCTGCTGGCAGCTAGTTTGAGGGGTTACAAAAGTGACCTTCCAAATGTCCAATACCTACCACATTTGCAGGGGACGTAGTCCTGACTGTCCTCTGAAAACCCCGCAAGTTTCAGAGAGATTGCACCCCGGGAAAGGCATGATCCACTGGTCTCCCGTTGGCTGTCATTTTCTCTTCACAGTGGCAAAAACGGGAGTCTCTGCTGGAAGTACTTTGAAGGGTTAAAGCCAGAAGAAAAGCCAGAAGGAGTTCAGACAGAGTTCAGTCCCTCCCTGCCTCCAGTTGCCAAGGGGATTGATTGCAGATACCAGACTGTCTGGTTTAACCAATGACTGCCGAAGGCAACGAACGAGGCTTGCAATGACCACCTGTTCGTTTAGGATGGGACCTCACGAACAACTTGTTCAAGAACAGCAGATTAGGCTGTTTGTGGGTTTTTTCTGTTCGTAATGCTGTTCGTGCCCATGTCTAACCTCGAGTCAGTCACAGCTCTCCAGAGCTCTCAGCCCCACGCACCTCACAGGGTGTTTTGTTGTGGGGATAATAACATACTTTGTAAACCACTCTGAGTGGGTGTTAAGTTGTCCTGAAGGGCAGTATATAAATGGAATGTTGTTGTTAATGGTGGAATCAGTCTATCATATGTGGGCTGAAGTAGTTAGAAGTGAAATGTATCATTTGGAGAAAGTCCAGTTGCTAGAAGGTAACTTCTTGGTCCTTTATGTTTTCCCAGCCCAATCTTCCTCTCAAAGAGCTGAGGGGATAGATAGAGATGTGCAGGGCCAGATCGACGGGGGCGCATGGGGGGTAGTCTGCCAAAGGGGGGGCGCCGGGCACAGCTGCCAGCTGCCGGGAGCATACTGGCGGCAGTGCGCACAGCTGAGCGGAGGGGGGAGGCCACCCATGCCATTCGCCTGCCCTGCAGGACAGGGAGCGTGCGACAAGCTGGCCACCCCCTCAGCACTGTGCACCAGGGCAGCCAGCTTGCCACGCTGGTGGCCCGCTCCGCCCCTGCGTGATGACGTCACAGAAATGACATCATCACGCAGCGCCAGGAGCACGGACGCACTGTGCATGCACGCGGGGACCGGACTTGGGTTGCCCTGGGCGCCGGTAACCCTAGATCCAGCCCTGGAGATGTATGAAATACCAAACTGAGTTTCTTTTAAGATAGTTGCACAAAACTCTTGTTAGAATTAAATGTCAGGAAGCTATATTAAAAACCATTTTTCTGTGGTAGCAGAATACAGTAAGGAGGGGACAGAGGAGAAGGGAAGAGTTGATCTAGTATAGTAAGATGACACAGGGACTTCCTCAGACAGCAGTCAGGCCTGACACATGATTACTAATGAAACATGCCACACAAATGAGGCAGAAAAAGCTGGCCACCCCCTTGATTTGTGAGGCAGAGGCAGCACCACTGCAGTGTAACTCAGAGAGCCCAGAGTATTTTACAGCTGACATATTCTTGTCCAAGGAGCGAATCCCGAGAGATTCTGGAAGAATTTACAGAGGGTTACAGGATACATTTTTGAGAGGGGAAAAGAATCTCTTGATGCTAGTACGGCAACTTTATGAGGCAGGCTTTGTTTAGCGGCTAGAGGAAGCATCTGCAAAATCATGCTGCTGTACAGAGATGTTTGTAAAGGTTGGCACTGTTGCAAGGAGCACCTTCTTTCAGTTACATCTAGATCATTAGTTGACCCCTTATTTAGACTTTGACAATCTAACCATACCGATTCATGCTAATGTAACTTCAGACTAGACTACTGTAATGTGCTGTATATGGGGCTGCCTTGAAGACATCTTATAAGCTTCAATCAGTATAAAATGCAGCGTCAAGGTTCCTGTCTGGGGTCAACTGCTTGGACTTATCACTCCAGTGCTGCTGAGTCAATTGCATCTTTTTTTGCTTCTGGGCCCAATTCAAAGTGCTGGTTGTTGCCTTTAAAGCTATTTACAGCCTGGGGCCCTCATACTTATTGATCTGCATTTCCTGGTATCCTCCCCTGTACCAGCTATGCTTTTCTGACAACTTTCTCCTTGTGGTGACCTCTCTCAGGACTGACTATCTGGAGTGTACGCCGTTTTCTATGGCTAGAACAGTCCTTTGAAATGGTTTGCTAGAGTGGGGTGATTGGCACCTTCTGCTTTCAGGACAGCATATAGAATGGTTTTATTTCAAAAGGCATTGGATGGAAGGCAAATCTGGCTGTACTGTCTTTATCTGGGGGATTTATTATTGTCCTGTTTGTATGTGTTTGCAACTGTCCCCTGAATCTTTCCAGACAGTTCTGCACTACAACAGGCAGCAGCCCGAATCAGTCTCCCTGATCATCTGAGGCTTTGCTCATGGCAAGCACAGCTACAGTTTTTAATGTTCTTATTTCTGCCTATTTTTAATACCTGAGCACCTGGGTGATAGAAATGTTATAATTTGACAGGCCTTTCTCCTCTGGCTTGGGCTGATGAAAGACAATTTTAAACTTCAGCTTCGTTCATTTGATCTGATTTGCAGCAAAGAGATGCGATTTCAAAACCAAACAAACTCTGCCCAGATAAGGTCAAAGAGCTTTATGGGGCTGTTTTCCCTCAATGGTTACAATCTGCATGGGCAATTTTATGTTAAAGTTCTCCCACGGAAAAAGGACAGAAAAATAATGGGTGTCAAATCTGAATGGCTACCTACAAGTGTTCCATGTTATTACTCTGTCTTATCTAATCATCATAATTTTTCCCCATATCTTCTGCAAATTGCAAATTCGGGTCTAGGTTTGTAAAGTCTATGCAAGGATGCTATAGCCTATGAACACATTTATGAGCTCTTATGGCGCCTAAGCTTGCGACCCTAAACAAATGCTGAGAATAAAGTCTTGACAGCTGGCCCAACTGATAATGAAATTGTACAGATGATGTACGCATTAAAGACTTGAAAAGGCTGAAGGGTCATTTGTCTTTGTCATGGATTCCTCTGCATTCCTTCCCACCTGTGCTTGTTTTCAGTAAGAGTATTTACTGCATTCAGAATGCAGCACCCGAGTTCCAATCTCAGATTCAGGCCTCAACATGATCATCTCACTTGGAGCACCTGCCCAAATTCTGTGATCCAGAGATCCATACAATAGAACAGGATGTGTGAGAGGCAGAAGAATGACATCAGCACCATATATTACAATATTCCTTATCCATCCACATTATTGTAAAAAAAGAGAGAATGGACAAAAAGGGTCTCCCATTGTCTTCCAATGCAGGTGTCCTTTGTTGACTGTTGCTTCAATGTGTGAAGCTGACTTATGAGTCAGACTGTTGATCTAGACCAGTATGGTCTATTCTAACTGGAAGAACCTCTCCAGGGTCTCAGGCAGACATCATTCCCAACTATACTAACTGAAATCATTTTCATTGAAGGTGCTGGGATTGAATCTGTGACCTTCTGCATGCAAAGCATGTGTTCTTTCACTGGCCGTAGACCAGTGGTCCCCAACATAATGCCTGTGGGTGCCCACCAAGTGTTTTTAAAAAGTGGATGGGAAAAGTGAGGCGTTTGCCCACCAAGGCTTCAGATTGGCCACTGGACATTTGATTGGCTGTGCAAATCTTTTAAAATGTTGGCTCAGCAGGAGCTGCCAGCACAGCTCAAGGCTGTTTGAGTGAAGGTAAGCTGCAGCAACCTCTGCATGGCTGGCTTCCCCTCCTGCAGCAGCCATTGTGTGGCAGAGGTTTAGTGGCAGCACCCACCATTCTGTGTCAAAATTCCAAAGATGCCCACATGCCCCAAAAGTTTGGAGACCCCTGTCATAGACCCTTGAAAGGTTGCTCATACCAAACTGTCCACATGATCCATGATCTGCTGCATATCTGCTGCACATGATCTGCTGCATATTCTTGCAGCAGAATATTGACAAGCAGTTCTTGGGCAAAGAGTCAAGAACTGCTGGGATAAAACTGGTGCCCTTTGCATCATTTCTGTGTTAGCCCTTGAGATAGAAGATGTGTAAAGGCAATTTGGGCCACTCCTCCCAACTCATATTCTCCGGCTGCAATCTGACTGAAGTGATACTGCTGAAGTTGCTGAATTCCACACTGCATTATTGCCAAAGCTTCTCTCCAAGTATTGTTCTGCCGATTCACAAATAACCACTAAGATGGTGAGATGTGCATATTAATATAATACTGTGCACTTATGAATGCCTTTTAGGTATAATCATTGCCATTGTTACCTTAAGTAAGAGCAACAATATTTTGATCATCTTCAGCAATGAGTAATGAACAACTGTTTCTCTGAGCATTTGAAGCAAAACAAGCAGGTATTGCTGTTCCTAGTTCTCAGAACGGGGAGTGGGGGAGACCACATGAAGAGAACTGACTGGTTGTGATGAGGTGGTAAGACTCTTCATTACTAAGACAGGATTGGAAGACTCCATCATATCTGATCCAATGGGGCAGGTGACATTTGTAGCCAAATCACTGTACAACGAATGCCCCATCACTGTTCTTGTAGCTTGATTTCAATGGTGATCTGTCTCTCTCTCTGTTTCTTTCTCTCTCTGTTTCCCTCTCAGAAAAGCCACGGATGAACAGTATTCTTACCTCTGCAACTGAGCCCTACGATCTCTCCTTCTCCAGGTCCTTCCAGAACCTCTCTCACCTCCCGCCATCCTATGAGTCTGCGATCAAGACTAACCCAAGTAAATATTCTTCCCTGAAGAGATTAAGTAGGTGTCTGCTCATTTCATTACCTTGCTGCTCAATGTGCATGGTTAGGATGAGAAGCCAAAACAGCGTCTCTCTTACTGTATGCCACCTTTGCTGCATGGCTGTTATTCATGGAGACCTTCCACTGTAGAGAGCCTGCTGCAAAGGACTTTTCTAGGTTTCTTCAGCTTTACCTAATACACACACAGCCTTTTCTCTTTTTGCCAAAGCCGCCTGACTTTCACTTATTTTGAGTCAAGGATAGTGAAATCACAGTTTGGTCATTTTTCATGCATCATTCCTGGCTAAATGGCTTTTACTTTTTCTAGAGGCAAGTCGTTCAACCTGAATTGTAAGCTAGACATTCTTGCCCAAGCTGTAGCAACAAATTCATTTTGCTGCATGACGTGTGACTGGCTAACATTTCCACAAGGGGTTTTAACTCTGCCTTGGCTTCCTTTCCGCAGCTCTGCTTTTGGGAATATCTACATGATGTCATCCTCTATTTGTTCAGCTTTCATGTCCTGCTTTGCTGCAGTCTTTCCCAAACTTGGTTTGATATAATCGTTTTTGGAAAAATTTCCACTGGAGCACCTTTGGATGTGTTATGGATGGGAAGATGTGCATTTTTTCAGATCCTGCCCACATCAGCATCATTTTCCTTACCACAGTCCTGCAGTGGCCTTTTCCCTCCTCCAGTTGAGTGCTTTTTGCATCCTTTTTAAAAAAAAAATTAATAATAGCTATATCGCTGTAATGTTGGATGATCAATTGCAACAACATACCGTTTCCCAGCTTTCATATTTTTAAAAAAGTAACTATCTTTATAACTCTGCAACCAAAAAGGGTAGAGACTTTTTTTAAAAAAATGAAAGCTGGGAACTACTACATTATTGAAATAAATTGTCATAATGTTCTAATACTATAGCGCTATACCTATTGCCATTTTTTTTTAAGTCTGAAAACTCCCTCCAGTGGCAGAAGGGAAATGGCAGCCATGGAGGCCTGAGGCAGGGAAAGCAAGGGGGAAACTTACACGTGCATGTTCTGTTGCCTTTGCAACAAGAACTACTCAGAGAATCACCTCTGTGTAGAGGAGCCCCGATGGGATCGCATTGCCTTTCTTGGCTGCAAGCTTGACTTTGCAACATAATTAGGCTTGTTTCCCAGATTTTATATACTCAGCAAATAGACAAAGATTTAATCTAAATATTTTTAAAGTAAAGAGACCACACTCCACAATTCTCCATAGGACCCCTAAACCCCTGTCCCAGTCATTACTTAACACTGCAGCATCCCTGATCCTGTGGCTTGCTTGGGAAGATTTGAGCATCAGTGTTCCTGTAGTGAACTATAGGTGCGGGGGAAGAGTTCCTGACCCACCTTTCACACAAAAATTAAGTTCCGCCCAAAACATCATTGATGTCTAGGCTGGAAAGAGACTTTGGAGACTCCAGCAAGAGAGGACCAAGTTAAATTGGCCAGTGTCTTGATTCTGTAAAAAGCAGCCCTTTATGAATAACAAAGTGCTCCCCACCTTCAGCGTTACATCCATTTCTTTCCAGGTGCAATGTGTGTAACTCCTGAGACTGTAAACATCCCAGCATTTTTACATATCTCAAGCCCATGAACATTTCAAAGGAAGATCACATTCTTCTGCAGCTTTTTGTGCCATTGATTTATTATTTCAAATTGGTTTGAAATGATTGGTTATAAGTCAAAATGAGAGCCAGTTTGGTGTAGTGGTTAACAGCACGGAACTCTAATCTGGAGAACTGGGTTTGATTCCTCACCCCTCCACTTGAAGCCAGCTGGGTGACCTTGGGCCAGTCACAGCTCTTCTAGAGCTCTCTCAGCCCCACCCACCTCACAGGGTGTTTTGTTGTTGTGGGGATAATAATGACATACTTTGTAAACTGCTCTGAGTGGGCATTAAGTTGTCCTGAAGGCTGGTATATAAATCGAATGTTACTATTATAATAAAATCTTGATAGAATGACTGCTTACATGGAAGTGCCAATGTTTACTTTCCCCCAGTGGATTGAGTGTAAAAGAACGCTCTCCGTGCACCTGGTGAAGTAAACTCTGACTCATGAAAGTTTCTGTTCAAATGAATGTTGTTAGTCTTTTAAGGCACTACTGGATTCATGTATATTAGGCAACCTTTCATATGAACAGGCCTATTCCATAAGTGATGAAGGTGTAATGTAGCCAGCGTTGGCAACCCTCTAGTTTCCTGCCTCTAGAGATTCTTCTGTCTATGTTACACTTTTTCAGAACTCCGGAAGGCAACCATGTTCTGCTTTCATCCGTGTCTGTGATGTTTCAAACCTTAGTATGCTTTTGATATCTCCTTTCTCCTCACAGCTGACAAGGATGCTGAAGAATACTACTCAAGAAAGAGGCACCTTCCTGACTTAGCAGCAAGAGGGACTCTTCCTCTTAATGTCATCCAGCTATCCCAGAAACAGACCATCCAAAGGGAGCGGCCACGCCGTGTGATGCGGGCCATGTCTCAGGACCGAGTGCTGTCCCCAGAAAGGGTTATGCCTGAGGAATTCAGCATGTCCTATGAGCGGATCCTCTCTGATGAACAGTTGTTGTCCACTGAACGCCTGCACTCCCAAGACCCACTGCTATCTCCAGAGCACTCAGGTTTTGGAGAGCAGTCTATGTCACGGGCTTTGTCACACTCAGACGTCTTTGTTTCTACACCTGTCTTGGATCGTTACCGGATGACTAAGATGCACTCCCATCCCAGTGCCTCAAATAACTTATACAACACCTTAAGTATGAACCAAACATCTGCCAAGCGCCAGGCATTCGCCTCCCGGCGGCACAACACAGTGGAGCAGCTACACTACATCCCAGGACACCACCATTACCGCACAGGTAGCAAGACAGAGGTGACTGTTTGATCGGACACTGTGCATTGTAGATAATCCATATGGACTGGGGTGGCATCAGTGCCCTACACTGCAGTGGCCTTATGGCCAAGATAACCTCTAATCCCATGTCTGAAAAGACAGACTCTTCCGACAGTCCTGTCTGTGTTGTTTTGAAAACTCATCTACATGTTATTGACATGAAGGAGGAAAAAACCTGAACAGGGAGAGATACAGGTAAGATTTCCTGACACGCTCAGTTTCTGTCAAAGAAAGCCATACCAGATGATGGCTCTTTTCAAGGGCTTGCCTGCAGCTTCTCTGTAGTTTTGACCGAAATAGGATTTTTTAAAATCCTTCATTAAAAACAGAGAAGAATCACTTATACAATTGGTGTAATATGGCAAATTTTGCAAGCTCCAAAGCTGGCACAATGGGATCTTCTTGTGATCCCTGCGCTTCCCAGGTGTTGAATTTTACACACACACAAAACCCCACTCCCTGACTGATGACAATCCCAGCTGCAATTCTTACCACAAATTAGATGAGGGTGACCCATTTTCATGGCTCCTTGGTTCTTCCTGGTCCTTGGGAGAAATGTCAGTGGCCAACGCTATTACCACTTAGTGGCTAAATTAGTTATGGATGGGAAGCCACTTTATTTTACCTGTAGCTGTAAAACAGAACTACTGCAGTGCCTATATATTGCCAGCCCTCTGGATGGTTGGAGGAGTGAGATGGATTTGTTTATAAGCACAATCCTGCCAATAACAGTTTGCCAGCCCCCTCAAGTATAAATCCCCAAAATGTAAATTAAAAGGGGGAATGGGACAGAACTGCTTCTTAGTAGCAAGAAGCACCGAAAGGTCACTTGTTTTCACACAACTTAATGGCATTCCATTTTTATCTCCGGGATGTTGTTCTCCATGAGAAAGACACAGCAGAGTGTGAGAGAAATAGAGCAGCAGTAACCTGTTGATCAGTTTGTGGAAAGTTGGTCACAGTTCAGTCTGTGCTTGATTCGTTGCCAGTTTACACCTTTCAGTATTCATTGGAAGTTCTGGAAAGGACCGGCCACTTTACAGGAGACTCTTAGAAAGACTGATCTTCCCAAAGCGTTCTCCTTCCATTGAACGGCTGCATAACATTTTTGGAATGCCAGACTTGCTACATCCAAATCCCATCCAAAAGATGCTTGGGCATCTCATATACCAATTGGGTACATTGTATGGCCACTGTGAAGTGGTGCTTAGACACTAAGTGTCTGTAAAGTCTTCAAACAAATATTTGCAGGTCCAGCATTTGCTGGATTTTGTATAGTGGGAAACAGATTTTAATTTAGTAATATGTACATTGAAACTCCCTATCTTCTCACCTGGAAGATCTCTAATCCAATGATTAAACATGGGGATTAAGTGTGAATCTGTGGAATATTGATTCGTTCCATTATGTACTTGCAAACCAAGAATACAAATACACATGGTGGTTCTGGACAACAGCACTTGGAATTCTCTCATCTAATACTATCCCCTACTGTTTAACAGTCTAAACTTGTACATTGATCACTCTTCCCTGATTTTCCAGGCCTTCCCATGACACTTCTTGAAATGCCAAGAAGATATCTGTGCTGCTGTTAAAGTGCAGGGGGAGGAGA
Source organism: Eublepharis macularius (assembly GCF_028583425.1). NCBI lineage: Eukaryota > Metazoa > Chordata > Lepidosauria > Squamata > Eublepharidae > Eublepharis > Eublepharis macularius. The sequence continues at coordinate 45,655,005 of NC_072793.1, forward strand.
GGGCCATGACCAAAGCCCTCCGTGGTTCTTAAGCTGGGTCATTTGGCCCTGTTGCATGGCTCTGGCGCGGCCAAGATCCCTTAGTGCCAAGCTGCCCATCTACCTCCCCACCAAGGTGTGCTCAGGAGCAGGCAAGGCCAAAAGTAGGCTGCTCAGTTAGAGCTACTGCCTTCTCTGTGCCACGTCTTCCAAAAAAAAGATGCCAGCAAGCCCCATCCCCTTACCTAACTCTTACAGAGAGGGGCAGGAGCAGCATTTTCATCATCCAATTTCTCTTCAGACAGCTTTGCTCTTTGGTCTCTGCATGATTCAGAGAGGCGCACACATGAATATGATATCCCATCACTTTTTAACAAGATTTTTTTTAACAGCACCAGCAGAAAGCCGCCACTGGGCTGCTTTTTGCTGGCATTTTGTGTTTGTAGACCACAGACTGGAGCCATTAGGAACACTGTGCTTTGCTTAACAGAAACTGGGCTAGGAAGGAACAGAAGACAATGGCCATTTCTAGCTGCTGCTCATGACCTGCTTGCAAGTCACAGACATGAGTTCAGAGACCGTTATTGCTGACTGTAATGCATACAAGTCAGGTCATAGCAGGGCGAGAGAGAAGCAAGCTCCTCTGAGCACTCTGTAACTTGTACCATTTTCTATCTTCAACCTAGCTTTCTCAAAACATCTCTGGTGGTGAGTGAGCAATATGGATAATAAGTTTTTGAGAGACAAAAGTGGGAATACCCGGTCTCCTGCCCAGAAGTACAAGAATCCTTTGCTATCTTGAATATGAAATCTCAAGTATATCGTGTATATGGTTTTTATTTTCCATATAGTGTAGGAGTTCGTGTTGGTTGCATCAGTGACACGTATGAGAAAATGTGCAACCCCCTTGACTCACTGGAGCGAGGAGATATCGCTTATATGAAATGGAACCGCGAGGGCCACATAAGATGGTATGGACGGGCTGTGATATTTGCCTCTGTCTGTTAACCAAGGTGACCACAAATCTGCCTGAGCTCTATTCTGGTGGGAAATGTGCAGATTCCGTTCTGCCCAATACTGTGTGGACACCTTTCAGGCTATGTCCTGTTCTGCTGTACTATAAAAATAATCTGTAATACAGCATTAGCGTCCTTGCTCCTACCTATTGGGTCTTCTTTACACAAACACTGTGGTTGTCGTCAGAAATTCTGTGGCACACACATGCTTATAACATAACACCTACTGGCTGGCCCACACCCTTGCAGAGGTGTTTCCCAGTGGCAATTGTGGTGTCTATTTAGCATATAATGTAGGATTTGATCTCTTGATAACTAAAATGCTCGACAGGAATAACCAGCATAGATTGATAGATTGAGACGATAGCTGTAGGCAGCCAGATAAAGTGAGCAGTTCAGTTTAGTTGGTTGTATTAGCAGTGGCTTCCATTAGCGCCGTGACACATGAAGCTGGGTGCCTCAGAAGGAGTTCTTGTCTCAAATCCACTTTCATCAGGATACAGACCATCCTGATATCTAGTCCTATCATCCCGATAAAAGCAACAATGATTGCTGTATTGCTTCATGTAAGGGAATAAGTGCACCAATGTGAGCAGTGTAGGCAAAGTGGTCTTCAAGTGCTGGTAGCACTAAATCATTAACATTTTGTCTCAATGAAATTGCAGTGCTGTATATTTAGTTTAAGTATTGCATTTTACGGAAATATCCCAACCATAAGAGTAATTTTTTTTAATGCAGAACAGCCATTTTGCTATTCTAGACATTTCGTTCCATCCTCAGCTGCTGAAATTGTGAAAACTCAGCTCCAAGTTAAGCCTACTGAGGGCCAAACTACACGTGACAAATGACACTTGAATGGCAAGTGTATTCCACCCTGTTCACTTGCCCTCCACTTGCTCTCCACTCAATCCACTTGCCGTTCAAGTGTCATTTGTCACTTGTAGCTTGGCCTTGAGTTCGTAATGGCAGACACAAGTTCAGAAGCCAGCAGGCATTTTTAAAGGGGGGTTGCATTATGTTTTTACTGCATGATGGGGAGAAATTTGGTAGCCAGAACGGCAACTAGGAGATATTCCTTGAAAGCAACATCCTGGGTATTCCTTTGCCTCTTGTGACCTAACACTTTCTGGAGGGTTCCACATCCATGGCCTAAAGGTTTCATGTCTTCCTTGTATTCTTCAACCTACCACAGAACCATCTCCTTAGAAGAATGGGAGAAAATTTTTATACACCGATCAGAACACAGGGTTCTTTCATGTTTTCCAAAAAAATACTTTGCTTCAACTATCTAAGCATGGTGTTTGTGGTTTAGAGGTGGGTAGATGAGAGTGGGGAACTTGGGCTGCAACCCAACAAATCTGTATACATGTGTACAAGACAGAACTAACATGTAGACGTTTTTTGTTGCGGCTGCTGCTTATGTCATAGGGTTTAGACCAGTCACAGGGTTTACAAGGGAGCCAAGTTTACATTGAACAATAGGTTTGCTTGCCTGTTCCGCTTGGCAAGTGGCTACAGTCCAACTGTAATGACCCTTCTAGCTGGAGGAACAATTCTTCCCCCATAAAATCACTTGGTTTTTTAAAATCATCCTGTGCATTACACAGGGCAAACCTGGCTTTGCCAATGACTGTATATTCACTGAACTACAGCCAATCTTGGCTCCTTCGTGAGTGTACATTTATGTACAATACATGAGTTTGCTGCAGTCACACCTCCCATAAGATATACACTTAAAATAGCTTAGCTGCACTCATAGAAACATGTGTTAAGATGTCCTAAGACTGCAGACTGGATTGATTTCTCTTGTAATGATGACCTATCGTAACAGTTGGTAGCATTTTTGTACAGTCATTATTCTCTGCTAGTTTTTGTTCAGCTATATATTAGATCTTTAAAGGTAAAGGTAGTCCCCTGTGCAAGCACCAAGCCATTACTGACCTATGGGGGGACGTCGCATCACGACGTTTTCTTGGCAGACTTTTTACAGGCTGGTTTGCCATTGCCTTCCCCAGTCATCTACACTTTACCCCTAGGAAACTGGGTACTCATTTTACTGACTTCGGAAGGATGGAAGGCTGAGTCAACCTTGAGCCAGCTACCTGAACCCGGCTTCCACCAGGATCGAACTCAGGTCATGAGCAGAGCTTGGGCTGCAGTACTGCCGCTTACCACTCTGCACCACGGGGCTCTTATATTAGATCTTTGGGAGGGGAGAATTCAGACTGAATTACTATAAATCCATCAAGATAAGCAGACTGGCACATGTCCTTAAAAGAGAAAGAGTGCTGTTTTAATTACCTTTGTGTACTACCTATGTGTACAGGACATTTTTCTTTCATTAAGGCAGCAATCTGTGGTTTCACCGAACAGGGCTAATTTTTTTCAAGTGTATTTCATGTCTCTTTCTTAAACTGCACAGATTCACTAAGTGGCAGGGTGTTAAAAGATAAATACCGTGTTTCCCATCCTCAACCGTGACCTCTGCCCACCAGCACCTTCAGGCATTGTGCAGAACAAAATGCAGCCTGTGTACTGACATCTTGAGCCACCTACACAGAGCATTCACTGTAGCAAGGACTGCTATTGCTGAAAAGCCCAATAATTTTTGTTTCGGGGGCCTAAGAGTATGTAAATGGGATTGGCCTACTGAATAAAAATGGGGAAATTCATCCTTTCAGGTTTCTCCATTGAATTATTAACCTTGAGAAACCAGCCTCTTAACTCACTCCAGTTTCTATTTTTTTCATGATCAAATAGTTAATCACTCAAACTGAAATGAGTTGAAAAGAAAAGTGTGCCAGCTAACAAGCCTCTGTTTCTGGGTCAATCTTGAAATAAATTGTGTCGTAGGCAACCGTGCACTGTTCTGCTCAGTGATGCTTTCCTTTGGAAGACCCAATGTTGCTGCAACTCCCAATGCCACTGAGAGCCAAGCTACAAGTGACGCCTTACACAGGTTGGACACTTGTCAGCTTCCCTCAAGTTTCGATGGGAAATGTAGGCATCCTGGTTTTACAGCTTGGCTCTCCATTACAGCTGCAAGACCAAGATGCCTACATTTCCCATCAAAACTTGAGGGAAGCTGACAAGTGTCCAACCTGTGTAAGGCAGCACTTGTAGTTTGGCTCTTAGTGGCAATGGGATGTCCAGAGGGTGGGTTTTCCCACATTTCCCAATGCTCATTCCTCCCAACACTATGGGGAGGGGGCTTTTTCTGAGGTTTTCGACATCTCAATATACCATTACACCCTCAAAAAGCCCCCTGGTGGCATGCAGGGGAATGGCTGCTGCAGGGAAAAGGGCAGGGGAAATGACTGCTGTGTGAGTGGGACCAGGAAAATCCAAACTTTCCCACCCACATAGCAACCAGCCCAGCTTTGCTCTGATCATTCCCAAAACATTGCAGCAAAGCAGGATTGGGAACATATCACAGAAATGTCAAGGAAGTCCCAGGCGCTGCGGCACATTGCTGGGAGGAAGCAGGGAAAAAAACGTTCCAAAAACATCGAACCCAGAGCAAATCATCAGTACGGAAACAGCCACTATCTTTGGTATGCAGAGGTGGGTAAAGGTCAGAATTCAGTAGGCAGGCAATTAGAATATCTTGTTATTTCTTGTTCATATGAACAAGGGCTGTTGATTCAAAACAACAACCCTGAATCAATTATCTTGGCTATCCCTCGACTATGTGACAGGTATTTTCTCGCTTATAACACTGTCTTGAAGCTGAGTAACATTAGCACATTATAAAAGTTCTACCCTGTGACTCATTAACTTTACTGAGTTTTCTTAGCAGAGAATGAGGTCAGGTCTTCTCCACTGAATGCTCTTTGATTCATATCAGTAGTGGATGTTAATGTTTCATAAGGGTGAGAAAAGGTTGAGAAGTCAGACTAAATACTTTCACTGAGAAGTTTTAGCAATAATTTTGGATTGGGATCGTCCTCAAAATAATAGCCTCTTGTGTGTTGTATGTTTACTGATAATTAACAAGATGATCTAGCATTATATCTGAGGTATCTTCACTGAGCTGTAGAAGCAGCAGGTGGAATAAATTAAACAAGTATTTCATCTGCTGAAGGCCTGAGGGAAAGCAAGACAGATATATTCTGTTCTAATAATATTTATGTAAATCTGGGGGGCAGGGAATAAAAGTCCCATTATCTCATTACTTAGCCAAATGCCATTTGGTGTCTCTTGTGACCTTTCATGACTTGTGGAAGCTCTCACCATTGGTGCAAACCGTAAGACCCATGCCGTACTGTTGCTCTAACCACGTGCTTTGTAACTGCTTCTTCAAGCTTTCATCTCACAAGCTGGCGTGAATCTTATAGCAAGAGTTTCTCACCTCAGAGGAAGCCAATTCTTACTGTAACCAGCTTTATTTGAGGATAAATGAGGGGGAAAGTTGAATGTCCGATCCTTTTTGTGCTTTAGCCCAGTTTATGGAATCCATGTTTATTCTCCAGTAGTTCTGATGAGGAAGTACATTTGTATCTGTATCTTTGCACAGACTTTTGGTTACGCATTAAGCTTCAAGGCAGCAGTATTTGACTGTTTTTCTCTGTATTATCCTTGTTGTTATACTTACCTGTAAAAGCACATTCTGTAGGTACTGTAAACAAAACTATTACCAGTTTAGTAAAAATTTAGTCTTAAGGATTTTTTCCACTTTTGTCAGTAACAAATATTTATGGATTCAGAAATAAAGCAATTTCAACATTAATTTCAGCTGCTTCTTTTTGATACACATGGGAGTAACTCAGGGGTCATCTTTCTTGGCTGCCTTTGCAAACTTTGTAAGCAGAGATATAGATATACACACACACATATATAACACATCCACATATCTGTATGTGTGCTTGAAGAGTATCATACATCTACTTGGCTTATTTAAAATCTATGACATTTTTACCTATCCTGTCTACAAAGAACTCAGAGCATCATACATTCTTCTCCCACTTTATCCTCACAATAATTTTAAGACTGGGAATGATTGGTCCATAGTCTATCTATTAGTGAGTTAAAAGGGACAAGTGGGGGTCTTCCCAGTCCTTATCCAACACTCTAACCAGTACACACCCCTTTGGGCTTTTTAAAATCTGCAATAATTTGTTATATTGTACCTAGAGTCATTGATGTCTCTTTAGGGAGGAATGAGGCTCAATGCAATATAATTTCTCTTCTCTGAAGTTGTACTTTGCCAACCTTAGCAAATCAGAGATAGTTGCCCTGTGACACAGAAATCACAAGTGGCATAGGCAGCATCAGTCTGTGGCACTTCTTGACAGAAGAAGAGCATGTGGGCCACCCTTGGGCACAAAGTCAGGTCTGTACTCCTTCTGACTGCCACTGTTGCACTGCACCATAGCCTCCTTCCTAGTTCAATAGAGTAGACACAAAACTACAACAGAACATGTGGAAGGAATCAACAAACCGTAGTGCATGCTGAAGTAGCACTAGTTCCTTCTTTGGGCTTAACTTGTGGTGCCAGGAAAATTTGGCTAATATTAAAAAAAAATCCTCTAGATCCACTGTGGGGGGCAAAGGGGATTTATGAGTGCAGCACAACATCTAGTTGATCATACCCAGCTGATCTTTAGAAGAATGCCACTCCCTAGAGAAAATTACCTATATGTTTGCCGCCTACAGTCGAAGGCCAGGTGGGGAAGCAGGGGGGCATGGCGACAAACACAGACCCACACATAGCTGGAGTAAAACAAGGCCACAACTTTATTAAACAAACAGCAATAAGGAGTATTGGCGCAGCATATGGATCAGATCCCCAAAGAAGCATCAGCTGACCCGCCTGTCAGCCAATGAACCCAATCCCCCTCAGGCCCCGGCTGAGGGGGGGGACCGAGGAGTGGCATCAAAAGGGTGTACACCCTTTGGTGATTCCCCTGCCACGTGGGAATGAGCATGCCCTGGCAGCCCCCAAGCTGGGCATGCACCTCCATGACTCACTCCCAAGATTCCATATGGGAATCCCCTCACGGAGGAGCCTGTGCACACAGGCCCAGACTCCCCCCAAATAGGATCTGTTCCAATACCAACCACCTACAAAGTTGTGACGAATTAAAACACAGAAAGGGGAGCAGTGGGAGGGTGCCCAGAAGCCGGCGCCAAAGTGGAGGTGAGGAGGGGCAGGCCGGGTATAAATGCCCGGGCGCCAGACCTGACAGAAGACTGCAGGACTGCGGTCCGTGCGCACGCCCTGCCCCCGGCCTTGAATCCCAGGCTCACTATTGGATGGCCCAAGATTCAAACTGATTGGCCGCTGGCCGGCCCAGGGGATGCTGGGTCAGCCCGTCCCTCATGGCGGCCACCGTGCTAGCCTCCCCTCCGGCCCTCCGGTGGCAACCCGGCCCCAGGTAAGCCTGGAGCCTTCGTATCTCTGCTGACAGGAAAAATACCTTTAACTCCAGAAGGCAACCTTATCCCTGCAAGACCTTCCCCCAGCCCCCACCATACTTGGTAGGGTGAACTGAGCAGCAAGTTTGTAGGAGAAAGTTAACACCAAAAATGTCCTAGAGTAAAGATCCAGGTAAAAGGTTTATTCTAAGTGTACAGAGATGAGGGGAAAGATGGAAGGGAGGAAAAAGAGATGCAGAAGATAGCAAGAGGAAAAAGTCCAGTTTCTACTTCAAACATACAAGGCTTTTCTAGTTATGTTTCCTTTGGGTGATGGGCTAAGGACCACATGAATGAAAGCTGATAGAGCTGATCAAGGCAGACTGAAGCTGACACAAGAGGCCCATTTGCTAATCCATATTGGAGGGGTTTCATGAGAAGGATGGGATTCCCCTTTGACCAATCAGAAAGTGGAGGCTTATGCTTTCAAAAAGATTCAAACTAATATCCATGCTCTTTCATGTTACTTAGATGCAATGTGTTACCTTCTGCCGAGATGAAGGGCTGTTTTGGTAAAATTCCCCCTGAGAAACATTATTGTACTCATTGTAAGGATCAAGTCGATTTAATTGCCCATATCCCTTTTAGCTGCCCCCATTATAATTCACTTCACAACCAATATATCACTCCCTGGACTGAACATCTATAGAACATTTCTGAATTACAGAAACCAAAGATTTTGCTATCAGGCAAGATAAAAATGTGTACATGTGATCTAGCCATATTTATCTATGGGTCTATCAATTACTTATAAAATACTTTGAGGTATGGCTTGTAGGCTGTTAAATTACAGGAAAAAGAAAGATTCAGACTAATCAGCTGTTTCCCCAAGATTGCATGGCTATTTGCACTCAGCACTTTTGGAGTTTTGTGCAAAGGTAAGATGGGGCGCAGAGGTCCCTAGAGGCTAGATGGGTGCTTAAGAGATGACAGATGGGAGAAAATCCATTGTCCTGTGATACTCAAGCTATTTGATAGCCATCTATGTGTCAAATCCTGGATGCTTACATGACTTTCCTTTGCTCCTGAAATGGAGTTTTGGTAGACTAAAATCTTCACACATGGGCCCTTTTTTAAAATAGAAGAAGTCATGTTCCTCCATCACAACCACAGTAGTAGATCTTCCAACAACCAAGAGTAGCACTCTTCATGAGATAATGGCGACATGACTGTGGGACTAATAGTCACAGGTCTGCTTTTGTCCATTCTAGATTTTTTGCTGCAGGCAGTCGCTGCTTACTCCTTCTATTTACAACTTCCATATGGGTGTTCTCCTAGGTTTACAGCACAGTGACTAAACAGCAGGTTCGGAAAATGGCCAAAACCACTAGAAATGTCTGGAAACTGATATGCAAGACATACAGCATTTAGGTGCAGGATAAGAATACAAATGGCCTGAAATAGACATGTGTAAAGAGAGATGTGTGGGAATTTCAGACAAGTTTGTGATCTGTTTAAGAAGTAACCTCTAGAAAATCAACAAGGTACACAAGTCACCTGCTAGCTTCTTATTTGAGCAAATAATTTTAATTTCTGTCTATCCTGCAGTTGTCAAAGGCTAAGAAAATAAGAAGCCCTATTAGGAAAAGAGACAGACATTTAGCCCAAGCACTTACATACTTGTAAAACTGAGTAGAAAAGAAAATATTTCTGAGAGAGCTTTGATTGATTGCCAGCCACTGAATGTAAAATAATCAAGTACAGAGAAATCGAGTGGTACATGCAGGTTTGAGCCAGACCAATCTTTGTTAATGCACAATGACAGTGAGCAAGCATGGTAGTAAACAAGACTCCTGTGCCTTTAATTGTTATTTTTAAAAGGTATTTCAGCAGATACATTTTGGCATGCTAAAGATGCAGGGATGAAAAGAGCTACATGCCCCCTTCAACGGGATGGAGACACGGGAGTGGCGTTATTTGTTTTATATTTATATTGATTTATTAAAAATATTTATATGCCTGCCTTTCTTCTGAGTATCTGGACACAACAGATGACCTGCCACCACACACCCTCTCAACCTGACCTACCTTGCAGGGTTGTTGAGAGGATAAAATGGAGGAGAGGAGAAAAATGGAAGGTGCTTTGAGTCCCCAGGAGAAAGGTGTGGTATACATGAAGTTAAAAAATAATAAATATAGGCTGCAGCTTATAGTCAAAAGATGCCGATCACAGCCCACCCAGAAGCACTGCTATCCCGCTATGGATAAGAAGAGTGGGTGCAGTGAAATTGCCAGAGGAAGAGAAATTAACCCAAGCTTAACAAATGAGCTTGTTAGTTTGAGAACTTGTTACTTGTTGCTTGTTACAGGAATAAAATCACACACACAAAACACCAAAAGTAACTCTGTAATTTGCAGAAATGAAAGGATATCACTTGAGATTGCAGTGCTGCTGACAAGACATGGGCACTAACAGGAAAAAACCGAACATGGTGTTCGTTGTTATCGACAAACAACAAACAATGAACATTGACTAACATGACCTGTTCACGAACATGTTCGTTGTTCATTGGAGCCAGCAGGCCCTCCTCCAGTCATCAAGATCTCTACCAAACCACTCCCAGAAACCCTACCTGAGCAGGCAGCAGGAAAGGTACCAATAATAAATAATAGCTTGGCCCAGAGCCTGGCAGCAGCCCTGGAACTTGAAGAGGTAGATCCCTATCCCACCACACACAGAGAAAATTCAAGCTCCAATGCACTCTACCAAAATGCCAACAGCAACGGTCTCTCCACTGTCTGAAAAGTCAGAGCTGGGAGCCCCCCTCCCCCCTGGTCTTTGCTCCCTTGTTGTATCAAATTTGGAGTTCCACACTTGAAAGGAAGACCTGCCTATCAAGCTAAATTGGGCTTAGATTGGGGTTTCCAGGGCAACAGCAGGAGTTCAGACAGAGTTCAGGCAGTCCCTGCCTCTGGTTGCCAAGGGAATTGATTGCAGGTGCCAGACTGTCTGGCTTGACGAGGCTTGCAACGACCACCTGTTAGTTTAGAATGGGGCCTCATGAACAGCTTGTTCACAAACAGCTGATTGGGCTGTTCGTGGCTTTTTTTAGTTCATATTGCTGTTCGTGCCCATCTCTACTGCTGACTCTGTGATGAAGAAAAGCGAGGAATGAAAGTGGGAGAAAAAATGGGGGAAAGGGAGGTGGATGTATCCATATAGTAAGAATTCAGTCAGACACCAACATCTCCTTCCTTTCTGTGAGCACCACGGGGTAAAACTTTCCCAGAATCAACTAATAAATTTCAAGAGAAAAACCTCTTCACCCAAACTATCCAGTCGACCAGTCTATTAGAAACAGTGCCCAAGCATTTGTCTGAATAAATATGGTTCTATACCTATTTCAAACACACATTTGTGAGAGAAACCTTCAGTGGCAGAGAATGAGACCTGTTTTAACTATGATGCCAGTAAGACAAAAGAACTTATCTGTGTTACTTTGCACACACTCAGCAGCACATTTAACCAGAACGGCTATGGATATAGCGACTCAAAGTGCAGCCTCAGCACAACCCTCACTTGCGCTGCATGATGCTGCAAGCCCGTTTTAAACAAGGCACTGGAGGGTTCTTTTGTCCTTCCAACATCACCTTTAAATCAGCCTTCATGCCTGGAATTAAAGGAGTATATTGACATAGGCTTCTCCAGTAAGGTGCTTGTGCCCTTTTCCAGAGACCATGCCTATGCCTTTAAATACAAAAGAGGGACTGAGCTGGTTTGGACACAATTATGAACTGTTGGAGGGACAGTTGCCAAAGATTCACTCATTCAAAGGATTAGGCAACATACATCTCCAAATCTGGGTGGGTGGGTGGAATTGAAAGAATCAGATGTTCTAATATCAGGGGGCAAATAATTATCCAGAAATGGCAGAGCTGGTGACTGTGGAGGGCCCTGGCTGCTCCTTGCTTGCTAACTGATCAGAGCCCAGGTTTTCTTTCCTCCTTATTGAGGTTTCTTGGAGTGTCTTTCTAGTACAGGAGGAAGCCTAATGCTTAGTAACCCATGTAATTCAAACTCTGCTGCAGATTGCTTGCTGGAGGCTGGAAATCAGGCACGGAGAAACCCAGGTGAGTAAGAAAAGAAAGCCAAGCTGTCAAGGATTTCACGCTGCTTAAGACCAATGAGGGAGAGTGAATTGATTCCTGGGGCGAGGGGGCAGCAAATTAATAAGTATCTCCTCAAATCCATTTGTATGCTTTTTGACGGCAAATAATGTCAAAACTCTGGCTCCAGGCAGCCGTGGCACAATACGCAAGCAGGCTTGTTTTGCATATTAATAGCTGCTTTGCTAGTGGCCATTCATTACTTAATGAATACAGGGGCAAAACAGCTTTTCTAACAGACTCTAGCACTTAACACAATGTATGTGCCTGTAGTAGTCTGACAGCAATTACAAGTCAAAAGTGGTGGCACATTTTAGCCATGTGAACAGGCATGAGAAATGGGCGGGCTCTTTTCCTGCTGGTACCACCTGCTGGGTATGTTGTAGGCTGAAGGGACTGGGTCTCTAATAATAATCTGGTACTGATAAGGCATTCTACCCCACCAAGTGCAATGTCTGGCCTACATAAACTCTAATGCTGCTATAGCACAGTGGTTAAGTAGTTCGGCTGCAAATCAGCAGCACGCTACCGGTTCAAATCCCACTACTGACATGAACTCAGTAGGTGGCCTTGGGTAAGCCACTCCTCTCAGCCCCAGCTGTATTGTGGGGATAATAACACTAACTTGTTCACCACTCTGGGTGAGGCACTAATCTGTCTAGAAGAGTGGTATATAAGCACAGTTATTATTATTATTAATGTTGGGGCAAAAAGTGATCAGCAATTGAAAGTCTTTTCACCCAAGGATAATCAAAATCAAGCCCCCTTGAATGAAACTTCTCTCATTCTCATCTCATCTTTTCTGCCAGAGCGGAGGTGTATCCACTATGTTACCACCATCACTCACAAGAGATGCACAGCACATACCTTTGTTGGTCTAGGGCTTGGCTGCACACTTGTGCCTTTGCACCCTCCCTGTGCCTGCACTGCATTGTGGCACTGCTCCGAAGACCAGACCACAGCCCCTCCCTGCTGCTGCCCTTCTTGCTCTCTTCAGTCCGAAGTGGCTGGCAGGCATCACATAATGTAGTTCATCGTCTCCTGAAAGGTTTGCCCCGACTGCCTGCCTTTCCTCATTGACCCAGCATCAAAAACAGCAGGTGCCAGATTCTGACTTCACACCAGGCCTGTTGGATTTAAAGCTGTTTTTCCAAGGCAGCCTCCACTCAGATAATTGGACAGATCAAATTGCAATAGGAAACACACTGAAGGAAACCCTTGTTGGAAATTCATTCTCCCACCCTCAACCCCAACTCAGCAAATGCCCATAAAGGATATCTAGAAATGTGCTTTACAAGTGTGCTGGAGATTTTCAAGTGTTTTCTGCTTAGCATTAGAGAATGGCAGATGGGGGACCTGTGTAGCTTCTGCCACATATGATTGCCAACTGCCTGGAGAAATAAGTCCTGTCCTTGTAATAGCAATTTAATTGGATTTTTTTTAATCAGTTGATGGTATTTACTTTCGTGCTGTGAAAATTCATCTTCTCATTTCCACACATTAAACCTCCATTAAAGGGACAGGCCATATTCTCCAGGCATGTTGGCAACCCCACTCCATTCATATGTAGCTCCAGATGTGCAGGGTGCTTTCTTTTTTCACACCCACACAATTGTGAAACAAAACACACACTCGCTCACAACCAGGGCTTTTTTTTAGCGAGAACGCGGTAGAACAGAGTTCCGGCACCTCTTAAAAATGGTCACATGGCCAGTGTCCCCGCCCCCGATCTCCAACAGAGGGGAGTTTAAATTGCCCTCTGCACTGCCTGAAGGGCAATCTAAACTCCCCTCTGTCTGGAGATCAGGGGGCAGGGCCACTGGCCATGTGACCATTTTCACCAAGGGCAATTTAAACTTTAAAAAACTCCCCCCTTGTTCCAGCTGACCCAAAGTGACCTCATTGTGCGGTCTTGAGTTCCACCACTGAGTTCCACCACCTCTTTTTCCAAAAAAAAGCCCTGCTCATGACTAATTGTCTGATAAGAAGCACAAAGAACAGCAAATAGAATTATCATTATTCACACAGCCCAGAGAAGCTGACTATTCGCCACCTCTTGGAAGCTTTCATGTGGGATTCTATCAATGATGCCCACTGTTACTCAAAGTTCACATGATGCTACAGTAAATGCATGTATTTGCATATTGCATACATTTGAAGAAAGAGCCAATGCATGTTCACTTTTCAAATAAAACTGTGGACCAGTACCTGGATACAAGTGGGGTTTAAATCACATGCTCAGCTGTTCCTGCATTGAGCATAACATGAAAATTACTCAACGCATGTATAAAGGAAGATCAAGTGTACACTCTACACAGTTTTTACATGCATTCACTGTAACTTGTGAACAGGGCTAGTAATACTGGTCTTAATATGGTATTTACATTCCTGGAAACAGAATGAGAAGCGGAGCAGCTCTATAAGAGGTTTTGATAACGCTGGTTCTAATTTGGATGTGTTTCACAGTATTATTTCTTACATATGAGCAACTGGAAAAAGTGGCAACCACTCCTGACTACCTCTGTTAGGCACCTGTCTTGAGAATCCTGGAAAGCATTTTTGGGTCACTTTCCATATGGAGTCTTCCTTCCAGGAAAGCTGTAGCTGCCTCCGCTGCCAGTCCTGAAGCTCCGACGAGGCCCTGTTTGCAAGTCTTTTAGAGCTCTCCAGTGTTGTTGGGAGGTAGCTGTCCCACTGGTAGCGATGCCACGTCACTTCTGCCGTGACTACATTTACATTTAGCTGTGGTGACTGTGTTGCTGAGCTGCTACTCAGCCATCCTCCCTAACACTTATTTTAAAAATCATACCCATGGAGTGCTGCATTGAATCAGCTTTACAGAGACAGGAGGTATTACTGTATGTTCAGTGTTTGGCAGGAAATCAGCAGTATATGTTGAATAGGCAAGCAGGGCTGGCAGTATTTGAAGAAAAGATTAAATTGACATTTTTAAAAAAATTAAAGAGCCTAGGGATGAACGTTTTAACTTCCAGGGTCATTCCATCAGATACCTCAGCATAGCCATTCTCCAAGCAGTAGGTTTGGGTGGATATACAAATATGATAGGACAGGTCTTTATTCAGAAATGCTGACGGTGTTAATCAAAGCCTAAACTAGTATCAAGGTTTCTTCACATAGGGCAAAGAGTAACATTGCTTTGGCACCATTGATATCCCTATCTATAACCCCTATTGGCAGATGTCCCTTTAAGAATTCACGCATAAACAATCCACCCCTGACTAATTTCTTGAGCTTGCAGTTTCACAGTTCCACAAGCATCTGATGAAGTAGGTAATAACATACAAGAGCTTGTACTGTCTAAATAAAATATTACAGTTAGTCTAAAAGGTACAACTGAATTTGCTTAGGATGATCAAATATGGTGAAGCATCCAGAAAGGAATTAAATGGAAAGCACTTTTCTTCAGAATTGGCCATCTCCACCAACACTACTGTTTTCCCCCCTCAGCTAATACAACAGTCAAAAGTTGATGGATACTCACTAGCTTCAGTTAAGCATCTTAAATGGCTCCATCCAGTTCTGCCATTGCATACTTAAAGAGATCTCATTGTGAGCCTTACAGCATAGAAAGAGCAGCTCTCGGGGTACAAGTGGTGGTGGGAAGGCACGTGGAAGAAGGGAGAGTGGTGTGCTTATTTACTTACTTCATGTATAGCTTACCTTTCTACTATAGACTCAAATATGCCAGTTTGGGTCTCCATTGGAGAGAAAAATGGGATATAAATGAAGTAAGTGAGTAAATAAGTAAATAACTACAAATCACAAAGATTTATGTCATGAGCTTGGAATGTTTAAGGCTGGTATTCAAACACCATTATTCTGAAAGTGCACACCCTTAAACAATGATAGCTGAACTACGGGCATACAGCTCTTGAAATTTAGGTTGACATTAATGGCCATAAGAGTACTCTGGCTATAAGGTCTGCAGAATCTTCCTGATGCATTGCCTGAAAAGTAGGATATCAGACGACTGAAAACTCAGACAAAACACATCACCAGTGCAAATCTTTTACTGCTGCTAAACAAAAATCTGTCTCTAGAGCCATGGTTGTTCTGTGTTCTTGTAAGGCACTGAAGTGCATTGCCGTCTGCAATTGACAAAGAAATGACATCAGGTTTGTGGACTATACAAATTACCATATTTCTTTATCAGTATGACCCTTTGCAGGAAAAGATGAAGCGCATACGTATACATCTCTAAGGGCCATATCATATGTAAGCCAGACATGTTCTGGAGTTTAGGACCCTGCAGGTGCTGTTGTCCTGAAGGACACCCCATTGATTTTGTGTCTGGCACCTGCCTGGACTCTTGTTACAAACTGCTTGGTGAACGTTCTTTGGCATCGCTCACTCTCTTGGGTCAAGGCTTTATGACAAGATGTGGATATTTTGTACAGCACTTTCCCTTCAGTTGCTGGCAAGGAAGGAGGAACAGGAGAAATGAATGAGCGAGATATCCTTACATGACCTTGACTGAAGCCTGGTGCTAGCGCCAGGCACAAGAAGACCGGATACAATCCTTCTGCCAGAAGCAGCAGGGACTGTGCCATGGGATAGCCTTGAATTGCTGCAGTTATCCACCTCATCCAGCACTCGGGGTGTTTTTCTGCTTCTAGAATGACAGGAATTAATCAGAAGACTGGAAGGAATCAGAGGGCCATCTGGGTCAATTTCTACACATCCTCAGCAGATCAGTCCTTAATACTCAGGTTCTGCCATGCCATAAACAGAGAGAAAAATACTCCTGGACTGAGCAAGTGAAGCACTCCAGCGTTGTCTCAATATGACCAGAAATTATTCTAATAAATCATCTTCTGTTTCTGGCCAAGATGTATTATCAGGCAATGCTTACAAGGACCATATTGGCGAATCTGGAGTTTCATTACCACAGAAGATTATTTCAAAAACGGGTAATGCAAGTCTACATTCCTGCAGTCCAATCTGCTGTGGCAGATGCTAAAGAGCTTTAAATTCCTAGTCCTTACCTCTACCCACAATTGTTAAAGCCATAATTTTTTCTATTAAAACTGCTAATGTTTCTTTTTTGTAATGCTTCTGTGCTTAACAACTGCATGGCAGAGGAATTCAGCAGGTGAAACTTTCCCCCATCATTCCATCTCAATGCTGATAGAAGCTTCATCTGCTGAATTTCTGCCTGATGCACAGTTACATAAAGAGCCGTGCCAGAAAAGAATTGGCAATCCTAGATATTCTGCACAAAACAACTCCAAGTATTACAATCGGAGATCTTGGCAAATCAGGCAAATCCTCTACAGGCATATTCCATCACCTCTACCTTTGCCTAGTTAATTGATGAACAGGCAGGGCCGGATTGAGGAGGGGCAGGGGGGTAGCCTGCCCCCGGCACTGGCAAAGAGGGGGCACCGGACACGGCTGCCAGCCACTGGAAGCACGCCACAGCTTGCTGTGCGGGAGGCTGAGCGCAGGGTTGGGAGGCCCTCGCCTGCCCCACCAGTGGGGCAGCTGGCTTGCCGTGTGTGCATGACCTCCCAGCCCTGCACTCAGCCACCTGTACAGCAAGCCAGCTGCCCCAGCACACTCCTGCACCGCCGCCACCTGCTCCATAGCTCACCATGCGCTGGGGTGGCCAACTTGCCGCATGGGCGGCATGGGGTAGCGGGGCAGGCTAACCGTGCAGACGGCCTCCTAGCCCTATGTTCAGCTGCCTGTGCGGCAAGCTGGCCACCCCAGCACACGTCCACACCACCACCGCCAGCTCTGCAGCGCACCAGGCGCCAGCTTACCACACGGGCAGCACGCCTCCCGCCCTGTGTGATGACGTCATGGAAGTGACATCATCATGCAGTGCTGGGAGCGCGCATGTGCGTGCATGCAGAGGGCCAGACAAGGGTTGCACCAGGCTCCGGCAACCCTAGATCCTTTCCTGCGAGCAGGATTATGTAATAAAAGCTCTGCAAACCATTGTCTGCTTCTAGGGGAGAGTTGAGCAGAAAATTATCCAGCCCCCTCCTGGTTGCAATCAACCCTCCAAAAAACAGAGCTCTGGTCTTTTCCAGAAGAACACACTGGACATAATCCCCTGGGAACTTCTGTGCAAATTTAATTAAAATGTATGGAAGTTCTTCCACTTCCTAGTGGATTGTGCCCATTATGGTTGGTTCAGTTCCTTAAATGCATCTGCTTGCAAGCTAATTGAAAGACGAGAATGAGCAACACAGTTCTCTGGAACAAACCATTCAGTCATACACATAACACAGAGACTGATGCAGTTTTTTCCTCAAGAAGACCTTAGTGTGATGTATATCGATATCGATATCGATATCAATGATAATGATAATGATAATGATAATGATAATGATAATGATAATGATCATCAGGCTGGATTTGGCCCGAACTGGGCCCAATTCAGCCTGAATCAGGCCACTGTGGAGCACAGCAGTGCTCCCGCATTCCACAGCAGCGTAATTTGAGCAGATTCAGTCCCGAATCACGCTGATTTGGGCCTGATTCATCCCCCTGCGAAGCATGGGAGCGCTCCCAAGGCCGCACGTGACCTGTGTGATGATGTTACTTCCTGGAAGTGATGCCATTGCACAGGCTGGGAGCACACACACGCATGAGACGGATGTCAAAAGGTAGGTGACAGGCCTCCAACCTCCCACCCTGGGGGTAGGGGGACCTGGCAACCCTAGGTGTATGTTCAATGTGATATCATGGAATGTTTAGGCCCTGAGAGATTCTATTACTTATAAGAAGGTTATTTCTA
This sequence comes from Eublepharis macularius, assembly GCF_028583425.1. Lineage (NCBI taxonomy): Eukaryota > Metazoa > Chordata > Lepidosauria > Squamata > Eublepharidae > Eublepharis > Eublepharis macularius. The sequence goes on from NC_072793.1 coordinate 45,673,293, forward strand.
AACTGATAACTCTTAACACTGATCTGGCTTTTTTACAGGAAACTCATATAATGGTAAATGATAAGAGTGAGTCGTGTAGAGACTGGGTAGGAGAGGTATGTTACAAATATGTCTACTCAGTCTAAGGGTGTTGCTGTATTGATACATATACATGCCTCTTTTCAGGAACTGATAGCAGACCCAAATGGATGTTTCATTATTTTGGTACTGAAAAGTTCTTATTCTACTATAGTGATGATTAAACTTAGAGAAAGGGAAGAAACAATCATGAAAAATACACTGAAACATTTGTTACATCTGTTTGCTACATCTCCCACACCAGACCATTATCAAGAGTTGCAAAAGTTTAAATATGAATTGAATAATATATTGTCAGGGAACGAGGAATATGTTTTGAATGCTTGCATCAGTCATATTGGGAAAGGGGAGAGAGAACAGGCAAATTATTAGAATACTGTTTGTCTTCAAAAGAATAAGAACTATAATCCTTTGATTAAGGATGAAAAGAATGTAATACATACTGCCCCTATTGAAATTGTATAGCAAGAGCAAAGATCCATTATAGCCATTAGAAAAAGATGTGGAAGCATTTTTCTTTCACCTTGATCTTCCATGTTTAGATATTACTCAGCAACAGCTTCTTGCTAAACCATTTCATATAGATGAAATTAAGGTTGTGATAATGAATATGAGCGCTGGCAAATCTCCAGAACCAGATGGGTTGCCTATTGAATGACATAAAACCTTTCAGATTTTCTCATTCCAAAATTATATCAATTGTACAATGAGATTTTTGAATCCAGTTTATTGCCAACATTGCTGCTGGATGTCGCTTATATTACTGTGATTCCAAAGCCTGGCAAAAATCATACTCAGTGTACAAATTTTGACCCATTTCTTTGATGAATGTAGACACAAAGATATTACCAGCAATACTTGCTAACAGACTTCAATAAAATTAGGTTCATGTAGATGAGGTAGGATTTATACAAGATAGGCAAGGTTCTGATAATCTTAAATTGGTCACAGACATGATTGTATTAAATAGAAAGAAATCTGATCAAGTTGTTATTCTTTCACTTGACACTGAAAAAGCATTTGACAAAATATCCTGGATATTTATTTTTGCCTCACTGACGGGCAGCCCAATCCTAAGAAGGGCGGGGAAAGTGAACAGGAACCGAACTAAGGCTTGCGACGGCGCATCTGGCCCGTACGCCCGCGTAAGTGGCCCTCCGCCTGCGCTGGGACGCGGCGCTGGCCCGCCGGCGGGCCAGCACCGGTGGAAGCCACAGGCGCCTGGGCGGCGGCGCAGGAGTGGCGTAGAGCCCTACGCCGACGCGGGGGGGGGCGGGGAGCAAGGCAGGGTCGGAGTTAGTCCGCTCCCTAAGCTCCTCCAGAAGCGGGAACGCCCACAGTGGCGCAAAAAAGCTACGCCACGGAAAAAGAAGGCGTAGCCCATAGGCGTCCATGGAACGGCGAAAAATCAGCCCCCTCTCTGAGCGCCCCGCCCCGCCCCTATGGCCCGAAGGAGCATAGGATGAGAACTATCCCGGGGACCAATCAGCGTGCGCGCCCGGCGTGGACGAGCCCCCCTCTCTGCACCCAATCACCTGCGACCACGCCCTACAAAACATCCGGCCAGCGCCGCCCAAACCCCCAGGTAAGTGAGCACTCGGCCGGAGGCTCTGCCCGTCTGCTGAGTGGCATTGCCCCTTTGAAAACCGAAACGGGCTGAGGGCATTCACGTTGGCAGGCGCAGAATGCACTCGGGGGACTTTGCGAAAAAGTGGGGGAACTTCTCGTAAAGGGGAAGAGGTGCAAATGTCTGCCTAACTCTCTTTCTACCGTGATAGAAAGAATGACTCAACAGCTAACTGGACTCATGCATGCTAGTTGCTTCTAACTAAGCACAAACAAACTAACCCTTCCGTGGCAGAAGGGAATGACACTTTGCAAATTAACCGCATGCTCTCCCGTTTCCTTGCAGGTGCCCTGACTCTGGCGCTCCCACCTGGTGATGACCGACGGAGCGCTGACAGGTGAGGAGGAGGTGGGGGGGCGTTCCGCAGATTAGTGCAAACCGCCCATTCACCTGAACCCACCCGCTCACTTGCCGCTTTGGGTGAGGCCCAGCAGGGGTGGGGGGCAACCATGGCCGCCCCTGGCTGCCTCAGAGGCAGGCGCCTCGAAAACCACATGTGGCCAGGTGTTTGTTGTGACCAGCTCATTCCCTCCCATAAAGGTAAAGGCTTCCCAAGGCTGAGTGCATCCTCGCCAGACCGTCAGGCATCAGCTGCTGCCCTCGACCATGTGCAACCCCCCCCGGATGGCGGAGTGTGGGGCTTGCCTTGCCAGTGGAACGAGGCAAAGCCCACACGTGTCTTTTTCCCCCACAGGCACGTCCAGGGCATGGCTGCTCCCCCGCGCCCCGCCCTCCCCAAACATCTCTGACGGACGGTTGGCTGCAGCCCAGGAAGCACCGTCGCGCCGCGGCCTGCATCCCAGCCCCGCCCCTCCGAGCGGGAAGGAGGGCTGTGTGGAATGCTCCGGCTCCCTCGCCAGCCTAAACGCAAGCCCGCTCTGTCCAGTGCAATAAAACGAGATGTACAACAACTGTCTTCTGTGTCTGCGAGTCTGACTTCGTCCTCCGCCCCTCCCCCAACACTCCCGTCACATCTCCCCACCTGCACATTGCCACAAATGTATCCGACACACCCCGTCTTGCCTCCCCGCCCCCTCCCTCCCTCCTCCTCCCACCCTCCTCCTCTGTATTTGACCAGTGTCTGTACCACCCATCTGCCGAAGAGAACTTGATTCTCAGAAGCCTATGCCACAATAAAATTGGATAGTTTTAAAGGTGCTACGGGATCCTTTTTGAATTCGCTACCACAGGCTAACACGGCTAACCCCCCTGTATCTATGGCCAGGTAGAGGGTTGGGGCGGGGCATGTGAGCGGGGAGGGGGATCAATCCCCGGTGGGGAGAGTAGCTGGCACCCGATAAGCCAGGGAGAGGGTGGTGCGAGCTGCCGCTGCAAGGGGGCGGGAGATGGCAGGGGAAACGGTCCGCTCGCTGGAACCCTAGCCCCCACCAATGGAGAATCCAGGGTGATGGCAGACGGATGCCATATCCCGGGCAGGAGGTCTCGCGCGCCTGGGGAGGGTCGCCCCCATCGCAGCCGCAGCCCCAGCAACACAGTCCCATGAGCGGCCGCCTCCCAGAGTGGGTCCAGCCCCTCGGGCGTCTGCAGCAGCCCCATTGGTCATTCCAACACCTTCCACCCCAGGGCGTCCTGCCTCGCATCCAATCCCGTGGAGCAGTTGCCAGCCTCCCACGCCAACAGGCCATGGTTGTTGGGAGGGGTGGGGTGTGTCCGAGGCTGCGCGTGGCTCCGCCCTGGCTCGGCGCCGTCTCCTGCGTTCAGCAATTGTGGCCGCTCGCGTTGCCCTGCCGGGGGGGGGAACCACTCCGAGGCTGCCAGCCCCGCCAATCCTGCAGGGAAGGCCGCTGGCCCCGCCCACAGGGGCAGTGGAAGAGCGCACCAGCTGCGCAAAGTGGCTAAAATGCGGGAGCCCGAGGCCCCCCGGCTGGCTGCCACAGCGTGCCCCTCCCCCGGCCGGGCCATGCAGGCTGGGTGGCCACCCCAGGCCCCGGGAGGGCCCCCCGATGGCAGGTTGCATGACTGCCCCAGCTCAGGGTGGCATGCCAGGCAGGGCAGGTGCGTTAGGGCAATATGGAAGACATGCCAGAGCGGCCCCTGGCCAGTCCTTGTGCATCCTAAGCACCCCCCCCTCTTGGAAGGGATGCGCTGTCACCACGGGCCTGGTCATGCGCTCATGGTGCCAGGGCAGGATATGGCTGGCAGTTCACCAAAGTATCGCAGGCAGACACGGGTCCATGTGTAGATGAGCTTTATTCCCAGTCCCACGGCGCACCGTACGGCCAGGCCCAAGGGTTCGCGTCCCGCAAGGATGCACCTGAGCAGCACAGCATCCCCGAAAGGGAAGAGGGCCCTGGGGCCATAGGAAGCCAACCACCGCGGCCCCCTCCCCTCCAACCCACAGGTCTGAGACGGGGGGGCCTGTGCTGAACCTATCCATGAACTATGCAGCTGCCGGACAGAAGATAGGGAATTGTTACATCTCAGACCCTCCAAGGTCATGCCGGCGGGCGGTGTAGTTCGGTGGGCAGCACAGAAACACTATACCCACAGCGGTCCCGGCTGCATGGAGGGCGACGGGTGGCGGGAGCAGTGGGCGGCCAGGCTCGGGGCCCAGCTCATTGCCAAAGCAGCCGGGAATGACCTCCTGGCAGATGAGGGTGCGATGACTGCGCGGCCAGTTTACCTGGAGGAGCTCTTCCCTGGCCGTGCGGAGGAGGCCCACCTCATACGAGCGTGGCTAGACACGGCGCTGTGCGAGGTGGAGCATGACCTCCTGGAAGAGGAGGTGGCAGCGGGCCCTGCACGCAGTAAGTCGGGGTCCTCGGCGCCATCCGGGGGGCCTCCTCCGCTGCCACAGAGGGCAGGCCGTAAGGGCCCGGAGGCGTCCCAGCCACTTCCGTCGAGGCGCAGGTTGCAGGTGCTTGCAGCAGATGCCGGGCTGCCACCAACGGGTGCCCCCCCTCCCTCTCTCCCCCCTCTGCAGGGACCATCAATGACAGGTGGATGGCTGCCATGGACCGGGTTCACGGGGCATTCCAGCAGGCGCGGGCAGCGGCACCATGTGAGTCTCGCCAACAGGAGGGGCACGGGCATGTGGGGTGGGGCGGCCTGCGGCCGTGACGACAACCCCAGAGCCCACAGGGGCCCTGACGCTCCCATCCCCCACCTCTTGCCCCCACAGCGGCGCCCGCCCGGAGCCCCTCGCCAGATGAGGAGGAACTTGGGACGAGCTTCACCGCCTGGTCTCCACCCCGCTACCCGCCACCCGCTGAAGACCCAGAGGGTGACCCAGTGGAGGGGCCTGGCAGGAAGTGGCCGAAGTTGGAGCCCGTCCCCGCGGACGGACGGGCAGCTGCCGATATGCCATCCCAGGCACAGGCATCTGGGACCCCAGCCGGGCCTCTGCTCTGTAACGGGGATGCCGTGGCGGGGCCGCTGGCCTCCCCCTGCTCCGACGCGCTACCTAGCCCTCACCCTCCTGGCTGCTGAGGCCGGGGTTCTGGGTTGGCAAGCTGCTCTCTGGGTGCCTGATGGGGCCCTGGGATCGATTGGGAATAAAGCCAAGTTCGTTAACCGCTCTTCCAGTGCAGCCCGTCCATGGGGGGCGGTGGCTGCTGGCCGGGGCGGCTTTCCCATGCTCTCTACATGCAGGGGTTGAGGGAGCGGGGACTCGGAGGGGCCGCCTGGGACACCATAGGGGCGTAAAGGGCGAGTGTTTGGCCGGCCGAGCCCCCCATGGCCAGGCATGGCCCTCAGTGCGCAGCATGCCACAGGTGCTCCGCGACCCTGTCTCGCACAGCTCGGTCATGCTCCTGGGGCTCTGCAGGGGCGTCAGGAGAAAGGCGACCGGCGGGCGGCAGCCAGGGGTCCTTGCCTGGGCCCTCTGTGGCTGGCAAGGGGAGCTGCTGGCGCACGGCAATATTGTGCAGCATGACACAGGCAGCCACGAGCTTGGCGACGGTGAACGGCTGCATGGCCAGGCGGCCGCCCGTGTGATGGAGGCATCTGAAGCGCATTTTCAGCTGACCGAAAGCACGTTCTATCACCATCCTCGTGCGCCGGTGGGCCTGGTTGTAGTTAGCTCTGTCGGCGGGCTCATCCGCAGGGTATGGCGTCAGGAGGTAAGGCAGCAATGGATAGCCACGGTCACCTGCAAGGGGAGGCGGAGTTAGGATCTCCCTTCCCATCCCCGTCCCCTCGCAGCTCCCCCACCAACTCCTGACCTAGGAGCCAGCCTCTCCCCTCAGGCCATGATGACAGGAGCCTGTTCAGGCCGGAGGTGGTGAAGATCTGTGCGTCGTGGACGCTTCCCGGGAACTTGGCAACGAGGTCCGTGAAGATCCCCTGGTGGTCACAGGCTGCCTGGACATTGATACTGTAGAACCGGTGCCGATTCCTGTAGACCTGCGGCTCCTCTCTGGGAGCGCATATGGCCACATGCGTGCAGTCGACTGCTCCAATCACATTGGGGAAGCCTGCAAAGGAGGAGAAGCCAGCCCGGATGGGTGCCAACTCTGCCTCCGAGGTGGGAAAGTGGATGTGCTCGCGGATCCGACCAACTAGGGCGTCCAGGAAGGCATGCAGGCAGCGGCTGGCGGATGACTGGGAGACCTCCAAGGCCTCAGCCATGACTCCCTGGAAGGAGCCGGTCGCAAGGTAGCAGAGGGACAGCAGGACCCTCTGGAGGACGGGGATGCCCCGGGGAGCCGCAGCTTGCCCCTGAAGGGCGGGCGCGAGCTCCTCGCACAGAGCCTGTATGGCTGCCCTGTCCAGGCGGAAGCGGTCCAGGCAAGTCATGTCGCCCAGGAGCAGGGATGGCACCCTGGCCTGGAACCGGCGGCGGCGTCTGAGGCGGCGCCGCCTGAGGGCCGCTCGGCAAACACGGCTGGCAGGAGGTGGCTGGTCCGGATGGCTGGGAGCCGCGGTGGCAGTGGCGGGCACCAGGCGGGGATGATCGAGGTCCTGCCTGGAAGGAACGCAGGTTGAGTTCCAGCACCCTGAACCCCCCCCCCCCACGCACCTGGAAGCAGCAGGCCTACCGGTCTCAGCGGCCCGTTGCAAGTGGTGCTCAGGAGCAGGTCCTCTGTCCGCTGCACGGGCCGTCCCAGCCACCCTTCCCGGTCCTGCACCCCCTGTGCCCTCCTCCATCTTGCCGAGGGGATGGGTGAGCACATGACTAGGTGGCTGGTTCCCACCACTTATCTCGGGGACCGGACATTCCAGCGGGCACTACCCCCATGTCTGCTGAGAGCACTAGTGGCGGCGGAAGCCAGCGCCAGGCAAACTGGACAGAGGCCGAGAGAGTGCTGCTTTTTGGGCTCGTGGTGGAGAATGCGGAGGTCGCCCTGAGCACGCACAGGGGCGCCTCGTCCCGGTCTCGACGACGGGCATTCTGGCAGATGGCAGCTGACAGGGTCTCGGCTGTGGGCAACGCGCCCCACACTGCTCACTCGGCAATGAAGCGCTGGAATGATTCTTTCGGGCCCGCGCGCAAACGAGTGCGCCTCCTCATGTCTCAGGGGGTTCCTTATGAGCGGGCCCTTGACGAGGGGCTCCCAGGCCCAGAGGCGGTCATGCGAGCGGTCATCCCGGAGGCGGTGGTGGGCGGCCTGGGCGTTGAGGTCCTGCCCGGTTAGTATTTGTGGATTCAGGGAGGCGAGGGGGGGAACGCATGGATCATGGCACATGTGTGACAGGGCCTCTCCCGTGAGTAGGCACGGCCCCTGAGGGTCCAGACCCAAGCCAGGCGGAGGCAGAGGCAGCGGAGTCTGTGCCCCCCCTGGCAGAGAGTGGGGCCCAGGAACCAGCAGCCCTTCCACCGCCACAGCAAGCCCCTGCTGCCAGCGACGAGGAGCCTCAACCGGGCCCATCGGGGGGCATGGATCCGGAGCACGGTATGTATCTGTGGCCCTGCTGCTGGTGGGGCCAGGGACCGGCTCGGCCGCCGGCCTCGGCCACACATCCAAGGCCCCTCATGGCGCCGACCAGTCTCAAGACGAGGGGCTGCGGCCGCAGCTGGAATGGCTGTGCTTGGCCCGGCTCGGTGGCCTGTGGCAACCCATGTTGGGTCGCTGCTCTTCCCTCCCTGGGGCCTCTTCCCACCCATGTCTCACTCCAGCAGGGACCATGCGCCTGGAGATAGGCGGGGAGGTGATTGCCCAGCTGCGCGAGCTGCCACCCTCCCGGAGGACCTCTGCTGCCGGAGCGGCTCTCCTGCAGTCGCTCGGCTTCCCTGTGTCGGTGGAGGGTGAAGGTGGCCCTGGGACTCCGCCGGTTCAGGACACCTCATCGACAGAGCCGCTCGAGGAGCTGTCCCAGCCTGCAGCACCATCCCCTCCAGCCCCCCCGCCCCCGGGTGCCATGGGCCGTGTGCGGGAAGGACCTGGCTCCGCCTCTGAGGGGGAGGGGCCCATGGAGGGGGTCCTTCCAGGCGCACGGGCTCGCGGCCCCCGCCCTGCCCAGCGGCTTCCCCCGACACTAGCCGCAATGTGGGCGGCGATCGAGAGGGAGCAGCTAGAGGTGCACGCTGCATGGGAGGAGGCGAACAACCGCGGCCGGGAGTTCATGGCTGCGGTACTGGAAGTGGGGGAAGGGCTCCGTGCCTCTCAAGTCCGTGCCGAAGCCCTGCTCGGGCGGCTCGTCGCCATCCTCGACCCTCCGGCCCCACCCGCTGCAGCAGCTCCACCCGCCCCAGAGGCACCCCTCCCTCGGGCCCAGTTGCGTGCGAGAGGCCGGGCCCGTGGACGGCCAAGGGGGTCCGGCCGCCGCCCTCGCCGGTGACCGCCGCTGCCGCCTTGGGGGTGGGGTGGGGTGTTTTGCTGCACAGGCGGCTCTCCTACACGCCTCCCCTTCCTCACGTCTGCTGGGGGAGGTGGGATGATATAATAATAAAGGCTGATTTCTGTGCAATGGGTGTCTGTGTTCTTTGCCTTGGGATGGGGACGAGGGGGCAGGCCCGCTGTGTCTGCCTCTTGGTGGCGGCCTCAGGCCAGCCCTCCCCTTCGGCGCCACTTGGGGGCTGTCCCCTGCTGCCAGAGACTGGCTGCTGCCCTGGATTCCTCATGGCAGGGCGCCTGCCAGTCCCATGCCAACCTCTCTGGACGCGGCCGCCACGGACTTGGTGCTACATTGGGCAAACGGGGGAAAGGCTTCTCAGACTACGCCCACCCCTCTCCTTCCCGACTGCGAGCCCCGCCCGACACACGAGCCGAGGCAGTCTGCCGGCATGGGCGCGGTTTGCCTGCTGCTCTGGGGCCTGGCCGGGATCGCGTGCTGCCCATAGGCTGCGCCTTTCCTGGCCCCTCCCTCTGACGCTTGTCAGGAACAGCGCCCTTTGGCTGCGCCTGGCGGCGGCCGGGCATCAGACCCACCCACAACACTTTCTGGTTCTCCAAAATTGCATCTCTGCGCCGCTGCGGGCGCCGCTGCGGCCACACTTTGCTGGCACAGGATCCGGCCCGGCGGCGCCGCCACACCACCAGTGCAGCCGCGCCGGCGTTGGGGCTGGCCATAGGATTGCACTGTAAATTTGGCTTGCCTCACAAATTTTTGTAATGGATTAGAATTCTTTATTTATCTCCCAGATCTAGGGTACAGACCAATGGCATATTTTCTGCACCTTTTCCTCTTTCTAGACAAGGTCTTTCTTCTCTTATTTTTGAACTATGTTTGGAACTCCTGGCTTGTGCCATTAGACAAAACAGTAATATACATGACTTTATACAAAACTCTTTAGAATTTAGAATTATTTTATAAGCAGATGATCTTTTATTTATTTCAGAACCTCAGTCTTCCATTCCTGTATTAATGACCTTGATTCATAATTTTGGTGATTTGTCTGATTATTCAATTAAATGGACAAAATCAGAGTTGATGCCGCTGGGAGACAATATATTATAGAATATCATTTTTATAGTGCCCAGATGTCATTACTTATCTCAGAATATTGATTCCAAGAAATGTTAAGTACACGATTATGTTGAATTTTAGCTCTAGATAGAATCTCTTGGAGGATTCATGTTTAGAGCCACTTTTTAAATGGAATGCATTAAGATCTATTTATGTTAAAATTGATTCTGTTCCTCCATCAATTCCTATAGTTAGAGAAGTATGGCACAAAATATTACGACAATATCAATTTGATCCATGGCCCAATTCAGATTTTAAAATTTGGAGGAAACCTTTTTATGGAAGTCTTGGACAGGTAGGGGAATTTATACTTTAGATCAATTGATAGCATATGATGATGAATTCTTCTCATTTTTGTCAATTCTTGTCATTTTCTCAGCTGAGGTCTAGATATGATTGGCCAGCTTCTGCTGAATTTACAATTGCAACATCTGTTGGTATTCAAATATAGCCCAGCAGCTTTGAGTGCTTCAGAATCTCTTCCACTTTTGGAAACTCTTATTAAATCAACACAGAAAATAAAGCCTACAATATTTGTTTGTAAATATTTGATGTTGGTTAATAAATATGATATGCAGGGCCTCAGAGCTAAATCATCCAATTCTGCCAAAGCAATGGGATAAGGCTTTAAGCCTTATACCTGTTGCTGCTATGGATCTTGTTCATGAACAAGGTCATGTTCATGGTTGTTCGTGACTCCCTGTTCGTGGATGGCAATGAACAACGAATATCGTGTTTGTTTGTTTTCCTGTTTGTGCCCACCTCTACCCATAACTCAGGAGATTGAGGACCTTATAAACGTATAAATATTTGAATGTATCGTATATACATACATACATCAATTATGTATGGACTTATTTTCAGGTATTTGGAGACCTTTTATAGAAACTTATGTATAGATTTGCCAGCATTGTTTTTTGGTTTTTTATTTGCCAGCATTTTTTTTCTTTTTTCTTTGTTTTCCACAAAAATATTTAAAAAAAAAACACTTTGCAAATCGGACTTGTTCTTTTGATTAGGCATTTCAGCTAAACCTCTGCATCAGGTATCAGACTTCCTTCAGTTAATTGATATCCTCAATATTTTAATTCTCCCATTGCAAACTTATATTTCTTTTTATGCAACCTCTCATCTTGACACATGTTTAGAATTTGTATGATTTAACCTCTTGTTATATTCTTGTTTGGTCTTTTCCCATCCCAGGATATCTCATCTATGAACATGTGACACTAAGGGATTGGGATCACCTGCTGGGTACCTATCTAGAGCTAAATGGTTATCTTGTAAATTTATGCCTGCCAAGTGCTGTTATTAATGTTGTATAGTGTATTAATTGATTTTTTATCATCCAGGTCAATTTTCCAAAATCCACTAATGGCATCAAGGATAACAAATAGCTCCTGCTATATTTCTTGGAATGCAAAGTGTTTAAAGAAAAGTTGCTTATCCAGCATTAGCATGGCAACACCATTAAAACAATTATTCATTAAAGAGCCTGATTGTTTACTGGAAGCCCATTCATGAAACAACATTTATAAAGAAGTAACTTTTTAAAAAAATGTTGAATATTTACAATGTGGGTGAGTAATGATTTCAGGAGCCAGTTCTATGAGATTTAGTGTTGCAGGAAGGCTTATCTACTGCATGTTTCTATAGCATAGTACCAAGAACTGCCCAACAGAAATATATTCAAATAGTAAAAGAAATTGTCGTGTTGCCAAAGTTTGTTTAGAATACAAAACTTGGCAATTCATAATTCTCACATTCAATACAAGACTTAAAATTACAACCCCTGGTTTTAATCTGTGCTGAAAACAGTTCCACCCCAACATTCACTTACCAGGCTGTTGCTGTTTCAGTGACTATCTGACTGGCATACTAGGAACACTTGTAATTTTCCCAGAATGCCTGAGTATAGGCAGAGAAAGAGAACCAGAATGTCACCACTGCCACAACTGCCAAGAGCAAGAAATAGAAAAGGGAAGGACGGAAAGCCATCATGGAACAGAATGCTAATTCTGAAATATGCCTGATCATTCAAGTCAACTGCAGAGACTCTTCTCTCTGCAGAAAAAAAAACTGCCAGAGTATCAGCAGCCAACAGATAATAAGATTGCCAGGCCCTCACAACAACAGGTGAGAGCATGGGGGACTTACTGGGTCATTGAGGGGCTCACCTGTCACCTTTGACATCGCTATGTTGCCAGTGATGCACTGATGTCACTCCCCATATCACTCCCCAGAAGTGATGTCAGCATGTTGCTAGGGAACACCAGGGATGTTTTGAGTTTTGCCCAATGACACATTGAGTTTCCCCCGATGACACACTCATGTCACTACTAGGTGCATGGGGAATGACCACAGTGCACTGGTATGCTGTCATATCCTGTTTCCTGCCATTTTTCCTACACAGGCCAGCTGAGTGGCAGTGGGAAGCACCCACTGGTGGGGAGGGGGAGTCTCTGCCACCAGTGGAGGAATTGTAGGCCTATCAGATAAGTAAATTGGATGGTGGGCTGGTGGAGGACAGGTTGGAAGCTCATAGATTGGGGCAGGCAATGACATGTAGTGCAGCTGTAGCATAGTGGTTAAGTGATTGGGGTGCGAATCAGCACTCTGCTGGTTCGACTACCACTGCTGCTATGAGCTCTGCAGGTGGCATTGGGTATGCCACTCCTCTCAGCCCCAGCTCCCCATGTGTATTGTGAGGTAATAATAACACTGACTTTGTTCACTATTCTGAGTGGTCACTAATCTGTCCAGGAGAGTGGTATATAAGCACACTGTTGTTGCTCAATTTAGAAGTGGTGGTGAGGAGCACATTTCCCCAAATATTCTTCATTTTATCTTGTAACTGTAATCCCAATCCAAAACAATTACGGGAGAGTTCACCAGTCACTAAAAAGAAAAGTTAACAATAGTATACACAAAATTTCACTATTTCTTCTATAGAAAAATAGTGACTGTGGAAACAAAATTGCACTGGATGCAATTTTCAGAAAGTCTTTGTCCAAGAATCAAAATGTGGCAGTTATTACTGCAGAAATGCCAACGACAGACAGCAAAGGCAAGGCAAAAAGTTAACAATTGCTGCTGCCCAGAGCGCACAACCTTTGAGATAGCTGGTGTTATGGTACTTCACAATGTTTTATTTTCCAATATCAGAACAAAAATGAAGGAATTTTTAACAGCTACTACAAATGTTGAGAGTTTTGCTCCCAGTTTTTCTCAGTTTGGAGGGATCATCAGTCAAAAGAGAAGAAGTTTCAGAAAGCATCTGTGCTTATTGGAACAATAGAGAGAAATTAAGTATACATGATGGACTCGTTTTTTAAAAGAACAGTATGATAGTACAACAAGAGCAAAGAAAACAAGGTACTGAATATCATTTACAAGAGCCATCTGGGAACTTAAATATGTAAAAGAAGGACTAGAGAAGCTGTTTATTGGCAACGCTTGTATGCTCAAATTGTAGATTTGGTAAGTAATGTACCAGATGTCAAAGCTTCAGAAATAAAAATCAAACAGAGCTTTTATTGCCTGAGGAAATTCCAAAAAGGCAATGGCAGAAGTTGGGAATAGTCTTATTTGACTTTAAAGAAAAATGCTACTTTTGTTCAAACTATGCGGAAATAGATCAAGATGGCTAGCCATGTTAGAGCTAAAATACACGAGACAACTTACATGAGTTTGTGCAAGTGTTTAGAAGGATGTGTGCTCCAACATTCCCGTGTTGACTTTTCCCCTAGCTGGGCATATGTCCTGTAACTTCAGTCCATGCATGGGTCCGGTAACTTCACGGAGCTGCATTTGTGTGTATCCATGGTCATTATCAGCTAGTTGCCAGTGCAAAGTGCTAATTTTGGTCATCCATGAGGGATGGTATGCCATGATGCACTTTCTCTTTGCACATGCTCAAATCTTCCTCGGCAGTACAGAGCAAATTCAGTAAAGTTCGGCCATTGTTTCCAATGGGAAATGTAATTTGGGGATTTCTGGGGGAACCGAATTTTCCAAATATGCTGTGGACCTACTCCTAACTGTCCTGTAACTACTCCCCAAGTTTCATGAACATGGGACTTTGGGGGACCATTTTATGCCCTCCCATAGAAGGTACCCCCAAGCCAACTCCAATCTCCATTATTCCCTATGGGGAAAACTAAGGGAGCTATCTAGGGGAGCTTTCTAGGGGGCTGGGGTAGCAGTTTGCAATCAAAATCCACCAAATTTGCAGGGAACTTACTCATAACTGTTCTCTAAAGACCTCTCAAGTTTCAGAGAGATTGGATCCTGGGGGGCAATTTAATGGCCCTGCAAAGAAGTTGCCCCCAGCCACCCCATTTGTTTCTATTGTGGGGAAAGACTCCCACTGCAGAAACACATGGATCATGTCTGCCATGGCCACAGGCACACTCTCAATTACAATCTACACTAGACATCCCAACAGAATGAAACTGAACCCCCACCCACCCCAGCGCCCGCATGGAATAACATGTTTATGGACTGTGGATCTTGGTACCTAATAATAAAACTCAAGACATTGCATCCACCTGGATTGAATGGAGACCTAGACTTCTTGTCTCATTACCAGTGCTGATTTCTCCACACCTAATCCAATCACGCCTGCTATTGTCATTCACTAGTGATTATCATTTACCTTCTATTGTCATTCAGCTTCTGAAATCACTCCACTCTGTAAGATATAAGGACAGAAGGACTCATATTCTAGCTGTATCTGAAGAAGTGAGCTGTGTCTCACAAAAGCTCATACCCTACAAATTTTGTTAATCCTATAGGTGCTACTGCTTTCTTGTTTTTTTCTACTGGTGTAGACAAAGAGCTGAACTACATGACACAAATTACACGTGTAGAGCACATGATTGCACTTACATAGGTTTCTCCTGTTACTTTCCTGTTCACTCGCACACTTCAGCCACACAGCAGTCATTCTTGTTTACGAACTGGCACAGGTTTTCTCCCTGTTCCTCCAAGATGCGGGAGTTACTGAAATGGCTGCAGGATAACTGCTACTTTTAGGTCATCAACTGAGCTTCCTGGAAAGTTAAACTGTCCCCCTACTCGTTTTTGAATATTGTATTTTCGGATGTCAGACTTACGCAAATTTTGTTCTCGTATAGATCCTAGCAACACCATCAGTGGACCAAGATTCCAACTTTGCTCTCATATAGATCCTAGCAACACCATCAGCAGACCCAATAACTTCAGCCATACCATCTCAGGTTCATATTCCTACTCATCCTCTAATGTGATATATGGCATCACATGTCAGCAATGCCCTTCCACTCTCTACATTGGGCAAACTGGGCAGTCCCTTTGACAAAGATTTAATGGATATAAGTGTTACTGTGACACTAAGGGTCTCTTGTTCTTCTCTACTTTGCTATGTGGAAATAAGTTTGCTTGACATCACCACAAGTAAACAGCAAATTGTTGTAGATCTATATTTAGAAGGCATGGTAAACCAGAAGAGATTGTAAGTGATAACACCCTTCAATTTAAATTTGGACACTGACTCTCCTAAATGGAATACCTATTAGTATTTCTAAATAAGGAAATGTGTTAATGACTGAAAGAATCAGTATTCCATGAGAAGGTGCCTGGAAGAAGCCAATCTAGAGAACACCAGCAGAGAACTGAAAGCTAAGGTAGCAGCCATTTTGAGATGAACTGTAGCAGTAGTAAGATTGTCAAGTTTGTTTATTCCATACTTCAGTCTTCTGTAGCATCCTTTTGCAAAGTTTGCACTAGCAGATCTTACACCAGGGAGCCCTAGTGTTACCTGAAACCTTACTGTTTCACAGTGAGAAATCAATAACGGTTGACCCAGCAGATCTCTCACTACAATGTGCAAATACAGAAGAGTGTTATAGGGCCTGTTGTCACTTCACTCAATGTGGATGTGAGCCCTCATTAGCCAGTGCCCTCATGAACCGAATATACATTCTAGAACATTCCTCAACATGGCAGTAGGGACAGGATTATCTGAAGAAACCATGAAGAAAGTTTAAGAACAACTGATCTGTGGCATTAAAAACAAAAAGAAATTGCAGCATCCTGAAACACAGACCAATCATCCCCATTCTCACTTGCCATTATAATTTAAAAGTAAACTTAGCACTTATTCAATATTCTCCCAGGTTTTGCTTTTTACCATGGTGATAGACACGGTCTCACCCAGGTGAGCAGAGCTGCAGTCAGGGCTGCTGCCAAACCCTCATTAATCAGTGACTCAATTATCTCTTCAAAGCCAGACAATCTGCAGTACATATTCAATAAGGTCCCACAAACAGCAATTTATCTCTAATTATCTAATCATCCTTCTCTAAATCTGCCACTTCTTACCAATAATCTTATTACTGTAATTAATTGCAGAACTCATTAAGTACACAGAGCACAGCAAAAGTGTACAACAACAACACCCAGATTCTACCCACGTTTTCTAAGGGGGAGCCAAATGCCTGAAAAAGATTGCTGTTTCTTCTAGAAAAAAACAGTAAAGTCTCTTGAATATTAATAGGAGGAGAACAAAAATACAATGGCAAATCTCCCAGGTCTCCATAAGGACTGCTTGATATAGTATTTTCCTTTAAATAACATATGTAAATAGTCAAAAATTACACAGAAGTGTTTCGGTGTAGGTGGGTGACATTGCTAATCACGGACCTACTAGAGTCTCTAAAAATATTACTGGAACATATAATTTGATTTCCATAACATAAAAAGCACTATATTTTAAAAATGTGTACATATATTTGACAGCCTGAAACACTAGACTTGTGGTATTTGCATCATCCCTTCAGAACAGATAATCAATAAATAATTAAAAATTAATTAATCTTCAGATGTTAAATTACAAATCAATAATTTTAAAAAGTATGCCAGTGGAAAAAAATTAAATACCAAATTAATGTCTTGCCAAAAACTTTCTGATATTAACAATATCCATCTACACTAAAATCAAATTCATGAAGAAAAGGTATATCAGGAGCCAAAAAGGGATCTTTGGGAGGGAAAGGTGCCAATTCAATGATAAATACTAGTGCCAGCATTCAGTACGAGACTCGCAAATCCCTTTGCCCGTGAACAGCTTGCTTTCCTCCCTCAAGCATTACAATGCACTACAATATGAACCAGCAAAACCGTTGATTTTTCCATTGTGAGTAGCGTTTGCTGTCTGGCAAGCTCAGGGACCATCTGTGCATGTGCAGCCCTGGGCTCTTTTATAACTATATTTCAAAGCCCATTTTTCCAGCAGCCCCCTTTCCTACAGCGCATCACTCAACTATTGCTGTGTCAGTAAAATCCCTCTTTTTCATATGTGTTTGGTCGTTTCCTAGAAACCAATCATATATTGTTTCCCTTATCACATATCCTTATCTCGACACAACCAACCTGGCCACCTGGATCCATGCTATGGTAACATCATGGCTTGACTATTGTAATGCATTATACTTAGGTCTCCCGTCTAAGTTAACTAGGAGGCTTCAGTTAGTGCAAAACACTGCAGCTCAACTGCTATCAGGATTGAGCAGGAGCATGAGCATCACTCCCATCCTACAGTCACTCCATTGGCTACCTATCAGTTACTGTGCTCAGTTCAAGGTACTGGTTATTACATACAAAGCTCTTCATAGCCTTGGTCCAGCATACCTGTGGGACCACCTCCCTCCCTATGTTCCTCTACGGCATCTTCGCTCATCTGAACAGTGTCTCCTGCAGGTGCCAGCACGTGGGAGAAATCAACAACAGCCCACACATGAGCTTTCTCTGAGGTGGCCCCTACCCTGTGGAATGACCTGCCTGAAGAGATCAGGAGAGCCCCCACTCTCCTGGCTTTCCACAATGCAAAACTGAACTACCCAAAAAGGCTTTTTACTCAAATGCGAGGGCTGTAATGTAGGGATGGGGTCTCAGATGCTTCACTAATGAGTTAGGGACCATAGACTTCACAATTATGTTGCCTTTCATATTATTTGTTGCTTTAAATATGTACTCCTATGTACTACCTGTGCTTTAAATTGCCTAATGTCAGTCCTAGAAGTGATTATGTTCTGTTTCAGAATTTTCTTCTACTTTGTATTGGATTCTTGCTAACACTATGTCTTTTTAAACTTGTATCTATTTACCCTATGGCATTGTTTATGGAAATGTCCTTGATACTGTATGGAAATGTACTTGATACGGATTGTACTAATCTCACACTGTGTAATCCGCCTTGAGTCTCAGTGAGAAAGGTGGACTGTAAATGATATACACCAGTTTGGTGTAGTGGTTAAGAGCGCGGGACTCTAATCCGGAGACCCGGGTTTGATTCCCCACTCTTCCACTTGAAGCCAGCTGGGTGACCTTGGGCTAGTCACAGCTCTCTGGAGCTCTCTCAGCCCCACCCACCTCACAGGGTGATTGTTGTGGGGATAATAATAACATACTTTGTAAACCACTCTGAGTGGGCATTAAGTTGTCCTGAAGGGTGGTATATAAATCAAATGTTGTTGTTATAAATAAATAAATAAATAAATAAATAAATAAATAAATAAATAAATAAATAAATATTCAGGCTCAGCCTACCAGGTGTCATATCCTGGGAAGTCATGTTTGCAGGTGAAAGGAAAGGGAAACTGACATAGAGGGAATTGAATAAATAGAATCTTACTGGGTAAAAAAAATTGCTAGGTACCAAGATCCACACACTATATCACAACAGTTGCTTCCTGCAGCCATTTCATTAACTCTCCTGCTTCTTAATCCTACAAGTTAATACCTATATGGATCTTAATACATTATTTCACAGACTAGAATCACCTCATTACTGAACACAGAGATTCTGCTAAGAGCTCCACAAAAGTTCTCTCCCATTCAGGAATCGTTTTAAATGAAGAGCATTTGTAAATGCATGTGCTGCATTCTCTAGTCAATTAGAGGCATTTAATAAACTCCTCATAATAAATAAACTGCATGAGTCTAAGAGCCAATTTCAAGCTAAAAACACTACAGCTGCCCTTGCACAGCAGGAACCATGCCCATAGTTGAGAGTTCTGTGCTGCAAATAATCTCTAAATTATGTATAGCGTTTATCCATCACTGAGTTTGGATTGAAAATGCATCCATTTTCAGAGCCAAATATAAAATTAAGAAAGAAATTTCATTTGTCTCAGAAGAACCCACACTCCAACAGTATTTAATTCTGCAATACTCCCTCTTGAGGCACTGTTGCACATCACATAGCTTTAGGAGTCATGAATATTCCTTTGTTGGAGCAGTCTTGCCCTGGCTTTCAGACTGTTCATTCCAATAGGGTGCAATTCAACAAAGACAAGTGCACAGTATTACATCGGGGCCACAAAAATGGGAAGCACAAATACTGGATGGGGGATACACTTCTGGGCAGTAGTATACGTGAAAGGGATCTTGGGGTAAGAGTGGAATGTAAACTAAATATGAGCAGTCAATGTGATGCGGTGGCAAAAAAGGCTAATTCAATCTTGGGTTGTATCAAAGGGGCCATAGCATCGAAATCGCAGGATGTCATAGCCCCTCTCTATACTGCCTTGGTCAGGCCGCGCCTGGAGTATTGTGTGCAGTTCTGGAGGCCTCACTTCAAAAAGGATGTGGGCAAAATCGAGAGGATGCAGAGAAGAGCGACGAGGATGATCGGGGGTCTGGAGACTGAGTCCTATGAGGAAAGGCTGAGGGCCTTGGGAATGTTTAGTTTGGAGAAGAGGAGGTTGAGGGGGGACATGATTTCTCTCTTTAAATATTTGAAAGGCTGTCATTTGGAGGAGGGCAAGGAGCTGTTCCAGTTAGCAGCAGAGGGTAGGACCCGAAGCAATGGGCTTAAATTACATGCACAAAGGTACCGGCTGGATATTAGGAAAAACTTTTTCACAGTCAGAGTAGTTCAAAAGTGGAACCAGCTGCCTAGGGAGGTGGTGAGCTCCCTCTCACTGGCAGTTTTCAAGAAGAGGCTGGATGAATACTTGTCAGAGATGCTTTAGGCTGATCCTGCACTGGGCAGGGGGTTGGACTAGATGGTCTGTATAGCCCCTTCCAACTCTATGATTCTATGATTCTATGTATGCTTGGTTTCTCTACCTCATTTGCAGATCTATCTATGGATGGTGATTTAACAGATAGGCCCAGTTTACTGATTGCTTAACAAGACACCTATTAAATGAGGCATTAGGGTTGCCAATCTTCAGGTGGGGCCTTCATAGGGCTGCCAGGCCACCAGCAGCAGGAGAATTTTTTTTCAAGTCAGTATCATGTGTGTCACTACATCCCTTCCAAGTATTCCCTGAAAATGACATAAGAGTCGCTCTAGGAATTGCTGACCCTGGGTGACTTAGTTAAGAACCTAGGGGTTATACTGGATCCAGCACTGCTGCTAGAGAAGCAAGTAAATGCAGCTGCAAAAATGGCCTTCTCACAAGTTAGACTAGCCGGATCCTCTATCTTGACATGGCCAATCTGGCCACCTAGATTCATGGCACAGTATCATCAAGACTAGACTACTCTAATGCACTCTACATAGGCCTCTCCTCAAAGCTGACTCGGAGACTCCAGCTGGTGGAGAATGCTGCAGTTTATTTACTCTTCGGAGCTAGATGGAGCATGCATGTCACTCCCATTCTGCAGTCATTTCATTGGCTTCCTATAGGGTTGCCAGCTCCAGGTTGAGAAATTCCTGGAGATTTTGGGAGTGGAGCCTGGAGAAGATAGGGTTTGGGGAGGGGAAGGACCTCAGCAGAGTAAAAAGCCATAGATTCCACCTTCCAAAGCAATCATTTTCTCCAGGGGAATTGATCTCTGTGGTCTGGAGATCACTTGTAATTCTGGGAGATCTCCAGCCACCACCTAGAGATTGGCAACACTAGCTTTCTATCAGTTACTGGGTTCAGTTCAAGGTCATGACCACCACATTCAAAGCCCTTCATGACCTCAGCCCCTCTTATCTATGCAGCCACCCCTCCCCCTATTTTCTGCTCCAGCAGCTTCACTCATCTGGGCAGGGCCTTCTGCAGATACTGCCCTGCAGTTGGGCAAAATCAACAGCTGCCCACACACGTTTTCTGTGTGGTAGCCCCTACCTTATGGAACAGCCTGCCTGAGGAAGTCAGGAAAGCTACCACTCTACTGGCTTTCCACAAATTATGCAAAACTGAATTATTCAGGAGGATTTTCTACCCAAATTATAGGGCTATGTTGTAAGGAATAGCTCAGAGAGATGCTTTGGTAGGGACAGAAACTATTCACTACTCAGTTGAGTACTATCTGCTGATGTAGTCATGGGCCTAATAGCAAGTTTCCACGTTCCAAACCATGTCATGTAAATTAGTTGTGCTGTGTTTCAGGAAGATTCATCTCTGTGCTTGGCTTTATGTTCCTCCTCCCCCTAAAGCCTTTCTGCTTCCATATCCTATTGTTTCTCTTTCATTGAACTGTTGTTCATTATTGTACTTTGCTCAGTGGATATTGTATTTTCACTCACACTGTGTAATTTGCCTTGGATCTCAGTAAGAAAGGCAGAATATAAATAATAATAATATTTTTGCTTTTACCATAGTTTCCAGCAATTCCTAGAGCTACCCTACATAACTTCCAGGTTTCCTCCAGAAGTTAAGTTGCAGCACACACAATGGCATGCCCTGGGTTTGTTAGGGGCCTGCCTATGGCAGGCAAATTCTCAGCGGTTTGCCCCTCTGCCCGCTGGTGATCAGGGGAAGGAGGCAGGCCATCTGGTGATAGCCTGCCACTGGTAGGCAACCCTGGCAAACGTCCACATGCATGCTTCCACACCCTGTGGAATGGTGTTGCTTCCAGATACACTGGAAGTGATAGCATCATATCAGGACTAATTCTTTAAAAATTGGCCCAAAACATAGCAGAAGGGATGTCATTGCACAGGACTGTGCATTTTGTGTGCACATGAAGGCAACAAAAGGTAAGTGCCCACCCTTGCAACCTTCTGGTAGTTGCCAGGGTAGACCTGGCAAATCTGTCATGCCTGCCCCCATGTCTGTACCTCTAGACCTCCCACGGGCAATTCTCGCCAAATTACACCTGACATCTAGACTGCAGAGATCAGTTTCCCTGGAGGAAGTTGAAGCTTCTGAGGGTGAACTGCATGGCATCATATCCTCACTGAGCTCCCTCCCTCCCCAAACTCTGCTCTCCCCAAGCTCCACCTCCAAATCTCCAGGAATTTCCCAAACCAGAGTTGGCAACTCTATGTGGCATCAATAATGGCCACCCTCGCCATTACCATAAAGAAGAACATAACGTTCCATGTTATAAAGCGATTGTTAGATAGCAGACACAGATTGGCTAGGCTTGCTTCAAGTCCGTCATGACAGCTACTCAAAGAAAGCAGTTTGACTTAAACAAATGCACTGTAGTCTAAAATCATAATAATGCTTTTTTAAAAAATCTAAACATGACATCGGTACTTAAAATTGAACTTAAAAGTGCAATCCTATGCAAGTTACTCCATTTTAAGTCTGTTGATTTCAATAGGCTTCTGTTGCATTAACGCTTTATAAGATTCAACTATTAGTTATCTATAAAATGGGATTCATACTTAGGTCACAAGAAATGGTGTTGGTTGTAGAAGTTACAAAGAGAGAATGGAACAGAAACAAAGCTAAAATGATGCAAATTTATGGGATCTTAGCCAGCAGTAAGAAAAATAGAAGCTAAATGCCAGAGAGGAAACCTAAAAAGACAGGGGAGTCTGGAATTAGGGAAGTTAGAGATATCCAAGTGTCCTGTCTTAGAATCCTATAATACACGATGAGCGCACCAATGATCCTATGCATCTAATAGTGAGCCTGTCACCTGCCATTCCATCTGTTCTCTGCTGAGGAACAGCCTGCCTGAAAAAGTCAGGAGAGCCTCCATTCTCCTGACGTTCTACAAACAATGCAAAACTGAACTATTCAAAAGGGCTTTTTTACACAGATAGGAGGGCTATATTGTAGGGTGATGATCTCAAAGAGATGCTTCACTAACGAGTTAGGGACCATAGACTTCACCACTATGTTGTCCTATCTGTTGCTTTAAGTATGTGCTCCTATGTACTACCAGTTGCTTTAAGTATGACCCTACTGGGTAGTTCTATGTTGTGTACTGTCAGTCCTAGAATTACTTATGCTGTTTCAGCATCTCTTCAACTCTGTATTGGATTTTTCCTAACATTATATCTTTGTAAACTTGTATTTATTTACCCTAGGGCATTGTTAATAGAAATATCCTTGATACTGACTGTGCTAATCTCACACTATGTAATCCATCTTGAGTCTCAGTGAGAAAGGTGGACTAAGAAAGAAAGAAAGAGAGAAAGATTCAAGTTATGACCATTTAATTTGCTCTGCATCTTGTCAACTTGTGCCTAAATATCCTGAATTCCATCTACATGACGGGACCATTTCTTTTCTTGAATACCTCATCTAAATCTTTAATACAAGTGCATTTTGCAAGCTTGACTGTTTGAAACTATTCACATCCATTAGGCTAGAGCTGGTTTTTAATACTTATTCTTGTTAATTAAGATTCCAAGAGATTCGTAATGCATTGCTGCAGTGTTATATACTACGCCATGTAGTGTATAGAATGCTTATCAAAGACAAAGAGAAAAGTGAAAGCCTCTTCTCATTTCTGCTTAACTAATGGTGAACTGGGGATGATTATAGTGAGGACTTTCAGCCATCAAGTTAACATAGCACTGTGCCAGCGGCACACACCACAAGTGAGTTTCTTTTATTGTTATCAATTTTTAAAAATTCAATTTCTTCAAAGCTTGAAGCAATGAATTATAATGTGTATCCCATATTCATTTGGTTTAATTGGCCATAACTTTCCCTTGCTTACTTCCCATCCTTCTTTTCTTCCTTGGTGAAATATCAAAGAAAAGAGGGGGAAATCAGGGAGAGTTTCTTTTTTACTTTACGTTATTTATTGTCCCACATTCTCACTGAAATACAAGGCAGATTACACAGTATAATTCAGTATGATCAACAACTGGAACACTCAAGAAACAATACAATAGGGTATAGATTGCAGAAATTTGAAATAATGTCGAAACAAAACATTAAAAAATTGACATAATTGTTACGCTAAAAGGATATCAAAGAGGCCCTTAGATATCAAGTTAGTCTTTTAATTCACCAGGTCTTGGGAAAGCTGTCATCTGGTGACAGAGAAATGTTTTTCTTGCCTTTTTGTTCCATCATAGAAACCGGGACTCTGTGAGCACTCCATGGGCGACGTGCCTACGGATTAGCCTGGCTATGGAGGAGAGGGTTTAAAAGGCTCTGCTGTCATTTTGTGCTGCGTGGTTTTTAAGTAGTGGGTGAATAACCACTTTTTGAGCTGCCAGGACAAGATCCTTGATTAAGTGATTGATTTAATTGATTTATGATGGACATCAAGGGCTCATTAATGCAGCATTTATATGATTTTAGCAACCAAGATGAGCAAGGATCAAGTGCACAAGCAGTGGCCTTCAAAGATGCCAGGATCCCACCTACATCCATCACTGTAACTAGGTCAAAATAGTCCAAAAGCAGACTATTTATTAGGCATTTCTTCTACTGCACTTACATTACAGCCAGCATCCAGGTCTGCGCATATTCATGCTATTTTGTCAGCAAAAAAAACCCTTTGTAAAGGTGTCACAATTAATTGGCTGCTTCTGAGTTCTGATTTAGGAGTTGGAAAGTGTTGAGATACCTTAAACAGTTGGGAGGGTTGTGAACCAGCTGATGCAATGTTTGCAGAAAAATAATGTTTCATTGCCACTATCACCGCCTCTTCATAGGTCTTCCAGTAGGCTCTGTAGCATGCTGTATCTGACTCAGTGAAGGGTGGGAAAGGTTGACAAGGAGCAAACTTGTCAATGGTTTCAAGCATCACATTTCAAGCTCCCACCTCAGGCTCAACAGAGAAAGTGATAGAAATTCTAAAATCCCACAGAGTAGTTTGGAATCCAGGAGGATCTATGAGCCTCCATGGTTGAACCATCTTAATGGGAACCCCCCCACACCGGTGTTGTAGGCTGTAGCCATATTCAGCAGATCATGGTCAGACTACAGTTCAAGCCAGATCTCCAGTTCTGAAAGACAACTTCCCCTCAAAGTCTCAGTGTAAAAGATTAAGTCCAATGTGTGACCTCTTTCATGTGTTGGTCCTGTCACTATTTGAGATAGGCCCAGGACAGCTCAAGAAGTTTTAAATTTCTGAGCCAGACCTGATGAAGAGCATTCAGCATGGATGTTGAAAACACCCAAAACAATCAGTCTAGGAGCCTCACTACAAGTGACATTTTACACGTGAAGGACACTTGATCATTTTCGCAAGTCTTTCTGGGAACTGAAGTCCCTCTCCCCCACCCCTTTTCCTTCTGTTCCTTCCCCTCTCTGTTAGAATGGCTGCCTGAAGAGACAGAGAAAGACTACGGCAACAGCAGCTTTTGCAAATCATCTTGCTCGGGGAGGGGGGGAATGCTCTGGAGAAAGCTGAGAAAGTTGCAGCTGCCCGCCCCCAAAGATAGTTGAGAGCAGGCTTGTGACTGGAGGAATGATTTGCAAAAGCTGCTGTTGCCGCAGGCTTTCTCTGACTTTTCAGGCAGCGATTCTAACAGTTCTAACAGAGAGGAGAAGGACACTAGGACTTCACCGACATGGCAGCTTTCTCCTGAGCATCCCCCACCCCCCAGCAAGATGATTTGCAAAAGCTGCTGTTGCTGTAGGCTTTCTCTGTCTCTTCAGGCAGCCATTCTAACAGAGAGGGGAAGGAACAGAAGGAAAAGGGGTGGGGGAGAGGGACTTCAGTTCCCACAAAGACTTGCGAAAATGATCACGTGTAAAATGTCACTTGTAGCAAAGCTCTACGTGTCTCCAGCACCGTGTCCGAGAGCACTTCCACAAGCTCAGAAAGTGAGCTTACTGGGGAACTAGATGGCCAGTAGACAAATAGAATATTTAATATATCCTTAGTTCCCAACATGACGATCATACAGACAATGCCAGCTATAGTTTGTACTGGGAGTCTGTGGAAGTTGAAAAACCATGGCCACCTGTGCGGGGCTGGTGGCATAACCAGGCAGAGTTAATTGGGACAGACACACCACATCATTTTCTTCCAGCCATCTCTGTTATGCAAGCCAGGTCAACTCCCTCTTCCTGCAACAACTCAGCAAAACATGCAGTTTTGTGCCTTACTGATCTAGAATTGCACAGTATTAGCAAAGAGGTGGGGGGGGGCTGGGGGGCCCTGCACTGTCAGCTCTCAGGATGCTATAGAGATTAGTTAGGTACTGAGCATCCTTGCATGCTACTGACCATCTTTGATAGATTCTGCCGCCATACCTACCAGTTTCCGTCTGCACTGGAATAGAACATTCATCAAACATCTTGCTCTAGTTAGAGATTGACCCCACAACTACAATAATTCACAACAAATACCTCACATTTGACATAATAATAATAATCACAAAGAACTACTCTCAATAATAATCTTAGTCCATAAAGCAGCCATTAACTACTGGCTGAAAATCACCTTTTGTCTGGCATACAGAGCGATGAAGGCAATTCATCATGCAGGTTTGTATTGAGATTAGAGGCTAGCCTTGGGTTTTCGGAAAAATATTTGAGGACCTTTAGATTTTATGCAGTCAAACTCTTAGTAAAGCAAAAATTGTTAGACCAAAGTGCAGAATAGTAGGCATCTTGAGAACAACCCTACTTCATAGACAGTTACTTCCTTCTCCCCTGAATCTTCCAGCATACTTTACCAATATAACAAATTATGAGTACAGAAAGACCTTTGCTGAGGCATGCCTGGATATTCTACCACTTGCAGTCTTAGAAGGCCACTTCAATGGGATTCCTTAGAGTGAAAGAGTGTGCTCCTGTGATTGTAGGTCCATTGAGGATTTGTCCCATGTCATATTCCAGTGAACAAACAAAATTTGAGGCTGAGTGCAGCAGATATCTGAGGACCATTATGTCTCAGCTCCCAAGAAAGTCAGACAAGGTGAAATTGGTTTTATTATTGACAGATAGGAACAAATAAATTACTCTCCAAATGGCAAGGTTTGCCACCATCATAAAGGTAAAAAAAGTAATGAGTTGTGCTGACCCAAGCATGGTTGACCCATATGGCCTTTGGACTGTATGGTCTTTTTATTATTAGATATTAGAGTTTTATTATTATAAATTTAAATGATGAGTTTGTATTTTAATTTTTTCTGTATGAATGTCCAGAAATGTCATTTTATTTTTTAAATTTTATGTGGATGGGCATTTAATGTTCATTGGAATGTGGCTATGGCTTTTTGCTAAAGCAATAAAGATTGATTGATTGATGATGATGATGATAACGACGATGACGACGACAGCAACAAAGAACTGTGCAACAGTCCAGGACTACAGTCATGATGTGTTGATGTTAGCTGGTGTTTTCTACCAGCTGTTTCTGGTCTTCAGGTGTGTAACTGAAGAAGCTCTTACTGTACCACTCAGTGTGCGCAATGGCTGGGCTGGGCTCGCATCCCAAGCTAAGAGCCATGGGCCAAGAGCTCTTATCCTCTCACCCTTTGCTTGCACCAAGAGGCTCATCATGACTTCAGCAGAGAGTTCCTACTTTAATATCTGCAGGAACCCCCAAAGCCACAAGCATACCCAAGAACAACAACAGGAAGGGAGCAATCAGTGTTGCCAGTGACAGTGAATTTTAAAATGTCATCCTGCACGGTTTCCCCCCCAACCCCTCCAAGCTGGGCCTTGTTTCAAAGATTTTGTTCAGGGATTACTTTTCACAAATGTTGCATTTTGCTTATGTTTTGTTTCTGCACTGTTTCATCTCTTTATCGGCTTTATGCTTGCATCAAATTCCTATTGTATTGTTTATTGAATGACCCAGCCATTGTACGGATTTATACTGTGTAATCCACCTTGAGTCTCAGTGAGAAAGGTGGACGATAAATAAGTAAGTATTAAGTTTTTGTCTGTCTTAGAGTTTCCTGAATGCCAAAGGACGTGGCAAAGAAATACTGTATCATTAAATGTTCGAGTATACAGACTACTCAAAGTTCAGTACAGATTCCAAAACAGCTATCATAACACCAGTAATTTCATAGGTCAGTTGTTGACTTATGTGTATCAATCACAGTATGGATTTACACAAGTGCAAACATGACATAAGATGTCTTTGGCAATGATCAGAGAAGGCTCAGAAGAGATCACCTTGAATCTCCCTACTTGTCCAAGTCTTCAAAAATTGTTTTGAATGTCTTTACCTTCCCAACTAGCCAGCAGTACAATGGCCTTTATCCAACCACACAGTTCAAAAGACTTTAAGGCCATTTGTTTTCTTAAGAGAAAGTGGCAATTGCTGCAATTTCCCCCTTTCCACCAAACACCACTGAGTCCGTCTGAAATATTGTCCCCGAGGGTCATTAGAGCCCTAGGAACTGCATAGGGGGCAAAGTGAGGGGGACCGAGTGGGAATCAGCAATTGCCACCCCTTCTTAGAAAACCTAAGTCCCCCTTCAGTCTTTGAAACAGTTTTGTAGAGGAAAGGAAACTATCTTAACTAGTAGATTGTTCAAAGGGCAGCTGCTGCCGTAACATGGAAAATGGCATTGGCTGTTTTAGGTCCATTTTGGTGATCTCTTGAAGAAGATGCATTTCTTAAGAGTGAATTTCTCATAGGATTCATGGTAAACCACAAGATATTGATTATTCAGACAAAATAGGGGAGGATGAAATTTGAATCTCTAGAGAAACTCAAATAACAGGCTAAGCTGACAGCAGAGTCATGGAAAGAAAACATTTGCACTAAGAAGTTACACCAAGAATTGCAAAGTATTCATTTACAGCAGAAATGCCCTATTTGCATTATGATTACTATAAAATGGTTTGTCTTGGCTAAAAAAAAAAAATGGGGACAAAACCCAGATCTAAATACAAATAATAATAATGTTTGTTTTACACTACTTATGTCAGCTACATCACAGACTCAAAGTGTTGTTGCTAATCAGCATTGTTATCTTACGACATTTTAGTAGTTTTTATGCTGATTCTGATTGCCGTGTTATGAATGTGAGCCATCTTGCGGAGCAAAACTAAGAGGAAAGCCATGCAATCTTCCTCGTGTCTTTCCACATACTTTATGCACGCAGTTTGATCATCCAGGAGTAACTTGGATCATCCAGGAGAGGAAATAAAACGGCCAGTAAAAAAGAAGGTATTTACAGACATTGCACAAGTAATATTTTCTTAGGAACGTTTTGCTATTTTGCCTTTCCTTACTACCCGTTTGCCTTGTTTAATAGCTTTGTGAAAGTTCACTTATTCTCAGCGTTCCTAGAGTGTAAATCTTCTGTAAAAATGAACAATCTGTGAAGGAAGGTGTCAGACTCGGCTCCTTTATGCCTCAAGATGTTGTATGACGTTACGGCAAATCTTTAACTTGTCTAGTAAGATAAGCATTTTTCATGGATAGCTGAAGCAGAATTAATCCTCTCTCTGTGTGCAGGGGAACAATCCTGTATTTGATTCTACAGTATAAATGAATTACTGCATTAAAGTAAAAGGGAGCACTATCATTTGTACAATGGAGGATCACCACCAGTCTCTATTTCCCCACAAAAGCGTCAATACCGAGCAACCTTTTCAAATCAATCTTGTTTTAAGTCAGTTGCATTATTCAGTTTCAGGACAATAACTCTTAGGATGACTCAGGGCTTTTTTTCAGCAGTAACGCAGGGGAACGGAGTTCCAGAACCTCTTGAAAATGGTCACATGGCTGGTGGCCCTGCCCCCTGATCTCCAGACAGAGGGGAGTTGAGATTGCCTTCCGCACCGCTGAGCAATCTAAACTCCCCTCTGTCTGGAGATCAGGGGCGGGGCCACCAGCCATGTGACCATTTTCTCCAAGGGCAACCCACTGGGTTCCACCACCTCTTTCCCCAGAAAAAAAGCCCTGGGATGACTTAATCTTTTCTCATAAGAAAAAAGCCAACAGGGTGTAACTTTGTATTGTCCATTGTGAAGTTTGCTCATAAATGTGACTCTGTGTTTAAATTATGTGTAACTTTTTTTTTATTTGAAGCCTTAGTTAAATATGCAATGGCTTATTTTATTTTCAGATTTGATTCTGCCTTTCTCCCAATTGAGGTAAAAGTAAAAGGGAGCACTATCATTTGTACAATGGAGGATCACCACCAGTCTCTATTTCCCCACAAAAGCGTCAATACCGAGCAACCTTTTCAAATCAATCTTGTTTTAAGTCAGTTGCATTATTCAGTTTCAGGACAATAACTCTTAGGATGACTCAGGGCTTTTTTTCAGCAGTAATGCAGGGGAACGGAGTTCCAGAACCTCTTGAAAATGGTCACATGGCTGGTGGCCCTGCCCCCTGATCTCCAGACAGAGGGGAGTTGAGATTGCCTTCCGCACCGCTGAGCAATCTAAACTCCCCTCTGTCTGGAGATCAGGGGCGGGGCCACCAGCCATGTGACCATTTTCTCCAAGGGCAACCCACTGGGTTCCACCACCTCTTTCCCCAGAAAAAAAGCCCTGGGATGACTTAATCTTTTCTCATAAGAAAAAAGCCAACAGGGTGTAACTTTGTATTGTCCATTGTGAAGTTTGCTCATAAATGTGACTCTGTGTTTAAATTATGTGTAACTTTTTTTTTATTTGAAGCCTTAGTTAAATATGCAATGGCTTATTTTATTTTCAGATTTGATTCTGCCTTTCTCCCAATTGAGGTTTCAAGGCAGCTTACAAATAACCAATAAAACAATTAAATTCCAGTAGAACATAAAACACTTGAACAGGAGCTACACTCTTCTTCCTCATGAAAGTTACAGAACACAGTGGGGCAGGTTGCCATGGGTGAGGCACAAAAGGGGGGGAGCAGGAAACGAAGCAAACAAACTCATTATTGAGGCTGGTTCACACATGCATGTATAATTCTTGCTTACTCTATATTTGATGATCCACAGCTGAATGTGGGAACTAGATTCATTGTCAAGCTTTGCTATTGAGAAAATGATAACAGGGAATATTTATTTGTGATGGCTTATTCATCAATGTAAGTTACAACCTGATAGTTAGCCTTTTCCTCATGTTACAGTGAACACATGCACATTCTGCATGTACCTATTGGTAAGAAAGAGCCAGTACAAATTTACTTTACAACCAGTGACCAGTTCCTGGATAAATGTGGGGTTTAAAGTTAATCAATACATGAATTGAACCTAACAGGAGAATTACTCAATGCACATATAAAATAAAATCAAGTGTACGTGGTGCATGGGTCATACACATGTTCACTGTAATTTGTGAATAGGGCTCATATGAATCAGTTAATTCAATCTGTGAAAAACTTCCAAAAGAAGACAAAAGAATCTTTTGGGAAGAATGTTTTGAGTTGGAGTCTAAATCTGCAGGAGGAGTGCCACCCCTGCTAAAACCCACTTGGAAGGTTTCTCTTTAGTCTTCAGGTTAAAGGTCCAGACATACGTTGGGCCCCGTTGGCGGGTTTTATATACAGGACAAGGGTACATGTTGCGGTTGTCTTGCTTATCAACAGGGATAGCTCTGATGAAAATAATCGGCATAGATGGAGTCAGGTCCTTCAGTCGGGCATCAGCAATTAAACCTGTCTGTGGAGGACAGCAAGGAAATGGGAGATAAGATTAGCAAAGGCTCTCTTGTATCATCACTGAAGCATCCACATGTCTCTGTCTCTTGCCTTTGTAGAATCTACTGTATCCCATTATCTGTTATTTGCCTGTTCCCTGACCTACATTTCTGCTAGACCCCTGGAGCAGTTGATTCTGCCAGAGTAATATCCAAACTGACTGATCAAGATGATGAACTTTTTCCAGCTGAGCTACTCAGTTACCAAGCATTAGTTCGAACGATCAACTTGCCTCATCACGAATACGGGCTCAGCAGATTTATGCAGAGTTCGCTTACCACACAGTGTTCATGAGATTGCTTCCCTGCACACTGAGCTCTGTTCCAACCGATGAGACTCACACTGCTGTAAAATTGCTACTAAACATGGCAGACTGGTGAATGTGGATTTAACATGCGCTGTACAGGTAACAAAGCTATCATATGGCCTCTTCAATACAAACTATGGTGCCACATAAAAGTGCATATTGTCTCTCACTGAGCTAAGAACAATTCATTGTTTGGAAATTTAAGCCTTGTACTTGAGAATTCAACACCAGAGCTAGCTGAGAGTGGGACAAAACAGATAAGGTGTTGGAAAATCCATTACTGGATCTTCACAGAGTCTTTTAAAGCAAAATTATAGGTGGCCAGGACTTGTTTGTTTGTTTGTTTATCTTCCATTTCTATTCCGCCCTCCCCGAACTGGCAGGCTCAGGGCGGATTACATTCTATAAAACAGCATATTAATCACTTACATTTTATCATTTTAAAACAACAATATTGGGGGGGGTCAGAACACACACACACACCAAATGCGAACTGGATAATCAACATGTAAATCCTCCTCTGTTAATTCTACAGGCAGCTGAATGCAGAAGAATGACTAAGCAAAACAAATCAGCAGTAGTGTAAAACCACGTTTAGGTGATGATTCTGTCACCTAAAAGTGACTGAAACCTACGTGAGTGACCACCATTAACTTCAGTGGATAAAACACTCCATTGTCCCATTAAATATCATGTCGCCAGTAATTTCATTAACTGCCTAAGCACTGAACTCTCTGCCCCTAGATGGGGCTAAGAAAACTAATGAAAGCAGAGGATAAGCCAAGTACAAGGGAAAAAAATAAGCAGTGAATAGAGAGGAAAGCCACAAACGCTAGAGTGGCTAACCTCTCATTACAGATTAACCATAGCAAAGAAGGCATATAAGATACAACTTTGTGATCAGTGTATTTACATCTAGGAAAAACATCTGCATTCTGACATGAACAGACAATATGCAACCCTGATCTCTGGAACAACAATATGTACACTGTTATATTAAGGTAATTCTGATAACAGATAGTGTCTGCAGAGCTTAAGTTTTCTAAAGCAATGGGTAAACATTAAATAATCCTTGCAACAACATATCTTCTGGGAGCTGCGGTACGGCAACTTATTTCAACTTGCAGAAAGTCCTTAATTTTTCAAAGTGTTTTCTGAGCAAGCATCTTGTTGTTTGAAATAAACAAACGAAATCAATTTCCCATGAAATATCCTCCTCTGTTTTTAGGCTGACAACGTCTTCAATCTTTCTCAGATAATTCCATGGCATTAATTCATGTTTTTATTTGCATGTTTATCTCCCATTTGATCAAAAGAAGCTCCAACTTGGAAATAACCACTTTTGCTGCTTATTTGGCATACAGTTGCTGCTTATGTGTGCAAACATATATTCTCTCTGGGCTGAGATTATTAGTAGACATGGGCATGAATCAAAATACGAAGCAAATTTCGTCACAAAATGGGCTGTTTCGTATGTTGTGAAACAGAATTTTTGGGGCTGTGGTTATCACAAAATGATCACGAAATTCACAACTTTTTGGCCTGTTTCATTAGCTTTGTGAACGATTCATAATTGCAGACAGGCTGGTACTGATCCATTGATTCCCTAGGCAACAATGGGCCCAGACCTTTTGTTGCCATTGGAAACCCCAGTCATAGTCCACTTACCTTTGATTGACAGGTCTCCTAGCCATCTGGAGAGCTTCTATTCTGCCCTATACAGCCAGGAACTGGGGGTCAATGCCCTAGGCAACCAAGGAGGTGGGCCTTCTATAGCCATGGGCACAGAAATCTCACCCCTTCAAACCCTGTTAGGCAGGTCTGTCAGCCAACCACAGACCTCCTGTTCTGATATATGTCAGCATTTTGCTGGGATTGGAGTGGGAGAGTGTGTGGAAGGATTTGGGATTGTGCTTTTGGCTGCTGCTGCTTTAAAGAGACTGAAAGAAGCTTCTTATTTCCAGCTCTTGGCCTTGCTGTGGGAAGGTCTTTGGGCGTGCCTTTTTTCCTCCACCCCACCCCACCCCTCACTCTGTCTTCCCAGCCCAGCTCCACTACGGCCAGTCCTTCATCCTCCTCTGATCCAGCAACTCCTGGTCCCCATTTCAGCCATGCACTCTGGCAGCACTTCCCTTCCCACTCTTCCCAATCAACGTATTGCAAACTGGGAGGGTAGGTGGAAGAGAGCCTGCTTAAGTCTCCCTGCGAGTTTGGCATCTCTGGGTATGAAGGGGGTTGTTGAAATGCCCTGGGTTCTAATGAATCACAAAACTAACCAATTGTTTTGGCAAATGTGTCAATTTTGTGAAGTTTCGTGATTTGCGATTCATGGATCATGACAAAACACGAAACTCTCATTTTGAGCTTTTTCCATTTCGTGCCCATGTCTAATTATTAGCACCAAAAGAATGCGGTAGGGAACTTACTTAGAAATTATTGTCCTGTATGTATTCTACTCTTCCTCCAACAAATTCAAGGTGGGGTACATGTTGCCATTGTGTCCTCACAACAACTCAGTTTAAGCTGACAGACTGCAGCTGGCCTGAGGTCATACAGTGACTTTCACAGTTGAGCAGGAATTTCAAATGGGGCCTCCCTAATCTGCCTAGAATTTTTACTACGTACATCTTTCTGTAATGTACTACAATGGAGAGAACATAAACGGTATGCTTTGCCAAAGATTGATTGATGGCCCATCTTCTATACACTAGTGGTAAACTGAAAGTGTAGAAAGATCTCCGCTAAGCAAGTCAATGTTGCACTGAAGAACCCTAAGATGACACTGTATCTTGAAATGGGAAACTGATGTTAAAGGACATATTAAAGTCACAAGTGTATATCATACAAAATACGTGGTTTTTAAAAAAGCTCAAGATGACCAAATTTCTAGAGAAAAGTATCTCAGAGAGGGGCAATCTGAAGCAGAGCTGGCAGGGTTGTCTGAGATGCTGAACCATTTCCCAGCTTGCAGGATCAGCTCAAGGTGGAGGGCAAGGAAAATGCAATAAAGGACAAAGAAACACCAGATGGGATTTAAAAAGCCACAACATTATTGATTACAACTTATGGAGCACTGGTACTGCATGGGGCTTAGATCCAAGTATCAGCTGACCCATCTGCCAGCTGATGACACTCTCAGTTCCTCAGCCTGTCTGCTAAGGGGGGAACCACAGAATAATAGCCAGTGGGACTCCACATGGGCATAAGCCTCTGGGTAGGCCCCCTGCCATGTGGGAGCAAGCATGTCCCAACAATCCTCCAAGTTGGGCTTTCCCCCACCATATCTCACCTCCAAATCCCATAAGTGAATCCCCAGCTATAGGGGAACAGCACACGCAGGCCATGTTTCCCCCAAAGGATCCATGCCCCATGCCAAACCACCCCCATTAAAGTTGTGACACAGAGAAAACAGCCTGACCACCAAACCCATTACCCCACAATATACTTAACACCTGAGCAGAGACCATCCACCCTCCCATCTCATGAGCCCCAACCATATTCAAGGGAGGGAGGGAGGGGTGTTATCCAAATAGGCAATCTCTTAATAAGTTGGGAGAATTAGCTTAACGGAGACAAGCAAGAGAGGCAACTGGGTTTCTCCATCTATGTTTACAGGGATTATTCCCTTAAAAGAACTCTCAAAATAAGCCAAGCAGATGTTCAACCATTAAGGATTTTTATTAAAGAGAAATAAAATCATTATTGTTGTTGTTGTTTGTTTGATTTACAGCCCACACACATACAGAAAACCACACACAGCACACATACAGTGCTAAGAGAAAATCAGTGAGGAAAAGGGGAGAAAGCATTTTTGGGGAAGGCAATAGTTACCAGTCTCAAGGATAGAGGTCTGCAGAGGCAACTACAAAATGACCAGTGTTTTAAGGAGAAGAGGTCCAAATGCGTTTGGGGCGCGTGTTCAGATCTAAAGACCCACATACTCTCACTG
Organism: Eublepharis macularius; assembly: GCF_028583425.1. Taxonomy (NCBI): domain Eukaryota; kingdom Metazoa; phylum Chordata; class Lepidosauria; order Squamata; family Eublepharidae; genus Eublepharis; species Eublepharis macularius. Next base: position 45,708,855 of record NC_072793.1, read on the forward strand.
GTGGCTAGAGAGCCCAGTTATAGGGCAAAAAGCTCCCTGGGGCAAGTTGACATCTTCTCCCCCCAAACAATGACTTAATGGTCTTTCTGAAGGGTTGGGAAAAGGCTTAATAGGTCTTCCTGTGGCGGAGTGTAGGTGTGAATGGTGCTTAATGACCCTTTGAGTACGGGATGGGAAAAGCTACCAAGTGTGCTGAATAGCATTAGGTGGTGCTTAATCAAGGCAAGTGGGTGAGGGGAAGTGAGGCAGGGCTTGGATGAGATTAGACAGGAGCTTCCTGGGAGCCTCATTGTCCTAAGTTATACATCTCTCCGGGGCATGGAGAAGGTCTTTAGTCAGTCAGCCACTCTGACTCCCCTTCTAAAATAACTTTCCAGGCTCATGTCTGGCTGGCATCCATTTTGTTTTATTTCAGGCCAGGCAGTGCCTTGCACTTATCCTAATCCCAGCACCCTGAGCCTGTACCTATATAAACCGTTTGCAACCCACTGTTTATTATATATACATCATAACACAATGTGTGAAACAAGCATACATATGTGTAGGAAGAATAATCATTCAGGAGACTTGACCCTTTGCCTCCTTCAGGAACATCAGTGTGCATTACTTATGACTTTATGACTGAAGTGTATATGGGGTCCTGTCCAGAAAGGGGAAGATCACCTTTCCCATTAAAATTCCATTGGTGTAGTCCTCATTATTTCACTTCACCAGAACTACTAGCCTCCAAAATCTCTCTCTCTCTCTCTCTCTCTGCCAGTAGCAGAAGTGATGGGGATGGAGAAGCCCAAAAGGAACAGTCAATGAGAGACAATTCTTTTTGGTCATTCTTTCTACAATGTAGGAATAAGTATTTTTCCTCTACTATAAGAAGCCAGGTTCTTACCTGTTAAAGAATTTTTAGGCCCCATTTCATAAAATCTTATTCCGAGCATACATTCTAGCTAAAAACACCAGAAGCACACAGAAGAATGTAAACAGGTAAAACAAAGTTTTGCTCTAGTGTTAAGATCCTTTCTCTGAGTGAGACAGGTCACTGGGCAACGTGTAAACATATTGTTGTTTTTCTTTATTCTGATTAAATAAAATGAGATTCAGCCTTGAATAAATTCCTTTCCAAGGAATATATCAGATATATGGCTCTAGCTTTTCAGTTGTTTGTATAATTCATCTATCATTCAAACTCGTCAGATGTCATGTTCTCTGGGAAAATGCGTCATTCTGTGTCATTTTGACAAGGTGTATGCGTTATTTTGATAGGGTTTCATCCTAACCTCTGATCTTTTATTCTGTAAACAAATAGCAATTATTCTGTAAACAAACAATCACTACTGAAGGGTATATAAGGCCCTCCAATGCTACTGGTCTTTACACGTCTCCCCCTAATGGAGGCAGTGTCTGGGGTTATTCCATGTAAGAAATAAACCCATTTTTCCTCTGTAATCACTGTGTTTGGTTTCTTGAAATATATATATATATGGGTTAGTGGTAGTAGGGGACTTATAAATTGGAAGCAGAGTGCTATTTAAAAATCTCCCCTAATATTACCATATGCAGTTTATCTGCCTTCAGCACATTTATACTAACAAGGAATTTAGACTCTTGTAAAATCTGTTTGGTTTTCATTTGTTAAGTAGGTGGCTGTTATAGATTGATCCATAAATGTAAGCCATCCATATAGTCATATGAACACACAGTAGATTCATTTGCATAAAGGGCAATATGGGAATTGCTGTCTTTGGCTAGAGCTGTCACCTTAAAATGAAATTTCATTTTCCAAAGTAGAATAGCTCCTCAAAGTGATTACTCTGAACTTCAGAGCTCAGCTTCTTACCAAAGGATTAATTACTTGTGGATATATCGCCCAGAAAGATAGAATGCATACGGTTTGAGTTGTTAATTCTTCATGTTGACACCCTCATGTGTACCCACAAGAATAGTTAACTGAGCTATCGGACGGGATCGGTGAGTCTATTTGAATGGACCAGAAATGATTCCCATCCCCCCTCTACTGAAAAAAGAATTGCTCAGGCACAAAAAAGGAATGCCAGTATTATTGCTTAGCATCCTGTAGTAGAGAAAGAAGTACTTTCAGGGGAAATAATGGGAAATCGGTACTGATGCTCTCACTTGAGACGCCAAAAGCCCTCAAATCATGCTGCCACCCACTAAAGAAAGCCAGTGTGACAGAGTGTCAGACTAGGATCTGAGGGACTGAGGTTTGAATCCCCACTCTGCCATGGAAGCTTGCTGGATGATCTTGGGACAGTTACACACGCTCAGCCTAATCTACCTCACAGGGTTGTTGTGAGGATAAAATGGAGAAGAGCAGGATGATGTAAGCCATGGTGGGTCTACATTAGGAGAAAGGTGGCTGTCAAAATAAATAAATAAATAGATAAATAAATAAATAATAAAGCCCATCCCACCCCCCAAAGTAGCCAAATGTGAGTATGTAATTTTGTATTTAATTAACTATATTTGATTGGAAAATCCTACATAAATTTATAATGCAATGTTGGTTGAACTGCATTTCTTGCTGGAAAGAAGCATTTTTCTTTTAAAAATCACAGAAATAATTAAAAAACAGTGTAGCTTTGCTCTAAACATCCAATGAATAACTTACGCAGTCTTTATCTTAAACCATGCCCTATTCATCTGACGAAGAGAACTGTGATTCTCGAAAGCTTATGCTACAATAAAGTTGGTTAGTCTTAAAGATGCTACTGGACTCTTTTTGATTTTGCTACTGCAGACTAACACGGCTAACTCCTCTGGATCTATTCCAGTTTGTTTCATTTATTTTAGCATTCAACAGGCGCTAACCTTCATCAGAAGTCTCTTGTACTCGTTTGGACAAACATCCCACAATGTTTGTCTTGGCATCTTGGCATTTGTTGCATTACAGGAAGCTAAATGTTTACACTTTCTTCCATTCACACATCCCCTTATAAATAGGTTATTTGGGAGGAGGTGGAATTTTCTCACAGTCTTGACTCTTTCTGCAGAGGAGTTAGCCGTGTTAGTCTGTGGTAGCAAAATCAAAAAGAGTCCAGTAGCACCTTTAAGACTAACCAATTTTATTGTAGCATAAGCTTTCGAGAATCAAGTTCTCTTCGTCAGATGCCTGATACAGAGACTGGTCAAACACAGAAGAGCAGGAGAGAGAAGAGAGGCGGCAATTAGGGGGGGAGGGGGAGGGAGCAATCAAAACATTCCTTTGCTAGTGTATGTAAACATCTCCTTTTGGTGTGTGTATCAGTTGGCTTCAAAGGAGTTTGCCCTGTTAGTTTGTAGCAGCCAAACAGCTAGACCATCCAATTCCAATGCAGTATGGGCCTTCGATAACCACAGCTCTCCCTGCCAGATGCATCTGACAAAGAGATCTGTGGTTCCCGAAAGCCCACGCCAGGTGCCACTGAGCTCCCCCAGACCCCGCCTCTGTAAAGGAAATCTGTTAACGGGAGGCTGCTGAACTGGAATTCATATGCAAATTTGACTCTGTCAAGCTGGGACTGAATAGGGACTATGAATGGTTATCACATTACCACAGGTAACAGATTTCCTTTACAGAGGTGGGGTCTGGGGGAGCTCAGTGGCACCTGGTGTGGGCTTTCGGGAACCACAGATCTCTTTGTCAGATGCATCTGGCAGGGAGAGCTGTGGTTGTCGAAGGCCCATACTACATTGGAATTGGATGGTCTAGCTGTTTGGCTGCTACAAACTAACAGGGCAAACTCCTTTGAAGCCAACTGATACACACACCAAAAGGAGATGTTTACATATACTAGCAAAGGAATGTTTTGATTGCTCCCTCCCCCTCCCCCCCTAATTGCCGCCTCTCTTCTCTCTCCTGCTCTTCTGTGTTTGACCAGTCTTTATATCAGGCATCTGACGAAGAGAACTGTGATTCTCGAAAGCTTATGCTACAATAAAATTGGTTAGTCTTAAAGGCGCTACTGGACTCTTTTTGATTTTGCTACCACAGACTAACACGGCTAACTCCTCTGCGTATATAAGCACAGTTATTATTATCATTATACTGTCTGGGGTGGGGAAGCTGCTGTTGAACAGTAGCAAGCAGGCAGGCCTGGATGAATCACGCAGCATGATATTGTACAGTTAGTTGTACAGTTAGGGTTGCCAGGTCCCAGTTGGGAAATTCCTGGAGATTTGGGGGGTGTGGCCTGGAGAGAGCAGGGTTTGGGGAGGGGAGGGGCCTCATAATGGTATAATGCCATAGAGTTCACCCTCCAAAGCAGCCATTTTCTCCAGGGGAACTGATCTCTGTCACCTGGAGATCAGTGGTAATTCCAGGAGATCTCCAGCCACCACCCAGAGGCTAGTAAATATGGAGAGTCAGGAAAGCCAGTAACAAAAGCAATGAAACGTGACGTTTCGTTGCTTTTGTTACCACCTGGAGGCTGGCAACCCTATGTACAGTGGTTGCTTCTGGGCCTAACCCAATAAGTCTTCCCTCAAAGACCAAAACAGCCCTGGAAATGGCCCTTTCAGATCAGGGCCATTTGGCTATTAGTATATAAGATAGTGGGGAAAATATACATCTTGCAGGTGTTAAGGTCTGGGGACAACACTTAAGTTTGTCTATTGTCCTTTCAGCCAAAGGCAAATCCGTAAAAAGGGAGATTGTGGAACTGGTCTCTGAAATATTCTTTAAGTAAAAAGACTTTTTATTTATTGATAATCTTTTGCATATAGGACATAAGCTTCTGCAATTTTTCCTGCTTCTTTTCCATGAAGTCTGCCCTAGTCCCTGTGCTACAATGCCCCTCCTTGCTACAGAGCAAAGGCAAGATACAAGCCTCTGGATCCCTGAAGTGGACTTTTAACAATGAGAAAATTCTGTGCATGAAGCTGAGCTGCCTTCCAGTATATCTAAGCAGAGCTGGCCATGAGGAATACATTTCTGGATGCAGCACAGATGATGAAACACGCAAAGTGGCCTGAAGAGTAGTTTTCTGCTCGCTTCTGGTATCCTACTCAGATCCTATTTGCCATCTATTATTTTTCATTCCTGACGCCTCCTTTGCATAGCCAGACAGGTGTAGTAATGGTGGTGGTGGCAAGTACTGTCAAGTCACAGCCAACTTTTGGTGACTCCATAGGGGTTTCAAGGAAAGAGACGAACAGAGGTGGTTTGCCATTGCCTGCCTCTGTACACCAATCCTAGTCTGCCATCTAAGTACTAACTAGGTGTGACCCTGCTTAGTTTCCAAGAGCTGACAAGATCGGTCTTGCCTGGGCCATTCAGACAGGTATAGCAGTAATCAAAGGTATGGCCAGGTATGCACCCCTCACGTACATATGCTGTTTCTTAGAAAAACAGAGGAAGGTGAGAAGTGCACCCCTCAGTGCCAGGCACTCCAGGCCCAATGAGTTTAGCATACATCGTAGCCTTGAATCTCCTCTGATTGCTCTGGCCACTCAGTCTTGGCTCATTCTCTGCTGGGGTTTATGCAAGGTCAAGAAATCTACCAATGCAATGGTTCAGACTTCTGATACTTTGAAATTGCTAAGGCTAGGGAATAAATGAAAATCATTGGTTTGGATACATCTGTTGAGGGATATGAGCCAACAAGCCTTTTAACTCCAAGCTGATAGCAGCACCAGATGCTCCTTTTGGCAAGGTTTTAGATAGGACTATGTGGAATCTAAGCCTTAAAAAGAATAAGAAATCCCAATTCTGCACCAAGATTAATACAAATTACGCACCAAGGAAATGCAAAATCTGAGATTAAGAATAAATTATGCTAAGAAAATTTGCATTTGATTTATTTATCTGACCCAGGGTTTTAGCTTGCAAGCCATAGTATTTACTCCTCTAGTGGCTACCCCTCAATGCTCATGTTTACCTGCAAATCCCATCGTGCTCCCTCCATGAACAAACCATGGATATATGCTCCTTCCCGTGGTGGGCTGGTAAAATCCTCACGATTCTTCTTGGTCACATCACATTGCAGGGTCATTTTGTCTAGTGGCCACTCATTCTTTCGGGCCATGGATTGCATTATGGCTGTCAAGAAAGACTGGGGGTTGAAGAAGCCTGCCAACCACACCACAGATGGCAGCATGAAGTCCCCTGTCCACGTCTCCAGCTCCTTGATACGATTGAGAAGGTCAGCAAACCAGCTGCAGAGACCAGCCATGGAAGGATAAGCCCTCCTGGTCCATGACTCAGGCACTGTGTCTAAGAAGATGGCATTTTGTATCGTCTCCATATCACTGGTCATAGTTAATTCGCCCTTTAAAAATGTGAGGAACAAGAACATGAGTTGCAAAACAGTGTCAGAGGATTAATGAAATGTAGCAAATCTGTAAAAACAATATGGATCAGACCTGATACCACGTTTAAAAGACTGTGCAGTGGATCAAAGTCTTTATTTGAACCATTTCTATCCCATGCAATACCTGGTTCTCTAGACAACTTATAGCAAACATTTTAAACATACCACAGTACATTTAAATATGTGAAAAGCAAAATACCAAAGTAACCAGTAAAAACCATTAAAAGTAACCAAAAACAGGATTAGCAGCATTAAATAAAAAACAAAAATCATAACCAGTATAAAAGCATCAATTGGTCATCTTTAAAAAACAAAAAGCAAGGGGAAAATACCTTTCAACATACACTCGCATACCATCAGCAAATCAAGAAAACGCCTAGGGGGAAAGTAAGTCTTGGCTTGGCACAGAAAACTCAAAAGACAATGTGCCAAGCGAATAGATTTAGGGAAGCTGCTCCTCAATCATGGTGACACAGCAAAGAAGGCCCTGCCCCTCTTGGCCATCCCTCCAAATTCAGAAGTTAGGAAACACAGAGCACAGTCTTTAAAGAACTCAGCTGGCTGGAGTGGTGACTTCATATGGGAGCAGATGGTCTTTTAGTTACTCTGTCCCAAACCATTTAGGAGCTTTAAAGGTAATAAACTCTGAATTGGGTCCAGAAGCAAATTGGCATCTTGTCCAATTATTTACAGATGAGCAAGTTAGGCGTTACTATCTTTGTTACTAGTGCCTTTGTTAGTTACTTGTTTGTTTGTTACTAGTGCCAGTCAGCAATCTTTAGGCTGCATTTCTGAATCATCTCCAGAGGCAAATCCTGTAAAGCATATTACAGTAATCTAAACTGGTTCAGACCTTGAATAACCATCAGCAACAGACCAGGAAGTTAAAATGACCCAGCCAGGAGCAAGTTGAGCTGAGTAGCCTCTACTGTGCTACAAGCCAGCTGAAAGTGATGCAGGAGTCAATGGGTGAACTAACATTCATCACAGGTGCTTTTGCAAGATCTGAGCTGACTGGCCCCTATAGCACTGGCAAAGTTAGTAAAGCTTGGTGCTACTTGTAACTGGTGCCAGAGGTACTCAGCAGTGGCCAGAGGCCCAGCAGGAACTAGTCCTGAAAGTTATCTGGCCAGTCTGCCCCTGATAAATATGGCCAGATCCTGTCTTTAATCCAACAAGAGATGTGCAATAAAGGAGATCATATCTGTTTCTTTATGGGGAGAGCGAACCTGTCAAAATAGGCTGATTCCACAATTCTTGACTGGTTACATAAGCAACCAAAAGTACCTCAGTCATTCCAACTTGAGAAAGATGGTGGAGGTGGTTGGTGATCAGCATTATTTGTAGTACTAGATTTTTTTCATTTTTTAAAATGTTAAAAGAGAGGCATAAGAAAATATGTGTTAAATCACTGAAACTAGCACAATTCCCCCTCTTGCTTATCTCTACTTGCATACATAATTTCTGAGCGAAATGACAAACAGGCCAAAAGAAAGAAGATTGCAGGAGTGGTGCAAAACAGAAAAGGGAGGAATTTGAAGGAAGGACAGAGAACGGAAGGGAAAGGGCACAGGAGACACATAAGGCCTAGACACAAGAGGCACTATGTATAATTGACAGAAAAGAAGAGAGTAAACCAAGGTAGAGAACAAACCAAGGTGGCCAAGGGCTATTAGGCCTCTAGGCTAGAATCTGGCAACCAGTTGTGGCTTCTCCTGCCATTGCAACTCTGCAATATGACAACCCTTAAGGGATGAGGGCCAGGAAAGCAGGGGAGGCGGGATAAATTTTGCATACAGGTTTACACCAGTCAGCCAATCATTTGATTGTGAGTTTCTAGTAATTTATATGTGTTTTTGTTACATGATACATTTGATAACTTATTTTGATAACTTTTGTGTAATCTGATTCAGTACAGACATTTTCATTTTCACAATACCAGTATGCCAATCTGTTTGCCTATTTCCTGCAGTGTGTTAATCTTTTAACAAGACTTACTGGCTTTTGCTGATTCCACATGGGTCCCCCCCCCGCTTAATGGAGAACAGCATGTCCCTGTGTTTTGGGGAGGTTCTACACAATGCCATGCTCATTGTGACCATGACTTATAGGCCTCCTGGGGTTTTCATCCAGCTCAAAGGAGAGACTGAATGCTCCATGTGGATGCTCCATTCACTCTGCCTGCAACTAAACTCCACATTCCACCCCCACCCCCGCTTTTAGCCCTTTAAAGGGCTTTTTCATTTCCCAGCTGAGCCATAATGTAGCTTTACACTATGGTTCATCTGGGAAAATGGAAAGGCTGCAGGGGTCCATCACAAATTTAATGGTGTTGGCATTTCTGTGCTGATGCAATGGAGGCAAAAAGGAGGAGGTGGGGGGGGTGGCAACTGCAACAAGTAGCCCAGGGATGGGGCACATGGATGCTATTCCTAACTGCTTCCACACTACTTGCTGCTGCTTCTACAGTGGAGCAGACCTTTCCCCACCCTCACGTAGAGGCAGCCTTTGATAACTTGTATGCTTAGTCAACAGATCGCTGGTCTTCTACTGGCAGGTTGCAATCCACAACGGGAATATTTCTCCTGTCCCAATAGCGGCCATCTTCATAATTACACAACAAGCAGCCCCTACCTTTAGCCCTAAGTCCAGCTCCTGCAGCGACCGCCTGATCTCACTAGTCAGGAGATTCATTCGCTCACATTCCTGAAATGCAACAACAATGTATGGTGTCCTCTCTTCCACCTTGGCCATCAGCTCTGGTATGTTAAACTCATCAGTCAGCCTCTCCAGGATGTCATCCAGCAGTGCTTTCACCTGCATGCCCAAGGGAGACAATATAGGGTATCTAAGGGCCACTTGCAAAATCCAGTAGAAAGCATCTGCTATTCATGGCTGCATTGGAAAGGAAAAACCTATGCCTGGCAAACTGCAGATGAGCTGAGCCAGAACAGGCTCATCTAAATCAACCCACCCAATTGATTATTACTACCTAAATACCTGCAAGCATTCAAAGTGGCTCTTTTTATAGAGATGATTTAGAAATTGCCACACATTATGCAGGAGCTCATTCTTTCCTTTCAATTCTCCCCTGTGCCTCATTGTAAGGTTGGACTAGTTCAGTGAGATGGATAAGGCTATAAAAGTAAACTCAAACAGAAGAGCTTGCTATATTGCACCGTTTATGAGCTTTTTTTTTCATGTTATTGACAAATGCAGGAAATTATTTTAAATGGAATTTTAAGGTGAACTATCTCAGTACACTGCAAACAAGACAAGAAAACATCATCAGTCTCCAGGTTCCCCGGCACTTAAATTTGGAAGCATAGTTATTTTTGGACGTTAGAAGATATCCTGATGAATCAGTGCCTAACTACATGATACACTTTCCCCAGGTACGTCCCTGGGACCAGTTGATAGGTGAGAACTGGGAGTTCTGAGCTTCCAAGCCATGCAGGGGCCTGATTCTAATTGGAATCATAGGGAGAGGAGAATTAAGCCTCCCCCGGTACCATTTTCCTAACCCATGGAGTGGTACACATTTAAGTTTCTCAAACAAGGCTAACAGTGGATCCTCAGGAAGAGAAAATGGTGGAGGAGGGAGGTTGAATTGGTCCTGCATGCCATTGGGAAGTGCGGAACTATGTTCTGCTCCCAGAACCTTGAAGTAATGTGGGTTTTGTCATTATTTCTCTTCTTGGAGAGCATTGCTGGTATCCTATGTTAAAGTTACATCGGCATCAGTAGGACACCAATTTAGTGGGACTTTAGGATTCCTCTGCTCATCATTTAAATACAACAGAAAACATTCCAGTCCTGCTTCAATGCATTATTTGGGCGCTCTCAGCATTTATGCTCTCCTTTTCCAGTTTTTTTCCTTCTCTTCTCATCCAGTTTCTCTTTGAGACAAAGGCTGAAGTCACATATGCCAATTAAAGTGCTTTTCAGTCCTTCTCCTGTTATGATGTACATATATGATAATCAGAAAGGCAGTTTTGAATGTGTATGTACCAGTTTTAAAAGCACTTCACTGCCATGCCAATATTCTTGCATTTACCCTGGATGTATAATTTCAAGCAAAATTCAGCAAGTCTGTCAGGGACTCTCTTCGTCTCAGGATCAAATGCACATTGAAAGGAATGAAACCTGAGCTTACCTTTCAGCATCAAATGCAACCTGCTTACTCTTGCTGATATTTTTCCGGGTGGATTTCCAATCATGATCACAGGAGGAAGATAAAAATTATGGCGCAGTAAAAGATGAAAGCTTAGCATAAGAACAAGCCTAGTCAGAAGACCAGCTAGCAAATACTGGGCATTCCCTTTGTTGTAGGCTAAAAAATAGAATTGCTAGTGATATTTTACCTAAAGGAAAAACTACATACAACATCTGGGGGTTCCTCATCAGGTAAAATATCAAAGAATTTTGAGGGAAGCCAGAAGAGTTTCTATAGGACTGGAAAATTTCTTAGGAAGGCTGAGAACATCCCTACGTTACAGGATTCTGCCTAAATTTGGTGGTTCCTCCTTGGTGAAACATCAGAAGAGTTTCAAGGACAGCAAAAAGGTGTTTCCATTTTCTTGATGTCAGCGTTAAGCTATGTGATAGATGCATAAATACCATATTAAACTGAAAACCCACCAGTCACTACAAATAGGTTCCTGCTTCCAGCTACCACTTGATCCTTTGTCTACAGCCAAGCACAACATTACAACCACTTTAGCCCCAATTCCTTGAATATGGACTAAAAACTGAAGGACTTCTGACAAGCATTCTTGGGATCATAAAACCCATTCAGTGAAATGAGGAGAAACTTTGATGAAACTAGACTGGTATTCAGAAATAACCTACCACAAGACATGTCCAAAGGAGACAATATCACTGTTTATCACCCTCAGTTTCCATCTCAAGCCAGTCAAATACATCATCAATGATCTACAACTCATTCTGGATAATGATAGTTTTCTGTCACAAGTTTGGACTTTCCTTGCTTACGAGCAGCCCCCGCCCCCCAACCTAAAACAGCTTATTACAAACAATAATTGACTGCCTAACAGATACAAACTGCAATAAAACAGGAGGTTGATGTTGTTTCCATACACACTCGGGCAACACTCATATGGAATCTAATAACTTAAACCACATTCTCATATTGGAGGATAAATTAAACTAATTCATCCTCCAATATGAAATATGCCATCATGTCAACAGTGCCCTTCTGCTCTCTTCCTAGAACAAATGGGTCAAGCCCTTAAAGATAAACTCCAGTGGGAAACTGCTAACCCAGAAATTATTAGAAAATAAATTCTCTTCCTCCCCCATCACACACACCAGCCTGAACTGATACATGGGATTTATGGCTCATTTGAGATATTTAAGATGCAATCCTAAACAGGTCTACTCGGAAGTAGTCCCTTTTCATTCAACTTCTAGGAAAGTGTTCTTAGGACTGCAGTGTTACTGTCTTAACAAGATCAGTTATACACCTTAACAGTTCTCCCAGAATTACTGAGGAGGCTTTGATAAGATATAAACTTTACCCTGGCACTAACTACCCTGTACCCCTCTGGAATTTTACTATGTTCTAATTGAATTTCATGGCCTCTTGAAGTTGCTGTTTTTATATTTAATCTCATTATCATACATGAAATGCCTGCAAATGAGGGCATGCTCATAAGTATCTGAAGAAGTGGGCTCAAGTCCATAGGAGCTTATGCTGAAATAAATTTTTGTTTGTTTTTAAAACGCCCTACGAATCCTCTTTATAACATCAATGAAATTGCTCACAGGTGGTGGTGGAAGATATGTTGTATATCCCTAAAAGAGAACTTGCTTGCCTGGGCTTGGGCACCATTTGGAACTGTCCTGTATCTTCTTGTTCCTATAATTTCATGTAACCATTGTAACAGGTCTTTTTGTCCAACTAAAGGGACCCACGCTGCCTCCAATAATTTTGGGTAACTAGGCTATTTTACATATAACTATTACATATAACTGAGGGGAAATGTCAGACACACTGTCCACTGTACGGCCATATTGCTTTTCTGATGTATCTCACAACTGTAGTTTTCCAGAGTTGTTTGTCTGCAGGTTCATAGGAGGCAGCTGTGTTCTCAGAGCGGCCTTATCTATCCGAACTAACCACTGACCTTGGAGGAGCTTCCCTCGCCTTCCCAGGCCTCTGCTTTGACTGGGCAGATAGCAGGGGGGGGGGATGGAAAGGAGGTTTTGATATATTGCAACACGTAACTAACATGTCATTCTCAAAAAAGCCTTGTGTTCATCCAGAAGCTCTCTAGCATTTGGATTTATTATGGACACCTGTACTTTGAATATAATCTTTCAATAAAGACCCTTTTGACTCAAGAGACCTTGGAGTTCTTGCAGCAAGGGGTGGGAGATGAAATCAGAGTAACTTGAATTCCATAGACTGACAGGAACCCTCCCCTCAGTTACTAGAAGTTCCAATGGCAGTGAGTATAAAGGCTTTGGGTTCACTCTTACTAGTAGTTTTTGTAGCACTTTGAGAAGTAACTTTACCATAGATGGGTTTTGGCCATTTAATTCTATCCTCTGAATTTAAAAAGTTAGCAAATAATGGGACACATTCTCAATCTTCTGTGAATCACACATAAACAACATTTTTTTACACTGACCTCCTGCACTTTCACAGGGACTGAATGGAGCCTAAAATGAAATAAAGGCTACTGTTAACAGAGAGAAAAATAACTGGCACAGGTTGATTGTGCCAGAAAGATGGTTTGAGAAGGGAGTTGGCCAAGAGGAGGAGAAAGGAAGAAAGATGAGTGCTAGGAAGTTCCTTTAAAGCATGTTCGGGTTGCTTTCCTTTTTCTGATGGGGAACACTGTTTCAGTGTAACCAGACTCCTCCCAGCGGGGATGCTCCAGGCCCAATGAGTCCTCATCTGTCCACAACACTGGAACTGGGGAGTAGTGTTGTGGGCTTGCTGAGCTCTTTGCACAAGTGTGCAAGGAACAATGAAATAAGTATGGGGCCCTCCTGTTGTCCTGCCTGTGCTCTGCAAGCACAACCAGGCTTGTCAGAAGCCACTCCATGAATGAGGTCCCCCACTTATTATAGAAGAATAGCCCAGCTTGTGTGTACAATTAATTGTCTTGGTTCTTTCGTATGACAATCACTATGCTCTGGCATCATTACTCATGCTGAAAGGCAGCTGAACTCTAGAACGAAATTCCTCTGTAAGGACAGCATAAGGTAATAACTATGTTACTGGAGTACAGAGTTCCAAAACCTTGTATGGCTCTATTTACAGATACACAGTGATGTATTCTGCCTAAATGTCTATGTATGAGTTAGAGATAGCCAATGTTCCTTAGAAATACCTCAGACTGAGGTAAAATGATGCAAAGTTGCCTCTGTGTTGATGGTAAAGGATTCGGTGTGATCCCCTCACTCACCTTCTCTTCTCGGGTGGTCCCTGCTCCTTCTCCCATGCTGGTGTTCCGAGGCTGCAGCTCCAAAATGGTACGGAACAACTTTTCTGAGGTTTGGGTCAAGAAGCCAATTTCTGCATTGGGGTGGAGGCCATAAAGGTATGGAGATTCAGCAGGCAAGGCATCATCTATATACTGGGCAGGAAAGCAAAAAATCTATACTCAGTAAGATAACAGGTATCATGCACAAAAGGGAGCCACTAGGACACTTACCTAGCCCCGGACTTACCCAGGGCTCCATTTACAGTCTGCAGGGTCAGGTGATGAGGTGTGCAGCAACTGCTTTTATCCTGGGGTCCCAGAGGCTCCCATTTGCACCTACGGAATTGCACAGGCAGCCCAAGTTCAAATTTGCCAGCCAGCCATTCAGCAGCAAGCTGGCCAGCAAATCTTGAGAGAAAAGTCTTCTCTCTGGTTTGCCTGCTAGGGATATATTGCAGAGCTGGCAGGGTGCCTCCACAATCTGTTCCTGAACTGGATTCCCATGCATCCACCCCCTTTTCTGGGAATTGTTGGGCATTTGTAATGGAAATTTTGGAAATTTCCTGCTGGATCCTTTTTTTTTTCTGGAACAGTTACGTAGTTGGTGGTAATGTGTTTTATACTTTGGAGTATTCTATCTCAATCACAACTTTGAGTAGGGGCAGTTTTGGCATTGGGAACAGATCATTGGGTGGGGGGGGGACACAGCCTGCAAATTCAGTTTCCCTATACTTGGGGATCACCTTAAGGGATCGCAAGATTGATGCATTGCAGGGACAACCCAGTCGGGGACTGCCTGGGCATGCTCACTCCCAGGTGGTGGAGGGATCCACAAAGAGGTTTGCATCCATGTGGAATTCCACAAACTGTGATTCTGCGGTTTCCCCTTTCAGCAGGCAGGCTGAAGGGGTGAGAGTGGTCATCAGCTGGCAGGCAGGTTGGCAAATGCTGGGATACGCACCCTATGTGGTGCCAAGGCTCCATAAACTGTAAAACAATAAAGTTGTGGCCTTTTTAATTCCAACAAGTCATCTCTGTGTCTTTGTGCCACCTGACCTGACCCCCTCACTGCCAAAGCTGGATCAGCAACAAAGATGAAGTTGGCAATAATAATAAGCAATCCCAGCCAAGCCAAAACTGATAGTTACTATATTTGGCCCTTGTTTCAGACAGGAAACCATTTCTTGACTTGATCTGGTGTGTGCCTCAACAGCAGTCTTAACTAGGAAATATGCCATACTCTAATGAGGGTTCTCACTTATTTGCTTTTTAAAAAATGCAATTGGCATTCTCCTTATAATGTCCCCTCCCTGCAAACTGAAAATAAACTAGTAAACCAACAGATTAAAAAGTGCTCCCACACTGAAGAAAAGTGATACATAAACAAAGAATTAATAAAGACCAATACATGATGGTAAGACCTCTGTCATCAGCAAGGGGTTTGAAAGGCCCTTTTCAACAAAGAGATGTAATTTTCCATTAGGCCTGCTCTGGTCTGGGAAATAAAAATGCTTCCCCTATTCAAGCATGAACTGAATAACCACATGATGAACTGTCACATTATCTTTAAAACGTGCACCAACCACTAGAAAAAGCAACACATTTTACTCGGAACTCTGCATTTCTGGTTATGCCCTCATAAAGCCGTTAGAGAGAAGATGAATGTAAGCAGGATGAACAAAACAGCTGCAAGAGGGTTACCTGGTGATAGCCATTGTAGTCTATGTTCCCCGGGAGGGGAAAGCCTGGAGCCAGTGAGAATTCTCCCTCCAGCATTTCTGGCTTGATGTATTCCTCCAGATAGGTCTTACAGAGGCGCCTATCCCAGTCATCTGTGATATGTCCTCCATACATGATCTCCCCAAAGAGGTACCGCAAGTCATCATAGGGTACCTAAAAACAACAGGTAAGTGGGAGTATGCAGATGGTGAGAGATGCTGCTTCCTAGCAGCAGTCTCACACTATGGACTTTTAAAGCTTAAGTCTCCATTAAGGCTTTCATCACCAGTTCATTTTTCTAAGGAATTGAACATTATGTAGCCGTTAAATCACTCTATGCAGCACACAGGAGATTCAGGAAGAGCCCAGACTGCAGAACAGACTGTGTGTTTGTATGTACGGTGTGGGGAAGGGTGGGAGGATTGTTACTTAAAACAAGTCTTTCTCCTGTTCCCTAGAGAGAAAACATCTATCTTGGCAAGCCAAACATTTCCAAATATTTTCACAGGAATGTCATGGTGGAGACACAGAAGACCAGACATTTGCGTTTATAGAAACAGGGCAGTTAAAAAGAAAGATGTTTCCTGGAACCACTATAATACAGAAGGGGGGAGGGGAAAGTGGTCTATTGGTAAAGCTGTCAGAATCAGAGCCATCTAGTGTATAATAAGGATTCAGAAACACACACGTGACTTTTGCATATGATGGCATACATGATGCATCTCACTGACACCCTTGGCTCCGCTCACCTTTGAACTAGCCTCCAAGTAATTGTACAGGACATTGACTGAAATGGTGAGATCTCCAGTATTGAAGGGGTACAACCGGTTCCAGCCTTGCGGCCCAAACTTGCGCCTTTCTGCTACCACAGCATGAAAATAGCACAGGGCAAAAAGGATGCTCTTAAACTCACTCTCACGGGTACACATCTCCAGGGTGTCCTGTAAGGCAAACACAGGAAGAGTAATGGGAGTTTTCTTAGCATAATATTACACCCTCAGCAAGGACCTAACAAATTACAAATAACCGAGCCCTACATCCTCTGGGTAACTGAACTAATTGCCATGTCTAGAGAGTCAAGGTGAGGTTTGTTGATGAGAGGAGTTATGAGAGGATCAAAGTTGACTGCTTTTTAAAGTTATCCTCTACTTGTAATCCCATTAATTTCCCTACTTTGAGATGGAGGTTACTATTGGCAGAAGTACAGTTAAAATGTTTTGATCTAAATGTTATACACAGGGCTTTTTTCTGGGAAAAGAGGTGGTGGAACTCAGTGGGTGGCCCTCAGAGAAAATGGTCACATGGCTGGTGGCCCCACCCCCTGACCTCCAGACAGAAGGGAGTTGAGATTGCCCTCCACGCCACTGCTCAGCGGCGTGGAGGGCAATCTAAACTCCCCTCTGTCTGGAGATCAGGGGGCGGGGCCACCAGCCATGTGACCATTTTCAAGAGGTTCCGGAACTCCGTTCCCCCTGTGTTCCCCCTGAAAAAAAGCCCTGGTTATATATATAATTTGGAAGCTTGATTTCAAGGTCTGTGTAGATAAACAAGGATCATTTTGCTTGCACTGTCTTTCCCTCTTTTACAGGCACTTCTGTTATGATGCCTTTTGGCTATTCCCACATTCTGCTGATGGCCTGATACAATTTAGATGTACATATTCTTGCACTGTTTGGGTTAATCTATGATAGCTGTGTTTTGGATGAGGGTAGTCACTGGACCTCACAGAAGGTTGCTGTGGCCTTTTTAGAATTTTCCCAGCCCAACAATGAATTCAAACTTGTCCCAGCCTGCATTTTTTGGCCTGTAGCTCTTCATAACACTGGTCAGGGTTTATGATGATCTTCCAGTAGCCGATCTGTCTGAGGGCACCTGAATTTTAATGTGTTAATATGTTAATAAGGTTTTAATTAGTATTTTAACAGTATAGTTGTTGGAAGCTGCCCTGAGCCCACTTGTGGGAATGGCGGGGTATAAATTGACTTAAATAAATAAATAAATAATGCAGAATAATAGAGCCAAAAGCCATTATTCAGACATGTAGTTCCTGCAAAGAGTGCCATAAGCCAAAGCCCTGAGAATCAGGATCATATCCCAAGGGTTACAGGCTCCTGGATGCAAAAATGAAACAAAGATCTCAGTCAAAGTTCTGGGACAAATATGCTCTGTCCTTATTTGGCCTCACACATTTCTCTAGGTGCAAGAGCAAAACATCAATGTGGTGCTGATGCAATAGCAAGCCCCTATCTGTTTATAAAATGAACACAGTAATAAACTGTTTTTCACTTTGTTCAGGAAACAGTGTTTGAACTAGTCTTCCATTAGCTTGGAACAGTGGCTCAAAGCAGTCAAACGAGGTATGAAGCCTCTGCTCCCATCCACAGCAGGATTTGATGGATAAGAGACATTGTGTAAGAATCCAGCAGCTTGAGAACATTAATTATGATCTGACTGCAGTACACAGAGGCAGGATGAGAATGAGGAAATGTTTAAGTCCCCCCCCCCCCACTCCTTTCCAGGAATCTCAGATGAATGACAGTAGATAAAAACCAAGTACGTCCCTCTAAATACCAGGGCTAACTTTCACCAAACTGCACCTGCTCAGTGATTCCAGCTCTTATCCTAGAAAATATTGTAAAGGCCAAATTCAACCATAGAGCTCAGCAACACAGCATCCTTCCACCAAGGAATGAACCCACCAATCCTACATCTAGATTGTGCTGTTCAATACTGGTAGGCACAAGGAACCCACTCCCATCCAAGCCCTGCAGCTGGCAAAGAGAGCCACAAGACCTCGCATAAGGTTTCTTTTTGGACCGCCCCCCCCCCAGTACAGGAAAGCAGCAAAGCACGGCATCACAAGGCATGGAGATGCCTCCCAAGTATATGCTGGAACAGCTGGAAGGGTGTCTCTGGAATCATACAGCTTCCATCTCTCCAGTTCCTACAGGCACAAAGGAGAGTTCTGAGGCATAGGCTGTTGCACCACACAGGAACGGCAACATAGCAGTCTCTTGGTTTCAGTCTGTATGAAGCCAGTCTCCACCACCCACAAAAGTCAGTGCAAGTCCACAAAATTACATGTGTATGTGCTACTTGGTACACAAGTACTCTGTCTATTTCCTAGTTTGTTCTTCTACATGGCTACTGCAATTTTCCCTGAGGGTAGACCAATACCTGGTTGAAGTTGTCCAGAGCCTTGTGGAGATTGGCATGCATCCCTGTTGGTGGCTCATTAGTGATTTTGATGGAGTTCTCCAAGATCCCCTGAGGTATATTGTGGCCCTCAGGCGAAGCTGCAGGTTCTGCACTAATGAAGACACGAAATTCTGGGTGACTGCCTTCACTGTGCTGCTCTAGCTTCTTCTCCAGAGAACTCAGCCACTTGGCCACCAGGTGGATGTTCTAGCAGGAGAAAACAGAGTTCAGGAGGTGGTTTTTACTCCAGCAGCAAGCAACGTCAAGGAGCACTGCCTAGGAGGAAAATGCTCCACCCACTCCAGCTTCAAGAGCAAGCACCTTGTTTAATCGCTCTCAACATTATAATTCTCTTCCACAGACATTAGCTGCACATAAAAGGATGTAGATTTTTATACACTTTGAAATGCAAAATAATCAAGACAAATAACTAGCAATTAAGGAAACAGCTCAGAGTGTTTGTTTTCTTAAGGATGATGATATTCCATTTGTTAGAATAATGCACTGCTGCTGAAGTAACATTATTTCCCCCAGACAAAACAAAGTTCCACAGGCAGCTAAAATAAAATTGCTTGATAATTTTCAATCAAATAATTCATCCTTGAAATCTGAGCCCATTACTAGAAAATCACATTTCACATCCTGCTCAACAGAAGTTTTTACAAATTTGCAATGTTGGCACCTTTACTAACAATCCACTAATTCAGACATGCATATGAACACTTGAAGCTGCTTTATACTGAATCCAATCATTGGTCCTCCAAGGTCCGAATTGTCTGTTCAGACTGGCAGGCCATGGCAGCAGCTCTCCAAGAGACATGCCTTGTTGCCTCTTACCTGATCCTTTCAGCTGGAAATGCCAAATATAGAACCCTGGGCCTTTTAGTTAGAAATCTAGCAAGCCAGGAAAAAAACACATGTTCTTCTTACAAGAGGCAATTATTTTGGCTACGCAAGTGTATTCACATACACTTAGGCTCTTGGGCACTTGTCAATGTGGAGAAACTTTAGATCCAAATGAAATGAGACAAGAGAAGATACCCATAGATTCCCCCCCCCCCCCGAAGTTTTTATGCGAATGCAGCTGAAGCCAGTTGCTTGAAAAGGGGTAACCACGATCTTGGAAATCACTGCGGCTTCTACTAGTTAGTTGGCTGGTTCACACCAAAATTTCTCCTCATGGTCACAGCCCACTGATGAAAATGTGCTGCTTGTCTGCACAAACCAG
Source organism: Eublepharis macularius (assembly GCF_028583425.1). Lineage (NCBI taxonomy): Eukaryota > Metazoa > Chordata > Lepidosauria > Squamata > Eublepharidae > Eublepharis > Eublepharis macularius. Next base: position 45,728,762 of record NC_072793.1, read on the forward strand.
CTATTAGGTACAGAGAGTGACTCTCACTCAGGCAAAGCATTAGGTACTTCAATAAACTAAACTGGTAGAAAAGAATAATTCTTGATCATCTTTCTTCGTGTATTAGCTGGCTTTTAAAGAGTGGATTTTGACATCACAGGAAGTAGGTGGCTTCTGAACAACCAGGGCTCCTTTCCAGGTGTGTTTGGAATTTGAAATCTAACTTCCTGTAGAGTCATGACTTAAACAAATACAGTGATCTCACAACAATAACAGCAGATTTGGAAAACATAAAATTTACAATCTTCTTCAGCAAGGTGTAGTTATCAGGATCCAAAGATCAGACGGATAGCTTTAAGCCACAGTGAGATAATCAGGGTGTTTTGGACAAGAGAGAATCATTGTGAGGTGTGAAGAGTTTCTTATCTTGGCAGTGCTTTGATGTGTGAAGCTCTCTAAAAACCTTGCACTTCCAGAAGAGTAATGGATGATTGTGTAGTGGCTTCCAGATACAGACTAAACCATGGCTTTTAGCGACATATTTAAAAAACAAGCGTAATTATTATGATAAACTTTCAGGGAGTACATTACCTAATCAAATACATCAAGTGGGTCCTCAGTTGACAAGACATATGACAGGTACGTAAACAGCTGGGTCAATAGGCAGCGCAATGCCAAAGATGCGGATTGTGACATTTTTATGGAAGCTTCACATGTATACAAGATAAGATACAAATTATTCCATCAAAATCTTACTATATAAATGGGTAAGCATGTAATCCTGGCACACGTGCAGTCCGAGCAAGCCTCTGGGGCTTCAGAAGGGTCCGCAGGTCAGGTCAGCTCTCCTCAGCACCGATTGGACCAGCCTGCATGGGGCATACCCAGCTGACCTGCACTCCACCCCCAAGTCTTCCACCCAAGCCTCTATCTGTGGGGAAGGGGGAGCATGGCTTTCTTGCCCTCCCCCCCACCAAGTCTTCCCCTCCCAAGCCTGGAAAAGCAACAGAGAGGCACGAGGAAGGGGGGGGGGCACAGCTTTCTTGCCCTTTCCCCCAAACCTTCCCCTCCCAAGCCTGGAAATGCAGTGGGGGTGCAGGGGGCAGTGCAGCTTTCCTGCCCTTCCCCCCCCCCAAGCCTTGATCTGCAGAGGGGGATGGAGGGCAGTGCAGCTTTCCTGCTGGACCTGCAGAGCCCAGGTCTACTTGCCATGGCTTTGTAAGGTGTGTAGTAGACCTGGCCTCGGGACTTGTGGAGGCCAAGTCTACCTGCTGCAGATTTGTAGGGCAGGTAAACCTGGTCTTTGTCCCCTCAGCCAGGCCACTGGGGGGGAGGCGGTGGAACACAACTCCCCAGGTATACTCCCTGCTGGCACAGCATGCTCCTGCGTGCCACATTGGGTTATTTCAGCCCAAAGCAGGCCCAATTCGACCCACTGTGGAGTGCAGGAGCACTCCAGGGTCCTGGGGGGGTCTATACCCCCCACAGTGCTCCTGGGCTCCACAGCAGTCCAAATCAGGCCTGAGATTGGCTGGCGGAGGGAATGGCCTGCCTGCCTGCCAAGCCCTCCACAGCCTGATGGCGCAAGGAGACAGCAGGACAGATGGGCCCACCTCCCAGTCCTTCCCCACTGCAATTGGCCAGCGCTGGGGAGGGGGTAATGCCAGGCCCAGCCGTCCTGCCCTCCCCCTGCCCCAAACGGGGTGAAGCAGAGGGAGCAATGCCAGGCCCAGCCGCCCTGCCCTGCCCTGGACCAGATTGGGACGCGGTGGAGGCGGCAATGCCTGGCCCACTAGCCCTGCCCTTTCTAGAGCCCGTTGTATTTTTTCCCCACAACGGGCTTTGTTGCTAGCCTAGGTCAGAATTCAGCCTTGAGAGAGCAGTAATTTTATCAAAATGTTAAAAAATTAGACATTCTGGAAAGATCACAATTCCTGAATATGCACAGTCATTTCATTGCCTTGTATATTTGTCAATGGAGGATGCACTTTGAGCATCTGGTGAAAGGGGTTCCTAGTGTCTAACTCACGTAATCACCCACACAATCAGTATGGTGCTTCCTCACAAAAAGTGTAAGTAGTGAAATTTACTGCTACAGGATTAAACAGGATGTTTAATTGATTTCAAAAGGGGGATTAGACAAAATCATGGAAGATCATTTCATCAGTGACAAATGAACAGAGTACTGAGACAATAGCCCACTGAATACCAGTGCTGGGTGGCAAGAGAGAGGGTTTGGCAACCATGTCATGGTTGTATGTAGATCTTCCAGGACCATCTTGTTGGTTTCTGCATGAAAGAGGATGAACTATTGTTCTAATCCCACACGGCCAATCTTATGTTTGTTTTGAATGTGGCCCATGAAATGAGAGATGCAGGTACAAGCAGAAGAGTGAAAAAAGCCTCAAGATCTTAAAGAATAAAATTTGACAGAACACAGCAGGTACCCTAAATAGTAGGATGAAAATGGCATAAAGAGTTGTTCTGTGTTTCTCAAATGTCTTTTGGTTCCATTGTCTTGATGAGAAATGACTGATTAATGGGGTTTGGATTCCAACCAGCTTTGTGCATCAATCCATGGGATTTGACAGGTATAAAAACTGGGGCAGCGTCTTGCCATACCGCTGAAGTTACTTTTACCATTAAACTAGATACAGTATGAAGCCACTTTATGTTTACAAGAGACCATAGTCAGTAATAGTCCCACACCAAGTCAATCCAACCTGTAGTATCATAGCCTCTACGCCTAAAAAGAATGATGTGTAACTACCTTTCTTATCACACTTTTTTCCAACTTGCCATACTGTCTCTCTTTTTAGCCTTCCTTCATGATTCATGGTACTCCACCTCAGGGTAGAAAAATGATGAACACAATGGAAGCATAGCCTTCTACTAAATTAAAAGCACCCAAAATAAGTCTTTGCCAATTCAGAGCAGCACCAGCTTTCCTAGTTACCATGTCATTTATTAGATCACCCCATTCTTTTTTGGCAAGGGCAGTGGTCTGGCCATCTATTCCCAGTTTTGCATTTTGAAAAATTCCACATAATGCACACACATTCATATGCACACCCTTTTGTTTTAAAAAAGTTAAACTGCCATTTATTCAGTACCAGAAATGTGGGCGGGGGTGTAAGCATGTGTATGTGGCTCCTGTCGAGAAACAGATTGTATATAGCATTCACAGGAGTGAAGGTGCGTACGTAAATGACTGGGAAAGAATCCAAGGACGGATAGCGTGAACGCACAAACGTACACAATATGCGTAGGTGTCCAAATTTTTCTTTTAAAAAATAGACTTCCAAATATCTTTAAGTCTGTGGATCTTACAAAGTAAAACATGTATCATGAAGACGTAAGAGTTGCTATGGTAACTCCTGGAAATAGTACCGTACAAACTAGCAATTTACTTCATCACAGATTCCCTCCCACTCCAGCCAGCAGAGGTACACTTGTACACGTACCATGGGGTTATCTTCCCCAATTTATACACATATACTTTTCCAGGACCATCTGACCCGCTCGTGTCATGAAGCTGGAAGCAGTCCAACTGCAAATAGGCAGTGTAATAGAAAAACTTCTGAAGCTTTGTATGATTTGCCAGGAACACCTTGCTTAAAGCATCCTCACCATACTAAACACATTATTCCACACTGAATTTTACTCCAGTTTTGCAACTTAACTGCGCCAGTTTTCCCCATTCCTTACACAAAGTATTGTTCATCTGTGGATTTTTTATTCTTTGAGTTATTCCTTGTCATTTTTTCTGACCACCACAAAAGTGGCAACCCCCAAAGGATAAAAGACAGCCTTCTTCCTTTAGGGCTATTTAAGGCAGGAGAGGGTTGTTTTTGACTGGCAAAACTACAGAGAGGTAATGTGCGCTCCCGGAAATGCTTGATGATGTCACTCCCGGAAGTGACGCCGCTCCTGGAAGTGACGCCGCTTCCCAGAACCCAGCACAATGCATTACAATGAGATAAATGTTAGTAAGCTTGGAAAATTACACTATTATGAGAAAGGGTTTTTTTTCCTTTCTGTATCCTCTATAAAAAGTGAAATCTTCCATTCCCTTTCCCAAACATTTCATTTCTTTGGAATCATATTTTAAAATATGCAAGAAGGAGGGGGCCTCTAAAAATCCAAAACCCATCTCATAAATCTAAATTCTAACAGATTCCCTCTGCCAGCATAGGAAAAAAATCCAAAATTCTTTCTCAAAATTCCACAGAGTCTGAAATTCCTAATCTAATGAATATTGAATTTTCAAATTTTCAGGGAGGATTTTGCTTTACTAGAGGAATTCAAAAGAAGATACTCAACTTTAGCTGCATTAGATTTATACTTAGTTTAAAAGGGCTTAGTTTCTACCTTACCAATAGCTAAGCTGATGTGGCATTGTGAAATGCTCACAAATATTCCAGTGTTCCAGACAAACAATATTCATAAAAACTTCCTTAATATCCATATGTCCACTGCAATTTCAGTGATGTTAATCAGCTGAGGGTGGGGAGAACCATTTGAGTTACATTAAGACATAAGAACATAAGAACACCTATATGCTGACGAATATATTGATGAAAGCCTTCTGTGACTTGGACACAGATATCCATTCCTAGAATAAAACTGGAACTGATATTTTAACTAATACAAATAACCATAACTGATATATTTAACTAACATGCATTCAAAAGCTGTAGGAACCATAACAATGTCAACTTCATTCAACAAAAGAATGAAAGCAACACACACATACATGCATAGTCCCACCCACCCCCATGAAAAGAAAGCAGAATGAACTCAAAGCAGCACACATACACACACGGCCCCCACACAGCCCAATGAAAAGAAAGCAGAATGAACTCAAAGCAGCACACATACACACACAGCCCCACCCACTCATGCCCCCAATGAAAATGAAACAGAATGAACTCAAAGCAGCACACACACACACACACAGAAACCCCTGAATGAAATGAAAGCAGAATGATCTCAGAGCAGCTTAACCTCCTCTGGAGAGCTGGCCCCAGCAGCTCTGCTTGCTCTCTCTCTCTCTCTCTCTCACTCACTCACAGAGGAATGAAATGAAAGCAGAATGAACTCAAAGCAGCTTAACCTCCTCTGCAGAGTCCGCGCCCCAGCTCTCTCTCTCTCTCTCTCTCTCTCACACAAACACACAGAGGAATGAAAAGAAAGCGGAATGAACTCAAAGCAGAATGAACTCAAAGCAGCTTAAGCTCCTCTGCAAAGCCCGCACCAGGCCTGAGCACCAAATGCTTGCTCTCTCTCTCCCTCGCCCCCCTCTCTCTCACTCACTCACTCTCTCTCTGTCACACACACACACACACAAGAATGAAAAGAAAGCAGAATGAACTCAAAGCAGCTTAACCTCCTCTTCAGAGCCCGTAAGGCCGAAGGAGGAAGGAATCACATGGGCAGATTCCAGAGCTGCCAGAATGCCGTTCCGGGGCTTTCCTCCTCAAAAAAACCCCTGCCAATGCTTAAAGAGTGGGCAGGAACTTCCTACCTGGAAGTTAGTAACCATAGCTGGGAATCTCTCTCCAGGATTTAGAATGGGATACCCGCCAGAGTTTGGGAACAAGCTATCTTTCATTCGAGCAAGCTTTGCAGTTTAAATTTTGAAAGAGAGGAGGAGAAAGAAGAGCGTTTAACTGAGATAAGCAAAAACTGGGATGTATCATGCAGCTTTGGAAACAGTGGCTCACTGGGACTCTGATGTAGGATTAACAGTTTTGCTGTTGGTTCTTAGGAACTAATTTATTTCCTCTGTGCTCCGCTTGTATATTTGTAAATAAATAAAACAAAGATACTGGATGTCTTCACCCAAAGGAAACAATGCCTTGCACTGCACCAGATCGTCTTCCTAATCAAGGAAGTAGAAAACAAGCGCACTGCAAATTGACTGACCTTGGCAACAATGGTCACAATACAAATAGCCCCTTTACGCAAGTGGGGAAGGGTTGTGTATGTGCATTGTCAACTCCCACACTGGAACATAACAACAACAACAACATTCGATTTATATACTGGCACATCTGATATGGGTATGTGTTCTGAAACTCCCCGGCCAAAAATATACACAAAAATTACTGCTTGGGGTTGTTACTGTGATTTTCTGGAACAGTTACACAAATCCAGGATTCATAGGCATTACAAACACATACACATAAACACCCGAAAAATCTATGAAGTTATTCATGTTCAGGTGCTTAACTTCAGCAGCAGTAGGCAACAAGTTTTTCTTTGATTCTCTGAATATAACACTAATAATAATAATAATAATAATAATAATAATAATATATACCGCCCTTCAAGACGACTTAACACCTACTGAGAGCAGTTTACAAAGTGTGTTATTATTATCCCCACAACAATAATCATCTTGTGAGGTGGGTGGAGCTGAGAGAGCTCCCAGAAGCTGTGACTGACCCAAGGTCACCCAGCTGGCTACAAGTGGAGGAGTGGGGAATCAAACCTCGTTCTCCAATTAAAGTCCCATGCTCTTCTTAACCACTACACCAAACTGGCTCCCAGGCAGTGGCCCAGAGAAGGCAGCCCCCAGCCAGTGCAAGCCAAATGCAGGGCCCGCCAGAGCTGCCAGTGAGGCCAGTTTCTACTCCTTCCTTTTTAGTGAGGGCAGGGTCCTTTGCAGGGCTGTTTCTTTCTCCCAGTTCATAGCTCTGCAAGTAGAATGGCTAGGAGCATCTTCTTCAGAAGTCTGTAGAATTGAATCTCTTGGGGTCCAATTCATTGAAACTTGAGAGGTCTTTAGTGGACAGGCAGCGATGCTGGGTGAAAAATAGCCACACCAGCCCTAGCCCCACCCCATAAAGTCTCCCCACAAAGAATAATGGAACCCAAATAATTCTGGAATCCAGGAAAAACTCAAACCTGAATCCTGAAATGGTACTGGATACCCAGATATCGCTGAATATCTACATCCTTCACAAAATCTGAAAAATACCATTTTTTCAGGTGCACATCCCTAACATATGTTTGGGCTACATCATAGTCTGTTTCTGAAGAGGGGGGCTTGTTGAACAGGCTTAACAGGTGAAACTCAAAAGTCCCAGTTATATGTGTGGATGCATCTACAGTTCACAGACACTACATTTACAGTGCAAACCTAAACAGAGTTACACCTTTTAAGCCTACCGAAGCAGCTTTCCTTAGAAATGCAATTAATTTAAAGAGCCACTTGTCTTACTTCCAAACAGATAGTCACATCTTGTAGTGATTCTTTTACCATCTCCCAGGAAGTGTATCCTTTCAAAAAGTTATACATTTTTAGATATATAGAAAGAGGCAAAAAAGAAAGAATAACCAGTTGTCTCCTTGTGTGATTAGGCTTACAAAATAGAATCAGAATAGGGAGACTGAATGAAGACAGAGAGAGGACACCTTCTTCTTTCATTCACGCTTCTAGAAAATGACACAGGGTTCTTTTCTGGAGGGAACAATCAAAATCATTCTTAGTGGGTGTTCCCTCACTTCTCCTAAACTCATGGAATCATTTTCTAACATAACATGGCTCTTGCACCGTGTATCCACACAGAACTCATTCTTAAAAATAGATCCACTACACTGTTCAGTGGAATTTTGGGAGTATGTGATGGTAAGACAACTGGGCATGTAGACAACCAATTAATGAGGGCTACCTTTCTGGGTTTTTTTTAAAAAAAACACATCATTTCAGTATTATGACACAAAAAAATTGTGTCTTGGCTTGTTTGTGAAGAAGCTCCTTGCCCTCCATTTCCAAAGTGTTTATCATGTAATCCAATTATTTAATATGTAATAAGAAAATCTCTGCCAAGCTTTGATCAGTACCTTGCTCTGGTTGAGTAGCTCATTGTTATTTAATTTAGTGCCTGAACTCAGCTCAGTGAAGCAACAACATATGAAAATGAAAAGCCCTTCAGGGATTCAATTAAGTCAATCATCAAGTGAAGGTTGTGACATTCTGACTAATGGATAAAGATGGCGGTTAAATGAGGAATAGCTAGTGCTTGAACTCTTCCAGGTAATAATGGATTCCAACCTCCAAGTATTTACAACACTTGGCAGCAATTATGACAGTGTCTCTGGCATCAGTATTTCAGGAAGGATGGAAAATTTAGCCCAGAGTTTAGATGCAGCATCAGCTTTATGCATTCTCTTTAGACACTCGCCTCCCCATACACCTTCATAAAAAATTGCAAATAGTGGTGAAGGAGCAGCTGCGGCTGCTCTTGCTTCCATACTGGGTGTTGCACAAAATTAAATGGACAATGAATGCTGATGACAACAAAGGTCTCTCTCTGCTTTCTTCTCACCAACCAAATTGTTATAGATGCAGGAAACAGAATAGAGGCCAGACTATGTTACACAGGGGCTGTGATGATAAGTTGGAGTGTGAGAAATCAAAGCTGCCACTCCTCTCTCCCTCTGTCTCCAAAAGCTGCCAGAAGAAAAGGGTGCCATGTTGTAGAGGCTACATTAAAAGTGCTCAAATTCATTTTCTAGCCTTCACATCTATGTTCCAGCACAATCACAAGGCAAATGCATTTAGGCCTTTGAAACTTAGATGGAAAGCTTGATTACCAGTACTTTTTAAAGATTCCATTTCCTGAAGGACAGCATACTCCCTTAGGAAACAACCTGACCACTACTGTCAACTTTGGAGGCCCTGCTTCAAGTATCCTTGTCTCCCCAGATTAGGTGGATGGGATTCCAGGCCTCCCAGTGGGGGCAAGGGATCCCCCATTCCCACCTTCCACCCTCTGCCACCACTCCTGGCCAGCAGGGGGGGGAAGGTGGGGGAATAGGCCTCCCAGTTGCACTCCCAGGACAGTGCGACAACATTACTCGCAGGAGTTATGTCATCACACTGCAGGTGTGCTCCCATGCATTACAGCAGGCCAACTGGGTCCTAAACAGGCAGGCCCATTTGGGGCCCAAATCAACACACTGGGAAGTGCAGGAGTGCTCCCAGCCCCTGCATGATGACATCACTCCCCAGAAGTGATATTATTGCTCCACTCTGGGAGCGCGCCCAGGAGACGCAAAAAGATCCTGATCCCTGTCAGGAGGGTAAGGGGACCTGGCAACTCTAGGTGGGTGGCAGCCTGAGAAAGGGCCTTCTCAGAAGTGGCACCAAAACTTTGGAACTCTCTCCCCTTTTTGTTGCCACTCTCTTCCTTTTTGTTGCCATCTTCCACCAGTGGGTGGAGACTTTTTTGTTTCAATTGGCATTTCCTCAGTGATCCCTGCACCCTCCCCAATGTTTTAACCGTTGTTACTATCTTTTGCATATATTTTAAGTTGTGGTTTAAAATTGTTTTAATGATGTATTTATGTCTTAGTTTTAGCAGCTTTTGAGATTTTAATTTGTATGTTTTAATTTGTTAGTTGACTTGCTGGCCCTGTGAGGGCAGAAAGGTGGGGTAAAAATTCAGTAAATAACAGCAACAATTTCTGGAATGTCCTCATTCAGTTATAATAAGGAGTGATGCAAGAGTAGGCCATCTCAACCAATAATTTTTTTTCTTTACGGTGTGCACAAAAACAGGGGACACTGTTCTCTCAGGTCCTTCCAACCCTCTAAGGGAAATTTCAGATAAAAGGAATCATACAAGACCAAAGGGAATATTCTAGAATATTTACAGATAAGTACACTATACAAACTCCTCCATCACTTCCCAGATGGGTGTATATGGGAGAGGGGGCTGGTCTTCTGAGTGTTCTTCTCTGCTCCACAGAGAAGTCCAGGAGGCAAGAAATCAAAGGAATAAGGAGAAATCACAATTATGCAACCATTGCTTTAAAGGAGGGAAGGAAGAAAAGTAACAGTCTAGCTCCCCTCTCTGCAAAAGCATTTCCATTTTCAGGGTTGCTCTTGCCCTTAAATTCAGTGTGGGAAGCAATCTTTCAGCAAAAAAACAGACAACCCCCTTAAAATAGTTGTTTTTGCAGGATTCCATTTCCCTCGCTTCTCACCATCAATACAAGTCCAAAACAAACTTGGAAGAAAAACTACACATCCCCGGCTCAGTGTAATCCAGGTTTAAATCCATCAGTAATCACACCACTAACAGCATATACAGTGCCTTTCCATCTCATTTCTACTCAACCCACTAGGCTGGAAACACAGCACAGAAAATGCACCAGTGAGTATATCATCCAAACCTTGAAGATGGGGAAAATGAGGCACAGAGGAGTTGTCCACTGACATCCTCAGATGAGAGCACGTGGATTAGAAGTTACACAGAATCTACATCAGAAAACTAGTGAACCTAGGAAACAAGCTACCATTTAAAATTTAGGTGATCTTCTCCCACATTTGCAAGGCATAGAAAGGACCTATGCTCCATGCATCTTCTAGTTGATCATAGGGGTATACATTACTATAAAAATTAGTATTTTTCAGATTTGGGTATTTGGAATACCATATATATTCAGTGTTATCAATATTCAGGTCCAAAAATACCAGTATAGTATTCAGGTTTTATTTGGAATTCCTGATATATTCAGCTTCATTATTCCCTATGGGAGGATCTTTCTAGGAGGCTAGAGGGGCAATTTTTCACCAAAATTATAGACAATCTAACTCTATCAGTCCACTAAAGATCCACCAAGATTAGGTCAAGAGGTCCAACTCTATGGGCCCCTGAAAAGATGCCCCCAGCCACTCCCTATTATTTCCTATGGGGGACCTTTATCCAATGCTTTCTCCAAGACAAAGACGGAAACCTAAAAAAGAGTCTTAGAGCCTCGCTACAAGTGACATCTTCCACGCAAACGGCACTTGATCATTTTCGCAAGTCTTTCTGGGTACTGAAGTCCCTCTCCCACACCCCTTTTCCTTCTGTTCCTTCCCCTCTCCGTTAGCGCGGCTGCCTGAAGAGACGGAGAAAGCCTACGACAGCAGCTTTTGCAAATCGTCTTGCTGGGGGGTGGGGGATGCTCTGGAGAAAGCTGACATGTCGGTGAAGTCCTCCCCTCTCTGTTAGAACTGTTAGGATCGCTGCCTTAAAAGTCAGAGAAAGCCTGCGTTTGCAAATCGTTTCTCCAGTCGCAAGCCTGCTCTCAATGATCTTTGGGGGTGGGCAGCTGCAATTTTCTTAGCTTTCTCTAGAGTATTCCCCCCCTCCCCGAGCTGCCCGCTGCAACTTTGCTAATCGTCTTGCTCGGGGAGGGGGGAAAATGCTCTAGAGAAAGCTAAGAAAGTTGCAGCTGCCCACCCCCAAAGATCATTGAGAGCAGGCTTGCGACTGGAGAAATGATTTGCAAACGCAGGCTTTCTCTGACTTTTAAGGCAGCGATCCTAACAGTTCTAACAGAGAGGGGAGGACTTCACCGACATGTCAGCTTTCTCCAGAGCATCCCCCACCCCCCAGCAAGACGATTTGCAAAAGCTGCTGTCGTAAGCTTTCTCCGTCTCTTCAGGCAGCCGTGCTAACGGAGAGGGGAAGGAACAGAAGGAAAAGGGGTGTGGGAGAGGGACTTCAGTACCCAGAAAGACTTGCGAAAATGATCAAGTGCTGTTCGCGTGGAAGATGTCACTTGTAGCGAGGCTCTCAGCCAAACACACAAGCGCAACCATGCTGGACAAGCTTCCCAATGCAAACAAAACCAACAAAGCCCAACAATACCAACATCAAAGCAGAGAATCCCAATAGAACCAGAATGAAGCAAGGGACACGGTTGCAAGGCAACCACTGTCACTCAAAGATGCCAGTCAGAACCCAGGGCCAATGCAATGCAATACAGGGCCAAAAGAACCAACATTAAAACAAAGAATCCTGGAACCCCAGCTAGCAAGCCAGTAGCACCAAGATAGCTAGCCAGATCTAGCAATGGCATATGACAAGCAAGCAACACTGACACAGACACAATAACTCCCTTTCCCCTCTTCCTGTAGCCTGGGAAACCTGTAGAGTGAGAAAAAACCAAGGTGCTGCATCCCTTAAAAGGCAATTCCCAGATATTCCTGAATATATCCAAATAATTCAAGAATGTAAATACTCGTTTAGAATTCTAGCATCTGTGAAGACCACTACTCTTCCTGCCCTGTGCAGCAGCAGGGAGAGGGAAATTTAGACCACAGCAGACTGCACTCGGCTGCTTGTCAGGGAAACCCCTGGCAAGCAGCTGAGTTGGGGGTGAAGTGCCACTCTCCCTGCTGCTGCAGGGCATTTCACCCCGTCAGGCTGCACTCTGCCGCTTGTCAGAGGTTTCCCTGACAAGTGGCTGAGTCGGGGGTGAAGTGCCCCTGGGCTTAGATTGGGGTTTCCAGGGCAACAGGAGTTCAGACAGAGTTCAGAAAGTCCATCCCTACTGTTGCCAAGAGAATTGATTGAAAGGCGCCAGACTGGCTCGACGAACAGCTGATGAACACCACGAACAGGGCTTGGAACGAACACATGTTTGACACTGAGAGATCTCTGTCTTTTGGTGCTACACCTCTGAAGATGCCAGTCACAGCTGCTGGTGAAACATCAGGAACTACAATGCCAAGATCACGGCGATACTGCCCGGAAAATCCACAACAACCATCGTTCTCCGGCCGTGAAAGCCTTTGACAATATATTGAACACATGTTCTTCGAGAACAGGGCCTCATGAACAGCTTGCTTGTGAACAGCTGATTGGGCTGTTCATGGCTTTTCTTTTCATACTGCTGTTCGTACCCACCTCTACTCACAAGTATTCACTTACTACAGAATTCAGCTTTTTCTGGTGCAGAATTTATGTTATGTTGATACAGACTTTGATTTCTTTTATTTTTTTTTATAAAGTAAAAAAAAATTAGAGGGTCTAGCCTGGCAGCAGGCACCTCTCAACACGGAAAGGAATTTTTTGCCAGGCACTTGGGGATGGCCTCAGAAAATGAATCTTTTTATTAGCTACCAGAGCAGGGGGTGCAAACACTAAAATCTCAGTATTCTGCTCACAGGACTGGCTGTGCTACAAAGGGAGATGCCATCAGAAGCCTGGTGGCCAAAGTTTTTTTGCCATTTCTGTGGAAACTACCATCCAGCTTCCAAACTGTCGACTGATAATATGCAGGCATTTGGACTTACCATCCTGACCCCTTGCACAATCAGCTGGTTTAACCACTTTCTGCAATAGGAGATTCAGAGATCACTAGCAACTTTTTTCAAAACAAACATTACCTGCAGGATAACCCAATGTCCCTCTGCTGCAGCCAAGTCTAAAGCTTGCTCTGCTACTACTTCCTGGCCTTGCCCAAGTGAGACATTATGGAAATTCCTGTTATTAAATGTGTAGCCAAGTTTCTTCCCTGAAATGCAAAACAAACATTTTCAGATGTTAGAACATCTCATGCAGCAATGGGAGCACAGATATTGCTGTGATCTCTTTTATGGTACCCAGGTGTGTTAATGTGCAGAAATTAAGGTGCGATGCTGTTTCTATCAGATCTTCAAAGTCTGGATTGGCATGTGATTCAACTGGTGCATGTAAAGCAGGGGATTTCAGTCTCTGTGCAGAGGGAGCATAATCCTATGGAAAATCTAGGAGGACTCGTAAATTGTAGCTAAACTATAAAGGCAGGCAAGGTAGTATTTTACATAGACTGTAAGAACATTCTGCAGTGATGAGGCTTTCCCTATTCCCTATCTCCACAGCCTATCAAGATGTGCAGGGCAGAAAGAACAGTGCGCACACATACCACTGATGCATACATGCATCAGGTATGCATTAGCACCTTGAAAATGAAATGACTTTTGTAGATGAATAATGAACCCTTCTGTCAAAATTAAACTTTGAAATATGGATCCTACACTGTACCTGCAAGAAATGGGTATGAGCCACAAGGCATTCTCCAGCATAAAGCAAGGATTTGTGATGCAAACCTATTTGTATTCTTGCTGTTCTCATCTGCATATGCAAACACCCGGGGCATAATTCTGGCATCACTACTTCACTCAGAAACTGTGATTTTTCCAAAGGCACTCAATTTGCAAGTTGAATAAACAAGAGAGATAACAGAAGGGATATTGCAAGGATTATAATACTCTTGTTATCAACATGGCGCTGAAACTGAAGGACCACCTTTCCTTGCATGTTCCCATGCAGCAGCTTCAATCTTCCCAGCAGGCTTTGCTGGCTGCATCCTCTCTGTCTAGGGCATGCTCTGTAATAGCTGAGGCTTGGGCTTTTCGGTGGCTGCCTCATGCCTGTAGAACAACCTCCCAGGAGAGGTAAGGCAGGTTTCTGCCTTTCTAGCTCTCCAGTAAGGCTGTAAAACAGAATTATTCACCAGAGCTTCTAGTGGAGTCTGAGTCGAGGCCAAAGGAAGTATGTAAACAGGATGTTTGTAAAGCGGTGTTTTAAAATGTTGTTTTAATGTATTTTAACAATTGTTTTAATGTTTAACTAAATGGTTTTATATGGTGTTACTGTAGTTTATCTTACTGTTGCCTGCCCTGGGTCCTGAACAGAGATGGGCACGAACAGAAAAAAATCAAACATGATGTTCGTTGTTCATTGCCATCAACGAACATGGCCCTGTTCATGAACATGTTCGTGGTTGGCTGTTCGTGGGGGCCAGCAGGCTCTCCTCCAGCCATCATCCAAGTCAAGATCCCTACTGCACCACTCCCAGAAACCTGACCTGAGTAGGCACCAGGAAAGGTACCAATAATAAATAATAGCTTGGCCCCAGAGCCTAGCAGCAGTCCTGGAACTTGAAGGGGTAGATCCCTACCGCACCAGTCCTAGAAACCTTACCTGAGCAGGCAGCAGGAAAGGTACCAATAATAAATAATAGCTTGGCCCAGAGCCTAGCTGCAGCTCTGGAACTTGAAGGGGTAGATCCCTATCCCATCACACACAAAGAAAATTCAAGCTCCAATGCACTCTCTCTGTCAAAATGCCAACAGCAATGGTCTCTCCACTGTCTGCAAAGCGGAGAGACACTCCCCTGCTCTTTGCTCCCTTGTAACAAATTTGGAGCTCCACACTTGAAAGGAAGACCTGCCTATCAAGCTAAATTGGGCTTAGATTGGGGTTTCCAGGACAACAGCAGGAGTTCAGATAGAGTTCAGACAATCCCTGCCTAAGTTGCCAAGGGAATTGATTGCAGGTGCCAGACTGTCTGGCTTGATAAACAGCAACGAACAGCAACGAACAAGGCTTGCAACAATCACCTGTTCATTTAGAATGGGGCCTCATGAACAACTTGTTCGCGAACAGCAGATGGAGCTGTTCATGGCTTTTTTTTGTTAATATTGCTGTTTGTGCCCATCTCTAGTCCTGATTTGGTCTGGAGAAAGATGGATGCAGAAATGTTTCAGATAAAGAAAAAAAAAACCCATCTCTCTCTCTATATTCCTGGGAAGTTAAACAGAGTCTGTAGCATAACCACTTCCCCTAAATCGCCATCCTAATGATTTAATTTCAATAAGTAGTTCACTCTTTTGGTAGGCAAGTCAGCTTAAGAGCCTCCTGACATCAGGGTCTAAAAAGATTCCTGTGCATATCCTTCATTTTTGGTATAGCTAAAAATGTTGCTGGACCATGATATACAGAGAACTCAGGAGCAGATATAACTTCTACCCAAGATGTCTGTTGAGTACTTTCGGAAACAATGTCATGCAAATGCAGCTTTTGAATGGCAAACAAAGTACTGAAGAGAAACAAAGATTCAGTACTGGCAGAATACTACAGACATAATGGCTTTGCTTTGATATCAGTTGTCTTTTTATATCTGCATAAACTCTGTAAATGCTTGAAGGGAGATGGCTCAGTTACAGGAGAATTTTTTCAATCCCAATTAAATCAACTCATTAACTGATGACAGATGGCTTAGCACCTAATCCTAACTACAAGGATAATGTGAAGCCCAGTTACACTGCCTAAAAAACCTACAGAGGGAATGCTGTACATACTGTGAATCCAGGACTGCGCTGGGTTTTCCCAGGCCCTTCTCTGAACAATTAAAAGAATACTGCTCAGCAGCAGTATATTGTGGAATACCAGAAGCTGGGCCGATTCCAGACGGCCCTCCCCATCCCAAAACATTGCGCAAAACGTTGCACGACGTCGCGCAAAACTCGCGCGAGAAAACGCGAGATTTCGCGTTTTCCGCACGACGACGTGCGACGTTTCGGGATGGGGAGGGCCGTCTGGAATCGGCCCTGGTGGGAAAACAAGGACAGTCATTCACATGATGTTGCATTTGTTTGCTTCCTAAAGGCCTCTGGCTGGCAACTATTTGAAATAGATTGCTAGACTAGGTTAAATTGGGGTCTGATCCATTAAATTAATGCTTTTATAAATCTGTCAAGGCACACTCTCTTTCTCGTGGATTAAAGACAGTTCCTTACTGATAGGTGTCTCGTGCAAATATTTTTCAGCTCACATAAAGACATTTGTACTACAGCTTGGTGCTACCAGCAACTCCTTCTAAACCAACCATAGTCACAGTACTGTGCAACAAGCACAAGTGTGGACCAAGTAATGCCAGCACTTAACTCTAAGGTGGCACTGTACTCATTTGGGGAGTGTATCGTCTCATTTTCCCTGGAGGAAGGAATAATTGGTTGTTGTAAAGCAAAAACATTTGATTTTTAAAAAGTTTGGAAACTTTCTGATGTGGCAAGTTCGTGTGTGTGTGTGTGTTGTGCAATTTTCACATGGGGGCATTCTAGAATTTGACATACCCCATGTAAAAACTGGTATTCCATCATATCACCACCACCCCCATTTCTATGAAGTCTGAACCAAGACCAAACCACAGGTTGTGCTCAGTTGTCTGAATTGTTTCCCACTATTTTTTTTAAAGTAGTTGCATAAAACTGCAATTGGGATCACATTTGTGAAGGAGAGAGGAAACAGGGCTCCTATCTCATTCTCTGCCTGCCATTTTCTGCTTGGGCAGAAAAAATCTGGTCACTGTGGTGCATGCCCTGGTGACATCTAGATTAGGTTACTGCAAAGTGATCTACGTGGGTATGTCCTTGAGAAATATTTGGAAACTTCAATTGGAACAGAAAGCTGCAACCAGGGCGTTCACTGGTGTGTTCTACGGACCATATCACTCTATCCTTGGCCCATCTACACTGGTTTCCAGTTTGTTTCTGGGCACCATTCAAAATGCTGAGGTTGAGCTTTAAAGCCCTATATGGTTTAGAACCAACATACTTATTCCCTTACAAACATACTCAACCATTGCAGTCACCTTCAGAGGCTGTGCTTCAGATGCCCTTGCTTTCTGAGATGAAGCAGGTGGCAACCTGGGAGAGGGCCTTCTCTTCCAGAGAATTCTCTGGAATTCTCTACCCAGGAAGATTTGCCTGTCCTCCCTTCTTTTGTCATTTTCTGCCAGTGGGTGATGACTTTTTCGTTTCATTTGGCGTTCCCTCAGTGATCCCTTCCTCCTATCCAATGGTTTGTTTTAATTGTTGTTTTTATGTCTGTATGTTTTTAGTTCTGGTTTTAATGATGTGTAGTTTGTGGTGGTGGTGGTTGGATTTATTGGTTTTAAAATGTGATTTTATTGTGCATATTTTAATTTGTTAGTTGTCTTGGTGGCCCTTGTGAATGCAGAAATAGAAATAAATACAATATTTTTCTTTAAAAAAATATTATCACCTTCTCCAATCTGCTTTTCACCCTGCAGAAGAAAACATACAGGTATCAGCCTATTTTCCCTTGTGGAACAAAAAGCAGGTCAGAAGATTCTGATATGAAAACCATTTCACAGGAAAAGAAATGTGCCCCCTGTAACTTCTAACCCAGACATCAGCTTTCTGCATCTAGTTTGGATAAAATAAAAACCTGCAGGAAAACATAATGTAACTGAGCATCACATGGAGTTTGGCCCTCAATCAGTTACTGAAGCACTGAGATGCAGGCTGAAAGATGTTCCGATAGAAGAGGTTAGAGAAATATCATCATAACAAGAAGAATGCAAGTTCATTCTTGTTATTTACAAGTTTTATGAGGAATAAATCTAGAAGGAAATTGCACCCCTCTGAACAGAGTCCTGCATGTGGGGCACTATCAAAAAATCTATGTTGGAAAGAAAATCCAAGCAGCTACATGGGAAAGTCCTTGCTGATGGCACTTTATAATCTGTGTGAAGGCTAAAGCACACGAAAGCTTCTTTTGAGGTAATGCCATAGCACACTGCACTGTCTTTTTTTTAGTTGAAGTGATTTATTTACCATGCTTTTCTACATCCTTCAGGGGATCAACTCCAGGTGAGAGGATAAAAAACATTGGGGTTGCAGGTCCCGACTCCTCAAATGATGTTGCAAAATCCAGAGATCTTCCTACTACATATTTACTCCCCAGCTTCTCTTCTACAAAATCTCTGTTAGGAAAGATTGTTGAAGGCATTAATGTTCAGAAAAACAATCAGATCAACTCCAGGAAACGTATTTATAAAATCAGACAGTTCAGATAATTTCATTTAAATCAATCTAAAGTTCTTTATATTGACTGATGGTGAGTTATCTTAGACTAGAAGAGAGGAACTGGAGATCCTAAGGTCTGACTGATTTCTGAACCTGGAGACAAAGGAGATAAAGTCACATCTGTATCCACAGAACTTGCCCGAGGACCTCAACAGAGGATTAGGGTTGGAGACATTGGCATACCAACTCTCACTCTTTCAAGTAATCTTCCAGGAAAACATGTTTATGGCCATGGGAAGAAAGCGATCAAATATGTGGTGGTAGAATGGGCAATACCACTTCAGATTACAGGTAGGACATACCACTTTTGACTGTTTTACCCCTCGGAAAAATAGAAAGAAAGCCTCTGGTGGCTGCTGTGGTTTTCTATTTGCAGGGAGTTATTAATATAGTTATATTGACAAATGTAATCCTCCATTTGACTAAAGTGGTTCAGTCTGTTCTATCATTTCAGGATTTACCATCTATTTCTGCTGCTGCAAATGTAGGCCAAACCTCAGGCATCATCTGTGTGATTTATCCAGGTACTGGTCCCAGCCTCGAACACATGCTGGCTCTTTCTTGCAAACAGATGTATGCATGTACATGCAGGATGCACACGCATTCACTGTAATATGTGAGCAGGGTCACAATGGCAGCTGTTTCTACATGAGAGGTATATAATTCAGTCCTCCAAGCCCCTACTCAGTATTGCAATAATGCCCAATTTACTGATTTACTGAAAAATCTATATTTTAGACTAGAGTAAGGGTTGAATCTCCTGTGGATTTAATATTTATGGTTTTAACCAGAGCCTTAATACTACTAATGCACTAATATTGCTATCATTTACTAATACTACTGACCAAAATCATTCTTAAACATTAAATCTTTAGATTAATTGGGAATAAGAGAATCTTCACAAAAATAAAAGTATCAAGGAACACTAGACATTGTCGGAAAAATGTTTATGCTGCAATAAACAAGCTAGCACCTAAGATGCAATAATGCTGCTTAACTTTAGAGGGGTAAATTATAAAGTTTTGACGTGTTGGTCAGTAGCAGGAAAAAAACATCATGGAAGCAAATGCCCTTTAATATTTGTTCAGATATTGCTATCACAAAACCCACAACTGATCTCTTATAAATGCCTCCAAGGTTTTTTTAAAAAAAGCTTAAGAATTTTGATCAAGAGCTCTTTAAAGGTAAAATGTAGCTGATGCTTGATTTCCCCTATAAAACGTTTTTATGCCAAATCAATGAACTTTTTTTTTTAGATTTTCCCTACATTTCTATGATGCAAAACAACTCTCACTAGACCATGCCTGAGTAAAGCCATTTAGGGTGTCTACACAGATGGTGCATTGGGAGTCTCGGGCCGTTTCCACATGTCCTTAGAGGGACTGCCCACTCACTGAACGCTGGCAGCTTTTCCCCAGGAATCCAGACATCTTTGCTTGCAAAATGGTTGTGGGCCATTCAGCTTCCATTTTTTGGCACCTTTTCTGGGAACGCACTTTCCACGGTCACAAAAAAGGCACAGAAAAAACAGAAGCCAAACCACCCACAGACGTTTTGCAAACTGTGATGGAGCCAGCATTTTGTGAGTGGACCGTCAATTTAAGGGTGGGTGGAAATGGCTTAGGCTCCCAGTCAAAGTCGTTTGGGAAGGCAGCAATGATGGTCAATTTGTACCACACAGTCACAGATGCCTCTAAGTATTGGCATTTTCAATAATGTTATCGACATACACTTGTAGCCTAGAGGCTCTGTCCAAGCCTAGTAAAGCCTCTAGGTATCTGGACCTTCTGGAACCAAATGAAAGACTGCAGAGTCTTGGAGCCCCCCCCCCCCCCGCCCTAATTTGTGGTGGATTCAGACAAATTCACAATACATTGCTGGAATTTTGCCTTATAGAGAATTCATTACCAAAACTACATCTACCATCCCTTATGAAGGTATTTATTTTGCTACACATGCAAAGGCTGGAAAGCCAATATAAAATCTCCTCCACTCGAGACTTTCAGGAAAAGCTGGACAAACCATCCATAAAAGATGCTTTAAATATCAGATACTCTTTCTCGGGGTTGGATTAGAATGATCCAATGATTCCTAATGCTGTGATTGTATAATGCATGACTGCAGTTATTTTTCTGAAGGAATCATCTAGCTGTTAAAAGCCAAATTAGAACTTTCAGGCCCCAGGACATTATCAAATGTCAGCCACTAGACAACTAACAGGGCAATCCTGTGCAGAATTGCTCCAGTCTAAGCTCTTTGAAATCAATGGGTTTCGACAGGAGGAACTTTGTATAGAATTCTACTGTAAGATGATGAACAACAAACAAGTCCTGGTAGCGCAAAAGACCTTTTGCTTTCCTTGAAATACCAGTGCTATTCTTATAAGCTTGCCTGAAGTTTACATTTTCTCAGTCTGCTTCACTGGCAGTAAAACCCAAAGCAGAGTTACACCCTTCTAAGTCTACTGTAGCCACATCCTTAGAAGGACGTCACGTGACTGCTTAGAATTGTACTGTAAATAAATTATAATTACCTTAACAACCCTCGTCAGCTAAATATTATTTATTTTTTGCAAGAAGTGATGCTACAAGGCATTTAATATAGTGTTTGACAAATAACAGACAAACTATTAATTGAAATGCAGGATCTACTTTCTGCTAGAATGGTTTATTCTTAAAACTTTAGAGAGAGGGGGAGGTGACTTACACTAGGATGTACTAGAATATATAAGGATGCTACTGATGAAATCACCAACAGCTCTTTTTCTCCTTGGAGAAGAAGCCTATTTTTTCCTTTTTTTAGATATAGAGAGTTTTAAACAATAACTTCTAATGATAAGATATACAAGTCCCTTACAGAACAGCTAAAATGACTTTTTTGTAATGAGCAAGTAGAGACACGATAAGCAAGTAGACATAAAGGTAACAACCAAATTTTTTAAAAAATAATTTTCAGTGTGTGTATAAGCCACTTGGTCTGTCTGAAAGGGTTCTCAAAGGTGGCTTGTGTAAAATGCCCCACACAACATTTTAAAACTTTACAAAGTATGTATGATTTAAAACAACAGTCCAAATATCAACCCATAAACTACCATCTATGCAGTAGTTTAATGAAATAATTGATGAGGGTTCCACATCACAAAAGCTTAGGCCTTACTTACATGGCTTTTGATAGGTGGGAAGGCAGGCATTTTTTTTTTAGAGTTTGTGTTAAGGTACTAAGGAATCTCCAATAGATTTGAGGATTTTGCAGTCATCATGACCTATCCTCTTTTGGTTCCTGTATAAATTTGTTCCACTTCCCACTCTGCATACCTATCCTTTATGTAGTAGACAGATATGTTGCAAATGGAGCAGTGATGGTGGCAGAGCAGAAGAGCAGGCTTTCAGGTGGTACAAAGTTCTTTTTCAAAGAGAACAAGGCAAAGTTAATGCAGTCACTTTCACCTAATATTATCAGGATAGAACTGGTGAATGAAAACCTCCTGATGACAGCAAATCAGTTTTTTTTATTATGCCAAGCAATGAAAATGGCTAACACATATCTTTCCTTCAGCAAACTTTCTTTCCCTGAGTGTAGTTTCAACAACTGACAAAATGCATGCCAATCACAGAGTTATGATGAATAGCTATGGGTGATCTTTCCATTTGATGCAATTTATGGATGAGTCTGGCAGCACTTTAAAGTCCAACAAATGTATTGTGGCATAAGCTATTGTTTTGGCTGCACCAGATGAATATAGGTATCTCTTGGGGATGTATGGGTGGTTGATACCTGAAAGACAGGTAGAGATGTTATTTATGGTGGAGGAAGAGAGACAAAATGGAACACCATGAATGCATCATCAGCATCCTGTAAATAGCAATCAATGCTGAAAGTAGCTGAGGTTAAATGGACATCAGTGATCTAATCTATTCTGATTAAGTGGAGAGTCGGAGTGGGGATTGCATTGCAGAATTGCAAATGATTCATTCAAAGCCAACAATATGACTGTGTAAGAACAAGACATTTAAGCATTTGTTCAACTAGTTATTTTGTATTTCATGAATACAGGGTTGCCAGGTACCCTTATCAACTGGCAGGGGAAAGACTTACTGGCCTGTTTGTGTGCTTGTCAGCAACATAATGACATCACTTCTGAAAGTGACATCATCACATTGCCACCACAGCAGAACCACTCTGGTTTGGGGGCAAAGCCTCTATGGTTTCTTCCCCCAAAATCAAGGCTACAGCAGCAACAGATGACATCACTGCCTGGTTCACAAGAGGTGATGTCAGTTGACTGCCAGTGATGTCATTACATTGCCAGCAAGCAGGTGAACCTGCCAGTGAGTCCCTGTTTCCCCCTTTAATTTCCCCTTGCTGGCCAGGTGAGCAGTGGGCTGCGGGATTGCAAGCCTACTTGGACAAGCTGTCCAAAACTCTGGTTTTTTGCTCTACTGGACAAGGCACAGATAAGCCATCTTGTGAACAAAACTTACCGTACAGCATATGTCATGCGGTCAGGTCGTATGGCTCTCATCATACACAACTGTTGCAAAGCTGACTTATTCTTCCATTCCTGTGGAAACTTTTCCTTTTCGGGACATTCAGATTCCACATACTTCTTCCAACGTTTGGCAGAACCCTCAATGTCACGGTCCAAGTTGCGAAATTGTTCCATGGACGACAGAGCCTGGAAAAGAGAGTGGTCGTTATTCAAAGACCCATTTGTGCAACCTTGCATAAGGGCCCTAATTGCTGGAAAACTGGCTGATACAAGTCTGGAATGTCATGTTCAGCATCATATTTTAGTGCTTGATTTTTAAAAAGTGTTTATTTTATTAGTGGAATGGGAGTTATTTTAACCTGACCCTAAGATTTGCTACCTTCTTGCTCTGGCCCCCTACTACATCTCTTTATCACTTTTGTGTGTCTATGAACAATAATCCTCAGAAATATTAGATACCAGATTTTGAAACTTTATGACAGCTATTCAACACTGGACAATTTATCATCTTCAGATCTATTCAAGCATATACGCTTCTACTTCCCAGAGTGCTCTCAAAACAATTCAGTGGAAGTTATGAAATCTATAGTCTATCGTCAAAGTTTTCTAGAGTATCCTGGCTATGCTGAAGGAATAGATCCACTACTGCAGTGTTCTTCAGTATGGTGGTCAGGGGGCCCTCAGCTGGGTCATGAAGTCCCTTCAGCTGGGTACTGAACCCCTCTAGAGCCAGCCTTCTTTGCTACACTGTTTGTAGGTGTGCAGAACAGGAGTACCACACCTCCTGCCACTTTGCATAGATACACTGAGAGGAAGAGCAGGACAGTGAGACGAAGGTCACTTGGTGGAAAGGATTCCTCCACAATATTTATCATTGGCTTATTTGTCACTACAGCACACTTCCTGGTGCTCAACTTGTGTCTCCTGTCCCTGGCTCTCTTGGTTTGCTACTCAAGTTCCTGGCCTTGACACCAGTGAGATCACAACTCAGGCTGCTCCTCTTACTGCCATGTAACTAAGACTTCCTATCATATGCTCACAGCTTAATGGGTTCCATACTCATCTAGAAATGTATGGGTTCCATGTATAGCACGCAATCAAGACTGTATTAAAAGGAAGTAAATTTGGAATGGATACAGACAAAGGCTCGGATTTTTTTAAAAGTATGGAAGCAGGTAGTGACTAAGCAGTGACATGTTATATATTCAGATGATATAGAAAGCAGCTGATACAGAGATGAGCAGAAAGTAGAGCACAAAACAGAGGTGAACACAGTCAAGCAAATACAATGAAGTACCATGAAATATAATGAAAGTTCCATGAAATACATTGAAATACCATCTCACCCCTCTTCAAAAGAGAGAAACAGGCTTCTGACACAGGAATGGAGCATATTTATTTATTTGATTTCAAATTTCTATTCCACCCTCCCCGTGAGTGGGCTCAGGGCAGATAACAACATATTAAAATATAAAAATGCATCTACATTAAAACATTAAAACAACAGTGTATCAATACACATTTAAAACAGGATGGTGGACAGCCTTCACAGGGAGGTTTGAGATTTTATACACCCCCTTTTACAGGCCGGTGGAGGCCCAGCCTCAGCCATATGCCTGGCAGAACAACTCTGTCTTGCAGACCTGGCAAAAGGATAGTAGGTCCTGCCAGGCCCTGATTTCAGCAGACAGAGCGTTCCACCAGGTGGGAGCTAGGACCGAAAAGGCCCTGGCTCTAGTTGAGGCTAGGCAGCTTCCTTGGGGCCAGGGACCACCAACAGCTGTTTGTCCCCTGATCGGAGTATGTGGTAAATATAACCAGCCAAACAGTCTTATGTTCCTCTCTTGCCTTCTGTTACATACTCTTATTATGATTTCTAGTCTCAAATTGGGTTTTTCTATCATACCATACTCAGTCCTTACAGTGGTTGTTCAAGTGAGTCATCTGAATTTTAAATTTTCACATATTAACCCTTTTGACAATGTATGTCCTTCACAATGGCTAAAGGGAACAAGGTTATCAAGCCATCACGTATCATCTATGTTGTAGTCTGTAATTTGCAAGTTTCTTGGCCTCCAATGAGCAGCCCTCATCAGTCTGCAGAATACAGAGATGACCTGTGTCGTGGACATGATCACTCCAGAATGAACTCTACCCTCCTGCAGAACGCAAAATGTTTCTTGGTTTATGGAGGAACTTGGACTAATGAAGTGGTTAGGCTGACAGTTGCACAAGTGGAGGAGTGAGTGAGTGTATGTGAGAGCACATTATTGTGCCTACTCTGTGGTGGTGATAGTGGCAAAGGGAGCTCTCTTCATCACCACCACTGTATCTGTGCAGTGGAGCTTTTCTAGATTGTGAAGGGGTTCTTATTCCAGGTTCCTGAAAATATACGTCTGGAAAACATACATGCTCACTGTGGTGCTATGGATGACTTTCAGTTGGTGAAGCTTAATGAAATGAACAAGTCATTCAGAAATGTGTAGTCCATCACATCTAGACTTGATCGCCTCTCATGACTGTTGCTATTTTTCTGGGATAGGTTGGTCGAATGGGTCTAGGAAGAAATAAATGCCTCTCTGCACGAGGGTGTAGTTCAAATTGCCTTGAAAGACGATGCCCTCCTGAAGAAGGCATCCTTGGACCCCACTAAGCACAACTATTGCCCGGAAGCTAACATTCTACTTTGGGGCAAGATGCTTGAGTGAGTGGTAGCCACACAGCTTCAGGTGGTCTTGGAGAAGATGGATTATCTAGACCCATTTCAATGTGGATTCATACTTCGGTTTGGACCAGAAATGGTCTTGGTCACCCTGATAGATGAGCCTTGCTAGGAGAGGAGGAGTACATCCCTGTTGATTCTCCTGGACCTCTCTGTAGCATCCAATACGATCTACCATGGTATCCTGGAGAGGCTGGCTGAGTGGGAAGTACCATGCTTCGATGGTTCTGGTCTTGCTCAACTGGCCAATTCCAGAAGATGCTATGGGGTCCTACAAGGTCCCATCTTGTCCCCCATGCTGTTTAACAGCTACATGAAACCATTGATAGAGATCATCAAGGGATTTGGAGTAAGGTATCAGTAATATGCAGATGATACTCAGATCTACTTCTCCTTAACAGCTGAGTCTGGGTCTGTGAAAATCCTGAACAGGTTCTTGGAAACAGTGATGGCATACATGAGGGCCAAAAAAACTGAAGCTCAGTTCAGACAAGACTGAGGTACTGCTGATCAATGACAAAGCTTCTTAAGAACTTAGGATTCATCTTATTCTGAAGAGAACTGCACAACCCCTGACGGAACAGGTTTGAAGCTTGAGGGTACTGCTGGATCCTGACTTGCCATTGGAAGCCCATATCTCCTCTGTGACATGCAGTGCTTTTTACCCTCTTCGTCTGCTAAGCCAGCTACAGCCGTTCCTCAAAAAACATTATCTGGCCACAGTGATCCAACTGATTACATCCAGGTTAGATTATTGTAATGTACTCTACATGGGGCTGCCTTTGAGAACTGTCTGGTAACTTTGGTTCATCCAAAATGCAGCAGGCAGGATATTGTCTGTGGGAGATACAAGGATCGTATAATTCCAGTGCTGAAAGGTCTGCACTGGCTGACCATTTCTTTCCGCTAGGGTCGCCAGCCTCCAGGTGGGACCTGGAGATCTCCTGGTATTACAACTGATCTCCAGGTGGCAGATCAGTTCCCCTGGAGAAAATGGCTGGTTTGGAGGGTGGACTGCATGGCATTATGAACTGCTAAGGTCCCTCCCCTGGCTCCATCCCCCAAACCTGCAAGTATTTCCCAACCTGGGCTTGGCAACTTTACATATTGGGCACAATTTAAAGTGCTGGTCTTTACCTTTAAAGCCCCAATGGATTGAGGCAAGAGTACTTGAAGGACCACCTCCTTACATGTTGTCCAGTGTGCCTCACAAGCCCTGTTCTCTGTGCTCCTGCCTTCCGAGATGAGGCAGGCAGCCACCAGAGCCAAGGATTTTTCAGCAAGTGGCCCCTCTTCTGCAGAATGCCCTTGCGAGGCGCCTTTGTTGCTTTCTTTTGGTCACGACACCAAAATGTTTTTGTTGACCCACGTTTTTAATTAAGAGGTTCATTTTTGACACTATTTTAGCCAGGAAACTGTTATTTTAAGATGTCTGTGATTTGTTTTTATGCACTCTCTTTTCATGCTGGGTTGGGCCTTTTTTAATGCTGGATTTTAATTAGTATATTTTAATGTTTTGCTTTTATTATTTTTATTTTGTGAGCCACATTGGTCAGGATCCTGGAGAGGCAGCATAAAAATGTTCTAAATAAATAAAATAATGAATTTTAAATGTCTTATCCACATAATTCCTTTAGTCAACAGTGAATGTTCAGATCAACTATTCTGGCTTATTTATGCTAGCTTTAGATCAGTATATTCTGTACAAATGTGTCTGCAGAAATAACTGCTGATTAAAGGCTCATCAGATTAAATACCTGGTACTTCGTACCTAGGTGTTCATAAATTGCAATCAGCTAGGAAAAATATCCAGCATTTTTAAACGTTAAAAGTTGCAGTCTATCTCAGCATTCAAGTATTTTAAGGCTACAATGGAAGAAATTGGAGTAAAAAAACTACCTAATTTTCCCTCAGTGTTCCTGTGAAGTTTCCTTGCAATAGCTCAAGCAACCAATATCTAGAAATGCACAGGTACAAATGCGAGTATAGAATGCCAACAGAGCATGATACATATAATGGGTACAACCCAGTAAGCATCTATAGGTTCAAGAGAGTAAGCATTTCCATGTTTTTTTTAATTAAAACTACTAACAGAAAGGATCAGTATAGAAAATGAATTATTTGCCATATTCTTTCAGACTACATTTTGCTTTGTATCATTCATTTGCTAGAGGTGGCTTCTTGTTTGGCTTCATTAACTGAATTATTCAACTCATGAGCACAAGTCTAATGAAGGTAAAAATAAGCCATGATGGGTATGTAAAACTTCAATCAGTATGTCATGCAAGATCTACATTTTAATCACCCTTATTACTATTATAGAATTTGACAAGCTCACTGTTCCCCCCTCCCCACCAATCATTCCCTAGCTTATCCTCCAATGATGTTATTTTTTTATATTAAAAAGCTAGGCCACCTAGAGCATCATTAATTTATATGATGCTTTAAAGACATGGTCAGCCCCCCCCCCCATTCTAGATTACCAGAGCTGCCAGTTAGTCTGTAGGTGTCTTACTCTGCAAAGCTAATTCAAGAAAGCTCTTACTGAATTCTGGAAAGGTTCACAAGGGCTGCTCTCTCAAGGAGACCTGTCATCTCTACAGGCTTTCAATTGTCAGTGACTGATCCTCTTTACAGGGACAAAAGAGGTCTTTGGACAAATACCCATATTCTCTCTAGCTGTATCAGATTGCCCCACTAATACATAATCAATGGTTGATTGGTTGGTCAGTCAGTCATGGGCCTAATGAAAATAGCAATCTTTCCACTTACTATCATAATAAGCACCATTTAGAAGGATATTTAAGAAGAAATTCTATACTTAAGTAAAATATGGCCCCAATTCATCAACCTTTTTCTAGAGGAGCAGAAAAACTTCCTACCATTTTCAGTATAAGATGTTGGACAATGAAAGTAAAACCACTGTAATATACTGAAATACAAAGATTCTCAGGGAAAGTGACTCACACAGCTATGATGGCAGTAAAGCTTGCAACACTTGGCATTTAAATAATAAGAACAGTAGTTTGTGATTTTTATGATGTAATTGACAGTTCAGTTTATGCTACCCTTGAAGAACCAGGAGCTGAGAAGGCAGCTTCAAACTGAAAATCTGAGTGGGAAAAGGAAGGGTCCCTGACAGTCAGAAAGCTAAGGGGGAGGGGCAAAATTCATAGTGATTAGAGGATGGGGCAGAGTAGGCATCTGACTGAAAACATTAATTGCAGAGGAACAGCAAGGAGAGAAGACCGGTGTTTGAGGAATGGAAAGGTAAAAGAGAAAAGGAACTGAGGGGCTAACAAGAAAGGAAATTACGGGAAAACGTTATCGGGCCTAAGCACTTGTAATATGGTTGAAAAAAAGAGGAGTCGTGTGCAAACAAGAGTTCAGGGTAGATATTACAGTATTATGGATATGGGTTTTTAAAATCCAAGACTCAACTAATGTATACTCCTCCTGAGTCCTCTTGAACCATGTCTTATTATGGGGAAACCTGTCTTGACTATAGAGAAATTTTAAATTAGTCACACAGAAGAATCATAGGATCATAGGGCTGGAAGGGACCTCTAGGGCCATCTAGTCCAACCCCCTGTACAATGCAGGAAATTCACACCTCCCCCTCCCCCCCCACACACACACACACTCAGTGACCCTTGCTCTATGCCCAGAAGGTGGCAAAGCATCATCAGGATCCCTAGCTAAACTGGCCTGAGGGAAACTGCTACCTGACCCCAAGGTGGCTGTGCCTCTGGGCACAAACCCTTATTCCAAACAGATCAGAAATACAAGATACATTTAACTTTCAAAATGTTCTATATTCTTTTGTTTGATGGTTGTTGTGGGTTTTCCGGGCTGTATTGCCGTGGTCTTGGCATTGTAGTTCCTGACGTTTCGCCAGCAGCTGTGGCTGGCATCTTCAGAGGTGTAGCACCAAAAGACAGAGATCTCTCAGTGTCACAGTGTGGAAAAGATGTAGGTCATTTGTATCTACTCAGGAGGTAGATGAGATACAAATGACCTACATCTTTTCCACACTGTGACACTGAGAGATCTCTGTCTTTTGGTGCTACACCTCTGAAGATGCCAGCCACAGCTGCTGGCGAAACGTCAGGAACTACAATGCCAAGACCACAGCAATACAGCCCGGAAAACCCACAACAACCATCGTTCTCCGGCCGTGAAAGCCTTCGACAATACATTCTTTTGTTTCCTGATCCCCAACCACTCTCCTCACAAGTTCCAGTTTTTCTTTGCTGTAGTAATGAAGAGATTTCTATGAGAATGACTCCCAGACAACACTTTCAAAAATAAACTGTGGGCCTGTCCTATCAGCCCATCTTAATCAAAAAACTGTGACAGCATTCGCAAAATTCAATGTACCTTACATATCTACAATAGATTGTGTCAAAATCAGTCTTAATCAAGAATGAAAACTTTGTACTTTTATGGGGCTATAAAGTACACAGGAAGAAAGGAAAAAAGGATCTTCTGTTCCTTTGTCAAGGAAATACTAGTTTTTCCTCAATGTGAAATACATGAATTGCTTTATTCTTTAGCCACACGTACAATCATATCATCTGCATTCTGTAAAATTATAAATACAGCATTAATATGCAGCTTTGTCTCTACAGCCGTTCCGTCCCTTGAAAGCTGAATCTACTACTTAGAGCTCATTATACAACACCACATTTATTGAACAATACCTTTTCAGTTGCTTTTTCATAACTATATAATGAAAATTCTTCCTCTTCAGAAACAGAAGATGGAGAATGATTGGGATATTAGGGGAAGGTGGAGGGGAATAATCCAAAGTAGCCAACTCATAGTAAAGTTCCTGTCATCCTACATGAGGTATTTACATTCAGAAAAGAAAACATCACATGAAAAGTGAGAGTTAAAAGGAGCAGTCGGCATTTCAATAACAGGTAACAATGCTTTAACTCTTAGGCTTAGCGGCAGAGAATCTTCTCTGCATGCAGAAAGTCTCAGGTCCAGCATCTCCAGTTAAAAGGATCTGGTAGTAGGTGATGTGAAAGACCTCTCCCTGAGACCCTGGAAAGCCACTGCCAGTTAGAGGAGACAATGCTGGCCTTGATGGACCAATGGTCCGACTCAGTATAAGGCCACTTCAAGGGTTCACAGCTCTGACAACAACATACATGATGATCTGATTTATATAGTGCATTTCAACTGTACTAAATACTTTGCGCAAAGGTAGGCCAGTAGTTTTATCTCCATGGTTGTAGAAACACTGTTGTACTTTCATCTGATGATGTCATTGAGTCTAGTCTGGTGCAGCCCACCATTTCAGGCAAGGACCAATCTGGCCCATCTAACTATCTGAGTTGTGCGCTTCTGCCTTTCGTTGCCTGTCCTGCACTGAGCTATGCAATCAGGTGTGAGTTTTAAATGTATTTGCCTTATGCTGCAGGATAAATCGGGATGTGGAGGGTGAGTATTAGCAAGTATTCTCAGACGCACATCACTACACCTATTATTTATTCAGATAAGAATTGGTGACTGAAAGCTCCAGAGAGCTCTCAGTGATAAGGCTGATTTAGCTGTTTGCCCTTTAATTTCAACAACAACTAACAAACCTGCCCAGAGCACTACTTTTTTGTTTGTTTCTTTCATTAGTGGGTGAATTTATTGCTTAAGAGAGATTCTTACTAGGAGACTTATATTTAAAGCTCCTGGCCATACATTGCAAAAATGTGTGCGTGCATTTTAATAAAAACTAAATTAGAGAGTCCCTTCATGGTCCAGACTAGGAAAGGAACACGAATGCAAACAAGGGAGGGTGCTCAGGGGAGAGAGGCGGTTGCAGTTTTCAGATTTGCAAACGCTGAAATTTAAGCCAGAAGAGAAACCAAACATTTATTATGAATGCTACAGAAAGAGGGATAAGAAAGGAATGGCCTTAAACAAAGGAACACTACAGCCACACTTGATAAAATGCAACATGGTAACAAGGCCTCACAGAGTCTTGGAATCTTATCAGCTGAGCTGAATCTCTTCTTAGGACACTATGCCTAGAGCATTCTTTTAAAGTAAAATATGTTATGTGTGTTGCTTTATGTGCTCAAGCATGGAACTAATTTGTACTGCATAACTTACATTTTTAACCTGTCTCTGCAAGGGCTAAAAATAAAGGTGGGGCTGTCTAAATACCTAAAACAGTCTCTGCTGAACCTAAGATTAATGGACTAGGTTCTGTTTGCCCTTAAAGGCCTTTTTAAAGGAAGGATGAACAGAGCTATTTCAGTCTCAGAATTCTGACAACATTCTTCAAAACAGAAGAACCTTAAGCTTTCAGCAAGCTTGAATTCATCCAACCAGAATATCAGTGACAACTTGGCAGAAACTCAAGGTCCAAACACAATGCAGCACAATCCACTCATCCTCTTCTCCACATACCATTTCCTACCGTAATTCAAAATACTTTAATATATTACATATACATAAGAATGAGAATGACTTGTTTTATGTCGAGATGGTGGGGTAAACAGAGGGATTACAGGAAGATGTCCAAATGCTGCAGACAGGGCCTTCATTTGTATTATATTTTTTGTTCATAGCTGAGCCAGTGGTTGGAATTGACATACCATGATGTCAACTCTGCCTTCTCTTGCTCCTCTTCTAAGGTTCAACAGTTTCTCATTATCTCTTGTTTTAGAAATTAGGAACCATACAATTTCATGATGTAGCAGTAGTACATAGCAATGAAAAAGTGGTACTTCTAATTGGAGGGACAGTCAGGAATCAAAACACGTATCAAATTTTGTGAAGAATTGGGCTGATTCGTGTACCATGAAGACTCATTTCGTGGGTCCGCGTTTTTCACAAAGTCCACAACTTTTGGGGCTGATTCATTTGATTCATGAATGTTTCATGATGCCAGACAGACTGGTGCTGATCCATTGATTCCCTAGGCAACATAGGCCAAGAATGTCTGCAAACCTTTTGTTGCCGTGGAAACCCCAATCTTAGCCCACATAACCTTGATAGGCAGCTCTCCCTGTCAACTTGAGAGCTCCCATTCTGGTTTATGACAGCAATGAGCAGGAGGGGAAATGGGCCTTCTGTAGCCATGGGAACACCAATCTCATCCCTCCAAACCCTGTTAGGCAGGTCTGTCTGCCAACCAGAGAGCTCTTGTTCTGCTCTATGTGAGTGTTTCTTATAAAAGGCACAGCTCTGTGCCTTCTGCTTTCATTTCCAGTAGACAGAGGGAGAAGAAGGAGCTGTTGCAGGGATTTGGAGAGAGAGTGGATTTGGCAGCTTTGGGCTGGATTTGCTGCTGCTTCAAAAGAGACGTACTGCAATCTTCACCAAACTTGGAGGGTGGCTGGAGGACAGCCTGCTGAAGTCTCCCTGTGAGTTTGGCATCTCTGAGTATGAAGGGGGGCATTGTAGGGCCCTGGGATCTGACAAATCATGAACCTAATGAATCATTTCACAAAATGGGAGAATTTCATGAAAGTTCATGGTTCGTGGAACACAATGAACGACAAAACTCAGGGTTCGTTTTTTCCCCGTTTCGTGCCCATCTCTAGTCAAGAACAAACTGTCCCTCTGTCCCTATTCAGGCATCTCTCCACATCGAGGATTGTCTTTATGACAAGATTTGCATTTTCATGCTTCCTTCCCTGATACTTTGCCATTTTCCTCAGTGGAGGGTAAAGCAAACAACTGAACCAGGAGACCCAAATTATCTGAGATATTAACTCCCTTTCAAAAAGGAAAATTTATATCCATCACAGTTACCTCGTGCAGGCTGCACACTCTATCCCAGGGTTCCCCAGTGTGGTGCCCATGGGTGCCATGGAACCCACTGACACCTTTCCTGGCAACTGCCAAGTGGTTTTAGAAAGTGGGTATGGCCAGGTAGGGGTTTTGCCCAGCAGGGCTTCTAATTGGCCACTGGAGATATTATTGGCTATGCAGATTTTTGAAAAGTTGCTTCAGCAGCAGCTGCCACCAAAACACAAAGATATTCACTGCATGACTGGAAATAAGGTGTGTATGCAAGAAAATATTTTTAAACATTTTTATTTTAAAAGGCATCCTGTTAAACAGAGTTTCTGCCTGAAATGTTGAAGAATCACTATTAGAATTATGCATGACCCCGCTCTTTTGACATTTTGTGGCTAGCTCTGCCTCAGCTGTTTTGTAGTTGTGTCCACTACCCTGTGTCAGAATTCCAAAGGAGCCCAAAGGCTCAAATGTTTGGAGACAGCACAGACCTATGATGTACAGCACAGATCTAAATGGGCAAGTTCAGCCATATTTGTTGTAACAGAACCTTGCTTGACTTAGGTTTTCATGATTCTAATTTCAGACACGGTCCCGTACTTCAAAAGAGCTTCAAAATTTCCCATACATTAAAAGACAATTATGGTCGTTTGAAAGTTATTAATTAAGATAAGATATAATTTAAATCTTTACCAATAATATTAAAATGACAAGTAGGAGACAGAATTAGTGATAAGAAACGGGGGGTTGTAGTGTTGTTGGAAGTCAATAAAGAAAGAGGAAGGGGAGGGGGTGGGAAGCATATAGTAGGTATAAGGGAAATAAGTAAAATGTAGTAATATTATGTGTATGTTAACCATCCAATAAAAAATCTTTTAAACAAACAAAAAATTCCCATACATTCACTTATATGCACAACAGTAGAACCAGGTCATGTGTAAAGAATATACTCTCAACTTGAAAGTCATTTACACACTACCCTGGATTTAATGACTGTTCCAACAAGGTCAACTCAGAACATTACTGATGTATGGATTGAAGAGAGTCAGTCTGAGGGTGCTTCCCTATTTTACACCTCTTGTTTGATTGCCTTTGTTTCCAATTCATATCCTGCATTTGATGGATTGGAGCATCAATACGATGAGACCATTTTTTTCGCCGATTCCATTTTGTAACAATTTAAGGTTCAGCCCCAAGTTGTTAGAGCGAGTCAAATACTTTTCTGAAGCTGATGAAGCAGGAAAATATTTTTCTTCCTTTTTATTTTTTACATGTTGATGGGAATCTGTATTGTAAAGATGCAATCAGTGGCTCTTTTTCCAGGGAGGAAACTAATTTGGCCATCATGGATCGTTTTTGTGCTTTGTTAGGTTCTGTATTATTCTTTTGTGGTAGACACTACAAAAGTGTTTGCTCGTACTGTTATTAAAGTAGGTATTTCTGTAGAGCTTTGGGTGTCCAGTGTAAGTTTAATGTTATAACTAGAGATGGGCACGAACAGCAATACGAACCAAAAAAAGCCATGAACAGCCCACTCTGCTGTTCGAGAACAAGCTGTTTGTGAGGCCCCATTCTAAATGAACAGGTGGTCGTTGCAAGCCTCGTTCATTGCTGCTTGTCAAGCCAGACAGTCTGGCACCTGCAATCAATTCCCTTGGCAACCGGAGGCAGGGATTGTCTGAACTCTGTCTGAACTCCTGCTGTTGCCCTGGAAACCCCAATCTAAGCCCAAGTTAGCTTGATAGGCAGGTCTTCCTTTCAAGTGTGGAGCTCCAAATTTGTTACATATATATATGAGGCCATCTTCAATTGGCATACAAGTTACAGTGATGTCCAATAATAAATATAATAATATAATATAAATATAATAATAATATAAGCCATATCTACAGGGGAGACACACTAATGTTGTATTTAAGTAAATACTGTACTTCACACTTTACCTGTTTTGGAACACAATGAAAATTTCCCTAAAATATTTATAAGCACAGCATTATTTTGATGGGTCTCCAAGAGAACAACAAAAGAATATTTCAATGGACAGAGAAACCAAATTTGGTCTGAGGTTGAGAAATATCGGCATCTGAAGTCTAATAAGAGTGTAAATAATTGGAAATAGTCTTAAAACAAAGTAATATAATACATATGAGTTAAAATAGGTACCTTGATTCCACCCCATGACTGACTAGACAAAAACTCTACTGGACAGGTGACTCCTGGTTGGGCAGGATATCGTAGGAGGAAATCAAGTTCTGTGGTGTTGATTTCTTTATTCATCAGAAGTATCTGCAATGACAAATCCAGTTGATGCTGCAGGAGGCAGTGATAATTGGTACATTTCACACTCTGTTTTTAGAGCGTGTTTGTACCTGTTCCACATCCCATGTTTGCAAGGTTTTCACACTTAAAAGCAGTCATGGGATGCAGTCCCGCTTTTTGTCTGCTGTATCCCTGATTTTCCCCCCTGCGGACATACCCCGATGTTTTTTTTAAGTTCGCTGCCGACTGGCAGCTGGCCTGCATTTTGCTAATGTGAACACTTTTGCCCCCTTTTTGCTTCTCTCCCCCCCCCCTCTCCTTTTCCCTGGGAGCTGATTGGTTTGTGCAGAATTAACCACTCCCACCCTCCTCAGCTCTCTGAACTCCTTATCCACCATTTTTTTTAGCTGAGGGTCATAAGGCTGCTTCTTCGTTGGTTTCCTTCCTCCCGGTATGCATGCTCTTTTATTTTTTTTCAAAAGCCAGGAATGATTCCTAAGCTTGCTGCTAATTCCCTGCTAGCTTTAAAAGCAAGGAAAGTGTTAAATAGCTGCTTTCTCCTTCCTCCCTTAGGGTATGCACACACATTCTTTTTTTTTTAAAGACAATAATGGGTTGCAACGTTGTAATGTTCCTGCACTTTCTTTCTGGCTTTAAAAGCCAGGAAAGAATTAAATGGCCGCTTTTCCCTCCCTCCCAGGCATGTTTCAGACTTTGCCAAAGAGGGGGGGGGGGAAACCCAAGCATTTTGCACAGCCCTTTGGAAACAAGCCTCTGCTTCCTGGGAGGAGATGAATCGGCAGCATTTTAACCCTTTCCTGGCTTGATTTTAAAAAATGAGAGTGGTACATGTTTTCCCCCAGAACTCTGCCACCAATTGCCTCTCCAGTGGGCAGGGGACAGCCCAATCAGCAAAAAGGGGGGAAGGGTTCCAACATTGCAACGTTACTACGCATGCTCAATTTTTTTTAAAAAAGTGTGACGTGAATTGCAAGGCCCCAAAAGCCCAAAATTGCACCGAGGTTTTGAAATGAAGCACAGACACCAAATCGAAATTGCAGTGGACAGTGTGAAATGAACAGGTGCAATGCCGAAGCCACTGTGATCGGGGCGAATGCTCATAAATGGCGGTTTAAACCGTAAGTGCAAAAAGGGCCATTGTCTCAGGGTTGGAGAGCAGATGAAAGGTAACACTTGCATTTCAAGAACAACTGAGACCCTAGCTAGAATAAGTGGTGGGGGAACCATGCTATAATTACAAACACTGTGCACTATTTGCATTTAAATGCACAGGTAAAAATAATCCTGCATGCTTTTTGGAGTGGTCTGGCTGGTATGGTCCAGAGTATACCCTTTTGTCACTCTGTTCCACAGGGCATTTTTATGAATTACTGTTTCTATTGCCATTGTGGAGTTATGCTTTTGCTGAGTGGCTGGAAATTGATTTATGATTACGCATTTGTTTTATTATTTTTAATGCAGGCATTGTATTATCATTGATTAAAATGTGTAAAACGCTTTCAGAAACAAGATATGCTCTGATCACTTCTAAGAAAGATTATTGCAATGTACTATATGATTTGGAAACTTCAGTTGGTACAAAATGTGGCAGCCGGGCTACTATCAGGGGTTGGTTAAAGAGATCATATCACCCTTATGCATTAAGCACAATTTAAAATGTCCAAAATGCTAATTCTTACCTTTAAGGTCCTAAATAGCTAGGGGCCAGAGAACCTGAAAGACTGTCTCTTCTCATACTGTCCAGACCATCAGTTAAAATCTGCCTTCCATGTCCTGCTCTATGTGCTCCTGCCTTCAGAAGTCTGGAAGTGGTGACTAGAGACGGGGCATTTTCTGTGGTGGCACCTTGCCTTTAGAATAACTTCCCCCTTGAGGCTCACCTGCCACCTACTTTACTTTCTTTTAAGTTCCAGGACAGTTTTTTAATAGTCTGCTTCTGTCATATGACAGTTTTAATGCTGCTTATGCCTAGTGGGTGTTTTTTTTCCCTATTGTGATGTTTTAAATTGTAAGCTTCCTCAAGCAGGACTCTGAAGAGTCTTTATTTAGTAATATCCTAAATAAATGCATATATTCAAATAAGCAAAACAATAAACAAAAAGTTACAGAACAAAAGTTCTTAGTGATTGCATGTCAATCCTGCAATCTAGCAAGACAAACAACAACTACAATATGATCATAATATGTCCAAAGCGATAGGAAGCCAATAGTCCAGCTGTCACTAGAAAAGTGAGATGTTCCTTCTCTGTGAGTGATGCGTTTTCCTTACCAATGGAGGAAAGCTAGCAAGGATTCTGCTAGAAGGTCAGGTACTTTACCTGGAAAGTGACTTGTGCTGTGTAAGTCAGTTTGTCACATTCAAACAGCCCTCGGGTTGTATACTGAAACACTGAAAAGGTAATGCTGTCAATAAGGTTGGCTACTCGGTCTTTGAGGTTTTCATCCACAGCAGCTCTTTCAACAGCTTTCTGGAAGACAACACTGAATGCCTGGGAGACAGAGAGAAGGGAGAGAGGAATGATTTTGGAGACATTTCACTTGATCTCAGTTTGTTTCCTGGCTTTCCTGATTGGTGCTGATACCATTTTACTGTATGGAGAAAGCTTATGAACATAATAGCCACCAATGAAAAATTAAAAGTTCACATGTAGCATCTACAATATCCCTCTTCACGGTTCCTTGTTTTCTAAAGAAAAGGATTCATTTTTCTTCCCTTACAATAAATATTCACAGGAAATTAAGGGAGATTCGGTCTGCATGACTAATATGCAATCCCTGAGTCACTTCTGCATGGCTCGCTATGCCTTGCCAGAATTCCAAGGTTCTTTTAATTTTAAGACGTAGAATTTTAAGGCTGCCACTGCAGACCACCCTTGGGCTATGCAAGGAGAAAGGGAGGGAGGCACGTTGAAGCCAGTTCTGGGCCCAGGATACTATTACTTCTTGCTTTGCCTGCTATCCTCAGCAGTGGCAGTAGTCTTGCCTCTCAGAAAGCAAAGTCACCACCACCATGAAATCTTCTGTCTCTCTGGAAACCTGTCTGGAGCATCTCACAAAGGCAGATTTGGCTTATAAACCCAAACCACTTTTTGGAAACCAACTCCACTCCCAATTATTCTGGAGATTTGCTGCCCCTGACCTTTTTTTTTTTTTAGGTCCTGGCCTCTTTGCCAGAATTTCACCATATGGGTCTTCTTAGCATAGTGCTGCAGTGGCAAGAAAAACTATACCTGCTGAAATTTTCCCTTTGACGCAACTCTTAAAGCAACAGTAGTCCAAACAGAATATGCAGCCATAAATCTCTTTTACTCCCTGACCACAAGCCTAGAGGGTCCACAGCTCCCTTGTATGTCTACTTCACTCCCTCCCTGCCAACTGATTAGAGAGTCCCTACCGTCACTGTCTTTATATTCATTGCTGCTCTAGTTCTTCAGCCATACTTACTTATCCCCATACTTATGTCCCACCTTGGACCCCAACTTTTCAACTAACTGCCTATTCCATCTCCAATTGTTTAGCCTTCCCTGTTCCAAGAAACTGCTCTAGAGTACTCTCTTCCATTAGCTCCTCCTTTGTTAGCTCTAATTCCTCTACCCTTATATTCCTCATATTTCCTCTGTCTTACTTCACTACTTCCTGGGCCCTTTTTCTTCAACTTTTCCACGCTGCTTCTGAGCACGGTGCCTTGTTTCCTCTGCCCCAAACTTTTTCAGATGCCGAAACATCAACAGGCGGCTATTTTCGCACCGAAAAGGCGGGGCAAGCACATGCAAACACTCTAGATCAGGGCTCACAGAATTTTTTTAAAGGATGACAAATGCTTCTAAGTCAGCATCAGCAGCCACAGGCTGGACCCATGGCTACTGTCACTTGTCACTGTCTCTGCTTCCCTTTCTCTAGAGATTTTTTCTCAAATTTCTAGTTCCTGCCCACATCTCTAATGAGGGTCTACAGTTCCTGGCCTTACCTTTCATCCTCACAAAAGTTCAGGTAGATTAGGCCGAGAGACAGAAGAGCTGAATGTGGTTCATGGCTGCAGGGATTTGAACCCAGGCCTCACTAGCCCTGGTCTTGACATTGTAACCACTACTCTAAAATGATTTTGCAAATTATACTGGGTGTACAAATTGCATTAGTTATATATGCCTAAAACATACCTGTAATCTGTGCTTGTCTGAATTTCTAATATAGATCACAAAAAACATTGCCTAGTCTGACTAAAACTAACAAAATAAATTAAGATGTAATATCTAAAGCATGGCTTTCACTGATAAGGCAAGACACGCATTTTCCTTAAGCCTGAAGAACTGACTTCTCTGAAAATGATGATCTGAAGGACACCAGAATCCTTAGGGAAAATGTACCTCTCATTATATCCCCTCTAGAGGCATCTCAAAAGATTCACTCTAAAGAAAAGAAAAATATTTCTGTCTTTACTGCAACTGAACCAATGGCACATGCTATCCCAGGTGTAGAAATTAGATTTTTCATATAAGGTCCCCTTGAAGGCATTACTGCTACAGCAGGGATTATGAGAAAGAAAAAGTCAAATAGATTAAAAAGCATTCTCACAGAATGGGGAGGGGGGCCTTTAAAGTCTCTATAACTTGCATAGGAAAAGATTACAAAAGAGAAATCATTATGAGCAACTGGGGAGGGGGGGGAAACACACTAGAGTTTGATTTAGAAATGTAAAAAACAGACCTCAAGTTAAATAGCCTGCCAGTGCACACCGTTAGCCCTTGGTAAATTGTTGTGCTTAGGATTTAAGGAGTCTAAGCAAAGAATTAACTACTACTAATTTACAACAATATTTAGTATAGACATGCAATATAACTAAATTACTCAACACACAGGCTATATGTGGACTCCATTTGGTCTTTTGTTCAGGTTGCAGGGCCCCCAACATGTTGAGCAGAGTACAATTGAATCTTTCTGGTTGTGGGTTGCCCTGAGGGCGATAGGGGGTTGTTCATGACTTTGTAATCCTACCAAACTCACCACTTCCCTGAGCAGCTGACTTTCAAAATGAGGGCCCTGAAGCAAAAGGATGTGAGCCAGTAGCCCATATACAGCAAAGAATTTTTCCCAAAGTACCTTGGCCACAGTGCTAGCCCTTTGATCTCTGGTGGGATAGGCCTGGGCATAGCACGTAAAATGGTCTGTTTCCACCAATACATTCCCACAGTTTCTACTATCTGTTTCCACAAACAAAAAAATGATGCACACCAGCTCCACAGGCCCTAGTGTGGTAATATTCTCTAAGGCTACTTGAGCAGGCAGGGTCTTTCGCTGAATGCACCGGGCACAGGTTGCACATTTCCTGGCAACATCATTAGCCATCTGGGGCCAATAAAATAATCTTCTGAGAAAGTTCAGTGTTTTTCCAGCCCCCAGATGTCCTAAATCATCATGTAGAGCTCTCACAGCGGCCAGTCTACATCTTCGAGGTAGTACCAGCTGTTTACGCTGCCCGTTTGCTGGGTCTAATGTTATACGATACAACACCTCATCAGTTATCTTTAATTTGTCTCATTGCCGCAACAGAAGGCCTGCTTGTGAGGAGGGGAGTACTGTACAAGGCAGGTGCCTATTGTTCCTCCAAACAACTGTCTTTATTTCTGCATCTTTGTGTTAGGATTCTCTCCAGTCCTCTACATTAAAGTGTGACAGAGGTGTCTGCTGAAGGGAAATGAGGTTCACAGACATAGATGACATTGCCTCAGGGGAAAGGCCTAAATGCTCAGCAACACAACCTTCCATTGGTCTAGATTATTCTAGTTCACCCTTGCTAGACAGTGCTCGGACTCCTTCCTCAGGGACCACCATTCATCCATCCTTTTGAGACTGCCGAATTAGAGTATCTGCATCTACATTTACTCTTCTAGCCCGGTAGTGAAGACTGAAATTATAATCATAAAGTGCAGCCACCCATCTTTGGCCTGTAGCATCTAGCATTGCAGTAGTAAGTATGTAGGTATGAGGATTATTGTCCGTCCACACTTGGAACTTGACATCATACAGATAATCCCAGAACTTCTCAGTGACAGCCCACTTTAAGGCTAAAAACTAATTTGTGGATATGATACT
The DNA here is from genome assembly GCF_028583425.1 of Eublepharis macularius. NCBI lineage: Eukaryota > Metazoa > Chordata > Lepidosauria > Squamata > Eublepharidae > Eublepharis > Eublepharis macularius. The sequence goes on from NC_072793.1 coordinate 45,770,525, forward strand.
TGGCCTCACTGTCCATGAGGCCTTTACTCGCAAGAGTGATAGGGTTTTTTAAAATCAGTTTCTTGATACAGCACTGCTCCCAGTTCACTTATGCTCGCATCTGTGTGTAAAATGAAGGGCTTATTTGGGTCTGCAAAGGCCAACACTAGAGCTTAGGTCAGATGTCAGATAATTTCTTTAAAGGCCATCTCACAGTTCTTATCCGATCAATCACCAAATGGTTCTACAGGATTATAATACAAGATCCCTCCCAACATCCCTTTGGTTACCTGTATCTTTTGTTTCCTTCTAGGGCTCATTTTGCTGGATTGGTATCCTTTAGTTAAGTCATTCAGAGATTTCACAATTAAAAGCACAAACTGCCTATAATATCCAGTGGATCCAAGAAAAGTCTTTAAGTCTTTGTAATGGTGAGGCCTGGACCAATTAAGCAGGGCACTAATTTTGTCAGGCTCTGTGCTAATATCATCTTGGGAAACTATATGTCCTACATATTTGATAGAGGTCTGGCAGAACTGGCATTTGTCAAGAGACACTTTCAATCCATGAGCTTCCAGCCGGTCCAGCACCTTCAAGAGCCTCTCTTCATGCTCCTCCGGTGTTTTCCCAAATACTATAAGATCATCTAAACAGGCCAATACTTGGAAGAGATTCATGTCTCCTACTACCTTTTGCAAAGCCTTTGGAAAGTAGTGGGGGCTCCAAAAATACCTTGAGGCATCCTTTCAAACTGGTAAAATCCCAGTGGGCATATGAAAGCTATCTTCTCTTTATCTTCAGGAGCTAAAAGTATCTGGTAATCCCCCCTCAGAAGGTCCAAAATTGAAAACCACTGGCTCCCTACCAGACACCCAAGGTATGGTGTACTGATCTGGTTTAGTATGCCTGTTCAGTGTACGGTAATCCACACACTTTCCATTCTTCTTTCTCACTACCTCTACTGAGGAGGCATAGGGACTACATAATTCCGTGATGATATCATTGGCTTGTAATTCATGCAGGTGTTGCCTTACATCCTCTGTCTCAGAGAGTGCAATCCTCTATGAGTGCTCATGGAAATTAGAGGGATCTGTCAAATGGATATGATGTTCCTCACCCTTGGCCTCCAATATCCCACTCATGCAATGAAAATCCTTTGGGTATTTGGCATAGTTTCTCTCTTAGACAATCTTTCCAGGCTGCTGGTATTGGAGAATCTCCAAAACTGATTGAAGCTGGATCGAGCCCAGATTCTGCAGATACAGATCTATTTTGTCCCACAAGCTTAGCTTTAAACCTGATTTCACTACCAGGTTATATTTAGTCACATTAGTAATTCTCACAGTCACTCTAACATTCCTGCTTTGAGGCAGTTCAATGAGTCCAGCCGTTACTAACAACTCAGGAACAATCTTGGTTCTTGGGGCTGTTCTAGTAAGACAGTTCCTCTGACTGTCCCTGGGACTGAGGCAACCACCTGAATTTCCTGTTCCACACCTGCATGTATCACAACAGAATTCTTTCCCATAGGTTTCAAGGCGCCTATAGGCTGTTCACTTTCTGCCTTAATCTAAGTGAGTTGCCGATAGACTGCAGCACATAAAGAATGCACCTTCAACATGACCGGAAAGCTATCTCCAGCCTGCTGTTGATAATACTTAGCCACTACCCTGGAGAGGAGAGAAATAGTTCCAATCGCATCTGACGAAGAGAACTGTGGTTCTCAAAAGCTTATGCTACAGTAAAGTTGGTTAGTCTTAAAGGTGCTACTGGACTCTTTTCGATTTTGCTACTACAGACTAACACGGCTAACTCCTCTGGATCATTACTATTGGTGGCATTGCTAGCCCACTATCAGGACTGATTAATGCTATGGTAGACAACTCTTCCTTTGTTCCTACAACTCCTGGGAACTCCAGCTTAAGGACAACATAACCAAGATAGGGGTAACTTGAGTTGCTGAGCCCCCAGAGGTCTAAACCATCCAAGGACCAAATGGGTATGTGGTGTGCCACCTTGTCATAGAAAAATTTGAAAATAATGGTTGCCTGAGAGCCACTGTCTAGAACTGCCATACATTCATTGTTTTCAGTCTTAACTGGAACCTCTGTCCGGGGACCCACTAAGCCAATGGGGAAATTTTGACAGTTTGACTCAGATCCTGTGCCCATTTTGCCTTTAGTCTTTAGTCTTGGGGCCACAAAATTTCTCAGGCTTGGGTGGCCCCTTCATCAAGCCTTTCATTTCCCTGGTGGTCCCAGGCAGCATAGGTTTTCTGCAACACAAGGGAGGGGTTTTCAGGACCCCTGTAGGTAAGAGATATATGGCCATCTTGCCCACACTTGTAGCAGAAGATGAATTGTCTGGATCTTCTTTGCTGCACTATTGAGCTTGCAGTTGTTGGTCCCCTGGTAACTTGCTGCTGGTTGCTGTTTTGGAATATCCTCGGGTTCCTGAGGATGATCAGGCCTTGGAGCACTGTTACAGGTTTGCAGTTCAAAGGAGATGACTCACTCACACTATCTATAAGCGTCACAGCTGAGGCCTGTTTTGACTTGGCCCCTTGCAGGGGCTGTCTCCTGCAAGCTTCTTTAGTCACCTGTTTTTCTTCCTCTTCTCAGATCATTCTCATCAGTTGAGAAAAATTTGGTGGGCTTTTCTGTTGGTCTTGCAGATGGATATTCACTAGGAAAAAATCATCATAGAGAGTCCCCTTGAGGAGTTGAGCAATTCTATCATGATTCATTTGCTCGAGGGTCATACTGCCCTTTTGCACCACTTGCTGCAATATTTTCTCTAGCCATTGCAAATATGTAGATAGCTTCTCTCCCTCTCTTTGCATGGTGGTCTTAAATCTCCACAGTAAGCCCTCAGCACCCTCCACACTCCCAAAGGTCTGTTCCAAAGTGTCTAAGCATTCTTGTATATTGAGAACTGATTATTATTAGGCTGTGGATAATGGTCATGGCAGGGCCCCACAAGCTCTCAGAAAGTCATCTCCTCTTTTCAGCCTGTGGTACTGGCCAGTCTTGCATCTTCATCACTTGCATCATCACTGACTGGAGCTCCTGTTCAGGAGGTGGCTGACCAAGCTGGGAGGCCAGGCAATCCCATTCCTCACCAGGTGAGGTGAGGCTGAGCTTTCCTGTCTCTCACCAAGCAACACCAGGGGGGAACATGGCGGGCCCATCCCATCCCTTGCCGATCCCTTGCCACAGCAAAGTCAGGCCAAGTGAGGCTGAGCTGAGCAGGCACATTTCTTGCAGTGGTGTGCCCTCTTTCCTCTGGCTTGTACCCTCTCCTTGGGCTGGAGTGGCCTTGGAGGAGGGGATGGGCTCAGTGGCCATAATGGTCAATCCATCCCAGTGCAATACAGTGGACAGTATTCTACCATCCATGTGGACACAGAGTTTTCCCAAGTCCCCCTCCATTGTTGCAGCTACCTCTGACCCCATGAAATGACCACTCTTGGTGTCACAATACCCATGCAAAGGAACAGCTGTCACGATCTGTGGGCTGGAGTGGAGCCCACAGTGAGTGGAGTGGAGTGAAAAGGAACAAGGAGATTAAATCGATGACTCCCCCTTAGGGGAACTGTATGTGCAAAGCAGGAAGGAGGAGAAATTTCAGCCCCTTGCCCCTCCCTGCTCCAGCTCCCATCCTTACCACCTGTTCTTCAATGTGGGTCCCACAACTGCAGATATGATCTCTCCAGGTACAGAAATCCAGGAGAACTACACCTTCTGAACACCGAGCGGAAAGATACTGCCCAAGTCTCCTTATACTGGGTATCTGTCGCTAACAATCTTTCTGATTTTTTTGACATTTAAATTTCTTGGGGAAGAAACTGTGTCTTAATGGCTGCTTACAAAAGCTAACCTAGAGGCATAAAATATTGGTTCAACCTCTTTCTTTCCCCACTTTTAAAAAATGCTTGCAGGTGCTTCCACAAAGTGGCTCTAATTGCCTCAGAGGGTCTATGTAATTTGAGGCCATACTTCAGTGAAAAAGCTACTACTTAGAATAAGGAAAAAGTAGAGTGATTAGAGGAATCCATCACTGTAGTTGAAAAGGAAGGGGGCTCTACTACAACCGTGAGACCAACTGATATTTTTATTTAAGATTTAGCACAATTTAAAACAGCCTGTGGAATTCATGAGACAGCCCCTCTGCCCCCTCCACACACCCCCAAAAAACATGAATGCTATACCTTCAGGGAAAACTGGTACATGGGATGGATGGAATTGAGGTCATTCATGATGAAGTACAGCAGGGAAGCCCTGGCTGCTGCAGGACGGTAATGCTCTCTTGCCTCATTAATCTTTGTTTCTGTCACCTTGGACTCCTGGACCTGAAGAAAATAAAGGCAAAACCAACTATGACAATATGAGAGAGCTGGTTTTGTTTATGCAGATTTTCTGTGTTTGCTTGTGTATGGCACAACCTCAGCTGACTGATTTACTTTAGATAAACTCTGTGTAATGTGTCACGCATGACTCCTCCAAGCATTGCAGGGGCAGAGGGTAGATGTTCAAGAGTCATCTCACCTCCCACCTGGTCATCAAAAAAACGTCTTCTGCAAAACTCCCCTTATGCTGGGACTAAAGTACATGTAATAGCAGCAAGTGGCATGTTTCTTTCCACGCCTCTTCCCCCTTTACAGATAAAATAGGGTGGACAGCCAGAGAAGCACACAGGAAAGGGGAGTTAATCCTTCCCCTTTCTGTCTCTTGTACCCTTTCAAGTCTGCTGTTCCAGGCACTTTTCTTCAAGCTGGAAACTGAGATGTATGTCTGGGCCAAACAACTTTGGGAAAATGAGACACTTGAGGCAAGGAAAAGTTCCTGGCCCCAGCTTAGGGCTACCTCCAGGTGTGCCCTGGAGCTACTAATGATCTCACAACTATGGAGATCTGTCCTCCTGGAGGAAATGGTAGTTTTGGAGGGTGGACTCTATGGAATTACACCTTGGCTGCCACTCTCCAAAAGCTGCCTTCCCCTAGCACTGCCTTGAAATCTCCAAGAATTTCCAAAGCTGGAGTTGGTAACCCTCCCCCAGCCCCTGCTTCACATGTGAATGGGGAAGACACAAGATTAGCAGCAATATCTTGTCTTGTTTTTCTCTCAGAAATAAACACCTGTATTATACTTTTTATTTATAAATTTATTTATTTATTTATTTATATAGTCCTCCTGTTTCACAGAGACTCAAGGAGGATTACACCAATACAATCAATAGGATAAGGAGATATCTAATAAATAGTGTAATAGGAGTAGGACTGCAGAAATGTGAAACAAGGCATAAGCATTAAAGATGTCATGCTAAATAAACAGTGCAAGAAATGGCATTCCATAAGCAGAAATATAAGGCAGTGAAAGTAAGGCAAAAACACACAGCAACAGATAACATAGATTAGTAGCATAGTTCACAGTCCTGTTCCCTCTACTGAAATGTCTCCCTTAATCATTCTGCTATAAAACAGTCCTATTTCATTTATAAAAATGCCCTCTTGAACAGTTGTGCTTTAACAGAGTTTGCAGAAAGCAAACATGTGGGAACCTTCCCAACCTTCTGAGGTGGGCAATTCCACAGGGTGGGAACTGCTACAGAGAATGCACACCTACAGGCAGTTGTTGATCTTGCCCATCTGCAGGGTGGCATCTGTAGAAAGTCCTGCTCGGATGAGCAAAGTTGTTGTGGTGGTGCATAGAAGGTGAGGCAGTTCTGCAGATATGAGAGTTCAAGGCTGCATGTAATGGCCAGTATCTTGAACTGAACCTGGTAATTAATGGCGTGAATGCAGAATGGGTGTAATATGCACCACCTAGTTACCGATAACCAAGCCGTAGCATTCTGCACTTACTGAAGTTTCTGAGTTGATTTTGACATTTGAAGGCACAGATATATGCTGGGCTATCTTGCAAAGTTATGTGACAAACAGTCCCCGGACAAGTACTATAAGAACCTGTGCATCATCCCTTACAGCCAACATGGCTGACAGCTCTCAAGGGAAAAGCAGCTTGGCAAACCATAGTAGCGTATAAAGATACACAGCTTGGCAGTGCATACAACATTGCCATACAACATTTCTTGCATACAAAAAATGCAGCCAATATTTGCAAGGGAAATTATATATGTCAGAAGATTTTCAAGGCGGATGGTTTTAAAAGCCAATTTTTACCCAAAGGAGCAGCATTAGTACCAAACTGTTGAATTCCTGCCAATTTAATTTGTCCCACATAAATTTCAGCATATCCTGTCATGCAGCCTCTGTTAAAATTCTAGTTTAATTTAGTAAATGTAATGCATGCTGAATTAACTGAAGTTAAATATAAAAAAGCCTGAGTTTTAAACTGGAACAGTTTAAAGCATCTTGTTATAGTGCTGAAGCTTTATGATCTTTACATCCAGAACTGCTATTTGTACTTTGCCTTAAATTGCCCATTTAATACACACAGTGAAAAAGGCTGTTCAGAGCTGGCTGAAATAAAAGAAGATGTGGCTCTCCAGCAATTTATAATGTCCAAACTTCAGAAAAAGGATACATTTTCAAAACCAAATCCACTCAATATGTACTTCCCCATCACCACCACCAGTCCCTCCATCAGTCCCACTACCAGTCCCACCTTTTCTTCAATTTCTGCAGCTGTCTGCTTGGTGACTTCCAGATTCTCTACTAAGGCTGTGTCTCCCAGGAAGTTCCCCGAGGCAGAGGAGAGGCGGGACAGCAAGTTGTCCTCTAAAGTTTTCAAAGTTATTTTGAATCCATTCTGCTGCTTTGTGAGATCAGACTGCAAAGAGTTGAAGTACAGAATACCAATAAATACATACATACATACATACATAGCCTCCATCTTCTTTCTCTTAAATACTCACCTGCTAGATATTCTTTCCTTTGTACTGAGAAAAGGAACAGCAAACTGCAGCCTACTGAGGCACACACAAACATATATAATGGATATAACTTGTAATATTTGTGTGTGTGTGTGTGTGTGTGTGTCGGTATTTAAAACTCAGTCAGTGCTTTGGTGCTGGTACTTATGATGATCTCCCTTCTCAGCCCAAGTCCTGAATGCCCAAGAAGTGCCATTACTCCACACAGAGTAATGCCTACCAGTGCATACCCCATGAAAAAACCCTGACCCCAGTAAACTTTACAGTAACTCTGCATATAGGTCAATATTTTCTTTGTGGTTGAGAGACGCTGACTTGCCTAAGGCCACCTAGTGAGCTCATGGCTGAGGCAAGGTTTGAACCAGGTCAAGGTTTGAACCAGAAGTGCTGTCTCGCTTCTGAAGCTGCAAAAGACAAATGAATCAGAGTTCAGGACTCCAGGCAGCAGAGAGTACAGCTGCCACTTCAAGTGCAACCCAGGCACAGGTCAAAATCACATATGCATTACAAAGCAGAGTAAGCTTAAAAAGCAATTGTGAATCAAGCTGCTCACCTAGCTATCAAGCAATTCAGAAACTTGTGCCTAATGACTGTTCTTTCAGCTTGTTCAACTTGTTTCTTTTGCCCAGCAAAGACATGCACTTAACATACCATCTTTGGAAGTTGCTTTTTGTAGTGTTAACCATATAAAAGGATACGTGAAGAACTCAATTTTTTCAATCTCTCTCTGAGGTTATGGTAATTTTCTAAATAGGGGGGCGGGAACCTCCTTTGAGTCTTGTAGTCTGCATCCCTAGTTTATTGGATTTCAGAGTTCCCAGAATGGAGTATTGAAATGGAAAAGGTATCCTATTTAATTAAGAAATGTTATGCTACCACCCTAGAGTGCTGTTTGAAGCAACTTACTGGTAAAAACACCATAAAATCATCATAAAGAATATTTAAAAAACAAAACAAGTAGGTTTGCCAACCTCCTGCCCGAAGATCTTGCAGAATTAAAACTGCTGTACTAACTACAGAGATCAGTTCCCCTGGAGAAAATTGCTGCTTTGGAAGGTAGACTGTATGGCATTATACTCCACTGAGGTCCCTCCCCTCTCTCCTCAGTCTCCACCCCGAAATCTCCAGGAATTTCCCATCCTGGAGTTTGGCAACCCTAAAACTAAGTCATTAAAACAAGCAAGTAATATAAAACAATATAAAACAGTATAGCATAAAACAGCATAAAACAGCATAAAACAAATAGCATAAAACAGACCTCAGATCAGAAGTAGTCCATAAAATAAGTTCCTTAAAAAACCTTGGATTAAAAACCCGAGTAACAAGAAAAATTTTGGCCTGGTGCCTAAAAGATATTACAGTAGGTGCCAGGTAGGGCAACAGGGTTGGGTGTGGGAAGATGGGCGGGGGGCGGGGTACAACATCACTGTCACTGGAAGTGATGTAGTTGGGCTCTAGGAATTGCTTTTCCTGGTAATTCCTAGAGCTACTCTACATCACTTCTGGGTTTTCCCCAGAAATGTCATAGCACTTTTTAAAAATTATTTTTCTCCTACTGCTGCAGCAAGAGATGGCAGAAAGAGAAGGCTGCCAGCAGGAGACCTCCCACCATAGAGGGAGGCCAAGAAGATCTAGTGCCAGGTGAGTGTGATGGTTAGTGCCTGGTTGTCACCACTTTTGTTGCATGTTGTGACTGCTCAGCTTGAGTTGCCACTCATTTTATTTGGGGCATAGCCCTGATGTGATAGAGTAAGGAGAAGGAGGGAGGGCTGAGGGAAGATCTCTGGACTGAATGCTGTCCTATTACCCCCCACACTCTGGCCTCTCCTGTCCTGCTGTAGCACAGTAGCTAAGGGGTTGAGCTGCAAATTAGGACTCTGCAGGATCAAATCTGCCATGAGCTCAGTAGGTGGCCTTGAGAAAGCCACTCCCTCAGCCCCAGCTCCCTAGCTGCATTGTGGGGATAATAATAACACTGACTTGTTCACTGGTCTGAGTGGGGCACTAATCTGTCTAGAAAAGCAGTATATGAGCACAGTTATGGCATTTACTTTTGATCCTTATGATGATGTGGTACTTCATACTGAGGTGATTCGAAATCCTCTTTTCCCACAGCTATGTTAACTTGACAGACAACACAGAGATGGAACAGAATAGCCAAATATTTATTTACAAAAATTAAGTTGTAGAAATAGTTAAACATTTAATGTGGAAAGAATGGTAAGGACAAATGTACAACTGGCTCACATTCTACTTCCCAGAGGTTATGCTTTTCTCCCACGAAAAGCTAACAGGTTAAACCTGAGCCTCCTGTCCTGTTACTAAGTGTTCAATAATTCTGAGTATTTTGTTTATTAGAATTAACCCAGACTTTAGAGACATTGACCACTCTACTTTCTCTTGAATTCTCCAAGTGCACTGTTCTTCCATCCCCATGATTACACCTCAACAGAAGGTTTGCAAATTAATTATGCTTTCTTACACCTGATAAAAGCACACATATGAAACCACATACATTTATATAAATACCAGTTGCAGATTACAGTTTGTCCCAGGATTATAGATAACTTGCAAAATTAAAAAAAACTTTTAAAATGATACACATTTTTTATAATGTTGGCAGATTTTCAGTTAACAGATACATATGTAGTTAGAGCCAACAACAATGGAGGTCCATCAAGTTTTTTCCACCCTAGATTTTCTGTTCAAAGAGGTGTTTCATTCACAGACTATATGTGAAATTTGGGGAGGGGGTGATAATTTATCCATTATTTTAGCCATTATGCAGAGAATATGAAAGGGTTAAAGCTGATGCTTTTGTAGCACAACATTTTATTCCAAGAAACCTGATAACTAATCCTTTCATTACCTTCTACTATTACATGTATTCAGCAGTGAATTAAGCCTGTGATCCATGACTATTTGAGCATATGATTCACAACAATTAAAGCCAATTTGAATTGTGGATTGCACCCTTGAGGCTGGTCAATATGTTATGGCTACCAGGAGGAGGCTGCCTGAAACAGCTGCTCCTCTCAGCAGCCATACATATACACGGTTTGCCATCTCTGTGTGAAGAATCTTCATGCCCTCTCCATACATCTACGTTCATAGCTGAACGCAGGGAAATTCTTCAAGCAAAGGATGTAGTTAATGTGGTTAAGTTGCTCTATATATTAAAAGCCATGGAGTGAAGCACGTGCCATAGGGAAGTCTACAGAAAGTGACTTCTAGGAGCCAACAGTAACACATTAACTAGCTCGAAGAACAGGGTCGCAGAGGCAGGCAATGGTAGTCTCTTGCCATGAAAACCCAACCAGGGGTCACTGTAAGTCAACTAAGACTTGAGGGCAGGATTTCATTTTCATGCCATAATAGACCTTGTCTGGGGACCTTGTCCCCATTAATATCACCTGGTTCTGCTATGTAACATCATCTGGCTAGCTCCATTCTGTCCCATGACCATGTAGGGAGTAAGAACACTGCCTGTCAGCTATTCTCTGGGCAGAGAGCATGTCTAGTTCTGACTCCACCATGGGGAATTTCTCCATTGCATCCCAGGGAATTCCAACTGAAATTGGGAGTGGGGGGGGAAGAATACAGCCTCTCAGCTAAAAGAACTGAGAGGCACCATTCTGAGTCCTTTCCTCCCAAGGAGAGGAAAGTTCTTAATATATCCTAGAGCCAAAGATACAGTGAGATATTTCCATGGGGCAGAATGCCACCATGCTGTTGCATCCTTCCCCCAGCCACACAGGAAGAGGGTGTAGGCCACACAAGCATGGCTCTGCTGGGTCACATGCTGAGCATCCATGCCTTAAACAGATAGGAAAGGCTGCTTCCACTTAAATCGAACTGTAAACATAACTCAGGCTGATTCCGCACACGTTGGATAATGCACTTTCAATGCACTTTATCAATCGTTTGAGGTGGATTTTTTGTTCTGCACACAACAAAATCCGTTCCAAATGATCTATAAAGAGGATTGGAAGTGCATTATCCAACATGTGCGGAATCACTCTCAGTCGGCCAAGATAAAAAGTGTCCTGAAATGGGTTCCAGGCAGCCTCAACTTTTCCTACCAATAACAAGAGCAGAAATAAAATGCACCAAAGATTTCTTTCAGTGAACCTTGATAATTCGTTCTGTTACTAATGAGATGGGTTGAGCTTGAAGATGCGGATTTTCTTTAGCCATTCCAGAAATTCCTAATCTTGGGACTGAGCATTCAGATGAAATATAGGAAGGTCCAATCAGAAGGTTCAACCATTTGGCCCTGAATCTTACCTTTAGCTCTTCTAGGTCAGGCCTTTCCATACTGACAACTGCTGCTAGTAGTTGGTCTTCCAGGCCATCCTGAGTCACGGTAAAGTTGATAAGGGTACACTGTGCCTGCATTTCTGGTTGGTAATGGGGGTTTGCTAGCTTTGTATGAAGTATTAGGCGGAAGCTGGGGTTGTATTCACATTCTTTATCTCCAATTTTAATGTACCTGAATGAAACATGCGAGACCAATAGATAATATTGCACTACTCACACATGTCAACATAAAATAATTAATTAAATTTCCAAACATTGTGTCTATATATACATGAGCTTGAGGGAGAATATCATTCTCGACCGTTGTTACAATAGCCTTCTTGACATCTAAAATGTTAAATTGCTTTGAAGCTACACCAGTAAAGGATTGTGACACCACTATGAAATGAAATGAATAGCATTCAATAGCATGAAGTAAGGCACACTCTGTACATCTTAGAATTAACACTTCAAGTACACAAAGTTCTATTTTATTTGAGAAAACACCTCAGTGTCTCCTGTCATGGGCCACTTTACATGTAGACACACCATATTTGTCATCAACAATGACTTCTACCTGGACAGGCATCTGAAAGGCTACCATCATCACACATATTAATGGGTAGGTGTTACCATTTGTCTCCAAGCCAGCAACAGTGTCCCCAGAAAAGGACAAATAGAAAGTAGAAAGCTCAGCATATGTATGGCTGCTAAAAGTTGCTGCCTCTTACACTGATTTTTATGGTTAATGTAATAAATATATTACATTAATGTAATTAATATATTTTAAATGGATTTTAATGTGTTTTTTATTGTTGTTACCTGTTCTGAGCCAGTTTGTGAGGAGAGTGGATTATAAATTTAATTAATTGATTATAAATTTAATTAATTAATTAATTAATTAATTAATTAATTAAGAAGGGTTGCCAGGTTCCTGCTGCCACTGGGAGACCTTCCATCCCCTAATAGTCCTTGCTGCCATTGCTCAGTTGGCAAGAGAAAAATGAGGGGGGGGAGCAGATGAGCATCATCAAAGATGCTCTAGCATTCAGACAGAACTCTTAAGGTTAAACCATAGAGTTCAGGGCCAAATGCTAGACAGTCGTCAGTGACACAATGATGTCACTAACAGTGGTGTCATTGCAATGCGGGTGATATGACTAAGTCACTGGTGAGTCCCCTGCCCCCTGACAGTGACTCTTCCACCAGTTACCAGCCTCATGGTGGCAACCCTAACTGGAAGTGGCAGGAAGGAATCTGAGGAAGGAAAGTTGAAATGTGTAGAGGTGAAAGGATCTGGATAACAGAATGTCTCATGTATAATTATTTCTGAGGAAGTTTAGTAAATGGGTGCGTTTTCATTACTTTCATAAGATACTGTAAATTTGTTCCTTCTATAAAGTGGTTTTCCCTGTACTTCAAATGCCATTCATTATCAATTAGGACTAAAACAAAATACATCAGGATCCTGATGTATTTTTTGTTTTTAAAACAACAGTTATTAAATTGCCTTTACTAATAAGCACGGCACATAGCTTTAAATTAGTAAACATTAAAATCAATATATCTAATTCTCAAGTGGCCCCATCTAGGGATACTCAAATGCAGAAATTTGAGCCAAGATCAGACAAGCCAGATCTTTCTACAAACCTGAGAAAAGCTCTAGGTTTGAAGAAAAATCTGAAAGGGGGGGGATACATTGAGGGTTAAAACCCTCCAAAATAATAGAAATAACAGAAGCAGCACCCGTACATTTAATAAAGGAATGTCTGCTATAATGGCCCTCAAGTCTTGATTTCTGTCAGTAAAAGGCAGGCCCATTTTGGTTTTTAAGAGGGTACTAATTTGGGACAGGCCCAGTAGCAACCACTGGCAGGCCCAGCTGCTCACTTCTAACAGCAACCACTGCATCAAAGTAGGTTTGCCAGCCTCCAGATGGGAGCTGGAGATCTCCTGGAATTGCAACTGATCTCCAGCCAACAGAGATCAGCTCCCCTGGAGAAAATGGCTGCTTTGGAGGGTGGACTCCATGGCAATATACCCTCACGGAGGTCTCTCCCCAAACCCCACCCGTTCCAGGCCCCAACCTAGGGTTCCAAGGTCCTTATAGACTCCCAGCAAGGGGTAAGGGGATCCGGTACTTACCAGGACTCTTCTAGTTGCTTCCGCAAAGTGTGCTTGTGCTCCCAGCACTGATATGATGATGTCACTTTCAGAGGTGACACGGTCACGCTGGCTACAGGAGTGCTCCTGCACTCTGCACAAGGCTGATTCTTTGAGAATCAGCCCCTTTGAGGCCAAAGTCAACCTCAAACAAAGCTCAGGAGCACTCCAGAGGCTGGTGCAATGACGTTACTTCCGTCGCATCTGCTAGAAGCGCACATGCTGTATGTGTTCCTGGGATGCCTGCCGGTGGTGGGCGATCTCTGGGTGGCAACAAGATAAACTGGCAGATACCTGAGATCTCTACTCCACCCTCAAATCTCCAGGTATTTCCCATGTGCAAGTTGGGAACGCTACATCAAAGCCACTATGGTGCAGTGGGAGACCCAGGTTCAAATTCCCGCTCTGCAGTGGAAGCCTCTTGGGGTTAACTGGGCTTCTCCACACCTAACCTACCTACCCAGGCTGTTGTTAGGATAAAATGAAGGACAGGAGAATGACGAGAGCAGCTTTGGGTCCCCATTCTGGAGAAAGGCAGGCTTTAAATGACATAAATAAATATAGTTGAAGATGGAAAGTAGATAAAAGGTAGATTGGCTGGTGAGTAGGAAGGAAGGAAGCAGGGAAAGGGGAAAGGATATGGGTGGCTGCCAGGAGACAGGAAAGAGAAAATAGTGGGAGAGAAGATACAGGAGAAAATTATACACCCCCTGCCAGGGCTACCAGTTTCCCACCAGAGCAGAGGATCTCCCACCCCAATTCCCGTTTCTTGCCAATGCTCCTGCAGCTGGTAGGAGAAAAATAATGGACAAAAAACACTGTTGATGACAGCATGACATCACTTCCATGGAAACTAGGCAGTTATGTCAGTTCGCTCTACTCCTAGACATGTGACATCACTTCCAGGTTCCCCCAAGAACTGATGTCATGCCACTGCTGATAGCAACCCCCATGTCCCCCACCCACCCCAGATTCCCACTGGCTGCTAGCAACCCTACTCCTGGCAAGTCCTTGCAGTTCCCCCACTTGTAGTATTCTAATGCTTTATCATATATTACAAAAACAACAGCATATGTATCTAGAATGCACTCATGACAACAACATAAAAAGCTTGCTTACATAAAAGAAATATTAACAAATTACTCAAAACTAAACAAGATATCCTGCTAGATCTTCTTAGCTGTTCAACCGCCGTTACTGAGGAACGCTACGAGGCTTCATTTTCCCAAGGTAAAACTTGAAGCAAAGCCTCCCCTGCGGTCCTTAAGATCTTAGGAAGTTCACACGCAAGTGGACACACACAGATAAAGGGAAGGTTAGCAGGATGCTACCATACATTGAATCATCATCCAGAGGTTGGTAGCCTTAGAAGAGAAGCCACCACCAGCTTACCTTCCTTTTTTGATGGTCTCTCGACCAAGCAATGGACCTAGGACTGGGTCAACAGATTCTTCCAAGTTTTCAATGAGAACAACTTCACCAGCAGCGAGAGCCTGTTCTATGGTGTCCAGATATCTAGGGAAAGTAGCAATTAAGGTGACAGATGCAAACAGAATCAGCAATGCCTGCTACAGAACTGGACAGAACAAGACTCAGTGTGGTGCCATTGTTAAAGTGTCATTCTGCACAACCCAGGTTCAAATCCCCACTCTGCTACGGAACCTTGCTGGGTGACCTTGAGCCAGTCACATGCTCTCTGCCTAACCCAATCTCACAGAATTGTTGTGAGGATAAAATGGAGGGAAGGAGAACAATGCAAGCTTTTCTGAGTCTCCCATTGGGGTCTGAGTCCCCTGTGCAAGCACCGAGTCATTACTGACCCATGGGGGGACGTCGACATCATGATGTTTTTTTGACAGACTTGTTACGGGATGGTTTGCCATTGCCTTCCCCAGTCATCTACACTTTACCCCCAGGAAACTGGGGTACTCATTTTACTGATCTCAAAAAGGATGGAAGGCTGAATCAACCTTGAGCCGGCTACTTGACCCAGCTTCCACCAGGATCAAACTCAGGTCATGAGCAGAGCTTGGGCTGCAGTACTGCAGCTTACCACTCTGTACCATGGGGCTCACTGTTGGGGAGAAATGCAGGTTATAAATGAAGTTAATAAATAAATAAAAACAAATCATAGGGTAAAATCAGGAATGAGAATTCTGTAACAACAACAAGTATATATGTCCAAAGGAGTTAGCCGTGTTAGTCTGTAGTTGCAAAATAGTAAAGAGTTCCAGTAACACCTTTCAGACTAATCAACTTTATTGTAGCATAAGCTTTTGAGAACCACAGCTCTCTTGGTCAGATGGATGCATCTAACAAAGAGAGCTGTGGTTCTCGAAAGCTTACGTTATAATAAAGTATATATGTGCAAGCAAAATGTTTTCATGTATGTGAATGCAGGAATGTAGGTAGGTAGGTAGCAGAAATCTCCTTGCACTGCTACACTATTCATTGATGCACTTTTCTTAAGCACTTAGTTCTGTTGCCTTCGTATTCATGTAGGACGGCACAAGGCTTTACTGGAAAACTGAAAGCTAAGAATACGTGCATGCTAATAAGTTCATGAGGTCCAGGGATTTTTTAGTTGAACTGAAATGCCTGTTCCCGGAAGCAAACTATACAAACAGAGAAGCAAACTCAAATATTTTAAATGCAATATGCTTTCCAGTCTATTGTATCCTCTCCAGCGGCATCAGAGCCCCTTCTCTGCTTCCTTAGGGCTCCTACAGGCAAAGTTATAAACCTGTAAAAGAACAATACAACCTTTTGCATTGAACAGGGACCCTTGATGTTAAATTACCACTGAAGTGCCTTGCTATGCAGATTTTAAAGATGCTCCAACACAGGAAACTCTGGAATCACATAGAAACCTAACGGGTATTTGAGATTTGTGCCTTTTTAATGGGTATGAAATTAGCAGCATCAATCAGATGCAGACAAAAATTTGAGGTGAGTTCTAAAGAGTTGTTGGGATGTCAGGTAACAGTGAGAAACACCCAAAGATCAAATTCAAGTAAGTGGGAGACACAAAGGAAGACCATGCTGTGGTAACTGTAACAATTGTCTAGAAAAGGGAATTTCCACAAGGGCTGTTTTTCTCACATCTGAATATGAAGCTGAGCCTACCAAAATTATCTATTCTGCTCTGCTCACCTATGCATCTAATCACCTCATAAGAAAGTGCTTGCTTGCTTCTGGGAAAAGTCTGTTGTGAAGATGCTCCTGGTGTAAAGTAGTTGGCCCTGGCCTCTGCCATATTTAATAACTGTTTGATAGTTGCCTGTGATATAAAATTCACAGGGCCCCTGGATCAATGCAGCCTGATTTGCAGCAGGGGGGATTCCAGCCAGAATTGCTGAGTCCCGCATTGGAGATCAAGCATGAATAGGACATTCATGCTAATGCAGAATGACCACAGTGATTGTATTTACTGCCTTCTCAGCTGCGGGTGTGAGCTGTGATAACATAGGGTCTTGTTGAGTCACCCTCTTAGCACATTCGGATACCCTCCTTCCATGATGAAATCCCCGCCTCAAGATTGAGAAGCAATTAATTAGCACTGATAAGCTTATAATTTGTTCCTGGGAAGATGCCGTCCCTATCTAAATTCGTCAATTCAGTTCCAGGGAAATTCATTAGCAGGCAGCAGGAGAGACTTTGCATTTCCTTTTACACACCCCAGCAGCAAGTAATCAAAGTAATCAAACCTTTGTAATTCCCAAGAACTGACCTTTAGGGTCTTTGTTCCAATGGTTGAGGGGGCTCCCCAGCCTCAGGACATGTTTTGCCATATAAGAACCAGGGCTCTAGCCCCATTCAATTCATGCACGCTTTCTTGGTCCAAGCGCTGTTCCCTTTGGGTTGCTCTCCCTAAGACTCTCTTCTCTTGGTCGAGAACACGGGGCATTTGAAGCTCTTCCTCCATGGACTACCCTACTCTCCGGATAGGTAATTATCACCCTGAAATCCCTCAAATCTATTCCACCTTCACCCCTTCTTTTCCTAGGCATCTTGTGCATTTGTGAGCAAACTCGTGTGTGTGTGTGTGTGTGTGTGTGCGCGAGAGAGAGAGAGAGAGAGAGAGAGAGAGAGAGAGAGAGAGAGAGAGAGAGAGAGAGAGAGAGAGAGAGAGAGAGAGAGAGAGTTTTCCCCTTTTAATAAAAATACTCTTTTATTCAAGATCACCAATCTCATTTGCCTCCTTGGGGAAGGGACCCCATAAATACTGGTGGAGATATCCTGTTGTTACCCTTCTCGCATAACCTTGCTCCTTGCCACTAATTCCCCCCACTTATTCGCAAGGAGCCCTATTCTAGGTAACACTGGCATTATAACTAACTACACCATTTTCTTATATTCATTAAATGTCATTCCATAACAAGTCACCTAATCATTTTTTTACAGAGAAAAAAAGAGTTACATAGGCAATCAAATACAATATGCTCTGAAACTGGGAATGCATTTTCTTAATTCAATATAAATGTTGGGATACAGAACATAGAGACATGTCTGGTTCAAAGGATATACCATCACCAGAACCTGCATCTGCTGAAATTTGCTTTGTTTCTTTTTGTGTCTCTTTGTCCCAGTGCCTCTCTTTATAAGACAGTATGGTAGTGTACTAGTTCAAGGATGGAAGTAAGCAGCTATCATAAGAACACTGGAAGCAAGTTAGTACTTACCCCAGCCTTTGCAGACCTATCAAAGTGTATGGACTACACTATATATTACTAGAAGCCCAGAGCAAACAAATACAATAATAACATGTAAAGATGTCAAGAGAAGTACAGAACCAACAACAATGGGGATTGTTAAATTTCTACAGTCAATTGCCATCAGAAGTTGTGAGAATTCTGCTCCATCTGGCCTTCTCCACAGAAAGATAACAAGGACAGAAAGTAAAACAGCTTCTTATCCCTCTGTGAGCTTGTCTGTCTTGTATTCTTTTCTAAACCCTCAGGGAAAAGGGTGTGAAAGCAATCATCTGAGCAAGAGGCAACAAAAGTTCCTTTTCATTTTTACCCAAAGACCTTTTCCTTTTGAGGACATGTAAAACTGCCCCATCCCATTGCAGGCCTGAGCCTTGGCCAAGTATTACAGATGCACCAATAGAACAGGAATTAAATCCTCAGCACTGAAAACTGCAGTGTGACGCACAGCCAGCTGGCACCCAGAGTGCAGCCAACCCTTTTTATTCTCCTCCTCCTCAGTACATTCACAGTTTTAGTGAGGTTTCTATGGTAACCAAGCCAAGTTCTGCACAGCTCCTCCCTGTTTAATCAGAAATCTCTATAATCTTGGTAATGAAAAAGGCAGGTTAATACACAAAAGTTCTATAGCTGCCAAATTGGAGAGCTTTCCTGCAAATGTAATTGGCTCCCACAATCCTTAGTCTGAAACAGGATATACATCAAACTTGACACTGCAATTGAAGGCATAAATTTTTCACTGCAGCTTTGCATGGCATGCTTGCTCACCCCTTCTGGCCAATCCGAGTCACTCGGAGACGTTCACCATACTTGGTTTTGATCCATTTGATGCCCTGGAGCTGGGGGTCAACCATGAGTGGCCAGCGCTCACAATTAGTTAAGATGGTGGCATTTTCAGTGGACATGCGATCAGCTGGTAGCCCTTCGTTCTGCCAGGCCGCTATGTCAGCATCATCCGTCAGCATCATCAGTGGGTCTAGAGAAGGAGTCACAGGAATCGCAACCTAAGACAGTAAGAGAGAGACAGTTTGCAAACTCCTCCATATTCCATGTGTAGACAAAATGTGTCTGTTAAGATTTCTATTCTTTAACGGGAGGATATTACAGACTACAGCAGGAGTCATTAACCTTTTATAATTAAAGAGCCAAATTATGTCAACATTCAGAGCAAGAGATCAACAAAGAGCCAGTATAAGAAAGTCTATTTGCATAACTGACAACTTTACATTATTAATTGACATATGGACTAATAACCTGCAATGTTTTGCATGTAAATAAGTTTTTGTATTTTATTTCTGTTTGTTAATGTACAGTTTTTAATATTTATAACTGTGGTTCAAATGCAGGCCTCTGGGGAAAGAAGGAAGGGGGCTGGATGGGTGAATGCCGTGTGCTCTGATTGGATGGTAGCTATACCCTAGGGGGTAGATTGGACTGCGATTTTTAGTCAGAGTGCTGAGAAAAAAGTGTTCATTCCAAGTCAGGCAAACTTTGTGGAAGCCTGAAAGGGTGTCACCCTGTCTAGGTCAGGCAAACTGTATAGAAAGCCTTGAGTGAATCTATGTATATGTGTGGATGAGAGAAGAGTGGGATTTGAGAAAACAAAACAGGGTGTTTTGTTGTGGGGATAATAACATACTTTGTAAACCGTTCTGAGTGGGCATTAAGTTGTCCTGAAGGGCAGTATATAAATCGAATGTTATTATTATTATTATGTTGTTATTCTGTTAGTGAAGATCTGTAAGAAAATTAGTTTGGGTTTCAAAAAATAACTATTTTTGAAACCACCAAGCTTAAGAACTATTATGAAACCAATATGCTGCAACCATCATGCTTATGTACTTATTAATACATTCTCATTTTGGTTAAGCAACATTATCGCACAATCACACTCACATGCTGACTGTTCTGTCATACTACCATATATATGCTGGTACCCTCTTTCTAGTATATATATAACAAAGCTTTCCTATAATACCAATTAAACTGAAGAGATATAAGGCAAGAGCCTTTGGTGGCAGCAAAAGCCTTTTGAGAAGCAGCAATAAACAGACCACACAAACAGGACAAAACACTACAGTGCAGGTTAGCAGACGGATTCAAAGCCCCAAGGGAAGGTGTTCTCAAGGTAAATATCTGGGTAAAGTAGAGAACACCTAAAGCTCGGGACGTGGGGGCGGTAAAAGAGTGTTGGTTGTGACCAGGGCCCTCCTGACATAAAAGTTTAAGGTAATGTAAGGAGGACCCAAATTAAAGATCCAAGACAGGTTTAAAACACAAAATCATTATATTACCCAGAATGTTTCCACAGCCCAAAGACTGATTATTGCAAGTCCCTCATTAGGAAGTGGCATGCAAGAGGTCTCACAATAAGTAATAAATATACACAAGAGCATTCTATGTGATTGTGTTAGTGCACTGGTATAAATCTGGACAAGTTTTGCACTTGACGTACTAGCAACTTTATCATTTCCCTTTCTGTAAAGCATCTCTAAGCAGCTCTTTACCTGCTATTTACATACTGCTTATTCTAGCATCCCACTCACCTCTCCACTATACTTTAATGTAAAGATCACATCACACGTGCCGCTTCCTTTGAAAAGAACATGAGCTGTGTCCATAACAGATTCCACCTAGATAACGCAAAAGAGATCCCAGATACTGCCGCCCCTCAAATAGTTATACTCTTGAAAGGAATGGGCTTGTATACTGACATCACTATATTTAAAAAGAGATTTCTTCGTGTTCACTCTGATGACACTGAAATAAATGTTCTAGAAGTTGCTTCATTTGTGTCTTCAAGTTTTAATCTAGCATACTGGCAGGTAAAAAAAAAAAGGTAGAAACAGGGCCAAGCTGACTTTTCACAGTTTTAACAAGGTCCATGGCTCCAGGAAATTATTTCATAGGATAGGTGCAGGCTGCATCTCCCTCCCATCGCAATTTTTTTTCAATGTTCCATTATGTTTGGTTGTATACAAATCATCCACTGACTCAGAAGCCTCAAAGAATGAGGCCTAGAGCAGTCTAAACTGACAGTTTGATAGAACAGGATCAGATTATACCTTGTACTTTTGCAGAATGTAATTAACACATTCACAGGTTTGCTGTTGTGCTGCAGGGCAGCATTGGCAGTTCTAGAAAGAGGACACATACATGCCAAGCCACCTTGGAGCCTTCTGAGCTTAACAGGAAGACGGTGGGGAGGGGTGGAACCTCTAATGTTACATCACATTTTCAACCAAGACATTATTTCTCACTCAAATAAAAATACGTTGTACAGATATGTGATCTCTGTTGTTATAGCCTCTTGTTGCTTAACATTTCAGCCATAAAATAACGGGTTAGAAGCAACTGAAAATAGAAGGAGCTTATGAACAAAATACTCCAACACCAGCACATTACAAGAATCTATAATAATAAAAGGATCTACCCATCCGTCCATCCATGGTAGGCTAACTCCTCAGAAAATAAAGCAAGGCTCCTCAAATTTAGCCGCTGGCTTCAAGATGCTCATGAGTCAATGTCGGGTAGTGGTTGAAGCTTTTGAAGTCTGAGGAAGGGATCTTTGACTCGCGAAAGCTTGTAAGTTAACTTGAAAACCTTGTTGGTCTCTAAGGTGCCACTGGACTCAGATAATAATAATATTTGATTTATATACTGCCCTTCAGGACAACTTAATGCCCTCTCAGAGCTGTTTACAAAGTATGTCATTATTAGGGGTGTGCACTTCGGGTATCCGATTCAAGATAAATTCCCGAATCGGACCCAATCCGTAAAGATTCGGGGGTTCTGAATTGGGGCCACCCCTGAATCAAAGCTTCCTGAAGGGATTCATATCGCTTCGGGAAGCTTCAGAGCCTTTAAACTTTAAAGGGTTCCCTCCCTCCTACCCACCACCCCACTTACCTGGTCCTTTGCTGCGGCACTGCTGCAGCACAGATGGCACCACAGGCTATGGAGGCAGCGGCTACAGCCTTCCCCGCCACCCAGCTGGCTGCCATGGCGGTGGCAGAGGCAGCGCAAGCGGCAGAGGTGCCAGCTCCAGCCTTCCCTACTGCTCCGCAAGCCACTGCTACAGCGGAAGAGGCAACACAGGCGGCAGAAGTGCTGGCTCTGGCCTTCCCCACCGCCCAGCTGGCCACAGCATCTGGCTTTGTGTTTATAAGAAATAATGAATAATCAAACACAACTAATTTGTGTTTGCAACTGAATGTTAGTCAGCAGGTGGTGTCATCAGTGATGGACTGCACGTTTTAAAAAGCCTGGAAGTGCTGTACACACACAGCTGCAAGACTATTGAGGGTTAATCCCTCACAGACACACAAAGCTTTGAGTGACAGGCTACTCTAAAGGATCTGATTGGGTAGCATGATCTGGAAAGAGGAGGGTCTGTTTTCAGTTCTAATAGAGAGGAATCCAGTGTGAACAGTTGGAAGATGGAATCCTAACAGGTGAGCAGTTTTAACACTGGCAGGAGAACTGGGGAAGTTGGCAAGGAGGTTTGGGAAGTAGATTCAGACTCCAAAACAGCCAAGGAAAGGGGTAGGTCTTCTAAATTTTCCCTACCCAAACAGGGAGGTAGCTCTCGAGAATGAAGAGATCTCTGTTCAGTTGTGGTTGGAAAGTTTGGAAACTACCTGTGGAGACTTTCAGATTCAGTTAACAACTGAAGGAAAGCACTGGTACATGAAGAGAAGGGGACTGAGATACTAGAAAGAGGGTACCAGCATTCCTAATTCCAGAAGAGAAACAGAATACTAAAAGAAAGTATACAAGAGTGCTTGCGGGGTAGGGGGAACAAGGGAACCAAAGCCTCAAAACGTAAGCCTTTAAGTATCTATGAAGAGCATAATAACTGAAGTCTGTGCATGATGCCATCACAGAAATTTTCAACCCCTGATTTTACCTGACCTTTCCCATATAAAGTAAATAAATGAGTTAGTTATTTTTGGAATTTTAAAAATGCCTCTGGTGCCATTTAGGGATGAGGGGAAAGTTCTAAACAGCTTTGGACTTTACTGGGCTTGGTTTTTTTTCAGGCATGATAAGCATCCATGGTTTGTTTCTTTCTTCTTCCCAGAATGCAAGTGCTGTAATATAACACCTACAGCAATCAAACTAGAGACTGTGAACATGCTATTATCCAACACCAAACGCTGGCATGACAGGGTCTTAATTTGGACCTGGGAAATTTGTGTTTTTTTCTTCTTTCAGATTTTAATTTGTGCAACACTTCCCTGATGAACAGTTCTGAAGAACTGGAATGCTTGCACGATGTCTTGTGTCATCTGAGTTGGCCTCAATAAAAGATATTACATGAATTTTGTTTTCATAATGTTAACTACCTAATAACTACCAGTGGTTTATATAATAATAAGAGACCTTAAAGGGACTTGTTGCTATAATCATCTTGACCTTGTTTGCCTGCCAGAGGTCTAACTTTTTGGATTCAAAATATCATCTTCCATAAAATCAAGAGACTTCTAAAAATTTTAAAATATCTGTATGTGATGTCCATATACCTTTATGTCTCTGTGTTTGCTGCTAAAAACTTAAAGCAAGGGTGTTACTTTTTTTGATGTATTACTCTGCTGGCTCTGGCTCCACAAGCAATTTCCTTATCAACAGGAGGAAACAATAGGGAGAATAGTCTTCGTGCTCTTGTCTTCAGACTAGTATAATATGATTCCCTTTTTCTTACCACCTTACTGGGTCCAGAAAAAGGCACATATAGGCTGCTTCCACACACACTGGATAATGCACTTTAGCGATCATTTGGAACTGGGGTTGTGTGTGTGAAACAAACAATCCACTTCCAAAGGATTGCTAAAGTGCATTGAAAATGCATTATCCAGCGTGTGTGGAAACGGCAATAGACAGAAAATATGAGGACTGTGTGATGAGGATAAAAGGCTCCCCTGGTATCTGCTTCATGAGATCCTTTCAGTGAAGCTCCCAGGGACTGAGCTGGTAACTTCGGCATGCAAAGCATGTGCTCTACTGCCGAGCCATGACCTCTTCCAAATTTTCTCGAGTTTCTGTGAGATGAACACGCAAATGTGTCAACTATTTGTGCTCACCTTCAGTTGGCGCAAGTAAGGTTTCCAAACACTATCCATCAGGTCCTGTCTGTACTTCTTGGTGAAGTAACCCAAGTAGGAGACAAAGGCAGTTATCAGCAAGACATCTCCACACAATGCACTTTCTTGAATCTTGAAATCTTTCACTGATTCAGCCCATCTTACATTTTCAGAGGCAAGCCCCCCAACCTAAAATGATCAGCATAAAATGGTTATCTGGGTGCTATATACAACGGAATTCCATGCACTTTGCCACAGTTGTTTGGGCCTTATCTATACCTTACTGCCACAATAAATCCTATGTCAGAAATTCACACATTTGGAGAGACAGAAACTTCACAGCAACGTTTCTAGAAATAAATTCTGGTTTCAGATATTTTTCCATTTGTGAGAATATTTGGCTTCTAAAAATATCACTTGAGAAAGAGAGAAATGTCTCCATATCCAGTGAAGACACACATTAGCAGGTACACCTCCCTAAGCAGGTTTAGTCCACATAATTTCTGTGCAAGGTTGATACAGCAAAGGTGCATAACCTGTTTTCACTTTTACATCTTGGTTTTTAACAAGATCTTACAAATGTAGGTTGCATAGGGAAGAAAAATAAGGGTTCAAATGATTAGGGGTCTGTTTTTCTAGTCTTAGCATGTAGATAATATGGTAACAGACAATAGCCCTGTGTATTTTATAACAACTGCTCTGAGAGACAAACCAAAAAAATTGCGATCAGAATTAAATGCTATCACTCCAGTTCTTATCTTTGGAACAAAATTAAAAAGGAGTACCTTATGAAAGGAAGGGAAGATGGTATGGAATAGCCTGACCTTGTTGGAAACTGAGCAGAGTCAGTACATGGAAGACTGCAGAGGAAGGCAATGACAAGGTTGCACCTTGATGGCACGTATGTACATACACGCCTTATTGAAAGTTGTGTATAGAATTGGGTGAAGTCTTTGAGATAGGTCTACTGAGGGAAATAAAGAGGTCACTATCCAGTAGGGTAGGACATAGTAGGAAGGGATGGAGGGTCTGTGACTAACTGGAAAGGAAAAGGATTTTTATGCCAAGATGCCTAGTTTCAGTCCCTGGCATCTGCAGCTAAAAAATTTCATACAGCAAGTGCTATGAAAGATTCTTCTTTGTCTAAAACTCTGGAGAGCTGTCTGGGAAGGATGGTTTGGCTTTCTATGCTGAATGTCCTACAGTCCACATCCTGTCATTTCTGGTTAAACAGCTTCATGTAACAGCTGTTGGAAAAGGTCTTGGTGTTGCGATCTCTTCCTATTCGAAGTATCACAAGACTTCTTTTTTATTTTTGTTGCAATAGGCTACTGCAGTGATACTCAGTGACTTGGGAGCAACACGTGGCTCTTTTTTTAAAAAAAAAATCTGTTTATTGTTTTTAAAATCACCAACAATACAAAGAACTTTTACAAGAATAGGCATCTATAAAACATGTGGCTCTTTGACATGCTACTTCTGGCTCTTTCCCAAAGTGGCACCCTTTGGATATTCTAGAAGGATGCCTAGTAGGGCTTGTATTGGCAAGTGGTTCCCACCTTAAAACTGCCAGGTAAGCTGTGAGCCTCCCTGAACTGTGGGCCTCATTCTAGCAATGAGGAAAAGGCCTGGTTATTTCACTGCCCTTTCTCCACTGATAGCTGCTTCTCCTACAGGATCCTTGACAGTCTCACTCTCTTGCTCGATCTACTGTGCCTGAGGAGAAAGTGGGCAGGAAGAGAGGGAAACTCTTCCCTCCACTCCAGATACACCAGGGCTGGCTAAGTTCAGCAAGTGGTAAGGAGAGACAACTCTAAATTCACAAGGATACTCCAGTAATTAAAAAAATATATAGTTATGTACTTGATAATTATATCTTACGCCCTGTGCCTGGTGGCACACAGGGGATACAGTAGTCATGTGGCTGTTTTGGTTTTTGAGAACTGCATATATGGCTCTCCATGAGCCATGGAATGAGTACCACTGGACTGATGTTGCTACCTTCTGGAATTTCTCTCTGTTTGAGACCTTGGGGTGGCACTATCCCAGCATGGAGATTCTCCAGCATGGAGAATTCTGAACTAGATGGACTAAGGGACTGCCTTCATAGAATAATTTATTGCATTGATCAGATATGTGTTGGGAAAGTAGTGTTGAGGATAAGGGCATGCACCAAAAAAAAGCAAACTGAAACAAGGGAATGCCTTGTGCTTGTTACTAGGTACTGCCTGGTTCTGTAGTGTGGAGATTCTCCACTGGCTGAACTGTGTGCCTGGCTACCATGAATGACAATGGTTCTGTTGGGCTATGTTGCAACAATGTTGCTTGCTTCACTTTGGTTTGGATGGAATGGATGTGATTCTCTAGTGTGATGTTGGTCCCTTTCCTTCACTTTTGTTCTGAGAGAATTCCATTTCCTTGCTTCAGTTTGGTTCTGTTGGGCTTTCTCTAGGATGAGCTCAGCTTGCATTTCGGAGCATGCCTTGGCCATGGCAACCTTGTCCCAGTGTGTTTCAGCAATGGGAGTCAGCTTTGACTTTTTTCACATAGGAAACAATGGAGTGGATGGGGGCATCTTGTTCAGGAGCCCATAGAATTGGCCCCTGGTGTCCAGTCTTCTTGATACTGGAGGGGGGGTGTCTTTATAGGGCAGTCAGAAGTAGGTCTCCTGATAATTTGGTGAAGTTTGTTTGAAAAATGTCACCCCAACCACCCAGATAGCCCCCAGATACTTTCCCCCACAGGGAATAATGGAGAGTGGGTGGGGGCACCCCCAGGTTCAATCTTCATTAATTCTGGGGGGTCTTTAGAGGACAGTCAGTAGTAGGTTTCTTCCAGATTTGGTGACATTTGGTTGAAAAATGACCCCCCCCCAGCCCACCAGATAGCCCCCAGAGTGATTTTCCTGTAGACAGCAATGGCCGGATTTTACCAAATTTTTACTGAAAATCCGGTAAAAAATTGGGATATCTTTTTTTGATTTGGAATACCCAGATTTTACTGAATCAGCCAAAATTCAAGATTTTATTCTGAATTCCAAACCAAACTGCACAGCCCAGTTGAGGGTGTTCTTAAGGCTAGAAAGAGACCAAAGAACTTTTCCCACAGGGAAAAAGAACCTGTAGCTTCCTAAGGGTTTAAATTCCAAATCATATAACTTGATTCTTGAAATTTAAAAATGAAACTGTTTACTTCTCCAAAGTTTCTCTTCTGCCAGCCATAGGAGGCTCAGGCTGGAACACCGCTTTCAGGTTTTCATGTGCATTGGGGGTTACAGTATGAAGTTTCTGATTTTCTGCTGTGCTTGGGGTATAAACACCCTCATTTTGACCAACTAGTCAAAAAGTGCATAAATGACACTGGTGCCAGGCGAGACAAATCAGGCTTAAAAATAGAAAGCCTGAGGTTGAAAAATGTCCCACATCTGGGCTACAAAACGAAATCTTTCACTTTACCAGTTCCATCTTAATTAAGAGATCAACCTCCATGCTAATTAGTTGTTATTGCTCTTTTCCTTCATTCACTTTTTAATTGGCTTCTCTATGAGTGACTTTGGTAACAGCCTCAAAGCTTAACTCTCATTCTTTTGTAAATAAACCCAAAACTGATTGTGGAAATTACTAGCTCCCCTTGCTGGTGAAAATGCAGAATGAAACAAAGTTTGTGTTGGAAAGAGGTGCCTTGGGTTTGCAATTTGTGTTAATTATTCCAAGATGTGAGATTTTTCTCTATGAAATTTTATATGCAACTTTTAATTAGGCTAAATGTTGAATGTCTATGTTCGTTTTAGATTAGCCATGACACCATTTAGAACAGTGCAGGAAAGAAATTCCTCTTCAATAGTAAGTAGCTCCACTACACAACTAATTATTCCTTCTGCCAAAATATCTTGAAATAGTTTAAAAATAATAGAAGGAAGAAAGTAAAGTTGTTTGTGAATTCCATAAACCATTTAAGCCATTGCAGAAACATTTAAACTGCCTTGATTCTAATAAAGGCAATGGAGCTCAGCTCTTTAAAGAATTTGCAGATTGTAGCAGCATTTCAATATACTTGAACATACAAAATGCGATGCTGCTGACATCACTTACTCTGGATTAGTGCTACTGAAATTAAAGGATTCTGGAGGGAGTTTGGTCAAGGAGTGAAACTCTAATGACCTTTGGGAAGGCTCATGTTCCTAAACTGCTGGAAACCGACCCATCCAATTGCAATAGTCTAACCCAAGCAACCAATAGCCCTTATATTTAGATTCTTGTCGAGTAGCCAAGACAGCTTTTTTGTACAAAGCAACACTATGGAACTGTGCACCTTTCCAAAAGAGCCTTATTGGAAAGATAAAGGGCAATAATGATCATTAAAAGCTAAAATTAAAGCTTTCCTTTCATAACAGCTGTAGTTGGTGAATGCCTGCTTATTATCTGCAGTCACATATGAATGATGGAATATAAGAGTGGCATTTTGGGGGAATTGCTGCTGAGCTGTTTTGAGGTAGCAGTATATTTGTGCTTGCTTGCATGTAAAGATAGTTCACTGTGATTAGATGTATCATAAGCAGTCCAGGAGTACAGTGCTCAGGCTATGTGTGTTGCATCAGTCTTTGGATACACCATTACTATTTTATTTATTTATTTAAAACATTTGTATGCCTGTCTTTCTCCTGAGCATCTCAACCCCCAAGAAGGGTAGCAGCAATTTAAAAACAATTCGATAAAGCCAACATTAAAACAACAGATATAAAACTTTTAAAGTTATGCCCCCCACAAGGAGGATGTTCCCAATTACCCAGGCTCAGGCTTCCACTAGTCACCCACACTGACTCACTAATTTGCTCACTATGTTGCCACCATGTGTTGGTGAGGCCACGAGTTTTGGTTGTCCTTTACAATACCCGTAATTAGCATTAACTAAGCAGAATCCTCTAGAAAAGGGAGGGAAGGGACACTATTGCTATGCTTCTGTGTCCTGGGGGGCAAGTTGCTCCCCTTTGCAAGGCTAGTTGACAATGCTTTCAGGATTTTTAGGGTTGCCAACTTCCATGAGGGGACTGAAGTTCTCCTAGAATTACAATGGATGTTCAGGCTGTGAGCAGTCAGCCCAGCCTCCGCCATTTTAATAGCAGTTTTCGTATGACTGCTCATGATATTAAAAATACACAAGCCTCTGGAGTTTAAAATGGCTGCAGCACTGCCAACCAGAGAGCCTCTGTCGTTGCCAGATCCTGCCCTGGAGAACCAGGCATGTACAAATGCTGCACTGGAATGCAGAGGCATTGTGATGCAACTGGTCTCACTGTTCACCCATGCGCCGGAAGGTCCAGAGCAATAAAGGTCTCACTGAGTCACCCCCACTTAACACATTCCTGTCCCTCTTCCCACGATGAGATTTCCTATCCGTGATTGAGGAACTGATCAATTGGCATTCATAAGCATGTACAGTTGTTCCTGGCACATTGTATCCTGTCCCTAAAAACACTTAACCTGGCTACGGTACTTCATCAGGAAAACTGTGCCTTTAGTGCAGTGCTGGAACTAGATTTTTATCTGTTTGCACGCACCCTGACAGCCATCAACCAAAGTACTTGAATCCTTTGTTACACCCAGGAACCGACCATTAGACTCTTTGTCCTAACTACCAGGAGAACTCTCCTCTGCCTTAGGACGCATTTTACCTATAAAGGTAGGGTCCAGGCCCCATTCAAATCATGCCAGCTTCCTGGCTTCTCCCTTAGGGTCACCCCCCTAAGTCTCTCTTCATACACGCTTGCTCGCTTTCCTGGATCCACAAGCGCTGTTCCACATCTCTGTCTCTGGGCTGATGACGCGGGATGTTTGAAGCTTCTCTCTCACGGACTGGACCCCCTCTCCAGGATAGGTAGATATAATTACTCCCTCTTGCTCTATTCCCACGCTTCTAGCTACATTTCCTAGGAATCTGTGTGTGTGTGTGCGCATGTGTGCGCGCGTGATTATTTTTTCCCCAGTAATTGGTGTTTATGTGCATAAAGTTCTGTTCTTTAATAAAAGTTATTAATTGATTTGAAGCACCAGACTCGATTGGCTTATTGGGATTGGGACCTGGTATATAAAGGTGATAGATTCCAGTTACCGCCTCTCGTATAGCTGTCTTCCTTGCCAGCTAATCCCCCCAGAAATCATATTTTTATGCAAGGAGACCAGGTAACACAGGCAGGCAACAGCGATCAGTTCTCCTGGAGGAAATGGCTGCTTCAGATGTTGGGCTCAATGAAATTATATCCCTGCTGAGCTTCTTTCCCTCCCCAAACCTTGCCCTCCATAGACACCCCCCCCCAAATCTCCAGGACTTCCTGAGCCAGGGCTGGCAACCCCAGTTTAGAAGTGGAGTTGTACAAACTCACTTGATTTAGAAACATTTCCAATTCTACACACAGACTAAAAGCTCTTCACATGCACGCTCACAATTTGCTCTTCACGCACACTAAGCTTCATTGAGCAATTCTTACCAGTCGATTTGCAAGGGAAATGGTCTTTGCAGTGGTTTCAGCTTCTTCCTGGCATTTTAGCTTCTCTGCTGTGGCCTTCTCAAATTTGGCTGTGAGTACTGCCAAGTTTTCATTAAGGTGCTGTTGTGTGAAAAGAAGAAAACCACGAGGGAAACAAAATATCCGTAATGCAGTCTGAGTATATGCATTGGCACAACCCTAGCCTGGAGACATCCTTTGTCAGAAGAAACTGTGCCTTTTGTTTTGAAGAAGCCAAGCCACACAGAAAACAAATCCTTAATTTTATTTCTCTAAGAAATATTCATGAGATCACCCACTTTGACCTCTTAAAGGCACAAGCCTTCTGAACCCCCTTCAGCCATTAGTACATCAGTACAAAAGATCTCTTCACTACAGAGATCATGTCCCTGGAGAAAACGGCAACTTTGGAGGCTGGACTCTCACAGTCCCACTGAGCTGCCTCCTCTCCCCAAACAGTCTCCTGATACCACCTCCAAATCTCCAGGTACTTTAGTGGGCACACGTGGCTCACTAAATTGTTGTACCCAGGGCTTTGTTTCTGGGAAAAGAGGTGGTGGAGCTCAGTGGGTTGCCAGCACAAGGAACAACTCTTGTGGGAGGTGGTGCCCCTGGTACCACATGCACATGCACGAAGTGTGCGCACGCTCCCAGGACCGCACAATGATGTCACTTTGGGTCATTGGAACAAGGGGGGAGTTTTTTAAAGTTTAAATTGCCCTCGGTGAAAATGGTCAGATGGCTGATGACCCCACCCTCTGATTTCCAGACAGAGGGGAGTTTAGATTGTCCTCCGCGCCACCAGCCATGTGACCATTTTCAAGAGGTGCTGGAACTCCATTCCACCGTGTTCCAGGCAGAAAAAAGCCCTGGTTGTACCAGAGTATCCAGTCTTCAAGAAGATTCTCTGTCCTTCTAACAACCAATTACTTCTATTATTGACAAAGTTTGCCTTATTTACTGTTTGCTTTCTCCATGTTTTTTCCCCATGCTTTCCTCCCATGTTTATCACCCTCTTAACATACATTCAGTTCCTAGATAAAAAGCAACTGATGCAAAAGAGATGGGGCATTCTTTACTAGCTGCACAGAGCAGAGGATTTTAGCAGAATCAGATTCTCACACAAAGTTGCCCCTGCCGGAACTCCCCTATTGCTAAAGGGACAGTTGCTCTGTCCTCCTTGCCATCTTGTTACCCTACCTGGATACTCACGGCAAGAATCTACACAACAATCCTACAGCAGAGAGAGAGAGAGAGAGAAATTGCCTCCTTGCAAGACCAGTTTCTTGCCCTTGAGATTATTGCTTCCAGGTGTAATGCTTTCTTATTTATCTGCATTGTTTGTCAAGCTGAGGACTGGCTGTGTAATAGCTACACAGGGCTGTTATTTTGATGAGTATGATTACAGGCTCATGCAAAAGCACCCCTTTTAGTTGTGCTTTAGTGATCTAGTGACCGATTTCACAATGGCCATGCTGTTGCTGAATCCATATCTGATAATATTTTTTCTACTCCACTGTAAAACAAAAGCTGACTGTTCCCAAAGTTATTGGAACATTTTAGTTCTCTGACAAAAGAAGTGAAGCTAACAATTGATTTTTATCTGCATCTAGCACAAACAGCTTAAAGCTAAGTGCCTCTAAATCATTTTAACACTGCTTGAACAATACACCAGGAATAAACCTGAATATGAAAAGAAGATTATTTTTTAGTGGCATCTGGAGTTCCTTGATCAAATACCTGTGCAGAATACAAAGTACAGTCTGTTTAAATTTCAATACTGCTTATGATTACAATCTATAGCTATAAGACTTAAATGACTTCTGTAAATTAATTTCCTTCCTCCCTTTCTGAAAGGATGTGCATGCATCTTTATCTTATATATGATTTTGAAAACTACAAGATCCATCTAGTTGCTTACCACTATTTTATTCTAAACCGCTTTATACACGAATACGGAAAGGTGGTATACCTAGACTATATGTGGAAGGCACATGAAACAGCACCCTTGATGAGCCAGTATGGATTTGGTCCACCAAGAAAGTACGCCCAATCCCCCAAGGAACTTTATAACCCACCTTTCAAGGCAGAGTATATAAATGTCACAAATTCATACATGTATACATTTAGAGCAAATTAATATTAAAAACACCACCTCTAACATTGGCTAAGTGAAGTGGCCTTTTTTCCTGGCAGAAGCTGCCTCGGTGTCTTTAGGAGGTGAACAGAAACTCTACAACTTTACAATATTGGAAATTACTTCATCTGTTGAATTTCTGCCTGCCACACAACTGTTAAATGTACTAATTCTGAGATTATGTACAATGGATCCTATAACATATATAACTACTCAAAGATCTGTGGAAACTCAAAGTGTGGTCCTAGGCAGAGTTACACTTTTGTAAGTCAACTGAAATCAGCAGGCTTGGAAGAGTGTACATCTGTTTAGAAGTGCACTGTAGATCTCTTTTTAAAGAGCACACATCCCCTCTCTCCTTAGAAAACAAGAGAAAAAATTACGCGCAAATTGTTAATGACCTTCCCATCTTAAAACATACCCCCTGGTTATGAACACTTTCCAACATGAAGCAGTCTGGATAAAGAACAGAAATGATTTGATCGCCACCTTTCTCATCATTTCCCAATAGGATTCTAATAGCCCAAAAAAGCCCCTTTGTTATCATCGGTCAAAGAAATATGCTGCAGTAGAGAGCTGACGGCTTTCCTAATTAAAGGCTTGGCAAAGTTTCCCAGCAGCACCAATTCCAGGCTGCACTATACTGTGAAGAAGGAGAAAGAATTCTTTTAGACAGTGTCTTCCATGTTTATGAAACTGATTCAGTATAAAATGGTGAAACCCTCCAAATTTTGGAATGTTAATTATTATTACTGAGTGTTATTATTGTTATGCTAACTGTGATATGAAATAACTATCAATGTATTTTTCCCACAATACTAAAATCGCTTAAAATATCATAATATATTAAATATTAATAATTTAGACAATGGAATTACAGAATCCTTTAGTAGAAGTGATATATTGAATAAAACATGGCCAGAGGGGCATTCAAGGTCTCAAGTTGTCAGCATTCATGGAAGTAATATTTAGAGAGGATCACCGTTTCAAAAGCATTATTATACAAAGCATCTTTGTAAATAAATGTCCACAAAGGTGAACAAATGTTCACAAAAATCTGCCGCCCCAAATTTATCATCTTGGCTATACATTTCTGCCCTATTTTATGGCACATAGGCATGCCAACATACAAACAAAAGCACTAGTCCCTGTTCAAGTTACAATGAGTGACTCTTGCTTACCACAGGCAGGTGGCTATTTGCAGGCCTTGTGTATAGCATACACCGCTAGAGTAGGTGTCCTGCATGACGCAACTGCAAGTATTTCAATTCAATTCCATTTTAAATCATGAATCTGCCTGCTGAAGAGAGGATGGTGGGCAAAGGAACTGGCAGAGCTTGCCTGTCCCTTTGAATGCTCTGAAGGAGCAAAAGAGGATTTGGATGCTGTGCCACTGGTACAGCATCCAAATCCTCTTTTGCTCCTTTGGAGCATTCAAAGGGACAGGCAAGGTATCTGGCCAATCTAGAAAGAGATGTTAGCTGACAACAGTTTCTACAAGAGTATTTCTGATATTCAAGTTTGGGACTGCATTATCAACTAAACCTGGTCTACTGTGAAGATGAGTATATATTCCTGAGTAACATGGCAACATCTCAGATTCAAACCTAAATTTAGAGAACATTAACAGTTTAGCTGAGATGAAAGGAAATTATTTTTTTTGCTACTGATATGAACAATCAGAGCTTCAGCAAACACAGAAAACAACAAAATCCCCCGATATAAATGAAAATAAGAACCATCTACTTAAATACTGTCAGGCAGATATGTTGGAAATTTCCTCAAATTATTTTGATAAAACCTGGTACTTTTTAATTAGAATGCTTCTGTAACAGAATTGCAAGGGGCTGGCTTTCTGGAATTTCTTGGAGTGATGCACCTCTGTGTTCACAAATGACACTTTGTACAGCCATCCATCTTATTGGCACAGATTTGGTACTGCCAAGCCAAGTGCATCATTGACAATATTAATTGAAGTATATAACTGATTCACAGGCGGCTTTGTTCTTACCACAATTTTGGCCTTGATGCTAGCCAGCTTTTCTTGAGCAGCAGCCAGTTCAGCATTTGCTTTGCTAAGGGCCTGCCGCTTGGGCTCCACGTCACAATACACTTCATAGAAGCGCACAATGTTGATGACCCAGGAGCAGAGGCCAGCAGCTGCATAGGACTTGGAAGTCACAAACTCAGGGTTGAAGTCTGGATCCTGCAAATAGGGCTGCAGGGCTCGAAGGCAGTTCTCGTGTATGTTCTCTTTATTGAAGTTGATCAGGGAGTCCAGGAAGCCATCCACCTTTGCCATGGCCACCTTGGCTGCTTTCCAGCTGTTATCCTTAGGCACCTTCCCACCGGGGGCCATGAGTACCATCACAGCAGCGGTGACATTGCTGACGGCAGAAGGCGGTGATCCAAATGACCTCAGTTCTGTCAGATTGGTCTGAAAACGGGGGGGAAAAATAAGGTTGTTAGATGAAAATGAATGGATTTTCTTTTTACTTTGCTGGTAATGGAGTCAGGCTCCAGAGCTATCAATCTGAGAGAGGAGCTTTGAAGCCAGGAGCAGCGCTCTGAATTTTAAATATTATGACTCATCCAACGTAAAGCAATGAATCCCTCTAGTGGCACAGGGGCCTCTGCTGGCTTGCAAGATGAGAGCCAGTCGTCTGCCTTCAGCATTTCAACCAACTCTCAGGCCATTAAAAATGCACAATTAGATTACAGATTTATCAGGGATGGAAAAGAATCACAACAAAAAGATCAGAACACCTTGAAATCAACAACGTATGTCTGGACCTGCAGAGGGGGCTCTGAATATGGCTATTAATTGGAGAATTCGGAAAAAGAACTGCTTCATAAATTGTTATCAGATTTAATGCAGAGTGGATTCATGCAATACTGCACAGAGTGGTGGCCTCTAACTCTCTTATTTTGCAGTGGTTGCATCCATGGTGGAGCTAAGTATCACTATTAACAACAAGCCAGTTGGTAACCCTGATATTATTATGCCCTCATGGAATCCTCTTCCATTTGGTAGCAGGGGTGCCCTAAGATCAGCTTCACTGCATAGCAACTCACTACATATAAATCGGTTGCCCAAGTAAATGCAGGCACCGTGTGGTATGACAACAAAAAAACTCCATGTTGTGCTGCCTCCAGAATACACCTCGGGTGGCAAAAAAGGGAATAAAAAGCCTTCACCTGAAATGACAGATTGGTGAGGTAACAAAAACAAAAAACAGATGCCTTTAATGAATCAAAAGAACATTCCCCCGTGTCCAAAGCAGTCTGGTGTGTGCCCTACAAGCTCAGCATATATATATATATAGGTGTCAAGCACAAAAAACTGCAGAACAGCCAAACATGTTTTGGCAATTAGCCTTCCCCTGGGGCAGGGAAGGGTCTCCTCCAGTTCCCTCCCATGCTGTTTTCAAGAGCCCAAACTACCACCACCGCCCCAGGAGGTATCCCTGTGATGAAGTCAAGGACACAACTATGTCTAATTGAGCCCTCAGCTGAGCAGAGTAGTGGGACACGGGTGAAGAGGTGGCCTTGCAGATATGAGCGTCCAAGGCCATAAAGGAATATGATAGCCAATACCATGCATTTAATTTTCAATGGCGAACACCCTCTTAATCTCTGAGAAATACAGTGCCTCTCC
This sequence comes from Eublepharis macularius, assembly GCF_028583425.1. Classification (NCBI taxonomy): domain Eukaryota; kingdom Metazoa; phylum Chordata; class Lepidosauria; order Squamata; family Eublepharidae; genus Eublepharis; species Eublepharis macularius. The sequence continues at coordinate 45,806,949 of NC_072793.1, forward strand.
ACAGAAAGAGACAGCCCTGAAGCCTCCTTCTAATACCAGCACAGACAAAATCCTAATAGGAAAGCAAAAGTTCCTTTCACACTGGGAGATGTTTTCTTTATTTTCACATTAATCATGATTTAAGGGTGCTCTTTCAAAACCACCAGATGACACTTGGTTCTCATTAATGGGGCCATTCATCCCCTCAAAGCAATTTTTTAACAGGCTGAGATGGAAATAGTCAGTATAAGAATCCTTTTCAGGCAGAAGCTAATTCTTGGAACAGAATTCCACCCACCCATCATGGCACTGATAGCGTAGTTTGCTACAGCATTCAACCTCTACAGCACAGAGATTTTTTGCAATGGATATTAGCACACAGAAGGGATTGGCCTTATGCCACAAGAACACTCCTGCCAAGGATCTGTCACATCTAACTGAGAAGAAACGTGTGTATCATGCTGACATCCAGAAAACGTGACAGCCCAGATACAGCAAGCTGCGATCCACACCAGGGATTCCTGCCCTGAGAGTCTCTTGGTACATTTACATAATCAACCCTAAAGCCTACAGAAATGACTCTGCTCCTCCTGACTTGCAGGAATGCCAAAGCATACGTACAAAATAAGTCAACCAGGAGACAGCCATTTTGTTAGAAAACTCTTCTGACAGAGAGATACAATAATCAAAGGAAAGGGATACACCCAATGTCAGAAAACAGTCAAGCAAAAAGGTGTGATTATGGGCCAAAGCAGATGTGACACAGAGAATTCCACGTACAGCACTTCTAGGTGGGTTTTCCCCCTTTTTTAAATAGCTGGCTTATGGAACCCCAAAATGGATCAGGAGTGGACTGCAGCATGGGGAAGTGGGGAATATTTAAAGGGATAAAACCTAATACATGAACACATATGAAGCTGCCTTCGATTGAATCAGACCAGTGGTCCATCATAGTTAGTACTGTCTATTCAGACTGGCAGTGGCTCTCAGCTGAAGGTCTTTCATATTTCCTGGGAGATGTCAGGGATAGAACCTGGGACATTCTACACGCCAAGCAGATGCTCTGCCCTGGAGCCATGGCTCCACCCTGGTCTCTTCCCCTTAAATAACTCTTTTGGGGAGTGGATAATAAAATACCCATCATTTTGGCTCTACCTGTGTCTGCTGCAAAAATTCACTTGAGGAAGAATCTTTTGTTGTTGTTGTTAATGTTATATATATAGTCTGCCTTTCTCTCTGAGACTCAAGGCAGATTACATAGGTAAATAACAACAACATTCGATTTATATACCGCCCTTCAGGACAACTTAATATCCACTCAGAGCGGTTTACAAAGTGTGTTATTATCATCCTCACAACAATCACCCTGTGAGGTGGGTGGGACTTAGAGAGCATCAAGAAGCTGTGACTGACCCAAGGTCACCCAGCTGGCTTCAAGCGGAGGAGTGGGGACTCAAACCCAGTTCTCCAGATTAGAGTCCTGCCACTCTTAACCACTACACCAAACTGGCTCTCTGATCAATACAATCAACAGCTGGGACATTCAGTAAACAATATAACATGCTATAGATTGCAGAAATTGGAAAACAAATATAATTCCAAGTACAGAGATGAAACACTGCTTAAACAAAACATAAGCAATTTGACAGGACATATTAAATTCTGCAGAAATTTAATACCCAGTAGGAGCATCTCTAAATCAACAGACAGTACCCAGTAGCACAGTCTACAGTCCCTGTTCCTTTACCAAAGGATCTTTCTGAGCCATTTATTAAAGCACAGCCCTATAATCTGAGTGAAAATAGCCTCCTGAATAATTTAGATCTTGAAATACATGGAGAATTTTATAATATACTTCTTACTGCGAATAGGAACTTTATATTACACTTTTAATTGCAACTTCTGCCTTTCCTTCATCTTCTTCTCTAAATACTGCAGCACAAAAAATGCCATAGGGACAGCTGCTGTCCAGTCACAATCTCAGCAAATGTGAGATTGGAAGCAATGTAAGGAAACCAAAATAAAAGCCATGCCTTCGCCCCGCACATGCCAAGACAGATAAATCTGCTCTCGTTCATGGGTTCTGAGATCAGAATATATAGAAAGAGGCCTGTAACTGCAAATTCAGACCTTCCACCAGTGAGGAGCCTTTGCCTATTTATGCAGAACCTCAGCAGGTTAAGCAAATTTGCATAAAATGAAACAAACTGTGTACACTGTTTCCAGATGCAAACATGCTCTATTCTGATTTGCTTTGAGTAGTTTTTTGAGAAACGCTGCTTTTGCTGCTATCTGTGAATGTGGCAAGTCCTACACTGAGAACATTTTGAGACGCGTTGTCGGGCTGGAGTGCTACATCAGAAACAGTACTGTGTGGGTGGGTGAGAGGGGTTACAGCTGCAAAGTAGCTACATGTTACCCTTCAGCAAAACCCTTCTGGCAATGCCATTCTTGAACAAAGGTTTGAATGATTTGTCTGACAGCAGAGTCTACCTGGAGTGCAAATGCTTTCATTTATTTTCTAGTTAGGAAAATGACATCTGTTTTAAGGCCACAAAGACAGCAGTTTGCTGTGCTTTGGGTACTGAATCATCCCACAAATGGAGTAACACTGTGAAGGGGAGTTTGCCGGATGCAGCCACTCACAACACCAGCAGCAACAGCCAACACCTTCATTTTAGAAGAGGGCCTTTGGAGAGGAGCGTGCATGAATTAGCTGCTGATATAGCATTAATTGTAGAGCTTTGTGGAAAGCAAGCTCCACGGGCCAGTTCACACAAACCGCAGCATAAAGCAATATGAAGACCATTTGGATGTATGGCAAAGCAGCCACATCCTTGCTTCATCATTCACCCTATATTATGTATCTCAGTGCACAATGAAACACGGGGCTCGTGCTGAAGAAACTGAACTACTCTTCTGCCGCACACTCAACTGAAGAGTGTTTAATTATTCTAATGTTTTAATATGTCTGACTTCTGGTTGGCTTTAATTTGCTTGTGTTAATATAAACCACTTTGAGTGACTACGAAAAGCAGTATATTCTACTATATAAAAGGCTAATCATGTTCCAGACAATTCACTTCCTACCCTGGTGCACCACCAGAGGGTGCTGCCATGGAGGGAAGTGCAGAAGAGGCAGCCCATCCCTCTCAGAGCGTGCCACGGTGGGAAGCCCAAGCCGGGATCAGTCACTGAGCAGGTGGCAATGCCTGCCCCTCCACTTCACCCAGCTGGGATCAGGAGCAGAGCAGGTGGCAATGCCCACCCCCACACACACACCTTCATGCAGCTGTGATCAGGAGGGGAACAGGCGTCAATGACCACCACCCCTTCACCCTGTTGGGATCAGATGTGGAGCAGGCAGCAATGCCTGCCCCCCTTCACCCAGGCAGAATCAGGCACAGAGGAGGTGGCAATGCCAGCCCCCCACTTCACCCAGCCAGGATCAGGCACAGAGCAGGTAGCAACACCCGCCTCCCTTCACTCAGCCAGGATCAGGTACAGAGCAGATGGCAATTCCCACCTTCACTTCACCCAGCCTGGATCAGGAGTGGAGCAGGTGGCAATGCCCACTCCCCCTTCAGCCTGCTGGAATCAGGTGCGGAGCAGGCAGCAATGTCTGCCCCCCTTCACCTGGACAGAATCAGGCACAGAGCAGGAGACAATGCCCGCCTCCCCCACCCAGCTGGGATCAGGAACGGAGCAGATGGCAATGCTCGCCCCCCCCCTTCATGTGGCTGGGATCCGAAGCGGAGCAGGTGGCAATGTCTGTCCCCCCCTGTCTTCACCCTGCTGGGATCAGTCACGGAGGAGGAAGCAATGCCCACCTGCCTGCCCTTTCTAGAGCCCACTGTATTTTTTCCCACAATGGGCTTTGTTAATAGTAGGAAATAAAGAAGAAGACACCTGTTGTGCATGAGCCAGGGCAGCTGGGGCAAATGAGGAGTGTTACTGCTGTCATTTTATGGTGACAAAGAAGACATGCAGTCTGGAAACTGACTTGCAACTCCAGATGGCTGTTTTTTACAGTCCAATGGAAAAACATCATCATCTATGGGATTATTTAATACCTTTCTATTGGACCTATGGAATGATGGGCTCTGGAAGCCCAGAACCACAAACCCACATTGGTTAATCTACCTTGGAATACACATGGGGTATATTCTGAAAAGGTACTATCCTTTTGTCATGTGTGCATGCATTCCATGAGACAGAAGACCATGTGTGTGCATGCATCTCACACAAGTCTCTACACGCCCACCCTTCTGGCTTTGCCAGAGCCAGAAGTCCTGGAACTTGTAAGACTCTTTAACTGGCAACTTTTCCCGTTTTCCCTTTTATGCTGTTTTAAATATGTACTTCTATGAGCTACTTGTGCTTCATGCTGTCTAATGTCAGCCCTAGAATTGCTTACATTCTGTTTCAGCATTTCTTCAACTCTGTATTGGATTCTTACTAATGCTGTGTCTTGTAAACTTGTGTTTATTTACTCTATGGCACTGTTTATGGAAATGTCCTTGAAACTGACTGTACTAATCTCACACTGTGTAATCCACCTTGAATCTCAGTGAGAAAGTCGGACTATAAATAACATAAAAAAATAAAAAAATAAAATTCACTTTACTCCTGTATTTTTCATTAAAGGTTTGGCCTAGTAGATAATAAAGTTATTTAGCCTGCTGTAATATGCCCTGGCTGTTCACTACACTACTGAGAGAAGAAAATCCTGCGTGGCAGTTTCCTCCTGGGCAATTACAGAGGGCAGAGAACATTCCAGCTCAAGGGGGGGCAGATAGCAGAGATCCTGGGGGTGGCGCTACCTGAGGTACCATGGGAGGGGCACAGTCCTATGTATGTCACAACACCTGGGGGGGGAACTGTTTACAAGTACCCAAGTACTAACTATTAGCTAGTTACCTATTTATAAAAACTGGCTGAGGAGAGGAGTTTCTTGGAGAGAGGTTCAAAATCAGTGCTAACGCTACAGCAGACGTAAAGGGACTTAATGGGAAGGCATGACTCCTCCTCCCTTTAAAGCATGTGCTGTTTGAGCTTGCATTTCAGATGGGGAGGTCTTCAGACCCACTAGGTAGCTCTAGAGGTTTCTGAACTGATGCTTCACAAAAGTGCAAAGTGCAATGCACAGACACCGTGAAAAAGTAGTAACAGGTGATAGCCATTACCTTTATATCCCCTTGTGAACTTCCAAATGCATCCATCTTAGAACCAAAATACTGGACTAGGTGGACCTTGTCAAATCCAGCAAATAAGTTTGTGGGGGAAGAGAATTAATCTTTTCCAAAAACTACATGTGTACTGTGCTATCTGCAGAGGGCACCTATTTTCATCAAGGCACTTATTGCCCATTGAAAAGATAGTTCTATAAGAATGTTCTTCCTGCTTAAACAGATCTATTTTGGAGACTAGATAGTTAGCATGGGAGGGATAGCTAAGACTCTTTACAAATAATATCCACTATCCAACAGATAGTCTTGAGTATCAGATCAGGGCATTAACGGAGAAATATTCCACACCAGTGACATCTTTTTAATTGAGCTGTTTATGATCAACACATATTGGGCAGCAACATGATTGAAATGCAAAGACAAAGCAATCTGTTTTGACATTTATCAATATTCCCTCTCCCTGCCCTTTCTGACTATATATATTTCTCACTTCTTTCTACCAATGAGCTATGCTGATTGTTTCCTCTACCACTGCTCCATATGAAAGGACAATGTAAATATATCTGCATTACTGGCTGTAACTCCTTATTAATAAACACACAAATAGGGCCTATTATTCATGTCAACGGATGGGCTAAACTCTCTGACACAGGTAAGGAGGAGGATGTGGCCTTCTCGCGCTCCGTAAATGCTGCCTGGCCTCGGTCTCCAGGGAAGCTGCAGGCTTCCCATTAATCTTGCCTTAATGAGATGTTCTATAGTTTCAACATGAAACTGGAGTTGACATCCAAACATTTTCCTGTTACGCTAGGATTTTATTTCCAGACATATAGCTCCTGCCAACGAATCACACTGCGACATTCCTAAGAACAGAGTTAGTTGAAAAAATACTACCTATTTTTGTTTGGTTTTAACAATTCAGGGTTTTTTTTCCATTTAACATACTCACAGTGCAAAACAATGAAAAATTCAACCACTGAATGAACTTAATTGCATTAGCATAGTTCCTCTTGGTGTGCTGGTAACACCATAAGTGGCATCTTCCTGCCCAGTGTTAACCAGGGGCTGCTAGACCGTCCATATGGTGTTTATATTCATTCTGTGCAGGATTCGGTATTCCCAGGACTTTCCCCTTTTAAGCCAAATTTAAAATAAGTCTGTTTTAATTCAGCTCAAAGGGAATTTTTGTGGAGTGGCTGTGAAGGAATGTCCATGTTGACACACCTGCCCACAGCCACTGCAGAGAGGAAAGACAAAACTGATGTCTTCAAAATGGTGCTCCTGCCCCCTTTAAAAGATTTCCCCCCTTTCCCAGCTAAGACACACTATATGCTACAGTGTGGCTCCTTACAGTAAGGGAACAGCAGTTTCAGGGCCATGAGGGATTCCAGCATGATTGTCACCATGCAAGGATCAGGTGGGGGGAGGGGGAGCTGAAGTGAGTAGTGACGGAACAGGTTGGGAGGACACCATTCGCATTCGGCTTGCTGCTGCTGCTGCTGCTGAGGAGAATTCTCACATTCTTATGTGGATGCAGCCAATTTATTTAAAGTTCCGTAAGTGCATGCCTCTGGGAATATCCTTTCCCCAATGGGTCCCTGAGGTGGATCCTAGCTCTTCTGTTGAGTCTTCTTTATTAATATGACTCAGGCATAGTTACCTGAGTATAACCAATCCCCACATGTTCCCATTTCAGATGATATCTTTAAAATGTGTACAAAAATTACATCAGAAGAGTCCGCAGAAACAAAGCTTTTTCTGTACTGAGGTTGTCATTACTACGAATTTGTGACTGAGCAATAAATGAGGCACACTTCCCATGTTACCTACAGAAACACACCCACGGGTCAAGAGAACCATGCAGTATAATCCTGTGCATGTTTATTTACTTTTGTGTTCAGTGGGGCAAATGTGCACAGAATTGCAAGTGTAATGTGAAAAATTCCTTCACTGTAGGTTGCCTGTACCTTATTGAGGGTGTTAAGAGCCGTCTGGGCAGCAGCAAGGGCCGGTTCAGCTTTCGCCAGGTCCTCCTCACAGTCTTTCTGCTTCTGCTGGACCTCTTGGGTAATTAAGGCTACCTTCTGTTCTTCATCATCAGCAATGGCCTTCTCCTTGCTCACTTTCTCTGTCTCTATGCCCACCACCTGGATCAACTTGTCTGCATCCTCATTTTTCTGTTTCAACTCCACTTCTTGCGCTGCCAGCTTTTCTTTTAGATCATCGACCTAGAGCATAGAAAGTGGAAAACCCAGACAGGAGGCATGGAATTAGAATTATAGGACACTTACAAAGGAAAGGGAGCATTTGAAAAAGAAATGTGTAGGTGAGGGGAGGGAAAGATTCCAAATACATCTCAAACTAGTGAGCAGATCTCTATAAAAAGTGCGGACAAAGACAAATTGACCATTGGTTTAGGAGTTGAAATGGATGCTGGGAACTAGATTCAGTAAGCTGAAAATCCACATCTACTATTTCTCTATGTTAAGGAGAGAAAGCACAGTCTACATATCCTATCAAAACACTGCTACTTTTATTGCAGAGGTCCCCAAATGTGTCTGAGAGCACATTTGGGATTCTGACAGAGGGTGATGGGTACAACCACAAAACAGCTGCCTTGGGAGGCAGTGCCAACCGCAAAATGTCAGAGACGAAGGTTATTCAGAACTCTGATAGTAGTTCTTCGGCATTTCAGACAGAAGACCAGTTAATATATTGTTTAAAAATATTTTCTTTTATACTTACAAAATAAGTAAACATACTGAGCTAGCTAAGAAACGCTCATCTGGCAGTATATGCCTTCCTTTTGCAGGCATCTAACACACCTATGCAAAAGGAAAAATGCTTCTTCACTTGGCTGTCCCTTTACCTGCATCCTGCCTTTTTCAACCTGCATTATTTCTTGTAACAACCGACAGCTGATGCCAATGGGCTAGACAGGACTCACTGCACACATGATATGTCAGTAAGAGAATAGAAAAGAGTCCAGTAGCACCTTTAAGACTAACCAACTTTACTGTAGCATAAGCTTTCAAGAACCACAGCTCTCTTCATCAGATGCAGTAAGAGAGAAACTTTGGCCAGATCTGGACAGGTATTATTTTTTAGAAAGTTACCAAAATTTGATGCTGTGATGTCATTCTCAACTTCCACCTGAATGATAAAAAAGTATATTCAATTAAGACCTGATGACTTCAGTAAAAGTTCCAGTTAGGTGCATTAAGCAGTTTAGCCATGCTGCTGCCTTATTATGTTTAGTTAGAACAAGGGCCGTTTCCACACGGCTTACCTTTGCTCGGAACGACCCAGAACATCGTGCAAAAAATGCGGAAGATCGCGTTTTCTTGCGTGAGATTTGTGCGACGTCACGCAATGTCACGCAAATCTCGCGTGAGAAAACATGATCTTCCGCATTTTTTGCGTGATGTTCCGGGTCATTCCGAGCAAAGGTAAGCCGTGTGGAAATGGCCCATGTCCCATTTGTTTTTTTTTTCAGAATATCGCTCTTCAAGTTGCACTTTACATAAAGCATTATGCTTTATGTCAGAAACTCAAAAGGCCTCACCTGGCCTCACCAACTTTCTATAAACACTTGACAGGCACCAAGAAAGATGTAGGGAGGTGCCATAGAGCCTACAGGCACTGTGTCGGGGACTTCTGCTTTGCTATAATTCCAGTGCCCTGATTGGATATGTGGATAATGCTTTCCATCCTCTTTTCCCCCTTTAGATGGAATTGGATCCAGCAGAAAAGCTTGGAGGAGTTAGCAGAGTAAATCTTTCAATGCCTTTCCCTTCCCAGAAAGCCTGTTGTTTATTGCAAAAATCCTCTTTGAGATGGTTTTCACATGAAGACAGACTTCTGTGGTTTCCCTGTTGCTAATACAGTACAGCTGCAATGGGGCGTTCACATGGCAGGTTTCCCTCACAGTTTACCTGTCCCAGTTGTTCAGGAGCAGCCATTCCCCCTCCCTCAGGTCATTAGAACTTTTCAGATTTTTTTTTAAAATCAGCAGTTGAATATCATTATAGTGTTATAATAATGTTGTAACAATATCTTATTTGAATATTTATTTGAACGGGCTTAAATTACATTAAATTAAATTACATGCAGAACAGGCTTAAATTACATGCAGAAAGGTACTGGCTGGATATTAGGAAAAACTTTTTCATGGTCAGAGTAGTTAAAAGGTGGAATCAGCTACCTAGGGAGGTGGTGAGCTTCCCTTTACTGGCAGTTTTCAAGAACAGACTGGATGAATATTTGTCAGGGATGCTTTAGGCTCATCCTGCATTGGGCAGGGGGTTGAACTAGAAGGTCTGTATGGCCCCTCCCAACTCTGTGATTTTGTGAATTCCCAGCTTTCACTTTTTATAAAAGTAAGTCTCTAGCCCCTCTCATTGCAGAGATGTGTTTCCCCCCTTATATTTCTGCAAAGAAAGGGGCTACAAAATGAAAGCTGGGAATTTAGAACCAGGTACACAGATCGTACCCAAGGCAAATAATCTGTGTGGAAATGGCCTGAGTGTAGGGAGAGCTTCACACACAAAATACGTCACAGTACTGGGTGCTGCAACAATATGGGGAAATTAGGGAAAACATCTTCCACATGCAGCTTACATTAGTAGACAAGGGAGGAGAAGTTGATTTTACCTGATTCCCTCTTGCCCACCCTTATTCTCTTGGGAGATGTATTGCACTGAGCCACTTGCCACCCATCTCTTTGCCAATATCTGCCATCTTCCTGCATCTCCTCAACCCAGTACCCCTCCCAGCACCTTCTCAGTCTCTTGTGCCATCCCATCTCTTGTGTCCAAAGTATATTTGGACTTTTGGGTCACCATACTGAAAAGGCTGAGAACCTCTGATCTAGAACACATGAGAGCATGGTCAAGAAATTTAGCGCTCTTTCAGCGATCTCAAGTTGAACATCCCACCTCTGCATCTAGGGAGCAGACTGTTTTCTTCAGCCTGGTTCCACGATTCCCAAAGGTAATATAAAATAAAGGTGCAATTGAGATGAATTTGCCTTTTCTTGCCCCGTACTAAAAACACTCATCTTTCAACCATAACATTATTTCAGCTAAGTGGAAGCAGCACTGGTACAGAACAAGATGCTTAGTAACAGGCAGTCTGGGAACTCTCTCAAAGACAAGCATTCCTCCTTGAGACATACCTACCATATATAGCTCCTCCCTGAACCTATGTATGTGGCGCTGATGATGCTCTGTAATAGCAAGAACCATGGGACACAAAGTGGTGGATTAAAACACAAAGCTGTCTTTTTGGAAACTTTCTGGATTCAGGGATGAAAACTTCAAATGCTCTGGTAACCATACTGGTTAATGAAAAGCTCACTTCAGAGCCTGTGAAAGCACCAAGTACAATTAATTTACAAAAAAGAAAAACTCTACAACACTATCTGGAACAGTATCTTTCCATTTACCCTGGAACATAAGCTTTATAGCCTCAGGGTACACCTCTGCCAATGGGGAAGGGCAGACATATAATTGGTCTGGGATTCCATGCCATTTTCAGCACAGATTTTATACAGCCTATAATCGCCTCAAGTAAGTGGCAGGCATTTTGGGTAAGCTCAGAGTGAAGCCCTGCCCTTTGTATATTCCTTTGCTGAATGGCTAATCCATTTTCATCTCCTGTTGTTCTGCTGGAAGAGGCAAAATTATGCTTTGCTTGCTGGAGGGGGGGGGGGCATAAGCACTTCAGTCAGCAAAACTCAGCAGCAACTTTTTTGTTCATTTAAAAATCTTTGGAGATTTGGGGAAATTGAAGCAGGAGCTTTGCTGATTTCAGATCTGGCTTATAACCTTCAGCCTGCAATAAGTAATTGTGTGCTGAATGAATACATGTATGAATAGAAAGTTTATCTGGTTTTAAATGCTTTGATGAGGCAACCAAGGGATTGACCTGTCAGCTCTGCATAAGCCGTATAACAGCTACATAAAGGGAGAGGATGCAAACGCAATCCAACAGGCTCATTGTGAAATGCCACAGAATTTCCAAAGAAAACTTTCTTTTAAAAACCTTGAGCTAAGACTTAAAGTACACAACAGTAATTGAAAGCCTAAAAACATCACAACGAAAAAGAACTTAAAAAACAAAAGGAAATATTAAGGGCCTGGATTGCAATGGGATGCATAAAATAAAGAAAGAGGAAAATGCAACAAAGCAAAATAATGATCCCTATATACATGCTCCTCTGCCAAAGGAAGGAAAAACTTCCTTAAGCATAACTGGTCTCATCAGCCACCTGTGAAAGTAAACTGTCAAATCTTAGCGCTTAGGCTCAAATTGCACGACCCATGCAAATGGGTACAATGATAACTGGAAGGCCCTTTAAACAGGAAAAACTGGAACTGGAGAAGTGAGCTGGAGGATTACATAGCCTTTTCCCTGCCTGCTATTTTCAAGTACAAATACCTTCCCGTGAATGACTTCTCTCTCTCCCGTACATTTTCAAATGTACTTTCACTTTCTATGTTAATCCACACAACCGTGCTTAATTTGGACTACAGAAACAGCCTGAAGGAAAGTGTAAACGCTCCTTTCTTCTACCATGTCTCCACTCCTGAATCCTGATTATTATCCAATGGAACTGGCTTCTCCTGTTTTAGAAAAGCTATAAGGCTACCACAATATGTGTTCTGCTGCCATGCTATTAACACCAACTATTCAAAAAATTGCAGGTTGGGACTTAAGGCTGACAACGTTGTTTCCTATCCCTATCTTAAGGGATGTATAGAAAGGGAGGGAGAAAGAAAGAAATGAAAGAAGCTTTTAAGAAAATAAAACACTAGAATATTTGACTTCTAACTTCTTGAGCATGATTGCCTGCCTTTCCATGAGCACCTATTCAAGGTGGCTTACAACAAACATTAATTAAAACTACAGAAACAATAAAGCAACAATTTAAAAAGAACAACTGATAAAAGCATCAAAACATCCATCGAAACACCAGTCAACAGACTTTATGTCAATCTGTTTTTTAAAAAAACTTTATCATCAACAGTTGCAATTATGAATACAAAAGAAAATAAATGTTCTCCAAGGTCTGTATTGGTTCCTCAGGAACTGGGCAGCAAATGCAACTCCAAAGAGTGAGAAGGAAATGACTAGCATGAAAAGCAGTTGATAGCAAGGGGGGAAATTGAATGGACGATAGTGATAATGACCACCCCAGTGATTTTGACATACTCCTTTCCTTTATGAGCAAGCCCATACAGATGGGACAAGGATAACAGATCACCCGAAACACCCCTAGACCTTGGCATAAGGGTGCCAAACCACCAATTCCTAACTGATCAAATGTGATGTTTCCGCCTTAATTGAGAAATGGGAAGATGTTTCTATTTTAAAGAAATCCTGCAATGGATTAGCAGTTACTGATGGGAAGAAGAACAAAGCAGTCCAAGCGATTTGTGACTCCCAGTGACAAAAGGAAAAATCCTACACAAAAAAATAAGAGCATTAAAGAACAGAGTTTTCCCACTAGGCTTTCAGCAGGCTCCTTTAATCTGACTGTCTGTACTAGGCTTCAGGATTATGTATGCAACATCAGAAAGGCCACCAATTAATTGCCAGACCAGGAGAAACTGAAGTCTGGAATTCAATGACAACAAACCTTTTACAAAAGCTATTTTTTCTACAACTTTCTTGCTTCTAGGCCAACAAAAGTGTCTCACACTAGGACTTGGCCCAACAGCCTCTGGTTGTCAGCCCCTACTACAGAATTTATCTACTTTCCTCTTTCAAAAATTCTGTACTTCAGTCACCCATCCAACCCTCCCACCTTCTTATATTAGAGGCTTGCACTTCTAGCCATAGTAAACATATATTTAAAAGCCCACATTAATACAAGAAATAAAACTAGGGTTCCCAGGTCCCTATACCCTCCTTGTGGGACGCGGGACCCAGGACTTACCAGGAGTTGTCTTCTCGCACGCAGGCTCTCAGTGAGGCATGATGACATCATTTCCAGGAAGTGATGTCATCATGTCAGCCACAGGCATGTTCCTGCTCTTCATGAGGAGCCAGTTCAGCTTGTTTGGGGCCAAAAGTGACCCTAGCAAAGCACGGGAGCACGTCCTTGGCTGGTGTGATGATGTCACTTCAGGAAGTGACATTGTCGCGCTCTGCTAGGAGCGCTCCCATGAGCGCTTTCTCAGGTTGCCTTCTGGCAGTAGGCAATCATCAGGAGGGTTGCCACCTCCCACCGATCACCAGCTATCAGCGGGCAACAGGGAAAACTCCTAGGAGATTTTCACTACTGGCAGGCAACTGGGAAGTCTAAGTAAAACATACAAACTTATTTATATGGCAAAACATTACATTCCATTTCTCTCACATTCACACATGTACACATATACAGAAGAAAAAGTTACAGTTTGGGGTGCTGGTCTGTTTACAGAAAACAGCAGGGAAAAAATTTCCCCATTCAAACACTACAGACATCCCCTGAAACGCGCTAATTTTTTTACAACCTGCCATTTTGTGATTAGCGCCAATCACAAAGCTGGTAGCTCCCAAGACTCTAGAAAAAAATAAGTAGCTCTCAGAAACAAAGTCTGTTCTCCACTGTGCAAGGCACACAGTTACCACAGAGATGTTTTGGGGCAGTCTGACTTCAGTATATAGCATTCTCAGTAAGTCTGCTATATACACATAAGTGATTTAGAAGATACTGTTATACACAGAACTATTCCATAATTTCTCGCATGCACGCTCTCAGCGAGGCATGATGATGTCACTTCCAGGAAGTGATGTAATCATGTCAGCCATGTTTTTGGAACACAGCAGTGGCTTGAAGGAAAGGAACAAGATGAAGCAGAGCAGGAACTGAATGTTCTGAATGAATGAATGAAACCATAGTCAAGGCAAACTGCCGCAAGAAAGATCACCCATCCCAAACCCCCATAGGATACATACATTTTTTGGATTGCATTGTGGTGGTTTAATTCATACACACTTTCATGCCTGTGTGATTGTGTGTGAGAGAGAAAGGATGTTTGTTTTCTGCTTCCCACTTGCATTTGTCTTGTTTTCCACAACAACCTCCCTCACCTACCTGGGCAGAGGTGCTACTGAGCTTCTGCAGTCCATTCTCCAGCCGCTCCATCTTTACTGTCAGTTCTTTCCTCTTTTTAAGCAGCAAATTCTGATACAGTTTGATTTGTTCCAAGAATGACTTAGGAGTAGTGTAGTTATAGCGACGCTCATTACTTAGGTAAGAACGGGACATCCCATTCACACTGGTGTGCACATAAGCCATGAACTTACTTATAGATTCTTTCACTGAAGCCTTAAAATAAAATAGAAGAGAAAAATTTCTCAAGGCAAGTAATTAAGCAGCTTAGCCAAGTGCACCTGAATATGCCTTAAATCAGTCAATTTGCCATGCCTCTGTATTACAACAAAATATAGTGTGTGACATCCTACCAGGGGAACCATTCAAGGTTTACCCTCCCAAGAACGTATTTGGGTTTTGTCATTCTAGCTTGAAATGAGAATTGGCTGTACCCAAATATGTTTGACTTCAGGTGACTCTCTCCATATAAATCAATAAAGTGTATCAGGATGCACAGAGAACCCAAACTGGAGGAGGACGACAGGTTTGGTGACTAATAATAGATTCCCTCCCACTCTAAAAGAGTGGGAAGTTGAAGCGATTCCCTGCTTCCACTCAATTCTCCAAAACTAGCTCCGGCAGGAGGTGGCACATGTACACTTGTGAATCTTCATGACAACAGAGGGCAGCATACAGGTGCCAGCCCTTCCTAAAGAGGGGAGAGTTAGCGGTGCTGGCTGAGGGACAAGAGAGATGTATTCCTCCCTGCCAACACGTAGGGCAACAAACCCCTCCACTCAGAGCCAAGCTACAAGTGATGCCTGACACAGGTTGGACACTTGTCAGCTTCCCTCAAGTTTTGATGGGAAATGTAGGCATCCTGGTTTTACAGCTTGGCTCTCCATTACAGCTGCAAGACCAGGACGCCTACATTTCCCATCAAAACTTGAGGGAAGCTGACAAGTGTCCAACCTGTGTCAGGCATCACTTGTAGCTTGGCTCTCAATTATCACCTTGGGGAGGAGAGGCTGAGCTCTTCCTTCCCTTCTGATGGGAATGGGTACAGTGCGAAGAGAGGATGTAGGCTCAGCAGGAGGGCACACACTTCAGCATTCAACCTCTGAGCCTAAATACCTCCTTGCAACAGTCACCTCGCTTTCCACTTAGTAGTTACTTTGGAAAGGAGGAAGAATACAGACAGTGAATTTTTTTCACAAGTATTAAAAGTATTCTTCTAATTACACAGGCACTTTCAGCATCGCACAAATAAGGAAATGTATACTTGTTAAATCAAATGAACGTGGCTGAGCAAAAACTTGGTATATAGAAATGAGATTGTCCTGGATATGGCCAGTAATATGGGAGAATGGGTACTGTAATTGACCAAAAAGATCATGGATGTTTCAGCAAACCAGAGATAGAGTTGGTGTAGCCTTTCATCTAAACATGCCAAAAAGTTTAGAAACCCAAATTAGAATAGCCTTGGAAAGAGGCAAAAAAAAAGAAAAGAAGTGACACAACTATATGGCTTTGTGTAGATTAGAAGCTGTGAGGTCTAACCTATATCAACAGATATTATGTGTTATGGCCCAGGTGCAGAGGCATCTGATAATGGCAATAATGTTCAGCTTCACAGAAGTGAAGATAATAATTCAAAAATGATGTTTATTGCTTGAGGGTAGAAAGATATCCACATGTATGCGAAACTTCTAATCACTATTTTTCAATACTTTATTAAGATAGCAAAAATGAACTAAGAATGAACTTTCAAGTACAGATAACTTTGTATGGTGTTTGAAATTATAAGGTAATTAGTTAGCCAAGAATGTGCACCTTTATCAAGTAGGGCAATAATGCTAGGAAAAGGGGAAGGCAGTAGGAAAAGAGAAAGACCTAAAATGAGATGGCTTGACTCAATAAAAGAAGCCATGTCCTCCAGTTTGCAGGATTTGAGCAAGTCTGTTAACGATAGGACATTTTGGAGGTCTTTCATTCATAGGCTTGCCATAGGTTGGGGGCGTCTTGATAGCACATAACATACACACTTCAAGTGGGACAGTTAGCTATTATCAGGAGATGATTTTAAAAACCTATAAATATGGGAAGCTGAATTGATTGGAAGCGTCTTCTTAGAAGGGGCTCCTTGTGGTGACCTGCTTATCTCTGGGTACATAGGAATATGTACTCGTGCAATTGCTTTCCTTTAATCTATTTTATAGTAATGGATGTCATAATTTTCTGTTGAGTTAGACAATATTTAAAAAGTAATAGTTCTGCTTCAATAAAAAGGTCAAAATGGAAGCAGAGAATCTCTAATAGTATCACTTGGGCACTAGACCCACGATGAGCCTAAAACATTGTTGAGGTGTTCCTCTTGCCAGGAATTAAATGATCTGATATAGGAAAGCTAACTAGACACATAGGGCTTCTTAAGTGCCCACTTATATCTGAATCTATATCTGAATCCATATTTACAAAGAGCAGCTGTAGCACAGTGGTTAAGTGGTAAAGCTGTATATCAGCACTCTGCTGGTTTGAATCCCACTATTGCCATGTGTTCAGTAGGTGGCTTTGGGTAAGCCACTCCTCTCAGGCCCAACTCCCCTTTTGTATTATGGTGATAATAATAACACTATGTTCACTGCTCTGAATAGGCACTCATCTGTCTAAAAGAGCAGTATATAAGCACTGGTTGTTGTTGTTGTTGTTGCTGCTGCTGCTGCTGCTGCTGCTGCTGCTGTTGCTGTTGACACACCTGACAAGTATCATCCAGAACAACTTTTGTAGGAAACAGCCAACCCCACAGAATACTTATTCCTGCTTCCAGAAATAGTCAATGCAATAAAAGGGTGAGATTGCACACAGTTAAGCAAGCATATCATTTTTAATGGGACTTAACTGTACTGGACATAAATACACATCCTTTCTTTCTCTTTCTTTTGCTACTGCATTGTACTAAATAGCTATTTGAGTAATTCCCACCAAAGCTGGTATCACTATTAGCAGTTAGTATCTCCAGTGAGTTCCATTCTTCCTTGTTTTGATCCATATGAATCATAAAACGCAGCTTTGGCTCCAGCTACTAGTTCCTGTCTAAAGCTAATAATGTGAACCCTAGATGGGGGAGGGGGCATATGCTGAAATGACTTGAGCGCTACCTGCTAAAGCAATATGTTCTATCAATACACAACCATGAACAGATTCTGCATGTTCTTGAATTATTGCTCATAGTAAATAGGAAAGTTACAGCAGAAGATCGGTTCTGATTGTACAGTACAGTCAGTGGCTTATTTGGGGGCACTCAGAGGTTCCTTCCCCCTTCTGCTGCCTTAGGTCCCAGTTGCCTAGAAGAAAGTGTTTGTAATGACTAAATGAATGACATGTTTCAACCTAACACCACAACTTCATTATCAGATATTCTGAGGTTTGTAGCGGGTAACTCTCTTCAGAACATTTCTAGCCATCAAAAGCTATGAGGGGAATTTGGCAGCTGTTGCATATCCACCTGAACTAAGTCCAAGATTCGCCATGGTTTCCAGTGAGCTCCAGGATCATCCCCAAGCACTTAACACTCAAACTACAGCCTTGAGTTGTGAGATGCTGTGCCAATACCACTTCCTAGGCTTGCAAGTGTCATGGCAATGAAAGAATCTCAGAGATGCTTCGGCATGTTGACCAGCTCATGTGTGCAGTCAAAAATTGAGCCTGGCAGACCAAGATGACAAGCTGGACTGTGAAGAATCTGTGTACAGGGACTGGAAAGCTGATCAAAATGCAGCAGTTCCTCAATTCATGTACACAAAGCCCAGAAAATACCCTGGGTGCCATCCATCCATTCAGTCCATACATATATGCAAGTACAAAGCTTTTCAGCATGAAAATAAACCTCTCAGTCAGGAAAAATAATGTGTGAATGAGTTGTTCCGTAGATGCTCACCTCAATATTTTCTGTCCCTTGCAAGAAGCGCAAGCTGACAGACTCTAGAGCATCTCGAGGCCACTCATG
The DNA here is from genome assembly GCF_028583425.1 of Eublepharis macularius. NCBI lineage: Eukaryota > Metazoa > Chordata > Lepidosauria > Squamata > Eublepharidae > Eublepharis > Eublepharis macularius. The sequence continues at coordinate 45,825,208 of NC_072793.1, forward strand.
GAACCAATCTATTGCTGTACAGTTCACAATGGCTGGGAACTTCCGACTGCGAACTCTCAACTTATTCCCCACAGGGGAAAAGCAAAGAGCAACCTGAGAAAAAGGAAAACGGGTCATGAAAAAAGGAAATGAGGAAAGTCAGAAAAATAAAATGAGGGAGAACTATGCTTCAGACATGCTGGAAGCTGACTAAAAATACTCTCCAACAACACACAACAGTCGGCATGCTATCTAGCAGCCCTTCCATATAATGATTTTTTTCCTTGATAAATGTTCAGTTGTTAATCCTATATTGTGCTGGATCTGGAAGTGTCCCCTCAAGGTAGCATTTCTCCTGCAAGGATGTCACATCATCTCAGCACTCAAACTGCAATATTTTACTGCTTAAACACTTAAGAGGAACTACTTACTAAAAAAATATTTTGGAGAAATCCTGACATTAGAAACAGCTGTCACAAGAGTAAAGCATTTTTACTTTTTCAAGTACAACTGATAGAGAAAGCAGATCTAATTTTGGGGGATCAAAGCTCTACCTTGAGCTGCCGTCTAACCCGATCAATGAAGAATTTCCAGCATGCCTCCCTGGTGTCCATTTGTCCTTGGGCTTTTACTTCATTCCTCACATTACTGATGATATTTTCTACTTCATCATCTGGGAAAAGATCAGGAATTTCTCCTAGAAACAAAAAATGTATTGTGAACTTGGAATTATAGATATTTTTAGGGTGCTTAGTGGTTGTTTTAGGATTTTTATGTCCTTGTCTTTTTTTAATGGTTTGTTTTGTTTTTATACTGATCATGTATTATTTTTTTAATGACTTTATGGTATTATGGGGGAAGTGTGTACACTATCTCAAACAGGACTTTGAGAAGGTAACATATATATTTCTTAAATAAATACGTTATTACTAGTATTGCTTCATTATAAAGAATAAGGCTACTGAGTGGTAATAGGAAAGATACCAGGGCATCTCGCTCTCACAAAACTTTTTCATCACCACTAGAGCAAAACAAAAGGCATCATGGGGCATAAATGTGCCAGACATGCTGATTGGCTACAGCACTATGCTATTTCAGGTGCATACATGGCTTTTCTCAGCCATTTCTCTTAGAGCCAAGCAACAAGTGATGCCTGACACAGGTTGGACACTTGTCAGCTTCCCTCTTGATGGGAAATGTAGGCATCCTGGTCTTGCAGCTGTAATGGAGAGCCAAGCTGTAAAACCAGGATGCCTACATTTCCCATCAAAACTTGAGGGAAGCTGACAAGTGTCCAACCTATGTAAGGCGTCACTTGTAGCTTGGCTCTTAGAAGCCTGTACAGCAATTGTTTGGTCTCTTGTATGCTAAAATACAACTCCACTTATACTGAAAGTCCCTTCAGTACTGATCTATATAGCTGAGCCAAAGAATGAGGCTGAAGTTGCATGTCCATGGGCACTAGGAGATTACAAATGCCCCTGACTGCATGGTTAGGGTCTGCTTTATGGTGTTAGATGTTTTCTTTTCCTCTATCTAAAAGTATTTTTGCTGTCACAATCCACCTTTACATTTTCCAAGAGTGAGGCCTGAAGATACTCTGTTCTTTTCTGCTCGCTATGTTGGCTCCTATGCTATTTATTTATTTATTTAGTGTATTTATATGTTCTTTCCTGCCTCAAGGCAGCTACCCATTTAAACAGCAAATAAAAATCAAAAACACTTTAGACAGTACAGCAACAAACAATCACCATTCTCTCGTTCACACTAATCCAAAATCCTTACAGAACAATATATCTGCAGTTTGCTCTGGAAAACATGTAGGAACATCATCCATCTCACCTTGTGGGGAAGAGAATTTAGTGCTAGCAGCAATAATTTGGGTGCGACCTCTCAATAAGGAATCTGCAGATCCAGCCAATCTTACTGCAAACAGAGGTGGTTTCTCAAGAAGGTATCATCCATTGATGTCACAGGTCAAGAAGGTTGAAATGGATAAAGGTGCTGTACTTTGCAACCTCTCTTACCTATGTGGTGCCCATTCCCCTCCCTGATAAAATGGTTGTTCTCTTCATATGAACAGTAAATGGGTAGGGTGAAGTTTTACTAGCATTATCTCCCAGGGTGTCCCAGCAGGACACAAACATTTCTTCCACAAAGTCTACTCATCTATGAGTTCTCCATGCAATCTACCAATTACTTTGCTATGCAGGTCCATGTTGTTGGAGATGCTATAGACTATTTCTTGTAGGATTGCCAACTCTGGATTGGCAAATTACTGGCAATTTGGGAGTGAAGCCTGGGAAGAGTGGGATCTGGGAAGGAGAGGGACCTCAGAATGATATAGAGCCATAGAGTCCACCCTCCAAAGCAGCCATTTTATTAAGGGGAACTAATCTCTGCAGTCTGAAAATTGTTATTCCGGGAGATCTCTAGGTCCTACCTGGAGAAGGTTGGCAGTCCTAATTCCTGGGAACATGCTTACATGTGTGGTGTATTATACCTGCAGAGGACTGATATATATGGAGAGAGCCACCTGAAGTCAAACATATTTGGATATAGCGAACTCTCATTTCAAGCTAGACAAAACCCAAATACATTCTTGGAATGGTAAACCTTGAAAGGTTCCTCTACTACGATTTAAAGCATATTGTTCTGTAGTTTAACTTTTTGTCATTCTGAATATGCCAGATCTCTATCCCATATATAAAAACAGGGACCAAGTAACATTATTGTGTGCTTGTTAAACTGAAATTAGGCCATGATCCATACCTGAAGCTAGCAAGTCATTTACGAGCACTAAAAACCTCTCATCAGCTACTTGAGCATCTGTCATAAGAAAGATGGTACCCACATTCTTCACTCCTGCTGTAATGTATTGTGCTGCCAGGTCTGCCTGCAGATACAAGAAGGGAAAGGAACATATATTAAGCAGCAAAATGTTGTTCATCTGCTGGTAGATGATCCTAGCCATTTTGACAGCTAAATCCAGTATCCGGCCAAACACACAGAGTCAAAGTACATAAATTTCTAAACGAATTAGTGATACAATTGTTTATTACTGAGAACAGAACAGCACTTGCGGCTGTATAAAGAGCAGCCACAAATTCTCCTCCAAGAAATAGAATATCAAGAAAAAGACGATTGTACAATCTAGTCGCAACCAACTCGTAGCAACTCCATCCACAGGGCTTTCCAAGCAAGAAATTATCAGAGATGATTTGTCATTGCCATCTCCCAGTTTTCCTTGGTGGTCTCCCATCCAAATACTGACCATGGTCAACACCCCTTAGCTCCCAAACCCTGATGAGCCTGGATGAAGCTGGGTTATTCAGGCCAAAGCCCAGGTTTACCTCTTTGCAAACCATTTCTGAACAGAACAGCAAATTACTAATAGAAGTTGGCTTTCTTTTTGAATGTTCATTAGCTTTGGGGGGCTAAATTACCCATGAGTGCTGGAGATCTGTAATTGGAGCTCCTCCATTTTAAAAAAAGTGGTGTACAACAGTCATCCCCCGCCCCAGACACCAATCATGTTCCTGATGCAAATCACACACTATCAGAACTGTGAATGAAAAGCTTACCACATCACTTTCCCCCCAAAATGTTATCCAGCACTTGCATTCTGAGGCAGTCCCATATCTCTGATGGGCTAGCTTTCTATATGCAGGAAAGCTCTGACTTTAAAAGTCAGTTGTTTAACAAGCAATCTGTCCTTACTCCTAATATGCATTATGAGGTAGTATAGTTCTATGGAAAATGGGTATTATGTGCCTGCCTGCACTTTTGGATCTTATCTTCAGGGTTTTGTATTGTTATATCACTATTATTTAAATTTCCATGAGTGACTGTCATAAAAAAAAGACTTTTATAAACCAAAAAAAATGAAGTCAAATTCAGTGTAGACACCTGACATGTAACAATTGCAATACATTAAGGAATCAAGGAATTACAAGTCTCGTTCAAAGCATGGGCTGACATGTAAGAACAAGTTTAATGTCACCATTATGATCTTCTCACCTTCAGGTCAGGAATCCCATAGCCCTTCCGCAAGGTGATCTGGAAAACCTCCAGTGAGCTAATGAAAGCTGCTAATCTTGTCAGGCTCTGCTTACCACTTCCTCCCACACCAACAAGCAACGCATTCCCTCTGGGAGATTCCAGGATACGGTTGATCCGGCAACTAAATGGAAAGGTACACCGTTGTTTCTTGGAAAGTGTTTTTCCTCCACAGTATACTTTAGTATATGCATATACCGAACCTATTAAGACTCAACCCATTTTGTCACGTGAATGAAAATTCTAACTTGATAGTATTTGGAGTCTTTCATTGCTCTTTTCTAATTATTTATTTACTTTTTTTATATCCCACATTTTCCTCCAATGGAGATGCAAGATGGCTGAAATAATTCTTCTCTCACCTATTTTTGCCCCGCAACAACACTGTGATGTAAATTAAGCTGAGACCATGTGACTGGCCCAAGGTCACCCAGCAAGCTTCCATGGCTGAGTAAGGAACTGGAAGTAAGGTTCTCCCAGATCCTAGTCCAACTCTAACCACTACACCATGCTGACTTCTAAATTGTGGTTCATGTGGTCCTTTTGGTTACATGACTCAGACTGTTCTCTCCTTCCACATAGCAATAATTCTCCATCTATTTTGCATTACCATTGCAAATGTAGACCCATTCACAGTGGCAATGGAGCATCCATACAGCAGTTTTCACTGCACTTTCCTTTCCTCACCCCTCTCCCAACACAGTGACTATCCTTTCCACCCCAATGCCAACTGAGGGCTTTTTAAAGACGTTGGGGGGGGGGAATCAGCAACTGATATATCTTTGCTAACATATAAAGACTTTGAAATTTCTCTCTTGCATGCCCTTGACAACTGCTGGTCATTGCTGGAGTTGATGTAGCATAAAAGAATAAACTGGGATATGGTTTAAATTAAAGAATAAACTGGGATATGGTTTAAATTTCACCTTTGTCATGAATTTATCAGGCAGGCTTTTGCAAACTGTTCTCTCTTAGCCTTAATCTGCAGTATAGGATAATAATACTGGCCTACCCTATCAGATCATAGTTAATGATTACTGAGCTAATGGATGTGAAGTGTTATATAAGTGTTAAGAATTATTATTGTTAACTAAAAGCAAATTATCTAAAATATTTTTACAATCTATATAATCTGATTATCTAAACAACTGATAGTTCAACATCTCCAGTACCTACATTTCAGATATTCTGCGAAGTCTGAAACACATAGAACACATTTTCAGATATGCTCTTTCCTTCTCAATGGGGACCCAAAGTTACTTACAATGTCACCCTACTACATTTTAACCTCACAACAACTACCCTCTGACGGAGATTAGGCTGATAGTCACTGGCCCAAAATCTCCCAGTGAGTTTCCATGGTGGAGTAGTGATTTGAATCTGGGTCTCCCAAGTATTAGTCTGACACCCTAACCACTATAACTATGCTGGGTCTTGAAGTAGGATATATCAAAACAAAAAAGAAGTGGTTACTACAGTAAAGTTGCTTCCATCCATGTGTTAACTGTGCATATTGTCCCTTCCACTGATTTCTTCCTACAGCAACATTCCAATTTGACAACAGAAGGTAAAAAATGAATGGGTTAAGAGTGTGCAAGGTTTCTAGCAAGCCTGGAGAAAAATGTCCTGTCCCTTTAATAGTGGCTTCCTGTGTGGAAAGGGCAGCTGAAGCTTTTCAAGGCATGGAGATAAATAATATCATCAGGAAAATAACATCCAATTATGCCTCTATTTAAGGGCCAATATATTTCACACAGTTGGCATCCCTAGTCATGTGACACTGTATGATGGAATAGGAAGCTGTGGTTATTCATAGGTTTAGAGACAGTGAACTCACTGCTGTGCTACATTATAAGTGTGATGTAACCCATGCGATGCATTCTAGCCTTGGGAGACTTTGCTTTCTTGCCCTAATTTTTCTCCTTCACCGTGACTAAAATGTCAGAAAAGGTCTCCAAGAAATCATGCCTGCCATTCATTAGCCCTAGAGTTCCTACAGCTCAAACTCCCCAGGGCTCCTCCTACCCCATCCCACCTAGTGTGTTGCTGACATCCCACTAGGCATTCTGCCCTTCACTGCTGGCTCTCTGCTTCTCGCCAGGACAGGAGTGTATTGCCCAAACAACGATCTTCCTAATAATGCAACCATCTCTATATTTTTCCCACCTTTATTTCCAAGTCTTGTAGTGAATGTGTGTATGATTCTTAGACTCTGTAGGCTCAGAAGTTATTAAGTAAAAGCTTTGATTCATTAAAGTATTAGTCTCCTCTCTTATTGGGTGTGATCCAGGAACTCTGACCCTGGTATACACAGGTCATGATCCCTTAATACAAGCCAATTACCTATTAATTCCCCATCTTTGAGACAGTTTGGCTAACACAAGGAATCAGCATAAAAACTGTTCTGAGCTGATTAGAGGAAGGGCAATATAAAAATTAAACAGAAAGCAGATAATGCCTACAGAAGTAGAGACAACAAAATTTTCCAGGATATAAGATTTGTGAGTCAAAGCTCACTTTGTCAGATACAAAGGGATAAAGTGAGCTTTGACCCAAGGAAGGTTATATTCTGGAAAATGTTGGTCTTTAAGGTGCTACTCAGCTGCAATTAATTTGTGGTCTGTAACCTTGAGCTAAATAACAAATAACATCATATAACCTACTGATTTTTTACAGACACGCAAATTCATGTGAGGAGGCTTCCTAGGCAGCACAGGGGCTGAAATAGATAGCAGAGATCAAATCAAATGGCTCCCTTTGCTGGCCTTACTTTTCAATCTGTGCAGATTTTTGTCTATCTGGATCAAATGTACCTATAAGGAGCTGGTCATATGAATGCCTTTATCTGTACCCTACACGCAGAAGCTGCTACAAGCCTGCAGTATCTGATGAATTTGTTTTCTGTAGACCTATATGCACACACCAGCAGCTTTTGCTTGTAGCAAAATGATTGGGGCATATTCTGTACCTGTACAGTGAGAGCTCATTCAACATGGATAGACAAAAAAAAACATCCAAACAAAAACCCCTTATTAGTCTGAGTCGAAATACAAGCTGCAGAGGTATCATGGGTGTCAGATCTCAAACTCAGCTCTTGACTGAGCAGAGTAAAACAATGATCCTTCATGCCTATGCTGCAGCAGACTGCAATTAGAAAAAAATAATAAAGTAGCCCTCATAGCAGGTAGTAGTGCAAAGAACATTACATGAATAAAAGTAACTACTAGCCACAATGCCCATCTTTCCTCCCTAGAAGCTCGACACACAAAATCACTGCAGGTGCCTATTTTTATGCACTAGAAAACCAGACCGCAGCGTAGCCCAGTCCGCATGAAACCACTGAAGATAAAATGCTTGTTACTAACCGAATGGAATAAAAGCACTGTGGCATGCGGCAGCGCTACGATTGTATTAAACATCAAGGCCCTCTGGTGTGGGAATTGAAAGGATGCTGCACTCCCCAGAACACAAAGGAGCAACAGCAAGAGCTAAGGATTGTAAGCATTGTTCGCTTTTGTGACAGTGATTGAATTTGTTGCCTGGAGTTGCAGAAACAGTTAGACTGCCCTTCCCGCCCCTTTGTAATGAAACAAGTAAAATTTTGTAACAGCCGGGAACATGCGGGGCGGGGGGGGGGAGAGCTAGTGTTCTGAAGCACACTCTTCTGAGATAGTCATTGCTTCTTAGGCAAATAAGTCATTGCTTCTTAGTCACCACATATTAGGAATAGGCATATTTGAAAATATACATTTACACACCCATACTCACAGCTAACAAGGTGGATCTTACCCCTGTCCTACCACTTCACTGGGCAAAGCGTGAAGCATTCTTCCTTCTATTTATCTAGCTGCATAAAAGTGTTCCCATGTCCTCATGCAATTGCTTTTCTCTGATGGTTACCCAAACCACTTTATGAGAATTTATTATAAAGACAGATGCTGTCTTCGCGAGATAGAGAGTTTTACATTTTACAGTTGCCAAATGGAGTCAAAACCATAATTTCAGGATATGTTGTCCAAACTGAAAACAGAGTCTGTTTTTCAGAGATTCTGGCCACCCATTACTCTGTCACCTTGAGGTATATTTGCAGATATAACACTACATAGTACCCACACACAAGCTTTCAAGTGTACAAATTTCCCCTTACACATGGCACATGGCATCTTCAAACAACACCAGGTTCATGGCAGGGTTGACTTCATTGTGATTCTCTAAGGCTTCCACTAAGAGCTGGTTCAATGATTCCCAGCTCTGGACGGGCATGTATTTGGGCTCCCCAACCCCTTTTGCGAAATGGCAAAACACGTTCATCTTCTTAGTCTGTTCCAGGGTATCCTCCATATCCTAATGAGGAAGGACATAAATGAAACACAAAGTTCAGGTTGAACATTCTGGTGCTGTGGAAAAAGAGTAGGTTGGACCCCCCCAACCCATCATATCCATGATGTCATAAGGATATATATCGGCACTCAACATAGATTACCCAGTGAGCTAAATTGCATTATTACCCCTCATTTTCTTGCGGGGAAAGGCTGTATTGTGATTGTTGCTGCCCAAGAACTGTTAATTATTTATCACCAAATAAATAGCTGACTGAAAAGCAAAGCCCTCTGTGGGGTTCTGAGTAGAGATGGGCACGAACTGCATTATGAACCTCAAAAACCCATGAAAATGGTGATCACGTGATTGCGAATGTCAGAATGTCAGTTCTCAAGCCAAAGCTACGCCATGTTCTCCTGTTATATGTAGTTATTTAGTTCTCTCCCTCCAGGCCCAGGTGCTGCCCAGGCCGCCTATATCTATGGGAACGAAGAATTCTTATCAGCCCGGCCGACCTTGATGTCCTCGCCTTCCCAGGCCTTCTAGACAGGACTAAGGGGGGAGGCTGGGAAGGGGTGTTTGAAGTGTTGTTACTTTCATTTTATGTGTCATTCTCAACAAAGCTTTGGTTCAGCCAAGGGACTCAAGTCCTTGGATCATGGACCCCTGTATCCTGAGCATAATCTTCCAATAAACCTTTTGAAATCAAGAGACCTTGTGCTTCTTGCAGAAGTGGGGAGATGAACTCTAGATAACTGGGATTCCATAGTCTGACAGCTATCTGGTGGTTCATTACCGGCCACGGCCAACGAACCAGCATTCGGTAGAGGCCTGGTTCGTTGCGTTAGGCCACGGTTCAGGAAGCCAGACACTCAGGCGCCAGCAATCAATTCCCCTGGCAATGGAGCTGGGGGAATGCCTGAGCTCTGTCTGCGCTCCTTCTGCTGCCCTGGAAACCCGAATGGAAGCCCAGCTTTCCTTGATCAGCAGGGCTTCCTTCCAACCACAGAGCTGCAAAGCGGTTACAAGTTGGGAGAAGACACCCAGGGGAGGAAAGGGTGTTCTGTAGCCACGGGCACTCCAATCTCATCCCTGCAAACCCTGATAGGCAGCTTTGATGGCCAAACACAGACCTCCTGTGTTGCTGAATGGGACTCATGCTTATAAATAGCCGTGGTCTCCCACGCTGGGTTTCGCTTTCTGCGAGCAGTGGAGTGGGACAGAGCTCTTGCTTGCCACTTGCTAGCCTTTGGGGAGAGAGACTGAGAGTACAATTGAGCTTGGCTTTGGGGGATAGGGATCTATCTCCTCTGGTTCCAGGGCTGCTGCCTGGCTCTGGGGCCAAGCTCGGCTGAGGGCTCACATTGATTATTGATCAGGGCCTGATCTGTTCAGGTCTGTGGGAGTGGTGGGCTAGGGCTCTAGTCCTTCCCTCCCTCTGGTGCCAGGGCTGCTGCCAGGCCCTGGGGCCAAGCTCGGTGGGTACCTCGGCTGAGGGCTCACATTAGTGCTTGATCTGGTCAGGTCTGTGGGAGTGGTGGGCTAGGGCTCTAGTCCCTCCCTCTCTCTAGTGCCAGGGCTGCTGCCAGGCCCTGGGGCCAAGCTCAGTGGGCACATCAACTGAGGGCTCACACAGTGTTATTAGTGCCTGTTCTGTTCAGATCTGTGGGCGTGGTGTGCTAGGGCTCTAGTCCCTCCCTCCCTCTGGCGCCAGGGCTGCTGCCAGGCCCTGGGGCCAAGCTTGGTGGGCACTGTGGCGGAGGGCACACAGAGTCATCTCCTTTCCTGTCCTCCTTAATTCTAGTTTGGTGGCACAATGAGTCTTCCTGTGGTGTTGGCTGCCAAGGGTGGTTGTGGGGTGAAATGCTATGGCAGTCCTCCTGGTTCAGTTGTGGAAAGCAGTTTTGGGTGTGGCTCAGGGGTAGCAGGGAGTCCTCCCACTCCCCCCAATTCACCTATGTGGGCTGTGGAGGCCCAAGAGGTCTTTGCGCAGGGGGGGAGAGAATATCTCTCAACATTTTGAGGAGGGGTGGGTGGGTGATGGATCCCTGGAGGAATGGTATGTGTGTTATGAAAGATCCCTCCCGTCCCCATCCCAAACTCTCGGTGGTGTCCCCTCCCGCAGTCCACCCCTCATGCCGTCGTCCGTGTCCAGCCCCACAGCACAGCCTGTAACCGTTCGTCCTCCTTCCCCTGGGATAGTTAGCGGTCGGCGTTACAACGCCTCCGTATGGAGGCACTTTCGGGCCCTTCCTGATGACCCCAGTGTGGTGCGGTGCCGTGCTTGTGATGTCCTGGTGCGCAGGGGCAAAAACCCAAAGCACCTGTCTTCGATGGCCCTGACTCGCCACCTGAAGAGGCACCACCCGAGCCTGTGGTCTCCCTCCTCACCCAGTGAAACATCCATTGAGGGGAAAAAGGGGGCCACCAGCTCTTCTGAGCAGGGGTCAGTGGGAGGATCACTTTGCCCTGAGGGTGATGCTGGTAAGAGCAGAGCGCTCCGGCAGGCCGCGCTGGCGGAGGTTGTCCCCTCAGGGTCTGGGACAGCGCCGCTTACAACCTTGAGGCTGATGGCTCAGGAGGCGGCTGCCGCCACACTGTTCCTCAGTGGAGCCCTCAGGTGAGGACGTGCGGTGGCTGGGGGATCAGGCCCCCAGTCCAAATGACATGTCCTCTCCCACCCACTCCAGGAATACCAGCACACTCCTCTTTGGCCTGGAGGTTGGGGTGAGATCTTCCCACTTACCCCCCACGTGACAGGTCCTCTCCCTCCCATCCTTTCTGGCAAGGCAGGAAGGTGTGAGATGCTGGCTGCCGCCACCGCCGCACTGTTCCTCGGTGGGACCCTCGGGTGAGGACCCGCGGATGCTGGGGGATATTCCCCCTCCCCCAAGTAACGGAAAATGTTCGTTGCAGTTCGCGATCTCGGGTTCGTCGTCGGCACTGAATCTCGAACTGCTGGTTCATTAAATTTTTTTGGTTCGTGCCCATGTCTATTTCTGAGTCAGGTAGCTGCCCTGTAGAAGTGCCTCTTTGCCCCCACCTATGCTCCACCTCTTTGTACAAGTAATACAAAGATAGCATATAACATCCAGGGCTTTTTATCCAAAGAAAATTAAATGTGAGACCACTGCCCTAGGACTTCGCATCACTCTAGAAAGCAGGCAGCATGTAACAGTAGGATTTAGGTCTCTCTACAAAAGAAGCATCCACATTATCTATTATATTATTAGTATGTGGATTGGATATGCTGTTCCTCCACTGTGGGAACCAGAATGCTTGCCCAGTTGATAACGTGAATTGGGCCTATATCACTTACTTCACAAAACTTCTTCACAATCTCTGTCTGCATTTTATCAAACAGGCCGAAGTCTCTCTCATCCACCATCTTATCCCGATAAACCCGACTAGATTCATGCAGGTACAGCTTAACTAAATCCTGGGGAGTCTTCAAACATTGAGGGGTTGAAAACAGAATACCCTGAAAAGGAATAGAGATGAAATCAACATGCAGATTATTTGGATGCAGATACAAATCTATAGATTAAGCTGTGTAGCCAAGACACCGGATCCAAAGAACACACTGCTGCTACGGCTGAGAGCTCATGCTTGTCTCACCATTCATGATGTGCATGGTAAAAAAGTGCCTTGGAATTTCTCTTCTCATTTCAGGCTGCATGTTGTGGGTGCAAGTATACTCCTGAATCATCACATATACCAAACAAATACCAACTAATGAATAACAGGTGACTTCAAACTTTAAACTCAATGGCAACAGAATAGATTACAATTACCACTTCAATCTATCCTTTGATCACTTTGACTGCAAGTACAAAGGGTGGCTAAAGTCTGTTAAAGAGTTATAAATCCCAGTAAAGTAATTCTGTCTGTGTAGCCTAGCTCTGGCTAAAGCATCAACTGTCCCTAAGTGGCTGCATTTGTATTTCAGCTCAGGATCGGTAGCAAATCTAGTTGCCAGTTCAGGAACAAATGAGGGAAAAAATGAGAAATGCTGGGCCGATTCCAGACGGCCCTCCCCATCCCAAAATGCGGGATGGGGACGCGCGACGTTTCGGGATGGGGAGAGCCGTCTGGAATTGGCCCTGTTCTCATAAGACGGAGCCAGGACATGCTGCCTAAAGAGAATATCCCACTGCAAAGCCCTAAGTCTTCCACCAAATAAGAGGAAGAAAACACCGTGTGAAATGTCTGCCTTGTGTTTCCACAGATATAGCCTTAGATACCAATAAGTCTCATGCATGAATTACAACTACGATGTAAAATTTGCTGTTTAGTAAAACCACACAAGGGGAACATTCATTCTAGATTTCAATAATCTCTTAATCATGATCTGGTTTCACCTCTAGCAGGCAGCAAAAATGTGGGCCACCCCACATCCTGAAATTCAGCCTTTTCCAGAAATCTAGGTCATCCACAGACTCGCAGCTTCTCACCCAATTGGAGGAAAAACAGCTTGGTGATCAAACCGGATGCTAACTTTTAAAAATTGACTTTAATGAGGTAGATATTGCCTAGAGAAAATTTCAATTGCCGTCACATAATTGTGGTGTGTTTACAACAACCCTTTAAAAATACACAGGAAGAGCTCTCTTTCAAAGTGAAGTCAGTTTTAACAATATCTCTGGGGTGTAATGTCACCAATTTAAATACAGCTTCTATTTCTTACATCAGATGATTTATTCAGAAACTATAAGATGCTCTCAAAGGGAGTGAAAATGTCTTGCTTATTTCAGCTGACCCAAGTTTGAAGGTTTGGCTTTTTATACTTTAAAGAACTGCAAATAAACAAGCATCTCCTCAATAAAAAGCACATATTTAAAAAATTGGCAGCCTTAAGTTTAAAAACCATTGTTCTGAGTTCTAATTAGAAATAAGTGGGTTTGTTAAATTCCTGTGCAAACAAACTATATAACAAGCCTCTTCTTATTCTGTCACAAGTTCTACAATAAGCAGCCCTTCCCTACAGATCCAAGTTGTATTAGCATAGCAAGAATACAGAAAAGAATCACAGAAAAGAATCCAAGACTATAACCAGTGTTTACTTTCTACAATGAAAGGTACCTGAACTTAAGTAGGAACCTATATGAAGATCTGCTATATTAATTCAGACTGAGTGTTCTCTGGCATCAATATTCCTGGGTCTGAGCATAAAAGGGTTTCTCTAGGGTTGCTAACCTGTCTTGTAAAATTCATGGAGATTTTGAGGGTAGACCCTGGGGAGGGTGGGGTTTAGACAGGGAGGTATATCTGCAGGGTATAATGACATACAATTCATCCTCCAAAGGAGCCACTTTCTCAAGGAAGATAGTTTCAGGTGTGTAGCTATGTTGGTCTGCAGTAGAACAGCAGGATTTGAGTCCAGTGGCACCTTAGAGACCAACAAGATTTTCATGGTGTAAGTTTTCAGAAGTCAAAGCATCCCTCTTCTGAAGACAGCTTCTGAAAAAGGGGGCTTTGATTCTTGTAAGTTTATACCTTGAAAATGTTTTTGGTCTCTAAAGTGCCACTGGACTCAAATCCTACTGTTCTACTGCAGACCAACATGGCTACCCGCTTGAAACTATCTTCATGGAAGGCACCACATTCAGTTGCATGCAGTAATAATCTATCAATGACATGAAAACATTTGCACAGATTCAATTTAATATTATCTTTCTTACAAAATGCAGAAGACTGGATATTATACCTAAGTGACTAAAAATAAACCACTCCAAACCACTTATCCTACAAAGGATGGAGAAAATTTGTGCCAAACTTTCTCCAAGAAACTGTTTAAACATCTGATCAGTGTCTTGTACTGCAAGTAGAAACAGATCAAAGAGAACCTCTCTGAACTGGACATTTCCATAAGGAATCAACCCGGTTACCATAATTTTTGCACAAAAAAGCAAGCTATCTACATTTTTTTCCAGGGGAACTGATTTGTCATCTGAAGATCAGTTATCATTCTGGGAGATCTCCAGCCATCACCTGGAGGTTGGCAACCCTATGTCTCTCTCAATACCCATGACTTGAGCTCTTTCAGTTGAAGTTGCCAGGGTTTGAATTTGGGACTTCTGTATACAAAGCAGGTGTTCTATCACTGAGACAGCTGGGGTTCAAACTTCCCTGAAAGCCTAATTACACATTATGTTCTCCTTGAAGATCAGATGTGGACTGTGAGTTCTATGCTCCCGATACAATTCCAAGGGATGTGGTGGTCATTTCAAATCATGATCATGATGTGTGGGGTGAAGTAGCTTAAGTCCCTCCCTGCACCATTTTCCAAACTTGAAGTAGCCCCAGGTTCTAGTGCACCATTTGGCTGCACATAACATGATTGGCAGAACGTAGATGAATAGCAACTGCTGGAGCCAATGCCATATCAGGTCAGGAAAAGCGGGGAGGCTTAAACTCCCTGTCTGAATTGGCCCCTGTGGACCTGGGAATTGAGTTCCAAGCATGGATTTCACAGCACACATCTGATTGCCAGGACCTAGGGAGATCACAGGGGAAACAAAACATGCAGTTAGGCCCTGATAGTCCAACCTAGAAATCTTTCTCCTTAATCCACAATGTCTTAGATTGATTATGGTGACACTGCAGAGAAGGGAAAGCACTTAGCATTTGTTCAGTGGCATTCTGTTCTTTGCTATTATATCACATGGTATAAGGCTAAAGTACTGAAGCGGACATCAGGACTAAATCCTAGTGAGCCTTGGCTTGTTACATTGTGGATAGCATAAGTTCTCAAATAAACCAGCAACCTTCCTTAGCTTCAGCACCTTTGTTTCTTTACAAAGATAAGATTTTTATTGCAAACAAATCTTGCCATCCAATATGTAACCTTTCATGCCCCCAACAAAACCTTCAAAATCCCATTATTCCTGTTAAGGTTCAGACAGTCATAAATTATAGAAGAGCTGGCACAGAACTGCAACAGAAGAGAACAGCCTCAGTTATTATCATTAAAAAAGAAAAGCTAGAGTTAAAATAGATTTAGCTCTGAAAACTCTCAACAAAGCCTGATCTGAATTGCAAGACTGCAAATTCCGATTTCAGTATCTTGAATAATACTTCTCCATCAAAATGCAAACACTGATTTTAGGATCAGTGTATGTCACCTGAAATTTATATCTAACCCTCAAAACTTGAATTTTGGACCCCTCTTCGGATGGTGCAGCTATGAATATACTTTGGGGAGCAAATGGTTTTAGTACCCTTTCTGCTGTTTTCCTTACAGTGAGGAACATGGAACATCACTTGCTGCAATGATAAAGCACCAGCAGCATGAGGTGTCACCATTCAGAAGCCTTCCCACAGTCACCCAGTGATGTGACCGCTGATTATATCAGCACATGAAAATTGCTTTCCTCGGCCCACATGCCATCATGTTTGAGATATCTGGTAAACAGCCATCATTAATGTTGACATTCAAATCGGGGAACTCTTGTTGAAATGTGGCGTTATTCTGTTTCAGTCCAAGCCAAAATCATGTACTTGTCATGCATCCTCAAGGAATTCTGAGCAACAGCAGCCTTCTGCTTTAATCATTTTCATTTATTTTGCTCTTTCAGCTCTCCATCTGCGATGATTCCGTCTTGTTCTGCTTAACCAATTTTTCAGCATCGGTGTGCTTAACCGTTTCACTGTGCTTTTGACACAATACAGCCAAACCGCCATTTGCCCACTAAACACACATTCACTCTACACAAACTGACTTGTCGGTCTGACGAAAGGTCCAACCGAGCAATATCACCTACATGAGCTTCTGTGAATTTTAAAATTCTGCAGCACTTCTTCTTCCAGACCTACAAGGATGAGAACACCAAGTCCAACCCTCTGGGAGAAGCTGATGGAGGGATACTTGCAGCTGGGACAAGGCTGCATTAGAGAGTAAATCTGAACAACAGTCACTTTAGTGAGTGGGATAATAGTCTTCAGCTTGGGGAGCAATACAGTGTTGGCAGCAGAGCTTGGTAATATGCTAATTATACACAGCAAGGAACATCTTCTGCCGTTTCCCATGTTGCTTTGAAGCATGGCAAAATCTCTGATAGTGCTGAGTTTTTTTGCTTTAGCAGGGACTCGGAAACCTCCACTTTTTTTTCATGCAAATGAAAAGAAAAACACATCTAGCTGTGTGTATTTCCACATAGAAGGGATTTTGACTGTCACATCTGCTGCAAAATTAGGCATAGCTTTTGCTTTGCACTGGAATATAAACATATTATGTTTGTCTGCACGTGCGCATGTGTGTGTGAGAAAGAGAGAGCGAAATAACCAGAGTTTTTGTCAGTAATTAATGGCAAGGCAGCTTAAGCGTGTCTGTTTGTGGGGATAATAATGACATTGACTTTATTAATCAGTCTGAGGAGGAGGCAGAGACCGGGAATGGTGAAGGGATAAAAGGAAAGTCCACCCACAAGCGGGGGTGGGTGGAGAAGAAGAAGTTTGAGGAGAGCACAGACAAGACCAGAGGATAGCCAAGAGAGCAGTGAGGGGCGTCTGGGCAACATTAGTCCCCCACAAGCTCTTTTCCTGAGACCCGGGTCATCTAGCTGGGACCCGCCTGGTCAACGACTCTGCAGCTGATTAAGGCAGGGCCAGAGCAGGGGTGAGCATCACAAATGCAGAGTAGGTTTGTGTTGCAGTGTATATATGGCAGATGAGATGCATATGACAGAGGTCTTGATTCAGCACTGCTCAGTGGGATATAACTACTTTATAAAAGCTCAGGCATATGAGACCCCAGAATGGTATTATGGTTTAGCATCAGAGGCAAGAATGCATCCAAATATTGCAGAAGCTGACATTAAACTTGGATGTGCATGAACCTGATTTTGGGCGCACACATTTGATCCTTGCTTCTCCCTTCTCACATAGAGAGTCCAGATCAGAAACAAACTTCACTTATCTATTATGTATGAATGCATGCTTGCAGATTGACCAGAGACAGTTGTCTCTCACAAACCTCAGTTTTAAGATAGGAATAAACCCTGGTTTAGAATCCCAATTTGTGGGCACAAAACTAACTCCAGTTAACTCATGTCTGGCATTTGTATGTTATTGGTAACCACAATTAGTTTTTAACTTACAGAAAACAGGTGTGGAAGGAGACACAGACATGAGCAAAAGGCTAAGTGGGGTTCATGGACAACTAGCGATTTGTCGGACAAGCTGCAAGCAACTCCCCGTGAAGAAGGTGTGACCACTCCTAGAACTTTGGGCATTTTGCCAATATGTGACGGTGGGGGGAGTTTGATGTCGTGAAAACTAGAGACTTTATTGTTTATACATTACAGATTCTTTCATATGTTGGATAGGGACTGATTCCATTTGTCATCTTACACAGAATGTACATTTGATTGTTTGTGAGCCTTTTGGCAATTGATATGTTAATGATTTGGATCCTGGTTGTATTTATTGATGGTGCTATTTATTGAGCAATGGGACTGTTAATTATTTAATTCTGGTTGTTATTTATTGATGAACATTTATTGACTGATTGAAATGTATATATATTGACTTGAACTGTTTATATAATTGTATTGATTGTACTGAATATATTTATTAGTAGCACGTTGCACTTTATTAATGGTTAGCACTTTATTAATATTAAAATTGTTTACAATCATTGTGTTTAAGATTAACATTACATAGGGAGAATATTTTTGTTCGGGTTCATGGACATCTCAGCTTAATGTTGACTTGTTCAGACATCCGATAACAGTCAAAATGTACTTCGTTGCAGAAAGATTAACAGGGTTTAAAAACATAACCGCAGCCAGTACACTAAGTCACAAAATACAAGAATATCCACACATATCATTCTTTCTTTATAATTTCATTGGTTAAAATTTGATTATTTCTTTATGGGAACTAACAATTGCCAATTCTTGCTAGAAGCAAACATGTACAATATACCTCGATTCTCAGTTACACTTTAATAATAACAACAACAACATTTGATTTATATACCACCCTTCAGGACGACTTAATGCCCACTTAGAGCGGTTTACAAAGTACGTTATTATTATCCCACAACAAAACACCCTGTGAGGTGGGTGCGGCTGAGAGAGCTCCAGAGAGCTGTGACTAGCCCAAGGTCTCCCAGGTGGCTTCAAGTGGAGGAGTGGGGAATCAAACCCGGTTCTCCAGATTAGAGTCCTGCACTCTTAACCACTACACCAAACTGACTCTCCCATATGCACAAGTCCATAGGACTTGCACATACGGGAGGTGAGCAAACACAGTTTCTCAAGTCCTTGGTTTTACAAAGAAACAGTCACACTCACGTCACTGGCAATCAAGTGTGCAAAAGGCAACTCCATCAGACAGTTTTCCTTTATTCTGTCAGTGGTTACTATCCCTAGCAATTTGTAACTTGTCAACTAAAATAGCCAAAGCTATTTTTTCTTCAAAGAAAATGATTTCAGGTTGAGAGAGAAACGGATGCAACAAACTTGGCACACACAAAGCATCATTCAGATCTCTGCCTATTACTCACAATAATAAATGAAAAGTATTTTGCAATTTCTTTTGATACAGGAAGTGAGTGGTGGTTTAACATTAATTATTTAAAGATGTAGATAGATCAATAAATATGAAGACTTGAACGTTTTCCTTATGGACTTATTTTATCATACTGCTTCAGTTTATCCCAATTTCTACACATTTTCTTGCACCTTTAGTTTTCACATCATTCCCCCCTCCCCCATTTTTCCTGGTTCTTTTGGGACCACTTTTACCTCGATCTTTTTTTTAAAACCAATTCTGAGACACCATTGTTCCTCATGAGTAATGTTTCCTTCCGGTTTTTTTTGTTCCACCTACCCCCTCACTTTTCAATGACTGAACTTTCATACTCAAACCCTGCTTTCACTCCTCCCTCTTCAACATGGATAATGTGTGGTTTTATTTTTGTTTCTTTTTTAAAACTCAGCTCCTATAGCAATATATTAATATATCAAGGTATCACTATGCCCTGGATGTCTTGGCCAGGGCTTTGGACACTGTGACTGTGTGAATGAAGCAGAGTCGGCTGAAGTTGAAACCTGTGAAGACGGAGATCCTGTATCTGGATCGGGGGTTGTTGAGCTCGGGAATCCGGCTCCCAGCCTTAGACTGGGTGCCTTTCACGCCTTCATCAATGGTGAGGAGCTTGGGTGTGATTCTAGATACCTCCTTCTTAATGAAGGCCCAGGTCTCGTTGGTTGCCAGATCTGCATTTTTCTATCTCTGGCAGGTCAGGCAACTTGCTCCCTACCTCTCCACCCATGACCTAGCTACAGTGACTCATGCAATGGTCACCTCAGATTAGACTACTGTAACTCACTCTTATGTAGGGCTACCCTTGAAACTGACCTGGAAATTGCAACTGGTCCAGGATGTGGTGGTGCGTATCCTTACAAGAACCCCATTTAGGATTCATATTTGACCTGTACTGCGCCAGCTGCACTGGCTCCTGGTTGAATTCTGGGTCAAGTTCAAGGTGTTGATGTTAACCTTTAAGGCCCTTAACAGACTGGGACCTACATATCTTCGGGATCGTCTCTCCCTATATATTCCCTAGAGGGCGTTACATTCTGTAGATCAACATCTGCTGGTGGTCCTTGGCCTCAACCAGGGCCAGAGCCTTTTCAGCTCTGACTCCGGCCTGGTGGAACACTCTCCCAGTTGAAACCTGGACCCTGCGGGACTTATTACAGTTCCGCTGGGCCTGTAAAACAGAGATGCTCTGCCAGGCCTATGAGAGTGGTTGAGGAGCTGTCGACCTATCCTGCTGGTCCCTTGCCTGTATTGCTTTGTGCTGCTCCACTGTCCAATGAGATCGGTTGATTTTATTTTTTTAATGATTTTAACTGTTATTTGTTGTATTTTAAATTGTGGTTTTTATGATGTTGTGAGCCCACTTGCGGGGAAGGCGGGATATATATCCAACAAAATAAATAAATAAATAAAATAAAAGGATGGCACCACAGGCATGTTTATTGAGCTCCCTAGCATGCTGCCACAACCCTAGAATTTTTAAATTGGTAGTCAAAGGTTTTTGGGTTTTTTTACTGAACACAGTAACATATTTTTACTGACAGTAGTATATTGATCAGAGATGTTCCTGAGAGCATGTTCAAGACACTCCTTTTCATAAAAATTCTGTACTTGTCATTATACCTGCTGTTATTATGGCTGTTCTATTTTGGGGGGGATTTGATATCACTTTCTATGTTGCATGGTCAAATGATGATTCTCACACATACACACTTCTTTGTCTATCACTTTCCATCATTTTATGTTTTCTGTGGGGGGAAATGATGATTCTTGTACATGCGCATTTATTGGTTTTACAATCAATCTGAGAATCACTATCACGGCACTTCTTCAGTCAATCACTAGTGATCATCATGAACTATACTAGCCAACAAAAAGAGCAGGGCACGGGACATGGAACAGCCTTCCTCTAGAGCGGTGTTTCCCAGCATGTAGGTTGGGACCCAGAAGTGGGTCGCAAAGCCTCTGAAAGTGGGTTGCAGGCCAGCCATCCCTAATAGCCATGCCTGCTGTTTGCATTGCTCTCTTTCGCTCATATTCCTCTATGCCAGCTTCTCGCTTTCCCCAGCCTTTGCAACAATGGGGAGGGGGAGTCATCTGGCTACTGGTAACTTTACAGGTATATCCATTTCCCTATTTAGAATAAAATTTCTGTAGGAAAATCACCATGTGTGAAGTGGCTTCTATAATTTCAGAGCTTTATTTGTAGCAAGGCTTTGACTTGTATTTTGGAAACTAAGACCAGATCCTGGGCACAGTATCTTCCATGTCATACATTAGTTAGCATTTTTTCCTTTACTGCATACGCATGTTTATTGATAAACAATCAAGTAAAATGTGTCCTGATCGTTACTAGAGTAAGTTCCCTGGAATCTTAAAGGGGGTAGAGGGAATAATGAAGAAGAAGAGGGTGGTCAAAGGCTGGAATAGCAAGAACTGGGTCCAGTAGCACCTTAAAGACCAACTAGATTTCCAGGGTATGAGCTTTCGAGAGTCAGAGCTCCCTTCATCAGATACAAGAAGTGGAAAAGGGAAGAGGTCCTTATAATCCAGGCAGAGGGGTATTGCAAACTGGAGCGTTAGGAAGCTGGCTATAATCCATGTTGTAATTAGCTTAATAGAGCATGGGTACAAAAAGTGCAGAAAATTAGCATCTGTAATACGAGAAAAATCCTATGTCCCAGTTCAACCCGGGGGATCCATTGTTCCAGATTTGCAAACAATCTCCATTTCAGCAAATAAACTCCATTTCCATTTGAAGTTTCTCTGCTCAAGAACTGCTGCTCTGAGGTAAGTGACGGAATGTTCAAAACCATATGGTTGGCCATTGTAGAAAATGGAATGCCAGGCCAGAGGGGCACCAAGGTCATACTTCACTTACTGCACCAGAAGACCTTGGGCCGACTCTGACTGGATCACTGTACCAAGCAAATTTGAACCTGTGGGTCTCCATATCCAAAAGGATGGGAACCACTGCTCTAGTGGTATATCAATATAGAACATGCACAAGATTTTTTTAAAGAGGTTGGTGCTGTTACATCACTTGTGATGACACAATTGATGACAGCATCCTCCCTGGAAAATCCTGATTATTTAAGGCAGAAAATAAACCGACTCCACAACTGGAAACATGCAGAGGGAGGGCAAACATGCAGAAGACCTTTGCCAAATACAATACTGATGTGGATCAACTGCTAAGAAAACTAGGAATAAGTCACAGCGTGCGGAAAAGCCCAGAATGAATGAGTGAATTGCTGTGGATCACAATGGAAATTCAGGTTACTCATCGTGACGTAGCAAATGAAATTACTGAGATGTAAAAAGTATTGCAGGTTAACTATAAGGGGCTTGAATTTACATGCATTTTGTGTAAGACACCCTTAAACTGTGAACATCTCAAGCAACTAGAAAATAGCAGCTGTAAAAGCAATCTTCAAAGTCGTTCAACAATAAGCCACTTGAACTCCTGTGTTGGATTAAAAGAGATGTCAGAGGGTCACCACTCCAAACATGTCTCCATTTGCATTGACATTAGAGGTTAAAGGAGTTTCTGGTATCTAACACTGAACAAATTACAGAATAGAAAGTTATAGCCTAAAACCAATTTGGGCATTATCTTCTTGCCAGCTTGAAATGAAAGGCACTTAATCTAACTAGGTAGAAAGATAATCAGAACTCGGGGCTTCTTGTGAGACAAACCTATCTACTGTTGATTATTTCTAAAGCCTGCTCCTCTGTAAACCAAGCTACATGTGATGCCTGACAAGAGGAGGACACTTGTCAGTTTCCTCCAAGTTTCCCTGGGCCACACCTGCCACCTTCCTTCAAGCAGGAGGGGCAAGAGCTCTGGGGCTGGGCGAAGCAGGCGCAGGGGCAGGCGAGGTGCAGAGCGGCTCAGGAAGCAAAAGGAGGCAGCTCAGCCGTGGCTCCGCAGCAGCTGCTCATGCCCTCTGCTGCTGCTGCTGCTGCTGCCTCTTCACCCACTCTGGAGGCCGCCAGCGGGCCCAGCAGCAGGAGCTGGGTGCCCTCGCAGTCGCCCTGATCACAAGCACAGAGCAGCAGCTGGATGCCTGCCGGCACCTTGGCTGGATCCTGGCCTGGACTTGCTCTGCCAGCTGGAGAGGGGCCAGCAGCAGCACTGATATCTCCAGATTCCTGCATGGGCAGGAAGAGTGGGGAGGAGGCTGGCAGGGGATCCCAGGGAAGCCCTCCTTTTCCATCAAGCAAGCACCCTTTGCCTTCATGTTTCCCCAAATGGAGCACACTGCAGCTCTGTGGAGCTGTTTTAAGACTGGGGAAATTGTGCATGTCTGAGCTGGCAGCGGCAATCAGACAAGACACCTACACTTGCCGTCAAAACTTGCGGGAAACCGACAAGTGTCCTCCTTGTGTCAGGCATCACTTGTAGCTTGGCTCTGTGACATGGCAACTGCACAGATAACAAGATAAACCAGTTTGGTGCAGTGGTTAAGAGGGGCAGGACTCTAATCTGGAGAACCAGGTTTGATTCCCCACTCTTCCCCTTGAAGCCAGCTGGGTGACCTTGGGTCAGTCACAGCTCTTCCAGAGCTCTCTCAGCCCC
This sequence comes from Eublepharis macularius, assembly GCF_028583425.1. Lineage (NCBI taxonomy): Eukaryota > Metazoa > Chordata > Lepidosauria > Squamata > Eublepharidae > Eublepharis > Eublepharis macularius. Next base: position 45,848,699 of record NC_072793.1, read on the forward strand.
ACCCACCTCACAGGGTGATTGTTGTGGGGATAATAATAACATACTTTGTAAAGTGCTCTGAGTGGGCATTAAGTTGTCCTGGAGGGCGATATATAAATCGAATACTATTATTATTATATAAAGAATCTCAGCCATTTTCCAATGAATCCTGCCATTTTCTTTTCTTGCCATGCCATGGAATAGCACTTCAAATAAATAATGTTATAAATCCAGTATCAACTGCTTTACTTTCAAAGCCTGATCTAATTAGGGGAACACTCTCCAACAGGAACAAACAGTGGGCACCCTAACAGAAAAGCTACTTACTTGGAAGACATTGGAGAAGTCCCTTAGGTTGAAATTGTAATGAAATTTGATAGCTGTTGGCAGGAAAGTTGCAGCCACTTTCAGGTGCAGGGCAAGCGCCAGATTTATCAACTGCTGTGATGATTTCTGTAAAGCCCCAGAGAAATTCCCTCGCTTCAGGTGCTGTGTTAAGATGGTGCTGTAAATGGTGGAGAGAGCATCTGACCCAGGAAATGAGAGGGCAAACACGCTGAAATGGCGCTGCAAGACAGAAAACAAACACAAACTAGGTCCCAAATTGTCAGCGATTGTCTGGGACAAAGGCAAGACAAGCTTGGGTGACATCACTTCCACTTATGTATCTTTTTTTTTGACTTAAAAATGTAACAAATATCACAGTTGTCTGCCTTAGGTTATTTCTACACACACCCTTTCTGTTCACATTCTGCATTTGTTTTCGTAACAAATCTTGGGTTGAGTCTCTTCCACGGTTTTCAAATTTATAAAGTTTGCCTTCATGTAGACACAGTCTAAATTAGTTTTTTCCCCCAAATCATCGATGCTTCCAAAGATGGGATGAAAGTACTACGGGTAGCCAGGTGAACAAGCAATACCTGCAAGCGTGGGTTGATAGTGAAGCTGCCTGCCGTGGGATTCATGCACGACACGTACTGCACATTCATGATTTCCTTCAGGGACAGCTTGTTTCTATCATACCTTTGCAAGAAGAAAAAAAGAATGCATCATCCTAATCACAGCCTATTAGTGACAAACAAACAGCAGTGTGCCTGCTGGACATTGCCAAGTCTCAAGCAGTATGTCTTGTAGGTCTTGGGCACCTGCTGCATCCCAGCTGTTTTCAATTAATGCTCCATCATGGGCTGTGAGATTTTGGGAACAAGGTTAGAATTCACAGATGTTTGTAATGTAATGCACGTTATGGACTTGATTTAAGGGAGAGCATCATCCTTCCGTTACAAGTATTTACACCTAATGCTTTAAGGGATTTCTGTGCAGCACTGCTCAAGCAACCATGGTCCATCAATGTTCATGCTTATCGTTAGTTGTATAGATGCACTTAAGATGTTATTAATTGCACAGTGCTGAGTCGTGGTCCCTTTGCAACAGAAGGTAGGCCCAGCAAAGGAATGGAGAGCTTGTTCGTCTCCCTGCTACTTTCCTTCTGAGAAATTAGGTAAAGTCAGTGGCAACTGGTATGAAAGGTTTAACTTGCCCAATGATTAAGAGGTCATAGCTCACGTTTGGTTGTCTAATCATGATAAACAGGTAAAAGGCAGACCATTTGCTGCTCCCTATTTGTCATGGTGCCTGAATTTTTCCATGCTCATGCAATTCTTTATAAAGTCAAACAGTACACAATACTCATCCATATGAGATCTGTGTCAAACACCATGCCAGGCCACTGGTGACCAATACTGTCACTATGCTGTTGGAAAAAGGAGAACTTTCCCAAAGGGTCAACATCCGGAGGATAAAGCGAATCACTTCAAAACAACAGTAACTGCAGATCTTCTTTTGGAGCAATGCTGTATGGACTCCTGTAAGCAGCTATACAGCACTGGGGTTTGAGTTCTCTTTAATAGGGCTGTGTGCAAGGAGACATTGCAGTTGAGAGTAAATCTAACAAAGAAAGAACACTAATGTAAAGCATGAATGTTGATGGGCCATGGTTGCTTGAGCAGGGCTACACTGAGAGATGCCAAAGTAGTGCTAGATTAAAAGTCTCACTTTCTTTCATACTACCAGTAGGAAAAGAGGAACCAGATGGTATGTGATCCTACAATGGTGAATTAAATGTGTGAAGGTTTCTCATAGGCTCCTTCCACCACTGCACCAAAAGCAGAAGCTTACCAGTGCCCATAGTCCAGATGCTGGCGGATCAATGTGTGAGGCTGAACTGTCCCATAAGTGTCTACTTCAGGCATGTTCATGTCATCAATGAAGTAGATAAGTTTCTTGGTGCCAGGGGGACCATAATTCCTTCCAGCCTTTTTTTCTAGTGGCTTCTCAAGAACAGCTGAGAGAGACAAAGGCTCAGAACATTAAAAGTCACAGTACTAATTCCAATGTTACAAGACTGATAACTAGGCAACTTTGTACTCCAAGACATCTAGAAACCAGCCAACACTTGCAATGGAGCAGCCACCTCCGTGTTGAGTTGGATATAGTGATAATTATACGTTACAGAAACACAAAAATTAAGACAGGAGAAAGACCAATTAGAAGGTTACAATAGTTGATGTCATAAACAAGACTTTAACAGTTTCCAAATTTATGCAGTATTTAAACATTGAATGTGATGTGGCTCAGAGGCTAAAAATTGGAAGAGAGTTGGAAAGACGTACGTATCACTAAATCATGAGCATGTTACTGTAAGCATCAACTCTAAATCCAGTTTGCTCCTTGCCTTCACGTAACATGTTATGTGATCATCACATTGTGCATTTTCCCACCCCACGCATCAGCTAATGAAGTGGAGCAGAAGTGGGAAAACATGTGACATGATGGATGCCATGTTTCTGTAAACCGTGCAAAACCAAATTATTCAGGAGGGCTTTCTTACACAGGTAACAGGGTTGTGCTGTAAGAAAATGCCTCCAAGGGATACTTCAGTAAAGGGATAGGGACTGTAGACTACCCTACTGTGCGCAGGCACTATTGTTTATTATGGCATGTTAAATGGCTTATGTTTTGTTTCAATATTGTTTCAAGCTCTGGAACGTATTTTTGCTTGTTTTCAAATTTCTGCAATCTATACCCTATTGTACTGCTTATTAAATACCCCAGCTGTTCATCATAGAATTACACTGTGTAATCCACCTTGAGTGAGAAAGCCAGACTATAAATAACATAAATAAATGTTACTTTTTTTTACAAAATGTGATGGAAAGAAAAAAAGGAACTGGATGTGGAGTTTCTGTTTGCAGTGTTGTATCTAGTTTTTTGGACTGTTAGCCAATCCAGGTTCCCTGGCATGCATACCTGTAATAAACATGTGAATATGTTTCACGCTTATTACAGGTATGCATGAGATGTGCATGAGAGATGCACATTCTTTGGGAAGAAGATTAGTTAGATGATTAGGTATTTGGACTTCTGTTCGCATTACTTATTACCTGGATGATCAGTGACAAGCTGTCTGAGGCTGTATACAGACTATTCAAATTTAAAACAAGTCAGCTTAAAGAATGGAAGATTAACCTGAACAAATATTGTTCAAAGCCAGTGACCAAGAAAGCTAATCTAGATGAAGGATTCACTTAGGCTGTATGGCATTCATCAAACTGAAATGGTGGTACCAAAAGGTACAGTTTGTCTGATGTGATATTAGAAGTTGTACAATACCAGCTTCTCTCAAGTCATCACTCAGAGTGCCAAATCTCACACATAAACAAATGAAACAGAAAATAGATGTCAAAGAAAAGGAGCCTCAGGCAATTTAGAGCCTTAAGCAGAAGGACTGGGGGAAATCAGTGCAATATCTTAACAATATATCCTTCCTTCAATTGCTGAATTTATGAAAGCCACTGTTATAATGGGCTTTATTGAGTAATTCCCTCTCCTCATGCCATATGTACCAGCCCTAGGCCAGAGCGGGTGGGACTCATTAAGGCAACATGAAAAGAAGTAATGTTCACAGGAGTAGGTTTTTTCCTTGGGGAGGACTAAGCAGGAAGACAGAAGACAAACAGGACTGTGATACTTCTGGATGCCCCTGTCCCATATGTGGCACACTTGAGAGGCATCTGGTGAAAGGTGTATGTTTATTTTTGTAATTATCAGTTCTCATGAACACAGTAACAAAGGCTTCACTTATGAAGGTTGTCATCTCTGTATCAACCCCCAGATTCACATATCTGAGTTTTAAAAGACCCCTGGCTTGGATCCCACATCGAATTCCACTGGTTCAAGGAGAGGGGCCATTCCTTCTGTGGGAGACTTCCAATCTACCCCTTCTGTGGGAGACTTTCCAATCTCTCCAATCTAACCCTTCTATGGGAGACTTCCCATCTCCCCCAATCCACCTCTTTTGTGGGAATCTTCCAATCTCCCCCAATCTACCTCTTTTGTGGGAATCTTCCAATCTCCCCCAATCCACCCTATCTGTGGGAATCTTCCAATTTCCCCCAATCTACCTCTTCTGTGGGAATCTTCCAATCTCCCCCAATCCACCTCTTCTGTGGGAATCTTCCAATCTCTCCCAATCCACCTCTTTTGTGGGAATCTTCCAATCTCCCCCAATCCACCTCTTTTGTGGGAATCTTCCAATCTCCCCCAATCTACCCTATCTGTGGGAATCTTCCAATTTCCCCCGATCTACCCCTTCTATGGGATTCTTCCAGCCCCCCCACATCTAACCCTTCAGTGGGGGTCTTCCAATCCACCCCAAGACTTCCAATCCCCTCCAAGCTATTTCAGAAGGATTTTGGCTGCCATAAGAGGTGAATCAAAATCTTCACCCCTCCTTGCATCTGTGGAAATCTTTGCAGGATCCAACCCACTGGTACCATCTTACATACATCAAAAGTTATAAACTTTTATATTTGCATTACAAAACAGCTGCTCTTAGAAGCTCTTTGTCATCATGGCAGAGAACCTGCAAGAATAAAAAGTTTTAAAACATATGAATATTACAATTTATAATTAACTTATTAATAATCACAAGGCCGAGCTATTAAAAGGAGATTTATCATTTTCTTTTCACTAAACAGATTTCAAATTTAAGGTTATTAAAAATGCTTTTTGTTTTGCATGCCATTTAGCATCCATGGTATAGGATCCATCTGAGTTCCCATCTTCTGACAGTTTGTGGCACAAAAGAACCTGAAGTAGTGTATGGAAGATAACACTTCTGTCAATGCAGAATCTCACTCTTTCAATAACACCCCCCTCCAAAATCTGAAATCTTGGGAAGTGAGATACAGTCTTTCAAATAAGCATTTAATTAGAGTTTAATTAACATAGAAAATACCCCTTTTAGGGATTTAACAAGTATGCTAGAGATATATCAAAATGAAATGCAATTACTGAGAGATCAAATGACACGTTTGTAAAAGCAGCATTTTAATTTAAGAATGCTTCTCACAATAATATCAAAGGCCACATGTCTCTGGCACAGAAATAGTTAGATCCCAATTACACTGGAATAAACAGTCACAGTGTTTGAGGGTTATTAGGCATCTGCTATGCTTCCCTGGGGCTGACGGGGTCGGTTTCTGGAATTCTCTTGGGGCAAATTTGCCACATGAAGAAGCCTTGCACAAGGCTCTATAGCTTGAAATGGGATTTAGAAGGCTCAACGGCCTTTTACTGAATCTTTCCAGGATTAGAAGCATTATGTTCTACAACTAACTGCATCTGGAAATCTGTTAAGCTCCATGACCATACAGGGCAACGGATTTTGTGGGAACATAAAGCTCTTGCCTTGCCTGTCACACAGAGCCTTCCTCCAGTGTGAAGTTATTCATCCCATCCTGTGTACCTTCAATTACCCACACAGCTCTCTTGCACAGACGCTAATTTAAACAAGCACACATCCTGAGTGTGCAGATTAGAAATTACTAATGGGAAATGTGATGAATGGCAGCGAAAAGCCTTTTGTGAGTGCTTGGGAGTTTCTATGATCATAAACAGTTGTTGGATAAGGCCTCCCACCACCTCTTCCAGCACAAAATAATAGGTCTTAAGAATGTAAGAACTAAGAGTCTCTCTACACAAGACCTGTTACACAAGGATGCTCAAGTCAAAGGAGACACAACATTAGCCGGGAATCCAAGTTTTAAAAGACAGATCAGAAGGCTCGGTCAATTTCCCGTCTCTACAGAGCCAGCAAAGATTGCTCCTCAGAACGTTTGCTAATTTTCTCTTCCCCTCCCAGAAGGGGAGGTGAAACTGACAGAGCCTTTGAGAGCCTCTGTCTTTTAAAACTCAAGTGTCTCTCTTCACACACGACTGGAAATTAAGTTCTGAGTTCAGAACTCCCAGGACATCTCATTGAAAGTCCTTACGGCAGTAAGTTGGACATGAGGACTTTGTAATGTGAATTTGTACTCAGGGGGTTCTCTCCGAGCACTCATGGGGTACTTTTCACTTTGTAGTCAGCCAAAGTCACTACTCATTCTTTAACTGTATTAAGACTGTAATAGTTTGAAATAATGATCACAAAAAATAAAGTAAGTGAGCAGTGGCATTAGCTGCCTGCAAAGTGAAAACAGTATTCAACTCTTTCTCCTACCTTGGTAATTTACAACTGACTAATGAATGCTGAAAGACAGAGAGAGGACCAGTCTGACTAAAAGGAAGGAGAAAGAAGGGAGAAAATTGTAAAGGAAGAGTAACCCTGCACTGCAATTGTACTGTAAGGTCTGAAGGATATTGGGAGGGGGGACAGAAAACACTGGAATGAAGTAGTTTTCCAACAATCTTATCTGGAATGTTCAATAAACTAAACAGCTAGAACAAGCCACAGACCAGTTTGGCCTTGATCTTTACCTGGCCTCTGCCATGCTTTGCCTTACCTCTTATCTTAGCCTGTCTCACTGGACAAGAACTAGGCTTGATAAGTGGGGAGGGCAAAAGAAAAGTAGTATTTCTGGCTTGAGGGCTATATCTGATATATAGAGCAATTGGCTCAACGTGCTCACACCTGTCAATTTCAGTACTTTTCCATCAAGTCACACTTCTGATCTATGCAAAAGGGAAGTGACCATCAGCAACCAGATCCCTTACTTTGATTTTCATCCTGACAAAACATAGATTCATCTGATCTGCCCATGCCACCTCTTGATTCTTGTAAATCAGTATTGTAGCCCTGTAAAGGAGCAGTATAGTTGGCAGGTCGGCAGAATCGTTCCCTTTCCCTAAAACACCAACTGAAGCTGGGCAAGCGTATCATTGTCTCTGCAGCAGCTCTCTGGCAAGTCCCTCATAATTCTGCCTGCTGTTAGGTTTCAAAGAGTGAAACTGACAACCGTTAGAAAGAGCTGCCAAATGATAAACTGTGAAACAGAACCAAGTAAATCTAGAAAATTAGCAGCATAAACCAAGGCACAGGGAATATAAATCATGTCCAGCACACACCAGCAACAGTAGCACTGTCTGAGGCACATGCTCACACATACCCACACAATGGATAACTTATTCCAATTTCCTGCCCCAGTCTAAAGTCATAGCTCACAGTACAAGTAAATATGAAAAGGCCTCCATCTATCTCTATAAATCTCGACAGCAAGAAGTGGCTTTCCCCACTGGTACTGAAATAAATATGTGTTGTGGTTCTTTATCCTACTAGTCAGAAACACCAAAAGGAGCCAGACTCATTCCGAACTCAGCGAGGCCACCCTGCTTCTGAGCAACTCTGCCACCAGCAGTTCCAATGGAACTGGGCTGACTAAACTAAATATCTGTTTGTATTTGAAGAAAACAGTTTTCCTCTTTCTCTAGTGGAGATCAGTCTGACCCAAAAGACAAACAAAAGTCTGCTTCTGGGATTACTGGGCATGAATGACATTTCTCCCCCCCCCCCCCATTCAAATGTTCCAGGCAACTGTGGGCCTTTTCAGATACACTTCCTCATATGCCATTCAGAACCTTTATATATAGTGAGATCAAGAGCCAGTCACAGGCTTGGGCACTTTCCCGGTCTCCGACACAGAATCACAACCCCTGAACTAGGAGATACCATGAACAATTAAACTGCAGGAACTCCCTGACCTCACAGATCACAACATGTACACCTTATGCCACCTACATTACTCCCATCAGCTCTTCCTTGCTGCACCTCCCTATAGGACCATTCAATCTTCTTCCTCCTAGTTGTCGGGTTCTTCAGTTATGGCATTAACCCTTCGGAATGGCTTGCCAGAGCAGGCAGCATACACTACTGGCTTTTATGAAGGCCTTTATAATGGTTCAGTTTCAGAAGGCTTTTTGGATGGTGATTTGATGATTAATTTTTATTGAAAGACGGGATGTTGGACAATATAGTTTCTTTTGTTTACGCGGCTTGTGGTTGATGGTGACTTTTGTTGTTTCTATTGTTACAATGCTTTTAGATGTTTTATATGCTGATACTTACTTTTAATTATTTGTAAACTACCTTAGGCATCTTTTTGTGAGGTGGAGAGGGCAGTATTAAATAATAAATAAATGTAAGGCAAGCATCATTAGTAAAAAGCACTGCGTTCCCAGACAGCAAGGCTGGGTGTACGCAAAACATGAAGACACCGATGTGCACAAAAACACCAATGGTCCTATGAACATTTCAATATACACAACAGATAGCAGTAATATAGATATTTCAGCAGTGATACCAGGGAAAAAACAAATAAGACCCCTCAGTTCATTTCACACATGGATATCCTAATATGAAGCCTTGTTGTTTATTTCTGGCACCTACCAAACTACGGGCAGGTTTCTAGTTGGGATTATTCACGAGTACAGAAGCTATAAGAATGCTCTGCCAAAAATACTATATTTCTAGCTAGAACTATTTATTCCGTTGCTGCAAAAGTTATGAATTACTGGTGTTCCCATGTTCACATATGCTGCTTTCCCCACTCATAAATATTTAACTAGCATGTTCAAGTACAGCGAAACAAATCTGTTGTAAACAAAAGGCCCCCCAAAATTCCCTCACTATCTAAGGCCCTAGTCAAACATTACATAGTCAGTATGATTACCACTGAAAAGGTAACACACCTTTTCATTTGGGGAGTCCAAGCAATTTTTAAGATTTCAAGAGGCCTGGGGACTGAATATTTATTCATAGCACCTTTCCTTATTACAGCACCCAGTGCCAATGTCATTTTTCCCCTCTATTGGAATAAAATATGCATATAATCTTTTCAAAAAAACATCTATATTTGCCAATGGAAATTAGTACAGCACTGTACTACAATGTTATATCTTCAAATGTGAAAGTAAGAAAATTACTGGATTCATTTGCAAAATATGACCTTTAGCAAATGAGATTCTCCCTTCAGCAATTGAGATCCTCCCATTTTAGTGGACTTTGGACCTCAAGTTAATGGAATTCTGGGGAAAAAAAGTGAAAGTACTCTTTATCTGGAATTTTAGTTGAGCCAGGAATTACTCCTGACTGCTATTGGCTGGGATGATGGCTCTATTTCCCCCTCACCTACTACCTATCACCTAAGCTATTGGTTTGCATGATTGGAGGAAGAGGAAAGGAGTCAATGACTTGTATCCATTTGTGCTCCTCTTCACCCATTGCTATACTTTCCTCTGGCACTAGAAGCAGGCCAAACAGGAGCAGGTCTTTCACTGAAATCAGTGGCCCAGTAAGTGGAGTGCAGGACAAACCCCAAACTATTGAAATTACACCTAGTTCTGGGGGTTTCATGTTCACCTAAATCAAACATGTTATTGCTTTGGAAGGGAAAGGATCTCATCTCTTCAAGCACTGGAACACAGTAGTATTTGCCAAACACCCACTCACTCCCCAAGTGTGAAGGGCAATATCTCTCCGTAAAACAGGCCTGGGGAACTCATTGAATGAAGCATCATCTGCATAGTTTGGGCTCATTTTAGTGACACAAGAACTGATGCACAGAAGTGCACATTATGGGATTCTTGAGCTGAAGATATACACCAGAATCACTGATTTGGATCATTACCACAATTTTCTGGAGGATGCTTGGCAATTACAAAACTCCCTCCCCTGAACAATCCTTCCTGCCCCCCACCCCAGCCAAGTTTGGGTGTGTACCAACAATGCATGAGCTCATGTTTTTGAGTCTACTAATTTCCTGGGCAATGGCATTTCTCCCTTCCAACCAGATCATAGCAAGGAAGGTGCACAGAGATCTCCCATACATTGCTGAAGGCAAACTGAAGAGAACTGCCATTCTCCTTTGTTTCCTCCTTCGTTGGGCTGAGCCCTTTATTTCTCTGCAAGTAACAGCTGAGGGCAGTTCTTTAGTGGGCAAGCAGCAGTAACTTTGCTGCAATTTTGGTGTCATTTGGTTGAAAAATAGCCACTCCAGCACCCCTGAAAATGTCCCCCACAGGGAATAATGGCAGCTCTTTTGGACAGGGCTGAGAGGTTTGAAAAGGAAGCTTTCCTCCCTTTGAGAATGGATCATAACATGGAAGGGTGGCAAACATAGTTTTCAATGGAAAGGTTAATGATGGTGTCTGGCTGAAACTCTCCTGCTAGGAATGCCATTTAACCACCATTTTAGGGATCAGTAGAGCAAAGTGCTGCTGAGCAGAGAAGAATCTACTTTGGGGGTCTGTAAATATCTAACCCTCTTGCTCACTCTCCTTGAAACTTAGGGGGTCTTTAAATTAAAGGAATTACTATGTTCTTTGCAAATTTGGTGCCAATCTTTATCTTTGGTGCCCCAGACCTTCCAATAGATTCCCCATTGAAGCAATGGCCCTGAACCCGAAAGATCACACAGATTTGAATCCTAAAACAGCAATGATTGACATGAGCATAAGCAATTAGGAAAAAAATTCCTTCTCAAATACCAGATATGAAAGCATAATGAATTTTTCTTGGTGTACACCCCTAAAGATGAGTATGATGATGTCATGAGAAAATGTTTCTGATTTAGTAGTTTTACACACCTTGCAGTGACATAGATCAACATGGCATACACAGAGCTAGAAACTAAAACAATGGCAATACTACTCATATAAAGGGCTTTTTTTCTGGGGAAAAAGGTGGTGGAACTCAGTGGGTTGCCCTTGGAGAAAATGGTCACATGGCTGGTGCCCCCGCCCCCTGATCTCCAGAGGGGAGTTTAGATTACCCTCCACACGGCTGGCAATCTAAACTCCCCCCTGCCTGGAGATCAGGGGCGGGCCACCAGCCATGTGACCATTTTCAAGAGTTTCCGGAACTCCGTTCCACTGTGTTCCAGCTGAAAAAAAGCCCTGCTCATATAAATCTACAAATGCATTCAAAAGACAGTTTGAGAGCTGCCTTATTTGCTTGACTGGTCCACTGTTTTCACTCTGTTGGATTGAATCTTGTTTAAAATTTCAGTACATGAAAGAACTTACTTCCCCTCCTTCCCAGGGATCGTCTTAGTGATTTGGGGGCCCTGGGCAAACCTCCAGAGTGGGGCCCCAGAATCATAGCACTGTATCCTCTAAGTCCTGGACAGGGTGGGGTGTGCATGCATGCAGAAACCACTGCGGTAGCCAGCTACCACCTACCTGCCCAAGCAGTGGAGCAGGAGGGCCCAGCTTCAGCCAGCTTCTTCTTTCCCGCTCTGTCAGGGAAGGGGTTGTGGCCAGTTGGGGGCCTGACCTGGATATCCCATGACTAAGAGTCCCTGCTCCTCTCCTGCTAAAGCTCAAAATGACCCCCACAAAGCTACTTCTGGAGGATGGGGACTGCCCAAGAACAGCATAAGAGAAGGGCTGCTGGGGGAGTGGGGACTGGTGAAAATCACTCCTCCTGCACACACACATCCTTTTGACAGGATCCAGTCACCTCCAGCATGAGCCCAATCCTAAGTACAGCAGAAAAAAGTACTGATTCAATCTCTGCAAATCACCTCATATAGTTTTAGAATAGCATGTACCAACCGTGACAGGACTAGTATTAACTAACCCTGTATTTGACTGGTTCTTTCCGTAACAAAGTTGTACTTCTGACCATTACTAAAGTATTAGACCCTGATGGTTCAAAAGCCTGATTTTTTTTTGTTTCAGGCATTAAAAGCATCTTTATTTTTACCTGCTTAGCTAGCTGCTACTTAAGATTTTCTTGAGCTTGACTTATACTGTGACCTTTTAATTTGCCAGATTTTATTCTTTCCTTTACATTTGGATTATACTTCCACTTGACCGGATGCAATCTTCTGCATGAGTTGTAATTGTTATGCTTTCATTTACTGTGTCTTTTTTTCAAGTAAATAACTTTTTTTAAAAAACTTCCACACTTTTTTAGCTATTCCAGACAGTTATAAACCTCTATTGATTCCTTTTGATTTGGGGTATATATTTATTTTGAACATCTCTTAGTGCAATTTAGTCCCTGAATTTGTAGGTCCGCACTTTAGCAACCGCCTTTTAAATTTAGTCGCATCCCTGCCATTTTGCCTGCTGATTTACCTTGAAGCATGGCAGATGTTGTATAGTAATTAAAAGGAACATTCTTCACCATGTACTCCTCAGAATCCAGCAAGGACAGCTTATCTCCTACAATCACAGACTTCCCTGTGCCTGCATTTCCCACCAGCATAACTGGACGGCACTTCTCCAAGAGATGATCCATAAAGTAACGCACTCGGATAGTTTCGTTGGTATGTACCAGGCATGCCTGAGCAGAGAATAACAGGAATTAATGACCTCAGTACACTTCTAGGCAAGACCGGGCCAGAAATGCATAGCTGGTAGAAGGCACTGAGTGATATAAGGCCAAGACCCACCATCCTCCTAGCTGACAATAATCAGGAATGCTGAATGCAGCTGGTCTTTAGCATGACACTGTCTAGCACACGTAAGGCTGCTTCTAGTATGTTTCAAAATATATGCAATGAAGCCACAGATACAGATCTTTGTAATGTGGGAACAGTTGACGTACATGATCAATGCAGCTCATGAAACAATAAGGTGATTTGGGAACCCAAGCAGCAATTTATGGATTGGAGAGGCTAGTAACATATACTTCTCTAGGCAAAGCTGACTGATTTGGAAATCCTCTCCAAAGTGTTCTGTGTCAAGAAGTGTAAAGTTGCTGAGTTCTCAGAAACGCCTCTACTATGCCTTTGCCTTACTGAATCACACCAGTAGCTTTATTGTCTTCAGCTTTAACCTGCAACTACTGTAGGGGCCTAGGAATTTCCCATGAACCACAAGAAGATCTTGCTGTGTAATGTAGGTCATGCACATACTATATTTCCCTGGGAATCTGTGGAAAGCAGTGGTTCCCAAACATTTTGTTCATATGACCCCATTTAGAGACTTTAATAATCCCATCACCCTAGACAGCAATAAAGCCATGCAGAGTATATTCAACAGCATCACAGTAAATGAATGCTGGTTTTCCCGGGATCCCTTGTGAACTGGGAACATCCTGGCCCAGAAAAAAGAGAACAAAGTACTATTGCAGGGTGCAAAAAATCTGGCTGGCTAAGCCAGGACTAACAGGACTAAGCAGAACAGAAAAGCTGCAGGAGCATGCTTCATGGTAGCTGGATAGGGTTTTCAGCTCTGATTTGGAAAATTTCTGGAGATTTGGGGGTGGAGCCTAGGGAGGGCTGGGTTTGGGGAGGGGAGGGGCCTCAGTGATGTATAATGACATAGAGACCACCCTCCAAAGCAGCCATTTTCTCTGACTTCAGTAGCATAGAAAACAGTTGTAATACCAGGAGATCTCCAGTCACTGCCTGGAGGCTGGCAACCCCAGAGCAGGATTTAAAAACCCATATCCTATACTGGGCTTTTCTAGGATACTACTATGCAATAACATTAGGTGCCTGCAAATATGTATATTATGCATTATTAATCCCTTAAGGTGTGATGAATGCAGTTTTCTCACTGAACTCTGCCATAATTATATTTGTCTAATCTCTAGTAGATGGAACAAGACCTGTTCTAGGCCTCTGCACATAATGTCAAAAAGACCAATGCATAAAATCATCCCACTTACTGAAACTAAAACCAACCACTAAAAACGTCAGCACAGTGTGCGACTGCCATAAAAAAGCTAATGCTATGCTAGGGGTTATTAGGAAAGGGATTGAAAACAAATCAGCCGGTATCATAATGCCTCTGTATAAATCGATGGTGAGGCCTCATTTGGAGTACTGTGTACAGTTCTGGTCGCCACACCTTAAAAAAGATATCATAGCACTGGAAAAAGTACAGAGAAGGGCAACTAAAATGATTAAAGGGTTGGAACACTTTCCCTATGAGGAAAGATTGAGGCGCTTGGGGCTCTTTAGCCTGGAGAAAAGACGACTGAGGGGAGACATGATAGAGGTTTACAAGATAATGCACGGGTTAGAGAAGGTAGAGAAAGATGTGTTTTTCTCCCTTTCTCACAATACAAGAACTCGTGGGCACTCTATGAAATTATTGAGCAGTCGGGTTAGAACAGATAGAAGAAAATACTACTTTACACAAAGGGTGATAAACACATGGAATTCGTTGCCACAGGAGGTGGTGGCAGCTACAAGCATTGCCAGCTTCAAGAGGGGACTGGACAAATATATGGAGCAGAGGTCCATCAGTGGCTATTAGCCACAGGAGATAGATGGTATTCTCTTTGTGGGGAGGTGGTGCTCTGTTGTCTTGGTGCTGGAAGGAAGGCAGTGGGAGGGCTTCTGGTGTCCTGGCCTCACTGACAGTCCTTTAGAAGGCACTGGATTTCTAGCCACTGTGTGTGACAGAATGTTGGACTGGATGGGCCACTGGCCTGATCCAACATGGCTTTGCTTATGTTCTTATGTTCTTATGTTCAAGTTCAGCTAAGAACCACAGATGCCACAGTAAGAGATCTGTGGAGTCTTTTGGTTAAGTAGACTTTGCCTCCCATTGCCTGAAAATGTTTTTGAAACTTCTAAGGGTGTCTTCCACATGGTGATGAGATTTTGTGGCTGCAGTTAAATCCCTAACGGAGCCCCCACGTGGCAGGTTTCTGTGCCCCAGTCCCGAGAAGTGGTCACCCCTCCTCCTTGGGACACCAGAGCTTTTGTAATTTTGTATTAATCAACATAAAAATATCGTTATATCACTATATCATTGTAACAAAAATGTAGCAAATTCTCTAAATTCACAGTTTTCATTTATTAAAAAAGTAAGTAAGTATGTAGCCTCTTCCCTTATGAAATCAGTTTTTTTCTTCTTTTTGAAAAAATGAACGCTAAGAATTCAGAATTCAAAGAATCTGCTACACTGATTTTTATAACAACATATCGCTATAACAATAATCTTGTGCTGATTAAAAAAAATTTAAAACCAAGTGACAGGGGAGGAAACGGCTGGCATGGGGACAGGGGTTAGGGAAGATGGTGGCCATGTAGGCTGGAAAATCTGGATTTACCCACCCATGCAGCAGTGATCTAGGCTTCACTGTGATTTTTTCCAAAACTCTGGAGCAAAACAGGTTTAAGAAAGATCAGGAAAAACCCAAGGAACCTTCTGGAGTGTGAGAGGTGCATACATGGACCATGATACTGTATGGAAGCAGGGTGGAAAAACACTTCCCAAAAGCATTGAACTTAGGGCAAATAATCTCTGTGGAAGTCTGCTAAATTTCCATCAAAAGGAAATAAACAAACAGATGTGAATGGGGATAAGTCAGGTCTCCCAATCCTAAAGGTCTAAACATTTAAAATGATGCCTTGCTTAATGCAAAGACTGGCTTTAAAAAATCAAATATCTGAATTAGTTAGGGTGTTTATTATTTGCAGTCTGAAATCCTGATTATCAGAATGCCCCAAATTCTCTCTCCCCCACTTCTTTTCCCTTCCTCTCTCTCACACATACTTCAATTCACTGCAATAAAGCTGATGCTGTCAGAAAGCAGTTAGAAGTGCACTGTAGCCTCAGTTCCCCCCTTTCTCTGCAACTGTGGAAACTAGAAATACACATCGTGTAAAATGAAGATTCAGTGTCCTGCAATTTCAGTATTTTGGACAGAGCCATCCATCAAGTTTTCACGCAGAAGGGACGATCCAGCACACTCCTTTAAGTGAACAATAACTCCTCACTTCTCAGTCATCATAGCCCAGTCTAAAAGGAGAAGCCGAAGCAGAGCAGCAGGCAGTGCAATAATAATGGGGACAGTATGAACAGCAGAGGCACAGATGACTGGAGCATAGGGAAGGCCCCACGTCCCTGCTAAACAATTACCTGTAAAGCTGTTCTAGCAGGCAAAACATCAGTGTTGTTTTCTCACTTCAGTGCAAATGAACACAAATTAACAGAGACAATGTGTTCACAAATGTCTACCTGGCACCTTTGTTTATTTTACATACAGATAAAGGCAGCCACTTACCTGTAATGGCATTTCTGGATCAAATTCAAACTTGGGGATGAGCTTGGACCACGGCTCAAATTTCTTTGTTTCTGGGTCAATGTAAAAGTCAAAGACTGTTCCTTGGGAAGGAAACTTGATTGTCTTGAACTCCGTCACCCACCATTTACTGAACTCAACTCTGTAGTCTACAAGCTGCCAAACAAAATGTTGAGGAAACAGGTTAATGCACAGAGAACAGTGCAAGCCGGCTAAGTATCTCTCACTTAAATCACCTGCCTAAATGGCGAGAAATTATTCGCTCAGGTTTTTAGCACCACCACCCTAATCCAAGTCCCCTTGGATTAGGGAACAAGTGGTTCCCAAGGAATCACTTCCATAACATCAGATCCTATATCAAAATGTTTTCCTATCATAAACAGTTTTTCTTCTAATTTTTTTCCACATTTCATCTTAGTACACCTAAACAAATAATTATCCATTATGGGAACTGGACAGTGTGAGATCTATCATATATCAACAGACTTGTATATACAATTAGACAAAAGCAAGAGGCTCCCATCAAGCTATGCCAAGTCTTTCTCCATCAATCCCTGCAGGCTTCCAAGTTGTTGTCACCTATCCTTGCCCCTGAGATGCCCAGCAGCTTGGATGCAACATTTTTTTCTATAGATATTTTGGCATTGCAAATCAAACCTTTTCCTACAGATTATTTTCCACAATACTGAGATTTATTAAAGCAGCTAGTAACACCATAATTTTAGTTCACCAATAATCAGCCTAGATACAAGATTATATACCCTTCACAGCAATGTACCTAAGAGCTCTCTCACATGTGAACAGGCTGTGGGATTAGTGAGCTGACTTACTCCTCAAGGAGGCAAAAGAGTCGCTGCTTCTCCTGTTCTCACTGACCACTGCAAAAGTAACACTTCTGCTGCATTATGCTACGACTTGCTGTGTCATCAAATTAACATTTTAATATAGTGTGTAACCAGCACTGAAACAACCCTGTATTTTAGGCAGGCTCTCCGGCACACATGCTTAGGCTCCTGTCTACCAGGGAAGAATTTTTCCATCAAATGACGAGCTTCTTCCATCTGTTCAACCCCATTTCTTGGTGGCTCGGGCCTGAGAACCCGTTCACACATTTCCAAGTCCTCATGGCCATCACAAAGACTCTCCAACAGCCCCAGGAGTTTGATGTGGGGAACTGAATTCCCAGGCACACAGAAGCCTGATGAGTTTGGACCTTGTTGTATGCAGAGAGGGAAGTTGTAATGTGCAAGATAACTCTAAAAAGATGTCTGAAGCAATGAGAGCATTAGAGACACTTGGGAGGCAGCAGTTTCTAGTATCTAGTGATATTGATCACCCGAAGTGTTTCATTTTTGGTGGAATCAACCACTGGCTCCAATGAATCAGCATCCAGTGGCAACCAGGAGGAAGCAACGTCTACTTGGAGACTGGGGTTACAAGACTGGATCTGTTTTGTTTTGTTTTTTAACTCTCTTCTTCTCTGCTGCATTGGTGGTGGATACTTTTGCAAGTTTTATCTTACTAATGTTTTCCAATTTGATCAATGGCGTTGGGTCTTCTCAATTCGTAAGCCACCTTAAGTCCTTATTAGAGGGGGGAAATGGGATAAAACTATTCTAAGGAAAATAAATGATGGTCAGTGGATCAGTTTTTGATTCATCCATCACTTCTCTAGTAATTACTTTCTCTCAGCACTTGATGACCCAACTGCACTGAAAAGCCTTGTGTTTGAGGAGACATATGAAAGCTCAATCTACGACGTCTCGCTCACACATGCAAAGTGATGCAGCAGTCACCAAACAGTCAATATGCATGTGTGGAACAGCCCTCAGACAGTATAGGTAACAGTCTTGGCTCCTACAACTACTCCCCACTCAACTTCCAAGAAGTGCTGCCAAGAGAAATCCGCTTACACTGGGGGCTCTACTCATATGTAGGTCAGTGAATGAAACATACTGAACCTAACATTGCTGCTTACCCAGCCTCTAACTCTCAATGAATTCTGTATGGATTCTTTCACCCAGATTTATTGGCTGCAGACACTTTTCCAATACAGCAAGTCAGCTGAGGCCACAAGTTCATTTCATTGAGGTTATCCAATTTCCATCAGGGAGCTGTGCATGTATGTTTTTGAAAAAAATGACAACTGACCTATACCAACTTCAGACTTTCCTTGGAAATGCTCCAGGGATTTTCTTAGCACACCTTGGCACTGTCAAAAGGATTCTGCAATCCTTTGTGGTTCCCCGGCAGCTAATATAACTGTCATATCAGAATCCACATGGCTGTATTCAAGTGTCCAAATGCACCACTGGTACAACATTCACACAATGCTCTAAAGGTGCTTTGAAGCTCTTCTTTTTAACTAAGAACTACAGACTAAAATTGTCCGAAGTTCTTCCACGGGAAACTTTTGCTGCTCTGATGCCCTTCCTGCTTCCCCAACTGCCTTTTTATCATCAAGATTTCTACTAGTTCTATTTAAAAGACTGTAAATACAAACCAAATAATAATTTGAACTCTAGAATAATTATCTCTCTGAATCATACTAAAGATAGGAAATGATTATTCCTCTCTCAGAATAATTATACTATATCTTTAGTATAAGTCAGAGAGTTAATTAAACTAAGAGTTTACACATATTGTTCAAATCATTTGGTTTGTATTTCTAATCACCTTATCTCACTCTTTTAAATGTAATGTATAGCTTCATTAATAGTCAACATCTCACTGAACTGTATATAAGACATATGGATTAATTTGTTGATAATCGTGAATCAAGAACACTGGAAAAACAACAGGCTACCAGAAAGAGCAGCCAGACACAAGAAGAGAGAAGAGTGGAGAGAAGACGAGGAGAAAATGGCTCTGTTTCACTCTAGAATAATGTTAAACTGGAGGAATTCAAGCAACCCACACAGCCATAGTGATGATCAATTTCTGCTTCTTAAGTAATGGAGGCTTGCTGGATTTTAATGCTTCCACCACTCTCCTCTGCTTTTTAGAGAGAAACCTGGCTGCTGCCCACCTATCAGCCTGCAGTAGTGGGAAGGCATTCATATTGTTTATTCTGACATTTCAGCAGCAAAAGGTCAGAACTAAGGGCAATTTCTATGGTGAGCAATAAACAGATTTTATATTGGATCATTTTTCACCAGATCTTTGCTTGTTCTTATTCAGACTACAGCACTTCAGATCTTTTGCTCTGACATTTTCAGAGAAGCCAAGGAAGAAACATGGAGTTCAGTGTCAAAAGCAACATTGCAGAAGCAGAGTTTGTCTTCAGGAGGCCAGAACACTCCTGAAGCAAACATGGATGCTTTCAGGGCATTTACCACATACCGTTAGCCCTGAGGGAGCAAGAACTCACCAGGGGACCTGGAAAATTCCTCAAGGAGAAGAGGGATATCAGTCCATGACTCTCAAGTAAAATGGTTCTGTCATTATAAATAAATTCAAATAAATTCCTGACTTGTCTTGTTGACAACTTCATTTTTCAGAGAGGGAAACAAGGGGTTCTGCTATCTTGGACTTGATACTCACCAAAAGGGAAGAACTGGTTGACGAGGTGAAAGTAGAGGGCACTCTGAGTAGCACTGACCATGTAATTTTGGAACTTACAGTCTTGGGGAAGGGAAAAGCTGTACATAGTCAGACATATAGGTTGGACTTCAGGAAAGCAAATTTTAACAAACTGAAAGCTATGCTCGGTAGAATCACATGGTCAGAAAAACTTAAAGAGAAGGGAGTTCAAGAAGGGTGGGAATTTCTTAAAAGGGAAATATTGAAAACAGTCACAAACTATTCCTATGAGAAGGGAAAACGAGAGACATTTGGGGCACCACGATTTAAGAAGGATATAGACAAGCTGGAACATGTCCAGAGGAGGGGTCTGGAGACCAAGTCCTATGAGGAAAGGTTGAAGGAACTCGGAATGTTTAGCCTGGAGAGGAGACAACTTAGAGGTGATATGATAACCATCTTCAAGTACTTGAAGGGCTGTCATATAGAGGATGTCACAGAGTTGTTTTCTACTGCCCCAGAAGGTCAGACCAGAACCAACGGCTTGAAATTAAATCAAAAGAGCTTTCGGCTAAACATCAGGAAGAACTTCCTGACAGTTAGAGCAGTCCCTCAGTGGAACAGGCTTCCTGGGGAGGTGGTGGGCTCTCCTTCTTTGGAGGTTTTTAAGCAGAGGCTAGATGGCCATCTGACAGCAATGCTGATTCTGTAAAACTGGGGAGATCATGAGGGGGAGGGCAGAATGGGCTACATCAGTGCTTAGTTCTCATGGCCTTCTTAAATGCCCAGTGTAATGCCAATCACCACCTTGGGGTCAGGTAGCAATTTTCCACCGGTCAGTTTGGCTAGGGATCCATCTTCTGGGCATGAAGCAGGGGTCACTAGGGTAGTCTGGGGGCGGGGGGGGGGTAGTTGTGAATTTCCTGCATTGTGCAGTGGGTTGGGCTAGATGACCCTAGAGGTCCCTTCCAACCCTATGATTCTATGATTAAGCAACCATGTATCAGAAGAGTGTTTGATACAGAACCCAACTATATCAATTGATGAGGCAACTAAACGTATCTTCATAGTAATCTCAATGGTTGCAAAACTAGCACTGACAGAAATGTGTTCTAGCCATCTATTGCTTCAGTTTGAAATAGCCAATTCCTCTCCCTCTGTGAAAATCTACCACTAATAATAATTTGAGAGAAAACAGACTGGCTGTTTGAAGTCCAGAAAGTATGGGGAGTTCTTCCTCACTATTCTAGCGCAAACTTTACTAAGAGAATACACAAGACTACCATATGTGGTAACTAATCCAATTAATCAAGTATCCTGACAGAGATTCAGTGATGGAAACAGGTACTCCTTGAAACTGTGAGTGTGCTTATATAGAATAATTATTGTGAATAAAAATAAAACTGGCAACCAGCTACAAACTGAGAGTGAACATTTCCCTTCTTTACTTCTGTCCTTTGAAATAGGTGAATGTCAACTATAATGCAATACAGTGCTTAATTCCAAACACAATGGACTAAATAGAAGCTCTGGTACTTCTATGTCTTACAACCTGTGACAATCTACAAAAGAAGCTCCCGCACAAAAAGCATGACCCTTCCACTACAGTGTTGAGAACATTACTCTGTACACAACTCTATCATGTGGCCACAGTCTACCTCAACACTGAAATGAACAGAAAAGTTGGCAGTCATATATGAGTTTCATATGCACATCTTTGCAGAACTTTGGAAAAGGCTGCCTCCCCTCTGGCTTAGTTCAGACATAATGTGAAGCCATGGTTTATTTTAATTTAATTTTCCCTTACCTGTGAGTCCCACCCCACTTTGTAACTGACTAAAGTGGTTAATCAACTTCAAATTATGATTTCAGATCATGGTTTGATGCTCTCTAACTAATCATAGTTGGCACTTGGCAGACCAGCCCATGTTCAGACGATAACAGTAACCATTGTTAGTTTATTTAAACCATGGTTTCACATGACATATAAACCGAGTTCCCCCCACTACCACTATACACACACACACACACACACAAAACTTGCTGGCTAAACAACTGACATTCGTGATTTGGTTTGTAAAACAACTGTGATTAAGATGTTATCATCTTCCACTGATCACAATTCTTAATACTGTATACTAATGCCCTGTGTGTACTGCAGGCTGCTTCATTAAGCTGAGGACTTGTCCGTTTCATCAGTTGATCAGCTAAGAACAGGTCTGTTTCCTCAACTGATCTGCTGAGGTCTGGTCAGTTTCATCCATTGATCAACTACAGACAGGTCAGTTTCCTCAGATGATTGGCTGAGGAAACGGAAAGTATTTTTGTTTTTAAATGCAGTAACTTTGCAATGTTTCAACACTGTTATTTTAAAAAAATAAAAAATGGATTTACTTATAATAACAACAACAACAACATTCAATTTATATACCACCCTTCAGGACAACTTAATGCCCACTCAGAGCTGTTTACAAAGTATGCAATTATTATCCCCCCAACAAAACACCCTGTGAAGTGGGTGGGGCTGAGAGAGCTCCTAGAAGCTGTGACTGACCCAAGGTCACCCAGCTGGCTTCGAGTGGAGGAGCGGGGAATCAAACCCGGCTCTCCAGATTAGAGTCTCGCACTCTTAGCCACTACACCAAACTGGCTCTCTGAGGTCAGTGCACACACAACAAAATTTTTAGTCCATTCTTAAAATTTCTCTTAGTCATATTGCAGCTGATAGGCTTAAGAAACTTGCAAGTTTTTTTTTAAATTCACCAATAGAACACATTTAAAAAAATAAAGAAAAAACTGGATTGGTTACTGTTCAACCAATCAGAACAGAGCAGGATAAAGAAATAAAATATTGTGCAAAAAAGCCCTGGTTTGACTTTGCTGACAAAAAAAAACAGCAGCGTATGTGCACAGGGAGAAAAACTGCAGAAAACCTGGAGGGAAATCGACTCTGCAGCTAATGTAGCCTTTTACCATAAAGAATGCAACAAAACCTGGGAAGCAGTTTGGAGACTGAATCAGGTTATTTTGACCATGCATGCAGAACTCTGGGGAGAAATTGATGCAGTATGGGGCCAGAACTGATGAAAAAGCCCAGTATGGGAAAGTTCATATTTCCAAATTACTTATTTAAGTCAACCTTGGCTGGGGAGATGAAGTCTTAACTCCAGTTTAACTCCTCTGGCCTTATTCCACATTCTTGGAAGCAGATTATTATAGTTCCTATATTTTAAAAAAATGACTCCCTCTGATCTGCCATGATACTGCCTGATTAGCCTGCTCTCTTGCATAGGAAAATTATACTCTTTTTTATTTGTTAAATCTTTTGTTGGAATGGATTGAATCTACCAACATTTTAGGGTGGGAGCAAATTGGTTTCAGAAGAGGATGCTTCACCTTGGACCACTTTCTGATGCTCTCCCATCTAACTGAGAATAGATCTCACTCCCCCAAGGTGTTCTTTTTGTAGGGTTTATGGATCTCAGAGTTTATTTCCAGAACCAGACTTGACAATAAATTAAGGAAATCTATTATTGATAAGCAGTTATTGTGGTTGACTGAAAATCTTCATGCCGGCCAGAGTGCTCAGGGCGGCTGTAACATCAAGGATAGCTTGTCTATAAGCTCCCCGATTGACAAGGGAGTTTGGCAAGGATGTTTATTAGCCACTTTTTAAATTTATATTTCTGCTTCTCTTAGTAAAAACTGTCATCCTCCTTGTTTAGCTAATCAAGAGATTCCACTCTTATTATATGCAGGTGATACAGTTTTGTCTCACTCCCGCACTGGGCTTCAGAGATAATGAACCAATTTTGCTAATTTATTGCTAATTTTTTGCTAATTTATCCAAATGTCTAGAAATTATAGCAAATGTAAAATATTACTGTTATATAAGAAAAGTGTCCCTGTATAGCAATGGTCTATTGACAGAATTCAAATTCAACAAGTGAAAGAGTACGTGCATCCTGGGATACTTTTTTCTCACAATCTGTTTCATTAGAAAACGATGTTGAAGAAGGTGAGACTTTGTACTAATGATATATTAAAATTTTAGCTATCATGGGGGGGGCATTATATTCCCACGGCAATTCAAGTTTTTAATTTGAAAATTATTCCTATTTGCTCTTCGAGGTGGTTCCTTGGATTCAATTGATAAATGAATCTTCTGACCTTTAATTTTTTTTCTTTGTAAACTGACTAATGTTCCTAAATGTGTAGCTAGAGTGTCATTAGGAGCTGAATTCGGTCAATTATCCTTACAAGTTAGACCTTGGCTAATGGCCTTTTGTTTTGATTCTAAAACGTTCTTTGGTGATTCTGGAAACTTAGGATTGATAAAAGTAGATTATTTTACACCTTGGATCAAGGCACAGCAGCTTAAGGCATGGTGTCCTAGCATGGGACCCAGCAGCTCTGTTCACGGCATGGCGGGGGGGGGGGGGACCCAGATTGCAGCTAACCTAAGGCACCAGAAACCCTTGGTCCAGCCATGATTACATGCAGCCATTAGTACATGTAAGCTTCCCCAATGGGGAAAACCATGGCTCCTTGTGGCATTTTCAGGTTGGGAAAATTGCATAAGGGCACAAGGCTGAAGCCCTGTTTCCTCTCACCTTGTTTGCAATCTAAACTGGTACCCTATGTTTCCAGCCCTGAGTTTCCAGCATGGAACTCCAGGTGCGTATCTTATGAAAGTGCTCATGGTGGCCATATGAACTTTATACCATGTGAATTAGCCCTTAGTCTGAACAGCAAGGCATGTTTCTTTACACTGCCAGAAGATGCTGACAGTCAGTAGTTTTAGGTGGCTTTTTAAAAGGCTCGAACAAAATCACAGAAAGAAGATAACTAACTTTAGCAACAAAAAGAGAGAGAGAGAGAGAGAGAGAGAGAGAGAGAGAGAGAGAGCCTTCCATATGAAATGGAATGAAGATACTACCCCTATCCTATCACTCGAGCAAAGGTTTGTTTGTTTGTTTATTGTTTATTAAAAAGTTTATACCCAATCTTTCCATTTGGTTCAAGTCTGAAGCCTTCCTCCAGTCTAAGGAGGGATTGGACTCTCACTATATTGTAAAAAAACCAAGACAATGAATAGATTAATAAAAATAACAAAGAGTGTGTGCTTTGCATATCTGTAGTTGACTCTTCTTGTAGGGTGAACATAATCAAAGGACTCAACAATCAGAAGCAAGCAGGACACTGGCCATCTTGATTCATCTTACAGAGGCGACATGAGGCATTAGCTGATGGGGAAAAAAGGAATCCTGAATATCCTTCTCCATTACAAATTCCACCCACAAGTAAACCATGTAGCAACAGAAACGCTGATCATTACCAAGGCCTGTCATCAAAAACAGAGAAAATGAATGAGGAAAGAGCTGCAGGCCTGCATTAATTATACGAAATGCTATATTAATGACAAAACAACAGAGGTGAAAAATAGGATTAAATAAGTAATTGGATAATAAAACTAATTAAGATGCAGAATTAAAAATGGAAAAGAAAGCATCCTTTCTTCCCTCCTGCCATGGCACCAATCAAAAGTTATGAAGAATAAATTCAGTTCCCCTGTGCCCACGAGGAGCTGTTTTGAAGGCAGCAGAACCAGCGGAGGAGAGGGGGCTTTGGAAGTCCCAGATTTGTCAAAAAGAAAGGAATGCAAACAACCCTTCCCCCCTTCTTCCCAGAAAGAGCCCTCTGGACCTGCTAATTCAAACATGAATGCAACTGTGGCTCAAAACCAAATGACACACAAAGGAACTTCTCCATTCTTTTTCCAGACCATTTTTTTTAGAGGGGAGGAGCCTTGAGATTTTAGCTAAGGTTGCCACTCTGAAAGTGTCCCAGCATTTAACACAATCATCTTCCAGATATGCCTCAAAATGTCCCCAGATATTGGTAACTGTTTTGAAAAGATGAGACAAAGAGAACACCTGCAATGCTTAATGCAATTCATAGTTGAGTGAAACTAATCCAGGGTAAATTGGGAAGCCCCCAAAGAAGCTCTACAAACCAAGCCAGCACCTGCCGAGCTGTATGCTGGAACCACTGATACTTGTAATGTCTCGCCTCTCTGCTAAGAGAAGTGATGTGTCCAGTCCTGAGTGCTAAATCCATGCCATCTGGTTCCTGAAATTGACTGGAATCTATCCACTCATTTTGAGAATGGCAGGCTGGCTCTGGTTTCCTGGCTGCAGAAGGTTGCAGATAAAAGCTGACGGTTTTTTAATATTTTCATCTCTCAGGTAAACTGGCAATTACAGGTTGGACAGAGATTTTTTTTACACACTAGACCAATGGCACTAATATCTAATGAAATCTCCTGGATTTGTCTAAGCTGGAAAGAATCCTAAAGTGAAGATGAGCACTCGGTACCTCCAAAAGTGTGGCATTTGCCCATCTGACAGTTGTCATTTAAGAAAGAAAGCAAGATGTGAGCCCAGCAAATTCCTTTTATAGAAGCCATGGTATCCACTCAAGGAAACCCTGAAGCACATTGTCAGGTCCCTTCTACAATGCTCTTTCCACTTATGAGCCCATAATATGACTGCAAGTCTAGAGTTGCCAGCAAATTTTGTCAAAAACAAATTTGGGGTGAATTTGAAAGTTCCTGCTGCAACCAAAAGGTCTAAGGAAACCTGCAGGGAGCTAAGAGCGTTTCAATAAAACTAGCCTCCAAATGTCTTCAGGGCTCTTTTTTCATGAAGGGATTTCTCCCACAGGGTGGAGTTGCCCTGGCTCCATCCCAATTAGGGGCCAGCTCTTACTTCCTGATGATTACAACATGACACAAAGCAAGTTCCTATTACACTATGGGTTTCTCCATTTTGGGGGTGTTTGTCAGTCTCTTATTGGGCGGGGGGGGGGGGGGGTGTCTGTGTTCTCCAAGAAAAAGGCATAGGCTTTTTGTCACAGATGCTACTTTAAAAATGCAGGGCTAAATTAATTAGCACTGATGCCAGTAGAAATATCTTCTTACCTGGTCTTGGAACAGAGCACCACCAAAAGCCCAGACAGCAGCAAAAACAAAATAAAGTTCATAGAGTTCTTTGGGGCAGTCGGGAGGGGTATTTTCCTTGGTTAGGAGGCATTCAAGGAGGTAACACAACATCTGAACCATGCTTTGCTCAGGAACTGGAATAATCTTCTTAAATCTATAAT
Source organism: Eublepharis macularius (assembly GCF_028583425.1). Taxonomy (NCBI): domain Eukaryota; kingdom Metazoa; phylum Chordata; class Lepidosauria; order Squamata; family Eublepharidae; genus Eublepharis; species Eublepharis macularius. The sequence continues at coordinate 45,875,694 of NC_072793.1, forward strand.
GGCAGAATTGAAAACGTATGAAGTTTAATTGGATTTAGCATGACGACCATTTAACAATGTGAGAAGATAGGCATATAAATCCTCTTTCAGAACATTAACTTTTTTTTTTACTTTCATTGTGTATATCTTTCTTATCCACTGCTACAGAGACAAGTGAAATACCAGCACACAGCCAAGTAATAACTGTAATCATAAGTTTGAGCCATTCTAAAACTTTGATCCTTTTCAAAGAAGTGAAATGGAAGCCTTGCTAAGGGCATTGATTTGCCAAAAATGCAATGAGTTCAGAAGTGGTCAAATAACAGAGTAATAAAATAAGCCCTTTCATCTCATATTTTACATGGGCTTAGGCTACATTTACAGATATGTGAAGCCGGAAGAGCCCTGCAGTTTGCTACAAAATAATTATAGTTATTGCAAAGGATGGCTCTACAAAATATACTCGTCTTGGAACCATATGCTGCTCATCCTGAGAGCACCACGTAAAATATACACAGAGTATCAGAATGCCCTTTTCCTCTTTGCTGGTCACTATTTGTGCTTGTAATACAACTCCACTGACTATCAACTGTGAAAACTAGTTGCATAGCTGCTAAAATCTTTTCCTTTCCAAATCTTTTTCATTTGGCTTACTTGTAACCCCTCATGCCCCATTGTGACCCTGAGGGCCCTGTGTGAAAACAAAAACCATTTCAAAACGTTTAATTTGGAAAAGCTAGTCACAGATCCTTCAACTCTGTAAGAATGTTGGAGAAGACTTCCAGAACCCTTCCGCTTCTTGCTAATCACTGCTCTGAGGTTCTATTCTCTTAACCACTGGATGTTTACTTAAACACAAGAAAAGTGCCTGAAAAGCCTGCATATACTGGCCTCATTCTATGGGCTGCTAGCAGTGCATATGTTCTCCACATGCAGAAGTAATCTTTTGGCTACAAAGGTCATTTTTTAAACACTGTGTTTGCAAGACTGTGCCAAACTGAATCCTGTGTAGGGTAGGTAAGGTGTGTGTGTGTTATGTGCTGTCAAGTCGTCTCCAACCTATGACGACTGTATGAATGAAAGACCTCCAAAATGTTCTATCATTGACAGATTTGCTCAGATCCTGCAAACTGGAGGACGTGGCTTCTTTTATTGAGTCAAGCCATCTCGTTTTAGGTCTTCTTCTTTTCCTGCTGCCTTCCACTTTTCCTAGCATTGTCGACTTTTCCAGAGAATCTTGTCTTCCCATGATGTGACCAAAGTACGACAGCTTTAGTCTTGTCATTTTAGCTTCTCAGGAGAATTCAGGCTTAATTTGATCTAGTTCCCACTTATTTGTCTTTTGGGCTGTCCATGATATCCAAAAATCTCTCCTCCAGCACCACATTTCAAATTAATCAATTTTCTTCCTGTCAGCTTCCTTCCTGTCAGGTAGTTAAGGTAGGTATACAAATAATCAACTGGCCACAGTTGGGACTACAGCACAACTTATTATGGAAACAGACCCTACATTCTATAGAGTAACCTTGTGTTGTAAGACTTTTTCTGTCACCAGTATAGTACTTCTAAACATCTAACAGTACTAGAAAATCCTACTGACAAATCATCATTTATTACCTACCATACCTCCAATGGCTTTAGAACCGTTTACATACCTATGAGGTTCCCCTTGAAGACAGGCATTCTTCACTCATTCCCACTCAACAATACTGAACAAGCAACCATACGAGGGAAGTTGGAGGACACAATGTAAGAGGAGGAAACAGTTGCAAACAAATGGGTTTTAACGTAAACCATCAAAGACCCAAATGGAATACACCTAGAGTAAACAAATAATATAAATTTTTGACTGTGCAAACTCACTCTCAGTTCTGTTTCACTGTACCTGGTTCTAAGAGTGTCCAGACAAACTGGCAAATACTTGTCAAACAAAATGGTTAAGTTAGCTCTCTCTGACTGGATTTCTCGTTTGTCGATCCAACTGCTTGCAGGAGGATTCCAGCCCAGATCAGCTGGATTGATGTAAAGGATCCCTAGAAATACAAAGTATCAAAGTTAGCTATAAAGTTTTCCCTTTTTCATAGCTAAATTATGGATTAATAACAGGAAATGATGGCATGTGGTTGTACAGAACCTTAAGAGCACATGAAGTTTTCCATTTTGTTCATGATTTATTTTGGCCCAAAAGCTAATGATTGTTTCCTTCTTCACTGTGTACTAAAATACCCAAGCAAAATTGTCAGCTGCCATTCTCCTGGCAGTCAAGGTCAATTAAGATAAGCCTCACAGGGAATGGAGATAGATCAACAAGGTCTGAGGTGAGAGGCATAATTATAGTTTGGCAAGAGGTCCAGACCAACACCGTAAACATCCCTTTGGTGACTTTTTCACTCACAGAGTACTTGTGAAATTTATTGGCCCAGTGAAAACCACTAGTTTACTCAGCCTCACAACTAGATTAGATAAATAACAACAACAACAACATTCAATTTATATACCGCCCTTCAGGACAACTTAACGCCCACTCAGAATGGTTTACAAAGTATGTTATTATTATCCCCACAACAATCATCCTGTGAGGTGGGTGGATCTGAAAGAGCTCTGAAAGAGCTGTGACTGACCCAAGGTCACCTGGCTGGCTTCAAGTAGAGGAGTGGGGAACCAAACTTGGTTCTCCAGATTAGAGTACTGCCACTCTTAATCACTAAGTCATACTGGCTCTCCGTGGAGGATAGTTCTATCAATGATTGCCAGCCTCAATGACTAAACAGAACCATGTTCAGAGACAACATCTCTCTGAATACCAGTTGGTGGGGGGCAACCAAATGGGGAGGCTTTGGCTTCCATGCCCTGCTTGTAGACCTTCCAAGGGCTTCTATTTGGTCACTGTATGAAAAAAACAGGCTGGGACTAGATGGACCACTGACCCAGCATGGCTGCTGTTATGTCCTTAGAGGCAGGAACAGCAGTCATATCAGTATGACTAATGGCAAAGCAGCAATGACAGGTCTAGAGAAAGTAAGAAGCAGGCACTGCAGAGCTTGGTCCTTCCACTGCAGAGTTACTACTACTGATGAGACAAAGCTTATCTATTTCCAGCTGCATTCTGACTGGCTTCTCCCTACCAAGCTGCCCCAAGCTGTTCCTAGAATAGCCACTTACAGGATGGTGCTGTGGCTCACATAACACCTGGATTGTTCACCTTGCTCACAGCTGTTGTGCTCTTCCTACCTTTTTCAAGTATGTATAATAAAGACAGCTGTTCCCTCCACTATCTTTGGACTCAGTGTTAGTGATTCTTGTTGCAGAACCTGAATCCCTGTGCCAGAAGCAAGCACAAGCTTAATATAATGTAAAAACAGGTAGAAATATATGAATAAAAAGGTGCCCATATGCCCTTAGTCACCACTGCATGGATCATCAGACTTTTCTGGCTAAGAAGCAACAGGCTTGGATACATGCTAGGCAATCAATATGATGCTAAATTACATGTTGCAAAAAAGATACACACTGGACGCTCCCTTGAAAGCCTTATGCTATAGATAACTCTGTTCACTTCCTTACAAAGTCAAGGGAAATTCCACCTTCTTTCTCCTTCTCCCATCTACCTGCTCTGGAGACAGTTGCTGGGGTGGCAGTCCGTAGGTGACTGATCTCAAATAGCAGCCTCATAGTGGGGTTGAGAGGGATCCTTTCATTGCTTGCTAGAGTCAGCACCTGCAAAGGGGTGGATGCGGTCAGGCTGGAAACAAAAAGAACGCTGGGAATGGCAATGTTTGCCCAGGTCTGTATCTTCTATGCATCACCAACATTCTTTATTTAATGGGTTTTTAAAACTTCCTCCATTGTATCCCTGGTTTCCAAAGGTATGAGATTAATGCTATCTTACATATAAATGAATCAGATTCAGAGTGTTGGTTCTTACCTTTAAAGCCCTGAGCGGGTTGGGACCGGCATATCTTCGGGACCGCCTCTCCCTGTACGTTCCCCGGAGATCGCTTCGATCAGCGAATAAATATTTACTTGTGGTCCCCGGCCCTAAGGAAGCCCGCCTCGCTTCAACCAGGGCCAGGGCCTTTTCAGTCCTGGCCCCAGCCTGGTGGAACGCTCTGTCAATGGAAACCCGGGCCCAGCAGAACATATTATCATTCCGCCGGGCCTGTAAGACAGAGCTGTTCCGCCAGGCGTTCGGTGATTGAAGGGGGCGGCGCCATGTCAGCCTCCCACCTTTGGGGTGGGGGAGGGTTCTCCCCACCACTGCACTTTGTTAATTTGTTTTATTGTTTGTATATTGATTTTAGTTCTTGTTTTTATCGATTTTAACTGTTCACCGCCCAGAGCCCCTGGGGATGGGCGGTATATAACTTGAAATATAAATAAATATAAATAAAATATTATACCCTTTGTAGAAATGTGAGTTTTGCCACTTGGGAACGCATGCAGTAGTTAGTTTTCTTTTTCTGGAGAGAGGTTTAGTGGTCCCCCTAGTTCATCACGTCCCCCAACAAAATCTTTCTCCGCTCCAGCCATTCTTTTCAGAGCTAGGATTAGCAGTCAGCTATGCTGCAACTGGAGGAAATGGAAGAGTCCATCCTTTTCACTAGCCCACTGAGAACAAGCCAGCTGCTACTGTACTGACCAATGTCTCCTAGACTTCTCTTTTTACTGCATAAAGTATCTAATAGCTTATGTAATCTTCTGTGATGGACAAAGTACAGTATAAACTAGAGTAAATTAGCAGAACCGAAACTCATAAATGCAGATAGATTCAGATGGGTAGCCTTGAACGGTAAAAAATTAGATGACAAATGCAGTTACATATAAGAAATATTTCCTAGTCAGGAAACTATGATTTTAAGAAAATCCACAAAAGAATGATGACCAATGCTGCAACCCCATAAGCAAGAAATAACAGAAGAAACATTGTTCCTGTTCCTACAGGAACCCCACAATGGATAGCTGCCCTTTTACTGGAACAGTCTGTCTGGGGCTATCAGGAAGCCCCCCCCCCACACGTGTTCCACAAAATGTGCAAAACAGAATTGCTCAGAAAGGCATTCTGGTAGAGGAGTAAAGCGGCAAGCTGTGATGCTATGGATCAGCTTGTAAGGTGACTTCTATTATTTATACTGTATTTATGTAATTTGAAATGTTGTACTCCACCCTGAGCCCGCCTGGTGGGGAGGGCGGACTAAAAATCTAATATAATATATAATAAATAAATAAATAAATAAATACATAAATAAATTTTAGGGATAACATGTTTTTTCTTCCAGCCCCAGCCCTACTGTACTATATTGTTTTACTAGGAATACCTGCAGCTGTATACCACTCTTCTAGACAGATTCATACCTCACTCAGAGCAGTGAACAATGTCAGTATTATTATTATCGCCACAATACAGCTGGGGAGCTCAGAGTGAGGGGAGTGGCTTACCTACTGAGCACTCATGGCAGTGGTGGAATGGAAACCAGCAAAGTCCCAAATTACAGCCCAACCATTTAACCACTATGCCACAGCAGTAATTTGCCTTTACACTCAAATATTATCATTCAAATGTTATCGTATTTTGTAATCGGCTTACCGATTGACTGAACAGTTTTACTGTACTTAGCCTTGCCCGGTGCCTGCTTATGGAGGGCAAACTCCTGGCAATTTACACCTCTGCCTGCCAATAACCAGCTGAGGTAGGCCAGGGAAATGGGTATGGGTGAGCTAGCATTCCTGGCCAACGATATCACTTCCAGCATGACCCAGAAATGGCAGTGTGACACTAAGGCAGATTCTTTAACACTCATCCCAAAACATAGTTCCAGCATGATGCCATTGCTTCTGGGTTACACCGGGAGTGACGCCATCAGCTGGGGGACACCAGCACACACACACACACACTGGTAAGACCAGTAAGTTCCCGCTGCCACCCTCCCACCCTCTGCCAGTTGTGAGAGAGGACCTGACAATCCTGATCGTACTCACTCCATGCATCCCAGTAAGAAAAGTGGACTATAAATTAAAATAAATAAATAATGCTGACTGCAAAAGTATTCCTTGCACTGTATAAATAGACACAACTCACAAAAGATCAGGTTCTCTGGGTATAATTTTTCTAGAGTTTCTTAGTCCCTGCAATTGTGATGTGGAAAAGTTCTGTTTCTTTAAGAAAAGTCTGTTATGAAGTTTTCCAATATCAATTGGATTTCTACAGTTGCCAAAGCTTAGTGTGTACATTTTAGCAAAAAAACCAGTGTCCTATGTACTGAAGAACACATATTGTCTTTGTGCCTGTGTTTTACCTTATTATCATCCATGACAGTATTGAGAGACTCAATCCACATTGGATCAATATCACCATCCAGCACAATCCATTTGGGGCCATCGTGTGTAATATTGGCCAAGTCTCTCATGATCGATGAGAACAATCCTAAAGAGATCACAGGGAGACAAGTGGGATGCTCAGAAGGCCCTCTAGGCTTTCTTTAATAACTTTCAAGGAATTTATTCAGCTTGCACACAAACAAGCAAGGCAAAGACTAAATGCAACTTGCTATATCTGATAATTACAAAACCAACAAGTAATGAATGAATGTGATCAAACAACCTCATTGAAAATAATCCCATGCCACTTAATACAGCTCAGGACTATTAAGGAAACAAAAGCAAAGTCCTAAAGTGCCACTTAGAAATAAGAACAGTTTTGAAATGGGTGAAGATCAATAAACTGAACCCCACTCCAGACTAAGGTGCTTGTTGTTCAGTAATATACTCCAGCCAAGGAGGAAGCACTTAGTTTATTGCAGATAGAGATAACCTAATTTAGCAGATTTGCAGCTTGTAGTGCTATCAGATCCATACCTATAGACGGGGCTGGGGGCATAGATCTCTTTGCACCACATAGCGCTTTTAAGCAGCTTCAGCCAGTGCACTAGCTATGTCCTAGAATACTAAGGTTGGGAAATCCCACAGTGCAAGGATGGTGCCAGAAAAGCTCCAAATCCCACAGCTAATTGCACAAGCCAAATTAATCCACAGAGAGGTGTGACCAGGCAACATAACCTGACAACAAATATGGTCTCAGGCTGCAGGTAAGAAGTTCCATTCTTCTCACCTCAGGAGCTAATGGAACATTCTGTAGCCATCCCACACTTCCCCCAAATTAAAGAGGCCACATCTGCTCATAGTCACATTTCAAAGGCCCCATTTTAGCCCCAGAAGGAGATTATGCATTTCCAACGTATTTGTCTTTTGAAGACGTTGAACAATTGGGAGTGTAGGGTAGGAGGAAACAGTTAACACATGCAAGGAAATTAAGAAGATAAAAGTGTCTCTGGAGAAGCCTGCATGAAAGTTCAGATGAGAAAAGTGTGCAGAAACAACAGCAGCCCTATTGCACAACACACCAGAGGGCCCCAGAGTTATTACTTTCCATGAAAGCTTCATCTAAGAAAACAGAAAAAGGCAGAGACGTGCAAAAGAAAAAGCTCTGTGTGATGAGAAAAAGCTCTGTGTGATGAGAAAAAAACTCAAATTTACTATGAACTCTCAAAGCAAATATTTTGGGCGATCGGCAAGTTTAATTTTAAAAGTCCTCTCATACTGGGTTTTCAAAGATGTGAAATTGTTCTTACCATCCTTCCACTCTCTCGTGGCAGGGTTGATGATGCCAAAAAGTTCATCGTTGGTGACTGCTTTGGGATTAAGATCTGTCCAAACGGGCCGCCGCTTCATGATATGGTAAGTCTTGTTCAGGGACTTTAGCACCTGGGATTTGCCTGTGCCGGCATTGCCTACCACAAAAACAGAGTGGCGAACAGCCAGGAGCTCCTCAAGCTGCACAATCTGCAAGAACAGTCCATGAGAACTGGATACCACATTATGAACAAAGCAGGCATGTCATGTCCTACTTTACTAACCACACACAGGGCTGTCCTAACACACCTTCAGAATAATATACACACAAGTCTAAGGCTGAAATCTCACATTCCAATATAATTCCGCACAATCTGTTGCCAACAAATTAATAAAGAAAATGATTTCTTGTAGCAGGAAATACAAACAGCCGCACATTAGGGTAAATAATTGCACTGAACCGAGGGATACCGTTGTTAAACTAACATCAACTTTACTGAGGGCAAAAGTATATTTAAATAATTCTAGCCAATGATCTGGCTTAGAGCCGCTAATTCGCATAATTTAAAAGAGATACAAAGGTCAGACTGATTATTCCCTTGAGATCTGACAGTGACATTCCTTAGAATTATATATATATCTTCCCCATGTGATTTGTACCTGATTGAACCACAAATAGCTTGTGTAATCTATCCTATATCCTGCCTAATCAGTGTTCATGCCTGTATTTTTAGTGTGGAAATTACAACCTTATTAGAGGCACCAGTCCTCACAGAATGGGGTAGGTTAACATTTTACAACGTCCCTCAGTCCTGGCAGCATTCCCACTGCTACTGGGGTGTTCGGTTAAAATAAAATTACATTTCCACATTGCTACTTATTTACCTTGCCTGCTAATATATCTTGTCCGCAATTCCAAAAACACTTTCCTGGGAGTACGCCCCATTAAATATAATAGGACTTATTTTTGAGTAACTTCTTTAGGATTGCTTCCTTGACCTGGTTCAAGATTTTAATTGCTTCCAACGTTCCACTTTCTCCGTTACAGTGATGGAAATGCTTTTCTGAATACCCAGCTCCAACTACTGTGCTCCTGAAAAATGACTGCTGTGCACTTGTAACTGAATTTGCAACATCTAATCCATAATTTAGGGATAACAATCTGGATCTGAACAAAATAACTTGGGTTGAGTGCGAGCCAATGGTTATAGCACTGAACATATGTAGCAATGGTCCTAGTTGTGAACTGGGCTTTCCCCATAAGAAATACCAGGAGACCCAGTGTGGTGTAGCGGCGAGAGTGGCAGATTAGGATATGGGCAACCCAGGTTCAATTTCCTGCTATGCCATGGATGGTCTCTGGGTGACCTTGGGCCTGTCACACATTCTCAGCCTAATCTACCTTACAGGGTTGTTCTGAGGGGAAAATGGAGGAGGGAAGAATAATGTAAGCTGCTTAGGGTACCTATTGGGAAGAAAGGTAGGGTATAAAAGAAGTTTAAATTTTTTTAAAAATTTAAAAATCAGCTGCAGTGGTTATTTCTAGTACCTCTCACTCTGTGGAACAGGAGAAACAGACTAGGGTTGCCAGTCCCCTGCTGGGGGTGGGGGATCCCCCGCTCTCACCCTCCACCCTCTGCCCCTGCTTACCTGGCCAGTGTGGGGGGGGGGGAATGTGCCTCCCAGGGCATGCTCCCAGGCAGTGTGGCATGATCCCACGAGCCACAGCAACCCAGTTCAGCCCAAATCAGGCCTGATTTAGCTGGATTCAGCCCGAATCTGGCCACTGCAGAACACAGGAGCACTCCCATGCTCTGCAGTGGCTTGATTTGGGCCCGATTCAGCCCTCTTCGAAGCACTGGAGTGCTCACAGGGTGGCATGTTACTTGTGCAATGATGTCACTTGCCAGAAATGACATCATCGCACAGGCCGGGAGCATGCAAGGGGAAAAGTGAAAAAAGGTGCTGGGCCTCCAACTTCTAAAACTAGAAACTGATGTGGAGCAGTTATATTTTTAATACTGTTCCAAAAATGGCTCATAGTTTGAACAATTTTTATTTATTTAATTTATTTATTTCAAATTTCTATTCCGCCCTCCCCATGAGTGGGCTCAGGGTGGATAACAACATATTAAAATACAATAAAAAATTCATCTACATTAAAACAACAGTGTATTAATACACATTTAAAACAGGATGGTGGACAGCCTTCACAGGGAGGGTTAAGACTTTATACACCCCTTTTTTCACACTGGCGGAGGCCCAGCCTCAGCCATATGCCTGGCAGAACAACTCTGTCTTGCAGGCCTGGCGAAAGGATAGTAGGTCCTGCCAGGCCTTGATTTCAGCAGACAGAGCGTTGCACCAGGTGGGAGCCAGGACCGATAAGGCTCTGGCTCTAGTCAAGGCTAGGCAGGCCTCCTTGGGGCCAGGGACCAACAGCTGTTTGTCCTCTGATCGGAGTGTCCTCCGGGGAATATATGGGGAGAGACGGTCCCGTAGATACACTGGTCCCAGTCCGCACAGGGCCTTATAGGTCAATACCAGAACCTTGATTCTGATCTGGTACTCCACTGGCAACCAATGCAGCTCACATAAGAACAGTGTTATATGCGCCTTATTTGGCACTTTTGTAATAACACACGCCACTGCATTTTGTACCAGCTGTAATCTCTGGGTCAGACTCAAGGGAAGCCCCGCGTAGAGCGAGTTACAGTAATGTAGCCTAGAGATGACCATTGCTTGGATCACTGTAGTTAAGTCACGGGTTGACAGGTAAGGGACAAATTGCCTGGTCTGCCACAGATGGAAAAAAGAAACCCACAAGGAACACAGGAATGCTCAGGAAAAAACTGGTTTTTGAAAAATGTTTTGGATCATTTTGCTTTGTGAACAAAACAAAAGGCAACACACACAAAAATCTGCACTGGAGAATGCACTGGTACACACATTCCCTTAGATGGTGATAAATCCCTTGATATCATAGAAACTGTTTCAAGATACTTAAGTAAACACCAGAACCTTGACTACATTTTGAAGGATGGATGAATGGAAAGTTGTACCCTTACTTTGAGCACAAAGTTGTCCTCTGGTTGCAGCTTAAGCTCCAGTACAGCTTGTTTCACAAAAGATTCAAAACCAAGGTCTCGTTTTCTTGGGACATCCAGAGCAGGAAAGAGGTCCCCAATTAGACCCATGAACACTGGCATGTCATCTGTCACAATCTTTGGGATGTTGAAGTCTCGGAGAGAGCGCATTAACACCTGGTCTTCGGGACGGTCTGGGTCACCTCGCTTGAGAGAACCAGCAACAACCAGGACTGACTTAATTGCACGTAACCCCCAGTCATAGTGATCCTAAGGAGAGAAGAATGAATATAATCCATTTGTGATTAGACTGCAAACTGGAGCAAAAAATGCTCCCTGGGTTCAAAGAATCAAAGAATCTTAACATAATACCTAAGCAGTAGAAATTAACCTTCATAATATTCTCACTACAGCTTGCTTTTGGAGAACTTGAAAATTCAGTCTCCGTAGGCAGGAAGTAGTCAGTTCAAAACAAAAGAGGTGAAAGAGGAGAAACTAAAAGGGTGACATCTCAGTGGGTTTGACCCAGAAATCCTAAGGACTAAGATCCAAGCTACAAGTGACTTCCTTCCCATGGAGAACACTTGATTGTTCTTGTAAGTTTACCTGGGAAGTGAAGTCCGAGTGTCCTTCCCCTCTCTGTTAGAATTGCTGGCTGAAGAGCCAGAGAAAGCTGGCAGCAGCAGCAGCTTTTGCCAATTGTTCTTCCAGTCACAAGCCTGTGGGACAAGAGGGCTCCCAACAATAGTTTGGGGGCAGGCAGCTGCTACTTTCTCCCAAGGGGTCCTGTGGACTGCCTGCTCCCGGGGAGCTGCTCTGGAGAATGAAGCTCCAGCCGCAGTGACAGCAGAGGGATCTGCTGCTGCTCTAACATGCCCTCATTCCAGTTTTTCTCCAGGAACTCAGGAGCAGGGGAAGGGCATGTCAGAGCAGCAGCAGATCCTTCCACTGTTGCTGCGGCTGGAGCTTCATTCTCCAGAGCAGCTCCCCGGGAGCAGGCAGCCCACAGGACGCCCTGGGAGAAAGTAGCAGCTGCCCGCCCCCAAACTATCGTTGGGAGCCCTCTTGTCCCACGGGCTTGTGACTGGAGGAACAATTTGCAAAAGCTGCTGCCGGCTTTCTCTGGCTCTTCAGCCAGCAATTCTAACAGAGAGGGGAAGGACACTTGGACTTCACTTCCCAGGTATCAAGTGTTCTCCACGTGAAGGAAGTCACTTGTAGCTTGGCTCTCTGACCACAATTCCCAGAAAACCAGTTCTCACACAGGCCTTCTTCTCTCTCCCCTATACTTTTGGTAAAGGAAAGAAATGCAGTGAGAAACAAAATCCTCTAAAAGGGTAACTATCCCTTCTTCATATCCTAAGATGCCATTGAGTGAAGGATATAGTTGTATGGGAAACGCATCACTTCAGGTATTCACAGAGCTGTCCATAAAGTTATCTATTATCTGATAATTATGCAACTAATTAAGATTGACTTACCTGTTTGGACAGCAGTTCTTTGCATAACTGGTAAAGGGTGATGAACTTCCTAGCTAACAACCTGGCTGCTATGAAACCTTCTGCCACCAGCATGATTTCACAGATCAGCTCAAAGTCTGGCACAACCATTGCACATGGCCTAGAAGAAAAGTCCAGAGAAATCAAAACCTCTGCTCTTAGCACAGAGGTACCAAAGTACTGCAGCACTAATATGACAGCAGTGAAGAGTTGACTGACAATCTTCCTACACAGTTTTGAAGTTTCGGATAGGAGGAGAAGCCCACTAATCTGCAATAATGTGCATTATACCAGCTCTGCAGCCTCATTAAGATTAAGCATTCAAACCTGAATAATATGACTTCGACAGGATTTTCTGAATGATTCCCCTACCTGTATTAATACTGCTCTTTTCTGGCTTCAGAAATGTCAACATAGTCAAAGAAAGAGCCAAAAACCAAAACACGTAGAAGATGGTTCCTGCAACATGACTCAAAGAGGCATTGGGAAGGGGCATGTTTTGCTACAGCAGGTAAAAAGGAATGCCAGAGGTCACAATACCTTTTTTGTGATGTAATTGATGGTGGGGGGATGGAAACCATAAAGGGCTGGGGTCTGTCCCACCTCCTTCCCTTTTTGATCATTGGAAAGGAAGACGAGAGACAGGAGATGGGAGATACACACCCACCTTCCCTCCATTTCAGAGTGAGCACAGGCTGGTTGCCCATTTGGGCGACAAGTAGGAATTTTTTCCCTTCTAGTGGATTGGCACTGGGCTAGGGTGTGGTTTTTTGCCTACTCTACCATGAAAATAGCAACAGAAAATAATCTGTTTTCCAGTGACACTGGGGCATTAGTATCCTATGTTGGTTGTAGCAGGGCTGGTCAAGTTGCTTGAATGGAATGAGGTACAGCTTTGGTGAGCACTCTGAGGCATAATTCAGTTGGTGAGGGGTTAACCTTCAGACCATGCCTGGTGCCTCAGTGCCTTCATGGACACGGGACAGGAAGCCCTTGAGAGACACCATTGTACTTAGACCTGCAGCTAGGAGGACAGGAAGTGGCACACCTTCTTCAAGCATCACGGAGGCTTGGCAATGAAGACCCTTGGCCATAAATTCAAGGATACACAAACAAAAGGAGGCCTTTCTGTATCCCACCAAAGGTAGATCCTCTTTTGAGTGATGTAGATAAATAAACTTGGTCCTTTTTATTACCTATCTGAAGATGTTGGCTCTCCTTATTCCTACATGCTTTCACAGACTGGCTTTTGTTTAAAATATACAAAGTTATACATTTCATGTAGCCTGAAAATTCCAGGTCAACCAAAGACTAGAAACCTTTGTCCATAAACCAAAAGATTAAGTGCGGGGCTGAAGTATGTGATTGGCATACACAGTCTGCTTCTCTTGAGAGCCAGTTTGGTGTAGTGGTTAAGAGTGGTGGGACTCTAATCTGGAGAACTGGGTTTGATTCCCCACTCCTTCACTTGAAGCCAGCTGGGTAACCTTGGGTCAGTCACAGCTTCTAGGAGCTCTCTCAGCCCTACCCACCTCACGGGGTGATTGTTGTGAACATAATAACAACATACTTTGTAAACTGCTCTGAGTGGGTATTAAGTTGTCCTGAAGGGCAGTATATAAATCGAATGTTATTATTGCCCTTGCCAGGGCAAAACAGAGGAAAACAACCATGGCAGTTTCTTGTAGTCTACTGCTGTGGACATGGAGCAGTGAAAGCCAGATCCATTTTCCTAGACAACAGGCAAGTTATAATATGTTAGTCTCAGTTTCCCACCTCTAAAATGGAAGCAAGAATGACCACTATGGACAAGGACTACTCTCAAGATAAACAGGGCAAACATTTTAGTGTACTAAGATCCACTGCCACCAGAAACATCACAAAATCTAAGAGAAATAGGATCCATAACTTACCTGAAAAGAGCTTTCAAATTCTCCGGCAGTTCTGTACGACCCGCATAGCCAGGGTTCATGGTAATGAAAATACCAACAGAAGGAACCAATTTAATGTCTTCTCCAAGGAAATTAAAGTTCTGTTTTTTGTCTCTTATGGCATCTTGTATGCTTTTTACCTGAAAATAGGAGGAAAGGGGGGGTTGTATTAATTCATTCCCAGGAACCCCATTCAGCTTATAGCAAATCCTAAATAGGTTTCATAAAGAAGACTGGTGCTGATACAAGTAGACAAAAATTTATATACCATTGTGGCTTAAATTATAATCAAGCATTTGTCCACACTGAGGCACGTCATAGCTGAAAACTGCCTGCTTTTATTTGGCAGCATAAAATTAATGTCACTTTATAAGGAAGCCATTTCTTTTTTCATATTGGGCTGCCTACTGCCAAAAGAGCTGTCCTAGCAGTGGCCGTTTCCACACGGCTCCCCGCTGCTCGTAACAACCCGGAATATCGCGAAAAAACCGTGGAACATCGCATTTTCTCGCGCGAGATTTGCATCTCACGTGAGAAAACGCGATCTTCTGCATTTTTTTCGCGATATTCCGGGTTGTTACGAGCAGCGGGAAGCCGTGTGGAAACGGCCAGTTTGTTCATGTTGATGGGATCAACTGCATCAGAACACAAGACCACTCCTCTTGGACCACACCAAGGATCCACCTAGTTCAGCATCCTATTCCGAACAATGACTAGCTTCTAGAGACCCTGAAAGCAGGGCTTGCAGCCAAGAGTCCATTCCCACAGCTTGCCACTCAGCCCCTGCTCTTCAGAGCCTCTGAATATAAAGTTTCTCTATAGTTATAGCTAAAAGCCATTGACAAACTTGTCCTTCATAAATTTGTCTCATCCCCATTTAAAGACATTTAAGCCAGCGGTCATCACTATTACTTCTAGCAGAGGGTTCTATAATCATGCAGAGTGTGAAAAAGTACTTTCTATGGCCTGCCTTTAATCTACTGTCCATTAATTTCACTGGGTGACCCAAAGTACCAGTATTATTTAAGAAGGAGTAAAATATTTACCATACCCCCTGTGAAGGTCTCAAAAACCCCATTCCTTCAGGCTCTGGGAGACTGAAAACACGTCACTGCCACTCTGGGTCTCTGCCTTACCCACAGGGATAACCGACTTCTCTCTGGGTAGCAATTGCTGCCACCAACTGTGTGTTATGTGCTGTCAAGTCGCCTCTGACCTATGGCAACCCTATGATGGAAAGACCTCCAAAATGTCCTATCATTAACAGACTTGCTCAAATCCTGCAAACTGGAGGACGTGGCTTCTTTTATTGAGCCAAGCCATATCATTTTAGGTCTTCTTTTCTTACAGCCTTCCACTTTTCCTAGCATTATTGACTTTTCCAGAGAATCTTGTCTTCTCATGATTTGACCAAAGTACGATAACTTCAGTTTTGTCATTTTAGCTTCAAAGGAGAATTCAGGCTTGATTTGATCTAGTACCCACTTATTTGTCTTTTTGGCTGTCCATGGTATCCGAAAAACTCTCCTCCAGCACCACATTTCAAATGAATCCATTTTCTTCCTCTCAGTTTTCTTCACTGTCCAACTTTCACATCCATACATAGTAATGGGGAATACCATAGTTTGGATTATCTTGATTCCCAGAGAGACATCTTTATCTTTAAGGATCTTCTCTGGCTCCCTCACAGCTGCTCCACCAACAAATTGGAAAGAATATCTACTGCTAGATAGATTTGTACATCTAACACTGTATCTGTGTTGCTGTTTTTTTTCTCTGCCTAGATGCCACATCTCTCACTGCACTCTTACCAGCTAGAGTGATCTATCACACTTCCAAGCTTCAAAGATGGCAAGCTCAACCACTCTTACTGTTTTTTTCAAAAGTAAGACGGAGGCTCTTTTCACACTGACTTTAAAGTGTTTCAGTATCTGTTCTGCTTCCCATGTTTGCAGGAGTTTCACACTTGCAAGGTAGTCATGGGACACAGTTCTGATGTTTGTCCGAGGTATCCCCGATTTTTCCCCCTGTGGACATACTGCAATGTTATTTTGAAGCTGCTGCCAAGTCGCAGCTGGCACGATTCATGTCAGTGTGAACTCTATACTCCCCTTCTGCTTCTCTTCTCCTCCCCTCTCCTTTTCCCCAGGAGCTGATTGGTCTGTGCAAAATTAACCACTCCCACCCTCCTCAGCTCTCTGAACTCCTTTTCCACCATTTTTTTCAGTAAAGTGAGGTAAGGGTCATAAGGCTGCTTCTCCCTTGGCTTCCTTCCTCCTGGGTATGCATGCACTCTCTTATTTTTTTTCCAAAGCGAGGAACAATTTCTAACCTTGTTGCTTATTCCCTGCTGTCTTTAAAAGCCAGGAAAGGGTTAAATGGTTGCTTTCCCCTCCCTCCCTTCTGCCAATGTAAGAAAAAGCGTTTTGCAAATCAAAACAGTAAAGAGCCCAGTAGCATCTTTAAGACTAACCAGATGCATCTGATGAAGAGAGCTGTGGTTCTCGAAAGTTTATGCTACAATAAAGTTGATTATTCTTAAAGGTGCTACTGGACTCTTTACTATTTTGCTACTACAGACTAACATGGCTAACTCCTGTGGATCTATTGCAAATCAAATCAACAGCAAGGGAAAGAAGCAGCAGCATTTTAACCCTTTCCTGGCTTGGCTTTTAAAAAAAATAATAAGAGTGGTACATGCTTTTCCCCAGAATTCTGCCACCAATTGCCTCTCCAGTGGGTACGACACAACCAAATCAGCAAAAGAGGGTATGGATTCCAACATTGCAATGTTACTACGCAAGCTCAAAGGTTTTTTTAAAAAAGTGTGACGTGAATTGCAATGCCCCAAAAGCTGAAAACTGCACCGAGGCTTCAAAGCCAGTCTAAAATGAAAAACAAATCGAAATTGCCTTGGACAGTGTGGAATGTGGGAGAGCCATGCCAAAGCCACTGCGATCGAGGTGGATGCTCATAAATGGCAGTTTAAACCTTATGTGCAAAAAAGACCTGAATAGGCATGGTGTATTTACAGAGATCAGGCTTCAAGTTTTCAAAACATAAGAAAGTTTGATGTATTGTCGAAGGCTTTCACGGCCGGAGAACGATGGTTGTTGGGGGTTTTCCGGGCTGTATTGCCGTGGTCTTGGCATTGTAGTTCCTGACGTTTCGCCAGCACCTGTGGCTGGCATCTTCAGAGGTGTAGCACCAAAAGACAGAGATCTCTCAGTGTCACAGTGTGGAAAAGATGTAGGTCATTTGTATCTACTCAGGAGGGGTGGGGTTGAGCTGAGTCATTCTGTAAGAGTTTCCCAGGGTGGGGAATGCTAATGGCGGGAGGCTTCACTGTATCCTGAGGAGGTTCTTTTGCATATGGATTGGTGCTTGATGTGCTAATCTTCTCTGCAGGGCTATTGTCGGGTGTGGAGTGTTTTGTTGGCCTGGTGTTTTTCAGAACTGGAGCCCATGCTCTGTTCATTCTTAAGGTTTCTTCTTTCCTGTTGAAGTTTTGCTTATGCTTGTGAATTTGTCGTAGCATCCAGACAAGGCGTAGCATCCAGACAAGAATAAAAGAACATGAAAGACACTGCAGACTTGGACAGCCTGAAAAATCAGCAGTGGCTGAACATAGCCTAACTCAAACAGGGCACAGTATCTTATTCCAGGACACCAAAATACTGGACAACACTTCCAACTACTTTGTCAGACTGCACAGGGAAGCCATTGAAATTCACAAGCATAAGCAAAACTTCAACAGGAAAGAAGAAACCTTAAGAATGAACAGAGCATGGGCTCCAGTTCTGAAAAACACCAGGCCAACAAAACACTCCACACCCGACAATAGCCCTGCAGAGAAGATTAGCACATCAAGCACCAATCCATATGCAAAAGAACCTCCTCAGGATACAGTGAAGCCTCCCGCCATTAGCATTCCACACCCTGGGAAACTCTTACAGAATGACTCAGCTCAACCCCACCCCTCCTGAGTAGATACAAATGACCTACATCTTTTCCACACTGTGACACCGAGAGATCTCTGTCTTTTGGTGCTACACCTCTGAAGATGCCAGCCACAGGTGCTGGCGAAACGTCAGGAACTACAATGCCAAGACCATGGCAATACAGCCCGGAAAACCCCCAACAACCATAAGAAAGTTTAATAAATCAAAAGAGTACAAATGGTCTGCACAAGCATCCGACTGAGCAAGCTTATAAAGAAAAGGCAAAAATATGCAGCCCGCAATCTAAACACTCCCTAACAATGTTTTGGTTAGGATAGGCTATTAATTCTTTGGGTTACAACAATTCAAAAGTCCTTAATTACTTCCAATCTTCATATTAGGGATTTCTCCCACTTGCCTTTATAGTGGGTGTCGTGACCCAGCCCCGGACTGAGCTCTTGCCGCCTGCCAGCGAGTCCTCATTGGAGGAGGAGGACTGCGTTGGGCAGGCAAATCCAGCCTGCCCAATGCAGTGGGTGGAACCAGCAGTGGGGGATGAAGAAGCACCAGTGAAGCTGGCCATGCAGCAGCCAGAGGTACAGCCCGTGCCTCCCAGGGAAGATGCCGGGCCCAAGGGAGTGAGCAAAGCACAAACAGCCCTGGCTGCTAGTCAGGGGAAGCTGTCAGAGCCAGCAGCCCGGAGGAAGGGCCGGCCGTGGTAGGTGGTTTGGCAATGGCGCCGCAGTGCCCGACTACAAGCACAGAGGCATCTGGAGCTGATTCAGGATGACGAGGCAGGGCAATCAATGGACTAGGAAACACCTGGCTCATCCGCCTCTTAAACAAGGCAGAGTATAAGAACAGACGCTGAACTCAGAGCAGCGTGGAAACAACTTCAGTCGTCATCCACTCAGCAACTGAAGCCTCGCGCCTGGAAGCCTTCCCACCTCCTTTGAACCTTGTTCCCCCCTTGGACAGATTCCCGGACCTCAACCTCAGCTTGCTTTGGACCCTGCACCTGACCCTTTGTTTGGACTGCCTTGACTGGATTTGACCTGGACAGTTGACTTTGGACTTTGCCTGAACAGACATTGGAATAGCTAGCACTCGCCTAGGTGAGCAGCCTTGCCCGGCCCCAGCCTGCACCCCGAGCACCATGCCAGAGCGCGACAGTGGGATAGAGTCCCAATATAAAAGTTAGCCCTTCATGGTCTGAGGATTTCCCGGCAAGACTCCAACAGAAGACAACTTCTTTCTCATGTCTTGAAAATGTCTAATCTCCTTTTGGGAGTATAGCTCTCCCCCCTGGGTAATTCACAATCTTTTTGACCAAAGAGTAAGAAATCCTATCTAGCTTTTTGGTTTTCTCAGTCTCTATCCCTTCAGGTTAACATTATATTAAAGATGTTAAATCGTAAACCTTTTGTCTTACTCCAGCCGGAGCTATTTGCATATCTAAACACTGAAGTGTTCTGAGCTTGGAGCTCAATGACTCATCCCATAGCACTTTTCTTCTTGATCAGCTAGGAGCTCCCAGTCGGGTCCCAGCTCACAGGCTGAATGCAGTCCCAGCGACTTGAATTATTCAGGTGAATTCTAGAGTGGAGGGCACTTCTCCTCACAGTCATCTTTTCCCTAAGCTAAACAGCCTCAAGTACTTTTATTGTTGGGAAGCTACTCTAGTCTCTTAATCAATTTTGCTTGCCCTTTTCTGACTTTTTTCACCTCTTTGGCTTCCTTTTGAGACAAGTGACCACACCATACACAATATTCCAAATGCAACCACATGACAGATTCATATAAGAGCACCACAAAAGTAGCTGTTTTATCTTCAGGCCCTTTCTTGATAATGTGTAACATTCAATTTGATTTTTTTCCCCATCACCATCATATCTTGAGCAGTAGAAAAGAGCAAGAGTGCAGTAGTACCTATAAGATTAACAAAATTCATGGAAGCTTTCATGAGTTTTCTGAAGAAGTGAGCTGTGACTCACAAAAGCTCATACCCTACCACAAATTTTGTTTGTCTTATAGGGACTATTGGACTCTTGCTCTTTTCTACTGCTACAGACAGACTAACATGGCTACCCATCTGGAGCTATCATCATATCTTGAGTTGATTTTTTCACAAAGCTATCTACCATTATCCCAAGATTTTTTTTCCTGGTTATTTGCAGCCTATTCAGAATCCATCACCATATATATGGTTAGGAATCTTTGCTCCAGTGTGCATCATGTTACACTTGCTTATACTGGAACTAGTTTGCCATTTGATTGCCTTTCACCCAATTTGAGATCCTTTTGCTCTCTTGCTCTGCTTGACTTTTCACCATCGTCAACAATTTGGTGTCATCGGAACATTTAGCTCTCACTCTACTCATCCCTGACTACAGATTCATTACAAATAAATTAAGTATCACAAGTCCCAATTAGATTCTTCTTCCTACCCCAGTATGTAAAGTTTTGAGCATCTCATCCTTATACACTGTCCTTTTAATTTTTTAAAGATTCACAGCTCATAGAATATATAACAAAATTCACAACTGCATAAGTAACCCAGTTTCCTTTTCCTAAGATGGTTAATATGTTTTCAGTATGTATTCTGCTTATCTGAAGCTAGTTAAAATAAGAATTGGCTCAGCACTGACAATCCCTGAGTGTGAGGGGATGTATTAAAGCGAACACAAATTGCAAAAGAGAGGGGCTGTACTGGTACAATTACAGTCACGTTTTGGAGTTGCTTCACATATTAACCATGTGGGGAGCCACTTCACACAAACAGCTTAATGTGCTTCAATGCCTCTGCCTAACTGCAATTTCAGCAACCACTCATGTGACTGCTTCAATGCAAAAACCAGACCAGAGAGCCTTGAGCATTACTGTCAGAACTTGATTGCTGTTCTCACACATCACTAGAAAACACAACAACAAAACTCAGCATGCATTCCTAAAAGCAGGAATGAAGAAGTTCACCAAGCCGCATCCCAAACCAACAGCGCAATCCTATGGAGAGTTACTCCAATCTAAGCCCATTGAAGTCAATGGCCTTAGACTGGAGTAACTCTCCATAGGATTGCATTGTAAGGCTACCGTTGGGCAGCAGGAAAAAACAAATTCAAATGTTTCTTGCAAGCACGTGCCTATCCCACTGTGTGATAACTCTGCATATTCAACATCAGAGGCACATACTTACAGCATAAAGCCTATTAAACAAAACACCCACTGCTTTGGGCCAGCAATGTTATATCCACATACACTAGTTATCTAAGATACCATTTTAATTGACCTGAAATTTAAGTGAGGTTTTGAGAGCTGCTGTCTTGAATGTTTAATAGTAACTGCATTGCATATACTAACATAGTTCCCTTTACTTGTTAACTATGTTTGCCTGATGGTTGTTGGGGGTTTTCCGGGCTGTTTGCCTGCTTTGTCCTGCTGTGTGGCTCATACCTCTGGACTACTGATTTATCATGTGGCTATTATATCTGGAATGCTTACTGTCATTAACGTTTTTTCCTGATGTTTCAAGAGCAAAATAGGATCATTACCACTATTTCACTGACTTAATCTGAGTACTAACAGACCATCTCCAAACACAACCAATTAACTGCAATTTCAAGATGTTTCCAAGACATTCACACTTCACAAGAGAGACAGTCAGTTAGAAATTTCCATATTTACATTATAAATGGTATTCGAAACACCGAGATGACTTACTGTGGCATTGCTTATTCTATTTCAGTAGTCTAATTAATAGAGAAACACTCATGAAAGGTTGAGTCAACCAGGGACTCCTTGTCTGAACATCCCCATTCCCTTTAATCAGATCCTACCCCTTTTATGCTCTTTCCTGGTGAGTGCATATTACCAAGCTCATCACTCTCCAATTATCACTAGACAGATTCACACAAGAGTCATCATGTCCAGGGAACAGATTTTCTATATAAGGATTGCACCTGTGCCATTGCCATTGTCTGGTTTTGGTACACATCCCCAGCACTAATAAAAGCTAACCAGCACACCACCGGTTTAAATGATGATTACATGGTCAATGAACAGAGAGAGATTTTGTGAATACCTTAACAGATCTTACCTACAACATATGCTGGGATTGTAACTCAAGTCTTCCAAGGCTCATTCTCTGCACAAGAAAGCCAAGTGGATGCTTGGGACACTGAATTTGAGAATAGTGGTCACGCAGGAGGAGTAACAAGTAAGGGGGTGCACCCAAAAAATATTTGGGTTTCCTGCTTTGGGTGTTTAAATGCTTCAATATGCTCTGTAAACATTCGTGAATCTTTACAGGGCACACTGAAGCTCAAAGCAGCACCTTTCTTGCCATTTGCAAATGGCAAGAGAAGTGTTGCTTTCAAATGCCAGCTGCTTTCTCCTCTCATCCGCTTTTTTCAGCAGATGAGAGGAGAATCCCCCTCTTCGCGAATACATATCGCTTCGGGAAGCTTTGCTTCGGGATTCCCAAATTGGCTCAGCAATGCTGGGGCCGATTTGGGAACCCCGAATCTTTCCAAATTGGCAATTCCAGTAAAAAACCTAAATCTGAAACCGAAGCGCATACCCCTAGTAACAAGCATGGCTATGCCTGCCTTCATGGCCCTAACCTGCCCTGCCACTGTACGTCTTCCAGGCATTAAAAATAGTTTTATTTCATCAGGAAGAAGAGTTATCCAGTCAGAAACATGTTCCCCAATGTGCAGTAATTAATCTTCAGGCAATTAAATTGTAGAAAAGATAGAATTTACATTTAGTGAGGTAGATTCCATTCACAGCAATTTATTGTAGAAGAGAGAAAGAGTCCTAGTCTAAAAGTAAACTGTCCAAATTTGGCATGGCTAGCTGTCCTGGCACCATGCTTGGATGTGGGTATGTGGATCAGGTCTTCTGGAGCTCTGAAAAAGGTGCCTCCTCCTCCTTGGAATGCCATGAGACAAAATCTGCCTCAATAGAGACAGGGAGAGAGGAGGAGTCAGGAGGTGCTCCCACCTTAGAAAAAGAGAAGGAACTTGCTTATCAGGAAAGTGACGCATACACACAGACACACATATAGTGCCCCCTAATGTCCAAGGTACGCTGAGTCGCTTCTCACAGCACCTGGAAGATGGTGAACTCTAGTGGTGCCAAATTTGTCTTCCTTCTGAGTTCTGGACAACAGCTGTGTGGGTTGGATGGGAGGAAACATCCCATCACCTTCCAATGCTCTTCTCTACTTCTTGGGATGGTGAACTCCCAGATGCAGGCAGCACAAGCTAGGGAAGATGATGGATGCTCATTGATTGCCTAACCTATACCACGCAGGGAGATCCAGCAGGCTCACTTTCCCTCTGGCAGTACAAGATGGGCTGAAGACCATCCATCACTTCCTCGACCCACACCACCACTTCCTCTGGAAAGAAGGTAAGCTCCAGCAGTGCTGACAGATCATCTTTCTCTCAGCCACACACAGGCTGGGAAGGTGGCAGACCTGCTTGCTGAAGCAAAGTGTCTTGAATCAGGTCTGTCTTCTCCTAAAATGGAGCAGGCAACACTTTTTTGTCTGGGTGCCCACAAAAATTGCAACATCTACATGTGAAGATGATGGTGTGCTGACAAACAAAAATGGGAGGGGAGAGAAAATACTGTAATTTGGCCAGACACACTGGGAGCAAAGAGAGCCCCAGTGATGCTACCAGTGTCTCAGGGACTTGGGTGCCGAACCAGTCCTGTGTGCTAAGTAAAATAGTCTGGCGAGCCGCTGTTTGGTGACCAGGGGGCACATGCATTCATCCTAAGAAATCTCAGAAATGTGAGGTGAGTTAGGAAATGGAAGTTAGAACAGCCCTACCACACTCAAAAAGTCAATGTATGATGGCTTTCCCATGATGAGAATTATTGTGTGAATTGGCCAAAACACTGCTTTAACCTGGTATCACATGTGAAGACATCTAAAAAGGAGAGGACTCGCTATATGGTCTGTATTTCTGCTGAGTATTCCCAGAGCATGGTCCCAAGCTTACAGGCTAAACTGGTCTCTAGATTCCACAGATTATAGATTCACTTTAATAACGTCCTTAAAAAAAACTGAACAAAAACTATCTTTGCACCAATAATTACAACAAAAAGCAAGGCAGAGTTAGTAAATAGTCATGCACTTTAAATACAATGAATGTTACCAACAGCTCAGCCAAAAGCTTCTACATGAGCATATTAAAAAAAAGAAATCCTTCGTTGATGGAATGGAATGACTTCGCATGTTCAATGCACTTAGGCTATGAGTGTCAGTTCTCACCAATATAATAGTTCTTTGAACCCTAGATATTAATTGTACAAATGTACCATAGATTATAACAGCTCTGTATACAGAACTAAACAAAGTCGCTATAAAGAATCTTTTCCCCCTCCCCAATATATCAATCACTAGAACACACTGCAGTTAAAAAGATATTTATGTTCTCAATGAGGCTGGTTTTCAAATTACATAATCATAATCAGCTTCAAAGCCAGCACCCCAAGTAACCCTCTTCTCCTAGTATCTCATGGTACTTGGCAGAGCAGACTGGAGCACATCCCTTATTCTTATGAATGAAAATACATAACAGCACTTGGTTACTTACCTGAACAGCCACCACTGACAGAACCTCAACAGAGATCCTGTTAAACTCATCAAAACAGCCCCAAGCACCAGTTTGAGAAAGACCTTTGTAAATGTTCCCACAAGACTGCAATGGAAAGAAATGATAGTGAAATTACCCTCAAAATGTGTTTCAGTAAAAACATGCATCATTCATTTCCAGTCTCATAAGCGATCTGGGAAGCATTGCAGGCAATAGTTACAGAGCAAAAGGACCAAAGGCAGAATGAAAATGATAGCAACAACAAACCAATTTACTATGTTCATTTTCATTATATATGCACAATGTTCTTGTTTACAGATTATTGATGCTGGTCTACGGACAGTTTGGCTTCCTGGATCAGCTGTGAGCCAAAACAGATGAAGGAAGAACACTGCACTTGGTCTTTTACATCAAATGAGATGAGACGAAGAACCATCTAGACTGCAGAATCAGTAGCACTGATTCCCCAACAATGGGATCATCTCACCAGTGACTCATTCAGGGATACTTGGTTTCCAGCAGTGTGCGTTAACCCCAGTGTTGCAAACGAAACTAACCCAGTTTCATCTCCTGGCCCAGATGCTTAAAATAACTCCCTCACAAAGTTGTAATTCAATTTGTGGATCTTGAAAACTTTTCAGAAGTTTGGGAGCTACTTTCTTAAAAGCAAAAAAGTGAACTTGATAAGGTCAAAAGTCACTTTTCTTTCAGAAGAGTAATTAATGAATATTTGAGCAAGGAAGGAAAAGGGAGCATGGACAACCAATTGGATCTGAGGAGAACTATCAATTATCAGGAGGAGAGGAGATGACTGAGAAGTGATATGATAACCATCTTCAAGTACTTGAATGGCTGTCACATAGAGTATGGCGCGGGGTTGTTTTCCGCTACCCCAGAAGGTCAGACCAGAACCAACAGGTTGAAATGAAATTAAAAGAGTTTTCAGCTAAACATTAGGAAGAACTTCCTGACAGTTAGAGCAGTCCCTCAGTGGAACAAGTATCCTCGGGAAGGTGGTGGCATGGAATAAGGGTCTCTGGGTGTGTGTGTGTGGGGGGGGGGTATTTGTGAATTTCCTGCATTGTGCAGGGGTTCAACTAGATGACCCTAGAGGTCCCTTCCAACCCTATGTTTCTATGATTCTATTATCATGAACAGTAGCCCACGCTGTTCCAGACCACTTTCATACATGTAGGTAGAGCCCATTCATTTCAAGGTAGTTTGTGCTGAAGAATTTCCAGAAAATGGGATGGAAAAAACAATGAATGAGAAAGACACCAGCAGATCATTTATCAAAGTTAACCAGAAATACATTTTCCAAGCAAAGTGCAAGTTTGTGTGTATAATTTTTTTTAAAAATTTATAGTTGTGTGTGTTTAGATTTCTAGCCCTTCCCATCACAATCTGCTATACCTTAAAAGGAACAGTCACCTTTCCTTACATGGAAACAGAACTGAAGATGTGTTACACGTGACACAGCCCTTAGATAAGTCCTCTCCATTTCTCCCTGCCTAGATCTGTCCAGACACATATTCATTCTGAAGTGTTTCTGAGCCATTACCTTGTAGTCCATTTGCTCCGAACAGTTGAACACATATACCATGATACCCAGAGCTCGGCCCAAATCCTTGGTGGTCTCAGTCTTTCCAGTTCCAGCTGGCCCTGCAGGAGCCCCACTCATAGTCAGGTGCAGAGACTGAGTGAGAGTGATGTAGCATCTTCCATGTACAGAGAGGGGGAACAGAAGGAAAGTAAAAACCCAACGATCAGGTTACATTACAGAAAGACTTTGATAGCCCACCAATGGCTCCTAAAAATCGCTGGTCTAAAAATAATACAAAGATTCCATGCTGAACATGGGATGCTGAGACAAAAATGAGTGAAGGATGATGCTGGAGCAATAAGCTGCTCCATTTACAATCTCTCAGGGACACAAGAAGCTCCCGACAGCCAGGTCAGTTACACAACGATCTGTGCTGGGGAAGGTGAGGTTTGGAATTTTGTAAAGAGAGATGAGCAGCTGTGAAGAAGTTCCATTGGTGACTGCCTTAATGGTGACCTCCTTTGGTATGACAGCTTCACTACAGAATCCTAAGCACATTGTAACCTCCTGCAGTGTCTCTTATTCATGCCTTTAATAGAAAATGTGTTTAAGCCAGAGGGCAAATGGATCTGAATTGAACCCCCTCCCTACTTGAGCTATAATGCCATAAAACCTTTGTGAGTTCTGCATCAGAAAGGCCACATTCCTGCAAAAAAAGAGCAGACTGTGTAACAGCCAGACAAATAAGACAAATAAAGTTCCTTCTGTGCTGACTTCTGTCTCCTCAAACACATACCCATATGAAGCCTTCCAGGCACCTACCTGTCTGTCAGAGGAGTGATGACCAGGCGTGGTGTGTTCCCAAGATATTCATAGGAATATAGGAACTGTGCATCACAAATGTTTGCATAACAGTGTTTCTCCTCATCTGCCCACCTGTGCCGGAGTTGTGATAGCCAAAGAAATACTTGTGCATTGTCCACCTTCAAAAGCAGAAGACAAAAATCACCCAGGAAAAGAAAAGAAAAGAGGCACAGAGAAAAGAGGTTCCCCCTAAAAGCAATCCCATAATTGGGGACTGCAATTTTCCCTGGCAGAGTCCAAGCTCTCTTCTCAAAGGAGACTGCAATTATTGTGAAAGCAACATTCGGGGCGGGGGGGAGAGATGTTCTTGCTTATTTAATGCAACAAACCTTTTGAGCAATCATCTTGGCCACCACATCTCGAGCATGTACATCGATGGTACATATGGTCATTATCTTCTGCCTGTCACCCTTTGAGAGATGTCCAATGAGCATGGTGATGAGGGTATTCAGCTGGGTCACCTGCTTCTTGTAGTACTCCTTCATGGCATTCTCATAGCCTTCCTCCAACCTGGCAAAGGCAATCCCAACCTCTGTGGTCCACCAAATCTGGGTGCTGGTGAGTGCCACCTTGGAAAAGTTTTTTTAAAATCTCAGCATTCTTTGAAAAGTCAGCAATAACTAATGGCTTTCTGAGCCGCAAGAGACCAAGCAATACCTTCATGCGAAAAATGTTGCAGCCAAATACAAAGTTTGCATCTGGAGGAAAGCTGTCTGAGTGGAAGACTGGATGCCCTCCAGTTCATGCTCATGACCTCACTTGGGGTACTGTGTTCACTTTTGGACACCACAGTTTAAGAAAGATGTTGACTAGCTGGAGTGTTGTCCAAAGAAGGGCAACAAAAATGGTGAGGGGTCAGGAGACCAAGTCCTATGAGGAAAGGTTGAAACGGCAGGTACGTTTGAAAGGTTGAAAGGGCTGGTAGCCTGGAGAGGAGGTGACAGAGAGGTGATATGATAGCCATCTTCAAGTATTTGAAGGGCTGTCACATAAGAGGATGGAACGGAGTTGTTTTCTATTGCCCAGAGGGTCACACTAGGTCCAACATGTTAATATTAAATTAAAAGAATTTTTGGCTAAACGTTAGGAAGAACTTCCTGACAGAGCGGTTCCTCAGAGCAGAACCACAAGTGACAAAAGGCACAGATTGGACACTTGTCTGCTTCCCTCAAGTTTTGATGGGAAATGTAGGCATCCTGGTCTTGCAGCTTGGCTCTCCAACTGCTGTCCAATGGACTTTTCAACTGTCACTTGTCCAACATTCCGCCAAGCTGCCTACATTTCCCATCAAAACTTGAGGGAAGCTGACAAGTGTCCAATCTGTGCCTTTTGTCACTTGTGGTTCTGCTCTGAGTGAAACAGGCCTCCTTGGGAGGTGGTGGGCTCTTCTTCTTTGGAGGTTTTTAAACAGAGGTTAGATGGCCATCTGACAGCAGTGCCCATTCTGTGACTCGGTGTGAATTTATGTAGATCGTGAGAGGGAGGGCAGGAAGGGATGAGCCAATGCTAACCTCTCATGGCCCTTTTTTATATGCCCAAGGAAATGCCAATCACCACTTTGGGGTCAGAAAGGAATTTTCTTTCAGGCCAGATTGGCCAGGGATCCTGGGGTGTTTTTGCCTTCTTCTGGGCATAGAACAAAAGTCACTGGGGGAGTGGGGGGGGGAGATGTGAATTTTCTGCATTGTGCAGGTGGTTGGACTAGAAGACCCTTGGGATCCCTTTCAAGCTCTATGTTTCTATGAATAGATCACCTGAATTTTGCCCTCTGTAATAATGTTTTACTTGTGTTCTGATACATTAGTATTCTGCCATAGCATGAAAATGTTGCTACCAAATAAATTTGAGGACATTTCAGGAACTTTTCTTATTCAGGCCAGGGTAGCCGATGATATGCATTTTATGCCAATACAATGGGCAAATGTTCCTAAGGCACGACAAACACTCCACTAAAAAAAAGCCATGAGGAAAGTAGGGATATAAATTGGAATTATCCCAATGAAAAAGAATCCTCACAGATCACTCCTGCCACAGGGTTATGGTCACAAAAGATCAAGCAGTCTAGGTGTAAAATAAAAGCTGGGATTTAAACATTGCTGATGCCAACAACATCCCCCATTGTCACCTATGTCAGGTAATCTATGAGAAGCCATAAAAATGTGCGTAAGTAGCACAAGATGCAGAGTTATTGCTACTTAAATGTCAAGGAACAGAAAGGAGAGGTTAACAAATACTGCGCTGTGAAATAAATCATCAGGAGCGTTTAGTTATTTATAAGTGAAAATAAGCAGGAAGGCCAATGCTATAGAGCTATTCAAATGTTTCTGAAAGCCGTAGTATTTTCCACACTTCTATAAAAACTGAAAACCCCACCCAAATTGGTCCCATTTCCAAAATCTAAATCAAAGTTACCTTGCCAGAATGGAAAAACAATCTAGGCTCACTATATATTAAAAAAGAAAAGCATTCCCCAAAACCTCTAATAAAGTAAAGAAAAACAAAAACTTTCTGAGCTATAAAACCATCAGATAATATTTAAACATTGGCAAACTGATTCTCACAACACTGACCTGGGTCAAGATCTATTAAACGCAGGCAATATTTATAAAGGAAAAAATGTGAAATTTTAACTGCTAAAACCTTACTGCTGGCTTTCCATTCTTCCAATATATGGCTTTGAATTTCTTTACTCCCCATGCTAAAGCTCCAAGATACACCTCTCACATAGGACTTATCCCTACAGTAAGGTCAAAAATGGTTTACCATGAAACCCAGGTACTAATATCCTGTTCAAAGAAGAGAAGCTTCATTTTCCACAAACTTAATGAGTGAGGTGTATTTATTACACATATTACAATGGGACAGTTGACTTCCCAAAGCTAATGTTTATGTGTTTGTGTTGGTTTAATCTCATGGGGCGGAGTCTAGGGATGGGCACACACACTCAAAAAAAATCTAGGTGATCTGGATCCAAGTTTCATTTTCAAAAAAATCTGGGATTCCTGAAATCCAGGCCAGAGTTTCTGATCCAGGTTAGAGAATCCCAGATTTAACAAGCTATTATTCTGTATGGGGAAAAATGTCCAGGGGGCTGGTGAGGAGGGGGGGATTTTTAAGCAATCTCCATGAAATGTAAAGGGACCCTAGTCCTGTCTGTCCCCTAAAGCTCCCCAAATTTCAGGAGGATTAAACCCCGGGGTCCAATTCTATGGGCCCCTGCTGCTCTCTGCTGCTCTCCATTGTTTCCTACCGAGGAAACATTTCCAAGCCTTTTACATTGGTGACTCCCCCCTACCCTTGCTTGGGATTGTCTGGTTCAACATTGCAAGTATATCATCAAACCAGAGAATCCCTTCACTGAAGCAGGGTTGGGGGAGCAAAGTCAAGATGCAAAGTTTAAAAGGCAGCTGGGGGAGGCTGCTTGAAGGTGCTCTTTTGGAGCTCGGGGGGGGGGCACAGAATGGGATGGGAATCCACGATGCCTGCTGCCTTTTCCTCACCCTGCCAGCCTCATGCCACTCTCCTGCTGTGGCATGGAGCTCAGCCCAGCTCCATTCATGCTGCTGCCACCCTCTCACTCTCTGCCTGTGGCTCCCTGCTGCAGCCAAATAATCTGGCCCTGCAGAGTCTGAGTGCCCAGATCAGATCCATGATTCTTCAATGGGAACTGGGAAAGCCATATCAGAAAAAAATCCAGCTTTTTTCCTGGTTTCTAGATTGCACACCCCGTGTGGAGTCCCCTTGGTTGGTTCTGTTTGTTAGAATTGTAGACTGCATGAGCTCTCTTGTCCTAAAACCAGTTGTTCTCATCCCTGTAATCTCCTTGCTAATAAATGGGTGTTATTTTGAACACACCTATCTCTGTTGTGTAAACCTAAGAACAGGAACCTGACGGAGTACCCTGACATACAAGCAAAAGGGGACACTACAATAAGGACTCTGCTTCACAAACATCCACTGGGTGGTACTTGCTTTCTGAACTGCAGACCAATATCAAGCAGGAGACTGACAATAACAACCACAAGAAGCTACAATACACAATTTCACCTTCTCGAAAACAGCCTCTTATCTTCTAAGAATGATGGTTGCTGGTTGTTTACCAGAAGACTGACTGAGTACAGAAGAAGTAGCAGCTGCTTAGGAGTAGAGGATAATCAGGATTTCCTCTCACTACTACTGCTATCACCACCACCTCTCCCTCACACAGTAGACCATCAGCAGAAGAAGAAATGGGGCATAATTTCAGGAGGTACCTGTGCAGGGTAGTCCAAAAGCCAGTGTTCCCTTGCTTTTTCCTCATAAGCCGTTACGGCCTCTGTCATCTCATATCTCACAGTGGCCCTCATGTGGTCCAGCACACGGTTCAGCCAGCTCTCCACCTGTAGAAGAAGAAGAATCCAGATATTTACCATCTAAAGTGCTGTCCCTGGAGCTGGTTCCTCCTGCCTCCCTGAAACTACAATTTCTGCTGGCCTACAGCCAATAAAACAATCCAGGCAGCAACCAGACATTGCTCTGGGGGAGAGGAGCTGTTAAGAAGTGGTTGTGGAGCTAAGAACCCAATCCATGTTTATTCAAAAGTATACATAGCACTGCCTGCACCCTTATCTCTCCGCTTTCATTTTGTTCTGTGAACTGAATAGGAAACATGTAACTGACGACCATGTTGTTAGCTGCCAGATTCATGCATCTATGGGAACGTTTATGCCACAATATATACATGGAGATTATCTCTATAAGCAGCAACAAAGGTTGTCCAATAACCAGCTTAGCAGTGAACAGCTAAAGTAAGCAGCTCAATTAAGAGACAATCTACATGACTGGCTGCAACACATGATAGATCTATTGATGGACTGAAACAATTCAGACTTTAGGGATTGTGTAGATGTGTGAATGCACATTACATTCAAAACCACTATGTCAAACACAGCTTTCTCTCTGCTATTCATTTTAATGATTTACAAAATTTATACCCTACCTTTCTGTCCTTATCAAGGTCCACCAAAGCAACTAACAGATTGAAAGTATACATAATAAAAGCATGTCTCAAAAATCATTAAAGCAAACAAAGGCAAGCCATAGTTTGAGTCCAGTAGCACTTTAAAGACCAACAAGATTTTTTGGATATAAGTGTTCGAGAATCAGAGCTCCTTTTGTCAGTGATTTGCTGAAGGGAACTTAGACTCTCAAAAGGTTATACTCTGCAAAACTTATGTCTTTAAAGTGCTATTAGACTCAAATCTTGCTGTTATACTGCAGACCAATATGGCTACCCACCTTTAAAAAAGCCATGCTTTTTCCTGACCCGGATAGTCCAGGTGAGCCTGATCTTATCAGTAGGGGTGTTCACTGGTGAAATATTCAGTTTTCCTGCTTCAGAATAACCCGAAACCCAAAGCAGCAAGCTGCTTCAGATTTGGGTTATCCGAATTGCTTCGGTATGCTTCGCACTTATTCAGAGCATACCGAAGTGAGGGGGGAAACTGCCACCAAGCCCCCCACCCACCCCCACTGAGCCCCCCTTCCCCCAACCCCAACCCCATTTACCTGTCCCGAAGGAAGGAGTCGGCTCCTGCACCGCCCGCACCGGTTCCTCCACCTCCGCAGTGGTCAGCTGGGTGGCAGGAAAGCCGAAGCAGGCATCTCTGCCACTGCAGTGGCCAGCAGGGTGGCAGGGAAGGCCGGAACTGGCACCTCCACCACCCGCACCACGATTCTGCCTCCTCAGTGGCCAGCTGAGCGAAGGGGAAGGCGCAGCCAGCACCTCCGCTGCCAAGGCAGCCAGCAGGGTGGTGGGTAAGGCCGGAGCAGGTGCCTCCACCACCCACGATGCTGCTTCTGCCTCCGCAGCGGCCAGCTGGGCAGCAGGGAAGGCCGCAGCCAGCGCCTCCACCACAGAGAAGGCCGCAGCCACAGCCTCTGCCACCCACACCGCCAAGATGTCCAAGGTAAGTGGTGTGGTGTGGGAGGGAACCCTTTAAATAGGCTGCAAAGCACCCCAAAGTTATCCAAATCGCTTTGGCGAGTTTTGATTTGGTATTTCCAAATCGGAGCCGTCATACTGGCCCCGATTCAGAAATACCAAATCTTTACAAACTGGGCCCTATTTGGGTTTTTTTCTGAATCGGGAACCCAAAGCGCACACCCCTACTTAGTAGATCTCAGAAGGGTTGGCCTTGGTTAATAATTGGATGGGAGACCTCCAACGAAGACCAGAGTTGCAGAGGCAGGCAATGACAAACCACTTCTGTTAGTCTCTTGCCATGAAAAGCCCACCAGGGGTCGCTATAAGTCAGCTGTGACTTGAGGGCACTCTCCATTCCACTCCACTTTTCTATGCACAGGTAAGGTTTTTTTTTTACATGAGGGAATATTCAAACATTCCATCCACTACCGTCAGACTACCTTTAATGCAAAGAGGTGCAATCCAGCAAAATATGCATCAATTACACTCAGAAATCATGACGACAAGAGGCTTGTATATGATGAGTACAAACACAGCTTAGTGCCATGCTCTTGCCTCATAATTCACTGGCCTTCTCTCATCCCAGACAAGTGTGATTGAAGGTTTCTGGGCAGCCTTGAATTAAGTTTCAATCTTGATGTTCAAATGCAGGCAACGGTGCAAATCAAAATTTGTTCCTACCCACACACAAACCAGAATTCTAAACTGGGATTAAACAGAGGTTTAGAATCCCAGTCTGTGGGTGGAGTGATGTCTCCAGTAGCCCAAGTGTCTGTCTTCAGATGCCAAAGAAAACTGAGCTTGATTTGAGATTTACCAGACTGCCAATCTTTTGACTGCCGTCACTATCTGATAGGAAGAGGGAATCAGGAGAAATGAGGCAAACACATGATTATGGCAGCTGTCTTCATACCTGTCATGGAAATACCTGTTTGACAAGCAGGCATCAAATGGAGATGCTGATGGTGTAGCTTGGTTCTAATCCACTGTTATCATAGGTCAACTGCTGCTGGAAAGACTTCTTATGTATAGGGAAGAGCATACTTTGTTGACTTCCACACCAAGCTTTTTTTTTTAAACTTACACAAGACATCATCATGCAGTCACTCACCTTCTAGGTTTTCCTCAATTTTGTTGTGTAGTTTCCAAATCCTAATTTGTTACTATTTTTCAAGGGAAATCATATTCTCAAAGCAGATTTTGGATTCCTGTGGATGCGTCACCATGCATCACCATTGCTTCCCCATTTTCCCTTACACTCAACTTTCCAGCTCCCTCTCATTAGACTTTTTGCTGTTGTTGTTATTGTTGATAATAAGTATATCGCTACAGCATAAATCCCACCACAGTAGAGAGGGAATGGTAGGCACAAGGGGAAAGTATGGAGAAAATCCCTGTGCAGAGGCTCCATTACAGTTGCAAAAGTATTTGCATCAATAGAATAATAACAGCAAAATGGGGGATCATTCCCACATGAAAGCAGCCTAAGTCAGATGGGATTTTTATTTTTGATTTAACCATGTGATCACAGAGCAGAGCATATCACAGCCAGATATTCTGTTACCAGAGTCTGCTGCTGGCATCTATATCTCCTTTTTACCACCGTCCATAAGAAAGATTCTGATGCAGTGGAGATTTTTGAAAATACAGTCCTCGTTCTCATTTGCAGAAGCAAAATAAATTTCTGACATCACTTTACCTGGCCACTGCAGTCACACGGCTCACTGAAAGTAACATACTCTTCCTCTTTGCTGTACATCCCTAAGCTCAGCTTGCTTGGATGTTGGTCAGAATCCATCTTGAATTTCATTTTGGCCATATTGTCAAAGAGTTTTGCAAGATGGCGCTGGACCTGAAAAAATTAATTAGGTCTGTGCAATAGTCAATCAGAGTA
Organism: Eublepharis macularius; assembly: GCF_028583425.1. Lineage (NCBI taxonomy): Eukaryota > Metazoa > Chordata > Lepidosauria > Squamata > Eublepharidae > Eublepharis > Eublepharis macularius. The sequence goes on from NC_072793.1 coordinate 45,910,630, forward strand.
AATACCACTTTCCCACAATGGTTTTTGGAGGAAGGGTCCCCAGTTATGGCATAGGAGAATCCCAGCCCAACAGAGCTGTACCATAGTACAAAAAGATCAGAGTGAAAGACAAAAGCAGTTTACATTTAATGTCCATGATTTTCAGTTAATGCTTTTTCAGAGAATTAAATTTTGTGAAATGGCCAGGAGCCATAATTGACATTCAGCAGCTTACAGAAGCAGCTCACTGCAGTCCCGAGAAAAGCTTTTTTTATGTACAAAAACATCCTTCCTTCTATTTGATAAACTGTATATAAAACATTCTCATTCCCTACCAACGGGGTCCCCTAAAGCCTTCAATTGCACTTAAATCATTCCAAGTTCAATACTGGTCCCACTAAGATAAAATTGTTATGTATTTAATCCTCCTCCTGGAATCAGCCAACAGAGCTCAGAGACAACAATGGAAAGGCCACAGGTTTATCCACATTTGATTTTACTTGACATTTATTTTGATTTTATTGCAGATCGCTTTAAATAGGAGTAACAGATACAGCTCAAAGAATTCCATCATACCAGGGAACCTTTCAAAGCAATATTTTTCTCTGTGTTCCTTATATCTTCCCCTGTGTTTTAGGCATTGATCAAATGTGAAGTTCTGAGCCCAATCAGTAGCTGAGGAATTTCTGCACTGGAGGAAACCACTTTTTCTGGGGTAAACATGAATCATTACAGAAAGCTCATATTAATCTAACAGCCACAAAACATGAGGGTTGCCCGGAATCAGAACTGGAGTGGTCCTATCCGTAAGAATATGTAGCCTCTTGTGTTATAGGTAAGTACAAATGCCAGATAGATGGTTATCTTTCACTCTCTTCATTCTTCAGACACCACAAAGCAATTTTGACAAGTATCAAATGATTTTGCGGAACAGATGTTGCCAAACTTATTGGATGCCCCACAAAATCAAATTTCAGTTCTCACTACACAGAGTTTATGGGGTGGGGAGGAGGATCACCTTGTGGAAGACAAGGAGGCTCCTTGGGACTCCAACCTACATGAATATTTTGGAATTCTAAGTAGAAAAGGAAAGTGCTCGTCCTATTTTAAGAAACTTGATTCTGGACTCCCCCACCTCAAGCGACTGGACTGGTAACATGGAGGCATGGTTTGTATTCAGAAGCAACTAGATGTGATCTATCATGTTTATTCTGGCAGCCACTAAGCGTGGCAGGAAGAATATGTTGCATCAATGGATTTGCTACTATCTGTCAGCACTATTGCCCCTTCCACCGTGGTCTTTTACAATGCATGTAAGAGTATGGTTTACAAAGTTATGTTGACAAGGGATTCACAGGCAGAGGCAGAAGCAGCTGTCACCGATAGTTCACACAAAAAAAATGGAAGAAAATGACCAAGGTAAAAGCATCTCTCTGGCATGCAAAAATGTCCACGATGCCTTTGAAAACACCAGATGTGCCTTTCATGCAGGCATAAATGGAACTTGCATACTACTTTTTGACTTCTAAGAATCCCTCTACACATTACTAAGTACCTAGGGACACTCAAGTGCAGGATTGCATGTCTAGTCCTCAATTCACGTGTAGGTTGTTCTTGCTCAATGCACGTGAATGCCAATTTCATGGGAGTTCCCTTTGTGTGACTGCATCAGCATGTGATTCCAGAGGGCAAAGCACCAATTCAGTTCTGTTTTCCCTGTGAGAACAAGTACTATAGGCTCCTTTGAACTGCCAATTTGCATTTCTTTAAGGTGTGAGAACATGTCAAGATCTGCATCTCAATGAATGGATGTGGGGGAAACTGGAATACTTTTAGCAGTTGAGGAGGAACTGATCAAACGCTTCACCAGGAGCAAACTGAAGTGTGACTGCGATCCAGTGCACAGAAAGTTGGAGGAGGAGACACATGAAATGAGGTTCACTTGAGTGTCCCTAGTAGACTAAGTAATCTATTTTAAAATCAGGATCTCTGTCAACAGGAATCAGAAGCAGAAAAGATGGAAGAATTCAGATCTTTTAAAAGGTTCCTTGATTTCTAAGGCATACCAAAATTAGTAATCAATTCCAATTCCAATCCAGTCTCTGTGAATCCATGGTGGGGCGGGTGTTAAGTTAAAAGCTTCCCAACAGTACCACCACATACTGAACTGGATAGAGCTAGGGAATGTACACAAGAAAGATATCCGATGGTCATAGGGAGAGGTTGCAACAAGAGTTACGGATTCTGCTATTCCAATTTGAACTAACCCCAATGACCATGAGGATTAGGACACCCGCCCCCTCCCCCATGTAGCCTGCAGATATCCAGACTGCTGAATCTTGGTGCCTAACACTAAAAAAACCCCGCGCTTTTATCTGCAAGTGCCCTTATACCCAGGTAAGTCCTTCACCTCTCCCTTCTATGAAAAGTAGATGCTTGCTGACTAGGCTTAACAGAGTTCCATGAGAACAGGAGTATGGGATGTACAGGCTGCCATCTAGTGGAGATTCAAATACTTAACTTCCTGAAAAGAAAGGTTATGGTTAGTGCTGCAGTCGTAACAGCAGTAGGAAAGAAACTGAGGCGTCTTACCAGCTGTGGGTTGGTGCCATTTGAAAGAATATCCAGTAAGTCAGCAGAGGAAATAAAGTAAAATCTAGGAAATGCCAACCGCTTGGTGTCTAAGTACTCAGCCAAGGCTTTTTCACACAGAGACAATCTGACAAAATCAAACACAGAACAGCATAAAGAAAACTATAAACTAAACATCCACGCCAGAAAATCTGAGGAAAGCAAACACATACACTTCCCAAGCATAATTTAATTTTTCTTACTGAACCATTTCTTTGGAGCTTTTTGATAGCAACTGCTGCAGCTATCACAATCAGTTTACAACTAGGAGCCAAAGTGACACAGTAGATAAGAGATGGAGTAGTGATCCTCTCTAACACAGATGCTTACTGAGTGACCTTGGGCCAATCATACCTCTCTCAGCCTAACCTAACTCCTGGTGATCCAAACTTCTGCCACAAACTCATCCAGCTGGCTTTGGGCAAGCTATTCTTTCTCAGCCTTCATCCCCTACATACAATATAAAGATAATAGCACTGGCCTACCTTACAGGGTTGTTGTACTATGATTTGAAGCACTTTGGATACTAAAAGTGTTCTATGAATGCTAGGCATTATTATTATGATCCTATAAACCAAAGGCTATGATAAAGTGTAGGAGGGAAGGCAGCATGGTATAGTCTGAACTCGTCAAATAATGGAAGCTAAGCAAGATCAGTACTCGGTAGGGCAACCACCAAGGAAGACTCTGCAGAGGAAGGCAATGGAAACTACCTATGCTTCTCATTTGCCTTGAAAGCCCCTTGCTGAGGTTGCCATAAGTCAGTTGCGATTTTACAGCACATATGCATGCATGCATGACAAAACGTAAACATTTGAGCTATAAAAGCAACCAACAAACGAAACCTATGTGTATTTTAAGAGCTGGAGCCTTAGATCAACACACTTATAAAATCAGAGAAACCAGGTTATTAAAAAGTCAACTACATGCTCAGATATAACCTTCTGATATACTTTTATGCTACCATAGAGGAAGAAATTTTTCCAATAACACATTTCAGTCTTTTGCAGAAAAGACCAGTGGAACTTTCCATACAATAGCTGAACTCATGGCCTTTTGATCTCATGGCCTTTTATTTGGAACATAGCAAGAAATAATGCTGTAAATACTCACTAAACCATTTCCACAAGTATAATGTCTCATGATTAAAGAAATCTATATCGATCTTTCAAAATAAGTCCTTTGATGGAATCAAAATAACATAATAAAAGCTCTCCTAAATGGGTACGAAGAAAAATCTGATAAGACAGCTGTCAGAGGTGTGGGGAATTTTAAAGAGGCAATACCAGTGGACTGCCCCCACAACAGAAGTTCACCTAAGTCTGGTTATACAAAAACATCATTTAGTCTAACTATAAAATGGCATGAGCTATAGATTTCTATTCTTGTTAAAGCAAAGTGATGAAATAAGGTAGCTTTCACTTCTTTAGACTTTCGAAACATGTATGTGTATTAGGGGTGTGCAATTCGGGGTTTTGATACCCGAAAAAAACCCAAAACAACCTGTTTCGGGTTGTTTCGGGTTTTCCCGAAACGTTTCAGAAAATCCGAAACGTTTCGGGTAATCCGAAACAGCGATTTCCTAAACGTTTCGGCTTGTTTCGGTTTGTTTCGGGTTTCTTTTCAATGGGAAAAAGCCTCCCCCAGGCTTCCCGGATGCCTGGGGGAGGCATTTTCCCACTGAATCAAGCCAAAATTGGTGGGGACCTTCCTCTAACTCCCCTCTAACAACCCCCCAAGTTTCAGAAAGATTGGACTTTGGGGAGCCAAGTTATGGCCCCCCAAAACAGGTCCCCCTATCCTCGCCTAAAAGGGAAAGGTTTTTGCTTGCTGCTGATGATCTCTTACGTTGTGGATGCTGCTGCTGATCTCCTTGTTTCCTATGGGGGGAAAATGAAGAGGCAGGCTTGTCTTTCTAGGGGGGGGCATTTTGCATGCAAAATGCCCCCAACCCTCAGGGGCCCTTCTCCTACCTTTCCTCCCACCCCCCACCAAAGCTCAGCCTGCTCCCACTTGGGGGGGCATTTCATGGCCTCCCAAAGTAGGTGCTCTCCCCCACCCTTTCTGCACTATTTCCAGCTGGGAAATAACAGAGGCTTGTTTTGCTAGGGGTGGAATTTTGCATGCAAAATGCCCCCAACCCTCAGGGGCCCTTCTCCTACCTTTCCTCCCACCCCCCACCAAGGCTCAGCCCCAAGGCTCAGCCTGCTCCCACTTGGGGGGGGCATTTCATGGCCTCCCAAAGTAGGTGCTCTCAGCCCCCAAATTCCACCCCCTACAGCCCCACACATACCCAATTCTCCCCCAGCTGCCACACACAGATCCAAATCCCCACAGTAGCTCCTCACAGGCCCAAATCCAGCCCCAGCAGCCCCACACAATCCCAGGAACAGGCTGGCCAGCCTTCTCCCTTTGTCTCCTATGCTGTGAACTATAACACTCTGTTTTCCAGAGCAAATGTGCACAGCCCAGGGATGCCACAATGGTGGACACACTTCTGAGTGCCAGCTTGTCCCTGTGAAAAAGCACCTGAACCACAGACACCCTCCCTCAAATTCCCCCACCACCTACAGAGATGGCTGGCCAGCCAGCCCCATTGTTCTCTATGATGGGAACCAACTGGACAACAAAGAATAAAACACGAACAACACAAAGTTTTTTAAAAAACATTTCTCACTTTCAAAGTACAAGTAGGCAAAGCATTATGACACGTTACACCAGCAGTCCCCCACACCGAAAAATAACATGACTCACTTAAGATCAGAGAATCACAAAAACACAATTCCTGTCAAAAACACTTTATTTCTTGAACAGCTTTAGGTTACACAGCAGGGGGGCACACCAAAGGGCATGGCTGCTGTATCTTACACAAAAATAACACAACTCACTTCACATTAAAGAATCACCCCAAAAAATTGCTGTCAAAAGCACTTTATTTCTTTAACTGCTTTAGGTTACACAGTAGGAAGGCACAACAGGGCGTAAAAGCAGTCTACTACACAAAAATAACACAACTGACTTCACATCAGAGAATCACTCAAACACAATTGCTGTCAAAAAAGGTGAAGTCTGAAACTTGGGGGGTTGTTAGAGAGGAGTTAGAGGAAGGTCCCCACCAATTTTGGCTTGATTCGGTGGGAAAATGCCTCCCCCAGGCGTCCGGGAAGACGGATGCATTTTCACATCGAAAAGAAACCTGAAACAACCCGAAACAACCCGAAACGATACCCGAACCACTAAACCCGAAACGGCTCGCTGTTTCGGATTTAGCTGTTGCCGAAACAGATTCTCGTTTCAGGTATACCCGAAACGAGAATCCCGAAACAGTGTGCCTTTGCACACCCCTAATGTGTATGTTTATGAAGGAAGCCACAACTAATCTCTGCTCTCCAGCATGTATACCCCTAATAAACTGAAAACACTGAATGGCTACATGCATGTGTCACATTTTTACAAGACATTGAAAACATTTTAAGTCTGTCTTAAAGATGTAGAGTTGGATTCTACAACTCCCTTCTGCTAGTCTGACCTTGTAATAGCCTTCCACCAAAATATCTTTCTCTATGAAATAGCGCCAAGCGTTCCAGCTATTTGGATAAAATGCTTCTTAAAAACAGCTCTTACAAAAAGTCATGATTGCCTTAAAAAAAAAGCTACCACTGTGGACAGGCTGGAAGAGCTGAAGAGAACATGCTGCATGTGCATACATTTGTAGTTGAGCTAGCATCGTATTGAGTTCAGGCATAGATGTGGTGTGGTATAATGATTAAAATGCTGGATTAGGATCTGGAAGTCCCAGGTTCTATCTAATCCCTACTCTGCCACAGACGCTTGCCAAATGACCATGGGCCAATCTTACCTCTCTCAGCCTAACCTAACTCTCAGCATTGTTGTGAGGATTAAAAGGAAGAGAGGAGAGCAATGAAGTAAATAAATAAACAGATGTAGTACCCACCTGTTCTGGATATCTTCCAGTTGCTCATAAAGACCAGGCTTGTTGGTTGCTTCCACTACATTGGGGGTTTTTTCAGCATCATATGCCAGCTCTTTGAAGTCAACATCGATTCCCTCAAAGCGCTTGGAATCCTACAAACAACACAGAAAGTGTCCTACTAGCTGCTTAGATACCCCTCACCTTCCCACAAGTGCACCTTTATTTTTCAGATCCAAACCAGAAGAGTAGCAGCATGGCTCAATCAGATAAAAAGAATCCCCCTTCGAGCCTAAGAAACAAACCTTGAAGTTCTGTAGCTAAATAGCATCCTATACATACTAGTTTTTCATTAATACAGAAGATATCTGCAGAACAGCATAAGTTGACATTCTTAGCAGAAACTCCTGACCCAAAGTTATAAAGTCAGGATTTGACTTTCCCAAGACCGTTCTCCTTATAGTGCTTGCTATTTAGCACTTACGTTCCTTGGATACAGAGGAAGGGTCATTTACTTCCATGTTGCCTGATAAAACAGCTGGGGAATTCTGCTCAGAGAAATACACTACCCCATGATTAGAATGGCCTTTTGTAATTATGAAGTCCGCAGGTGGTCTGGGCATGACACTTGCAGCCAAGTGAAATATACTCAGAACTACTGTCCCACAGCTGTGCACTGACATACACTATCTAAGCACCTAGGGGAAACAGATGGAAACTTTTTAGAGCAGTTATTAATACTAAAAAAAATTCTAGATAAGCATACTGGCAAAATAATGCAGGCAGGTTCCAAAACCTGAATATCCCTACATGCCGCAGACCACCAGCTTTGGTTTCAGTCCCAATTTGCCACCTCTTTGTGTAGCTGCATGTTATGGTAGTTTCCAGTTTATTAATGAATGATGCCTTGCTCAAATTAAAGAGTGCAATGCAGAAACATCACATCGGAAATATGAATCGTCCTGAAAATTTCCATATCAAGTGTGTACTTAAAAATGGAAAAGGAAAATCTAATGGAAATGGAAAATCTAATGTAGCGAGAATTACTGTATATTCTATATATATTTCTGTATATATTTGACAATCAGATAGGTTGAAAAATTATTTTTCTAAACATGCAAATAGGATACATTTCCTGACCCAGAGAAAATGGATCAAGGACATTTTATCACTAAACTCTTATCTACACTGTTATGGTTTCACTAAAGGAATCCAGGGAAGTGTAGTTTGTAGTCTCCATCAAAAAATGTAATTCCTAGGATATCCTGGCAAGCCAAGACACATATTATTCCACTTTAACCATAAAGTGTCCCCTAACTAAATCCATGGCAACAGCCCAATACCAAAAGATATATACTTAGTTGTTTTGAAAGCCTATGTCATAAAGTACATTGAATTATCTTGAATAAGTTATAAAATATTAAACAGACCTCAACGAAGATCAAGTAATTGCTAGTGGGAAGACAATAGATGTCAACCAGTATTTTCCCATGAACAGGAAATAATGTTTTTACCTCAGGAAGTTGTGACCGTATATCTTCCGATCCAATGAATATGCTTTCCAAATAAGACCAAGTTCGTTGAACCTCAAACCAGATAGAAATGACTGCGTCCGCTGTTGATAGCTTCCTCTGCCAGAAAGATACTTCCTCTAAGAAGAAAGCAATATACTTTGATGTCATCAGATTCTGTAGCTGGACTTGATTGTCTTCCAAAGTTTCAATAAGCTCCTCATCAGATTTCAGTAGAGGGACATTTGTACGTGGATGAGGCTCATACTGGAATTCCATGCTGGCCCAAGTGGTCTTCAGCTCTTTCACAACTTTCTCCATACTCATTTCTTTAACGGCTTTGTCCACGATGCTCCGAACCTCATCCTCAAAGTTATGCAGGTTGAGTCTGAACAGATCTGCCAAAGTTGTGTCAGCATCCATTGTGAACTGCACACCTGTCGCTTGCATCAATTGGTTCCAGTGCCTCTCTCGAATGGCAGAATTCTGCAGTTCTGACACTGCCCTGAGAGATGTCAAAATGTTTTTTACTCTATTGTCCAACCCTGAGAAAGCATCCCAGGCCCTCATTTCTTTATCCAGATTTCGAATATCTTTGGCAAATTTTTTGCACTCCAGCTCCATGTTTTCTACATTAATATTTTTCCATTTTGTAGTCTCCCAGTCGTTTATGCTGGAGTTTACTATGGAGATCATATCCCAGAGTTCTTTAAGAATGCACACTTCCTTTCGGCACTGCTTGAGCTGTTTGTATTCTGGAACACTGACTTCAAACAAGTCAGCTGATTCATATATCGAAGCCATGGTGGTTTCCATCTCCTTGAGTTCTGCATGGGACACATCCAGCATTTGGTAGGGATTTGCGGCATCAAACCTATGACACAAGTTTTAATCATGAGGATATAAATGCAAAACCATCTGCTATAAAAACAAAACTGCACTGGATCTCCAAACACAAGTGAGCAGGTATGCATGAACTGAAGGAGAGACACACCCATCTATAAAACTGGAATGAGAGGAAACATTTGTCTCTATTCTTCCACAGATTTTTACTCCTGACTCACCAGCACTTTCACTCCTATTCTCCATGTACACCATTTCAAAACAATTTTAAGGCCATAAAACTCGGACCACATTTCCAAACCTTGGACCTTAAAATGGCAGCAACCACAGAAAAAACAGACATACACAAAAGGCATAGAAAAGGATGCAAAATGAACTGAAATAAAGAACTAAGTCAGGAGGCTCAGTTCAGGGATTCGTCACTGGTAAACACTGATGGTAATGGATCTTTCCTGCACTCCTCTCCCCCTGCAGCCCCATGAAACCCGGAGAAGGCTATTCCTAGGATTTTGGTACCAGCATAGACTAGGGGCTGCAGTGTGGAGCGGGGAGGGGAGGGGAAATCACCCTCCACATCAGTGAAGCTACTCTGACAGGAGGAGAGGTTTTGTCCCCTCCCTCTTCCAGCAGCCCCACAAACCACATGTGAGGAGGGTGTATCTGAGCTTTTATTTTAGTTGTTATAACTTGTAATGTTTTAACTGTGACATGTAAGCAGCCTTGAGCCACAAGGAAAGGTGAGATATAAATATTTTAATAATTAATAAATAATTGGCTATTAGTCCACACAGGGCCCATGACTCAGAGACTGTGGCCTTTCCTATTCAACTGCTTTTACCTTGGCTTAGGGTAGAACAAGAACTTATATGTAGTTCTGTGATTTTGTTTTTAGAATACTTGCCTTGTTTCTTTCTGAAAATGCAGTGGTTTTGCCTGCAACTTGAAGGAGGAGACAAGGTGCTCTGAGAGAAAGGGTATTTGCAAACACCCCAACCTTTTTCCAGCTGAAAATTCCCACCCTGGGAAAAACTAATGAATACACATGTGTTTTCTCCAGAGGGGGTAAAGAGAGAACTGTTTTCAGCAGGAGAGAAGCATTAAATAACCCCTTTTCCCATGATCCTATCCACCTCTAAATCACAACCTCAACAGCTGCATTTGTAAAACAAGACTCTTAAAAGAACCACAGTAGTTCATGTAGTTCAGCCCTTGGTAGCCAAGCAGAAATGTAAATACTTCCACAGATAAGCATATATGCCCTCCATGCCTTCACAGCATCTGGACAGTGATCTGACCTAACCTGAACGGTGCTTCTTTATGAAATCTCTCTCTGAATTTGTGCTGCTCTACATCAAACACAGCACACTTCTTGCGAAGAACTGTCACTTCGTTTGCCTGCAATGGAGCCACATGCTGTTTCACAGTTATTGCCAGCTTCTTCACGTTGTTCCATTTTTCAGGCAGCTCCTGGCAGCAAAGCAAGACAAAACAAGAAAAAATAAGATGCTAGCGTAAGATCATTTCCACATCCAGCCACGTACCCAGACTGCATGAGTACAGTGAACCAATGCTAGAGAAATGTATCAGATTTTATGTTACCGTATGAGAAGAGGATATTTTGCTAGGATATATTAACGGCAGTACTATCTCATCCATTAACATTTCCCTCACTAGCTATTATCCATCCACCACTGACATAGATGACAGGTGGACAACCAATAAAGTCTATTTTAAGTCTTCAAAAGGAAGCGGAGGACTTTTCTCCGTGCTCTTAAGCTCTGAAGTATCATCACTGTGTTCTTTATACACTACAAGTAACAAAACCCGTTGTGGGGAAAAATACAACAGGCTCTAGAAAGCCAGTCAAGCCTGAGGCCTTACTCCAGAGCAGCCTAGACCTGGCCTACCTGCAGAGTGCAGGACAAAGAGGAAGAGGTGGCCTTGAGGTGTGCCTCAAGATACTGCCATCTCAATCCCTTCTCCCACAGGCATGTTTTTCTGCCCCCAAAAAACAAAGTGTCTGCCCCGAGCCCCTCACAGGAGGTGGCCCCAGTGGTGCCTGCCCCTTCTCAGCAGCATGGGCGCCCTATTTCTCTACAGTCTGGGAGCACTTCTAGAGGATGAGGGATCCCGTTTTGCACAGTACCAGCTGTGTATGGTTAGGATCAGTCAAAGGAAAGATCTGGATTATCTCTTGATGACAGGCTTGGGAACCATTTGAAGAACCACCACTAGGACTAGAGTACCGCTGAATACCAGTATTTATCCCCTTTCTGAAATCTTAATTTAAAAAATGTTTTTTTTTTCAGGTTCACATCCTTACCTATAGGAAAAACCATAGAGTTTCAGCTGAATCCTAGAACATCATGTAATTTGGTGAAATCACTTTGAGTTGTACAGCCAGAAGGGACATTGCAGCACACTGTCTAGGACCCCCATTCCCCTCCTGCTGTCCTGATGAACAGCAGTGGGGGACCAAGCAAAGGGTAAGAGGTTGCTCAACAAGCAGACAACCTGGCCACCCTAGTTACACTCTTCTAAGCCCACTGATTTCAATGGATTTATGAAGGAATAACTCTGCTAAGGATTGCACTGAAAACCATTCAAACTCCAACCCTTGTAAAAGTCATTAGCATGCTGACAGTCAAAAAGGAAGCTTTTAGAGAGTACATTTTTTAAAAAGACCATACTATAAAATTCAATCATTTTACATGCAATAGATTTTTAAAATCTCAGTAAGGGACTCAGTGGTACATTATAATTACTGAGAAATGCTAATTAAGTTACTATTTAGTATTTAAAAAGCTGACTTCCAGCCTAATCCTCACTATGCTTACTCAGAAGTAACCCCATTGATTTAATAGGACATAAGCCTGCTTTAGGAATGTAGCCTTAGGCAACTTTCAGAACAGTTGCTACACCAGTGGCTATGCTGGTGTAATTACTTTTATTTAATTATTATAGCATTTTTAGCCTACTTTTCTCCAAAACTGGACTCAAGGTTTGTTAAAATGATAACAAAAACTATATACAATTAAAAATTCCTAAAAACTAGCAAACATATATAATTAAAAACCAGGGAGCAGTGTCAAAAGCTGTCCTGAACAATTCCACCCTACATAACTTGTGGAATCTCAGCAAAGTGAAAGCCTTCCTAATAACTTCAGGAAGGCTTTTTCATAAAATTGGAGTAGATGCTAAGCCCCAGATCTTGCCGTGATTGTCTTAACTACCCTATGGGAAGGAATAGTCAATAAGTGGAAGGAAGGAATAGTCAATGAGCAGAACTGCCACAAAGGCTGATATTGGGAAAGGAGATCTTGAAAGCATGGGTTCCCAGGCTATGAAGGATAAACAAGCATAATGTGTTATACATCTATATCTTGTTCTTCCTTAAATGGGGTTCCCAGTAGTCTCCTTTTCAAGCACTGAGCAGGCCCACACATCTTTAGCTTCTCCAATACTACAGGATTGTGTGTTGCTTTGATCTAAGTACAGAGAAAAAGTCTCCATGAAACTTTAAATTACAGAATTCGTCAAGCAGTTTCAATAATCTTTTGCATCTTCTGCCTATCAAAGAACTCTTCCTAGAAGCACTGCATCCTTAATGAGTGCGTGTTTCAGAGTTAACCATACTCTCAAAGGACTGTTTTTAAGTTTTCTATCTGTCTACATATTTGCATATCAGTCACATGTTCTCACCCACCTCAAGCTGCTTGTAGACTTCCCCTGGCAATTCTTGCTCATATGTCTTCAGGAGTTCAATTGTTTGTTTCAAGGGCTCAAACATCTCATTGGTACTAATCTGTCTGTCTTTCAGAGCCATCAGATGACCCATAACTTCCACCAAGCCGTCGTAATCTCCTTTCTGCACATCTTTACTCAAACCTCTCTCAGCAATTTTTACAAACTGTTCAAGGTCAGCCAAACTGAATACAGAGCAGGAAAGAAAACATTTTGGAAAACCATCATTACTGACTGACCTTAAAGCCAACATGCAGAAAAAGCAACATGAGAACACCATTTCTGTTCACGTCCCCCTCTTCTGGCCTTAGGAGTTCAAACCTGGCCATGCCAAGGATTCTATTAAGCAAAGTACTCAAATGCAAATAAGACAGAGAGAACTATTAAAGTTATAACCTTGCATCGAAAACTTAGCTCACATATTAAAACGGAAAAGCAATTTGCCCAATACAATTAATGTTCTTCCCTCGTTAGAAAATTCATTTTGGAATGCCTATTAATGCTGCTAATTTGGATGACTGAATGTGCTAATTTTAGTTTAAGTTCTGTATGTTTATGAAAAAAATGTATATTTTATCCACAAACATTCATCTGATGAACATACTTGTGCTTCACACTGTATTTATCCTTCTACTTTTACAAGATTTTTTTTTACTATTAATGTGAGACTTGAAGTTTCTCACTATGAAATTTTTACTGAGGATTGATCTTTAAAATCCCATGATATTACTTTAGAATCATCCTGGTTCATTTTCATGATTTCTTTTTACTGTCCATACTGTAGGTAGCCTGGCATTGTTTGTTCTATTTGAGATTTCAGATTCTATTTTAGATTTCACTGACAATAATCCAAAAATGTATACTCTCACAGAAATTATACAAGGACATTAATGGTGCAAAACAAAAAAAGTGCTCAGCATTTCTTGGTTTTTTTGCAATTCCTGACTTTTTAGCTTGAAAAATGATAGGACAACAAATCCGGGTCAGACCTCTCCAAATTTATCAGGATTTACCAGTGACTCATTATCAGGCATCTGACGAAGAGAACTTGATTCTCGAAAGCTTATGCTAAAATAAAATTGGTTAGTCTTAAAAGTGCTACTGGACTCTTTTTGATTTCATTAAAGCCTTGTGAGCAAGTCCCCAATGTGGCAGCAATGGCCATCAATACTGTGCTATAGTGGCTAAGAAAATGTTGTGAACAAGTTAAGACAATCTACCATAAACTCAGTAGCTGGTTTTAGACAAAAGGTTTTATTTCTCAGCCTCAGATGTCACTTGCAAATAAGGGATGACAACAGGGATCCCAGATCCTCCGGTGGAGGCAGGGGATCCCCCCCCACTCCCACTCCCACTCTCCACCACCCCCACCATTCACCTGACCAGCGAGGAGGAAAGGCTCGGAAATGAGCCTTCCAGGCGTGCTCCTGCGGTGGTGCGACGTCACTTCCCAGGAGTGTCATCATTGTGCTGCCCCATGAGCGCACCCATGCTTCGCAGCAGGCCAATTTGGGTGCCAAATTCAGCCTGCTGTGAAGTGCATGCATGCTCCCACACCTGTGCAATCACACAGGTGCAGAAGCACACTCGAGGAACAAAAACAAGGTGAGTGCGCTGAGCCCCCTGCCTCCCGCCAGGAGGGTAACGGAACCTGGCAATCCTAGATGACAATAATGACTTGTACTTCTGGACTATTTTTGAGAATTACTGGGATAATGTACATGAAATAAGAGATTATATGGTGCATTCTGAAGTGGAATATTATTATAAATGATATATTATTGCTGTTAATGAAGCAGAAGTTTAGATCAAAATCATATGACCAAACCAGTGTGCTTTAAAAGTAGATTAAATGGATCCATGGAGTCCTCAGCGGATGCTGAATCAGTCATAAGAATGCCGAACACAGACCTTAAACCATATTTATCAAGCCGCTATAAAGATGCCAAAAAGTGGGTTAAGCAGTGACATAATAAATGTAAGGTTTACTTTTAGCTGGACATGTGTTGAAGCCCTGCATAGATCAACTTAAATTGCATTCAACACTTCTCTAGTACATGTCAAATACTGTACGGGCACGCTTGTCTAAAATGAGTGAATTGGCTTTGGATGGAAGGTTAGCTGAGAAGGTAGAAATGGTAGCTCTCTTAGGTTGGATCCACAGTATGAGCTTTTTGCACAGCTGAAGGGTCTCTTTTTTCCTCATTTAGTTGCAAGTGTTATTTAATACATTTAATACAGCCTTATATTGCCACTAAAAACCTGGTAATGGCCATCCCTAAGGCCAAGATCCTACTAATATGTTCACTTCTAAGTAAATAACATTCTGCATGAGTCCTGCTTCTCCTCACAATTATCCTTTTAAACTTAGGGTCTGATTAGATGATACATTAAACCCAAGTTGGGTTGGGGTTTCCAACTTGCACTTAACATGTGAACCGGGACTCATATTAAAAATAGTGTATCACTTCCTGACTGTGGTGTGGCAGCAGGAAAGGCTTCACCATTCCTTCCCTTTCTCCCCACATGCTTTCACTAGCAGAAAAGGGCTGTGGGTGGTGAGTTGTTTGTCTTACTGCAAGCTCCATGTGACTTATAATAATAATAACATTCGATTTATATACCGCCCTTCAGGATGACTTAACACCCACTCAGAGCGGTTTACAAAGTATGTTACTATTATCCCCACAACAACAATCACCCTGTGAGGAGCTGAGAGAGCTCCTAGAAGCTGTGACTGTCCCAAGGTCACCCAGCTGGCTCCAAGTGGAGGAGTGGGGATTGGGAATCAAACTCAGTTCTCCAGATTAGAGTCCCCTTGCTCTCAACCACTACACCAAACTGGCGCTCTTCAGGGCAGTTGATAAAATTACAGCCTAAATTTAGTGTCATGGGGAACAGGAAGCTGTCTTAAAACAGAAGGGGGATTTAAAAGGAAGAAGAAGCTTTAATTACTTCTTGCCCTGTAAATCAATGAACAATAATATGTGCTGTGGAGATGGGGAATGATTCATTCAAGCCTTCTCCCACCCACCCCAAAGGATCCATTTAAGAATGTCGGGCCACTAGCTCCACAACCCTGGAAGAAATCAGAAGCTATAAAAAGAAGAGAACAACAGAGAATTCAAAGCAACAGCAGCCCTGAGATACCTCAACAGCATTTTATCAGTGTCCATGTGGATGACTGACATGGATGCAACTCCATTTTAAGTGAAGGGAAAAAGTTCTAAGAGTCAAGATTTTAAGAGATGGGAACAGGGAACACTGGGAATCAATGGGCTGATTATTATATAATCTGATTCCTTCATAAAAACTGCTTAGTTTTTATGAACAAACAAATCATAGAAATTCCAGATCACACAGAATGTAAAAGTCACTTCTCTATGCAGTTTTAAATTATCACCTACTGTGTACCTCCAATAAAAATTTAACAATGCTGTTCAATTCTGTGGGACCCCTCTTATGTTCCTATTAAAAGAAGGTTAGACAAATCTATTAATGGAACTTTAAAGTGGGGGCAGCAGCAGGAGGATTTTCATCATCCTTGAGTTGACTTGTGGCTTTCCTGAAAGCATCTGGCTGACTAGTGTGGGAACCAAGATGGACCTCTGGTGAATCAACTGTGCTCTTCCTCTATTCGTAAGAAAATAGCCATACATTAATTATATTTTCTAACATCTTTCCAAAGTTAGTGGAGAACCACCATTAGCAGAACCACCATTACTCTCTATAACACTTTCCATACCAAACAATTTAAGTAATTTATCTGACAAAATTTTGCATCTCTGTGATTAGAATAAAGTCATAAGTGGTTTGATACTTAAAATTACGTAAAAGTATTTTTAACTTTGTAGATTGTTTGCTAATATTATTAGCTTTTCTATGCTCTTTCTCCCAACATGGGATCCAACGTGCCTTATACAGCACCAATAAAACATTATAGCAGTAAATTAATATTAATTAAAAACATATCAATATAAAATTAAAATCTGTTTAACAAGAGGCCAATGTTAACCAACTGCATGGAGGAAGTGTCCTCTCCCTTTGCTTAATGGAATGTTATTTACCAGGTGGTATTATTTACCTCCATGTCATAAAAAATTTCAGCTGCCCATTATTGAAGGGACAGGATTTTTGTCCCAGCCTGTTGGAAATCCTAAGCAGCCTAGGACCTGATTTCATGCAGTCATGATGACTAAAGTTACTTTTGGAAGCATTAGCCTCTGAATACCAGTGCTGTGAGGTAGCATCAGGGGAAGGCCTTTGTTTCTATACCCTGTTGGTTGGCCTTCCAGGACAACTGATAGGCTACTACATGAAATGCTAGACTAAATGGACCACTTGTCTGATTCAGCAGGACTTTCTTAAGACTAGTACAACTACCAAATTTCCAAGCATTAGGCAACATCAGGAAAGGAAGAAGAGGGGGAATTGCCTGCTAATTTACTTGCACTGTTTTTGAGACTGGTCATATGCATCTCACAAAGAACGGATTTCAAGTCCTAAATGGCTAAGCAAGAATTCTAAGCAAGAATGGATAAGCAAGTGGTTGCACACTTCCCTTTTTGTTTTAAAATCCCCAATCTATTGTAGCAACTAAACTCAGTTTCTTGTGATTTACATCCCAATCCTATGCGTGTTTACTCAGAAGTAAGTCTCACTGAGTTCAATGCCACAGAATCCTAATACTGCATAGGATTTCATTGTGAATCACTGTCAGCATTGTGTACAGCACTTGAGCCTTCTGGACAGCTGCTGGAAATACTCCGGAGCATTTCCCTACTTTCGTCACAAACAAAATGAGGGAAATGCTAATTATTCCTTTCTATTTTTATGGACATGAACCCAATGTCTGCAAAAATAAAATACAAAAATGAAAATACGTGAGGATGGCTAAGAGATTACTAATAAAAAAAAACTTTAAGAAATATAACTTGGAGATCAAAGATCTCTTCTTAGAGACAGATGCATCCATTTTGATAGTCTTGTTATATATTCACAGAATGTTAGGACAAGTCCTCTTAAGGTATGTTATCCTATTTTTAGTGTTTATACAAAAACAACGAACATATAATATTTTTAGAATAATGTTAAGGTTGGAAGAGAATGATTCATGTTATGTCAGACTTCCTGTTCAAAGCAGGAGCTTGCCTTACCTTAAAATTCACCAACATATGCTTGTTCAACGTTTTTTTGCAAAGCTTTGGAAGTTCCTACAGAAGCAACTTGCTCCAAGGCTGAACTACTTGTGCTATTCAGAAATTCTTTCTGACAGTTAACCTGAGCCTCATCTGCCCTGCAGATAAAGCTACTGCTTCTTGTTCTATCCACTGTGGATCGTTTTCCTCCCCCAATGCAATCTTGAATATCTGAAAACTGTCAACATATCCACCTTGTTTTTAATCTTCTTTTGTCTATGCTAAATACATTTGGTTTCTTCAGCCTGTCCTGTTAGGCTGTATGTTCCTGATCCTGTGCCATCTTTGTAGCCCTCATCTGAAACCCTTCTACCTTGTCACCAACTTTACTCATTTATGCTGCCCAGAACTGAAGATACTATTCCAGATAAGATCCTCAGGGCATAACAATACTATTATTTCTTGAAGTTTTTGGGGTAAAAAAATTACTCATAAAACACTGCTTATGTTAAAAAACACATGAAAAGTGGCCCTGAAGCATGAATACATTAACCAGAGGCCTGTTCACATAATCCAGAAAGTTGTAAATTAGGCCCAGATGAGAACTGAAGATTTCCAAGGGAGAATAGTCAAGATGCCATGCAGCAAATGGCACCATGAAGGGAAGATGGAACTGAAGCCAGAGGAGTTGCGTCTCAGATCTACACCCAAGCTTCTGATCATGAACCTATGTCACGTACACTCTCAGGTCCATAGAAGTGGTTCAACAGAAAACAGTGATACCTGTGAGTCACATGATCAATGAGATGCTGCTTGAACATGAAGCTCCACTTTTTTATTATGCCCAAAAGAGATGCTTTGAATGGCCGAGCATCAACTTTCATCCAACTGTCAAATATACTGATGGGCTCCAAGTGGCTTACTTCTTCATAGATCTTCTCATAGGAGTCTATTTGTTCTTTGAATTGTTGCAAAGTGGGAGGGGTCTCTGGTACCCCATCCTCAGCATGTGCTTCTATTTCCTCTGCAGTGAGGACATGACTATACAACAGAAAATGCCGCATGAATTCCTTCCTGTCATCCACATAGAGGTAGGAGTAGTGGTCAAAGGAGCTGCGGTAGTCACAACAGACGGATATCATCTTCTGAATACGCCCCATTAGGGTTTGGCGCATATCAGCAAGATCTGACATCTCTTCCATGTCATCCTGGAGAAGACAGAAATATGAGGTAATGTTAATTAGCAGGACTGCAGGCACCTAAAAGTGAAATAGAGCAAAGGTTCACTAAAGGAAAGACCTGGTAATGAGGGAATGTGGTATGGTCTGCCAGCCTGGGCACTAGAGAGGAAATCCGGAATATATTATTGACAAGACTTTCAACCATATCATAGAAACCATCACTAGCACCAACATCCAAAGAGGGACAGAACAGCATATCAGGAATCGATAAATCCAGTTGCACTTTGAAAAGCGGAGCAAGGCCTGCCTTAGAATCTGCAAGACAGAGAGATGACTACAGTTTAGACAGTCACTTCTAATAAATACCATATGGTAAAACATACTTTTTGACCTAAATGTCTTATATTTATCAGTTTCAAAGGTAATGAATACACAGAGGAATGTGAGCAGCTTTTTATCAATCAGATCTTTTTACTATTATTCAGAGACCCCACACTGGCTTAGAGACTAAATGTTTATTATACTCACCCTCGGTTCCACCCTGCCCATCATAAACATAACAACAATGGAAAACTACTAAGAACAAGTAAAAAGCAGTTTGGTTAACTGAGGGCAAAGTCACTGCAAACTAATCACCTGTGTTTTCCAAAAGGTACTTCAGCGAACATTCAATGGCATTAAAAAACCCATCCAGGACAAGTTCATCCACATATTCCAGATAAGCTTTCCAAACATCAGAAATTGGATCTGCTCCAAAAAGTATCAGGTTTTCCTAAACATAAAAAGCCAGAAACAAAATCAGGTGATGTGAACATGTCCAAGCACTAACAGAAGATCTGATGACCCTACTGGCTCATATCATGTTTCCTCCACATAGCTGTAATGAGACGATAGTTCTGCATGGAAGATTTTAGCACATATGAACTGGGCCATAAAGTCTTCAAATTCTAATAATGTTGTCAAGCAGAGGAGCTAAACAAGATTTCTCAGGAAATTCTATATATAAACTTTGTAGAATGAAATCTCCCTGAGGGGAGACTAACAGTGCAATCCTATGGTGAGTTACTCCAGTCTAAGCCCATTGAAGTCAATAGACTGGCGTAACTCTCCATAGGATTGCACTGTAAGTCTGCAATCTTAAGCATACTTACCTAGGAGTAAATGCCACAGATCACAACTGGATTTACTTATGAGTAGACTTACTTAGGATTGTGCTAAGCCTTAAGAAAAACAAAAGCAGAGATCCACTAATTAATCTGTCAAACTTTTTCACTGTGATGGAGCAATTGCAGACTGTGGATAAAAAAACACATGCAGTTTCCTTATACTGTATCAGATCATTGATCCATTTAGCCCAATATTGTCTGCTCTGACTGGCAGGAGCTCTGCAAGTCACTAGGCAGATGTCTGCCCCAGCTTTGCTACTAGAGGGAAATGCCAGGGAGTGAACCTTTGACCATGGGCTGGCTCTGCAGCTGGATTAAGGGTTCTCTGTTAGTCTTTTCTAAATCCTGAGAGATTTTAACTGGAGATGTCAGGGACTGGCTATGGGACCTTAAAATGTGCTCAGTCTTTGATCTCTAGGTATTTGTGAGACAGTTGGATCAATAATTCCTCTATCATCTTGTATACTTTATCTCCAACTCTGGACACAAACTGAAGGCAAATTTAATGCTGGCTTTGGCAAAAGAGTGACAGGCCACACTCAGTTGCAGAAGCAAACCACTGTGTTTATGAGATTAACCTCTGGAAGTCCTCAGGCTCGAGCACTCCCTCCCCCCTCCTTTGATGCACAGCTCATGAACTGTGCTGTGTTTCTTGCTTACAACAAACCAGGATTAAACCATGTTTTAGGGAACATATAGACATGGGCTTGGATCCACCAGACAGCTGGCACAGTTAGAACAATTCCTCCTGTGGAGCATGACTTTTTCAGTTCCCTCATCCCTTTGCAGCTCCACAGGCCCCCAGAAATGATGCTCCCATTTCAAGGGCCATTCTGAGCTAAAGTGGAAGGCAAGAAAGTCAAACTCTGCGAGCAGAAATCGTTCCATCCATGGAAACACTCAACTGGATCCAAGTCGTGGACTTCCAAGATTCATTCTTATTATGACAAACCAAGATTTTTCTGTATATCTCAGTGTTTGCCATTATATCTGAATGCAGTCCCATTGAAGGTATTTATGCACTTTTCAGAAGGACAAAGCCCAGAAATGTTATAGAACCGGTAGGCAGTTTCAATTGTAGATAGACCATCTAGACTCTTGTGAACCCTCACATTTTAGGGCTTCGTGACATGTCAAACGGGTCGGGCACCCTACAGAGGCTACCACCCTCTCAGAAGAAGAAACATGGGATCCTTCCAGTCTTATCAAAAGGTAGGTAGCCTGGTCACACAATACATTATATAGAATCAACTGCTCTTCTTTGCTTGTTTCAGTGCTGAGCTACATTTGGAGAGTTTGTATTTCTCCAGCTGTACGATTTCAGTCAGGCTGCAGGCCACCAAGTCCAGGAAGATTTCAGAGATCTGAGGAAGGTCTAAATTTTTACAGATCCCTGAAGAATAGCACAGTCCAAAGTGGCACACTTTGCTGCAAATAGCTGTGCAATGCTAAGATACCGTACTACCACCTTTTCTTTCACACCCTTATATGCCCTCCATGATGCATTATATTTTTTACTGTAGCCTGAACACAGACTTCATATTCTTTCCTCTGTAGGCAAGAATTAGTTAATCTGAGAAAATAACAGACTTTCTCCAAGCCTTTCAATAAACAGGAAAAGAACAAGGAAATGCACGCAAGTGTCATTAGTATCCTTCTGCGCACTAACATAAGTGTTAATTTAAGAATATGATTTTTCACACACGCATATACTTTCATGTATATGCATACACATAAAGGAAAAGATAAAGGTAGTCCCCTGTGCAAGCACCGAGTCATTACTAACCCATGGGGGGACATCGCACCACAACATTTTCTTGGCAGACTTTTTACAGGGTGGTTTGCCATTGCCTTCCCCAGTCATCTACACTTTACCCTCAAGAAACTGGGTACTCATTTTACCGACCTCGGAAGGATGGAAGGCTGAGTCAACCTTGAGCTGGCTGCCTGAACCTGGCCTCCACCAGGATCGAACTCAGGTTGTGAGCAGAGCTTGGGCTGCAGTACTGCAGCTTACCACTCTGCGCCACAGGGCTCATATGCATACACAAAGAGAGAGCAAAACAAAGACAGGGGTGCCTGTCAAAAACAGCTACCCCATTTCTGTTTCAGTGTTATATCTATGCT
This sequence comes from Eublepharis macularius, assembly GCF_028583425.1. Lineage (NCBI taxonomy): Eukaryota > Metazoa > Chordata > Lepidosauria > Squamata > Eublepharidae > Eublepharis > Eublepharis macularius. Next base: position 45,932,881 of record NC_072793.1, read on the forward strand.
AATGAATACAGATGTAAGAGTATGACGCAATGGCAATATACATAAAACTATCTAGTAATACAGTAATTAGAGTGCGGTAGTGTGCATTATAAGAAAATACAACTTCTTCATGCAACTTCAGAGGAAAAGAAAGACAACCTGTTTAATATCAGCTGTCTGGGACTAGTTTTACTGTGTTGGGAAAAGGAATATTACAAATGTCATCTCCTAGCAACCCTCCCACTATGATTCACTTACATCAACACATACATACATATTACCTTGATCAGCAGATGAATCTTAAGCCCTGAGTCTGTGATGAGTCGGTAGTGTTTGTCCAATCGTTCATGTCCATCATCCAGGTACAGCAGAGAGTCTCTTTTCCCATCTTTTCTTTCAAAAACTGGCAAGACCCAAGATTTCATGATATTCTGAATTTCTTCTATGTTGTCTTTGATCTTCTGGATTCTTTGCTCAAGATCCCGAACATTGTTAACCATTTGTGAAATACAATCCCAAAGGCCTTTCAACAACAATTGAGAATGAGTCAGAAGAGAGCTGACCTTCCATAGGGAAACACAAATGCATTCTTTGTTGCATTGTTACAGATAGCATTTCACCTGCGAATACATCCATTGTAGGGAAACTGCATGTTCCCAGCATCAAACCTTAATTCCAAGCTGCTGGGGAAAACATGCAACATGTTGTATTTGTAAGTGAAGTTATAATCACAGGTACCTACTGGATGGTTAGACAGTGCTCACGACACAATGGAATATGTGTATTGGCTGCTGAGGAACTAAGTTCACATGGAGCTTGCTTTTAAATTTTTGGAAAGAAATATGAGTTCTCTATTTAAAGGAACTCCATTCAGGATAGGACAGAGTAGAGATAGCATTCTAATCTAGCTACGCTCCAATAGGATGGAGAGAGATGTGGGAAGCATGTTGCGCCCTCATGGTAGAAATTGGAGGGGAGAGAGAGAGAGAGAGAGAGAGAGAGAGGTGTTAGCCAGAAGGAAGGAAGATTCCTTGAGAGTAGCAATCTACACATCAAAGGGATAGCAGCACCACTGGAGAAGGGAAGGATACACAAGTACTGACCAATCTCTCTCTCAGGCTCTCTATAGTTCCACTTCTGAAGTCTGAAGTGAAAAGACAGTGCAAAGTCCTGCACTTACAACATCTTTAACATCACCAGATCAAGTGACAGATGACTTTCCCTCTCTTGCCATGTTGTGACTTTTAATTTTTTTTCTCATTTAACATTTTTTTAAAATCCTTGAGATTCTAAGATTTTACGACCCCCCCTTCTGTCCTTGCAACAATACTTCTTTCTTTCTTTTAATTCCTTTAGGCTATGCTCCTGTCTAACAATGAAGTGTTATTTTTCCTGATACATTTTTAATTGCAAACAGGTCGCCACCTAATATGGACAATCTGACCACCCAGGAGACCGGGGCAAGATGGCGTCCTGAGTAGACACACCAGCGCGTCGCTCCTGCTTTTATCCAGCTTTAAGGTAAGTGTCTGTGCAGAACTTTGCATTTTGATAAAGCCGCAGTTTGTTTGGATTTTGCACCTTCAAAGACCACCCGGATCCACACCATGGTAACACAGAAATGAGACTACTGCAATGTAATCTACATAGGTTTCCCCTCAAAGTCAATTAGGATACTACTGTTGGTGCAGACTGCTGCAGATTGGCTATTATTGGGAGCCAGATGGAGTATGCCTATTACTCCCATCCTGCAGTCACTCCATTGGCTGTCCATCAGTTACCAGCTTCATTTTAATGTACTGGCTATTGCATCCAAAGCCTTTCATGGCCTTGGTCCCTCATATCTGTGGGATCACCTCTCCCCCACTCTTTGCCATGACAGCTTCACATATCTGAGCAGGGACTTCTGTTGGTGCCACCCTACAAATGGGCAAAATCAACACGTGCATTCTCTGCTGTGGCCCCCACCTTATGGAATGGCTTGCCGGATGACGTCAGGAAAGCTCCCACCCTCCCGGCTTTCTGGAAACTATGCAAAACTGAATTATTTAAGAGGGCTTTTTGCACAGGAAATAAGGTGTATTGTAACAAAGACTTTCTTAAAAAATACAATCTATTGACAATTTTTCAGATAACACTATTTTGGCCACTATGGCTGTTGAATCTCACACTAACATCCCCCAAAAAGATGGGATACAAACCATTAAGAACACCATCTCTCACAACTCCACAGCTGACATTGTTACCGAGCTCTGCTAATTTTTACTCACCCACAACTACTTCAGATTTTATGATGATTTATTTCTTCAGATCAATGGTACAGCCATGGGCACCTGCATGGCACCACAATATGCCAGCATTTTCATGGCTGACTTGGAATAATGCTTCCTCAACTCCCCCTCACTAACACCGCTCTTATACTTGAGATCCACTGGTGGCATTTTTATCATCTGGACACATAAGGATAAAAGCACTGGAGAAATTTCACCAGGCTTTCAGAAACTTCCACCTCACCATCAACCTGGCTATGAATCAATTCACACAAGAAGTACATTTTCTAGACACCAATATACAAATACATAAGGGAAGCATAAAACCCATCTTATAGAGAAAGCCAAATTATCACCAAACACATGCCTCCAGTCACTATCTCAAACACACCAAACAATCCATTGTCTACAGCCAAGCTCTATGCTACACCCATATATGCTCCAGTCCCTCTGACAAAGATTCTCGCCTGCATGACCTCAGAGATGTCTGGAATTACAATACCCACTGGATGTAATAAGAAAACAAATCAACAAAGCCAGAATGGTACTGAGGGATGACATGCTACAAGATAAGCCCACACATAACAACAACAGAACACCACTGGAAGTTCTGTTTTCAACTCAAACCAGTTGAACGCACCACTAATGACCTGCAACCTATGCTAGACAATGTTACTGCTCTCTCACAAGCATTGAGAGGCAAACCTTTTCTTGCCCACAGACAGCCCTCCAACCATAAAGAACTTCTCACTCACAGCAATTAATTTCCTAACATGGACACGAATTCTAGGACTAGGGCCTACAATGCAATTACCAGACCTACCAACAACAGCCATACCATCCTAGGCTCACACTCACATTCGCGACCGAAGAAGGGAGCATGGATTATTGAAAACTTACACCTTGAAAATCTTGTTGGTCTCTAGGGTCCGACTGGACACTAATTCAGCTGATCTCATGTCCATTCACTTGTTCAGCTTCCAGTGTTACATACATGTGTCATCAAGTGTCAGCAATGCTTTCAATTCTTTATGTTGAACGAACAAGTCAGTCCTTTCACCAAAGAATGAACAGACATAAATCTGCTATCAAAAATCACAATGTTCAAAATCCCATGGGAGAAAATTTTAATCTCCCAGGACATTCCATCTTTGATTTAGGAGTAGCAGTTCTCAAGCAGAGAAACTTCAAAGGAAAATTACAAGATGAGATTGCTGAAACTGAGTTTATTTGCAAATCTGGGATAATGGATCCCCCAGGGTTGAATTGGGACATAGAATTTTTCTCACATTACAGATGCCAATTTTCTGCACTTTGCACCCCAGCTCTATTAAGCTAATTAAAACATGTATTATAGCTAGCTTCCAGACACTCTAATTTACAATACCCCCCAACCCTCTGTCTGTATTATAAAGACTCCTTCCATTTTCCGCTCTTTGTATCTGACAAAGGGAACTTTGATTCTCAAAAGCTCATACCTTGGATATCTAATTGGTAAATAAATATCCCCAACATTAAAGCTAGTCCTCTGGCTTCAGTTATGTTTTATGATAACACTGCTGGAACAAGATGGAGTTAATGCAAGTGAAAGTACTAAAACGTGGACAGCAATATTTCCCACTTGGAAAAACCCTCGTTTACACTAAAGAGGAAAGAAGGGAAAGGAAATGGAAATAGACAATGTATAGGAAATACTCAGAGATGCCTATGACTATTGAATTTTTTGAAGAACTCGTGGCATTGTCCAAGGAATAGTAATCTATGTCTATTTCAGGAAACAGAACTAATTTCTGTTGTTGTTGTCTTATCTGTACCTATCACTCTTGCCACATCTCATGCTGCCTCTTCCAGAGGCAAACCTCACCTTCTGTTTTCCAATTCAGCGTCTCTTCTGCATCTCTCAGTTGAATATCAACACTCTCTAGCTGACCCTGTACAAGGGGATACTCCACTTCCAGAACTGTGCACAGAATCTTGTTGTACCAAGTCACCATCAGCTCTAGGTTGGCAACCAGCTGCCGGAAGGACTCTTTGGAAGAACAGATGTCTGCTGCTGTTTCTGGGATTCTTCCAATCTGATCTACACCAAGGTAATTCACTTCTCTTAGTACAGACACCAGCTGAAAAACAACACAAACAAATTAGCAATTCTGTTCATACAGCCTTTTCTTTTACAGAGCAGTGTTTTTACTTAGCATTTCTCAGGTTTGCAAAAATAGACATAAAGAGCTTTAGTTTAGCACTGAGGGTATTTTCTAAAGGTTATTACAGGGGTCTACCAGTCAACAAATGTGGGGAGCCTCTGAAAGTCAGCCTCCGTTCTTTCCACATCATGCATCAGTTTCAGTTTAAAACTGGGCTTGCAGAACTCCTAGAGCATCAAGAAGGGGGAGAGGTTCTCACACACAAATACATGCATGATATATCCATTAGTTGGTGTTAGTTATCACAGCAAATGGAACCTACTGGTTCAGAAGCAGCATGCCTCTGAATGCCTAACTGTGGGCACAAGCACTGGGAGATGACCACAGTTGGAAACCAAATCCTAGACCTATGCTCCAATCCATCAGGACCATCTTATGGCTTATCTCCCACATGCATTCACATGTTTCATCCCCAATATGCAGTGGGTTCTCAGTCACTTCATTCAAGAGCAAATCTCAGCTGTGTCCTGCAAGCGTGCTGTTGAGTTAAGGGTTGCCATTTGTTGCTATAGCTACTCCTGACTTTGCAAGAAAACTCCTGCTCCTGGCCATGATGTGAAAGAGAAGAAGCCTTCCAGGAAAATAGCATTATCTCTTCTTACCTGTGGATCAAAATTGACTGCAATCAGTTTACTCTTTGGATCTCGCCAAATAAGTGGTTGAGTAAGATTATATTGCGATTTTTCAGACACGGTTTGGAGCCACTCATTATAAAGCTTCTCTTGGTATCTGTAAGGAGACCACAACCACCATGACAGGCTCTATAAACTATTAGATGCATGCCAGAATCCCTTACTGGAACAGATTTCCTAGGTATGCTGCAGGCAAAGCTAAACAAAGATAACTGGCAGATTTCAAGAGCAGAGGATTCTTCCAGCCCCGTCATTGCTCTGACAATGCTGTAATATTTTCTTCCATCCATAGGAAGTGAAGGTTTCCCTTGAAAATGGAGGAACTTCCTCTTCCACTACCATCCCAGAGGTGGCAGCAGGCCTACTGGATCATTTGTCCTATGCTTAAGTCATTTGCTGAGACAGGTTTGAAAAGGGACTCATGTCAGAGGATCTTAGAATGTAATATCCCGCTGAAATGCATGGAACCAGTCGGCTGCAATCAGTTAAGCGTCCCTCTACACAAGACAACTTACCAGGGAGGCTTAGGTGACTTACTTTCTATGTGGACTTCTCAACTTATCTCCAGATAAACAGCATTGTCTCTTACAAACAACTTGCATGCACAAGAACAATGCTGAACTGTTCAGACACAAAATCTTTGGGGATTCTGGGAAACTTATTCTTGTTTTGGATGGCTCTGGTCCGGTCTCTTTCAGATATAGGTGTTCACTTAAGAAGCCCTAAGCACCTAGTTCGTTTTCCTGTATGGAATCATTTAATTCCTGGCAAGAGGTACACCCCAGATAATGAAGGTTCATTACTGGGTATAGTACATAATTAATGGTATTACAGAGTCTCTCCTTCCATTTGAAGCGTTTATTATTAAAACATGATTATTCAGCATTCTTAACATTAGCTCCATCAACAGAAAACCATACCATCCATTATAACTACATAGATCATTAAAGAAGAGCAATTACATGAGTCCAAGAAAGTATCTTACCCAAAGATAAGCAGGTCACAGGCAAGGACCCCCTTCTAGGACAAAGTTCCCAATCAATTTAGCTTCTCGTATTTATAGGCTTTCAGAACCATCTCCTAACAACAACTCAATGTCCTGCTTCAAAAGGGCTCACTTTCTTGGATGATTAATTATCTTATAACTTCTAACACCTTATAAGGTTATCTATATTTAAAACAGCTTCTCAAAGTATATAAAAATAGTTAGGTTATTCTAGCTTCTTGTTATCTTAACAAAGTCTATATAAAATTAGTGATTACAGGTTTCTCATACATGTTAGTATCTTTTGGCTTTCAACCAGTACATTTATCCTTGAATCATATCTTTACTTCTGTGAAGTTAGATATTCCTGCCATTCTCAGACGCTCTCTGCACCTGGGCTTCAACACATTGTATCTATTGATACGGATCAGATGGCTCTTCCAAGCTACACAAGGCCATACATTTATGTAACTCCTTCATTTCATGCCCCTCCCCAAGGTTATGCGATTTTAGGCCTCTAGACTCCCTTTGTGGCATGTCCAGCTGTGGGTCTAGGAAGCTCTGTTTCTGTGTGCAAAGACATCTTCTATGATGATCTTGGTCAAATCCCCTATATTTCTAGCTATGTCCATAATAGACTAGGGTGTGGGGACTATAAGGGCAGCTGAATAGCTACAATGCACTCTGAAGGCACATAAAGGTATACAACTGAGTGGCCCAAAAATAACTAGGCAAGAAGCAGCACACAAAGAAGGAAGCAGCGATAACTGAAACCATTTCAGTGTTTCACCTATTGGTGTAATCAGGAAGGCAATATTACAGAGACAGTAATGTTGCCACATTTCTCATCCTCACAAAACTTTCAGTGAATTTTTTCACTATGCTGGCATCTGTTTTATGTAACTGTCTAATCACTTCAACCCCTTCCTCCTCCAAGGAGTTCAGGGCTGCATACATGGTTCCCCTCTCCCATTTTATCTTCACAGCAGGTGAGGATGCTAGGTTAGCTGCTAGGTTAGGCTGCTAAGTTAGCAGGTTAGGTAGGTTTGGCTGAGCTTTACAGATGATGGGGGGTTGACCTTGGGTCTCTCTGATCCTAGTCCAATGCTCAAACCCAGTGATACCCCATCAAAGCTGCAGAGATGCAATGGCCAAGATCTGGGGTCTTATCCCAAGCTTCAACCTTCCAACACATCTTAAGAAAACAGACTTACCTTTCTAGCAGTTGCATCAAATCTTCATATTTTTGTATCATTCTTTTGCCTGCAGCAGAATCCAAGCAGCTGTCAATAAGGCAGACCAGAGTAAATATTATTTTATTTACTTATTTATTTTATTTAAAAATGTATAGTCTATCACAAGCAGCACTCAGGGCAACCTTCATCAAAAGAATAAAAACTGAGTCTAGTGGGCACCTTAGAGACCAACAAGATTTTAAGTGTATAAACTTTTGAGAGTCAAAGCTCCCCTCTTCAGATACTTGACATTCAGGTATCTGAAGACGGGAGCTTTGACTCTAGAAAGTTTATACACTAAAAACCTTGTTGGTCTCTAAAGTGCCACTGGACAAATCCTGCTATTCTACTGCAAACCAACATGACTACCTACCAGAAAATACTCAATAACAGATAATGAAAGAAACTTTTAAAACAATCCAAGCATATCTAAGACCAAACAGCTAACCGAAACCTAAAATACCATTAAAACAATAATAACCATCAGTTGAAAAATTAAAACTAGTACAAATTCTCAGAGCCAATAAAAGCAGTCAAATTCAACAGTGATAAAATCAGCAATAAATCCAACAATCTGTCGAAAGGCAGGCAAACCTGGCTCAGTGGAGCAAGACATGCTTCAGAAGAACCAGACAGATATCAACTTTGTACCTTCTGGTAATATCCATTTGGAAACAGCTGCTTAAATCCTGGAAAGATTATTGGTTTAGAACCTTCCAACATTTTGTGACCAGAATCTGCCCCATGACAGCCATTCCGGGGTTGACTGTGGAGGAGCACATACACACTGACTGTTTTGTAGTGGTACCCACTACCTGTTCTTTGATGGACAGAATAGCCTAGTGGGTGCAACAAAGTGTAGGCATATGTGTTGTTGAGATAAATAAGCTTGCCTGTAGGTAGCTTTATCTTTAGCAAGAAATAAGAGTCCTTTATCGTAAGGAATTTCACTTAGGATAGGGAAGAAGAAAGAGGATTCTAAGCTATTTATCTAACTCAAGATAGACAGAGATGCAGGAAACATGTCTTGCCCTCATGGCTGCAAGTTGGAGAGAAGAAGATGAAGCCAGAAGGAAGGAAGCCCTTACGGGTAGCAATTCACATTTCAAAGGGATAGTATCAGGATAGCAGAAAAGAAGGATGTACAAGTCCTTGACCTCTCTCTCTTGCTGACTCTCTCATATTCCTCCTCTGAAACCTGAGACTAAAAGACAGTGGAAAGTTCTTCACTTCCAACAATGTCAAAATCCAAGAATACCCACAGGCTCAACAAGGTTGGGGCCCCTACACTAAAAACTTCTGGAATAAGAAGGTCTTGACAAATCTCTGAAAAGTTGAGGGAGTTGTCCCGATGAGCCTTGTGAGGCAGAGAATTCTATGCCCTGGTGAGTCATAGCTCATAGCCCTGTTCCACGTGCCCACCAACCACACTTCCTCCCCTGGAAGTGACTTTTCCACTAGATGAAGAACCTCTTATGCAGCAGGAAAGCTCCTTAAACAGAAGAAATGCCTCAAACTTTGCTGAGCATAACAGAGTAATAATTAACTAGGATGTATATGACCATGGCCACTTTAAGCCATACTTCAAGCAACTAGCAAAATATTGCAAAACATATAAATTCCTGGTTTTCACAGTTTCCTTTGTTGAACATCCTTGTCCCCAGACTTAACTGTGTAATGGACAGCAGTGTGCATTCAGAAGCAACATAGCTCTAGTCCTGCTGAACATGCTTAGAACATTTAGGCATATTGGGTTAAACCCTATGAAGAGATAAGTTCAAGGCAATTGCAGAAGCAGATCTTTCTCTGCCTTCCCTTTCCTCCAGCAGTCCCCCAAGGCCATGGAAAAACCAATGCAGTGATTCGGGGGTGCATCATGGGCAAAATGTTATGAGGACCAGGAGGCTTAGAAAAGGAAGAGAAATCTTCTGCTGCTGATGGAGCAAGCTGTCCACTGTCATAAGAGGGAGGGAGGACGATTGTGCCCCATTTCCCTCCCCAAAGCTCATCTACCACATGTGGGCTGCCTCTTTGCATCTTGGCCAGTTTCGACAGAATGACATGTACAGAAAAATGTGAGACTAGGGCAGGCAAAGAAACAGTTTCTGAATGATTATATAGATGGAGACAATATTTCCACTTAATTTTTAGATCCAATATTTCAATTAACACTAAAAACAGGGCAACAAGCTGATTCACAGAAGAATACTGTTATTTTAGACGATGACTTATGTGCAATAAAGATACTGACAGATGTGGGAGATTCTTGAAGTTACTAAACGGAATCTGGATCCGATCTCTTAGTTCCCGAGCCCAGCGAATTCCTCCAGCAACCAACGGCATATTTCTGTGTACAGGTGGATAACCTGAAGAACAAATTCAGTCTGAAGTAGGGACTGCAAATCAGTTTGTTGCCACATAAAATTGAGCCAACAAGATTTCATGGCGTATAACAGCCAATCAAAATGGACAGCAGTAGAGCTTTAAGACTGTCAAAGGTGGAGGATCACATTTAAATGCTCCATCCCAAACCCCTCCCCCGCAAATTAATTGCACATGGAAAGCCAATGGGAGAAGAGTTTTAGCCTACATTTCTGCTTGATGATATGCTACCATGTACAGGAAGGTTTTTTAAACATTGTATGGACTAGGAGGAGAAGTTCATTCAAATGCTCTTCAGCAGTTCAACAGCTTCACGTTATACTAAGGCCTTTTTTGCACGGGCAATTCTTGCCGCTTTGGCTCCATACCTCTTCAAGCCTTCTTCTGAATCCTGGATGCTAAATTCCCCGCTTCAGATTTCAATGTAGCATTTCAAGAGTTCTCTTCCAAATTTTCAGAAAAAGTGCCAGCAGAAAATTCAGAAGAGAACCCTTGAAATGCCACATTAAAATCTGAATGGGGAGTTTAGCATCCAGAATTCAAAAGAAAACCCAAAGAGGTATGGGACCAAAAGTGGAAAGAACTGCCTGTGCAAAAACAGTCTTAGAGAGAAAATTCATTTGAGGCATCCATCTCCTTTCCCTTCTATAAGCAGTTATATAGAAGAGTAAAGAACTGTGGGACACTGTTAAAATTAGTACCAAGGGAGTCTAAAAAACTGATTACCCTAACTCTCAAGTGCCCTGACCTACCTCCAATGGGACCTACAACAAAAATCCAGGAGTGGGTTGCACAGAGCCAGGTACTCCATAGCTCCCTCCTAAAATTACAAAAATGACTGAAACCCAAATAAATGACCAAATATTGTCATAATGATGATTATTTTATAACCGTGTTTGCTTGCTTTTTTTAAGCTAGAGGGAATTGCTGAAATATTAAAGGGGGGGGCGGAATTTACAAGATGAATTTTAAATATTAAAATATGCTTCTTAGAATCATGTTTCATTTGCTTGCTTGCCTTTTAAAGGCATTCTGTTTACAAAATGCTAAGCTACTTTGAATCTGATAGTATTTACCTAGTTCTGCTTCCTCTTGAATATGTTCCAGGTAGATCAATTTAGCATCATCCAGGTCTTTGTCAAATATTGTTATCAGAAGATGATATTTGGCATACACATCTGCTGCTATTAATGGCCGTTCCAGAAGGCTTCCAAATATGTCTAACAGCTAACACATAGGAAAAACAGGAAACTTCCATGACTTGTTGTATGTGCCCCAGTCAATAAGAGACAGCAACCCTTTTCATCACATACATATTTCTAGAATAACCAAAATGTACAATTATTTCCATTACATTAATAAGAGAGATTTCTTTCATTGTTTTTTTAATTCTTCTTTCCTTTACGACTTGCTGTTCCACATCTACACACCTCTCACTGTCAAGCAAGAAGAACTATCCATGTAATTCTTCATGCACTCAACTTGCTTAAAACTGGAGTCTCCAGTGTTAAGATGCCAGAGGGCTGCTGCCCAGGCTGGGGTTGCGTTGGCTTGCTAAAGGTGCACTTGTAGCAGCATTGCATCTGTTGCATGTACAGTTTAAACAAAGACACCTGCACCATTATAAACATAAACGCATCTTGCCTGTCAGCAACATATTTAAGTTTGTCCTTCAATCCTCAATGTGATGTTTTAGTGTTCTTCCTGTGAGAGAAATCCAGACCCTGGAAATCAAACTTCTCTCCCCCTTCCTCTATAAGAAACACCCTGGAGAAGCGTTAGTCATATATGCCACACAGCAACATACCATGAGTTAAAAGTTTTCTTGAGGATAGTTCTTTCCCAGGGAGGAATTTCTAGGAGCTTATCTTTATTTATTGTTACATTTATATCCCACCTTTGAGCCTACTAAAACCCAAAGAAGATGTGGAAAAACACCCTTCCACCCAAGAATTCACCCCAATGTTTCAATTATCATGACTGTTCTTTGTTCATGGACAGGAGCCTTGCTGAAGAATGATAGCTGACAGAAGGAAGGAGGGGTGCAAATAAGAGCCATCAAGCTCCAGGCACAGAGCATTCAATCTCTAATTATGCTGCCCCATCCCCTGCTATTAAGTCACACCTAAAGTGATAAAACTGGGAAGGCTAAAATAATACAAGGAAAAAACTTCCTTCCAAAGGCCACCCCAAAATGTAGAGAGGACAGAGGTTAGGAAGAGGGTCTCTTCCATTTTGGGGCAGCTCTTCAGACATGCATAAGCCATGATCAACAAAGCTTTCACCAAGTGACGCCATCTTGTCCACAAGGCAAGGAACAATGGAGAGGAGTCCCGATTTGGGGATCTAAGATAATGATAAACTCTAACTTACAGCAACTTCAAAAAAAGCCCACCTGTCCTAAATCAAATATCTGTTACGAAGTACCTAAAGAAGGGAAAGAGGACTGGGTATTTTCACCTTTTCTTTGTTTCCTTGCTAACTAAACCCAAAAGCTTGAATGGAACATGTGAATTATTTTACTCCTTTACTGAACCTCCTTATATTTTGAACTCTCGATCTCTGGAAAGTCACCATGCCTAATCAGTCTAGCTATCTGAAGTGTGGTATAGGGGAAGCACAGCAGAAAAGCTCACTATCCCTGCATCATGATCACTCTAAAGTGCAATTGTGACAGATCACCCCGCACTTGCTTACAGAAGGGTAGCAGGAGACGTAGCAACTAGGTGGAGCCTCTAAATGACAATGCAGGTACAGAGTGTTTAGACAGATGATTCCATCTGGCAAGAAATACTCCTAAGAGTCATTGGTGACATTGGTGGTTACACAGTTTGTAATTAGCACCTTTGAGGAATGAGGGGAAGGGACACGTTGCCAAGTGAAAATCTGGGGTAGCTGCAGGGTTCTTCTGGCCTCTCGTGAGTCCAATCAGAAGCAAGTATATTCCTTCACAGAACAATTATCCAGGTAAAAGCCACACCCATTTACATTGCTTAAGTTAAAGGCTAATTCAAATGATAAAAGGTGTGTAAAGGTATAAAAGCTTAATGGAATTAGGAAGAAATGGGATGGGGCCATGGCTCAGTTGACAGAGAATCCTCTCTCAGATTTGAGTCCCTGGCATCTCCAGCTAAAAAAATTGGGTAGCAGGCATAGTGAAAGACCTCGAGACCTTGGAAAACCAGAATAGAAAATATTGACTTTGATAGACCAATGTATTGACTCAGCATAAGGCAGCTTCTTGTATTCAGTATAAAAGACGATAAACATGCACCCCTTTTGTAATAAAAGGCTTTACAAATAGCCTACATTTCCTGCGTATTGCAGTAACAAACGCACACCTTGAATGCATGCTCCACACTAGCTGCATCATCAAATGCCTGGCCAAAAATGGCCCCCAGCCGCCGGTCCATATCTTCCACTTTCTCTTTAAAGTCATACACATCATCTTCAAACTCCTAAAGGATCCAAGCAATGATTAAATGAATCAGTGTCACACCGCACAGAGCAGATTTTACTACAACTGAATCAGATCTTGTGAACCATAAAAACAAGGATCAGGTACCCTTCCCAAGACACCCATCCCAGCAGTCCCTTCCAATCCCGGAAAAGCTGATTATCTGATGTAATGGGACCCATGTGAACAAACAGCTACATGGGTTCTAGAACTGTACTGAGAAGAGGAAAGGGAACAAAACGGGCCCTTCCTCCATCTTCCACAAGCACCAGCTCTGCTGGCACAACAGGCAGAAGGGCAATTTAGCTACCTTCTCCTGTACGAAACCCTGTGGCACTGACTATTAATCCATATGGATTCTGTGATCCTAGGAAGCAACTTCCCTGGGATCAGAAAGGTCTGCTGGGGAGGATCACTATCCATCAGTATCCTCCACTGATGGATCACAAGATCCAATTGCTGTTTCCAAACCCCAAACTCTTTAAGTCAGTTAGGCTCCTGAAACCTTCTAGTGACAACAGCATACTAAAAAAAGTTATATTATTCATGGCACCCAAACCACCTACCATACTGGCCTCATCCAGACAGTCATATGTACGATCTGAAAATACTTTATAGACCTCTTGGAATTCTTCATACATGCTCAGCACCTGCTGGCTCAGAGATTTCCCTTTTATGCCACTGAATTCCAGTTTCTCCAGCTTCTCTATGTCCAAAGCAGTAACCAGAAGGTCCTATAGACAAGGAGAATTCACAGATAATATCCAAGCAGTTTCCCAAAAACTAGGCCAGACCAGATCTGGACAGAATTAAAGCAGTTCCTAAGTCAAAGAAGTGATCATTTTTTCCACATGTTGGGTGTCACAACTAGAGATGGGCACAAACAGCAATATGAACTTTAAAAAGCTAGGAACAGCCCAATCAGCTGTTCACGAACAAGCTGTTCATGAGGCCCCATTTTAAACGAACAGGTGGTTGTTGCAAGCCTCATCTGTTGCTGTTCCTTGCTGTTCGCCAAGCCAGACAATCTGGCACCTGCAATCAATTCCCTTGGCAACCGGAGGCAGGGACTGCCTGAACTCTGTCTGAACTCCTGCTGTTGCCCTGGAAACCCCAATCTAAGCCCAATTTAGCTTGATAGGCAGGTCTTCCTTTCCAGTGTGGAGCTCCAAATTTGTTACAAGGAAGCAAAGAGCAGGGGGGAGGGGGGCTCCCAGCTCTGGTTTTGCAGACAGTGAGGGACAGACAGTTGCTGTTGGCATTTTGATAGAGAGGCAGAGAGAGTGCATTGGAGCTTGAATTTTCTTTGTGTGCGGTGGGATAGGGATCTACCTCTTCAAGTTCAAGGGCTGCTGCCAGGCTCTGGGCCAAGCTATTATTTATTACTGGTACCTTTCCTGCTGCCTGCTCAGGTAAGGTTTCTGGGAGTGGTGCGGTAGGGATCTACCCCTTCAGGTTCCAGGGCTGCTGCCAGGCTCTGGGGCCAAGCTATTATTTATTGGTACTTTTCCTGCTGCCTGCTCAGGTAGGGTTTCTGGGAGTGGTGCAGTAGGGATCTTGATGGCTGGAGGAGGGCCTGCTGGCCCCCACAAACAACAAACAACGAACATGTTCGTGTACAGGTCATGTTTGTCAATGTTCGTTGTTCATTGTTCGTGGATGGCAACGAACAACGAACACCATGTTCAGGGGTTTTTTTTCTGTTCGTGCTCATGTCTAGTCACAACCCTAGCCACATCATGTTCATGAAGTTCAAGACAACTGTAATCGGGGCGGGGGGGGGGGGAGGACAAGGGTTTTTTACTGTAAATGCAGCACAACAATGACAGGAGCTAAAACCTGCTCCCGTCCCTTTCTTGCTGCATTGTACTCTGTTGTTTGAAACTTTTTTCCTCCAGCCCAGCTCCGATATCGGAGATAAGCTAGACTGGAAGAACAAATCTTCAGCCCAAAAACTGCAGTGAGGTAAGCTTCCCTCAGCTAACTCCATTTACAGTAAAAAAAAAAATGCCTCTGTCAGTACTAGGTTAGCCCTTAATTTAACTGTTTTTTAAACATGATTTGACTAAAATGTATATAGATACAAATAAAATCTTTATTTATTTACTGATGCTTGGAAAACAAAAAAAATGAAACACTGTTCGTATGGCTCTCCACAACAACCACTGTTCGTATGGCTCTCATTATTGCCCTGCTCTGAATCAAGTACATATGCAAGGTAAAAGAGAAAGAAGCATGTTGTGCAAAAACAGCTACTTTTTGCTGCAACTAGTGTGTTCTCTAACAGTCATATAGTTCTTATTATGAAATATAATTGCAAACATCTCTGTTGGCATTTCTCTTATTATGTCAGAAGCTACATCGGCTACAATAATTTAGTTTTCCAATAAGGCTTCTTAGGAAGTAAATATCAATACAGCTTTTAAAAGGCATTGATGATTGCTGTGTTTTCCACAAGGTTAATTAAAGGGGTGTATAAAAATGCAGTAACTTCCGATCAATATTACTTTGTATTCAACTAGAATGCTGTCCTCTGAGACAGAGACCAAAATGTTTTAATTGAAGCCATTTTTCAGCTGAACTGGAGCACATGCCAGCAGTATGTAATATGCCTCTACTGCCTTCAGTCAGGAAAGCAGGAACAAACATGCACTTTTGTGGACCAAAAACTTTCCAATTATGCATATGTGAAACAATTTCTGAAAGCACTTGCACGTTCGTATATACATACCCAGCAGGACACTCACTTCTGACAAGGAGTCACAACAAGAGACTTAACAAAGAATACAATAATGCACCATGCTGGATGCAACACACTAAAGACTGTTTCCTTCCCTTCACCCATAACAGGTTTGGATTCGCTATTACTGTTTGCAAAATAGTAAAGAGTCCAGTAGCACCTTTAAGACTAACCAACTTTATTGTAGCACAAGCTTTTGAGAGCCACAGCTCTCTTCATCAGACATATCTGACGAACAGAGCTGTGGCTCTCAAAAGCTTATGCTTCAATAAAGTTGGTTAGTCTTAAAGGTGCTACTGGACTCTTTACTATTTTGCTACTGCAGACTAACACATGTATAGCAAACAAACAGGGCAAATCCCAGAGCAACAGTTCAAAAGCAGAGTGGAAAAAAACCACCCAGGGTTAAAGAGACAGAAATATAATCTCTTTAAAGTGCTAGTGCTACCAAATTCATATACATTTACAATGTGCAAATTCATACAACAAGTCCAAAGACCATATTTTAAATACAAAATACAAGGTTCTAAGAACCACACATTCCCCTCCCATACATTCCAAGGAAGCAGGATGCCAACACCGAGTCCAATAAATAGGTAAGTACTGTGCTTTTAACAAAGTTCAAGTCTCATTTAGTGCTTCTTCCTGGCTTATAGGTTTTCTTCAGTATTCCATATAAGAGATCCTGAAGGGTAGTAGCCCAAACTGGGGGCCGGCTGCAATGCCAGATTTCGTCTTCCGACTTCCTCAGGGGCAGACAAAGGATCACCATATGGAGACTAATTATTTCAATGTCCATTTCCTCATAGAACCCAGAGAGTGATGCAGACACAATGATCATGCGTTCTTAGAACCTTGTATTTTGTATTTAAAACACGATCTTTGGACTTGTATGAATTTGCACGTTGTAAATGTATATGAATTTGGTAGCACTAGCACTTTAAAGAGATTATATTTCTGTCTCTTTAATCCCGGATGGTTTTTTTCCACTCTGCTTTTGAACTACAGACTAACACGGCTGAAGGAGTTGTGACTGCTTAAGCTAAAGGAAAATTTGGCAAAAGGAAAAAAGACTCTTCTTTTTAAATAAACTGTTAACAAGAAGTAGATGTATAAAATATGTATATCTTGAGTAATCTTGCAGACTAGACTTTTTGAGGAATCTTGCAGACTAGCCTTTTAACAGCTTAGTCTGCACCTGCTGAAGTAATACTGGTGTGGGGGCGGAGAGGGGAGAATTAAGATTTTTCGGTCCAGAAAAATCTGTATTTGAAACAGTATCTCTTCATTGTGTATTCTTGATTCAGAGACATGGAATCCCAAATAATTACAAAACCTTTCTCTTGGGTGGTGTACCAAGTATCGCTTAATCATTTTTCTGAATTCTTCACTACATGCTACAGTGAAATTCATATCCATTTGAAAGTCAGACTTGGAACACCCCATAACCACCTGGAATATCAATTTCAAATCAATTGTAAGTTTTTATAACAATCCAGATTTCATGCTTCAGTGTATCATATCCAGGGCTTTTTTTCAGCTGGAACACGGTGGAACGGAGTTCCGGAACCTTTTGAAAAGGGTCACATGGCTGGTGGCACCGCCCCCTGATCTCCAGACAGAGGGAAATTTAGATTGCCCTCCACACCACGCGCCACATGTGACCATTTTCTCTGAGGGCAACCCACTGAGTTCCACCACCTCTTTTCCCAGAAAAAAGCCCTCCATTTTTGTGCAATCACCCTAAGCCCCATACAGCTATACTAAGCACCATCACTCTGTGTAGCAGATCGAGGGAATCATGGATTCACTAAGATAGCTGCACATCACACAAGATACATGTTGCTTAGAACACTGTACCAACACATGATTCCCTCCCACCTCGCCATGCCTGGCTTCATGTTCCAGTGAAGCCATTTAAAAATTTCTGAAAATGAATCAATTTTAAACATGCTCCTTACTTTTAGAACAACATTATAAGTGCTTAGTATAACATTATATAGCATTTAGTTTTTAATATTTGTATAGGCCAACATTTTACTATTAATAGTTGAATTCTATAGTCACATCCTGTTTAACTGTGTATATGAAATATTACAGCCTACCCATCCTTATGCCACAAAGCCCATTAGCAACACCCTCAGGAAATGGCTGCTTGATACCAATATCAAGCTCAGAATTAAATGATGTTGTTTAAGAAATGCCGTATGACCCATGCTAGTACTTAAAAGTTCTTCAATTTTTAAGGATTTTGAGCTAGGAGAGAGCAACACTATTTCCAACAAAAGAAGCTGAGCCTGGGGGATTGGTTCATGCCTAAACTGTCAAAGTAAAAAACATAAGAACAAACGCTTTCATAAGAACAAAGCAGATCTCGATTAACTGTGGGAAGCATGCCCTATAAATACACACCGCACCACACCGCACCGCTAGCAGGATCTTCTAATCTGCATCCAGTCCCATTTTATCAGAACAACCGTCAGTATCACTAGAAGATAACATGAAGGATGAGAAAGCCTACACTTCAGAAAAAGAGTCGCTGCTAATGCTCAGAAATCTCCGTAGCTCTCTCATAGCAAGAAACTGCAATAGTGAAGAAAATACTTGGGAATTCAAGAACACTGTGACTGTAAACTTGGCAAGTGCTTTAAACCATAATTTACTTACCAAACCTGGATTCACCATTTATCTAAGTAGCTTAGATCATGGAATTTATCCCATCACATCAACCTTGTGAGGTAGGTATGGCTGAACAACGGATCCAAGAACACCCATAAGATTCATGGCTGAGCAGGGTCATTCCAGCCTAACAGTACAATCCTAAACAAGAGTTAAACCCTTCTAAGCCCGCTGACTTCAACCGACTTAGAAGGATGTAACTCTGCTTAAGATTGCACTGTAAATCTGTCACTCTAGACACCACAATATACTGACCCTTTGGGGTACCTTTTAGTCCAATGTTTAAACCTTAAGGCAAAGAGTGAGGGGGACATGCCTGCAAGTGGAATGGCTTACAAAAAAAGTATACGTTATTCCGCCCAAGTAACTCTTCTTCATCATATTTCATGACCTTCTACTTACATTTACTAAATGGAGTCGTTCTAGAAAGTTATCCAATTGTGCAAAAACCATTATGGAAGGGAAATCCCATTCTTTCACCTCTTGGCCTGGCTGAAAATAAGTGCTGAGATTTTCTCTTCTTTCTTCAAAGGTCTGCTTGAAATAGTTGAAAATATCCAAAGTACAATGCACTCTGCCCAAACTTTCTTCTGGTTCTCCTTTCAGCAGATCTTCTGGATTGAGATAATTCCTAGCCTAGATAGGCAGAGTAAGGAAACAAGAAAAGCACACAAAGACATTATTTCATCATTTGAGGCAATTAAATCACACACATGAAACTGCCTTATAGTGCAGTCCATCAAGGTCAGTATTGTCTGCTCAGACTGGGTTTCCAGAACCTCAGCAGAGGTCATTCATGTCACCTACTGCCTGGTCCTTTTAACTGGAGACATCAGAGATTGAACCCGAGACCATCTGCATGCAAAGCAGAAGCTGTTTTGCTGAACCACAGGCCCTCCCCTAATTTCCCATCTGATCTTTGGTTTCTGTCATTTGGAAAAATCATTGATTCATCAGATTTGCTGCACAACATAACAGAATGACAGGAAATAAGACTCAAACGTTTGTGCACACACACAAACATATAGTGGAAAATGGATGACAGATGGTCACACATGAAAAAAAGATCTCTGTCTCTTTAATTTTATCTTATAAAATATAGGAATTTTATAAAAATTCCTATGGAAGAAACTCCCTCAAATCCAGAAGTATAAGAAACAACTCAAAATACACTGCTTTAGAAAGACACAGCAATACAATTCAAGGAAACAGCAATTTTCTAAATAAGGCACAACCTCTATTTCTGTCAACGCTGTAAATTTTCATGGTTAAATAGCACTCATGAATCACTAACGTACAGAAGACAGTGTTGGATTTTGAAAAAGGAAAACTGGCTTCCAATCTCCTACTCAGCCATTAAGCACGCTAACAGTGAAATCCTAAGCAGAGTTACTCCGACTGGAGTAATTTTGCTTAGGATTTCACTGTAAGTTATTACAGGTGTTTCAGTATTCCTCTGCTTAACTTCCCTTACAGAAGTTTTGTGAACCAGAGGGGGTGAGCATTATGTATGCCACACCGAGTTCCTTAGAAGAAGGGCCAATTAAAGTGTTATAAGAAACACACAATGTTGTTTTAGCTTTTCTGCAGCCCCTGCCCAAATAGTTCTGCATAAACAGACCCCCAAGCCTATTTCACTAAATAACTAAATTAAGTCTATAAATATGTTAGGGGGGGAAAGGCCCTTCTTTCCACAAAAAAAGTAATATTCATATAATTAAACTTCCCAAACTTGGCAAGGGTTGTAGAAAAAAAACAGGAACTCTCTCTCTGGGTGTATAGCCTTAGGTATAGCTATTCAGCTTTGAGGTCACCCTGATACATCAAGTGGTGCAAAACGGAGATTCTCCCACACCATGCTACTCCACATTTTCAAGATCCCTTTCTGCTTAGTTACTGCTGCATTGAAACAGCTGCAATAGGAGGTACAAGCACTAGCTAAGATCAAGAAAAGCCTTAGGATGAAGTCTTAGAGAAGTTCCCACTGACAAAATTCATAATTTAATGTGTAGAACCCAAAATGTTAATTTGGCATCCTTATAACGGAGGCCCTTGGCGTATGATTGGCAGAGAACTTCCTCCATTTTCCAAGAAAGGCTGTGGAGCAAAGGGTAGAACCAGCATGGCTTACCTGCTGGATAAGGAGACTGCAGATTTCTTGAAGCAGCACGATTATCCTTGCAGGTGTGCGGTAATATTTTGATGTAGCCCAAATAAAGCACACCACGTGAAGAATACGGGTTAGCAGCAGCTTCACTTCATTAAACTCTACATTCTCTATTTCTTCTAGAGGGCGCTGGAGAGGCTTTAGATGCAGGTTTATATCTCGGGCTTCAACCAATGCTGTGATTTTTGAAAGCAAATAAAAGCGTTTCACCTAAGAGGTTTTGAGACCTACACATTCCTCAAAGTATAATTTTAAGTACACTCACTTGAAAATAAATTCTATTTAATTCAATGGGACTTCCTTCCAAGCAAATGTATTTGGAATTAAACTGCCTAGTACACAGAAGCTTCCTTTGGCTTAGAATTGCGCATGATTAGGTAAAAGCTGAATTTTAAAAATTAGAGGAACTTGGATATTTTATTTAAGAAACTACAAACACACCTACAGACTTTAAAAGAGAATATGGCATAGCTTCCTACTTGTGAGAGTGCAGATTTGTGATTTCTGTAGTTCTTCAAAGCCCTTTGAAAAGCTATATGCATTCCTTGAACATTTATTTATTTATTATTATTTATTTTATTTATGTCATTTATAGTCCGCCTTTCTCACTGAGACTCAAGGCAGATTAGACAGTGTGAAATTAGTACAGTCAACATCAAGGAAGTTCCATAAACAATGCCATAAGGTAAATAATTATAAGTTTATAAGACATAGCATTAGCAAGAATCCAATACAGAGTTGAACATTCACTGTTTCAGGTACACTAGTGGGGATTAAATTCCACACAGGCTATTTTAATGGATTTAATCAATGCAGTCTATATGGGTTTGGCTTGCTGTCTATTACAACGATTCTTCCTTCAGCCTGTAGCCTTTCTGCCACAAACCTCCACTAATTCGTCAGGATCTGATGCAGATGCCATCCAGAAAGCCAAACAGAAAATGTTCGCTTATTTGTTTGTTTAAAACTTCTATATCCAGTCTTTCTGGGCATTTATTTTAAGTAGTGGCAACATTACATCAAATATCACCAACAGATGATACACATATTTAAAATACACAACAGATTATGATAGCCGCAATCACTCCACGCAATCACTCCATGGGGCTGTTCCAATTCCCCATTCAGCAGCAGCAGGAGCAGCACATTCCACCCAAAGTTCCCTGAAAGGTCAGAGTTTTGCATTGACTCCTGAAAATAAACAAGGAAAGGGCCTTAAGGACCTCAACAGGGAGCCATGTAAAGAGTAGAGATAGGCAACGAAGAGAAAAAAAAAAACCCGAACATGATGTTAGTTGTTCGTTGCCATCCACGAACAGGGACTCACGAACAACCATGAACATGACCCTGTTCACGAACATGTTTGTTGTTGGCTGTTCGTAGGGGCCAGCAGGCTCTCCTCCAGCCATCATCCAAGTTTGGTCAAGATCCCTACCGCACCACTCCCAGAGATGTGACCTGAGCAGGCACCAGGAAAGGTACCAATAATAAATAATAGCTTTGCCCCAGAGCCTGGCAGCAGCCCTGGAACCTGAAGGGGTAGATCCATATCCCACCACACCCAAAGAAAATTCAAGCTCCAATGCACTCTCCCTGTCTCTCTATCAAAATGCCAACAGCAGCTCTCTCCCCCTCTCCACTGTCTGCAAAGACTAGCCAGAGCTGGAAGCCCCCCCTCCCCCATGGTCTTTACTCTCTTGTAACAAATTTGGAACTCGGAAGTAAGACCTGCCTATCAAGCTAAATTGGGCTTAGATTGGGGTTTCCAGGGCAACAGCAGGAGTTCAGACAGTTCAGACAATCCCTGCCTACATCACTAAGGGAATTGATTGCAGGTGCCAGACTGTCTGGCTTGATGAACAGCAACGAACGAGGCTTGCAACAACCACCTGTTCGTTTAGAATGGGGCCTCATGAACAGCTTGTTCGCGAACAGCAGATTGGGCTGTTTGTGGGGTTTTTTTGTTTGTATTGCTGTTCGTGGGGCCTTCTCTAGTAGAGAGCCAGAGCCAAGAAGATTCTCACTCTTCCTGAGGAAATCACCATCTTTCAATTAGACCATCAGTGAACTAGTCTGAGGACCTAAGACAGTATGTGAACTCATATACAGAGAGGTGGCCCTTCAAGTTTGTAGGTCCCAAGTTTCAGGACACTGAGAGCTATTGTGGTTATAGTGGGGTTGGACTAGGAGCCCCAGGTTCACTCTTGCTGGGTGACCTTGGAACAGTTGCTCGTTCTCTGCCTAACCTACCTCGCAGAATTGTTGTGAGAATAAAATGGAGGAGGGGAGAACAACAAATGCTGCCCTAAGTTCTTTAGTGAAAGTGCAGGATAAAAACAGTTAATAGATAATAATAATGAAGGGCTTTATAGGTAAGCACTAACACAGTGAACTCATCCTGGAAAAATACAGAAAGTCTTTTTAAAATCGGTGTCAAGAACTGCAGTCTCCCACAGCAACCGACAGACAAGCAGCCACAACTTGCACAAGTTAAACTTTCCAAGTTACTCTCCAGGGCACCCTCATAAGGGTTAGTGATCCATTCTTAAACACTGAGACATGAACTTCCAAAATCTCACCTGCTTCTACATCTCTGAACATTGACCTGAAGGCTGGGAAGTAGGTGCTCTGCACTTGGTCTAGCAAACCTACCATAGTCAAAACCCTCTTGGTTTTCAGCTGTCTGTAAATGCACTGCAGATCCTCACATCTAGGGCACAACCAAGATAATGACACTGTGAGCAAAAAAAATAGCATTCCATTCCAATTCAACAAGAAACATTCTTGCTGCAAAACCACGGCATTCCTACAAACAAGTGCAAAGGGGCTTGGATGCCAGTGCTACCAAATATTTCTGATGATGGAAGAATTTCTGTCTGCAGAGCACAAGTCACCTCCCCCTTCCTGCCGCAGCACAAAATACCACCCCAAAATGCTGCTGCTGGGAAACAGGGAACTAATCTCTCCAGGAACTGAATGAGGGGGGTCAGTGTAAATCACCCCCTTTCATTAAGCAGAATTCCTCTATGGGATCCTACCCAGGATATTCCCCTGTTCAAGTTGATTGCATGGAACAAAAGAGGTTTCTTGTGTTAAGCAAAACGGAAGATGCTGTATAATTCAATAGTTCAGACTGGGATTCTATTTCCCTAGCTAATATTTCCCCATAAGCCGAAAGGCACCTGAGGTCCTGTCCAGTGTCTCCAGTGCAGTCAACAGGAATAAGTGCTTTTATTCTACTTGGAGTAGGATCAATGTTGAACCTATGGGTTACTCATGCAGCAGATCTTGAGTAACGGTAGATCTGGCTAGTCTATTTACACCTTCAGTGATGAGGCTAACCATTTACCTGCTTTTCCAAAAATCCAGCTCCACCTTTGGATTGGGATGTTGGCCTTCCAAAAGAGGCTCTGATGACTCTCTTTTCAAAACTCCCTGTATCTGGTAACTCCATTCAATAACTGCTGACTCGATTGCATGCACAATAGATTTATCCACTAGCTCGATACTGCGGGAAGCAAAAATATCACCACTTTAACTTTGTTTCCCATTTGAGGGTTCTGGATAAGGAGACAGATCTATAAAATTATAATCTGACTTGCCACAGACTTTGGTTCAGTTTAGATTTCACACCTACTGACATAGCTTATGTTATTTTTAATCATACGCGATATCATTCATCCACTCTCCCTCTACTATTTGATGAAGATGTTTTAAAATAAATCGCCCAGGAACAACTGTTTCACTTTCACGCTGTCAGCTGCACTGACCATCATAACTGTTTATGCTTTGAAGAAAACCTTGAGCAATAAGGAATGATCCAGAAAGTAGCTTCCACTTTGTATCTAATCATTGAAAAGAGAACATTTGGGGCACTGAAGGCAAATCTATTACAGAAAATATTCACAGTTAGTTAAAATACATAACATATATCATGGCTTTAATAGGTAGAAACAAATCATCATATGAGGTTTTTATAAACTTAAAGGACATTATGAAACAACCAAAGACTGCATTTGAACAAATTATAGATAGGAAAGGCCTTTCAAATAAAGGAGTAATCTCCAAAATTTATAATATTTTGCTACAAAACCTTAAACTTAAAACCTTAACATATCAGTCAAAATGGCACCAAGACTGTGACAAAATATTATCAAAAGAACAATGGGAAATATTATGGTCCTCTAAAATATTTAATTCATCAACAATTAATATTAAACTACAGTCCTATAAGATATTAACAAGATGGTATCTTACACCCAAAAAATTAGCAGCTATTTACTCTCACAGTTCATCTTTATGTTGGAAAGGATGTGGGGATACAGGATCATATATACATTGCTGGTGGAAATGTCATTACATAGAAGAATTCTGGAATACAATTTTGCACCAAATCTTTTTGTTAACTGGCTATAAAATACCAAAGAAACCTGAGCTGATATTTCTGAATCAATGGGATGATATAGAGATCCCACCAATTCGACGAGACCTCATCAATGTCTTCTTAATGGCAGCAAAAAATTTAATTGCTTTAAAATGGAAATCACATACCGTACCAACAATTACCAGTTGGTATTCTAAAATATGGGACCATTTTTTATTTGAAAAAATCAATGATGGAATCTATCAAGCTGAAAATTTCCCCCAAACAACACATTTTATGGAAAAATGGTTCCCTTTTTTTGAATACATTTCTAAAGAAAATCTATATCCTCCCAATAAAATATACCAAACAATCCTGAATCTATAATCCAAAATATATCAGATCATTCAACTTGAATTTGTCTTTCCATGTTTTACCCTTCTCTGTTATGTAGTTTTTAACAATTTACCCATGTTGTATTTCATATTGTAAACAGTTTTGTTAATAATTGAAATAAATATATATATATTAAAAAATATATATATGAGGTTTTTCAGGGGTGGGTGGGTTCCTATTGGTTCTGGGCCCGTACTGCTTCAATTCATCCCTTGATTTCTACAGACATTTTCTTGCCTTTAGTTTTCACTTCAGGGTTTTTTTTGCTTTCTCCCAGGGTTTTTCCAGTTCTTTTGAGACTACATTTACCTCAATATTTTTCTAGAAGCCAATTTTGAGTGATTTTTTTCCTCACCTGTAGAGTTTCTTTTGGTTTTGTTTGTTCCACCCACTCCCACCTACCTCCAATCCACTTTTTGATAACTGGACATTTGTCATCATCAAACCACTTCTTCTCTTCCTCCCTCCCCCACTATTCTAGTTTTGTTTTGTCTTTTAAAAAATAGTTTTCATAGTATTCTATCAACCTACCATTGTAACAATACATGCAGTAGATTCTTTGAATTCTCAGCTATCTTTTTTTTTAAGTAAGTCTCTAGCCCCTTCTGTTGCAGAGACATATCCTCTCAATGGAATGGGCTAGACACTTACCTTTTTTTTTAACGGAAGCTGGGAATTCAGAGAATCTGCTGACTGTATTGTTACAATGGTAGGTTGATAGAAAATTATGAAAATGATTTTTTTAAAAAACTGCAAACAGCTCAAAAAGGAATGGGGTGGCCACTTCTGATGCCAGAAAACGCAGCACGGTTTGAAAATCACATAGCCACTGCTGCTCCGGGCTCTATCCCAACAAAAGTCGGTTTGTCCTGCCGGTGCCAGCCTCTGCCATCTAGTTCTGGGTCAGCCCAGATAGGGCTGTCTGGTTTGGACCGGTGGAGGCCTTGAGTATGGGTGGTAGAGTTGCCCCCTATGTGTTCACTTTCGATCTTTTTTAAAACTCAACCTCTATATCGATATCATGTTATAAGCATGAGCATTTAAAAGGGAGGGTGTTGTTGTGACATCATCGATGATGTTACCGATGATGACTGCACTGTCGCTTGAAAATCCTATTAGGGCACATGCAGAACAAAATAAACCAACTCCACAACTGTAAAAATGCAAAGAAATGGCAGGCGTGTGGAAGAACCATACACAAACTGATTCCAGTGCTTGGGGATCAACTGCTAAGAAAATCAGGAATAAGTTGAGTATGTGGGAAAGTCCTATAATGCAGCAAAAGATCAATTAGCTGCTTCATAGGACAAAGCCAGGAATCCAAGAAATACATGGATTCAGTATCTTTAGAAAAAACTTACATTTCCTCATTGTCAAAATCTATATATTTATCTCTTTCAGAGCCGGCAGGAAGAGGCAGTAAAGTTTTGCCTTTTACTTGACCAGAAACCACAAACACGCTGCTTTCCAGGCTGTAGATGTGTCGGATGATATCCTGAGACAGTACATGTGGCCAGCCGTGATGGTTCTTCTGGTTTGCCAAGAGTGGCACCATAACCTAGAAAAATAACCATTGGGTTTATGTTAAGAATTAACACTTAAAATGAAGCAGAAATTTCACATTCTCTGACTTGTCTTGACTCTCAATTTAGCCAGGCCTTATTAATCACAGCAGGATCTGGAAGGAGCACTTTTAGAGATAGTCCTCTATTAATTTCTAAGTCCTTGTTAAGAGAGATTATTACACTATTAATCATGCTCTGACAAACTGCAAATTCAGTCAGGTAGGAAAGTTGATGAGGAAGAAAGGTACGGACCCATTAAGAAGAGGAGACTAGGTGTTCCATCTCAGTTCCCACATACTCATCACCTATGTTCTTCTACTCAGGGTCTGGTTCTTTTAAGGTAACAAATTCTATTGCTACCTCTTTTTACTTAACAAAGTTTTAACTTATTAAGCATAAGAGGTTGAGTGAGAAGGAACACTTGCAATGCTTGCAAAAGAATCCGTTTCGGTGAGCTAGTGTGATATAGTGTTGGGACTGGGGCTACAAAAACCCAGATTCAAATCCCCACCTGCCATGAAACTTACTGGATTATGTTAGGACAATTACTGTCACTCAGCATAAACTACCTCACATAGTTGTTGTGAGGATAAAATGGAGGGGGGGCATCATATATGCTGCCCTGAGCCCTTGGAGGAAGGATAAAAAATACACTAAATATAAAAAATTACAAGGACATTCTCTTTTCAATGGCTGAGTATTAAAACTAACACTTGCTTCTGTAGTTCCATTGCTAGAATTAAAAAAAGCTGAAGTCTACATTGCAAGAAATGATCAAGAGAGTTAATTTCTCTCATTTGTTTTCATGTTTTCATGAATAGTTTCTTTTCCTCTAGATTTCATGTTGGACAATGAGTTATTTTACTGTAGCATGCACACTCACTAATATATGCAACCTACAGTTCTAATATTTTTGTTTCTCTCTTGAACTGAGTGCAGTCAATGTCTCAAACACAGTCCATGGACAAGATCTCCAAGATAGTGACATCTAATACGGCTTGGGAAAGCAGGGGAGTTTAAATTACATCTGTGCAAATTAGGCATGCCCTACAATATCAGATTATGCTACTTAAAATATAAAACAGGAATCTTTGCAAACTTCAAGGCTTAGGAATGATCACTATACCTGGACACACCAGAATCTGATCTGGGCCGCATGAACTCCTCCAATCTACATTATAAACCCCTTCTGCACAGGCCAATTTCGTCAGTTCCTATACTGCAGCATTTTTTCCGTGACCATATGCACCCGATTTCCTGCCATGAGTAGTCACTTCGGCCACTGTGTGGCTCTTCCATAGCTTTCCTGGGAGTGCTTATACTCTGACTTTTTAAAAAAATCCACTTTGCAGTTGGCTATTTTCTTGTGCATACTCTTTATTCCATTTTTTTGCTACTCCACTCTCTCCCCCTGCTCCCCTGCCACCTCAATGCATTCTGATTGGCTACTCTTGTTTACCTAGCTACTCCCTCTCCCCTCTTTTCCACCCCCTCCTCTTTCCTCTTTTTCTAAAAAAAAACTTCAACTCCAGTGCAGGATAGATAAATCACTGGTTTGAAAGTTCGCTTTTTATTCTTTTGGCTTTGACAAAGGTGGGAATATTGTATAGGGGACTAAATAGTTGGGTATCAGAAATAAAGATTTTAATATCGAGCTTTAGATTCTCTTTTTATTTTCCATGGTGGAGAAACAGATGCTTGGGGCAACAAAGAAGGAAGCAGGAACAGAGCTTTGCCAGTGATGCATCGCTGCTCTGTTAAGATGATCACTTCAAAATAAAATTCCTTTAAAAATATTATTTCTCTTTATTTCTGGGAAAGAATATTTCTTTGTTCATGCGAGTGATCCAAGAACATGCGCGAATCACCACCCTCCACTTCCTCTATTGTTTCCACTGTTTAGCTGGCCAATAGGCAATTTTCACAGTCAATCACATGTGGAGTTCCTTAAAAGGAAATAGAAGAGCACAGGCAAATCAGCAAATCGGGATCAACAAACAGAGGGGTGGAGGGGCTGAAATCCAAGAAATAGGTTGGTCCAGTTCTCCAGCAATGCATCAATTCAGCACATGCAGGAAAAAACGGGAAGGGCTAGCGCTGTGACACCACAAATGACAACATCCATGATGACAATGCAAGCCCTCACGATCCTAACTCATTTTAGCACAGTGTGGACTAAAAAAGAGGTACTACACCGACCACACAGGAGAGGTACGAACGGCCACATACAAGCCGATTCCATGCCTTTCGGTTTGACTTCAGGGAAAGTAAGGAGTTTTGGCCCAGTGCAGAAGGGGCTGTATACTCCAATTGTTACTTTATAATTCCCTTCCACTGCACTCTCCAACAGACTGGAAGCTCACTGTTAATGAAGGAGGGTAAAGTATTCACAGAGTCAATTAGTCTTCTGGACTCTGGGATCACTATGAATACACTAAATTTCAAATACAGCAAGTATGTCATGTAGGTGGAAATAGCATACAAACTATGGATATGTTATCATGTGTAACAATAACAATCACACACATTTCTAATTTATTAAGGGATACTGCATTTGACTCGTAGTACAGTCATAGCCCCACACATGCCTAATGTACCTAATTACTTAAGCATAGTAAAACATTCAGGAGCAAGCCACAGGACTCTCCATTCCCTCTCCCATCTCCTCCCTTCTACAGTGCAAATTTCCCCCTCAGCCTTAATTGCAGGTAAGCATTATATTAGGACCAACATTAACACAGTTAAAACTAATCAGAGTTCCTACTTAACCAGGATTGGAAAGCCCGACTTTCTGGCTAGTCACAACCACAATTAGCATCATTGCCAATGTAATAACTGTGTTTAAGAACTATGGAGAAAATTCATTCTCCCGGAGGGTGAAGGAAAGAGAGTGCAACCTCACAGCCACATCTGATTTGCTTAAGCAAAGAGAAGTGTTACCAGCCCTAACATGTATATGAAAATGTCAAGAGTTTACAAACATTAGGTTTATCAAAAGTAACCCTGGTGATCAAAAAGGTTGAACAAAGAAGACCGACCTCGTGTGTACAATGGATATAACAGGGTCAATATAAAATAAAAATAAAAATGTATTAAATTGCAGAATCTTTAATCAATTTTAAATAATAAAAACTGCCCCTAAAGGGGAACAATATCCAAGCCAATGTTAATTGCACAAATATGGAAATATCCCTCTGAGGATGCGTGGATGAGGGAAAAAAACGAAGTGTTTATTTGTACAACTGCCAGGGGCAAAACAGGGGTAAGATATATGGATAAACAACAGAAGGGAACTGCTTCCTCTAGGGACTGTAAGTGCTCTCGCCAATGAGCTCTCTTTCTCATTTCCCCTGCCTCTGCCCAGCAGAAACTTGGTGCAGTAGAAACTGGGAAGAGGCAGAAGATGGAAATAAGGCAGCAGACTTGGAGTGAGAAATTGACAAGCAGAAACTGGAAGGAGGAGCTGCTTGGTCCCTGCTTTTTGAATCAATACCTAGACTAGTCAATAGGGCTGTGACTTCTTCTCACTCACACACCTCCGCCCTGAAATCACTTGCCTGGGTAAGGCAAGCTCTTCACCTTCCTGCTCTCCAGATAAAGAGACACTGCCAACACCTTTTCTGGCACTGTCATCAATTGTAATTAACCTTCTGGCCTCCTTTCCTCGTAATCATAGATGTATAATGAGCCCTAACTGGCTCCATTCCCCCATCCCATAGTCCCACAGATGAGAAGCAAACTACTCCCAATGAAAGCATAATTAATATCTTTTTATTTTGATTCACTGCACAGTTAAGCAAAGCAGAAGATTGCATGAATGTGTAGCATGCAAGGACTTCTGTACATTCCTCTGGCGAACATACCACCAGCCCTGGTTGAGGGAAATTGCTCAGTAAGGAGATTGTGTATTTTGAGAGGAACACAGCTCCAAATATGAGAGGAACACTTGTGTAGACAGAGACCATTAAGAAAGTTACAGCACAATTGCTTCATTTTCAAGCTTAGAATGAAAGTAACCCCCAATTCCTGTATCCAGAGCAGACAGAGATCTGATACATGGAGCCAATATAACAGCACACTAAACATTAACAACCCTTATACTTGAAAGATTTACACAGTACAATAGCAACCACAGTGCTCATATGGGGCCAAATAAAATTGATTTGCAGACATGAGGCAAAGGGAGGGGGAGGATAAACATATGAATCTGACTTATAAAAAGTCAGGACAGTTGACCCATTCAAAACAACCATTATCTATTCTGGCTGGCAGTAGCTTTCCAAGGCTGGAGGTAGCAAGGTGGTGCCCAGCTACCTGAGAGAGTTTTACTGGAGCTGGTGGAGGGATTCAACTTAGATTCCTATACAAGCAAACCATATGCCCTCTCATGGAGGTATGGTCCCTCCCTTCTGTTGATGAATGTGCAAAGTGATTGGCATTACCCACATTTCCTTGTTTGCGGTTTTGGGTTTTGCATTCCTGTTCCTCAGCAACTTTCTAATGAATAAAATTGAACCACCTCTTCTTAAAATCTTTGTTTTAAAAATTGTATAGCCAGTTGGTACTTTATTACCAGCAAATAAACCAGTAATTTTAAAAGAGAGATATCCAAAACCAATTTTTACATCAGTAACATTTTCTTCCTACCATGGCCATTTGCAGACAGTGATTTTATCAGCATTGCAAGAATGTGAATGTTGTTGTCTTCAGGGTACCTTTACCTGCCCACAAGCTGCTGCATCTTTATCTAGAGAGAAGGTGCAAATCAGCAGGGGATGAAATCTGAACCTGCTTCAGCTTATGCAAGGAGCTGAAGTGCTTGGATAAAATACGACTGCTGGGCTATAGAGAGAGCAGGGAATTCTCACATTATACTGTTCCTGCTGGCAAGGCTGGGATATATTGGAAGGAATTCTAGGTGCTTTCTGGCTGACCGTTCGCCTGGCTCTGTTCCTTCCTTCTCAAGGTTAAATTATCCGTATCATTAGAGTTTCATAACTGCAGCCTGTGAGGAAGGCCTGATATGGATTAGGGGCCTGTGGACATGGTGATCTTCCCTTGTTGAAAATACCTCACATAGGCTGCTTAATGCCCCAGTAAGGAAAAATAAGGCACGACACGGGTGCATCCCATCCCCCCCTCAGCCAGGGCTTAAAGTAGCTGGGATAGGGAGAGGTTTTGACAGGCGAAATAGTGCTATGGAGAGGGGAACAGTAAAACAGCCCCCCCCCCCAGCACCATGCCCCCACTTGCCATCAGCTGCTTATTAAGACCAAATCACACATCGGACACTCCAGCCAAGGAAATCCAGTGTCATATGCAATCCAGCTACTCAGACACGTTAAAAGGGAGATTTTGAAGAAGCCTGCAGACCCGAAAAGGCCTGCTGTGTGGGAGCTCAGGATGATCACTCGAGAGCAAAAGAAGACACTACCAGCTTGAGGTAGTGGTTTGCACCTCGGACGAGGACCTGGAGACCCAGGTTCAAACCCCCATTTTGCCATGCAGCTCACTGGGTGACCTCGGGCCAGTGACTCTCTCTCAGCCTCACCTACCTCACAGGGCTGTTGCTGTGAGGATAGCATGAAGGGACACAGAACAATACATGCTGGAGGAAAGGCAGGATAAAAGCATATTAAAGATAAATAAATCCAAACACAGAAAACTGCCTCAGCCTGCCCACTAGTTTGTCTAGTCAGTGTTTGTCTGCCATGACATGTAGTAGTCTTCCAGAGTTTTAGGCAGAGGAGGGTCTTCCCCTCCCGCCAAATGCTGAGATCCTTTAAAATGGAGGTGTCAGGGATCAGACCAGGTATTTTCTGCACGCAAAGCATGCATTGATCTGTAACGCTACTGGTTAGTGGTCTTGTTAGATGCAGCTGGACTGAGGTCTGATATTTCTAAGAGGTGCGAAAGTGGGATTGCCATCCTTTTTTGACAGGGTTCTTGTTCCTTAAACAGCTGCAGGTCAGACCGGGCATTCCCCAAGGAAACTTTGCCTTGCATGGAGTTCCACTGATGGGCCGCTGTAACGTCTGCCCCTTACCAACACTGACTCCACATCAAGAAAAAAGGCGCCCACCTCAGCCCTGACCCCACGCCTGCCCCTAGCAAAGCTGCCCCCGGCCCGGGTCTGTGGGCGGCCCTACCTCCTCCACGAGGGTGGCGAGGTGGTCCAGGGGTGCGGCAGACAGGTCCCCGCACAGCAGGTGCCCCGGAGCGGGCGGGGAACCCAGGGGCCCGGGAGCGGTGCGCAACAGGAAGACCCCTTTGCCAGAGCGGCCGGCTGCAGCCACCGGAGGGAGCTGCTCGACCAGCGCCAATTGGCCCCCGGCGGCCAAAGCGACGAGCAGCAGCCGCTCGGCGGGATCGCCGTCCAGAAAAGCGTTCAGCAGCTGCCGCGCTTCGGGGCTGGCCGCGCAGCGCGCCCAGCGGTCGGATTCCACCCTCAGGCTGCGCGCCACTCGCTCCCCCAGTAGCCGCGCGCGGGGGTCCGACGCCGGGGGGCTGTCTTGCTCCAGGTCCTGCTCCTCGCCCCCCATGCCGGCCGGCCGCTCAAGGCTCCTCGCGCCAGTGTTTGGGGCGGAGCCGCGGTTGCTTTGGGGACGGAGGACGCCGTTCCGCCTGCCTGAGCAGCCGGGGGAGGGAGGCGGCGGCTCGGCTGTCGGAGGGCAGCCGCGATGGGCGGGCGACGTACTCGCTGCTCGCCGGACGCTCAGGCCGGCCTTTTTTGCTTCCCCTTCAGCGACCGGCAAGCGCTTCGCTGTCTCGCACTTTCTGCTAAAAAACTCTGCAGGTAAAAGTTTTGACTGACACCCATCCGCCCCCACGTTCCGGAAACAGGCGTGCAATTTTTACTTCTGCACACGGACCAGATTGGCGCAGAAGAAAAAAAAAGGCGAAAGCAGCTTTGACTCTCGAAAACTCACGCCTTGGAAATCTAGTTGGGTCTCAGAAGGTGTTTCTGGACCCAAATCTGGATTTTCTTGACACTCTCACCTCCCCCCTCCCCCCCAAGAGCCTAAGAAGCCCAAGGAATTGCATGTTAGTAAGTACTAGGATGGTAGAAGCCTGTACTTATGTGTATTACAACACCGCTCGGGGAGTGAGACCTGGCACTATGCAATAAAGCAATGGAGGAGGAGGAGGTAGAATGCAACACCCCAATTCAGTCGGTTCCCCTTCACATGAAAAATTCTATACAAGTAGCAAAATGACACCACAGTAGGAAAGCTTCAAGCCCTTGTGCTAGTTTTTTATTAGGGCATTTTTAAGCATAAGGGAGCATTCCAAAATATGAACCCTCCACAATCCTGTATGTTCAGCATTCTACCACCCTACTGTGTTGGATGTGGAAATGTCAGTGAAGCAACTGCAGGTGGGCTTGAAACCACACCCAGTTATTCCTTAGACCTCCACTGACATTATCAGGTGTAAAACGGTAATCACAAATTTCTTTAAAACAGTGCTTTTCAACTATTTAATTTTAAATATATTCAAAAGCATCAAACCTATTGGTATCTGCCACCATCAGCCTCCCTGGGAAGAGAATCCTCCACCTTGTGGCCATTTTGTGCAGCAACTCAACAAACACATCTCTGAAAATGAAATTCCTTCTTTCCCAAAAGCACAGCTATATAATAATATGAAAAATTATTCTTGCAAGGCCAACCCGGCAGGAAAGAAGTTGAGCATTTTGTCTTCACCTTCAACAGCTATTCCTCCACTTCCCCCACCCAAGTTTTTATTCTACAGACCTATGGTGTGTAAATGACAGGGCGCGGGGCAGTTTATCCCTTTCCTCCAGCCAATCTGGATCTTCTAGCTCTTTTAAATTTCTATTTCAACCCCAAATATTCAATGTCTTACCTTCCACTAGCCCTGACTCCAGTTTACTTTAATAACACTCTCTGGTTTCTTCTCCATCTTACCAGATTATACAATCAGATGAATAAAGAGGATTACAAGTTAGGAATCTTTTGAGGTAAATTCTTTAGTTCAGGAAACTCAGCTTTCCTAACTCTTGCAGAAGGTTTTGCATCCACCTGTAAATTACCAACTGCTCTTCATAACATGTATCTCTGATTGCACTGAATTTAAATTTTTATTAGTAAAATTTACACTACTGTGATGCTTTCATTACTTTGAAACTATTAGCAAAGATCACTTCATATGTTTAAAATTCCTAAAATCCTCTCACAAAAGATTTTATTCTTACAGAAGGACTTCTGTGGTTTGATACCCTCATCAACTTTATTCGATCTAGTTTCAAGATTTTTTAAAAAGTCCCCCCTTTTCTCTCCACCTCCTTTCTTTTTTTTTTTGGCCCTCTCCCGGTTACTCTGCTGATACTTGTTTCATACGTTTGTTACCCACACCCCCATCCTTTTTTCTGCAACAGTTGACACGTTTGAGGATATTCCTTTGACCTCTGCTTCTTCTCCTACCTTGTGTGTCCCTTTGCCCTTTTTTAAAAAAACCTTCATGTTAGGCTTTTGGTGTACATAGTAAACACAAGTAGTGCTACTAAAAATGTCTCTAAACCTTGCAACAAAACTGTGTATTAATTAATCCTATAATTGGCAGGGGAGAAATGCAGGCTCTAGCTCATATTTATAGCCCACCTTTATGCTGCCATGGAGCTCAAGTAGGTGTACATGAAGGCTTCATAAGTTTTGCATTTAGACTCTAGTAGACCTCCCTCCACCCCAAATCTGCTTAGCAAGGTTGCTATATCTTGTTTCTTCAAGATAACAGAGTTTACTGTAATCATGCTTCTACACACTGAAGTAACTGAAATGAATTGCACACCAGCAGAACCAAACATGCTGGATAAATTTTACTTTCTGGTTCCCTGAATTCTTTTTTTAAAAAGCAAGGCATACCCACAGAATTCCACTGCAAATACCAGAGTACTGAGGAGGGGTGCACGATCAATTCGAGACAGTTCCACACAACACATCCTCTTTTACTGTGAAGGACTGGAGAGCAGCATTGTTTTACCATGGAGATCTTCTCCACTCTTGAAGTATCCAAACCTTTGTTTAAACCTTAAATTTTTACTCGTTCATGTCAGGTTTTTTTAAAGGAAAGTTTAACTATTTTCAGGAAACAGACAGATGATCAGTAAAGATGGACTTTGTTTCCAGGCACTGTAGCCAAAAAGTGCATTTTGGTAGCTGTGCAGTTAAGTTCAGCAGGAATTTCACCCGTATAAACAGCACAGGTAATTTACCAGGGGGCCTTCAAGCAGACAGAGCAAAAATGTGCTGATGCCACCTTTTGAATTCATCAGTGCTGTGCATATCATGTATCACATGCAAGTCACTCTTGCCCTAGCAAGAAAGGCACAAAGGCAGCCATTTGTTTCTTTGCTCAGTTGGCAGTTTTAAGTTTTTTGTTTGGTGCTCCATGACGGTCCTCTCCATCTTCCAATTTTGTTTTGGCTGGTGCCTTGTTCTTAGTAACAGTCCGAGCCTCAGATGCTATTATTGCCTCTTTGAGAAGCCGCAGCTCTCGTTTCTCCCTTCGCTCTTCCATTTCCTCTATCTCATCGGCAAACAAGGCTTTCAGTGGCAAGATGAGTTTTGGAATAGCTGCAAAATCACCAAAACGCACCTGGTGACAGAGAAACCCACATTACCATTAGCAGTAATTATGCAGCATCTTTCCCCAACAGCATCTTTGTCCACACTAAGGATGTGCATAACAAAAAATGAGCCAAAAATACACACAGAAATCACTGGTTTGGCTCATCAGAGTTGCTTCCAGAATACTAAATTTTAATGAGTCCCTCCCACCAAAAAGTGTGCGTGTTTTATTTCATTCCTTGTAGCGACAGGCATGCACTGGGCTCACATCGCAGGGCAGCATCTTATTTTCCTGAACAGCGCACCATCCCAAGGAGAGAGAGACCAGATGTTATTAACTAACTGTTGGTGGGAAGGTGAAATAAGAGTAATGCACATGACTGTATCTCCCCACCCCACCCTGTAGATACCTGGGAAATGGCATTCTCTCCCTCCCTGCCAATCAGGTCCTCATAAGGGAAGACCCCTCCCCCCTCCTATCACTTTGGAAAAGTTTGAAAAGGAGACTTCAATCATCAGCAGCAATTTAAACAACACTTTCCTGGGAGTAAGCAGTATTGAATAGCATGGAGCTTACATCTGAGTAGACCTGTTTAGGATTGCTTCTATAGTCTTTCAGCACTCTCTTTTTCTGAGTCATATGGTAAATGTGTACCTATTCCCCCCTTCATAAACAATCCTGCCTGTCCCCAAAGCAAAAGGAAAACTTCTTGGGGAAACATATGTCAGTTTGGGCAGAGGCAGGGGAAGAACTCAGTCATTCTGTCTGCCTGCCCTTGGCCAATGGAGAAGATTGGCAGTGAGAACGCCCCATTTTGCAGTGGAATGCTGAACATCAAAAGGAAGGATTTGGATTTACCCCTCATTGTGGAAACACAACTACAAAGCACAAGGAAACATAGCAACAAAAGGCCACAGCAGAATGCAAAGGTAGTAGGTTACTGGCACTAAAGAAAAAGAAAAAAGTGAACATGAAACAGGATTGTTTTTAATGTTACTGCACTGGGTGGAGCACTCTCCTGCCTGGGAGCACCACGCTGCCATTGCCCTGCCCACAGGTCTGTTGTGGTGTGTGTTAGTGTGCTTCAGGAAAAATCAATGTGGTTCAATGGTTTAGACTAGGAGGGGGACTAATGGTTGATATGGTTTTTGATTAAGCACAAAAACAGCTGCCCCAGAGCCTCGTTTCCCCATCCCCACTCCTTGAAAATAACAGTATGCATTTGCATATGTGGGGCCAAAGCAAGTGCAATGGACTGAAATTCATGAAAATGAAAAAACCAAACAGATCAGTTCCAAGCCAACATCAGTCCACCTGGAATGGAATTAATTCCGGACCCCCCGGAACTGAAATTCAAGTTTTCTTGGTGCACACTCCTAATCCACACATTCTTGGAATAGGGCACATGTCTCTACTGCCTGTTAGAAACCCAGTGTTGTATAGCACCTACAGGGCGAGATTAGGTTTGTGGAGACCCACATTTGAATTTCCACTCTACCAGGACACTCACAGGGGGACTTTGGAACAGTCACTCTCATTCAACAGGGTTGTATTAAAAAAAATGGAGGCAAAGAAAATCTTATGTACAGTCCTGAGCAGGATAAAAATCTGATAGACATCATGTCTTGTCAGTCTTTTGAGCACCAAACAAATATTCCACTCCCTGGACTGCTGCAATCTGGTACCATGACCTTTTTCTAGCCTTTTTTATATGATCAGCAGCAAGCACTTCCCTGCTAAATTATAGGCAAGGCATACTAAGAAATCAGACAGGTGTGAGTTTGGAAAGCAGATTTGTGTTCCAAAGTAGAGATGTATTCAGACACCTTCTGCCCATGAATCCTCCATTACCAGAAAAAATTCCTTGCCATGCAATCCCCCACCACCAATGCCCTGTGGTTGACCCAAAACCTGTCTTTAAAAGCTTTGATAGAAATTTTGTCCACTTCCGAGTAGGAGATGACTGAGCACTTGAAAATCTGGAGTTCTTACCTGAAAGCTCAATTCTCAACTCACCTGCATGTGATCAAATGCAATTCCAACTTTGTCACTGAAATCCTCACTGAAGAAAGGGATTTTAGCATAGCGCTGGCTGAAGTGATTGAGCATGATGAATTCTGCATTCATCTTCATTCCAACTTCAATGGCCTGGGAAGTAGTGCTATAAGACAGGTAAACAACAATAGTTAAGGCACAGGACAAATTAAACTACCAAGGGGGTGAGAAAACACAAACTAAGAGCCAAGATGTCATTTTTGAGGCAAAGATCTTCTTACAAAGTTTAAGCATTTCAGCTGCTATTATAATGTGAGCAGAAACATACAAGGAAAGGTGTTTGGCCCTCAGGAGGCCAGAGCACCAAATCCACTGGAAAAACAAAGCCATTTGATATGGAATCAACACAGGCAGCTTTGAAACGGAACAGCAACTAATTGTTTTTATGTTTCTGTATGTTTTTTAGCTTCGTTTTTAGCCGTTAATGATTTGGTTGGTTTTTAATCATTTTGTATATTTTAGACTTGTTAACCACCTTGGCGGCCCTTATGAGGGCATGAATGAACGAATTTATTTGCAGTCAGAGACCATAACAATGGCAATACATCCTTAGCAATCAATAGAATAATTAAATCCAGCGTAAAAATGTAAAGGACATAGAAAAATACATTTAGCAATTAAAATCTTATCTTAAAATGTATATAGTTCTCTGGGAACCGCAGTAATTCTAATATTTAAAAACACTGACATTAAAATAGTTAAAATCGTAAAAAGAGCAGGACAGACTATGTATGACTATTCTTTTTATTATGGAATTTAACCAAACAGAGACAGAATTTGGCTATTTGCCTGGAGATAGTTGGATTTTCATCAATTAGGAGTTTCTCCAGGCAGGCCTTATTTGCCTCTGCAATTGTTCTGTCTAAGAGTGGGGAAATAAACTTGTCCCTATAGACTTGATGGAAAGGACAGCAAAAGAACATATGAATAAGTGATTCCACTTCACCAATGGAGCAACAGCAGTGTCTGTCCTCGTATGGGATATTTCTATATTTCCCTTCAATGACCATTGAAGGGATAACTTCACATCGGGCCAGGTGAAAGCTCTTCTATAAGATGGGACATCCAAATGAGTGAGATATCTGGCCATACCCGTAACATATCTATATTCCCTAGGGGCCATAAAACGAGGAGATTGAGCTAAATCTCGTTGGCGCTCTATGTCTCTCACCCTTTGTTTAACAATACTTTTTGCCTGGTCACTGCCCTGAGTCAGTAGGTCGTCAGGCGAGAGTCCCAATCTTTCTAGGTTGCTCTCAACCATCCGCATCTACCTAGGCTGGTAAGGATCTTGGTTTATTAGAGGGAGAAGGCCTTTTTGATTGTTATATATCTTGAGCCACTGATAAACAGAAGATAGCAATATTCTGGCTTCAATTCTCATTTGGCCTGTTTCTAGCCATAGGAGGGCATTTGGCACTCCTGGGGGTACCTGTAAGACGGCATGGATAAATTTGGATTCAGTATTCTCGAGAACTCGCAAATTATCGGCGGATATGTCCAAATTAATACCATATATGAGTTGCACAAGGGCTTTAGCTTGATACAGCTTCAGTGCTGGCGGGACATATAAGCCCCCCTTAGATCAAAAAAATCTCAAGATAGCATGCACCGCCCTTTCAGCTCTCCGCCATCAGATTACAGTGTGCTGTATTAGCCCACGAATCCTGTATAACTACCCCCAGGTAGATAAATTTATTTACTTGTTGAATTTTATTCCCTTTCATCCTCCAGGATCGCTTCTTGGGGCCTTAGGAGGGCATAAAAGCAGTATATTAATTTTGTTAAATGCATAAATGTGTTAATTCCTTATAAAAATGGGTTGTGGTCTGTTCCTTGTTCTTTTGTTCTAATGGAACTTGCTTTCAACTCCCTTTTGTGAACTGACTTGAGCAGAAGGATTTTAGTAACCTAAATAAGCTTTGTGCCCTATCTAATTTTTGACATCAGATAGCATAAAAAGTTTATTTTTTAATGTGTTCTGCTATTTTTATTTTCTTTTTACCTTTTAATGCCACATAGATTTCTTAAATCCTTCGTAATATCTCATTCTTACATCAGCGTAATAATCCTAGGATTTCTTTTGCTCCTTACAGATGAGATTTACACTAAAACATTCCAGTGAATGAAAGCATTACTGAGGTTTGAGGGGACTTGGAACTTTGGCTGAGTCGAGAAGATGGTTGGGGCGGTATACTGGACGTTTAAGGAAGAAAAACTTTGCACACGTTCTGATGCCATTTTCCAGTTTCTATATGCTCTCTAATGCTGACTGAGTGAGAGCCATGACTTTTCTCTTCTTTCCTGATACTCTGCATACTAAAAAGAAACTGTCAATACTTAACAGCTGCTAGAAACTCTTACCTGTGTGTTTTCTCTATTGCCTCCTCTTCTAAGCCGTCCTCCAGTGTAGCTTCATGAATCAACAGAGAAGCGTTTTTCCCTGTGCAAAACACCATGGCCATCACATTTGTGGAATGTGGATTAGGAATTTTTTAGCACATGTATATCATTATACACAGGGACATCTCTTGGCTTTCCTCACAACAGATATACTATAGAAAGGCAGGTAACAGAACATCCTAGCTAGCTTTGTGTCTTCTGAAAGACAAAGAAAATAACTGCCTCTCTCATGTGCACACTATTCTTGCTTCTTATTAAACAGGTTCATTCTTCCTTTCCCCTTTGCCCCCCACCAACAACACTATACAAAACTTACCCATTTCAACTAAAACTTCACATGGCATAGTGTCACCAGAATAGACAATTTTCCACCCAGATTTGTGGACCACTGAACATGCAAAAGCATTTTTGCAATGCCGGACTTCACATGTCTGAAACTGAGTAAGACCATAACATGTTAAACCACTGGATTTCCCCTGCAAGTACTTCTTCCCCTATCTTAACCCATATCTACCTTACCTTTGCAAAGTCATATTTCTCCAAAAGCGAATGAATGAATGTCTTTGCTTTAGGTTTAAAGACATCACATCCTTCCATTAGAAACTGGGCAGGAATCATGCTGCAAGAAAATGAAAGGGATACCATGATTATGCCATAATTACAAAAAGAGCTCTGTTGTCACCAGAATTCCATATCAAGACTTACACTGCTGGATTTCTTTGATGATTGACATTTATTAATTTTAAATTATTCCACAGAGTAAAGTTTAGTCAAGTTATACACACTTTAGTATCCAGCATGTTAAACAGAATGAGATGAAGATGTTTGGAACTTCACCTTTTTCCCATTGCTAAACTGAATAAAACTTATCAGAGCTCTCTCTTCTACACAATCTTCTGTTCAATTACAGTCCCAAGTGAGAAGCTCTATCTATGAAGCAAAACTTTCTATTTCCAGAACCCAAGGTAATGCACAAGAGTTATCAGCCAAAATTGTTAATCTCTTTGAACACAATACACATGCTTCAGAGGCGGCTGCAGCCTCCACATGGCAAGTGATCTGTTCTCAGGGCCATAACATCTGCAGCAGCTCACCAGACACTGCCTCTGTGTGTCTATTCACCCATACTTTTAGAGTCTAGAGCAGATCTTGAGATGGCCTCACCCGCCACTGAATGTTTCCATGCTATTGCTTTTTGTTACCAGCAACAACCAGCAGCGACACAGATACAGTGCAATGTTGATGATCTGCGTTGTGAGACATTAAAGTTGGGTAAAGGGCACTTCGTCGTGCAGAGATGGTCTGCAGCGCTTTTTAAAGTATGCAAAATACAGCTCAAATGTCTGCAGTACAAGCGATGAGTCCTCAAGCTATCTGACTGGGGGGATGGGGCAACCAAGGTTCAACCACTGAATAATCTACAGAAACTATTCCACCACTTCTGTCTCAGATTCCCTGTTGCTCAGAGGACGTTTGTGTCAAAAATGTCACTTTCTCTAAGGAAGAATGTGTTTTAAACCTCAAGGAGTGTGCCCTACAAGTGGGCCCACACTACTAGACAGAGTTCTAGGCACCAGAGTGTGCCAAGGCATCTCTCACAATGTCTAATATCCCTTTGGCTCTTACTTAGGGTGCTCCAAAAAGTTGCATCCATTCTTGGATCTTGAGAAGAAGGCAAACTTATAGCTTATATATATGCCCAATCATGAATGAACAAGATATGTTTTTAAGGAAGCTTAAGACAGATGGGAAAGATTTCCTCAGAGGCAGAAAAGACATTTGAGCAACTTGCAACAATAAGACATAATGCAGAACAGTAACTCTGTTTCTCCTTCTGTATACCATGCACTGCAGTGAACGTGGCAGCTACAGCTGACGAGTAACAGACGAGGACAGTTCACACTAAGCCAAAATACATGGCTATACCTACTCACTTGATGTGCCCTAGAAATTCTTGGCAATGATCATGGTACTGATGCAGCCATGTCATAATCAGCGTGGGAGCAACCAGTAATAGTGGGCTGTAGGGCTGACCTCGGGACATCTGAGAGCAGAAAGGAGAAAAATGGGAGATGATAGCAGGGTTAGCAACAGAGGCAGCAGATCTGAGGCAAGGATCAACCCGGGTGCATGCTCCTGCCAATCCACTGAAATTACCACAACCTATCAAAGCCCGAATTTTTGTTTTAAAGCTACAGTACTTACAAATGCACGATGTCTCTGCAACAAGATATTCAACAATCCCTAGAAAAGAGAAGATCAGCCCATGACAAAGAGACAGCAGCCAGTTCCTTACGCTCTTCTCCTTAAACAACTCTAAGAAAGATTTGAGTATAATAGCAGTTCAATTCTTTATTTGTTATTTCATACAATCTAATTAGACATGCCTTACATTACATTTAACACTACACTTCCTAATATATTGAAGGAGCTGGGTTGCCCCCTCCTACATTTTATCCTCACAGTAATGTTGTGAGGTAGGTTAGGCTAAGAGACATTGACTTCTCAACCTGTGAATTTTGCAACAGAGTGGGGATTTGAACCTAGGTTTCCCCAGTTCCAGTCTGGTACTACTACCACAACACTGGTTCCCATTTCAGCCACTTAGTCCCTCTACCAAAGAGGCAAGGCACGCTACCATACAACGCACTTGGAGAATGGCAAGGACTATACAAAGAAACAAAAACAAATCCTGCCTGTGAATGTCTTCACTTGCAAACAAAAGAAACAGTAGCATTGCATCTTCCTAACTATCAGATGCCATTTCAAATAGGTCAGCAATTTGGGGCAATACAGTCTTACAGTTTTTCATGGTGGGCTGCCACAATGAAGAAGTAGCTCTACAGAATGACAAAGGTATGCTTCAGACACAGTGAAATATCATGGCTTGTAACATAAAACCAACTGGGGCACCTCCCTCCTCTTGCAGGCTGAAATACAGAGAAAGACTCCTGCAAACTGCAACTTGCCAATACATCTGAACCACAAAACAGAACTTGTTCATTTCTTCACAGCCCAGAGTAATGCCTGTGGAGCATCTGCAATGACACACTTTGGCACATGGAAAAAACAGAAAGCAATCACTGGAACACCATGCACAAAGAGAGAAGAGAGAGAACATGAGCTCAATGAACCTCCGGATTTATTCTCATAACCACGACAGCCACTGCAGTATAGCAGTTGGTTACAGTGTTAAACTAGGATCTGGGAGACCCAGGTTCAAATCCCCACTCTAAAAGCCTTTTTGTTATATGGAGTAAGTCTGAATCAAACAAAAACCCTGCTTTTTAACTATTACGTCTTCTCAGGCCCAGCACTTCAGTAATTTTTTTACTGTAATACTGAGACGGCTTCAGAAAAGGAAAACAGAGAAACAACCAATCCACTCATCATTGAAAACAACCTGTTTCTTAGTTGTTTTCATCAAGTCTACTGTGAGTTTCCCTCAGGCCAATAATCTCCTCATAACAGGCCAAGTGAATGATGAGTGGCTTTCGGAGTCCAACCATTGCCCTCGGACTAAGCGGTCCAAAAGCCTCAATTATAAAAACAAAAGTATTTTTTAAAAACAAAAGAAGTTTGTAGGGTATAAAATTTAAGTCGCTAGTTTCTATATCTGGAAACAAGGTGTTCTTGCAGCAACAGCTCTCAGCCTAACTTATTTCACAGAGCTGTGGCAGTGAGGACAAAATGGTGTGGGGAGGGCATTGAATGCAGCTTTGGGTCTCCACTGGAGTGAAAAGCAGGATATAGGTATCTAAA
Source organism: Eublepharis macularius (assembly GCF_028583425.1). Lineage (NCBI taxonomy): Eukaryota > Metazoa > Chordata > Lepidosauria > Squamata > Eublepharidae > Eublepharis > Eublepharis macularius. The sequence goes on from NC_072793.1 coordinate 45,977,746, forward strand.
TAAATTTTTTAAAACCCTGTTCTATTATTATGTCTATACCATGGCTTTATATTTGAAAGAAATGAGAGCAGGAAGAGACAATAAAAACACTTTCTTGAGGATAATTATACAAGGTAAAATGGCAGAGAAACAATGGAAGCTACAACCCTTACCACAATACAATACTCACTGTATGGTGATCTGCGTGTATATGAGACACAAACACAGCCGCAATGTTACAGAGGATTTGGTCAACCTCATCTCCATAGTGGCGGCAAAGCTGGCCAAATGTTCCCTCCCCACAATCCAGAATCAGAGACTGGGTGGAGCTAGCAAGAAAAGCAAATGCAAGTTTATACTTACAACTACTGGGGGAAGTATGAAGATTTATTTTACCCACGTAGGCAGCTACATTCTGCGGCATTTACGGTAGTGACAGAATGCACCGCTGCTCCCTCATCAAGCTATACCACGGAAGAGGGCTAAAAGGTTCACACACCTCATTTATTCCCTTATTAGAAATCTATGTGACCATTGTGGAGAAATCAAAGTGCCATTTAGAATAAGTGGTGACCAATTGTTTTTTACAGCCCAAGGAGCCCTGTGACTATGTAAATGAAGAGACCAAGAAAGTCAGTTTCAGAGAAGACAGGAGGTCAGGCACTATAACAGACTCATTTCCTGGAGAAAGATTTTTTTGTAACAAAGGGACTGCAGGACACTGTTTGATGAGCACTTATCAAAAATTAATGCAACACCTTTCAGCCCCAGCTGACAATACATAAACCCATTAAGGTACACTGTAGTGAACAACATGCTTAAAACGCTTTCTAGGAACCCATCATTCGCACACTCCAAGATACATCCACGCCTTTCTCCACCAAAATGGCTGGACCCTTCCTCAGCCTACAAACATTACCTGCTGATACATACCTGATATTTATTAATGTTGAGCTGACATTCCGTATTTTCATTGGGACTGCAGAGCCAGTTCCTAAAAATACAACTTCTGGATAGCTATCCACATTTCCTAGAAACAAGCAGAAAAACTCTTGAACTCTTGCAAGCCAAAATTGTGCACTATCATTACCTATTAAGATTAAAAACAGCCTTCAAACAACAAATGCAAAAAAAAACATCAAAGCAGACAAAGCAGACAAATTCAGTCATGCTGTCTATTCCCATTTTTGATCTAATCAGAAAACAAATATGAAAACTGCTGTGGGAAACTGCTCTTAACACTGCTATCTCATACAGCAGTCTTCATGTGCAAAACTGCACTGTGTCTCACATATATGCCACAAGTCCCAGTAACCATCAGCAGCAGACTCTCCTCCCAAGATTCATACCCTCTCTCTGCTCCTTTGGACAGCATAAGGAAGGGGAATGTTCTCCTGGGGGTTTAATTTACACTGGACACTGCATTATGGAAAACTAAAGATTTAAACTGTTAATTTGGCTGGCCAAGTAACAAATTTATGGGCACACTGGAAGCTACAGTGACCACCTTTCTAAGACTCTGCTCTCACTATGAAAGAGGAACAGGACATTCCAGACGGATCAAGTGTGAATCAGTAAGCAGCTAACCTAGCCGTTGTCAAAATGATGAGTTGTAGCTAATCAGAGCTGTAGTGAACAGGAAGTGCCGTTTTCATTTGCTTTTAAGCTCTCCTATTAAGCTTTCCCTTGACAGGAGGCAAATAATATGCAGGGTCCCAGCGTGCCATTAATGCTACAACAGAAAACAGGCACCCTGCACAGCCACCCCTCTCTCGGTTATAAAATTCCAGTTTCTTCACAAAGCCAGCTGTGGCACAAACGTACATACAGCATTCTTCATACTTTCGTTCATTTTCTGCTGATGGACTAAAGCAGCAAATATTTGCAAGCAAAATCAACAAGAAGAGTCAGGCATACACATCCCCTCACAAAAGCAGAACTCCCACCAAAAATGGAAAACAACACAGACATGTATTCTGCCCCTTATTCCCAAAGACATTTGACGGGCAACTTCCGTGGGAAATATACTTTACAAACAAAGAAAGGTAGCTGGGGTCTGCTGACCTTGAACATTCATTCAATGGCAAAGAACAATTTTTTTTTAGGTATTCAAGATAAGTGAGTGTTCAAGATAAGCAGATTCCAACAGCTCAGATTTGTCTTCACAGCACTGAGATGTCAGGTGCCCTGAGCACTGTGTTTCCCAGGGTGCTCCTTAAAGGGGGCATTTCAGAGGCTGTTAAAACAGTATCTGGGGCGCCAGGGAAGGTGTAGATTCTCTCTGCATACTTGGCAGCCCAGCCATCACAGCAGCAACACAGTATGCAATTAGAAGGAATTCTTCTCTGGCTCTGCTATACAATCTGAGCTACAGAAAAAAATGGAACTATAATGTTAATTTTCCTATGAGAGATTCCAAGCTTATATTCCTAAGCACAGGAAGACAGGTTCTGCAGCCACTAAAGTATGTCATGAACGAGAGGTGCAATCTCCCTCCCACACCAGTTTTCATTAGCCCTTTTCCAGCATTAGACAGTTCTGTTCACCTGATGATGCCAGTTTGACTGGTAAGCTCTCTCTGCATTTCTGCACACTCTCTTGGAAATTAGGCAGCTCCAGGGCTTCAGCTATAAACTCAGCAGAATTATAAGCAGTAACAGCCTCTCTGAAAGAATGTCCAGTCAGAATGGAAGTGAACAACAAAGCATCTCAATTTTTTGCAAGTCAATATCCTTTTATTTAGGAAACACCACCAGCCTGTAGAAAGCATTTATTCCTTTCTTCCAAGTGTACTATACACAATCCCATGAAAGTCAATACATCAGCGAAGAGTACAACTCAAAATATGGCTCTCTTTTAAATTTACTCACACACATGTCCCTAGCCAACATTTTAGTGCTCAACACAACCCTTTTACACAACCAGCTTAGCCCACCAAACCATTGCTCTGCAGATCTGTTAAAAAGAGTCTTGAAAGTAGGCCATGGTTTGAGACGACAAGCAACGCTGAGGGAAGAATGAGATCTCCCAAGTCACAGAGCAACCAGTGCTTCACATCTGTTTCCTCACCCTGCATTTTGTAACATCTAGTTTAACCTATGACATGTAATCACATTGATGCCCATGTCTGCCCATGACAACATACCAGGTGTACCCATACCCAGCCATGCATATGACATGTGCACATTAAATATTATGTTGTGCCAAACCAGACGTTATCAGGAAGCTGGATGAAGGAGACAGGAAGTGATCCTTGGGTCAAATCCTACAGTTTCATTCCATCAGTGACCATGTTTCTCTGAAACAAGGTGCTCTCCACTGATATAAGACTCTCAGCAGCCGATTGTGGAAGTTTCCTAGCACGAGAGGAACACAGTCACAGATGCAATGAAACGGTAGGCTTCAACCCATTGGTAATACCTGCTTCTGCCCCTTGGATGCCATTGTTCAAGAGAAAAAGGCTTGCACATTTTTTACCTCTATCCAAACAAAACATTCAAGAACCCACCAACCTCTGCCACTCTAGCTTGGGCCTCAGCTGGTATTTGAGGAGGCACTCTCCTCGCACAACAGGCACACTGAATGTGGCTCCTTCTTCCTGATGGATAGACAGAAAAAGAAACATAGCAGCGTGCTACCACACCTAGTGAGAAAGACATGCCTGCCAGCCTGATCAAGAGTTTTACCTTGCTCTGGTAGCTGGTGAGAACCGGGAAGATATCTGGGTGGATGAGGTTGAGCTGGGATTGAATTTTGTGGCTGCGGAGATTGTGCACTGATTGGGAGTTCTCATTGAGAATCAAGTGCTGAGTATCAGCTCCAAATCTGGTGGAACAACGAACAATGTTGAGAGTCTGATATCACTTAAAACTTGATTGTTAGTGTTAAACAAAGGCAGAGTTGCGGGGGATACACCACTTATCAATAACATGGTCATACAGTTCCTACTGCTTACAAATACACTTGCCTTGTATGGTTTGTTCCCTACCATGCTCTGACTTTTAACACATATCTGTTCCTCGTATGAATTATGCTAGGATAGTTGATTTGGTTTTCATGCCAGAGTTTGCTCCTCTGCAGATAGGCTATTGCTATTTTTAAATCTCTCCTTTGAGCTGTGTTAATTAACATTTACACAGCGAACAGCACAGTTATGCTAGTAAAGAAAAAGACCAGAGGAAGATGGGCTTACGGACATGAAAGGTTCCACATACTGAAATTACAGCAGCTAATAGGTAGGATTTTCTCCCAGACAGGTCTGCACACAAAGCAGGGAAATTTCAGAACAGTCACAGTGCAGTGCCTTAGAGACTGAGCTGGCAAGGTGCACTTTCACTGAAGTCCTGAACTCACTACATGACTTTACTGGCTCAGTTCTCTCAGCCCCCATCAGCCCTGATTCTGCAAGAGCACCGGACTAGCATACATGGTCGCCGAGATAATGTATGAAAAACACATTCAGTCCTCCAAAACCAAGACTAGCTAACAAGGGAGACTACTTGTTATTTGAAAGTTATGATGTAAATTCTGCCAAGACACCAACCTTTCTAGCCACTGCTTATACCGACTGTCCCGTAAGATAGGTTCTGGGGTTATATGGACAACCAAAGCCACAGGATTCTCCTGCTTCCCTTCTTGGTATCTGCAAGTACACATTCAATATGTAAGTAATTATTTTCAGACTGCGGGGCAGCCACGCATCCTTGAGAGGAATGAAGCAACTGGAAGGATAGGATCCTGAAAGAGGTGGTGGTTTCTTCCTGCCCCAGCCAGTACCCGGCTAAGTCAAATACCTGTAACTGTAGGCCCTTAACAATCCAGAGTGGATTTCTAGGGGTGACTTTACCCTTCCTGCATTATCATGTCAGAGTTATTTGGGAAGACAGGAATACAGAAAGAGATGCTTTGCTCTTTCCATATGACTGCTACCAAGTTGGGAATCCCAAGAAGGCAACATTCATAAACCCTCACTAGCTTCACGTTGCTATACAGCCTCTGCTCTAGTACATCTGTTCATGTTCTCTTCACATTTAGTGCATATTTCACAGAGCTCTATGCAGACTGATCTCTTAAGAATTCAACATTGACATTAAAATGCTGGGAGTTTGCCTATGAAGCCTGGCGTTTTCCAACCCTGTTCCTAATCCTCGCAATATTCCAAGCCATGTAAGAATAAAGTGTTATCGGTGTCGTCTGCCTTTAAGTAAATTTGAAAATGGCTCCTTATGGCTTCATATGACGTATATTCCTTTGGGGAATCTCTCCAACTTCAGCCTTGCAATTTCTGTATGTCCCACACTTACTAACACTTTGGCTGATTCTTATGGGCCAATATGAAAACTCAGTTAGGAAAGTCACTGTACCAGGTCCAGTCAAGATCACTGAAGGAGTCACACGTTCCCAGCCCACAGGTGGCAAGAAGTGCCACAGTTAACCCCTACCAAATCTTGAATCTGAAAGTAGATGTTCACGTCTCAGCCATACCCTCGCAGTGTGGCGTTTTCACAGACTGCATCTACAAAGCCTTCATGAGGACACTCCACTACGATGAAGACTGCACCTGGGTCTGTAGGGGTGCAAATTTCTTCAGCTAAGATCTGCAATAAGGCACAGATGTGAGTGATGTGATTGATGGGTAAAGATCCTGTCCCTTTCTGTCAGTCACCAATCCCATGCATGCCAGCTAACAGTTCATCGGGGCCCATGGGTGGCTGAAGAAGCCAGATGGGAGTGTGTAGTGAGGGGGGAGGGGAATCTGTCACGCTGTCAATTTTAATCTAATCTTATTAGATCCTCTGATGGAGCTTATTGAGAAATGTGTTAGGATCTAAAAAAGACATAAGCAACTATTCATCACACTTTGTTCCTCTCTACTGGTCTTTATTAGTGTGGCCTCATTTCTTCCAAAAGGCAGACCAGTACAGTGAATGCTTTAGGAAGAGACTGTAGCTGTCTCAGGGCCCAGTTTCTGAGGGAAACTGGCTAAAGATTTGTGGTTTCTGAGAGAAGCACACATTTACACTGAAAGAATCCCAAGGCTGGGGGAAATCAATATTTCCCACAAGAATAAAAGCTTGGTTGATAACTGTTCTGCGCACCCAGGAGCTGACAATTGATAAACTTTACAAATTCATAAGCCCAGCAAAAGCTGTGTGTTACATATAAATTGCTTAAGCCTCTTTACTGAACATCCTTATTTCCCTTATCCCCAATAGTGAACAGAAGTTAGCGTTTTCCTCGTGTCTCATATAAAACAAGTATACTTAAAAGGCCACCTAGGTTCAGTTTGTTAGTAGAAGGTTAGAGCAGAGCCTATCCTGGTGAAAATATGCAGCACACTACCTCTGTTTAAACAGTATTTAAAACCCCAGTCTTAACAAGTGTTCACCTCAAATGTTCACAAAATCTGCTATACTATATGGTACATGCAATTGTGGATGGACACACTATTTAAATTGTGCTATAAAATAAGAAGTCCCACAGATGATACAGTGGCACTCCTAAGCTGTTAATTTGAATTTCAGAACACACCCTCTAAAGAGACAACATTTTGCCATCTGTGAAAGGTTGTTATGTAGTCAGCTTCACTCATTAAAGTTATCCAATTTAAATTTAAAAACACTTTGCACTATATTCCCCTTTCTATTCTGAGAGGCTATTTCACATCTCTTCATTTTCTAGGTTACTAAATAAATATCCAGCACAATGGATGAGCACAACCTCATCCATTCCAAGAGATAGAGTGGGATAAGAACAAACAAAAAACTCCAAGTGGTGCTCCTTTGCACTGGTCAAGAATAAGTCATGCTTGGTTACATCCACAATGTAGTGACTAAGAACTAGAAGCACAATCAGTTAGCTTTAAATGGAAAAAAATTCTTGGGAAGTTTATTGGAATGGAGTAAAATTGTCATGGTTTTATTATTTTTAACACACATGCTGCAGTATATAAAACCACCCTGGGCCCTTGTTGAGGAAAAATTCTTCATACGTTTGTATAATACCTCTTTGCCTTCAAACATGACACTCTTTCCATCCTTTACAGCTGCAATGATAGGAGCAATTGCTGCTGTGCCACTAGAAGAGAAAATAAAAAATGTAGCCAGCCTTAGAGGCATAGAATGCGCCTGTCTACTACAAAAGATTATTAGCAAACATTCTATACTTACACAGGCAAGCCAAGCTCCTTTGCTTTAAGCACCAAAAAGCTCCCTTTCTTTGGACGGAGCTGTGGGTAAACAATGTTCATTTCATTATCTTTTCCCGGTAATGTTGACATCACATCAGAAAAATCCCCCAAAACGTCTCTAACAAATTTATTAGAACATCAGATGAAGAAAACACTGAAGATGCAACTAAAAATCCTTCCAACAGGGAGTCATGTTTCAAACAGATTCATAAGCATGCAGTCAGATATTTTAAATGAACAGCTCCTTTTTGGAAATTATTAATGGTTTGTTTCCCTCGATGAAAGTTCAGTGAGTAATCTGCTTGATCATCATAAGAAATTTCCAGGAAAAACCAAGCATATGTACAAGCCCATCTCTCAGGTATTTTTCAATACATTAAGTTTTGGTCCTGTTCAAATAAAGTGTCTTTAAAAGCATGCTAAAGATGACAGCTTTGTATTTCTCTGCATAAGAAAATATGGAAAGAGAGAAAACAGCTGTGCAACATGCAATTAATATGCAGCCTCAGTTCTCCCGGTCTATCAAAGCAGTAGCATTAGCCAAGAAGCCTGACTTTATCAGGAAATGATGACTTTAAGTAGAAGCCATTGATCTGGTTTCTAAAGTGACAGATGTATTGTAACAGTTGCAAGACCTTACTCTTCTTACCTTACAAACAAATGCAACAACTAAAGATGGGTCCCTTTGGCCAACTTGTTCAGGACGATCTTTAAAAAAAAATACACACACATCAAAAATACACGATTTCAGATTCCGGGTGTCTGCACAGCTTTAAAACGAAAAGAACCTCTCCTCTGCTCCAAAAACACACATCAGCATGCTAATCCATAACCCTGAAGATGGATGCCAGCTGATATTATCTTAACCAAATTCCACAGATTCCCTTCTTCCATTCCCAACAGGAAATAAAAATGAAAAGAAGGGCACTAATTTCTTTTCATATAAGCTATCAGGGGAGTTTCAAAATACATCACCAAAATAACCCACCACTGAATGTTGGTCTAATGAAACTGACAAGTGGATTGAAACATACCAGAGGAGCCACCTTAAAACTGTAGTGCCATCCTCCACCCAGCAAGATGCAACTTTCCACCAAACCTTGTGTAGCTTCAATCTGGGCCCCAAACCATCGTTTTGGAAGTCACCGAGAAGCAAGGCTCACTCACCCATTTTATCAGGGGATGCTCTACTCTGGTTATCCCGTTGGCACTGCTTTTCCTTAGCAGGAGAGTCTGGTCCTGAGATATAAGTTGGGTCAGTCTCATCTGCTGGTAATGCTAATTCAGAGCCTGCAAGCAGCCTCTGATTATTTATGGGCTTCCTTCCTATTTCAGAGATTACAGGGAGAAAAGATTTAAGAATATATGCACAGTCCTTTCCAGGGAACACAATTTAAACCACAAAGTTCTGCCTTGCTTAACTCTGCTTGCTTTATTTTGTTCTTTTATGAACATCTGGACTCAAGATGCTTGACTGCAGTTGAGTGGGTTGCTGAAAGACGAACTTCATTGCTGGCTACAGGAAAATGGTTTCAAACCAGCTGCATAAGCAGTTTTTAGAGGGCATTTTCCAAATTCTGTTTGTTTTCAAAATCTCAACGATACAAATAAATTTTACAAGGATAGGTATCTATAAACAATTGGTACATTCAGTATATGTTTTCTAAATTATTATATGTTCATACATTCATAAATAACATATTTTTACAATTCACTTTTGATCATATAGCAATGATTATATCTTACTGTATTGAATAACCATCCTACTATGTGTTGTTGTACATGAGTATGTGGATTAGAGGGCATATAAACAATCAATAAACAGAGTATCAACCAAGTGTTGAGTTCAGACAGGAGAATCCCAGATTCAATTCCTTGCTTAGCCACCAAGCTCAGCATGGCCTGGGCAAATCACTGTCTGCTTCTCTCCCAGTATAACCCTTCCTTTACATTGAAGGTATGAAGGTAAGAGTAAAATGTACATAGCACTTTGGATACAACCAAAACACTGGGACGGGAAAGCTACAGGAACAATAGGACTGGATAGAGCAATAGCTCCCAGCAATTTCCTTCATATCCAAAGAAGAGACTGTTCTTAGTTTATGCTTTACTTGAATTGCCCTAGTACAAGCCAGCAATTTGTTTTTAGGTTGCATTCCACCCTCACTGTTTTATCAGTGTCAGAAACCACAGATTCACCATAGCAGTGTTATTCCTTCCTCACTGTCACAATTTTTGCATCTTTACTCACCTACCAAGGGAACTTGATAGACGGTCATAGTTTCATCCTGATATTCTGGATCAGAATGAGGCCGCACAGCTGCAAAAAAAAACCCCAAAACAGATCAAACAACAAATATTAGAATGACCCTAACAAGTTACAACTTTTGAAACAATTAACTTTGTAGCTGAACAGGAGCATGGTAGGTCTGGATAAAAATACAAATACATCCATCAATAAATCAAACCCTTCACACTTCAAGTCCTCAACAGGTTCTTTGGCAGATGCCTCTAAAAGACATGTGGACATGGCCAACAGTAAATATGAAGTACAATCCCCTGATCTCCTGATCTCCCCCATTTATCCATAGCTATTGCTGGTTATTAAAGCACACATAGAAGTGCAACTCCTACCTAGGTCTATTCCTCTTAGCGGGCCAGAAAAGACTTTGATTGCCTCCAGGTACTTTTGCTAGAAGAAATATACAGGAGAGACACTACCATTAATCACACCATGTCCTCGTACTGTACACAAGTTATCAGCACATGTTATTTTCATCCACTCGTGTGCCCAATAAAACACACTTCACTGGCTTCTTATCACATTACAGCAGCTGACCGTATTGCCTATATTACCATATGGATGGCACATCGTACATACACAGAGAGATGCAAAAGAAAGGCACATCAGAATAATTAAACCATTGTAAAGGTCAGAAAAGATAAGAGACAAGATGACAGCACATCAAAATGTCATCCTCACAGATCAAGATGTAGATGTTAGCAAGGAAGCTATCCTTCCTAAAGCTATTCCTAGAAATAACCTTTGCATTCTTGAATCTGCCCTTTCCTATCAGTAGACACAATGCCAAAGAGACTCAGACATTCTCAGAGCTCCTCACCACCCTACCCTACCCACAATCCTATTTTATGAAGCAGAACTGCCAAACGCTACTATTGTAGGTCCCAAGAAATGTTTGAAGGATAAAGGATGGAGTGAGCTCTACAGATTTGCTCACATCCATTATGCAAACCTAGTTCTAATAACAGAACCAAAGGACTGCAAGGACAGCATTAGTTTTTACTGTTCACTACCAATTAATGATGTTTCATTCTGCATAGCTGAACAGTTACATGAATGAGTACTGCAGAAACATAGCCACTCACCAGTTGTGGCGGTCCAGAGAGCACACACTTTGGAACTCCTGTTTCTTTTAAGGTAAGAATCATTCCTGGAAAGGCAAAAAAGCAGAAGCCCTGCTTTAAAAATGGCTTTCAGCTTCAAATTTTAGAAAAGCCTTAACAGTCATGAAAAACAAAGAGTACCTATTACTACAATAAAGAGAACAAGAGTATATTTATGATAACGTGTATGTATTTATCCAACTCAATGATACAGTTGTTGGCACTTTGAATTCTTCACCAAGAGGAACAAATAAAAAAGAGAAAATAAGAGCAACTGGATAAGCATTTTAGTAGGATATCATTCCAGCCATGCTGCCTAAGATCATTTTCCCTAGCAATGCCACTGAAAACTTCTGCATGCAAAGGATATGTTCAACTGCTAAATTATGGCAATTCTCCTATCCAGAAGAATGGTATCTGAAAAAAGTGAATTCTACACTTGCCAACAAAAGTGTTTTCGTCTTTGAGGTGTTTTAGAACTCCTTGTTCTTCGGAAACTTGTTATTCATCTTCTCTTTTATAATAAGTTATTTTGGACAGAGAAAATTATACTGACCTTTTTAGCAACAAATACCTTTTTATAATAACATCAAATATCAACATGTACATTTTGTAGTACAAGCAAACTCTAAATGTACTTTACACAATCACTATACAGATGGATGCCTGCAACCATCACAGTACAGGTCCAGACTTGCCATGGATTACCACTTTTACTGAAGAAAATTTTAAAAATCCAAATTAAGACACAAAGAAAGTTGCTGAATGAACTCACCAGACAGACCCCCAACATTGGCCCAGTTCATTCTGGTAAGGAAGATGTTGTCCAACCGAGCCACTTTTAACCTGACGGAATAATATTATAGAATTAGAGTTTATCACAATAGATAGCTTGTTTGCAGGACTGTCTCCCCCCTCAATCAGGCTTACTTGTGCTCCTGCATAAGGCGCTGCACTCCTTCACCACAATTAAAAAGATACCTGAAATGAAATATTTTATGATGAGCAAACCCATACAAAAGAAATGCTTTATCACTATAAGAGTCTTATGGCCACTAATGACTCATTCTATACTGGCAAAATGACACTAGAAACAACATCAGGAATATGCAAATGGAACAGAAGGTCATTTATCATGCCATTCCTTCCAGCAAAAAAGAAGAAAAAGAAGAACACACTTCCATACAGCACCAGGTGAAAGGATAGCAATCAGAGCAAAGGATACACACTTTATTTGTAAAGCTGAATTTATGAAGTTTTCTTCAGTTGTCATATCTAAAGAAAGATATTGTTCTGAATCAAAATAAAGACGTTAACCAGAGTGCAATAGTACTCTGAGCCAAGACGCACATGATGTAAGCGGCTCGAAATTTCTTACAGAAATTTATTTCAGAATACCTAACAGTTTGGGTTTCATAATATGTAACATCAGTCTTTTGAAACACGCAGGCAAAATAGCTCCTTTGCCCACTGGAAACATTTCTTTTTTAAAAGGAGCCTTGAATTCCTTGGCAAAAAAAGGCAGAAAAAAAGTCATCACCTGAATCTAAATATTATATGTTGCAACCCTTCAGAATTACCAGCCGTCTGCAAAGTACTAAGTCAGCAGATAATCTTTCTACCAAAATGCAGCGTCACATAGATTGGAGCAGACTCTAAACCCCTTACATGGGTGCTTCCTACATGACAGCCTGGAAAAATGGATTAAGAGAAAGCAATCTTGCTCACCTCCATACACTGAAAAGCTTACTTCTGGAAAAGCGTTCTTAGAATTTCACTATTGGTCATTTGTAAAACAAGATATATTCTGAAGTGAGGAGAGACAGAGTGCACATGCACACAGATGCCCTATATGTGACCAGTCCATCTGAGCTACAGCTGCACATACCTTTGCCACTGATTATGGCAACAGGATGTGGGGTTCTAACCTCTATGGGCAGAAAATTACATAAAACTGTCAAGTGTCTTCCTTTAAGGTATGTCAGCCTTATCAGACACGATACTATGATGAGAAGAACCTGCTCCTCAGCGCAAAAAAAAAAAAACTGGGGGAAGGAGAAGGGCAGAGGATACATCTCTTTGATTTTTCTTCCAACATGAAACCAGGGCAAGTAAGGCCGAGAGGCCTCCCATCCAACCACTAACACGCCCCAGAGCTGCTTCTCTGTAACAAGGTGATTGCATCATGTATCACCACCCCCGGGAGAGGATCCCACTGACCGGTTGAACTCGGAGAAGACATAGAGCGCTGCTCCCGCGTCTCGCGTGCCCGCAGCCGCCACCTGCACGAAGACCGTGGTGGCCCCATCGCGGCCGCAGGCTCCCGCGGCACCCAGGCGCTTCTCCCGCAAGCGCAGGTGGCGCAGCGAGTCCTTGGGCTGGCGCTGGCGGCGGAGCGCGGAGGCAGCTTCCCCGCCAGACATGGCTCTGACCGTCGCCCGCAGCCACCAACTCCACATTCAGACGCCGCACTCCGACCGCTCGAACGGCACCCACGCCGGAGCACCCGCTGCGCGCACGGACAAGCCCTCGCTTTACTCCCGTCGCGTGCGCCGCTCGACCTCCAGCAAGAAACGAACTGTGGAATCACATGACATAGCCTGGCCAATAGCCTGCATTACCCTCTTCACGTGACAGAGGTCCGCCCTCAGAAAGGTTTTGTTTAAAGCAACTGCGGTAAGGACTAGGATCCCTCTAGGGACCTGCACTCAACAGCGAGTTCGTTTTAACCCGGAAGTAAGGTGTCACTCTACCGCCAAGATCCCGAAGCAGTCCGGATGAGGACTTCCGGTATTAATTCTCTCTATGGTGTGCCAGTAGAAAAGAGCAAGAGTCCAGTAGCACCTACAGGACTGACAAAATTTGTGAGCTGTGGCTCACGAAAATGCATACCCTACCACAAATTTTATTAGTCTTATGGGTGCTCCTGGACTCTTGCTCTTTTCTACTGCCACAGATAGACAAACACCGCTACCCATCTTTATTTATGGTATGCCAAACACTTTCCATAGAGACAGGGAAAAGACGCCGTCACGCTCAGCTTCCCCTTCCAGTTTCTATTGAAACACAAGAGAAATGTACAACTGCAGACATTTGACCATCTTTGTGGAATATTTTGAAACCGTGTTTTCCTTAACTACAGTTATGAAAACTGGTTTAAAACTCTGGTGTTGAGATCTGAATTCCACTGAGCATATTTGTAAAGTTAAAGAAAGCTGGAAAGGATACCTTCAGGCTTAGGCTATGAGTAAGGATTCTACAAAATCCAAACAAAGGGTTCAACTCTTCTTTTAGAGTGATGTAGTAGAGTTTAACTATATTGAATATGATGATGCAACAAAGGTTTAAATGTCTGCAGGCAGAGGGAATAGGGATTTTTTCACAGAATTTGCCACTAAAGAATCTTTAACTTGCATGTTTTCTATGTGCTGCTCGATCAAGGTTTCTTTCCTCTGAGCATCCAGCATTGCTCCAGTTTACTTTTCCTGTGCTCTTCCCATCAATCATCATGACTCATTTGCTCCAGATTTCAAAATCAATACATCAATTTAAGCACCATTCTTACCACTATAACAATTTAGAACTTTTTAAACCCACTCACATTTTAAATTCTTGCAGTCCAATATCTCAGGGCATTTAACACTGTTCAGCAGTCACTCCAGTGGTTACTGGATTCAATTCCAAGTTTCTAGTTATTTCCTGTAAAGCCCTTTGTAGCTTTGGACCCACACATCTAGTGGACTGCCTCTCCTGCTATACTGTGCCATGACAGCTTTGCTTATCCAAACAAAGCCTTTTGAAGGTGCAATCCTGCAAATGTGTAAGATCAGAAGCTGCCAAATAGCTGACCATTCATTCTCTGTTGAGGATCCAACCTTGTGAAATGTCCTCAGGGAGATGCCATGGCAGAGCATCTGGTTTACATGCAGAAGGTTCCTGGTTCAATCCCCAGCATCTTCAGATAGGAAGACCAGGAAGTAGGTGATAAGAAAGAACCTCTGCCTTGGACAACCACTGCCAGAGTTTACAATCCTGACCTTGATGGACCAGTAGTCAGATTCAGTATAAAGCAGCTTCATGTATTAAATGTCAGAAAGGTTCCCCCATGCTATCATTTTTTTTATAAGAGAAATGTTCAAGAGGACATTTTTATAAAGGAAATAGGGTGATATTTGAATGGCATGGTTTAGGACGGTGCCTTTATAAAGGGAACGGGATTGCACTTATTGTTGTATTTATTATCTTAATATATTATCTTGTTTTTGTAAGCCATTATTTATACTGTTGCATAGTATGTCATACTTTCTTGTTTGCGTTTTTCTCTAATTTTGTAAATGCAGACAAGATGGAAGTGATGCTGGCTGGGAAAGCAGAGGTACTGAAGGACATTGTGCTCTCCACTTTTGATGAGGTTCAGCTTACTCTTGCAGACTCAGTCAAGAGCCTGGGGGTTATACTGGATCCAGTGCTACTGCTAGAAAATTAACACATCAGCAAAAAAATGCCTTCTACAGCCTAGCCCAGAAGATGGTCCTTTACCTTGTAACAGGAAGCTAGTGACCTGGATCCAAACCATGGTAACATAAGAGATTAAACTACTGTAATGCACTCTACATATGCCTCTGTATGGAAGTTTCTAACATGAGACTCGGTCTTTAGAAGAAAACGGCTGAAGTTAGGGTCAGGTTGCAAGCGTTGTAGGATTTGAGGCCTAGTACGGGAATGTTTGCCAGAGCTGATTGGGAACACTTGTAGAACAATTTTTAAGTTCCCTAAAAATTCAAACCTTGAAGAGACTTCTCAGGAGGGCTCTGTGGTCAACTCCCTAGTTTTCACTCAGCTGTAATGTCAATTAATGGCTTAGCCCTGATTGGTTCCTGTGTTATTCACAGAGGCCCGAAAAGAAGGCTCCTCAATTCACTCTCTCAGCAGAAATGGAAGTTGGAAGCTGAACGTTTTATCGCCCTTAGCATGTTCTTACGCTGAATTGACCAAGTTTGAGAGAAATGGCTCACTTTGTGATGGATGGGTGAGATATGCAACTATGGAAACTATTAAAGATGCTTAGCTAGGTACTTTTTAAGTTTAGTTAGACAGGCTTTAGTATTTAGCAACAGTAAAGATTCCTTGTTTTAATGCTTGTTGCCTGAATAGAGTGTTTCATGTTTTGTGGAAACACCTCTTAATTATCAAACATCTTTTATTAAGCTGAAGTCTGGAATTCATTTCTTGTGTGGGTACACCCCAGAAATGGACCAGAGATTGGGAAGTGTTGCCTTTGAAAAAGGGAGAGCTTCCAGTTTCAGAAATAACTCAAAACTGCATTCTGCCTGCCTGGTTTCTGGAGTGGCTGTGGTGAGCACTCAGAACTGGGAGGTGTGGTTGCTGGTTCATGCAGTCTCCTCTCAAAGTCAACTCAAGAGACTCTAGTTGGTACAGAACACCACAGCTCAATTATTATCAGGAGCAAGATGAAGCATGCATATTACTCCCCTTCTGCAGTCACTCCATTGTTTACCTGTCAGTTACCAGGCTCGGTTCAAGGTTATTACATACACAGTCCTTCATGGTCTTGGTCCTTCACATTTATGAGACTGCCTCTTTCCCTATGCTCTGCCATGGCAGCTTTGCTTATCTGAACAAAACCTTCTGCAGGTGCTACCCTGCAAATGGGTAAAATCAAGAGCTGCCCATACACGTGCATTCTTTGTCGTGGCTCCCACCTTATGAAACGGTCTACCTGGAAGAGATCATTAAAGCTCCTGCTCTTCTGTCTTTCTGCAAACTTGCAAAACTGTATTATTCAGGAGGGCTTTTTTACACAGGTAATAGCAATATGCTGTATAGAAATGGTTCAGAGAGTCACTTTGGTAAAGGGATAGGAGACTGCATACTATATTACCGTGTACTGTCTCCTGATGTAAGTATGCTGCTACTGGGTAGTTTGTGTCATTTAATATGTCATGTTTTAGTATCGTTTCAGCTCTGTACTGTATTTCTACTTGCTTTCAAATTTCTACAATCCGTTCCATGATTGTATTGCTTGTCCCAGCCACTGATCATGTTGACTTACACTGTGTAATCTTCCTTGAGTCTCAATAAGAAAGGCAGACTATAAATAATGTAAATAAATAATATTTCATTGTTTAGTTGATGTTTTATGCTGTCTAATTGCACTGTTTTTGTAATTGCAATCCACCTAGAGTCTCAGTGAGAAAGGCAGGCTATAAATTAAATACATAAATACATATAATCAGGTAAAGAAAGTAAAACTGCTTAAGAAGGAAAGGCTTTATTTAAACAGCAGGAAAAGACTGAACTACTGTCATGAGCTGAGCATTTTGTCAAATCCACAATTAACAGCCAGTGCTACTACTACTGAAATTAGGACAGGAAAAAAAAGCAAAAACACTGCTGAAGTTTCTAAGTTAGTTTGTAACTCACTCTGTTTATAAATTAGTTTGCAATTCATACTGTCAACATTCAGAACTTTCAGAAAATGCTGTAGTGTAACATTAAATTAAACCAGTGGAAAGCATTCTGAATTCAACATAAGCATGCATTCCAGGAATCATGTCTCTTCACCTACCTAGTGATTTGGGGATGAAGTATCACCGAAACCAGTATCTGAAAGAACAAAATTGCTCCTCTTGTCGCATGTCTCAAACGTATCATCTTAAATATGTTCAGATAATATTTATAGTAAAGCTTTTTAGTACACTTTTCCCCCCAGATATGTTATTACAATCTAGTCCCAGAAATCCAAAGCCAGATTTCTCATTCGCTATAAATGCTAATACCTTGCCTTTCCCCAACGTCATACAGATGTTAATCAGTTCAGCTATACTCCTATAACTGGATCTCCTTATCAAATTTCATCCTGCACTTTCTTATATGAGATGTTATGTTTAATCTCACCTTGCCTATCAACAGTTGAAAATGGTCCTTGCCTACTCTGAATGGATCAGTTACTCTTTTGATTAGACTCTGAAACCTTCTTCTCTTTGTAACATTTCCTCACACATTTCTGTTGCTTGCAGCCATTAATATAAATGCACTGGCCTAGTAACCAAACTGTGTTATGTACAAGTGATTCTGGACCTAACCCCACTGCTGGAGTGAAATTCTACAGCCTTACTTAGAATATTTGCTGAGAACTTATGCTACAATTCTGTACTCAGGAATAAATCCTATTGGAATATTTTTCTAATTAAACAAGATGGGACTACTACATTCCTTTGGTGTCTGTTACTGAAGTGCAAGACAGAGTAATCCAGTCAAGAATAATTACAAGATTAATCCCAAAAATGTCAACCATTTGTATCATTATGAAGGAAAAGGCATCTTTCCATTCAGTGAGACAGTCAATTCCTTGTGAATGATTCTCCTTGGAAACAACTAGCAATATGTGGCCTGAACTAAGTCCCAGGATTTTTGCTGCTTAATTTTAGGAGTTGTTTTGAGTAGCAACAATTATTCCAAACTATTTGCACAAGAGATTTTCTCCAGTCTAGCATACCGAAAGGTTTTCAGCAACACTCAACTGCCTGTTTCCATATGAATCTGGTTACCTCAGTTCTTATATAAACTGCAATGATGCTACTCTAAACCTGAGGCACAGAAAGGAACTTTAGCTGTGGAAAAAGGGTGCAAGGTCAGCATCTATTGTAACACATATATATCAGTGCAGCTGAAACAACAGAATAAAATGTTACTGCAGAAAGTCACTTCACCAGGTTTCTCATTATATTTATAGAGGAGCCTCGGTACCCTCCTCCAAAGTGATTCCAGTGGTTCATGTAGTGGAATAGTTGGTATAACTTGAGCCGTTTCTCAAAACCTGGGGCTTTGGGGATTTTATTGTGGTAGGCAGAATAAAAAGAACCACTAAAGCCACCGAACATCCCAGCAATTGCTAACTCATACTCAGAGTGACCGTAGAAAGATGCAGGATCAAAGATAATAGGGCCTGAATCATCCTCCGCTACATTTCCTCCCCACAGGTCCCCATGTAAAAGAGCAGGAATTATCTCCATATCACCAAACAAACTGGGTATCTTCAGCTGAAAAAGAAAGCAAGAGTTACTACAGTTCATTTGAAAGGGCAAAAAGGGACTATAACTGATTTTAGGCAGTTGATGTCTAATGATCCAAATCCATGGCAGAGATAGTGTAAGTTATGGGCGCAGCCAGACCGAACTGCATAGGACTGGGTTATACGTCACACACAAGGATACATACAAAAGCCTCCTCAAACTCAAAAATTAATTAACTGTCTTTGCAAGTACCTTGTTACCACTTAAACTAAAACTGTTTGACCAACAATTTTATTTCTGTAAAACCAACAAGCCAAAACTACAGTTCTACGTTGAGTCTAATAAGCGAAGAAATATTTTAATTCCACATTTCTTCTCACATGACACATAATAACAAAGTTTCAATTTCTTGCCCAACTGAAGTGAAGAGAGTTCTGGCTTTTAATTATAATTAATGCACTCAGTTACCCATTTTATCAGGTTCCAATTGGAAAACATTCTTAATTACAATGCAAAATAGAAAAGAAAGCATTCCCTAAATCCCATAAGTAGAAACCTTCTAATATTCAAGGTCACATCACCAGCACAACAGCTGGACCCATGATGGATTATGCAGATAAACAGATCAAGACACCCCCTGGTTCACATATGGGCCAATTTAAACAAGTTACAACATGGATACAGGATCCTGACATCTGTGAAAGCCACAACTTGTACACTGTACCCTTGCCCATCTTGGCTGCTAAAATCATGTAAAGACCATATAAATGAGCCATATAAATGATTGATATAAATCAAACACTAACTCAGGGCATCTTCCCTTGATCTCTCTAATAGGCAGTTACCTACCCGCTACTTAAAAAACCATCCCTAAACAAAAACGACATGGCCAGTTATCACTCTATCTCCAATCTGCCCTTTCCTGACAAAGTGATTGAAAGAGTGGTAGCTGACCAACTTCAGGTCTTCTTGGATAAATCTGGTGCTTTTGACCCATTTCAGCTGGGATTCAGGCTGAGTATGGGACAGAGACTGCTCTGGTGGCATTAGTTGATGATCTCCGCCTGAACATAGACAAAGGCCATGCTTCTTTGTTGATCCTCCGGGACCTATCTGCTGCCTTTGATATAGTAGACCATACCATCTTGTTGAGGCGCCTGGAGGCTGAATCAAGTATCAAAGGATGTGCCTCACATTGGTTTAAATAGTTTCTCTTGGAATAAACTCAAAGGGTAGCTGCAGAATGGAAATGATCTTGCGAAGTTCCACAATCTTATCCCCCATGTTGTTCAACCTCTATGTAAAGCCTTTAGAAGAGCTCATTCATAGCTAGAGAACTGAATGCCATCAATATGCAGGTAACACCCAGCTCTGTATCTCAATATCCAAATCACCATGGGATGGAGCAGAGATCTTAGGTCACTGTTTGATGGCTGTGATCAAATGGCTGAAAGCAAACAAACTGAAACTGAACACAGACAAGATGGAAGTGTTGCTGGTTGGGAAGGCAGAGATCTTGAAGGTCATCATGTTTCCCACTTTTGATGGAATTTGTCGGATCCTTACAGACTCAGTCAAGAGTCTAGGGGTAATGCTGAATCCAGCACTACTGATAGAAAAGCAAATTAAGGTGTCTGCAAAAAATGCTTTCCCCAAACTCAGCCTAGCCTGGAAGATGGTCCCCTACCTCAACATGGCCCATCTGACCACCTGGATCCTTGCCATGGTAACATCAAGACTTGACTACTGCAATGCATTGTACATTGGTCTCCTCTCTAAGTTAATTCGGAGCCTCCAGTTGGTGCAGAATGCTGCAGTTGGCTATTACCAGGAGCTAGGAAAAACATGAATATTACTCCCATTCTACAGTCATTCTATTGGCTTCCTATCAGTTACCAAGCTCAATTCAAGGCATTGGTCATCACCTATAAAGCTCTCTATGGCCTTCGTCCATCATAAGTATGGGACCACCTCTCTCCCTATATTCCACCACAGCAACCTTGCTCATCTGAACAGGTTCTTTTACAGGTGGCACCTTTCATACAGGCAAAATCAGCAGTGCCTCATATATGGGCATTCTCTGTGGTGGCCCCCACTTTATGGAATGGTCTACCTGAGGGGGTTAGGAAAGCTCCCTGCCCAGCCTTCCATAAATGATGCAAAAACGAATTGTTCAAGAGGGCTTTTTGCTCAGATGAGAGGGTTGTACTACATGTGGTCTCAAGAGATACACCATAAAGGGATAGGAAACTCATCAGTAAAGAGATAACAAGGGACCACAGACTTCACTACAGTTGCTGTAAACAGTGAGGGACCATAGACTACACTACTATTACAATATGTATGATCCTGCGGGGTAGTTCCAACATTGCTTAATATATCCATCATGGAATCTGCCTATGCTCTGTCTCAACACTATTATACCTGTAAACCTTTCTTTTCATTCTTTCTTTCTGCTTAAATCTTGCAACCTGCATGTATATACCCATTACATGCGTGTTCAAATGTCTTGATATTGATTGTATTGGCTCACACTATGTAATATGCCTTGAGCCTCAGTGAGAAAGGCAGACTATAAATGACATAAATAAAAAATAAATAAGACATAAGGACTGCAGCCAACTGACCATGGGGAAGACCCTGCCCTACCACTGACACAAAGCAGCAGCAGAATATGATCACTGTCAAAGATCTCAGCCCAGAAATCTCATGAGATAGGACACTTTTACAGGATGTGCATATGGAAGCCATTTAGCAGAGAAATGGGGGTAGTTATTTCTGGGGTGGAGATCTGGCAAGGCCAATCAAGAGAAGAACAGAAAGAGGGCACAGAGGATTTTATACCCACCTTTCTGTCACTAGCAGAGCAGTTGTAAAGCCATTGACATTGCCAGGCTTCGAAGTCCATGGCTCTGCTCAAGATTGCACTAAAGTGGCTAACCTTCTCGATCCCCCGTGAGACTGTTGGGTTGCATAGCAAAATACATTTATGGCTTTTGAAGAATACAGCAGCCACCGAAAATTCAGAAGCTGGCCATCCCTATCCTAAAATATCAATTGCATAATCTTAGAATGCAATGGAAACAACTGGTGGATGTCCTGCTACCAAATCAACATTTGGGTGGGGGGCGGGGGGAGTTCTGAAAAAAGAAATACACTATAAAACATTTGTTTAGTTCAGCAAAACTAAGAATTTTCATTAGAGATCTCTAGCCCTTACCCACAGCCAAAGAGTTCCAGGGGTTTCCTAAGGAAATGGAGTAACTAAAGCAGTTTAAAGGTGTAGGGCAAATATGCCAAGACACGGCAGCTGTAAAATCCCTATTAATTTCCAACCTCTAAATTCCTATTACGATCAAAAGAAGCTTAAAACTGAACAGCTTGTCGATTTCTCTAATTATTATTAACCTTGCTGGACTGGCTTCCTTTCTACCAGCCACGAAAGTTAATTTGGTGAGAGCTTTGTGCTGAACCAAATAGCAACTCTATATTGGTGTGAAAATAAACAGCATTTTTTAAAAAATATGAGAGTGCCCTCAAAAACTCCCTTGGAAAACCAATACCTGTAGCTGTGCCCAAAGCTCTCTTGCCTCCCTATCTCCTGAATTCTTTTCAATCATGTCCATTTGAGGCTGGATTCGCTGTCTGGCAAAGAAAGTCACCCAGTCCTGTTGCCAGTCATTCACCTGCAAAAACAGAAAAGCAAAAATTTCAACTGTGATTTAGATCTACAGGACAGCAGCACCTTGAAGTAAAGAGAACCTTTGGAAAAAGGCAGACAACAGGCCGTAAATTAAGTAATAGTACAATCCTAAGTAGAGCTATACCCTTCTAAGTCCACTGAAACCCCTTTGGGTCCCTACTGGGGAGAAAAGCAAGATACAAATAAAAATAAACAATGCGTTTACAAGTGTGTAACTCTGCAAGGATGCCATGGCCTGCAGTTTGTAAGACCCGAGCAAGACTGTTAATGATAGGACATTCTGGAGGCCACTGATTCATAGGGTCACCATGAACCAGATGTAACATGACAACACACAACACACAATTTTGTATTATTTAAACAAAACTATCCATTCACACTTTCTATAGTACTGGAAGTGTTCTAAGTGTTGCAGAGACCAGACTGTCAGAATGACTCAGACACTTTACAAGATATAAAGTTATACAGAGTTGTTTTTTAATATAAAGGCTCTTGTTTTTTTAAAAAATCTCAAGCCCTGAATAAATAAAACAGAACAGAGCTCTTCTGGCTCTCAGGTTCTTCTCAGGCTCAATATGAGTCCGAAACTGCAGTTTGCAAAGCACACAAACATTCACTTGCACCCCTCAACTGCTGCTTTCCTTTCCAACTGTTCTTTCTGAAAATCAACACATTACACTGCTGCAAATGGTGCAGTACCAAAATTTATCTAATTAAGTCAGAAGGGCCAGCTTCATACAGCTTGCTCAGTGTACTCCTTTTACAGAAAAGCCTACCAGTGTTGCACTGAGTTTTGGCTTCCAGCAGTTCTACCTTTGAATGCTGTGCCATGCAGCTAGCAACAGCCCAGGCACTGAAGGGCACCTCTGTTTCCTGGAGCATTCACTGGCGAAGCAGCAGCACCCGCTGTCTGAGCACTGCAGGGCACAATCTGGGTACCAGGATCTACTACCACCAATGGTGCCCATGACCCCAGCCCTGGAATCTTTAGGCTCATTTATATAAATTAATGTGCTGTTTCCCCAAATGGAACATTAAAACTATTCCTGCACAAATCTTATATTCTCTTTTTAAAAAAACAGTATTTTGATTTTGTGGTTTACAGATTCTTATTTACTCTTCAAGTTTCCCAGTACAGAAAAGTCATGAATATAAAGAAACAAACCTGCAGAACCTACCTGTGGAAGATAACCACAACAAGTGACCGCATGGAACCCAAACTTTTCTACAAATTGAACATCTGACTGTTCTTCAACTTTACCTTGCGAAAAATAGAGAGTGATTGATTACTTTGAATACAACACTGCACTAAAAATACGAACCATTATATTGCTATTATTTTAAACCTTAATAATTGCTTGTTGCTCCAACCACCATGAGAACAATTATTTAAGGAGGATATGTACAAGTTGCAAACATGCCTGCCTTTGCTCCACCAAGCTTTAAAAACCTACAGAACACACAACACTCAGACCTCCATGATTTAATAAATCAGCTATAACAAAGGGACTGAGACGCCACAATCTGCTTGTACATTTTTCATAAACACACAGTTGCCCTTGCTTGATCCTTGAACTGATCTACCAAAATAATCCCAGTGGAATAGCCATGTTAGTCTATTGTAGTAAAACAAAACAGAAAACCAGCAGCACCTTCATACTGGAATAAATGTTGTTAGCAGGGCTTTTTTCAGCAGGAAGGCGGTGGAACGGAGTTCCGGAACTTTTAAGACCATTTTTAAATGGTCACATGGCCGGTGGCCTCGCCCCTTGATCTCCAGACAGAGGGGAGTTTAGATTGCCCTCCGTGCCGCGGCGCAGAGGGCAATCTAAACTCCCCTCTGTCTGGAGATCAAGGGGTGAGGCCACCGGCCACGTGTCCATTTTCACCAAGGGTCATTTAAACTTTAAAAAACTCCTCCCTCATTCCAGCTGACCCAAAGTGATGTCATTGTGCGGTCCCGAGTTCCACCACTGAGTTCCACCACCTCTTTTCCCAGAAAAAAGTCCTGGTTGTTAGTCTTTAAGGTGTCTATTGGACACCACTGTTTTGTTCTGACCCACAAAAACAACCCTTTAAAGCTACTCCTTCCTAAATGCACCAGAAGAAAAGAGGCAGAGGCAAGTTGTAGAGGGATGAGCTCTCCATTCTCCCACCTTTTCCCCTCAAGACATACATCTGAATCAAAAATACCCTCCTTTCTCTGCCTCAGGAGGCTTGTCTGCTTAATTTTGGAACGGGTTTCCAAACATACTACATGTTTATCTGACTGGTGCTTTATTTTTGGAAGTCTTCTTTCACTGTTCATTTAAATGTTGAAATCTGGTGTGGCATGGAAGGAGAAATCACTGAAAAGATTTTGAGAAGAGGAAAATTATTTCATTACTGACAAAAGTGCTAGCAAATTAGCATTGTGCAAATTTGGTTTCTTCTTTAAATGAGACATATATATTCCTTAGAAGTATGTTGTATATGTGACAAACACGTTCCCATGGTGGATCCACTCTGTAATTATTCTTGTCTGTAGAAACTATAGGAAAGGAATAGTTTGGAATTGTATTCCCTGCCTTTTTTTTAAACAATGATAAAAGGCAAATCTAGCAATTTTCATATTCTACATAATAATTCTGTGTTAAATGAATACTGGTGAAACAAATGTGCATTTTAAAGGAAGGAGATTATTTATTTAAGTCAAAGTTCATCCTAAGTAATCGAGTACCCAGACTGGTGTGATTCAATTTCTGTGGCCAACATGTAATAAGAAATTGAAATATCCAATACAAATGCTTTACATTTAAAAGTGGATTTTTTTCATCTATATAGGTGATGAGTAAGATTGTTATCTATATTATGTTTCTACTCACGCAGTAGATATTCTCTGGGTTTTGATATGGTGTTAGAGCAAAACAGAAACATTAACAACTACATTTATGAGTTATACTCTTAAATTAGTGGAATTTAGCAAATCAGAAAAAGCTGCACATTTTACCAATGGTGCTTCCGTCTTTCTTCAACTTCTCCCCAAGTTTTTGATTGTGAAGATGAAGATCAGCTAGTTGTGTCCCAAGTTTTTCTGCATGCCTTAGAAATCAAAACGTTATTTTTAGCTGTAATTCTATAATGTGCAGTATATAATGTACACAGGAAATTCAGTTTGTATAGGGATTTTCTATGGAGATTATCTTATGTCACAGTCAGAAAGGTTACACACACACACACACACACACACTGAAAGAAGTATTAATAATCAGCAGACAGACAGCCTTTTATGTGCCTATTCCTGTCTAAAACCACCACAATCTAAAACCACCACAGGCAAACATCTTCAAACTAGTCCCCACCTGCAACACTAATGCCACCAGTTGGATGGGCATGCACCAACAGGAGCACCCAAATACTTTGGGCCTGGCTACGGCATGGAATCAGGTCTACGTCCCTGCTTGCCTCTTCAACACTATGCTATTGTCAGATTGCTTGCTCAGTACACTAGAGGCAGAACTGGGCTGGCAGTGCCATCTTAAGTAGTGTTATACCCTTCTAAGCCCACTGAAGTCAACTGGCTTAGAAGGGTGTTAACTCTGTTTAAAATGCCACTGCAAATGACTCAAATGTCACTTGCTTACATATTGGACTTGACTTATGGCACATTAACAAAAAAATGTTGACCAGTCATTTAAGCCATACATCTGAAGTACACACAATTAAAGATTAAAGATAAAAGCAAGGATATGTAAAATTATCTACTTGATACATAAAGGCCAAACAAGAAAGATCAAATACAAAGTCTTACTAAACTTTTATTTTTCAAGATTTATGATTTGATTACTTAATACAGTTTTATTTATATTTACAGAGAATGTTCATTAAAACCAGAGTACTTTACAATTCTATCTCAGATCAATATTACCATTTGAACTGGATTGTTTTTACAGAATGTGGTAACATGTTTGCTTCATGTAGAGGGAAATGTTCGTCTAAACACTTCAAAATATAAGACTTCTGGACTTCTGCCATGCATGTCACTTTTTTTCCCTGACAGAGGCTTCTAACTACTACATAACAGAAATTACAGATATACCTTATCCCATCACAGTATCTGCATACCATGAATTGTACACATCTCCAAGCAAGAAAAAAAGAAAAATTGGATTACTTTGATGTTCAACAGTACTTTAAAAGACCAGAAATTAAACTTTCTAAATAGAAACCAGGATTTTCTAGATTCTATCCAGTACTGAAGGGACTATATATTGTCCATCTTTGCTTTAAACCACTAAAACTTTACAACAAAATGAAAACCAGTTATATTTATATAACCCAACTTGTATTAAATAATACCAATTTCTTTCTTCAGACAGGCAACAATATCACAGCGAGAACTGAAGAGCTTACCTGTTCAAACTTCTCATGTCCAAATGCTCCATCACAAACATAGCACCACCCTCTGGCAAATCAATAACTTTTATAGGTTTAGGAACTTTCACTGTCTGGGTTTGTAAGATAGCTGTTAAACTTGCCATTTCTCCATCAAACATTCTTCTAGCCTATTGGAGATAAAAAGAAAACGCTTCAAAACATAAAACTTCTTTTACCACTCATACCATGTCCTCCCCCTCTCAACAGTTTTAACAGCTACATAACAAAAATTCTACAGACATACCATTTCCCCAGTATCTGAATGCTGCTAACTGTATAACAACCCTAGCAAGTGAAAAGGAAAATTTATTAACATGACATTCAATAGCCCATATACTAGAAAAGATAACCAACCACATTTTGCTACACTGTCATAGATCCTGCTACGATTGGACCACTAGGTCAAATGGACATGATACTCCATGAAAAACATTACTGAAATCTGCAGCCATCTTAAATCTCAGGGTTTTTAAACATTCTTTGGACTGCTGAAAAGTTCTAGAGAACCCAAAAGCTTGCACATCTAGTTTGGCCCATGGACTAAATTTCTACTCCACTCGAAACTAAAGATCAAACTAGATGTAATAGGGGCAGCCATTTCTTGTTCATGTGTCTGTCCTATTCCCATACAAAGTAGAGAGTGCAGAGAGTCTGATTTTTACCTCAAAAAGGAATCATAGGCAACTGAAAATTCCCTGGCAGTTTTCAAAACACATTTTTCTTCCTCGCATATTATGTATCTATTGTGTATATGCAGTGGAATTGGTCCTAACATACCAGATAGGTTCTGGAATGGACAGAGGCAAAGGGCAAACCAAACTTGCTTACTAAGTTACCCCAGCCTCAAAATGTGCCAGATGTATAACAGAAAAACAACCTTAGTGGCTAAGAAAGAGACCAAACATGAAGCCCAAACAGAACACATATTAATGTTGCTGTAGAAATGTCTGTTCTTGCAAACACTGTGTATCTATTTAACCACTTTATGTGCAAGTCTGCCTTCTCAGCAGAAAATCCAGACAAACGTAGAATAGGGTAGAAAACAGCAGCCTTTGTGTGGCAAACTGTCAACTGTGTCAGTTCATTCATTTATTACACCAACTATCAGCACCCTATTTATCACTATTCCTCTGTATGTCAACTGATTCTTTCTAAAATCAGTAGTTCTGGAGTTCAAAAGGCCCTAGAAGTATCACACAAACAATCCTTGTAGCTTCCTCTGCTAATCCAGATAAGTATGAGCAAGTGTAATATAGCAGTTAGAGTGGGTCTCCTGGGATCTGGGAGACCCAAGTTCAAATATTCATTCTGCCCTGGAAGATGGCTGAGTGGCCTTGAACAGTCACACACCCTCGGCCTAACCAACCTTGCAGGGTTGTTGTAAGGATAAAACAGAGGAAAGGGCAATGTTGTAATCCACTTCAGGTCGTCATTGGACAGGAAAGCCAGGTATAAAGGAAGTATATTAAATCAGATGAGTATGGACCAAATGCATAGTGGTTAAGCCACTGGGCCGCGAATCAGCACTTTTACTGGTTCTAATCCTACTACTGCCATGAGCTCAGCAGGTGGCTTGGGGTAAGCCACTCCTCTCACCCCCAGCTCCCCATGTGTATTGTGGGGATAAAAATAACACTGACTTTGTTCACCACTCTGAGTGAGCACTAATCCGTCAGTACAGTTGTTGTTGTTGACCAAACTCAGCAAAGGAATATGAAGGCATGCCTTAGGAGACCAAAAGCACCTTTTTCACCAAGGACAAAGGGCAGTTTGGATGAGGTCCGACTTAAATTAAGCCCTGCTGAGATCTCAAGGATAGTGATCTAACTCCTGTGATCACAACCACAGCACTCAAACTTCAACTGCAGCCAAGGCAACAAGCCTCCCAATTCTCCAATCTCCACGCATACCTCGCCTCCACCAGGCATGTGAATAAATGCCCCCTCGGGGCGCCCCTGCAGCTGCTCACGGTCCGGCACTTTCTGGGGTTTTCTGGCAAGCCTCCCCTGCTTTAGTAGCTACATGGCAGGCAGAAATCCAACCGCGACAGCTCCCCCCGTCCCTGTCTCAGTCTAATAAACGTACTACCGCCTTGCCAGAGTCGCACACACCAACACGCGCCCCTCTTCCTTTCCCCGCTTTATCCAGCCCTCAAGGAACCTGACCATACTTTGCACAGCCCTCCCCCTACCACGCTGGAACCCACCTCGGCGCGGGAGTTGCTTTTCACATAGACGCGGCCTTGATCCGTGTGGAAGCTCTCGCCGTGGCTGATGCAGCCGCCCCCCGAGTGGCCGGCGGGCCGCAGCACCGACGTGCCCAGCTCCCGCCGCAGAACAGCCTCCATCCCTCCGGAGCGCAGCGCAGCGCAGCGGCTTGGTCCCGGCGACCTCTCAGCCGGGCAACAAAACAAGCCTTCTCCGCTGCGCCATGTGACTGGCCAGGTCAGAGTCTCAAGCCCGCCCCCTCGGCCAATGAAAAGGGAAGGACGTCGTCGAGCGCCCGAGAGGAGGAGGCGCGGCGAGTGGAAGGTTTGCAGCCGGGAACAAGCGGTGGCCGCTGCCGCTTCTTGCCTTGTGGGACGGGATTCTGGGAAGCGGAAGGCCGGGCTGCAGTGGCAGGGAGGGAAAGGCCCATTAGTTCTATTCACGGTTATGTGGATCCTCCAGCCAAACGTTCTTATTTTGCTAAACCCCGCCAGTTGTAATATTTGTACAGTCTTCTTCGTGATGAAATGTGTATATTGTTTTTCAACACAAGCGTTCTCCAATCAGTTTACATTAAAATGGTACAACTAAAATAACATGAAACACAGAAGTTAACAACATAGGGGGAAACGCTGCGTGCATGGCGCTTGATCAGGCCTCAACAGAGGCGCGCTTGATCGCTGTTTCCTCCGTTGCCAGCTATGGGGAAGGAAATTCTTTTCTCCGGGGAAAGAGAGCGCTGTAGGCTGGAGATCAGTTGCAATTCCAGGAGATCTCCAAACCCCACCTGGAGGTTGGAATCTGTGTCCAAAGGACTCAACCGTAGCAGTAAAAGCTGAAGCCTCGGGAGGTGGATGTTGACCTTTCCTCCACTCCAAGGGTCACAGAATAAAGTCAAAACAAAAAACATCTGCTGCAATTCCCCTTCTCCTGAATACATTTCAGGACTACATGACTGCATCTTTTTAGCATAACAACACTTTTTAATAGCATAGAATACAGCAGTGCTTCTTTTTCAGTATCTGTTTCAGACCTGCATGTCAGTTTCAAAGGACTGCATTAGGAGACACGTCTGACCAGATTGAGAACAAATATATATCTGTTGACATCATTTTTAAAAAAATGAGATATTATAATCTAATTAAAATATTATCTTCCCATTTTTCATCAGCTCTCCAATGGCTTACCAAAACAAAGAATTAGGTTCTACAAAACTCACAATCCAAAATAAACTGTTAAATATCATTTATTTTTTTATTTAATTCAATTTATATTCTGCCCTCCCCGCAATAGCAGGCTCAGGGCAGATTACATACAATATAAAACATGATGAAAATATATACACTTTAAACCAGAAATAAATATTTAAAACAATGTAGCAGCACTTCTCAAAAAAGGGATCCACCACCCAGTCCTCTCCACAGATGTTTAACAGAGAGGCTGGGCAGAGAATACATCTGATAGGGAGGGCAGATTTTCCTCTATTCGGCCGGCGGGGAGGCCCTAGCCAGCATCAACCCTAGGCCTGGTGGAACAGCTCCATCTTACAGGCCTGGCAGAAAGATAGCACATCTGGCCGAGCCCTAGTCTCTTGCGACAGAGCATTCCACCATGCTGGAGCCAGGACTGAGAAGACCCTGGCTCTGGTTGACGCCAGGTGGGCCTCCTTGGGGCCAGGGATCCTTAACAGCTGTTTATTGCTGGATTGAAGCGTCCTTCGGGCTCATATGGAGAGAGGCGGTCCCACGGATACGTTCGTCCCAGTCCGCATAGGGTCAATACCAAAACCTTGAATCTGATTCAGTACTCCACCGGTAGCCAATACAGCTGGTGCAATACTGGTGTTATATGTGCATAAGAAGGCACTCCGGCGATGACACGCGCTGCTGCATTTTGGACTAGTTGCAATCGCTGGATCAGGTTCAAGGGAAGCCCTGTGCAGAGCGTGTTACAGTAGTCTAGCCTAGAGATTACCATTGCTTGAACCACTGTAGTTAGGTCGAGGGTTGAAAGACAGGGAGCAAGCTGCCTGGTCTGCCAAAGATGGAACAGATATAGCTGGGTGTCATCAGCATACTGATGACACCCAAGCCTGAAACTCCACACCAACTGGGCAAGGGGGTGCATATAGATATTAAACAGCAGTGGGGAGAGTATTGCCCCCTTTGGCACACCACATACCAGTGGATAGTGGGATGACAATTCCTCCCCAAGCGCCATCCAGCAAAATTTATCAGATGCTGCAAAACATTTTGGGGAGAAGCCAAGTTTTAACATGGTGAATTTGTTTGCAAAGAGAGTTGCAAAATCAGTGCCTCTTCTGGAAATACCTTGCCCCTGTTAGCAGTCTGTCTACCTCACCTCCAAAGGTAGAAACATCCAGAAGAAGGCCTAAGGCAAATACACAAAGCCAAAGACCAGCCCTGTTGAAGAACATCTCAGTCAATGATAGTTTGCATGAAGTCCTGGAAAGCAAGAAATCCTGCTTTACATTTATATAGAGGGAGAGAACATAAAATCACACATTTTATTTGTAAATAGTTTTTCAGTGGGAAAGTTTCTCATCAGAAGAAAATTATAAAACAAGAAAGGAAAAGTATCATACTATGTAGCCACTTACTACTGGATCTGGAATGGACAGGACAGAGATGCCAACTGTAAGAAGTGAAGAACTGTTACACTGTCCCTCATCTCTGGTTTCAGAGGGGGACTATGAAAGAGTCAGGGAGAAAGAGAGGTCAATGGTCTGTCTGTCCATCCTTCCATTCTACTATCCTGGAGCTATCCTTTTGAAGTGTAGATTGTTTTCTCAGGAATGTCCTCTTTCTTGCACCATATCTTCCTGTCTTTGTTTTGCTTCTCCATCTTGCCACCATTGGTGTAGGACATGCCATCCTGCATCTTTTGGCATCCTAGACTAGATAGATAGAACAGAACTCTATCTCTTTCATGTCTGCAATGGAGTGCCTGGAATAGAAGGATTCATATTTCTTTTCTAAAGCTTAAACCAGGGCCAAATCCACATTACTTCTTTTTTTCCGCGTTTTCCCCGCATTCTCCCCGTAATCTTGAGTGCCGGTCACATTACCTCATTAAACAGACGCATTTCATTCGCATTTCTCCCGAATATGTGGTCACAGTTTTTCAACGGGAGTTTCACGGTGGCCGTGAACAGTCCAATGCGCAATTTACGCGGTTTTTTTAAAAACCACCCCCCCCTTCCTGTCTCTCCGGCCATTCCGAGAGTTCCTATTGGCTGATTCAACTTGCAAGTGCTCCGTAGTCTGCAAAAGACTGTTTTTGACTTCATAGCATTGGATTTATTGATTATGCTGTTTCTGAATCAAATCTGGTAGTATGAAAAATCATTTTGGGGTGAATCCATCATCAGAACGGACTCGCAAAACTTCCTTTTTAACTGTTTTTTATTTTTTTATTTTATATTACTGTAATATCGAAATTACAGTGAATCAATCATTCAAAATAAAGAAAACAGTCGCTGCCGAGGGCCGCCCCAGCGGCGGGGCTGGAGGCGCTGGGAAGCCGGCAGGCTCATCGCTCGCCTCCTCTCCCGCCGGGGTCAAGAAGGTGCCCGGCAGACCGAGTCGAAGCCCGGGCGCAGCTGGAGGCTCCCAGCTCAGAGCGGAGAAGGGACTGGCCGAGGCATCCCCGGCTGAGCCAAACGGCAGGGCTTGCGGGGGCTGCCGGGACAGCAAAGGTGGCTTGGCCCGTGGGCTGGCACATCCGCGGAGGGGGGCTGAAGACGAACAGGGATTTTAAAAACTGCTGCCGAGAGAAGCGGCGGCAGTGGGCCGGGGATGCCGGCCGAGGAGACAGCCGCGTCCCTCCAAGCCTCTCTCTGCAGTGAGCCAGTGCTGCGCTGCCGGGGGGCGAGGATGCGCTGCGCTGCGAGGCGCCCTCTCCACTGTGGGCACTCCGGCTCAGGCGCTCGCCACGCAGAGGCCCAGCTCGCGGGGCGCCTGCCCCTGCGAGGTCGCCCATCAGCGCGGCGGTCCGCGGGAGGGGAGGGGGCGCAGCCTTCCCCCCTTGGGGTAAACGGCCCTCTGGCCACCAAGCCGGCTTGACCCCGCAGGCGCTGCCGCTCCAGTCTTGGAGAGGGGGGAAGGGGGAGCGGACGGCTGGGTAGCGTCTCGGCACGCTCCACTCGCACAGACATGCAACCCGCACCTTTCAAACCAGCCTTTCAAACTGCACCTTTCAAACCACCTTTCAAACCAGCCTCTTCATCCAAAGTGACTGACCGGCCTGAACCCGCCCAAAGCTTGGCTTTGTGAAACTTCAGTAAAATTCGAGCACTGAACTGTCCTGCATAGGAAATGCCCACGAAAGCTTCCCGCATGCTTCAAAATGTCCAAAAAAGAAACGGAAGAGCCATCAGTGCTGTCAGTGGGGGAAAGAGAGGCATCATTATCTTCATTGATGTTTCTTTATAACACAAGATCGAAATAACGGAAAAGTGAGCTCAAAAAAATTTTAAAAAAATGGGCGGGGAAAAAAGGTCCCGCCCAAAAAAGCAGTTTTCGAGCGGCCGTGTGACCGGAGGGACGCGCGAGAAAGGCGAATTGGAAGCAGGGATGTGAACGAAGAGAAAAAAATCACGGATTGGAGGCAAACGGAAGATATCCGATAAACATGCGGGTAATGGGTGAATGTGGATTCGACCCAGGTGTTGTGTGTGGGTTTATTCCTCATCACACACCCAGTCTGCAGTGCAGGCACACACAGACACCTTGACTGCACATGCTACGCTACTCTACTAACACTAACTACAGTATCCTGGCACCTCTTGTGCAAGGAAGTTCTCTATCTTCCCCATCAGTTTATGTTGGGATCTGTCTTTTTCACACACACAGAGCTCACCACAAAGCCCTCATACATAAGCAAAGAACAGGGGAAGGCTAATGGAGAAATCAAAAAAACTGAATCCATTTTGGCTCATGAGATTGCCCAACCCCCAACCAGGCCTTCAAAGCACTGACAACATCAATGGTCATAAATATTGCCCAGTTCTGTCCATGGTTATCCAAGCCCTGTTGTGCTCAGTGGAGCTTATTCATGGGTGAGTCTGTTACTCTAATGGGGGTCTCCTTGTGAGTTGGGGGAATTAGCATTAAAGGAGATGCAGCAAGAGGAGAATAACTGGGAAATCTCCATCTGTGTATAACAGGATTATTCCCTTAGAGAACGCGCAAATAAACAGGCAGATGTACAACAGGGAAGGCTTCTTTATTTATATAGGAATAAAAGGCAAGCAAGCAAGCACAGAACACACACAGCACACATACAAGGCTAGCTAGAAAAAAAGGAGGAGAGCAGGAGAGAGGAATTGGGATGGGGTGCTATTTACCAGTCCTGAAGGGGGAGTCTGTGGGAACAGCAGCAAAACAACCAGCATTTCAGGAAGATAACTTGAGGGCAGGGCCAGCTCCAGCATTTCTGGAACCTGAGGCAAGATACCTGCTTGCTGCCATGCCGTTGGGGTGCCCGGCTCGCCAGGAGCTGAGCCGAGGTGGGCAGCAGCAGTGAAGGGGCGGAGAGGCGAGCAGGGACAGCACCTCCTTCTAAGTTCAGCACTCGCGGCAGCTGCCCCCACCGCCTTAATGGATGCGTCAGCCTTGCTTGAGGATGGGTGTTTGGATCCAGAACACACACTGAGCACATGGCTGGGGTGTCTAATTATAGCGCAAAATGTGTCCTGACGTCTTGCCTCAAAGACAATGGCTCAGTGGCTCTAGGTAGACAAAAGGTGTGAATGGGACTAGATCACCCAACAATTGCTGGATGGGGAGAGCTATCAAGTTCTAATTGGGAAATTGGGTGAGGGAAGGTAAGGAAGGGTATTGATGAGATAAAGCAGTAACTCTTGGAAAACCTCTTTGTTTCATTTAAGTGCTTTTCCAGGATATGGAAAGACAGCTAGTCAATCTGACACACCGTCTGGTAATTTTCCAACTCCAGCCATGGTTGGCATTTGTTCTGCCTTGCCAAGGCAATATTTTGTGCTTATGGCATAAGAGGAAGGGGTTTATGATATTTCATTCATAAACTGCCCTTTCAGTATGAGGAGCGAGTCTGATTGCTAACAAGTGTGCAGAAGATTGCAGCCTTCAGCACAAAACTTAATAACAACTTTTCAGTTGTAATGAACCTACTTGAAATTGCAGCTGCTTCTGAACCACACAGGTCTAGGTTTTCAGGAGGACTGGCAATACTAGACGAACAAAAAATGCAAAGCCTTAATGGATTTGAAAACAATAAGAGTAGAAGTAGGCACCACTTTAAAGTGTTCATGGAGGTTCACACACATTAACTTGCAACAGTTGTTACAACAAAAGCCTTTATAAAATCACAAAAGTCTGAGTTAAACACAGCCTGCCAAGAGGTAACGTGCAAAGAAACCAAATGTAAAAGGAGTTGAGAATCACTGTATTATCCCTCTACTATACAGAAACACACATCACTCAAGCAATCTTTGATATACATTCCAACACCTCCTTCTCTCTGTCCTAATGAGGAGGTCTTACTGGCATACACATTCCAGGGACAACCCAGTGGTCAATTTTCTTTTTAATTAAGGTTTATTTCTGTAGTGCAGCTGGCTTCCTGGGCTAGAATTGTTTCGTGAGTCATCAGTTAATATATACATACCAAATTTAAAAAGGACGGCAGCTGTGAACTAACTAACAATATCTGCCAGAAAGGACAAGGTAATTGGTATGTGCTGCCTTCTTTTTGCTGGGTTTAGATGTATAAACGGTAAGTATCTCATACCTTTTTATACTGAAAGCCCCGCTCTAAGAGCATGTTCATATTGGCCTTTGAATGTTACTTTCTTCTTCAGACTCTGGGTAGAATGAAGAGGGGAGGGGGGTCGCTCAGGAAGGAGGCAGACATTTTTACAAGCCTTTTCATAATGCCTGTGGGCTATGCTGTGGTTCTTGCAAGCATAGCTCTGCACCATTAGTAGCTTAGGGAGCAGACTAATACCTGCTACATTGGGCCTGCCCTTTTCCCTGTCAGCCCAAAGGGTTGTGCTGATGGTGTTCTGGTGGGGGTTGCCACATTGGCACTCAACCACAGTGCAGCAGCAGCAGCTGCCTGCTAATCTTCAGATTGTGACAGCGTATCTCTGGTGTATACCAGTGTAGTGGCTGGTCAGCTTCCTTTACATGCCACCCGCCCCCCACCCATGAATGTGCTGTAAAAATCCTGCAGAAATGGTAAACAACAACAGAGCATGATTTCATCAGCAATGTTTAAGTAATACCCAATGGCCTGCTGGATTACTCACCAAATTAGTGGATCACCTCTAGTGTATTTATTTTCCTGTCTAATTTTGAGTAGTTTTAGATACTGAGCAACAAGAATTTGGAGTGGAAATTATTATTTTTATCCCCTTTATTAAAACAATTATTTAACTCTTTTTCCAGCTAGAAAATTCTGATTCTAAAATGGGAATAATACCTTAGCTAGATCTTCTCGAATATCTAATGAGTTAAAGAAGAACATGCATATCTTAAAATATAACTAAGAACTGCTCTGGAAAACTAATCTAGTCTCAGTAAAAGCACAAACACCAGCAAAACTTATTCCAAGTAAAGGTCAAAGGTATGTGGAAATAACTGAAATGGAAACATTCCAATGTTTTATAGTTGTTGGCATGAAAAGGACACTCGGTTAAAAAATTGTGTAACAGTGTTAAAGCATATACTTTCAAATTTTAAGCATAGTTGATTAGAAACTGATTTTCTTTTAAGCAACAGAACTTCTAATAACGTGTGCATAGGACTAAGATATGTGGCCTTGTTTCTGACTAGTTAACTGTTACAGAAATATCTAATCCTACTATATAAATGGCAAGCCATATTGGTGACGGCTCACTTTTTATCCTTGTGCAGGCGCACTGCAGATGACTTTGGCCTCCAGGCCACTGCAAAGCACCTGCTTGCTGCCAGGAGGGGGCCCACCAAATCAATTTTCTAGAGCCTGTTGTAGTTTTTCACACAACAAGCATGGTTACTAGTGAAAAATAAAACTCCATCAAATTCCAATAAAACTCAATTCTACACTTATTGCCAGCCCCCTGCCAGGGGTGGAGGATTCCCTGCCCCTGGCCCCTGCTGGCCTGTGACCCTCACTGCTGTTCAGCTGGATGGTGGGGGAAGAAATGGGGGAACTTACAGCACAATCCTAAGGAGAGTTACTCCAATCTAAGCCCATTGATAGCAATGGGCATAGACTGGAGTAATTCTTCTTAGGACTGCACTATTAATGGTTCGCAGCAGGCTCTTCTGGATGACACTATGACATCACCAGCTACCCAATGATGTCACTTGCTATATACCTGGAAGTGATGTCATCACATCAGCCAGCAAAGCTCTGATACTTGTACGAAAAACATGAGAGTGTTTGCCCAAATACCAAAGCAGTTCTGATGTGATGTCACTACCAGAAATTACATAATCACATCACCAGATCAGGCACACAAAGGTAAGAATCTGCCTGCCAGCTGCCATCTCTCCCTGCCCCCTGCCCCCTGCCCCCTGCCCAGGTTGACCTGGCAACCCTGTCTAGCTAAGTATCCATACTGCATTGTTTTGTTTGGCCTAGAAATGTGAGTAAAGTTCAGTGACCAAACACAGGCGTTTGAGATACAAGATATAAAAAAGATGATATTGTGTACGTGTGTATTTAGGGTTTCAAAATATTTTGTGCTTTTTCTTATTAAGCATGAAGACGTCTTCTTAAGTATGGTTCATTTCTGTAACTATTTGGTTTAGTAACCACTGAAATACAAGTTACATCCAAAGCATATCAGAAAAGAATCTAATTGGTAGATTTGTTTTATATTATTGATTGCCTCTCTGGAGAGTGTATGCACTGTATCAATCATGTCTATTTATTACAATTTTTGTGGCCTCCCATGAAAAATAGAAGAAATGAAAAATAAAGCACACTTGCCTTGTGTGTGTAACAATATATGGAATCTTCTGCCAAAATAAAATCATAGCTGAACAAAACTTCTATTTGCCAGTTAAGGTGCTTCCAGCATCCTTACAATCCTGAATATCACAAAACAGTAATTTATTCAGGAAATAACCTGTTACTTTCCCAGATGGGAGCCATAAAATTAACAGGCATGCAAGGAACTAGCTGGAATGAAGATTAAATAAAATTAGAAAAAGATGTTTGCAATAATAGATGATATATAAGAGAAATAAGGAAAGTACTATGAATACTATTCATGGGCTATAGTAACTAAGCCATTAGTCATTCTTTAATCACTCAGCTTTGCACAACAGAAATTGTGCTGTTTACATTTTAGTTTAAAACAGATTTAAATAAAGGTAGAACAAAGCCC
Organism: Eublepharis macularius; assembly: GCF_028583425.1. Taxonomy (NCBI): domain Eukaryota; kingdom Metazoa; phylum Chordata; class Lepidosauria; order Squamata; family Eublepharidae; genus Eublepharis; species Eublepharis macularius. The sequence continues at coordinate 46,016,063 of NC_072793.1, forward strand.
CCTGGGAACAGTTTTACAGTGCAACTCTAAGAAGAGCTACTCCAGTTTAAGCCCATTGATTTCAATGGGCTTAGACTAGAGTAACTCTTCTTAGGATTGCATTGTTAGTTCTGGAAAAGTTTGGTTTGGTCTAATTCAATTCTGTTGCATTTAATGGTGTAGCTTGCAGTCTGAAACTGTTTGTTATACTTAAATAAGTTGTAAAACAGCAACTATCAAAGAACAAATGCAGTATTTGCCACTGAGCCTATGTAACTCAGAATTTGGAACGAATTCAAATTATTTAATAGGATAAAATATTTCATATTTTCAGTTCATTCAAGGTTCTGATCACATGAAAAAAAACCTTACTCTGTTCTGAAGGAGCCTTTCAAACTAACTGTCCAGCTAACAGTTCTCTAGGCCATTCCCAACAGAGGTTCATTTCCATTTTAAAACTGCCTAGGAAAGAGACTTCCAAGCTCAATTTTCCATTGATCAATAGCTCTTACAGGTAGAAAGTGTTTAGTGAAGACAGTTAGCTTGATTTGGAACCTAAAGATAAAATGAAAGACAATCCATCGTGATCTAGTTATTCTACCTAATGGTTATTTCTGATGTGCATATATATTCCTGTCTCAATGACTGATAATAAGCAATAATTTGAGAAAGCAAAATAATGTTTGTTGTACTGCAGTGCTTATTTTTAAGTTATTCATGTCATATAGCACAGAACTAACTAGAGTTACACCTTTCTAAGCCCAAGAGTAGGGGGCATTCCCAAGGCCTGCCATGGCAGAGGTGGTTGGCCACAGGCATAGCTGATACACCACTAGTCCATTCCAAATGAACATTCCCCAGGGGAAATAACAACACATGTCCCCGTGAGGCACAGACAGCACCACAAGAACACTGGTGGCCAGAGCAACCCCAGCAGCACCCATCAGCCAGGTGGTCTGACGACAGCCCTCTGATCAGCATACACAGGCACAGTCAATCACCACCACCCTCTGATCTGACCACTAGCCCTCAATGTCTCCCCCCACTCAGAGAGCCAGCAGACAAGGAGGACAGACCTAGCAACAACACAACACAGAGAGGCACATGGCCTGAGCACCCCCTACATCCTAACCCATAGGGGAAGGGCATACATACCCCCAGCAAGGGTTTGACTGGCAGCAGAAGTGCTGCCTACATGCAACCATTCATACTCAAAATCACTCACATCATTCCCCTGGAAAAGTAAAACAAAAGGGAGGGAGACAGGGGATAGGCTCAAACCCACAGCTTCACGCCCAGGACCATGTTTGGCAATGCCATCCTCCTTTCCTCCACCACCACCCCACCAGCACTGTGACAGCAGGCACCTTCCTCAAGCCCTGCACCACCTCCTCCATCAGCATATCAGCTGCAGTTGTCTCCTCCACAGAACCCCAGGCCACCTTCCCTGGTGGAGTTATGGCTGCTGACATTCACGACCTCCCCAGCTGTACACTCACCGTACTCCTGCAGAAGCACAGGCAACCCAACCTTGCCCAAGCTCCTAGGAGGCTTTTGGCAGACCAGGTAGAGCAGGCATAGGTTCCAAGCTACCAAGGGAGCAGCTATAGAAGCTTCAGTAGCAGTACGGGCAAACCAGAAGGCTGAGCAAACACCTCGCCCTGGGTTGAAATGGGGTGAGAGGGGCCAGCAGACTGTAGAGTCTAACAAACTCTTCCACCAGATTAGCTGGGAGAAGGGCTACCTCAGATGGCTGGATGGGGATTGGTGGGAAACTGAGGGAGGTGGGAAAGGGAAACCCTTAAAAAGCAGGCTCATGTGCTAGAGGAAGACTAGGGTAAAGGCTGTTGGAATGTGATGGTACTCCCAGGGTAGGAGAAGGAATATGGCAGTGCAATCCTCTTCCCTACCCATCTGAGGCCTGACCAGTGGATGACTAGATAAGGGGCATTGGTGAAGGAAAAGCTTCACAGGCTAGTATCCTAACAATAGGGCTAAGATGATAGTCGCAAAGGAGGCAAGCCGTCAGGCAGTAGGCACTTCACTGCAACCCTGGCATCACCACCAGCCCCATGAGCAAAGTAGAGAGCATAGAAAAGAAAGATATACTCAGTGGAAAGGCATCGGCATAGCCAGGATGCCTGGTTCAGCCTCTATATGGGAAGAAGACAAACTACAAAATGGGAAACAGGACAGCCCATCAGATGGGCCACCTTGCATATCCATCATTTTTCAGGGATGCCCCTTCACGTCCCTCCATGCCAAACTCATGGCAACAGCTTCTTTATGTCCGGTCCACCCTGGGCCCCTTGTGTACCTGCACAGCCAAGCTGTATGGTTCAGATGCCAGCAAGGCTGTGGAGGAGATGGGAACCAGAGACCACCATACCTTGTTAGAGCAGCCAGCCACACATGCCCTTGGACCACCCACTAGCCTGTTTCCCCATGCAAGCTGCACATAGCAGCTACCGGAGGGCGTATGTGGGAAGGCAGTGGGGCCAATAGGTTTAGCCAGTTGCTAAGGTGTCACTAAACCTCTCTGATATCATGTAGTTGAACAAAATAGAAGACCAGTGGCAACACTGATCCCAGCATGATCATCCCAGAGCCAGATTTCCATCTGTCTGGAATGGCTCATGTGCCTTTGTGAGCTGATCCCAGAGACAGGCTATACAGAGACAGGCTGAGCTGCTCCTTGAACAGAAGCCAGGTAAGTACTGGAAAGGATGCCCGAGGCAGGATGTCCAGGAGCCATGTTGGAACTGGAGACTAAGCAAAGTGACTGGAACTGCACTAGTCATGCTCCAAGGTCTCCCTGCTGTATCACCACCCGCAGAGATGCCAAACAGAAACATGTGCAGGAATGGCAAACAGACACCATGGCTGCTACAAGCATATCTATGGAGTCCCAGCAGGGCTTGTGGTTCTACTCCTATGGGGAGGCCTCTGGTACCGGGGAAATCTCCCACCCACCCACCCTAAGGTACATGCAGTAGCCATCCCAATGACACTTGAGGAATGTGCTCCATCTGCTGTTGCACAGAGACCCATGAGGAAGTGCTGCATTTGCTGCTGCACAGAGATCCATTCCTGCAAGGGCCAGCTGATGCACAGAGCACGGTGGGGCAGGTGCCAGGCACCGAAACCCCAACTGAGCCCTGTCCCTGCCTGGAGGGAGGAGTGCCCTGGCAAGGGAATGTGCAACCAGCTCAGTGATCAGCTGCCAGCACCCCTGCTCCTCCTCTTGCTGGGGCCCGTGGGCAAGGATGTGCCTATGGGGAGCATTTTGCCTTTTCTATGTGCCTATGAAGGAGCCCATGGTGTAGAGTGGTAAGCTGCAGTACTGCAGCCCAAGCTCTGCTCACGACCTGATCCTGGTGGAAGCTGGGTTCAGGTAGACGGCTCAAGATTGACTCAGCCTTCCATCCTTCCGAGGTTGGTAAAATGAGCACCCAGTTTCCTGGGGGTAAAATGAGCACCCAGTTTCCTGGGTGTAGATGATTGGGGAAGGCAATGGCAAACCACCTCATAACAAGTCTGCCAAGAAAATGTCATGATGCGACGTCCCCCCATGGGTCAGTAATGATTCGGTGCTTGCAAGGGGACTACCCTTTTACCTTTATGTGCCTATGAGTTACACTGTGGTTTCGGCTGATGTTAACTTTCCATTGGTTCTGAGGGGGCGGTGTTCCTCGGCTGGAGTGGCTTAGGGAGCCGACTAACTCCTGCCATTTCCCCAGGTCCACCCTTTCCCTCACCAACACAATGGCTTGTGCTGGTATTGCTCTGTGTCATTGCTATGCAGGCTCCCAGCTAGGGTGCAGCACCACTGGGGCACTCTATCAGCACATTTCAGAGATAGGGCAGCTTATCTCAGGGATATACCAGCATAGCACCCTGTGCACTCCCCAACCCCTCAGGATTAAATTGTAAATTCTGTTGACTTAGAATGGTGTTGGTCTATTCAGGTTTGTGTTGTAACAATCCAGTTCAAGACCAGCCAGTCAAAACAATTTTAGGAATTAGTTGACAAACCAAAATACTGCATGTCCAATATGTTCAATATAGCAGCCATATTAATCTGCTTATGCCAAAGAGGGCTCCAGCTCATGAAAGTTTACACCACTATAAATTAGTTAATCTTTAGACCCTTTGTTAAATGACGCAGTCAATATAACAAAGCACTTACTGACATAAGCTCTAATGAATCTGAACCTACTTCGGCAGATGCATGAAGTGTTAGCTTCAGTTGGCAGGTCATTAAACATTTACACACAGAAGGAGGATGAGGGAGGGAAAAATTATTTCTAATTAAGTCCAGGATGTCGAACACACAAGAGATAAATAACATGTGAAAACAAAATCTCATTAAGAGTAAAAGATACCATCAGAAAATCCCATCAGTGGATTAATTCTAACTGCGAATATGTTGCAACGAGTGACATAATTCTGCTGTCAATCACTACGAATTTGACGCGGTGCATTCCGTCTCCAACAATGGCCAGCCTCCTGCCCTCATCACAGGAAAGCTGTGTGGCTATGATCCTGGGCTCCTTGGAAGAGGGGCGATGTGCAAAGCAGCTCTACGGCCAGTAAACCCTAGACTGTCTTTCGCTCGGTGCTCTGGCATTGCCTCACGCAATAATCTTCGCCCTACCGCAGAGGAGACGATTTCTCTGTTTTGTTTTCCCTGAGTTCTTTTTGCCGAACCCTAGAAGAGCCCGGTTGGATTGCCGCGCGCCAGTTGTACCCCAGCACAGGGACAAACCTCGCTGGCGGCAAACCTGCCCAGCACATGCCTCGCCTTCCGATGTGTAAACACTGCCAGCCCACCCCTGCAGCCCTGCACCATCGTGACGGACAAGAGCGCCAACCAATAACAAAGCAGAAGTGCCCCAGCAACGAAGCTGTGGGGGGCCTCGATGGGTGGGTCCGTGCCATCCAATCACAATGATAGGGGCGGAGTCTGAGAGAGCGGCTGGGCCAATACAAAGGAGAGTAAGCGGGGGCGGGGGCCTGCCTGCCCAATGTCAGAGAGCGGAGTGGGCGGAGCTGAAGAAGCCTCGCCCCAATGGGAAGAGGAGTGGGTGTTGGTTGGAGAGGCTGTCACTGGGCTGTTGCGCTTGAGAAGTGCTCGGCAGTGGCGTTCTCAGGGGAGTCTCGCAGCGCGGCGATTCCAACCGGGAGGGCCCGTTAGCGCTGAGCGAGAATCGTCTCGCTTCGCCCCTCGCCCGCCTGCCCGGCCGCCGGTGGCCGCAGCGGGGCCCCTCGGCACAGCCGCCCCTCGTCGTGACAGGCGCCTCGCTGCCCTTTGGCTTCGCCTGGCGGGTCCCGAGGGCAGTGCTGGACCGCCCTGAAGGCCACCTGCGCTTCTTGCCAGCTGACGGTGCAGACGGGGCTCCCATGCCGGCCTTGAGACGCCGCTGCCGCGGATGGCGCCGCTGAAAACGCCTCCACGGCCGCGGGGGAGCTTCGCCGGGTCCCCCGCCGCCCCTCGCCTGCTGCTCGCAGCCTGAGGCGACGCGGCTTCTTCTCGCCCGCGCTCCTGCCGCCGAGCCTGAGCGCCGTGAGCTCGACTCCCCCTCGTGACACGCTCCGCGGGAGGGGGCGAGGTTGAACATGCCTCTGCGCGTGTTTCCTGGCTGCTCGGCTTCGCCCCCTGCCCGTGGCGCCCCATCTGGTCCTCCTGCGTCCGTGGCGGGCGCTGGGAGCTGATTCCCCTCCGAGACGCGAGGCGGGGAAGGGTGCGAGAGGATGAACCACGTGGGCAGCCCTGTGAAAGCTTACGACTTCTTGCTGAAATTCCTGCTGGTCGGAGACAGCGACGTGGGCAAAGGGGAGATTCTAGCCAGCCTAGAGAATGGAGCCACGGAGTCGCCCTATGGGTACAACATGGGTAAGTCACGACTCGTGACACGGTGCAGGGCTCATCCGTGTCTGAACTCTAGAACCTGAATTTTTCTTGCACCTGTATGTTGTTTGCTTCTGTGCATGTGTGGGAAACCCTTCCTTGATCACTCATCTACCACAACCACCTCCCGTGCACTTGTGGTTAAAAGGCAGGGCTTCCACAATGGGGAATTTGCGTTCCCAGCTGTCTTGAACTCTGATAAAGCACTGGGAGAATAACTTGAGGGGAACACAATCTGTCTGATTGCTGATATTTTTACATTGGTGCCAAGAATCTGATTTTGTTCATTCAGAAGTGCACTTCTGTGTTAGATTCATTTGTCAGAAATGTAGGTATCTTTGAGGTAAGAAATAAGTAAGAGGACCACATTTTAGTTTGCTTTGCTTTGTATGTTACATTTTTTTATTATGGAATAATAAATGTCATATGAGAAGAGCAGGATACACATCTGTACATGAAAATACAAACCGTAATGCTCACCTACTCATGCTGGGATTGGCCAGACTTCTGCATGAGTTCCTGGAGAAAGGTAGTCTCTTGCCATGTAGTCTCTAAAGAAAGTTGGTCTGAAGAAAGTTTTGTAATTTGAAGAAGTAAATTTGAAAAAAATCTTATGATGTACAAGATTATTTCATATGAGGCAGAGAGATAAAGTCCAAGAGAAACAGACCCTAGGTATCCAGCTGGAGTGGGAGACATAGGAGGTAATTGGTGCACCAAATGTGTCAGGTAAACCAGGTACATTCCTCCTTCCATCATAACTTGATAATATGTCAATTTGCATTTATGTACCCAATGGCATTGTTTAATGAAATGTCCTTGATATTGACTATACTAATCTGACACTATGTAATCCTCCTTGAGTCTCAGTGAGAAAAGAGAACTATAAATGACATAAATAAACATGTTTGCTTTTAGCCACCTGGCCATAATCTTTCATCTTTGTATTGATTGGACCATTCTTTTTGATGTTTCTTCTTTTTAGTTTATTTGTCCTTCTTGCTGTTTATTTGTGATCTTCCAGGGATTTTATTCCATTTATTAACACATCATTTGTTATCTCCTAGGAATCTCAGTCTTTTGACATCTCATTTTCCTGCTTCACACATGCTTCCTTCTTTTCCAACATCAATTTCTCCTTTAGTGATGTTCCACTACACACCTTATATTGATTAGATAATAATAAAAAAGTGTTTACTAGTTACATACTGTTATCAGTTTAATTACAATTTGTATTTATTGAGCCATTTATCAGCTTAGGAAACCTGTACTTGGGGGGATACAGTGCATACCTGGAATGAGATTCATTTAGAATTCAGTGAGAGATTGGTCTGTAGCAGAGTTAGCAGAACTACAGGTAAAAGAGACCACAGCTCAAGGAAGACAAGCATAAAGGCAAGATTCGAGTCCAGTAGCACCTTACAGACCAACTAGGTGTCCAGGGTATGAGCTTTCCAGAGTCAGAGCTCCCTTTGTCAGATATCTACTATAAACCAACATGGCTACCCACCTGAAACTTATCATCCTGAAAGGGTAAAGGGTCCCTTAAAGTTATATTTTTCATTTTAATTGAACAGGAGATTGGGAACATAGCATAGTGCAGCAAAGGCTTTAATCTTTGATGGCTGACGAGTGTAAATCTAATAATGCTAAAATGTAGCTGTCTCTGTTTTCTTTTTCTGAGTTTCTATCAGTGATATTTACATGTGAGATTTTGCTGCACTTACATCCTTCAAGAAAAGGAACAAAATCATTATTTTAGTTTTGAGTCCCATGCCAGGGATTCAGCATAACCAAACTGCTTTGGGAAGTTACCAAGTATTTCTCTTGTTAAATAGGCTTACAGTGTAAATATGTGATTCTGGCATCTTGTTCAACGTGGCCATGGGAAAAGCTGACTTGTGGTATAGGTTTTCCTTCAGAGAAAAATATAAATACTTTTTAAATTCTTGCAGGAGGCTCTGTTGCTGTGCTATTTTTAAAGTGTGAACTATATGACCATATATAAACTCATTGTGTAGCTCTTTCTTTTTGAAGCTGCAAATATGACTGAGGATGAGACATAATGGCAGAACTATACCGAGCTTACTAAATACAAAATAAAGAAGTCACCGTCTATACCTCTTGTTAGCAGTGCTTCTTTTTAGCCTATCAATGACCAAAATGTTTTGATTGGTGAGATACTTGTAACAGTCCCCCCCCCCCCCAAGTAGCAAAGGTGAAAAGGCAATTGCCTGATTGTTGTATAGATAAAGAATAGGCAAGAATAAGTATGGCAGAGGCCTGTAATAGCTCTACTAAGTGTTTCTGAAGAACTGATATGGATAGGATGAGTATTTTTGGCATTAACACTGGAACATTTATTTTTAGTTTGTTCCTTTATTTAACCTGTTAATGAATGAGAAGCTGAAACCATGTCTGATGTATCTGAAAGCCTAAACATTTGCAAGTCTTTAACATTCTTAAGACTAAAATAAAAATTGATTTCCTCTAAATGTTTGAAGTAATTTATTATAGGGTATGGCTATGCCATCATCACATCTAAATGGGAGCCTGGCCCTTTGATTTCAATAAGAACAGGACTCCTCCCTTGCTACCCAAATCTAAGCATGAATTAACTCCTACTTAAACTTCCTGGTGCGTTTAGAACTGCAGCATCTTGAACTTTTTAAGCACCTTTGGCTGTTCTAGGGGACCAAGGGAAAAGCTATCCCTTCTTTTTCATGCATACTCTTATTATGCTGCTCTTTGCAGATATGCAGTGTCCAGAGTTACATATAAGTAGATGCAGCATGCCACTTGAAACTGAGTGTTTTCCACCTGATAAGCCCCAGAGAAAAGCTGCACTGAGGCAGAAATCCTAATCAGTTCTACTCACAACCCTACTGAGGTTTATTAAATGGGGCTTACTTCCAGAAAACGTTCTTAAGTTTGCACTGTAAATCAGCTTCTGTTTGAAAAGAGCGACACTTCAATCACCAGGGTGCTGTTGCCATTTGTTGGGTGTGGCTCCAGTATTCCTAGGAATGTTTGCTGAAACATCATGTTGAACAGTACTGGAAATAGGAAGCCTCTCTGATTTTTTTTTCTCCAACAAACTCTAGAAGCAGCACTAATTGAAGACTTCCTTTGGTATTTGTACAAACTCTACCTGTAATTCTGGGAATATATACCTAGAGTAAAATTTTAGTGCAAGCATACTTTTAGTTTTACTTAGTTCCAGTCTTCTTTCAAAAGGAAACTTTTCATTTGCCTTTGTACTTGGAGGGAAAGTGCTGTCTAGGCCATTAAGTATTGACGTAATTATAGCTATTTATCCAAGGAAAGGTAGTAATTATTTTCTGTAATGTACCTATTCCCTGTTGTATGGCAGCTGCCTTGAGGGTGTTGGGTGAGGGTAAAGTCAGGGTGGAGATGCTTATGAAAGACAGCAATTCCAGAAATTCACTTGCCCCTTGTAGCACATGCCCAGGATGAAGTGAGTTTCACTCACGAAACGGGTTAATGGTACTTGCCTGCACATTCCCGTCGGTGTTTTTTGAATAATTTAAATTATTGGACTGTGAATGACATAACACCTCTCTATGAATCTCCACCTCTGGCTTTCTATCCAAATAAGACACTTGGCACTTTAACTGAATGTAACGCACTGTACGGACGACAAAGATTTTTCAAATGATAGGTTTACTGAATATGACTGTATTTTTGTATTGTGTATTTATTAACTGTATAATTGCACTATTGCACTTTTGCACTTTCATATGATATACAGATTACACAACTATTGTGAATTGGTTCCCTGGAGTTGTTGTTTGTTCCCTGTTATTGACGTTCCAGGGTTGCCCGTATTTTTCCTCCTTAGACCAAATGGAGGTTGGCAACCCTAGTGTCAAGAAAAAAATATTATTCCAATAGCTAAGTTCTGATGGGCTACCCATGTGCTTCAGACTCTCTCGCTATTCTATCTATGGTTTGATTAGTTTGGCTGTCACAGGAAAGCTGTAGTAAAGTCCAAGGAAGAAATGTGGGAAAGGGAATAAAGTGGGAAGAGGGGAGGAAGGAGTGGGAATAAGAGCATATGAGCCCCGACATGTTCCTAATTCTTCAAACAGTGGTTTGAAGAATAGCTAGGATGTCTTAATTGAGCTAATGATTTGCAGTTAAGTCTATGAATCTATCATATAATCAAGATATATAATCAAGATAGAAAAGGTGGTTGTTGTGGGTTTTCCGGGCTGTATTGCCGTGGTCTTGGCATTGTAGTTCCTGACGTTTCGCCACAGCTGCAATGCCAAGACCATGGCAATACAGCCTGGAAAACCCACAACAACCATCGTTCTCTGGCCGTGAAAGCCTTCGACAATACATAGAAAAGGTGGTTTTATAAAAATACTGTCATTCCCATTCCTCATTATTAGCATAGAGATATCCTGACTATCAAGTCACATCAGTAACTTCTTTGTGCTAACGCAGAAGCCCTTGAAATGTTACTGTACCCGTAGAGATTATATACATGTCTATATTAGCGGCTACTAAATTTTAATGTTTCAGACCTGCATACATTGTTCCCAGGTATTATTTTTAGCTCTGCTCAGCAAGTAGTTTTACAAAAGGGCCATTTTGATGAAAGGATGTCATCATGCATCCACATGTCTTGTTTTTAGTTGCCAGTGATGGTGGGGAAAACAGATGGTGCTCTTCAGGGTGATTTATTTGGTCCTAAAACCTCCAGTTACTAAGTTTAGAAAACCCTGGTAATAAATAATCAGGGGGTTTATTTTTCTCTCAAGGTCTTTCTATACAATTTAATGGTAAAAATTAATGGACATTTGCTTCTCCTTGTATTTTTTTTTACCATCTGTGTATTTTTTTAAGCACATGTTTTTTTTTGAGGGGTTTCCATAGGTTGCCCTTATGTAATGTCTTGAATCAGGAAAGCATGACTGGTAGAATGTGGTTGTAGGAGGTGCCAGTGGTGCCACCTTGGGACAACATAGAGCAGCCCTCTGCCCATGTTTCAGATTAAATTCTTCTTCAGATACTCCTCAGTTTGTCTTGTGTTTTCAATTATAAAGGAGTAACCACAATAAATGGTCTTAAAATACAGTGCTTTTTTGCAATTTAATCCTGATAACCAATAAACATTCTTACTGTAAATCCCCCCTTTCCACACTACTGAAATTTCCTATCTTCCCTCAAAGCCTGAAATGTTGGTCTTATGTGGTTATGTGAGTGTCATGAGTTCCTGGATCTTGTTCATGACAATGAACATTGCATGCATATGCCTTTGTGTTAGTTTTTTGCACTTTGTTGCTATACAGCTATAGCATGGAAGAACTCCCCCACCCCATTACTGAAATCATTTGTCTTCCCATCTACTACCTGCACAGAGAATATGGGGTTGGGGCCTACCATCTATATCCACTGGCACAAAGGCTCTTTTGCTGTGAGGTGTGTGACTTTTGCTGATTCTCGCTATGGACTCCCACATCATACTCAGTGCTGTTATTGGTAATCCCATGGGATTTAGAGAAGAACAGTTTAGGTAGTGTGGAGGGCCAGAAAGGAAGGCAGGAATGCCATTTCATGAGTGAAACTCTCCTTGTGGATTGTGGGATCCAATCTATTGCACTGGTGACACAGGGAAAGAACTTAAAGAAGTGTTAGGCAAAGTATGGTTGAGGTATACATCAAATGTATTTAGTTTGTGGGTTAGAAACATAAGAGAAATGCCATATGATTTGGGTCTACACATTCACCATGTTACAACACAAAATTCTCAAATTGTCATCTAATCTCAACGTCGTGGTTACTTTTGTATGGGTGACTTGCTGTTGAATCTTTGTATGGTATTTGGTAATTTCTGACCATTATTGGAATGAGTAAACACAGTGCATTGTCATGAAATGTTAAAGCCACATTGACAGGTTTTTCAGGTTTAACTCTTAAGAGAGTTAAGAAGAAATTCAGTTCTCACAAAAAAGCTTACTCCTCCTTTTCATAGCAGAGTGTTTTCAGCTGTGTAGACTGGGTGTGTGTTAAACTTCCATTCTTACACTTAACTATTAATACAAACACACATGCAAAGTCTCTGCCATCACTTTTCCATTTGATTGAAATGTTATATATATATCCCAAAGAACCTTTTACCACACTTCCATACAACCATTCTTTAAAGATGATCAGTGTACCCGGGGATTGTCTCATTTTATTCTCATAGCCATATTTTGAATAGTTTAGGTTAAGATATTTATTTCCTTCATTTATACCCTGCATTTCTCCCCAACAGGAACTCACATTATTCTCTCCTCCATTTTATGTGATAACCTGTGATGATTAAAATAATGTTTTAATAGCAGGTGCCAGCCCACCACAGTGTTGATTTTATTCTCACACTCTTCTTTTCCAGTGTGTTTTTTTATTACTCTTTTCCCCTGTTCTTGGGCTTCATCTAGATTTGCCAGACAAGGCCTGGCAACCAGTGGGAGATGGGGACATGGGAGCACCGCCAGCCTGACATCACTTCTGGGGAAAAGCTGGAAGTGGTCAATCCTCTCTTGGAATTGCTGGAAACACTGTGATAGAACTGTAGTTTTTGCAGCAATTCACCAGTGTCACTTCAAGTTTTCCCCTCAAATAATATGTTCTTGGGCCAACAGCCATTGGGGAGGATGGGGAACCCCCCACTGAGGGGCTTGGTAGCCCTGGCTTCCTCTGTATGTTGCTCTGCCTATTGTGGCAGCCATTTTGTGGCTGCACCTACCCTCTTGTGTCAGAATTCCCAAAGTGCCCACAGGCTCAAAAAGTTTGGAGACCCCTGCCTTACCCTATGATAACCGCTGTGAGGGACTCAACCCTTGTGTGCATGTGAAGAGACTTAGGGTTGCAAACCTTCAGATGGGACCTGGAGATCTCAGAGAATGACAGCTGATCTCTATATAATAGAGATCAGTTCCTCTGGAGAAAATGGCAAGTTCAGACAGCAGGCTCTATGGCTGGGATCTGCAAACTTTTTGAGCCTGCAGGCACATTTAAAATTCTGACTTTATGTGGTAGATGTAGCCACAAAATGGCTGCTACAGCTTACCTTCAGTCACACAGTGAAGATGCTTGTGCAGTGGAAGTAGCTCCTGCCAAAGCAATGTTTTTAAAAATTTGCACAGCCAACCAAATCTCTAATCAGAAGCCATGTTTGGCAAAAGCCCCACCTGGCCCCACCCACTTTTTAAAAACTGTGGGCACCAGGAAAGATGTTGGCAGGTGCAGTGGTGCCCATGGGTACCACCATGGGGACCCATGCTCTGTGGTATCACATCCCTCCCCAAATCCCCAGGAATTTCCCAACTTGGAGAAGGCATCCCTAAGATATCTTCATAATGACCTTAGTTTCACTACATCAAGAAGTAAAAATATGACTCCCATTGCATATTGGCTAAATAATCTGAGCAATTGTGTCAAGTAAGGTTGCCAGCTTCCACGTGATGCAAATCTCCTAGAATTACAGTTGGTCTCTAGTCTACATATATCAGTTCTCTTGGAGGAAATGGCAGCTTTGAAAGATGGAGTCTGGTATTACATTTGGCTGTTACTTCTCCTCCACCCAGGTCCGTCCTCTCCAGGCTGCCTCGCCCTGAATCTCCTGGAGTTTCCCAAACAGAGTTGGCAACCCTAGGGTTAAAACTAGTAATTAGATGTTTTTTAAGGTATTGAATACACTTATCTATGATAACAAGAGACTGTTAAAGTGCATTAATATTTCTGAAACTGGGCTCTAGGGACCCTGAGGGTTCGCAAGGAAACTCCAGGAGGTCTGCAAGTCCTTTGTAACGGCAGAAGGTGAGTCCATCCTGTCTCATCTGGATAACATTTTCTAGCGGCAGGGGCTCTCCGCCTTAGGAAATGGGGATGGAATCAGCTCCGCCTTCTTTTGAAGGGCAGGATGTCATAGAGCAGCTGCTGCTTGCAGTCAGCTAGTTTCCAGATCACCTCAGAGCACTAGTCAGAAAATATGTTTCTTGATAATTGGAAATCTGTGAGGCTTTTCCTGGTTCCATGATCAGCTCTGAAAGGTTTTCCAGGTCCCTTATCACCCCTGTTCATGTGGTCTTTAACTAGAAGTTGTTAACTAATAAGGAAGTTTCTCAGTGTCTCTGGAGAAAAGTCCCTTCATATTAAGCGGTGAGATTGAAAATGGCCTTTTGAGTTGTGAACCTAGAATCATCAATCTTCTGAGACTGGATCCTGTTTGTCATATTTAGATATTTTAAAAAATTAAACTTTTATTGTGTAGTTGATAAAGACTTCTCTGGGCTGGATCCAGTAGACACAACAACACCAGATCTTTCCCCTGTTCCCTTCTGCACAGATATGTCCTTTTCAACTGTAGAAAAATTTATTATGAGGGTGACAGGATATTCATGGACTAATAGCCATGGAGGTTGGAAATAGGGGTGTGCAATTCGGTATTCTGATTAGGTTAAAAATACTGAATCAGGGCCGTTTCGGGTTTTTTTCAGTATTACCGAAACTTTTTCTGAATACCGAAAAATTTCGGTAATACTGAAACAGAGATTGCTGAAACGATTCGGCCATTGTTTTCAATGAGAAAACCTTCTCCTGGCTTTCCTGGAGTCTGGGGGGGGCATTTTCTGTCCAAATCACACCAAACTTGGTGGAGACCTTCTCCTAACTCTCCTCTAACTACCCCCCAAGTTTCAGAAAGATTGGACATTGGGGGGCCAAGTTATGCCCCCCCCCAAATAAGGTGCCCCCATCCTCCTACACTCTCCATGGTTCTCTATGGGGAAAAACAAGTCATCTTTCTAGGTGGCTTGGGGTGGCATTTTGCAAGCAAAATGCAACCAACTTTCAGGGGACTTGCTCCCACCTGTCCTCCCACCCTCCACCAAGTTTCAGGCAGATTCCACTTTGGGGGGCCATAAAATGGCCCCCCAAAGTGAGATCTGCTTGAGCCTTGGTGGAGGGAGGGAGGACAGGTAGGAGGAGGTTCTCTGAAGTTTGGGGGCATTTTGCATGCAAAATGCCACCCCTAGCCAGACAAGCCTCCCTTATTTCCCCCATAGGGAATAGTGGAGTGGAGGTGGATAGGGGCACCTTCTTTGGGAGGCCGTAAAATGGCCCCTCAAAGTGGAATCTGCCTGAAACTTGGTGGAGGGTGGGAGGACAGGTGGGAGCAAGTCCCCTGAAAGTTGGTTGCATTTTGCTTGCAAAATGCCACCCCAAGCCACCTAGAAAGATGACTTGTTTTTCCCCATAGAGAACCATGGAGAGTGTAGGAGGATGGGGGCACCTTATTTGGGGGGCATAACTTGGCCCCCCAACATCCAATCTTTCTGAAACTTGGGGGGTAGTTAGAGGAGAGTTAGGAGAAGGTCTCCACCAAGTTTGGTGTGATTTGGACAGAAAATGCCCCCCCCCAGACTCCAGGAAAGCCAGGAGAAGGTTTTCTCATTGAAAACAATGGCCGAATCAAGCCGAAACACGAATACCGAATCGGCTTGCTGTTTCGGTATTCCCTGAATACCAAAACGGTTTCCTGATTCAGTTAAAACCGAATCAGGTTTAACTAAACAGGCAGGCCTTGCACACCCCTAGTTGGCAATGGGAAGAGGGCAAAATGATTCTCTTATTCTGCTTTCATCAGTGAAACTCCACTGACAGAAGAGACAGAACTGCTGGGGAGAGGGGAATGTTGGAAAGATGGACTGATGGATCCAACCCACTATATTGTTTTGAGGACATGAGAGGATGGTGGCTTCTGTGTGGGTGCAGGGAAGGATTTGGAGATCTGTGAAAAAATTGTAATAAAAATTGAGGTCTTTGGGTTGCTAACTGCTGCACTGCATTTCATAGATAAAATGGGGTCTGATTGTGATGTGTTTGCTTTAGGATTTACTTTATTTCTTTTGGCTGGTTCTGCATTTTTATCCACAGCATGTCTGCCTTATGCAACTGTTCTAGCATGATTCTGTGGATGTTGTAACAGTACAATCCTTTCAAAAGCAACTTAGTTCTCTCTTGGTACATAGTTGTTTTTGTTAACACAGAGCTGATGTTCAAAAGCCCAAATGGGTGAGAATTGTTCACTGGTCTTGAACTGAAAATCTCTTCTCATGTTTGATTCTGAATGCTTCATGCTCATAGGGTTTGTGTATAAAGAAGCATATATTTTATAACTTGAGAATAGATGTGGAACTGATTCTGTCCTATCCAAAACAGAAAATTATCACATCTTCTGCTTCTAGACATCTGTACAGAACCAAAAAAAAATAATTGGATATTCGTTCTCGCATTATGCAATGTTTGTATATCCATGTAGAAGTGAGAATCTTTGTGAATGGAAATACAATGTAAGCAGCACATAGATTCAGGAACATGCTTATCTTTGACCATATACACATTAAAACATTTCAGAGCCATTCAAAGCAGTTTTTGTGTCCTGAGCAGACTGGTATTGAAATGGAATATAAATATAAAACAGTAAAATCTTCTGGTAAGTACATCATTTCCAAAATGAATTGTAATTGATATATACAGTAGTTTCCAAGATGGGTTTCCTTAAAAAAACAGCCATGCTTTATTTAAAATATTTTCTTCTTTAAGCTGAAGTATAGCCTGTTGATTGAATAGGTAGCACATGTAAGAACTGTTTCATAGATTCTGACTTCCCTTCCAATGTAGGCACTGTTTCCTTACAGAGATATGGCAGTACATTGCCTCCCTTATGACATATATTCAACTCTTCAACTGAGTACTTTGCATATAGGAAATTCCAGTGTGCACATGTGATATAGTTAAACACTTGGAAGGAAGTCAGACAAAACTTGAGATTCATACATGCACAGTAAAAACTGATTTTAGACTATTTTTGTAGCAAACTGTATGCAAAGTTATTTAAATTCAAATTATATTTTGCACCCCTAGGTATACAGTACTACATATAAAATTATCTTACTGTTCCCCTTGTGAATTTCCATTCTGAACAAATGACCACGGTATCTTCCACACACAGTCAGGGTTTTGTGCTTCTCCCTTTGCTGGTATAGCTGCCGATTAAGTGTGGCAGCAATGGGGCGTCCACATGGCAGATTTCTCCAGTTCCCTCTGCCCCAATCCTCCAAAAGTGCCCGTTTTCAATTTTTTTTTTTAAAAAAAATATTGATATACCATTATGACACCCTGGCCTGGGTAGCCCTGGTGAGCTTGATCTTGTCAGATCTCAGAAGCTAAGCAGGGTTGGCCTTGGCTAGTGATTGGATGGGAGATCTCCAATGAAGACCAGGGTTGCAGAGGCAGGTAATGGCAAACCACCTCTGTTAGTCTCTTGCCATGAAAACCCCACCAGGTGTTTCCATAAGTCAACTACGACTTGAGGGCACTCACCACCACCACCACCACATACATTATAACAATAAGTTTAACAAATTCTCTGAATTCCCAGCTTTCATTTAAAAAAAAGTTTGTCTCTATCTGCTTCCCTTTTCCTTTATCTTCACAAGGGAAGGAGCTAGAGATTTACTTTGTTTAATGAAAGCTTGGGAATTCAGAGAATCTATTACACCTGTCATTTCAGCAATATAGTGATATAACAGTATTCTAGTGCAATTTAAAAAAAATAAAAAGCCCCTCCCCAGTAGCAGGGGGAGGAAATGGCTGCCACAAGGACAAGGTCAAAGAAAGTGGCTGAAATGTGAGCAGGAAAATCCAATCACCCCCCACCCCATCTCTATACATAGCAGCAGCAATCCCCACTTTACTGTGATCTTTCCTAAAATTTTGGAGCAAAGCATGTTTGGGAAAGATTGGAGAAAAGCTGTAAAAACCCTCAGAGGTACATCAATGTACTGTGATGCTGTAGGGAAGCAGGAAAAAACCCTGTTTCCCCAAATTATTGAACTAAGGGGGATATAACCCATCTGGAAAACATCCATGATACCTGGCCTTAATTACCCAACTGGAAAATATAAAATTAAAATTTCCTCTTCACTCTTAGTCAGTTCACAACGTACACCTGCTCCTGTGAGTGACATTTAGTGCAATTCTAAATATAGTTACACCTTTCTAAGGTTGTTGGCTTCAGTATACTTTGAAGACTATAACTCTGCTTAGGATTGCACTGTTTTTCACTTTAAGATGGCCTTGCTCCGCACCAGGTATGGCTGCAAGTCAGTATTCTGCCACTGACAATAGCATCTTGTACAGAAGCTGTCTAGAATGACTATCATATGGTGATCTATGTAAACAAGTCAACAATTCCCCAGTTAACTAAATTAAGTGATCCTAATCAAAGTGTTATTCTCTGTGGTTATTATTGCCATTATGAATCTTGTAAATAGTTCTGTATAGGGTTTAAGGAAAGGGTTGTAGACATCTGCAAAGGACAGTATCTGGAAAACACATTTCCATTATATTTACATTGGGAGCCTCAGAATAGATGGATTTTCTGTCATTGTAAAAATGGGTAAGCTTCTGGCAGCATGGCAAATAGGCATAGGCAGGATAGTTCTAACAAAAATTATTTTGCTAGTTACGGCATGAATTAATTACCTACTTGGCGCCTCATCTGCTGTGCTACATTGGGTGTTGAAATATTTTGCAGATGCAAATTGTCGCATGGTAGGCATAATTGCCAGATGTGGCAGAATATTGGAATAGGTGCAATGAATCATGCTCAAAATGTGATGACTAATAGCTTATGAGCCTAGAGGAAAATCAAAAACAGAATTTAGATTACAAAATCAGTGCATGATATTTAAACGTAGCTTTGTCCAAAAGTTGGGTCTGTTCAAATGAATATGTCAATTATAGTATTGGAAGTGTGCTATGGTTTGTCTGTAAAAAATGTCCCCAGGGTATCTTTGCTTCCCAATAAAAATTATCATTAGAGTGCCAAGGTTTTTTAAAACCCATTTCTCCTTGCATTGTCAAAACTATCACATAAACTGTGATTCCAAGCAAGCTTACTTGGTCCTAAGTTTTATTGAAATTATTAAGATTTTTTTTTCCAGTTTGTTTTTGAACCAGTGTAACTATAAAGTGTCTAAAATCTTTTGGAGCTGCTTCATGAAGTCACAGCATTAAGAAGTATATGGACAACTAAATAACATAATATTGTTTAATATGTATTTTAAAAGAACGTGTGGAAAGGTAGTATAATATTCTGGATCTCTGGTATAATTTATATTTCCTCGGATTTGTATAATATCACCATGACGTATATTTTAAGACATTTACAGTAATATACGCTGCTAATTTAGATTGCTGTTGGGATAGCTGTCTTGTCTTCAGTGTCTTCCTCTAACTGCTGCAGGGCAACCCTGTCCACAGAATGTGATTCTGTCCTGCCCATATGTGATCAAATCAAGCCTGAATTCTCCGTAGAAGCTAAAATGACAAAACTGAGGCTATCATATTTTGGTCACATCATGAGAAGACAAGATTTTCTGGAAAAGTCAATAATGCTAGTAAAAGTGGAACCCAGTAGGAAAAGAGGAAGACCTAAAATGAGATGGCTTGACTCAATAAAAGAAGCCATGTCCTCCAGTTTGCAGGATGTGAGCAAGTCTGTTAATGATAGGACATTTTGGAGGTCTTTCATTCATAGGGTCATCATAGGTCAGAGGTGACTTGACACAAACGTAACACACACACGGGTATATGCTAGCCCTGACCTGGATAGCCCAGGACAGCCAGATCTTGTCAGATCTTAGAAACGAACAAAAACAAAGGCTGTGGGAAAGACTGTAGAAAACCATTGCCAAGAGGGTCTCACAGGTGTTCTATACCTATGCTTACACCTAGAAAACACCTTCTCTGTTTTGTTTGTATGACCTATATATTGCTGCCTTCCTGACTCCCCCAAAAGATTCACACTGCCTCCATTTAAACAGACCTCCTCTATTTAAATAATATTGGAAGACTTGTTAGAGATGGTAATGTGACAGAAGAAAGGGTGTTTGTGAGGTAAAAAAGGGATTTTTCTCCTTAAGCAAAAGTAGCATTTGTAAGTACGTAAAGGTGATGGTTACAAAGTTTTGATAAGCCTATTGGTTTCAGAATAGTTCTTCAGCTTGGCAGCTTCAAACTGACCCTGGCACGCACACAGGTTTGCCTGATTTAGCCAGAATCCTTTCTCTGAGACACCCAGAGACTGACTTAGCGGGAATCTCCTGGCTGGTTAAGTTTCTTTCAGAAACACACTGACACAGGCTTCACACAGATTGCCTGATTTGACAGGAATAATCACTTTCTCTCAGCACATTGACTAAAAACTGAAGTTAACTCTGTCACCTAGGGTACAGCTATTGTCCAATCAAAGCAGAATCCATTATCCAGCCCTCATCCTCCTTGCTTCAGGCCTACATTTAAAGCCACAGTAACAAATATTTAAAATCCCCTCATTAACAAGCAAAAATAAAATCCAAATTAAATATATTACATGCAAAAAAGTACAAGTATCCTGTGTTTTCACTTGCAAAATCTGGTCACCCTATATTAATACTAAAATGAAACCCAGATACTACAGAAGCATTGCCAAAATTTGAACTAGAGGAGAGCCATGCTTAGTATAAGGAAAAAATTGTGGCAGTTTTTTTCCAAAGACAATAACAACATTCAATTTATATACCACCCTTCAGGACAACTTATCACCCACTCAGAGAAGTTTACAAAGTATGTTATTATTATCCCCACAACAATCCTTCTGTGAGGTGGGTGGGGCTGACAGAGCTTTGGAAGAACTGTGACTGACCCAAGGTCACCTAGCTGGCTTCAAGTGGAGTTGTTCTCCAGATTAGAGTCCCGCCACTCTTAACCACTACACCAAACTGGCTCTCAACATATGTCAAATGAAAAACCATGAATTTGGAACTATTTTCTGCATTAAAGATGGGCATCTTAATTTCCCTCCCACACAAGCTTAGCAGCTTTTGGAGTGCAGGTGAAATCAGAAAACCTGATAATTTGGTGCACAAGGTTCATTTAATGTAGAGCAGTAGATGAAGCCCTTACATAGGCAGCACAAATTCATATTAAGAGCCTTGATTAAATTTAGCTTCTTTGCTGATTTACATTAAACTGTTGATCCAAGCACCCTTTCATCTGTTTTTAAAGATCATTTACCCAAGTATCTAGACACCTTTTCCAGAAGACCATACTTGTTCTTATGTAGACGTGTTTAAAAGGTATTCATTATACAAAGATACTCAGATGTGGCATAAAATGCCAGAAACATTTACATACACAAATACAATATATTATGTAAAAATGGCTGGTAAAGATTTGACCACATTAATGAGCCACAGGATAGATTCATAAAAATATCCCAGTATTATTCTACGTTTTAGAAAGTGATTTTGAAAAGGAAGGACATATATAGTATGCCTCTAGGCTTGCACTACTTTGTGGTCTTTTTAAAAAGAACCATATGTGCGAGGAAGATGTCTGTGCTGTGCCCAAATGCCCCATCCTCCCTCCATCCCATACCTTCACTGTACAACTCACTGGGGAGTGGACACCAACAGAGTACGAGCCATGGCCCCTGTACAGCAAGAAGGGCCCATGCAGGGATTCTATGGCAGAGTGCATTCATGCTGGAACAAACCAGGGGATGCCACAGACTGACCCACACCCCAGAGAACAGCTCCTCACTTATGCCAGGAGCAGTCATTAGCTCCCACCTGACTGCAGGGGCAGAGAAGGAGATAAGCCAGCCTGGCCAAGCCCACAGATCATGGGGGCAGAGCTGGCACCTAGGGAAGCATGAGAGACCTGGACGGGTTGTCAGGCCTCTACCAGAGGTTGAGAGCAGCCCAGCCTTCTCTCTGCTGCATGTGGGACTGCTGACCCTGAGAGGGAATTGGATGCTGGGCCCAGGAGGACAGGGACCCACCCTATTTAAAGAGGTTTCTGGGGACAAGCCGAAGAGGAAGGGGCAGCTCAGGTCATTCCTATTGCTGGAGGGGAATGACTAGCCTGGGCTGCCAGAGGAACCGGGTGCAGCCCCACCTTCTGGGACTCTTCTGAGGCTTGGGTATACCTTGCTCCATCCCAGTTGTCAGGACAGCCAAAGGGCACTGAGCCAAGATGGAATGAGAGGAATTTCACACGGTAGGGGAGAATGTAGGCAGTGATGAATCAGTGAAGTCGTCCCCCCTATGCCTGTCTACCCTGCCTGGCTGGTCCAGTGGCTGACCCTTGCTACCCTATCACCAAGTTATTAAGCTCAGTGTTCTACAAGGTTCAATGTGACTTGGCCCCTGGCACCAGAAAAGGCTCCATGTGAATGACATCAAGGAATGGAGGGAAAAAATTCCCCAATCTTGCCAGCTAGCAAAAGATCAAGGGGGGCTGGCAGTGAAGTGGTTTACAACATAAAACACAATATAAACCTAAAACATTTAACTTAATTAATTAAAATCCAGCATAGTATTGGCTGTGGTATGAATTTATCGTGAAGAACTTGTTTTCACGGGATATTGGAACAGCAGCCACTCAGAAACTTAAAGAGGTCTGTGATGAACTGCACCTTTTAAAAAGCCTGAAAATGCTGTAAACCCAGCTGCAGAACTCTTAAGGGTTAATCCCTCACAGACACAGAGAGCTTTGAGTGACAAGTGTGAAGAGTTGGGAGATGGAATTCTAAGGAAGAGAAGTTTTATCACCGACAGGAGACTTGGGGAAAGTTGGAAAGGAGATTTGGGAAGTAGGTGCAGACTCCCAAACAGGTCAAAGAAAGGGGATAGATCTTCTAAGGAAAGGAGATTTTCCCTACCCAATCAAACAGGGAGGTAGCTCTGGAGAGTGAAAAGATCCCTTCTTGGGTGTGGTTGGAAACTGACTGTGGAGACCTTCAGATTCAGTTAACAACTGAAGGAAAGCACTGGTTTGTGAAGAGGATTGGGATACTAGAAAGAGGGTACCAGCATTCCTAACTCCAAAAAAGTATACTAAAAGAAAGTATTCTAGAGTGCTTGGGGAAAAATTAGGAAACCAACGCTTCAAAGCATAAGCCTTTAAGTATCTGTGAAGAGCATACGAACTGAAGTCTGTACATGTTCTGATTTTATGTCATATAATTTATATATATAATTCACATATAATTCATAATTCAACAACGTATACGTATACATATACATAATGTTGAATTAAATAAACTACTTAATGCCATTTCTGGTGCCATTTCTGTTGTTTAAGGACAAGAGAATGTCATAAGGGCCTCATATTGATTGGCCCATATTGAAGAACTGATGTGCCTTACTATTTTAAAATTCTGCCTCTCCTTCTCCCTGCAGGTATAGATTACAAGACAACAACAATACTTCTGGATGGCCGCCGAATAAAGCTGCAGCTTTGGTAAGTGTTTGTAATGTGTAATATGTACTCTCTCTGGATTATGCATTTATGTTTTGAAAATGGCTTATAGTGGTGGCTAGGGGTGTGCAATTCAGTAAAATTTGGTATTACCAAAAAGGGATTACTGAATCAGATTTGTTTGGGTTTTTTTAAATCAGGTTCGGTAATACTGAATTTAAGTTCACTGAATTTATTTGGTAAAATTCGGTAAACTTCAGAAATCACAGCTAGGCTGTTCCTTTTCTAAGGAACAGCAAAGAAACACTGCTTCCCTCCTTTTTTAACCAGATTGGAGGGGGGGGGGGAGGCAGAGGCAGAAGGGAAGGGGGAGTGAGTGGCCAATCCTTGCAGGAGCTCTTCTCCTCTGGCCAACGGGATTCTCTGGAAGGAGAGTGTCTTTTTTAAACTGCTGCAAGGAGTTAAATTAGGCAATCTTGCCTCAGAGTAGCATCCATTTTGCTCTGAGCTGGAGATTAAGAGACACTGCCTGCTTGTTGCTGCTGGCTGTTGGCTCTGTCTCTGTGGTCTCGTACTCTGGCCTGCTTTAGACTGCAACTGGATTCTGACCTGGAGTGAGTGGATTCCTGCTACTGCCTGCTGAGACCTGCTGCTCCTGGAGGACTTCTCCTGCGGCATGGTTTGAGAGTTATTAGACTCTCAAACCAAATGTCAGGTTTTTTCTCTTTTTGGGGGGGAGGGGGTTGGCCTAGTGTCTGGGACAGGGGAAGGATTTTTTTTTACTTTGCATTTTAAAAACCGCTTTTTTCTGTGTGCGGGGTGCTTTGGTTGGGTTTGGGGGGGGGCTTGGTTTGAAGTTGGTTGGATTTACTGTTCATTTTGCTGCTTGTTCTTCAGTGGAGGGGTGTCTTTTTTTATTTTATCCTGTTGTGGATGAACCTATTGTGGGTGTTTTACAGTTCCAGTAAATCTTATTAAATTACCTGGTTTTGCTGGTTGTTCTTGGGGGAGGGCACTATTTTCCCTTGTTGGTACTTGGAGTGCTGTTCCTTTATACTGTTTACTGTTTTTTGCTTGGTGTTTTCTGTTGCCATAAGTTTGATTTGGTGTTCAATTGTTGCTGGTTCAGAGTTGTTGTTCTTCTGGGAGGGGGGTGGTTGCTGGGCTGCTTGGTTCAGTTTAGCTTAAATTACCTAGTGGTGTTTGGGTGTATTTTCAGGAGTAGGTCCCCTGCCAATTTGGTGGATTTTGCTTGCAAAGTGCCACCCTAGCCCCCTGAATAGCCTCCATAGTTTTCTCAATAGGGAGTGATGGAGATTGAAAGTAGCTGGAAGAACCTTCTTTGGGGGAGGCATCAAATGCCCCCCCAGGATCCAATCTTTATAAAACTTAGGAGGGGGGGGGTCATTAGAGGACAATTAGGAGTAGGTCCCCTGCAAATTTGATGTAATTTGGTCAAAAATGCCCCACCCCCCTTGACCACCAGGCATACCCAAATTGAGTTTCCATAGGGAACAATGGCAAAATTTTATAGAATTTGCTTTGCATTACTGAAAAGAATAGGAGAATGAATTTGATATTCAGGGAATACTGATTTCCCCCCCTAGTTTAGTATTACTGAACTTAATTTACTGAATTTTTTCCTATATACACCCCCTAGTGGTGGCTGTGCCACTGGGTTAAGTCATTAGAACTGTGGGACTATCTCAAATCTGTACTACAATGTCAATCAGTTTATGGTACAGGTATAGTTACTATGCTGTTTTGTGAGAATAAAAAACAGGCACCCTAATCCTCCTAACCAAGTTTCCTCAGATTGACTTCAAAATGGAATAACTAATTTAAATTGCTATGGAAAGATACAACTTAAATAACATTTTCTTTTTGTAATTCATGTCCTTCCTGAATAAAAATGCATATTGGTGGCTGCTATTACAATTTGTGCCTAGACTTTAATCCTGTTTCAAAACTTTTATGTAGTCTATATAGCTTTTAGATCCAGAGGAGTTAGCCAAGTTAGTCTGTAGTGGAAAAATAGAAAAGAGTCTAGTAGCACCTTTAAGACTAACCAACTTTACTGTAGCATAAGCTCGAAAGCTTATGCTACAGTAAAGTTGGTTAGACTTAAAGGTGCTACTAGACTCTTTTCTATATAGCTTTTGTACTGCAGAACTATATATGGTTAGAGATTAAAGGTGTAGTTGTGAAATTAGATTCAGTTAGGTAACCATGTTGGTCTGTGGTAGAAGAGCAAGATTTGGGTCCAATAGCATCTTAAAGACCAACTAGATTTCCAGTGTATGAGCTTTCAAGAGTCAAAGCAAAAGCATAGTTGTGAAATTAATGTGTTTGGCTTTCTCAGTACACGGGCAATGCATCTAAGCGAGATTAGCTACTTAAAAAGTAGGTGCCCCAAACTGAATAAAAATGGGGAATGGTGTGGGTAAGACTTTTCTTTCTAAGACAGAAAGTAACTGTCCATGCCACTTAATTGATAAAGACTGTTTCCACACCTCAAGGATTCTCTGTGCTGCTCCTGTTCATTGTGCAAATACAGAGGTTTTACACTGGCATCTAAGTTTCCACAGGGGAGTTTTCTTCACACTTTCCTGCAGTCAGCTCTTTATGGCTGCCATGTCCAAAGCTGCAAAGCACTTTCTGAGAAAAAAAGGTAATTGTTACAGCATACAGCAGTGTAGCACATACTTTTTTTTTTTAACCCCCTCAAAAAGCCTTCAAATGGCACGGTAGGGAAAATGATGACCATGAGGGGCTAAAGGAGATAATGATGTGTGGATGCTCCATGTAGAAGTAGCCAAAGACATGCATAACTCAAATGGGAACGTACCAAGAATACAAGATTATCCAGGTACATTCAGTTGATGATCCTGCTGAGATACACAGTGACCTCTCCTGGATGATTATTGCACCTACGCTACGATTATTGCTAGCTTGTGGGTTCAGTGGTAAGCCCTGTAATAAATACAACACATCCTCTTGTTTCAAAGCTATAACGGTTCTTTCTTCTTCAAAAATAACTCTGTCTTTGATAAGGGGAGCCATTGATTAAGAGACAATCGTAGTCTTTAGCTATTTGTATTAAATTTACATTTAATTTTAAATCTGTTCATTTTCAATGAAACATGTAATTGACATGTTTTATAAATATCCAACTTAAATTCTGGGCTTTTAAAAATTCAAAACACATTGATTTTTATCCACTGTTTTTGGAATGCTATCTTTTTCTATATGTGGTTCATATTCAGGGGCATATAAATACTTTTTCAGATAATCTATGTTTGTAACAGTATGGAAGCTTAAAATTTTATAAGCAAAATAACACAGGACAATGTTGCCATTAAATTAGCAATGTGTTCTTGTTGTTTTGGTTAGGATCCCAATTTCAAGCTCTCAACACACTGAATAATTTTAAATATGTAAACACCTCAAGCAGGTATCTAGAGAATTTCTGATTATTCTAAATAAATAAACCTATACTCAAAATATTATAGTGGCTAATAATATGATTATTTCCAGTATATATATTCCTGACTGTACGTTGCTTAAGGTTTTAAGAGAGCTCTGCCTGTCAGAATAGATAATACTGGGCTAACTAGGCAAATGACCTGTCTCATTTTAGAAAAACTTTAAAGTTAACTTTATTAAAATAGTATATACCATAAACTGCCTCATTTCAGGTGCTTTTCTTTTTGTTTTTCTTTCTCAGAAAAAGGAGTAGCATGCCAACACAGAGTATAAAACAATATATAAAGGGCAGGGCAGAACTGAACAAGAATTCTATCCTAATTTTGACTGCTGTTATCAGCTCATAATGGGAAAGGCATTGACATATATTGGTTAATACACCTGATGTATATGCTTTATTGACACTTTATTCTTCAGAGAAGAATTTACTGTGTATCATCTAATGCTTTGTGATCTTCAGGGACACATCTGGGCAAGGCAGATTCTGCACCATATTTCGTTCTTATTCAAGAGGAGCCCAGGTAAGGATAATGTTGCACCCTCTGAAAAATGTCATTGTTGCAGCCTGAAATGATGTGCAAGTAGAGGAAGAAGTACAATAAAGTAGCAAATACTACTGTTGGTAAAAATAAAAACCTCCATATTTTTCTGCATGCAGTTTGTTGCATGCAGTTTGTTGCACAAGTTAAATTATTTTCCCACAGTGCAGTACAAGCGTTCTGGCAAGGTTCTCTGTGATCTACTGAAATAAAACCTCTGGTCTGTACATTTATGCTTCATATTTGGGGCAATATAGAATTCTGAAATGTCTTAAATATTCTTCTTCCTGGTTGAGTTAAGAACCACAAAAGATTATATAGTACACTAGGCTAATCTATTTATTCACACAGGGTGTGATACTGGTATACGACATAACTAATCGATGGTCATTTGATGGTATCGATAGATGGATAAAAGAGATAGATGAGGTAAGGTTCATGTTATAATTATGCACGTGAGATAGTGTAAAATGATTGAACTTTGAGGCAAGATACACATAATTACATTTCCTGGCAATGTTTTTTGGCTTTAAAAGCAGGATGGATTTGATTGGCTTCCAGAAATCTCTAGGAGTGTTATCTATTAATCTCAGTGGTGGTTGTTGTGCGTATGGTTTCTGGAATAGTGAGACTAACTATGACTGACGAGGTGCTTGCTGATAGGCATCTGTCGCTCCCAATTCATCAACAACCGATGACGCTGAAATGAGGCTGGAATGGCTAAACGATTAGTGGTTGAAAACCCTGCAAAATTTAACTGAAAATGCATATAAGACTAAGGATTTTGCTATAGGAAAGAGCTTTTTTTCTGCCCCCATTGCATCTGTACAGTTTTCTGATAAGATCTGTTGTGATTGTACACGCATGGTTATTACTTAGGAGGCAGTCATTGGCCTGTTTTGACAGACTTGTGAAACACTTTGAAGTTTAAAAGGGGCTTACATCTAGCTTGACGGAAATTCCATCTCCAGCTCAGGTTCTGCTTCACTGACCAGCTTTTATAATACTTATATTATTTAATTGTCATTTGGAATCTTGGGCTGGAGGGAAGAGAACAAAACAGTTTGTGGTTTGGGTTTAACAACAAACTGTGATTTGCTGTGAAAGCAGAAATAATTGATTTCCAAGGTATGTACAAGTGGAGGGACAAAACCCAAGATCCCCCTAGTTTGTTTTGGAACAACAAAGTTGCATGCAAACCTTGACTTAGTGTGGATCGGTGAGGTGGACTGATTATCCATAGTTTCCTGGATAAAAAACAGTTAAATGCTTATAGACATAAAGGGAAACTAAGAGAGAATACTTCTCAATGCTATTTTATTGAAGGACTAGCCTAAAGACTTGGAACCTAATTAATTGCTCCTTTTTATTCAGCATGCTCCTGGTGTACCTAAAATCCTAGTTGGCAACCGTCTCCATCTAGCCTTCAAACGGCAGGTATCTACTGAGCAGGCACAAGTATATGCTGAAAGGCTAGGCATGACTTTCTTTGAAGTAAGCCCACTCTGTAACTTCAATATCACAGAGTCCTTTACAGAACTTGCAAGGATAGTGTTAATGAGACATGGAATGGACCGGCTGTGGAGACCAAACAAAGGTAAGTAATACAAATGTTTTGAATTGTTCCTATGCACTTATCCTGGAATTTATCAGAATTAAAATCTTTTAATTTAAGCTGCTGAAAAATGTGTTTTATTTAGGAATTCATTCTTTTTTAAAAACCTGAATGAGTTATTTACCGGGACTAAGATCTTGCTGGTACTGACAATGTTGGATTCATATACCACCACCATTTGGAAGTAATGTGCCAGCCTCTGGAATACATGCTTTGTCACCCTCCCTCCTTCTCCCTGATAAAACTCCCCCTCCCTTCCCTGGTCCAGTTTAGTCATAGTTTAACCTTTCATCAGTATGAGCACTTAGCCAGGATTTATTAACCAGGTTTTGCAAACCTGCATCAGACCCTTGTTTTAAATTCTGCTTAAGATGTGAGCTTGTTTAAGAGGTTCCTAAGGCTGACCCTGGTCTTTGACCTTATTTTATTTTGTAGTGAGAGCCAATGGGGTGTAATGATTAGAGTACCCAGGAATACCCAGATTCAAATCTCCAATTGCCATAAAATTCAGTTGTGATCTTTGATTCCAATAATACCTTAAAGACTAACATGATTTCCAGTGAATAAGCTTTCAAGAGTCAAAGCTCTCTTTGTCAGATGATGACCTTGGATTGGTCACCCTCTTTCTTTCTTACCCTAGCCTATTGTAAGAGAGGATAAAATAGTAGATGTTGAGAGGATAAAATGGTAGATGGGAGATGTATGGTATCCCCAGCTCCTAGGAAGAAGGGCAAGATAAAAATATACTAAATAAAATTGTGCTGGGTCCAAATGGTATAATTCATCTCTCTCTCATTCTCTGAGATGGAAAGAATGAGAATTGCTAGCGCTATAAATTTTAACCAAGTGCCTGCATTCCATTCAGAAAAATAGGAGGTGACAGAGAATGGGAGTTGAAAAGGGTACATGCTGCTGAACCTTGGTATAATGTTTATGAAAAATTGTGCATACTTCAATGAACTCTTTGTGCAAAGGGTCTTCAGAAATGTAGAGTTCTTATATTTTCTACTGATATCTCATTTTTTCTTGAGAGGAGCAAATTAAACATAATTGCAGGAGTTCATAGATCCAGCATTCCAGAGTTTTAAGATTGATGCTGCCATATTTTCCCTGGTTGAATTTCCTTAAAATTCACAAGACAGTGTCTTTATTCTTTTAAGACAACCTACAGTTATGGGATGGCTTAGTGATGGGTAGAAATTTCTGAAAAAATGAAAGTGACTGAGAGAAGGGTTACTTTCAAAAATACGGTATGTTCATGGCAGCGTACTCTGCCACCATGAGGCTATTCAAAAGTATGTTTTGTCTAATCTAATGCATTATTTTTGTTTTTTGTTTAAGTCCTCAGTTTGCAAGATCTTTGTTGCCGCGCCATAGTTTCATGCACCCCTGTGCATCTTGTCGACAAACTTCCACTTCCTGTTGCCTTAAGAAGCCATCTTAAATCATTCTCTATGGCCAATGGTCTTAATGCTAGGATGATGCATGGTCGTTCCTACTCCCTCACAGCCAGCAGCAACAACAAAAGGAACAGTCTGAAGAAAGCCAAAATCATCCGTCCACCCCAGAGCCCTCCAAAACACTGCACCAGAAACAGCTGTAAAATCTCCTAAACCTGCCACTAGAAAGTTTTGGCTGGAGCTTTTAATGCAAGGACTCTTCTTGAATTGTTGAATTTATTGTATGCATCACACTACTGAAACAGAATAAAGGAAAATGTCATTTAGGAGTTGTTTGTTTTTAATAATGCTGCTTCCAGATGTATGATGCACTCAGTGAAAACAAATGGATGTGAAACTTTGCTGTTGGTTTTTTTATATATCAGTTTTTGATGTGCATGAAGACTTTGTGTTTTATAAAGGGAATAAATTATCATGGTATTGAGATTTCAATGACATTAAATCGCAGAAGTGACTTGTTTTTAATAGCAAATTAAATATTGTCAACTCATAAAACTTTATTTGCAGATAGATATATTAATGAGTGTCAGTCTGTAGATTCAGACAGAATTTTATCCACAATGTATTATATACATTGTCAGATATATAAGTAGTGAAGCAATTCTAGTGATGTTGCAGTAGAGCATCAAATTCTGGTTTTATACAGTTTCCTCTGTGATCTTGAAGCACTACTTTGAGCTATCAGTGTGTATGCAACATGCACAAGATTTTGTCCCATTAATGTAAAAAAAAAATTTGATAAAGTTTTTGCAATGTTGTTTAATATTCCTAGGGATTGATCTGTGGTTTATATGCTTATTTTTCTGGTAAATCTACATTTTTGTATCTAATATTCTAGTGATCAGTTATACAGTGAGAAAAAGCCAAAGACGTCAAATGCATTTGCTGCAGCAGTGAGAAGAATGTGATTTGAAAATCTGCTTTATCAGGAAAGGACACAATTATTTAAAAATAAATCACTTTTTAAAATCCCTATAACGCATCTTTCTTTAGTGAAATATACCATTTTCCCTCTAGCTTTTAAACAGTTTGATGAATCCCCAACTAGTTTTCATTAAAAACTTGTTAGTTACTGGATGAGGTCTAGTGAGTGTGGGTTGGGAAGGGCATCTATGTTGTTTAACATGTTTCTCCTAATTTGTTTGATGTGCATGCAGAAAGAGGTATTGTAAGATAGGGAGACCTCCCACTTTCTGCCCGTCTGTCTCTGTTCAGTTGGGTGGCAGGGGAAAATGTGGGGGTGGAGTGGAATTGGTGTCACACCAACTCAATGACATCACCTCACGCATGACCCAGAAGATGTCAGCATCTCCTGTAATGATGACCTCAGTTCCAGGTTGTGTTGGAAGTAACATAATAGCATCGATACAATGCTGAAAAGTTAAGTCCTCACTCACTGCAATCTCCTGCTAGTTGCCAACCCTGTTGTAAGAAGGACAAACAGGACACAAACTTTTATCAATAAAATGTAGAACTTTATCACTTGAGCAGAGAAATTGCCTGGTAAGAGGCGTAGCATGTGTAAATTAGACAATTTTAGGCTGGAGCTTCTATGCTCACCATTGCTGAGAAATATATATTTTTTGACATAGAACCAGAAATCTTAGAAAAGAAATCTTTAAAAAGTCTTAGGAAAGACTTAAAGTCTTAGAAAAGACTTAAAGTCTTAGAAATCAGTTGGGAGAAACAAAGCACCCGGAGTAGATGGAATACCAACAGAGCTATTTCAAGCTACAGAAAATGAGTCCATCAAAATCTTAACAAGAATCTGTCAACAAATCTGGAAAACAAAACCATGGCCCACAAACTGGAAATGCTCAGTCTACATTCCAATTCCAAAAAAGGGAGATGCCAAAGAGTGCAGCAACT
This sequence comes from Eublepharis macularius, assembly GCF_028583425.1. Classification (NCBI taxonomy): domain Eukaryota; kingdom Metazoa; phylum Chordata; class Lepidosauria; order Squamata; family Eublepharidae; genus Eublepharis; species Eublepharis macularius. The sequence goes on from NC_072793.1 coordinate 46,048,253, forward strand.
ATCAGACTATCACGTTAATTTCCCATGCAAGCAAATTAATTTCCCATACAGCAAGGACTGTTATGGAATGAGAAATGCCAGATGTTCAAGATGGATTCAGAAAAGGAAGAGATGTTGCAAATTTACAACGGCTAATGGGAATGTCAGAAGAAATTCAGCCTGTGTTTTATAGATTACAGCAAAGCTTCTGCCTCTGTGGATCGTGAAAAGCTATGGAGAGTGTTAAAAGAAATGGGGGTGCCACAACATCTGATTGTTTTGATATGCAACCTGTACTCTGGACAAGAGGCTACTGTGAGGACAGAAACAGAATAGTTTCCAATTGGCAAAGGTGTCAGACAAGGATGCATATTGTCTCCCTATCTGTTCAACCTCTATGCAGAGCATATCATAAGGAAAGCTGGATTAGATCTAAAAGAAGCTGGAGTGAAAATTGGGGGAAGGAACATTAACAATCTGAGATACGTAGATGACACCACGTTACTGGCAGAAAATAGTGAAGACTTGAAACAACTACTGATGAAGGTTAAAGGAGAAAGCGCAAATGCAGGATTACAGCTGAACATAAAGAAGACAAAAGTAATGACTACTGAGGAATTGCACAATTTTAAAGTTGACAATGAGGAAATTTAAATTCTTCAAGATTTTCTATTCCTTGGCTCAATCGTCAACCAACAGGGAGACTGCACCCAAGAAATCAGAAGAAGACTGAGTCTCGAATGAGCAGCTGTGAGGGAACTAGGAAAGATCCTTAAAGATAAGGTTGTCTCTTTGGGAACCAAGATCAAGATAATCCAAACTGGTGTTCCCCATTACTATGTATGGATGAGAAAGTCGGACAGTGAAGAAAGCTAACAGGAAGAAAATTGATTCATTTGAAATGTGGTGCTGGAGGAGAGTTGCAGATACCATGGACAGACAAATAGACAAATAAGTAGGTTCTAGATCAAATCAATCCTGAATTCTCCTTAGAAACTAAAATGACAAAACAGGCTATCATGCTTTGGTCACATCATAAGACAAGATTTTCTGGAAAAGTCAATAATGCTAGGAAAAGTGGAAAGCTGTAGAAAAAGAGGAAGACATAAAATGAGATGGCTTGACTCAATTTAAAAAGCCACATCCTCCAGTTTGCAAGATCTGAGCAAGTCTGTAATGATAGGATGTTCTGGAGGTCTTTCTTTCATAGGGTCACCATAGGGCAGAAGCGACTTGACAGCACATAACACATACACAAGAAATATATTGTGATATTAACTTTTTTGTGGGCTGTAGAATCACTATAAATTCAGAATGTGCAGCTGTACTAAATGATGCTGCAGAAGCTTGTACTTTAGGTTGCATAGAATTCCCTATAGGAGCATGGCTGGGGAGGTGAAAGTTAGTGGGTAGATAGATTTACTGTTGCAGGAATGGGCTTCTGATAACTGAAACAGAAGTAAGAGCTCAATGTAATTCAAAATGTGGTCCACTGTCATGACTGTTCTTGAATTTTTGGAACATGGCAAATCAGTAGGCCTCTCACTACCCATACAAGTATACATCTGTGGATGTAATAAAGAAAATCTTTTGTGCTGGCTTTCCAAATCACCTGCACAGTCTTGTAGAAAATCTTCTATCATCGGCTTATATGCACTTATATGCTGCCTATATGTAGCAGCAACAATTCACCTGAAGGTCTGCCCTACTAGCTTTGACTGATACTTTCTGTGTCCGCACATGCAAACAAGAAACAGCAAGAAAAGCAGCAGGACTGGGGTAGAGATGCCAGTGAATGAAATTGTGTCTTTAGACAGCACAGGCTTCAACACAACCTTCTTGCACCAAGATCCAATGTGCTCATCCTAGCTTCTTTCTTTCTTTCTAGCAGTTATAAGCATCAAGTGTTTTCAGAAAGTGGGTGGGGACAAATGGATCTTCTGCCCAACATGATTTCTGATTGGTCATGGGAGAACTAACTAAATACATAGATTAAAATAATGTTGCCTTGGCAGCAGCTGCACCACAATATTAGTTTTATCCTCTCACTCCTCTTTCCCAGTGTATTTTAAAGATTTCCGCTCCTCTCCTATGCATCTCTGTATGTGTCTCTGCCTTCCACAGCAGTCATTTTGTTGTTGCACCCACCACACTGTGTAAGAATTCCAAAGGTACTCCCAGGGTCAGAAAGGTTGGGGACCCTAGGCTACATGATACCATAGCTGGTCATGCCTAGCTCCACGTGTATATTTGTTGTGTATTTGTATCGTACCATAAAACGATATAAAGAAATCAAACCAATTTAAAATAAAAAATCTAAACCAGTTTTAAAAACATTAAAGCTAGCAACAAAATCTCTTAACTCCTTGTGCTTCTTAATTTCAAACACCTTCCTATCCTCACATTCTAACTCGGGCCCGCTTATTTGTTTAATTTATACTCTGCCTTTCACACCAATGGGATCCTAAAGCGGTTTACGTCAGTTTCCTCTCCTCCATAACACACTAGCTCTCAAAGCCAAAGACAATGCGGTAAGAATATACACAATCCACAAAATTAGAGAGCACTGCATTAAATACAGACAGTAATGCAGGAATTACAACACTAGAACAATGCAGAGAAACGTAATAAATCTGGATTACAAAACGGGGGAACAATGCAATAAACAGCGCAATATATGCAGTGAAGCCTTAAATTCCACATAGCCTTATTCACTGTATAAAATATCCTCCTGCACAATTCCATTATACCCACCAGCCTACAACAGGAGCCTGTGAGCCTTCCTGACGGTGTTCCTGGCATTTCATCAGCTGGAAGCATAACAGAGAAAGCGCGGGTCCCCGCAGTTGTAGTTATTTGCAAGGTTGCAGACGACTTTGCTCAGATGGCGTATATCCGTACAGCCAATCCTGCAGATATGTGGATCCAATAGGTGATAAGCAGTACCTCGAACCCAGTAACTAACGGAGCGGCTGCAGAGCAGGTGTAACACGCATATTCTCTCTAGCTTCCGAACTGCGCTGGATTGTACACCAGCCAAATTTTCCGAGTTGTTTAAAGATGAACGAATCTATTGTTGCCTAAGCGGTCATCAGCCAGACCCCGCTTCGTCAGATGAAAGCAAGATCCGCCCCCCAAAAGTAAAGATTCGCGGAGGACGCCTCTAGACCACTCCCAGCTGTTGCTGACGGGCAGGTGAGCAGGGCAGACAGGGTTAGGCGTGCCGTGCTTGAGCAGCGACGCTCCCTCCTCCATCGCAGGTGAGGGCCCCGCTGCTCATCAGCTCGGAGCTCTACCCAGGGGCTTGGCTGGGCCGATGCGCTCGGTAACCGACCGCGAGGAAGAAAGCGGAGGCCTGTCGATCGAGAGCTCGGCGCTCCCCAGGCCGGTCTGGAAAATTTCCTCGATGCGTTCTGTGCTCGGTGCGCAGCCTGTCCAGTCCGGAAGGAATCGTGGCGCTGCCGCCCCCTCAGGCCGCTGACCCTCCCCTGATGGTGTGAAGACGCCCCCTCTCCGGCCACCGTCCGCTCCGAAGTCTGGCGCCATGAACCTGCTGCCGGCCAACCCGCACGGGAACGGGCTCCTCTTCGCCGGCTTCAACCAAGACCACGGTGAGAGAGGTGGGGAGGGGAGAGGGGCCTTGGCGGCCGGTCAGTAGCCCGCCCGCGGACGGAGGTGGAGGAGCCGCTCCAACTTGGACGTCGTCCCTTTCCTGTCTCCCCCTTCCTCTCGCTGCGTCAGTCTTGACATCTCTCACCACCCCCACCACCCGGTTTTACGAGGGACCCTAAAAAGGCTTGGCGAGCTTTCCTCCCCCCCCCCCCGCCAATACACAGTCTTAGTATTAGGAGGGGGCGTGGAGCCTGCATCTGCCATCCGCGTGGATCCATTTCTCAAGAGAAAGTGGCGGGGGTCGGGCTGAGGGGGCGTCTTCCGGCTTGTAGGTTATGAGAGGGAGCCCCAGACCAGCTTTGCATGTTGTAAGGTCGTCAAAGCAGTCCACGCTGGCCTCCAGCTCGGCCTTTCCTCTCGTTTGCTGCCTTGGCGCGTTAGAGTGTGGTGATGTGGGGATTGTCCTAAAGGCTGCATATAGTACCTGCTTTTTGTTGTGATGGTTCGGTCCTGTTTCTAGTGTCAGTGCTATCTCTGTATTTTTCTGCCCTTGGCGTACCTAGTATTTAGGGGCAAAACCTTTCTCTTATCCAAGGGGGCTGCTTCCTTCCTTGGCTCCTAAAATATTCTCATGCTCTTGTTTTACCTCGTTCCCTTATCTTTCATAAGATACATATGTTGAGATCCTTAGTTTCGAGTGTGTTTGCCATACTAGTTCTTGCCCTTTATAATTGAGCCCGTGTTTAATGTTGTTGTTTTTCAAATGGGTATCAGCACTGGACCTAGGACTCAGTTTTCAAAATGTAGCCTGAAAGTGGTTCCTAGCTTGGCCTCACACTTGCTAGCTTAGAACTCCCTATGGGTTTTATTGTTTTGGTACATCTCTGTGGAATTATCCTGTTCTGCAGATTCTTCTACTATATCCAGTAGATGCAGCCTTCACGTTCTCCTGTTTTCTTAAATATGTTATTTGTTATTTGTTTAGATGACTTCTATGCCACCTTAGAGCCTAATCAAAGAATTTGCAAAGTAAATAAAAACATAAGCAGCATAAAAGTTTTAACAATAAACTGTTTAAACTGCAGCAAGAGCATAAAAGCAACTTTAAACACACAGCACTGTAAAACAAGTCTCATAAAAAACACTTCTTAGGCTACAAGCTGACTGTAAATGTGTGTTACAAATAGCAGCCCCTAATTAAAACCTGGGTAACAAGAAATGCTTAAAGGTGATTCCTAAAAAATAGTAGTTAGGCACTGGGTGAGCCTCAAGGGGAAGGGCATTCCACAGGTGATGAAGTACCATTGAAAAAGCCTATCTCTGTGTGATCCTTCATACAGATGCCCTGAACATTTAGACAGAGGACAGGGCAACAGGAAGTTACTGTTGCATCTTCTACAGCATTGGCGTTGTAATAGGGCTGAATGTGAATGCCTTCCGTGATCCCTAACTAGTAAAAATGGCAAGCACTTTGCCATTTTAATCTGTTAAGGAAGGTAGTTGAAGATAGCACTGTCTCTCTGCACTCAGTATGTAGCTGTGCTTGCAAATTGTCCTCCATCTTTGCAGAGGAAAACCTGAGTTTGCTACATTGGCTGTTGCTTCTTGTTGAGCACATACTATCTTGACTCCTTGATGTAGATGATGTACTCTTACGATATAAGTGTGGCCCAGACTTCCAGAGTTAACAAAAAACATTTTCTTAGCTACAGTTTTTGTTTACTACTAACAAAATGAGTTATGAATCACAAGAATATTGCAAAGTAGGATGTGCCAGTTTCCCCATAGCATCCTCTACTTCAGCATAAATTATCCTGTGCTTGTCTTTAACTTGGAAGATATCTCCCATGGAATTAATCTAAGCATGTGCCACTAGTGCTAATTTCTAGCCTTGAAAAGGAGCCTACCTAATTTAACTGTCTGTTATAAATGTTTCTCCGATCATTGCAGGAGCATAAATCTACTTTGGAGCACTCTTGCTGCAAGACCAGGATGTTGAACAAGAAAAAATGCTGTATAAGATGGAAGGAAGGACTGTATTCTAATTCTAGTTAGGGAACTACTGGAAGGAAAGGATGAGCTTTAGCAGCCTGACACTGAGCAGAGATGTATGTGTCTAGGCCTATTGAAATCAGTGGGCTTAGAAGTTCTGAACTCTGCATAGGATCAGGCAACAAGGATACAATCCTCTGCATACTGGGAACAAGGCCTGTTGAAATAGGTTGGACTAACTTGAGTAATCAGTCCTAGGATCCAGCTATAAGGGAGCAATTGCAAGGGATGTTTTTGTCTGCCCAGATTCTTCCTATGCTGATCCCCATCTACATTGCAGAGGTGCAGGATTGGGGAGTAACATCAGTACAGGTTATTATGTGTCACACTATGTTTTTAAGGTGGAGATGTTTTAGGTTTCCGTAAGGGTATCATGTGACACTTTAAATTTTAGCGGCCTTCTTATGCTGTGCATAAATATAGACATCTTATGCACAGATGTATCTTAAGAAAGGTATATGCTGAGAGCAATAAGGAAATACATTTCAGAAAATATCTGAGTTTATAAGGAAAAGGCTGTGTATTGAAAAACTGTTTGTGGGTCTCAGGTTTGGAAACAGAGTGTATCCAGAAGCAGCACTGGTAATGGGCAAGAGCAGGCACAGACCAGTATATTTCATAGTATTTGTAATGTGTAAACAAGCAAAACATTCATCCCATTTGCAAGGGTGGTTAGTATGGCATGTATATTATGCACCATACTTGGGGTGGGAAGCTATAGGCTGTATGTAGCTTCCTGAGACTCTCTTTTGGGGTGTTTAGCTTCCTGCTAGAATCATGGGATTGTCAACTTTTATTCAAAACAAAAAGAGATCTAGCCTGCTTGGGGGCTAGATCTCTTTTTGTTTAAAATAAAGGCCCCTTTAGAAGTGTATTTGAATGTGGGACTTTCAGTGCTATCCAAACTCTTCATCCTGGATTATGCACAGTCATGATAAGCAAAGGAATACTTAGCCTGGTGAGAAGGAAAAGCTGCTATTGTACTGGATCTAGGCTATAGAAACATTGAAAAGAATCAATAGAAGTAAGATATGTAGTCAGTACAAATGCCAGGATGTGGGAGGGGAGGTTGTTAATTTCAAAAGGTGGCATTAACTAAAGGAATAGGGAGAATTTAAAAAAAAAACTTCTTAATTTAAGCATGTCATGTACAAGCCTGTTCAAAAACATACAGCATCTGGCAAGCATACTGATGATGTTTTTACTCCCTTCTGAATGCTCGCTGTATCCGTAATAAACAGCTAAGAAAATAGTTCCAGCTTTCAGTATCATTACTCTTTCAAGACATGCAGCTTCATAACATATAGTTGAGCAACTGAACCAGAGAGAAATGTATTAGATCTGTACTTCCTGTTCAGCCTTGAGTGTCCACTTTTGGTTAAGGTCCTGGGCACGTTGCTGTCAACCACCTTCAGTTCTTGATCTCCGTATAAAGAGAATAACCCAATTTCCTACATTTAATATAAAGCTTGTAAAGTCCTTTGTACATTAAAAGCTCTGTAGAAGTTTTCCTGTCACAGTATAGAGTAATAGTTAGAGTCCTGCACTTCTACCAGGGACTTGGGTTTAGGTCATTATTCCCCATGGTTTGCTAGGTGTCTTTTGTTAACCACCTCTTTATGTGACATGTCTGCGGTGGCCCTGGGCCAATTAGTCATCCTTGGCCTGGTCTGCCTGAACAGGGTTGTTGTGAGGATCAAATGAGCAAGCCCATTGATGTGATGCCCTGAGCTGGGATGAAGAATGGGGTATACATGTGAAATAACTCTTTGTTTCTTTTTAAAAAGATTTTTCCATTTCTATTTCAATCAGCTAAATAAACTCAACATCATCTCTTCTAGAGACCTGCACAGACCTACATTGATACAGAGCAGATGCACCTGGTGTAGTAATCTGGTTTTTGTTTAATTTATTTAGGGTGCTTTGCATGTGGGATGGAAAATGGATTTAGAGTGTTTAATGCGGATCCACTGAAGGAGAAGGAGAAGCAAGGTGAGGTGATCACTCTGTATCCATGATTGCTCTATTGTGATTCATCTTAAATTATCCATATATAATACAATCCTAAGCAAGTTTATTTGGAAGCAAGTCCATCTTAAATCATTAACTGGAACTTACTCTCAAGGTGTACATAAAATAGCTACTGTAAAGCAATAAATCTAACTTCTCCTGAAGTCAGATACTGGTGTTCTTTTTTGTTGTCGAAGTGTTTGACTATTTCCTTTAATTGCCTTTTTTCTGGTCCATATTATTGTTGCCATTACATGTATTTTAAGAAATATCTCTGAACAAACTTTCTGATTGTTAGAAAATGAACCTTTATCTTGAAACAAGGTAGGGGAAACAAAACAAAACAAGCTTAACCTCAGTTGTGTTTTTAACATGAATCCAGCCTGAGATTAACTTCAGTAAGATTTGGCACTGAACTAAATTTCCTTTCTTCCATTTCTAGAATTTCTAGAAGGAGGGGTTGGCCATGTTGAAATGTTGTTTCGATGCAACTATTTAGCTTTGGTCGGTGGAGGAAAAAAGCCCAAATATCCACCTAATAAAGGTATCGTATAATGTACTGAGGAATAAATAAGCACATTTTGTGGAAGGCTGCCTGGGTTGCTTTTAATTTAAACATAAATGAACTTGGCTGCTGCCTTATTCCTAGGTAACATCTAGCCTACATGCATTGGCTGTCTTTCTTTACTCCTGTTGTAGAAAATTGGACTCCTTTTTCCTAAGGCTCTCTGATGTATCTTGAGAAATCAAGATATATCAGAGAAATCACAGGAAAATGCCCCTCTGTTCCCTGTATTGCATAATATATCCAATAGCAGTGGGTGAGGATCAAAAATCTACAGAAGGGATACCCGGAGTGAAGGTAGATGTTTCTGCAAACCTGAGGTAGTCCATGCATACTTAATTCTAGAGGAGGACAATGATTAATCGACTTCCGCTTTCTAGTTTGATAGTGTGGGACACTTGTACTCTGTGTTCTGCCTAGAGGGTGCTAATTTTAACTTTTAGAGGCTTTTAAACATTTGTTTTTTGTTTTGCTTTTTCTATTCTCTTCCTTATCCCTTATTGTTTGCTTGGTTTTTCTCTTTGTTTTGGGATTCTGTTATTTCAAAGTGGCTATGTAGTTACACAGCTACAGTCCGCCCCTGTTCAAAGCGTTTTATCTTACCTTATTTTTAGTTTTGGTTTATCTTATCTTATTTTTAGTTTTGGGTTCACTGCCTTTGCCAGGCTTTGCTGGCTGGTGGCCACATTGTTAGGAAGGGAGTTGGTTATTGACATTTGCTGTTTTGGCACCCTAAATTCTTTTTTGAGGTGGACATGAGCAGGACTGACACCAATGCAAACGCCGAGGTCTTTTGCTTGAGAACTGGCTGCAAGCCTGGGAATGGGGGCTGGGGAGTAAAGCTGTTTTATATGAGAGATACTTTTCTTTGTATTCCTACCCTTTTTATTCTAAGCTTTTAAACCATAGTTTTAAAGTTTTAATTTATGCTTTTAAAACTGGGTTACCACCCTCACAGCCAGTTAAAGAGCTGATTAACAACCTGCTAGGGTATTGTGTCAGGCAGGTTTGGAAACTTTTGAAAGCTGTGTGGGTCAGTGATGTTAGTGCAGACTCACAACTCACTCTCAGGCTGCTGCTATGATAGCTATTTTACAACAATTTTCTATTTCTATTTTTTATATTTATATACTTTATAACAATTTTAAGGATTTTTTTTAACATATAAGACCAACTTAATTTTTTGTCCTTTCCTGGTACTACCATTGTCTTATTCTTTTATATTAATCCTTATTTAGTATTTAACTCTTAATTTATACTTATATTTAACTCCAGCTAAATATTACACTCTCCTATTAAGGCTAGATATCTCCCTGAAGAAGGAATACAACGTGTAACAAAACAAGCAGGCTAGAGGATTTTTTTGGGATGGAAACAAGAAATCATTTCAGTGTTTTGGCTGCTTCTGAAAAGGAGTTACAGCAACACAGTGATCAAGAGTTAGAGGAGAGCATAGGATTTAGGGAAGCAATCAAGGGAAGGTGCAAGCTACCACTACAATGCTCCCCATGAGGTAACATAGATGTTGAAACAGGTGATCAGGAGTTGGTGAGAGTGCACGGGACCTAGAGAAGCAGCCAAGGAAAGAAATGATAAAGACCTTAAAGCGAGGAAAGACAACTTTAGTTTATTGGCAGACCAAACATACCTTATTTCCAAATCTCTTGATAAAATTTATGAAAAAATAGATGTATTAATGTCTTATATCCTTCATAATAAGAATCAAGAGAAGAAAGTAGTTAGTGGTCCCTTGAATTTGCATTCATCTAAGTATTCACAACTGGGAACCCAGATAAGCCAAGAAAATTTAATTTTTAAAGCAAGCGAAATTATCCTTGAAATCTTCTCTTACCAAGGCAGAAATATAAGCTTGCAGAATAAGTGGCAAGCTAAAAGACTCCGTAGCTGTTTATTAGGAACACCAGTAAAGGAAACAGAAGTGCTTTAAGTAATGATAGTTGCTGCTGTAAAACTAACAAAATAATTTCCACTACTGCAGTGATGATCTGGGATGATCTGAAAAAGAAGACCGTTATTGAAATAGAGTTTTCCACAGAAGTCAAAGCAGTTAAGCTTCGAAGAGACAGGTGAGTCAGCGCAGCTTATTCCTCAAAGAGCCCGTTTTATTTGTGTGGCTGTTTCATGGACTCCGCTTTTTTGTGGAAACTATGCCAGAAGGGAAGGAAGCAGATGTGTTTTGTTCCCCCTCATACTCCCCTCTCATCTGAAATTAATCTTATACATCTGTCCCATTAGGGAGAATTACAAGAGCCTGTGGTGGGAATAACTTAAACTTCTCCTAGAGTAAGAGATATGCAAATCTTCAATAAGTCTGGGGAGCTTGGGAAAAATAAGAAACACAAGCAAGTTAGACTTCCTTTTCTCCTTACATATTGTAAGGTCTGAAACCTCTTTGAAAAATGAGTGATTCTTAGATCCTTTTTGTGACTGGAGTGCTGGGCTGAGACCATGTGTGATAAAAGGCTGGGGTTCTCTTCTACTCCTGATATTTCTCTGCTGGACCAAGCACCAGAGAAATTGGTGAGCGCAGTTGAGAAAATGTGTATTGTTGTTCTGTTATTTTAAAATAAAATAGTTCTGAAGGTGGTCTTGTTGCTTTACTCTTGGGGCAATACTGAGCAAATGTGTACTTGGTAGTAGACCAAATATAGTTTAAGTATAATATCAGTAACAAGAGCACGTGGGGTTGCTGGTTTTTCTTTTTCAGAATTGTGGTAGTTCTGGATTCGATGATTAAAGTTTTCACATTCACGCACAATCCTCACCAGTTGCATGTCTTTGAAACCTGCTATAACCCAAAAGGTAAATTGTCTCCATTTCTAAAAATAACAGGAGCTGATGCTGCCCACTTCACCTATAATTTTTGTTTGCCATTTTGAGAATTCCTCCTCTGAAGCTCCCTGTAATCAATCAGCTACTGCATTGCTGAGACTTAACTCCTCTTCTTAAGTGCAGTAGTAAAGCTGAGGAGGTTGTTTGCCTTCTGTTTTCCTGGAACTGCCTCCTAGGATCTCCAAAGTCTGCTGTGGGATAACACAATGTTTTGATTCTTATTTCTGAGTTCTGCCACTTGTGAATGAATCTGCCTAGTTTATTGTTGCATTTACATAAACTGAGAGGCTCATATCCTGCTCTTTGCTTCCAGTGATGGAAAATCATTGTTGTTGCTGCTCTGAGTGGGTGTTAAGTTGTCCTGAAGGGCGGTATATAAATCGAATGTTGTTGTTGTTGTTAACTTCGGATAGCCTTCAGCCTGAATTCTTACTTGCCCCAGGAACTTTTATTACAGCTTCTTGTTGCTAAGGCTAGGGTGAAGATGGTAAAAACAGCTCATTTTCATTATTTTCCATTGTATTTTAGGTCTCTGTGTACTGTGTCCGAACAGTAATAATTCCCTGCTTGCATTCCCTGGAACGCATACTGGACATGTACAGATTGTGGATTTGGCAAACACAGAAAAACCTCCTGTAGATATACCTGCTCATGAAGGAGTCTTGAGCTGCATAGCTCTCAACCTGCAGGGAACAAGGATTGCTACAGCATCAGAAAAAGTAAGCAAATGATCATGATGCACAGTTGGTTAGAAAGGTATGCAGCCATCCTTAATGGCTTGACATATTCAAGATGAATTCTGTCTCCATGGGGATCATTTCCCCTTTGTTCTTACTGGGAGGACTGAATCACATGCAGATTCCTGAGAATCTTGGCTTTAACTTTTTAAAGCAGATTTCTAATAAGGGGAAGTAACTGAAAATATGCTTGCTGTGCTTATACTTCCATTGTTTCTCCTTTATTTTTTTAAGAACAACAGTGTGATATAAAGACTTGAATGCTGGATTTCGACCAGAATGTCTTAGCATCTCCCCTCTCAGCTATGAAGCTCTGTGGGTAGACTTTAGTAGCTCCCTTAATAGCTCCCTTTCTCTCAACCCCACCTCACAGGTTTGCTGTGAGGATAATATTGAAGAAAGGAACCTGTGTAGACTGTATTGAGTTCCTTGGAATGAAGAGCAGAACAACATTGTGAGAGGCTCCTGGCTAGCTGTTGATAAGTTAAACTCCATTATTATTTAACAGAATTTTCCAAAATCTGTGGGTACATCAAATGGAGTATACTGATTTGGTTTATATAAACTTTAAACACTTTTTAAAATGGGAATTTCCTCAGCAGTAAGTTGAGGTATATTGAGTTTGAAGAATATGGCTTGGATCCAGAGCAGTGTTTATGTGGGTACATGGATTTCCCTGGACAGAGCACAGCTTTCTGCCTCCTTGCCACACCCCAAAGTTCCCACTGAAATGCTGTTTTGGGGAATCCCGTTCCCAAGCACAGTGGCATCTGGGGTTGCAGCAAGAAAGGAGAAGCAAGAATTCTATTTGTAGAAATCCTTGTGCCTGGAGAAAGGCTTGTATTTAGAGCCTATGCTTTCCTATTGCTTGCACAAGACACAGCATACTGCATACACAGATGATACCTAGTGTGGGAGAGACATGCTGTGTAATGGAGGTCCATGTTGTGTGTACAGAAGCATAGGATCTCAGACAGGACAAGGAAATTAAGAAAGCATTGCATGTGGCAGGAACAACATGTGCAGCTAGGGTATCATGGGGTGATAGTAAAATAATCAAAAACAGTCATATCTGGTTAAGCAAGTAGCTATGTCCTTATGCTTGTAATGTTATTGGGAGATCTAATTCTGATTTTGAAAAGCTCTTTTCACATATCTTAAAATATTGTATTGCTTTTCCAGGGAACCCTCATAAGAATATTTGACACATCATCAGGGCATTTAATCCAAGAGCTGCGTAGAGGGTCTCAGGCTGCCAATATCTACTGGTAAGTAGTGTTATTTAGCCAATGGGTTTAGGGAATCCATGGCATCATTTTTGTCTTGGCTTAGCAAGGGAGGAGGGCTTGCCATTGCTCAAATGGGGAAAGGGTACCTACATGCTGTTCATATTCTTGCAGCTGTTACCAGGATTTCTGTAGTTAAGTGGTATGGATTCTTGCATTTCAATAACTTTCGCTCATCTACATTAGGAGAAGTCACATTTCTAACCAGTTCAATATTGTGCACAACACATCAGCTAAGTTTAAATACTAGGAGGCGTGTCCTTTCTGAGGTTTCAACAAATATGCAGCATTTGCAGAATCTTTTAGTGAGCTTGGCAGCAGTGCACTTTTAGAAGTATTTAATCTTCAGTTGAAGTTTAGAAGTCTTACAAAGAATTTGGGATTAAAATAAAAATATTTGTTGAATAGAACACTTTTAGTCTTGGCTCACAAATCTGGAAACCAGGATCCTTTCTGGATTGTTAGGATCTTTGATTCTTAAATCTTTGCATTTTTTTCTCACAATGGAGAAAGTTGACTTTTTATTTAAATAAACATTGTAACATTTATAGTTATTCCTATAGTCAAGCTGGGAAAACATTTAAATGTGAAAATAGTTGCATCTACACACGTGTCCTTCCCTTCCAAATGCATTATGGAGCAGCTAACATTTATTTTAAAGATTTTAACAGCTTTCCCCTATCCATGTTAGTTTTTGTTTTTAAGGTGTCTGCCTTTTCGCTTTCCACTGCTTATTTATCTTTTAGTTGCTACTGCTACTCTTTCTGTGATTGAGAATATCCTGCTTGGTTTCAGTGGAGTTCTGTTGATGCAGCCTTCTTCGTTTTGCTGTGGGCGTCTTTGTCCCAGAAAACTTCTTAGAAAACTGAAGTTTCATGGGTTCCAACCGTCTTAGATATGGGGAGTGGCTTCTGTGGGAGGGTACTATATGTAAGCGAAAAAGAAAACGCAATGCTAGGCAATGGCAGATGTGTTTAATTTCTTCCTTTTCTTGCTAAGTATAATGAGGAGTTCCATATACATATTGGAAATTCTCTTCAACGCAGCTTGCTCCATGACAGTGATGGTGTAAACAAATTTATTTCTAACTTCTCCTTCAGTATTAACTTCAACCAAGATGCTTCTCTCATCTGTGTGTCGAGTGACCATGCCACAGTGCACATATTTGCAGCAGAGGATCCAAAAAGGAACAAGCAGTCAAGGTAAGTTGCTGAATGAGATAAAGGGGAACAAACACAGGATGGACAAAAATTAGTTTTAAAAATTTTAATTAGATTTTTCAGATAAAGCTTCAGCTGCTTTTTGTAAAATGAAATCTGAACTTAATACAAACATATGATCTCTTAAAACTAAGTGTATGACCCTTTTACAAGCGCTGCAAAGCTGCTTTTCTTTGTAAAGAAGCACCTTTCGTTCAACCAGTGTTGTTGGATAGGAAATGTGTTCTAATGTTGATTCCAGCCAGCACTTGTACCTGTACAAGAAAGCTGCCATGACAGCAAGGTGTGTGTGGGGGGGGGGGGGACCCGGTATTTGGAATGGTAAGCATTAAGTGATCTAAAAATGAGGAATTTGTTTTTTTTAACAATACCGTCTGAAGGCTCTATTCAGTTTTAAATCAATATGGTTTTATGGTTATACCAACTAAATAGTAAGCACTTTGATTTATGACTAACCTAAATGGGAAAAAATGCCTTTCATTTTCCTAAATGGAAACAATAATCCTTTTTTATTTTTTTCTTGTTGATTTAATTGTTAGAGATCAATCCACCCTGGACTAACATTGATAACAGTTTGTCAGGAAAGATTAAGGTAATTCGTAGAGATTCGCAGGGCAACCTGATGCAGAATTACTTCAATTTAAGACCATTGAAATAATTGACTTGTAACCTGGGAATGGAAGGATAAATGGTAGGATCAATTTCAGCCAGTTCCCCTCCATATTACAGCCTCTATCCTCCATAGCTCTTGTCCATGAAGGTCCCATGATCCCCAGCATAGCCTTTTTGGTAGACAAGGGACCCCTTTCCTTTTTCACCAGCAGAAAAACTGGTTGAATTCAACCTGTTCTCACAAATACATATACGATCCATATAAAAAATCAAGAAATGAATTCACATCAATGTCCGTGCAGGTCAAATCAACATTCTTATTTATGTTTCTTCTCTGTCATGGCAGAAGAGATATTGTGATCTCACTAGTGTGATACAGAACTAACAAGTAATGGAAGTGACAAGTGGCCTCCATGAATGAGAGTTAAATTCTGCTGAAATTGATGAGTAGACAACCACATCCATGACTTAACATGCACAATCTTCTGGGCATGCTAAAAGTAGCATTAACAGTTTTTCAGTACCTTTGATTTTTTTCTTAAACATTGGTTAGAGAAGTACATGCTAGAGAAGTACATGCTACATTTTCTTTTTTACAAGTATAATTGCAATAAAAATTTCCACATAAATACATTTGAATACATTTATACCACGCTTGATTTGTGGGCTTTTTTCAAATCAAGTATTTTGGTTTAAGTATTAGTTGTTATTGGGACATAAGCATGAAATGATTTTCCATTAATTTAAATAAAAATAAATATGCTTAAACAGATCATACTCTATTTAAATCATCAAAGTTTTTTGGGAAAAATTCCAGTTCTAAGTTTTCCAGAAAACCCATGTCATTGCCATTGGCCCACATAGCCTAGTTCAGTCTTCTCTGATGGGCAGGAACTGTCCATGGTGTTTGGTAGAAGACTTCCCAGGTCTGCATTTATACAAATGAGTCAGTGTGTTGAGCTATGACCTTTCCCTGCAAATGGTTCTTTTGATGGTAGAATGTAGAAACCCAAGATACGGTTTGAAAATTTGTGTCTAATTAAGTTACTTGAATTGTCTTTCTGTTTAGAGAGCCAAGAAAATCTATTACACTTCTGTATAAATGGCAAGAGATGAGGGACAGAGAACTAAAAATGCATCAATATAGTGTCAATGTGGAGAGGGTACTGCATCTCTTCCTGTCATGGCCTTGACCCATGTCTATCTTAGCTGCAGTTGACACGTCAGGAGAGGTTGGTTGTCTGGGCCCTTAAAATAATTAACATCACAGTAAGGGAAGTTACAGTGCCACCTGGTTTAAAGGAACCTGTGGTGAGGTTTCTCTTGAAAAAGGCTCCTTTGACCAATGGGAATTCCAGACCAGTATCAGATCTCCCATTCCTAACCAAGTAGGTGCTGGCCAAACAACTTCAGCACTGCACTGCACTTTTTCCATTCCTATCTTGCTGGGCATCCCAGAAGGTGGTGGTGATGTCATTCTGGATGTGGTTCTTTATGGTCTGTAATACCTACATGGAGTTTCAGGGAGATATTTGGAGTGAGTAATCATCTGAATTAAATCAGATGGTTTCATCTCCAAATGATTGCCTGAGGTCAGTAACTGGCTGGATAAGACTAAATAAATTAAAACTTAATCCATACAAAAGTTATTCATAGTGGATAGACCTAGGACTGGGGAAATAGTAGACATTTATATCATAAGGTTGCACGTGTGTGGTGTAGTTGATTTGTGAGTGATAATGGAATTGAGCTTCCCATAGCCAAGACCACATTCTATTAGTTGATTCACCAATTATGCACCTTTCTGGAACTGAAGGATTTGAGGACATGTGCGTGCACTTTTGGTCTTCCAGTTGGATGACTGCAGTGTGCTCTGAGGCTGTGCTTGAAAGCTTTTAAGAAGGTATAATTGGTCAAGAATTTGTCAACCAGTTCTGCTAGTTTCTACAATACTTTCAGGCCACTCAAAATGCTGGTTTTGCCTTTAAAGCCTTTTATGATGTTGGCCTGGAATAGTTGAGGGAGTATGTTCTCCCATATCATTAAGATCATTAAGATCTGCCTTGAATAATCATCTGGTGGTTCCACCTAATACAAGTTCTTGCTGCTGTCAGTTGGGTTCTTTAAGGGATGTGATCCAGTCTGTGGCATCATCTTCGTTCTCTGGTATGTGCCTTTAAGAGAGCTTTGAAGATTCTTTTTTTTCCCATCAAGCCTTAAAATTAAGGTGATTCCTGTGGTTTAGTTTTCTCTTTCCATTTAGGTATAGTTGTTATTACAGTGCATTATTTTATTTACTTGGAGAGCATAATTGGATGAGTCAGATTTTCTAAATAAGGAAAATAGGAGCTTCTAGTGCCATGAATTTCTAGTTGTTCCGTTAATCAAACAGAACAGAAGATAGGTGAACCCATACTTTACTGAAGTTTTAATTTGCATTTTAAATATTGAAGTATAATTGTGCAGCAACTTGTTTTTTCTTTGCTATTGGCTACATCTTCACAGCTTTTAAATGAAGCATTTCTAAAAATAGCATCTATCCTTGAAACTGTAGCTTCTCTATGAGATTGGCTTTATCAGTGGCAACAAAATAACTTAGCCAATCTGTTATCTGTTTCAATGGTTACAGTTGTTGCTTTTCTTTCTCTTTCAGTTTAGCATCAGCCAGTTTCCTGCCCAAATACTTCAGTTCCAAATGGAGTTTTTCCAAATTTCAGGTTCCCTCTGGTTCCCCTTGCATCTGTGCCTTTGGAACAGAGCCGAATTCTGTCCTAGGTAAGATTCTATATTTTTATGTATATGCATGCACACACAAAAACCCATCCTAAAACATTGAGTTTAAGCAGTTATGCTTATAGAATTAATCCTAACCCTATTCATTTGATGTAGTTCAAGCTGTCCTTGGAATTTAATTCCAGGTAAATACATATGATTCTACCCTTAGTGTCAGAGGTCATAAGTCAGTGTGTTCAGATTGCAAAGGCATATTCAGTGCTCAAGTGTGTCTTGAGATTCTAGGATCAGCAGCATTTGAATGATCTGTCCCAAGCTTTGGAGTGGGGGGATGGTAGTTGAGCTGCATTTAATCCAGATGTATAAAGAATTTTACTTGTTCCTTGGTGTTTATCAGTGTGTTGTACATAATTATCTTGTAAAAAAACCCAGTACTTTGGGCCGTATATCTGTATCTGCAAGTAATATACTTCTCTTGCTGCTTTAATTGCATAATAGAAGCTGTTCTGAAAGACAAAATGTAAATATAGGACTCTAGTTGCTAGCCTGAAAATAATCTCCATTTCTTCTAGCAATCTGTGCAGATGGCAGCTACTACAAATTTTTATTTAACCAAAAAGGCGAATGCTCCAGGGATGTCTATGCTCAGTTCCTAGAAATGACTGATGACAAACTTTGACTGCGCGGACGGAAGTATTGAAGGAAGAGGGGGAGGGAGGTGAATGTATTCCTCTCCCTCTCTGAAGAGACAGCCTCTAACTACCCCAGCAGTCAACAGTGCTGCTCAGGATGGGACAGAAGATCTGAAGAAGTCCAGGTCAACACAATCAGACCCAGCTGCAAGGCAGAGGACTAATACAGCACATGCTGTCAACAACTGGTTTTAAATGTTAGTTTTGACTGCTGCTGTTCTTCAGTTTTCTTAAAGTTTCAATCACCTTTCTGTAACTAACTTGTGAAGCTTATTGTATGTCATGGTAGGGTTTTAAGCATTTCTTATTTCTCAGAAAGATACAAAAAAAGTATCATGGTTGTAGGGCACTAGGAAAGATATGCCAGACAACTTGGAATGTTTATACCAGCAGTTTCTGCCTTTACAAATGTCTGTTTCCTCATCATCTTTTAATACACGGAAAGGGATCATAGCAAGGTTGCTCTGAGTTACCCTTACTCAGGAATAGACAGAATGTGCAAGCCCTTATTTCCATACTAATTGTGAATATGTATTAATACATCTTGTCAGAGGTGCCAAAAACACATCCAATAAATGGAATTAAGCACTGTTTTCCTAAATCATTCTGCAGGGTAGAAAGCAAGCTATGAGAACAATGCTGGGGGCTGTGAATCTGATAGGTAGGTATGTTGTCTAGATAATATAACCATTCCAGGCAGTTATGTTTTTGTCCATTGATGTGTTTGCACTTAAGCTGTACAGTGGCAGGCATACAGAAAAGTACAGTATGTAATGGCCAACATTAAGTATACTGTTATTTTCTGCTATAACTTGCAAAGTATCACTATCATAATGCAGACTTAGTATGTGTTCCAAACCAACTGAGTTGGTGGCCAGTTGAACCATAAGTGATAAATCATTCAGGCATATAACTATAGTTCAGGTGTTTTGGAAACTGAGGTAATATAGACACTCAAATTGAAATCACCCCCCCTTTCAAATGGAAATATTAATCCCCTTTAAAAATTTCACACACGCCTCAAAATTAACTGAAGCATTAAGTCACAGAGTTACAAGATCTGAATGTCATTTAACTCAAACCTATATTCATATTTGCAAGTTTGCATGTTGCTTTTAAATGTATATTTAATCATGGAAGTTGTTTTGCACACCTTTTGTAATCTTTTAATTAAAATGGACTAATTTGCTGTATTCACTTTATGGTAAAAAACTGAGTTTTGTGTGTGATCATGGCTTCTCTTCCTAATTTGTTGTGGGGGGATAGGAGATTTCACTTATTTAAATGGCTGTTACTTTTCAGTGGAAAATCCAAGATAATGTATTAATATTTTGAGGTACAGTCACTCTATTAGTATGAACTTCATTGGGCCATAGTTCATCCCTCTGTGCTGCCTTTTTCAGTATCACATTCCTGCTCTTCATGTGGGTATCTGCTCTGTCCTGCTTTTAAAATTAATTGCATTATTTAAAAATTTATATGCTACATCTTTAACAACCTGCTTGAGGCAGCTCACAAAAAATAAAACATGCATGAGCTAATTTTATATAGAAGTACAATGCTGTCTCCCCTGTATACTCTTCTCCCACTAATGTATTATAACGTAAGATAACTGAAAATCCCTTGCTCTAGCTCTGAACAGGACGAGTTTTTAACTTGTCCTGTTTTGCAACATTTTCTTTTCACACACACACACACACACCTCTCTCAAGGAACTAAAGAGCAATGAGCCTCATTAGTGTACCAGGACATTCTAATCTCCTCCTCCCACAGCTCAAAATAATCTCTAAAATTAATTTAGGGAGACTAAGGACCCTGGTGAAAAGCAGGAGGGGGAAGTGGCAAAAGTTTATTGCTAAATTCAACCTATAAGTTATCTGATCAGGCCCAGACAGCACAGTTATCAAGCAGAAATTATAATCTGACTTAAACGTATACATGTTAATACCAAAAACTATTTTAAAATGTAGATAGTGCATAGGCAATTTCTAGACATACTTTTTTTAGCCCAAATTTGGGGCGCGTAAGGGAGTAGTGAGATAAACCTAAACATGCTGCTAAAATTGTTATACTTTCTTGTCCAGCAGTTCCGGGGGTGGGTGGGGGAAGAGAGATCCCGTGCTGAGATTTTACAGACCCCTGAAGTAGATGCCACTCTGTGCAGCTTCACTTCTCTCCGATTCCTAAAATGGCAGTCAAGTTGCTGCCCTAGAAGGAGAGCTCCAGTCTGCCAAAGAACTGCAGTCATTTTTCTATTCTTCTACTGACATTTTTTTTACCCTTTCTACTGAAAACTGTGTTAGTTGTGGTCTGCTTCCTTTCACAAAGTGAGGACATCTTCCTGGGTAGACCCCTCACACAAACATTGTAGTTATGCCATTATTCACTATCGGAGAGGAGGTGACTAAATGACACCAAAACTGCAGTGGAGCTAAAAAACATCCAAGTTTCAAGTGAATTGGGCCACTAAACAAGCTGGCCCCAGATGGTACTTTCAGAGAAAAAAAGGGTTCCTTGCCTACAGAGGAAGGAGAATGTCAGCTCTCTGCAGTTTGCCTCCAAAGATGACTGACGAGAACAATGGGCTCCTTTCTTTCAACAATCAGATTAGAAGGGGGAAATGCCATTGCCCAGGAAATCAGTAGAATCAAAGAAAAATACAAGTTCATGCTGCACTGGTGATAAACACCCAAACGGGTGGGGGAATGGATTGTTCAGGAGAGGGGGTTTAGTAATTGCCAAGCATCTTGGGATTTTGTGTTCCCATTACAGATAATCATGGTAATGACATGGTAACAGGCAGGGCTCATTTTGAGGGGGAACGCACAGGAACGCAGTTCTGGTAGTTCTCCAAAAAGGTCACATCAGGTGGCCCCCTCACCTGATTTTTGGCCATTTTCGGCCCATTTTGGCCTGGATTGGGGCCAAAACGGCCCAATTCAGGCCCAAAATGGCCAGGATGAGGCCCGAAACAACCAGGATTGGTCCCAAAACAGCCAGGATCGGGCCTCTGATGGGTGGTCTCTTGCTCAGCAGCAGCCCAATCTTGACCATTTGGGGCCCCCTTTTGCCATTTGGGGCCCAATTTTGGCCCTGAATGGCCAGGATAGGTGATGTCAGGGGGTGTGGCATATGCAAATCAGTTATGCTAATGACACACAGCTGCATCCTCAGGGTTGCCTCTGGACAGTTGTAGGGAGTAAGCATGTTGCCTGCTTAACCGTTGGCTAAAATGAGGATTTAATAATTAGCAGTTGCCACAGAACATATTAAGAAAACTTCAAACAAGCCATACTATGACATTCTATTAGAGGGTAGTATTTGAGCACAACTGTTTTATCTTGTGGAATTTGTTAAGTTATTGGAATTTAAGTTAGAAATGTTCCACCTGCATGGGCAAGCTAAATTCTTAATGGATCAACAAATATTTAAAGCAAGCGGTATTTCTATCACTGCAGACCCTTCATCTATTTGATTCAACACCATATGCTCTCCTACATGAGTAATATTCATTACTAATCCAGTGGGAAGTGTAAACAGTGCAGAAGATGCACTGTTTGATTTCAGTTTTCTAGTTAGGATCTTGTCATGCAGGATTGTCTTCCTGCTATTAAACTTATACAAAACATTTATAAGATTAAACCATGTACACTTGATAATGATCACAAGTTTTACTTATGCACAAGCTGCAAGCATTAAAGCCTAGTAAAAAGATCATTCAGACAGCTGCAGACCAAGCTCTCTACTGCCACATACATATGACAAGCTTTATGACTAGCCACTGGTAAGAATTTTTTAAATAGCCAGGAGCCCATCCTTACAAAACTCAATTGCAACTTACCAACATTATTATGTACATTGCATCTATATCCATTACTCAATCCCAACACACACATAATATGATGATGAACTGAACAGTCTCGAGTTAACTAGTGGTCCAGCTAACTGGACTTGATACTCAGATAGGGTTTACAGCTGAGTGATCAAAAAGTCAAGTTAATCTTAAGTATTACATAGACTGTGAAGATTTCAACAAAGTTGTCACATTTTCATCCAAGCCTTCCTCCAATGAGCTTAAGCTGACATACATGGTTCTTCCCACTGACCCACCCCCAATCCTCACAACAACCTGTGAAGTAGGCCAGACTGAGCGACAACCCTGGTCCAAGGTCACTTAATGAGCTTCATGGCTCAGTCCGAGTATGACATTTAACAACTACAGTTGTTCCCGAAGTGGAACTACTCTAACAAAAAGGCTGAATTCCATCCAACTTACTGAGTCAAAGTAAACACATGACCTAGGATGTGGTAGAGGAGGTGAGAGCTGCCCCGGTCTTCTTACACTTGCAAACTGCATGAGGCTTAATCATCGTGCACTTCCTCTCAAGTTTCTCTCAAGTAAATGTTATTAACTCATATAAACATAAAAGCAACACAGCAATGAGGTCAGAAACCTGCCCCTACTCCTGATCCTGGAACTACTCATGAAGTATACAAGACCCCCACCCCCAATCAAGAACACTTAAAAATATCTAACTTGCATTATAAGATTTAAAAGCTTCCTTTGATGTTTAAATTTTATGGAAAGAGTATGATTTCGTTCAATTTAGGAAATGTAAATACCCTCTGGAGTACCTGGAAAGAATTATGTATGGAGACTCCAAATTTCATACTGTAAAACCAAATTCCTGCAGCATCCTAGGCCTAAATGCTGACTGAAGATTTCTACAGAAGACCCATTTACAGCATTTCAGCTTCAGCAGTTACAGACTAAATCTGTTTTCAATGTCCTCTCTACTTAGCTTATTAACTATCCTGGACATAATATACAAGAACTTGAAAAAGCATGAATAATTTTGATTGACTGGAAGCGTTTCACCAGATTTTTTTTATTCAAAAGCTTGCATCAGTCTGCCCAAAATTCATGGATCAGTATGTTTGTAACCAAGTCTTTCATCCAATTATTCATTATAATTGCTTCCTAATAAGGTGACCACAGCACAAAAAGTATGCTGTAGTTATAGAACTTAGGTTTTTACCCATCTTATTGTGCCTGTTATAAAATTCAGCTAGTGTACAGCAAGTTTTCATAATCTTTTAATATGTATTATCTGCATTGACACTGTGACAGCTCTATTGTGTGGGTTAACATGATACTTGGTACAGATTTCTCGTATTTGGTCTTCAGATAAAACAATTTTCAAAAACTGCCTAAATATAAGCCATTCCAAGCCATTTCAGTCCATCATGAAATACAGGTGGTTCTTGAAGAAAAAAGTGGAGAAGAGACATATAAATAATAGTACTGCCAAAAGAGAGAGAGGGAAAGAGAGGGAAAATAAAAGGTTAAAGCCCAGTCTTCACCTTTAACTCACCTTAATATGTGACTAGACAGTGTGCAAATTAAAGATATAAGAGCAGCCTTAGCTTTTCATTCAGTTCAGTTCTGAAATGCAAGGTGTATTCTACTACCACAACTCTTGAAGTAACTTTTAAAATGTTCAACTGCAGAACACACACTTAAAAAAAAATCACATTTATTATAGCACAGTAGCCACTGTTAGAAAACCACAATAGCTACTCTTAATGAAGACCTCAGAAGGTCTGTGTATGACATCAAAAGTTAAGGATAAACTCGTCAGATTAACTTCTACTGGTGGGGTGCTTACGCTTAAAAATATTGAATATACCTCTGACAAGATTTTTCTCTTTTTAAAAGGACTTGTGATAAAGAATTCTCTCTTCTAAATGAACAGTCGGTCATTTTAAACATACACAATATTAAGCGAGACTCTTGTTTTACTTTAGACTGGAAAAATATGCCAGGGACAGTCAAAGTCAACACAAAGTAACAAACAGCAAAAGGTAGCAAGAAAGAGAAACAGATAAGTGCAGCTCTGGTCAAATTCATAGCAGTTCTTTACGTCAGTTAACGGCTCATTTACACTGTAATTTCTAATCAGTTACATGCAAGCCCAAAGAAGCATTTGATCACTACACAAGGTAATAAAATTGGATTAAATTTATCAGGCAACTGCTAAAATATGAAAATTTGCAGATGTAACAAAGTAGCTTTATCTGAACTTTAACAGGACAAAATTAAATCATTCCATTGGTTAAAAAACCCTACATTCAGTTTTACCAAACAAAATTTCACATGAAAAGTATTGTGTGATTCCAAAGTTTCTGGAGTAGAAATGGAGTGATTTGAAATGTCAAAGACCCCATTATTTTGAAAAGAAAATGAAAATACACATCAAAAATTTCTAATTCCACATGTGAACAACAAAATACTGCATATCTACCAACAACTGCATCGGGTAGGTCGTTATGAAAGGCTAGCTGCCAAGATGTAGGAAATGGCTCCTTGCCTCTGTTCCCTTTGAGGAATATACAATCGTCTGAAATCCGGTCATACGAAGCGCTTATCATGCTGAGTGATATACTGAGATACTCAATCCTTAAAATAATCCAATTGCGGTTTTAAAGTTGCAGCTTTCCCCAACTTTGTATCTCTCAATGTATACAGAGTCACTTCAGAACGGCAAGGAGGAGTGGGGGGGAGGGGTCACAGCCTCTGGAACAAGATGGTTTACAGTTTTGTTTTATTTCTTTGCTTAAATTAGAAGTTCTAAGGCCACCTGCGTTTTTCTCAGTGCTGAAAGTTGAAGTCTGATCACAGGGCCCCTTTCCCCACTGTGTGAGAACATGTTCAATGTTTTAGCTGTTTAAATGTCTCCTTTTGGCACCATGGAGCATTATTTTAAAAAGAAATATTCCTCTAAGTCCTTAGTTCTGGCTGCTTTGTTCACTCACTGCCACAGATGGGGTGTCAACATTCACAGCAATGACTATGCTTTCCCCATCCTCTGTTTTGATACGTTTCAATTCCTGCTGTTCAGACTGGTCTCCATTCTGACGTTTTGTTGGAAGAGAAGCTGACGCAGAAGCATGGGTAGCTAACATGTGTAAGGGACTTGCAGCAGCTGTAAAAGGATAGAAAAAGCACAGAGGAAACACAGGAAAATTAAGAACACTCTTTCTTCCATGACAGAATATTAGCAGTAAAAAATGTCTGAAAAACCATTAGAGCTCACTAGGGTGTCCGTGGTTTCATGAGTAGCATCTGTAGCTATTCCTAACAAGGTAGCAAGAGATGAAGAGAGTATTCAGTTGTTCCACAGATGGAAAACCAAAAGTACCAGTGACACAAGTAGTACATTTGTGGGGCAGGGAGGGGGGGCTGAAAAAGGGCTGCTTATCTACAAGTGTTCACTATAGTCCCACACAAGGGAAGGTAACTGCACAAACTATATGTAGAACCCTCTAGAAGAATGAAAGCTATACGCCCCCATGTCTCAAGAGGTGGGCCAGTATTTTTCCACACAATTCCATCCACTGACTCTGGAGAAAGCATGGCTAGTAAGAAACCCAACCATAAAGATCAAGATTTCTATAGTTTCTTCCTGCAAGTATGGAAGGCAGATTTGTTTTCTTTGCCATGGGTTCTGTGCAGTCCTATGAAAGATACATCAGATTTCTAATTCAGATGGCAGGAATAAAAGAGATCATATGAAAACAAAGTCAAGTACAATTTTCCTAAATCTCTGTGGATCAAGGGCATAATAATTTACTCTGTGGTTGATGGCAATGCTCTGTGGATATCCACAATGGAAATGTTTCCTACATCACAAAAAGCTGCAATCCTGAAGAAAACCTTAGTAGTTAATGACAAAGCACAGCAGAGCTGAACCTGAGATGCTGTTCCCTTTGAGAGATCCACGGTGAAAAACCTTCCATTTTGTCACATATGACCTCAAATTTGAGGTTTCCTTACATTGACCAACATCTCTGGCAGAATTGGAAAGAAATATTTAAACCCAGAGATGTAGGGACAGAAGATCTGGGTGAAGAATTTCCTCAATTCACAAGGAAAATCCTTTTGATTTCAATGTTGAGTCTAATTTTCAGTCAAAATGGTCTTCCATATTGGTTCGCAAGAATAAAAAAGGCAAACCAACTTCAATATAAACATTCCTTGGGAAGGGGGTTCAATCTCAGTTTAAGCTAGATCCAGGGGATGATGCAGGGGCTCCTGGCTGCTTCCTGCTTCTGATGACCTGATAGTAGATGGAAGTGGGACCAAGAGGAGCTCTCAGCTGAACTAAATCCAAGCACAAAGAATGAGCAATTGCCTGACTACTCTCTATCTGCCCTGCAGTGTCTATTAGTACCTCCAGTGATCTATCCCTAAGAAATCTGCTCAATTCTCCAGTAAATCTACTGGGACAGATGTTCAGTTCAAAGACCATCACAGTTGTTCAATTAACCAATTCGTTCCAATTTTAAAGGGATTAATTATTTTCACACGTCAAAAAAAGTACAGTCATTTAATGTGTACATGCTGTCACACTACTGTCCACCTTACTAAAGAAATCCAACCATGGTTTTACTGCCTCAACTGGTCGAAGGTAGGTAGCTCCATGGAACATACTCCATTTACTAAATGCTTTGAAGCTAAACACATCAAACAGTCATACAATATAAAGAGAATTGAAAGATTAGCCTCAGAAGTCATTGGAGAGAAAACAGACTAGAAATCTGTCCTTCAAAATTTGATTGAAATGTTTACATTTGCATTAGAAAAACAGCAGAGAGTAGAATCATGCAAATTTAAACATTTTGCAGAATATAGGCTAGAATTCATTATGTAAGATGTTATTTCTCTCAGTACAGAGAAACAGATCATGCTCAACTATTCCTTTCGGTAAAGGCATGAAATACACAGCTACATCTGTGTATTTTATCTGTATAGCTCTTATGCTATCCTACATCTAATTATGAACCATGATTTCAGCATGCAGATCATTAAATCCGCACACTGGGTCAGGTACAGAATGGGGGGGAGGGTATACAGCCCCAAGGTTAGCACAAAAATCTAAAAAACAATTGTAAATTTTAAAACGGAATAACAGATCTCACATTTTGAGTGCCATTTTCAGGGAGGGGGAGCCACTGCCTGGGCCAGGTAGGTAGAGCCAGCACTTGGGGGGATGAAGGAGCAAGATACTCCACCCCCACCAGGCAAGTGGAGTCATGGCAGGCAGGCAAACAATAACCTTTTGAGATAGGTTAAGACTGCGAGACTGATGGGCCCAGGGTCACCCAGCAAACTTCCATGATAGAGTGGATTTGAATCTGGTCATCTCAGGTCCTAGTCTGATACTCTAACCACTAAACTATGCCAGCTCTATAAGCTATGTGCCTTGTATAAGAGTCAAATAAATAGCTACAATACGTTTTAAAGAAATGTATTTTAAGGTTCTGAAAAAAAATAAAGCTAGAATTAGGAAACGTTTAATGTGGTGTTTGAATCTTGAAGGAACACAGTCAAGATTCTACTAACTACAGGTTACAGAGAACTGCTTTAGGCACACATAAGACTTTGAACATATCCAAGGGGGTGAACATTTTTCCTTTGAAAACATTCTGTTCCGTTTCAAAACAAGCTGCCACCTGGCATGGGGGGCTGCTCTTCAAACCCAAAGGCCTAATGAAAAAGGAAAATTAGTTATGTAGCTCGCTGGATCCCTACTCAAGTTCCTAAAGGCAACAGAGACTAAATCTTATGAAGAAAGGATTAAAGCTTAATGTGTCAAGATAGCAGCTTCCTACAAGTAAGGCAAGGGATCTAATGATCTGGAGAAACAGTGATCTACTTAAATCCGGACATTACTCTTTCACACAAGAAATTTACACCACTAAAGATGACTATTACAAATGCTTACCAGTGTTGGCCTGACCTTGAATTGCTGTGGTGATGGGTACTATATGTGTTCCATTCTGTGTTACCGTTTTTATTGGTAGCTGGTGTTGACCTAGAGGTGTTTGTTGCACTATGGTAACCGTCTGCAGGGGTGCAGTCTGAGAAGTCTGAATGATCCGACTAGCAGCTCCTATAGTTGTATGGCTAACTGCAGGTACAGGCTCCACTTTAACTGGGAAGAAAAGCATAATCTGTTAAAAACAGCTGGAAGCAAGTGCCTATTAGTAAGGAATAGATACTTAAGAGAAATCAGCAAAGAACAAAAGAAAGATGCTGTTCTCTCTGCTAGTAACCACTGAAGATAAAATAATAAAAGGATCAATGGGAAATGGAACGAAATTCTCACCTTTCATTTCATTGTGGTCTCCATTCTCTTGAGGTTCTCCCTTAGGCTGGGCTACCATTGCTGCCTGTGTGACCACTGCTTGACCAGCTACAGTGTAAGTATTTGCTGGTGCTAATCCAGTCACATTTGTGACAGACACTGCTGGTATCTGATGGACAACATGAACTGTTTGTACTACAGGCTGCTGGGATGTCGATGTTGTCACAGGAGCTGCAACAGTGTATGTGACAGGTTTCATAGTCTGTGGTAGCTGCCTCTGTACAGTAATTAAAACGGGCTGGCTAGATAAGGGCGATCCTACCAAAGCAGAAAAAAAAATGGGTCACATTATCTTCCTTTCACAGTAGGATGAGCAACTTGTTCCCTTGAAAGGAAACACCCCTTCAATGATCTGTGCAAGGATGCTAAAGGTTAATCCAGTTAAACTGAACAATATTATGGTACTCTTCAGTACGAGTAACAGGCAAAAAACTTATTTATAAGTAAATTAAAATATCTCACACATAATCCGAATATTGAAACAAATTATTTCATTTGCTTTCCCCTCTTTGGTCCATCCTGCTACATGTTGCTTTATCCTCAAATCATGACAGAGTGAAAATATACATTTATATACTAGTTACATTTATATACTAGTCTAGAACACCTTTTTTTCATCAACTCTGCTTTACTGCAAAGCAGGCATAATATTAACCACAGTCCACATGCCAACTGTTGGCCAAACCATGCTGCATTTCTAGCTCTTCCCTCCTTGTAGCCTTGGAACAGCTGTTCTAGGGTACTAGAACCCAGAGACTGTTCTCTGCACTAAGACTGTTATTACTGCCAGCACTCATATCACTGAGGAGGTACCAATAACTTCTGTTGGTGCAAGTAGCAGCAAACAATGCTCTCTTATTCAGAGAACAGCTCCTGAATTCTACTTCCTCAGGCATGGCTATTCCACAGCTAGCAGGAAAGCAGCAGCTTGGTACTTGCAGCAACACTGCTGCTCAAAGTCCTGGATTGTTTCCTAGAAGCAGAAAACAACCCATGTTTCAGAGAAGTAGGACAGCCATGCAGCAGGTGCTAGGATCCAACAACCTACTCCATCTTTCTGGCTTCAGAAAGGAATCATATGCTGATGGGAGAGGAGCCATCCTTATTTATTTCATTTATAATGAAATAGGATCCAAAGTGGCTAACATCATTCTTCTCTCCTCCATTTTATCATAACACAACTCTATGAGGTCGGTTAGACTTAGAGTGTGCGACTGACCCAAGCTCAATCAACAAACTTCCATGGCAGAGTGGGGATTTGAACTTGGGTCCCCCAGATCCTAGTCTGACTCTAACAACTAAAGCACCAGCAATGCCTTTTCCTGTTTTCAAACACATAGCTAGCCATCAGAGCTAGCATCACCAGTTATTGGTTACCTGCCTGACATTCCTTCTGCCTAGCCAAGATGTAGCCCAATTCCGTGACTCAGTACCAGCTTGCCTAGTCACCTCAGCTTCCATCCTCCAGCCCCCAACCTCAGAGAAAGAGGTGGTGCCATGAGAAGGCCATTGGTAATGTCACAGATAAAGTATGTACACTGGGGAGAACTTGATGCTGGACAACCAGGATCCATGCTACATGTCTTATGCTACAAGTACTGGCTTGCCAGCTGCGCAGAGACATTATCAAGGAATCTGTGTTGGATGGGTGTTTTCAGGTAATATAATAATAATTATCAGGACTGATACCAAGAGCAAGCAGTTTTCTTGTGGAGTCACTGTATCAATAGTTTTTATTATTATGAGCATGAAAAAACTTCTGCAGTTTAATCTTGGATACTGACAAGATCATGCCCTTGAAACCTTTCATAGATCTTGCTCCTTTTCACTCCTTGAAATAAAAAAAATTACACCTCTGTGTTTCAGACCACATATAACTGTTCTGAAAAATACTAATTGCCTTGCAGAATTCAAACAAACTTTCAGCCTGATCCTTAATCAATCTGTATCTGTACGTTTCATGAGTTTGATTGTAAAGAGAAATTATGTGTTTTAAAATGCTATTACAAACTGCTATTCTTTAAACACTGTAAATTTTAACAAATGTTCTTGGCTATGGATTCAGTGGCTTTCCAGCCTGTGAGCATTTACTTGCTGGAGTAAAATCAGAAGTGGCAGACCATGCAGTTCATAATGCAGCTCCTACCAATCCCTTTGCTGCTACTTCCAATGCTGGCATAGGAAAGATCTGCCTTGTTAACTCTTCTTGCATGGTTCAAAGCTTTCAACATTATCCCAGAAATGTGGAAAGCAGCCAAACTGTAGCAACTCAGGGACCCATCCAGACCATTTGGGGAATTTCAGAACAGGTCCTTTACAATTTTCAGATGACAAACGCATTTCAACTTCATCTTATATAACTGAGATTTAAAATTAACAATCCAACTACAAGATTATTAGCCTTTCATTATTATTAAATACAACAAGCACTGTAAGAAAATTTCACCTGGCGCACTCTGTGCAAATCGTGCTTCTTGTATCACTGCTAACTTTGGCTGGATAGTGTTCTGCTCCGGCTCCATTGGAACAGGAGACCCTTCCCTCGACAGGCTCTCTGGGGTCTGCACGCCACTTGAGTGAGCAGATAGCACTCCCGAATGATTAGGGGAAGCTGGGGCACTTCTGTAAATAAAGAACGAAAAACAACATTGTTAGAACTGATGGTTTGAGCAAGAAGTCTACCTCAAACAACATGCAATACATGTGCTTTCCACAGGGAGGAGCTTGTTTACCAAGGCTTCAAAATACTAATTTTGTACTATATTAATGACACAGAGAACTCAAAAGGCAGACTAAACAGTTATGCTAGCAGATGAGAAACTGGGAGAAGACAAAAGGAAGTGAAAATGTATCAGCTTTTCAGTAAGAGATGTGTGATATGTACACTTCATTAGGTACAGAACTCCTCCCTCTAGTATCTCCCCCTCAAGGTAGCACCATTCTGGTTCTTGTTTTGTTTGCTCCCCTTTGCTTTCTCAATGTTTGTTTCTCTCAAAGGTCTTATTTTAAATATTCACCTAGATATACTATTTATGAGCCAATACAGAAAAATTAAGTATCAGATAATTACAAGCTACTATGACTTCTACTTTAATTTTAACAGTATCAAAATGTACACTAAGAAAAATCCCTGTATAAAAATGTACCTCCTGAGGAATATTTCCTTTCAAGAGACTACTAACTTTCATTAAATTCTTTTTCAAAACACTTGTGTAGCTGAAGCCTTCCTCCAACGTAACCACATGTGTTTGTGTACAAGTCAACAGCAAATACATTGGAATCATCTTCAAAGTTAAGGTAAACCAACCAGACAATATTTTAAAAAGATACCCCAAAAGCTGTATTATTAACAACTCAATTTAAGCTACAATTTTATGCCCCATTTTAATCTTGCTCAAAAGATACATCAGAAGGCCAACAAGTCCAAATTCTTCACTTAAGGTTTTACTTTCCACATACTTGGCCACCCACCAATGAAATTATCCTGATTATACTGTGCCAGAAACTGAAAGCAACAACAAATGAAAAGTAACATATTCAGGAGGCTTCACCACACATTACCTGCAAATGCGTCGTTGGCTTTTTAAAGAAAAAGGCACATGCATGGGGAGGGGAAAGTAGTTTCAAAACAGGATGATGAGCAGTGGACAGGGGGTAGAACGGGGGGGGGGGGGGGGAGATGTACAACCCTTTTCCTGCTGGCTGCTTCTCTGCTCCTAATCCAGTACCCCCTTACTTGGTTTCAATTATGTGTTTGCAAGGAACATTCCAAAAAAGACAAAGGAAGAGTGACACGGAGATACGATGTGGGGAAAAGGAGTTAAGTATTCTTTCATCCACTGCTCCTAAATCATCCCATTCTGAAGCTGGTTCATTAGATCTGTAAGTCCATGCAGAATGAATGAAAGAATATATATATCTCCAGAAGACTCAAGGAATTAACTTGTTATGGAGAAAGACGAAACAAAAAAAAAAAAAGCTTGTTGAATTGTGAGCTGCATTCACTAGTGACTACTAAGTGGTGAGGCTTAGCAGTCACTAAGGCCAGTCTGGGGAGGCAGTCTTCCTAGTGGTCAGAGTTCCAAAATAGGATCTGAGAGAAACAGGTTCAAATTCTCACTCGGCCATGGAAGCTTGCTGGGTGACCTTGGGTCCCTCAAGCACACCCATAACCACTGTGAGGATAAAATGGAGGAGAGGAGAATGACGGATGCCAATTTGAGTTGCTGTTGTGGAGAAAGGCAGGGTACAATTAAGTTAAATAAAATAAATAAACATAAAGGGAACAACTATTTGCTGTACATAACTCCTGAGCAGAAAGTGTGGAGGGAGAGGTGTAATGCAAACTAACCGGTTTGCAACTGCACAAGGTGACTTGGGCCCTCCACTCCTTGCTTAGCTTAGAGCATCCAATACATGCAATGCATCCCCTCTCTAAAAGGGCCACAACCTAGAAAAGCAGCATTAATAGCCAATCTCACTAGGGGAAAGATTTCATGACCTTAAATATGGTAATCAGATCCTGAACATGAAGCAAAAATGCAACTCACCTCAAAAATAAATTTTAATGGCTCCTTAGACAATCACATCCAACGCTCTTTCTCTATTTGGGAAATGCCTTCATAATCACAACGAACTTTACTACTGCTATTAATTAAAAAGTACTGTGGTTATCCCACACCCAGCTGAACATGGCACATACTTAAGATGTAGTTTCTAAAACTGTGTTTTTAGCCCCCCACTTCGTTTCCTTACCTAGAAGACAGAGGTCCCAGTGGGGTTCTAAAGCAAGGTACTCCCCTCGGTCGCCTTTTCCTAAAAGCCTGCTCTATCAATTTGCTTTCAGAGGCTGGGTCTATCCTCCAGAAGGAGCCTTTGCCTGGTTCTTCCTGGGAACGTGGTACTTTGATGAAATAACGATTCAGAGAGAGATTGTGACGTATTGAATTCTATGGGATATAAGAGATATGTAGAAATTATCACTCTCTTCAGCACCAAGCTGGAATGATCTCTTATGAGATCAGACTCCAGGCTAGCACTGATTCATTGGGCAATACTAGAAGTTTTAAATAACACTGCATTTTCCGATTCGGGAAAATGTAAGTGAATAAAAATCTGACACAATATCACCCCACAAATACAATTTGCTTTTTGTCTCAATATTTCACCATCTATATTATCAGAGTCTGAGCTCCATTCCTTTCTCCAATTGTTTCTTGCCTAAAACACTTCAAAACACTGTTTTGTTTCACAAGTTTTATATAATAAAAGGACATTCACTTTGCTAAGTGTTTTCACTACATTAAGCCTCTCTCGCAAATCTCTCCCTAAGCACAGTTGCCTTCTCACTAAAGGCATCTATTCCTATCTGTACCTTCAAAGTCCCCATGGCCTTGTCCCACTTTATTGTGCAAGCTCATTTCATACTACATTCTTGGCACAGATATAGTGATGCCTTTGGGTTTGCTCAAATCAAAAAATCAAAAGGGAGATCTACTACCACTTCCTGTATAATTATAGAAAAAAGCTTGAAGATACACAAACATCTGCTACAGGGTTGACATCTGTGTGAAAGCCATGGACTTTGGTAGTGAAGAACCCTTCACTGTGATGTTCTTCCCCTCAAGTTTTTAACTTTCCTGCCAGAAATGCCTCATTTCTTCTCCCATTCCCTACACCACTCCAATCTGTACTGGGAAGTTCCATGTTCTGAAACATCCCAATAGTTGCCAGGCTAGATTAAGAGGTCACAAAACAGTCAATTTGCTTTGCTGTATAAGGAGCAAAAACTATTCAGATTCCCTATCTGTGCTACATATGGCAGACATTCAAGTTTAATCTTCACTGTGAAAGAAACATTCATCTACTAGATTTCTAACATTTTATAACTCCACCCTTCTTTCTCCATGGTCTGCTACCACCATCATCTGTACAAGAATACAGGTCATTTTTTTGTGGAGTCACTAAAACTGTGAAGAGTAAACATTTGTTTAGTAGAAAGACTCTAGGAACAAAATCAGAGAAATTGCTGCAACAACAGTGATATCTGATTTTAAAAGTCTATGAAGCCGTTCAGTAAAACCATAGCTAGAAAAAATATGACCAGTTTAGGTATTCTACCACAGCTTCTTTCAACCATCTGTTTAAAACAGTATTACTTTTACCTGCCAGCCCTTGTCTGCTGTCCTGTAGTAAGGGTAGTTTTTAGTTATGTGCGTATAAATTCCATTTAGTGTGAGTTGCTTATCAGGTGCCATCGTAATTGCTTGTACTATTAGTTGTGCATAGGAATAAGGAGGCTTTGAGTCATCCTATACAAAAAAAGAGACTAAATTATTTGCATAATATAAGTTTTCGACAACATCACTTGTGCATCATAACAATTAAGGAAGCCTGAAAAGATCAGCCATTTTCTATTCCTGTTAAGCCAGATCTAGGAGAGCTACTTTTGCTTCTTCGATTAATATATTTCCATTAATATAACATTGGACTCACAGATTTATTTGTACAGCTTAGATTCTAATCGAAAATTTACCTTTGGGCTATCTCCCCCCGATGCCTCTTTGTCATTTTCTGACTGTGAATTGTCAGCCATTAGATGCAGGTCAGATGGTATTACACGACCCATTTTGTACCCTGAAGAACCTGCCCCACGGGGGCTAGATGGGCAGGAATTTGCAGCACTGTCAAATAGAGAGAAGCTTGCTATTCTATTACAGCATATATCACCATCACATTGTACATCAAACAGCCCATGTTACACCCCAAAACCCAAAACCAACATACAATTATAATATCTGCAACAATTTCCACAGTAACTCTTGCAAATCAAAATCATTCAGTGCTATGAACATTAGTAGTTGCAGAAATATCTTCTCACTTGGAAGTTCCCCCTCTCTTCTCTAAAGCAGTAATTAGCAGATCTGTGGGTTATACCGTTATCACCTCTGTGCTGAAAGATCTGCATGGCTACCCATCTTTTTCCGGGCAAAATTCAAAGTGCTGGTTCTTATCTTGAAGGCCCTAAACGGCTTGGTGCCAGGGTAGCTGAAGGACCATCTTCTCACATTATCCAGCCTACCAGTTAAACTCTGCCTCACAAGCCCTGCTCTCAGAGGTAAGGTAGGTGGTGAATGGAGACAGGGTATTTTCTTTGGTGGCATCTTGCATCTGGAACAGCCTCCCTCTTGCAGCTTACCTGGCACCTACTTTGCTTTCTTTTAGGTGCCAGGTCAAAACACATCTTTTTACTATGGCTTTTAATTAGGGGTTTTATCTTATCAATTATTTTAATGGTCTACCTCTGTTTTATGGACAATTTTTATGATGTTTATGTTTAACGCATGGCCTTTATGTCTATTGGTTTGGTTCTCTGTCAGCCAGAACAACCAGCTGCTGTCATCCGAGAGTGTCTCCAACTTTAGGCTGTTTCAAGCTGAGGAAAGTCGGAAGGCTTTTGGGCAGCTTGCCTGCCTGCTGCACAGGATGGCTTTGTGGCTCAGGGAAAGGTGAGGTACAGGAGCTATCACCACAGCATTCCTAATGGGGCCAGGTTGGGATGCTGAGGATTCCCCTGGGTAGAGCACAAGGCACAGCAATAAGTCTGAATATTTAGCAGATTTAATTAACCCCCATTCCCCATGAATGCTGAATAACAAAGCTTTTACTATACTGATAGTTACCTGTCCAAAACACAAGTTGGAACCAAAGGGCCACAAGAAAAGCACTGTTTGTAGGATGGGTATCCCCCCTCCAACCCACGGCAGCTCACTTTGCTCTCAGAAGGTTGAGGGATCTATCGTGAGAGGGAACTGGCAAAAGTTTTGTCCTGCTCTTCTGCAGGTGAAAGGCATCTTTGGATGCAACTCTATATTTTAAACAAATATGGATCACTAGTCTGTTTCAAAACTTAAAGCTGATACCTATCAAACTTATCAATTAAAGTTTTCAATTCAAAGTCACCAATTTTAAACTGTTCAAAATGTTGAACTTTTAACTTCTAAAATGTATTGCTGATAAAGCAGCAACTTTATTAACTTATGGAAGTTATTTACCAAGCCAAACTGCTAAATAACTTGAATCTCTCAAAACACTATTGTTAACTTTAAAAGGTTTCTGAAACTTTCTTCTGATTTTTTAATAAACATAGTGTGCATATAATGAGCACGTAGCTACTATTCCATTTCCCACCTAGTTTTCAACAAAAACCAAAAATGGTGTTCAATAAGGCTGTTACCCAATTAGAGGAATTCTTTTTATTAGTTTTATATTTAAAAATTATATACAGCTAAAGCAGTATTTTTTTAAAATACAATATACTTAGACAGTATGTTGCAGCAGACATCACCTTAGAATAAGCATTCTGTCCCTAGAAGAGGAGGGACTGCCTCTTTGACAATGACAGCTGCTGTCTACAGTTTTAAAATTCTTACTTTAAATATCTGTTAACTTTAAAAAAAAAGGTTATCCAGTGATGAGGGGCATTTTTTAATCAACTTGAAAAAAATCAGTCAGGTAACAAAGATACGATATTACTTAAACAGTTTCATCATCAACTAATTTTGAGAAAGTTTTATTGTAAAAGCCTGATGGACAAAGGAGTAAGAAAATTACAATTAATTATTTTTATGTTTCAGACAGACAAAGTTCAGTATTAAGTGTTCTGAACCCCTTTGGTGAAACAAAGTGGAATATAAATGGTTCCATAAATAAAGTAAAAAGTTCAATGGAAACATTAGCATCTGTAGATCTTCTTCTGCTTTGTTCATATGAGCACACATATGTCTCCCAAGAGACAGCTGTATATGGTTACAATTGCTTCTCTTGGGATTTGCTGTTTATGTTTTGTTCAGCTAGGAAAGGACATTGATAAAATTGCATGATAGAATGTTTGTTTTGATACCAAGGATCACCAAGTGCAGTTTCTGAAAATCCAGGCATGCTCTACACTTTGACCAAGTAATTAATACTGCAATTTCATTATCTTATTAAAATTTCTAGTGTGTGCTAAAACATGCACAAAAGGGTAATTTAAAGAGGAGTCCAGACCTCTGTATTGCTTATTTCCCTTCCTTATGCCATATCATATGCCAAGCCAGATGGTTCTCAGGAGTGGCTTTTCAGAAGAAGCGAGCAACTACAGAGGGGAGCCAAAAGGCTCCAACGTGTGCAAAGATACTGTATGTGTGGCCTTTGGATCCTGGCCCTTGATCACACTCTCCACTCTCTAATTCTTTCAAAAAGGAAAAACTGCCACCAGATTTATAACCCTGCAAAGGAGTTGCCATACTGGGGGGTGACAGAACAATAGTAATAAAATTACTGAAATGTTACAACAATGTCATTTCTTCTGCAAAAGTTTATATTAGCAGATTTAAATATCACATCTTTTTTCATTAAACAACTGCTAGCACCACATTTCAATCAAAACCTTAACTCAGTTCAAAGAGAGTTTTATATCCTTTTAAATGTAGTTATATTAGTAGGAAGCAATTAGATCTTGACCTTGACTATTCTAACACCCTGACCACCTGCTATTTTGAAATTGCTGTCCAACAGGTTTTCATATAATGTGAAAGTGTGTCAATGAACCATAATTAGCAAATAGTCAATTTAAATAGCTCATCAATAAATACATTCATATTCACCAGAGGCAACTTCATTTTAAGGACACTCACTTATTTTTAAAAACTCATGTTTGTGTCTCAAAGTATTTTAGGATAAGAATCATGAACCAAGAAGATACTTCTCAAATCCTGGACATAAAGCACATCATAAAGAGGTGCTCAAATCCCAATACTTAAAATGCATTATCACATTTTGTTTCCCCTACTTCCAGATGTAGGTGTGACTCATAAAGCTCAGCAGTAATCTTAAGTAGCACATAAGCATGTGACTTTCTGTAAGAAATATTACCATATGTTCAGCCTGATAATTTAAATCTTTTTCTCCTAGAAGCAATTCATATTACAGAATGCTATCTATTTTACTTTCTATTTATAGTACAATCTGTGGAGTGTCTTAGTGGTTCTGTGGGCAGTACCTGGAGCAAAGTGTATGGAAAATGCACTATTCCAGTGTAGATGGGAACTGGCAGATTTGAAAGTAGGATTTATCAAAGATGGCCCATATTTGGCAAGGATGCTCACTGCTTATCTAATTTCCATAGCACCCTGAAAGCTGATGTTGCAAGGTCCCCTATTTCCCCCACCTTTTCTCTATGCAATACCAAATTGATGAACAGCAAAATTTCACACCTCACGAGATGTTACAGAAAGAGGAAATCAATCTGGCTTGCATAACAGAGATGTGGTTGGAAGATGATGATGTGGTGTGTCTGTTTCAAATAATTCCACCTGGTTATGACGTTCTCCACCAATCCGGCACAGATGGACAGAAAGGAGGGATTGCTAATATCCCCTGCAATTCTTTCAACTTTTTCAGATTCCCAGTATAAACTATAGCTGGCACAGACTGAATGCTCCTTATACCAGGAAGTAAGGACAGATTAGGCATTCTGCTGGCCATTTAGTTCCCCAGTAAGCACCCTCTCTGAATTGGCAGAGATGCTCTTGGATTTGGTGCTGGAAATACCTAAACTGTGTGACTGAAACACCAAGACTGACACAACGTGCTACAGAGCATACTGGGAGACCTATGAAGCAACGGTGGTAACGTTTATTTGCTGCTATTTCTTTACAACTACTGCATCTGCTAATTCACAACCAGCCCAATTGTTTAAGGTATCTTGACAGCTGCTGACTCCTAAATCTCAGTCTTTACTTTCTCAGGAACAATTAACTGTGACACCTTTGCAAAGTTTTTGCTTATAAAATAACATGAATATGCTCAGATTCCAGCTGTAATACAGGCCAGGCAGAAGGAATGCTTACTACATCATCTGGTCTACTTACAGATCTTGTGGACTCAGTTACAAGGATGGACATTGCCAGGATTCTGGGATATGTGAAGGCCAGTGCCCACCACTTGTGCACTAAATTCTTGTCTATTCTGGTTGCTAAAATCATGTAAGGACTAGGGGTGTGCATCCCAAAAAGATTTGGATTTAACCCGAAGCAGGGGGAAAAATTGAAAATACCGTAATTCAGAAGCGGCAAGCCGCTTCAGAATTATGGTATTTTACTTGCTCTGGTATGCTCCATAAATATTCGGAGCATACTGAAGTGAGGGGGAGGCAACTCCCCCACCCCCACCTTTCACCCACCCCTGGGGCAACCCCTCCACCCCCCACCCACTTACCTGGATGGGGGGAGGGTGATCAGCTGGGCAGTGGGCTGCTGCCGCCGCCACCACAGCAGCCATGGCAGCACGAGGCTGTGACGGCCTGGGCCAGCCGGCTCCTCTGCTGCCACACCACCTACTGAGCCTGCAGGGTGGTGGGGAAGGCCAGAGGCCCCTCCTCCGGCCCTTCCTGCCCCTCAAATGGCCGCAGCGCCACAGCAGCCATTTGAGGGGCAGGAAGGGCTTTCTCCACCTCCTCCGCCGCTCCGCGGGTGACGGGGAGGGCCAAAGCCACCGCTGCTGCCAACACTGTCTGCAAAGGTAAGGGGAGGTGGGGCAGGGGGGCTGGGGTGATGTTTAAAGGGCCCCACCGCTGCTTGCAAGTGGTGCAAGCTTCAGAATGCTTCGGAAGCGGTGCAAACTTCAGAATGCTTCGGAAAGCTCTGATTTGGGATTTCCGAATTGGGGCCAGCATGCTTTATGGATCGGATTCCCAAACCGCACATGCCTAGTAAGGACCACACAAATGAGCCTTTGATGTCTATCATAAATCAGTCACTAACTCTGGACAACTTCTTTCAGCCACTCAAAGAGATAGTTATCAACCCACTACTTTAAAAACTATCCCTAAACAAAAAATGATGTGGCCAGTCAATTATCACCCATTCTCTAATCTGTCCTTCCTGGGCAAAATGACTGAGGGAGCAGTAGCAGACCAACTCCAGTCTCCCTGGATAACTCATGTGCTCTGAACCCTTTTCAGTCTGGTTTCAGGCAGAGTTATGGGACAGAGACAGCTCTGTTGGCTTTAGCTGATGACTTCCATCTGAATGTAGACAAAGGCCATGCTTCTTTGTTGCTCCTCCTGGATCTATCTGCAGCCTTTGATACAGTAGATAATGCCATCCTGTTGTTGCATTTAAAGGAAGAAGCAGTTAATCAGGGGATGTGACTTGAACAGGTTTAAATAGCTCCTCACGGAACAGCCTCAAAGGGTTGCCATTGGAGACCATCTATCTTTAGTGTGGAAGCTGTATTCTTGGGTTCCGTATCTTATTCCCCATTTTATTCAACCTCTATGTAAAGCCTTTAGGAGAAATATTTTGGAGCTTTGGAACTGAGTGTCATCAATAGGCAGATGACACCCAGTGGTTTTATCTCTCTATCAAAATCCCCTGGTGTTGGAACAGAGGTACTGAATCACTGCCTTACTATTGTGGTCAAATGGCTGTAAGTGAACAAACTGAAACTGAATGCAGACAAGATAGAAATGATGTTGGTTGGAAAGGGAGAAATTCTGAAGGACACTATGTGGCCCACTTTCAATGGTGGTCTGCTGAAGCTTGCTGACTCAGTTAAGAGCCTAGGGGTTGTACTGGATCCAGCATTATTGATAGAGTCATGTTAACGCAGCTGGAAAAAACACTTTCTTCCAACTCAGTTTAGCCAGGAAGATGGCCTACCACCTTGACATAGCCAATTTGGTCACCTGGATCCACACCATGGTAACACTGAGACTGTACTGCCCTTTACACAGGTCTTCTCTCAAAGCCCACTCGAAGAATCCAGTTGGTGCAGAATGCTGCAGCTCATTATTATTAGGAATGAAGTAGAGCATACCTATTACTTCCATTCTGCAGTCAGAACTGGCTGCCTATCAGTTACTGGGTTCAATTCAAGGTTTTGGCTATCAAATACAAAGCCTTTCATTGCCTTAGTCCCTCATATCCGAAGGATGACCTCTTTCCCTATGCTCCCATCATGGCAGCTTCACTCATCTGAACAGGACATTCTGTAGGTGCCACCCTGCAAATGGGAAAAAACAACTACCTGTACACAAACTTTCTCCTTTATGATCCCTAACCCTTACGGAGTGGACTGCCTGATGAGGTTATTTTATTTATTTGTTTGTTTGTTTGTTTTCGCTTTTTATTCCGCCCTCCCCACATTTCCAG
Organism: Eublepharis macularius; assembly: GCF_028583425.1. NCBI lineage: Eukaryota > Metazoa > Chordata > Lepidosauria > Squamata > Eublepharidae > Eublepharis > Eublepharis macularius. Next base: position 46,090,011 of record NC_072793.1, read on the forward strand.
CAGGCTCAGGGCAGATTACAAAATACATAAAGGTTAAAATATATAAAACACTTCCGGTTTGGGATCCATGGAGGTCTAACGCAGCTCTAAGTGCAGAGCTGACCGGGCTGCCGTTTCAGCGGCTGGAGGGGCACAAATAGCCCCCGGCCACCTGCTCTCAGGCGGAGAACAGGCAAAGAACGCTCAAAGACCTCAGGGTGCGTTGATCTCGGGCGAGGGGGGGTTCTGCGCTAAGGATTCTCTCTCGACCCTTGAGGTCCCACCCTTTGACAGGTCGGCATAGATCTCTGCGACAGACCCGGGGCCAGTGCGGCTGGCATAAGACCTTCGTGCCCAAGCTTCAACAGGGGGAAAACAAACGGAAAGAGAACTTAAGATTGAAGCAGTGATTACAACCCAGAAAGACGTTTGAAAAGGTAAAGATCACTATCTCCTGAATTGGGATGGATTGTTAAAAGTAACGAAGTTTGTTAAAAGTAACGTTAAAAGAGAGTTAATGGAAAAATTCTAAGCAACTTTATATGATTTTTAAGTATTATATTAAGTAGCAATAGCGTTGATACTATGAGAATTAATGGGATAGAAATTAACTAATCTATATTTTTTGGAAAGATAACCGTATAACATAGAGTGAATATATACATACATACGTAAATTCAACAATAAGTGTGTATAATAAGTATGTGTATAGAAGTATTGGAATTGATGTATAAAGGGGGGCAAATTGTTTGTCCCATATTGAAGAGAATAGAAGGAGTAAGATAAAACACAGGTTATCAAAATGAATATTATTAGTAGTTTTAATGAAGAAGATAGATTAAGAGGATTTTATTTATATGACAATTTATATGTGAAAGGAAGTGGAAATAGCGCTTAGAAGAATCTGAAAGTATATTATAATAAACAAATAAAATAAATATGAAGGAGTAGAGCGAAAGTGGATAGGGGGTTGGAAAACTGTTGGAAGTCAATAAAAAGGGGGGGGGAAAGGGAGGGGGTTAGAATTAGAAAAAATTAAAGAATGTGATTATAATTGTTATTATATGTTTCTAATCCAATAAAAATTCTTTTAAAAAAAAAAAAAGGTTAAAATATATAAAACAGTTGTTATAATTAACAATTCTAAAAAATCCAATTTATACAGTTAAAATACAGGAACTCCAAGTCTCCTGGATTTCTGCAAACTATGTAAAACTAATTGAGAAGGGGTTTTTTTTTTATAACACAAGTAAGAGGGATGTGTTCTAAGGAAATGGTTCAGAGAGGTGCTTTGGTAAAGGGATAAGGACTGTAGGCTATATCATTGTGTACTGTGTTGCAGTAAGTATGCTCCTGTTAGATAATTTCTGCATCGTTTAATGTGTCATGTATAAATGCTTATGCCTTGTTCCAGCTCTGTATCAGATTTTTACAATCCAAACCTTATTACATTGTTTATTGGATGTCCTAGCCACTGATCGTACTGACTTGCACTGTATAATCTACTTCGAGTCTCAGTGAGAAAGGAAGACTATAAATAATGTAAATAAAGTTGAGTCTACATTATGGAAGAAAAAACGAAAAAGAATCTACAAACTGAACTATTCCTACACATATTATAATGCACCCAAGAATTCTAGCAAGTAGCAAACCCGGTGATCAAATGCTACAATATTCACACCCCTGCATTCTTAGAACCAAACCAGATAAAAATGCAGCAGATCCCTACCTTTAATTGTATGCTTGTCCCAGTAGTAGTGAGACTGTTCAATTTTTGAAGCAAAAAGACACAGAGATTGGAGACATTAAGCCTCCTTACTGATCTAGCATTTATCTCTTCACTATCTCTTGCAGTTATTTGTCTCTTCCTCAGACTCTCATACAAGAATTGAGGCTGGCTTGGAGAAAAGCAATTGGATGGAGGAGGTGATGTGGGAAGGTAACTCATGATTATAGGGAAGGTCAAGATCTGATCACTGTGTCCCTTTTGCTCTTAAAAAGGAAAGCTGCTCCACCGATGCACTTAGAGACAAGTCTGGCACCATCACACCTAGGTTGTCTCAAATAACCCTGCACCGTGAATTTAAGACTAAACTCCAGCATGTTAGGTAGAACATGTAAGGCTGTGATTTACTCCCAGGAAGAGCTGAGCCACAACTGAAGCAATTTCAGATGAAATTCAAGAGTCTTATTATTAATATTACATGCAGAATGACAGTCTAAATACCTGATGGTTCCTGTGGGAGAAGGTAGAGGGCTGATCAGGTGAGCCACGTTGTCTGGAATGTTTATTGTTAGGGGAGAGAACTGGGGTTGCACAGGTTTCACTGGGGACTGCGGGGACTCCTGTTTTTCTCGTTTTTCATTGGATAAAGCTGTAAATGTTATCTTGATGTTTGTGCTGGGAAACCTGAATGTACATCTGGAAAAGAAATGCACATATTAACTGGAAGGATATACAATAATATTTGCGTAGTTTCGTAAGCATTAATCAAAAGTGAACTAAATTTTAAGCATGATCTGCAATTGGCTTTTCCAGTAAAAATTACTAAATAAATAAAAATAACTAGTATGTGAGTCTAAAAATACAGACCAAGACTAATTAGCACACTACCCTAGCAAAGACATAACTCCATAAAGGTTGGAAAACATTGGTGCCATGTACATAAAATAGCCGATAAAGAACCAGTTTATATTAATGACATTAAAATCTGAAGAATTCTAGCATCCAATTTTTGAAGCTTGCATATTTCCTGAACTAAAAAAACCTGACTTCAATCTAGACAACTTGTTATGAAACAGCCTGTTTGGCAATATCTAACTAAGTTTAACCTCCGTGGCTACAAGGATCAACAGCTGAACAGCCAAGCAAAGCAAATCAAGCTGCACAAAAAAGCATATTCTGCACAGAAATGGGTATTCCTTATTACTGCCACTTTTCAACATTTAAAAGAAGCTAAAGGAGGAAACAATTCTACATTAACAATTAAACCAGTGAATCGCATGCTGTTCTAGTACACAAATAAATACATATTTATAGAAGTTATCTCCAAAAGTATATCAAAATATATATCATATACAGGAAAGGGCAACCAAGACAATCAAGGAATTACAAAAAAGGCTACAACATTAGACACTTTTTAAAATAAAAAGAAGAGAGACATCTCGAGGGGGGCATGAGAGAAATTTGCTTCTAGAACTCAAAATCACCCAATGAAGCTGATGGGCAGTACATTCAGGAGAGAGCAAAGGAAATACTTCTTCACACAATATATAAACAACTTACGAATTCACTGCCATAGTTATGGGCAAGAGCCAATATGGGATGCAGTTCTAAGCTTCCTGGCTTTTTAAAGCTGCTTGCTGTTACTCAAGCTTCTAAAAGCAAATAGATGTAAGGCTGCATTAGGTGGTAGGTGAGGAAAAATCTTCCTTCCTTGCCAAATCCACTCTCTGTACGGCAATTTTCCTCTCACACTAATTCTGACATGCAACCAATGCACGTTAATGGAGAAGTCCCACTCTCCACTGTGTTCAACAGGCCTTACTCCTAGGAAAGCACACAGAGAGCTGAAGCCTGAGTTTCATGTTTTGGGAAAGTTCTTTGCTGTTACTGAAACTTTGAAACAAAAAGCTGCACTCCATAGCCACTAAGAACTGTCCTACAGGAAAGTCATTCTATAGCACCGATATTAGCAAGACAGATGAGAAACAGCTCAATATTAAGTGGAAATCTCCCCTATAACGTTGCAGTGCTCATAGTCAATGTTTTTGGAGGCAGATTGTCTTTTCAAGCCTCAAAACCCTTGTTTGAAGCCCTACATATTACCGCTGTTAAGGTCCAAGGTAAAGGCAAGGTGTAAACCATTTACTGGGAAACTTCTCTTAAGATTGTCAATATTATGGCTTTGGGAAGACAGCTTCTCTGAGGCTAGAATAGTAAGTTTTGTAATCTGAAAATAACATTTTTCTTTAGGGGGTGAGAACAGGTAACGAAAGCGGTTTGTTCCTTACCCATTTTCCAAAAATAGTAATGGAAAAGTGCTCCTTTAAGATTGCAAAGCTGTAAGATCAGGACCTCAGAGCATCCAAGAATTCCAGGCCCCAGCTTTGTAATGCTACTTGTCAATATGCATAAAAAGCTTTCACTCTAAGCGTGGAAGAAGGGCACATAAGCAGTTTGCTATTCATGTCTCTCCCTGCTCCCCCAAAAGCTGTGCTACAAGGAATTTACCCTCCTATCCGCCCAAACTACTTGCCATTTATCCAGTCCATCAAAAGGAAGAGGGCTTCCACTTGAGCTCTCTTCATGCTGCCAAAGTTCCATGGTAGCATGAGACAGATTGCATGCTCAGCCTTCATTCGGTCAGGTTAGGGGAGGGAATTCTATATGTTATGGTGAAAGAGGGAAGCTGATATTTTTCTGCATCCTCAGAGGCTCTCCATCCTCGTTACTGATGACTCCATTTTAGTGCTGAAATCATCAACATGGGTCACCAACTTCAGTATGAGATGGAACGGAACTAAACAGGTTCTCCAGGTTCAGAGACAATATATATGTGAATCCTAGAGGCCAGGACAGACAACAGGACAGAGTTGCTGCCTTCATGACCAAATTGTGAACATACTAGGGGAACCTGACTGGCAACTATTAGAAACGGAATGTTGCATTAGATTAACCTTCAATCTCATCTAGCAAGATAGTTTTTAATAGGGTGAAAACAAAACAGCCATTAGTTCTTCCCTACCCACTACAAATTGCTCACACTTTTTCTTGGCATAATATCTACTTTTTCCAAGTGTGATATCCCACTACTTTAGCTTTCATCAGTTTTTCTACCAACAAAATAAGAATAACTGCCTAACAGTAACTAGCATTAGTGTTAGCTCATTCTGGGAAACATATTGCCCTCAGAAGTACACATCCCACCATGCTATGCAGCATTAAACCACGTAAAATTTAAACATCCACAACAATCACAGAAGACAGCCTAAAGAAACCAAACACATCCTTGCACAGACTAAAACGAATGCTGAAAGAAGTCTGCCTGCATGCAGCAGTTACTGTAGAAACCAAGCTCTTCACCATTTTCTCCAAGCAGACGACACAAAAGAGCTGGAAAGCAGGGATCGATGGGAAGCAGCTTATAAAGCTGCTTGTCACATCAGCTGCAGGAAAACCAGACACTAATTCATTAAAGCTGCCCATGTAATGCTTCTGGAATTTGAGGCTCCACAGTCTGCAAGTACAAAAGAAACTCTGCCTATGGAAACACTGCACTTTTTAGGTACTTAGCATCATTAAACACAAAGGCTAAGCACAGGCCAGTTGTGTGGCCCCTCTACAATTTTATCTTCAATTTTAAGGAAATGTATTACTATAATTTGTTTAGAAGACGACAAGTCTACACTTGTTTCAGATTTACAAATGACTGTTTCAGCAACTTAGACTCTATTTTACTTTAGCATAATAGAAAAGTTTCTTCTAAAATAAAGCCAATTTTCTTTTTCACTTTAGCCTTATTTCCTGCTGTTAGATCAGTTCATTTTATAAAAATACATTTTCTTTTTCTACAAAGGGTTTGAGCACTGTGAGCTGGAACCATAGGTGCCCTTGAGAAAGTAGGAGGCAGGAGAGGTTTCAGACTTCTCAACTGAGACTCAGTCCCCCCACAATGAATCCCATGCAGTTCCTATGGATCCCAACCCCAAGATTTCTTTGAGAAATAAAAAAGAAAGTGGAAAGGTTCGTTCTGTGATAATTTTACAATCAGCCCAAAGATTGATCCAATATTACATTTAATTTAAATCTATATATTACAGCAAAAATAAATAATGGAAAAGGCTGCATGTGGGATTCCACACCTGAAATTACAATCATGCCCATTTGGAAGAAGTTAGATCACTTTATGGTTCATAACATTTAGTAACTGACCCAGACCGTTAAAAACTATGCTTTGTATTCTGAAGTAATTATTTGTTGCTTTGCTATTAATACCCAGCTATCTGAACATAAACATGTATGTTTCCACGCTTGTTAATTCATTTCTTAAACGGAATAAGCAAAAAGTCTGTATCATTCTTACTTATCTGTTCGAGCTCATAATGCTATCTCTAGCCAGCCCCAATGTTTTATGTAGACAGTATTTACAGTTGCTTCTACAAGGAATAAAATATACTTTTAAACACCACTCCATTATATAACATTAATTCAGAAAACAGAATAGAATGGAATTTAGAAATATGTAAGCTGCTGTGGTATCCAATGCAACAAAAAAAACAGTCTTGTATAGTGCCGACTATGTGACTTATAAACAAGTTAAAGCCTAGTTAATCTATAACCTTTTAATTCCACACTCTCCTGGGCAAGCCCAGTCAGCATGTGGTCCAACAAGATCAACATATTACTTAAATTCAACATCCATGAAGCAAAGCACCTAACTTTAAGGGAGCCTGATTAAACATTAGAGAAGCACGTTGATGAAAGGAAGAAGGAGCCCTTTTGGCCACAGAAAAGTTTATGCTGGTATCAAAGGACCCACATGTATGGGACTGGGGCAACGATGAAGGGAATCAGGCAGCACTGAGTAGAAAAGTCAGTAAGATACACCCCAATGAGTCTTCAATCCATGTCTTAGTTGGTCAGGGGAAGAAGGCTTCACATGCCTAAGGACCTCAATCCCTCCCTGAAACTTTGGACCTTTACCTTTCAGTTCTGCCCTACAATTTGAGAACCACAGGTCCAAGAGCCCAAATGACAATTAATATCAAGTAAGACAGCTGAAGGAGACCTGGCTTCCTTCTATGCTAGATATCCACACCAGCAGATGTGCTGCAAGGTCAGCTGCGGTAGGCAGCAAATGGCAGCTGAGTGGTAGTGGGGCTAAGAGAGAGGTCTCACTATATTAGAAGAGCATTCCTTGTATCTCTGAGATGGCATTAGCACCTAGTCCTATGAACTGGTGTACATTCACAGGGTCAGCTTTCATTATAAGATTAAATACTCTAGATAATCACAGTTAAGGAATTACTTTGTACAGTATCTCTGAAACAGAGTTCTTCAGACAAGTATCAGGTATTTGATGGTGTACTATCCAAGGCCTAATATGAAAATCCAACGGTGAACGGAAAATCTATTCCATTTTTTTTTAAGATTCCAAAAAACCAATGTTCACAAGTACTTAAATAACAAATTCTAGATATAGCAAAAATCATTGAAATAATGTCCATTTTGACAAACACTGATTCTACAAGCTGTATGACATGTCTCAGCTGTAGCCTCTTATCCCCCACAGTCAAACAAATTATGTGTACTATGTTCAAGTCAAGCAAGCTAACACAAAATATATCTCCATTATATCACTTGATTCCAAACAAGTTGCCTTTTCTAGACAAAAGCAATTAATTTAGAAGGATAGGCCTGGTTTTTTTTAAGGAAACTTCCCTTAGTATCAAATAAGTGATCCAGGAAATATGTTGTATCTTCTATGAATATTATACAGCAATAGGATAAACATACATCATACACAATTATTGTCTGTATATAAGGGAAAATTGTGTCAATGCAGAATTAGATCAGCACAACAAGTAAGTTATCAGGAGATGATCTTTCACCTCCACTATTCTATTCTCCTTCCTGCGCCTTCCCATTTGATCCCCACACTCCATCTTTTCCAGGCACAGAGGAAAACAAGCCATTTACTGATTTAGGGAATTCATGTGCTGCCTCTCCAGAGATCTGCTCAACACAACATGCCATCAACTCTTGGAGCACTAGAGATCTGCACTAAAAATAAAAATCAGTATTTTTCAGATTCTGGTATTAGGGAGGCCATAAATATTCGTATTCCCAATATTCCAATCCTCCCATACTGATTTTTTATTTGGATCCAAGGTGTTTTTGATTCCAAAATGATCCAGGGTCCACTATTCCCCATGGAGGAATCTCTTCAAAGGACTAGTAGGCTGTTTTTCATGCAGATTACGCCAAAATTGCAGCAGAGGGCTGCCTGCCCACTAAAGGTCCAAGTTTCAAGACGGCTGGGTCAAGGGGTTCAGTTTTGAACAAGGTGCCCCATCTACTCTCCATTGTTTCATAAGTGGCGGAAACCAATGTTTTCTCCAAGGCAAAGAAGCTCTAGCCAAACACACAAGAGCAACCACTGACCAATAAAGCCAACAAAACCAATGTCAAACCAGAGAATCCCAACAGAACCAACCCAGCAGCAGAAGACAGGCATTCCAAAAAAATCTCCCCCTGAAGCTGCAGCCAAATGCATCAGCTTGGGTTTTTTCCCTTTTGGAGGGGGAGGGAGGTGAGGCAACTCTCACAGGTGAATGACATTACTTCTTACAGGGAGCTCAACTGTTTGTTCAATCACAACAATTCTCTCATGTGGTTTATGAGAGAATTTTTGTGATTGGACAGAGTTGAGCTCCCCTTAACGAATAATGCCATTTGCCTGTGAGACTTGTTTCTCTCCCCCTCTCTGTTTTTGTCTAGGAAAACATGCAAAATTAAGAAAAACAAGCTGCTGCAGCGTTGAAATGGCAGCCCTGGTTATTCCCAAATGAATCAGGATAGAAATAGTGAAATATTCAAGAATCCTGGATATGACTGTGATTCCTGAATACACCTGAAAAATACTGATACGGAGTTACTGGGTATATTTTCAGATTGGATATACTGAACAGCACACCTCTACAGAGCTGCTCAGTATAGGTGATGTCTGGTATAGCTAATGTGGTATCTTTGGCTAGCTGCCTTGGTATTCATCAAGAAAAGACCAGAAGACATAGAAAGACTAGGGTATGACTGCCCTCGGCATTCTTCCTCTTTCTGCCTAAAGGACAGTATGAAACAAATACCCTTATATCAAATCATTCAATTGTTACAATATTGTCTGCCTCTGACTGGTAGCAGTTGACAAGGTCTCAGGTACAGCAAGGTCTTTTCCAATGCTCATTACCTGAAGTCCTTCAACTAGAAATACCAACAACTGAACATGGAACTTTCTGCGTGTAAAGTATATGCTCTTATCAGTCAGCCACAGCCCCTCCTCAAGGAAGAACTCAATCCTATTGTGTTTCCTGGTCAGATAACACATTGAATTGCTCTGCCAGCTGCTTACCAAAAGGCTAGAACCCCTTAAAAACAAAAAGGATAGCAATGTTGCAGCCACATTCCAAGCGGGAAGCACAAAGTCAAAGATCTGAAGCTAAACTTACTTATGTACTTATTTGAGGGCAATTATAACTTACCTTAAAAAAAATCACAATCTGCCTAAACAATCTCTGTTCCTATAGGAATGTCATGGTTCCAGCATCATCATAACTTTTGACCTGATATGAACAGAATGCCAACATTCTTTGCACTCAGGCTCAAGTCTGCCCTGTGATGGAGAAAGTACAAGAGGACTAAAGGTTGGATCCCATAAAGGATTTTCATAAACCGGGGGGGGGGGTTGTTCTTGTTATCCGTTTCCCCCTTCCACTGCAGACCTCCCATACCCCCCCTCTCCCATGCTGTTCTTGGGATTCCCCCTTTCATCAGAAGCAGTGTTCTGGGCTGTAGTGGTAAGCAAATCCCTTCTGTTAGTGGAAATGCTCCACCAGTTCAAAGCCTAAATAATCTGAGCTTCTCTAGAGTATTTCATCACTACCTGACTATTTTTATACACTACCTGACAGGAGAGCACTAAATTAAGAGAAATATGGATGGTGGATGGTGGATGACTTTCTGCAAGCCAGGCACCTACTCTTTCCAATGGAGAGGTCCTGTTCCTGCCCAAGAAGTTGCTACCCCAAACTCTCTCTAACTATATGGTGTAGATGAGGATAGAATACAGAATTATCAAGCATCCCTCTCACTTCCTAGTGACAGACTTCTGGGCTGACTTTATTTCCTGCTGCCAAACAAGCAGCAGTACCTCACTCTTTCAATTTGCTATGGAAATGCATGAGGTAGGCTGAATACAGCCCTTCAAGGTGTTAGGTGGTCATCACTGCTTTTTATATGATGATCACTGCAGAGCCCTTCACATGCATGCCCAGTAGCATCAAAGCCACTTCAGTATGGCGCAACTTTATCTTATGGGCAAGCACATGCAGCATGATCAGATGAATGGAGATAATTACCTTGAAAGTACAAAATGTGTATGAAAGACCCACCCAACTGGCCTCCCACATGCACTTGCAATATGGGATTGTACCATTGTAGCATCTCCTAGCATGCTGTACATACAATGAAGTTACACAATACTTTTGACAAGCCTCTGGAAATGATCCAAAATTTGAATAGCCAATGCAAATGGGAAAGATATTAAAAATAGAACTGTACAAAACTCATATACACTATACTTATGGCTGTGGGAGGTCAAAACCAATATGGAAGGAAAGGCTATCTGTTTATGAAAGGTCAGGAAGCTAATCTATTCAGTCAGGAAACAAATCCAGTCTAAGTCCATTGAAATAAATGGTTTTAGACTGGAGTAACTCTGATTAGTATTGCACTGACAGTTATTCAATACAAAAAAAAGAGTGTTAATAAAACCATCCACTGAAGAGGCATTCAAGATGGAGATACTAGTGACATCACTAAGAGGTCTTCAGCCAATAACAAACCTCCTTTTCCAGTGAGCTTCTCTTAATTTCTCTTTCACAGAATTTTTCATCTCAGGTTGGTAAAGAGTTCAGGTTTTGAATATACAATTTCACTCTCTAGGGATGTGTATAAATTTGAACTATTGAGTGAAAAAGAATAAACTCACAAATTTGACTACTGGGACAGGGAAATTGCCAAGCCAGGAAAAAACATTAATATTAATTATGTATAAATATTCTATATTCCAATATTAATTTGACAAGCAAAGCTGAACAAATGTCTTTGAAGAATACAAGGCAAACTTTCAAACACAGAATGAAATAGTTTTCTGAGGTAGTATGGCAGAATAGGACATAAAATATATATTAAAGATTACCTTACTGTGCATAAGACTGGCTAGCAACCCATAATAACAAGAACAACAACAACAACAACAATAATCTATTTATATACCGCCCTTCAGGACAACTTAACACCCACTCAGAGCAGTTTACAAAGTATGCCCTTATTATCCCCACAACAATCATCCTGTGAGGCAGGTGGGGCTGAGAGAGCTCTAGAGAGCTGTAACTGACCCAAGGTCACCCAGCTGGCTTCAAGTGAAGGAGTGGGGAATCAAACTTGGTTCTCCAGATTAGAGTCCCACCACTTTTAACCACTACATCAAACTGCTTTGCAAAAGAGAAGTAATGTGAAAGACCACCAACTGCTTTCTTTAACAATCCTCTAGAACAAAATATTCTACATATTTTTTAAAAAAGACAAAATTAGATTAGGCCTTCATTTAGAACATTTGAAACCTATTATCTTTAGGAACTTGCGACACATCCACATTATATTTGAGGACCATTAAACATTATACAACAAAGAAACTATCTCTATGAAGGTTAGAGATTTAACTTGCTTCATGTTATTAAAGTCAATTCACCTTATCCAAATACTGCAATAGACACTGATCAACTGCAATATATAGACCTTCACCTCCCAAGTGAAGTAAAACAGAGAGACATTTTTCAGGACCCTGCACAATTCAATGAATAGTCTGAATTAATGGGAAGGACAAAAAGTTTTGCAGTCACACAAAACACTTCCTCTAGTCACGAAGACAGGGCAGTAGCAGCACAAAGCACAGTTCTGTCAAATAATTCAGCAGTTTGTAAACAAAAACTGAGCAACTTTTAAGATACCCTAATTGAAAAAATTAGGACAACCGCTGCCTTCATGCTCTGTGTTCTTGGAAACATCTGGATGACCTTCGTAGGAAGCTGAATGTGGAAAATTCATCGGATCAAGCAGGGCTCTCCTTATATTCTTAGGATTCTCTGCTATATGCAGTATACTTTCTTGACCCTGTACTGATTTTAAATAATATATATTAATTTCTTTAGCTTTAATTTTATTAGGAATCGATAAAGCACCTTAAAGTAGGAAGGTGTCTTTGAGTAACTGGGGGCAGTACCTATAGTTTTGTTGCAGCCAGCTCCAACTTTCCTGTGATCTGAAAACATACTCTGCCCCTACAGCAATATGCATCAGGATTTGTTACAATTACTCAATACTGAAGGAAAGGCACAGATTCAAAAGCAGATCCTTTGTCACTGCTTGATCTATTTCAAGGTTAAGTCCTGATGAATTGTTCCCAAATTGCCCAGCCTAATTCATACCTATGCAATTCTTCAGCAGCCACAGTATTTATATGAAATCAGACAATGAACTGAAAAGGCTAAATTGTTTTGCATTCAAATTTCATTTCAACTTAGTTCAGCTGTTCCATTTAACTGCTGACATGACAATTGTCCAGGATCAGGGTCATCCCCAGACATGGACATCTCCTGGACTCCAGTATACTCTACCTAGACCCACACAGGCCCAACAACAGGACCCACAAGTTCAGCTTACCTGGGCCCCAGCAGCACTGCCATCTCTACAATTCAGGCCTAAGGCCCTGCCACCGCTAAAATGCAAAACCTCTAAAGTCCAGCTGTGAGGGAAAAAGTACCCAATTCTGACCAACACCTGGAAGATGGGGGCACGATTAGTGAAGGCTACACCAGCAGCCTATATACCCCCCTCCCCGCCGCCCCGTGAGGCTGGTTCTTCTGGCAGGTGAATGGAAAAGCTCAAATGGCATATGCAGCCTACCATGCAGGCCTGGAAAGGAATAAAATCTGAGTGCTCCCAGGGAATCAGAGGGACATTCAAGAGGAGTGGAGAAACAAGACACAGTAAATCTCCTCCCTTTCCAATTATGAGGCTTTGCAAGTCCTTGGAGGGGTAAGCACAGATAGAGAATCAGAGAGTGATGGTCTGTAGGGGTGGGGACCAGCATCTCTGCATCTTCAAGGCCTCAGTTTTCTGCAGCTGCTCATGCCCCCACCCCACCCCGCTCAGTGTTACCAGAAGGCTTTTTGAGGGTTTTTTTTTTAAATCAGTAATTGCAAGATCACTGCAGTGCAGTAACATTATTATGACCTATTGCCACAAACCAATTTATCTGAATTCCCCAGATTTCACTTTTTCACTGCAGAAATAATAACCGTTCCTCTTCTATCCTCCCAACAAAAAAGACTAGAGACATTTTAAAAAATTAAGCTTGACATTCAGAGAAGCTAGTAGATTGGAGCAAAAAGCCCCTCAGTAGTGTGGGATATAAAAAGTGCTGGGGGGCATTTGAGGCAAAGAAAATGGAAACCAGTGTGGGCAGGACCTCCTCAGTTCTGTTTCCCCACCAGATTATTCTGCCAGGTGTTAGACTGCCCATGCTCTGAACACATAATGGCATCAACCACTTTGTAGTGGAGAGGTTAATTTAGCAACAACTAAAGCCAACAGCTGCAGCTCCCTGTTCAGAATGCTGTGGCACAACTGCATCATACTAAACAGGCAAAGATTACTGATGGAAATGGGGCAAGATACATTACTACTAGAAGTATATTCATTCTGGACAAGTTCTGCTTATAACTGCTTGATGATACAATCAAATGAGTGGACGTTTCTGCAAAACCAAGGCAGGCTATGACTGCCAACGTAACTTCCTGCTTCTGTCAGCAGCCCAGTATGAAAAACAGTACTTTGGCCAGTGGTGCAGCTATAATACAAACACCATGACAATTTTGGGGGGACCACAACTGAAAACTCTTAAAATCCAAGATCCTGTTTGCAGCACTGTAATACTTGTTACTGTATTACCGAGTCTTGTTCATTTTATGACCCTGATCTTACATCAGTAGCCACATCTGTATCTATAAACAAAGGGACAACTGCTCATCTCTTTACAGAACTGATTGCTATCTTGGCACTATTTTGTGCATTAAAGAACACTGGCATAATTTTATTTCCAGTTTTGTTAGAAATCAACATTTCAGAATTTGATAAAACAAGCATTCTGCTTTTTCCTCTTTACCATATAAAACTAAGCATGAGAAATTATCTTCAGGCGTAAACTGAAAAAGAAAAATAAGAGAAGTAGAAATTCACTCTGGCTAAAGCCAACAGCTATAGTCCCCAAGCACACAGAGGAAGCAGTCATTATGACTGAAGAAGGAGGGAAAGGAGATATGTGCGCATCTTCAACATCTTGTAGATTATGATCTTTTGCAATTTATCCTTAAAGTACGCTGGGGAAGAAAGGAGAGAAGGTGGGTACCACCACAGAAAACAAAGGAGAGACCTTAAAGGTGCACAAGAATAATTTTGGGCAGATATTTTTATTAGGGCATCCAAAACATTTTGGGCCCTAAAAAACTGATTCCTGTACACTTTCAGATTGCTTTCTATAATTTGCACAGGAAGACCACAGCTGCAGGTGTACAAAAATCAGTCAGTAAGAATAAGCACTTGTAGAATACAAGCAATGGATATAAACTAACAAGCATTCGCTATGCAATGCAGCACATTTCAAGAACTGGTAGGCTCATTTTTACTATTTAGCTAGTGCATAGTAACAGTTATTTCCTGTTTGTTCTGTTTCTTAGAATTGTTTTTCATCCTGGTTATAGCAGTTGAGGAAAACCAGTGTTGCTCTGTACTGGTCTTGGGTTGTATGAAATGGGCAGGTTGTTTCAAACTTAAGGATTCAACAGCTGTTAATATATAAGTAATCTTAACTTCTACAGTCAAGCAATGTTTAAGCAGCAGCTTCTATTCTCAGCTTGAGAAAGGTTTCTATTTTCCTTTATTAGTTATGGCTGTACAGCGAAGTAGTAGGGAGCTCACAGCGCTTCCACAAAATGGGCCAGCTCCACAAAGTGTTTCTTCTGAAGGAAGGTTTTCTATCTGCAGAGCTTGACTTTCTCACTTCCCCTGTACCACTGCAATTTGAAATGCCCCCAAATTACTGTAACTTTGGGTCCCCTGTTCCCAAGGAGCAGCACTTTGGCTTGGAGAGCAAGAGGTATGAAAGTAATTCTCTACAGGCAGAAATCCTTCAATTTGTGGGAAAGCTTTTGTGGATCCAAGCCACTGTGTGTTATATGCCCCCGAAAGAAGTAAACTGGATTTCTCAAATAATGAAAACACACATTCAATGAATTTAAAACAAAGTCATCATTATATTCCTCCTAGGTGGTCTAACTGTTCTTCAAATCGGCACAGATTTCGTAACATTGATACCATGCTTAATTCAAGTCACAACTCAAAATAAAAAGATGTTTGAAAAGGCTCTTGTAGTCTAGTAACAAAATTTCATTCAAACTCATGTGTTTTACTAGCATGCGTAACTATTTCTCCCCCTACCCCGCAACTGAAAAAAAATCTGACACAAACAATTCATAAACAATTTCTAAATATTTCTTATTCATATGTTTGAAGTTCTCCCTAATAAAAGGAAAATGTTATTTGAAAGAGAACTATTACATCTGCAAACATTTAAACTGAAAATTACCAATGAATGTAAAGATAAAGCAATAAACATCAGTGACTTTCAGAGAAATGCCAAAGTCAAGAGGCAGCAACTGAGGAATTTATACTATTTATAACTATTATTCCAGAAATGCAAGCTTATTTTTAAGGACTCTGCCTTTTTCAGCACACAAGGTTTTGGAAACATTAACATTCAACTTCAGATTCCTGTTTCTACTAAAAACCAGCTTGAAAAATGAAATATATTCCAATTAAATATTAATTTTACAAACAATCATAGGCCTTTAATGTTTTTAATACCGTTTATTAACCATGCAGTGGCCAACCTTGCTGGCAAGTATGTCGCAAATTTAGTCCATATATTGCAGTTCTAGTGCACACCACTGCAAATAAATATATATTTAAAATATTTCTATCCCACATCCTCAATTGAGAATTAATTAAGCAAGTTAAAACAATAAACCAATACAATAATAAAGGCAGCAACCTAAAATTAACCACTAACATTCAGCGTAAAAACTACAATTTCCAATTCATAAAATTGTAAGAATCATGGTACAAGTACAAAGCAAAAAAATTAAATAAAAACTTTCATCAACTTTCTACAAACACTCGGAAAAATATAACTGTTTTCACCTGCTGCCTAAAGTTCAGACTTGGCAACAAACACCCAACTGCAGGGAGGCTGTTCCAGAGATGAGGTGCCACAACAGGGAAGCCCTGTCTCTCTTATCTCTCCTGTGCCTTAATATGGTTTTGCCTCCAGGCTTCCGAACAACTATTGTACAGGAGAGCTATGAAGAGGAGTAGCTCTGATTCTGTGCCACAGCCAGACTTGCAGGTTTCCTGCTCCTGCCCAGGTATGTCACAAAAGATACAAATTAAAGTAAGCCTTTAAATTTAATTAATTAAAGTATAACACCATCTACTTCAAGCCCATCAACCCAGCCATTACAATGCAGCCCATGTATATATGTTAAATATGCAAGTGTCAAGAAATTTAAGAAAATCCCACTCAATTTTATATAATGAAATATACAATTATAGCATACTCTGAAAATCCACAAGAAAAACACTGTAGGTGTATTTGGTTAGATTCTATGAATTGTGAATGCAACACTCTGATGGAAAGTGATCTTCCCTGCTTTTTCCTTTCCTATTACAGCACCATGAATCCCTACCCTACCCACAAAAAAACTGATGATGGAGATCAGGGAAACCTTGTGGACAAAATGCCATACAATTGGGTGCTGTAACGAGGAGCAGGAATTGGGCAAGACTGCTCCAATCTTTCTTGTGGAGTGTAATGCTTGCTTCACCAAGTTTCCTACACTGGTGGAACAGGGAGGTGAGAGCATCTACTCAGTCTAAGATGAATGGAATAGACTATTTACCTATTATTGCTACACTGCTCAGAGAAACTGAAGATATGCTATTCAACTGTTAACAAGCACAGCTACAGAATTTTATCAGTATTTTAATAGGTGGCACAACTGTAACATTTTTAAACTATTCTTGGATAGCACATACATATAAAAGCAAACATACATATGAAAGCAAACATTTTCACTGTGCACTCTTAGTGATTGAGACAATCACTAAACCAATTTAAGACACATCAGTCTGTAAAACCAAAACTATAGCATGATGAGAGAAGACATCCACCATACTTAACTAACTTAAAATGCCAGTGCAAATTTTATATTATTTATGTAAATAAAATACATGTTAATCACAGACCTCCAATTAATAATCACATTTTAAGGTTGCTTTTTCACAAATACAAGCAACTTCTCAAAAAGAGTAGCAACCTTAGTAACATTCTACCTTTAAATGAATTTCCAAGTCCATACTACACTGCTACAAAACATTAGTTTATCTTATACCCTTTTAAAATAGTTTGTACTGAAAAAAGGGAGTTACTTCTTAGTAAATATGATGAAACTAGCACTGCAAGTATCTTTTGGAAGCTCTTGAGACACCAGCCTATTCGTGCTCCAATATCATTGTTTAAAATATCATGTGTTGTTGTATTTACATAATACATTAAAAGTTGTATGTATCTATGCATTTACATTTAATATTATTTTGGAATTAAACCTAAATACTTTTTTGGAGTTAAACCTTTTTTCAGGCAACTTGAGTTCTATGTCACTCTTCTTATTTCCTCCCACTACAATGAAGATTTGATTCTACAATCTGAAATGTGAATTATACTTACCTACTAAAAATGAAAAGTGATTTTAATAAAAGAGGCTGTATGTATTATTTTTTGCAATGTATTAAAGACATTAGAATTCACTGAGTCCAAATGAAACCTGGGCAAACTGCTCTCACTTGAACAGGACATTTTACAAGTCTAAATAAACTACTGATGAAAGCTTGGCAAAGATCCTGACTGACTTCAGTAGGGTGGAATTTCACCCCAGGTTCCTAGGTAAGCAGATCTCAAGCTTACCTAAGCACTCATTCTGAAATTAAACAAACAAGATTAAAGATCACTCATTATTTACAACATTCTAGGAGGCTATACAGAACCTCATATAAAATGTTCCGAGTTTTTGTTAATGTTTGGCTGTCTAGAGAAAGACTGGAGAATGTGGCTTTAAAAAGGAACATGGCTCAACAGCATCATAGTAAATTCCATACAAGTGGAAATCTTCAGAATTAATTTAATTTAAAAGTGGAAGATTTAGCAGATAATTCTAAGACTACTTACCTGGAATGACTACTAAAATCAGTAAGACTTGCTTCCAAGTATGTTTTGGATCTATTAAGTAGTTAAACATTCAAACAAATCAGTTTTAATTTCAAAAGAATTTACAAGTCAATCACTAAGTCTTTCCCATAAGAATACCTATTTCAGCAGCATATTAACTATCAGTTAATGCTATCAGTCTTGACAATTTTAAATTATCCCAAAACTTCTCTAGTAAAATAATTCTCAATGTAGATAATGTATCTTACTTGTTCCCAACCATACCACAGCACCACAAGAGTGGTGTGCAAGGGCCCTGTAAAAACACGCATCTTGAAATCAAGAGGTTTTGCTTTTAATGTGACAACTTGAATTATTTTTCCTAGTAGATAAGTATTTAAATAATGGTAAATGAGTTAGACTATAAACTCCTTGGGGCAAGAAACTGCCATTTCTACACATATTATACTATTAAATAATTACGTACAATTAGTGACAGCGTGTATAAACAACTCCTCTGTGGTGATCATAGTTTAACCTATTTCTACTAAACATTAGCAGATTTTCCATGTATTCCCAAAAAACTAGTTACATTTTCACAATTTTTGCCATATTCAAGCAAAATTAAATGGAGCTTTTCTCAAAACTGCCTCCACGGATTCTTTCTACAAGAGTATCAAAATAAGGCTTATGAATTTTCCTCACAACTATAATACAGATTCACTACGACTGACAAATCAACAGAAATGCACAGTGGCTAAAGATACCCTTTCAAATTTTAAAGTAGAGATGGCATCCTATTATCTCTCAGGATTATTCTGATTTTTTAATATTAGAATACATAAAGCACGAGATAAGGCACATTCTTAGAAAATGTTTACTCCTCTGAAATTACTTTCAGTTTCCATTAAGTAAACAAATAAGTTAAACAAAGTAGAAAGTTTAGTTTCTATTCCTTTGTAGTAGTAACTGTGACTACTAACAGTATAAATGGAAGATACAGCTGCTAGAGGTCAAACAAGTCATTCATCTATATTGACAATATGGTACTATAAACAGACACTACAAAGCAATCCTACAATGCATTAAAGAGTCTAGACTATTGCCTTAAAACGTCAGTAAGAGGGAAGTGTAATTAAAGAGAGAGATCCAGAACATTTCCTTCTTTTTAAAAGAACAGTACACTATACTTTCCTCAGGAACAGCACACTTTTAGAACAGCGCATTCCTCAACCATCCCACATTTCTGAAAACTAAACACACTATAACATGTTAGCCACGAGGCGCTCCTTATTACTCCACGAGACACACAGTTAAAACTCCGAACAGCAATCTGTAATGCCTCCTCGTTTTCCCCTAAGGACACCAGGCCTCCTGTGCCACCAGACAAATATAAATCGGTGGATAACAAATGTGTGTCATGCGTAATCCGAAGTGGCTCTTCTCGAGCCCACTGACGGATAAGGGCAGCGGGGATTGCAGCCTTTAAAGACTCGTAGGGGAACCCATCACGAGTCCCCTCCCCGTAGCTACTGGGGATCGGGGCTCAGATCCCTTCAGACGCAGGGCTGGGGAAGGCGGGGGAGCGACCACGAGGACTGCTCGGGCCGGCATGGTCGGCGAAGCCGGCCTGGGCGCTGCAGCTGCAAAATGACACCCTTCAAGCCTCCTTGTTGTGTCTAGAAGGGACCTCGAGTCGGGGCGTTCCCCTCCCGGAGGAGGCCAGCAGCCCCCGCGCCCGCCTCTCACGCCCCCCGGCTGACACGCCGTGAGTGGGGGAAGGTGGGGCGGCAGGAAGCCGGTCTCGAGGCGCGTGTCTCCCCCCGCAGTCCCTCCCTCCGCCTCGCACTCACACTCGGGGCAGCTGGAGCGGCGGCGCCCCCCGGCGCTGGAACACCCCGTCCACGAAGACGCCGTTCTTGCCGAGGCAGCGCAAGTAGAAATCGCCGCCGCCAGACGATGTAGCGGCGGTGGCGGCGGCGGCGTCAGGTTTGGACTGGGCCCCGGTCCCGTCGCCGGCGGTGGCTGAGGCGGGGCCGGTACTGTTGTTGGAGGCGGCGGCGGCCGGGGCCGGGGCGGGCGGGGCAGTGAAAATCTCGAGGTGCCTGCGGGAAATGAAGCTGGAGTGACCCATGCTCACGTCCACCGAGCCCTGAGAGGAGTTGCGGCCGATGGTCACCGAGCGCTTCTTCATGAGGTATTCGAACTCGCGGCCCTCCAGCCGGGCCACGGCCGCCGCCGCTGCCGCCCCCGCCGCCATCTTGGCCGAGACAGCGCGCGGGACCGAGCGGCCCTCAGCCCCTCCGCGCGCGCGCTCCCCCTGCCTCCCCACACCGCCCGCCGGCCCGGCCCCAGACACCGACAGACACAGCAGCCGCGCGCACCGTGCAACCCACTCTCACGCAGCCCTCACGTCCCCTAGACGGGCGGCTGACCCGGCCAATGGGCGCGCAGCACGCCCATGGAGTTACTCCGCACCCACCAACCATGAGCGGGGCCCGGACCAGCGCAGACCTACAGGGTAGATTGTAGCGCACAAGAACTAGACAGGCAACCGGGGAGGGGAGAGGGGAGTAGAAAACCGTGGAGTGGAATACTAGAGAAGGTGGAGCGGGTTGTGGAGAAGCTGCTGCTGACAGCAGCTAGATCCACCGTTATTTTCATGTTGTTTCAGGAACTGCCTTTCAAAGATGTAAAATTCCTTACAGGCGTTTAGCCAGCCTTATGCATAGTCCCAAGTACATGTATAGTAACGATTATCATTCCCACAAAACACATAAACAACTCTTCCTATTTTCTCTTTAAGGAGCAGTTTCTCATCTGTCTTTAAGCATTAGTAGTACTGTGCATCAATGGGAGCAATCAGTTTCATGTACATCAGACTCAAGGGACACACGTGGTCATGTTTCCCAGGGTTTCACATTAGTGTTTACACAGATACCATTCTGTATGTGCAAAACGGCCACTGCTGAGGGTCACCTTCATTCTAGAATACTATGGAAACTAGCAGAAAATTTGAATCATTTGTGGCTGGACCTACAAACCGTGCCCTGGGTGGAAAAGGCTATTTAACAGTTTCTCTAATTCTACATCATTAACTACAGCGACTCCAGTACAGAGAGCTTGCTTAGGATCAGAGTTCAATACTTCAAATCTGTTATTTAGTTCAAAGGAACATTAAACATAAAAATATATACAATGTGTGCAAGCCTATGCTACCATTAAATTTCATTCCAAAACTGAACAATGATAATTTGTCAATAAATCTTTACATGCTTCTTTTCATGTTGCAGTTGTCATATTAATTATATCATGTTTGCAATATCTCACATTCTACTATAAATTCCAATAATTTTGGATTTCATTCCTCTTGTTATAATTTTCTACAATGACCTCAATCCAGTTGTACTCATATTTATAATTATCCTTGGAATTTCCAGATGTACATTCACATCCACTTTTGCATCAAAAGTTTTTTTCAATCAGTTCAATAGGTTTTGGATGAGAAGGTGCATCAGCATCACAAACACACACACATCTGCATATGTCCACAGATCTTTCTTGCTCAAAAGGGACAAGAAGCATGTAATACCATTGAGTAAATTTATGCTATATTATAATTAACTGCTTATACATATTATTTTATATAGCTCAATAACAAAACAACAAGATAAAATATTCCTTTACAACCTACTAAATGTTCGATTTTAGCTATTGATCTCACCCCCAAATTTGTTAATTTCTATCAGGACCATCAAATATAAAATGTTTCTTGCATCACATTTCCAACTCTTTACATTCTGTTGTATTTTCTGACTTGTGTGCTGCTTGAATGTTCACATTTTCTATCCAGCTTTTAGCTGAAATTCTATTACTTTATTTATGTATGTATTTAAAAATTTAAGTACTTGTCTTTTTCCCAGACAACAGACCCAAGGCAGGTAACGAAAACCTAAAAACAATAATAAGTAACAGTTAAAAACATTAAAACAATATAAACAGCAAAAACTACAGTTTTTAATGGCCAGTGTCAAGAGAGTTCCAAGGGCCCTCTTCAGTAATGCAGTTGTGCACCCCTTATAAGATGGGATCAGTGTAGAAGCCCTCCAGAGTTCCTCCAAAAGACCATTCCAAAGTGCTGGGGTGACCACGTAGTCTGCAACAGAGCCTACCCTCCAGGGGTGGGAGTGGGAGTAGAACAATTAACAATTGTTGCTGTGCTGAGCTCATACTAAGAAAAGTGGCCCTTGACATACGTTCCCACATATGTGCACAGCTATTGAGGCAGAAACATTCGTACCCATTTAAAATCACAGTGGCAAAGCTACTTCCGGAGGAAGCTGTGATTCAGAGCTCTGCATTCCTATTTGAATTGCTTGGCTAAAACTTTAATGTGGAATTTTAAAGCTTTTAAACTTTTATTTATTTATTTCGCTTATTTATAGCCCACCTGTCTTACTGATATTCAAGGATAATTATGTTGATAGAGAGTGCTGTCAAGTCATAGCTGACTTATGGCAACCCCTACCAGGGTTTTCAAGGCAAGAAACTAGCAGAGGTGATTTGTCTTTGCCTGCCTCTGCAACCCTGGTCCTCTTTGCAATGGACTATAGACTTATTTCCATATGCAGCGGTTCTTCTAGACTATTCAGTTTAATGAGCAAAAACCTAGCACAAGCCGTGTTCAAAAATCATAGTTACAAGTAGGGGCAAGGCTGTATGTCCAGTGCCAGCTTAAGGAGCAAAGGGGACAAGGTGGGCTCAGGTGGTGGGTTTTGAATGAAGGAAGCTGCTTCCAGCACCGCCCCTGCCTTCCCCCCACACCACTTCCTCCTCCTCCTCCTCTTTTACCTCATCCCAGAGCCAGAGTAGTTGACACCCCTTCCCTCCTTGTCCCCAGTCCCACATGCCCATTAGTTCCTTGCTAGAATTCAGGAAGTCCTGTTGGGGCATGTGCAGCTCACCATGCTGCTTTTAAAAATGCCCGGAGAACATGGAAGGAAAGGCTGCTAGTTGTTTGGGATAAAGGCAGTGGGCAGAATTTGAAGAGTGGTAAGGTAAGGTGGCACACTTTGTGAGCTGCTACGGGATATGCCTAACCCTCAAACAGCAATTCGTCATTTGATTATGTTTGACAGGAGAATACTAGACACCAATATGGTCAAGGTGTGACCTAGCAAACCTTAGGGGGAACCTGGGAAAGAAAGGCTGCCAGCTGGTCTATTCTTGTAGCACGTACACTGCAACTCAGATGCATTGGTACACATGATTAAAATAATGTGTGGCATCATGAAAACCTTGAACACAGCTGAGTCTCACCTGTTTTTTGTGAACTGAATTATGGTTCATGAAGTACCCTTATATAGTCTAGAGGTCCACTGGGAAGTCTTTTTAGATAATGCTAGCGTGGCAAAGAAATTCGGCTCTTTTGTGGTTCTCGTGGAGTAGTGAGGGGGAGGCAATACTTGCACAATTGTTATTTAGTTGATGCACAAAATGAACTCTTCTAGGTTGCAATTATTGTCACATGTCCCCAGTGCTACAGTTACAACATTTTGTCAATGGGCAATTCTCTCATACATACACACACCCAAGTGATTGCGAGTAAGACATGGTCGCTTGAATATCACAGGCAAATGCTCAATATTACTTCTCAAGAGCTGAAGGACATGTTTTCTGTTGTTTAAAAAGGAGAGAGACTAAGCTCAATGCCTTGTGGCAGTACTA
Organism: Eublepharis macularius; assembly: GCF_028583425.1. NCBI lineage: Eukaryota > Metazoa > Chordata > Lepidosauria > Squamata > Eublepharidae > Eublepharis > Eublepharis macularius. The sequence continues at coordinate 46,113,878 of NC_072793.1, forward strand.
CTTACTCTTAGGTTTTAAATGAATATTGCACTACTAGGGTTGCCAACTACAGATTGGGAGATTCCTGGAGATTTGGGGGTGGAGCCTGGGGAGGACAGACTTTGTGGAGGGAAGGAGCTCAGCAGGGATGTAATGCCACAGATTCCAGCCTCTGAAGCTGCTTTTTTCTCCAAGGGAACTGATCTCTGTAGTCTGGAGTTGCCTAAGTGAAGCCTGGCAGCCCTTTGTGCTTTAAATGCTGAAGCAGAGGTACATGAGGGTAGTTCTTCTAAAATGTGTAGTTTAAAAAAAAACTTGGAAAGGCCTTATTGACAATAGTACAGTATCTACAATTAACTCTTTGGACATGACAAGTGCGCACAATGATTATAGTTGGCACTCTCAAACTACAGACAACAATCATGTATTTTTGTTGAACTGTATCTGTTTTACTGTTTTGTAACTTTTCCCCATTCTGCATTTGTATGGTTTGAATATTCGTCCTTTATTTGGCAGAAGGTATTTGAAGTTCTGTTGAATATTTCCTTATTTTGTGCTGCCATCTCACTTGAGACTGCAATGTTTTTCTCTGCCTGGCCCCTACCCTGTGGAATGGCCCGCCTGAAGAAGTAAGGAGAGCCCCCACTCTCCTGGTTTTCTGCAAATGATGCAAAACCAAATTATTCAAGAGCCTTTTTAGTCATATAGGAGGGCTGCATTGTAGGGAGGGGATCTCAGATGATCTGCTAGTGAGGAACCATAGACCTCACCACTATGTTGTACTGGATTCCTACTAATGCTATGTCTTTGTGAACTTGTATCTATTTAACCTAAGGCATTGTTTATGGAAATGTTCTTAATACTGACTGTATTTAATACTGACACTGTGTAATCCACCTTGAGTTTCAATGAGAAAGGCAGACTATAAATGACATAAATAAAAAAATAAAATATGGATTCCTTACATGGAACCACTGCACTTGAAAAGCATAAGTATCTGAAAGAGACGAAATATGAAATAGGAATCTTTATTAATAAAGTCATGTATGTTTATAATGGAATTCCAAATATGGTGGAAAGCGTTAAGATAAAGTGTATTTGTGTTGCCTTTGTATGCATTTATATGAAAAAAATTGGAAAATCTTAGATTCTCTCAAAATGTACTGACATTTTATTATAAAATGTATTACAATGTATAACTGATCGTATATAGTGTTTTGTGTTACGTATTTGAAGAAAACTGGCAAGGTTCTCCCCTCTCCAAACTACTATATTCATTCCAGTCCAGTAGTCTGAAAAAATCCTGTCCTGGAATTGCCTACAACACAAAAGTCTGCATTTCGTTTACAAACCATGCTACCCATAATGCTTTGGACATCAAGCTGATTATGGAGGTTGCAACGTGCGAAGTAATAATCTCTGATTAACTAAATAATGCTGTCTTGGCGCTTGGAATAATAGATCATGAAAAAAACTTCACTTCTGGGAGTACCACCTCCATAGTTTCCAGCGAAATCTGTACTTTAGAAAGCCCCCTTCAGGAGAGGCGTTCACAAGCCTCCGCGCTGCAGCAAGACATGTGCTTTCTAGATGACATCATCCTCCTCAGTGTCTGGGCAGTGACCTAGGCAGAGAGTGTTTGTAAATACAGACGAGGGCCCGGGGGGTGGGGCCGGCCGAACAATTGGAAGTGGAGCAGAAGGCAATGAAATCGATGGACTGCTGCCTGCAATCCCTTTGGAGACTGTTTCCGAGACTAAATTAGGCCGTTATCGAGTTAGTGAATGTTTCAAAGGCAAGAAGTCACGTGATACAACTGAGCCAAGGACAGGTTAAGGAACAGTCGCCTTTGAAATCGAGACAATCTGAAATCAAGCATCTTCACACACTAAACGCACACACCCTTAATGTATAAACGTCCATATTATGTTCCAGAGTCTAACTAGAAATTACAAAGAAAGGAAATTAAAAGCGCTGTGTCTTTCCTTAATTTTCGAATGGGTTGTAAAGAACAGCAGTTAACATTTCTGACAGAATCACCATTATGTTTTAGGTGGGTGGCCGTGTTGCTCTGCGGTAGAACATCAAGAGCCCAGTCCACTAGCTCCTTAAAGATCAACAAGATTTTCAGGGTATAAGCTTTCAACAGTCAAGGTTTCTTTAGTCAGATATCTGATGGAGGCTTTCACTTTTGAAAGGTAATACTTGAAAATCTTGTTGGTCTATAAGGTGTTATACCACTGAGCCCCCTGAAAGATTTCAGCCCATTATCCAAACATTCAGCTTTAATGATTGTGTTTGTCGCATGTGTGTGTTAGAGAAAACTTCAAATTAACTGAAACTATAGCTGAGCCCTCTATTCTGCAAAAACTTTCATAATCAAATTTAACTGACAAGTTTAACTGCAATAGTCAGTAACAGCGTTAGAAAAACTGCAGAATTTCATTTTTATATTTGGCCAATATATTAATCTTCTGCTCTTTATTCATAAACAGGAGACATTTCCTCTCCATCTGTTATTAAATTATGTAATTTCCATAATTCTGGTAGGTATTTTATTTGCTTTGTCATGAATAATAATTCATGCTTTTATATTATTGCAAGGGAATGTAAATGTTGTTAAAATGTTGTATACTGTGATGGAGCATCTGTATGTTCTTATTGGAGTAACCTGGCCCGTTTGGACCTAAATCATATGTGCCTTATAAAGTGCAGAAATCCTGGAATGCAATTATAAATCATTTTTCTGGTATAGCTTTCAATTGACTCAGAAACCTGGTATAAACACATTGCACCCCAACAGCAGAAGAAGGGTAGAAAAGTTAGCAACCTAAGTAACAGGCTTCAGATTGACCTTCTGAGCTGATATTGAGTTTCAGGCTTCCCACTGAGCTGATATCAAAGGAGCATTCCTGGCCAAATGACAGGGCAGCCAAAAAAGTATTCTCCACACCTCAGGCAGAACTGCCTGTCAAAGGGCACAGATAGTATGGGTTTAGGGTTCTGAAAACAGTCCAATAGGAAGCAATATCAGCTGCTTAATTGATTTGTATTGACACAAATAAATAAAAGGATCCATCTGGCAGGATTTCAAATTAGCTTTTTGCTATGCTCTGACATAGGTAAAATGCATCCATGGTGACAGACTTAAAACAAAATGTATGACAGTTGACAGTTCAAAAGAAAGGAAATTAAAAACTATGGATTGTGCTGGGAAATCACGCTAAGACACTTCGTTCCGTAAGTTTTGTGCAATCTTACAGGTGCGTGTGAAAACAGCCATAGTTAAAGAGTTACATTAAAAACATTTCTGATAGAAATACCATTTATATTGCTATAACTCTCTTATAGCTCAATATTGCTATAACTCTCTTATAGCTCAATAATTGTTTTAGAAATTCAGGCCATTGATACTACCCAAATACCTAGATGTGTGTATATTGTTAAGAATGCTATTAAAATTGTTATACAAGGCTGCAGAAAGAATCAAACTAAATCTGGTAACCTATCACTATCAACTTTGTTTCCATTAAAGTGTATGATGGCCATAATTACTATTTTAATGTTTGATTATAATAATTGTAGATCCATCCTGAAATTTTAAAAAGTTTTAAATTGAAAAGGAGCTTTTAAATTTTATTTATGTTATTTATAGTCCATCTTTCTCAAGGGAGATTATACAGTATAAGTCAATACAAGTCAATATAAGTCAATACAATCAGCAGGGATTTTCAATAAATAATGCAATAGAGTATACAAATGGAAATCTGCACAGATTTAAAACCAAGCAGAAATCTGATACAGAGCTGAGACAATGCTGAAACAGAACACAAGCAATTCTAAGCAACACAGAAACTACCCAGTAGGATCATACTTATAGCAAAAGTATATAGCAGTCTATAGACCCCATCCATTTTCCAATGCATTTCTCTGAAAACAGTTTACAGTACAGGCCTCCTATCTGAGTAAAAAAAAGCCCTCTAATTTGGTTTTGCATAGTTTGTGGAAAGTCAGGAGCATGGGAACTTTCCTGACCTCTTCAGGTAGGCCATTCCATAAGGTGGGGGCCACCAAAGGGAATCCACATGTACAGGCAGCTGCTGGCTTTGCCCATGTGCAGAGTGGCACCTGAAGAAGGCCCTGTACAGATAAGTAAAGCTACTGTGGTGAAACACAGGGAGAGACGTGGTCCTGTAGATATGAGTGACCAAGGCCCCGATGAACTATATATGTGGATAGCCAAAACCAGGGCTTTTTTTCTGGGAAAAGAGGTGGTGGAACTCAGTGGGTTGCCCTTGGAGAAAATGGTCACATGGCTGGTGGCCCCGCCCCCTGATCTCCAGACAGAGGGGAGTTTAGATTGCCCTCTGCGCCGCTTGGCGTCCCCTGATCTCCTCTGTCTGGAGATCAGGGGGCAGGGCCACCAGCCATGTGACCATTTTCAAGAGGTTCCGTTCCACTGCGTTCCAGCTGAAAAACAGCCCTGGCCAAAACCTTTAATTGAGTCTGGCAATTGTTGGGTACCCAACAGAGCAACTACAGAATGGAAGTAAAACACATGTTCTGCATATAAAGATAACATATTCCACATATAGCAATGAAATAAGGAGACGAAACATAATCTTTCTGGGTTAAACAACATGCACAACTTTACTGAAAGTTACAAAATCTGCAATGCAAAAACTCTACTAAACCTGAGAACTTCCTATCCATAGTGTGGGTATGCTCTAACATGGATAAGATAACTGCGGTATCATTTCCTCTCCTGTGTCCAATGTATGGGGGCAAGCTCTCCTTGCTCCAAGCCAAGGTGCAGTTAACTGCTCTCCTCGGCAGTGATGTGGGGCAGAAATTTCCCAGTGCTGTATTCTTCTGCAGAAAAATTTCTGAGCCAATCTACTAATCTACAAAAGTTCAAGATGAAAAATGAAAAGCAAATCTAATTCGGAAATTACAGAGATATAGAACTAATTGACATTTGTAAGAGGTAACATATGCAAGGTATTAGTACCTATAGTGAGTGAGAAAACTGAAGTCTTGGTGGTGGTATTGAATGTATCAATAAATTCTAAGTTAGAAATATCACACTGGATTCTCCCTATGAAGTTGTTTTTGGAGGAGAACAGTGACTTTTAGATCAGCAACAGTCTGATCTGGAAGATTAAAATATCCCCTTTCCAGTTTCTGAATACTGTGATTTTTCTAATGTCAGGTTTGTGTTCATTTATTCTCTTGCCCAGGGACTGTCCTGTTTGTCTAATATAGAGAACAGAAGGACATTGTTGACATATGGCATAAATTACATTGGAGAATGAGTAAAGAGATGAGCCCAGTGTTGTTATGTCTGATGTTGTTATTATGTAGCTTTAGTGGTTGAATGAATTGAGCTCAAATAACATTGAAACTAGCTGCATTATTATTGATTTAGCATTTCCCCAAAAAAGAAATAGAAGTGCCAGAAATAGACAGCAAAGGGGAGGGGATTAATGAAAGTTACAAAAAGAGGAGTTAGCATTTTAATGCAAACCAGTTAGTACATGATCCTATGAAAAAAGCAATGATAAAATATGTATAGCAAGATTTTTCTACTAAATATTGTAAACATAGTTTCAGAGACAATACAGGATTTAATATTGGATCCTATTGTGGCAACAAGATTTGTTTTTGCTAGATGTTGGAAACTATAATCTAGGCCTAGTAAGCAAGGATGGCTCTCTGCTTCCTGTAGCAAAATTGACTGGGATCTAACAGGAACCACAAAAATTGACAGAGATATGTTCTTCTATATTAATTTTTAATACTAAAGAACACATCACACATGATCAGAACAATTTCCAGTCATGACAAAAATAAGCATCTGGGTAGCACACTCCTAAGGCCCAGCAAGACAGATGCATCCAGCCACCAGGACACTCAAGGCATCGTTAATCCACTTCCTATGAACATTGCACAAGTGGAAACAACACTTCATAGCCCCCACCAAACACAGACAGCATAGTAAGCAAGCAGAGGTCCACAGCAACTCCAGCAACATCTGCCCATCATGCAACAGCAGCCACTGACACCTCTGTGAGTGGCACTCCCAGGTGCAACCAATCATCAGTTGCCAATGTGGCCACTGCCCCTCAATGTCACTCATCCCCCCCCCCCACAGAGAGCTAGTGTACAGGGAGGAAAGACCCTGCAAAAGTGGCACCCCAACTGAAGCACGTGGCCTGAGAGGTCCCCTCCCCAGCTCAGAGGGGATACTCACCCTAGCAGCAGACAGCAAAAGTGCTGTCCACATGCAAACATCCCTGCTCCAAGCCATATACTCCCTTCCCACAGAAAAGTGAAATAGAAAGGGGAATGTCAAAACCAAGCTCAAACCCTGATGCTTGAGACTGGCATCCTAACCACAGGGCCTGGAGGGGAAGTTCAAAAGAGACATGCCAGCAGGCATTAGACACCCCACTACAGCCCTGATGTCACCAGCAGCTACATGGAGCTGGTCAAAGAATATCACACAGGTAAGTATAGCTCATTAGAAAGGCATGGGGATAGCATGGCTGGGGATTCTGTTTCAAGTTGCGCAAGGAGAGATGGGAGAGGTGGGCAAAAGCCCGAGTTACCTCAGAGATCCATCAGGTTGGCTGGGACACCTCTTCATAACTCCCACACTGCTGTACCCATGGCAGCAGAGTTCTTGCATTCACTTTGGCTTCCCTGCCCATGCACTCACAAGCTGCATAGCTTATCCCTTTCCCGAGCAGCCAGCCAGCCAGCCAGCCACACACACACACACTACACACCAGCCTGTTCCCCATACAAGTTGCGCAAAACAATCAGCAGAGCATGGAGGGCGTACTTAAGTGTGGGCTCAGCCTCCAAGGTGCCAGTGGATTTCTGTATTGCAGCAGAACAAAACAAGTCCAGTGGTACCTGGAAAAACAACCACAGCCATCCCTGAGTCACAGCTTATCCTCTTAGACATGTGAAGGCAGACTCCCTGGTCAAAAACTTGCCTGAGGCAGGAGGCTCCAGAAGCACGGCTGAAACCACATTCTGAATGGAGTGATGGGAACAGTAATAGCCATACATGCAGATCTCCCTGTTGAATCGTTACCTGCATGGAAGAAACACAGACATGCAGCAATGACAAAGAGCACAGGCCCAGCACCAGCCAGAGCTATGTCTACAGTGCCCCACGAAGGATCAGATCCCCATGTCCAGGGGACAGGGAGGTGAGGAGACCTCACTGAGGGCTAAACTACAAGTGACGAATGACACAGGTTGGACACTTGTCAGCTTCCCTCAAGTTTTGATGGGAAATGTAGGCAGCTTGGCGGAATGTTGGATAAGTGACAGTTGAAAAGTCCACCGGACAGCAGTCGGAGAGCCAAGCTGCAAGACCAGAGTGCCTACATTTCCCATCAAAACTTGAGGGAAGCTGACAAGTGTCCAACCTGTGTCAGGCATCACTTGTAGCTTGGCCCTGAGGCAGATACTGTTGCCATCCAAATGACACACATCCAGTGTGGAAGTGCTCTTCGAATGCGAAGAATTGATTTCCTCCTGCTGCTGTTGCAAGGGAATGAATCCCAGGGTTACTTGCCCAGCTTATTGAGAGAGTACAGTGGGGCAGCTCCAGCCACCCCATTCCACCCCATTCCGGCCTAGCCCACTGGGTTTCCCAGCCCTTACTTACCAGTGGACGCATGGTCACTCCTTCAAGTCTAGACTCTAGAACAGGGATTCCTATTAGAGTTCTGCAGTGAGACAAGTTAGCCACACAGTTTAGAATTTGTTCTCCACCTTGGCTGTTAACTGTTAAGTGATCACCTGATAGTGCTAAGTGCCCACTTTGTGCTATCACTGCCACCAGAGTGCAATGCCGTCGGGACATTTACAATCAAAAAAGAAAATTGGCACAAAAATAGCGCTATTGCCCTATAACGTTGTAATGATAGGCATTCTCTGAATTTCTAGCTCCCATTTTTTTTAGCCCCTTTCATTGCAGAGATATAAGGGGGGAAATGCATATTTCCACAACGGAAGGGGCTAAAGACTTTCTTTTGTCTTAAATGAGAGCTGGGAAATCAGAGAACCTGCTACACTTATCATTATAAAACTATAGCACTATGTGGGTGTTATGTGCTATCACTTCACTTCTGACTTATGGCAACTCTATGACTTAATGACCTCCAAAACATCTTGTCATTAAAGCCTTGCTGAGATCTTTAAAAATGGAGGCTGTGGCTTCCTTTATTGAGTCAAGCCATCTCATTTTGGGTCCTGTTTTCCTGCTGCCATCCACTTTTCCTAGCATTAATGGTTTTTCCAGTGAATTTTGTTTTCTCATGATGTGACCAAAGTATGACAGATTCAGTTTTGTCATTTTAGCTTCTAGGGAGAATCTAGGTTTGATTTGATCTAGCACCCACTTTTGGGGCATCCATGATATCCATAAAACTCACTTCCAGCAGCACATTTCAAATTAAACTTTCTTCTGGTCAGTTTTCTTCATTGTCCAACTTTCACATTCATATATAGTAATGTGGAATACCCAGGGGTCATTTCGTAGAAAAAGAGCTGGAGGAACTCATTAGCGTAACCAATTAGCATATGCCACACCCCTTGCCATCATCAGAAGTGTGTCATTAGCATAACTGATTTGCTTATGCCACACCCCCTGACATCACCTATCCTGGCTGTTTTGGACCCAATCCTGGCCATTCAGGGCCGAAATTGGGCCCAAAATGGCCAAAAAGGGACCCAAAACGGTCAGGATCAGGCCACTACTGAGTGGGAGACTGGTCCTCCACCCGTCAGAGGCCCGATCCGGGCCGTTTCGGCCCCAATCCAGGCTGAAACGGGCCCAAAATAGCCAAGAGTCAGGTGAGTGGGGCCACCTATCATGTGACCTCTTTGGGGAACTGCCGGAACTGCGTTCCTGCACGTTCCCCCTTTAAATGAGTCCTGGGAATACCATATATGTATTATCTTGATCTTGGTCCACAGTGACCCATCCTTACACTTAAGGATCTTTTTAGTTCCTTCATGGCTGCCCTTTCAAGTCTCAATTTCCTTCTGATTTCTTGGTTGCACTCTCCCTTTTGGTTGGTGATTGTAGAAAATATTTAACCATTTCAATTTCTTCATTGGCAACCTTACAATTGTGAAATTCCTCAGTAGTTTTCTTGATGTTCAGCTATAATCCTAATTTGGCACTTTCTCCCTTAACCTTCATCAGTAGTCATTTCACTATTTTCTGCTGGTAATGAAATGTTATCTGCCTGTCTCAAATTGTTGATGTTCCTTCCACCAGTTTTCACTCAATCTAATCTAATCCAGTTTTCCTTATGATACGTTCTGCATAGGAACATACATAGAAATATAGTGGAAAAGAGCAAGAGTACAGTAGCACCTATAAGACTAACAAAATTAGTGGTAGGGTATGAGCTTTCATGAGTCACAACTCACTACTTCAGATACAGCTAGAATGTTCATCTGTCTGTAGGAATATACGTCTTCAACTAACACCTCTACCAACTGGAAACCATTCTGTTTCCCCATATTATTTTATCTTGTCTACAGGTTGCTCATCAACACAATCAGATGTTGTGGCATACCCATTTCTTTTAACTCTATCCATAGTTGTTCATGATCTTCACAGTCAAAAGTTTTGCTGTAATCTATAAAACATAGGCAGATTTTCTTCTGAATTTCTCTAGTGAGCTCCCATTAACCATTATCAGTTTGCAACATGATTTCTAGTGCTTCTTCAACATCTAGCATTTCTCATTCCATATATGGTGAGAATCTTTGTTGTATTGCTTTGCTTGCATAGAAAATTAATCTAATGGTACAATAGTTGCTGCCATCTTTGGCATCTTTTTTTTTAAACTGATACTGCTAATCTATATACATTTTTTAAAAGAATGCATTGGAATGGGGGGGGGTTAAAAGGTGACACTGTTGGAAGCACTATGGACATTTCATACAGTACTCCATTGATAATGGAAAGCACACTGAAAACTTGAGAACAGGAAAAACACTGTTAAAAATGGCTTAACCCTGCATATGGAAGGGAGTGAGAAAGGAGTCAGCAGGCAGTCAAGGCAATGGAGTGGACGAGAGGGTGCATGGGTGATGTATAACCCCCCCTGGCCACAAACCCAACGCCAGTGACAAGCCTCAGGGCAGCCTCCCCGAAGCACCTGCCAGGCATGAGAGTGCCCTGTGTGGCAGTGCCCCAGCCAAGGAAGGGCAAGGCCACTTACCTAAAGTCCCAGCAAGATGCCAAGGGGCTAAATGTAGCTGCGCCCCAGCCAAGGCGGGGTGAGTCTGCTTCCCTTAAGCCCCTGACAAGCAACAGGGAGCCAGGTATAGCCATGCCCAGATGGGGGTCTGACATTATTGTTAGTCAGACATTCTGGACTTTGCCCTTCTTCCCTTGAGCGAGTACAAAATTCTCCCAGTTTTCCTGCTAAGTCCCCCCAGTGCACTCAGGGCCTGCCGCTGTGAGTACCCACTCTCCCACCTCATGCACAAAGTCCCCGCAGCAGAAGGCTGACAGGCAGAGCCTCTGACTGTGTGCTCACCCACCTGAGGTCATGAGCAGCACAATTTGAGGTTTTGTAGGATGTGTGGGCAGGTGATTGGGTGTGGGGAGGGAGGCTCACCCACCCCAGAAGTACATGTGGATTGGCTCTCATGGTAGTTCCCATCCTATGGTCCTGCGGGCTGTAGGGGTAGGGCTGGGCACCGGGAGAGGGGCCCGAATTTTCCTGTTCAATGGGTGCCTATGGGCTACACCTCCGCTACAGGGGGCGTTCCTGGGCCTGGAGTGGCTTTGGAAGTGGACTAAGTCGCAGCCTGCCCCCCGCCTATCTCCCTCTAGCACTGGCATGGGATCTTGCACCGCACTTACACCTCTGCCCAGCTGCCAAGTATACCCACCGGCGGAGACCCGTATGCAGTATTGAGCCTCGGGTAGGAGCTGGCAGAGGAGGAGTTACGTCCACATAAGTGCCATTTATGCCTGCGCAAGGCTTAGTTCTCTCCCTATGCACTTTCCACCATGCTGCTTAGGACTGCACTGTTAATGTGACAATAAGAGAAAAGGAATTGTGTATACCATTGAAAATAGTATGTCTCCAAAAGCACAAAAAGGGGACATGGAACTTCAGGTTGCAGTAATGGTTAAGGATGCCTTTTGATAACTCCATATAGTGAGATTATTGGAACTGTCAGATTCAGTTTTAGTAACCATCAATCAACCCCTCATAATCTCAGATCTGAATAGACCTGTGGGATTGCCTGTTCTAAGACATTCAATGAATCTTGGTGATCCACAGTATTACCCTGAAGACCATCGCAGCAAACTCCACAAGTTCATCTTGGAGGGCATCACGGTTATACCAGCAGAGCTATCCTAACCTTGGCTATCCCAAGCTCCCCACACCAGGTATACACAAGCCACTGCTGAATTAGGGACTGCATATATAGTTTGTTACAGGGCTTTTTTTCTGGGAAAAGAGGTCATGGAACTCAGTGGTGGAACTCAAGACTGCACAATGACGTCACTTTGGGTCAGCTGGAACAAGGGGGGAGTTCTTTTAAAGTTTAAATTGCCCTTGGTGAAAATGGTCACATGGCCGGTGACCCCGCCTCCTGATCTCCAGGCAGAGGGGAGTTTAGATTGCCCTCTGTGCTGCAAGGGCAATCTAAACTCCCCTCTGTCTGGAGATGAGGGGGGTGGGGCCACCAGCCATGTGACCATTTTTAAGAGATGCCAGAACTCCATTCCACTGTGTTCCCGCTGAAAAAAAGCCCTGGTTTGTTATAAGATCTTTACTGCTACTAATTATAGGCTCTGATTGTATGATCAATAATCAAGATGACAAGTTGAGGAAAGAGTCCGTGACTACTGCACTTTAACTGTGGATTTTCCCCATAATTTTATAAACAAACTTGAAATGAACTAAGATGTTGTGGTCATAAATCAAGATGTGGTCATAAAAGCAGTGCCAAATTCTAACTTTCCTTCTCAGGTGACATCAAAAGATTGGGTTTTGAAAATGAAAACAAAATGGATATACTTCCATTTCAGCAGTACTGAGGAGATACCTTTGGGCAGCCACGTGGTGGCAGCATTATTGTGTTTACTGATCACTTGCAAGCTTCTGTGAAGAGTGGCTGTTGCCATAACAGCACTCGCAGCTTTCCACATCTGCAACTTATTCCTGGACTCTGAAAACAACACAAGCCCATCAACTTTTAAGTGGTTATGTATGTTGTTTATTTGGTCTAATGCTTGGCAGTGGCTCAAAGGTACAGCAAATACAGGATTTACTCCAATGCAAGACGGTATTTTCCTAAGATATGTCATTTAAAAAAAACTACTTATTTGAATGGACTTAGATTGTAACTCTGATTAGGACTGTAATGTAAATATTAGATCAATGTCTCAGACTTCAATATACACAGAATATCATTACACATAATGTAATTAATAATAAACACCATAAATGTATTAAAATTTGTTCACTCTATTCTGAACCCAAGAGAACCCGGTGAAGAAAGTTACCGGTGTTTATACCAATGGCTGAAATGATAAATTCATTATAGCAAAGATATGCACATTGATCTAACATTCCATTATTTAAATGCTGTAATAATTATCTGAGTATCTTTAATATTTAACTGTACATTTTTACTTATTTAAAATATTTCTGTTTTTCTCCCAAAATGGATCTTGAAGTGGATCAGAATTTTTTTTAATCATAAAAATCAACAATCAAAAAAAGAAAAAAAGCCTCGAAAAGATAAAAAGCTATCTCTACTATAGTGCCATCCCACTGAAGTCTAATCAGAATCCAACTCAGATCTATTCAATAGGGGCTTACTCCCAGGAAAATGTTCATAAGATTGCACTGCTCATCTCCTTTAACTATTTGTTAGTGTTTTGATATTCCCTGCTGTGTTCTTTCTTTTCATTTTTATAGTTTAAATGTGTAGATGGTTTGCATGGTTTATTTTACAAAGAAAAAAAAGTCCCTGATCACATCATCTAAAAAATAACTAAATCTAAATAAATAATGTAAACATATATTTTGACTAAAATCAACTGTTAATTAACATTAAGGTGATGAGCTATTTAAGTCCAAAAGCATTGCTGCTTTTTTATTTAAAAGCAAAGCCAGACTATCAGGCCTGTCTCCGCTGATCTACAGTGCAATCCTAAACGCAGTTACGCTGTTCTAATTCACTGAAGTCAATAGGCTTAGGAGCATGTAAACCTGTTGGGGATTGCACTGCATCTTAGCCAGTTAGTAATCTGTATTTTAACTTATTTATCATGTAATTAGCTAATTATATTATTTAACATTTACAGATTATATTCCGTAAGGAATCCTGAAAAATAGTGACAGTTTCTTTTATACATGAGAAATTAAATTAAAAATACTTCTTTATGTTATTTAGAAAAAAAGAAATTATTTGCACTATTTTTCAGAAAATCTATTAAGCATTTTGATACATTATTCTGCAGTTTGGATAATGTCTTGAATCCACTTCCTACCCACTTAGCAATTAGTTACATTTATTTACAATACAATTTATAAGATGCAGAGTAATTTAAGAAAGGTGGTTACGTCTCTTTCCTACAACAGCAGTGTAATGTCTTAGGACAAAATAAAATATTGTAGTCAACAAGCTTTTAAGTTTCCAAGAACACCTTTTCAGGCTAGATGTTCAGTAAAAACAGCCCTCCTGCCAAAGCAGTGGAGGAGATGAACATGGAAGAAGAACCCCAAAGGTAGCAGTTTGTAAGTCCTGATTTAAATGTGATGCTGGTGGTCAAGAATAATTTCCCAATGTTATCTGACTTGTATAAGGCCAGAGTCTCATTTAAGCAACTCTGCTATACACGTTGCCAGGGATTTTTTTCTGGGAAAAGGGGCAGTGGAACTGTGGGTTGCCCTCAGAGAAAATGGTCACATGGCTGGTGGCTCCGCCCCCTGATCTCCAGACAGAGGGGAGTTTAGATTGCCCTCCGTGCCGCTTGGCAGCGCAAAGGGCAATCTAAACTCCCCTCTGTCTGGAGATCAGGGGGCGGGGCCACCAGCCATGTGACCATTTTCAAGAGGTTCCGGAACTCCGTTCCACTGCGTTCCAGCTGAAAAAAAGCCCTGCACATTGCTATATGTACAACCTTAGCATGTCAGCACAATGCCTGCCTAGGCTATAGATATCTGAAATGCTAATGTCGCGTGCGAAGAAGCGGAGGGTTCAATTTAAACTAGATGCTGTGTGTGAGAGAGATTGTATGTATATGATGTTCTTACCCATAGGTGTAAACTATGGGGGGGGCTGAGGGACTCGAGCCCCCCCCCCCAATTTGGCCAGAGGGGGCTGAGCTCCCGCAGGCAACCGGTGAACTACATGGGGGCTGAGGGGCTCAAGCCCCCTCAGATTTGGCCAGGGGAGCAAGCAGTGACAAACTCACACGAGGGACTCAGTTACAATGGCAGATGAAACACAGGACTGTCCACTCTTCCTATTGTATTATATTACAATTTCCATGATTCTTTGGGGCTTTGTTCTTGTTTTTTGCTCTTATGTATTTCTGTGTTTATTAAGAATTTATAATTTTAAAAAGGAGTTGCAGTTTATATAAACAATTTACAAATAAATGTTACAGAAGAATTAAGAGACTCTGATGGAAGATACATGATTTTGAAAATCAGGCTTCTGGATTTACACACTAGCAACACTATATATGCCAAACAATGCAAGAGAAACTTTTTAATGAAAATGTTTTCCAATCCATTTTTGATTTTCAAGAAGATAATGATCTTTGGAGACATGAATGTGGTAATGGATCTAAAAAAAAGATAGGTGAAAAAAACCAAAGAAGGCAAATTTCCCCAAAATGTGTTTAATTATATGGAAATATTACAACTGGAATATGCTTGGAGGATCAAAAATCTGAATACTGGAGACTATACTTTCTTTTCTGACAGACATCAAACACATTCAAGAATTGATATGTGCTGGATATAAAAAAACCTCTGAGTTATTTATATTGTTTATTATACGTTTTCTCTTTCTTTTCTTTTTCTTATGTTGTAATTATAATTGTGCTATCGTTTTTATTTTATTTTCTCTGTTCTGCTTATGTTTATAAAAATAAATTTTATATAAAAAAAGAATTTATACACTGCCTTAAAATACCTATGACTATGGCTCACACTAAGTAGCTTAGTCCTTATTAACCCTGGCTAGCTCCACCCACTTTCAATGTAGCAACAGTCAGATTACAAGGCCTCTGTTGGACACAATTGCAACATAATTGCTTGGCTCCAATTTACATTTGGAAAACAAAACAATGGCCCACAGACTGGAAACACTCAATCTACATTACAATTCCCCAAAAAGGGGATGCCAAAGAGTGCAGCAACTATCAAACTGTCATGTTAATTTCCCATGCAAGCAAAATGATGCTCAAAATTCTAAAATAAAGACTCTTACAATATATGGAATGAGAAATGCCAGATTTCAAGCTGGATTCAGAAAAGGAAGATGAACCAGAGATCACATTGCAAAATGACTATGGCTAATGGAATGTACCAGAGAATTCCAGAAGAGAATCAGCCTGTGTTTTATAGATTACAGCAAAGTTTTTGTCTGTGTAGATCATGAAAAGCTATGAAGAGTCTTAAAAGAAATGGGTGTGCCACAACATCTGATTGTTTTGATGCACAACCTGTATTCTGGACAAGAGGCTACTGTCAGGACAGAACATGGGGAAACAGAATGGTTTCCAGTTGGTAAAGGTGTCAGACAAGGATGCATATTATGTCCTTACCTGTTCAACCTCTATGCAGAGCATAGCATAAGGAAAACTGGATTAGATCTAGAAGAAGGTGGAATGAAAATTGGTGGAAGGAACATTAACAGTTTGAAATATGCAGATGACACCATGTTACTGGCAGAAAATAGTGAAGACTTGAAATGACTACAATGAAGGTTAAAGGAGAAAGCACCAAAGCAGGATTACAAGTGAACCTCAAGAAGACAAAAGTAATGGCTACTGAGGAATTTCACAAATTTAAAGTTGAAACTGAGGAAATTGAAATTGTCCAAGAGTTTCTATTCCTTGGCTCAATCATCAACCAACAAGGAGACTGCAATGAAGAAATCAGAAGAAGACTGAGAATTGAAAGAGCAGCTATGAGGGAGCTAGAGAAAATCCCTAAAGATTAAGATGTCTCTCTGGGAACCAAGATCAAGATAATACAAACTGTGGTATTCCCCATTACTATGTATGGTTATGAAAGTTGGAGAATGAAGAAAACTGACAGGAAGAAAATGGATTAATTTGAAATGTGGTGCTGGAGGAGAGTTTTGCGGGTACCAAGGACAGCCAGAAAGACAAATAAGTGGGTACTAGATCAAATCAAGTCTGAATTCTCCCTAGAAGCTCAAATGTCATAACTGAGGCTATCATACTTTGGTCACATCATGAGAAGACAAGATTCTCTGGAAAAGTCAATAATGCTAGGAAAAGTAGAAGGCAATAGGAAAAGAGGAAGACGTAAAACAAAATGGCTTGACTCAATAAAGAAGCCATGTTCTCCAGTTTGCAGGATCTGAGAGCCAAGCTACAAGTGACACCTGACACAAGTTGGACACTTGACAGCTTCCCTCAAGTTTTGATGGGAAATGTAGGCATCCTGGTCTTGCAGCTGTAATGGAGAGTCAAGCTGTAAAACCAGGACGCCTACATTTCCCATCAAAAATTGAGGGAAGCTAACAAGTGTCCAACCTGTGTAAGGCATCACTTGTAGCTTGACTCTCAGCAAGTCTGTTAATGATAGTACATTTTGGAGGTCTTTCATTCACAGGATCGTCATAAATTGGAGGCAACTTGATAGCACATAACAACAACAACAACAAGACTCCACTTTTAACACTGTCCCTTTCCTCAGGTTTCAGAGGGGGAGAAACAAGAGAGTTAGAAAGAGAGACAGATTTACTGTTTACTCCTTTACTGCCTGAACTATCCTTTGATGTGTACATAGATTACTAATCTGAGAATTTCTTCCTCAGGAATAGATCTGTAGATAGGAATCTATCTCTCTACATTCCTATAATAAAGAACTCTTACTTCATTTTAAAACTAAGGCAAGTATATGTTTGTTATTTTCTCTTTCTTTTTCACACTCACACTAGCCAGCATGCTCCAACCACCCATCATCATGTTTTCTCTGCAATCAATGCTACTCTCTTAAGGAACAGTTTCTGTTCCTTTTAATAAGGAAAAAGTCTGTTTTATTTTCCTTTTCAGTTACTTTATCATTACATTGTACTTTGGAAATGGGACACTGGGAAAGGGTGGAGCCTATGTTTCCTTGTTGAAATAGCTTTGTTTGTTTGTTTGTTTTCTTGCTGTTTTGGAGGGGAGCTGGATGTGAGAGAACAGCTAGTTTTTTCATGGTAGTGGGGAGAGGGCTGCTTCAGTTACTCCTAAGCTCCTCTTTCAATTTCCATTCCATTTTTAAATGGAGAGGTGGTATCTATTGCAGAAAAGGACATTTCCTAAAATGGCAGCCTGAGTGCTGTCTCTCTGAAACAATGAGAAAGTCCATCTGCATGAACAAGATTGAGGGGAGGGATGCAGATCAGAGGCCTTTTAAAAATTTCCTTGTGCCCTGTGTGCAGCCTTGAAAGAACATTGGCAAGGAATGTGCACTTAATTATGTGATTTTTTAAATAATATGTTCTGAATGTCTGTGTTTTTAAAGTGGAGTTTTTAAGCAGTGTGCTAAGAAAGCAAGGTAGTAATCCTAGGTAGTATAACCAAGTTTTCTTTGGGGTCATGTGACTAGCACTGTTCTGAATTGCCTCAAAATGTGCTTGTACTTACTTATAGGATATGAGTTTGAAATGAGAAGAAGGAGATTGCTACTACTCTGAACTCTGTACATTGGTCAGAAATCAAGTACACAGCAACTGTTTTGTATTCTGCCCTGGTTCAGACTTCAATCACACATTTACCAAATGAAGGCATCTGCGATGCCACAATTTAGTAAATTTCAAGTACTGAGTCACCCTTATGAATAAGGCAGAATCAAGACTCCTGTAAATGAACGTCCAGGAAAACTTAAGAAATGTTCCCCTACAAGCTTTTCCATGTGACTTTCTTAATGTCAAATTTGTGACCATTGATTTGTCCTATATACATGGTATGTATATTTTTAGATCTTAAAGTGACTATCCGAAAAGTGAATTTAAAAAACAGGACACAGCAGGAGATCGCTGAGATAGCACTATAACTACTGGCCAACTCCCACCTTTTCCTAGATTTGGCCCAGCCCAGGGGCACCCCATGGGTGTCCGAGTCCCCCTAAATTTGTGAGGAGCCCCTCCTTAAATCCCCCATGGCCCCGCCTCCATAGATGGTAGCAATGGAAGCCCCTCCCTGTGATGTCATTGGCTGCTCCCTACGATGTCACTGGGCCCCGATTCTTTTAAGGAACATAGCAATGCCTCTGGCCCAGCCCCTCCCCCTGGGAAATTGGAAAGTCTACGCCCCTGTTCTTACCTACATGTATCAGGTTTAAATCAGGCCTATGAGTCTTAAGATGCTGTGCAGGAGGAGGTATGCAGACTTCATAGGGTTAGGCTCTGCAACGGAAAACAGATTTCAGATTGCTCAAAGATCTACTAAAATGGAGAAGGAAGCAATTACTATTTCCCTTTGAATATTTTTCTGCTTGCTAACTGACATTTCTTAGGGCAAATGGCCCAGACGGTTGGCTGATGTTTTCTAAAGAGCTAATTATTAAGAGAAGGTTACCTAATAATAATGTGCTCAGAAGAAGCTGAAGAAAGTGATCCCCTACCTGAGGTGAAGGGGTTGTGATGAATTGGCTTCTGTAATCAACTTGTTCCACCATGAGGAGCAGGGAATTTACTCAACTGGTCCAGGTCAAGGCACTAGAGCTCAATGATGTCCAAGTTTCTGTACTGATTTCCAAGTATAATCAACACTCCATTTTGCTGCCAACAACAGGTCTCTTTTAAAACCTTTTTATAGCACCCAGCCTGATGAAGGGGTCTGGTGAATTCAAAAGCTTGCCCACCATTATTAATCATTTGGTTGGTCCTAATGAAAGGTGTTATTAAGACTGTGTTCTGATTTTTTGGATTGTACTTGGGGACCCATATGACTATTAATAACATATTTCAATAGACGGAATTAAAGATATTCTTGCTTGGTAACCTGCAAGTCAGGCCCTCTATTCTTGTTTCTTAACAGACTTTTCTTCAAATCAAGAATCATCCTCCTATTCCAAAGTCCTTCATTAAATCAGAGTGTACAATTCTTAACAGTTTTGTAAACCATAATGCAACTTAATTGAACCTTAGTGGGCTACCCCATGACAAGGCATGGCTCCACCTTGTGACTGTGACTGGCTTCATTATAACCCACATAACTTTGGAGAGAGTCAGAGTTCAAGCTGTTCATTTAAATTGAGGTTGTTGTTTTTTTACAGGTGTCAGAATGCCACCATTCTGTGGTCTAAAAGGTGGTTCTGATTATACCCGTCCAGGTGGAAATTCCTCCATTGCATCCCAGGAGCTGTATTTCTAAGCAGGGAACTGCTGTAGCATAGTGGTTAAGTGGCTGGACTCTGAGCCAATATGCTGCTGGTTTGGCTCCCACTACTGCTATGAGCTCTGCCGGTGGCTTTAGGTAAGCTGCTCCTCTCAGCCCCATCTTCCCAGCTGTATTGTGGGGATGATAATAACACTGATTTTGTTCACTGCTCTGAGGGTGACACTAATCTGCCCAGAAGGGCGGTATATAAGCACACTGTTATTATTACCTCCCCTCCCCCCGAAACTCCTCAAAACAGCAACTGTCTCCACAGAGAGGTTCTGATTTCTTGAAATCTTTGCCTCTCCACAGAGCCAAGGTGTTGCAGTCACCATAGCAACTGCAGAGTCCAACCAACTACTGGGTGTGTGTCCAGAAGTTTAATGTGAGAAGCCCTTCCTGTGAGATATGGGCAGCTGGTCTCCCATTGCAGCTGGTTGGGATGCTACAGTTACAATGGCAACTACATCATTCCAGTTCCACAGATTAGCCCTGTTCATGTTACAGTGAACACATATATTCCCACCTGTATGTACATACATCTGTTCGTAAGAAAGAGCCATGTTATGAATGAAACCAGGGACCAGTATCTTGATAAACGTGGGGGGTTATATCACATATTCATCAGTACATGTATTGACTGTAACATGAGAACATGTTTTTATTTGCTTATTTATTTACATTATTTATAGTCTGCCTTTCTTGCTGAGACTCAAGGTGAATTACACAGTGTGAATTGCTACAGTCAATTTCAAGGACAATTCAATAAACAATGTAATAGGGTATATAAATGCAAATTTGCAAAGATTTGAAACCAGCAGAAATCCAATACAGAATGAAACGATTGCTGAAACAGAGCAAAAGTTATTCTAATACTGACATATTAAGCATAAAACTACTCAGTAGGAGGATCACATGTAAAGCAACGTAATATATAGAAGCACATAGTAGTAAAATCTATGGTCCCTCTGTATTGATTAATCTCTTTGAGACCACTTCCACAGTACAGCCTACTTATATGAGTAAAAAAGCCCTCTTGAATAATTCACTTTTGTATCATTTGCAGAAGCCAGGAAATTGGGAGCTATCCTGACCTCTTTAGGCAGGCTGTTCCCTAACATGGATGTCACTACAGAGAATGCATGAGTACAGGCAGCTGTTGATTTTGCCCACCTGCAAGGTGGCACCTGCAGAAAAGAACAATCAAGCGTACTCTGTACATGGATTGTATATGCAGTCACTGTAACTTGTGAACAGGGTTCTTATCTCACGAGGGGGGAAGATTACGGATTCCACAGCCATGAGCTATAAGGCATTCCCCTTGTAGGCTGCATGTAGCCTGCAGGCCATATATTGTGCACACCAGTATTACAATAATTCAGATCCAAGCAGGCCTCCCTACCTTCTCTTTGTTATGGTAAGTATAAGCCCACTTAGCCTTGTTTTGTGAGTGCAAAAGATCACCATAATACCAATTTCAGAAAAAAGAAACACTCAACTGTACTTGGACAAGCTAGACTTGGTTACAAAAAGAAAAGGCATACAGTTGAGCAACAGCTGCGTAACAAGATATATTTTATTATTCTGTATTAATTGTTAGCTGCTATGGCGGCCCTGATTGGACAGATGGGCAGGATATAAATAAATAAATACATAAATAAAAAATCTGAGCAAAAGAATGAATAGAGTAATATACCCTTGGTGGTGGTGGAGAGTGCCCTCAAATCATAGTTCACATATGGAAACCCCTGGTAGTGTTTTCAAGGCAAGAGACTAACAGAGGTGGTTTGCCATTGCCTACCTATGCAGTCCTGGTCTTCACTGGAGGTCTCCCATCCAGTTACTAACCAAGGCCAACCCTGCTTAGTTTCTGAGATCTGACAAGATCAGGTTCACCTGGGCTATCCAGGTAAGGGCAATACACCTGGCAGGGTCAGCCTTGGTTAGTACTTGGATGGAAGACTACCAAGGAAGTTTAGGGTTGCTACACAGAGGCAGGCAATGGCAAACTAACTTTAAACGTCTCTTGCCTTGAAAACTTAATGGAATCATCTTGACTATGACCTTCTATTACCACCATGATGGTGAATTAAGAGGCAGTGAAAATAATCTTGTTCATGCTCTTTTAATGTCTTTACCTTTCTCCGGCATCTTGCTGGCCTTGACTTTTGAGGTCTGTTCTTATCCCCACCGTCCAAGAAAGCCTGAATCTTTCCCTCTCCCAACCCTGTACTTCCTAAAAGAGATTATCCTATATAGCGAACAGAATCCACTCCTGCTCCTAGAGGAAGATTACCAGCCCAGAAGGTTATCCTGGAGGATTCCTGCAACCTTCACTGAATAGGTGCTGCTCCTCCAGGCCCCTGGAACATATCATGGTTGTGGTGAGCCTTTAAAATAACACTGTAGAAGAATCTGTTTCCCTCCACCAGTGTTCTACTTTATTTATTTATTTTGTAAATAAAGCAAATATTACAAGTCTCTAGTATGCTACTAAAAGAACATTCACCTGTTGTTCTGGCGGTCATTTTGATCCCTCTGACCTCTCAGGTTTTCCTGCCACATCGAATTACTTGCAGATGGGCAACATCAACAGTTGCCCATACATGCACATTCTCTGTGGTGGTCCCCACCTTATGGAATGGCCTGCCTGAAGAGATCAGAAAAACTCTCACACTCTTGGCTTTCCACAAATTATGTAAAACTGAATTATTGAGGGTTTTTTACACACACAATTGGGGCTGCCCTGTACGAAAATGGTTCAGAGAGATTCATTGGGTAAAGGGATAGGGACTGTAGACTATACTGCTGCATATTGCCTGTTGCTGTAAGTATGCTCCTACTGGATAGTTTCCACATTGTTTAATATGTCGTGTCAATTTACTTATGTTTTGTTACAGCATTGTTTCAGCTCTATATTGGATTTCTGCTTGATCATACTGACTTACATTGAATAATCTGCCTTGAGTCTTAGTGAGAAAGGCGGACTATAAATAAAATAAGTAAGTAAATAAATAAATAGAACCAGACCCTGTACCTGGAACTACTTACCAACTAGGAAGTGGGAAAGCACATGACAGTGTAAAAAAGCAAGCTGTCATTTTAATATACCTTTAGTGCTAATTAAAGTACACAGTCTCCTGAGAGGGAAACAAATGTTGCAAGTGTGAGTACAATGGAAGAATAATTTATTGTAGTGCAGTTGTTGTGAGAATTTTGGAGTTTGGATCCAGGCTAGGCCCAAACTGTAATATAGAACTAGTCTTATTCTTAAAAGCACCTTCCTAAAGCTCTCTGCATATAAGTTTCATTCCATGTAAGTTTCGTTTCTTGAGAGCTGGCTGAAGGTCTTAACACCCTCCTGTGACATGAACCAGATAGAGTCATGAGTTAGATGTTAATCGGCAAATGGCCCCTTGGCCTATACGCGTAAATCACAGAAGGACAGGAGAGAGAAGCTTAAGGGACATCATTTTATCTGCCAGCAGGAACAGGCAGACCCTGTCAATGACTGGTGAAGTGTCAAAATTCCTTTGTTATTTACAGTTTTAGCTAGAATGCATATCAAGAAATCATGTTTTTGTTACATCTGGATATTAGAAATACCTTTGAAGAACAAAGCCTACGCAATTGATGAGGTGTTAAACTACGCATGAGTTTTGGAGAATCAGTCTATAAAAGTGCTAGGCAGAAGGCACTCTACACTACCTCTTGGGAACACACAGAGACCTGTTTAGTCCTGGTGTTTTCAACAGGGGTCAGAAGAGCATTCTTGTTGGGGGGTAGGGACTCTGTATTGTATTATTGCATGCTTTATCTCTCTTGCTAGCTGTAAGGGAGTCAAGGGCAGACAGGCTCCGCTACAGAGCCTTGTTCTGCTACTTTGTATCTCTTTTCTTGCCTTTAAATAAACTTTCAGTTTTGGTTAAGAACTTGTCTGTACAAAGGTGCTTTTCTGCAGCAGCAGCAGCCCAGATTAGTGCTAGGGAGAGCTAGATTAGCACTTGCATTTATATAAGCCTCTGGTGCTTACGTTCATACAAGCCTTTGGTAAGGGGCTCCCCGAGACAAAGAACCGAAGTGGCGAGGGGAATCCAGAGAGAGGGGGTCCCCTCAAAAATTCCCGCCACAGCAATAAGTGTCAATAGAATCCAAAGTCAGTATTACAATATGGAGATCAGAAAATGTGTAATACTTTTGTCCTCCAGTCAAAAACTCCATTATTAGATGGTAGAAAATGGAACTTTATAATATGGAGGAGGGACTACTCAGTAATACCCAGTTCTCCTCTGACTACTCAGTAATACTCCCATGGTAATACTAGTTATTGCAGAATTACTACCTGCAACATTTGTTTCTCCTGCAACAGTTTCTAGTAAACAACCTTTCACAAGCCTTCAAAACTTTATATAACCAGCAGAGAGAAAACCTCATAGATTCCTGCTTTAAAGTCTTGCCACAACCATGGGCTGCACTACTTGAACTATGCAAGTTGAAAGGATGTGATTAGTGCATGCAAGAGCTGTCCTGCAAGTGGTTCATTTGATCCATTTGGCCACCAGACAATGATGCTTAATGAGGTGTAGGGAAGCATACTTATCTAATAATTACTGGCAGACATTAACTTGGAGAAGATTCTAGGGTCTGTGCAATACGTCCAGGCAGCATGAGCTTTATTTACACCCCATTCTTTCTGGAAAAATGGTTTCCCAGAGCCAGACTTGTGACACAGGTCAACGGGTAGGTTTTTCAATGCCTGATATATCGCAATTTATTTTTTATATTTATTAACTACATTTATAGTCTGCCTTTCTCACTGACTATGTGTTATCTGTCCAATTTAAAATGTAGTCACTTTCTAATAGTGAGTCTTGTTCAGATGAATGACTGTTAAAAGGGGTTGTGGAATGCAGAAGTCACTACATGACAATGCATCTGTTTCATTAAGGTTATACAGATTCCTTGTTTTCTGGGGCTGTAATTTGGAAGAAAAACTACATTAGGAAATATGATTTCTAAAACCAATATTGTGAATAACCAGGGCCGGTGCGCTCATTGAGGCCAGGTAGGCGGTGGCCTCAGGTGCGGGGTGCTGGAGGGAGCGCCGGAGGTGGCGCAGGGGGCGGGAGCACGCACCACAAAGCAGCAGCCTCTTATCC
Organism: Eublepharis macularius; assembly: GCF_028583425.1. Classification (NCBI taxonomy): domain Eukaryota; kingdom Metazoa; phylum Chordata; class Lepidosauria; order Squamata; family Eublepharidae; genus Eublepharis; species Eublepharis macularius. The sequence goes on from NC_072793.1 coordinate 46,138,667, forward strand.
CTCCCACCCCGCGCTGCCACCAGCACAAGCCCCTGGCCAGGCGCAGCCGCCACGGGCAGGCATCTGCAGCGGTGCAGGCAACCGAGCGGGAGAGCTCGGAGGTCGCCCGCCGCAGAGATTGGGCCAGCGGCAGCGTGCACGCTCCCATGATGATGTCACACATGATGTCATCATGCAGGCCGGTGCACGCGGGGGGTGCCCAGCTGGCCGGCCACGAGCGCCACAAACCCTTGCGCCGCCCCTGTGAATAACACTATTTCTCATGGGTATATTGGTTGGAGAATTAACAGAATTTGAACCTATTTAAGTAAACCCGCAATTTTGTAGCACAATTATTTAAGGTGAAAAATAATGCCTGTTGTGTGAAAAACTACAACCGGCTCTAGAGAACTGATTTGGCAAGCCCTCTCCTGGTAACAAGTGGGCGCTTTGCAGTGGCCTGGAGGCCAGAGCAGGAGGGCGCTGAGGGGAGGCACAGGGAGAAATGCTTAGGCCAATGATTCAGCAGGCCCCCTCCCAGCCGCAAGCAGGCACTTCACAGTGGCATCGAGGCCAGAGTCATTGGCAATGCGCCTGCACAAGGATAAAAGGTGAGTTGTTACCAATACGGCTTGCCTTTTATATAGTAGGATTTAACTAAGTACAGTTCATTCACCTCTAGAAGTGGTACATTCTCAGAGTCTAAGTGAAGCTGGGAAGCCTAGTACTAAAAAGACAGGTCAGAAGGCTTTGTCAATTTCCCCACTCTACAGAGCCTGCAAATATCACTGCTCAGGGAGTTCATTTATTTCCTCTTCAGCTCCCCAAAGGCTCTATCAGTTTTGCCTCCCTTTCTGGGAGCTGAAGAGAAAATAGACAAATCCCCTACGGAGTGACATATGCAGGCTCTGTGGATAGGGAAATTGACAAAGCCTTCCGATCTGTCTTAGTACTTGGCTTCCCAGTTAGCATTGTGCCTCCCTTCACTTGAGCGACCTCGTGTAACTTTTCTTATTTAGAGAGGCTCTCAAAAGTATTCATTCTAAATAACCAAGGAAAAGCAATTGTTTTCCTGTAAATCTAGAATTATACTGAAGATCAGCAATGCAAAATCATACAAAATCAAGGCTGTGCTCATCAAATCAACAAATTGCCAAAGATATGGCCATGTTTCTACAGTATTCAGAATGCTACCAATTAAAATGATATTAATTCCCCTGTGGAGGCTTTGTGAGATGGCTTTCCTTACTAAATGTCATTGAAGCCAAAAGAAAATGTCTACTGCTGGCCATGACTGGAACTAGATGACATGGGAAGTCAGCTAAAATGTGTAAGAGGGACATAGAGAATGACATGCTTCTATTCTATTCTATTCTATTCTATTCTATTCTATTCTATTCTATTCTATTCTATTCATTTACATAATGCAAGTGAGTTAGGTCATCCACTAGCTTGACATTGTCTATGCTAACTGGCAAAACTGTCTAAGGTTTTAGACGTGGAGGTCTTTATTATGAAGGTGGCAATTGTATGCACACTTACTTGCGAATAAATCTCATCACGATCAGTAGAATTTACTTCCAAGTAAACACGCATAACATCAAAAATGTTTAATTTTTGTTGTATTTTTTATGCCTCAGAGCCTTAAGAACTGGTAACCTCACTTGGGATGAAAGGGGGGAAACATGTTTATTTCAACTTACAATAAAATATATTTCAACGTCATTTATTAGTTGTATTTGCAGATCAAGGAGATGTCCTGTTTGTTACACTTTGGGCACACAATGACCGTATTGGGCAAAGGCACGAGTCATCCACTCACCCACTGGAACGTGCCTGTAAGCGTGGATGGCTCCCGTAAGGTCATTTACCGGTCATAACAAGCCGGGTTGTTTGGGTTAGGGTTTCTACCCTCCTGAATTGCCTCGGGGGGAGGGGGGGGCGGGAGAAAAGAAAACGTTCTGACGAACGTTACATGTTCTTATGAAACCTCTGTCGGGCACCCGCGTGTTTGGGACGTTTAGGGCACCAACCAGGCTCTCCAACAGGGGGTGCCTTCCGTTCCCGGCATGCGTGGTGGATCCGCGCTGGAGCACGAAGGAGTAAGTACTAGACGTCTCGAGGTTAGCGCTTCTAGACGTCGCACGGCAAGAGCAGGTGCCTGGTGAAAGCCAGGAATTAAGTCACCTCAGGCGGCAGCTTTCCCTCACGCCCAGGGTGAATGTATCCGCCAGTATCTTTGAGCGTGACGTGTCAGGACGGAGCAGCGCCTCACACCTGTCGAGCTCCCCCTTCTTCCCCTCTGCTTTTGCCCATAACGTTGCTCCAGGCTCGCCTTCCTCTTCTAGTCGCTTAACGGAGAGAAGGCGTTGCGTGGCTTCGCTGTCTCCGTGGCGGAAGGCAAGCGCAGCCCCCGCCGCAGGCCGCCCTCAATATGGTGCCCGAGGCCTTTACGTCACCCGTGGACGAGGCGGGAGGGGGGGGGGGGTCCTCGCTTTGCCTCTCCCATCATGGCGCTGCGGCCGTCGCGTTGCTAGAGACGCTCTGCGATTGCGACGCTCTCTGGGCGGAGGGGGGGAAAGCGGCCGGATCGGCGCAGGCAGCCGGGCAAAGAGGCGGGGGGGGGGATTTAAAGGCACCATGTCCCCGGCGCGGCGGCCTCGGCTGCTGCTGCTGAAGAGGCCGGAGCCCGGCGGGGGAGGGGAGCGGAGGGGGCAGCAGGGCTTGCCGGCGGGGACCCGGCGGAGCAGGAGAGCCGACCCAGCCCCGGGCACCCACGGCGGGCGGCGGCGCTGAGCCCACGAGGGTGAGTGCGCCCCGGAGCCGGGAAGAGGGACCTGACCGGAGGGGATGGAGCCGGGAGGGGACGCGGAGGCGGCGCCTGGAAGGGGGACAAGTGACAGGGAGGCGGGAGGAGGGAGGGCGCCCGGGAAATGAGCGCGGCTGTCAGAGAGGTAAGTGACAGGTAGGCCACAGCCCGAGCGGGGGGTCCGGCTGCCCTTGCGAGTGAAGCGGGGAAGGGCGGGCGGCTTGGCGGTGCATCTGGACGGGACGGAGGCAGGTCCCTCCCGGGGAGGCTCGTCCCGGCCAATTCAAGATGCTGCAGGTGTCCAGGAGCGCACGTGAAGCAGGGCAAGTGTTGGGCAAGATGGAGCGTGTCCAGAAGGGGGCTTGCAAGAGACGGGCGAGTCAGAGGCGCGCCTAAAGTGAGGGGTACCAGAACGTGACATATGCGGTAATAAGACCAAAGGGGATGGTCCAGGAGGGAGGTTGTATGCGAGAACGCTGGAAGAGCCAAGGCTTGGGATGCCAATGCTTGCGAGGTCCTTAACAAGGGGAACGGATGAGGGATCCTGCTAGACAGGGGAAGAGAGACTACCTGAGAGAGGGCACCTGCTTGACCCACACTTTGAGAGTCTGGGAGTTTTACTGGATGGTGCCCACCAGCCTTTATCCTTGATCCTCAGCGCCTGTATTTTGTCACAGTACATAAAGTTATTGCTGTTAAGGAAACATACCGGTGATCCTTAACTGACCTCAGCTGCAGGAACTGCTCCAATAGTGAGGCTAATTGGCTATGGATGTGACTTGTCTTTGGGGTCTCCTTTGTACAAGACTTCCTGTTTAGGTTTATATAATTGATACTGGCAGTTCAGTTGATGAGAGCTTTCCCTCAGGCAGTTTTCCAGTGGCTTGCAGGCACAGCTAATCAGAGGATCTTTTGGGACAGCGCGGAAGATTGGAATCCTAAACTTGCCTTCTTGGAAAAAAAGCCAATAGAAAGTAATGAGACATTTCTGAGTAAACAAGGTTAGGACCAGGTCGCAAGGTTTGGTTCCTTGAAAAATAGCTGCCATTGCTGTAGAAATCTTTGGAAATGGTATGGACTTACGGTAAATTTGTTCTTTGACATGTCAGAGTTAATCACATATAAGAAAGGGTTTTCTATTCAAGTTCTTTATACTGCATTCATTTTTATAATAACCAAATAGATATTAAGTGGGGCATTGAACATATGTCACAGATGTGCACTCCTAGACAATGACAAGTTGTCTGATGTTGAGCTGGTGATACTTTGCATTGGCAATGATCTAGTGGTCTGGGCTGCTGAAGATAGCATAGGGTGGATTGTGCCCCAAATGCTGAGTGCGTACTGAAGGTTAAGGTCATGTTAGTTGATGGGAATAATGGAAGTGTAAGATGAACTCTGTGAGCAGGAGTGGTTAGGGCGGAAGTGTTGTTGATTGTAGGCATTATTTGGAGAAAGACCAGTTGTGCTCCCCAGTCTCAAAGTTCCTATTTGGGTCTCTTCATGTAGCTACAGAGCAGGTGAGACTTAATACAGTAAGATGAGACTTAATGCCTAAAAGAATTAACTACTTTGAGCATTGGAAAAGTGTTATATAATGTTTTGAATAAATTAATTCAAAAATTATTTTACTCAACTTGGGCTGAAATTAGTTTGTGCCTCAGAGATGCCCAGGAAGACTCAGGGAAGGTTAAAACAAGCAGATGAGAGAGAAAAATCACTGGTAACTAGAAATGAACCATATCAGCAGTCCAACCCTAAGAACATTTTCCTGGGAGTGAGCCCCATTGAATAGAACTGTTTAGGATTGGCCCCTAGAATAGATCACATTTGTCTGTCAATCCAGTTTTAGATTAATGTTCATTGAGGTACTTACTGAGTTTATGTTTGGATGGCAGTTCTGCGAGACACCACCGTGAAAACAACTTAGGTAGCACTCGCTCATCTCCCCCTCCCTGGTTCTTTTTTCATCATTTGGTTTTCCTCAGTTGTATCCCCCATATTGCTACCACCAGCCCATCCCCTGGCTAATTCTCCCATTTGTTCATGTAGCCAATTTAGACATAGTGCATATATCTGTATAATATTCTCCCACTATATTGTAGGACTGTTACTTATATGAATATAAGCTTTCAGTCTCAGAGATATTTTATATTTTAAAAAATTGAAAACAGCACCTACATAGTTCCAGTGGGATTATGGTAAAGAGTGTCTCTAAAGACTCAGACCTAGAACATACCTTTTTTCTGCATGAGACTGGAAAGCAGCTGCCAGTCACAGATAATACTAAGCTAGATGGATCGATGGTCTAACTTGGTATAAGACAGCTTCATAGGTTCACAATATATGTTGATAAGTTACCATCTCCCTTCCCTTGAGCACATAAACTTTTCTTCCTTCTGCCAGTTACAGCTTTAAGAATAAGGGATGAAAGCCCCTAGCTACAGCCTATAAAATTTATTAAACTGCCAGAGTTCTTGGCTAAACTAAAGTACTAGAATTCTTTAACTCCTGCAAAGATGCTGACATGGAGAGTGTTAAAGGTGAGCACTGAGTTGTATTGGATTTGGAATCTAGGTGACAGTGTTCTAAGGTATGTTAGACCTAAACTGTGTGTGCATGTGTGTGTTTAAACCTCCTGTTTTGCTGGTCCTATGCTTCTTTTGAGAAAGCTCTTCTGTGGTATCAGACTTGTAATATTTCCACGTTCTGTGTCCTCACAGGTAGGGAAAGAACTTAGAGGTTTGGGCAGTTGTGGAGGAGGAAGGGATGCCAGAATGAGAATCGGTTTCGTCTTCCCCCATTACATTTAAATAGCAGTTCTGTTCTGCCCAAATGTATGAGAACTATAAAAAAAACTTGGGAGGCACTCATGCACCCTTCCTCCCATTCTATTTGCCTTGGTGCTTTCTCTTCGGTTGTCTCCCCATGTTGCTACCCCTATTCCACCCCTGTAGCTGCTGTGGCACCCACTCCCCCGCCTATATTGCTTCAGTTGCTATTTCTAATAAAGAAATGAAGCACAACACAACAGCGGCTGCTTGCTTTCCCCCCTCTTCATGTCACGCTGTTTTCCAGTTTAAAAGACTGGTAAACCTTTCAAGTCTGAGTGGAACAGAAAGAGGGAAATCACAGCTGCTCAACTGCTGTGCTCCTTTTCAGTTGGAAACTGAGTTGTGTCAAAAATAATCTGGGGAGGTGAGTGTGGGTGATAATGGCAAAAAAGGTGGGCCAAGGCAGGGGTAGGAGAAGGTTACAGAGGAGTAGGAGCAGACAGTTTGCAGATGGCAGATTGCATTGCTGTGTATGAAAGACTGAACTCCTGAGTGCCAGCTAGCATCCTTTGGTCACGTAACTGATTGGCAGATTACTCCCATCACGCATTACTGAAGAAATGAATGTAATTTAGAGGTTTGTTAACTGATAGTAAAGAGCTAATTAGTATGAATAGATTAGGCATCAAACTCCAGGAATTAACTTTCTTTTAAAGAGGGGTCTTGTTTTAACTCACTTAGAACAATCGTTTCAGGCTGCTTGTGTGTTCAGGCAGACATTGATTAAACATGCGCTGCATATTTGAAGGTTTGTGGTTGCAGCAAGAAGAATGAGTGCATGCTTTTTCATTATGATGAAGTTATTAATATGCTTTGCAATCTTGTATTCAGCCTTCTAACAATTCTGTGGGGTAGGCAACAATGAGCTTATGGAAAAGAAAGGTGACTGAGCACAGACCAGCAGTGTATTAATTGGATGGCGATGTAGCCAGGCTATTTAGCATCTTCAGAAAACATAGCATACAAGTGTACTGTGGAGCATGTGGCCTGATTTGTGATTCTCATGGAAGGGAACACAGAAAATGAAATGGTCATGGAAGAGTGTTCTTTTATGGAAGTCGTTGCCTCTCAGGAAGACAGAAGACACAAGAGTCTTAAGATATTCTTAGGAAACTAACCTTGGATTTGCTAATGGTCTGTCTGTGTTAATTCTACTGCATTTGTAAGAAGGAAAAGATCTTGTACTGAAAGTATTCTTTGGCTGTCCTGTCCCTTCTGTGTGGTTTGTTACCTTTGCCTCTCCCTTCCCACCCAATTATTGAAATGTATATTGTAAGCTGCTTGGGGACAGAGCCTGTCTTTTCTACTCTTTTGTTCTGTGAAGCACTATGTATGTTGACAGCCCTAACTCCTCATTCTGTCAGTTTCTTCGTCAGATTAATCTTGGGAGTAAAACCCTGCAATAGTCCCTTTTAAATACTTGACCTTGTGATCTGCTCACCCAAGAGATAAGAGTATCTTTTTAGTCTAGGTACTGGAAGCAGTTCTTCCTTTTAGAATCTAGTTTAAGTGGCTGTAATGAAAACATCATACTATTTGGTTGATGGGTCAATTGAAGGCTGTCCAAGGAAGAACTATTACACTTCTGAACTGGCCATGTTTGGGAAAGGTGTCTAAAGACACCTGAAAGCCGTTAATCACCTTATTTTCTGTGTGTATTCACAGCAACTATGATAAATGATTAGATTTCTGTCTTGTCTTTCTGGGCTTGGTCCTCTTTAAGGGTGCTATGGAGTTGCGATTTTTGTGCCTGAACTGCTCCTTTGACAACTGATGGTTGAGATAAATTAGTTACTCAGTGGCTGCCAAAATAATTTCCTTATCAAGCACTTTGCTGTGCTTTGCTCTGGCAAAGGTGTAGAGCAGAGGATGCCCTGGCAATGCATCAGTCCACTGTGGCCAGCACATTCTGTGCAATGACATTTGTCAGAGGTCTGTTGGTGACATACCCTGTTGGTTCTTTTATTCACAACCCAACTCTGATTGGCTAGAGTGGCTGAGAAACTGAACCGTGTTTTCTCCTTGTTCCAGGCAAAGTATTTGAACAGGCACACTTTTGGGGTTATTTTAAAAAGTATATTTGAACTCAAACCTGTAAAATGGGATTCACAAGGTCAGTCCTAGCTCATGCCAGAGCAGAACAGAGGGGACAAATAATTTTGGAATGATAGCTGTTGTTTGTCTGGCAGATGTGTCCCCAGGAACAGTTTGCACAGAGGAAAGGTGCAACAAGCAGGGCTCATTTTGAGGGGGAACACACAGGAATGCAGTTCCGGCAGTTCCCCAAAGAGGTCACATGTCAGGTGCCCCTGCCCACCTGACTCTCGGCCAATTTGGGCCTGTTTTGGCCTGGATTGGAGCCGAAACGGCCTGGATTGAGCCTCTGACAGGTAGTGGATCACTTTTCCGCTCAGCAGTGGCCTGATCCTGACCATTTGGGCCCATTTTCAGCCATTTTCAGCCCCTTTTTACCATTTTGGGCCCAATTTTGGCCTTGAATGGCCAGGATTGGGTCCAAAACAGCTAGGACAGGTGATGTCAGGGGGTGTGGCATATGCAAATCAGTTATGCTAATGACACACTTCCGGTGATAGCAAGGGGTGTGGCATATGTTAATGAGTTATGCTGCTGAGTTCCTCCAGCTCTTTTTCTACGAAATGACCCCTGACAACAAGTATTGTCCTGAGGGGAAAAAATTCTGTCAAGCTGTTTGTCTATTGTATTTTTGTCTTGCATCCCTCATCCACCAGCCATACTTGGCAGCCACAGCCTCACTTGGTGTCACTTTTGGGTACTTATCTCCTCCTGGTAACTGCATTTGTTGCTTTTCTGTTGGCTCTGTGCTCTTATACTCATCTTGCTCTGTCAAGTAGCAGCGATTTCTCAAGGCTCCAAATAGACCCTCTGCTCCTGGCTCTTGAGAGCACTATCTTGATCCGCTAGAACAAGTTAAGAAGAAATCAGCATGGTTCCTGTGGACTAGACAGGGCCTTCCTGTAGCACTTCCTATGGTCGCTTGGCTAAAACTATTTGCATAATATATTTTTATATCAAGGTTGGGTGGACCATAGTTTCGCATAAACATACATTGGATTGGGCTGTTGAGGATGGAGTACTGTATTCTGTGTTTTACCAGCATTCCTTGCCCATTATATATGCTTGTTCCTGACCAATTTGTGCCTGCTTGGTAGCATTCTCTTTCATGGGCATGCTGTTTTCCGGGAAGCATTGGTAGACAATCTGAAATGCAGAACAATATAAAAATCTGTTTCTTACTGCAGGAGAAATTGTATATTTGTTATAGTTGTTCTCCCTAAATACACATTCTGTTTCATATAATCTTAACCAAAGAGGGACTTTGGGGCAGAAAAAATGCTATGTCACACTGGAAGTTAGTTTATTTGGATGGGATGGGTAGACAGAGGAGATGGGCACTGTTAGAAGGTAGCTAACTTTAGCTTGAGTTCTGAATCTGTGTAATGGATTTTTAGACATATATTAGACCTTAACAAACTGTTTAAAGAAGGCTGGGTGAATGAGAGTCGCCTGAATCCTTCTGAATATTAGATATTTTGACATCCATTTCTTTTACAGGTTTTCTGGCAGTAATTGTTGCAAATCCACCAAAGCTTTGATGTTTGGGTTGTGAAATTGACTTAGCAGACTCCACAAGGAATGGAGAAAGCCATTCCCACTGCTTTATCAGAACAGCAGAAAGAGTGTGAGGATGATGAAAGAAATACTGTACTAATGACCCTGGTGCCAAACAAAGAGGATTTTGCTGCCCTTGAGTGTCCCCAAGGTGAAGAAAGAATAGCTGCTTTTTTAAAAGATGCAAAAACATCTTTGGAGAATATGGCTCTGTTGGGGGCATCGAAGGAAGAGGGGATTGGTCTCAAAGAGGCTGTCCCCAGTTCTTCAGAGAAATTAGCAGCAATGAATAGAGAGGAAAAAGTGAATGATGAGATGTGCAGCCATAAAGAGGATCCCATCTTTTTGTCTCCGTTCTCTCACCAACATCCAGATGATGCTGTAGAAGCTTGTAAAGTAACAGGTAAGTCACATGCCTTGTAATGACAGGCTTAAAAAAACCCAGAACCTCTTGACATTTCTTTCATGGTATATAAGGCAGAGACCAGGTGGTCTTCTGGGATGAAAATGAAGATTTGGTTTAATAAATCAAAAGCCAACCCGGAGAATGAAGGCATATTATGTAGTTTTGCTGTTGAATTTAATTGGATCTAAGTGGGAAAACAAGCATTTTCTTTTGTGTAACGTGGAGTGTAGCTCTGAATATGTTTGCTTCAGACATGGAGGAGCAATATCAAAATGTGTCCCTTAAGTTCAGCCATACTGTAGTTTCAGCACCACAGACAGGGATCAGAATTTAAGCTGTGCATGGTATATAGCCTGTCAAAGAATTGTTGCAGAATGTGTTCCATAGAGAAGAATCCTATACTGTATTTAATTCCTAGATTTGTTGCATTTGAGGTGCCTATAATATCAAATGCTTTTAAAGTGTTGGATGGTTGATCTTGCCAACTATGTAAGAAAAAGTGCACAAACTTTTTAGGTATGTTTTATCTGATATTGCTGTTCCTGATTATTTTAAGCATAAAGTAATAAGCTGTTCAGAAAACTTTAAAAGAAATGCTTCATGTACACAACAGAAACCATTTATAAGCCCACACATACACATATATAATGTAGATTTTGGGAGAAGATAGCAGCAGGTTCAACACTATCTAATGTAGCAAAGCTCTGCTCCCTCTGTGATTTCCCATTTTCCTCTGCTACAGGTTTATTCTTGACCTTTGATAATACTATTTCTCTTCTGGTTTTTCTTTCCTTTCTTGTGCATGGGGATAGCTCCATACATTGTGTTGCTTTTTGCTGTCCATGTAAGTTTATTAAATTTTCTGTCTTCAGGGGCTCTTTCTGTGTTGTCTATTGACAAACCCTTGCATGTGTGCTACAGAACTCATGTGTACTGCAGAAAATCCTACAGCATATTTGAAAGTTCACACAGACCAAGCTTGTCAGCTTCACAGTTAAGTCTGAGTGAACTTTGAACCGTAGAATACATACAGTGTTTTCCTGTGACTTGACAGTATAAAGAAAAACTGGTAGTGGTAGTAAGATGTCTTTCGGGGAAGTTTGTTTAATATTTGCTAAACTTCTCATTACCCCTACAGCAGAGATGTGAGGCAGAAAAAAATTCCAGAGCCTTATTTTTCTGCAGACAAATTTCCATTTCTAAAGATTGTTTCATAAAATTAATAGCAATTAATTGTGAATTGTTGTTAATACAGAGTTATGAAAGCTTGGCTATTTAAAATATTCTAATTGGTTTTTTTCACCAATTGTCCATAGCAATTGTGTGAAGGAGTACATATATGGTTTATTGAATTGTAAAGGGGAGGGGAATACAACCACAAGTAATACTCAAAAATGTAAAAAAAACCAAGTTGAAATTCTTCTATATACGTTTCTTTTTACATGGTGGGATAATAGAGTCAGTAGTCTGATACGGCCCTAGCATGTAATGCAGGTGATGAGTGCACTAGTGACCTCAACAGATAAGAGTAAAATTCTGTTGAAATGGATGAGTGAACATCTATGTCTGTGGGGTATCATGCACAATTCTTTGGGTTTCCTGAAAATAGTGTGTCAGTTTTCAGTACCCTCCAGTGTTTTCTTAAATTTAACCAATATAAGAGAATTACATGCTATATTGTCTTTACACACTTTAACACGCTGAGGGGGTTTGTGTGTGTCAGTGAAAATGGCAGCAGTACTGTCAGGAGTTTAGAGTCTGTCAAGAGTCTAAACTCCCAGCAGAGTCACTCAAGACATAATGTTCAAAGTGGAGACACCAGCATTCACCCCCTACAGGAACCATCAGTCAAATCAGCACCGTCCAATCGTGATGGGGGCCGAGGAACTCTGGACAAGAGGTTACTGTTAGGACAGAATATGGGGAAACAGAATGGTTTCCACTCGGCAAATGTGTCAGACAAGGATGTATATTGTCTCCCTATCTGTTCTATCAATCTGCAAAACGTATAATAAGGAAAGCTGGAGTAGATTTAGATGAAGATGGAATAAAAATTGGTTGAAGGAACATTAACAGATAACATCCCATTACTGTTAAAAAATAGCAAAGGTTTGAAATGATCACTGATGAAGGTTAAAGAAGAAAGTGCTAAAGCAGGATTACTGCTGAACATCAAGAAGACAAAAGTAATGACTACTGAGGAATTTCACAATTGTAAGGTTTACAATGAAGAAATTGAAATTGTTAAAGATTTTCTATTCTTTGGCCTAATCATCAACCAAAAGGAATATTGCAACCAAGAAATCAGAAGGAAACTAAAGTTTGGAAGGGCAGTCATGAAGAAACTAGAAAAGATCCTTAAGGATAAACTAGTTTCAGTTGGTAGCCGTGTTGGTCTGCAGTTGAAGAGCAAGATCCGCGTCTAATAGCATCTTAAAGACCAACTAGATTTCCAACGTATGAGCTTTTGAGAGTCAGAGTTCCCTTTGTTTGATATATCTGATGAAGGGAGCTTTGACTCTCGAAAGCTCATACCCTGGAAATCTAGTTGGTCTTTAAGGTGCAGCTGGACCTGGATCTTGCTTAAGGATAAGGATATGTTGTTTGGGATCAAGTTCAAGATAATTCATACTATGGTATTCCACATTGCTATGAATGGATGCGAAAGGTGGACAATGAAGAAAACAGACAGAAATGTTAAAAGTGGTACTGGAGGAGAGATTTATGGATACTGTGGACTGCCAAATAGACAAATAATAATGCTAGGGAAAGTTGAAGGTGGTAGGAAAAGACACAACATGAGATGGATTGACTCAATAAAGGAAGGCAGGGCCTTCAGTCTGCAAGACATGAGCAAGATTGTTAATGATAGGATGCTTTGGAGGTCGTTAATTTGTAGGGTGGCTGTACACACACACATTCCAATAAAAATATTTTTCACATAAACTTTTGAGTTTGTTTGAGTGTTAACATTTAAACTACATTGATTTAATCTCTCCCCCCATCAAATATTCCAGTTAAAGTATTTGTTGCTATTAGAGCATAAAATAACATGAGGTACTTTAAAATTTTGTTTAGTAAATGTAAGTCAAAATAAACATTCTAAATCATGTCACTCTCTAAGCCATCGGAAAGCTTTCTGGGAAATTTTTCTGTTTTGGGGGTGGGTTTTTTTGGAAAACTCTACTAAAATCTGGTTGTCATGGACTCCCCTGGATTAGTGTTGGAGAATGAGTCCTCATTGGTGGAAGAGGACCTGCCCTCGAGCAGTACCCTGGCAAACGATCCCTGCGAGGGCAAATTCTTCAGTGCCAACTTAAATTCCTTTGCTGGCAACAGGAGGCCCCAGCATGGAACCCATCCGCTGCCAGACCTGCCATGTTCTCCCCTGGGAGCAGAGAAGGTGAAGAGTTAGGGCTTCTTTCTGCTGAGGAAACACCAGGACAGACCAAGGAGTCAATGCAGTATCTGGTCCCTGTTACTCCTCATGAGTAGAGGAGCTGACTCGGCTCCTGAGATGAGCTTAACACTGGATTCAGCATCATCGGTAGGAAAACTCCCTGCTTTGAGGGGGGAGCCAATATGGCATCAACTTGTCTGCAGCCTTGCAGACTGTCCTAACAAGCTGTTTGCACATGCATTGCCACGCTCTGAACATTGCCTGAACCCCAAACTTGCTTTTGGATCTTGTTTCTGGACTATGCTGCTAACATTGCCTGAACCACAGACTTGCTTTGGAATCTTGTCTCTGACCTATGCTGCTTGACTTCAGACTTGACTTTGGACTGTGACAGAACCCAGCTGCTGAACCCTGTCTATCAGATCCTGTGGCTGTGGAACTCAGTTGTTGCTCAGGGCTTTGCCCCTAACCTGGTGAGTGGGACTCTAGGTACGGTCAGTGCATGGGGATCCCAGCCTCCATGCATTTAACTGTACTTTGTACATAGAGTCTCTGAATATATATGTGGAGGCTCTGTGTATAAAGTATGATAAGCTGTCCCCCCCCCCATCCCCATTTATACCCATATTTTAGCCAAATGAACCCGGCTGTGATGGTGTTTCTGTGCAAATCATTGTGCAGGGATTGGATGGCTTCTTACAGCACTTCTAATCCCTGATAGAAAACAGAAGAAGGTAACTATTCCCTAAGTGGCTACATTTAGGCTTGCCAGCCTCCAGGTGATAGCTGGAGATCTCCAGGAATTACAACTGATCTCCAGGCAACAGAGATCAGTTCTCTTGCAGAAAATGGCTGCTTTGAAAGGTGAACTCTATGGAATTATACCCTACTGAGGCCCCTCCCCTCCTCAAACCCCATCCTCTTCAGGCTCCGCCCCCCAAATCTCCTGGAATTTCCCAACCTGGACCTGGCAACCCTACCTGCATTGCATATGGGAGGGCCTTCTTAGACATGCAGTCTAAGAGGATCAGTCAGGGGGTCACGGGATCCTTGTATGCTGTTCTGTCTACTTGTATCAAATACTTTCTTCCAGTGTAGTATTCAAACACCAAATAAGAACCATGGGAAGACCGGGTGCAGACGTTCCCATATTGTAGAACTACTCCATAGTTTTTCACTAATTCTTAATTCTTTGCAAATGCTGCTGATGCCGAGTATGCCACACTAGGTTATAAAGCTTTACGGTGAAGTACAATATTTTTCCGAATGCATTTTCTTTCTGTAGATTTCTTCTGCAGATGCCAGTTGATTGTTTTTGGACCAGAACAGTCTTGTTTTATCTACAGCCATAATTCTGGTGTTTGGGCCATCTCCGCAGTGGAGCACATGGAGGGCTAAAATATGAGCATCTATGGTTTTAAGAATAGAGTTGAAATAGTGTGCTGGTGCAGACCTTGAAGTACGGCTGCATATGTATTACCCAAGAGAGATAATTAAAAGGCAGAGTCCATTACAGGCTAGGTCCCAAGACAAGCAAGTTTTTGAAAAGGAAGCTGGAATAGGATTGCAGGGAGCGGAAACACAGTTGAATAAGGAAGCTGGAAAACTGAGTGGAAAGTAGACAACCAGGCAGGGAAACAAACCGGGAAATCCCAAGAGAATTTTGGGGATCCTCTTAATTAAAACCAGGCTACAAATCCCTGGATTACTTTAAAATATCTATATTTAGTTCAGGAGGAACCAGTGGGTCACCAGGAGGACAGAGCCACTTGAGTGGCTCACCACAAATGGCACTAGTATGCATATCAGGTGACCAGTTTGAGTTGCAGCTGATCCTCACAATCACATGACATGAAGAGAAAGTTTATTCTATTCACAGAATGCTTCAGTGGAGGACCCTCATTTCTATATGCAGTGGTTTTCTATATATTTAACTCTGTCTTTCAAATTGAAAGGCAAATCAAAATAGTCAAGGAACATGCAAAAAACCAGCAGAAACACTGTGGGTTTGAGTATGTTGTAAATCACAAAAGTTACACTGAAATGCCCAAAACTAAGGTCTGCCATCATTTTAGATCATGTGGCACTAAGACTTTTAAAAACTTTATTCCAGAGCGATAAAATGTGTAATAATAGCCTATTAAATATCTGTATCAATAATCCATAGTGAAATATTGATAATCTGCATTTGAGGGATTATGATCAGGTAGGCAAGGCATAATTACAAGATAACAAATACGGCAAAAAAGAGATGGTAAAGCTTTTGTAACTGTTCATGACAATAGAATATTTTTACAGAAAGAAAGTAGGGCATGCATTAAAGAATTGGAAAACGTATCTGGGCTGTGACATATAAATAATTGGTACATGTACTAGGAAACTGTCTGTGAAGCTAATGATTTCAGTTTTGCTAGGTTAAAAATTGGCTGAAAATGGAGTATTTTAAAAAGCATACAATAAAAAAACCTTGCTCAAAGGTTCCTTGATTTTTTTCCCCACCAGGCCTGGCTTGTTTCAGTAACTTATCTGTTCAATTTGTCTTTGGCTGAAATTCCTTTGTATTCAGATCATCTCTTAACAGTAGCTGCCTATTAAACTATACTACATATCTTCACAAAACTTAGCATTGTCACATTCTTAGTAGATCTTTTTCATTGAGCTTCTTTCATTTGCAATGGCAACATTTTGTCAGTGTGTGAGGAGTTTATTTGAATGTCTGCTTGCCTGGGGTAGTTTAAGGACTTAGGAGGAGAGGGTTTTTTTTTTTTAAATATTACCTGTGGTTCTTAAAAAGGGCTAGAAAATATTAAGAGCATAAGCGCCCTAGGGGTGCATCTAGTCCAGCATCCTGTTTCACCCGGTAGCTATCCAGTTGCCCTAGTGGGCAAACGCAGGATAGAGGCTAAGGCTCTCTCCACAAGAATGAGCCTGTGAAGAAGTGGCTTGTGGCTGCTGCTGCCCGGGTAGATCTGCAAGGACGTGGCTGGATGTTGCACAGGATGCTGCCCAATGCTTTTGAGGAGAGGCCCCATCAAGGTTGCTAGGCAATCAGCAGAATATGTAGGAAAGCGTGTGATTGTTGTCCCTGAGCAATAACATCACTTCCAGTGCGACCCAGAAGCAAGGGTGTTGCACCAGGCACAGTGATTGCTTGCCACCATCTTGGCTGGCCTGCTTCTGCCCGCCAATCAGCTGAGGATCAGCAGGCCCCATAAGCAGGTACTGGGGAACCCTAGGCCACACTGAGGAAAGTAATCCTGCGAGAACAGGCAAGGCTCTAATACAATACCACAATGAAGAGGACACAGCGTCCAGTGAGACTATATAGACTTAACTTTACATTTACAAAACACAACCACTGTTAATATGCAAAAATAGAATCTCATTGTTAAATCGACTTCTTTTATGAATTTCAAACAATGTCCATCCAACATAACAACATGGTTAATAGTTCACCAAAAGTCCTTCTAATATATCCAATTTTGTTATTTCCTTTCAGGCAAGAAGCTGCCATAAACATCGTTGACCGTCGAGAGGTACCCTTGTGATTATGGCAGCTTCTTGCCTGAAAGGAAATAACAAAATTGGATATATTAGAAGGACTTTTGGTGGACTATTAACCATGTTGTTATGTTGGATGTACATTGTTTGAAATTCATGAGAGAAGTCGATTTAACAATGAGATTCTATTTTTGCATATTAACAGTGGTTGTGTTTTGTAAATGTAAAGTTAAGTGTATATAGTCTCACTGGACACTGTGTCCTCTTCATTGTGGTATTGCTTATAGGAGACTATCCCCCTTTTGTATTGAACCTTGAAGGATCTAATATGGGCTGCTGTCAGAGGCTGGCATCTGCCATTGCCATGCCGGTAAGGGGGAGGTAGAGGTTTCCATGAGCTGTTTTCACTAACCTGCTCCTAGCGCTGGGAAAAAGTCTCAGTGGCCTTGGAGGCTTCAAGGCCCTGTACACATAATTCCCAGCGGTAAGGGTGGAGGGAGGGCTGCTAGCCTGGGAGGGAATTATAGGTCTGTGTTGTGGTAGTGCCTTATTCTGGACAAAGACCTTCTTAGTATGTCCATTGTAAGATTATGATACTAGACTCGTTTCATAAATTTACAAAATTCATAAATTTTACAAATTCTGGGGAGACTTGTGAAAACATGTCTTGGCACGATCCTTACAGCTGGCATGGAATCTAGTTCTTCAGCTGGCTCTGAAGACTCTGCCACCTATTGATATGGTTATCAGGCTTGGGAAAGAGTTGTGCTGGAGGTGGGCAGGACTAAGGCAGAGCAAGGCTGACTGGCAGAATTCAAAAGCTAGCCCTGCCATGGCCAACGTGTATACCTTCGTGGCAGGCGGGGAAGTGAAACAGGACAGACAGCAGAGGAAGAGGGTTAGTGTGTCCAGAACTCTGTCTTGGTCTAAGGCCTACAACAGAGGCAGCATCCTTACAGGGTGGGGTCAGCAAGCTCCAAAACCCTTAGAAGAAGTGAGTTAAATGGGACCATTAGAGAGCTATACCCAATATGATGTCTACCACCATGGACTTGACAGTGTTTGGCCAGTGGCTTATAAAGCACCTGGACAAATTTCTCTGTGACATAGCCTGGCAAAGAGACAGTTCCATGTAGAATTATTGCAAGAGCTCTGTAAAGGAATGGCTGCTAGTCACCTGGTACCACGCTTACCTTCCCCTGTTTAGGAGAAGACCTTTCCAGTAAACTAAATTAACAGCTAAAGAGGATATTGAGGCTTTTCTGTATACTTTTGAGCAAACTGTAGAGGTGGTGCAGTGGCCTCTGTTCCATGGGTGCCTAATTTGGTGTCATGCTTATCAGGAGAGGCACAAGTGTTTTATAGGAGTCTGCTGGCCCAAGAAGGCAAGGATTACAATTCATGGAAGCAGGCTGCCCGTGATCTCTATGGAATCATGGCAGAAATGTATCAGCAGCACTTTCAAACACTGAGATAGCAATAAGTTGGCCAAGGTGTAGTTGGTGAGATGAAGAACTTGGCCTACAGTGGACTGAAACCTGCCACTGACAGGGTGAACCACTGGGATGAAAAGATGATTGTGGAGCAGTTACTCTAGATCATACCCTTAGTGGTGGTGATGGAGAGTGCCCTCAAGTCATAGCTGACTTATGGCGACCCCTGGTGAGGTTTTCCTGGCAAGAGACTAACAGAGGTGGTTTGCTATTGCCTGCCTCTGCAACCCTGGTCTTCACTGGAGGTCTCCCATCCAATTACTAACCAAGGCTGGCCCTGCTTAGCTTCTGAGATCTGATGAGACCAGGCTCACCTGGGTTATCCAGGTCACAGCCATACCCTTATTACCCTGTACAAATCTCGAAGAACTTTGTGTACATGGAGGGGAATGCTGAAGAAGCCCAAAGAGGCAAACCCCAGCACAGAGACTGCTGCAACTGGGGAGCCAAGGCAAGGTAGGCCTGCTTTCAGCTCCTTGGGAGCCAAGACGTGGTGGACCTTGAGATGTCTGGCAAATCCCTGGATGCCTTGATGGAAGATACAGAGTCCTGTTGCAGCAAGTCACCCAAGAATATCCTATAGGTGTGCTCATTCATTTCCTTGGTTGCATTATGTGTGATCTTTTGTTTCTTGCTTATTTAATATTGACAGATTCAACACATAGATAATCTATACGCTTATTTTTATCAAAAGTATATAAACTGCTAGTGAAAGTAAACTATAAACTACAAGGAGTACTGTCTTGGAATAGAGTATTGTGATAAAGAATGTTAGGAGGCTGTATGAGAAAATAACTATCAGTCACTTGGTCATAGAAAATAGCGTAGGAAAAAAGTGTAAGAAAGGCAAAAGTTGGGCAGGACGAAATATTTTATGAAAGTGAGCTCCCCCGCCCCTTTGAGAAGTGGGATTTACACAGTGTTGATAGACCATCTCTTGTGTAAATCATAAAGAAACTCCCCTTTCTCAAAATAGGCCTGTGTACAGTGCTAATTGGCTAGTCCTTATGTCAGTCAAGAAGTTACCTCACAGAAAAAAAACAAAAAGGAAGAAAGGTTTTAAAAATACTGAATAAAACTGTTAATAAAATTCATGCCAGGTGCTTAGGAGAAAAAATACCCAAAACAAATGGACTGCTTGTCACTTCTCTCTATACATCATTGAGCTTTCAGTCTGGAGCCATGTTGGTATATGAACAAAGGCAGGAAAGAAGACAGGTTTTCCTCACAACAAAAAGTTTTGTGTCCAGTTTGATTCCAGTGTCTGTCTCTCTCTCTCTACAATCTTGAGAGACAAGCAGAGAGTTGTTAGCTCCCTCATAGTAATAACAGGTAAATGACTTGAGCAGTTCCGGATGTGTTAGAGAGATCTTGCTGGGATTTGGCACCTGGTATTTTGCCCAGATACACTAGTGGCCAAAATTGTGGAAACCTTTTGGGAAAAGTGTATTTTTGAGGTTTAGTGGCTCATAACACCACTTTCTTTTGGAGTAATACCATAAAATTATATATCAATGGAAAGATCATTTAATCAAGAATGTAATGCAATAACATTTATGAAGGAATTTTTTTTAGAACAGTAGTTATAAAGAAGAAAATTGAAACACATAGAAAAAATGAGTTATACAACAATTCTCACCATGTCAGTTAATACTTAGTTGGGTAACCTTTTGCTTTAATTACGGTCTTACAACGCCTTCCCATGGATTGAACCAAGTTTTTTAGTTCTGCAGCTGTTATAATGTGAAACCACGATTGAGGTATTGCTTCTATTAATTGTGTTTTATTGCTGGGTTGCTTCTCACTAACCAGTTTCTTTAGTCGGCTCCATAGATTTTCAATGGGGTTAAGGTCTGGGCTATTCCCAGGCCATTCCAACAGTGGAATATGATTATCTTGAAACCACTTTTTGCACACAGCAGCAACATGACATGGGGCTGAATCTTGTTGAAATATAAATGCTTCGTTATCTTGGAAAAGATCACGTGTGGAAGGCTTCAGTTTGGGCTCAAGTATTTCATTTATGTATTTTGGGGCATTTATATTGCCATTTATCATGCAAATTCTGCCCACACCTTTTGATGTCATACAACCCCATATTATAACACTAACTGGGTGTTTCACGGTAGGTGTAATGCAATCAGGATGCAAATCTCCAATTCTTCTTCTCACATATTTTATGCCATCACTACCAAACGGAGATTTTGGTCTCATCACTCCAAATAACACTGTCCCATTGTTCCGCTGTCCAGTTAACATGGGGTTTTAGCCCAGTTTAATCTTTTTAACCTTTGTTTGAGAGATAATGGTTTTTTTCGTGGAATTCTAGCATTAAGATCAAATTCCTCCAGTCTGCGCCGAACAGTCCTTGCGCTCAACTTCACATTGAATTGCGTCATTTCGTTCTGTATACACCCCGATGATTTTCTTCTGTCACCTAGGCTCAGTCTCTCAATTCTTCTATCATCCCTTGCATGTGTGCACCTTTTCCTGACTTTACTAGTCTGGTTTTGTAGTGACTGAGTTGCCTTATACCTCTTCAAAAATTTAGAAATGCCACCTTTGGTTAAGTTTCCACCAATTTTTCTTCTATTTTCTTCATAACTGTAGCCTTGTTCACTTAATAGTACTATTTTACATCACTTTCTGGGTGACCAGTCAACTCTTTGTGCTATTTCTTTAATTGCATTACGTTGAATGGCTACATTCAAATGAAGGAAAGCTGCTTCATATCAACCTAAGCAAGTTGTGTTTCCTTTTCCTGGTTATTTGGCTATAACATTTGATAGAATACAGATAATTGAACACACTTTGTTGCATTACATTCTTGATTAAATTATCTTTCCATTGATATATAATTTTATGATATTGCTCCAAAAAGAAGTGGTGTTATGATGAGCCATCAAACCTCAAAAATGCACTTTTTCCAAAAGGTTTCCACAATTTTGCCCACTAGTGTAGTTCCAATCAAGGATTGATAGTTAAGTAGGTGAAGGTATTTAAAGTCTGACAACTTGAATACAAATTGTGCATAACCCTTGTAAAATTACATTTTACCTGTTAGTTTAGCTGATGAGTTTAATTTTGCTCAACTATAAAAGTTACTCTATCCTATCCTTTTCTACCTTTTTGTCAAGGACTGTGATGAAAAAACTGCATGGCAGTTCTGCTGTCTTTTTTTTCTAGAGGTTTTTTTCCCCTTTCCAGCATGGCTGCTCTTTTTTTTTATATATATATATATATATATATATATATATATATATATATATATATATATATATATATATATATATATATATATATATATATATATATATATATATATATATATATATAATTATTTTATTATTAACTTGTAACATACAAACTATAATAATAACAATATTAAATACTCAAATCTCAACCAAATCGTAATTTTTCTAGAGGTTTTTGTGGGTTCTTCTTCTAGGTCTGCCACATTCCTGTTCTTAAATGCTTGCCTAGCTCTTGACATATGGTAGCTTTGCAATATATTTATCTCTAGCCTGCTGAAGCATCTGTCTACTCTAAGAAGATCTCTTGGGATTCTTTGATTTGGGCTTTTGAGTGCAAATATTCAGTCATTACATAACCATTCAGATGAATACCATTTTGCAGAAGCATGATAAAGACATACCTCCTATGTCTCTACCTTCTGGTTGAACACAGAATTTCCTGATATGTAAATCTCGTAGAATGAACACTGGACTGATGTGGAGGAGTTAGCCATGTTAGTCTGTAGTAGCAAAATAGTAAAGAGTCCAGTAGCACCTTTAAGACTAACCAACTTTACTGTAGCATAAGCTTTCGAGAACCACAGTTCTCTTAGTCAGATGCACAGTTCTGTTCGTCAGATGCATCTGACGAAGAGAACTGCAGTTCTCGAAAGCTTATGCTACAGTAAAGTTGGTTAGTCTTAAAGATGCTACTGGACTCTACTATTTTGGACTGATGTGAATACTGGAGAATGTTGTAGTTTATGTCACTAGAACACAACCTGTGTTCTAGTATCATGGTGTAAGCTACATTTCTCCCTGTCACCTGGCTATTATTTTATTTTTATTTTAAATATTTTAAACCTGCTTTTCTACTCAATTTAGGATCCCCTAGGTGATCAAAGACATTAAAGTGCTCTAGGTTATGTATGCTGAAATTTTTATCATGCTTCTGCAAAATGATTCATCTGAATGGCATTACATTGACTACCCCAGTCACCTGCCAGGTCTTACAAAGAAACCTGCCTATTGTCCTCAATAACAGTGCAATCCTAAACTGAGTTATACCCTTCTAAACTAATTCACTTCAGTCAACTTAAATGGGTGAAAGGCTTTTCAGGTATGTACTGTAAATTTTATTTATTTACAAAATTGATATTCTACCTTTCTGCCCAATTAGATCACTAAGGAGGGTAACAATTAAAAACAGGTCATTCTCATATCCAATTCTAAACCAAGCCATAGTGTGTGGATCAACAGATCTGTGGAATGGAGGTAGAGACAGATAGGAGGATTTCTCTACATATATGGAAATCCCAAGGTTTGCAGAAAATATTTATATGGGAATTTAAACCTCACAAAGTAAAAGAAACAATGCCTGTAGCTTTAAGAAAAGAATGCATGCTTTAAACAAAACAAAACCTTAGCTTGTGTGGTCAGCTTCACAGAGGAAGGACTGGGAAGGGGGAAGGTTCTTCTTCAAGTGTCACATCAGTTGGGGTCATGCAGTCATCAAAATGAAAATGCCCATGTGCTTGATTCAGTGGATACATTCTGATTTCAAAATCTGTGTTCCATTTTGTGTAGAATTCTATACTATCTAGCTAATACTACTACAAATTAAATGAGCCATTACTAAAAGAAATTAAATGAGCTTAGAGTCTTAATATCTTTATCTGTGACTTTCATATTTTTGTAGGCTTATGGGATCAAGTTTCTTTTATTCATGCAGAGAAGGACCGCTTCTGCTCTCATTAGCTCCTGGAAACTATAGGGTGAATTGAGATGGAACTCCATCCTGATTTTATAAGAGCTTTGAGGATCCTCTCTTGCAACACCTATCTTGGCTGGGTTGTAATCAATACTTAAATGAAGGAAATGATCACCTTCTGTAAATTAAGTGGTAAATCTACTTATCTAAAACATGTTTTAAGTGATCACGGGCAAGTGTAGAGTTCCTGTTGCAATCTGATGGAGGGGGAGGTGTTCAAGGTAGCTTTCTGAAGAATGGCCTTCTAACATGTGTGCCACTGACTGAAAGAACTTTATTGCTTTTATCCTGATGTCACACTGAGTTTGCTTCAGATCTGTCAGCATCTTAAGGACTCCGACTGCCAGCGCACAAGGATCTCTTTCATGAATTCACAGCTCTTTCTTCTTAGCAGCTGTCTCTGTAGCTTCCTTCTGTGAGTGACTTGAAATTGTATTCTAGGTTCATGGCATTTAAGTTTTCAATCTGATATGGCATTTGACCATGGAGCAGTAAGAGTAGGAAGTTCCTGTTTTTTCTCTGGCCAAAATTGCCAAACGTTAACCTGGTATCAGTTAGCCACAAACATTGTAGGAAGAATTCTCATGGACTTAAAACAAGTGCTGTACTGTACAGCTTGCTTCCTTTCAAATACATTTTTGGAAGCCTATTAGCTTTTGCTTAGAGACAGTGAGAAAAAGTGATGTTACATTTTAACATAAATTAATATCTAGCTGTTCGGTCTTGTCCATGCAATTACAAGTGGGTACTTCTTTTATTTTTTTTACTGGGATTGTCACAGTGACCTATAACTGAATTATACAAGACCTTGGAAATGGATGTGTGGTTTCAGTGTACCTTGATCATGAATTGTTTGGATGCTGAAATGAAGCCCTGCCAAAAGAAAGTAGTCTGACAAATTCGCTAGCAATTCATTCGTGCAATGATAATGTTTTCAGAGTGAGCTGAGGTTTTTATCTGTGTTAGGAAGTATGGTTTAACCGTGAACAACTATGAAATACTGATACCACCAAACTGAAAGCTTAGGGCAGTAAGACATTTGAAATAATCTGGTATGTTATGTTAATTATGCATATATTAACACTAATAATTGTGCTTAATGTTTGAACAGCAGACATTTTACAGCTTTAAAATTCTTTTGTATATAGTGATATAGTATAAACTATGCTACTGAATGATCAGAGCCTGTTTGGTGTAGTGGTTTAGAGCGGCAAGACTCTAATCTGGAGAAACGAGTTTGATTTCCCACTCCTCCACTTGAAGCCAGCTGGGTGACCTTGGGTCAGTTACAGCTTCTTGGAACTCTCTCAGCCCCACCCACCTCACAGGGTGATTGTTGTGAGGGTAATAAATACACACTTTGTAAACTGCTCTGAGTAGGCGTTAAGTTTTCCTAAAGGGCAGTGTATAAATTGAATGTTGTTGTTGTTATCATTATTATTTTTCTCTTTATCACACTTGGGCTCAACAGCACCTCAGGGGGCAGGGGCACCCATCACATGGCATTCCCTCCCTTTGCCCGTCCTCCTCATCAGCTGCTGTGAGCCCTTTATTTATTCTCTTTTACACTCAGTTAAAGAGTGCTGTCCCTTTCATTTGAGGCCATCGTCACACGGCCCCTTATTTCGTCAGTTTTGCGCTAGAAATCGTTTCCTCTGTTATCATTATCAGAACGGATTCTCCCATCTTTTGACGACTGCTTGCACTTCCAGTCGGTCACATTAACAGGGAAAAGCGCAATTTGATGGGCAGTCAAAAGTGCCTCTGGAAACGGGGCCAAAAAATCCCACCCACCCCTTTAAAAAAATCCCCCCCCCACATATTTGTGCTATATTGCACTTCTGTTACACCAATGTTGTGCTGGGCCAACATTGATATATATATAAAAAAGAGGGGCCAACATGGGCAGCAAAGCAGAGAATCCACGGCTACTTGGCACTAAAATTTTAGAGGAAATGTCAGTGTACTCAATCGGTGTAAACTGCTTCAGTTGTTCTTGCATGGCAGAATATTGCAATAGTGCTATAAGGCTTACCTTTAAAAAAAATTACTTTGAGGCTTAATTACGGGTCGCGCTGGGGCTTGTGGGAGTGTGGGGCAGGAGAATCAGCATTAGGTGGGACAGATGATCAGGGAAGTTAGCACTTTGGCGTTGCAAAGCATTCACAGCCGATCCAGGGCATTCACATGGAAGCAGATAAGGATGACATAAAGAGTCACAAAGTCTGATTTGGGGAGAATGGTGAAATCGCAACAGAACCGGAATAAGGTGAGCATTCAGTGGGAGATGGCGCTAGTCTGGTGCTAAATTTATGGCCTTGTGACGACAGCCTGAGTCTACAGTAGAGATGGGCACAAACCGCATTACGAACTTCAAAACCCCATGAATTGGCGATCGCATGATCGCGATCCAGTGGTTCGTGATTGTCCTCGTCCAACAAACCAGTGTTCGGAAGAAGCCTGGTTCGGTGCTTTTGGCCGTGGTTCGGGAAGCCAGACAGTCAAGCGCCAGCAATCAATTCCCCTGGCAACCGAGCCAGGGGAATGCCTGAACTTTGTTTGAGCTCCTTCTGTCACCCTGGAAACCCGAATGGAAGCCCAGCTTACCTTGATCGGCAGGTCTTCCTTCCAACCACGGAGCTGCAAAGCGGTTACAAGTTGGGAGAAGACACCCAGGGGAGGGAGGGGGAATGGGGTGTTCTGTAGCCATGGGCACTCCAATCTCATCCCTGCAAACCCTGATAGGCAGCTCTGACGGCCAAACACAGACCTCCTGTGTTGCTCAGTGGGACCTGTGCTTATAAATAGCCGTGGGCTCCCAGGCTGGGTTTCACTTTCAGCAAGCAGTGGAGTGGGACAGAGCTCTTGCTTGCCACTTGCTAGCCTTTGGGGAGAGAGACTGAGAGTATAATTCAGCTTGGATTTGGGGGATAGGGATCTATCTCCTCTAGTTCCAGGGCTGCTGCCAGGCCCTGGGGCCAAGCTCAGTGGGTACCTTGGCTGAGGACTCACATTAGTGCCTGATCTGCTCAGGTCAGTGGGAGTGGTGGGCTGGGGCTCTAGTCCCTCCCTCCCTCTGGTGCCAGGGCTGCTGCCAGGCCCTGTTGCCAAGCTCAGTGGGTACCTCGGCTGAGGGCTCATAGTATTATCACTGCCTGATCTGGTGGTCAGGCTTGTGGGTGTACTGCTGGGCTAGGGCTCTAGCCTCAGCCTCTGGTGCCAGGGCTGCTGCCAGGCCCTGGGACTAAGCTCAGTGGGTACCTCGGCTGAGGGCTCACATTAGTGCCTGATCTGTTCAGGTCTGTGGGAGTGGTGGGCTGGGGCTCTAGTCCCTCCCTCCCTCTGGTGCCAGGGCTGCTGCCAGGCCCTGGGGCCAAGCTCAGTTGGCACCTGGCCTGAGGGCTCACCAAATGATTCTTATTATTATCACAATCATTATCATTTTAATTCTTATTCTTATTATTGCTATTATTATTCTTAGTCTCTGTGCCTGTTCTGTCCAGGCATCTTGGTGTACTGGACTAGGGCTCTAGCCTCAGCCTCTGGTTCCAGGGATGCTGCCAGGCCCTGGGGCCAAGCTCAGTGGGCACTGTGGCGGAGGGCACACAGAGTCATCTCCTTTCCTGTCCTCCTTAATTCTAGTTTGGTGGCACAATCAGTCTTCCTGTTGTGTTGGCTGCCAAGGGTGGTTGTGGGGTGAAATGCGATGGCAGTCCTCCTGGTTCAGTTGTGGAAAGCCATATTGGGTGTGGCTCAGGGGTGGGTGGGCGATGGATCCCTGGAGGAATGGTATGTGTATTATGAAAGATCCCTCCCGTTCCCATCCCTAACTCTCAGTGGTGTCCCCGCCTGCAGTCCACCCCTCACCCCGTTGTCCATGTCCAGCCCCACAGCGCAGCCTGTATCCGTTAGTCCTCCTTCCCCTGGGACAGTTAGCGGTCAACGTTTCAATGCCTCTGTATGGAGGCTCTTCCGGCCCCTTCCTGATGACCCCCATGTGGTGCGGTGCTGTGCCTGTGATGTCCTAGCGTGCAGGGGCAAAAACCCGAAGCACTTGTCTTCGACAGCCCTGACTCGTCACCTGAAGAAGCACCACCCGAGCCTGTCTCCCACCTCACCCAGTGAAACATCCATTGGGGGGAGAAAGGGGGTGACCAGCTCTTGTGAGCACGGGTCAGTGGGAGGGTCACTTTGCACTGAGGGTGACACTGGTGGGAAAAGAGCGCTCCGGCAGGCCGTGCTCATGGAGGTTGTCCCCTCGGGGTCTGGGACAGCGCCGCTTAGAACCTCGAGGCTGATGGCTCAGGAGGCGGCGCCTGCTGCACTGTTCCTCAGTGGGACCCTTGGGTGAGGACCCGCGGTGGCTGGGGGATCAGGCCCCCAGTCTGAATGACACGTCCACTCCCTCCCACACCAGGAATACCAGTGCGCTCCTCTTTGGCCTGGCGGTTGCGGGGGCATCTTCCCACTTACCCCCCACATGACAGGTCTTCTCCCTCCCATCCTTTCCGGCAAGGCAGGAAGGTGGGTGATGTTGATGGCAGCCTCCTTTGGGCACTTGCGCAGCAGCTCGGGAACTGTTGCACATATAGTTAAGCCGCACGGTGCCCCTATCCATCACAAACGCTGAGTCCTCTGAGCAGGGTGGAATGGGTCCCTCGACTCATGTTTGTCCCGCAAAGGCAGGAAGGTGGCTGTTGTCAGCTGCTGCTGCTGCTGTCACGTTTCCATCTCCCCCTCTCAGGAACCACTCTGACCCATCCAAGCAATGTCTCCTGTCCTGCCCATCCCCTGCTTTCCACAAAGGCAGGACGGCGGGTCATGTCAGCTGCTGCTTCACGAGGGACTATCCTGTTATTGCTCCCTCCTTGGTTACACAGCTCAGTTGCGATCGTGCAGCCAATTGTATCGTGTACGGATAGAGTCGGTTGCACAGCGTGGCGGCTCCCCTGTCAACGGGACTGACGGGACCCCTTTCAACTGGGTGGGAATGTGTCCCGCTACTCCCGCCCTTTCCCTCAAGGCAGGAAGGTGGGTACTGTCGGCTGCCACCGTATTACTCCTCAGTGGGACCCTCGGGTGAGGACCCGCGGCTGCTGGGGGATCTTCCCCCTCCCCCTCCTCATGTCGGACAGAACAAGACAGAGAGACAGATAGAAAGATGTATTGAAAAACAAAAACAAAACCATTGAAAAAGATGGACACTCAAGCCTACATATGGATGATGATAAGGAAAGGAATGTAGAAAACAATATAGTTATAGAAAGAGAAAAAAAGACAGCTAGAGATGGAAAGAAATAATAACGGGCAGATATACGTAGAAAGAGATAGATTCAGATAAATAGTGGTGGACTTACATAGGAAGAGAAGAGAGAGAGAGAAAGTTGCAAATAGACAGTGAGAGGGAGAAACAGAGAAACAGATTCAGATAAATAGTGGTGGAATCACATAGGAAGAGAAGAGAGAGAGATAGAAAGTTGCAAATAGACAGTGAGAGGGAGAAACAGAGAAACAGATAGAACGGGGCACACAGATATCAACTGTTCTAGAAGTAGAAATAGAATGCGAATGCATCAGGGAGATATAGAATCTAACAGAACACGCCACATCCATGGAACCGGTGGCTCTAATTGTATCAAGTGGGAGTTTCCTGGGGGCCTTGGATTGGAAAGGGTATAACTCCAAGATCCCTTTTGCAATCTTGTCCAAACTTGGGTGATAGCTGTAGGAGAGCTTGCAAAACACTCTCCGGGAATATGGGCTCTCTAACTGCCATGGGGGCCATTCCGCACACCACGAACTGTTTCGGCAATGGAAAATGTTCACTGCGGTTCGTGACCTCGAGATCGTCGTCGACACCGAACCACGAACCGAAGAGTCGTTAAATTTTATGGTTCGTGCCCATGTCTAGTCTACAGTCCTTCCCTAGGTTTGGAGCCTGCATTCTAGCCTTGCCTCACCTAGGGAGCAGTTCTGCCTGGCGTTGGTCTCCATTGCCTGGTCCTCTTTGCTTCTAGTCCCAGCTTTTCCCTTCTTTGACAGCTGTCTCTGCTTCTTCCTCAAGCCTGCTGTCTGCAAGTAAGTCTTCCCTTGGCAGCCTCCTTTCCTTGCAGTCCTTCCTTCCTTCTCACAGCTAGGCTCACCTTTTTGTCAGGTTCCAGCCTAGAAAAGAGGAAGCTGCTCCATGCAGGTGGCTAAGGGCCCATGTGCGGCTCTCATGGCCCTCCTCCCTCTCACTTTTGTAGTGGAATGTTAGCTTTACTCATGGTACTATACCAGAAGAAGTTACCTGACAGATAAGATGCTTGAAATACCAATTTGTTCACATTGGTTCTTTTTGAAGCCCACATTTTTCAGAAGAGGCTAATCTTGGTGTCAGGTTCTGGACCAGAGTCATCATATGTTTCAAGCATTTCTAGAGAAATAAAATTATAGCATTTTTAATAAGATGCATTAATTTACCTTCTGGAACAAATAGGAGAAATTCACTCTACATTAAAAAAAGAATAGAAAGAAAAAATAGAAAAAGACAGTTCAATATCTCAGAACAAAAATATATGTAATATCTTTTATTGAAACCAATGAAAATGAAGTGCAAGCTTCAGAATGCTTCATCAGACTGAATGATTAAAGGGGAGGGGAATGTTTCAGGTCGTAATCTAGAGGAGCAATGTTAGCAGTCAGACTCCTCTCCATGCTGAGAGGGTAGTTTATGGATGGAATATCATAAACCGCTTCTTCCTATGCCCTAAGTCCAAGGCACTGCCTGGCCCAAGGCAGAATGAATGCCACTGAGGCGGGAGCCTGGAAAACTACCAGAGTATGAAAGTCAGAGGTGGCTGACTGATTGACAGTCCCTTACCTCATCAATGCCATTCTACACTTCTGACCCTCTTATCCTAATGTCAGCTATCCAGCAAACCTGGTAGCTTTCCCACTCAGTGCTTACCAGGTCATCAAACACTTTTTACCTATAGTCTACTTCAGATAGAAACCAGCAAACCTCTCCCAACTTATTGTCCACCTCCAGAGACAGCCATTAAGCCATTGTTTTTGAGGCAAAGATGTGAACTTGCCCCAGGGAGCATTTCACCCTATAACTGGGCTCCCCAGCCATGTGCTGTGTGTGTGTGTGTGTGTGTCTTGGGACCTGTCATACAACCCCAAATCTATTTGGGCTTCTTCTCTTCTCCTTGTGAAACAATGGTCATTTTGCTGCCATCTCCATGAATCTCTTTAATAAAAAAACCTTTCCAGTTGAACATCGGTCTGACTTATTTGAGAGTTCTCTAAGGGAATAATCCTCATAAACATTGGTGAAGATTCTTAGTTACCCCCTCTCGCTTGCCCCCTTAAAGCTAATTCTTCCAACTAATTAAGAAGACTTCCTATTTGGGTAACAGCAGTCGAATGGTCTCATGCTTGAAACATTCCCCTTCTTTTTATTTTATTCATTTATACCCTATTTTTCTTCCCAGAGGGTATGCAAAGTGACATGCATAGTTTTCTTCTCCATTTTATCCTCCCAACAACCCTTTAAGGTTAGATTAGGCTGAGTGTGTGTGACTGGTCCAAAGTCACTCAGCAGAGTAGAGCTTCAACTTGTGCCTCTCAGACTCTAGTCTGACTCTCTAACCACTATACCATACTTTTTGAACAATGTCCTGCCTGATGAAGAATTCTGGAGAACTCAAAAATTCACACACTGGTTCATGGCATTTTTATGGATCTCAATAAAAGGTGGTATGTGGATTTCATTTAGAGATATTACATTTTCTTTTTTCTCAGTGGTAGAGTGTCTACTTTACATGCAGAAGTCCCAGATTGCATCCCCAGCATATCCAGTTAAAAGGATCATGTAACTCAGTGCGGTGCCTGTGGATGTTTGCCAATTGTTTTTTAGAAAGAGGGTGTGGCTATGTGGGGCTCCTAAACAGCAGGGCTTCTGGTTGATGGTTGGAGATCTGATTGGCTGTGCAGATTAAAATGTCATTTCAGTGGTAGCTGCCACTGCAGTGTTGGTTTTATTCTCTCTCTCAGTTCTTATTCCCAGTGTATTTTTTAAAATTACTCCTCTTATACCCTGCACTTGGGCTTCCTGTGTGGATGGAAGGGGGGCTCGACCTCTCATGGTAGCCATTTTGTGGTTGCGCCCATCATCCTGTGTTAGTATTACAATTGTGCCCACAGGGTCAGAGTAGTTGGAGACTTCTGAAATAGACAATACTGACCTCAATAGACTGTGTTCATGTGGATTTTGGTTTGGGAGGGATATTTATTCAGACCAACATGGCTACTTGGAGCTAGTATCCTTGAGTCCTCCACAGCCACTTGGTTTGACAAACTTTTTGGTAGGGAAATCAGTAGCTATTCTGATTTCAGTTTGAAAACAAACTCATCTGATAGATAACCAATAAATGGCAGCATTTTGTGCTGTTTATGCTTAAAGAGAAGTACAGTGGTCATTAGAAGTTGCATAGGACCCTAAGAAATAGATTGTGTTTAGGTCCATCAGGCTTTGACTGGAACTGGTTTAGAGACATGCACTGGCTGCAGCACTACTAATGCTCAATATAAGCAAGCAAACAAGTCACATACCCAAGTGATAATTACTAATTTATTGTGGCAAACATTTAAAGAAGATGCTTAAAGAAGATTTGCTGTGTCTACTCTAAAGGAAGACACACTAATTTCAACAGGTCTTATGTCCAAGTAAACACACACTGGATTGTAGCCTAAGCTGCAGTTTTATGCAACCCCTATGAGTTTACAGTGCAAGCCTAAGAAGATCCAGAGGAGTTAGCCGTGTTAGTCTGTAGTTGCAAAATGGTAAAAAGTCCCCCCAAATGGTAAGCTTATGTCTCAATAAAGTTGGTTAGTCTTAAAGGTGCTACTGGACTTTTTACCATCCTAAGAACTTACTCCAATCTAAGCCCATGGCTTAATGATGTTCATTTTTGAGCAAATGGCTTGATAGTAATTTCTGAGCAAATGTGTAGAGTTAAGCTGTCAAGGAAGGATGAATTAATAATGAAAGGTTTGTGTGTTGCAATTAATGCTCCATGCTCATGCTAGTTTTTTCTGTTATTAACACCTGATCTAACTTGTTTTTGTAATGCCTTTTAATCTCTCTCAGTGTTAATTCGCTGCATGAGAAATTATAGAAAAAGCCAATTTAGGAATGTTGGAGTAAGCAATGTTTTGTGTACAAACAAGAAAACAAATATCCTGCAGGGGGCAGCAAGCTCTAGCTAGACAGGACTGTAGGGGGAGTACCTTCTTTCTAAAGGGGCATTCCCTTGTCTGCCTACAGAACACTAATCTTAGGCCTTTCTTTTTCTTGTAGAATTCTCTGTGTGTGACACTCTCTCAACTAGCAGAGCAGTTAGTTTTATCTTCTTTCTTTCCTATCCAGTTTATTAGTTCCATAGATAAATCTTTTAATCAGTTCAGTGTTCTAACTGTTGCTTAGGCACTCTACCAACAGAGAAAACATTTATTGGACCAACTGCTCTTAATAAGAGATACAAATGCAGCAGATCTCTTATTCATAGTGGTTAGTTTAATAAAAAAACTCTCACTTTACTTTTGCTTTTCTTCTTCTTTAAATAGGTCTGAGATGCATCTTTTATTTAGAGATCATTTTTAAGTGTAGCTACAAACTAAGATGTAGCTTCTGAACGGAGAGAAATGGTGCACTTTTCATGTATCTTTGAAATGTTATCATTGTCTATTTTGGAATTAAAACAAATATTATATAAATTTAATTTGTATTAATTCTTTGTTATGTTGCTTTATATAAAGCTATTGGGCAAGGTGGCTATTGACCAGTGGTGGGGAAAGGACTGATGAATGGACTTGGAAGGCAAAAAACCTCCCGGGGGGCCAGTGCACAGCAGGAGCACTCCCACCGGCTGTAATGATGTTATTGTGCCTGGTGGCGGACATGCTCCTGGACTTCACAGGGCCCAATTTGTTACATCCTGAAAAGATTTTCCAGAACATTGTTTAATTGAACCTGAATGTTCACATTTCTACTGGCTCTTCTTGATTCAACAGCATGAAAAACAACACTTGCTCTCTACCCTGTATACAACACTTCTTGATTTGCTACCAGTTTTAGAATACACCTTGCAAAGAAAAAAGAAAAGAAAAGGCAGGAAGGAGAAACTTCAATCCCCCAAAGAACTGAGTAACCAAAAAAGTTGAATAAAAACACTTTCACCAGTGTCAAGATCAATGCCCCCACCCCGTAAAGTATCAAAATCTTAAATAAAATTCCAAGAATTAGAACTATCACTCTGGTCCCATATTTTTAAGTCTCTCTGGTGTGTGTACAACAACCACTGAGGAAGGCCTGATGTAGGGTTGCCAGTCCCCCATTGGGGGCAGGGGATCTCCTGCTCCCAGCCTCCTTCCCCCACTACTTCTCACTTGATCAGTGGAAGAAAAGGCACGGGAATGGGCCTCCCGGTGCGGTGCACAGCATTACTCCCAGGAGTGACATCATTACATAGGCCCCGGGAGTGCTCCTGGGCTTTATGTCAGCCTGATTTGGCCCATTTGGGGACCAGCCTGGTGAAATCAGCTTGGTGAAAAGCCCGGGAGCACTCCCAGGGCTTGTGCAATTATGTCACTCCCAGAAGTGATGTCATCACACTACACCAGGAGTGCGTGCACGAGGATGTCTGAGAGGTGAGAGCTGCATCCCCCCACCGCCCCATGAGAGGGTAAGAGGACTTGGTAACCCTAGCCGCATGGCCAAAACAGATTTGGTTATATGTGAATAATGATGATTGGAACAGTATCTGGTCATTTTAAAGATGCCTGTACATGTAAGACAACCCGATGTGTATGGGTGCAGTTGTTTAAGAATTTCTACACTAGGGGAAGATACTTATATATATATGGAACCAAAGTGATATTATTTTAGTCTTACAGTTTAAATTCTTGGAATTTTATTTACAATTTTGGTGTTTATTATTTGCGTTGGTCTTGGCGCTTGTATGTAAAAGCTTTTTCTTTCAACTTTTTTGGTTACTTACCTCCTTAGAACAAACTTTGACAAAGATTTTTGGCAAAAACAAAGAAGTTACCAGTGAACTCCTATGCTCATTCATAGCTGTGAACATCAATAATGGCCAAACTAAACATCATATGGGAGAAGTGTGTAACAATCTTCTGACATTTTTCTTTAATGAAAAGCAGCTGTGGGAGATTGTTAGCATCAGGAGAATAGCAGATGAGGGTATGTGTGTTACTTAACTTTTCCCACTCTGGTTGTTTCGTCTGTTCAGAATTTGTTTTCCCATGCTCCTTTTCTCCCCATGAGAAGGAACAATTAGTACTAAGAGATTTTGAGTGGGATAAGTGCCCCTTTCAACCATTCCATCATTCAGTCTGGTAGCCTTCTGCAGCTGCTTTTGAGTTAAATTTCTTTGGAAGATTGTGTTACGCATCTCACATGTAATATTTAATTTGGCCTTAAGATATGAAAGGCCATAATTCCTAAATCTAAAAGCCATATGCCAAGCCCTTCATACAACGGAGAGTCCTCAGTCTCTCACATCTTCAAATGCTCTGCTGCAAGTACCACTGCTCCAGTGATTTCTGTCTCCACTCCATACCCTACCACTGAGGTGGAATAGTTAACCGTGTAGCTGACTACATGGTTCACCCAAAAGCTAAATGTTTCTTTGTTTGAAATATTTGTATTCCATCTGTCAATTTAAGAAGACTAAAATCAGTAGTTGAAGTATGCTTTGATGGATTATCTAGATAGGCCCTTAAAGCAGGGTTGCCAGGTCTCTTTACACTTCCAATGTTTTAAGTCTTTACATTTGAGTAGACCATCATGCACATTTGGGGCCAAAACTGGCCCAGTGCAAAGCGCAGGAGCCCTCCTGGGGCCTGCACAATGATGTCACAAGTGCACCCTTGGAGGCCCATTCCCCTTTAGCCAGGTGAGTGGGGGGTGGGAATGGGAGATCCCTTGACCCCAATTGGGCAACTGGCAATCCTACAGTAGAGTTATAGGGCACTTTCACACAGCTATCTTACCTCATTTTTTCCTCTGAATCCAGGTAGGAATGGGGATTTCAGACAACATTTAAATCAGTTTCCTAATAGCCTGTAAATCAGAGTTTCTTTTAAAAAAGAGAAAGGGGGGGTAGTTGGAGGGCAAAGGATGAGAAGGGAAAATGGGAAATAGTAGAAAAGAAAAGCCAAACCTCTTTACAGAAAACTAACAGACTGGAAATGTTTCACTCAGAGCAAACCAGCAACTGCAAGTGGAGGGGGGAAAGGAGGAGGGAAAGGGAGAGTCTGCCTTTGAAAGGTATGCACTGCAAAAGTCCCAGCTTACTCTGTAAAAATAGGGTTGTCAGTCCCCTGCTGAGGGCAGGGGATCCCCCACTCCCACCCTCCACCCCCTGCCCCCACTTACCTGGCTGGCGGGGGGGGGGGAGAGGAAGTGTCATCCAGGCACGCTCCCAGATGGTGCGGTGTGTTTCTGTGTGCCACAGCAACCCAACTCAGGCCTGATTCGGGATGAATCTGACCTGAATCAGGCCACTGCGGCGTATGGGAGTGCTCCTACGCTCCGGAATGGGCCGATTTGGGTCCAAATCTGGCCAAATCCACCCAAATTTAGCCCAAATCAGGCCACTGCAGAGCGCAGGAGTGCTCCTGTGTGCTGCAGTAGCCCAATGTGGGCTCAAATTCAGCCGAACTTGGGCTGAATTGGGCTTGAATCCAACTGCTGTATAGCACAGCAGCACTTCCACGCTCTGTAGCAGCCCAATTCTGGCCGAATCGGTTCCCCTGCAGAACGCCAGAGCACTCCCAGGGTGGTCAGCAGCCTGCACAATGATGTCACTTCCCAGAAGTGATGTCCTCACACAGGCCGGTAGCATGTGTGAGAAGGAAACAGAACAGGTAGGTGCCGGGCCTCCTACCTCTCCCCCGGGGGTAGAGGGACTCAGCAACCCTATGTAAAAGTAAAGCAGCTTCTTACAGATAATTTGTGGCTAGGACCTTGGAGATAGGATTGCCAAGTCCCCTTACCATCCTGATGAGAGTGGGAGACCCAGCACTCACCATTCTTGATGTGCTTGGGAGTGCACATGCTCCAGAGCTATGCGATGATGTCACTTCTGGGAGGTGATGTCATTGCACAGACATCGTACTGCCCCTGGGAACGCTCCCATGTCCTGCAGCAGCCTGATTTTGGTGCACTGCCTGGGAACATGCCCCAAGAAGTGTGTTCGCCTGCCTTTTTCCCTCAGTGGCCAGGTAAGCTGTGGCGAGGGTGGAAGGTGGGAGCGGAGGATCCCCTGCCTCGAGTGGGGGACTGGTAACCCTACTAGGAGATAAGATCTGCACAGATAGTTCAGGTTTGCAGAGGCAATGCCATATAAAAGGGTCACAACTTTAAATGCACAACAGCTTCAAAGGACATAGAGCAGTAAACCTAAATTGCACCAAAAGAAAACTTGAAAGTGACAGAAGTTTTGGAAACTAGGCAAAGACTTCATTCTGAATTGCTTTCCTGTTTCATTTCTGAAATGTATATAAAATGCTTTAAATAACCTGCAGCTGTGAAGAGGCTGAAATGTTTTCAAAACAACATTGAAAGTAGCAGGGGATCCTGCAGGGAACCAGAGTTGGGTCTGGGGAACCTAGACCCAGCTAATTAAAAACTCAAGTGTATAGTTTGGCTCTGAGTAAACATGCTTAGGATTGCACTGCATTGGAGTAATCTTTATAGCAAAATGTTGAAGTCAGTATGAGTAAGTTCCCAAGACCCAACTCTGGTTTCCTGCAGCCACACAGTAGCTGCAGGGCATGGCTTTTAAAAAGAAGAGCCCAAATAGGCTTGGAATGACACCATAGGGAAAGGAAGGGCTCCTGCTTCCCTAGGGTTGCCAGGTCCCCATACCTTCCTGGAGGGATGGAGAGGACCTGGCACTCACTGGCTTGAGGATCTTCGCGCACGCTAACAATGTCAACGCAATGACATTGTCATTGTGCTTTGCATGAGAATGTTCCCTGTGCTTTGCACATGGCTGATTCTTTTAGGAAATAATGTCGTCGGGCCCCGTAGAGGGTGCATCTGACACACACTTGTCCAGGTTGCCTGCTGGTGACAAGCAATGGGTCAAGTACTACGAGTTTGCCCACCACCAGCAGGTACCTAGGAACCCTATGCTTTCCCCCTCCCCAAATAATTTTCCTGCACAGAAACAACACTGAAGGAGAGTGAGAGCGGAACTACAAGTGACAAAAGGCACAGGTTGGACACTTGTCAGCTTCCCTCAAGTTTTGATGGGAAATGTAGGCATCCTAGTCTTGCAGCTTGGCTCTCCAACTGCTGTCTGATGGACTTTTCAACTGTCACTTGTCCAACATTCCACCAAGCTGCCTACATTTCCCATCAAAACTTGAGGGAAGCTGACAAGTGTCCAACCTGTGCCTTTTGTCACTTGTAGTTCTGCTCTTATTTACCATGTTTGCTGCTCCACGTGAAGTATTTGATTGTGCTGCACCTGGAATAATCTGTTATGCAATACAGCACAACAGTATTGCCAGGTAAAGCCTTGGTTTATGTCAGTAAAAGGCAGGGGGAAGTGGCAGGGCCCTTTCCAGGGCTGTTTTGGCCTCTGAGGGAGGACTCAGCAGGACAAGGCCAGCAGCAAACACCAGATGACTTGATACCACTTGACTTACACGAGTCACTCAGGCCTGGCTACTTGTTGCTGTTCAGCAGCAGTCACCATATGATAACTGGTGTGATGTAGTGGTTAGAGTTTCAGATTAGGATTTAGGTAGGGTTGCCAGGTGGTCACCCCCAAAAAACTGGACCCAGGGGAGGTGCCCACGGTACTTCCAGACATGACATCATTGTGCCAGGCTGCACAGACCCCATTTCGCCAGGCTGTATATAGCTGGGGACCAGCAGTGGGGAGATGGACTGGCCAACCCAACTTTCCCAGGGGCATGCTGCTTAACAGGGAGCTGAGAGGCAGGGGAACTGTGGGCTTGACCTGTGTGTGGTGCTGGCCACCAGGCCAAGTCCACTCTCATCTGTTCTGCAGCAGTGAGTGAGTCAGCTTCCTCTATGCTTTGCCGCTCCTTTCCCTACCTCACCTTTCCCTCCCCTTCATCCTCTTCCCCTTCCCCCAGGTGTCCAGTATTTTATGTCCATTTCCCCCAGATAGTCCAACAAAATACCGGACTGTTGAGATGAAAACCGGACACCTGGCAACCCTAGATCTAGAAGATGCAGCTTTATATCTCTACTCTCCCAGGGAATCTTGCTGAGTGATTTTGAGCCAAATACATTCTCAGCCTAACCTATTTCATGGGGGCTTTGTGAAGATAAAATGGAAGAGAATGATATAAGCTGCTTTTTGGTCCCCATTGTGGAGAAAGGTGGATTATAAATAAAATAAATAATGAATATAGCTAAAGATTGGGGGATGAATAAAGCATAGGATGGGTTTATTAGGTGGAAAGGAAGGAGAGATGAAAGTAGGGAAAGGTAAGGTTTTGCTGGTTGCCAGAAGGAGAAGAAAAGGAAATAGTATTACTGTTGCCAACCTATAGATGAGGCCTAGAAATGTCCTGGAATTACAATTCATCTCCAGACTACAGAGATCAGTTCCCCTGGCGAAAAAAAATGGCCACTTTGGAGGGCTATTATACGATTATACCGAACTTTATGCCATTATATCATACTGAGATCCCACTCTCCCCAACCCCCCCCCTTCCCCAGGCTTCACCCTCAAGTCTTCAGGAGTTTTCCAACTTGGAGTTGGCAAACCCTAAATA
Source organism: Eublepharis macularius (assembly GCF_028583425.1). NCBI lineage: Eukaryota > Metazoa > Chordata > Lepidosauria > Squamata > Eublepharidae > Eublepharis > Eublepharis macularius. The sequence continues at coordinate 46,177,575 of NC_072793.1, forward strand.
GTGTATGGAGGGGGATTCAGGGGAAAGTGAGATGCCCCCACAAGTCTTTGCAGGTTGGTTCCCTCCTATGCAACTTGGTCCAGCCTGGCAGTTGGCAACATGGAGCTGGGTGAGACTTTTCCCAGGGAAAGGCTGCCAGAGGTAGGGAAGGAGGCAAAGCTCAGGATGGCGGGGGAGGCAAGATAAAGATAGGTTGAGTGGTGGGTGGGAAAATAGTGAGGGAGAGGAAAACATGATGTCCCCTATAAGTCCTTGTGGGTCCTCCACTTGTATCTTAAATTTGGAACTACATAGTGTAGTGGTTGGAATGTAGGCCAGGATCTCATTCCTGCTCAGCTGCTTTTGATTTTATAAAAAATCAATAATTTTTGATTGATTTTGCTATTTTCTTATTTCTTTTTCTAAATAATTTTTTTTAAAAATCAACCATTTTTCTCAGTTACTGGAGCACATAATCTTGTAAAAGAATCACAGTATATCTCTCAATATCCCTTGCTAAATATTACATCAGAATTACTTCAGAACTTAGTTTGAACAACTGTGGAAAGCAATAACAAACATGTAGCGTGCTGCAGACATGGGAGCAGTGAGTTTTTTTGAAGTTGTCTTTGGTATCGTAATCCTGTTAAATTTGCCACAATGTTGAAATGAATCTGCAACTTTAAGTATGGGGAAGCTTTTCCCTCTCTGTCTAGTATCTTCTTGACCCAAGGCTTAATGTGGCCCACTCGCCATCATCCCTGCAGCTCCTAGATGGCAAATCTAAAAGAGAGTACTAAAAAAGCTGCAAGCCCCTATTCCATGGTATGTCTGTATGTGTTTAAATCTCATCACAATCCAAGACTGTGAAGTATAGTTTTGATGAAGTTAAAGCAATTCAAGCCAACCTTGTATTACTAATCATGCAAGATCATGACAACTTTCAGCAGCATAGTGAAGAGGTAGAATGAGAACTGATTTGCACTGCAACTAGATGAAAATAAGTTGGTATAGTATGAGATGGATGGATAAAGTACAAAGTAAAGTGAGTTCTTGGTTTGAGGAAGATGGTACACCTAATATTGGGATATATTGTAGTTCCTGAAAGTATTTTGGTTATTACAGCAGGGTTTTTTTTTCCAAATAGCCACAGCTATATATTAGATCAGAGTCCCTAACCTTGTTAGGCCTATGGGCACCTTTGGAATTCTGACAAAGGGTAGTGGGAGCAACCACAAAATGGCTGCCACAAGAGGTGGGGCTAGCCACAAAATGGCTGCTGCAGGAGACAGAGCTCACACAGAGAAAGACCACGTTCAAAAGAACAGTAATTTTTATAAACAGACAGAAAGTGATGGGAATAAAATACTGCCAGAACAATGTTATTTTAATCTGCATAGCCCATCAGATCTCCAGTGCCCAATCAGAAGCCATGCTTGGCAGGAACCCCACCTAGTACTGCCCACTTTTTAGAAAAAACTTGGTAGGCTCTGGGAAATCGATCAGAGAGCACCATGGTGCCCATGAGCGCCACATTGGGAATCTCTGTATTAGATTGATTTCGTGAGTGGCTCGAGACTGATCAGGGTATGGTTGTATGCTGAATTACTGTGTGAGAAATCAGCAGTTTGTTAAGCACTGAAAAATATTATGCAAGAGTGCTGTAGGCGATTTGCGTAGCTTCTTAATGAATACTAAATGAAACCTAGGTGTTGGATATATTGTGCTTTTGCATTACTCTAGAACTAGATTGTTTTAACTTTTGCTTTTTTTGGACAAAGCCTCTGATTCTCCTGAATAGAACTTGGAGATGTATTGTCAGTTACATATAAATAGTATGTCTGATCCTGCAGTTTTGGTTGAGAGGAAAACCTGGCATCCCTGTTTTTTTCTAAAAATGCACATCCCCCTTAATATTCAGAAGCAGAGTTTATGTTGGATTACTATAGCGAGTAAAATTTGGCTTGCTAACATCAAGACATTCAATTCCTCCATCTCTTGCTATTTTCAAGAAATGAGGTCTTTCTGCACAGAGTACAGTTTCATGCTCGTCAGAAGGAAGATAAATTACTCTGTTTTTCCTCCAAAGGAGATGGTTTCTAAAAATAGAGCATATTGAAGCGCCTGTGAACAAAGGAATTCCTAAGATCTACCTCTGCCTCTGTCCTTTTCTCCATATCTATACTTCTGCCTTTTCCCCTTGATCATGCACATCTCCCCTGAGCATCTCGATAATTTAAAGCCACTAAAATTTACTTTTTTTGTCTATCCTTTATAAAGGTTGTAATTCACCTCTACCTTCCCTGCTTTTGAAACTAGCCTACTTGGTATCTGTTTCCCTGAACAAATGGGATCCTGCTGTTTGTCACCAGGGGATCAATTTCGGATTATTATTTTTTTTGCTGTCTTGAAAAATACTTTTAAAAAGGCAAAGAATACTTGGCCTTGAGGTGCTTTCTTTAAAAATCCAGCATTGTTACCCCATCGGCCTGAATTTTCATCATCCTTGCAACAAAAGTCTGGAGTACTTCCATGTCTTGGTATAAAATTGTTGTATAATGACTGAACTTTTTTTTCTTTTTGTTTGTCATGAATAGAGAACGACTAACACACGGAAACACAAACTTTTTGGAAAGGGGGGGAATTGCATTAAATATTAAATCTTGCATACAGCTAGTTTAAAATCTGTATTCAGATGTTTATTTTATTCAATTTTATCTTTATTGTGTGACATACTGGCAATGTCAGGGACGGCAGAGAATTTACATTTCCAGTAGGTGAAGGAATTCAGGTATAGGAACATACAGATGACAGCCACAAAGTGAAATGTGCAAATTCAAGCTCTTTTTCAATTCTTACTCTTCGAAGTGAAAGATCCTTTGAACTCCTGATCGTTCTTATTAGTTTAATACTTTTGTATCCCTCCTGTCCTCCAAAGAAATATGGGAGGTATACATTGTTATGCTTTTCTATTTTATCCTCACCACAACCCTGTGTGGTAGGTTAGACAGAGAGAGAACTACAGGCCCAACATCATCCACCAACCTTCATTACCTAGTTGTCACTGTGACCACTACACTGCATGGACTGTTTTCTGTGCTCTCCAGTATCATTAGGTTGCCTCTGCCATCCCTGATGCTTTGTCATTTCCTCTCTCGCTGTAGCTCCGTTTAAAGCTGCATATTATAAGATCTTTCATCTGTAACAATGTATGACAGCAAGCTTGCCACCTCCCTTTCCTCCTGCCTGCATTCTCTGAATTACAGATGCTGCTCAGCAAATCCTCTACTGAGTTAGTATGCAGCCCTTCATACTCTCTGATTCTATGCTATCTCCTCTCTCATTATCCATGCAATGCATGGGGTACTTAATACGGGCTTTGTATTCTTTCCAATGTCCTTGTAGTTTCATTTGGAAAAATACCAAGATACTGGTCAGTTCTGATCAGGAACTACTGATTACAGTAAGAATATTGATGTGTCTGCCACTTATGTACCAGGTTTGGCTTTTTCTTTATAATTTATCTATTTACTTCATATGTATCCTGCATTTCTCCCTAATGGGGACCCAAAGCAGTTTACATTGTTCTTCTCTGGATTAAAGGTGCTTTTAACAAACTAGAAGACAACATAATGCCTGTACTTAAAACATCTTACTGTCTTTAGGTTCTAGCAACATAAAGGCTACCATTTAAGGATCATAGTTTGCTGCGTTACTCAGAATATTGTAGATCAAATTTCTAAGTAGCCTCGTTGGTCCACAGAAAAATCCAAAACCAAAAATCTGTGTAATAACCTTTGTTATGACCTACCCAAAATTATATAAAACAGTATGCAAGCTTTCAGGTGCTCCAGAACTCTTTTAACATACAGCCTGATGAAAAATTCTGGAGGCAAGAAGATGGTCGCAAGGCCAAGGATGCCTGAGATACCATCTCTAGCCAGTGCTTCAATTCCTCTGAAGACTGTATGGTTTTTTTTCTACATGGGGATAAGTTTTGTGTAGCTTCTCCATTACTGCTGCAACTGTGAATACAGTTGCAATGGCAGGTTTTCCCAATTTTTTTGCTACCCCAGTTTCCCAACAGCAGCCACTCTATCCCCACTCCTGTGTCACCAGCGTCTTTTATATGATCAGCATTTGAATGTCATTATGCTGTTCAGGGCTGGATCGAGGGGGGCAGGGGAGGTAGTCTGCCCCGGCGCCACCAGAGAGGGGGTGCTGGGAGTAGCTGTCAGCTGCCAGGAGCGTGCGGGCGGCAGCGTGGGCAGCCTCCTGCACTGCCTTTCGCCTGCCCCGCAGGACAGGGGGCACAGGCTTGCCACGCACCCCTTGTCCTGCAGGGCAGGCAAATGGCAGTGCGGCTGTCCGAGCCATTCACCTGCCTTGCAGGACAGGGGGCGGTCGGGCGCCCCCTTTCCTGCTGGGCAGGTGAATGGCGCGGGCGGCCTCGCAGCCCCCCGTGCTGCCTTTTTCCTGCCCTGCAGGACAGGGCATGTGCAGCAAGCCGGCCGCCCCCTGTCCTGCAGGGCAGGCGAAAGGCAGCGTGGGGGGCTGCGAGGCCGCCTGCGCCATTCGCCTGCACGGAGGCGAATGGTGCGGGTGGCTTCCCAGCCCCACATGCTGCCTCGCCGCTCTGCCCTGCGTGATGATGTCACCGAAATGTCGTCATCATGTAGCACCGTGAGCACATGCATGTGCTGCGCACGTGCACGTGCGGTCGGACTAGGGTTGCCCTGGGCACCGGCAACCCTAGATCTGGCCCTGATGCTGTTATAACAGCAACCAGGTTCTCTAAATTCCCAGCTTTCATTTTTAAAAATTGCCTGTAACCCCTTTTTGTTGCAGAGATATGCCTTTCCCCTTATATCTCCACTATAAGGGGGCTAGAGACGGTAATGATTTTGTGTGTGTTTCTTTAAATGCTTGGTGTGTTACAGAAGAAGAAGGGGGGTGAAAGAGAGGGGTGGGTGAGTAAGATGATTGGTTGATGACTGAGAGTATAGGCAGAATTGAGACGTGAGTAGAGTGAAATCTGATTGGATAGTAGCAGCACTCTAGGGGTGGAGTTAACTGTTCTGAGAGAAAATATTCAGTCTGGGCAAAGCAGGCAACCTGTGTGGAAGCCTGAAAGGATTCTCATTCTAGTTCAATCAGGCAATCTATATGAAGCCAGAACTGTGTGTTTCTTAGAAAAAAAAATTCATTCTGTCTAAGTCTGGCAAACTGTGTGTGCACCTGAGAGAGAAAGTCTGTTTATACCTGAGTGAGAGATTAATCTATCAAAATCAGGCAAGCTGTGTGGAAAGGCCTGAATGAATCAAAGTTTATTCTCTTAAAGATTGTGACTGAGCTTATGTAAAGAAACTTTAAGAACAGATAACTATCTTCAAAACCATCAAGCTTAAGAAATAGTGTGAAACCAATATGCTTCATGTAATAATCAAAGTTTATTTTGTTTTTTTTGTTCACCCCAGAGTATATATGATTTCTATATATTCCATTCTTATCCTCAGGGCCACATAGTACCATGAAGGAGCCTAACATGGAAAAATTAAATTAACTAGTTTGGAATTTAATTCCTTGTGGCAGCATTATCTACCCAGAGGGTGTAAGAACAAGAGGGTTTAAGGCACAAAATCTAATTACATGATAGGAAGGGAGTTGTGACACCTTTTAAAAAAACTGCTGACCTAAAAGTAGCAGTTATCTTGCAGAGGAATTTCAAAGGGAGATTAGAAAGAGAGACTGCTGAATTGCAACTGATAACAAAGCTCAAGACAATGCATCCGCCTGGATTGAATCGAGATCTAAGTTTCCGGTCTCATTACCAATGCTGATTTCTTCACACCCACTACCCCTCTGCATACTCCATCCTATCCTATCACACCTGCTACTGTCATTCACCAGCTATTATCATTCCGTTTTCGCAATCACTCAGCTCTCTAAGATACAAGGATAGATGGACTCACATTCTAGCTGTATCTGAAGAAGTGAGCTGTGACTCATGAAAACTTATGCCCTACCATAAATTCTATTAAGTGTTAGTCTTATAGGTGCTGCTGGACTGTTGCTCTTTTCTACTTTAAGAAATGAAAGCTGGGAATTGAGAGAACTTGATTGATGGATTGCTGTAACAATATTCAACTTATGATTAAAACAAAATAAAAGCCCGTCTCTGGTGGTATGTGGGGGAAGGGGGAGAAAATGGCCACTGCAGGGACAGGGGCAGGAAAAGTTTCTGAAATTTCTCACCAACATGGAAGCCACACAGCCTTCGCTGCAATCTTTCCAAAACTTTACAGCAAATCAGGCAAAGGAAGAGTTAGGGAAGCCCCTGGAGGTATGCAAATACACTACAATGCTGTGGGGAAGCAGGAAATACCCTCCTTCCCATCAGCATTGAACCAGGGGCAGATAACCAATATAGAAACAGCCCATGATTCTCCAAACAGGAACAGACTAATGGCCTCAAGATTGTGGCCTGAAACTGTGCCTCTTTTTAAACATCTGGTCTAAATAAGGGTTCTAGAGTTCTCAAAATTACGCACCCTGTTTTGTGTCATTTTGGTTGATATTAATAAAGCATGTTACATACAATTTGTTTTTAGAACTTTGTATAACAAAAATGAAAATATACTTTGGCACAGAATTTGATCTTTGAACTACTAGTGTATTCTAACAGAATAAAGAATTTAATGGGAGTGTTGACAACCACCATAACTGGCCATTTGTGCCAAGATAGAAAAAAGCTGTGACTTGAAAATGTCAACAGTGGCTATAGTTCAAGACACTAGTTAGGAGGTCTACAGTTTGGCTTCTAGCATAATCTGCCTGCATCATATGCCATAAACAGGGCTGATACAACTCCCCCAAATCCGTATTTGCACCAAGGAAAATAATTGTCTGGTTTAGTAATATGTGATTAACTTATTCTAGGGGGGGCGGGGGAATAGACTGAAGAGTTTGAGAGGGGGAAATTGCCTGGACTGCAGTAAGAAGAGTTGATTTAGATATGATTAACGGATGTTAGTAAATTTAATTGGTAAGGAAAAGAGAATATTAGTCATGGAGAAAAGAGTTTTGTGAGGAAAGAGTGAAAACTTGCTTCTTAAAAGGAATTCCCTGCTTCTGAAACTGTTCTAAATTTGCATTAAAATAAAAAATTCAGTGTCACAAATGTTTACTGTCCCCCTAAGCATGATGAAAATCTATTGAATTAGATATTAAACTAAGGAGTAGTCCAAGTTCTCTCAAAACAAAAGTTTTGAGATTTCGGTCTCCCTCCCCCCTTTCCATGTACAGATGATTTACGATTGTGGAAATTTTAGACTGCACTTGTCCTAGTTAGAATTTAAGTATGTAGGTAGGGAAGAAACATTTATAGATATATGAAACAGACATCTAAGCCATAACTGGACAAAACAGCTCTTCTTCTAGAGTGTAGATGATCACTGTAATTATAGTGGTCACCCATGATGTTCTCTCTGAATTCACACAGAAAACAAGTTCCTCTTTTGATGGAATGAGTGGCCTAGCATAATCAGATTGACTTCTTATAAGAAAGATTCTTGAACATGCTGCATTTCAAATGTATCTCTTTTTATTTTAAACTGCTTAACTGCAGGAATTATTATATATCAAATTGTTGGTGCTCAGGATTAAAGAGTGTGGGTTAGAAATCCCATGTTAATCCAAAATCACCCCCAGGAACACACATAAACTGGGTTGATTTATCTGCATGGAAGGCTTTATGGCTATAAAATTACATGATTGTAAATTACACTGGAAACCCCAGTATTCTGCATAGTCAAGCATGCTATGTTACTTCTCTTCCTCCCTTATTTTTTAGATGAACCCAGCCCTTCCCTTTGTGGAGCTGACTCCATCACCACTCACAGGAAGGGGGCCTGGTAAGTGTTGACATTTCTAGAGAAAAAAATTACTGGGTTTATCTTGTTGTTGCTTTGCTATTGCTGATGTTTAATCTCTTCAGGCCGGTTCCCAAGGTCTTTCATTTGTACTGGAACATTGAGCTTAATATAATAACATTCAGTCTAGTATGTTCACCGTCACTCATGTAATCCTTCCTGGAATACTGCCTTTGAAGTGGGTCACAGTATTAATTCCTCATATCATTGGATCGGTTGATAACATGTATCTTTACCACTTGATCATTGATCTGAAAATAAGTTCCATTACTGCCATGTAAAAGTGTTCAGGAATGGAGTCTATGAGCAACATGGTGGTTTAACCATTCTTATTACATTTCCACACCATACGGGCTTGATAGATCATGTGTACATCTCTGTTCTGCATGCATTCCTCTGTGTGAGATGTTATAGGCCAAGGAGCAAATACAATACATTTTCTTTACAAAACAAAAGCAGTGTTTAGTGTTGCTTCCTGGAAATCAGGCATGCACCTTTTAGAGAACAAAAACTCGGGAAAAGAACAAAGTAACCTGAAAGAAAACTTGCTGTTTGCCAGGTACAAATTCCCTCTTATGAGTTATTCTTTCTGGTCATCTCAATAGAAAGACATCAGAGCCTATGGTGGCTTTTAGAGCTAGCTATAAAGTATTGTAGTGTTACAGCAGCTTGGTCACCAGCTTAATTTGAGTTTTAGATTGTAATAATAGTAACAACAACAACAACATTTGATTTATATACCACCCTTCAGGACAACTTTATGCCACAATCAGAGCAGTTTACAAAGTGTGTATTTATTTAATGTCATTTGTAGTCCACCTTTGTCACTGAGACTCAAGGGGTCTGAGATTAGTACAGTCAATATCAGGAACATTTCCATGAACAATGGGGTAAATAGATACAAGTTCACAAGGACATTAGCAGGAATCCAATACAACATAGTGGTGAAGTCTGTGGTTCCTAACTCATTAGCAAAGCATCTGAGACCCCCTCCACACAATACATCCCTCCTATCTGAGGAAAAAGCCTTTTTGAATAATTCAGTTTTGCATCTTTTGAGGAAAACCAGGAGAGTCTGGGATCTCCTGACCTCCTCAGGCAGGCTGTTCCACAGGGTAGGGGCCACCACAGATAAAGCCTGTGTACAGGCTGCTGTTGATTTTCCCAGTGTGCTGGTGGCACCTGCAGGAGACCCTGTTCGGAAGAGCAAAGCTGCCATGGAAGAGCATAGGGTGGGAGGTGGTCCCGTAGGTATGCTGGACCAAGGGCATGAAGAGCTTTGTAAGTGATAACCAACACCTTGAACTGAGCACAGTAACTGATAGGTAGCCAATGGAGTGACTGCAGGATGGGAGTGACGTTCATGTCCCTTCTTGCTCCTGATAACTGTTGCGCTGCAGTGTTTTGCATTAATTGAAGTCTCCTAATTAATTTAGATGGAAGACCTATGTATAGTGCGTTACAATAGTCAAGTTTTGATGTTACCATAGCATGGATCCAGGTGATCAGGTTGGCCATGTCAAGGTAAGAAGCCATTTTCTAGGCTAGGGAGAGGTTGTAGAAAGCATTTTTTGCGGTTGCCTTGTTTTTCTAGTAATAGCACTGGATCCAGTATAACCCCTAGGCTCTTAACCGAGTCTGCAAGGGTCAGGTGAACTCCGTTGAAAGAGGAGAGTACAATGTCCTTCAGGATCTCTGCCTTCCCAACAAGCATCACTTTCGTCTTGTCTGGGTTCAATTTCAGTCTGTTTGTTTTCAGCCATTTCACCACAGCAATCAGGTTGCTACTGAATCTTGCGGGGGACCTAGATAGTGAGATGTAGAGTTGGGTGTCATCTGCATATTGATTACATCCAACTCCATAGATGTGAATGAGTTCTCCGAAAAGCTTTATGTAGCGGTTGAATAACAAGGGAGATAAGATTGTGCCCTGCGGAACCATGCAAGATAGCTCCCAACAGCAATTCTTTGAGTCCATTCCATGAGAAACAATTTAAACCAATCCAAGGTACATCCTTTGATGCCCACTTCTGTCTCTAAATATCTCAACAGGATGGCACGGTCTACTGTTTTAAAGGCTGCAGATAGATCCAGGAGGAACAATAAGATGGCATGGCCTTTGTCTATGTTCAGATGGAGATCATCTACTAACACTACTAGTGCCATCTTTGTCCCATGCCCTGGTCTGAATCCAGACTGGAAAGGGTCCAGAGTGCTAGAATTATCCAAGAAAGTCTGGAGTTGGTCAGCTACTGCTCTCTGTCACTTTGCATTGAAAGGGCAGCTTAGAGACTGGGCAATAATTGGCCACATCATTTTTGTCTAGGGATGGTTTTTTAATTAGCAGATGGATAACCACCTGTTTGAGTTGCCGGAGGAAGGTGCTCTGAGTTAGTGATTTATTTACACTAGATTTCAGTGGTTCACTTATGTGATCCTTACTTGATTTTAACAGCCAAGATGGGCAAGGATTGAGCACTCAAGTAGTGGCTTTCGTAGATGTCAGAATCCTGTTAAGATCTGTCATTGTAATTGATTCAAGGCAGTCCAAAAGTAAGCCATATGGTGCATTAAGCATTTCTTCTATCTCATCTGCATTGCAGCTAGCAGCTAGATCAGAGCGTATTTATCCTCACGACAATCACTCTGTGAGGTAGGTGGGGCTAAGAGAGCTCTGAGAGAGCTATGAACGACCCAAGGTCATCTAGCTGGCTTCAAGAACCAGGAGTGGTTCTCCAGATTAGAGTCCTGCCACTCGTTAACTACTACACCAAACTGGCTCTTAGCAATAAATATAGTAATAGTATATATTATATATGTATATAGTATATATATACTAGTAGTATAGTAACGTTTAGCATTAGAGTGTTTGTTGAGTGTTTAAAATGCTTCATATATATTATGTCAGTCATAAAAGAGAAGTTGGGACTAGATGGAATCAATATCTACCCCATTTTACAGTCTACCCAGAAAACTGTGGTGAGTGGGACCATAATCAAAGACTGTGGAGAGGGGACTAATCGCACAGTCAGTTCAATGCCTGTAAAGGTTTAGCTGTAGTACCAGAAAATCCATGAATAAAATAGATTCTGCTTGGTTTATGAATTATAGCCTATAGATCTATACATAATAAAGGATATTTTTAACTCTACAACATGTGTAGCTTATGCCGAAAGAGTTTAGCATCCAAAAGTTGCAAGGAATCTAAAATTAAAGGTTTCATGGATACAATGGGGCATATCCACACTTTTTTAAAAGTTGCAATAATGGAGGAGGGATGTGACAGTGGTAAAGAAGGAATAATAGACTTATATACAGGCCTAATCATGACAGGGTTTGTATCTCTTAATGTGGTACATGCTTTTGCACAGGAAAAACAGGAACAGAGTAGAAATAGTGGATTGGATTCTCTGCTTGATCTCTTCAGATTCCCCTTTCCACTGAAACTGACAGTTCTCTTTGATGGATGTGTGCAAGGAGGCATGAACAGGTACAGCCTGTTTGAAATGCCCACTTTAATTGGTTTCTGATTATCAGGGCCGGCGCGCCCATAGAGGCCAGGTAGACGGTAGCCTCAGGCGCGAGGGCCCTGGAGAGGCGCCGGAGGGGGTGTTGGGGGCGGAGGCGCGCACCGTGGAGCCGGCGTGGCTGGCCCGCAGCTGCTGCAGCCAGCCAGCCCTGTGCTGCTACCGCCGCCGCCACACGCCCCCAGCCGGGCGCAGCAGCCACGAGCCACTGCCAGGGTGGTGTGCGGAGCAGCCTCTGCCCGCCACCCCAGCCATCCGCCGGCGAATGCCCAGGCTTGCGCTGCGCGATGATGTCATCGCGCAGTCTGTGGTGCATGCGCACTGTGTGCACGTGGGGGCAGGGTTGCCGCAGGCGCCAGAGACTCTGGCGCCAGCAGTGCTGATGATGTTTTCCATGAAACAAGTTTGAATAAATTAGCTGGCCACTTGTTGGGCAGAGGGGTCCTTCTGGTCCTTCCCCCATCTTCCTGGCTCCACCTGTAAAAAGAACAACAAAAAAAGTGAAACCTTGTTTTGTTATATATATTGGTTGATTTACTTGTTGATTTTCTGCCTTTGGCTGAGCATTCTCTTTCAGAACCATCACCTGCACAAAAAAAGAAGGAAAATATTATGCATGGACTATTATATTTCGAGTGATTATTACTTACCTTTGATTTTGGTCACCAACTGAGAACTGTATTCCCAGACTTTTATATTTATTGCTTTCTATTTATGAATACTTATTTTAAATATTTATAAGTATTTATATAGACTGCACTAGTCACTTTTCACTTTAATGTACTTATTAATTAATGACCATAATTTGTACTTCTTTACCTCCAGTGTGGTTTCTCCACCAAGTTGTTTTGTTTGAAATGGCAGGCACAACAATTTTCCATATGGCAGCAAAAAAAGGATTGAGTAAGATGCACAACCACATCTGTGACTTAGAGCAATAGGGTATCTACATAGTCCATGATTATAAATATCTGTAAAGCAAGAAGTCCATGTATAATCTTTAGCCAATATGTATTGATTTTTTTTTCAGTATCAAGACAGAAGACCATTTAAAATTCAAGAAAGGGTGTTTCAAAGCAGATTGTAGAAGACTGGCAGATCAAAGAAGTATGACGGTCTTGTGGGACTGCTCTACGCGGGAGACAATGGGTAGTGTCTCCAAAGAAGAAAGCACTTTAGAAAGACTCTCTGGTTTGAAGGATTCCAAAAGCTCTAAGGAAGAACTGTGGAAAAATCCTTCCTACTCAAAGGAAACTGATTCAGCAGTAGACTCTACCATTGTAAAAACTGTGCAAATGAATACTGATGCGCTGGAAGGGGATCTCAAGCACTTAGACCCTAGCAAGGCAGCAGTGGAAACTTCTCCACCACATGCTGGAGCACAGACTGTTATAGGGGAAGAAAGATGCCACAGCAATGAACCAAAGCAGCTAGAAGACTTCAGCAAAGAGCACTTAAAAAAAAGGCAAGAATTGGAAAAGAAGGGCATTCAGAGGCCTGACTGGCTTCCTGAGCACAATGAGGGGTTTAAGCCTCTCTACAGAAACAGAAATAAGCCAGTAGATGTAGCTACAAACTTTTCTCTTAGGGGACAGTCTGCACGAGAAGCTTCTTTGTTGGCTCTGCCAGTATTTAGAAAAATGTTAAATCCTCACTTAAGCAAAATAAAGACCGCAGAAGATGCACTTTCCCCCAAGAAGGGACAAGCAGTGGACTCTGATTTAGGTGATGTAAGTTCTCTTAATGCTGCTGAATGGACATTACAGAAATCAGAGCTTCAGACAGCCATGGACCATGCTGTCCGCAAACATACTTGGACTAATGTGAGAGACTCCAGGGGCCATGTTCCTCTGAGGTCTGTGGAACCTCCTTCCTGTAGCACCTATGATGTGACAAGGTCCTACATGTGCAATGCTTTGTTGGATGAGCAGGGAAAAGATGACCAGGCCCGGGAAGAGGACTCTACTGTATACACTTGCATTGAATGCAGCATCTATTTTAAAAAGAAAGAACATTTGATGGATCACATGATTCAGCACAACAGGGGATTAGGGAAGGATCAAGGCAGAGAGGACACGGGAGGTCAGTGTCAGTTCACCTGTAATGAGTGTGGATGGGCTTTTGGGGACACTGGTTCTCTAGAGCAGCACAGGAGACTCCATCAGGAGTCAAGAGAGAAAATCATAGAGGAAATTCAGAAGCTTAATGAGTTCCCAGATGAAGGTCGTGAAGCCAGGCTACAATGCCCAAAATGTGTGTTTGGAACCAACTCCTCTAAGGTGTTTGTCCAGCATGCAAAGATGCATGTCAGGGAAAGGAAAGATCAAGGGCTGAAGAATGCAAGCTTGTTTGCAAGTTCTGGTGATCCACGGGACAGCTCTGTGCACAACGTAGATAGACACTTCAGGCCTAATGAGCATGTACCTCAAACAATACATGCAGACACTAGCAACAAAGGTCTTAGCACCTGCAAGCTTTGCAGCTTCCCTGCCCCAAATGAAAATGTTTTAAAAGAACATATGAAATATGCTCATTCCCACTCACCTTGGAACACAGAGATTTCTGACACAGTCATGAATCAGCCTGGAACTAGTAGGGATGCCTACAGCCCTGCCAGGTCAGGTCAGTATTCAGAAATTGATTATGTGAGTAAAGCCGAAAGGCTCTTTCCCCAACCCCGCACTGAAACCGTGACTCACTATGAATCTCTCCATGGCTTTACAGTGGGCCACCAGAAACTTGATAAAAGCAATGGCACTAATAAAAAAGACATCCCAATGCCTGGATTTCGGGCTAGGAAACGAGCTCCTTATAGCTCTTCACATAAGATTTTGGGAATGTCCACTCTTACCTCAGCAAAAACTCCGTATGCCCGGAAACAAATGAGGAAGAAAAGCACAGCGTGGCCCATTGAGACTGAGAGAGACAAGGTTAAAAGCCACCCGGGTGGGCTGGAAGAACTCCAGCACAAATGGCTACCCAGAAATGATATAAGCATGGAAGAAGAATTCCCCTTAGCTACACAAATAGAATTAGCAGAAAATAGATACTTCAGGTCTGTTGCTATTCCTCAGTCTGCCTTGGACCTCAAAAGGACTTTTAGGGGCATTTTGAAAGCAACAGACTATTCCATAGCATCAGCGGGGCAGCAGCATCAGTTACGTCAGATGGTTCCTGTTGTTCTTCTTGAGGACCTTAACTTTTATCCCAGAAAGATGAAGCAACCCAAGATGAAGATTTTAAAGAAAAAGGTGTTACCTCCGTCCCAAGAGTTTGGAATGGATGACTCCTTTCCCTTAGGTGTCTTCTTGTTAGATTCCCCTCTAGAAGGCTCTCTAGAACTGGATGATCTTCTGGATGCAGATTCAGCAATGCTGAAGAATGAGGAGAGGAAATGCCCATACTGTCCTGACAGGTTCCACAATGGGATTGGCCTAGCCAATCACGTGCGGGGCCACCTGAACAGGGTGGGGGTCAGCTACAATGTCCGTCACTTCATCTCTGCAGAAGAAGTGAAAGCTATTGAGCAAAAATTTTCCTTCCAAAAGAAGAAGAAAAAAGGTAGTATGTATTCAGTTTATAATTTTTCCATTTTTTCTAATATTTTTTATTCCCTCGAAGATGGGTATGTATGCTCCACTATATTCTTTCTCAACAGGAAATGTTATATTACAGCATCCTTACAATGCCTAGTTGTGGTGGTGGTGCACTTGTTTTTAGATCATGTGTCCTAATGGGAGTTGCTTTAAGTTATTCTTAGTTTAGCTGATACTGATCAGTAAAACTGATCGTTTTTTCTTTTTCCACAGTTGCAAACTTCGATCCAAGTACTTTCAGTTTAATGCGATGTGAATTTTGTGGGGCTGGTTTTGACACACGTGCAGGCTTGTCCAGCCATGCCAGGGCCCACCTGAGGGATTTTGGGATCACCAACTGGGAGCTCACCATTTCACCAATTAACATCTTGAAGGAGCTGCTAGCAAATTCTTCAGAACATCCTATGCTTCAGACTGCATTAGGAACAGATCCTTCGTCCCCACACCAAGAGAGAGAGATGCTTGGGTTTGGTTCCTGCAAAAGCACAACCCCCCTATCTGAATCCAGCATTTCACAGTCACCTTTCTCCCCATTCCCTTCATCCTGGGGAGAAGAACCCATGCAGTCCTTCAGAGATGGTAAGCAGTTAAACTTTGCTTGATTCTTTAAATCATTAATATAAGTATGCATTCTGCCTCATTTATTATTCTTAACTATATGCAGGCAATGATATTGTTTATAGCAAACAGTGGTGATTTTGCAAAACCTAAGACCCAGCCAGATTTTCTAGGAGCCCATTGGAAGAGGAGATGGAGATGTGTATCAGTGAAAGAAAGGATCTATATGTGATTCCATTTAACTTTTTATTGATAAAATACTGTATGTACTCAGACATACACTGAATCAGGAACAGTTGCTTCATTCCACTCCTGTTGCGGGAATAAATGTTGTACTATATAGGGATGTTTAAATATGTTAAATTATACATTAGCAATATAAAGAAGCCATTTACTTCCAACAATCTGAATCTTGTTGACTGAGTTGAACTGATGGGGTGCTATTGAGTTGGTAAAGCCAAAGTTGAAACCGTTCTTGTACTGCTGCTATGAGTGTGTGTGCACGCACGCGCGTTTGTGTGCGCGCGCATGTGTGCATGCACACACATGGGCTTTATCTGAATGACAGGATGGGACTATAGAAACAATTCCTCTTGACATTTATGCTACAATGCATTACAAAAGCCACACATTTCTATCTCCAATTTTAATTAAGAATTGAAAAATTGTGCATGTGCCCATGGGCTTTGGCATGCATTTTTTTACCCAGTCTATATACAGCTTTAATCTTTTGCCTGCTCATGCATTTTACTACCTATTCCCATTGCTGACAGAATGCCTTGCCTGGGAGCAACATTAAATTGTTCCCTCTTATATGGCCAACATATGAAGTTTCATATGTAACTTAAATACGTACTTGATTATGCAGTCAAGTGAGCATAAGAGTATAAACAAACGAATGCAGAGTATACGCAAGTACTTGATTTTGCATTTTGATACAATATGCAGTTTTTCTAAATTAGTGACTGCTTCAGGTTAACCATGTTCATTTGAGCATCTTATTCATCTTACAGTACCTGGCCAACAGCCTTATGCTATAAACAAGTCAACAATACATAAAAAGTAATACATAAAAGAATAATACATTCTATTAGAGATTTGTATGACAAATGAAGAAATTGTTAACGTTCTGGACCACAAAGTGGTACTCAAGTCAGTGAGAAGTCCTCCATGGATTATGTGTGGTGCACTTTAAAATGGCATAGCAAACAGACGTAAGTGTAACTAGTTGGAAGTACTTCTCTAGAGAGTGAAAAATCTCTTGTCATAAGAGCTGTTCTGTTAATGCTGCCAGCCCTCTTTTCAATACAGCCTGCTGTATCCTACAGAAGAAGGTGCCTCATGATGCCTTGGTATTATGAACAAGTTGGTATGAATCTCTTTGTCTGTCAAATATCCCACAGCAAGTACAAAGGGTGCTAAACACAAGTATCAGATTAAAGAGGACGTTTGCAAGCATGGCTACATCATCTAAATTCTGGAAATATTACATGATTGGATCAGACAATTTCTGGAGGCAAATTATGTACTTCCAGAGCCAAAGCTCAGCAGGTCTGACCTATAGGCTTTTTAAGTGAAAGACTGCTTGGGAAACCTTCCCAGGCTCCTTGGAGGAAGCACACCATATAAGTGTTATTAGTTGCAAATTGAGCTGCAAAAAGTACATCACTCATTACATGCAAACTGACAGTGTGGACATTTCTGTGAGGAGATGGGGATTTCTGACAAAAAGGCAATTTAAAGTGAGAGAAAGGGATGTAAAAAGGCCATCTGTGCTCAGAACTGTGAAAAATCTATGGCTGGTTTTGCGAAGTGGTATAACCAGAAAATCAGCCTAAAGATACGTGCTACTGTATAAAACCTAAGTGTTGTGCTATCATCAATTTACACATGCTTATTAGTGCTATTAATTAATATGTGTGTATGTATGAGACAGACTTTTCTTTGTAGAAGCACAAACATCTGCATATTTTAAAAAGTCCACCCTTAGGTAAATTGTCATGGAGAATCAAATGAAAATTATGCTGTGGTGAGATGTTGTATTAATGGAGTCTTCACAGTTGACTTTAATGAATATCTAACAGAGGGGAGGAGTGTGATGGTGTTCTGGAAGGAGGTGCCTGCTGAGGACACAAAGTACCACTGTTGCCCCCCACCCTCCGCTCCCATGCTATTAAATGGCTTGGGAGAAAAACCTGCATGCTGTGTCTGTATTATTTCATTTTCTTTCCTTCACTCCCTCCTGCTCCTCTCCCGCATTAGCCCCAGTTGCCTGGCAGTGCAATTTTCAGTTTCCTAGATCATTCTTTCCAAAATTTTATTCTTTCCAGAATTACCCCTCCTTTATCTGCCCACCAAAGTAAGCAAATTTCCAAGGGCTGCAACTGCAACTCTCCACTGATGAAACTCAGTCAGTGAGTGATTGCCTGAAACATAATCTTGCTCAGTCCACAGTTACAGAAGTTCTAGCACATGATGAGTAGGGTTGCCAGGTCTGTATATCCTCTTGGCAGGAGGGGGCGGGGCTAGTACTTTTTTGTGCGCGCACTCCTGGTGCTTCCGTGATGATGTCACATCTGGGAAGTGACATCATTACGCTGGCCACAGGCATGCTCTCACGCTTTGCACATGGCAAATTCAGACCATTGGGGGGCTAAAATTGGCCCCAGCGAAGCGCGGGAGCATGCCTCTGGCTGGCGAGAACAACATCACTTCCGGAAGGGATGTCATTGTGCCCCACTGGGAGCATGCCTGGTGCGCACTTTCCCGGGTTGCTTGACAGTGGTGGGCAATCTCCAGAGCGTTTGCCCACTGATTCCCATTCATTAATATTTCCTCGACTTGGTACTTTGAAGGAAAGCATCTCCATAAAGGTCATGAAAATATTTCTTGGAGTAATCCTGAGTTGCATTTATTTTATTATTTCTTATATTAATCACTTCTATGAAGTTGAAAAGTGCTGTTAAATATGTTGTTGCTGTGTATAATTTTTGAATATCAAAAATTAATGGAAATATAGTAATTGGAGGGTTTGAGCAGTTTTTGCTGTAGAGAGAAGTAAATAGATCCCCTAAGGATCAGTATGAAGTCATGCTCTGTTTATTACAATTCATAGATTATTTGGAGTCAGGTTAAAGTCAGGTGACAAATCTATGGATGATGCTAGAGTTTTCAGGAAGGCAAAATTGCAAAGAAACTAAAAATCTCTCCAAGGATCCAAACTGGGTGACTGCAAAAATAATGACAGAAATGAGATTCAGTGAAAATCACAGGCAAAGTGATCCATATCTGGACACAAAGTTAGAAGCTGGAGTTTTTGTTGCCAGGAAAGCATTCTTGAGATTGGAACCACTGGACATTTATTAGGAAAGAAACTGAAATAAAACAGCAAATGTCATAGTGTCATTACTTAAATCTACAGTATGGCCACATCTGGAACATGGTACACAATTCAGGTCATCCTACCACCTAACCTATTTGTAGAACAAGTTAAATAACAACAACAACAACAACAACATGTTGTTGTTGTTGTTACACCGATACCTGGCTGATACTTAGGTCTCTGGTGGAAACTTGTATTAGCATAGCAAGGCCAATCAATGATTGTGTTGCGTGTAACTTGAATAACAACAACAACAACAACAACAACAACTGTGCTTATATACTGACTTTCTAGACAAGTTAGTGCCCCACTCAGAATGGTGAACAAAGTCAGTGTTGTTATTATTCCCATAATACAGCTGGGGAACTGAAGCTGAGAGGAGTGGCTTAGCCAAGGCCACCTGCTGAGCTCATGGCAGTCGTGGGACTTGGACCACTAGAATGCTGATTCACAACCTAACAATTAAAAAGATAACTGAAGAAGGACATGTTAGAGGTTAATAATATAGAGAATATATACATTTTAATAAAATTATTAGCAGTGTAGACAGAATGGAGACCTCTTCCTATGTGCTATAACCATGTTGTCCAAGGCCTGGTTCTCACGTATCACTGATGGGTAGCAGGTTTATATTGCTTTAGAGGGATACACAAGATTGAATATTCCGATAAAAAAAGGTTCTCTTTATTATGGAAAGCTAGATACCAGAGGAAGAACTGTAGCCTACTTGTCTCCCTGCCATGGAAGTTTTCTATGAGTTGTGTTTGGTTTTTTTAATTGAACATCTAATCATGTCAACTTGCACTTAGAGTCTGAAGAAGTGCCTCATCTGAAGGAGTAAAACTAATGTGGAATGTGTCAGGATTTAGTATATACATGATTTTTATATCACTGGAAGGAGGAAGGCAAACATATTTCCTTCAAGGTATGTGGTTTTTTTCTGCAGCAGGGTGAGCTCTGCTTCCCTCTGCCCTCAACTTTTCCAACTGGCTCCAACTGTAGCAATGGATTTATGCTACTCTCCTATGAACTAGGGAAGACCATGGTCACTATGCAGAGGCAGGAAATGGCAAATCATCTCTGTTGAACTCTTGTCTTGATAACCCTAGCAGGGGTTGTTGTAAATTTGCTACAACTTGACAGCACTTTCTACCACCACTATGCATCTGGTAAGCTTTTGGCTTGCTTCAAATATTTATATGGTGTCTGAAATACTACTATCAGGAGTAGAGAGAGGAGGAAGAAGAGGAGTGGTTTTGTTATTGTTACAGAGGCAAGTCTATCAACACAGGCCAGCCAGCTTTTCCTGAAAACAGGAAGAACCACTTAGCTCCATAAGTCAATCCAGATTGGAAGTTTGTATGTCTGCCTAAGAGGGTACTACACACACACTTGGCCAAAAAAGTCCAAGAAGCAATGTCCAAAATTGTACAAATCTACAGCAGTCATAATACAAATCAAGCTATCTATATCATCTTCATCCTAAAACAGAGCAGGAATGTCTACCCCTTTTCTAAAGCACATTGTAAATATTGTCCTCCTATACCCAATACACCAGATATTTCAGTGACAATGCTGCAAGCTAGCTGCATGCTAAACCAAATCAAATGTGTGGTAAGCCAGTACTGAAGAAACTAGTTATTCTGACTGCACTGATTACTAAGGAACACATAATGGATAAATAGAGTGTCTATAAAATTACAAATATGATATGGATGCAAGCTCTATATACTGCTGCTTGGTGATGAACATCTTTTATAGGTAACTACTTTTACAAGGTTTTGAAGAATTGTCAATTAACTGAAGTTGAAGCCATGCTCAGTGCAGTAATTGTGTTGGGTATCTGCTGAGAATGGCATTGACTTGCAAAGCCATTGTGCTGGGATGTAAATGTGAGCATACATCTCAAAGGTGGGCAGAACAGTTGTACCCAAATCACAATAATGCATGGGTGTTGATTTAGATGATAGTGTACGGATCTGCAGATTGTGAAAGCTGAGGCATAAATATAAATTTTACTGATTTTGAGCAATATCTGGGAATGTTCTGAATGCTGCATTTGAGCTCCTCAATGTTCACAGTTGGGATGATTTTCAGAAATGGGTGGGTTTTATGAAAATACACTTCTGCAGGTAAGAGTATCCATCCAACCAACCAAAAGAGGATTGTGCCCAATCCAGTAGCTGACATTCCTTATCGCTCCAGTTCAATTCATGAAGATTGGAAAGGGTGGTAAGGTGTTCACGTAAGAGCAGTGAACACCCTGGCTGCTTGGCTTTGTAAAAAGTAGTGTCAGATCTTCGCTCTTCAAATTCTTCATTATCACAAGTTATCCAAACTTCTGTCATCCAGCCAAAATAATAAGCATGACTGTAGTTCCCATTTTAAAATTAACATATAATTAGCAGGTACCAACCAGTGTTTCCTCTAGTAGAAATCAAAGGTTTACTTTCAAGATGGAACTAGGCTTTGAGATGCATGGAGTTGCCACTTTGTGTTTGTGTTCTCTCTCTTCCATCTAGTTAAACGCTACACATGATTGCATTATTTATTACCCTGCTCCTAACAGCCAATTATGAGATTTTGCATAGCTTGTTGTGTTAAAGTATACATTATGAGGAAGAGAGAGACACATGGCTGAAGAAGGCAGCAGCTCCTGGTCTCTTGTACCATGTATTTCTGCTCTGAGACAAACGTTAAATGCAATCAGAATTAAAAAACTATCACTCAGGTGCTGAGATTGCCCATTTACAGGATCTTCCTGTGCTTCAGGTTTCTGTGTTAGGTGCTGGTATGGAATTTGACCCTCTAAGAGCATATGAGGCATATGAGAGCATCAAGCACTGATATTTCTACAGCCCTGTAGGCAAACAGCCTACGCAGAAGCTTCCTTAGCATGGCTAACTGCACAAGACAAAATCGTATTTACAGAATTTTTGGAAAGGAAATTTTTAATAGTACACAAATAAAATGGGAACCTATTGTTGCTAAGGGGGAACATATTTTGTCTTTTTCTCTCTTGAGAGATATTTGATGCCATTAGCGAACATATTTACCTTTTCTTTTGTGGTGTTTCTAAATTGCATTCAAAATACAAGGACATTGTCTTTGGGGGGGCAGTAGTAAATGAACACTTAGAAAGAAAAACTGCATTCAAAATGCAAGTTGAGTTTCTCTGAAACCAGTGGCTGGGTGAAAGTAGAAAAAGCAATATGGAAAATCCTTAAAATCTCCTTGCTATGTTTGTGTGTAGAGCTCCGTTAGCCTTTACACTGTTTCGTTTATCTGTAGTTTAAATATAGACATTTCAGCATTTTCATTATCTAGGTCTACCAACTGAACAACAAACAAGCAAATGGTGACTTTTTTCAATAAATTAGAGTTAGTGGACTACACTGCTGGCAGTGGTGCCATCCTAAGCAGAGCAACTCTTCTAATCCGCTGACTTCACTGGACTTGGGAAGATGTAACTTTGCTTAGGATGCCACTGCTATAATTTTTATACAATCTCCTTTTGGGGTTTGTTCAGTTAATTATTTAAATCCTGGTACATGTTTATTAAGTGAGAAATCCTGGAAATTTGAGATCAGTATTTTAATTTTTCTTACAAAATATATGTGTTGATCCAACCTCTGAGTCATTGAAAATAAAGAACTTTGGTAAATTATCTGGGCGAAAAATAGTATTACTTAAATGATTAAAGAACGTTTAGTTCTCAAATAAACACAATTATGTCTTTGACCTGTTTAATCAGTTATGAAAATGTGTGTACATCTTAAACCTTAGGCCAGGAGAGCCTGATCTCATCAGATCTCAGAAGCTAAGCAGGGTCAGCCTTGGTTACTAATTGGATGGGAGACCTGCAACGAAGACCAAGGTTGCAGAGGCAGGCAATGGCAAACCACCTCTGTTAGTCTCTTGCCATGAAAAGCCCACCAGGGGTCACCACAACTCAACCCTGACTTGAAGGCTGGATTTCATTTCAGTACAGTTTTAGACCTTTAAGGAAAGATTAAAGAATGTACAGTTTTAATGAAGAAAATTTGTTTTAAGTGAGGAGACCCCTAGAAACCCCGTTTATCTGGTTATCCACAATGTCTTCATCTCTCACTAAAACTAGCTAACATGCAGAGTCTGCAATGCCATTATAATGTAGGTGAAAGAAAGGACACAGGGAGGGAATCAGCCAAGACTCATCCCATCATGCTTTGGGACGAACCAAAGTTTCTGGCTTGAATACCACTACTAAAGTCACTAGGCCTGAAATCCCTTAACATATTATTGTTAAGTATTGTCATCTTTACTTCCTGGCTGAAAAAAATTAATGTTGTTAACCTGTGGCTCAACCAATTATAATTTTCTCTTCCACTGATTTATCTTGTTCTCACAGTACAGATCTTTGATCAGTCAGTTAATGATTTCAGCTCCACTCAACCCTTTAAAATGTTTTATTGAGGTTCTTCTTATCAATAGAAATGAATTTTAATCTTTTAACAAGGCGTATTGGTTCTTTTTTGTAAGTTAATTGCTCATAGGGGCAAGGAGGTTAATTCTGTACCTTTGATGAAACAGAGGATTTTATGACTATGGCCAGCCCTCTTCCTCATGCTTTTCTACGGGCAGAAACACGAATTGATTTTATTCTGTCCCTATCTGTTTCTGTAATTTTTGCCAAGCAGTAGGCTGTGGAGGAAGCCATCGGCAATAGAATTTCATTCCTATGCTCCACATTCCTTTAAGAATGTTTTTGGGGGACTGTCTGTTAAATATTTGCTTGCTGCCTACATACCTGGAGACCCACAGCCGCATCCTAAGCAGAGTTACACCATTCTAAGTCCATTGAAGCCAGAGGACGTAGAAGGGTGTAAACTGTGCTTAGGATGGCACTGTCAGACACCTATCTTGGTGAGGGGTTTGAAGTTTTAGCAGGGGCCTGTTCGAAGGGGTGAGATCATGTAATAGCTATCAAGTGCTTAAGGGAAAAACCACTTGAACAGTTTTCTGAGCTTCTTGGCTCTCAGAATACTAATGCTGAACTTCAGTATTCTGATCAAAGATCTCTTAGATGGAGACTTCAAACATAGAGTAGATTGCCATAAATAAAGACATCTGTCATCTACTTTTATGCACAGTTTCAGTTAGAATGGTCATTAGAACCCCTGCATTGCTGGCATGGCTTGATTCTGGAAATCTCTGCAGTGAATCACTTTAAGTAAAGATGGCTCATATTTTTTGGTAAGAATGCAATAACGGTGCCAATTACCTGGATTTTGAAGGCTAGGACAAAGATGTCCCCTTCCTAAAGTTTCTCAACTCAGTTGCTCCTTGTTCACCCAATGCTGGTGAGAGAGACAAGTACTACCTGCAGGCTCAAATACTTTCTTTTATTTAACATAGGTGCAGTCCTCAGGCATCTTTAAGAGGTGAAAAAATATATGGAATTATAGGGAAGGGAAAAGCAAATATGGGAACACGAAACTTGGAAAGGAGTGCTGAGGCAGGAAATCCTAGTGCATTTGAAAGTGAAGGATAGCGCAGAAATGAAATGCTTTAGTCATTGACTTCAAGCGTATGGGAAGGTGGCTGTCTTTTAGGTGTTGCTGAACATATTTTTATTTTATTAAAATTGACACATATTTCTTAACTTTAATATGAAAAGACTGACACGGCTTTTTAATTTTATTAGGTATGATTGATGCAGGAAATCTTAAATCAGGGTGCAGTTGACAGACTCTTCTCAGGCTTTTTTTACCTGCTCAGTATAGGAAGGGGGTCACAGTATGTACCAAAAATCCTTATTTGAGTGGGGTTTTATAGAGAAGTGTCTCCGTCATGGATTTATTTGCATTTTAATACCCACTTGCAGTTTCTTATTTCCCATGATGAAAAACAGCCTTTTAGTAAGCCACAACTTGTGTGTACCTCTGACAGATGCTAAAATATATTGACAGTTTAATCTACTAGCTTGACTAGCATCTGCAGAGAATGGAAATTACTATTTGTATAATCTATATTTTGTAATATATGGCAACTTCAAATATGTTTTCCATTCCAATGCACTTGAATAATTTTGCAATTTGGGGCCAGAAACTGAATGTTTACCTGTTTTTGTAGATACAAAAATAAGTATTTAAAATGTGGAGCCTAAAAGAGAAAAAATGCTAAATTCTAAATGCTAAATGCAAAAATGCTAAATGCAAAAACAAAAATGTAGAAAGTTATATATGATAGGTTTCTTGTTTGTAATGACTGATCATAGACACACGTATGGTTAGACTATCAGTTTTGGACAGTTCCTTTGTCATAAAGGTGATTGGACTGATGGCAGTTGAAAACAGGATACTTGTTATTATTCTAGCATTCTAAGGGTACCTAGAAATCTCAGGCTGCTTTTCCATCCTCCCTTCAGCTAAAGCGGCCGGTTTCTCTCTCTCTCTCTTCCTCTTGCTTTCCTTTGCCCAGATTCCTCCATACTGCAGGCCTCAGGCTGTGTTCTGGAGAGTTAGGCACTCTTTTGCTCTGGTCTGCTGGAGTATTAAGCTGAGTGGCTCTGCGAAGCGGGCGCGCAGTTGAGCGGTAATTCGGTGATGGAGTTGTTCTGTCTGGAGATGTGCCTGGGTGGTTTCGGTCTCTCCTGACTCGCTCCGGGCCTGTGGATTTCCCCTAGTTCGGCCGGGGGTGGCTTCACTGGGTTGACTCGGCGCTCGACTGCTTCACCTGATCAGGCTCAGCTGGAGTTTCGACGCTCCGCCATCCCTCCTGACTGCTGCCCCGCATGTGCCGGACCCAAGATGGCGGCCTCCACCCCCTCGCAGCCCAAAGCGACAAAAGCGGTGGCAGCGCCGCGGCCTCGAGACGACGAGGCGGGGGCAGGGGCGCCGCCCGAGGCCGGTAAGAGCCTGGCAGGGGGGCCAGAGAAGACGCGCCCTGAAGAGCATGGCGGAGTGCTGCTTCCCCTTCCCGAGTTTCCCTCCTGACCCTCGGGGCAAGCCGAGCTACTCTTTAAGAGAGCGCGGCGCCTTTGCTTTTCTGGCAGTGGGGAGGGATTGGGTTGAATGACAGGAAGCGGCGCCCTCTTTCTCTGCGATCCCTTGAGCATAGGTCACTGCACCTTTTCTGTCACCGCCATAGCCGAGTAGCTTCCCAAATAGCTCCCGCACTGGGCAGCATCACTTTAGTCCCCTTTGAAGCCGTGCAGCACCCGGAGTGCCTGGCCAGCGCCTCTCCGCTGTTTCTCGTAGCGCAAGCAGTTAGTTGATTTGGCAGTTGTGAAAACTGATTCGTGTTGAAACACGGTTCTGGGCTGTGCCGTCTTTCTAATCGCGCTGCTTCCAAACAGCACAGTTAGTCTTTAAAAGCAGGTTTCTGAAGTGTAAAAAATTTCTAGTTATTGACTGTGATCTACTTTAAAGCCCAAAACATGACAAATAACCGTGCGAAAAATATCAATAAACTTTGCCAGTGCAAGTGGACTGCAAGAAGCGTGTGTTATTGCAGTGTTTGCTTGGTTATCCTTGAGATGGTTGTAGTCTTGCCTGAATTCCCCAGTGGTAGACAGCATGGGGATTTTACCATTGCCTAGCTTCCTGTTACATTTTATTACCTTTGTAACCATTAAATATAGTTACGGTATTTTCAAGAGTGGTGTTTATTTTCCTCCATGTATGTAACGATCTTAGATATTATTATTATGAATTTTTCAATTAAAACAGAATGAATTGTATTTATTCATATTTAAATGAAGATTCTCTATTTAGGCTGTTACTGGCACCCATGTCATGTCATATTCGCAGACTGATCTTGCATATATTTCCATTAAAGTAAATCCCACTGTGTGCAGTGGGAGTTACTGTCAGGTAAGTGTGCATAGGATTGGGCTCTGCATAATGCTACTCTTGCTTTATCTTTCTGTGGCTTGTAGCTGACAAGCCACTGCTTGGTTTCTTGTTGGAAACAGTTTTGCACAACATTTTGCCACTTTATGCTCTAGTCAAGTTGTTTCCTCTGTTGCTGCACTATAGTAAAAACACTGACATCCATGATGTATTTTTTTGTAATTGCTGCTCCTATGAAGAGTACACATCAGTATACTTTCCCCTCTGTATCTTCACTGTGTTTTTGTGTACATAACTGTACTACAAATGCCGCTGAGCATGATATTTTGTGTTGTAAGGAATCAGAATAGAAAGTAATAATCTGCTGAATACAAGTTGAAATATAGCATCTTTATTAGATTAACTAAATGATGGAATCAGTTATTATTTTGTTTATTTTTTTTCCTTTTAAGGAATCGCTTTAGTTCATTTAATAGTCCTATAACAATTTTTGATGGCCTCTTCTCCAGGAAGACAGATGGCATCATTGTGTCTTCTAGCACTAAAATCTGGTCTCATAACCAGTATGGTAATTTTTAGTGTCATGTATCTTCCTACATATTTTTACTGTTTCTGCTAATGGTAGTTATGCATATCAATAATAACATAATAATAACATTCGATTTATATACTGCCCTTCAGGATATAAACTTCAGTATATAAACTTAACGCCCACTCAGAGCGGTTTACAAAGTATGTTGTTATTATCCCCTCAACAATAATCACCCTGTGAGGTGGGTGGGGCTGAGAGAGCTCCTAGAAACTGTGACTAGCCCAAGGTCACCCAGCTGGCTTCAAGTGGAGGAGCGGGGAATCAAACCCGGTTCTCCAGATTAGAGTCCTGTGCTCTTTACCACTACACCAAACTGGCTCTCAGTTTCTTAGGCTTTGGTGTTTTCATGACACAGTTTCTGATTATTATTTATTTAAACTTGTAGTGGATATTTTCTTTATTGCTCAATGGTTCCACACATTTTTATGCTTAAGCAATAGTAAAGGCTCAGTTGTTGCAATATCTTCAGTAACATTTATTTCACATTTTTGAGTAAGTTTCACAATATTTTTGTTACATTAAGTGGCACTTATGAGGCACGTGAATAATTTGTAAGGTATTTGTGTATGGCATGGATTAACTATCTAATATTGTTAGCTATGCAGTTTCCAGCTCAAGCTCCATACTCCCTTCTTTCTTTGATAGTCATGGCATCTGAAGAGGAAGATGATATGGTTACAGCAGAAATGGGATCACCAACACTTCAGAAGAAGAGTTCTCTAGCTGGATCATTAGACCAAATTCCAAACAGACTAGGGAACTCCCTGTCTCCAGAGCCTTCCAGCAACAAGGCAGACTCCCAGGATTCTAAAAGTGAGTCTCTTGTTGTTGTTGTTGTTGTTGTTGTGGTTTCTGTGGAGTATTGTGCATGATATCTGCAACAATAAGAGTTCCTTTCTCATCTGGCTTACAATGTTGATCTAAACCCTTCTCTTACAAACTGTTTTAGAAAGGAAAACTATTGTAACGGCATTTAGTTTGCTTCTTTGTGTTAGTGAAAGAATGTTCAACTTTCAGGACTAACAAAATTGCTGTTCATGTTAAACAGATTGCGGAAGAAACTATACACATCAAGAACTTGCATTCTTGCTATAAAAATGGAGTTTGGCCAGTAAATGCATTGCCTTCTTGATATCTTGTGTGTATTGTTGAAGAAGTAGCAGTACAACTCTACATTTTTCCCCATAGGATTGTTCATTTTAAAAAATCATTCAATAACTTATACAAAGTACATTGATGAACAACAGCATTGAATCACAGCCTGTCTGATTAACGCTCCATCGGTGGAGGGGTTTTCCATCTTGTAAACTGCACAGTGAAGCTCCGTTGTTGCAATTTATCTTCATTCCGAAGAAGCTTCTAATTTTCTGAGTTGGTTGTATTTGTTCCTGAAGTGGAGAAAAGGTTTGCACATATGAGTTCAGCTTTAGGATAATTACAAGAAGCAAGTCATTACCAGTACACTTAACCATTCTTGGCTGTACTTGGGTAACAGTATTAAGTAGTTCATAATGATTGAAAGGTGTTCAAAATAAGAATTACAGCTGTGTGTCAGTGGGAGACTAAGGGGTACTTGATATGGTGCATGAAGCATCTGGGACTAATTTGATGTGTCAGCTAAGCCCACATAGATCAAAGCAGTGGTTGCATGTGGACATAGTGATTAAGTTTTGCAAATGAATTTTTCAGAGGGAGCCTTGTCACCCAAAAAATACCATTACTTACTAAATTCATTCATCACAAAATAGATTGCTGGTGCCAATGTGTTTGGCCAAACTGGGGTTTGTGATATCTGAGAGACTGACTTATGAAGAGGGACTCAAACTCAAGACTGCAGTGTGCACAGGTGGTCTGCTGACAAGTAGCAAAGAGAGTGTGAGGTTAAGCTTAACCTTGTCTCAATAAGTCACTCTCCTCTTTCCAGCACCAAACCTCACGACGTGCGAGGTCTGTGGCGCCTGCTTTGAAACTCGCAAGGGCCTGTCCAGCCATGCTCGTTCTCACTTGCGTCAGCTTGGTGTGGCTGAGTCCGAAAGCAGCGGAGCCCCCATCGACTTACTGTATGAACTGATGAAACAGAAGGGCAAACAGGACAGCGGCCCCGTCTCTCCAAGTCTTAGCAAAAAATCTGCTTCTCCCAAAGAAGGGACTGCAGGGTCCTCACGGCCAACACTGTTGCCCCCCTCTAAAGCTACAGAACGGCCTCAAGAGCCTCCTGTAAACAAAGCAATCAAATCCCCTCCAGGTTTCAGCTCCAAGAATGTTGCCCAGCCAGGATCTCCCATACTCAAGAAAGTGACACCTGCTCTGCCTGGTTCTCCTCCACCAAAGAACCCTGAAGACAAGAGCCCTAAGCTACCGCTGAGCCCCCTGCAGAGCTCTCCTAACGCACAGTGGCCACAACCGGAGGAAGAAGGCCCCTTAAATCTAAGTGAGTCTATTTGATGCTGATGCTTCTTGCTGTGCGTAACACTGGAGAGTTGGCAGAGAGCTTTTGTGTGTGGCATTACCCTGTGGGTGTGAACCAGTTGAGGCCCTCCCCACCTGCCCTCCCCACCAGACACGTTTGACATCCATTGGCTGCAGAAGCTGCTGCAATCACACATATTATCTCTTGTGTACACAGCAGAAAAGAAAGGGCCTGGGAGGTAAATTGAATGTGTCAATCTGCAAAATGTTCCTTTCTGATTTCTAGAGTTATTGCTTTTAGATGAATATTGGTTCTTTGCTGTTAGTCTGAGGGTACTCCCTCTCAGATTTGTACAACGAGAGCTGCTTATATGGTATTGCTACATACCTGCCTACCAGGGTGTTCTTTCCAAAGGAGGCCCTTCCCTCTAACTCAACAGGTTCCTTTCCCAATTTGCTTCTGGGAGGGGCAGTCCTGTTTATATTACTCTGTGTACATGCCACAAAGCTTTCCCATATGTCCTTTCAATTTGTGCTTGGGGGTCCTTATTATTAAGTCATTCTCAGAGGGACAGCAGCAGTAAACACCATCTGCTTCCTGCCCAAGCCCTGAGCAAAGCTACTCACCTGAAGAAAAGGCCAAGGTACTCTGTTAAGATCCTGATTATAGATATTCAGTTAAAAACAAAAGTCTATCTCAGAACAACGAGTGAGGAGTGTAGTGCTGTTAGTACCACAGATTTCCCACCTGGAGGCAATTTCTACTGCTTTTAAGCCACACTGTTTTTGACCTTCTGCACAGCAAGCCTGAATGTTATTCATGTGCCCTCCTTATCAGGGCCAACGGTAAGATTGGATGGATTTGCTGCTAATGCTGGTGATTCATTATTTGCTTGAAAAGGTGATGCTTGAAAATTAGCATAGGCATGCTTCCTGGGGACTCTAGTATTCAGGGATAGGTCTCTTCAGTAGTGTTGGTGATGGAAATGTTTTCTATGAAAAGCTGCCAGAAACAGCATGAGTTACTCAGTACCACTTGTATTGGTTTTGTGCAGTTTTTCTTTTTGCACTGCAGGGAAACCATGCCTATAATAATGATTCAGAGCTTCTTTGCAGATGTTGCTGGTGAGAGAGCAGTGATTTTTTATTATTGCTGTGACTAGTCAGGGGCATATGTGTCTTTTAGAGGCTGGGCAGGAGCAGAGGGGAACCTTTTGGTGGGCCAATCAGGTTAGGCTTATCTGAGAGTGCCAAGGCCATCTTACATATAAGATTTTATTGTCCTTCCAGCAGCCAAGTCTACAGTATGACTGCTATATTGTCAGTGTACATTCTGAGAGATCTACCTTTAACAATGAATCCTTGTTTCATCTGGGTATCTTTAATTTTTTAAAAAACCCGTTTGCTGCTGTTAGAACCCTTAAGTTATTAGGGGCAAGTGACTCTTGTTATAGTGCAGAAGTGTAGTTAAAACTGAACACTGGAGTCCTCAGATCTGTTGTTCTGTCTTGATTATGCAACTGAAAATTGCTGCTGGGGAAAAAGAGTCTTTGTACAGCTGCTTCCATTTTGAGCTGTAGTCCATCCCTATCTGTTCCTTTTTACTTCCGGCATGTATATTTGCACTTCACATTCGAGAGACTGCTGGGAGAGCTGTGTTAAGCTGTGTTCCATTTAACCAGTCATGTATCCAAGTGGAAGTTTACAAAAAAACATCTTGTCCCTTCTAGGTCTTACATTGCTTCTTTAAATATTCATGGATACTTTGAACTTTTGGCATAAATCTGCATGAACTAAATAAGCTCTTTAAGTAACAGTTCTACACACATTCAGTAACAACAGCAGTCAATCTTGCTGTCAACTCAGTTCTTGTTAATGGATCGCATAGTAAGTTAATAGATTGTAGGATGTGTAGCACTGAAGAACTGCAGGACCCTTTGTAATCTATTTTGAAATTAAATGTTTAATTCTGGATCAAAGATATTTCTAGGAGCTTGCAGGAATGGAGAACTGTAATGTTTTAGAAAGTATTCTATTGAGGTCTGTGCCACTGTCATGGATGACTGTTTAAATGAGATTCTTCAGTCTGGAGGTGTGGAATGCTTGGGGGGAAAGCCCCTCATATGCATTGTGCCTCAAAGTAGGAGTTTCTGTTCTTTTTTTAAAAAAAGAAACAACTCTGTTCTGGAATCTTGCTTTTCAGGCAAGAATTCATCAGTTATTAGTTGGAAACTATTGAATTTAGGAAAAGTGCCATCTTATTCTGAACAGCTAGTGTTTGAAGTTGCCATTAAAAATGTCTGCTAGTTTAAGCTGAAGTGGAAAGGGCTTCAGTGTCATGTTTTCAGAAGCAAGAATGTTTGAAAACTTGACCTGAGCTAGTGTATAGGGAATCTGATTTAATTTCAGGTCTTCCATAGGAATTTTTTGCTCAATTGCTAAGACAGTAGCAGTGATATATATGGAATAACTCACCATCTGTTTGGGCCTCCTTGTTAAATTCTCTTGAGAAGCCATTGTATCATGCCATTTGTGGAATAATGGATCCAACAAAGTCCTTTTCAAGTTGTAACAGGTGCTTGAGACGATTGTGATCAATGTGTTTTCTTTCCGCAGCTGTAGATAGTGACTCGGGCAGAGAAATTGACTGCCAGTTATGTGGTGCCTGGTTTGAAACCAGAAAAGGGCTGTCAAGTCACGCTAGAGCCCACCTGAGACACCTGGGAGTGAGCGATCCAGATGCTAAAGGATCTCCTATTGATGTTTTAAATGATCTCATCAAAAGTGAAGACTTCAAAGGCCGTCTTTCTTCTCTCCTCCCTAGTGAGAGAGAATCGTTAGGGGAGACTGGGAGTTCTGATGGACCCAGCCCAAAGATCACCGCTACAGCAGCGCCTGCCACAGGCATGAAACAAGCACATTCACCAAAGTCTTTGGGCAAACAGCCATCTGTACTCTCACCTCACACCCCTCCACCATCCAAGAAACTGAAGCCACATGGCCACAGACTGACAGCTGTGGCCTCTCTGCAAAGGAAACAGGGTCTTTCTTCCAGCGCGTACTGGGCATCAGATGCTGAGATGGCTCCACTCAATCTCTGTAGGTTCTATCAGCGCTGGGTCCTGCCCCCCTTCCCTTCCCAGTCTTGTTTATGTGACATGGAGCTGTGCACCTAAAATCCATTTCCTGCCCCAGTTTCTGATAAGCAGCAAAAGGGTGGGGAAGCAAGTTCTTTGGCCCACATGCTCCCCATTGCCCTTTCCCTGCAAGCTTTTTTCCTGAACATTCTGGTGCAGTTTTCCCAGCTGGCCTCTATGTGTGCTGAAATTATCCCTTCTCTGTTTGGGGATTCACTCTATGTTTTTGCCTTGCTCCAAAGGAAAGACATCTTCCTGTTCCAGATGGAGCAAGGCTGTATGCTTACCTGCTGTATAATTAGGACTATCACAAGACAAATGAAGTCCAAGCTGCTTTGCTTGCTGATGAAGGGGGAACTGTGACTGTACTATTTGAAAGGAGAGTATACAAGCTGATTCAGAACCCTTTGGGGCCATTGGTTGGACTCTGATTGCTGAGATTTTTAGAGCACTCAGTGACTTCACTCAATGTCAGCAGAATGCTCAGAAGTGTTTTTTTCTTTGGCATTTAATGTCCTAGCAGTCATTGAGCCAGGAAGAAGATTCCCTCTTGTCCCACCGGGGCTACATCTCATTCTAGTGATGGAGGAAACAGTTGTTCTCAGTGGTGGGATTTCAGCCATTTCTCTCACACAATGCAGGGAGAATATATAGAAGGGTTTGTTTGGGTACAGGTGGTTTAAAGTTACTGGCACCGTGTATCAAGTGTATTTTATCCTTGTGCACTGGCTGTTCTGCGTTACCTAAGGAAGGCTGCGTGGCTCAGGCTTAGGATGGCAAAAACAGAGCACTTGGTCTTTGGTTCTTTCCCCAACCATGCACTGGGATGTGAGATTCCTTCTGACCACCCTCAGAGTGAGAATGAACCAGCCATTGAATTCTTCTGCAGGAAAGGCATTCAGTATTTCTCATTGTAGGTCTGAGTATTTAGATGTTTATTAGACAGCACATGCACTTCAGTCAGATGTATTGTCCTGTGTTTTGAAAAGTGCTATTGAGGATATTTGTTAAATAGAAGATTAGTTTTCATGCCAGATTCCTTTGCACACACCTGGACTGCTTGCTTCATAAACAGGATTGGGAGTGGGTGGCGGGTGGCAGCAATCTCAGAGATTCTCTTCTTCCTCATCGCCAAAAATAAAATATCATGTCTTAAGGGCAGCCATTTGGCAATGCCTGCTTTCTCTGCCTCTTGTCCATGTTTCCAGCATCCCCTGCTTTGACCACATCCACCCAATTTTTCATGCTTGATAGGAATTATTGGTGGTTTATTTCTTTTGGCCAAGCTTGTTGAGGGATCAGCTTTGTCTTGTGTAAAATGCTTATGTTAAGTGCCTACTTCATACTGCCTTGCAGGGGAGCAATCTAGCTGGTGTCCAGGTTGAGTTCAGTTCTGTGTCTGTTCCTTCTGTAGGGCACTGAAACTAAATGTCATCTTTTCCTTCCCAGCCTCTGGAGCAGAACCTGTGCGAGACATCAGGTGTGAGTTCTGTGGTGAATATTTTGAGAACCGGAAGGGGCTGTCCAGCCATGCCAGGTCACATCTACGTCAGATGGGGGTAACTGAGTGGTATGTGAATGGCTCCCCCATTGACACACTCCGAGAAATCCTGAAACGACGGGCTCAGCCTCGGACCAGTACCTCTGGCTCCCCATCACAGGGTCAGAAACCCATTGCCCCATCTGTTCTTGGAGGCTCTCTAGAACCATGTGGCCCAGGGGAGAGTCATGTGCCTGCCATCCCTAAAAAGGCACATCAGCCAGGGAGTCCTATGGGGCAGTCTTCTACCTCTTCCCCTCCCCCAACTGCTAGAAAAATTTTCTCTGCGCTTCCCTCTCCCTCTTTGCACAAGAAACTGAAGCAAGACCATTTGCGAATGGAAATCAAGAGGGAAATGATGTCTGGGGGACTTCACAACGAGTCGCATCTATCAGACAGACCTTGGTCACCACGAGAGGAGATGTCCCCACTCAATCTCTGTAAGTGTTAGTCATGAAATCTTTGTACATAAAAATTGGAGATAGGCAGAAATGAAAAGTGAACAAGTGAGAAACTGGGAGACAGATCCATGGGATTTTTATCAGTTACTAGCTTGATACCCATGCTTTGCTACGGTATTTAACTAGTGAACTTTTAGGGGAACACTGGGAGGTGCATTTTACCTCAGGACACATTCAATGACTCCCAATAGCAGCTGAATACTGTTTAGAATGTGCTGGGTGAGGACCAATCAGGACATATATGCAAATGTGTTCCAACTGTCTCTGGGGGTGGGATGAGGTGTGGAATGTTGTGAACCCCAATCAGCCCGCATATGCAAATGACCTTGAAAGGCTGGCTCAATCAGGGAAGAGTGGCCAAGCTGGCAGTGGGCGGGGGCACAAGCTGGCAGCAGCCTTCCAGCCACACAGAGGAGCTGTGTCCCTTTGGGAAAACACATTTTACCCCTTTTTACCTTAGAGGGCAAATTTCTTAAAATCTCTTCTTACTGGGTATTTACATCATGAAAGGAATGTCCTCCCCAAATTTCATGTTTCTAGAGGTGATGCCTGGTGGCTGGTAGTCAGGTCAGCTGAGTATCATTTTAACATCGTCTTGTGTTTGTGCAACCCATTCTGTGCTTGAGAGATGGGGGCCTTGTCACTTTGCTAAACTGGTTGCTTGTGAAATGGACAGAAACAAAATCTTAAGTATTTGACATCTTCCTAGTAAGAAACCCTAGTTTCTTAGTTGCCAAAATAAACACAAGTATTTAGGTGCAGTCATCTTCAAGTGCCCAGTTGTTCTTCAGCTAGTGGGGTGTTGAACAGAATGCAGACATGGAAAATACGGATTCAGAAACCTACTCAGCCCTGACGCTAGATGGGAGGTTTTAGAAAAGACATTATGTCAGATCTAAATGAAATAAATGCTTCATAATTTTGTCTGCATTGGAAAATGTTGAAGTGAATAAGGGTATTTTGAAAGGTACCTGGCTTGCTGTTAATTTCTTGCTCTTGAGCCAGTCTCTGTGCTCTTTTATCTGTCCCTTGTAGCCTCTCGTGCTGATCCTGTGCGGGATATTCGTTGTGAGTTTTGTGGTGAGTTTTTTGAGAACCGAAAGGGGCTTTCCAGCCATGCCAGATCTCACTTGCGCCAGATGGGAGTAACTGAATGGTCAGTCAATGGCTCCCCCATTGATACACTCCGAGAAATTATAAAGAAAAAGAACAAGCCGTGCTTGATAAAGAAGGAGCCGACCACAATGAGCATTGAGCTTCCAAAGCCCATGGGGGAGGATGGAGCTGCTCCAAAGTCCCCTGGGAAAATGCTGCAGTCCATGTCTTTGTCCCCGCTGGGCGGGAGGACAGGAAAACCAAACCTTGGTCGGGAGATTTCCTTATCTCCACTCAAGTCACAGGAGGGCTTCTTGGCATCACTCTCCACTAAGCGCCCGCTGTCAGATGAGAGGCTGACTGGCTCCAGTGAAATGAAGCAGAAAACCTACATCCAGACTGAGTTGCCATTCAAAGCCAAGCATGTGCATGAAAAGCCCACTCATACATGTAAGTGCCTCCCCTAGAGGGGGGAGGGATATGGTTGGGATCTAGAAAGCTGCCTTAGTATTCTGTTGTGGGACCTTGTCTTGGGAACTTAAGCTTACTAGTGTGCCAGAGGTGGGTATGAAGTGGGATGGAAGATCCATCAGTATGCATAGGGACTTCAAAGAGCCAGTAGTGTGTTGTAGTCTTCAGAGAAGACCTTTGATACTGGTCAACATCTTGATTGATACAGGCCTTAACAACACTCCTCTGAGGGTGTGCTTAGCTAGCAACTGGCTAACATGTTGACTGTCCTCCTCCTGCTTTGTGTTGTTAAGTTCCATATGGCCTCTGGTTGATCATTTATTTCATTATCATTGCCACCGCCGGCACCAGGGTCTCTGGCGCCTGTGGCCACCCTCCTGCACGCGTGTGCGCCCCCAGACTGCGTGATGACATCACCACGTGATGACGTCATCACTTAGCAAAGCCGGGCCCATTGGCCAGTGGGTCGCTGGGGCGGCACACGGAGGCTGCCCACGCTTCGCATGCCATCCCAGCCGCCTGC
Source organism: Eublepharis macularius (assembly GCF_028583425.1). NCBI lineage: Eukaryota > Metazoa > Chordata > Lepidosauria > Squamata > Eublepharidae > Eublepharis > Eublepharis macularius. Next base: position 46,214,611 of record NC_072793.1, read on the forward strand.
CTGTGGCTGCTGCGCCCGGCTGGGGGTGTGTGGTAGCGGTGGTGCAAAGTTGGCCAGCTGCAGCAGCTGCGGGCCAGGCATGCCAGCTCCGTGGCATGCGCCCTCGTCCCCGGTGCCCCCTCCAGCGCCCCCCACGGTGCCTACCTCACTGCCTCAATGGTGGTGCCGGCCCTGATCATTGCAGATCCAGGAATCATGCCTTCCAACCAGTTAGTGATACACTAATCGAAGATAGACATCTAGCCTATATGTGTGTGAAAGATTGTGGGGTTTTGTTTACTTGGCTTGTGAGCTGTGGATGAAGGGGGTTGAACGCAACATTTCAAGACATTCCGTGGTTTTTTTTCCAGACTGTCCACCTCAGTTTCAAAGAATTGTTTTAGGAGTAGAAGTAGTGACGCAGAATGAATAATGTGGTGCCCTACTCTTGAACAGTTGCTTTTTAAATACTTCGCTGAGAACTTTGCTTAGTATAGCTGCTTGCCATTTCTGTTCCCAGCCAGTGAAGCCTGCTGTGAACTGTGTGGCCTCTGACTGTCCACCTCAGTTTCAAAGAATTGTTTTAGGAGTAGAAGTAGTGACGCAGAATGAATAATGTGGTGCCCTACTCTTGAACAGTTGCTTTTTAAATACTTCGCTGAGAACTTTGCTTAGTATAGCTGCTTGCCATTTCTGTTCCCAGCCAGTGAAGCCTGCTGTGAACTGTGTGGCCTCTGACTGTCCACCTCAGTTTCAAAGAATTGTTTTAGGAGTAGAAGTAGTGACGCAGAATGAATAATGTGGTGCCCTACTCTTGAACAGTTGCTTTTTAAATACTTCGCTGAGAACTTTGCTTAGTATAGCTGCTTGCCATTTCTGTTCCCAGCCAGTGAAGCCTGCTGTGAACTGTGTGGCCTCTACTTTGAGAACCGGAAGGCGCTAGCCAGCCATGCTCGTGCCCACCTCAGACAGTTTGGAGTGACTGAATGGTGTGTGAACGGCTCTCCAATTGAGACTCTGAGTGAGTGGATCAAGCATCGCCCCCAGAAAGCTGGAGCATATCGCAGCTACATCCAAGGTGGGCGGCCCTTTACCAAGAAGTTTCGCAATGCCTCTCATGCACGTGACAGTGATGCCTCTGGGAAGAGAGCTCCCCTGAGCCTGCAGGCAGGCAGCCCTTCACTGCTGAGCAGAAGTCTAGGTGGGGAGATGGTGCCCAGCGAGCCCAGCAAAGCTGTGGATACAAGCAACGAAAGACCTGCAGTCACTTCGCCTCTATCGCTGGTAAAGATGGAGGAGCATCACCAACATAACATCAACAGTGAGTCATTGCTCCCAATTTGCCAGCACAGGTTCACGTAGAGGACAGGGCCCATCACAAAGCTTTCTGGACTCTCAGAGAAAGCCTGTTTGTAGAAGAGGCACTAGCTGCCTCAGAGAGCCCATCAGGAAGGCACAAATCTGATCTTTCACTGGCTCTGCCAGCAGAATCAAACAATTTGGCGAGTTCCAGCAAACTTATTTAATAGATTAATATGTTAAGATCTTAGCCATAGAGGGACATTCCTAGTCAGTGATAACTCTCTACAGTGGCTTAGACAGAGTTGTTCAGAAAATGGTGCATGGTTTTAAGACCTGCTTTTTGAGGTTGTGGGTTTTTTTTTCACTCCTGGCCTTTGTTGTAAGTAAAAATATAATTTTCAAAAATGGCTTTTCACCCCAAATCTTCCACTGCGGTGTGCTTGCTGCATCCCTCCATCCTGTTCTGAAAAGAGATTTCCCTTCTGTTCCTTAGAATTTGAACGGAGGCAGGCCAAGCCTTTTGAGACTCCTGCACCTCGAGAAGAGGAAGCCAACGACATGCAACAGAAGGCTGAAGAAGTCCGCCAGCCACCCCCCCGAGTGAGACCAGTGCCATCCTTGGTTCCTAGGCCACCACAGACTTCCTTGGTGAAGTTTGTGGGTAACATCTACACACTGAAGTGCAGGTATTCCCCTATCTTGCCTATTCCCTTGTCTGCAGTGAAATTGGAATAGCGGGTAGTATTGGTAGCTAATACCAGCCTTGATGTCATCTCAGACCCATTAGACGACAGCCCTTCTTGCTACAAGGCTCTCAAGGGCAGGACATGAGATGAACAGAACCTCAATTCCCCTTCTCACATGTACTTTTAGGGAGCTTAGTTTCACTGTCTGCTTTGACATGAGTAATGCTCCAAATTGCCTCCAGTTAACATTGTGTTCTGTTTTGCAGATTTTGTGAAGTGGAGTTCCAAGGGCCCCTCTCCATCCAAGAAGAGTGGGTGCGGCACCTTCAGCGCCACATCTTGGAAACCAACTTCTCCAAGGCAGATGCTTTGCGAAGTGGGACTGATGTGCCTGTGGCACCACCTGTAGCTGAGGCCCAGTAGCAGAGTTCTTAAGAAGCACCTGCATTCCAAGGGTTTCTCCCTTACCTTTCTGAATGAACAAAATCAATGGTTAACAAATGAGGATAAAGCAGTATTTAACTTCTGGGCTCCCCTGCTTCCCTGTAGGCCAGGTTTCTGCTGACCTACTTGGACTTGGGGCAGGGGGAAGGATCCTAGAGTTTGAGCACTAAATAAACCATGCTGTTTTTGTGGAGATGCTCCTTACTGACAGCAGTGGTAATCCAGGCTGGAGTTTGCTTGTGTGCATTCTGTCTGCACGGAGGGAAGGTGTGGAACAAGGTAAAATGGGGATTTCCTAGTCCTTCCAATGAATGCAAATTTCGCCAAAGACTGTCTCGCATTGCAAGGAGGAAGCATGTACTTGCTCTGTTGCAGACGAAGTTGTGGGAGATGTCATGGTGAGATTTGTGAATATGAGGTTCTAGTGAAAATTGTGAACATGAAGATCTGTTTGAGGTCAAACATAGGCAAGTTGGGAGGGTGGAAGCAGAGCCATTTTGCTCTGTGGGGAAAGCTGTTGATTCTGTGTGACCCTAGAATTAATGTATGTTTGGCTCCTTAGGTGACAAGTCTTTAGTTTCTGTAGCCGTTGGATCCTGTTGTGCATGTTCATGTCCCCTAGCTTTGTACTGGGGATTACCGTCCCACCTACATTAAAGGGGAAACCATGAATTCCTTGACCCATATCCATTTTCCCTTTCCCTCAGTTCCAGATGTTATTTGATCATCCTTTTCCATTTCATGTGGGACGTCGGAGAGAACCCATTTCTGCCATGTCATGGTAATCAAGTATTGGCAGAAAGGTGTGGTTCTTCCCTATTGCTTAGACTTGGGCTGCAGAATGAGTAATGATAGGCTATATGTGACCTCTGCCTGAAATCAGGGACGGTGTACCCTTCTGGCCAGCTCTGGATAAGCAAGTCCTGTCCAAGAGTACCTTAAGGGCTTAGAGCAACATGGTCTTTGTGGACTTCTCAGCAGTTCTGTGCTTCTCCTTTCTAGCAGGCACTTGGTGCAGTTCCCAAACCAGCAACAGTAGGTCTTGCCAGAATTTCTGCTTTCCTATCCTTGCTCACTGTTGCTGTCCTCTCTCTCTCTTCATAGAACCTCAACTTTTTAAAATCTAGTTTTGTGTAGAAATAACATTCATTTTTATTTGGAACCCAGGCTGAGCAGAGTCTGGAAGGAAATTACCTTTTAACTTTTTCAATGGGCATATTCTGGTTATTACTGTACCTAGGAATATGTATATTAGATTAAACCTGTTCTGGAAACAAAATGGAGAATCCTGTGTTCTTTTTTGATACCCTATAAATGTGGGAGAGAATGAAAATGTGTTCTAGTTTCCATAGAAGGGTAGTCCAGAGCCTTACTAGTGATATGGAAGCTGTTCTTTCAAGAAGTCTAACGCTCTGTCACCCACTGTGCCTTCAAAATAGTTGTATTGCTTCCTTTTAAAGCACATCTAATCGTGTGTGATTGTGAAGGCTGCACCTGTAGAGATTTTGCCTTCTGTTTTGCTCTGTGCAACCTTGTCCTCTGATTCTGATTTTCAGGTTCTCCTTTAGACAGACAGACAGACAGAGAGACGCATGCACGCGCGCGCACACACACTCACAGAACAACATTGCAAAGAAGGCTGAGCAGCACAATACATAATCAAAATCAATATACCAAAATTGTTTTTTCACAACAACATACAGTGCAGAAGAAAGTTGATGGATAAAACAGAACTAATATCGGTATATGCTGCACAGGATTCGAAGGTAGCAGTGTTCTAAACTTTGGTTTCAATTCAGGCATATAACAAAAGGTATGTGCAAATCTCCCAGCACAGAATGCTGTACTTAGAAGAAATATCCTCACTACACTGTTACAATCTGCAATGGTTTTCCATTACACAAATCAGGACTTAATCCTATACACAGGATTGTCAAGCAAATCTTACAAGACTCTTCAGTAGCATACTAAACCCCAATCATTACAAAGCAGAGATGGGCATGGAACAAAAAACAACATGAACTGCTCAGTTTGTGGTTCGTTAATTTCCATGGAACACGAACTTAATGAACTCACCCAATTTCTGAACCGGTTTGGGGTGGGGGGCAGGACACCCCCCTTCATGCTCAGAGAGCCCAAACTCGCAGGGAATTTTCAATAGGCTCTCCGCCAGCCACCCTCCAAGTTTCATGAAGATTGCAGTGCGGATCTTCGAGTTATAGAGCACCAAAGCTGGTGCCTCCAGCAAAGTCTGGGTGTGTGTGTGAAAAGCTAAGACTAAGATGGGGGGGGGCAGTGTCAGATCTAGGGTTGCCCGCGCCTGGGGCAACCCTCGGCTGGCCACCTCACGCGTGCATACAGCGTGCACGTGCTCCCCGCGCTGTGTGATGACGTCACTTCGGTCATCATGCAGGGCGGAACGGCGGCAGTGTGCGGGGCTGGGAAGCCACCTGCGCCATTCGCCTCCCTGCAGGCGAGTGGCGCGGGCGACCTCACAGCCCCCCATGCTGCTTTCGCCTGCCCCGCAGGACGGGGCGGCCAGCTTGCCAGGCACCCCCTGCCCTGCAGGGCAGGCAAAAGGCAGCGTGGCCACCCGCGCCATTCGCCTGCCCTGCAGGACGGGGCGGCCGGCTGCCCCATCCTGTGGGGCAGGCGAATGGTGCGGGCGGCCCTGCAGCCCCCTGCGCTGCCTTTTGCCTGCCCTGAAGGATGGGGTGCACGGCAAGCCAGCCGCCCCGTCCTGCAGGGCAGGCGAAAGGCAGCGCGGGGGGCTATGAGGCTGCCTGCGCCCTCTGGCAGCTGGCAGCTGCTCCCGGCGCCCCCTCCCTGGTGGCACTGGAGGCAGACTACCCCCCCTACCCCCCTCTATCTGGCCCTGGGGGGAGGAAGAAAGGAAAAAAGCACCCTTTTCCCAAACACCTCCCCAGTCAGTAAGAAAAACAAGAAAGCAAGAGAAAAGAGGCTTTTCAGCCCCTTTTCCAGCAGCCAGAAGTGCAGGCCAAAGATCCAAGTTCCAATCCCAACACCACAGCTAGCCACCAAGCTCTCCTTCCTCTCCCACTCTAGAGAAACTGAAACCAGGAATCACACGGCTTCCCCTATTTATGGAAAAAGCCAAGAGATTGAACAACACAGGAGCACGCTGGTTGGCAGAAAAACCTGCCTAACATGGTTTTGGAAGGAAGAGATTGGTGTTGTTATGGTTGCTGAAGGCCCATCTCCTCAATTGTCTTGGAGATTCTAACCCTCTCCCCTGCTTTTCCTGGCTGGATAGGCCAGAGTGGGAGCTCTCTAGTTGGCAGGGACAGCTGCCAATCAAGCCTGTAGGCCTCAGATTGGGGGCAAACTAAAGACTGCCACTGTTGCCAGGGCAAGGGAGCATTTGGTGCCAAAAGTGTCCGAACTGGCAACGGAATGGTAAGAAAAGTTTGTTTGGTTCGGAAAAACGCAGTCCCACGGAACACGTGGTTCTTTGACTACGAACCACCCGTTCCATACGGAATTTTGTTCCGTAGTTCATTTTGTACCCATCTCTATTACAAAGAGATATTATTAACTGTTCTTCAATGGGCAACACTTATGCTGTTGCTTAGAAGTTTAAGTTAGCCTTACTTGGCTGTTACTGCCTGTTCATTTGTTTATACTTATCTTTTTTTCTAAAAGGAACTCAGATTTTTTTGGTGGAGCACAGAAACAGGGCTTCTATTTTTAAAAGACCTTGGATACTGCCACTCGGAATTCCAGGCTCAAAACAAGGGCCAGAGATTTTCATGCATACCTCCTTATTGGGGGGAGGGGGTGCCATCTTACCACTACCCTATTGAGATTTCACAGGTGCTTCTTTTCCTCCTCCCGGGATAGCCATGTTCTCAAGCTGCTTCTTTGTTCAAAGAAGTTGATTCTTCTACAAGGATACAATTCATTATTCCCCCCCTCCCCCCAATCCATATACTTTCCTAGGATTCTCTCATTTCAAGGCAGCTCAGTGTTACTAATGATGGATAGGGCTCCCAGAATTCTAATGCAGGAAAAGGGATGGGGGAGTCACCCCTTAACTAGTGGTGACCAAGATTTTTCCCAATAATTTTTGTCATATTAAAGACCTCCAACCTCCAATTCTAGACATACTATAACCATATATTGAAAGGACAATGGAAAATCATTACAATTCTTATTATTGGAAAGGAAAAAGTTTTATTTTAGCCAGAGAGAAGACCATAGCATTGGCTCCTAATCAAGCAGCTCCTTAAGAGAAACAAAGTTCTCAATTTATCCCATCCAAGACGCGTACAGTCGAATCCGAGCCAGTTTGCTTAGCTGGTATTTTGACTGTTCATAAATCTGCCGATTTGCCCTGATAATATGCAAACTAATGCTATATTTCCAAAGTATCCTTTTATCTGCTCATTAGAGGCAATTGTTCAATGAAGTCTGGATGTTTTGACCTAACCCATAGGAAGTGGAAGGTACTTACCTTCACCCATAAGAAACAGATGAAATGCATGTCTGAAATGTTCCAGAAATCATCTTTATTTATTTACACAGTTTTGAGGGGAAAGGCATCTTGACATTGGTGATCCCCATCTGTCAATAGAGGCAGGACTAAAGTTCTTCTAGACTTCCTGTCTCCTGCTGGGAGTCACCTATTTCTTCAGTTCATTTCCTTCCTTGTCAGGGAAAGCAGGTTTTTGATAGTTGTTCAGCTAGGCTCCTATAACTCAGCAAAAGACTGTTTATGCCTCTATTTGTACTCTTTTGCTTGTTTCTTGCTCCTCTTTCCTGCATTTTTTGCCTTCCCTGGAGAAAGCCTATCTCACTAACATGATCTGTGTTGCAATGGGAAAAACCTATTAGATTATTTTTGATAATTATTACAGCAGGATGTCCTTTTACATCCTGGGTTCTCCCACAAGGCCTTGCATTCAACCTATAATCAAATTATCTCCAGAAAAGAGTACAAATCATTAATGCCTAATCTTAAAGTGCAATGTCTCAGAATATCTTACATACTAAGCTAAGTGGCCCAGATCTGTGGATAATTAAATTCAGAAACTGTAGCCATGAGTAGACAAGATCTTCCTACACACCTGAAAAATGCTCCAGGTTTGCAGAAAAATCTGAAATCTAAAAGAAATACATAGAGGGTTTTTAAAAAAAAACAAAAACTCACCCAAAATAAAAGGAGAGCTTGAAGCTTTAACCAGATGCTCTCAGTGGCGGTTGCTAGGCAACTATAAAAGTTTACCCAGTATTCCAGGTTTCTGTCAGTTAAATGCAGGGGGACGAGACAGGGGAGGGCAGGGCCCTTTCCAGTGCTGTTTTGGCCTTTCAGAGAGGACTTACTGGGGCCAGGCCCAGAAGCAACAACTAGGCCACTTAGTATCACAAGACTTGCATGACTCACCCGTGCCCAACTGTTTGCTATTGTTCTATCCCCCTCCCCCAAGCCAGTGTAATGTAGTAGCTAGAGTTTCAGAGCCGGATCCAGGAAACTCAGGTCTGATTCACCATTCTACTGTGAAAACTCACTGGGTGGTTTTGAGCCAGTCACATGCTCTCAGCCTAACCTACCTCTCAGGGTGGTTGTGAGAATAATAGGGAGGCAAAGAGAATGATGTAAGCTAATTTGGGCCCCCAAGACAGTACATAATGAAGTAGGTGTGTGCCCGCTGGGCGCAATGATGTTACTACTGGAAGTGATGTCATCGTGCCCGGCTCTTGTGAAGCCGAGCACATGCCCATCGCCAAGAAAGTTCCAGGTTCCTCCCCTATTCCCATCAGGAGGGTAAGAGGACATGGCAACCCTACCCACCATGCAACTAGGCCTGGATCAGTCAGCATCATACAACTGGGCCATAGGGAATAGGCTGCTGGCGGGGAGAGGGAAAAGTGAGGATGGGGGAACAGGCAAAGGTGGGGGTAGGAGACAAGAAAGTAAGAAAAGGGGGAGAGATTATGGGGGCGACGAAGGGAAGACATGGTGGAGAAGGGGAAAATTAGATGCTCCCTCACTTGTGAAATATTGAAAACACAGGATAGTGCAAGTGGGCTGGATAGGGAGAAATTAGAATTGCCAAAATCCTAACCAACTAAAAAGCCATAAACTGTGATAATTTAGTTGCTTCTAATAAAAGATATAACAGTACTGCTGCTTACGGAATAGGGTGCATTTTACCTTTCCTCTGTTGCACAGATCTAACATACAAAAAAGGACAGGAACAGCACATTTTTACATTAGTAAAAATCTGTAACATATTTCAGCTGCTCTTAAGTTTGATTGCATGGTCCTTGTTTATCAAACCTGATGATAACGAAGGGTGGCCTAAGAATTTCTTTTGGATGTAACAACTTTTAATAAAATGACACAATGGAAAAGCATCCATTGCACCAATTTAACATCAACTCTGTGGTACTTTCCAATGCACATTTTTTAAGCGTACAAAGTAAAACTTCCACTTTTCTTTTGTGCAGTTACTGATTTTTTATCTTGTTCTAAATTTGTAACTCCATTGAAGTCTCCTGCAAGGATTATCTGATCATCTGAGTTCTGATTATCTGAGTTATCTGATTATCTGAGTTCATCTAAATGCTTCCTTAAATCCTAAATGCTTCCTTAAATCCTCAAAGAAGCTCTCTTTTGCTCCATTTGGTGCATAAATTCCAATCACCAACACTTTCTTTAAATTCCATGTACATTCCACTGCTATAAATCTGGCTTCCACATCTCTAATCATTAGCTTTGGCTGTAGCTCCTCTCTTATGTATAATACCACTCCCCTTTTTTTCTTTTTTGAGGCCGCTACAAACTCATTGCCCAACTTGCCCAATTTAAGATATTTTACATCCTGATTTCTAATATGGGTCTCTTGCAAGCACACAATATCACATTTTTGTTTTAATAGCCAGTGGAAAATACTTTTTCTCTTATTAGGTGAATTAAGTCCATTTACATTCCAAGATAGTACTTTACACTCCATATTCATAGCCTTGTTGTTGGTAAGTCTTTTTCATTGTCTCTCATAAACTTTTCCATCTCAAATTCAGATCTGATGCGCTTTTTCACTCCTCCGAATTCGAAGGATATCCCCTCCGGTAATTCCCATCTGTATCTTACTTTCATGTCCTTCAAATTCTGAACTAAGACTTTGTATTTTTTCCGATCAAGCAGCACCGATCTGGGTAACTCTTTCATGATGATAACCGTCTTGCCATCAACTATCAATGGATCTTGAAACTGCTTACTCACTATCATTTCTCTTGAATTCCTTGTCGTAAATTGCACAATCACATCCCTTGGTAGTTTCCTCTGGGTCGCCAATCTGGAATTTATTCGATACACCACATCAAGGATAGCCACAACCTCCTCCTCCTCCTTTCCCAGGTATTCAGCTAACACCTCTGTAACCTGTTCTTGTGCTGTCTTTCCATCTATTTCCGGCAAACCTCGAAACCTCAGCTGCTTCTCCATGTACTTACTCTCCGCCACTGCCATCCTTCCCCTCATCGCTCTCATATCCATTCGTTGCGTCTCTGTAAGATTCTCCACCACCTTCTCGACTACATTGACTTTTTGCTGCGCTGCTTGCAAGTCATTTTGTATTGTTTCCATTCCCTTCTTTACTTCTGCCAATTCATTTTTTACTGTCTCTTTAACATCTTTGACTTCCCTCACCAACTCCTGTTTTGTCTCCTTCAATTCCTTTAACATTTCCAGAAATTTTTTATCCAGGTTCTCAATAGCCGTTTGCCACTCTTTTTTCGACATCGTGGGGCTTGGTTTACCTCGCTCCCACGAGTCTGCACGTTTCCTTAGCTCCGTGGCGTTTAAATTTATGTCCCTCTAAATTAATTTGACTGTCCCGATTCTTAAAAAAAGCAAAGGATGTTTCAAGAAGTCCAAAATGTCGGGCGTCTTTTCTCTATGGTTTTTCTGTAGTCTTTTTGCAATCCAAGATGTCCTACTTCCTCTCCTGTTGAAGTCAAAGTCCTTCCCTTTTCAAAAATGGCGATTCCCTTCTTCCTGTCTCCAATAAGGGTCGTCTCTCTCCAGCAGCTCTATCACTGTGACGCACTTCCTGTTTCCCGTCTCTCCACTGCAGCTCTCGCGATGATAGAAATTTTCTCACAGCCTGCTATCACTCTCTGACCACAGGTATGAAAAACAATTGTCCAGTTTCTTTAATAGCTTCATTTAACTTAGTCCTTTTTCTAAACTATTTCTTGCCGAGTCTTCCCCTCATTATATTCCGTCTGTTGCAGTTTAAAGTTTCACTTTAAAAGTTCGTTACTTTAAGCAATCCATCCCAATTCGAGAGATAGTGATCTTTACCTTTTCAAGCGTCTTTCTGGGTTGTAATTACTGCTTCGATCTCAATTTCTTTTCCACCTACTTTTCCCCTGTTGAAGCTTGGGCATGTAGGTCTTATGCCAGCCGCACTGGCCCCAGTTCTGCCGCAGAGATTTTAGCCGACCTGTCTTAGGGTGGGACCTCAAGGGACGAGAGAGAATCCTTAGCGCAGAACCCCCCCTCGCCCGAGATCGACGCGCCCTGAGGTCTTTGAGCGTTCTTTGCCTGTTCTCCGCCTGAGAGCAGGTGGCCGGGGGCTATTTGTGCCCCTCCGGCCGCTGAAACGGCAGCCCGGTCAGCTCTGCACTTAGAGCTGCGTTAGACCTCCATGGATCCCAAACCAGAAGTCTCCCAAACCGGAAGTCTACCAAAGACTTTTTTTGCATTAATGCAACAGGAAACTCTGGAAGATGTGTGGAGAATGCAGAATCCCACAGGTAGACATTATACATTTTTCTCCGCAAGGCATTCTACCCTATCACGAATCGATATGATCTGGGCCTCAAAGGACTTAGCGCTTTGGACTAAGGATGTAGAAATAATGCCCATGGTAGGCTCAGATCATAACCCAGTAATGTGGAAGTTTGGAAAAAGAATTAAGAGGAAAGGATGGAGAATAAATGAGGACTTGTTACAAGAAGGAGAAAATATGGAGATGTTGAGAAGGGAAACTAAATTCTTCATACAGTATAACATGAATCGAGAAGTACCAACCAACAAGGTATGGGATACATATAAAGCAGTAATTAGAGGCATACTAATGGAATTAAATGGAAGAGCTCGAAAGAAAAGAGAGGAGAAGAGACAGGAGATTATGGAAAAAATAAAAGCAAAAGAAATACAATTAAAGAAAAGACCAGGGAAAAAGAAAATCTATCAAGATATTAAAATCCTTCAAGAGCAGCTGACGGCAATGAATAATAAAGAATTGGAATGGAATCTTAAAAGAATGAATCAAAAGTCGTTTGAAGGTGCAAATAAACCTGGGAAATACCTGGCATGGCAATTGAAGAAGAGAAAGGAGAAAAAGACAATTAATAAAATATGTGAGGACAATAAAGTGCATCTGGAACAGACTGCTATAAGTAGAGCTTTCTATAAATTTTATGCTAAATTGTATGACAAAAAAGAAGTGAATAAAGATTCAATAGCGACATATTTGGGGAAAATTAAGCTTCCAGTAATTTCGGACGATTGGAGAGCTAAATTGAACAGTGAAGTAACAGAGGAAGAGATAAGGAAAGCAATACAGTCAACAAATTTGGGGAAGGCGCCGGGACCTGACGGACTTACAGCTAAATTTTACAAGGTAATGGTTAATGAGCTGGCATCATTTCTAAAAGAAGTGATCAATGGTGTTTTGAGAGATCAAAGAATTCCAGATACCTGGAGTGAAGCTAATATATCATTGATCCCTAAAGAAGGACAGGACTTGACTAATGTTAAAAACTATAGACCTATTTCCTTACTTAACAATGACTACAAGATCTTTGCGAAGGTCTTGGCAGAGAGACTAAAGGGATGGCTTTCCGAAGTTATTGGGGAAGAAAAGCAGGTTTTTTACCAAACAGACAAATCAGAGACAACCTAAGGACAGTTATAAATGCTATTGAATACTATGATAGGCATTGTGATAAGGAGGTTGGTTTCTTCTTTGTAGATGCTGAAAAAGCATTTGATAATTTGAACTGGGACTTTATGTTTGCCACTATGGAACAGCTACAAATGGGAGAAAGATTCATAAGAGCAGTGAAAGAAATTTACAGAAACCAGAGTGCAGCAATTGTGGTGAATGACGAGTTGACTAAAAAACTGACTATTGGTAAAGGTACTAGACAAGGTTGCCCGTTGTCTCCACTGTTGTTTATTTTGGTTTTGGAAATTTTAATGATACAGATTCGAGAAGACAATGCAATCCGTGGAATAAAGATAAAAGACTTTTCCTACAAGGTCAGAGCATTTGCAGATGATATAATGTTAATTGTGGAAGATCCAATTGAAAACATGCCTAAGGTAATAGAAAAAATTAAAGAATTTGGAGACTTGGCAGGTTTTTATGTAAACAAAAAGAAATCAAAGATATTATGCAAAAATATGACTAAGTTAAAACAGCAGCAATTGATGGAACTAATAGATTGTGAAGTAACAAATAAGGTGAAATATCTGGGAGTTGAACTGACTGCAAAAATATAGATCTATTCAAGAATAATTATGAGAAATTATGGACTCAAATAGAGCAGGATTTGATTAAATGGAATAGACTGAACTTGTCATGGTTGGGAAGAATTGCAGTAGTTAAGATGAATGTGTTGCCAAGAGTGATGTTTCTGTTACAGACAATACCAATCATTAGGGACTCTAAGCACTTTGACAAATGGCAGAGGAAAATATCGGAGTTTGTGTGGGCAGGCAGGAAGCCTCGAGTGAAAATGAAAGTATTACAGGATGCAAAGGAAAGAGGTGGAATGCAATTGCCCAATTTGAGACTTTATTACGATGCAATTTGTTTGGTATGGTTGAAAGATTGGATGAAGCTGAAAAATCGCAAACTGCTGGCCTTAGAGGGATATAAAAAATTATTTGGATGGCATGCATACTTATGGTATGACAAAGTAAAAGCAGATTCTATGTTTTTGCACCATTATATTCGGAGAAGCCTCTTCTTAACTTGGAAGAAGTACAAAGACTACCTGCAAGAAGGAATCCCCTCCTGGGTGGTTCCATATGAAGTAATAGATCCGAGAACGGTTGATAATGAACAACAGTGCTTAACGTACAAGGAGATAACGCGAATAGAACTTGCTAAAATAAGAATAAGGACGCAACAAGAGTTGTCTCCAAATTATGACTGGTTTCAATATAGACAAGTTAGAGATCTTTACTATTCGGACTGTGCGAAGAGAGGGATAAGAATGGAGAACTCAGATTTAGAGAAAGCAATTCTACAAGATGAAAAAAAGGAAATCTCTAAGATATATAAAGTACTGTTAAAATGGTATACGGAAGATGAAGTAGTTAAAGTGCAAATGATGAAGTGGGCTATAAATTTTAATAAAGAAGTAACAATGGAGGCGTGGGAATATTTGTGGAAAAATACATTGAAGATTACGACATGTACCAGTATTAAAGAGAATCTCTACAAAATGATTTATCGTTGGTATTTGACACCAAAGAAAATTGCGCTAGGGAACTCGAATACATCTAATAAATGCTGGAAATGTAAAAAGCATGAGGGATCTCTGTATCACGTGGTGGACTTGTGAGGTAGCTAGGCAGTACTGGGGGGCAATAATAAGAGTAATGAGTGAGATTTTACAATTTCAAGTTAATAAGAACCCAGAACTCCTGCTACTGAACTTGGGAATGGAAGATATTCCAGCACAACACAGGACATTGCTATTTTACATGACAGCAGCAGCTAGACTCTTATATGCGCAGAAATGGAAAGTACAAGAAGTGCCAACTATTGAGGACTGGATTTACAAATTGCTGTACATGGCGGAGATGGATAAAATGACAAGAAAATTGAAAGACCTTGACCTGGGACAGTTTAACACGGACTGGGAGAGGCTGAAACGATATCTGGTGAAAAAATGGGAGGTGGGAGGACTGTGGCAGTTTGATAATTACTGAAATATAACAAAAGGAGAGGGGAGTGACTATACCGGGGGGAGAGAGTAAAGTGGAAAAAATTCTAAGCAATTATTTTATTTGATTAGTATGAATAGTTGGGTATCAATAGTGTTACTATTATAAGGATTATAAGGATAGAATTTAATTAATTTTTTTTAAGTAAGCAGATAACTGTACAATGGAGAATTAATATACATTAGCATACATAATATAGGTCTAATTGATAGACCTTTGTTGAATGTGTACATGAATTGTTTGTTGTGTAGTTTTACAATGGAGAAATTAGTTAATCAAAAAGGACAAGACATGTAAAAGAAAGTAAAGAGTAACACATAGAGTACAAGTCAAGTTGATTGATTTATAATAAATGTATGCAATGTTTATAGAAGTATGTGAAGTTATGCATAAAGAGGGACAAATTGTTTGTCCCATTTTGAAGTACTTAGAAAGAGTAAGATAGAGTACAGAATACCAAAATGATTATTATTACTATTATTGAAAAAGATAAGTTAAGATTGTTATACTTTTACCCATTTGGGAAGGAAATTAGAGATAGCACTATGTTACTATAGAAAAGCTTAGAAGAGTTTGAAAGTATATTATAATAAGTACAATAAGTTTGAAATGAGTAGAGGGAGAATAGACAAGGGGTTGGAAAACTGTTGGAAGTCTACAAAAGGGGGGGGGGAAAGGGAGGGGGTTAGAATTGGAAAATTTAAGGGAATGTGATTGTAATAAATTTTATATGTGTCTAATCCAATAAAATTTTTTATAAAAAAACAAAAACAAAGTAAAACTTCCAAATAACATGAATTGGCTGGCAGGTGTAGAAGTTTACTAGGCACAGAGATGAGGGCGCCCTGATTCCACTGCAGAATTTTCTAAAATCTTAAGAGAACTAATTCAACACGACAAAAGTCAAAGGAGATCTTGCCTAGAGTTGATGCCTATTAAAGTACTGCTTGCTGGTCTTCTTGCTGTGATTCAAATAATTAAGAGTTGGTGTGGTAAGATCAGTGCGTTGAACCCTTTAGCCATAAGTCAGAATCATCTTTATGGCAAATGTGAGCTGAAGGTGGGGGTTATAAAAGCTGAGGTGGTATCTGAATGGGATCCATGGATTCACAGCTCACCACTACCTTATGCCACTTCCCAGTTTGAATCAGGTTTACCAGGGCTTCTATCCTTTTGGATTGTTTCATTTATAGAGAATAATACTGTAATCTGGGGTCTTGTCCTGCAGCTACCAGCACTTTAACCTAAGGGGGATGTCAGACTGCTGTTATCTCACGACTGAAGACCATTTAGATGTACATTTTCCATGTCAAAAGTTGCAGGGCAATGTTAAATATACAGTGATTGGTAGCTGATACACAAATGCATGCTGACCTTTAAGAGCCTCTAAATCTAAAATCAGGCTGGGAATGTCTGAGGTTGTCTTGTGAGCTGATAGTATGGGTGGGGCTATCTCGGTGTCCATGACTGTCAGGCAGATCCAGTTCCAGCCAATATTGACGGCTTCTCCACCTACATCAAATAAATGTTATAGTGGAGAAAGGGGATTCCACCTGTGCACGCTCCTCCTGTTCTGTGCTAAGACGTTGAATTGATCTCTACAAATCTTATTTTAGGCGGATGAGACTTCTGTCACGCCCACCATTTAAAATTAAAGCGCTGTGTATTTCTTTCCCTCTCCCTCCAGTTTCTTCCGTTATGCTCTGCAGTGTCTACATTCTGATCTGGCGCCATCATGACACTTTGCGTAAAGTAAGAGACATACGTAGAAGGCGTTATTAAAACTGCGAGAGCCTCTAAACAGCTACTCAATCCACCAGCTCAGCCGCCGTAGCCCAGGACACTCGGAACCACTTCAATCTCTTCCCGTTATATAGTTCGTCGTAGATAGCCGCCCCGAGGGAGGCGGGATCAATTTCGCCCTTTTTGACCAATAACAGAAGCCGGCGTTCCCTCCTTTGGAAAGACCAACTAGACAAGAGGGTGGGCCTGCGGCATTCTCCGAGACAATGTGTACAGATGAAGGGTCCGCCGTCCAGCCTCTCGTTAATGATTGATAAGTAGTGGGGTCCAATGACCTCTTAAGAAACTCATACTGGGAATCATCATTTGCTAGGAGGACTTGACTGACATCCGTAATTTTCTACAGGTTCATAAGAGCATGTTTGATAGATTTCCGCGGTGCCTAATAAACTGCCGAGGCTTTAGGCCTGGCGGCCAATACAGCGTCAGAGGGGAGGAATTAACGGCCGCGGCCACCAATAGCTGACGGGCTGGTGAGCGAGCGCGGCCAACAGTGTCGGGAGGCGGGGTTTGTCGGGTACCGTTGCCGTCTGGCGCAGGAGGTAACGGGTGAGAGGAGCGGGGCTGTCGTGCGCCTTCGACGCTGTCGCCATCATGAGCTATTCAGGTGAGTCTCCTGCAAAGCAATAAGGTCCTCTCAAGAGGCGAGGAGCGGCCGCGCTCCCGCCGGGGGTGGGGGTGGGGACGAAAGGCAGGGATCGGTGTGGGGCGGGGATATGGGGGGGGAGGTATCGCCGAGCCCCCCCGGCCCCGCTGTCGCCACCCCCCGCGGCTCTGGGCTGAGGGCCCGGCCAGTGTCATCTCCTCGTGGCTCCGGGTCCTATGAAGGCAAAGGGGAGGGCCTTCGGTCGACGGATCCGAGTTCTCTGCCCTGCCTTCCAGCTGCTCCTTACGCCCGACCCCCGCCAGTTGAGTTCCAGATCGAGGGGGCGAATAAGGCTATAGTTGCTGTTCTGCATTCACCACAGCGGGAGGGAGCGGGGAGGGTCTGTCGGTGTACCTGCCGTCTGCACACGCGCACCGCTGGTTTGGGCGATGAGGGATTCTGATAGGAGTGGGTGTGGGAAGCTGGCGCAGAAGCCCCTTTCCTGGGCCAGATCGACCGTAGCTTCTCTTTGAAATAACTGGCATGGTCACGTTTCACTCCTGCCCCGCTGTTCTGCTTGGGATCTACCAAAGGAGTGTTGCCATTTTGTGTGTTTGTGTATGCGCGTGTGTCGGGGGGTGGGGAGGGGGGAAGCAATGGAGGGTATGTCCTCTTGCTCAGGGTTGGTTCTCTGAAGCGTATATTTGAAGCTTGTTCGGCTAAGATTTTAGAGTGTAGTGGAGTCCATGACCCTTCTGTTCTCTTAAGATACTCGGGTTCGGGATGCCTAGCGTGTTGCCGTTTATTGCTGCATTTATTGAGCCAGTTTCTTTATTGTTGTAAGGGCTATTGTCAGGCTACTGATATTGGCGCGTTAAGGAGTCCAGTGTGCTGTGCCCTAAAGCATGAAAAAAGCATGAGCCCAGAGAGATCCTTGACGGATGATTGCTTAGTCTACCTGAAAATTTCAAAGAAAGCAGTTTGATTTTTGGTTAACTGCAGAAATGACACACATTCTTTTAGAGTAGCAGTCCTGCATGCCTGTCATTCAGTGCATGTGCACTGCAAAATGTGACCCATTTTCTTAATCTGTTCATGCTTTGGCTCTGAATGTTTGAGAAACTGGGATATGAGAAGTATATTGTGGTTTTGACCCATTATTATCAGCATTCTAAAAAAATTTTTTTTTGCAGTGGCAATATTGTGTCTTAATTTGATGGCTGCTTAGAAAACAATGACTTCTGCTAGATTCCAGATGGATTAAACTGATTAAATGGCAAATAACTCTATTTAGTGAGTCCATTGGTGCACTTAATTTGAATCAACTCTTGCCAGATCTCAACCCTTAAGAGCATTTTTTAAGATTGGGAGTCCAAATGTGTGTTGTAATATGGAGAGTGCCTCTGAGCATCAACAGAATAGTATTGAATAACTACAATAATCTGGTATATCTGGGATTAAGGAGCAGAGTATAAAAAATGTGACTTTTAAATAGGCTTGAAACTGACACTGTTAAATCTAGCAGTTAAACTCAATGGCCCTGTGAAAAGAAATCGAGTGTCCACGATTTATTTTGAATTTGACTACATGATAAAGAATATAGGAAATTTCTTATTTTGTCAACTGAAATATTTTTCATTTTGCACAGCAACTGCTGAAACAGTTTCAGTCCTTTTTAATCTAGGCTCTCTGCAAGATCTACAGCTCAGATATCTCAAGAACCGTATGAGTTACTTGGCAGAGTACTATAAATTAGGGCTCAGCAAATCCCAGGAGCCAGGTCACAATGGTACCTAGAAATTTCATTGTGGTGTAAAATATTTTTAGTTGTAGATTTTATTGTTCAGCCATCTGTCAATCTGCAAAGTACAAAGTTTACTTATTACCTAATCGCTTCACATCAGAATATAGTTTGTTATATAGAATAAAAATGCACATGCATAAAGCTTCTATAATTCTTTGTTTATAATGTTAATTTTACACTATTCAGCGATGTACCAGTTACTTTATTATGGCTCCAATATTTAGTAAAATGGAGCTTTTTAAAGCAAGAATGAAATGATGAGAAATTGGGGAGAAGTTAAATTAGGGATTGAGGATAGCTTTTTGTTTTGATGACTACCAAGATTACAACATATTTTATTCATTTATTTTAAGATCCTGTTAGCTAGTAGCAGCTGAATAACATCTCGCAGTGTGAACATACATATATAAAGCCTGGATGTGCCTAGAGATAAGAACACTTTGATAAGAGCTGAATGGCACCGGGCAAATAGCTCTTGTCCTTTGGTTCTTAGCTTGAGGACTGCACCATTGAACTGAGCAGAAAATTGTTTAGTGTAGCGAGACAGTCTGATTAGCACCCAGAAATCTTCTACTCCCTTTTCCTGTTTGTTTCTCTTATATTTTTTTATTTCATTGTTAAGCTATTTTGAGCCCCCATTGGAGAAAAAAATTGAGATACAAATTTATAAATAAAATATATGCAACACTTTTGTCATAGCATTAATAAAATTGTGAAAAACTGTGAAGCGTTTAGGATTAAGTTTTGTGATAGCAATAATAAAAATGGTAATTAAAGTACAAAACCATAAAGTCTAAAGTGAGGCTGCTTTCTAAATTTGGGGGCAAGCTCCTAGTGCCAAAAAAATAGTGGCCTGGTATAAATATATTAAATCTTGTTGGAAAGGCTTTTCAGTTTTATACTAGTTGCATTACTTAGGATTGTCATTTGTATTATTAAACAAGGACGAGCTCAGCCAATGCCTAGGAGCCTCTGCCGTGCTTGCAGGCCTTCTGGTAATATGTAGTTGGTTATTGTAGGGCAGGGGTGGGGAATGTCTGGCCCGCAGGCCATATACAGCCCATGAAGTCATTTGGACTGGCCCACCGAGAGCGGCGGAGCTGCAGGCAACCCCCCTGCACCCCTCCCCCCAACTCCCACTTACCCACTTGGCGGGGAAGCACGCTCCTTGGGGCGCCCCCTCCCGGGGGGAGCACACTCCCACACCGCAAGAGCAGGTGTGCTGCCTCCTGTTCCCAGTGCCACCTGCTATTGCTGCCACTGCTGCCAAGAGCAACCTGAAGCGCTGGTGAAAGTGGCCTGTGCCGCTGCAGCAAGAGCAAGTGGCGGCGGTGGCGACAGCAGGGGGGTTCTGGCACTGGTGACAGAGCTGCCGCTGCCACTCCCACAAGCGGGCTGCAGCGGTGGCAGCAGGGAGAGAGGGGACACAAGCACCCTTTCTCCCGCGTGTGTGACGTCGCTCCCAGAAGTGACGCGTGATGACGTCGTTTCTGGGAGCAATGTCACACACATGGAAGAAAGGGCCCTCCCTGCGCAGGACAACATAAAGCTGGCCCTTTGCAGGAAAAAGGTTCCTCACCCCTGTTGTAGGGTCTGGAGAAGTAGGCTGATGAGATGGAACACTGGTTTGTTCTCCTTCTGAGGCAGAGGACATTTTGATGGATGATTCCCTCCCTCTAGTCAGGGAGGCAGGAACAAGATTTCTACTTCCTCTCTTCCTAGTCGGAGTCACACTTTCTTTCAGTTTCATTCCTGCTTCAACAGGGAGAGCAGCTTCATCCGTGCGCTGCCTTGCCTTTCAACTGTTTTTCTTCCTCTCCTTCGCTTCTACTTTCCAGAACCTGATCCTTGCCTTATTTACTCCTTTCTACTCTACCTCCTTGCTATTCTCTTTCTCCCTGCGCGCCTGCTAGAAGGCTTGCAGGGGAAGCTTTCTCCTTCCTTCCTTTGACTGTGGCGGCCATTTCATGGCAAGACAGAATCATGGACCAGCCGAACATGCTCTTCCATCACAATAGGATTCCTCTCTGAAGGAGAGTTGGAAGCCCCCCTCACCGCTGCTTCCTGGCAACAACCCCAGAGACAATGGGGCAAACTGTGAGGAAGCCGCAGCTGCAGTCACTCATATGAAGAGACCAGAAGCGCAAAAGGCAGTATTCCTCCCTGCGCAAAGGAAATGTGGCAGCCATTTCTGGCCTTGCAAATGAGCACAACATTGCCAACCAGCTGGGAGGTGGCTATGGAGTGGATTTGTCCACATCCTTAAGCCAGGCTAATGGTGTAAGACCCAGGGCAGGGCAGCCAAGCCGGTCTGAGATTCAACAATCATTTGTGCCTCCAGAGCCCATGGCGAACGAAGGAGGGCTACTTGTGAGTAATGCAATGGACCCTCGAAGGACTAAGGACCTTGTCGGGTCCTTAGTCCTTCAAGTTGTGTCATCTCCTTGTTCCATCTGTCAAGAAATATGAAAACTACAACATAAATATCTACAATCAAACAGCAACTATTTGCACATTTCAGCGTGGACTTGGTTGGCAATCCCCTGTTGAACTTTCAGCACTTTGTGGGAGCCAATCCTACTCCCATTATTGGTCGGACTTTGTGTCTTATAGTCACTGTAAATTGGTGTGAATTAAGTATAAAATTGTAAAAATATTTATTGTCTTATATGCACTGCGACACTTTAAGAATATTTCACATAATATAATTTTGAAGAGAGTCTTTAATGGTATATGTTGTTTGTTCCCTTAGACGTGGTTATCCACCCAGGTTCTTGCAGTTTACTTCTAAGGGTGTTCTCCTTTTCTTACAACAGACCAGGAGGCAGCTGCAGAGTGGTTTCCCACATCTAAAGCAATCAATAGGCGCAGGACCCAGCGAGAGCACCAAATAGCAATGGCCCCAGGGTCCAGTGCTGGTGGTGGTCTACTTGTGAGTAATGCAGTTGGGTCAGGCACTGCAATGCTATCCCCAGGTTTCCTAAACTTGATTACATAAACCGAGACTGCCAATTTTTGTCAGAGTGCTGAGGGAAGAGACAGGCCTCCCTCTAGTCCTTCCTCTAGGCCTCCTACCCTGCAAACAGGGAACTGTGGAAGGGGCCATTTCATACAAAGGGAATCCTAGCAGGCCCTCTGAGGCAGCTAGAAAGGAAACCTATACCAGAAAATGAAAGGGAAACTGAAACTTAGGCAGATAGTGAAGTTTTTTCTCCTTGTTGGTTCCATATATGCCTACATGCCCTTTTTTTCCCCTCCAGGGAATGGGGCCTGCTCTCCCCAGGGTTCTCAGTCTCTTAATCAGCACAGAGTAACTTTATTCTGTAAGAAACAAAGAAAAGAGCACAAGGCCTAGCAGGCCTTCAGCCAGCTCATGTAGACATGAGTAAACCCTGGGATGGAGTGGAACTGCTCCAGTTTTTAGTACCCTGAGACCAACAAAAAACATGAAACGGACTCCACAGCATTACAATTGCCTATGCTGAGAGTTCTTGCTGCAATTGTGTTCATCCTGTCTCTGGAATCTTTCCTGTATGACACCATTTTTAACAAGAGACAGTTTGGTGTAGTGGCTGGAGTGTTGGGCTGGGATCTGGGAGATCCAGATGCTCATGCCATTCTCCCTGGGAGACCTGCCTGTTGCCTTGGGCCTGTTGCGTTCTCTAGGCCTGACTAGCCTTGTGGGTTTGTTGTGTGGCTAGAATGGAAAGATATGAAATGCTGGATACACCTTGTAGCCCCCACTGGGGCCGAAAGCTGGGGTTTAGATAAACACAACCATCTTTCTACTCAGAAAGGGTGCCCAGGGGCAAGAAGCCCTTGATGAACAAACTTTCATTGAATTGGCTACTGGCAGGGCTTCTGCTGTAACTCTTAGCAAATATATTCTTTGTTCCAGTGGTCATTATTATTGCTGTTGAGGATCTACAGATTAAATTGCACCTCATCTCTATTCCACTCTCTGAAGACAGGAAATGCTATAAACTGTTAGTCTATGTGAGAACCAAAATTCTCCGTTGCAATTTTTCCTTTACACTACTGATGAACAGGTCATTATGACCGCTCTGCCATCCCCTTGAAGGGAGTATGAAACGTGTTTAAGTAACCCTATCCTAGGGCATAAAAGGTATGGGCCTAAGTGTTATGAATTGAGGCCGTTGATCATCTCTAATAGTAGATCGCATCCTTGTAGGAAAAATAAAAGCCCAGTGGCTCCCTAAGAACTAACGTTTATTTGCTATGTTTTTTTGTGAGTTCAGTTTACTTTTTCAGATATCTGTGTGTTTCATAGTGACTTGCTGTGACTTCACAGAGACTCTGAATTCTTCAGTCCAAATAGACAGCGCTCTTGTTACAGGTAAGTGCATCCCTCCTTTCTCATGCCTCCACTCCCCCAGAAGAAGGGGAAAAGGAGTGTACACCATATTCTTCACAGTGTCAAAAAGAACGGAGATTGGAGGGTGATACTAGTCTTAAATATTCAACAAGTTCATAAAACTTAGGTATCTCAGTTTGGAGACAATGAGATCCATCACAGAATCCCTACTAATGGAGGGTCCAAAGCTCAGTGGCAGATCACCTGCCTTGCATATAGAAGGTCTCAGGTTCAGCCCCTGGTGTCAGTTGTTCATGGATCTCAGGGCCAACCTACACCAAAAGAGTACCTTACTGTACTAGATCTAATGGAAGCATATCTCCTCATTCCGATCTTGTCCAGGCACCGAAGACTCCTCCATTTCTGTGCAATGGGGCTCCAGCTACAGTTCAGAGTACTTCCATTTGGCCTCTCTAGGGCACCAAGGGCCTTCATAAAGAATTTGATCAACCCAGTGTAAAGTTAAGGGAGGAAAAGCATTCATCTACACACTTACCTGGAGGACTTGCTGATCAGGTTAAGCTCTGCATGCCTATAAGCTTACAGTTCCTGATCAATTTACAGAGAAGTTCTTTATAATCCAGAGAGTGACTAGAACATCTGGAAGCCCTATTAGAACGACACACAATTGTTTGTTTCTAATTGAAGCAGTTGCAAAGAAGAGAAAGGAAATGTCACAAGGGATCATCAAGGTCAGGTATTTATTAATGACATTTGCAAAACTGATGGGTCTACCGATTTCGAGTTTCGACGCCATCCAGTGAGGTCAACTACATACAAGACTTACAGACTTCTGAGACCCTTCCAACTACAAATTATGAACAAGAAAGGTCTTTCCATTCAGTTCCCCCTTACAATAAAAATAAATAAAATAATACATTTTTTTTAAAAGCCTCGTATGCGGTGGTCAGCTATGACAGGCCTCCTGCAAGGGAAGTAACACTGCATTCCAGTAATGGAACAGGTTCCACGGACACCAGTCTGTCCGGAAGTGGAGCAGCACTAGAAGATCCACCAGTGCAAGGTCGATAGTCCAGCAGTGAGATGAGACCCTTTGTCAACCTACTGGACTTTTGGGCAATTTATCTAGCCCTACTACACTTCAGACCACAAATACTAGATTAACATGTTCTAATCCAAACAGACAGCATGTCGACCAATTAAGTGGACAGATTTCACCAGGTGCTTCCATCCCGAGGCCAAAGTAACCGATGCATTGACATCACAGTGGCCATGCATTCTGCTGTTTGCCTTCCAACCGCTCTGATTCTCCTGAAGCTAATCAGGAAGATAAGACAACAAAAACAAACAAACAAAAAAGCAGAAATCATATTGGTAGCACCCTACTGGCCTCAGCTCCCACAGCTCTCTGCTCTTCAACAGCTGTCAACACTTCCACCACTGACTTCTCCAATATCTCTCGATATGCTCCAGTGATGCCAGGTTCCACATCCACACCTGGAATAGCTACATCTAACTGCATGGAGAGTGAGCGAAACTCTCTCGGCTAGGTTATTCTCAAGAAGTAACCAACATGCTACTGGCCTCTAGGAGACAGTTCACTAACAGGATATATAATCCATCATAAAAAGCCTTCACAGGAGATGCAATAGAAAAAGAGGTTAATGTCATGAAACCCAAAACAAGATCCATTCTGTACTTCCTACACATGGCTCATGCAAGCGGTCTCAGAGCCTCAGTCTTAAGATGTCAGGTCACAGTCTTAACAATGGTACTGCCACAGTACTAGGGTCCGAGTCTGTCCAGATGCCTCACATATGTAGCTCCCTCAAGTGTGATACTCTGAAGGATCTGCCACAGGTTCACCAATTTCTGACTTGGAAATTGCATACAGTTCTGTCTGCTGTTATCAGACACCCCTTTGAGAGCCTGTCAAGGAAATTCCTCTTAAGTGACTGAGGATTTTGTTCCTTAATGCAGTTACATCTGCAAGAAGGGTATCGGAACTGGGTGCCCTGTTAGCTTGAGCTATGTATCTTACACAAGGACAAAGTGATCCTGAGAACAGATCTTACCTTCATACCAAAAATGATCTCTGCCACAGATTACTGGAATTATGTCTATCAGTTGATCAAATACTTTTCATCCCAAGGAAGAAATGTGGCATACTTTGGACATAACACTTATTCTAAAAGCACTTCTTTATAGAACAGAGCAAATCTGGAAAACAGCTTCCTTATTTATCTCTGTATCCTCACCGTATAAAGGAATGAGGATGTTTAAATCTGCCATTATCAGTAACCTCAAGGCATGCATCATCGAAGCATACAAAATTCAAAAACTAGACATACCAGCTAGGATTACTACGCGCTCAATATGAAGTGTTGCACCAACGCAGCATTTGCCAGACATGCTATAGTTAAGAGATTTGCAAGGCAGCTACTTGGTCGTCTGTATCTACCTTTGTTAAACACTATCAGCTGAACACTTACGACTCAGCTGATGCAGCGTTTGGCAGAAGAGTATTACAACATATTTTATGACCAGATGACAATGACCCACCGAGAAAATAGAGACACTGCTCTGGGAGGTCCCATCATGATCTCCTCCTCCTCAGAGGGAGAACAAACCATTGAATACTCACCGTGAAGGGTCCTTCTCCTCTGAGGAAAGGAGGACATCTTGCCCCTCCCAAAGTCATTGTCTTTCACTCTCTTCTGCCTGACAGATTTACTTCCTGTCCTTAACATGTTTGTTCTCACCTTTCTCCTTGTTACTCAATTCTAGAGTGTCGTATTCATAATTATGAAACTATAAACTGCTTTCGGAGTTGCCAAAACTGAAAGAAAGGGTGACTCCCTCTAGGAAGACAGGAAGTCGAAAATTTGTTCTTGCCTCCCTGACTAGAGGGTGGGAATCACCCATCAAGATGTCCTCCTTTCCTCAGAGGAGAAGGACCCTTCACGGTGAGTATCCAATGGTCTGTTCTGTTACTGTTGTCCTTTAAGGCCAGTGCAGACCATTGTTTTGGAGATAAGGTTGCATAAACACTTGCGTCTTGTGTAGTAATTCTCTGTTGGCCCTCCATTGTGGTTCAGTGATTTGCCACTTTTGGTAACCCTGATGAACAGTTTCCTAAACAATCAAGTTTAGTATTGTCTTTAACCAGGGATAGCAACGATTGCACACTCTGCTGGATCAGAGTCGAGATAGAAATTACAGTATGAGAGGGAAAGAACAGGGACCAAGTAGACTGCTCCTGTGCTATGCAGGGTAGTTGTGTATTATGACTGCACTGACCTACAATGATTGTTCAATATCTAATATTCTGTTGCAAGAATTAATGAAGACTTACTGTGGTGCTATATGAACTCTTTTGAGTCTCGGTCAGAGTAGTACTGTACAGAGACTTTACTGGTTGTGGCACTTAACGCTATTAAGATGGAATCGTATCATCATGCAGCTTATTTCTATCTGTATAGAACTCTCCAGCGTGTAGGCAGGTGCGTATCTGAATGGGATATATATTTCTGTCTGAACCTCACTTTCATTGGACCAAAAGAAAGTTTGGTTTGTATGTGTGTTGTCAAGTTGAGAGCTTGCATGTACATGGATTGCAGGTATGTGATTAGATGGTTAATAAAGGTTTATAATAAAGGTTAAAGGTTTATAATATAGTCCATTGTTTTAACGAAGAATGCTCTGGTATGTCTCCCAGCCTTTGTTGCTGCTGGTGCACATGGAGTAAGAGTGAGCTGTGTTTCTGTGCTTGCTCAGAAAACATTTTTCTTGATGGGAATTTAAGCCCTGCCGTGTAAGTTTCAGCGGTTGTCAGATTTTTCTGCAAACTTGGGAGTTCTTCCAAGTTTACAGAATCATCTGTTTGCTTTGTAGCCATGTGGTGCCTCTTCTCAGATTTAAGAATCCACAAATCGAGGCCACACTATATCTGAGTGTATATTTTCACGTGTGAATGTTTTTTAAAAATCTATTTATGGTTTTAATTTTATAAATTAATTTTAATGTGTTTTAAAATGTTGTAATCTGCCCTGAGCCCTTCGTGGGGAGGGTGGAATAGAAATCCAAAGAAAATAAATACATTGGCTGTTAGTATATAAAATTGTGGGGAGGTGGTGGTTCGGAGATTAAGAGTACAGTTGAGACAAAGCAGCTATGAAACAGTTTCAGACAATTTTTTATTGACGTGTTGGTATTTTTTAAAAGGGATGAGAGGAAAAATGAGTCTGGCTAGTAGGATGTTGGGTGACCTAATAATTATGTGCCAAATTTGCTTTAAGAACCCAGAGTACTTTTGGATTCCTTAATATCCTTTGTCTAAAATCTTCATATGCTCCTACTTTTTCAGGAGATACTAGTACAAAACAAAAGGGATCCTGCAACAGTAGAATTATGGTTGTTGATCACCCTAGTCAGACTGGAATAATTGAATTGTATAGATTTCTCTTGATTGGGCTTGAAGAGGAGAGAGGGGTCAAAAGGGACAGAAGTAAAGATGATACCGTTTTTTCTTTCCCACTGTCTGGACCCACCTCAGATAGTGATAACGTGCAGATTGGGAGCTGGTTACCCCTAACCTGTTTTAAGTGTGGGGGAGGGGAGTTGAACACTTGCCACCCTTGCAGTTTTGGGGCTGGATCTGAGTCCTTTTTACTACACAGTAGAGGAGGTTTCTGATCTGGAGAAAGGATGGGGAATTTCTGCTTTTGGGGCTGAATCTGAGAGATTCGGAAAGCATGGCAATAGATACCTTGCTGCTTTTGGAAGCTCTTTGTAGAGATCCCAGCTTTTCCTACCCATCTCTTAAATTGGAAGAATCTTATCTCCTCTCCCTTTCCTTAGTCAGGCAGCCTTCTGCCTAATTCACTAATCCTAGTCAAGGAATAGTGTATGTGCCTAAATTCAAAGCTGAGCTACCTTATCTTTCTTGATTCTAGGGCAATTTTGCCCAATTTTAAGTGGTAAAAAGTGAAGCAGGTATTTCTCTGCTTGCCTGGGTGTTATCCCTGGTATACATACAACTCATTTTTTTCTTGGGCATTGCTGTTTTGCACTGTTTACATGATTGGCATAGGAGGCATGCGCTTTGAGGGTATGATGCTGTGACCTTTCTTGTGAGAAGATGGACCTTGCCACTGCTATTGACTCCTGACTTCCAGGCAATGCTCAGAGTAACATTGTGAACCATGGTAATTAAGAGGGAGCTAAAAGCATCATGAAAATGTTGCTGGTTAGCAAAAACTTGTTTTTCCTTTAATTAAATTTTAAGGTTATTTTTAGACTTACTCAGAGGATGTTCATGGGGGGATCTGCTTAAATTGTACCTTTGAATGAAAATATATATATATATATATATATGCTATACATAGAACAGCTATGTAATAATTGGGTGTATCTTTCCTCTAGGTTATGGAAACTGGAACTCTGGCACAAACAGAGGCAAGTACAATGGTGCATGTATAATGTTAATTATAACTTAGCTAGTGAGAAAGTAATGCTTAAATCCCACAGTTCAGGAACTTCTTTTGTGTTCCTTACCAGTGAATGTCTGCTTTTGTCAGTGGTACAAACCTTTATTTATGGTCATTGCTAAAACCAAGTTTATTGTGCCAATGCCTGCTGCTATAAATAAAGCTGTGCAAAATAGTTGCCTATGGTTCACCTTCAATAATATGATTGTTTAATTTAGATAGCAGCATTTAATCTCTTTCCATGTCTCCTGTGCTGTCTATCAGATGACAGCGGCAAGGCACTGTAATACTAACAGACCAATCCTGTGTGTGGCTGTTCAGTAGCATCCCACTAGTTTTGATGAAACTTAAAAGAAAGCATCTGCAGGACTGCAAACAAATTCTGCTTGCACTCTGCTTGTAGAGTTATACATACGGTAATAAAGCACCATGCACTCTATGGATCACTGTTGGCATGCATTCAGACTTGTCATCTTGTAATTATGCTGTGATCCAGTTAGATCATACTTGACTGTCTCCCAGAGAAGTACAGGATCAAAAACAAGTAGTTAGTCATGTGGAAGGCATGTAGGTGATCCAGGTCTGCATTTATTTGGAGATGGTTATATTTTGCGGTTCAGATTAGATGGACCCTTGGAATATTTTGCAATTCAGTGATTAGAGTTTTTATCTTGCATGCTTTTAAAATATTACTAATTGTGATGAATTTGCCCCTCCTCACTATGGGCCGCTTCAGATGCAAAACCGTAGTTTACTTAAACTGGGACTAATTTGTAAAACCAATATTTGACCCACAGAAAATCCTGGCTTCATTGTTTTTAATGAACAAGTGCCCTTGCGTATAGTGGTCATCATGTTAAACTTAAATATATTGGCCTGTGTCCAGCCATGCAGTTTCAGAGACTTAAGGGTGCTTCTGTTGGCTTAAGAGCCCTGTCAGTCTCTTCTGAGTTCCCCTTCCTACTACAGCCAACTGACCCTCCCTGACTTCTTTTTATAGCAGAGCCTCGGGAACAGCAAAGGGGGCAAAGTGGGAGGTTTGCAGTAGAAGAGTGGGAATAAACAGAAAGTGGAGCCTAAGAAAACTTAAATTCCTTTAACTCTTCAGAACTGCATGGTTGTTTACAGGCCAGTATCTTGTGTTCTATTCTGCTCGTATATATGATCCTAGACTATGTACCAGAGTCCATTTGAGATGATTTTCTTGGGAGCTTGCAGTTACCTATTTACATACTAAAAAGCTGAATAGGCAGAGTGTAGGCAATGCTGATTGCCTCTCCTGGAATATTTCTGAAGAGAAGTGAACTACCAGCCCTCTGAGCTTCATTTTCCAAATGCCTGACAATGTCATTACATGAGGCAATGTGTGCTGCCAGCTTGGGCATTTCTGACTTGGGCAGACCTGAAGGTAATGCTGTGATTAATAAACCTGTGGCCTTGTCTTAACACTGGAACCCAATTGCACGGTGGCAGAGAGATGTGATTGGGAAGAGGTGGTTGAAAGCAGGTGCTCTGTTAGTACAACCTTTTTTCTGTGTGACGGCAGTGATGTCAGTTGTTGGGGGAAATATTCCTTAAATGTTAGTGAAAGAAGGCTAATATACTGTTTATAAGAACTAGGTGTTGTCCATGCTTCATTTCTTACATTAGCCTATCTAACATGATTTGCAGCAGACAACCTTGACAACTACAAACAATGTTTACCCATGTGATGTGGAAATTTTTCCACAGAAAAATATAACAGCTTAATATTTTCCATCCCACATCACTGTGTGGAGGTAAAAGTAAGGGTTGGATTTGGCATGTAGAAAAGTCAGTTGGTGGAATGTAGTAATTTAAAAGATTGGGTTTTAGATTAAGAAGTTTAAATTTCACCTCAGTCATGACCTTGCTTGTTAATGACCTTTAGGCAAGTCACCCTCATCTAAGCTTCAGCTGTCCATCTCCAATGCAAAGATGATAATACTGGCCTACATCACAGAAGGTTTTCAAAGGGTTACAATAAGATAATTACACTTTAAAGCACTGTACAAATTTATTTTTTATTATTATTAGCACTTACTCCTTAAATTTGGCAGGAAGTATAGAAATGTCTGTTCTAAGCCTGTGGTATTACTACTATATCTGAGAGATGCTATTTATCTTGTATTAGGTGCTTATATATGGCAATCTTTACTTGCTGGAAAACTCAATGGCTGCTTCTTATTTCAGGTTATGAAGACTATAGTTATGGATATGGATACAGTCAGGATAACTCTGGCAATTATGGGTATGGTATGGCCACTTCAAACTCTTGGGAAATGCCTAGTTCAGATACAGACATGAACCTTAACGCTTCTACTGGTACCAGTGCTGATGATGTAATAGCAAAATTTAACCAGCGCTTAGATATGGTGTCTCATCTAGAAACTGACATGATGCAAGGAGGACATTATGGCTCAGGTGGAGACAGGTGAGTGTAGAAATGAAGGTGAAAAAGGTTCAGTAATAGTCATAGATTAGGCTAGTCTGTTTCTGAAGGGTGGGCTGATGAAATATTGTGCTGTTGCCTTTGAGCTGCTCCTCTTGCTCTCTAACTTTGTTCTTTGCTTCATATCCATTCTCTTGCTTACAAGGAAGCTGTTGGAAAAATAGAATTAGCTAAGTTGTATTTTTCCCATTTTTGGCTTGAGCTTTGAAAATAAGGTGCTTAGTTATGCTTTGGAGTGAGAAAAGCTTGTTAATGCTCTAATAGCTGATAGGTGAGTTTTAATATAATGCTGCAAAATAAGAATGTGCTGTAGTAAATTTCTGTAACTATAGGAGCTTGATTCAGTGAGTGCAGTTGCAGTACTATTAGCTGGCCAATATAATTTTCTCTGGATTTTGCTGTAAACTATCAGGATGAAAAATGGGGATTTTTAAGAATCTTTTTAGCCATTTATTGATGTGCACGTGTATATCTATAATACTGTTTAGTTAAACTGTTGCTCATATGTAGGAAAGTATAGGTTTTCATTGGAGTAGTATAGAAACATTGCTGGAAAAAATTAGAAGAAACATAGTGTTAAAGTTGATTACTTAATTTTGCATACTTTAGTAGTACTTCAGTGGCTAAATTATACATACTGTTCTGCATTGTTTTCTTGTTATATTGGCATTGTTTATATATGAGTTTCTTTGAGCAGTTTTAAAGACCACTATCACAGGGTATTTAATGCATTTTTTATTGAAAACAACTTCTTGGTTATTAGTTGCCTGTAACTGTTGTCACAGATTCATTCCATTAGATAATTTTCATAACAAGTAGAAGACAGAGTAGACTATAGAACACTTACGGTATTACTTTGCATTGAATCTCTTTCTGGTGGTGTACTTCCTTTGCATTTATTCAAATAGCATCTCTTGTCTTGGGAAAGGAATTGTTGCAAATAGTTGAGCCACATTATGATGAAATGATACTTTTGCTTTTTGGTCTTTAGTTCTCATATGCTAGAGGCGTTTTTAAGCATAAAGATTAAGGTACTCTAAATAATTGGAAGGTGCAGAACCAGGTTAAAAGGCATGCCACTGTGCACACTTTGAAGTCAGAGGGCTTTACATCTGAGAGAAGGTGCCTAGGATTGGGTTGTGACCTTACTGTTCTCCCATTTTTCAGTTCTGTATACTGGGTGGATATTGGGTAACTCAGCATTGTTCACCTTAACATGAATTAAATGTAGTGAGTTCAAGTGAGCATTGAAGATGGAAAGTTGCAGGATGCTGCAATGAGTTACTCAGAAAACATTGCAGGAGGCTCACTGCAGCAGTGAAGGCTCAGCTGCAACAATGGAATACATGGAATTATTTAGCTTGCCCTGATGCTTTTTCAGAGTGACACTTTCTGTTCTTAGTTAGTTTTTTAAAGTCTCCTCCTCAGCCATTGTTTCCTTTCAATGTCCTTGCTTGTAGATTTTTGATATAAAGCATAACTGTTGATTTATGTACTTGTGTCCAGTGCTGGTTTATTACATGCAGCCTGACTTTTGTTCTGTTAGGGAAGTCAAAACAGCAAGCAATTGGGAATAATGTGCACTTTGGCCTTGACTGCTGTCATCTGTGCATATTAATCAGCATACAAGCTCTGTTGCAATTGTTTTTAAGTGACAGTGTGCAGAATTTACAACGTTAAACACCTCTGTAGCTTTTGGAATAATCTCATGAAATTATGGTGGTTCAGAATTCCCATTTATAGAAAAATACTAGTGTGCCTAGCCATTATAGTGGGCTTAGGAGATGTGATTAAGTCTACTCATGCAGTGTTTTTTCTGCACTGTGATAATCAGGCAAAATGTCATGTATGAAGCACCTCTTAATGTATAGCTAATTATCTCTGCTTTTTTTCCCCTAAAGCACTTTCTCTGCTTCAACTCAGAATAGCTGAATAGGTGGGAGCTGACCATGAGCAGTTGTACCCAGGAATTTCAGCTTTCTAGCAGAGTTGACCCCTGAAGGGACTGGTGTGTGTGACCCAGTAACAGGCAAAACTAAAAATTAGTCATAACTGAAGGCATATTTGTGTTGCTCTGATCCAAGTGCTTTGCTTTTTCTGTGATTTATACAATTTCTGTGTGGCCCTTTCATTAATGGCCTTATCCCAGTAATGTATTTCACAGGGGAGAGGCTTACGTTGAGTTAAAACACTGAGCTTTGTTTTGACGTAAATGAAACTAGAACAGTTCTGGGGTGGTTTGTGTTTGGTTTCAGTTTTTTAAAAATATAACTTTTCTTTTGCCATTTCTTGGCAGACTCTTTAACATGGTGCTTTATATGCTACTGACTAGATTCCTTGCTTGCTGTGCAACTCTTGCAGGTATGATACATATGAGTCCTACGACTCAAGGCCTTCACTGAACGACCGTGATCTGTACAGATCCGGCTACGATTACAGTGAGGCTGAACATGACACCGACAATGCCTATGAAGGCCACTATGACAACTCCTATGGGAACCGCAGGGACCAGTACCACAACAGAGCACGTGACAACTTTGGCCATCGGGGTCAAAACTGGCCCAGAGACGGGCGAAATAACAGATCCATGGCAGCTCCATATTCTGGGCGCATGGGTGGACAATGGAATGACCCCCCAGCACCAATGGGAGGGCGGGGCCATGGCCCCAATAGGCCCCCATCCCTTTTCTCCCACAAACTTTTCCCTGAATACAATATGTTCCAGGGAATGCGAGGTTTCTCTGGCAACATGCGCTTTGGAGGAGGCGGCATGAAACAACGCATGAGGAGAAACTGGAAAATGTGGGATGCAGATTTTAAAGTAAGTACCTATGCAGTCTTCTCCCACCTGTTTTCTACAAGTTCTAAAGGGCATCGCCTAGCAAGCAATACTGCCTAGGGTCAAGTGCAAAGGTGTCTGCATTGTGATTTAGATTGCCTTATTATAACAGCTGTTTTTCTTCTCTGCCTATCCCACTTGCTTGGTACTTGAATGTTATCTTGGACAGTTGTTCTAGGACAGGGGCCTCCTACAGCTAGCTCATCAACTCCTGGTGGATCACCAGCTGCTGCAGAGTAGCTTGTGCATCCTGTAGAAGACCCAGGAAAGACTGCAGAAAGCTCTGCTCTAAGTTTAAATTTTTTGTAGAAAAGCTGTTAGCTTCATTTCTGTTGCTCTTCTAGTCCATGCTCTGTTTTTAGGACAGAACAAAACTTGCTAGAGAGCAAGGGAGGAGTAGGCTGGGATATTCTTCATTACTCAGAAGTAGCTCTTATTAAAGAAAAGTTTGACAACTGCTGTTCTAGGAATATCATACTGTATTCAGTATGTAGCCTTACAGTACAATCCTATGCTGCATTACTCCAGTCTAAGTCAGTTGATACTGATGGGCTTAGACTGGAGTAACTCTTCATAGGATTACTCTGTTAGTTTAACTTCTGAATCTTACAGTAATAGCTAGAGAGTGTGATCTAGGATTAATTCTGTTTGAAATCTGTTGTCCTAAGATTTGGCCCATGTGGAATGTACTTGGTGAAGCATGTTTTATTGTACATAGAGTACTCAAAATAAGGTTGAATGTGATTTGGTTGGTGGTAAGGCAGTTGTTAGAGTGTGCACATGGATGAAAATACTTTTGTCTTTCAACCCATAGAAAAAAAGAATAAAGACTGAGCCGGCGTCTAATAAACGGAAACAAGCTAACAGTTCTGATGAGCCTGACAGCAAAGCTGCAAAAACCGATGGCTCTGACAATTCAGACTCTGATAATGGTAAGAGTCTATCAGTAAAACCTGCCTAGACAGAGATAGGACCTTTTGTATCTAAGCCTTTTCACTTTGACTACATCTTACATTTGTTAGTGTTAAAACAATATTGTTCACTAAACTTTTCTGTCATTGTATTGTATCTTTCAGAGGAGGGACCTGAAGGAGAAGCTGCTGAGAAAGGTTCTAAAGCTGTGAGTCTGAATTTCTTACTGTACAGTTTTACAGTTAACTAGCAGAACTCATGTGAGTAGGCTACAGAAGAATGTTCAGAAGTCAGGGCTGGCAAGCTACTGATTTTCTCACCCCGTATCTGAGATAATAGCTCCTGGGGGTTGGGGCAGCAACTTAAAATTAAATACATTGCATGTTACTACTGCTCTCACTGAATTTGGGTCCTTTTTTACATTTAGGTTAAAAAAAGATGGAATACTTACCCCAAATTTCAAGTAGTATAAATCATGCTATCACCATATTGAGTGTGTTGTTCTATACATGGGTGCCAAATGGGTCCAACCAAGCAGTCCCAGCATACATGTTCTGCGTCATCTGTGTTTGACTAATGAGGTCATAGGGCTTGCTCAGTATAGAAGAGAATAATAATTTTCCCATCTGAACAAAATCCTACTGTTTATCCAAACGTTTAGTAACCGTTCACAGGTCGTAACTGTGTTTTTAAAAAGTTTCTTAGCACTGTAAATCATGAGGTTAGAATTCTGCAGCTTTAAAGATTAATTTTTTATACTTCATTGACATAGAAAAGCTCATATTACTGATAGTTGAAAGATAAGAGATTACAAGGCAATTTATATTTCTGCATCTACTAAGTGGCATTTTTGTATGAGTATTTTCTGTTTCTGGGGCTCATATAAGATCATCTTGGTAGTTAGCAACACTTCTGATCACCTGATGAGAAACTAATTTCCACATGTTCTTTGACCTTTGCTGAAAATAATTGCAGTATTATGCTTCAGTATCTTTAATTGCATTTTAGGAAGGAGAGGGAGAAGGTGGTGAAGATGAAGAAAGAAAAGGAGATTCTGA
Source organism: Eublepharis macularius (assembly GCF_028583425.1). Lineage (NCBI taxonomy): Eukaryota > Metazoa > Chordata > Lepidosauria > Squamata > Eublepharidae > Eublepharis > Eublepharis macularius. The sequence continues at coordinate 46,250,314 of NC_072793.1, forward strand.
GAAAGGCAAGCCTAAATGAGCATGTATAAGGGAACTCTTAATGATGACAGTTTTCTCAGGTGCAGTTGAAATAATAACATGTGTCCATAGATGGCTCTAGTATGCAAGATTACAGGAGCCAAGATTCTCGTGTTATATGTTGTTTAGGGACTGACCTAACAAGTTTTCCTATAAACTTGTAGCTTATATTGTTGAATTTAACTCTGATGTAATAGGTCTGTGAGATAAGAGTTGGCAGCTTAATTATTTCTGGAGAATAGAACATTGAACTTACAGTGAAGGCGCCTTCTCAAGGGTGAGGGAGACACTCTGATGCTCTCGGGTTCCTCCCACAATCCCTGGAGGCAGGAAATTGATTGCACATTCCATCTCCCGGGGAAGAGAAGTCTGCTCTTCAGTCTGGAGTCTGATGCTCATCAGTCTGCAGCCGAAAACGATCCATAATGCGTGCCAAACAGACAAACAAGGTCTACAGAGCCCTCTAAGAACAAACTATTCAGGCAAAGGTAAACTGTAAGAACAGAGAAAAAACAATAAACATTGGGGCTGCAGTCAGTCACCCTTTAAGAGTAAATTGTTGAAAAGAGACCCTCCAGCTAGGGTGGGTCCAAAGTGTTCTTGCCCTTGAGAAGAAGGAACCATCATGATTAGTCCGATGTATTATCCTCTCTTGAGAGCTGGAGGATACTCTGATGCACTTGGATGTTAAAAGCTCATCTGATTCAAGGAGGGAAGGCGTGCTTAACAATCACAAAGATGTCAGACTAAACTGTTTGCTTTAGGACTCTGCATTAATGCTGCCTCAGCTCTTGCATTAAGAGTCCATCATGACAAATGTTGACACCGGGGCCCAGGTAGCAGCCTTGCATATATCTGAAGTGGATGTATTTGTGTTGAACGCTGCTGACATGGAGGCACTTCTTGTTGAATGAACCGTGATCCCCTCTGCAGCTTGAAGGCCCTGGGATTCATATGCCAGAGAGATGCAATCCTTTAGTCACCTGTTCAGTATATTCTTAGAAACCCTTTTTCCCTTGACTGTTGGATGAAAAGCCCTAAAAGAGAAATCAGACTTTCTAAATGGCTTACTCCTGATATAAAAATGAAGTGCTCTACAAAGGTCTCGTGAGTGTCAGTTCTCTCTAAAATGAGAAGATTTTGCGCAGAAGGATGGCAAATATTTATTCTGTGAGGAGTGAAAAGTGTGCAGATCTTGACTATGAAGTTGGGATCTGTGCACACCACACCATGTCCTTGTGGAAGATACATAAACCTTTTCTGATGAAAAGAGCACTCACCTTGCTCATGTAACTGCTACCAGGAAAAGTTCCTTCAGAGTAAAGAACTTCAGGGAAACTTCCCACAGAGGCTCAAATGGAGGATTAGTCAGAGCCTGAAGTACAACATAAAGTCTTCAAGAAGGAAACGTGCACAGTTAGAGGCTGAGGCATTGCACCTTCCTTCAGAAGTCTCTTTACTGCTGTGTGCCTGGAAAGTGACACACCACTGATGGAATTACAGAGCTCAAGGCAGCAAAAAAGAGCATTGGTTCTTAGACTTTGAGAAACCCCATCCTGTAGGAAAGACAGTATCTGAGGAACATCTAAGGTGCCTGGTTGCAAGTGTTTCCTCTTGCACCATCTGACAAAGTCCTTCCAAGAATTGTGAATTTTGGAAGTTGAACTTCCCTTGGTTGCCATCATAGTGTGGACAGCCTCATCAGAGAAACTCTGTGCAGTCAGTGGTTGTTACTTAATCTCCTGCCTGTCAGACGAAGCCAGGGTGGGTCTGGATGAGAGATGGGGTCCTGAGTTAGCATGCTGGTGGATGCTGGAAGTTCCCATGGAGGTTGAAGTGATGACTTCATCAGGCTGGAAATCTGTGTCTCCTGGGCCAATATGGGGCCGGGCAAATCAACTCTTCCTTCTCCTATTTCAGAACCTTTGAAATCAAAGGTATTGGGAGGGGGCATGTAGAAGACTCGATGGTCATGGGGACATCAGAGCATTCTCTTGCTCTACTTGTTGACACTGATGCATCAAGAAGACCCTGGGTGTCTTGGCATTGACTAGGGAGGCAAAGAGGTCCACACAAGCTAGGTGATAGTTATCAATCAGGGACTGAAATGTTTCCTGGCTGAGGGACCACTCTTCCTGATTCTGTCTGGAGCAGTTGAGCCAAATTGCTTGAACATTTGCTATGGTACTTAGGATTCTGCCCTGAGAAAAGCTAGATGCCGTTCTGCCCAGGACATAAGGGTAGTTGTTCCCTGCTGTAGCTTCCTGCTGTTGGTGCCTTCCTGACGATTCACATGTGATTTGGCACTGGGGTTGTCTGTATCCCTATGTTTGAGACATACGGTTTTGGAAATGAAGAAGTGCCAGACAAATTGCACTCAGTTCTAAAAGATAGATGCTAAGAGCAGCTTCTTGGTGGGGCCAAGTCCCCTGTACATGACCCAGTGTGCGGTGGGCTCCCTGCCCTAACAGTCTTGCATCTTCTGTGATTGGGAAGCCTGTGCTCACTTGAAAGGGTTTCCCACAAGTGTTTCTTAGTCACCCACCAAAGGAGGTCCATCCTGAGATAGTGACTAATGTTGACTCTGATGTGTTTTCTGAGAGCTAATATGGCAACAGTGTCCACTGAAGTACCTGAGAATGTGCCCAGGCCTGAGGGACTGTCTTGATTGCTGCAATCTTGTAACCTAGCAGATGTACTAGGAACGTCAAGTCCATTGACTTAGCAGAGGAAATTTGTTTCACAGCCTGGAGAATATTCTCTGCTCTGTCTAGGAGAAGAAAGAGTTGTCCCTGCATTGAATCTGTCACTGCCCCCAGTTGCACAATAACTTGGACCACAGTCAGTTTGCTCGTCTGGAAGTTGATTAGAAAACCATGATTGGAAAGGCACTGAATAGTGTTCTGAATATGCCTGACTGCCTGATCTTGGGAGGGTGACTTTATAAGCAGAGCATCAAGATACATATTGGTATGAATTCCTTGGCGATGCAGGCTTGCCACAAGGGAGATTATCAGCTTTATGAATATCTGGGAGGCTGATGCCAACCTGAATGAAACGGCCCTGACTGGAAGTGTTTTTGACCAAAGTGAACCTCAGGAACTATCTGTACCGAGGAATTTTGGGCATATGAAGATATGCCTCGGGCAAATCTATGAAGGCCTCCCCGATGGTCTTCAGGGTCCCCATTTTGAACTGTCTGTACATCATGAACCTGCTCAGGAATTTGAGATCTATGATAGCCCTGCAATCCTGTTCTTTTGGGGGACTGTGGAGGAAAAAAAATAGAATAGATGCCTAAGAACTTTGAGATGATGACACATCATTCTTTATTTATTTATTTAAAACTTTTATTCCACCCTCCCTGAGAGCAGGCACAGTGTGGATTACATCAGATAAAAGCATTTCATGGTGGCAATCTCCAGTAGGTGTCTCTGTTGTAGACATCTGTTGTGATGTGGGGTGACAGATTCTCTTGAATAGCCATAAGTTATGGTTTCCTTTATTTTTTGGTGGATAACTGATAACTTCTAGGCTTAATGGAATTTTTGAAGCTGTCATTCCGCAGAAGCTAACCTGCCATCACTTCTGTCGTTGGTGTCATTTTCCTCCCTTCGCAGAGGCAGGCACTTGGTCTGAGTTGTTGTATTGATTTGTGGCTTTGAAGTTTTGCCTGGATTTGAACCATTTCTGTCATTTGGAGTTTAGTCTAAATCATGGAAGCATTCTGTTGGAGAAAAAGAATTTAGAACCATAAATCTCCTGCCATCTGTCTTCCCTTTTATAGGTGAATGGCATTATCTTCTTGTCTTTGGTCTCAATTAAGGTGTCCTATAGGCTGTCTGCAAATAATTTACCACCTGGGAAAGGCCAGGATGCCACATGAGACTTAGAAAGGGAGTCTGCATTCCTGGACTTGAGCCAAAGATGTCTTCTGATTACCGCTGTGGACGCCATTTCTCTTCCTGAGAACTTAATTGTGTTGAGGCTTGCATTTGACATGAAGACTGCCACCCACTCCAACTTCTGCATGTAACTGATTAGGTGCTGATTTAAATCTGGTTATTCCTGGGACAGTTTTCTGAGCCACATGTATGAGGCTCTTGCCATCAGAGAAGCGGCAGCAGAAACTTTAATGGAAAAGGCAGCGTAAGCCCTGCAGTGAGCTGTGTTGCTTTTTTGATCATTAGGGTCTTTAAGTATGGCCTCTCCCTCCTTTGGAATAGTCATCACTGCTGCCAAACTAGATGGAGGAGCATCCACCACCAGGACCTTCAGTAAACTGGCTACCTGATAGGAGGAAAAGTACATTATTTTAGCCTGTACAGAATGCAAGCGGGTTTTGGTAGGATATGCAAGTTCCTCTTTAATCTCAGTTTTAAAAAAGGATGGAAAGGGAAAGTAGGATTTTAAATGCTGTTTGTAGCAAAGAAAGGAGCTGCTCATGAGAAAAAAAGGCAGTGAGGCGGCTTGCTCTGTTGAGGGACTTCCTCATCAGACAGCTGGCATCTATCTTTATCTAAATCTGCATCAGGACCATCAGACTCTAAGAGGGAATCCCTGTCATCTGATTTGAATAAGTGCTCCTAATGGGAAGAGAGCGTTTACAAGCTACCTTGGTGGAGCAGGAAGAGCCCAGACTTTTTCTCTGTGAAATGTCTCTGAAGTGGCTAGTTTCTTTGAATGAGTTAGGGGTGAGGTGAATGAGAGGTCTCACTTTACCCTCTCCTTGAGAGTAAAGAGGTTCTTTTTCTCTTCAGTAACTGGTTGGAGACAAACTGTTATAGTCAGTCCTGAAAGGCTGGTGGGCCAACAAAGAGCTCCCCACCCTGGCTTCCTGCATGATAGGGAGCTTCTATTGACTCACAGTTTGGCTCCTGAAAGCTATGTAGAACAGGGTTGATAGGCTGATATCAACTGTGCTGGCTGGTCAGTAGGAGGTGCAGTTTTGGGGCCAAAAAAGAGAACTCGTACGCTGAGAACTTTGTACTCTGAGCCGGATGTGTCACGATCAACGGCTCTCTCCAGGAACTCTGCTGCAGTGGGATGTCTAGGCCAGCGGGATTGCAGAGTCCTCCTACTCTGCTGCCTGGGGATACCTTTCCCCAGCTCCCCCTTAGAGGAGGCCCCATGGTTAGAGGTCTCAGCTGCCAGTCCAGGCAAGGGCATTCCACATCTGAAGCAGCAAGTAAGAAAAGGTAGCCTCAGGGAAGATGAAAGATGGAAGGACAAGCAAATGGTTTCTTTTTAAAAAGAAGGGAAGGGCACACTATGGCACACAAGTGGGAAAGAAAAAGGTGAACCAAAGAGCTCCCAGCAGGAGAACCTCAGGAACTCTCTAAATCCATTTCTGTTGCAGGTAGAGGCAGGAAAATGGTGGCGGGCTCCTCCTCCCCCTGGAGACAATCAGTGTAATCAGTTTCCTGCCTCCAGGTATTGTTGGAAAAGGAACCCAAGCATATCAGAATGTCCTTCTCCCCCTTGAGAGAGAAATGACCATTCTAGCTATTATTAGACATTTTATTCTTTCTTTGATGGAATGAGTGCTGGCTGCTTTGAGTTATCAGTTCTTTGTACCAGTGGGGCAATCTTTATCTCTAGCAGGTGTGGTAACATCACTTTCAGCCCATGGAACTATTCTACGTTACCAGTTCTTAGAAGCAGAACATGGGCCAATGGATTATACTGCATATATATTGTCGAAGGCTTTCATGGCCGGAGAACGATGGTTGTTGTGGATTTTCCGGGCTGTATCGCCATGGTCTTGGCATTGTAGTTCCTGACGTTTCGCCAGCAGCTGTGACTGGCATCTTCAGAGGTGTAGCACCGAAAGACAGCGATTTCACAGTTTGACACTGAGAGATCTTTGTCTTTCGGTGCTACGCCTCTGAAGATGCCAGTCACAGCTGCTGGCGAAACGTCAGGAACTACAATGCCAAGACCACGGCGATACAGCCCGGAAAATCCACAACAACCATACTGCATATAATCAGCACTACTGTTTAGCATTTCTGAGGATTGGTATAACGATCTTGGATGGTGGGATCAAGTCCAAAGTCAAACTATAATTGAGGTTTTGCTCTTCATCTCATAATTTTAAGGGCACTACATCTGTAGAAAAACAGACTTATATAGGAAGAACCCTCTCTACAAACGTTCTGTTTGTTAAAGCCTGAGATGCTTGTTAGGTGACACAGTTACAGTTTCAGCTCTGATTAATCTCCAGGAAGCTTTAGTACAGTCTGTTAGTTCTTTCCTGTCCGGCCGGAAAAGCACGATTGGGAACTTGGACCCTAGTTTATATAGGACTTTTTTATTTCAGTAGGATCTGTAAATAAGTATACTGAAAATAAAGACTGACTTGTATTACATGTAGGAGCACTGACTATTCAAGAAGAAATCAGTCAAATCAAGCGGAAATTGCAAGCTGGCAAGAAAACTCAGGAGAGGCAGAAAAAGAGGTACCGTGATCGCATGGTAGAAAGGTAGGCATCTTCTCCAGAAGACTGGAAGTATGCTAGTGGTTACAGCATAGGATTAGGATAATGTGGTATCCTCTTGTGTAGGACAAGGTAAAGTTCACTATTTTAACATGTCTTCCTATATAACATGCCATTTCCAAGCTTTGGCAGGCTATTGAAGGTCGAATTTTATTTATTGTAGTTTCTAGAGTTTTAGAGGCATTTTAAGTGCGAAGTATTTAGACCAGTGTCATTACAACTCTAAATATCACCGCAGAATTGTTTATAGAAGTCTTGTGTAGTTTGACTGATGATTTCTAAGGAAGGGCGTATGATAGTCTTATTAATTAACAGTTTGTGGAATAGCTGATCTACATGAGTAAACAGTGAGCCCAAGACTATATTATTGCCACATATATATTGTAGTTGATTTTGAGTGAAGCTGTGTATATGTAAAGCAGATGTTTTAAAAAATGTTCTACAAAAACAGGTCCTGTAGTAAACCTTCATATTAAAGCTTTTTTCATTCTGTGTGCCTTAAGCAGGATTCAGTTTGTGTGCTCGTTGTGCAAATATCGTACGTTCTATGAGGATGAGATGACCAATCATTTGGAGAGCAAGTTTCACAAGGAACACTTTAAATTTGTTGGAACCAAGTTGCCCCAGCAGACAGCTGACTTCCTCCAGGTGTGCCTTTTTTGAGCAGAGTTGTCTTCTGTTTTGCCTGAGCCAGCTGAGGCTCTTTCTTTTCCAATATGTCTGTGTCACTTAGTTCGGAAGTATTTTGTGTGAATTGGAAACAGTTTGGGGGATGAATATTGGTAGTGTCAGACTTCAACAATCCTGTCTTCATAGTTGTTTGACCCTGCCCTGGCCTGCATCTTTCTTTATGCTACCCATCCACACAATAGTCTTGCTTTTAATTTTTTGGAAGAAATGAGACTGGTAAATAAGTTATTATGCATAAAAATACATTGCTTGGAATGAAAAGGAATGGGAAAGGGGTCACAGCCTTGATTATGGGGTACTCATTGCAGGCTTGGCATTTGACCAGTAAGGTATCTTGTATTTCCTCAGTGTTATCTTGACTGTTCATAGTAAGTTCTTCTACAATGCAGGAATATGTAGCAAACAAAACAAAAAAAACAGAAGAACGCCGTAAAGCAATTGAAGATATTAATGCAGTCATACAACAGATCTACAAAGACCAAGATCTTACCCAGGGTATGTATTACCCTGCAACTAATGTATAGTTTAGTATGTGAAAGCTGTCTTAAAAGTTCAGCAGTGAGTTATTTGAATTAACTTTCTGCTTAGAGTACCTGTTCATGTTTCTTGCATGAGAGCATGCCTGCAGAGCTGCAAAAGATGCTGGAAATCTACATTTTACTGTCTTCTATGGGAAAGGCAAGATGGCCTTACGTTGTCTGTGCTGCCCATTAATATGCATGCCCAACGACCTTTTCTGGCACCTTGGAAACAGTTGCACCTCTTTATGACTAAATGAGTGGTGTGATTTTAATGTGGGTGGGGGGAAGGAGCTGGGCGTAGATACATATATATAGTCATAGGAAATACAGTGGATCAGAAATACAATTTGTTTTAGGAAGTAGTAGTTCTTGAGTCTGTGTGAGAACTGCTCTTTGCTCTCAGTCCCCAAGGGTAGAACTCTACATGCTTTTTAACTACAGGAAGAGACAGTAGGAAGCACTGGTAGCTTTCCATTTTTGTTTTTCTGTTTTTATTTTTCTGTTCAATCCATACAGTTGTAGCCAAGTTTTTGGTGATGCAGGGAATCCCAGATACTGAGTACCTCCACTCTCTTTAGAATGGATCACTTGACAGATTTGGGAAATATTGGTGGTTATAATAGAGTGCACATTCTACAGCAGTATGATTTCCTGACCGTTCTTCAGATATAGGTATGGAGCACTTCGTCAAAAAAGTGGAGGCTGCTCACTGTGCTGCATGTGACCTCTTCATCCCAATGCAGTATGGAATTATCCAGAAACATCTGAAGTCTCCTGACCATAACCACAACCGCAGAGTAAGTATGTATTTGCTGAACTGAGCACTAGCAGATAGCTCATTGTGTAGGGGTGGTCACTTGCTGCCTGTTTGAACTTTTCCTGTCTTAGTTTGAAAGCAAACACAGATATGCGCTAAAATAATTTGATGAGATAATGTGCTTATTAGTGCTTTTATTTAATGTGTGTGAGGACAATGTAAAGAGCTTGCATGAAGCAGAAACATTGCTACTAATGGCACCCCATATTTTCAGCAGTCCTTTGCTGCAGCAGCTCCAGTATCTTTTTTTCCTTTTGGTTTTGTAAAAAGATCTGTTCACTTAAATTCAGTGTTAAGCTAATGTTTTAAGTACTGGAAACCAGGATCAATACACACTTCACATGGCAGATTTGTTTGTTGTACTGAACATTGTAAGATGTGAAAGGGAGATGTATGGCTTGAAACACATGGGAGATATTTTTTAGGAAGCCATGGCCAGTTGCTGCTATTTGTTATGTGCCCCTGCATGGATAGATAGGCCTCTTTCCTTCATGCAGTCAACTGTTTCTAGGAACTTTACAGTGTATGTGCAGCAAACACATCTGAACCTAAAAATTAAGGGAAAAACCTGTTTCTGGTTTTCCCATCTGCCTGGTCTCTCCTCATCTGTCCACTCTTCCTACCTGCCAGGGGGTTTCCTTTGTCCTTTCTTGCATTTTTGTTGACCGCTCCAGTCTTGCTTCTCTCACTGTAAGAGGGGTAGAGAAGCAGGCTGTTGGAGGAGGCAAGTTGCAGCCAACTCAAGCCTTCCCATCTCCTGCTTGACGTGGCTATTGCAGCCACAATTTCTCATAAAAGCAGAGAAAATCCCGTGTAAACTTACTAATAAAATTAATATATCAATCAAGGTACAGATAAAAGATATTTGTATGAATTATTGCTCCAACTGTGGGTCTGAGTTCTTATAAGGTTGTTGTTGTGTATTAAGAAGCTCCACTGTGGACCTAAGTTGTTGTCGATTATGATTAAATATCTTATATTTGTACCTTGATTGATATGTTAATTTTTATTAGTAAGTTTACACGGGATTTTCTCTGCTTTTGTAAGTTTCTTACCATGTTACTCCCTGTATTTTGCCAAAATTTCTCATGGCATCTTGGTTTTCCCAAACAATATGCCAGACAAACTCCTTTTTGCCCGTGATGTCTGTGAACACACAAACCTTGCAGTTACTGGGTTATGGAGGGTTACCTCTGAAATCTGCTGCCTTTTAGTGTTTTTGCATTGTGTTTTGCATATACCAGGGGATTGCCCCAAATTTGTAGAAAACTACCCTAGCCTGCCTTGTGGATTTTTTGTTCTGCACAGAGCAGGCATTGATAACTGTTGAAATTAGAATTGCTTTGTATACTGAAGATGCATAAAACACTTTCAGAAGTATGGTTTAAATCTGACTTTGTCCACAATTGATACCTTATAATGTGTATGATAATTTGAAGAACTGTATATAAACGTTTGAAGAACTGAATGTTCTTGTTACACATTTTAATTCAGTATCCAGCCACGTGGCAAGTTCTGCTCTGATTGCATAGTACTTGGGGCTGTTTTTTTTCTCTTTTTTAGAAAATTTAGGTTGGATCTCATGATACATCAGCAGAAAGTGCTGACAATATCAGATCTTCCCAACTTTTCCCTTGACCCCATGGAAGTTTATTCCTGGAGTTGAATGAAGTAGTAGCCCTGTAGGTCAGGCAGCTGAGTGGAGAGAGAGAGGAAGATACAAAAGTAGTTCCCTCCTACCTCTTCCATGTATGGAGTTCTGCTAATGGAAGAGTTAAGAAGGGAGCAGTTTTGACCTTTTTTTCCTCTTGACCTGTGTGGCTAATGTTCCACTGTAACCTGTGACCCTGGGAATAAAGCCAGGAATATCTGTGGTCCTCAAGCTGGATTGAACCCCGTTATTTTTTTTAATCCAACTTCTCAGATGGCAAAAACTAATATGAGCTGTGCTGATGTGGCATAGGGTTTGGCCTCTTGCTCTCTCTTGTATTGTGTATATTCACTATTTTACTTGATGAAAACCCTCATTTGTCTTTAACTCTCCTAAATATGCCAAACAGTAGAATGACATGAGCTGGGTTCTGCACAGTGCATTTTATCTTAAAGCATTAGGTTAAGTTTCTTTAATAAACAAGTTCTTTAGTAAAAGGTGAAAGATTTGTATGATTGAAAAGAAACCCAGAGTATTGTGTTCTGATTCCAGTTTGATAGTGAAGGAAGCTTGTAGCTTCCAGTTTTAACTACTAGAGACTTTTAAACCTTTGTTTTTCCTCTTTCTCCCTATTTTCTGCTGAGTTTCCTTGTCTTTATGTTTTGTAGCTCTTATCATTTCAATGTAGCTGTGTAACTATGTAGATCCAGTCTCTTCCACCCGCTTATCTCTATGAGGAAAGCGATGGAGTGGGAGTAGAAACGAAATATGTATTTTTTAAAAATTCAGAGGCTTCTTAGGATGTTAGAAGGTGACTTTGTTCTTATTTTGCTTTCACTTTGACTTTTGCTTTCCTAGTAGTTTAATTAATGGTATTTGTATTGGTTTACTTTTTATTATTGTTTAATTGGTGCCTAATCAGAGCTGATTTACCTGAAGGGGAGCTATTTTTATTTCTTTGAGCTATTTTATTTATCCTATTTTATTTTGTTAGATAATTGAAGTGAAGATAAGCTAGCTCAGCACATATTTCAATTTTCTTGAAATTCCCTTTATTTCTTGGGGGAGAAACATTATTTTTACCATGGTTTCAAAGCTTCTATAACTGTTATGTTTACCCCCTTGAGATGAGCCAGTTCTTAAAGATAATAACATTTCATTAATATATACAAGTAAGAATGGCACAGGTTGTGATGTCTCTGCATATTTTGCTTCTAGGCTATGATGGAACAGTCCAAGAAATCATCATTAGTAGTTGCAAGAAGTATTCTTAACAATAAGCTTATCAGCAAGAAACTGGAGCGGTATCTCAAGGTAATGCAGTGCCATTTTGAGGCTACATTTTGGTACATAATTCTAATTCATCTGAGGGCCCTGCATGATATTACTAACTCAGGGGGGTTGCACTGCTGTGGCAGCATTCAGATGGCACAAACCATGGTTTAATCAGACCATTGTTAGATGTGGCATCAGTAAGATAATAACAAATGGGTTTGTTTGCTGGTATCAACCCAGAATTTCAAACTATGGCTGGTTTATCTATTATGTACTAACTGCATGGTCTGTTCTGATTAGTTAGCCTCCTTTTTGGTACCACTCTAATTCCTCTCTATCAATTCCTACTCTCTCTAGTTCATGAGCTCTCATTGCATCCCAAAGTACAAGTTATCTTCTGTCTGCAGTGCAGATTTCTCTATCCACCCCACCCCCCATTTTTTCTCTTCTCCTCCCCACCTCATAGTTCCCTATCTGTATCCCATTCTAACTCCACTTGCCACAACACTCAGGACTTAATTACTTTCATATGCTGTGGCATCATTCTAGCCATTGTTCTCTCAGCCATCCACTTGCATTGCCCTCTGTGATGTGAGGAGTTAATGTCTCCTAACGCTAGCTGATCTGTGGTTCTGTCTTGCATTGCAGGGGGAGAATCCTTTCACAGATGACCCTGAAGAGAAAGAGGAACATGAGGAAGGTGAGGCAGGAACTAGTGGGAACATAGAGGAAGGAGTGCCTGAAGGTGAAGGAAGCAAGGATGATGAGGAAACCAAAGGTGGAGACAATCTGGATGAAGAAAACCCAGTTGAAGAAAGTGGCACAGAAAATAAGGGTGAAGAAGAAGAAGGGGAAGGGGAAGGGAAAGAACCAGGACAGGGGGAGGACTGGAACTTGAACACGTCCCAGGAATCCTTTGCTGCTGAGCAGGAGCAGGAATCTGAGGAAGAAAGAAAAGGAATTATACCTTCAGAGGAGCTGGAACCACCTGATGAGTGAACTTCCAAAGAAGGTTGACCCATCTGGAGACTCTGCATTTAAAACTTTTAAAAACCATAACTGTATTTGTGACACTACATGGCACGCGGCTTTTGGTTTTCATTGACTACATCTTCACCTAGTTACAGCACTTAAAAGCCTTTATCTGTAAAGTGTTTTGGAAATAGCTTTTTTAATCAAATCTTCATTGTATTAGCTAGGTTTTGTGCAGTACAATTTCTAGATGGCTTTGTACTAGGAAAATACCCCCCCCCTTTGAGTAAATACTCAAAACCAAATTGTGTTAATCTGCTTGTTCCATGCTACAACCTTGGGAAGTAAGTATCCTCTAACCCCCAGCCCAGATTTTGTATATAGTTGAAAACGTTCTTGTTCCCTGTACCTTTTTTGCCTAGAAATGTCAGAAGCGGAATTCTGAGTTTTAAATTCTGCACAATTGGAGTAACTTCCATGCAACTGTAGCATTCTTCTCTTCTACCTTTTTACTTTTAGTATACAACAGGAATACCTGGGGTCAGCACAGTAGTTCTGCAGTGCTTTTTGTTTAAGAGTGAATACTTCTAGTGGATAGAGAGAAAGCACTATTCCAGGACTACTTACGTATGTGGGGTTCTGAAAGCAGCAGCAAGGTGTTGGATGTGTAGGAGGGAGCTCTGCAGCCTGGTACGCTCTTAAAAGGCATTGCTCCTTTTTAAGTTCGACCTGACTTTGTTCAGGGGAACAAAGGTTGCTATACTGTAAATGAAGGCTATGGTGGTCTATACGAAATCTATTGATGAAGAGTGTTGCAGAAACATTAAATATTCCCTTACCAACGGAGCTCTTTGGCAGTTGTCTTATTCTGAATCTTAACAGTAGCTCATTCCTCTATTCTCTTTTATTGTTGTATTATAGTTTCTAATAGAACCACTCCCACCTCCACCAAGGCATCAATACTACCTACCGACTTCAGCCCTTCTCCCCCCACCCCAAATTGCTCGCAAAGCAAATCATGTAGCTAGTCCTCTTCATGCTCCATTGATTACCCTGTCTTTCTCTTTATGAACATTCACTCTGCCTGTAGTGGGCATCAAGCAGTGGAACTGGAAAAGATTTATGATTCTGTTTTGTGACAATTAGCTGCATCAGACTAAACAGAAAGGTAACAGTAATACCATTGAAGAACTGGGGTGGGGGCTTTGCAGCCATATGCGCTCCTGCTGCGTTAACCCCTTAAGCATCTGATGATCAGTGTGAGAAAATATTGTGAGTAAAATGGAAAAGGCAAGTGTGTTAAATCAAATGAGAAGTTTTTAACAGTTTAAATACAGCAAACCCCAATGTCTAATTTGTTTTCATAACAGTAGCTATATCTTGCATGAACAACTTGTAGATGTCCCTGAAAATAAACTGTGTGTATCTTGGGAATAATGAAAAACTGCAGTACAGTGCTCCCTATCTAGAAATCTGAATGGGAACCGGGGGTGGAGAGTGTATTAGCAGTATGAAAGAAGAGTTCTAGGACAACTTTTATGTACTTGGGAACATTACTTAGCTGATTATTATGGCAGTAACCAATGATGATGGATTGCTAGTACTTACATAGTCAAAGTGCTGCATAAACTCTGTGTTTCAAGATGTAAGTAATATGCTAATTACCTCTAGGATTTACTATCTTTCTGCAGCTCATAGTACTGATACCAATAAATGGTGTGGGTTGCAGAAAGGTGTTACATTTTAGCACCCATTTTCCGTAACTTAGTGTGTATACCAGCTCATGTGTGGTCATTATAAGGCTTAAATACAATCTTAAAAAACTGCGCTAATCACAAAGTCTTTGTTACACTGACAGCACAATCCTATCTAGAATTGCTGTTTAAGTCCGTTGCTGTTGATGGGCTTACTTTGGAATAGCTCTGCGTGGAATTCAGTGGATTTATTTCTGAGCGAGTCTGCTTATACTGCACTATAAGGGTGAAACTACACACTGCAAAGCAGAAAAGGATTCCCACACTTGTGTTTGCCTTGATGTTGATGGTGGGTGGGGTGGGGTGGGGTGGGGGGGACATTAGCAGGGGAGAGAAAGTATCAGAGGTGTTACCCAGCTGTGTGGTTAGTTTGGACCTGCCTGGTCTCACATTTCTACTTCCAGACTTCTGCCCTGCAACTGAGAGCTCCTTTGGAACCATTATGGATGAGAACCTCAAAAACCATAGAACTTGTGTACATAAATCTTAATTTAATATTCTGTCGTTCCATGCTCGTTATTGTGTCTGTATTTTGGAAATGTGAATATACTTCCAAATCCATCGTCTATAAGTTTTGCTACCTTTAAAAACTAATTAAAAATTCATACAGATGCAGCTTTTCTTGTCAATTTGATGGGAAAGGCTGCACTGAATAAAATTCTCCTTTACACTCTTTAATTTACCGGAGGCTTCTTAAGAATGGAATTGGCAGCTCTAAGGTGAGAGTGAGGTTTCTACAATTAATTGCTGCAGTGGATGGCTGAAATAGTGGTTCCTATATTTTATTTCAAAGCTGTGAAATTGGAGACAGCTAAAGGTGTGATAGGCATGCCAGTGGTTCAAGATACTAGACGATCCTGCTACTACCTCCGTCGTCTGCAACCAATAGATGATCCTGCTACTACCTCCATTGTTTGCAACCAGTAGCAAGCAGAAGAGCAAAAGTCAGTGAAGGAGGGTGGCTGGTGTTCTGTTCTGCAGGCAGAGTGGTTCATGTTGGGATAAATCTGAGGAATAGGCTTATACCCTTTTCAGATTGAACTTGGTGATTCTCCAAAACCTTCATGCTTTCTTCATCTCATCTATTTATCGTACTCTTTGTGATTAGTAAACATCAAGTGAGACGAACCTGTCTATTCAAGCAATGTAGATGGGGAGTTTGATGATTGGGTAGACAGATCATCGTAGGTCTCGAAAGGAAACAGCAAGTATTAAATGTAAAAATTTCTATGCAGTTTTTAAAAGGCATTTTCTGAAATCTTGGTAGCCTCAATTTATCTTCATTAATGTAGTTCACGATCTCTGTACATTCTGCCTCCTTCAAATGACAAAGTAATCACCTGCTTATATGCCATCTCTGTGTTATGCTACATATGTTTTCTATTTTGGTTTTGTTATCCTTTGTCAGAGGTATGTGTCTTTAAAACTGATTTAACTCAAGATGTGATTTTTTCCAGCAGTGATTCTAAAAACTGTCAGAGCAATTTGTTACATTTACAGATTTGGCCATGTGTGTGTAATTTTGTACAGATTCTGTAGAGTCTAAAAGCAGTGACTTGGAGCTTCTTTCAGAGTGTAGTCTTTTCTTGGTAAACTGCAGGGAAGATGGGCAATATCCCTGCACACACACCTTATTATCCTTACTGGTTTTCTAGCCTCTCTTTACCAGACAGAACCATTTGCCTAATTATTATTCAAGAAAATATTAAAAGTTCACTATTTTTCCATCTTCAAAATGAATTTTCTATCTTGCTTATTACTTGCCTATTTTATTTTTTGGTTTATCTTTTGGTTTTAAACTAGTATACCGAACTCTGAAGTTCAAAATATGCCAGTAAAAAAATGCAGCCTGGCAATGTTTCACATGTTTAAAAACGTAACTTAAATACTGTAGTAACTTCTCCATACTGCAAATCCCAGCACATTTCTACTCCTGATTAGAAATTACCAGCTAGCAGTATGCTACTTCTCTCATCCATCCCCTGGCCTTAAAACTTTTCTTGCATGACATGAAAGCTTCTGGTATGAAAAACTGAAATTTTGGTTTCCTAAAGGATATTCCTGAAAATCTAAAATGTTGATTATGGTGAAGGAACTTGTACCACAAAATTTGTAGAAGACATATACAGAGAGATTTGTAAACTTGAAAGGTCAACAAGCTGCTTTAGGAAGACCTATGTACAAGTTATTTATCTCAGCCACTTTACAAATTGTGCCAAAGCAAAACTGCATTTGCTGTTGAGTGTATGATGCATGCACACAAAGACTTTGCAGTCACATTTCAAAAACGAGCATATTTTTAAAACCCAAAAGTGATGGGGTGCAAAGCTATTAATACACTGTCTTAGGAAAAGGAGAGAATAGAGTGGAAATACTATTTGCTGAATGTCATAAAATCCACCCTCCAACGCAGCCATTCTCTTCAGGAGAACTGGAAATCGGTTGTAATTCCAGGAGAGCTCCAGGATCCATTTGACGGTTGGCATTTTAACTGCTATTTGTTTTTTCTGCAACAACTACTCTCCTAAAAAAGGTGGGAGAGAACCTACACAAACCTCTGTCTTGCAGCAGTGAAACTACTGCAACCCTGCAACTACCGCAGCTTGAAAGTATGTGAATCTCTGTATGATTTTGAGAGAGTGCGAAACTCCCCATTTGAACCCTCACCCCTGGCACCTTTACTATGTCATTCCGCTCCAAAAGATCAGTTTTTGGAGCTGTTTTCTGCGGCACCGCTGAACAAAGGCACGGAAATTGTTCTATCGTTGGCATTTCACCCGCAGCAGCAGTCTGTGGACTGGAGCGTACATGCTTTTAAGACAGGCGGAGGGTGGTGGGGGAAGGAGCCTGAGACACGCCCGCCCCTTTCATGAAAGGGCGAGGGATGTTTGCGCCTATTAGATACAGTTGGAGGGGGCGGGGTGTGCCCGCCAGTAGTTTCCATTTTAAACCCTTGTGGGGGGATTGGGTCGGTTCCTAACTTGCAAAAGCATTTCCTCCAGTGGCTGGAGTGGGGATTATGAGGACAGCTTTTCCTCAGCCTAGAAAAACCTGATTTTTTAAAAAGAGAACTAGTAACGTGGCATGATCCGTTCATCAAGAAACAGGAGTTCGCATCCTGCAACTACAGGTCCTATTATGTGCCGTCAAGTCGCCTCCGACCTATGGCGACCCTATGAATGAAAGACCTCCAAAATGTCCTATCCTTAACAGATTTGCTCAGATCCTGCAAACTGGAGGATGTGGCTTCTTTTATTGAGTCAAGTCATCTCGGTTTAGGTCTTCCTTTTTTCCTACAGCCTTCTACTTTTCCTAGCATTATTGACTTTTCCAGAGAATCGTGTCTTCTCATGATGCAACCAAAGTATGATAGTCTGTTTTGTCATTTTAGCTTCTAGGGAGAATTCAGGCTTGATTTGATCTTGTACCCACTTATTTGTCTTTTTGGCTGTCTATGGTATCCACAAAACTCTCCTCCAGCACCACATTTCAAATGAATCAATTTTCTTTCTGTTAGCTTTCTTCACTGTCCAACTTTCACATCCATACATAGTAATAAGGAATACTATAGTTTGGATTACAGGTCGCATACAAGCACTCATTTTCAGCAATACTGACCTAGAAATCCTCACAGGAACGCATGAATAAGTAGTGTGTGGTTGAAATTTAGTTTACATTGCGTGCACAATAATCTACACATAACATAAAAGAAGGAGTCCATTTATTCATCTAACAAAACGACGCCTGTTGAGTTCTTAAAGTTCTTTTGCCTTAAAACCTGACTGACAGGTGGAAATTCAACAGGTGAAGTGCCTCTAGTGAATCTCCATCTCTACTCTGTCGGAAAAAAATGTTATCCTTTTATAGTTTAAGAACATAACAGAAAAAGAGCCCTTTCTGTATCGACAGAATAGCCCCGTCTCATCCAGCATCCTTTGTCAGGATAGCCACAGGTCAAGGCCTCTTTCTGTTATTGCTAGGGAGCACTGGTATTCGGAAAGTTACTGGAACAGGAGAGTTCTATTTTGGCCAGCATAACTAACGCCCAACTAATACTCTTTCCTCCATCCCCTTTAAAGCCCTCTAAGGTAAAGAAGCAGCACTGTATCCTTTACATGAACTCAGCACTGAGTTCAGCTTGTTCATTGTAAATTATGCTTTGTTTCAGAAAAGATTTCATCTCTGTGCTCGGCTTTATGCTTTTTAAAAATTTCTGCTACCATGTCCTACTGTCTCTCTTTTACTGAATGTCCTGTTGTTCACTATTGTATAAAGAAATAAACATTGTGTAAAGTACTTTCTTTGTCTTGAAGTCCAAGGGCATCTTAAAGACTAACCAAATTCATTCCAGTGTAAACTTCCTGAGTCAAAGCTCACTTCCTCAAGCTGCTTCAAAGTTTTAATACATCTGCTATGGAAGTACACTTGATGCGTCTGAGGAAGCGAGCTCTTGCTATCGTTCATGCTGCAATAAATTTGGTTAATGTTTAAATTGCCCCCTGGACTTGTTTATTTTGCTTTAACAGTAACCCTTTTTGGAATTTTAGTCCGTCCTGCTCTTATTTTATCTTTAAGGAAGTCATGCTTATTTCACGGCATCGCAGCGACAGAGATACTCGACCCCAGACTGCTTTATGGGGGTATGATATCCCCATGCAGTTCTGCCCGTTTTGAGCGTGTACACAGAAGAAACAGGGGACTGGAAACTCCTGTAGCAAACCATTAAGATTGTGGATTTTGAGCTGCTCCAAAGCTCGGAGAAGAAGGCAGGTGGACCAATGTGAGTGTATTTGAGAATGGCAGGCGGGAGAAACAGCCATTCGTGAGCATTCAGCTGGGAGGGCTTTGGGGGATTGCAACCAATAAAAATCCGTTGAGACCACAGCGGTAGCCAATCACTAGTAGCCAGTGGTGACCGCACCGTTAAGGTCTAGAATTGTCTTGCGTGGCCGTAGGTTGACGCGGGGGAAGCCATGGATCAGGGATACGGTGAGTGTTGCTCTTATAGCCGTGCTGGGCAACGGGAGCGCGAAAGAACGCGCGCGCGCACTCTTTTAAAGAATTCTGGCGGGAAGCGCCGTTCGTTTTATCGCGACTAGGATTTACCCGGCCGCTGAGCAGGCCTCTGACGGCCTCCCCGTCTCTGCTCCGCAGCAGTAACGTTGATTGGCCATTGGTTTTGTCTTTCAGGGATTTTCTCCTAGTGATTGGTGAGGGCTTGGTGTGCGCGGCAGAGGGTTTAATCCTCCTGTTCTGCGGAGGAAGGCGGGATTGCGGCATATTTCCAAAGACGACACAAAATGGCGTCTTCCCTTTGCGTCTTCCCGCTCCGGTCGGTTTTACACCGGGCGACCCCGTCCGCGGAAGATTGCGCCTTTCAGCTGAGTTGTGAAGGGGCCTTGTCGACCTCCTTCCTCAGCGTGCTCTTTCCTGTTTAAAGCGGAAGGGTCTTTCTTCGGCTTCTGGCAGGGCTCCTGTGTGTTTTGACAGTTTCGGTTGCAGTAGGTGAAGCTTATTCTGGCCCATAGATGACGTCAATCAGGGACCGTTTCACCTGTTTGCTGTTAAAGGCAGGAGACCTGAGAGCCCACTAAGAGGTTGTTAAGCTGCATGCCTTGAGTCTCAGTGAAAAAGGTGGACTATAAATAATGTAAACAAACTAACTATTTTGAGAGGTAGCTCTTGCACCACCTCTTTTATATTAACAAAGATCCAGTATGCTCAGGCTTTGAGAGTAACTGGATAACCTTCCGTTTACTCAAATTACCAAATAAAATGAAAACTATTTTTTAGCCTGCATTGCCCCCCAGAGGCTGCAGGAAAAGTGAGGGAATGAAAGCACTCCTAAACCTGCGTCTTCAGAGCATTGGCTCTTTAAAAGCCGTTTAAAGTGTAAAGGGACACTGTTTAAACAGGCATTAGACCCGCCTCCACACTCCCCAAAGGCCACGTTTCTGTGTGTATGTGCCATCAAGTTGCTTCTTAATTATGGCAACCTTCTGAATGAAAGACCTCCAAATACCACCACTTAAAATAATGGCCCTTTAAATTTAAAGGAGCCAACGTACTGTGGACCAGCTACTCCTCCAGAGGCATCAGGAGTGGTGAGGAAGGGAGTGCTTGAGGGAGTGTGCAGGTCTCAGTTTATCAGTTACACCTAATATCAGTGACTGTCCTTTTCTAGAAGTTTAGTGATCTAGGATCACTGCAATAGGCACTCTATATAGGACAATCCCTGAAGATAGTCCAGATGTTTCTGCTAAAGCAGAATGACTTAGCCAACCTACTGACTAAAGGGAAGAGGAGGGAAGGTACTGCAATAATTAAAGGGATGTAATTGGATATTGCCAACCTGATACATTGCCCGATATTTCTGATACTAAATCAGCAGTACCTGGTAGTATGATATTTTGATATTAAATCAGCAGTACCTAGTATGATATTTTGATATTTCACTCACAATAAAGAACTCGATGCACGTGAACTAGCTCCCCCCCACACACACACACACACATCCACAGGCATGCCAGGGCAGGTGAGAGAGAGCTCCCTACTGGATTGTGGCAATGCTGCAGACCTTTAAACTTTAAAATCCACTGCAGCAGACCTGGCATCCAAAGGCTATGTAGCTGAAAAATCTGAATGATCACTAAGCTTCTAGGAAAGATGCAGGTGTAGTGGTACATATGGTTTATACCACTAATGG
This sequence comes from Eublepharis macularius, assembly GCF_028583425.1. Lineage (NCBI taxonomy): Eukaryota > Metazoa > Chordata > Lepidosauria > Squamata > Eublepharidae > Eublepharis > Eublepharis macularius. Next base: position 46,271,218 of record NC_072793.1, read on the forward strand.
CCTGTGCAGAAGCAGGGATGAGCCCATGCATACCCCCATACTGCACAGTTGTGTTGATGCAATGTTAAACATGCTATTGATTTTGCATAGGACATCTTGCAATACAATATTAGTGTGTTCTGACAACTCTTGGCGCTTCAGAAGTTTTTGTGGATGCTTTACTGCTCCAGTGTTCCTGGCCCATAGTTTTTCTATAAGTGCTTCAGTATTGCTTTACACTCAGAACTAGATTATGTTTGTTAACATAGATAGTTGCAGGTGTAAAAAGTCCTGTCAGCTGTCTCCAGGTTCATTTAGCTCCTATATAGAGCAAGAAACAATGTGTGAGAGAGAGATCTTGCCAAAGTCACCATCTGATAGGTTGGAAGTGGAACCTGCGATCTGTGGGCACAAGGCTCCCACAATGTTCCCTGCTCTCTCCTTTGGAACTATTTCCATCCTGGAATAATTTATTCCTAGAGCTAAGGGACTAATAGTGTACTAATATTTATACCAGTTGGATGGCTGTATGTTTTTTCTCTTCCAAAAATGGCACTCCATCCATGCAAGAGGTAAAAAAAGGCAGTCTCATTCCTTTCCTCCTCGTCACTATAGCTGCCAGATCAGTGTAACTTTTAGTATACAGAAGTCCCAGACTGTCAGTGCTTTCTCCTGGTGTTTTGCAGGATCCGAGTAAGTATGTATAAAATCACATAAGCACAACAAAATGTTCAAGAACAAAGTCAAGTTTTACATAATAGAGGGAAAGCAAAATCACGTTGATTCACATTTCTTTATTTCCTGCTTCTTTTACAACATAGAATGAATGTCTTGCTACTTTCAGCTACAGTGAGAACTCTGCTCCTGGGTAATCTGAGGCTTTCACAGCACAGCTATGCTTTTGTTAACTCTGCTTCTGTGCAACATTAAGATTTGTAGTTAATTGGTAGTGTGACTGAAGAAGAAAAGGCAGAACAAAAACTCTTCAGAATGTCTAAATAGCAAAGAATTTTGTGGCATCTTAAAGTTAATTCAAAGATGAATTTATTATGTATGTACTACCCATTACATTCAGAATGTGGGAAAATCAGCTGTTACCGACAGTGACCAAAGTTACAGTTATAGCAATAGTTACAAGAACTGACTTGAACAGTTACAGAAATTGAATCAAAATTCATTGCCTTTTGATGTGTTTGAGAGGAGAAATAGAACAGATCTAGAGGACTAAAGAAAAGTGAATTGTGAAGATTTAGCTTAAGCTAATGAGCTACTTAATTTACCTTACAGGTTATGGTACCTGGGGTACTGATGCAACTAGTACTCAAGGTAAGTGATAATGGTACTTAAGTGAAGTTTAGAAAAGAAATGGGTTCTAAACCAATCCTGTTTTGGGGGAAAGAAACAAATCCTAATTTGTTAAGTGTCCAAATTCATATGTTACAGTACATTACACTGAGGCTCTTTGTGCAAAGGGAACAATGCAGAATTGCTCATGAGGATTTCAGACTCATTTATCATAAACAAAATGTAGTTTGCTGTCTGAATGCAGCCTGAGTCTTGAATATCTAGGTGGTTATATTTCTGTAATGTTCCCTCTTCTGGCATCTTATATCCTATAAGTTATATTTACCACCTTCCCTTGTGGCTCATGGTGGCTAACTCATCCCTTGCGGTTTCATGGTGGCTAAGTCATCACAGTTAAAACATTACAGTTTAAAATGAATAGGTTAGAACCCCAGATACTGCCCCCAAGGATGCCTACAATTTATAAGTCATTAAAATCCCAGGCAGAAAAGAGGTCTGGTACCCCCTGAAGATTTCTAACTCCCCCCAGGCACCCCCTGAAGATTTCTAACAATGGTGCTCCCCTCACCTTCTCAGAGAGGTGGTTCTACAGACAGGGAGCTACAATGGAAAAGGAATGGCTGTGGTTGATGCCAAATGGGTCATCTTAAACAGAGGGCAGCCAGTACATAACAGCCTGTAGACTGTAGTTGGCACATGGAGACACGAGGGAGGTGACAGTCCATTTGATATGTGGGTTCTAGGCTGTGAAAGGCTTTAAAGGTTGTAACCAGCCCTTTGAATTGGTCTTGGAAACTAACTAGCAGCCAGTGTAGCTGTTTTAAGATGGTCCCCTTCAGCCAGCCCCTGATGATAATCATGTTGCTGAAAGTTGAACCAGCTGCAGTTTCTTTATTCTGTTGAAGGGCACCAACACAGAGAGCATTACAGTACCCCAAATGTAAGGTTACAGAAGCATGGATCAGTGTGGCCAGATCAGCCGAGTCTAAGGGCTAGGAGTTGGCAAACGGATGCAGCTGATAGAAGGCGCTTTTAGCCAGTACAGCAACCTGATTAACAAACAGCAAGGCTGGGCCCATGAGCACCCCCAGGCTCTTAACAAGCTCTGCAAATGCCAGCTCCATTCCTTGCAAGACAAGTGGATCCAGTCTCTTTAAAACATAAGCCTTCCTGACCAGTACCTCTTCTGTCTTATCTGGATTCAGCTTCAGTGTTTTCTACCTTAGCCATGTGACCACAGCCTAAAAACACGGGTTCAGAGCCAAGGTGAATGCATTGGGAGGCTTGGTTCCGGATAATGAAATGCAGAGCTGAGTGTCATCAACATATTGATGATACTCAGCCCTGAAGCTCCAGATACTCTCATTTAGCAGCCTCATAGAGACAGTGAAGAGGATGGATGAGAAAACAGAACCCTGTGGCAACTTTCATATTGTAAATAAAAGTGAAAAAATTGTAATCCCGCCTTTAATGCAACCCTAAAAATGCCCCAATTTTCTATGTTAATGGCTAGAATTTGACATATTGTGAATACGACTATATTAGACTGTGGTGGCAATTAGAATATTTAAGACCTATGATGCTTTTTAAAATCTCAATAATGACTGTATTGTGTTATGCTTTGTAATAAATTGACTTGTTTATATTTATGAAATATCTACTTCTCATCTGAAACTGAGGGCATCATTTCAATAGTCTGAGGGACTCAGCCATAATCCTTTGAGGCAGGAACAAGTTGAAATCCACCAGCTTCTTCTCCCTTGGTAGCCACTCTTACTCAGTACTTTTTCTGCCTATTTGCCCCAAATAATCCCCCCACCTTCTCAATGCAACGAAGGTTCTAGAACTCAACATGCAAAATGGAAAAGCCCTCAAAGAGAGAGTGGATCAAGGATCCTTAGGATGTAAGGAATTTTTTTTTTAAAGTTTTAAATACATGCCTTGCATGTTTACTTTTCCCAAGTTCTTTTAGGAAAATATCAAAGAACAGTGGAAAACTCCTTCCTCCTAGATTCAGGACAGGTAGACTCAAGGGCCTCTATAACTTCTCAAAGAAAAACGATAACATATTTCACACCCCGCTACTTAAAGCTACAATTGCAGCTACTATTTTAGGAGTACTTCTTCATCACAGTGGCAAAGGCTCACTGAAGGAGTCTCCAGAAAAAAGACTGAAACGGCTCTCAAGTGAAGCCATGAGGCTACTGGACTTGTGTTGAAAGCAGCAGCTACATCTCCCTGATAGCTTGAATATCACTGGCCTGGACTAGGACTCTAATCACGGGCTCACCCACTGAGAGTAGAAAGGTGGCTGACTTCCTCTTGAAGTTGGAAAGAGCCACAGAGTTTATGGCTGACACAAGTTTTGACCCCTTCTCTAGAGCAGTGATCTCAAGCCTGGTCGAACATAGTGGGGAGCGTGCCCAAACCACCAAAACTACCCTAGCAATAGCCCCTTAGGCTGGTGGTAAATTTTGGTGGGAAGAATTGGAAGATGTCATTGTAAGAGACCAAGGACAAAAAGAAAGCAATGCTCTACTCATCTAAAAAGGAGGACAAGAGCTTCAGGAACTCTTCTTTCTCCTTTCAGTCTCATCAAATGCTACCCCGTTTCAGATCAAACCAAAACGAGTCTTCCTGGTACAGAAACCAGGGAAATGTTAGACAGGGCACAGGCAACATTGGACACAACCAATTTAGCAACTGACTTTAAGGGCAATAAGTCCAGCAACAAACAGACCCGATGACAGCAGTGGGATTCCAGTAGGAGAGTATCTACAAGTCTTTGCACAAGCGGGGACAGAGGCCTCATGGAATTTACAGGTTCCAAACACAATAACCTTAGGGATACTTTATGGAGAGCCTTTGCATTTCACCTAATAGGATGATTTTCTCCCCCCTGTCAAAATGTTCAGTCAACAGGGTAGAAACACTTCAGGCACTACAATACCTGCTAGTCACAGAAACTATAGAAGCTGCTCCTCTGTCACAAATGGGGAATAGCATATATTCAGTCTTTTCTATGGTCCCCAGAAAGATTAAGGGCTGGAGGGCTATTCTGGACTTAACATTTATAAATCATTTCATTCAGTATAGGAAGTGCCAGATGGAAAACCTAAAGGCTATAGCAGAAGCACTGCAACCCAGGGACAGTCTGGCCTCGACAGATCTCACAGAAGCATGCCTGCATGTGTCAGTCTTTCCAAGCCTTCATCGCTTTCTAAGGTTTACAATCAAAACCAGCATTTTCATTTCAAAGGGATGCCCTTTGGCCTATTGTCAACCCCAAGAGTGTTCACAAAACTTAGGGCATTGTTGGTAGCCAGCCTCCACTGTGAAGGGATTAGCATTTAACCATATCTGGATGACCTACTCATCAAATCCTCATCGCTTCAAAAAGTCCCCCAACACATCACTTAAGTTCTGTCCTTTCTATGGCTGCCTGGGTTCAAAAGCCACTTAACTGTCTTATGGTCCCTGCTTCTACTGAGAGTTGTGATAGACACTGTTCAGGAGACAGTGTTCCTCCCATTAGACAGGTTACAGAAATTGACTCAAGTGGCACACCTTGTTTGTGAGGCATAGTCAATAGACCTGATGACATGGGCCCGACTTTAGGGCCAAATGATAGATACCATATAAACAGTGTCATGGGCAAGCTCTCTCTCTAGATCACTACAGTGGAAATCACTTGTATTTTCAAAGGCCATAGCCCCCAGACATTGCCTTTGAATCCTGATAGACCCACAACTTCTGATCAATATGGTGGATGAAACCACTAAACTTGTCAAGGGATAGAAGCTTCCAGCCAAACATTGAATTCACCATCATCACAGATGCAAGCCTGTCTGGTTGGGGAGACCACTGCAGCTAGGGCTAGATACAAGGATCATAGTCACAGAAGTAATCCACACTCAGCATAAATCTTCTAGGGCTTAGAATTATTAGACTAGCACGCCTTCATTTCTAGGACCAACTGCTGCACAGGAATGTGAGGATTCTCACTGAAAACACAACAACCAAAGAACCCATACAGGTAAGGAGGAACAAGAGCCAGCATCCTGGATGTGGAAACACAAAAGGGCGTCTTCCTAGGCAGAAGAATAGATCCTTAGCCTGCAGGTGTACCATATTGAGGGGTGGACAACCTGAAAGTGAATTGGCTTAGCAGATGGCAGGTATTGCCAGGTGGATGACACCTACGCAAACGGATGCAGCTGAAGAGGGCAGCCAGTACATAACAGCCTGTAGACTGTAGTTGGCACATGGAGACACGAGGGAGGTGACAGTCCATTTGATATGTGGGTTCTAGGCTGTGAAAGGCTTTAAAGGTTGTAACCAGCCCTTTGAATTGGTCTTGGAAACTAACTAGCAGCCAGTGTAGCTGTTTTAAGATGGTCCCCTTCAGCCAGCCCCTGATGATAATCATGTTGCTGAAAGTTGAACCAGCTGCAGTTTCTTTATTCTGTTGAAGGGCACCAACACAGAGAGCATTACAGTACCCCAAATGTAAGGTTACAGAAGCATGGATCAGTGTGGCCAGATCAGCCGAGTCTAAGGGCTAGGAGTTGGCAAACGGATGCAGCTGATAGAAGGCGCTTTTAGCCAGTACAGCAACCTGATTAACAAACAGCAAGGCTGGGCCCATGAGCACCCCCAGGCTCTTAACAAGCTCTGCAAATGCCAGCTCCATTCCTTGCAAGACAAGTGGATCCAGTCTCTTTAAAACATAAGCCTTCCTGACCAGTACCTCTTCTGTCTTATCTGGATTCAGCTTCAGTGTTTTCTACCTTAGCCATGTGACCACAGCCTAAAAACACGGGTTCAGAGCCAAGGTGAATGCATTGGGAGGCTTGGTTCCGGATAATGAAATGCAGAGCTGAGTGTCATCAACATATTGATGATACTCAGCCCTGAAGCTCCAGATACTCTCATTTAGCAGCCTCATAGAGACAGTGAAGAGGATGGATGAGAAAACAGAACCCTGTGGCAACTTTCATATTGTAAATAAAAGTGAAAAAATTGTAATCCCGCCTTTAATGCAACCCTAAAAATGCCCCAATTTTCTATGTTAATGGCTAGAATTTGACATATTGTGAATACGACTATATTAGACTGTGGTGGCAATTAGAATATTTAAGACCTATGATGCTTTTTAAAATCTCAATAATGACTGTATTGTGTTATGCTTTGTAATAAATTGACTTGTTTATATTTATGAAATATCTACTTCTCATCTGAAACTGAGGGCATCATTTCAATAGTCTGAGGGACTCAGCCATAATCCTTTGAGGCAGGAACAAGTTGAAATCCACCAGCTTCTTCTCCCTTGGTAGCCACTCTTACTCAGTACTTTTTCTGCCTATTTGCCCCAAATAATCCCCCCACCTTCTCAATGCAACGAAGGTTCTAGAACTCAACATGCAAAATGGAAAAGCCCTCAAAGAGAGAGTGGATCAAGGATCCTTAGGATGTAAGGAATTTTTTTTTAAAGTTTTAAATACATGCCTTGCATGTTTACTTTTCCCAAGTTCTTTTAGGAAAATATCAAAGAACAGTGGAAAACTCCTTCCTCCTAGATTCAGGACAGGTAGACTCAAGGGCCTCTATAACTTCTCAAAGAAAAACGATAACATATTTCACACCCCGCTACTTAAAGCTACAATTGCAGCTACTATTTTAGGAGTACTTCTTCATCACAGTGGCAAAGGCTCACTGAAGGAGTCTCCAGAAAAAAGACTGAAACGGCTCTCAAGTGAAGCCATGAGGCTACTGGACTTGTGTTGAAAGCAGCAGCTACATCTCCCTGATAGCTTGAATATCACTGGCCTGGACTAGGACTCTAATCACGGGCTCACCCACTGAGAGTAGAAAGGTGGCTGACTTCCTCTTGAAGTTGGAAAGAGCCACAGAGTTTATGGCTGACACAAGTTTTGACCCCTTCTCTAGAGCAGTGATCTCAAGCCTGGTCGAACATAGTGGGGAGCGTGCCCAAACCACCAAAACTACCCTAGCAATAGCCCCTTAGGCTGGTGGTAAATTTTGGTGGGAAGAATTGGAAGATGTCATTGTAAGAGACCAAGGACAAAAAGAAAGCAATGCTCTACTCATCTAAAAAGGAGGACAAGAGCTTCAGGAACTCTTCTTTCTCCTTTCAGTCTCATCAAATGCTACCCCGTTTCAGATCAAACCAAAACGAGTCTTCCTGGTACAGAAACCAGGGAAATGTTAGACAGGGCACAGGCAACATTGGACACAACCAATTTAGCAACTGACTTTAAGGGCAATAAGTCCAGCAACAAACAGACCCGATGACAGCAGTGGGATTCCAGTAGGAGAGTATCTACAAGTCTTTGCACAAGCGGGGACAGAGGCCTCATGGAATTTACAGGTTCCAAACACAATAACCTTAGGGATACTTTATGGAGAGCCTTTGCATTTCACCTAATAGGATGATTTTCTCCCCCCTGTCAAAATGTTCAGTCAACAGGGTAGAAACACTTCAGGCACTACAATACCTGCTAGTCACAGAAACTATAGAAGCTGCTCCTCTGTCACAAATGGGGAATAGCATATATTCAGTCTTTTCTATGGTCCCCAGAAAGATTAAGGGCTGGAGGGCTATTCTGGACTTAACATTTATAAATCATTTCATTCAGTATAGGAAGTGCCAGATGGAAAACCTAAAGGCTATAGCAGAAGCACTGCAACCCAGGGACAGTCTGGCCTCGACAGATCTCACAGAAGCATGCCTGCATGTGTCAGTCTTTCCAAGCCTTCATCGCTTTCTAAGGTTTACAATCAAAACCAGCATTTTCATTTCAAAGGGATGCCCTTTGGCCTATTGTCAACCCCAAGAGTGTTCACAAAACTTAGGGCATTGTTGGTAGCCAGCCTCCACTGTGAAGGGATTAGCATTTAACCATATCTGGATGACCTACTCATCAAATCCTCATCGCTTCAAAAAGTCCCCCAACACATCACTTAAGTTCTGTCCTTTCTATGGCTGCCTGGGTTCAAAAGCCACTTAACTGTCTTATGGTCCCTGCTTCTACTGAGAGTTGTGATAGACACTGTTCAGGAGACAGTGTTCCTCCCATTAGACAGGTTACAGAAATTGACTCAAGTGGCACACCTTGTTTGTGAGGCATAGTCAATAGACCTGATGACATGGGCCCGACTTTAGGGCCAAATGATAGATACCATATAAACAGTGTCATGGGCAAGCTCTCTCTCTAGATCACTACAGTGGAAATCACTTGTATTTTCAAAGGCCATAGCCCCCAGACATTGCCTTTGAATCCTGATAGACCCACAACTTCTGATCAATATGGTGGATGAAACCACTAAACTTGTCAAGGGATAGAAGCTTCCAGCCAAACATTGAATTCACCATCATCACAGATGCAAGCCTGTCTGGTTGGGGAGACCACTGCAGCTAGGGCTAGATACAAGGATCATAGTCACAGAAGTAATCCACACTCAGCATAAATCTTCTAGGGCTTAGAATTATTAGACTAGCACGCCTTCATTTCTAGGACCAACTGCTGCACAGGAATGTGAGGATTCTCACTGAAAACACAACAACCAAAGAACCCATACAGGTAAGGAGGAACAAGAGCCAGCATCCTGGATGTGGAAACACAAAAGGGCGTCTTCCTAGGCAGAAGAATAGATCCTTAGCCTGCAGGTGTACCATATTGAGGGGTGGACAACCTGAAAGTGAATTGGCTTAGCAGATGGCAGGTATTGCCAGGTGGATGACACCTACGCCCTCGGGTATTCAGACATATCTGCAACCAGCTGGGCTATCACTAGTCAATCTCTTTGCCTCACAGGAGAACATGTAGACCTCCATTTTTTCATTGACAGGGAGCAAGTAGATGCCATCACCTCTGCGTGGCTGAAAGGTCTTCTGTGTGCCTTCCCCTATTACCAACGATCCCTCAAATTCTTGAAAAAATCATTCAAGAGGTGGCTGTGGTGATCTGTGTCATGCTCTATTGGCCAAGATGTCCCTGGTTCTCAACTCTAGTGAGACTGTCTCTTCGGTGTCCTTGGTTCCTACTGTTGGGGAAACATCTCCCATCTCAAGAGTCCCACATATCAAGTGGACCTTGGAGGGGGGCTCTAATTCATGTGTGGAGATTGAGCAGAATACTCTCCGTTTTGGGTCTTTAATGTCTTATTCCTGGTAGCCATTACCTTAGCCAGAAGGGTCTTGGAACTCAAACTCACTCTCCATTCATCAAGACTTGCGTGTATTCCACAAAGACAACATGTTCTTATATAATCAAAAAGAGTCCAGTAGCACCTTTAAGACTAACCAATTTTATTGTAGCATAAGCTTTCGAGAATCAAGTTCTCTTCGTCAGATGCCTGATACAGAGACTGGTCAAATACAGAAGAGGAGGAGAGAGAAGAGGCAATTAGGGGGAGGAAGGGGGAGGGAGCAATCAAAACATTCCTTTGCTAGTATATGTAAACATCTCCTTTTAGTGTGTGTATCAGTTGGCTTCAAAGGAGTTTGCCCTGTTAGTTTGTAGAAGCCAAACAGCTAGACCATCCAATTCCAATGCAGTATGGGCATGAAGTGAAGAAACAAATCAACAGGGCCAGACTAGTACCCAGAAACAGTCTACTCCAGGACAAACCTAAAGGAACTAACAACAGAACACCACTGGTTGTCACCTATAGCTCCCAGCTCAAACCCATCCAATGTATCATCAGTGAGCTACAACCCATCCTGGAAAATGATACCTCTCAGAAGCCCTGGGTGGAAGACCTTTCCTTGCCTACAAACAGCCCCCTCAACCTTAAACGACTTCTCACTCACAACCATGAATCGGCCAGCAGAGTCACCAGCACAGGTACCAGGCCCTGCAACAGACCCAGATGCCAGCTCTGCCCTTATATCTACCCAGGGAATACAATTACAGGACCCAATGGCATCAACTACACTGTCTCTGGCTCTTACAGCTGCTCATCCTCCAATCTGATATATGCCCTCATGTGCCAACAATGTCCTTCTGCTCTGTACATTGGACAAACCAGCCAACCTCTACGCAAAAGAATAAATGGACACAAAACTGACATTAGAAATGGAAATGTCCAGAAACCAGTGGGAGAACACTTCAATCTACCAGGACATTCCATCAAAGACTTAAAGGTCACTGTCGTTCAACAGAAACCTTTCAAAAACAAAATCCAACAGGAGGCTGCTGAACTGGAATTCATATGCAAATTTGACTCTGTCAAGCTGGGACTGAATAGGGACTATGAATGGTTATCACATTACCACAGGTAACAGATTTCCTTTACAGAGGTGGGGTCTGGGGGAGCTCAGTGGCACCTGGCGTGGGCTTTCGGGAACCACAGATCTCTTTGTCAGATGCATCTGGCAGGGAGAGCTGTGGTTATCGAAGGCCCATACTGCATTGGAATTGGATGGTCTAGCTGTTTGGCTTCTACAAACTAACAGGGCAAACTCCTTTGAAGCCAACTGATACACACACTAAAAGGAGATGTTTACATATACTAGCAAAGGAATGTTTTGATTGCTCCCTCCCCCTTCCTCCCCCTAATTGCCTCTTCTCTCTCCTCCTCTTCTGTATTTGACCAGTCTCTGTATCATGCATCTGACGAAGAGAACTTGATTCTCGAAAGCTTATGCTACAATAAAATTGGTTAGTCTTAAAGGTGCTACTGGACTCTTTTTGATTTTGCTACCACAGACTAACACGGCTAACTCCTCTGCATCTATGTTCTTATATACACACCCAACTTGCATTCTAAAGGAGTCCTTTCATAGGAGTCAGGAGACTTACCCTTTTGTCCCAGTCCTTCTCACACAGGAATAGAAATGTTATACTTTGAACTTAAGGAGGGTCCTGAGAATATGTATCAGGAGGACTTTCTCTATTAAGAAATTCAGACTCTATTTATAGCATTCCACAAATTTCACCTTGGTAAGAGAGTGTCCATAACATCACTTAGCAGATTGCTGCATCGTGTATAGTGGTAGCCTATGAAGCAAAAGGTCTACCTCCACCCATGGGCATCATGGTACACTCACTACATAGTGCAGCAACATCCGTTGCCTTTTACACAAAAGCCCCAGTGGAAGACATTTGTAGAGTGGAAACATGGGCCTCTGTGTCTACATTCATAAGGCACTGTAAGCTGGATACCATAGCCGCAAGTGACAGTTTTGGAGTTGAGGATTCTACAGACTGCATTGTGATATATGGCTGTTTTCTTATAAGTCCCACCCCAGATTTCCTGTGTAGCTGTTGGACATCCCAACTATCAAAATTATGCTGTCAGTTCCAGATGAGAATTGAACATTAGTCAATGTGAAAATTCCTTGTCTGGAGATATTCTGGGTTTGTTGTTTTTTTCCCTTGACATGGAGAGCCAGGGCTCATTTCGAGGGGGAACATGCAGGAGCACAGTTCCGGCAGTTCCCCAAAGAGGTCACATGTCAGGTAGCCCCGCCCACCTGACTCAGCCATTTTGGGCCCATTTCAGCCTGGATTGGGGCCAAAATGGCCCAGATCGGAGATGGGTGGTGGATCACTCTCCCACTCAGCAGCAGTCCAATCCTGACCGTTTTGGGCCCCTCTTGGCCATTTTCAGCCCCTTTTTTGCCATTTTGGGCCCAATTTCAGCCATGAATGGCCAAGATTGAGTCCAAAACAGCCAGGATAGGTGATGTCAGGGGGTGTGGCATACGCAAATCAGCTATGCCAATGACACACTTCTGGTGATGTCAAGGGGTATGGCATATGCTAATGAATTATGTTAATGAGTTCCTCCAGCTCTTTTCTACGAAATGACCCCTGTGGAGAGCTAATACCTAACTTCCCATTAGACTTTGTCTGTTACTGTGTTTTAGTGGCCTTCTCAGTGGCTTCTCATCTGAACAGTTGATCACCTGTTAGTGCTATGTTATCAGTGTTGCATTGTGTATAATAGTAAGTTCTCTCGGGGTGCTGGAAGTTGCAGAACTGAGTTGGAGCGGGCGTAAAAGGAGAAGGAGATGAGGGATTGCAATTTTATTCCTAACTCAAAAGGATAATGAGAAATTCCCCCTGCTATCAAAATAATGCTCTCAAGTTCCAGATCAAAGGAACCTTCACAACAAGTGACCAGTATGCCATTCAGCATTATGTATTTTTTGGCAATTGTACTTCAAGCACTTAACATATTGTACATGTTTTATTGTGTTGTTATGGGAGAATTTAAATTATACATGCAAATTGTTATTTGTTTAAAGAAGGTTTTTGAGTATGAGAGTGTAAATGATATAACTTAGGATGAATGATCATTTCTTCTGGTGCAATTCAATAATATTGCCTTGATTGATGCATTTAATGTAGTAATCAACCTTTGTCCTTTTATCCCATCAAGGTGCATATGCTACAAATCCAGCAAGTTGGCAAGGTATGTCATTTTGAAGAATGCTTGCTGTTTCTGTGGATTTGCTTTTCACTTAAAAAAATATTCTGTTGAATATTTTGCCAGATCTTTTGGGACTAATGGGAAGAATCAGTGGGGGCACTTTGGAGGTGTTAGTAAGTATTTCATATAGTATCCATTATAACTAAATGATATAGATGAGGTAGTTCATTCTTTGTATCATGCCCACCTTATAAGGTGTTCAGGGTCAGGTAAGTTTGCTTTTATGGAGTCATGCTCCTTGAGCCAGTATTGATGATATAATAATTAGGGGTGTGCACCCACAAAAATTTGCGGTAAATCTGAATTATTTTTACCGAATCTGAGAAAAAAATTGGAATCCCCCAAATGCTGAATTGATTATCTAATACGGTTCGGGTATTTCCAAAAAATTCAGCCATTGTTTTCTATGGGAAAATCACTCTGAGAGGTATCCGGTGGGCTGTGTCAGGCTCTGGATGACAGAATACAGCAGACAAATCCCTGGTTCATTATAGCAAGACGCAGGTCCTTGGTTAAATGACTTTTATTCAGAAATTAGTTATTTCCATACTCAGATCCAAAGGTCTACTTAGGAGTAAGTAGCTAAGTAGTGCTAGTAGAAATTTGACCAGAATGGCAGCATAGGAAACACACATCCCTTTTCTATCCGACTTTCCTTCCCCCTCCTAATTTCCAAACAATTCATTGTTGTTCTTTCTGTGTGAGAACATTGTGCATATTTGTGCTATCATGTTACAAAGAGAGAAGACACATCATAGTCTGGAAGAAAGGTTTGAAGTTGTAAACAGACAACAGCCACCTGGGAACGTGTGAGAACCCACTAGAACGCTGGCAACAGGAAATTGAATTATACCAGGCAATTAAGCATACAGAGTTATGGCAATTGAGCATATACTTGACAAAAGAAATATTGGCGTGGATGAATGGGTACAGTCAAACATAACAGGCTGGAGGGGTCATTTTTCCACCAAACTTCACCATATTTGGAGGCAACCTACTCCTTACTGCCTTCTAAATATCCCCCAAGTTTCAAGAAGATTGAACCCAAAGAAGGTGCCCCTACCAACTCTCCATTATTCCCTATGGGGAAAAATATCGGGGGCTATCTGGAGGGGATGGGGGTGGCATTTTTCATGCAAACTCCACCTAATTTTCAGGGGACCTATTCCTGACTGTCCTCTAATGACCCCCCAGGTTTCTGAAAAATTGTACCCCGGGGATCAATTCTATGAGCCCCTGAACAAAGTGTCCTCAGCCTCTCCATTGGTTCCTAAGGGGGGAAAAAAGCTGACTGCCATTGTTTGCAACAGTGTCCCTTGCTTCAGTTTGGTTTGGGTGGAATGGATGTGATTCTCTGATGTAGTGCTGGTCCCCTTCACTTTGCTTCCGGGGGGCGATTCTGTTCCTGTGCTTCAGTTTGGTTCTATTGGGCTTTCTCTGGGATTAACTCAGCTTGCATTTGGGCCTTGGCCATGGTAGCTTTGCCACAGTGTTTTTCTGCAATGGGAGTCAGCTTTGCCTCTTTTCTCATAGGAAACAAAGGAGTGGCTGGGGGCACCTTGGTCAGGGGCTTATAGAATTGGCTCCTGGGGTCCAATCTTTCAGAAATATGGTGGGGAGTCTCTAGAGGACAGTCAGGAGTAGGTCCCCTGAAAATTTGCTGGAGTTTACATGAAAAATGGCTCCCCCAGTCAGCCCCCAGATATTTCCCCCCCATAGAAAATAATGGAGAATGGGTGGGAGCATCTTCTTTGGGGGGCCATAAAATTGGCCCTCGGGGTCCAATCTTGTGAAACTTGAATGATATTTAGAAGACAGTCAGGAGTAGGTTCCCATCAAATTTGATGAAGTTTGGTTGAAAAATGACCCCTCCAGTCCACAGAATAGCTCCAGGAGTGATTTTCCCATAGAAAACAATGCCCAAATTTTACCAATTTTTTTCCTTTGGAAAATCCAGTAAAAATTCAAGATACCTGATTTTTGATTCAAAATTCCTGGACTTTAGCAAATCAGCCAAAATTTGGTATGTTAATCCAAATTCCAAACTGAACCGTGCACCCCTAATAATAATACACAGGGTACTTAAAATGTATGCCTCTTACATCAGGTTACATCAGTGTAACCAGAGAGGATACAGTATTGAAATGACAACTCTCCACCAATCTTGTCGCTGTGGAAGTATCTGCAACTTGTATTTTTCCATTTTGTCAGGCTATGAAGGCTATGACTATTACAGTGCCCAAACAAACAACTCTACTGCAGCTGCCACATACAACTATGACACTGCTGCTGTCAGCGCCGCTACCTGGGACACCACTAAAGCTGCTGACATGACAATGAATGCTAACATTGGCACCACTATGCCAGTTGCAAGTTACAGTGCTGGAGCAATGTGCACTGAGAACTCTGACTCCATTATAGCAAAGATAAACCAGCGTCTGGATATGCTGTCAAAGGAAAGCAGTGGTGGTACTGGAGAAGGAATAGAAGAACAGGGAAGGTGATTTGAAGTTTCTCCTCTTCTTAAAACCCAGTTTTTGGCTTTAGATTCTGCTTAAATTCTTGAACTATGATAGGATAATATTTGTTCCATAAGATATACAGAATAGCTCAAAATGTAGTCATCTTGTTAAGCTGAATATATTTTCTCAGTTATTGTTATCTTTCATAAAAAGGCAGCCTGTTAAAGGGAATGTTTGTTGCTTATACTTTTTATCAGCACCTGTTATCAGTAATGAATGCCATCTGAAATGTTTCAAGCAGGTTTTCATATCAGCGCATCTCTTTGCCTTACTGTCTAAACTAGGCATTTCTTATTCTTGTTTAATATTGCAAGAAACTCTGTAAAAAGCTTGTTTATATAACTAAATCAAGGCATTGGTCTGATGCTGTATTAATTAACTGCAATTCTCAAGGGTCTCTGGCAGAGTCCAACCCTTTACTTGAAATCCTTTGAACTGGAGATGCTAGTTTTTAACTTTGGATCTGTTTCATGCAAAGCATGTATCCCATCATTGACATAAGGCCCCTCTTTGTTAGAGAAGCAAATAACCACCCTAGGAAGCCTCTAGTATGGTAAACTGCTATCAAGGCCTCTGCTAGCTACTGACTACATTCTTTGTTTGTGATTCAGCTCTTTCAGATTTGAGTCTTTTGAGTCTTATGACTCTAGAGCCTCAGTGCCTGACCGAGACCTGTACAGACCCAGTTATGACTATAGTGAAGTTGGATCTGACCAAAATGATTCTTTTGGAAGCCACTATGATGTTGCTGGTAACCGCAGAGATCAGCCCCACAACAGAGGAAACAACTATGGCTTTGCTAGAGGGAGAGTCCAGAATCGAGGGCGTCTAAACACTTTTAATCGTGACCGCTTCATGCCATCTAGTACAGAACGGCTGTCTGCACGATGGAATGAGCTGAATTATATGGGTGGGAGAAATATGGGAGGGCCTGGGCCGGGACCGGGACCGGGACCAGGACCAGGACCTGGACCAAACAGGCTTCCATCACTCTTTTCCCAAGCACTCGTCCCGGAGTACAGAGATTATGGTGACTGTGGAGATTATGGCAGCTATGGCGATTATGATTACAACATGATGGGAATGCAAGGAAGGGGAAGGTTTCCTGGGAACATGCCCTATGGCTACGGCAGATCACGAAGCAGAGTAAGTTCAGAAGGCTATGATCAGAAACTGCTATGTTTTAACTGTTTCTGTTGCTCTTTGTAAGTATTCAGGTTGCTTCCAAAAGTGTTAATGGAAAAAGGAGATGAACTCTTACAACACTTACGTAGGTTATTGTTAAAAGCAACTTTTACTATTCATTACAATAACTAGGAAGCCATCTTGACAGATAAGGCAGTGTTCTCCAACCATTTCAGAGGTCCAGTTGGATTAAAAATAATTGAAGCAGTTGGACTAAAAATAATTGCTTTAGCAATTGCCTATTTGGGAAGCAAGGACTCATGGATACCATGTGGGACATGTTGGCTGGAGACGTGGTCATGAAGACTTAGTGGAAGAGAACACAGGATGAAGTTTTAAAAGTGTGGGTTCTTGCAGATAATTTGACCAAGCATGTTTTGCTCAATTGTATTTCTAGCCCAAGAGGAGAGCTTTCCGTGGTCGTCCAGGTGGACGTTCAGATAACGAAGGTGGCTTACGTAAGCGGAAGCAGTCCCAAAGTGGGGATGAACCAGAAAGCAAACAAGCAAAGACAGACAGTGAAGGCGAGGACTCTGATAATGGTAAGGATTTTATTTTTGAGATGTATTACCCAGCTGGGGTGGGGGGGTAACATGCTCTTAATCACGCCTGATTTCTAAATATATAACCACTTTATAACATGTTATGATAGAATTTTACTTTACTAAAGTGCTGCTGTGAAATTCAGTACCCTTTAGACTTGGACTAAACTGTCAGTGTGGTAGTTTTACCTTAGAAATTGGTATTTAGAATCTCTTAATTAAGATGAAGAAGAATTAGAAGCAGAGATGAAAAAGGAGAAGACATACCAGCAAGTAATTGTCTGTAATCAGAGGCTAAGAACGAATTTCCTAGTTTAAGAAATTCTTACAAAGAGCTGTTACTGGTTTATGAAAAGAAGGAGTGTTGTTTCCCACAGTGGGTAAATTATACTTTGTATATTTGACAGATGATGGTGAAGGAGATGACAAATCAGGGGATGAAGGAGATAAAGGTGTAAGTAATTTTGTGTGAATTTACACTGAAAAAAGTATCTCTTGATGTTTCAGTGGCTGTATTGCAGTGAAGAAAGCAAGTCACAGGCTTAAATATATGTACTTTCTGTACACACACAACATAATGTTGATCCAAACCATAATCTATATGAACTTCTTGGTCCTTCAATCCTTTCATTTCTGTTTCATCCTAGAGACTAAATTGTGATATCAGAAAGATCTGGCCTAACATAAATGCAATATAGGCTGGACAGAACATAATAAAATAGATAGGAACAAGGCTCACATGAGCCTTAAACACTCTCTTGCTGTTACCATGGTAACTGTTTGCTACCAAAATAGGAGCTTTTGCTTTCATTCAGAAGGAAAAATTACATTTTAAGGGTGCAGAGTATTATGTAGGTATCTTTAAAGAGTCTAGAAAATCTGAAGTATGTCTGAATTTCTTGATGGAAAATAGTGCTACAATTTTTGTTTTTAGATATGGATTTGTAAATTAGTTAAACATGCTTATTATGTGTTATCAAAACACAACATAACGTATGACATTTTGAAATAATATGTAGTATTAATGGTTTTCTTTCTGTCTCCCCTTTAAAGGAGCATTATGGAGGTTTTAAAGCTGTAAAGGTAGGGTGAAGTTCACCATTCAACAGGCATATCTACTATATTTCCTCCCTTTTACATTGTTGAATTTTAGTTTAAATTTTGAATCAAAACCATATAACATGTAGAAGTGGTATTTTTTGATTTCTGGGCTATAATTGCATGCTCTTCTTTTAAAGGCAGAGTATTGATAAAAATGGTAGTGTGCTTGTCCCTGGGTTGAACAAACAGCTGAAGTATCTGTCACTAGAACTCAAATTGAGGTGCTAATTAGTGTGAGAGAAAAATCAAAATCACATTCCTGGACCAGCCTGCAGTCTATTTAGTCTAGAATGCTAATACTGTCCATGCAGATGCCACTGAAAGCTTACAAATAAGACACAGTATGATGGCTGTCTCCTAGTTTTTTGTTGCTGTTGCTTGTCCTTAGCTTCTGGTACTTGGAGATAATTCATCTGAAAAGGCTATTTCCCTTTAGTTGGCTAGGCTAATTGTCCATGTAGCAATCCACTTAAGATAGTAGTTAATTTGTTGCATTTATGCATAATGTGAAGTCCTTTCTTTTAGTCTAGTTCAGTTTCATTGGCCTGAGTTCTAGGACTGAGAGAGAGATGTGTGTCTGCTCTCTTAATAATAATTGTGTGCTGTCAAGTTGCAAGTGACTCCTGGTGACCCCAAAACGATGGGATTTTCAAGGTAAGAGATGAGCAGACGTGGTTTGCTATTGCCTTTTTCGGCATAGTAACCACAGTCTTCCTTGGTGGCCTCCCATCAAAATACTTCTATTCTGATCTCTGCTGTCTACACATCATTATAGTCTGAGTCTTTTTAGTGAAGAAAAATAGGACAATTAAAGAGGGGGATTTTTGTATATATATAAAATAATGTTCATGTGCACAGACTCTGCCCCTTTTAATTGTCCCATTTCTTTTCATTAAAAAGCCCCAAACTCTTTAACTTGTATAGAAGATACTCAGACAGCGTGCTCACACTTGACAATTTTTGTACCTTTTTTGCTGATACCAATTTTGAGACAGGTAGTTAAAATGGTGTGTTTTAAATGTGGCCGCCACTGTAGAGTTGTATAATGTTCTGATTCTTGTAACTTTCAGTCAGTATTTTAATGTAATAGGTGCAAGGAATTGAATTCTGGGAACTTCCTACTTTGACCCCAATGTGAGTTCTGATTAACAATGCCTTTCTTGGGTCTCAAGCATATGTGTTGCTACCTGAAGTCATCTTTAACAGAAGTCAGAGCTGAACATGAAGCTTTTTGCCTGCAAAGCCTGAGTTCTGCTATTGAATTCATTTGCTTTTCTGTCATTCACTCATTTCCCTGCTAATCAACTGGTATCTCTTCCAGTGCAATCCCAACCAGAGGCATATACTTTGAAGTCAGTCAGGTTAGAAGGGTCTACAGGGTTTTTTTTCTGGGGAAAGAGGTGGGGAAACTCACCTGGAGCAACTCCCTGCAGGAGGTGGCACCCCTGTCACTACTCGTGTAAAGTAGGCGGGCGCTCCTGGGACTGTGTGATGACATCACTTCCAGGAAGTGATGTCATTGTGCGCGGTGTGGCTGCTGCCGGCCCCCCCCCAAAAAAAGAGAAAGAAAGAGAGGGAAAGGGAAGGAAAGACATGAAAGGAAGGAAGGAAGGAAGGGAAAGAAGGAAAGACAAGGAAAGAGAAAGGGAGGAAGGAAGAGAAAGAAAGACGCCCTCTCAGCTGAAGTTTAAAGGCCATTTGTGGCTTCCACCGACCAGCTGAAGAGCAGGGATTAAAGAGCTCCTTTCCCACAGCTTTGCCAAGCAGAAAGGAGCTCTTTTAACCCCTACTCTTCATCTGGTGTGGGGGGGGGACTTCCCCAACCTTCTGAAGAGTGGGGGTTAAAGAGCTCCTTTCCCTCACAAGCTAGTCAGAGTCACTTGAACATGTTACTTCTTTGCAGAGCTGTTGGAATGGCGTTTGGGCGTGTTCCAGCAGAAAAAAAAGACCTGGGTCTAACTGCTTAATATTGCACTGTTAAACTCTTTAAACATTCTAATGAAAAACTGAAAAAGTAAGGATGAGTTGAATATGTAGGTTATATCTCATTTTTTAGCATCTAACTTATTTTCTTTGAGATGAAAAGTTCTGGACTCCAGTGTTTGGTTTTCTGTATAAATTTATCTATTACAATTTGTATTCAGTTTTATTAAAAAGTTTAAAGAATTCTATTATGCTTTCAAGGCAGCTTCCAATTAAAAAGCTTAACAGCATAATGAAATAAAACCTAAGTGCCACTAATTAAAACAGCATTCTTTATAGCCTGTCTTTCCTGCCAGTTGCTCAGAGTGGAACACTGGCCTCTGATCAACCCTGTGAGATAAGACGGTCTCAGGCTGCCCAGTGATTTTCATAATTTACTCCCCCATCCCAGGCCCAGCAGAATCTAGCCACTATTCCCCACGTCTTACAGCTGCTCTTAGAAGTGATTTAAAAGTTACAGCTCCCACAAATAAGTGGGAAGTGCTTCTGGAAATTATATTCCCATGTCATTATTCACATGGTGGGTATAATGCTTACATAATGTGCTAGCCTGCACTCTGGCATTGAATAACCTGAACGGTGGCCATAATGGTGGATAGATGATACACACTTACGTGGTGATGAAAAGATTGCCACATGGAGCACTGCAGGTCTATAACTGGTCTAAGTAAAGCAAATCAAGGGATGAGGAGACAGCCTAAAGCAAATGTAAAAAGCTGGTTCTTAAAGAGCTGCTTTAAATATAACTCTGTAGCATCTGGTGATGGCTGTGATGATGATGAAGAGACCAAGCAAAGAAAAGAGAAACAGAAGCGCCGGGATCGAATGCGGGACCGTGCTATGGACAGGTAAGCAAACAAAATAAAACCCATTTGTTTCTATAAAAACTTTTTCAAGTTAAACACATTTTTGGATTTCTTCCATTGTTCTTTCATGGATAAGATTAGGTTTAACATCTTACCTAGTCTTTGAATACATAGCAGAGGGTGTGGAACATCTGTTGCTTTAAAGTATTGTTAACTCAAATTTAAATTTATCTGGGGTGTCTCATTAATCCTGTTCTATATATTAGGACAAATTTTGCACCCATTAAGCAGTTCCTTTTCATTTACATGTCTCAGCCGTATCTGTTATCACAGATGTAAGGAAATAAACTGTTGATATACATGTTGATTGACAACTGTGTTACTATCGTGAAATGCTTTGGACCACAAAATTTGGAAAGTGTATTTTTTTTAAACTTAAACAATGATTGCATAGACTATTGGTAGCAGATTAATGGCTTGTAAGCCTAGCCCTCGTCATAATTTCATTTGGCTTTTCTCCATCTATCTGTTACCAATGGGAAACACAGAGTGCCTCCTGAGAGGCCCCTGCTTCATTGCAGAAGCTTCTCAAGCTAACCCTCACTTCCTTGTGGAAGGAGTCAGCTTCAAAGCTGATTAAGAAATGTTTCCTTGCGTGCTCAGTTTAGCCTAGCCTTTGCATTTCGACTATTTTTTTAAATTATTTTAAAAATACTTTATTATACCCCACCATTCTCCTCAGTGAGGACCCAAAACTGCTTACATCCTTCTCCATTTTATCCTCTCAACAATTTTCTGAGGTAGGTTAGGCTGAGAGTCTGGGAATGGCTCAAGGTGAGCTTCCACGGCAGAATGGAGATTCAGACTTGGGTCTCTTGGACCCTATTCCAGCAATAACTATTGTTATTTATCTAGGATGCACTGCAGTGGCTATTATATCTAAAAGAGACTTTTCAGATTGTGAAATTTAAAACTTTATTTACTGTAACAGGTTTGTTTATTTATTTAGAAAATATCTATGCCACATCTCTAGGGAATCGGCTTGAGGCATCTTGCAAACACAGTAAGAACAGAAAACAGCATAACTAGCAATTAAAAACCAGCCAGAGCACAAAACCAACAACATTTTTTATGGTTTAAGTTATTATAGTCGTTTCCCTTTTTTCTGTATTTTGGGCAGGAGGGGTAGAAGAATGATGCATGTATTAAGCAGCGGACATGATAGAGAAACGTTTGATTATGCCCACCTTCTATAAATAGGCTTTATTATTATGGGCAGAATTCCTGATGGAAAACCTAACATTTGCTACACGCTGGCAGAATATAATTAAAATTTGGCATATTTTTAAGCTTTGTGGTGTATTTATACCTTTTCCCCCAGAGCAATAAAAAAATAATTTAAAAATCTGACTGATCTCCAGAATAGAATAAAGGTACAATTTTGGGTCATGCTCTGTAGTATAGTACAGCAAACAGCATAGCAGTACACGAAGTAGCATAGGAATAAGTAGAAAGACAATGGGGCTGTGGTGGTGTGTGTGTGTGTGTGTGTGTTTTGCCAGGATGGCAGAGTAAGTTGTCTTTTTTTTTTGTAAAGAGCTAAATTTCCTAACTACTTTCAGAAGTACTTTGGGCAGGGTGGAAAAGAAATCAAACTCATTGTCTTCATTCAGAATCCAGTTTGCTTGTTCTGTGTGTAAATTCCGAAGCTTTGAGGATGAAGAAATTGAGAAACATCTGCAGAGCAAATTTCACAAAGAGGTGTTGCGATACATTGGAACAAAACTTCCTGACAAAACGGTAGAGTTTTTGCAGGTATGTGACCTTCAGATCTGAAGAGGGTAACTGTTGCTGTCCACTCGACCAGTAATTGCCCGTTGTAGATCTTCCTTGCAAGTCTGTCTAAACTATGTTTGTTGAGTTGTTAGTGCAGCATTTGTCTGGCACGCCCATGGTTCTGAGTAGTACTGACTGTTTCTGCTTGTTGTTTTTTGTAACTGATTATTAGTGCCTTTATTTGAAAAGTCTCACTCAGAAGTTTAAAGGAAAGATATTACTGCATTGGATCTATTCTCTGTGGTATAAGCTCACCCAGAGAGCAAGGGAATAAGTACCTTATTGTATAAATTTGTCTCCTTCTATTGTTACTTTTATTAGTTGGAGGGCAATGGGTTATATATTTATGTAGACTCTCTCTTCCCCCAATTTCCAGAAGTATATTGTGAACAGAAATAAGAAAATTGGGAAACGCCGTCAAGAATTGACGGAGAAAGAAGGCACCAAGCCAAAACCAGACCCTTTCAAGGGTAAGTTAACATAATTATAACCTCCTAAGTCCATTTGGGCTTAGAAGGGTGCATCTGCCTAGGATGGCACTGGAAGGCCATCATTAGCTCATGAACTGCAATATTCTTGAATTTCTGGGTGTAATGTTGGTGCAGCTTGTACCATGAGAAGCAGGTACTCCTTAAAAAATGGCAGTAGAATTGAATTTTTTTTTAAAGAAGAGCTTTCTGCTTTCCATAATCCCTGGACTTAGTAACATGGTTAAAACTGTGTGCTTGTTATTTTGAAATAAAGTACATGGACTATTTCAGTCAATGTCTGCATTTTATAGGATCAGAGCAGGGCACACAGTACGGATTATGCTTTTTTTGTTTAATGTATACTCCACTTTTCAGCTATATTATCCTTCCAACACAGTTTACAATTAAAAGCCATCATGATTTCTAATTAAAGCCAGCTGTTGAGAATCATATGAAAAAAATTAATCAAATACTGCAACATCTGTTGGGGCTTGGCCGAATGCTCAGAGGCTGGGACTCATAATTGGTAGAACTGAAGGTACAGAGTGTGTCCCATTGATAAGGGAGTACTTCCTGGGAGTGTGCCCCATCAAAAATAAATTGAGCCACTGATGACTTTCCTCAAGAGAGTCCCATTATAGCCTCATATAATACTTAAATTAGGGATTAGCATGTTTAGTACTGAGAACTATATCAGAAATACTAGCTGCTGATTGCAGAAAATATTTGTAGTTGCATTTAATTGAGACAGGTTTCCTTAATCAAACAGTTGCTAGCATGCAGTGTGTCTTTCTGTTAATAATCATTACTGGATAGTAAAATATCTAAATTTAACCTCTTAAACATTGTTTAGGATTATAAAACACTAGAAAGATATGCTGAAAGTTTACTTATTTAACTACTATGTATTGATATTTGTGCTTCTTCAAGACTCATTTGTACAGATATAAGGACACACAGTTTAAGTTGAAACTGAGGCAGGGAGAGTCTCTTAGTCCATACACCAGGAGGAAAGCATGCTATGGAACTGCATGTTACTGTTGTGAAGCCAGTTCTGACATTAGGACATGAGTACATGCAGTAACATGCAGTTTCATATAAAGAAACAAGTAGAGAACTTGGTCAAAAAGGCAATCTTCCTTGGGTTGGAATAGTTATTAATCTTGTAAACCCCTTTGAAAAGCTCTGCATGATTCCTTGTTACTGTTTTTCATCATCTAGGTCTGTACATAACAGCCCTGCTAGATCAGACTAAAAATCCATCTAATATAGTATCCCATTCATAAATGTGATTAACTAGGTGCTTCTTAGAAACCCAAAAGCAGGCCATGAAGGCAACCGAGTAAGGTGCAGTTGAAAGAATGTAACATTAGAACCAGACAATATGGGCGCGACTGTCCATTTTAGACTTTATTGTTCTGTTTTTATTGTATTTATTACCGCCTGTGATCTGCTCTGAGTCCTCTTGTAGGGAGAGTGGAATATAAGTTGAATAAAATAAATAATAATAAAAAGATGTAGATTTCATAGGTGAAAATGGGCAGGAATTAACTGCAACTTCAGGTTGTGTCCCCTTACTGCTAAATCTAACATCTCTTTGAGGCTCACCACAACCTCCATCGCACTTGCTTTATTCAGTTTCTGTCAGAAATTCTGTATTGTGTTGAAATTATGCAAATAAAGCAGACCGGCAAACTTTTATGATATTCTGATCGGAATTTGGGATTCGTTCTTCCAGAATTTGCAGACACCCTTGATAATAAGATCACTGACATCCTAAGATTAGTCTTGAAAAATGCAGGGGTTTTTAACTACTGATGATGAATGATGTAAGGTTTGAAACCTGTGTGGATGATTTAAGCCATTAATAACACCAAGAAGTAGACTTTTTTCCTGGTGTCCTGTTAAGACTTGTAGCTAGGGCATAAGTGCTCAGTAAATGGAGCAAAGCTTTGTTGATGTGGCTTCACAGCAATGTTTAGATGTGAATTTCAGATTATAGCCATTGCTGTGATTAACTTTGTGTATCTGGGTCAAGTTGCCCTAGGAATTACTGATGTAACATTTGTGGGACACTTTAAGGCTATAAAAATATGCGCTTAGAACGATTCACGTGGCCACATGGTAGGATAGAGATCCAGTTCCTGATGGGATAGTTGTTTGTGAAATCTCATACCATCTCATCTCATACCAGACCAAGTTAATGATTTAACTTCAGCTATTGTGGCTAATACCTAACTCAAGCATGTACCATTTTAGGAATTGGCCAGGAACATTTTTTTAAGAAGATAGAAGCCGCTCATTGCTTGGCTTGTGATATGCTAATTCCTGCCCAACAGCATCTTCTTCAGAGACACCTCCGGTCTGTTGATCATAACAGGAACCGTAGGGTAAGTAACTTGTATTTATTTGCCCTATGGCATTGTTTATTGGAAATGTTCTTGATATTGACAGTACAAATCTCACACTGTGTAATCCACCTTGAGTCTCCATCAGAAAAACGGACTATGAATGACATAAATAATAAAATAAATAAATCCTAGTATCTTTTAGGTGATTCTGATACCTCCTAGGAGAATTGAACAGGTTACTTCAGACTTTTTGGATTGTATTCAGGGTTAATATAAGGGAAACCAATTTTAGATTTTTGTAGTTTTTATAGTTGAGAGCACTTGTTTGAAGAAACCACTAACATGCTTTCAGATTTCTAACGATTGCTACATCTCTGGTAATGAATAGTAAGAAAATCAATAGGGGAGTTATTTGTTGCTCCAAAATGACAGATATGTATGTTCTGATTTTGTTTGCTTTCTGGGTGAAAGATGGCTGTCAGTTCAACTAACCTTTTCCATTAAAAAAAAAATTAAAATCTATAGAAATGTCTTGTTGGATAGCTTAGCAGAGTCCTATTGCAGCCCTAAGTACAGTCCATAAATCCCTCACACATACAAAAAATGTAATTTTCTGATCTAGTGTATGGGTTGAACTGACACTACAGTTTTAAAAATGGGCGGGGGGTATTGTGCGTGACACCGGCAGCAAAGAAAAAAAGTCTACTTCTGGTAGTATAGAAATATAAATTAGAAAATGTAAACATTTTATCCATTTTTCCTACTTACTCATTTTTACCCCACTTCTTAATTTGTGGATATTTATTCTTGTTCCAGTTTTGTGAAAAGGCATGAGGAGAGAGTAGTGTGATATGAGTTTCCTGAAGCTTATTGTAGATCATGATCTTTCTCTCCTTGAGATACCTTAAGATAATAGTCTGCTCACCTGTTGTAGGCCAGGAATAATTTTTCAGAAATGATAGAATACATTAATACATATGTTAGGAAGATTGCATATTGCCTTTCTTGGTGCTTGAATAGTTGCACATTTCATACTTTTAGTGACAAATATGTACTTTTGTCTTACCATTATAGTTGTAACATAAACTGTTTTAATCCTGACTGGGTCTTACTTTTCTCTGTTGTGTACAAAGAGAATTTGCGGCATCTGTGTTTGTATCCTGTAGCTTTTGATGCTTTTTTGTGTGAGTAGTCAGAAGAACATGAAATATCAGATACAAACAATGCAAGAAAAGTACAGTAGAAATATTTTATCAATTATATTTCCTGTCCATAGTTAGCTCAATAACTAACTTTGGGTAGTAGAGAAGCATTAATTATCTGTTTTTTTCACACAAGTCTATTTCAGTTTCTTGCTTGTAGTAAGATTCTTACCTTCCATAAATCTCTTTGCTTTGATGACCATGTAAGTTGAAGATTCTGGATAAATGGTTCCTGGATGAAAGCCTTGCAATAGAAGTCTACAGGAAGAGACTTTACTGGCCACAGTCTGAAAGTTTTTATTTATTTCTTTGTAGAGACATAGGTCTATAATGGTAGTGGACTGATGTCTTGAAATAGGAATAGAGAGAACCAGGAATACTGTATCCTGCATCCAATCCATGCTTATTTTGTATTTAATCATCATAATTACTTGTATATCTGCTCTTTCCAGATGGCGGCTGAACATTTCAAGAAAGCTAGTTTCCATGTAGCTAAGAGTGTCCTAAATAGCAAACACATTGTGAAAATG
The DNA here is from genome assembly GCF_028583425.1 of Eublepharis macularius. Taxonomy (NCBI): domain Eukaryota; kingdom Metazoa; phylum Chordata; class Lepidosauria; order Squamata; family Eublepharidae; genus Eublepharis; species Eublepharis macularius. The sequence continues at coordinate 46,298,493 of NC_072793.1, forward strand.
CTAGAAAAGTACCTCAAGGTAAGTAAGCAGGGCATGAGCTCCAGCTTGGCCTTGACTGAGCATTGGACTAGTATTGCTGCATGTGACTTTCACATAAATTGGAGAGAAGGAGAGTTACTGCTTTGTTTTTCTATGCATTGTCTGAGCCTAGAGAAGTGTGTGTGTGTTGAGCAGTATGCCATTTTTTCCCGTCAGAAGTGCTGGATACTCTCACTAGCAGGTGGTTTATAACAAATATCTACCAGCTTTTAGCTAGTGGTGAAAAGCACTCAGATTAAAATCTGACAAATTAACAAAATGGAAAAAAAAGATGTCTTCAAGGTAGCCCTCTGACAAAGATTGTGTAAAATCCTGCGTTGAGGACTGCGCCCAGTGTAAGCACTGCTTGATGGGCAAAGTTATTAGTTACATTCACTGCATTTCTTGCTCACAGTATGGGTAGATAGTCTCTTGAATAAAAGGTAGGCTGTGCATTCATATATCCAAGCAAGTTGGTAGTTGGGACTTCAAAAAAAATTAACCTCAAGTCTATTGTTAGTCCCTATGTTCTTCCTAAAAATCTCTTGTGGGGAGACCATTTCATGATATAGAGCAGGGCCTTGAAAATATTTTGGTTTGGCCCTGTAGATTAAAACCAGAGCTTTAACCTGGTGAGAATTGGAAATAGTGCACAGTCTCCAAAGTAGGGGTTTGCTGAGCTCTTACAGGTAACCATGCCCGCCTGCATGGGAATTTGCAGCACATGGAGACACTCCTGTGTGCCTGTCAAGGGTTTGCTCATGTAGAACATGTGGCCATGGGTAATAGGTATATTCTGCTTCCAAGAGGAAAGACTGCAACCTTCTGACCAGGTGAAGATGAAAAGAAACTCGTTTGGCTGCTACTTTGCCCTGGGAATCCAGGAGCAACCCAAGATTCAACAGGACCCTCTTGTGGAAATCATGACTAATGGGGGAGCAGGTCTTGCATCTGCCATCTCCTTTAAGTGTCCCCCCCTGCCCCTCTGAGTGAGCTTCTGCCAATTAAGAAAGACCTGGTCTCTGCTAGGCAAGCACTAGCAAAACTGAGACTCCGTTCTCTGGGTCCAGAGAAAGAGACTTTGAGCTGAAAACATCAGCCGGTTTTTGGCACTGGTGGCCTATATACTGAGGCTGTCTTCCCCTAGCGGCGCCTCATACACGTTGAACAAGAGGGGTGACAGAATAAACCCTGCGGTAGCTCTCCCAAGAGAGCCCTTGGGGCAGATGAGCAGTTGCCCAGTGCCACCCTCTGGGATCTCTCGGAGGAAAAAATGGAACCACTCAAGCGCAACTCCGTCTACCCCTGCTAGGGTCCGCAGGTGCCTCAGCAACACCTCATGATCAACGGTATCAAAGGCTGCCGACAGGTCTAACAGAATCAGCATGGACACCTGACCTTTGTCCATCAGCAGGAGGAGATCTTCGACCCACCCAGCACAGTCTCCGTACCATACCCAGGTGCAAAACCAAGCTGAAAGGGGTGAAGGAAATCTGAGGATTCCAGGTAATGACAGAGCTGCCCCATCAAAGGTCTTCTCAGCACCTTCCCCAAGAAAGGAAGGTTGGAGGCAGGGTGAGACTGTCATCATCAAGAGTTGATTCTTGAACATGGGCATAACGCTTCCTCCACTAAGGATGCTGGCACTTGGCCCTTCCTGAGGGAGTCTGTGACAGTCTCCAACAATTGGGGGCTCTGAATTCCCCTCCTTTTTTCACTAGCGATAATGGACAAGTCCAAATCGCAGGGTATAGTTTGGAGTTCTCTAAAACTCCAGAATATGGTTAGTTGGCTGTAAATCAGCCAAAGAAGATACTACCTCTTATATTTCACCTGCATGGATCTTCTTTCCTGGAGGCAGCTAGTATGGTCTGGATCTGATCCAGCGGGGTCATAAAATAGAAATACTTAATTGCTGGGTGCAGAAATCCTTGACTAGTATTCAGCTTTGCTCTTGTGGGTGGAGGACCATGGGCACAGATGGAGGAGCAGGACTCTAATCTTCCTGTGCATTGTGAGTATAAGACTTCAGAACCTGTCACTTGCATTTAATCAGTTTATTGCAAGATTTCTGCCTCTGTCACGCTGCCTCCTTTCATAAACGTGTTGCAGGTCAATTTCACATGAAAATGATCTGTGAGAAGGCAATAAAAAGGGCTTAGGCATTGCTGGATGATGGCAAATGACAAGCAAGAATTTTGAAATCCAGCAGCACAGCACAGCACAGATGTGTCAGTCTGCTGAGTTCTAGTGTTTATTTTATTAAAGCAAAGAAACCCCAGCCAAAGCAAAACACCACAGAGCACCATCCACAATGTGTGCAGTAGAAAGCCTTATCCTCTGAATAAAGTTAGCATAATTTGTATATGAGCAGTTCCCAATATAGTCCTCACTGTTTTTGAACACGAAGAGTGCACAACTTAATGAGATTCCCAAAACATGTTAGCACCCATCATTAGCTTGTAGCCATATACCAACACCGGGTCTTTCTAATAATGAAATAGATTAGGGAGAAAGCTAACTACATCTTATCTGCCAAGATAATTGGCAATTTCCTGAAGGCAGCAGAATCTATCACTTTGTTGAGTTCTCAAATAGTAACTTTAAAGCTATTTTATGAGGCCACAGGCATTTAATTCTGGTGAAGATTTCATCCATTGCTGATGCCATGGTGAACTTCCTACAGCAAACTGCATTCCTTTCTTATTCCTGTGAGGTTGCGACTTTGCCAGCATTCAGATAGTGCCATAGGATTAGGGCTCCAGAAGGCATATATGCATAATTGTAGTAAAAATATACTCTCTGTTGCAAGTAGTTTTGAGACAAATGGGGGGTTGCCATTACCTGCTTTGACTTAACTCAGCACCCACACTTCAGTCTTAATGGCAACCTTCTGCATTTTAGGTCTGAGGTTCCTTATAGGAGAAATTAAGAAAATTTGCCACCATGTGATAACATAGTGTGTCCTCCTTTGTCAGGGCGATGACCCATTTACAGATGAAAACGTTGACCAAGATGTTGACGAATCAGAAGCTTTAGAGGGGCCTGAAGGTGAAAGGGCTACAGAAAGTTCTGCAGCAGAGAAAAAAGAACATGCTGGAGATGGGATTGAAGCTGTTGAAGACAGTGAAACTGACAAACCAGGAAGCAATGAGAGAAGCTGCTCCACTGAGACTTTTTCTAAAGATGAATCTGTAGAAGAGCAGCAAGAGGAAGAAAAGAGAACAGAGGCAGCAGGAACAGAAGAACCATTTTTTCCTCCTCAAGGAAGTCTAGAAGAGAGATCGGTAGAAAGCCAAGGGAAGGAGCAACATGTTGAGATGGGAGAGAACTCCACTGAAACATCAGTGGCTGAAAATGATGCCAAGAAGGAAACAGTTGTAGAAAGTGCAGAGCTGCTGCAAGAATGACCATGTGAATGTTTCTGTGAAGGCAATTTGTCCTGCATAGCTGTATAATTTTTTTCCTGTCTTTATGTCAGTGTAGTACATGATTGTGAGGTGCTGGATTGCTGCCAATTTTGTTCTTATTTTGAAGAAAGGGATTCAGTACTATTACAGAAGCAGTCCTGTGCTTTGCGATTTTGTCAAGTGAAAATCATCCAGTGTGTTTCATTTTTAGGTTGGAGAGCTCAGGATGCTCTACATTTCCCAAGAAACACTTGATAGTCTTGCGTTTTAGAATGAACAGCAGTATTTGAAAACAATTTTTGATCATTTAGTTCCTGTTTTAGATTTTCAGTACAAAAGTAGTATAGCTTCATTTGGAAACAAAATCGATCCTCTTGTTAATGAGGGAGTAGCTTAGTAAATCAATGTGTTTATTATTTCCTGTGAAATTATTTGCTCATTCAAGTTCCTTGAGAAAGGACTTGCTGTCATGAGGGCTGTTAACTTCATTTATCCAGATTGCAGTATTGCATGAAAAATAGCACCCCTAACAATATAGGCTTAAAATAATAAATTGATTGTGTGTCACACTTGGACCATCATTTATATTGTGTACTACTACAGATACTCTGGATAGCAAGATGCATCTTGTATATTATACTGGTAAAGAGGCTTAGTTTGAAGGAGCAAAGTTATACTACTGTTGAAACCCTTCCTCCCTTCTCACGCATTTTAGTAAAAATCACAGAAATATCATTCACAGAGGAGATTGCCAAAAACTGCTCTAAGAATACTGAAGCATTACCAAGACCAGCATAATAGGAATTGATTTGTTATGAATGACAATTGTCTTACAAAGTTTTAGGTGGAATGCACACTCTTGCTTTGTCCTCAATAAATTCAAAGTTCTTTGTCTCAGCTTTGAAATAAATTTGTGAAACTCAGAACTAGTATCTACTTGTAATTTAGTTGTCTTTAAATCATTTAAGTATGCAATTATATGATAACTTAGTTGAACAAAAAGAACACTCCGCTATCTGGAGTTTGGGATACATGCTCTTTTCCATCTTTCTCACCCTACAAATGCTAGAATCTTGTGCTATAGAGAAAACATTTGGGGGTAGGGGGAATGACCAGACAGATTGATATTAAAGTTGCTTTATCTTTCCATATTATGTGTGTGTTTTTTACAGGTTGATTTTGTTTTAAATGTGTGGTTTTTTTTAATTCTGGTATTTGACTTTTGCTAAGACTTTTGGGAATGCTGGCCGCATCTAGCTGAGCTCCCACACATGAGAAAGATAATCTCCCCCCCCACCTCAAAAAAATTCCAGACAAAATAAGCTTGCCACAGTAAAGATCAGATTTATGCACCCCCCCCCCCGCCCCCCACTTTCTAGCCTGAAGCCAAGCAACAATAAGTAGGTGATAGGCAGGTCACAACAGGAAAAATGAAGAAAGTAAACTAAGCCTTGCTGCAATGGTAGCAGCAAGAGGGGGCAGGTAATTAGATTTCTCTTCTCCTCATTGTGTACAGTAGGTGGTTGTTTAAATACTATTGAGGATTCCCCCCCCCCCAAAACATCCATATTGAGGCCACAGGGTGTGTAAGCCAATCAAAGGAACCGCCACAATAAAGATAATTCATCTGCACACACCCCACAAGAACTAGGTAGGCAACTTTAGAATCCTGCATTTGCAGGTAAGTTAACAGTCCAGCTGTTGAGTTAGGTTCAAGCCTGTTAGGAGAGAAAAGCAACCCTTGGGGTATTGGCCAAACAGAAGGGAGAAAAGTACATAGTGTACCCCTTCCTGTTTTCTAGCAAGTGACTACCTTGCTCTACGAGAAAGCGCAATCCTGTGTTAGAAAGCAAAACAGGAGACAGCAAAAGTCTTAACAGCCTGTGTGAACAGCCTTTCCTTGTTCACACAGTAAGCCTCTTCATCATCTTCCATGGTAACCTGTAAGCCCAGAACCTGCAGTCACGGCAGCTGAGCTAGACCCTGAATGTTCGAGATCATCAGTATACGTATACTGAGGAAGGCAGCAAAGGACACTTGAGTTTTAAAGAAGCTGAAAATTCTATAGGCAGAGATGGCAGAAACCAGGGCAGCAGTGCAAAAAGATATTGCCAGGGTGGAGGAAGCAGATGTGAGAGTATCCCAACAGCAAAGATCACAGCAAAGCAGTTGCTGATACCTTCTAGAGAAAAAACTTGTTCACCATGGGCTAAAATAGAATTAGAGATGTGCAGTAGCCAGAACCTTTCCATGGGCCTTCTATACTCAAAACAACTTGGAATGGCCTGAACATTATGATCTCCTCCTTGAATGGCCCACTAGAAGTAGCCTCCCACAACGATCATGTTTAAACTGTTCCACAATCAAAGCTGGTAAAGACCATACTAGAAAGGCAAACTTAGTCACAAAATGATAACTCTCCCTTTTCAAGATGTTCTTAAGTAATTGAGCCAAAAACTTTGTACCAGTAAAAGTTCTGGCTAGAGAGAAACACAAGAAACACGACAAGAAATTGCTTTGCATGGGAACGCCAGCACTCATTGAAGTGCACACCTGAACTATCTCATTCTGAGAAGCAGTTGAGTATCTGATTGCACCCACCTGGAACAGCAAGCTTACAAGGATGTTTACACGGCTTGAACACACACTTTATGTCAAGAAGAGTACCACCCCTCTCTTGAAGAAAACTTACTTTATTTCAAACATATTTATGCTCCCTTTTCACCCAGCTTGGGAGCCCCAAGTTGGCAAACAATCAAATTTTCTTTTTAAAAAATTCAAATATAGGGAATGCCAAACAAAGCAGAAAAGTCTCAGCTAGTTTGAAAGTGGGGTGAAGAGGAGGGGGAAAATCTCAAAGAAGTACCCGTTGAATGAAGATGTTGGCTGGATAAATGTAATGCACATTAAACAACCCCCACTCCTTTTTAAAAGATGTATTTTCTGGTTAAAGCTTTATCTATAGCAGTCACATTACCTAATAGTCTGTGCATCCAGTCTAACTGGGGGAAAGGGTCTTGAGAAGCCAAGCTCTATAGAAGTTAAATGGTTTACCTGATAGCTTGTTTCATTCTAGGTGTTTACACATAATTATATAAAGTTTGGAGGGGCTTTATATGTATAAATGAATTGTATCAACAGTATCGGTTCATCCATTTTTCTGAGTCTGATCTCTAATTTTTTAGTGAATTTATCTAAAATCAAGTAGTTCATCTACGGTCTTCCTGTGCAGTCCCACATGGGACTGCGCACGCGCAGGCCTGCCGATACCGGAGATTTTAATAGCTAAACACCACCAGGGGGCGCTCCCGCCTCTCAGCGCGCATGCGCGGCCGCTTTCCCGCCGAAACGGACCTTAAGAGGCGGAGCGCCCCTCACATACCCTCAGTTTCTCTTTCGCCGCCGATCGTTGAGGTTTACAGCTTTCTTCGTTCGCGATGTCTGAGAAGGCCTTGTTTAAGCGTTGCGAGACCTGCAATCGTAAGATGACAAGGTCGGATGGCCATTCCATTTGTTTATATTGCCTTGGGGAAACTCACAACACTCAGGCGTGCAAGCACTGCCGCGCGTTTACCTCTAAGGCCAGGGCGGAACGGACGGATCGTTTGCATGCCTTTCTCTGGCAGCGTGCGATGTCGGTCGAGGACCCTCCACCGAAGTCTTCGTCTGCTCCGTCTGCGTCCTCTCGTCCTCCTGTACCTTCGGGTTCCAAGACTCCTCGTTCTCAGCCGTCTCCGAGTCGCTCGGAGTCGAGGTCCGAGAGGATCCCTTCGGGTCGGAGTTTGTCGGAACCGACCGCTTCGGTTCCGAGACATCTAGCAAGTCGACCTCCTTCGATCTCGTCGGCTGTCTCGGCTTCACCTGCTCGTGGCGCCCATAGAAGTTCGACTCCGTCGGTTCCGAGGTCGACTCCGCCAACTCAGACCACCTCTACGGTTCCGATGACTTCGGATCCTTCTGTGAGATCGAAGGCCGTTCCTGAAAAGATAAAGAAGAAGCATAAGCATTCCAGTAAGCATGATAAGGCAGTGTTGGAAGGCTTACTCACCTCTTCCCCGTCGGTTCCGGTCGACTCCGCTCCCGTCCAAGTGGAGCAGCAGGCAGAGGCGAGTGATCGTCCGCAGTCCAAGACTCCTCCGGACCGGGTGGCTCAGGAGGACGATGTCATTCTCCTCGAGAAGCCTCTTACCCCTTCCGGTCGGGCTCGATCGGCCTCGTACGAATCGGACTCTATTCAGTCGGCTCGGAGTCGACGGAGTCGGTCTGCCCGTCGCTCTAGCTGTCGGACCCCACGGTCCTATCGGAGCCGATCCAGGGAGAGTCGACGTCGAGATGATCCTGTCCCTCGTTACTTTAGTAGGGAGAGTTCATACTACTCGGACCGGCATTATAGAGGTGCTTCGTTGTCTCCCTCATTTCGAGTCGGTTCCGATGTTGGCTATGACCCGTCCCGCCTCCCGTCGGATCGGGTCTCTCCACGACCCCGGGCCCGTTACAGTGTTTCTCCTCTGTCGGAGTCACCTGAAAAGGAGATTGGGCCATCTGATGAGGCCTCGCCCACTGATGATTTTCGGGCCTACAACGAGTTGCTCCAAAGAATGGCGAAAGTCCTGGACCTTGAAGTGACTTCCACTGAATCTAAATTTACTGATAAGATATTGCAACATATCTATTCGGGTTCTACTCCCTCGATTGCCTTTCCCCTTATTGAGGGGTTTGCTGATCTATGGAAGAAGCTGCAGTCTCGACCTGCGTCTGCTACCGCCACTAATCGAAAAGTGGAGAGCTTGTACAGAACCAAGGACGATGCTCATCCGTTCCTGGCCGTTCACCCTCCTCCATCCTCACTTGTCACCGAGGAGATGCAAGCTCGGCCTCGCCAGGGCTCGCTATCGGCTCCAACTGACAAGGATAGTAGAAAGATCGATGCCTTGGGTAGGAAGTTGTATACTTCGGCTACGTTTGGCATCAAAGTGGCGAATTATGCCGCAATGATGGCGGCTTATCAGCTGTTTTTATGGAAGAAGGTGGCGTCTTTTCTTCCTAAGCTTCCCGAAGATCAGCGCACTCTGCTTCGGGTCATTCAGGAGGAGGCTGTTCGTCTATCCAGACACCAAATTAATGTTGGGAGAAGTATGGCTGACACTGCGTCTCGATCACTTCTCTCCTCGGTGGTACTGCGCAGGTACGCATGGCTTCGCACGACCGCCCTGCCAGTTGAGACAAGGAACAGGGTTGAGGACCTGCCGTTCGAGGGCACCACTCTGTTTTCAGAGAAAACTGACGAGTTCCTCTCTAAGAAGAGGACTGACCGTTTGACAGCCCGCTCGTATGGGGTTCTACACCAGCCGTCGCAGCAGCCTTCTCGCCCATACTATCGCTCCTTCCAGCGTGGCAGACAACACCGCTATCAGCCCTATCAAGGGTATGCTTACCAGCAGCGCAGGAGCTACCAGAGCCCGCAATCTGCCTTTCCCAGACGAAGGCAGGGCCAACGTCCCAAGCCTGGTTCCCAACAGCATCAGGCCAAGGACCAGGACCAATTGCATAAGCAATTCTGACAATCACAGGGACCTGACCCCACATTTGGGGACAGGCTTAATGCTTTTTTGGATGCCTGGTGTTCAATTTGTTCCGATGTTTGGGTTTTGTCTATTATCCAGTTTGGTTATAAAGTTGAATTTCTTGGTTTACCTTACCTACGTCTCCCTGTGTTTTCTTCTGACCCCCCTCGTTCAGAGATCCTGGGGGAGCTCTCAGCCCTATTGCAGAAAGGGGCTATAGAGGAGATTCCGGTTGCTTCAGCTGGTTTGGGGTTCTATTCCAACCTGTTTTTAGTGGAGAAGAAGGATGGTGGGCTTCGGCCTATCCTGGATCTTAGGGGTTTGAATAAATTTATACGAGTTCGTAAATTCAAAATGGTTACTTTACAGATGGTTTTGACCTTGTTGCCCCAACAGTCGTGGTTTGCAGTCCTGGATCTGAAGGATGCGTATTTTCATATTTCAATTTTCCCTGAACACAGGAAGTTTTTACGTTTTGTCTATGGGCAACGTGTCTTTCAATACAATGTTTTACCCTTTGGGTTGGCCACTGCACCTAGGGTGTTCACCAAGTGTGTGGCAGTAGTGGTGGCTCATTTACGCCTCCAGGGCTGCCAGATCTTTCCTTATCTGGATGACTGGCTCTTGGTTGGTGATTCTGCTGACTCTGTGTCCAATCAGGTGTATCTCACCTTAAATTTATGTTTACGCCTGGGTCTTTTTGTTAATCAGAAGAAGTCCAAGTTGACCCCGGTGCGCTCCATCCAATTTATTGGAGTGGTTTTGGATGGTGTTCGGGATGCAGGCTTCTTGCCTTCAGAGCGTGCTGCAAAAATTAAGAGGCTTATTTCGACCCTTCAGAGGTGTCGTTTCCAATCTGTTCGCTTTATCCAGACCCTTTTGGGTTGCATGGCTTCTACTACGGCTGTGGTTCCGCTGGCCAGGTTATTCATGCGACCCTTCCAGTTGTGGTTCAATTCAGTATTCTCACCGGCCCGTGATTCTCAAAATAGGAGACTTTCCGTCCCTAGGGGGGTGCTGTCCTCCCTGGAGTGGTGGCTGGATGATGCTAATTTATTTAAAGGGATGGAGTTTGGTTTTCACCAAACTCATCTGTCAGTTACTTCCGATGCTTCCCTTTTCGGTTGGGGGGCTCACTGTGCTGGCCTTTATGCCCATGGGTTATGGTCTGAATCTGAACGTGAGGAACATATTAATGTTCTTGAGTTACGGGCAATTTTATATGCATTGATCTCCTTTACAGATGTCGTGCGGAACAAGTCCGTTCAGGTCCTGACCGACAACACGACGGCGATGTTTTACATCAACAAGCAAGGTGGCACGGCGTCTGTGGCTCTCTGCACAGAGGCGATGAGACTCTGGAAGTGGGCCATAGATCATGCTGTCTGGCTGCATGCAGTTCACATCCCGGGGGTGCAGAATTCCATGGCGGACCACCTGAGCAGGCTCCACAGGGAAAACTACGAGTGGTCCCTCCAGGACAAGTATCTCGCCCCTATCTTCTCGGAATGGGGGACTCCGGAGTTGGACCTGTTTGCGACTGTGGAAAATCGCAAGGTCCTAGCTTATTGTTCCAGAGGAGGAGTAGGCCCAGAATCAAGTGGGGACGCGTTTCAGTTAAGTTGGTCAGGTCCCCTGTGCTATGCCTTCCCTCCGTTCCCGCTTCTGGCACGGGTCCTCAGCAAGATCCAGAGGGACAGAGCGTCCGTCATCCTGGTGACCCCGTATTGGCCGAGGCAACCATGGTTTCACTCCCTTCTGAGTCTACAGACTCAATCGATCCGTCTCCCGGTGGTTCCCGATCTCCTGACCTGCGGGGGGGTTCTTCACCACGACATCAGGAGACTCAAACTCACAGTGTGGTTGATCAGGCCGGGGCTGCCTTCTCCGAGGCTGTGACTAATGTTCTCTTAAATGCTAGACGTTTGTCTACCAGGCAGTCTTATGCCCTTAAGTGGGACAAATTTTCTGTGTGGTGTAGTCGCAGGGGTTTGGATCCTTTTGAGTCCACCCTTTCTGAGATTTTGGACTTTTTGTGGGAGGTAAAACAGGAGGGTTTGGCCAACTCCTCAGTCAAGGTTTATCTGGCAGCCATCTCTGCTTTTCACCCTCCAGTGGATAGAAAGTCTGTTTTTTCCCACTATTCTGCCAAATTATTTTTGAGGGGATTGAATAATTTGTTTCCCCCTGTGCGGGCTTTGGTCCCTCAGTGGTCGTTGCCCCTGGTTCTGACTCGTTTGATGTCTAAGCCGTTTGAACCCTTGGCTTCCTGTCCACTTCGTTTTTTGTCCATGAAAGTGGCCTTTTTGGTTGCGGCTACTTCAGCCAGGAGGGTTGGGGAGCTAGCAGCGTTATCTTGCGAGCCCCCTTATTTGAAATTTCACCCTGAGAAGGTCGTTCTTCGTACAAAGGTTGAGTTTTTACCTAAAGTAGTATCCCGTTTTCATTTATCTCAGGAATTGGTTCTGCCGGTTTTCTTTCCGACTCCGGCTTCTGAGGCAGAGGCGGCCCTTCATTCTTTGGATGTTCGCAGGGCCATTTTATTTTATTTAGATAGGGTAAAACCATTTAGGATTGACTCTAATTTGTTTATTTGTTTTGCTGGACCGAAGAAGGGTAACCGGGCTTCGGCTCAGACTATCTCTAGATGGGTGGTCCAGGCTATACTGACCTGTTATTCTGCTGCTAACTTACCTTGTCCTTTGCAAGTGCATGCCCACTCCACCAGGTCCCAGGCGTCGTCAGCGGCTCTCTTCAGAGGTGTTCCACTCCAGGACATCTGCAGGGCGGCGACGTGGGCCTCGGCGGATACCTTTGTGAAGCATTATGCGCTGGACATCCTAGATAGAAAGGAGACAGCGGTGGGCACAGCAGTTCTGCACTCCATCTTTGAGTGATGCTTTGGCGTCACCTCCACCCAGGTATTTAGCTTTGGAATCTTCCCATGTGGGACTGCACAGGAAGACCGTAGATGAAAAACAGGTTTTACTTACCATAACTGTTGTTCATCTAGGTCTTCCGTGCAGGCACACATGCCCTCCCTCCTTCCCCGCTAACTCTCTTGGTACTTACCTTGCAGGGGGCGGCGAAAGAGGAACTGAGGGTATGTGAGGGGCGCTCCGCCTCTTAAGGTCCGTTTCGGCGGGAAAGCGGCCGCGCATGCGCGCTGAGAGGCGGGAGCGCCCCCTGGTGGTGTTTAGCTATTAAAATCTCCGGTATCGGCAGGCCTGCGCGTGCGCAGTCCCATGTGTGCCTGCACGGAAGACCTAGATGAACAACAGTTATGGTAAGTAAAACCTGTTTTTCTCCCATGTTCACTTTAATCTTTAAACTTACTGAAACATCACTTCATCCGTGCTTTATTTTGCCTTTAACCATTTTAAATGTGAGAGTTATTTATTTTGCTGCTTCACATCTTTCCCATACAAACTAGAATAACACCAGTTCCCCAGTAATTGTTCCAGCTACAAGATGGCATAAGATGATGACTATGGAATCTATTGCTCTACCGTGCTCATTCTGATGAACTGAAAGAACCAGAACAGCTCTCTATTTGAGCTTAATTTTGCTTAAAAATATGCTAACGATCAGTGGAGAGTGCCATCAAGCAAAGCAACCAAAGCTCCACCACATTCACTGGGGTGGCACTAGAACCTCTCCCCTCCAGATTTTAAAAAAAAATCTTTTGAGGGGCTTTTCCTCTCCTATTGGACAGGGTAGGCCTTATAGAAGAGGTGTCAAGTATGTTCTGGTTTGCTATTAATTCTTACCCCTTTTTGAATGTTGTAATAAGAAGTTCCATGTAATTCAATGGGGCTTACTCCTAGGAAAGTGTCCTTAGGCTTGCAGCCTCAGTCAATCAAAAACATTACCTACATCAGATGAGGGCAGTAGGCATGTAACAGGAGCAACATCAACCTAATGTAACAAGTAGTAATCTCTACATAGAAGTGGCCAGTTGGTACCAAGAGGGTGACATAGCCTTAGACAAGAATCACAAATACCCTGATTCAACATAAAACTATATTCATTCAGCCTGTGTTATGACATCCCATAAAATTAAAATCATACCTTGGAATGTTTTTAAAGTTTTTTTTAATTTACAAAGTAATTTTTTCCTGTATACCTGGGAAATCCCTTGAGTAGGTAAAGGCCTTCACATTATCTGTGGGTAGCCTACATTTGTGGCTTTTGCCACTCACGTGGGTGCCATCTAGCTTTCTATAAGATACAGTGATATGTAAGAATTGAGAACATTCCTTTAGTGGTATAGCTTGGTGTCCTAGGAAACAGTCTTTCTGACAAAGATCTACAGAATGGTGGGGGGAGGGGGCTATATTTGAATGAAAAACACAAGTCTTTACAGAGGTGATGTCTGAAAAAATTCATGTTTAATTTGAAGTGGACTAAAGGCATTACAGTTTGAACAGTATGGGCTATGGATCAAGGCTTCTATTACTAGACTGGGAGCAAACGTGGAACACTCCTATCTCATCCTCAGTGAAGCTACTTTTCATAATTACCTCTCCCAACCACTTGTTAAATGTGTTATTTACCTAAATAAATACAGACAAGTTTGGGGGGAGTTGTGAATTTCCTGCATTGTGCAGTGGGTTGGACTAGATGACCCTAGAGATCCCTTCCAACTCTATGATTCTATGATTCTAAGTTCCTGCCACAAACTAACCTAACTTTTATATACACACTCTTGGCAAGCGTGGGACAATTTTCACTAAATACAATAGCAGAATTTGACACTGTTGGTGCTATATATTTCCTGAACTGAAAGAGCTGAAGTCAGCTCTTTTTCCCCTCATTGCTTTCCCTGTGTGTGATGGGCAACTGTAAGTTCTTTTGACATTTTAAAGTAATTCGTAACTAGATAGTCCAGACAAACCTGATTTTGTCAGATCTTGGAATCTAAGCAGGGTCAGCTGTGATGGATGACCCAAAGACCAGGGTTACAGAGGCAGGCAATGGCAAACCATCTCTGTTAGTATCTTGCCTTGAAACCCCCAGCAGAGGTTACCATAATCCAGCTGTGTCTTGATGGCACCTACCAGCAGCAAGTGTGGAGCAAGAACATTTGTTTATTAATAGGTTCCCCCTACTGGTGAAAATAATGTGCGTCTTACTCTGTTGTGATAGGGTCCAATTGCTTCTTAGGCATTTTGTATGGTATCTTGTGAATCTGTTATGAGTAGTTTTCTTTCACTATATGGAGGAGATATAGGGGAGAGGGGTAAGAGTGAAAATCTGGACAACAGACTCTATGTAGAGCCTTCAGGGATATGGACATATTTTCTATCAGGGAAGCTAGTGAGTCACAGGTCACACGCAAACATGAACACAAACTTGGTGATCGACTTGGTGATTGTGCAGTTGAGTTCTTCAGTTTACAAAGAAATTCAGTAAGATTATGACAAACACATTACTTACTGTTTAAAGACAATGGGTTAGAAACTTGAAGTGCAGAGCTTCAGTTTTGCCTAGAAGTCATGCTACTTCTCCTTGTATGAGGACTTGCTGCAGTTATTTAAGGTTTGTGCACATTGAATTACTGATTTATTATTCTTTTATGGGTTCTAGGATGGACTTCTGGAATAGAAAACTGGCTCTGGGTCTCAGCTGTGCTTCAGTCCCAATGAAAAGGTGCATAAAGCTCTGTACTCTGTCACAGTAAAATCGAGTCAATTTTACAGTGCATAATTAATACAGAGGGTGTTGTGAAGTAAACTCAGCTGCACTAATCAAAGGTACAGGGCAAATTGTAGAAGACTGACACAAGGAAGAGCTATGAAAGATAAATCAACTGGTTGCTCAAATAAGAAATTCTCTCAGAAATTGTACAGGCTTTGTGGGTAGTGCCAACAGCATTAGGTTGCTCAGGTATTGTTGGCATGATACTTCCCTCCTTTGCCACATTAAAAAAGTGACCTTAATCAAGTTATGTTGTAATTGTGAACATTACAAACACCAAATATTTGCAGAAACATCACACCGCAGTCTTCTGGAAAGTAGCCCAGGTGCAGTATCTGTGAATAAAAACGGGATTAGAAGAACAGGGAGCAGCGTGTTTACCTCTGGAGAGGGCTGGGCTCAGAAGCAGAGTTGTAGCATCCCGCTACTACAGCTAGGACCTGTATTTCGTTTTGTTTCCCGGCGCCCCCACCCCCTTAAAAGAGAAAGCCAGCGGAAGGAAGTTTTCATGGCCTCACGGGAGTCGAATGAGCCGAGGCGCCTGAGGGCATGGAGGCTTTCTGTAGGGGTCATTCTGTAGGTCCACGGAGAGAAGACTCCTTCTCCCGGCCTTCCTTCCCATGAAAAATGAAGGCAGGCCGATTGCCGAGCGTAGAAGGCAAGAAGCCCCGGGGAGCTGACAGCGGCACTCTCGCTTCCCTGGCAGGGAGAGGCGGAGAAAGTGCCTCCCGCCTCTCTGCCCTTGCCCGCCTTGGCCCGGTCCTGAAGCGGCAGCATCACGCGTGCCTTTTGCAAGGGCTAGACCCGGGTGTCGCAGGTCTGCTTGAAGGCGGCAGCTGCTGTGGAAAGCGAAGCGCGGCGAGGCACCCGGCCCTGCGCAGTGATTAGCTCTGATTAGCTGCGCATCGGCGGCGCGCTTGGCGCTCAGCAGGCATTAACTATGGATTGGGGTTGTAGCCGAAACGCACCCGTACGCTTCATCGTCAGGGGTGGGGTGTGGGATCTGAATTCCAGCCACGGCAAGAATTCGACTACTCAGGGTTCTGACAAGCACAGGAGTCGGGGGCACCTTAACACTGAGCTCACCTTAAACTTTTGGGAGCCACGGCCGGCTTCGTTAGATAAATCAATTGGTTGTTCAAATAAGAAATTCCCTCAGAAATTGTACAGGCTTTGTGAGTAGAGCCTCAGGGCAACCCTGAGTGGGTTAGGGTTGCCAGCTCCCAAGTTGGGAAATTCCTGGAGATTTGGGGGGGGGGACCTGGAGAAAGTGGGGTTTGGGGAGGGGAAAGGACCTTGGCATGGCATAATTCCATGGAGTCCACCCCCCAAAGTAGCCATTTTCTCCAGGTGAACTGATCTCTGTGGCCTGGAGACCAGTTGTAATTCCGGGAGCTCTCCAGCCACTACCTGGAGGCTGGCAACCCTAACTCAGAAACATGTTGGGGGATCATCCTTAGGACTGCACTTTAATAATAATATTCTATTTATACACCTCCGTTCAGGATGACTGACCCAAGGTCACCCAGCTGGCTTTAAGTGGAGGAGTGAGGAATCAAATCCGGTTCTCCAGATTAGAGTCCCTGCTCTTAACCGCTACACTAAACGGGCTCTCAGTGTGTGTTTGCTTTGTCACATTTTTGGAGACTTTTTAAAAGGCGGGATAATGTCTTTGGTTTATACAGCAGATTTTGAAACTCGTGGTAGCAGCTCAGTGTATGAGCGTTCGGGAGTCCAGGCTCCCTTCTTCAGATACAGGGAGAAATTGAGATCCCTGAGCCTTTATATCCCAGTCCGGAGGTGGGACGGGAGGCAGGATGTAAAGGATCTCCACTTCTATGTGTCTCTGAAGAACGGAGCTCTAACTCTTGAAAGCTTATACCCTGGAAATGTAATTCGTCTTTAAGTTGCTGCTGCACACCAGCACGACTACCCACCTGAAAGTATCTTTGGTGTATGATTGCAGGAGCGCCTGCGTGCCCTCAAGAGCAAACAAGCAGCACCGAAGGAAGCAGAAATCCCGGCCTTCCGCTCCTGAAGCTGCCCGAGCTCGGCTCACTCCCCGCAGCGCGCTCTCTCATTCGCGACCCCGAAAAACAATCCGCTCCAGTTTCTTACTTAAGGGGGCGTGGCTGCGAGGTGTGAGAACCTTGCTTTCCCAGCCATGTTTTACGCGAGGCGGGGTTTGTTACGTGATGACGTAACGCGTTGCGCGGTGAGGTCAGCGCAGCGCCGCCGTTGCTGGTCCCGCTGCCCGTCGCTCTGTCTACCCTGGTCGGTTTGGTGTGGTCCCCACCCCTCCCTGCGGAGTGCGGTGCTTTCTCTTCACGTGGGGCTTTGTAGGATTTGGCCTGGTAGGAGGCTGGCGATACCACGGCCTGCTCCGGCTCATCGTTTGGCGTCAGGTAAGAGCAGGGCCGGGCCGGGAGAGGCTGCGGGGGTTGGTATTCTCCTTATTCAGTTACGCGGTCCTGCCGGCGTAACCCGCATTGCGTAATATGACCGTTGCGTCAGGCGGATTACGCATTTTGCGCGGAGGCCTATTGCGCAAAGGTCTTACGCCAACCTTCTAAATTTGCGTTGTCTATTGAAGGGAATCTCTTGTTCTCCCGCGCCTGGTGAACGGGTTTATCTTTCTCCTTTTAGCGTTACGCACATTTCGCGGTTAAGTTCTACGCCGGTTTATTGCGTAGGATGTGGCTCGTTCTTTTGCACAGCTACGCGGATTGCGGTAGGCGGTGTGCAAGGCTTATGGTGGCTGCGGAGTTTGCGTACGAGAGTCTTCGCCGATCCCTGTAGGGTACGTGATTGTCGTAAGCGTGCCTGTGCCCTCCGCGCGCACCGCTAAGAGCGGTCGAGGCCGTGGGCGCCCACCCCGCCGTGCCTTTCTCGCGCCTCGGGACCGGAATCGTGAGGGGAACGCGGGCACTTGGAAGGCGCTCTCGGGCTCTGCGTAAAGGGGTCCGGGTCCGGTGTGCGCGGGTTGCGCAGTGAGCGAGCCTGGGCGGGGCGGCCGCCGATCGTACTTCCTGCCGCCGCCATTTTGTTATCGAGCAGGAGGGGGAAGCGGCGGTGGGAGCAGCCGCGGCTCCGGTGTGGAGGGCGGGCGTCAGTCGGGGGGCGAGTGGCCGATAGACTGACGCCCCGAAGTGACACGCAGGGCGGCTCCGCCTCTCCGCGCCGTGCCCTGCCCCGCCGGCGAGCCCCGTAGGCCTAGCCCGACCGCTAGTCGTGCCTTAGCGCCGCCTCCACCTGGTGTTCCAGGAGCAGGTCTGTGTGCGCCTTGGCTCTTGGTGAAGCCCGCGAGTGGAGGCCTGGCCCGGTGGCGTCTTCGCTTCGGCTCTGGCCCTTGCAGGCTTCCACCGGTTCTTGTGTTTGTAGCCCGACACGAAAGGCTGACGGGAGCGAGCCAAACGACCTCCCCCGGATCCTTGTGTTAGGCCTGCCTGCCAAGGCCGAAGTCAGTGGGTGCATAAAAAGCAGCGACCCGTTTGCTGTTGGCCAAATCCTGAGCATTGCCTGGAGTTGTCCCCTTAGGCTGAACATCTTGAACTCTAAAGATGTCTCGTACCATAATATCTTGCCATTTGTCCCCCTTAAATGCCAAATATGTTTTCTACAGCTCTCTCAACCACTGGCTTTCCCATCCTTAGCCTGCAGTTTTCAAATCACTTAGGAGGCCTGAAGACGTTCCTATGCGTGAGGGAGACCTAAATATGAATAGGGATTATAGTTCAAGTGTCTTTAGAAGTGGGTTCAACTAAAAACAGTGTGCCTGAATAAGTGTTTAAGGGCAGCATTTCCAGGATGTGTGATGTTAAACAGAAGCTGATATTCTTGCTTACCTGAGTACTGATACTTTCTTCCACTGCTTCCTAGAACTAGAAAAAATCTTGAAATGGTTTCACTGAAGATGATTTATGTGAGCTGTAGCACAGGGGAATATGGAGTGTGTTTGGTGATGGCATTCCTGGAAGTAAATTGTAATCACCTAATTTAACAAGTCAATAGACAATGCTAGTAGCTGTATAAATCAAGATTTAATAGACATAATATGAAGTGATGCTATGTTTATAGTATGCATAAATATAGTGTTTGCTGTGTTACAACAAAACTAGTGAAACTGTCCGTGTTTCACTTTTATCATGTTGCCTGGGGCAGATGTTAAAACATGCAATTTATGCAGTTGCTTAAGTGTTAAGAAAATGAAACTTGAAAATTCTGTACAGTCTATTAAAAACTAGTCTGGATATAAAGTGCAACCAGTTATGAAGGCTAATGGTTTTAATCTGTTAGTCTTGCATCCATGTTGTGCAATTTTTATAACAAGTCATATGCTTTCCTGATTTATAATAAGTAGGGGATTTTGTTTTGAGGAGGTATCTGATACTCTGCTGCTAGTTGGAGCTGGATAAGAGCAGCTTGTGCCCTGGAACTCTGTGGATGCCCTCCAGTCAGCAGCTGCCACAAATTCCACTTTGAAGGAAGTTGAGTTCAGATGTGTTCTTGAAAAAAGCATCTGTTTCTGTATAGGGCTTCCCAGCTGGTGTGCAATACTTTCTAGCTTTTCCTTTCAGCCCCTGTCCCTGGCAGGGTTTGTTGTATTAGAAGGGATGTATTAATGTTAACGGGGAAATCAAATTGGTGAGTCACTGGTGCTAGTGGCAAGTGCCAAGCCTTGCGCAGCATTAGAGTGGAATTGATTGTAGTGGTACCACTTGCTGTGAAAAAATTCTTGCTCCCTAGATCACATAATGGAAGAAGGAAGCATTGTTCCTGCTTCCATGAACAATGCTATTCCATATTTAATGTCTGGATAGACCAATGTCTTTCTTTAATAGACGTTTGAAACAGTTTTATCTAGACTTTCATGATACGTGTGAGTACTAAGGAGGAACATCTTAAAGCAGTGATTCTTAAACTTTCAGAAGTGGGGTCCACTTGCAAACATTATTTTGGGATCCAAGTGCAAACTCTGTGCTACTTCTGCCCTCTCTAGTATAAAATACAAAGATCTCATATTTTTGTTTTTAGTACTTTTACATATGCTATTATTGAGCAGTTTTGCTTATTATGTGTAGAGGCAAACCCAGATTTGCCATATGGCCTCCCAGAGCCACCTACTTTTGCTCACTATATTCTTTCTCCTTCCTCCTGACCTTATGACCTGTCTAGAAGAAAGCTGACACTTGCTTTTGGGTCTTGACCCACAGTTTGAAAAACACCATTTTATGGACACAAGCCTGGTATCTTAACATGTAATTTTCCATGTTTACTTCAGATTTGTACAAATTGTGGTATTGTTTTAGCCTTCATTGTAGTTCAACTAAAGTCTGCTCACTGAGTGACATTTCCCTATATAACTATAGAGGGGAAAGTGTGCTGTTCATGAAAACAGAATGATTTACATTGTATACATTTGTTTAGAATTGCTGCAAGTTGTGGTATCTAAACTCCTACATGTAGCAAAGTACTCTTGTGACTTTATGACAGTGTTTTACCACACTCCTAATGTAGGAAAATTTTTGTGTGAAATCAAACTGATAAAACTAGTAAGTCTTGCCATCAAATATGCAATGTTTTTCAGATCTGTAATTTCGCCTTCTACAGCTACTCTTCACTCTTTATTTTATTTTGACTACCTAACATTGACCACTGATATTCATGAGGTTTTTATTTGGCATGCTAGTCTCCTGCAAGAGACAGGAAGTTACATAGTTCATGGTGGTATGGCTTTCTTTATTGTAGAGATGTTGCCATTAAATCTGTAAGGTCACTGATTAACAGTTCCTAGAACATCTTGCAGTTTTTTGTTGATTAAGGGGAAAAACAGGTTCATTTTTTCACATGCATATAGCTTCTAATGCTGTACTCTGTTCAGTGTAAAGATGGCAGCAGATCTTTCCTTACCAGTTGTGCTTTTTACTACAGAAGCATGTGCAGCCAGATCTTTAGGAATTTTAAAAACCATAGGCCTACAGAAATGTTTTATAATACTAAGTAAAATCTGTCTTTATTTCCTACCAATAACAACTATGCAAATGTTTGCAAAAACTTGATGTTAAATTATTTAGATCTTGGTCTCATTCCATTTATCAGATTCCGTGCTCGCTGAAGGTATTGCTTTTATTCAGAGTTTTGTCTCTAGGTGGATTTTCCTAACAGGAAACCAGTATTTCATAGTAGTTAGAATATCCATCTAGGAACTGGAAGACCCTAGTTCAAATCCCTACTCTGTCATGGAAAGCTTGAGCCAGTCACATACTCTCAGCTTAACCGACCTAATGGCTTTTGTGAGGAAAACAGTGTAAGATACTTTGGACCTCCATTGGGGAGAATTGTAGGGTGTTAATTTTATTTTTATTTAAATAAATTAATAGTCTGTCTCTCTTAGTGATACAGAGGTATTCTAGGCATATTTTTACAGTGTCCTCTCCATTTTCTTCCTCTTCCTACATCAATGGAGCATTCTTACTCTTATTAGTATTATTTCAACTTCTAAGGCATTGGGGGGTAGGGACTAGACAAGGGACCTGGGATTTTTCCAGGCCAGACTTATAGATAAGTCAAGAAATGTCTTCATCAGTATGGTGAGAAATAAGTTAAGTACATCTATCCAGTAGGCATCTGGTAAAACATACAGATTATCATTCCTCAGTGACTGTCTAGTTCTCTTGTACATTCTGGGATGAAGAGAATGGCATCTATTAGTACATGTACAGTTCTAATAGATGCACCAGCTACAGCATTTCTCCAAGGCAGTTCTATCAGATATATAGCTAATGTGCTTAAAATGTGCTCATATAAGCAGTGTGAAATGGCAGGGGTGCTGTGATTTTGCATGG
Organism: Eublepharis macularius; assembly: GCF_028583425.1. Taxonomy (NCBI): domain Eukaryota; kingdom Metazoa; phylum Chordata; class Lepidosauria; order Squamata; family Eublepharidae; genus Eublepharis; species Eublepharis macularius. The sequence continues at coordinate 46,320,030 of NC_072793.1, forward strand.
CTCTCAAATTAGACTGATCAAGTGAGATAACAGCTTATAAGCACTGTTTCCTCCACTCTTTTCCAGTCAGCGACTGGAGGTATGTTTGGAAGAAATACTTAATGTTTCCTTATTTTGCAGGTCTGCAGTTCCTTAACAATGTAGCCTACCTGTTCTTCACTACTAGCTTTGTGACGCAGTCGGTGGGGTCTGGAGTGAGCATCTTTAAGCTATCACTTCAGGAAAGATTGATCAAGCTGATTCATTGAGGGTTGAAAGTAATTCTTGTGGGGTAGCCTTGTTAATCTGTTCTAGTGTAACAATTCATAAGTCCAGTGGCACTCATTCCAGTATGAGCTTTTGTGAGTCAGCTCAGCTTCTTAGATACAAGGAAAAGAAAGAACCATTTTGTTCGTTTTTACAGGAAAATTACAGAATGGTAGAGGGATAGAAGAAATTCAGGAGAGGGGTCTGGTACAATAAATCGGGAGATCTGTGTGGCAAGTCCCCATGTAGACGATCTCACATAATTTGTTATAGCAGGCCTATCTCTGCTCAAGGATGGGACGGTTTCAGATTTGTGATATAGGATCATATTTATTTTTGTAATTTTCTGACATTTATACAAGGACTATATGGAACTTTATTGATTACAATATATAGTAGCTATAAATCACAGTAGTTGTTTGTCTGCTTGTCTTTTGGTTTTTTTACACTGATCTCAGTTTGTTTTTCTGAAGCATGACTGACACTTGAGAGACATGGAACATAAATGAAAATGTATGCATTGCTGGATAAATGTTGAATTGGGTGTGGAAACGAGTTGGTAGCTGGATAGGCCATCAAATACCAGTTTCAACTTACTTTTCAATTTTCTTTGCCCCACTGTTCTGTTACTTGCCCCGTTTTCTGTCAGCTACCTCATTTACATCCTTCCTTGGGGTTTATGGTGCTGTTTCTTTTTTCGTTTATTTTGTTGTAATCTCTCTTCTTGACATGTCAGTTAAGTAAAATAATAGGACTATGTTACAGGCATATAATGAAATGGTGAGGATAAGATATTTTTGTTTCCCCCAAACCATTAAAGACTCCTTGCTTTCCAGTTCCTACAGGAAGTGCGTCCAGAGAGAATGTACGTTAGTGATTGTCCAAGTATATATGTAATGATTTGCCGTTTATTTTTAAACCGTTTGTGTTGGACCTTCAATTCATCACCTCTTTACATTACCTTAAACTTATAGTTCAGGAGGGCTCTGGTCAAAGCCAACACTTTTTATTTCCACTGACCCAGAGCTTCAGGTGTTCTCTACTTTCCCTAGGCTTTTACCTCAAGAACACTCCTTTTTGTGTTTGTGACCTTTATATTGCTGTTTCCCCAACTCCCTTAAAAGGTTTTTACTGCCACCAAAGGCTTTTGCCTTAGACCTTCTTGGTTTAACTAGTAATATAGGAAGGCTTGTTATAGACAGTAGTTTGATTGAACAGTCAGTGCATGAGGGTGGATGTGAGGTTTTCTTAAACAAAAGTAGGATTTATTTATAAGTGTGATGGTTGCAAAGTTTTGATAAGTGTATTAGTTTCAGACTAGTTCTTATTCTTGGTAGTTTCACACATAATTATCTCTTAAAGGTATATTCTCAGACTCAGTCACACAAACTAACTTTCCACACAGGTCTTCACTAACTGAATAAACTCTCATCCACACAGATGTAGATGCATCCAGGCCTTTCCATGCAGTTTGCCTGATTTAGCCAGAATCCTTTCTCTGAGATGCCCACTGACTGACTGAAAGCCTCTTCTGTCAGGTCTCTGACTAAAACTGCTTCAAGGATCAATTACAGAAGGCATTGGACACATAATACTAGAGTCCTCCATTTTTTACTTGTTTCTCTGAGTTTGACTTTTATTTTTTTTTAATTTTTAAATTTTATATTGTTTTTATATTTATATTTTTATATTTATTCCAGTAAATCCACCTGAGTCGATTCATCACAGCGTGAAACCAAAAATGTTTATAGCCAATCTCTTTTATGTTCATTTTAAGCTCTCTTTGATAGCACTTTGATACTGACGCTATTCTTTTATGTACTTTATAGATTCATTTAGGTTGTTATTGTGCTATTTATGTATCGCAATAAACATTTTTGATCTTTGGACTAAAACTGCTGTTCACACACCCCTCCCCCGCCCTGAAAGTACAGCTACTGTCCAGTCTGAACAGATTCCATTAACCTATCCAGCAGCTCTCCTTTTTTCCTCAGAGGCCTGCATTTAAACCCACAGTAGCAAATATTTAAAACCCCACATTAAAACGCAGCAATAAAATCCAAATTATTTAAACGCGAAATATTACAATATAGGTTCTTTTTGTTTTCAGGTTTGTTTTAGGCTTAGCTTGGCACTCTTCGCTTTTTTTCTTAGTTTGAAGGCAGGATGAGCTGGTTACCAAGCAACTATACTACTAAGTTAAAAGGAATGCAAACTGCATTCAGATAAGTTTGAGGTAAGGCAGGGAATTGGGGGGTAGTAGTTCTTATCACAAAAGCTCTGAAGAGTTGCTGCTCAGGGTGCCTTGCCATGTTTCTTCACTTAAGCAGTTCCTGGCAGAGGAACTTTTGGGGGGACTTTCTCTTGGATGGTCAGTCATTCCTCAGATAACAGTATGTTGTTCTTCTCAAGTTTGCAGCAAGATCTGTCCTGCACTAGTTACATGATGTAACAACAGCAACAACAACAAAAACATTTTATTTATATACTGCCCTTCAGGAAGACTTAATACCCACTCAGAGCCCTTTACAAAGTATGTCATTATTATCCCCACAACAAAACAACCTGTGAGGTGGGTGAGGCTGAAAGAGCTAGAAGCTGTGACTGACCCAAGGTCACCCAGCTGGCTTAAAATGGAGGAGTGGGGAATCAAACCTGGTTCTCCAGATTAGAGTCCCACACTCTTAACCACTACACCAAACTGGCTTTCTTTAGTTGAACCAGGCAGATTTGCTTGCAGACATGAGAATTAATAGCAACAATAAAGACCAGGATTATTCTCCTCTTTTTGCTCTCTTCTTACTATCCTATGGTTTCTGCCTCCATTGGGATTTTTGTATTGTGACTTACCTGAGTTTTATTTATGTTCTGTCATCTTCAAAAGAGAAACTCAGATGGGTCACATACAAAATTGGTAAAACTGGGACGGAAAAATGTACCATACCATTTCTCCTTCCATCAGGGAGAAGAAGTCAGCAAGCTGGGGGAAGGAGTTTTGTTCTCTCTCCTTTTCTTGTGAAGAATCTGTTTTGTTAATCCTTTCCCCCTTTAATTAGTTTTTAGTTCAGTCTTCAGCTGTTTGTATTTCATGAAACCTGTGGTGGTGGTAAAAAGTTTCGGTTTTAGATTTCCAATTATCTAGCTGCTCCTATCTCAATGTTACTTTATGCAGGCTTTCCTTACATCACTTTTCTTTCTGCATATTGCTGTTCAAAGGAAATGGTAATCTTCAGTATTCTAAACTTCAAGTCAGCTGTTTGCACATGTTGCATAGTATGGCATATCTGAGAAAAGAGTAGAAAAAACATTCCCATTTCCTATACACCAAGAAATGATGTATTCCCAGGAGGGTATATTTTCAGGGTAGCAAAAAAGTTGAGAAACCTCCCACTTCCTTGTTTATAAAGGCATATGACACTGGCAAACATGGGTGGGATAGAGAGCATTCAGGGTCTTTATCACTTCTTTTCATTCATTGACCAGGGGCCTTCCTGGTTGTCTCTTGCTGCATCTGATAGCATAGACTTCCTTCACTGGATCATGGACAGGATGCTGAAAGGGTCTGTAAAAAATTTTGGATATAAAATTTCCAAAAATTTTGAAGCCATGTTAAAAACACAGGTTTCAGGGGGTGGGGGAGGGAAATTTGAAATGCATGCAGTACTTTTCTGTCACACCTAAACTACTTCTATTCATTGAACAATAAAACACATCATTTATAACTTAACTTATACAATGGTACTATTTGGCATATTTATGGAATTTACAGGTATAAATATCTAAATTTTTAATAAGAAAAATTGCAAGTATACCCAATACTTGAAAAAAGTTGCAAACAGCTGCATTCTATGCTACCTTAGCACATCTATCTTTAATTTTTTGCCATCTGAAAGCTAGGAAAAAATAAAAGGTAGAAAACAAATTCTGTAGTAAATGAAGGTTCATTTAGACAGAAACTCAATCACAATTGGTGAGACTGTCATATTTGGATATTGTACCACACTTTTATAATATTGAAATCTGAACTTTAGTAATAATTTATCATTAAACACTGTAGCATATAGATCATGGCAAAAATTATTTACATTAAAAAAAAACACCTTGAAAATATTGTGTATGTCTACAGTATATGAGATTTTGTCAGTGTTCCCAACATTCCCCAATTTTTCCATTGGAAAAATTGAAAAAAATCCAGACTTTTCATGCTGTGCATTCTGAGTATGAATGTCCATTTACTCATTCTAAAAGAATATTTCATGTGAAGTGTTTTAGTGCTTTCACAATTTTTCCCAAAGCCTTGGGGGGAGGGGCAGGCAAATTCTATTCCCTGCATCCCCCGCCCACAGTCTCTATGCAGGAGATGGATTGGGCTTGAAGAACATGCTTTGTTTAGCGTGTATCCCCTGACCCCAGTCTCTTCTCTTCATGTAGTCCTCAACTTGAAGGGAAGCAAGCAGCAAGATACTTGTTTCTTTTCACTGTAGTGTTCAGCTCATCTGGCTGAGGGCTAGAGAGCTCTGAGTTTGAGAGGGGATCTTCAAACTATTATTTCCCTGGATGCTTGGAAGACCTTTTGGCATGCAGGAATTCCTTCCTGTTCTCTTCCAGGGCCAGCTTGTGCATCCTCCCAACCCACTAGAAGGAAAACTTAGATACAGAATGCATATACACATTTGGCTGATGTAGTACTACTCAGTGTTTTTTCCAAAGCAAAAGCCTTATCTGCTGCAGCTAGGGGTGTGCGCTTCAGGTTTCTGATTCGAGTAAATTATCCAAATCGGGGCCAGCATGCTGAAGTGAGGGGGGAAAGCTCCCCCCCAACCTCCCCCCCCCGGGGCAACCCCTCCCCCCCCAGCTACTTACCTGGCGTGGAGGGTCTTTGACAGCTGGGCAGTGGGCCGCCGCGGCAGCACAAGGCTGCAACGGCCTGGAGCCAGCCGGTTCGGCTCCTCTGCTGCTGCGCCGCCACACCGCTGCCTGAGCCTATGGGGCAGTGGGGAAGGTCAGAGCTGCCACCACTGCCGACTCCCCTTTGAGAAGGTTTTAAAAAGAATAGCTTGGTCTTGAATGAATAACTATCACTTTTTTGCCTTCCAGGTGTGCATGGTCCCAACTTGGATTGGGCTCATGGCGTATGGGGATTTAAGCCTTCTTACCTATGGCATTTTTCTGACCTGAAATCACCCCAGGGAGCCACTATTTGTCCAACTTTATAAAACAGCATAACTCCCTAGTGCTCTCTCATACATACAAACAAAACTAAACTTGCCAGCGTTGCTCCTACAGCTTCTTGCCATTCAGGGAATCAAAGAGTGCATTACTATATAAGATAAAAGAAAACATACTATAAAAATAAGCAACACTGTCAACCACTGTAGGTTTCCCTTTTCCTTGTAATGGCTGGTGCCAGCAATGTATCATGACCGTGCATTTTCTCCTGCCATTCACTGATCTGAGGTGACAGCAAGGAGACACAGAGAGTGATCATATCACAGCATGTATTGTTTGCATTAGACACTCCAAGGGAATGACACGGCATGGCAAACTCCTAGTGAAAAATATTATAGAATAAAGATGCTGTTCTGATTAAGTTTTTGACGAGAAGTTTGTTTTGCTGTCATGTTTTTGGCTTGTTTCTCTGTTCTCTGGCATGGAACACATTTACATTGAACACTGTCAAACTCTACAAACGAGGTGTTTATAATGCATGTATATCAGGAGGAGAATTACCTAAAGTCGATTCTGTGAAAAATACGTTTAAAAGGAAACAAGCACAGGGGACAGAAATCCCTAATCAGAGCTTTCCGAAGCATTCGGAATGCTTTGGGGCTGAGTTTAAATGGCCCTGCCGCTGCTTGCAAGCAGCAGCAGGGCCCTTTAAACATCATCCCCAGCCCCAGTTACCTTGTCGGCAGCAGCAGTGGCTCCGGCTCCTCTGCCGCTGTGCCGGAATTAAGATATTTCTGGATTTCCCCCCCCGCTTCAGGTAAACCCGAAGCTTCCTGGCCCTGCACATCCCTAGCTTCAGCCAAAGTGGTCTTGTGACACCTTGAAGACTAATACTACATTTTGGCACATGCTTTAGTGAATCTGAGCACACTTTGTTTCTTGGTTCAAGTATGGAGGTGGGATTTATATACTTAGAAAATATATACAGTATGTATCCCTACTGATCTGTTTGAGGCTGCTCACAGGTAAGACAGGGCTTGACAAATGTAAATGCCTGGCTGCTGTGGCACCGTAGTATATCTACTCATTCCTGTGAGACTGGAGGAGGAGGGCACCTGGCCTCACAGAAATCACTGCTTTCTATCTGAGGCTAAAGTGTTGCAGTCACCACAGAACTACAGTATCTTGGCAACTGTCGTGAGACACCTGATATTTCATGGGCGAAGCCAGGAAAGTGTGGGACCCACTGGATCTGACTGAAATTTTGCATATGCTGTGTTTATGACAACACTTTAGCCTTAGCTGGGAGGTAGTGACTTCTTCCCAGACTCAGAGTCTGAAAGGGAGGGTCAGATAGGGTTGCCAGCTAGGGAGAGTTTATGCAGTTGCACTGTGTTGGAGGCTACTGCTACTGGTTGGTGTATGTGACTCCCTTTTGGGGTGGCAATGGTGCTTGAACTGTAAGGCACTGTCCATCCTTCATGCAGCTTGATGAACCTTCTTGTGTCTGTGATCAAAAACACTGATCTTTGCTGATGAACAGAACATAATGAGGTTCCCCTTTGGAACACAGAGCTTGTAGGGTGGGATACAGCACACATGGAATTGGCTGCTGGAGCATGGAGGTTCAGGGACACGGGGTAAAGCTATGGTGACCACCTAGCAGAAATGCACCAGAACATCTTGGTCTCAGTTGTTTCTATCATTTTTAAACCTTATACATTTATTGCTGTTTTCAGATTTTTAGGAGAAATTCAGACTTTGTAGAGAAGTGTAGACCTGACTTGTGTCGTGGTTAGAGTGTTGGAGTAAGATCTGGAAGACCCAGGTTCAAATCCCCACTCTGCTTAACCTACTTGTTGGTGAGGGCTCACAACAGTGCCTAATGTTATGGCACGCTCCCAGTTGCTTAACCATGTTATAAATAAATAAATTAAGCTATTTGCAGGGTTGGGAACAACTGTGTATTTGACTTGATATATCAGAATATTTTTAGATTGTTAAAAACAAGCTTTCAGATCACTTAATTTGTGTGGATGACAATAAAAATTTATCCTTTTCCAAACTCACTTACAGCTAATACAATAAACAATATTGAAATATCATAGAGAACTTTCCTTGGTGAGTGAACCTCTGAGTATATCAAGTTTTAACTTTCGTTTTACTGCCTGTAACTGCTCCAGCTGTGTAATTTATCTAACAGTCTCTTTAATTATGGCTTGTTTCTCATCTATTACTTGCCCTGATTAACCTCCCAGTTTGAGAAACAGAAGACTTAAGGATGTTCATGGGCTCTTACAATGTGTGTTAATCTTACACTTAAATGCAATTGAATATTCCAATCTAAGATAGGTGGAGCCAGTGTTCTACAAAGTACTGTGTAGATTGTCCGTGGTCAGGAAGTGCTCCTTCCTGCTAACTGCCTTTTAAAGCAAAGTGATCTTTTGCATCGTTTCTTTAAGAGCCGCGTAGCTCTAGGCCTGCGGTGATTTTACTTTTGTTTTTAGCCAAGACTATTCTGTGCCTCAAAATAATTCTGGCTCTTTGAGGTCCCTTTCTGCTTTCTTTCATTCCAGTATGTTCTTCACCAAGAGGAAAGGGGGGAGGAGTGCACATTACTGCTACAAAAAGTACTTCTGAAAAGATCTTTTCAGATGACATCAAGTTGAATTTGAATCATTTATAATGGCAGAAAATATAAAACAGTTCTTTGAAGATTCCCTGTTTCTGGATATAAATAATATGCAAGGTATGTAGGAAACACTGTAATGGAATGCTTATCCCTGTCTCATTAGGCTTTCTAACTGTCCAGTGTCAAGATTTATATCCTAACTGAGAAGCTTCAAGGCCTTAGTTTTGAAACCTAAAAACAGAGCTCTCTCTTTTGGAGCCTGTCAATTAGTACAAATAATTTATATAGGTTCTTCTCACTTTACTCTCCCAACCAAGACACACAGAGACTTCTCATTAGTCTTATGTTTATTTTTTATTGAAATAAACTAATTTTTTTAATATAGTAAGATATCAAAATATAAAGGACCATTAAAATAGAAACAAAAAGAATGGAACAAATATGATCAACAAAGATTAATTAAATCTTTCAAATCTAAGATTGATTCAAACTCAAGTTTACTATGAAATGCTATAAATTTTCAGTAAGCACCCAGGCAAGTAAAGTTTTCTCACCTAATCTTCATGAGATTTCTTTCAGCAAGACTATAATCTGTTATCTGGGTTAGCATCTTTTGTAAGTTGATATATGATATCTGCAAAGAAATCTAAGATCATTTACATGTGATAGCAATATCAAATTATGATTGGCTTAAGATTTAACTGATTACTCTGATTTTCAATCATCTGACATTCTCCTAGCCAGAAAGTGATGCCATGTCCAGCTGCAAGGTAAGCTATATAAATCATTAAAGATGACTGGAAAAGTTATGAGCAGATCATCATTGTTCCATTCCAAGAGCTAGAGCGCCATTTATCTGCTACTGTCCACTATTTTTAATTGGATGTCAAAGACAAAAAGAACATCTGTGTAGTTATACAACCTGTTAAAGTTCACGCAAAGTTCACTAGAATACATGTGTATCACTAAGGTTTAATGTGCTCTAATCCATATTCTCATTACAAAAGATGTAGGAACATGTTGTTTCTGAACATGAATGAAGGCAAATATGGCATGCTCAACCTAATTATTTTGTTCTTAAAGTTTAGTTTCAACTGTTTCTGACCTCTTACAGATAAACACAAATGAAACATGATGTACAACAGTTGTTAATCCCGTATTATTTACATTATTCATCCATTTTTTCCCGAAGCATCCTTTAATAGAAGTATTTTAGAAGCAGATAAAATTGGTAAAGGAGATGGCTGGACATTTAACTACATTGGACTCTTATTGAAGAGTCTAAAGGGTCAGACTAAGGTAGTATTTTCTCTTGAACAGAGAGATTTTTCTATAGCAGCAAAATGAAATAAGATAAATAGTACAGCAGGAGTCCAGAACTTGTGGGTGGGCTTGATACTCAACTTTTTAAGTTGTGTAGCTTTGGTTTTGTCCTTTCAGATTCTTAATATTTTTCTCAGTATATCTTTTACCCAAGATCAAACATTTATTTACATTTTGTTTTTATCCCGAAATATGCAGTTGGGTTGGATCCAACACAAAATATTCACTTGTACTAGAGTTCTAGCACAAGTGGAAATGCAAGAAAAAAATTGCAATAGCTGTTTGTACTAAGATTGTTTTTTACTGTTTCTTTTTACTTTTATATATCACACACAGAAAACATCCAGCAGAGAGTTCAGTGACAGTTCAATTTTTTTAGTCTGCTCAAGAGAGTTCCCCTCCTTGGTTATGAGACAAGAATGCTTTTAATCTGTAAATACTATCTTTTTTTTAAAAAAAAACTGCTTTCAATTTCCAGCACAGCTTCAAAGGGCATAACTTTATCATTTGCTAATAGTATATGGTACCTGGCACATCTAGAGCATTCCCAGTGTTTGAAGGCATTGGGGTCATGGTCAGATAGGATTTTTTTTTTATTCTTGATAACTGAAGATAATGGAGAGGTAGAAGATGCTACCTTCTCCCTCTGAGGCGGAGGACATCTTGATGGGTGATTCCCACCCTCCATTCAGGGAGGCAGGAACAAGTTTTCTACTTCCTGTCTTCCTAGTGGGAGTCACCCTTTCAGTTTTATTCCTGCCTCGACAGGGAGAGCAGCTTCATCTGAGCGCTGCCTTGCCTTTCAACTGTTTTTCTTCCTTCCCTTCCCTTCTACTTCCCAGAACCTGATTCTTGCCTTGTTTGCTCCTTTCTACTGTACCTCCTTGCTATTCTTTCTCCCTGTGCGCCTGCTAGAAAGCTTGCAGGGGAAGCTTTCTCCTTCCTTCCTTCCTTCGGCCGTGGCAGCCATTTCATGGCAAGACAGAACTGTGGACCAGTAGAACGTGCTCTTCCATCATGATAGGATGGAAATCACGGGGAACACAATAGATTGCTCTCTGAAGGAGAGTTGGAAGCCCCCCTCACCGTCGCTTCCTAACAACAGCCTCAAGAGACAGGGGGGCAAACCACGAGGAAGCCGCAGCTGTGGCCGCTCATATTGTGAAGAGACCAGAAGTGCAAAAGGCACTATTCCTCTCTGAGCAAAGGAAAAAGGGCAGCCATTTCTGGCCTTGCCAATGAGGACAACATTGCCAACTAGCTGGGTCGCAGCTATGGAGTGGATTTCTCCTCATCCTTAAGCCAGTCTAGTGGCATAAGACCCAGTGCAGGGCAGCCAAGCCGGTCTGAGATTCAACAATCATTTGTAGAAAAGAGTCCAGTAGCACCTTTAAGACTAACCAACTTTACTGTAGCATAAGCTTTCGAGAATCACAGTTCTTTTCGTCAGATGCATGTAGGGTAAGAAGAAACTGGTCAGATATATAGGTGGAGAGGGGAGGGGGGAGTACATGCAGTCAGTAGCTTCTGATAATGAGATAACCATTCATAGTCCCTATTCAATCCAAGCCTGACTGAGTCAGATTTACATATGAATTCCAATTCAGCAGCTTCCCATTGGATTCTGTTTTTGAAAGGTTTCTGTTGAACTATAGTGACCTTTAAGTCCTTGGTGGAATGTCCTGATAGTTTGAAGTGTTCTCCCACTGGTTTCTGGATATTGCCATTTTTAATGTCAGATTTGTGTCCATTTATTCTTCTGCGCAAAGGCTGGTTTGTCCAATCTACAGAGCAGATGGACATTGTGGGTTAGTCTTAAAGGTGCTACTGGACTCTTTTCTATTTTGCTACTACAGACTAACACGGCTAACTCCTAACAATCATTTGTGCCTCCAGAGCCCATGGAGAATGAAGGAGGGCTACTCGTGAGTAATGTGATGGGATTGGGACCTGTGGTAGTACCCCAGAAATTCCTAAATGTCATTAGACACACTATTTTAATAATAATAAAAAAGCACTAGCCTATCTCACCTCAGAAAGCTACGGCACCCATTTCTGGCCTTGCCAAAGCTGGCAACCTTGCCAACAGACCGGGAGGTGGCTGTAGAGTGGTTTCCCACATCCAAAGCAATTGGCACAGACCCAGCGAGATCACCAAATAGCAATGGCCCCAGGGTCCAGTGCTGCTGATGGTCTACTTGTGAGTAATGCAATTGGGTCAGGCACTGTGATGCTATTCCCAGATTTCCTAAACTTGATTACATAAACTGAGACTGCCAATTTTTTGTCTGAGGAAAGAGACAGGCCTCCCTCTGGTTCTTCGTACAGGTCTCCCATACCCTCAAACAGGGAACTGTGGAAGAGGCAATTTCTTACAAAGGGAATTCTAGCCAGCCCTCTTGAGGCAGCTAGAAAGGAAACAGAGAAAATGAAAGAAACTGAAACATGCCCCTTTTTTCCTCCAGGGAATGGGGCCTGCTCTCCCCAGGATTCTCAGTCTCTTAATCAGCACAGAGCAGGGTGGATGTGATTTAAATCAAACTGATTTAAATCACGATTTAAATCACTAGTCATTAAGGCTTGATTTAAATCATAGTTTTCTACATAAAGACTAATTCTTGCTGGTATAACTTTAATATGCAAGTAGATGCCTGCCTTACCGATAGGTAAAGGAACTTCATTAAAGTATTCCCAAACTGGGTCTCTTTTATGGCCTGCTGCCATTATAGGTTTTTTTCCTCCAAGGAAAGAATGTGATAAAACTCAGGTCATACACACAAAAGATCCAAAGACTTGTGCAGTATTGTGCTCAAAAAGTTTCACTTTCATTTTGTACTGCTTGCCCCTCCCTCCTCACACTTAGTTTCTTCTTATGCAGATCTATTCCACTCCAAACAATCAGAAAAATATTGTTTCTATTCACTGAACTTCTTGAAACTTAGCACTGGAGGGGTTGATTCTGTCTTCATAGGTTTGTAGAACAATAGGATTAAGGTCTTTTTCTCAACTCTGTTCATGTTATAACATTTTTGCTGTGAAGAAGAGGCATGTGATCTCTGCTGAGCTGACACAAATTCAGTTTTGAAAACTGCAAAACCAAGCATCTGTGATAATATCTTGTAGGCAGAGAAACTGACCAATAATCTTACAAAAACCTCTGGAAGAGCATGACATTGTGAATGGATTAATGGAATTTATTTACCAAAAAAATTAAACATATACAGCCTTATTCTACATAATTAAAAATTAATCTTTATTTCATGATGGAGTAACCTTTGGATGGTAATATATTTTCCTCAAAAAGCATTTTATTTAAAAAAATCCGATTTAAATCAAAAAAATCCTATTTAAATTAAAAAATCTGATTTTTTTCATTTTTTAAAAAAATCATTGATTTTTATCCACCCTGGCACAGAGTAACTTTATTCTGTAGAAACAAAGAAAAGAGCACAAGGCCTAGCAGGCCTTCAGAGGCCTAGCAGGCCTTCAGCCAGCTCATGTAGACATGAGTAAACCCTGGGCTGGAGTGGAACTGCTCCAGTTTTTAGTACCCTGAGACCAACAAAAAACATGAAACGGATTCCACAGCATTACAATTGCCTATGCTGAGAGTTCTTGCTGCAATTGTGTTCATCCTGTCTCTGGAATCTTTCCTGTATGACACCATTTTTAACAAGAGACAGTTTGGTGTAGTGGCTGGAGTGTTGGGCTGGGATCTGGGAGATCCAGATTCTCATGTCATTCTTCCTGGGAAGCCTACCTGTGGCCTTGGGCCCATTGCATTCTCTAGGCCTGACCAGCCTTGCGGGTTTGTTGTGTGGCTAGAATGGAAAGGTATGAAATTCTGTATACAACTTGGAGCCCCCACTGGGGCCAAAAGCTGGGGTTTAGATAAACACAACCATCTTTCTACTCAGAAAGGGTGCCCAGGGGCAAGAAGCCCTTGATGCACAAACTTTCATTGAATTGGCTACTGGCAGGGCCTCTGCTGTAACCCTTAGCAAATATATTCTTTGTTCCAGTGGTCATAATTATTGTTGTTGAGGATCTACAGGTTAAATAGCACCTCATCTCTATTCCACTCTCTGAAGACAGGAAATGCTATAAACTGTTAGTCTATGTGAGAACCAGAATTCTCTGTTGCAATTTTTCCTTTAAGCTACTGATGAACAGGTCATTATGACCGCTCTGCCATCCCCTTGAAGGGAGTATGAAACATGTTTAAGTAACCCTATCCTAGGGCATAAAAGGTATGGGCCAAAGTGCTATGAATTGAGTCCATTGATCATCTCTAATAGTAGATTGCATCCTTGTAGGAAAAATAAAAGCCCAGTGGCTCCCTAAGAACTAACGTTTATTTGCTATGTGTTTTTGTGAATTCAGTTTACTTTTTCAGATATCTGTGTATTTCATAGTGACTTGCTGTGACTTCACAGAGACTCTGAATTCTTCAGTCCAAATAGACAGCGCTCTTGTTACAGGTAAGTGCATCCCTCCTTTCTCATGCCTCCCCTCCCCCAGGACAAGGGGAAAAGGAGTGTACACTGTATTCTTCACAGTGCCAAAAAGAATGGAGATTGGAAGGTGATACTAGACTTAAAATATTCAACAAGTTCATAAAACTTAGGCATCTCAGATTGGAGACGATGAGATCCATCACAGAATCCCTACTAATGGAGGGCCCATAGCTCAGTGACAGATGACCTGCCTTTCATACAGAAGGTCTCAGGTTCAGCCCCTGGCATCTGTTGTTCATGGATCTCAGGGCCAACCTACACCAAAGAATTACCTTACTGTTCTAGAGCTAATGAAGCATATCTCCACATTCTATTCTTGTCCGAGCAGCAGCTCATCTACAATTCAGAGTACTTCCATTTGGCCTCTCTACGGCACCAAAGGCCTTCACAAAGAATTTGATCAACCCAGTGTAAAGCTAAGGGAGAAAAAGCATTCATCTACACACTTACCTGGACAACTTGCTGATCAGGTTAAGCTCTGCATGCCTACAAGCTTACAGTTCCTGATCAACTTTCAGAGAAGTTCTTTATAATTGAAACAGTGACTAGAACATCTGGAAGCCCGATCAGATACAACGTGCAATTGTTTCTTCCTAACTGAAGCGGTGGTAAAGAAGAGAAAGGAGATGTCAGAAGTGATCATCAAGGCCAGATATTTATTGATGACATTTGTGAAACTGATAGGTCTACTGATTCTGAGTATTGAAGCCATCTAGTGAGGTCGACTGCATACCAGACCCTTACAAACTTCTGAGACCATTCCAACTACAAATTATGAGCAAGAAAGGTCTTTCCATTCGGTTCCCCCTCACAATAAAAATAAATAAAATAATATATATATTTTAAAAAGCCTCGTATGGTGGACAACTATGACCAGCCTTCTGCAAGGGAAGTAACACTGCATTCCAGTAATGGAACAGGTTCCACGGACACCAGTCTGTCCAGAAGGGGAGCAGTACTAGAAGATCCACCAGTGCAAAGTCAATAGTCCAGCAGTGAGATGAGGCCCTCTGTCAACCTGTTGGAGCTTCCGGCAATTTATCTAGCCCTACTATACTTCAGACCACGAATACTAGACGAACACATTCTAATCAGAACAGACAGCATGTCAACCAATTAAGTGGACAGATATTTCACCAGGTGCTTCCATCCTGGGGCCAAAGTAACCGATGCGTTGACATCACAGTGACCATGCATTCTGCTGTTTGCCTTCCAGCTGCTCTGATGCTGCTGAATTGTTCTCTTATCTTCCTAATCAGGAAGATAAGAGAACAAAAACAAACAAAAAAGCAGAAATCATAGTGGTAGCACCCTACTGGCTCCAGCTCCCATGGCTCTCTGCTCTTCAACAGCTGTCAGTGCTTCCACCACTAACTTCTCCAATATCTCTGGATATACTCCAGTGATGCCAAGTTCCACATCTACACCTGGAATAGCTACATTTAACCGTATGGAGAGTGAGCAAGACACCCTCTCTTGGCTAGGCTATTCTCAAGCAGTAACCAACATGCTACTGGCCTTTAGGAGACAGTCCAGTAACAGAATATATAGAAAGCCTTCACAGGAGATGCAAAAGAAAAAGGAGTTAATGTCATGAAACCCAAAACCAGATCCGTTCTATACTTCCTACAGGTCGGTCATGCAAGCAGTCTCAGAGTCTCAACATTAGATGTTGGGTCACAGTCTTAACAACATTGCTGCCACACTACTAAGGTCTGAGACTGTCCAGACACCTCATATGTGGCTCCCTCTAATGTGCTACTCTGAAGGATCTGCCACAGGTTCACCAATTTCTGACTTGGAAATTGAATACAGTTCTGTCTGCTGTTACCAGACACCCCTTTGAGAGCCTATCAAGGAAATTCCTCTTAAGTGGCTGAGGATTTTGTTCCTTACCGCAGATACATCTGCAAGAAGGGTATCAGAGTCGGGTACCCTAAGCTATGTATCTCACACAAGGACAAAGTGGTCCTTCATACCAAAAGTGATCTCTCCCACAGATTACTGGAATTATGTCTACTATCAGTTAACCAAATACTTTTCATCCCGAAGAAGAAATGTGGCATACTCTGGACGTAAGACTTACTCAGAAAAGCATTTCTTTATAGAACAATGCAAATCTGGAAAACTGCTTCCTTATTTATCTCTATATCCTCACTGAATAAATATGCCATTAGCAGTAACCTCAAGGCATGCATCATCGAAGCACACAAAATTCAAAAACTAGACATACCAGCTAGGATTACTACGCGCTCAATATGAAGTGTTGCACCAACGCAGCATTTGCCAGACATGCTACAGTTAAGAGATTTGCAAGGCAGCTACTTGGTCATCTGTATCTACCTTTGTTGAACACTATAAGCCGAACACTTATGTCTCAGTGGCTGCAGCGTTTGGCAGAAGAGTATTACAACATATCTTATGACCAGATGAGAATGACCCACCCAGAAAATAAGGACACTGGTCTGGGAGGTCCCATCAAGATGTCCTCCGCCTCAGAGGGAGAACAGACCATTGAATACTCACCGTGAAGTGTCCTACTCTTCTGAGGAAAGGAGGACATCTTGCCCCTCCTGAAGTCATTGTCTATTCACTCTCTTCTGCTTGACAGATTTACTTCCTGTCCTTAACATGTTTGTTCTCACGTTTCTCCTTGTTACTCAGTTCTAGAGTGTCATATTCATAATTATGATGCTATAACTGCTTTCAGATTTGCCAAAACTGAAAGAAAGGGTGACTCCCACTAGAAAAACAGGAAGTAGAAAACTTGTTCCTGCCTCCCTGAATGGAGGGTGGGAATCGCCCATCAAGATGTCCTCCTTTCTTCAGAGGAGAAGGACCCTTTACAGTCAGTATCCATTGGAACATTCTGGCCAAAACGCTATGGCAGCTTGCACTAAATTAAACTGCTTGTATTCTCATTTATGTTTTCATTTCTGAAAGATCTTGTGCATCTAATTTCTGGGCATTCTAAAATATGTGGGAAGGAGAACTCTAGGTGTTGCACAAGATCTCGTGCTGTTCATTTATGTTTCTGCTTGTGCATTGCCGAGTCCGAGCCTGTGTATAGTATTTGAGCTACATAATATTCAGTTTATATTCTTGTTCAAACGAACTGATTATGGAAATGAAGAGGATTGACAAATGTCTTAAGAACAAGATCCGGGGCACTTTAAACAGTAGCACATTTCAGTATCAAGGATTCATATAGAACCCACTTTCCAGATAATAGGCTTTCTAGATTAAATGAGGGAGGGAGGAATAGCTTAATAACAGAGCACATGGTTTGCATGCAGAAGCATCCAAATTTCAGGTGCTTGCATCTCCAGGTAAAATTATCTTTGTTAGCATGGTGAGGAATAATCTCTTGATAAGAGCCTCAGACCTGCTGCTCTTCAGTGTAGATGGTGCTGGGCTGACTGATTTGGTTGAAGTCAGTTTTGTAAGTTTGGGTGCTTGCCTGGGAGTAACCCCCATTAGTTCTGCATACATATGTATATGATCAGATTGAACATCACTGGAAGTCTTTAGCTTTGTAAAATATTCTTAGTAGATAGCAGTAGCAAATTTGGTTTCAGTTTAAAAAAAACCCTCTCAGTTGTTACCTGCCAGAAAACAAAAAGCAAGAACAGAATGGGCTTCAATTTATACTGGTGCAGTGTGCTCTCCCATGTTCATTCTAGCCTCTGTCTTATTCTAGTTGAGCTTACAGCATCAAAAAGAAAGCAGAAGAGGTTGCCAAGGACAGCTATGTTTTGTCCATACTTTGTTCTTAGCTCTGCACATCTAGACCAGACAAGATGCTTGGGCCTCATTGCTTTGATGATGAGGCTGTATTACCTTTTCTCCCTGTTGCCTGCTGGCCTGTAAATGGCTTCACACCCTTTCTGAAATGTGTGTAGAAAGTTGATAGAGAAGGTGTTTGAGTGCTTTAAGTGCATGGAAAATATTTATGAAATGTGTTCCTTCCATATTGTCTCAGCAGTGGGAGAGGAAACTGAATCAAGCCCTGTGTAACATTTTCAAACAAAAATCCTGGGGATCACTGGGATAATTGTACAGTGTGACCTGTGATCTAATGGATAAGGAAGAAATAGATCTTTCGTGCAACTGTGATACTTCTGCCAAACTGAGCAAACGGCATGACACAGATTGTCAGAATATATTATGTCACAAGTTGCTGAGAGATGCAGAAATATCAGCAGAAAAACTTTTCTACAGTAGATTTCCCAGCTGCTAAGGTGTTTTTTAAAAAATGATTTATTCTGTCCATTGCAGACTTCTGAATCATCCCTCATGTTATTCCTGTGGAACCCTGTCTTACAGGAACAGCATTTCAGGGAATATTTCAAGCTGCAGTGGGATGTTTTGGGGGAGGACAAGAAGACCTTGATCCACTCATGGAAATCCCTTCTCTCAGCAGAAATTACTGCTAGATTCAGCCTTGTGACCTTGTCATCTTTTGTGCATGTGGCATCTACCCCTGTTGAGAAAACACATTTATAGTACTCCCAGCTGTCTCTGTGACTGGAGCAAAATATCAGTTGCTGCATTTCAGAAGGAAAGCCAGTATGGTGTAGTTTACAGTTTGTTGAACTGAAGTCGCTGAATTGAAACCATGACTTGGCCATCAAGCTCGTTGTGTATTCTTGGGCTTGTCATAGATTCTCAACCTAACCTACCTCATAGGATAGTAGTTGAGATAAAACAGTGTGGGGGCAGAAACCATGTGCCAAGGTGGATTTGATTTAACTCACTAGTCAGGAAGATTCAGTCATAAAGTATTTTTAATCATGATTTTTATCCAACCTGCCTTGTGCATTGACTTGATGAATGTTGTAGTATTAAGAAGATGGAATTTCCTAGATTAAAATGGAGGGTAGTGGCAAGGTAGGTAGTATCCTTATTCATCCTTGCCAATTCCAGCAGTTGGCATGCAGTAGTGAGAGGAACCTGAACAAGTCACGTTGTTACTTGTTCCTTGATGTTTTTCTTTCCCCTGGTGTGTTACATGGAGACACTGGTTCTCCCTCTGAGGCGGAGGACATCTTGGGTGTTTCCCTTCGCCCAATCAGGGAGGCAGGAAGTAGAAAAAAAATTCTTCCTCTTCCTATTGGCGTCTGGAACACTCCACTCTCCATTTCTTTCCTGCCTCCAGGGAGAGCAGTTGCCTAGGCAGTTCTCTCTGCCTATCTTCTTTATCTGCTACTTTTGCTTTCACTTTCACTTTCTCTTTAAGCCCTTGCTTTCTATTCTCTTTACTCATCTCTCTCATTAGCCTCCCCTCTGTGTCGTGCTCCTTTCCTTCTCTTTGCTCCAACCTTACTGAGTCCCCCTGAGATGGAATCCAGGGACTCCGACGGGAGCTTCACGGACGCCGAGGAGGAGAACTCGGCAGCGGCGATCCCATCCGAGACCCTGAGCGATCTTCCCGGTACTGTCCTGTCCCTCGGGCTGGAACGGAATCCCGGCACCTTTCTGGCTAGCCAGCCATGTATCTCTTCAAAGAAACAACCCAGAATAGCTCAGGACCCGAAACGGACATCGCGCGCTCACCGGGAAGAAGAAAAAGGCGCGGAAAAGGCAGCCGCGGAAAAGGCGGGGAAAAAGCGGCAGCGTTTGCGATTTTACCCGTGCGGCTGAGAACAACGTGCTTGCCATCCTCCCGTCGGGAGATTTGGCAGAAAACGACTCCAGGCCTGCCTCACCTGCCTTGACTACTGAAAATGCTGAAGCAGCAGGTACTGTACCCATCGCTTTCGGGCAGCCGCAGGCCCATGGAGAGCCCCCAGCTGGGGACTTCATTTCACTCCTGAGACAAATGATAAGGGAGGAGGTTGGAAAGCTTCACCAGCCTGTCTCCAGGTCCCTTAGCAATCGGCCCCTTACCTCTGCCTCCCCTCCTAGCAAGCAGAGACGAACTGAGGTTCACTGGCCAACTAAAGCCGCCCAAAAGTCTGCCCCAACGTACGCCAGGGACAGCGGGTGCTTCTGGGGGGATGCATCGTCCTCCGATAGCGAGGAAGGGGAACAAGGGGACTTCCTTTCTGAGGAAGAGGAAGAAGAGATGTCTATCCCAGAACAGATTAATAGGCTCTTCAAGGCTGAGGACTACCAATATTTACTATCCAAGACCCTGGCTGCCTTAGAACTCCAGGAGTCTCCGGAAAAGGGGGAGGAGGACCCCAAAGGTGTCAAGGGGTCTTCAAGGCCCAAAGGCTGTAGAGAATTCTTCCCTAGAGATAGTACCCCAGAAAGGGTTTTTCCTTTCCCCGAGTACTTTGAAAGGCAATTGAGGGCAGAGTGGTTCAAACCAGCAGCCCCCAAACAATACCACAGCTCTGTTAAAAAACTTTATGCCTTACCTTCTTTCATCAATGAGTTCCTGCAGGTACCTAAGATCAACGCACCCGTAGCGGCACTCCAGTCCTCCGGCCTGCTGACTGAAGACGGTCAAGGAGTGGTTAGAGATAATTTGGATCGGAAGGTGGAGACTGCACTCAGACGGGCGCACAAGGCGTCAGCTATGGCCATCCGAGCGGCATCATCTGCTTCCATCGTGTCCAGGGCGGCGATCGTATGGATACGTAAACTTATCCAGCTCCTGCCAGGTAACCGCAGACGTCTGCTAGAGGGAGCCAACAGAGTCCTAAAAGCCAACACCTTTACCGCCGATGCCACTCTGGACGCTTTGACTTTCTCTTCCAGGGTGATAGCTTCTGCGACCGCTGCCAGGAGACTACTTTGGCTGAGAGCTTGGCCTGCGGACCTACACTCAAAGTTTATTCTCATGGCTTACCCTTTCCAAGGTGACAAACTGTTCGGAGAGCCCCTGGACAAGGTCCTGGTCGAGACCAGAGATAAGAAAAGGGTGCTCCCTAAGACACTCAGAAGGTCAGATAAACGCAGTTACCCCTCCCAGTCCTTTCGGTCACAGCATGTGCTACCCAGGTTTCGTCAAGACGACAAATGACCATCCTGGAGCTCCCCCAAGCCCACTCAAAGGAAAGGATCCTTCGGTTCCAAAGCCTACAAAGTGTCTCAGTACAGAGGGGACCGACAAGGTTTCGGGCGCAAAGCTCCAAAGTCCTGACTCGGAGCAGATTCCGGTGGGGAGGAGACTACAGTACTTCCGTCATGTATGGCAAGAGACTCACTCGGATGAGTGGACCACCAAGGTAGTCTCCCAAGGGTATGTCATCGAGTTCAAATCCCTACCACCGGATTGTTTCCTCAAGTCACCTCTTCGCAAGAACCTGCAAAGAAAACAAATCACCATGAAGGCGATACAGCATCTCCTGGACATCGAAGCAATAGAGCCAGTGGCACACCACGAGACAGGCCTGGGGGTCTATTCCATCTTTTTCACGGTCCCAAAGAAAAACGGAGATTGGAGGGCAATCCTGGATTTAAAGTTCGTGAACCAATTCATCCAGCTGAAACATTTCAGAATGGAAACGTTGCACTCCATCTCCGAGGCTCTCAGGCAGGGGGACTTCATGACCTCGATAGATCTGACCGAAGCTTACCTGCACATTCCCATTCATCCTTCCCACAGACGCTTTCTGAGGTTCTGCGTTGGGGGACATTACTTTCAGTTCAGAGCGCTCCCCTTCGGTCTGGCCACGGCGCCCAGGGTGTTCTCAGAGGTCTTGATCAATCCTATTGTTCAGCTTCGGGAGTCCGGGATTCACGTCCATTCCTACCTGGACGACATCCTTCTACGGGCACATTCGAGAGAGAAGGCATCCCAGGACACATGGACGGTTGTTCACTGCCTCCAGGCCCATGGTTTCCTGATCAACATGAAAAAGTGCTCCATTGTTCCATCACAAAGGCTCCAACATTTAGGGATGATAATAGACACCAAGAGGGGTCTCATCCTCCTGCCGCAGGAGAAGATTCTCAAAACCAAGGACTTGATCAGATCAGTGATTCAGGACAGATCCACGCCTTTACTAAAGCTGGCTAAAGTGATGGGCACCCTTGTAGCCGCGTGCGAGGCCATCTATTGGGGTCGCTTCCACTCCCGGATTCTACTCAACTTCCTACGTCCCTTCCAATTTCGGATCATGTCCAAGCTCGACTGCCCGGTGATAGTCCCCTGGGAGGTCAAGGAGAGCCTCAGGTGGTTGACCAGGGACTCGAATCTACTTCAGGGAAAGTCTTTCCTGAACCACCAGTCGAAACAACTGTTCACGGACGCGAGCATATCGGGCTG
Source organism: Eublepharis macularius (assembly GCF_028583425.1). NCBI lineage: Eukaryota > Metazoa > Chordata > Lepidosauria > Squamata > Eublepharidae > Eublepharis > Eublepharis macularius. Next base: position 46,342,138 of record NC_072793.1, read on the forward strand.
GGGAGCAACCTTGGACGAACACGCAGCACAAGGTTTGTGGTCCAAAGAGGAGTCGCGTTTACCCATCAACTTCCTGGAGATCAGAGCGATCCGCCTGGCTCTAACTCACTTCTCCAACTCAATACAGGGAAAGCACATCTTGATAAGGACGGACAACATCTCTGCCAAATCATACATAAACAGGCAAGGGGGTACCAGGTCCTCCAGGATGCACAAGGAAGTGATGGAAATCATCTCGTGGGCAGAGTCGAATCTACTTTCCATCCAAGCGGAACACATCAAAGGGACAGCCAACCTCCAGGCAGACTGGCTGAGCCGACAGTCCATCCTCCCAGGGGAGTGGTCCTTAAAACAGGAGACGTTCTGCCTGGTCACGGACAGACTCGGGGAACCCATCATGGACCTGTTCGCGACACATCTGAATTGTCAGACTCCCCGCTTCCTGTCGAGGTACCTTCACCCGCTGGCAGAGGGAACCGACGCCCTCTCAGCTTACTGGCCAGAGGGTCTCCTCTGTGCCTTCCCTCCTCTTCTGGTTATCTCAAGACTACTCCAGAGGATAGCAGAGTCAGACGCGGAAGTGATAATAATCGCCCCATGGTGGCCGAGGAGACCTTGGTTTTCGTCCCTACAGTCCCTAGCAGTGTCACCACCTTTTCGACTGCCTACTGCTCCAGACTTGCTACACCAGGGACCGATTCTCCATCCCAATCCGGATTGGATGTGTCTGACCGCCTGGAAATTGAGAGGCAATTGCTTTCCAAATTAGGATATTCCACACAAGTGGTTCAAACTATGCTGTCTTCCAGGAAGAAGTCGACCATGAGACTCTATAACACCGTCTGGAAGGCCTTCGTCAGGTGGGCAAAGAGGAAAAAGGTGGACTACATGCATCCTCAACTGAACTTCGTGCTGGCCTTTCTACAGGAGGGACTTGACTGAAACCGGCCACCTTGCGCAGGCAGGTGGCAGCGTTATCGTCAGTACTGTCCTCACAGGACGGGCTTAGTCTGGCTCGACACCCGCACATTCACCGCTTCCTGCGCAGAGCTGCTCTGTTAAGTCCTCCTACGGTACACCGTTTTCCTACGTGGAGGCTGCACATAGTTCTGTCAGCACTGACCAAGGCACCCTTCGAACCTCTGCGAGAAGTCCCAATGAAATGGCTGAAGCTTAAGGCGATTTTTCTAGTGGCCATCACATCCGCCAGACGGATTTCCGAACTAGGGGCTCTCTCTATCAAACCTGGACATTGCGAATTTCATAGGGACAAGGTGGTCTTGCGCACAGACCCCACCTTCCTGCCCAAGAATATTTCCTCATTCCACAGATCTCAGGAGATCAACCTGCCTTCATCTTGTCCCAATCCTTCTCATCCAAAGGAGAAAGAATGGCACAACTTAGATGTGAAGCGCACCATTAAGATTTATCTGACCAGGACTGAACCGATAAGGAAATCGGATTTCCTATTCGTCAATACCTCTCCACCGAACGTAGGCAAGAGAATGTCCAAGTCTACCATTGGCAGGAGCATTCGGACCTGCATCACCGAGGCCTACAAAGCCTGCAAGCGAGATGTCCCTCAAGGAATTACGGCGCACTCGATCAGAAGTGCGGCAACCAACGCAGCATTACATAACAACGCTTCAGTGGAAGAAATTTGCAGAGCGGCCACATGGTCCACTATCTCCACCTTCGTCAGACATTACAAGCTGAACCTATACGACTCTGCGGACGCCGCATTCGGCAGAAGGGTCTTGCAACATGTGATGCGGGATGAGAACCCTGACCAACCCAATGGATATTAACTGCTTTGGGAGCACCCAAGATGTCCTCCGCCTCAGAGGGAGAACGGACCTTTGGACACTTACCGTGAAGGGTCCTTCTCCTCTGAGGACAGGAGAACATCTTGCCCTCCCAGGGTTCTCTTAATTCCTCTGCCTCTGTTTGCCTATCTGCATCACTCTGTTCTCCATGTCTGACAGTACTGTTGTCCTGTACCCTTGAAGTTGTATGTTTATTCTCCGTGTTCTCACGTTGTTCTAGTTTCTGATGTCCCCATGTTTTAGGGATCTGTTTTTTCCCCTCTTATGCTACAAGGGCTGAGTTTTTCCGTGAATTCTTTACTGCTGTTGGAGTCACCCGAACTGGAGAGTGCGGTGTTCCAGACGCCAATAGGAAGAGGAAGAAATTTTTTTTTCTACTTCCTGCCTCCCTGATTGGGCGAAGGGAAACACCCAAGATGTACTCCTGTCCTCAGAGGAGAAGGACCCTTCACGGTAAGTATCCAAAGGTCCGATCCCAACTAGTTTCTTTTCTGCAGAGAATAATTTGTATTTCTTGCATTTGTAATATAGTAAGTAAATGAAGTATTCTTCCTACTCTTTCCTCTCACTTCCATCAGTTACTGCACTGAATACCTTGAGCTGCATTTTGAATCAATGATACTGATTTTGCAGTTATTGAAATAAAACTTACCTTCCCAAATTAGGCATAATCCCCAGAATATCAAAGCAGGTAAGGCACTTGATTGTGTGACTTTGTGTCTCCCTTTCATCTAGCTGTCATCCAAAAGCTTAAAGCCCAAATAACATTCAGACTCCTTTGATAGGAATACATCTGAAGATAGTTTCATTTCAAGGCCCAAGGTTGTATTTCATTAAGCTTGTAACGTTCTTGTAAATCATACAGTGCACCAACACAAGGTAAGGATGAGTTTTACATTGGGAGGTGTCACAGATATAAGGATTATAGCATCTTATACTAAGTAATAGACATGTATTCTAGTGACCTTTATGAACTCTGTATGAACTCTGCTGCAGTTTTTTTTAACTTGTTGAATAACACAGATGTGCTTTTCATCTTTGACAGCTGATTAAAAGTAGTGGACAGTATCTAGATGGATGTCCTCCAATCATAGAATGGACCAGTGCTAATCTACTCACTTAACTGTTCTGTCATTTTTCACAGATTTATAGTTTTATTTTGCAAGTTGGCTATAACGTCACTTCTTGGCTAATTAGAACATTATACAATATAAGAATATTTAATAAAGCCTTAAACCGATCATAGTTTTATCTATACTATCACATGAAAAAGATCTTAGATTTTTGTATAAGGTAACCTATAAAAGTTCCAACTCAGATAGTATGTCAGAGTTTTGACTGAAAGAAATCTCATGAGGATCTAGGTGAGAATCTTACCATTGTATTGTATGCTATGGAAATCTTAATGCATTTCATAGAAACTTTGATTGTTTTAAACTTAAGACTTAATTAGGAAATGTTAGCAAACCTAATTCTGTGTCCCATATTTGTAGGATTTATATTAATAATCATAATATGTTTTGATATCTTCTTTAAAAAGACTAGAATGTATTTCAATAAAAAGAAACAAACTCTAGAAGGACTCTGTATGTTTTGATGGGGAAAAGTTTTGCAAGAAGAACCTGATAAATAATTTTGTGCTGCTAAGCAGCCTTGTATAAAAAGCAAGTTCTGTTTTGCAGGTCTTGACTAAGTGCTGAGAATTGTCCAGGAGTAAAAATAAATCTTTAGTTGGAGACAGCGGAAGCCTTAATTAGACGCAGATAAAAATCTGTTGCAGAGGAACATACTAGTGACACATTCTGTAAAATGGGTATAGATCAAGATGGTAACCGTGTTAATCTGTCTATAGTAGTAGAAAAGAGCAAGAGTCCAGTAGCACCTATAACAACATTTGTGGTAGGCTATGAGCTCACTTCTTCAGGTATCTGAAGGATATTCAGGTATTTTTCAGGTATCTGAAGAAGTGAGTTGTGGCTCATGAAAGCTTATACCCTACCACAAATTTTGTTAGTCTTATAGATGCTATTGGACTCTTGCACTCTACTGTAAAATGGGTAGGGTGTTTAATTTTTTGGGTGTGGGTATCAAATGGCAGTGAAGTCTTGTTTAAATACATTGGTAATGATCATTCCCCCATGCATATGCAGTGCCTCTGTATGGATGGGATTCAGTGAGCCCTTAAAGCCTCCATTCTCTTCAGACCCTTGAATTTAAACAGAGACCGCAGTGTGAGGCTTTGCACTTCTCCTGGATCCCTACGCAGCCCCTACACCCTTCTGGGTCAGTAAATACAGGTTAAATGATTGCTAGCTGGTCAGAGGTGTGGTTCATGCATATAGGCTCTCATTCCTTGTAATGGCTGATGTGGGGGGTGTACTTCTGGCATGAGTGCTGTACCCATGCAGGGAGGGGTATCTTGCTCTCTGTTTTTAAAGTTTAAAAATTGGGTATGATTTATTTTTAATTTTCCATTTCCATTGTGCAGTAGTTCAGCTGGGGATTCTCAGCCCCACCCCCCCACCCCATGTTCATCACTGCAGCAAAGGATTGGTATTGAGATGATGAAATGTACAGCAATAGTATTAGTATGGAAAACAAGTAGTGCAATGCTGACTCTGCTACTAATGTAACAGCTGATAAGCAATATAAATACAAATTGCAAGAAACTATTTGTCTTCCAGTGCTGCTGTCTACTGTAAAATCACTTCCACTAACTACTTGTAAACCATGCAGATGATTTACTAATTGGAAAGCTATCAATAGATATCAAGGATTTCTTAACCTGGAGTCAGATGTAACTCTTGCCCCTTATGATTCAGTAACCTTTCACTTCTGAATCGTCCATCTTTGTGGAATAAAGATATGGATGACTTGCTTTCATTGGTAAGCAATTTTTATCTTGCATTTTAAACTGGTGGTAACAACTTAAATCTTGTGATGATTACTTAGAAGTGAAAGGCTGCTCTCTTAGTTATCTATGGCAATTTAACGTTCATATTTTATCATTTTAATGGAAGCATAGGATATCTTTGCACAACTGAAGGCTCTGGATGTTTGAATTCCTGTGGAGTCTTCTAGCCTAAATTAAAATTTTGGTGGTAGTTTTGCTGTACTTAAGGGAGTATTGACAAGCCTGCTTGGAGGGGCAGCTGCACCTTGCTACTCAGTTTTTCTCCAACTGCTTGAGCTGCATCACTGAGAACTCTCACTATCACTTTGGGAGCTAAGCATTCTCTTTAAAATGAAATTTCTTATTTTACTCCCTACTATACTTTCCCTCTCCTTTACAATCAGTAGTAGACTGCATATATATGTGATGCATGGGTTGGGTTAAAAGTAGCTTCATTACTGTAGTATATTGCCTTGCTCTTACTTAGCACAATCTTTGCTCCTCAGTTTGGGTGCAGATATAAGGTAGTTGAATTCTGCATGTATTAACAGCTATTCACTGGGGAAAAGTAAAATTTCTGAAAATTTTCAAGCCATGGAAAACATGGAAATTTGGGGTGAAATTGTAATATCTACAATACATACTTTCCTATCAGACTTAAACATACTCTGCTGCTTGAACAACATGAAATGCGTCATTTATTGCTGAGCATATAGAATTGTATTAGTTAACATACTTATGGGATTTAAAATTATACGTGCCTTACTTTTCTACAAGCAAAATTGCAAATACACCCAGTACTGAAACGAGAGGTGCAAATTGCTGTACCCTATGCTTGACTCATTCCCAAAAAGAGTATGTCACACAGATAGTTCAGTGTTGCCTGAAAGTGCTTTCCATTTTTAAAAAAAAAAGTCCAGGGGGCAGAAAACGTGTTCCAAACTCTTCTGGACCTTTGCATCTCTATTCACTAGATAAGATCTTCATGCTGCTGCCACCAGCCTTGAGGCAACCCTGTGGGAACAAGTTCTGTCTGTATTCAGTGGTGTGGCTCAGGAATTGACCACTTCAGCATAGACTAGACTGATAAGTTTGGTTTTGGGACCATTGTTGGACTTTGTTTTGAGTACTAATTTACTGTCATATTGGAGTAATGAATGCTCATGGATCAAGGAACACTTGAATGAATTGATTTGCTGTCTCAGTTTGCCAGTTTTTATGCATGGAGTGTTGAACACACTACTGGTTAGCAGTGGCTTAACTGAGTTGCTTCTGGATTGGGGTGGATCGGCGCTGCTGATTTTGTTAGATCTGTCGGCAGCGTTGGATGCGGTTGATCTTCTGACTCACCGTCTCGCTGATGTGGGGATACAAGGGACAGCGTTGCAGTGGCTAGTCTCCTTTTTCCATGATCGGGGACAGAGGGTGGGGCTAGGGGAAAGGTTATCGTCCCATAGGCCACTAGTATGTGGTGTGCCACAGGGAGCGATACTCTACCCATTATTATTTAATATCTATATGCGCCCCCTTGCCCAGTTGGTGTGGAGGTTTGGGCTTGGGTGTCACTAATATGTGGATGACACTCAGCTTTATCTGTTGTTGGACGGACGGCCTGGATCGGCCCCGGGTGTCCTGGAGTGTGCTTTTGAAGCCGTGGCTGGATGGTTGAGACAAAGTTGGCTGAAACTGAACCCAATGAAGACGGAGATCATTTACTTGAGTCATGGAGGTATGGTTTTGGGACCCTGGCTTCCTACACTCAATGGGGCAGTGCTTACACTGGCTCCAAGAGTTAGGAGCCTGGGGGTGATTCTTGATTCCTCCCTGAAGATGGAGGATCAGATCACTGTGGTTGCCAGGTCTTCCTTCTATTATCTTCGACAAGCCAGGCAACTTGCCCCCTATCTATCGTCCCATGACTTGACTACAGTGCCGGTGGAGTACCGAATCAGGTTCAAAGGTTTTGGTACTAACTTATAAAACCCTGTGCGGACTGGGACCGACGTATCTGTGGGACCATCTCTCCCCATATGAGCCCCAGAGGACTCTTCGCTCATGCGATAAACATCTATTAAAGATCCCTGGCCCTAAGGATGCCTGCCTGGCATTGACCAGGGCCAGGGCTTAATCGGTCCTGGCCCCAGCCTGGTGGAACGCTGTGTCTCATGAGACCAGGGCCGGGCAAGACTTGCTAGCATTTCGCCGGGCCTGTAAGATGGAACTGTTCCGCCAGGCATATGGTTGATGCTAGGTGGTGCCCCCCCCCAGTCGGGGGGGGGGGATAAATCATATGCCCTCCTATCCAATGTCACCTTCCATCTCTCCCATGCTGTTCTGGGAAAAACTGATTTATGGAGCGTCTAAATTATGTGCTGCTATGTCTCCCTGTTTTGTGTGTGTGTGTGTATAGATGTAATTTTAATGATAGTATGTAGTATTTTATAATTTTAATGGTTGTTGAATCATGTAATGTGTTTTAAGTTGTATTGTGATCCACCCTGAGCCCGCTGATGTGGGGAGGGTGGCGTATAAATCCAATAAATTAAATTAAAATTAAATTAAATCTTTCCAAATCTTGAGTGCTGATGGCTAGCACCAAAAAGTAGTGACTGAGATCTTGGTCTCGTATTATGTCTCCCTTTAAAAGTGATTTAGGATTGTTTTCACATGTCTGCAGTCCATACTGTATTGCATAGTTTATTGAATGTCCCAGCAGTTGATAACATTGACGGACACTGTGTAATCCTCCTTGAGTCTCAGTAAGAAAGGTGGACTATACATAACATAAATAAGTAATTAAATACAAACAGCTTCCTTTCCTGCCACCCCAATAATAAAAAAGTTTACCTAGGATATGGTTTCCATCTTTTTTTTGGACACTTTAATATTCCTTGCATCCCAACCCTCTTCATAAAGGAATCATATTTGGAATCATATTTTAAAATATGCAAGAAGGAGGGGGCCTCTAAAAATCCAAAACCCATCTCACAAATCTAAATTCTAACAGGTTCCCTCTGTCAGCGTAGAAAAAAAAATCCAAAGTTCGTTCTCAAAATTCCACAGAGTCTGAAATTCCTAATCTAATGAATATTGAATTTTCAAATCTTCAGGGAGGGTTTTGCTTTACTAGAGCAAATCAAAATTAGACACTCAAATTTAGCTGCATTAGATTTATACTTAGTTTAAAATGGCTTTTTTTTTTTGTTGCCTGCCAACTCTACCTTACCAGTGGCTAAACTGTTGTGACATTGTGAAATGCTCATAAATATTCCAGTGTCCCAGACAAACAATATTCATAAAAACTTCCTTAACATCCATATGTCCACTGCTATTTCAGTGATGTTAATCAGCTGAGGGTGGGGAGAACCATTTGAGTTACAGCTATTAAGACATAAGAACACTTATATGCTGATGAATATATTGATGAAAGCCGTCTGTGACTTGGACACAGCTATCCATTCCTAGCATAAAACTGGAATAACTATAACTGATATATTTAACTAACACAGAACCAATCTGCATTCAAAAGCGGTGGGAACCGTAACAGTGTCAACTTCAGTCAACAAAAGAATGAAAATAACACACACACACACGCACAGCCCCACCCACCCCCATGAAAAGAAAGCGGAATGAACTCAAAGCAGCACACATAACACACAGCCCCACCCACCCACTCCCCCAATGAAAATAAAACGGAATAAACTCAAAGCGGCACACACATACACAGAAACCCCTGAATGAAAAAGCAGAATGAACTCAAAGCAGCTTACACCTCCTCTGCAGAGCCCGCGCCAGGCCCCAGCTTGCGCTCTCTCTCTCACTCTCACAAAGGGATGAAAAGAAAGCAGAATGAATTCAAAGCTGCTTAGCCTCCTCTGCGAGGAAAGAATCGCGTGGACAGATTCTAGAGCTGTTGGAACACCATTCTGGAGCGTTCTCCCTCAAAAAAGCCCTGTTTGCAATTTTGTGTAACATCCATATGACAGATGAGTGGATTGGTCTCCCCTCCCCATGATTGCCTATTAACAGAGCAGAAAGCAGAATTTAATGACAAAGTTAAAACATAAAATCTCTGCTAGCTGAGAGACACAATGTCCAATTCAGTATCCTGTTTCACCATAATCACCAATCAGAATCTGCTGGAAAGAAGGCAGTAACCCTCCTCTACTGTTACTCCAGCTAGCTAGTATTTTTTAAATGTTTAACTACAAATGTTCCTTTGCAATTAAGAGGAAAGATGTGATCAAGCCCAAAGCTTCCATATGGCTCAGTTATGTTTAAAGTGTGAGGAACAATTCAGATTTAGTTGGTTCCTACACACCAAGTGTAAGTTAGTGGTGCTTATTTCATGGATTGTAAAGTTACAAACTTAGAATTACTATCAACCAAAAGATCCACTTGACTATTGCATTTCCTTTGTACCATGCTCCACAAAAATATTAAATAAGATAGAACTATTATTAAATAGTTATAAGTGTGTAGGGTTGTATCTCTCCACCACTATTGTACCTTAGCCAGCTCTTGCATTTGTGGAGTGCAAGAAAAAAAGTAAGAAGGAAGAAATAGAAATAAAAGCTGCTCATGCATTCTACTGCAGGTGCCTGCTTGGGTCATGCCATGAGCATTCCAGAGGGTGGTTCCAAACTACCACACTTCTCTGCTCTTTTCATGACAAAGGTAGAGTAGCCTTGGAACAAGAAGACATCAGGCAGCATAGGAAATAAAGAGTACAGTGGCGTCCTGTTGCAGGAGTCTGCTCTGAGCCAGCCAGCAGCGTTACGAAGCCTTTCTTCACAAGAAGCCTGTGCACCTTTACTTCTCTCATTGCCTTCTTGCTGTATCACAAGCAAGAGGTACAGCAGCTCTGGCAAGTCATATTGCCAAGCTGCCTGGAGCATAGCAAGTTGGTTGTGAAGAAAGGGGAGGAAAACCATGCATGTGGCTAGCATGCTCTTTTTTCCTGGATGTCTGCTGTGGTAGTGCTTTTACTCTCATCTGTGGCCAGCTTGTTTTTCTCTTGACAACTGCCTGGATAATGGGATGTGTGTGTGTGTGTGTGTGTGTGTGTGTGTGGATGGAATGGGAATGGGAATGGAGAGGACAAGTGCTCAGATTCCATCTTGGGCACAAGACAAGCACCTCAGGGTGGCTTACACTTACTCATCCTCTCCTGGCACTGTTTCCAGGTGGGAACAATATGCTAATCACAAGCCTACCAGTCCTTGCCCACTTTCCTGTGGGGTGGGGTTGCTAAACTGGGAGATTGTGCTCAGAAGAGCCACAGGTGGCATGCTGAAGAGCCACTGAGTATAACTGTTGTAAGGCATTCATATCTTTTCACCTCCCTGTTCCCCAGTAGCTCTCCTGAGACTGGGAGTCATGGAGTCTTGTGGACAAAATAGCATGGGGGGGGCCTGCAACAGAGAACACTGAATGAAATTACCCCTATTCTCTTCTATGAGGACTCTAGTAGCATTGGAAAATCCACTGGTGGAAGCATAAAGATCATTTCCCCCATCTTGTGGTAATCCCCTTCATGACATTTTGTCTACAAGACTCTTGAGACCCCCGGTATCAGCTTTTTGGAGATCTTGGGGACTGCTGGGAAAGGAAGAAGCTACAAAGATCAATGATTGTGAGTGCCCTTTCATTTATGGTTTGTAGGATCCAGTGCATGACAGTATAGGCAACATGCTTGCATCCTATATAGTAGAGCAAGGTCCTTGGAATGTGCTGTGACTTAGTTGGTGTCTGGTGCACGTGCTATGAGAAGCAGCTGTTAATGTAAATCAGTGACACAATGAGGCATAAACACGAATAGAGGCACAATGGTGAGAGAAGAAATGTAGCAGGAGAGTTACATCTGATTTCCATTTAAGATATTCTAAAGGAAAGAATAGTATCTAGGGCACACAAATTTGTCTTTCCTTGCCTCTCCTCCCTCCACCGCTGTACTCTGTACATTGGATACAGAAAAAAGGAAATGCTAGGATTTCCTCTTGTTTGAGATATTTCCTCCATCCCTGATTTAGGGGCTGTTTTTTGAGGGAAAGATGATTAATTAAATCCTGCTATCCTTGGTAGCTGCAGCATTCAGAATGGAGAACTTTCCAGCTACAGATGTAGACCATAGTTTCAGGTTGGTAGCCATGTTGATCTGCAGTAGAAGAACAAGGTCCAATAGCATCTTAAAGACCAACTACATTTCCAAGGAATGAGTTTTTGAGAGTCAAAGCTCCCTTCTTCAGATAAATTTAGAAGTAGAAGTATGTAGGCATGTTAACCAGTAACTTAGCAAATGATAAGGATGGTCAATGCAGTAGTGTACATGGGTCCTTGGAGGGCTTCATGGAGTTTAGCTTTGTCTTCACTTATTACTCCTCATAGCTAAGTGAAATTTCTGTAGAGGTGTAATCTTTTGGAACAATGCTTTACCAGATAGGGAGATAAAAATTGAGAATACCATGTCTTGTTTGTGAACTTCCTAAAAGTATTGGCTAGCTATTGTTGGAAGCAGGTTTTGCTTTTAGTTAAACCCAGGAAGGCGTTTTTGTGTTTAGAAATAAGGGGTTTTTTTTGAAAAAAGTGGAATATTGGGAATGTGTTTTATTTATCTAGATATTTTTATACTGATATAATGTATTCTTTTACAGAGTTACACTTCAAAGTGAAGTGTCAAAATGGAAGTTAAAGGATAATAACTGGAAGAAAATAGAGAAGGACAAACTCTGGATTAAGGTATGTGTCAATTCATTTTGTGTACATGAGGATATGTTATTTAACATTGCTGTGGTTTTCTTTTTCTGATTTTGAGTGTTTGTCTTGCAGGGTTTCTTGTGGGTCATAGGAAAGTAAAACTGTTACCATTTTAATAAAATTGTGAAGAAATCCAACTGTTGACCACTGCTAACATGATGCTAAATTAATTGTATTTCTTACATTAAACATGTGACTTTGTTGTAGTACAAGAATCTGTGGCTGAAGAGTAGTGATAGGTTTTGCTATCTTTCCATTTTAAAGTTTTTTCATTTGATGATCTAAACACGAATAAGAGTTGCAATGCATCTTTTCAGTGCCTTAGTTCATTTCAGCCTGAGGGATCTATACCCATCTGTACTAGCTGCTGGCTGCTTCTGCGTATATTATCACTGTTTTGGCACACCAGGCTTTTGACTTTGCTGCGGGCTCTTTATTCAGATCCTTAACTAGAAGGTTGTCTTTGCAAAGACAGAATAAATAGGTTGTCCTATTCAGATGGTGCTGCCATTGATTACGGTTAGAAGCTGTGGCTTAAAGCTATGCACCTCTCCCAATGGGGTTAGAATAATTGGTTAATGATAAAGGAAGGGAAGAATTTCTAGTTTTAATCCAGAACCTTGAGTGCCTGTGGGTGGACCAAACAACCTTTGAACTGGCACAGCTCCAATCCAGTTTAAGTTAAAGCATTTAGCCAGACTCTAGGAGGCCAAAATATATCTTGTCTCAGTCAGATTCCAAAAGCTGTTGGTGGTGATGATTTGCTTTGAAAAATGAATTGGCATAACCAAGCTTCAGAAGTTTAGTCTTCATCACAGACAGAGCACATTGAACGAAATTCCTTCATTGAGCTGCAGTCACTCAAGAATTGTTCTGATTTATCACACATCCACTGAATTTTCTCCTTTATCTCTGTCACCTTAAATCTTACTGTCTGTCATTCTGTATCAAAATCAAGAAGAGTCCAGTAGCACCTTTAAGACTAACCAATTTTATTTTATTGTAGCATAAGCTTTCGAGAATCAAGTTCTCTTCATCAGATGCCTGATCCGAACTGGTCAAATACTGTATGGTCAAATACTGTCATTCTGTATGGAATACATCCTGTAACTTTCAGGCTGCTTATTCTTTTATTTCTTTCCCCATAAACACCTCATTTTTAAACTTAACTCCGCTGACTAATTACTGCTTTAGCTTTTCTTTAATTTTTGCCATGAGCATGCATTCTATATGGGAAATTGGTAAAATTCAAATCTTGCAACAAAGGACCTCAAAACTCCACAATGAGCATAAATTACATAAATGTACATTCATTTTGTATAATGTTGTTTCTGGGATTTGGGTTGCTAAAGAATTCCAACTTTCCTTTCTTTAAGAAGGGGTGAGTTGGGGGGTGGAGGTCAAAGCACCATGTATTAAATTTAACTTTTGTTGAAAAAAATGGAAAATCATTGAAAATAGTTAGTGATAATTTGACAAGTAATTTGCTCAACATCCTAAAACATACAGGGAAAATAGGTTAGTTGTATAGAAGCTGATGCTTTTTATGTGATAAACTAAAATTAAGAGCCTAGTAATCCCCCAATATTAAGTTTTAATTTGCTGTTGAGGTAACACAGCCCCTTTAACACACTGGAAACATCTTTTAAATGCTGATAATCCACAGGGTTGATAGGACTGCATCAATTAACTTGGGTGAAAAAGTACAGATTGATATTTCAGTCACATACTGAAAACCAAATAAAGTATTTTATGTGCTACAGAATACTGTGTGGCCAGATGGAGGGGATTGGAAATCCCAAACTGTGCATGCTTATCCATATTGTGTCCAGAGTGACTTTTGTTTATATAACATAACAAAATGGAATGTGACATCTTGATAAAATACTACAGGTGTTGAGAGGATTTAAGTTTTACTCAGCTTAATCAGTTAATCAAGGTATGAGAAACTGTTTAATTTAACTGTAAGGAAAACAAAATGTTAATATTACTTTTTCTGTTGAATTTTTTCTGTATTGTGATTAAGTGCATGTACTGTTAACTATAGAACTTTTCTCAATAGATGGTGTTACTTATTATGGATCAAGAGGGTTTATAACTGTGAAGGGGTTGATTTGTATGGCAAAAACAATTGCGGGAGCAGGTCTATTGTGAGGAGAATTAAGTAGCCCCCAGGACTTCATTTCCTTACAGCACAGTCCTATTTCCTGTATAAAAAGCCCTACTGTATAATTCAGTTCTGCATAGTTTGCAGAAGGCCAGAAGAGTGGGAGCTTTCCTAACCTCCTAGACAGCCTGTTCCATAAGGTGGGGGCCACCAGCATAAGGCCTTGTTCAGATGAATTAAGCTGCCATGGCAGGACATAGGAAGAGAGGCAGTCATGTAGATATGGGACCAAGGCCGTGAAGGGCTTCATATGTGATAGCCCAGACCTTGGAGGGAGTGACTGCAGAATGGCAATAAGAAGTAACAAAATAAGAATTTTGTGTTTTCACATTTTGAAACAAAGAATTACATTTTATTTTGCTGCATGAGGAGATAAGAAAAATTACCAAAGGACTCTGCAAATCTCCAAGATTATGGCTTGAATAGGAAGTTTTAAATATCGTCTACTTTACATAACTAAACGGGTTTGGGGAATGCCTGGAACCATGTTAGCAGTTTTTGCTAGAACTAAGAAAAAGCTGAACTGGTCTAAGGGGTAATTTCAATAGTCAGAAGATAATACTTTCTAGCTCCTAGTGGTCTGCATTTCATACAAGGGTCATAGATGCAGAGGAGTTAGCCGTGTTAGTCTGTGGTAGCAAAATCAAAAAGAGTCCAGTAGCACCTTTAAGACTAACCAATTTTATTGTAGCATAAGCTTTCGAGAATCAAGTTCTCTTCGTCAGATGCATGATACAGAGACTGGTCAAATACAGAAGAGGAGGGAGGAGAAGAGGAGGAGAGAGAAGAGGCAATTAGGGGGGGAGGGGGAGGGAGCAACCAAAACATTCCTTTGCTAGTATATGTAAACATCTCCTTTTGGTGTGTGGATCAGTTGGCTTCAAAGGAGTTTGCCCTGTTAGTTTGTAGCAGCCAAACAGCTAGACCATCCAATTCCAATGCAGTATGAGCCTTCGATAACCACAGCTCTTCCTGCCAGATGCATCTGACCAAGAGATCTGTGGTCCCCGAAAGCCCACGCCAGGTGCCACTGAGCTCCCCCAGACCCCGCCTCTGTAAAGGAAATCTGTTACCTGTGATAATGTGATACCCGTTCATAGTCCCTATTCAGTCCCAGCTTGACAGAGTCAGATTTGCATATGAATTCCAGTTCAGCAGCCTCCTGTTGGATTTTGTTTTTGAAAGGTTTCTGTTGAACTACAGCGACCTTTAAGTCTTTGATGGAATGTCCTGGTAGATTGAAGTATTCTCCCACTGGTTTCTGGACGTTTCCATTTCGAATGTCAGATTTGTGTCCATTTATTCTTTTGCGTAGAGGTTGGCTGGTTTGTCCAATGTACAGAGCAGAAGGACATTGTTGGCACATGGCATATATCAGATTGGAGGATGAGCAGCTGTAAGAGCCAGGGACCGTGTAGTTGATGCCATTGGGTCCTGTAATTGTATTCCCTGGGTAGATATAGGGGCAGAGCTGGCATCTGGGTCTGTTGCAGGGCCTGGTACCTGTGCTGGTGACTATGCTGGCTGATTCATAGTTGTGAGTGAGAAGTCGTTTAAGGTTGGGGGGCTGTCTGTAGGCAAGGAAAGGTCTTCAAGGGTCGATACACAGATTTTGCTTGATGCCTGATAGTAATTGATCTGTGGCATTCTGTACCAGTTGTAGTTTCTGCATAGTCTTTTAAGGTCTCTCCACTGTATCAAAGGCTGCTGATAAGTCTAGTAAGAGTAGCAGAGAGGCATTGCCTTCATCTACATTTAAACAAAGGTCAGAGGGCCACCAGGGCCATTTTCATCCCATAGCCATATCAGTCATCAAGAGTCCAAGCTCACAACGCATGGATCTGACCAAACTGATGGGCCTCATGGTAGCCAACACAGAGGCCATATATTGGGGACATTTTCACGTATGACCACTCCAAGCGCTCTTGAGACCCACTACAACATCGGATCGCACAAAAGACGGTCATGAGGGTACATGTTCCCTTCAAAGTCAAGAAAAGCCTCCAATGATGGGCCCACAACTGCAACCTACTACAGGGCAAGAGCTTCCTAACTCCACAGCTCCAACAGATCTTCACAGATGCAGCCAGACAGGTTAGGGAGCAACTCTGAACAAGATACCTACTCAGGACCTGTGGTCCAAGAAGGAAACCTCTCTACCTATCAACATCCCAGAGATGAGAGCCATATACTTGGCATTACTGCACTTCAGCAACCAAATAAAGTGCAAACATGTCCTAATACGCACAGACAATGTAGCTGCCAAGACCTACATCAACAAGTAGGGAAGCTCCAGGTCCTTCCAGCTACAGCAAAAAATGAACAGATTAATCACCGGGGCGGAAAATCAACTGCTGTCAATTCAAGCCGAGCACATCCAGGGTATGAACAACACCCAGGTGGACTGGCTCAGCAGAGAGTCCTTCCACTCAGGAGAATGGACACTCAAGGGGGAGATACTCTTACAGATTGCAACTCACTTCAGGACGCCATCTCAGGACTTAGTCTTCTCACACACCAATCACCAGGTACCGCAGTTCTTTTCAAGATACTACCATCTGAAAGTGGAGGGCACAGATGCCCTGACAGCCCAGTGGCCTAGAGGGCTACTGTATGCATTTCCTACTCTACCAGTAATACCCAAACTCCTACGGAGAATATCAGAACAGAGGGTGGACATTATACTCATAGCCCCGTGGTGGCCGAGAAGACCTTGGTTCTCCACAGTACAATAGATGACCATCAGACCTCCACTACAACTTCCACTACAGCCATACCTTCTTCATCAAGGACCCATATGGCACCCACACCTGTCACTAACCACATGGAGATAGAACGGCAATCCTTCCAAAAGATAAGATATCCACCAGAAATTATCAGCACTCAGGTTCATATTAGACATATTAAAATTAATTAGCAGCCCTGTATGTTTGTCTTGAAGATTGAGTAATTGGTCTTGGGGGAGGGGTTAACCTTTCTTTCCTAGTTCCTCTTGTAAATTATGCTCATGAAGCTGCAATCAGATGTGGAGCAGACAGGTAGAGGTGCTGTACCTGCCTTTTTTCTCCTGCAGAGCTAATTGCAATTGAGGATGGGGAAAACAATGAAGGAAAGCATTAAACTAAACCCCTTTTCAGTCCTCAGAACAACTCTATGAGTTAACTTGTTCTTTAAAGAAATGGTGGGAGACATAATCAGTCCTCTCTAATTTGGCCTTTACAGTATGCTCTCTGATATATGTTCAAATCTTTCAGCACCCTCTTCTGTCTGTCTTCTTGTCTTGTACAATATTGGAAGAGCACTGCTCAGTGTAATTCCAAACAGTAAATAAGAAGCAGATGGGTTTTTATTTTACATGGGCCTTGAGTATTGTTTAAGACTGAAGTTGACACTTTTTCATTGCTTTTTTGTAGAGGACTAGCAGTAGTGCTATCAATCTTTTGTCCCTGTAATTGCATTTGGAGAAATTAATAGTAAATTTACCGTTGTTGTTATTCTAGGTCTCTGGTTGACCGAAGTATTCTTGAGCATAAAATTGAAGATTACTCATAGGTAGTGGAATTTGGTTTTAATTTCTGACACATTCCTATCATTTCTACCACTTTAATGTATGGTGACAATTGCTGCATAACTTCCTTACGTTTTAATCTAAGTAAAATAAGGGAATGGGTTTGGGAGGGAGAGCATAAGAATCCAACTTCATGAAACCTACATAGCTTTCCTCTCAAAGTCAACTTGAAGACTCCACCTGGTGCAGAACACCGCAGCTCATTTATTATCAGGAGCATGTCACTCAACTTGTTACCTAACTGCCATGGCTACTCCCCCACTCTGCAGATAGTGGGTGCAGAGTGCAGAAAGAGCCCTGCTATTGGGCTTACTTCACCCCAACAGAGGTGCTTGCTCAAGAGAAGCCCTGCCCAGTGAGGGGGGGCAACACTGAAGGTCTAGACAGGGCACCTGCTTGCACAACCCCCATTTCCTACAAGGGCCAAGCTTGTGGCTGAAGCACCACTAGCTTGCAACCCCCTCCCCTGAGAAACATGCTCCCCTCCTTGAAAAGTGAGACCAGAAAGGTGGCGGGACCCAGCACTGGCAGCACCTGCACTCAGGATCAGCTCCCTAAGGTGTCATTAGAAGCGAATTGGGGATGGTTTCTGTAATGGCTGACTATCCCATAGAAACCCTTTCATGGCCTTGGACCCTCATATCTGGAGGACTACCTCTCCCTGTATGCTCTGCCACAGCAGCTTTGTTTCCTGCAGATATCAAAATCTACAGCTCCCTGCACACATGCATTTTCTCTGTGCTAGCCCCCACCTTATGAAACGGCCTATCTGAGGAGGTCAAGAAAGCTCCCACTCTCCTGGCTTTCCACAAACTATGCAAAACTGAATTATTCAGGAGGGCGTTTTTACTCAAGTAATAGGACTGTCCTGTAAGAAATGGCTCAGAGAGATGCTTTGGTGAAGGGACTGGGACTGTTGACTATTCTACAGGGTACTGTCTGTTGATGTAGGGATGTATGTACCTCCCCTCACCCAGCTACAGCCCAGGGCTATTAGGGAAAAAGAGATTACTCATTGTTAAGGGGCCAGAGAGATCAGTTGGCTGAATGAAGATTAGAAGGGGACAAAATGACTCTTCTCTTGATTCTTCCATCTAATATCAACATCCTGCATAGTGAACTAAAATTTTCTTCTGTCAGCTGGGGAGTTCATTTCCCAGTGATCTTGGAGCTAATATTTATCATACCTGCTGCCTCTTCCCTTGCAGTATCTAAAATTCTTCATTCATTGTTCATGATATCCACAACCTTCATACAAAGCAGATGTCACCATGCAAGCAACTTGCTTAACACATACTCACCTCTGTCTGTTGCCAAGTACGTGCAGTAAAAAATACTTGTTTTTAAGCCCACTGTAATCGACCTATCTTGCTTGACTCATTTGCTCTTTTCTCAGTGTCTAACAACAGCATAAATTATTTCTTCTGTTTTCTTCCTTCTCTTCATCTCATCTAGCGGGAAAGAAATGCCGTTTCTGCTATATCAAAGTGACTATTGTGGTGGCAGTGTTGCTGGCAGAACAACCAGAATTCCTTAGCATCATCAGACTTGACTTGCTAGTATCATTCTATTGATTATATTCTGCTTTCAGGAGGCCAGTTGTAATCCTTACGCATTTCTGATAAATAAAGCATTGTTTATGATTTGTACATAGCCAAGATACTTGTATTTACGTTATCAAAGGAAGTATATGTCTGGAAAGTTGACCTAATGTATAGGATTCTAGCAAGCATGGCTGAACATTGGTTCAGTGTGGTTCAATGTAGTGTTTGCAGGCCCAGACCTAGCTGAAACATGGTGCCTTTGCTAATCAACAGCACCTGCAAGCAGTCTTTGGAGTCTTTAGTGAATAGAGCCTTCTAGCCTTCTCCAACCTTGAAGACCAGGCTCAGAGTCCCATCAGCTATCCTGCCTGAATGTTCTCATAGCAGAAAAGCCAGTTAGTTGCTTTGCCCTGATTAGCTCCTGAGTTCCCTTGTGATACACTGAGAGCTAGAAAAGAGAGCCCTTTCAGTATAGTTTTTTTCCACACCTACCATTCTTCCTTCACCTGGCAAGCCTCTGTGCTGTACCAACTCAGTATGGAGAGGGACTATGTGCTACCAGATAAGTAAGATGAACAGCTATTGGATGCAAGCCAGAGAAACTTAAGTTAATTAGCTTTCAAAGTTTTACATAAAACAGTAAAGGTTCATTGTCATGTCTTCTGTGCAGTTCCACAGTTCTCATGTGTGCCTGCACAGAAGAACACTTGATGAACAGCAGTTACAGGTGAGTGAAACCCTGTTCTATGTGTTTTATATCTGTTGCCTGTTTTGTTTGAGTGCTTTCTTGCTTTGCAGCACTCTTTAAACTTAATAGAATATATTTTATTCAAGCATTGCCTGAATTTATTGACAGATATGAGTACACCCTAAAGACAAATCCAGGGGTTGGAGAGTCAGGGCCTCGGTGAAGGCAAAACTTGGTAAAGCTTCTCTTCTGCCTGACTGGCAGTGTGACTTTTTTCAGTGCCTGAAGTAGGATGTAAAGGGCCTTGAACCCTACATGGTGGTAGCAGTGGGATTTTGAAGTTGTATCGCGCTTAGTAGTATTCCATGATAGAGCTTAAGTAACAGGCAATTTATTTTCTTAGCAAGATGAGTCAGGTTCTGGGGGCTCTGTTCAGCTCAATGCCTGAACTCACTGTCTATGATGAAGATGGTGATCGTTTGATGTGAAGGCAGTGTGGGTAGTGAAGATATTCTGGTAATTGTTAGTATATTTTTAGACTTAACTAGTGGCTTGTTACGGACCATGTTTGTGGGACTGCCTTTGGGTTTTAGATGTGGGTTCCAATATTGGAATACTTGAGTATCACATACATTTAAGTTATTATTTATCTCACACAGCAAGAGAAACAACTTATAACATAGTATTGGTATGAACATCAGTATGTGCCTCATCACCTCACAAATTATTAGGATAATACATGGTATAAACTACTGGCTTGGATCCTGCAATCCATTAGGAGAAAGTGCTAATGGCTATGGGTCTTCCTGTATCTTCCAAACTCTCCTTTCCCCCAGTAGCCTTCTTCAACCTTGGGAACATTTATTCCTGGGGTTGTGGAACTCATGTCCTGCAGAACACAGTGATTTCATCTCTGTTCCCATCTCTACTGCAGCCTCCTTAACCATATGGCTATTATTTCCTATAGGTCCCTCAACCCCTGGCAGTAAACTTCCTTGGGATCAGAAATAGCTAATGGCAGAAAGCCAGGAAGAGTGGGGATTCATGCAAGGATCTCACAACGTCCTTGCACTGGGTACAGCCCATTGGTAAATGCATAGTTACAACATCAAATGTTTTGTGTTGATATTGACTCTGATGATATATTTGTGTTATCGTCATACATGACAGTGTAATCTTTTGAAGATGTGTGTTAGGAGACATAGAAAAGTACAGGAGGATTTTAGGCCATAACAAACTTTTAGTTACTGAAGTTACTCAAGGTGGAGAGAGTGTTTTCTGCAGAAGCTCTGATGAATTTGCTCATATTAGTGTATAAGATATTGAGTAAGGGAACAGCCTCAAAAATGGTACCTCAAGGGTTCCTTTCATGCTGCATAAAATTGTACGCAGTTGATCTGCAGTTAGATCATAGAGAGTTGTATTAAAATTTTTGCTGAGGATAATGGGTTATCCTTATAGCAGAACAGTGTTGTTGCAGTAATATAGATTAAAGCATATTGCAGTAAGCAGTTTTAAAGCAATACACGAGTATTCTGGGTGAACTTCTCAACTTTGCATGAACTGTCTGTGTGTTTTTTTCAGCATGTTAGATAACCAAAACAGGTGTCCTTTTAATCTTTGACAGCTAATTAAAAATAGCAGACTCTATCTAGATTAATGTTCTTCTATCAGAAAATGAACCAATGGTGATCTGCCAACTTAACTCTTTCTGTCATTTCTCACAGATTTATAGTTTTGTTTTGTAGGTTGAATATAATTTCATTTTTGGCTAATTAGAAGGTTATACAATAGAAATTATGAATATCTAATGAAGCATCAAACCAATCAGTTTGTTTGTACTATCACATGAAAAGATCTTAGATATTTGCATAAGATAATCTATAAAATATGCAAAGTCAGATAGCATGTTAGAGTTCTGATTGAAAGAAATCTCATGAGAATCTAGGTGAGGATTTTATTTTTGCATTGTATGCTATGGAAATCTTAATGCATTTCATAGAAACTTTGATTGTTTTAAACTTAGAATTAATTAGGAAATGTTAGCAAACCTAATTCTTACTGCCTTTCTGTGTTCTGTTTTTGTAGGATTTATATTAATAACCATATATATTTTGATAACATGCTTCATAAAGAAATTAGGGTGTAATTTCAATAAAGGAAATAAGCTCTGGAAAGGTGTCTGTGTACTTTGATGGGAAGGGCAAAGCAAAAAGGACCCTAAAAATAATGTACTGATAAGCAGGTTTGTTCAAAGATCAGTCCTGTTTGACAGGCCTTACTAATTTCTGAAAGCTACCCAAGAGTCAAAGATAAATCTTTGTTTTGAGATAGTTGGATGTTTAGTAAGGTGCAGATAAGACAGTCCATTACAGTGTGGTCACTTTATCAAATCAAAGCATATTATAGCATGGGATGTGAAGAATGGGGCCAAATTCTAGAAAGATTCATAGATCAAAAGAGCATAACTGATCTAAGTTCATTCTTTTCAGTATTGATTTCTTACCAGTTTTTCTTTTGGCACTAATGTTTCTGATGTAATGTGGTAGCTAAGTATGTGAATGGTGATTTCTGAAGTCCCCAGTTCA
The DNA here is from genome assembly GCF_028583425.1 of Eublepharis macularius. Classification (NCBI taxonomy): domain Eukaryota; kingdom Metazoa; phylum Chordata; class Lepidosauria; order Squamata; family Eublepharidae; genus Eublepharis; species Eublepharis macularius. The sequence continues at coordinate 46,364,168 of NC_072793.1, forward strand.
GATTTCATCTGAGTCTATTAACTTACTTGGTTTTAGGCAAACCAATATTTTTTATCCTTTGATTTTCCCTACTATTTCAATCTGCATTACAATGTTAATTATATTGAACTATATTACAAGGTCACTGTAACAGTTTTCGTGATAAATATGCGAAGAGCTTGGAACATTTTGACCAGATGGAATTTAGTGAAGCAATACATGTTCTGGGCTTGATACTTGGTTCCTGCTTTTTATGTGCCAGAGAATTGGATTGAACTTGTTAACTATCACAGGACCAAGCTTGCAGTTCAAGCCCATTTGTAATAAAAAACAAGACTTGGAAAACGTCCCCTCTCCCACTGATTCCCACCCATCATTGATTATTCTGTTTCTCAGCTGTGAAGTAGGTATTTTTCCAGTAGTGTGACCAAAAACATTCCAGTGCATGTGTGTTAAATAAGAACAAAAGGCAAAAATGGGTTGAAAGTGGGAGGGGAAAATGTCTATTCTTCACCCACACTTTAGCATGGGTTCTGTCCAGTGTTACTTTCACTGAAGAAAGAAAATAGATTTTGCTATCATAAATAACTCCTGGAAAGTTATTTCCTTATTTTACAAGTGAGAATAGGAGGTTAAAAATGAGGCTTTATACAGAAAGTTAATTTAGGACGACTTAACACCCACTCAGAGCGGTTTACAAAGTATGCTACTATTATCCCCACAACAAAACACCCTGGGAGGTGGGTGGGGCTGAGAGAGCTCCAGAGAGCTGTGACTAGCCCAAGGTCACCCAGCTGGTTTCAAGTGGAGGAGTGGGGAATCAAACCTGGCTCTCCAGATTAGAGTCCCGTGCTCTTAACCACTACACCAAACTGGCTCTGGGGTTTGAAGGCAATACTGCACTGCTAGGGATACCAGTCCTCCACTGGGGGCAGGTTCCCCATCTCCCACCCTCCACTCCCACCCCTGCTTACCTGGCCAGTGGGGTGGAACGCACCACTCGGAGCACGCCCCAGGCAGCGCGGTGCGTTCCTGGGCAGCACAGCATACCCTTGCGTGCTGCAGCAGCCCAGTTTGGGCTGAATCAGGCTGCTGTGTTGCACGGAAGCTCTACCATGCTCTGCAGTGGCCCAATTTGGCCCTGATTCAGGCTGAATCGGGCCTCTGTGTTGCACAGGAGCACAGACGTTCTCTGCAGTGGCCAATTCGGCTCAGATTTGGGCCCAATTCGCTTCCCTGGGGAGCCTGAGGACTTCTAAGGCTCATTCTTGTAATGTCATGTTGTTACATCTGAATGCAGCTACTAGCTCTTTACTGTCATCAAGTTTCTGAACGTATGTAGCCATTTTTAATGTGATCAAGAAGGCCTGAGAACGTATAGAACAAAATCAGACTGTTCATGAGAATGCTAAGAAATTTTTGCTTAATTTTATTTCCATTTTGTTGAAAAAACTTTTTCCAGATTCAGTGAAAAGTGACCACAGGAAAAACATATGATTGCTCTATACGCTCTGGAATTTCCTGCATCAAATTTTGTATAGGAAATATCTAAAGATATTCATGTTATCTTAACATTTGTTGCAAATACAAGTGAATTTAACACATGTAGCAATGATTATGGCTACTGCTAACAATGAATAAAGATTATGTAACATATTTATTGAGGAGAACATTATATTAAAGTGTGAAAAGGCTGCAATGGTCCTGGAGTTACCCACGGTGCCACCCAAAACAGCCTTCAGAAATCAAGGGTAAAACTCCTTAGGATGGTGCTGCCAAAGACTGCTTTATGGCAATATTATGTTGTCACACTGCAACTATATGCTGAGTTAGGCTTTACTCAATGATTGTTGGAGATATGAAGGGTTTTTTTTGCTCTCAAAGAGTAGTTATTTATGTTACTAGATTGTTTTAATTGTGCATGAAAGCATTTTGTTTTTCCTTTAAATGAGGATAAATTGTTAACTTCAGTTATTGAAGTAACTGATTTTCTTAATCATTGTTTAATCCCATTTACATGGAAGGAAATTAAACTTTGTTAATGAAGGCACTGGCACCCATCTTCAGACATTACAGTTAATTAGTTGAAGACTTTCTTGGCATGCCACAATTGGGGAAGCAGTGAGTGAGAACGTCTGTGCGTATGATAAGTGACCATGTTCTTAGCTATAATAAGCAAACTGAGATTTGTGTCATCTGAATTTAAGCCTGATTGCTGAGATACCATTGATGTCTAAATGAATAAATAAATAACTAAATATGCAAATAAACAAGTCATTGATTTGTCTGTGCTTATAAAAAACAAAAGTAAGCTAAGCTGCATGCTATTTACATGGGCACATCTTTGTATCCATTAAAGCATGCATGGATTTTCTTTATATTCAGTACACAGATATGTAGTCAACTACATTTTACTCATGTTTAACGTTGTTTTATTTGCTATACAGGGTGCCTGGTGGAGAATGCAATGGGATCAATAGCATGTCTGCGGAAAGTGGCCCTGGGACAAGACTGAGAAATTTACCAGTAATGGGGGATGGACTAGAAGCTACACAAATGTCTACAACACAGGCACAGGCCCAACCCCAACAAGGCAATACTGTAGCCATTAACCCACCTCCACCAGAAACTGCAAATCCTAACAGACCCAAGCGTATGACCAACCAGCTACAGTATCTGCTCAAAGTGGTGCTTAAGACACTATGGAAACACCAGTTTTCATGGCCTTTCCAGCAGCCTGTGGACGCTGTCAAACTAAACCTCCCTGTAAGTATAGATTGCAAAGTGAAAAGAGCAGCAGTGCTGAGGGACAGATAGAATATGGTGAAAGGGAAGATCTGAGAAGAAAGTCAAAGATAGAAAAGAGCATGAAAAGCTTCTGTCAATGAAGAGAATGGGGTTTAAAGAGAAAGTCAACACAATCTTCAAAAGTGTTACTGACATACTGACAGTGAGAGCAGAGAAAGCATGGTAGTGATTGAAGGACCACAGGAGGAGAGGCAACAGATGTATCCACAGTAGGGTGACTAGTATCTATTAGAACATGTGGCTAGTATCTATTAGAACAGAGATAGTAAGGTCAAGAAAATGAGTGAAGAGTAAAGAAAGAATAACAGATAATGCGGATCAGTGATACGGAGATCATGGAAGAGTAGGTAGGTTGTTAGACTGCGGAGGTAGGTTGAGGATACCATTTGACATTTGTTTCCACTCCTCATGGCTAGTCCCTAACCTTCAGTCAGCCTTGTTGTTTAATGTGGATTGCAGATCTGCTGACTAATAGCTGTTTTATTCTGAGCACTTACTACCACAGAGCACATTATTGGAATTAAATAGATATTTAGTATTAACTACAGCTTTAGCCTATAGAGGGATTTTGCAAATTATTATTTTGGCAATACTTTTTTTTGCTTATTCACATTTCACGTTATTCTCTTCATTTGGTTTCAGTGTATTAATATGTAGGACAAATTGTTGTTTGCATTGATATCAGTTGATTAGAAATGTTCAAAGAAGGCTTCAGCTCTTCCTCTCTGTGTCTGCTCTTTTCAGTTGAAAGTTACTGCTCTGTGTTGAGCATGAGTGAGAAAAGAGGAAACTGGATATGATGTGGGGGAGCTTGCAGTGGAAGGGTGGAATCCAAAGAAATGCCCCCCCTTCATTAGCAGAAGTGCCCTTCTGTCTGCAAAAAAGATTTGCGTCCAGTGCTGTATCTTAAGTTTTTTACTTGAAAAACATGTTAGCAGTATTGATGGAATTTTTAGTTGTTATATTTAATTATCTTCTTTCTAACAGGATTATTATAAAATTATTAAAACTCCTATGGACATGGGAACAATAAAGAGACGTTTGGAGAATAACTTCTACTGGAATGCTCAAGAATGTATCCAGGACTTCAATACAATGTTTACAAATTGTTATATCTACAATAAGGTGTGTTGACCGAATGGATTTGGGCTTTTAAACGATACCTCCGTCAGTCATTGCCCACTTCACATCTAAATTGGCCAGTGTAGTATTACATAGTTTCATCATCTTTTCAGTCTAAAATTATGCATTTAGCTAAACAGCATTATTCTTAAAATTTGGCGTGCTCTTTATGTAATTTGCAAGGATTCTTTGCTTGTCAACATTGCTGTATTAAAATGGTTTTACTTCCTATGCTCATAATGTGTGTAAATTTGGGCTGGAGAGACTGAATTGGAGAATATGTAAGTAACTGCATTAGACATAGCATAGGAAGTGAAGGACAATCTGAGGCCCAAGAATTTTGTTAGAAATCCAATTTTTAGGTGTGTATGGCAATGCATGTTAAAAGCTTGGAATAATTTTAAACCTCATGTGGAGAAACTTGAAGTAAGCAGTAACATAATTATGGCTTGCACATCTAATATGTTCATGAAAATGATAGGCAGGTATTAGCATTGATCTCAGTTAAGCTCATTTAGCTGTCCTTATCATGCTCTATATAGAGTACTAAACAATTGTACATTCTCTCCTGATGTCTTTATCTCCAGAAGTGGATGTTATTTTTGCATTTGTTGTTTTTTCAGCCAGGGGATGATATAGTTTTAATGGCAGAAGCTTTAGAAAAGCTTTTTCTCCAGAAAATCTCTGAAATGCCCCAGGAAGAAACTGAAATTGTTATAGTCCAGGCAAAAGGAAGAGGACGTGGTAGAAAGGAACCAGGTACAAATGTGTTATCTACTGTTCATGTGTTCAGTTTTCCTTATTTCTTACCTCAACTGTTTCTGCTAAACTATGCAGTAAGACTTAGTGCTATCATAAACTGATAAGCTTCTGCTTTTTTTAAAGCAGGGGACTCTGTGGTCATGAGGTTCACTATTCATTTCATTCAGTTGAATCGCTTTCTGTACTTTGTGACCACCTAAATGTGTGATCCTTCAAACATTTGGGACTTCTGAGTTAGCATTGCTTCAGAATGAGAACTATGTTCAGGAGGGTGAGAAAGCGTGGGCGTAGTATTACACCCAGAAAAGCAATACATGGTATCACTCGGACAACATCATAAAATGTTGACAAAATTATATTTTTAAATTTAAAAATGACATTGGTATAACATGTAATAACAGCACAAAGGAAATTGTATCATTAAGACGTTGTCTCCTGTAATAGTAGAAGTAACCTAATTGTGGTTAAAAAATTGCAAGGTAAAAATGTGTTTTCCTGTCTAATCTCTGCATTTAAAAAATTAAAAATTACGGTAACTTAACTAATATCCTAGGATAACACTTTCAAAGAAATGTCAAGAGGAATTTAATAATAATAATAACATTCAATTTATATACTGCCCTTCAGGACAACTTAACACCCACTCAGAGCAGTTTACAAAGTATGCCCTTATTATCCCCACAACAATCACCCTGGGAGGTGGATGGGGCTGAGAGAGCTCCGGAGAGCTGTGACTGACCCAAGGTCACCCAGTCGGCTTCAAGCAGAGGAGTGGGGAATCAAACCCAGTTCTCCAGATTAGAGTCCTGTTGCTCTCAGTAGTTGTTAACTGCAAAAACTAGTTCATATTTTTGGATACATTCACAGCACAACAAACATCTGTCTTGTTTCTGGCATGCATGAATGCAGATTCTGTAAATTTTCGGTCACACTGATTTGAAAAAGCTTCTGAATGCAAGCACCCTGGCAAATCTGAGTTAGTTCCTCTCCACAAACTGGAAACCATCTTTTAATCCTGGTTTAGAATCTTGATGTATAGGGAGGAAGCAAACAGCAGTTTTCCTGGGCACCTGTATTTGGATGTCAGGGAAACTGAAGCCTGACTGAAAGCTTACTAAGTTGGTAAGCTTTCAGTCTTGCCGTGTGCATGAAAGGACAGACGAGGAGGGAGGACAGTGTACAAGTACTGCAACAAAGTGTCTTGGTGTCCATCATAAACAAGCAGAAGTTTGTTATGAATACAGCCTGTGAAAGATTACAATTATACTTCCACTGTCATTTTAAATAAGAAATATAAGAGACCTGGCTGTAATGGCGAAGATGAAGAGAATGGAGACAGAAAGTATACCTGTTTCAAAATAGATATTTTTCATTTTATTAGATTCAAGCAGGGACCCATGAGACTCCTTTATGGGAGGGTCCAGCCTTTTATCTTGCTTTGCCTCCCTCCCCTTTTCCCCTCCCCTTTTTCTGTCTTCCTGCTCGCCCCTCCCCTCCTCCTGCTGGTCTCATCCCCTGGTTCCTGTCTTGCCCTCCTCACTGCCTCCCTTGCCACTGCTTCATACTTGCAGGCTCCTCAGTAGCTTTCAGTGCTCCTGACTCTACCTGCCTTGCTCACCCACCCTTCCCACCACCACCTCTCTGTCACCTCCACCCAGTACTTCTGAGAAAATTGTAGAAGAGAGGAGGACAGCTGCCACAGCATTCTCCCTCTGGCCGCTATCTCTACTGCTTCATCATTTTCTTTCCCAGGCAAGGAAGCAGGAGAAAGGGGAAAAAAAACAAAGAGATGCTCCTCTGCCTTCTCTTCTGGGCATGGGGGGCAGCTTGAGAAGGAAAGAAGGTGCTGCTGCTTTGTTGCTTGTCCAGCCCAGCTTCCTCCCTTTACTTTCCCCTTTGGCAATGGCGCTGTCATCCATCTACCCTATCAACAACCACCACTTTCCTGCCCATCTTCTCCTCCCTATCCACCCCCATTCCCCCCACTATTGCTAATTGTTCCACATCTTTCCTTGGTGTTCCCTGTGTAGGCATGGACAGTGTTCCCCTTTGAAGCCAGTTTGGTGTAGTGGTTAAGAGCGTGGGACTCTAATCTGGAGAGCCAGGTTTGATTCCCGACTCCTCCACTTGAAGCCAGCTGGGTGACCTTGGGCTAGTCACAGCTCTCTGGAACTCTCTCAGCCCCGCCCACCTCCCAGGGTGTTTTGTTGTGGGGATAATAATAACATACTTTGTAAACCGCTCTGAGTGGGCATTAAGTTGTCCTGAAGGGCGGTATATAAATCATCATCATCATCATCATCATCATTATTATTAAAGGGGAGTTTTGTTTGTTTCCCCCCCTCCCATTTTTAAAACTTTTGAGATTTTTCTGTAGAAACATGGCTCTTGTTTGTATCTGGCCCCATTTTCTGGGTTTATTGATCTGCATTGAAGTCATGTACAGAATTAGATATAATGACTGTAATAACATTTCAGTGCACTCAGTAGTGGATAGGTTGATCAGAATCACTGTGTTGCATTTTTTAAAAGATTAAATATGGATACCAGAGAAGGAGAATCTTTTTATTTTAGGTTATTTAAGGTTATATAATGATGTTATGTAATTATATTTTTGTGTATTTAAGCATAAGAGATTTGACGTGTAACGTGATTTTGTTTCACTTTTTGACAGTTACATCCAAGGCAGGAGCATCAACGATACAGAATACAACGCAGACATCATCCCCAGCTCAGACACAAGCTCCACAGCAGAATCCTCAGCCGGTGCAAACAACTCATTCCTTTCCTCCTGTGACCCCTGCTGACCTTATTGTTCAGACGCCTGTAATGACTGTGGTGCCTCCCCAGCCTCCTGCCCCACCGCCACCTCCTGCACCTCCAGCTTCAGCCCCCCAGCCCATTCAAACACACCCACCAATTATCCCAACAACTGCACAGCCCATGAAGGTAAGTAAGTGAACACTCTGATTTATTTAGTGGACAGTAGCTCTCTGTGGAGAAAATATCTGGTAAAATAACTGAACAAAAATAATGCAGAGGTATAATCAAATACAAACCTGGGGCATCTGTCATGGGTTGGGAGGCCTAGTCTGTTCAATTTAAGGCATCTCCTTCCAGGAGCCTTCTGCCTTCTTCAACCCTGAAACAGGCAAGGGCCTGTCTTGATGCTACCACTCTGGTCTGGGAGTTCTCCCAAGAAGGGTCCAGAGTACCCCCCCTTCCTTCACCCTTCCAAGCAGCCACTCCTCTACTGGTGAGGGTGTTGCCAGATGACTGATTGGGCTTGAGACATGAGAACCCAGACAGAATAAAACAAATTGTTTTATTTAACAAGATTGGTAATCACCAAACAAATAGGGCAAAAAAGAACACTTGTGAGCAGCAGTTTTAATGGGATACTTTTCAGGAAGCAAGGCAAGGTTAATATATATGTAAAAGATCAGCAAGAAAACAATAAAGCTTCCTAATGTAGCTACCTGAATGGTCCCTACAATACCTAACCTTCCTAGGTCCAACACACTCTCGCTGGGTGAGGGATCATTTCTTGCTGGCAGCTGCTTTGCCTCACAGCTGAGAGAAGAATACTTTCCCCCTTCATGGGAGGCTTTATATTATTTTCCCCATGGCACAGCTTTCCTGATGCTGACTGGCCTTCCTTTTCCCTCCATTTTTCCTTAATCCTATCCTAAAGCTGGGAAGGCTCTTGGGAAATGGCAGTCGAACCTACTAGAAAATTTGCTATAAGGCTTCAGGCTTCCTTGAGGCCTGCAGGCCTAGGATCATGACAGCATCTCTCTGCTAATGGTCACTCACTTTTTTGGTGAGGCTCTAACTTTTATTTAAAATCCCAACTATTTAAAATACAATTCCCTTCATTTTGCCAGTCTGAGGTAATGTGTAGAGCTGTATGCAGATGCTGTGCTTTATAATGCCTCATGTTCTATCCTTCGCACCTCTAATTTAAAGGACCTTAAACAGGTGCATTGGAAAATATTTTATCTGAGATCCTGGTAGTAAAGTTCAAGTGAGAACTAGTTAATTTCTCCCAACTCAGTTTGGGGTAAGGCTTAGAAAAGCTACCACCCCTACCCCCATTAGTCCAGAGTACAGCAGAGTTCTCAGTTGCTTGCACATGGACCCCAGGCCTTCTTATCTTGTAGTAACAGTACTGAAGGAACTTATTTAGGTAGCTTGTTACCCCATTTTTCTTCCCTGTAGAAACCTAAAGCAGCTTACAGTTATTTCAAAATAATCAAACAAAATCACATTTAAGACAGGTTCTAACATTACTGGTCACTTTAACTACCTGGGTGTCTATTTAAATACTGGGTGTCTGTTTAAATACTGAAGCACTTTAAATACCTGGGTGTCTTATTTCCTTCCAATCGAATGCTACTTGGACCTTCCTCCGTAGGATGGCTGTTAATACAGCCAAAATTAATGCTGCAGCAATACCTCGCTTTTATTTTTTTATTTAGCAGAAGACAGGAATTCTTCAGCTTGGATTACAAATTGAGCTGGAGAAGAACTCATAGCTTGTACTGCTTGCTTCCAATTGGTTAAGTTTGTAATCTAATCTCAGTAATGTCTAACTTTGGCAGTTTAACTAGTGTGGTGTATAGTGCAATCCTAAGAAAACTTCCTTGAAGTAAGCCCCACCAAATAAACCTGAATAGGATTCTAAGTCGACATGCTATGAATGGCACTGAGTGATTGATACTGCAGTCCTACATAGGTCTACTCAGAATCCTTCAGCTCACTGGGAATTATTCTCAAAAAATGTCTTTAGGATTGTGTTCCTGAGTTATAAGCAGTATAAAGCAATACACTAGTATTCCAGGTGAACTTCTAAACTTTGCTTGAACAGTCTGTGTTTTTTTCCCAGAATGTTAGGTGACTAAAGGTGTGCTTTCATGTTTGATAGCTAATTAAAAATAGTGGACTCTATCTAGATTAATGTTCTTCTATCAGAGAATAGACCAGTGGTGATCTACCAATTTAACTCTTTCTGTCATTTTTCACAGATTTATAGTTTTGTCGTGCAAGTTGGATGTAACATCATTTTTTGGCTGAGAAGATTATACAATAGAAAACACGAATATTTAAGCATCAAAGCAATCATAGTTTATCTATGCTATCACATGAAAAAGATCTTAGATATTTGCATAAGATAACCTATAAAACATGCAAAAATGTGACATTTTGGGGAAACAGTCTTATTGGTAAATGTGTTCAGATTTTATTTGTTGTTTTTGTTGTGAGCTGGAGGGCATTTGTTAATACAGAGTCTAGATATTTCAGATAAGTAAATCACAGTTCTTCTTTTTTGCAGACAAAAAAGGGTGTAAAGAGGAAAGCAGACACTACAACTCCAACAACAATAGACCCAGTTCATGAATCCTCATCACTGCCCACTGAACCCAAGTCTGCCAAGACGGGTCCACGAAGGGAAACTCGACCTGTGAAGCCTCCAAAGAAAGATGTTCCAGACTCTCAGCAGCACGTGGTAGAGAAGAGTAACAGTAACAAAGTGTCAGAGCAATTAAAGTATTGTAGTGGCATTATAAAAGAGATGTTTGCTAAAAAGCATGCTGCTTATGCATGGCCCTTCTACAAACCTGTGGATGTGGAAGCACTGGGACTTCATGACTATTGTGATATCATAAAGCATCCCATGGATCTGAGCACAATTAAAGTAAGTGCAATTTTATAACAAACATGCCGTCTTGCAAAAAAAATGTATGCAACTGAATTTATCAAGGGCTGGAACTGGGTTTCTACATGTGTGTTCATGCATATATTTATTTTCTAATTCAGCTTATACTTCTCCCAATCGCAACAGTTGTATATTTATTTTGGTCTTCCTGATCAACTTCGTATATAAGATGACATTTTAGAAGAATATCAGAGCAGGATTTTTTAAAAAACAGAAATGAGTTTCCTCTAAAAAAAAACCTGTTCACTTGAAAATGTTTGGCCTTTCTCTTCCTCCTTAAGAATGTAAGGAATGTTGTGTGTTTATAATACATTTTATGCACGGGGAAGCTGTGGTAATCTGCCAGCTTCATTTTTATGCAAATATTGTAGTTCTGCTAGAGATGAGAAGGCTGGTGTGTTTTCCCCATTTATTTTATTCCCAGTATTTCCCTAAGCCTTCACATTTCTAGGCTTCAGTAGTCTAGAGAAGTAATCTGTTTTTTCCTTACATCCAATTCTATCTGATTGAATTTCTGTGGTGGGGGGGAATCTTCATAAGTCACTTTATAAACTGAAGTTTAAAATGCTATCTGTATTGTACAAGGGAATCCAGGGGGAAGGCGTGCTTTGTGTAATAAAAACTTTGATGGAATATTTACAGTCGTTATCTATGGGGAAGGATTTGCCTAGCATAGCAGTTCATGCCTGCAAATGCAAACTGTTTTTTATTTTAAAACATAAGTTCATTGGACAGCCATCACTGTATCTCCAACTGGAAACATGTAAATAATAATGACTTAGCTCATAAAGTAGTTGAGAGGGAGGGTTATTAGGATATAAGGCTGCACTCTGACACTACATTTACAGTATTTAGCACTGTATCATAATAGTCCTGCTTTTTGGTCTTTGTGCATTAAAATGTGGATCTGTGGCTGTGCAAACTGTAATGCAGATGTTTCTAGAGCTCTGATAGGAATCAGTTACTAGTGTCTCTTCCCTTCCTCTTGGCTAACATCTTTCTGAACTTTATGAACTGGATCCCAGAGGACTGAAAGCAATATTCACAGTGCAGTCCTGAGCACAGTTACACCTTTCTAAATCTGTTGACTTCACTGTACTTAGAATTGTGTCACACTGCATAGGATTGTACTGCCAGTTACAGTAACCAGGGAACTGTGACAAAAGTAAGAGGTCACCACCTTACCACATAGGAAAGCCACATTTACAATGCAGACATATGCAAAGTTATTCCAGTCTCAGCTCACTGAAATCAATGAGCTTAAATTAAAGTAACTGTCCATAGAATTGCAACGTAAATCAGTTCTGAGGTCTTGACTACTGTGTTGTTGAAAACACAGATTTGCAGAAGAATTACAATCACCAACATTGTGGTGGCCATTTTCAATGCGTAGCCATCCAAAACAAGCTAAAATCCACAAGCTTAACTGCAAGAGAAAATAGTAGGGATCATATCTGATAATTTTATACAGCATTATGCATTATCACAGGTTCTAAGATCTAACCTTACAGTCCTAGTCCTGCTCACTCCAGCATGGATTCCTGATGGGATATTCCTTTTAATTAAATTAGCTGTGCTTCTTGTATAAGATGAGCACAGTATGCAACTCTTCTAGCCACTGGTTCTCTTCAGTTTGACGTGGTTGCTGAGAGAAAGAGAATACCCAAGTCAGTCAAAAGGATGAGGTCCTCTTCTCTGTTGCTGCAGCTATGTTTCCTGGTGCTCTCACTTTTGTGTTGAACAGAATAGGATTAGGGGCGTGCACCTGGAAAAAATTCGGTTTTCCTGCTTCATGTTTACTTGAAGCGGGAAAATGATCTGTAATAGCCCAAAAGCTGAAGCAGCAAGCTGCTTCGGCTTCAGGTATTTAAATTGGTTCGGTATGCTACGTAAAGATTCAGAGCATACTGAAATAAAGGGGAAGCTGCCTGTCTCCTAGCCCCCCTCAGCCCCCAATTACTCTCCTCTCCTTTGCACCCCCACCCCACTTACCTGGAGCTAGGAAGACCAGCTGGGTGGTGGGGAAAGCCAGAGCTGGCTCCTGCAGGGCCCGCACTGCCTCCACAGCCCCCAGCTGGGTGGTGGAGAAGCGCAGAGCCAGTTCCTGTGGGGCCCTCGCCACCTCCTCTGCCGCAGCTGGGCAGCGGAGAAGGGCGGAGCCAGCTCCTGCGGGGCCCATGCCACCTCCTCCGCCACTGCAGTGGCCAGCTGGGCGGCGGAGAAGTGTGGAGCCAGCTCCTGTGGGGCCCGTGCCACCACAGTAGCCAACAGGGCAGCGGAGAAGGCTGGAGCTGCCTCCTCCAGCCCTTCATGCCCCTCAAATGTCCGCTGCAGCGGCCATTTGAGGGGCAGGAAGTGCCTCCTCCACCTCCTCTGCCACTGCAGTGGCCATTTTAGGGGCGGCAAGGGCTGGAGCTGGCTCCTCCACCACCACAGCAGCCAGCTGGGTGGCAGAGAAGGCCGGAGATGCTTTCTCTGGCCCTTTCTGCCCCAGTGGACAGTGACTGTCCACTGGGGCCAGTTGAGGGCAGCGGTGGCCATTTGAGGGGCAGGAAGGGCCGGTGCTGTGCAGCGGCCGGCTAGGCAGTGAGGAAGTGTGGAGATGGCTCCTGTGGGGTCCACACCGCCGCCGCCTCCACAGCAGGTGGAGACGCCCTGGATCAGCTGCTTGGCAGGGATCGCCTTGCCAAACAGCTGAACCGCGTGTTTAAATGCTCCTTTCCGTACTGTATCGCAGTGGCAGAAAAAGGGGCATTTACACCCAACCAACTAGATCAGTTGTTTGGTGGGGATCCCCCCACCAAACAGCTGATCCGCAGGTTTAAATATCCCTTTCTGTGCTGCTTCGCAATGGCACAAAAAAGGGGTTTTTAAACACCAGCCGGCTGGATCAGTTGCTTGGCGGGGATCTCCCCACCAAACAACTGATCCACAGGTTTAAATACCGCTTTCCCTGCTGCTGCAAAGTTGCACGGAAAGGGGCATTTAAACCCCTCAACCAGAAGCTTCCTGAAGCAATACGAATAGCTTCAGGAGGATTTGTTTCAGGGTTTTCCAATCATTGTGAATCGGGTCTGATTCGGGTACTTTATCTGAATCCGAAACCCGAATCGCACACCCCTAAATAGGATATCTGCACTGCCTTTGAATGGAAATGACTACCTAAGTCCATGTACTCACCTCCGTGATGAGTTCAGGGATTGATCACCAAAGTTACTGATCTTTGTTTATGGGAGATGTTGTCTACATCTTGCCCTTGCTGAATGGGATACCTGTTCCCATAGCATAACTGGCCTAGTCAGATTTCTCACAGTGCTTTTCCCTGCTATTCAGCAAATGAAGCTGGGGTGGGAATCTGTATTATTCGCAAGTAGCCCAAGATTTTAGTGTAAACTAAATTCTGGACTCCTTTACATACTCATCAGGCAGTTGCCAGGAGTTTGCTGTGAGGTTTACTATAGGAAGAGTAATTTACATAGTCCTACAATGAATTTTCCAGACTATTGTAAAACACTCTAGGGTATACTTTGCCACAAGGATACTGCAGATATCCCTGAATTTGAGCCACTTCCTGTAGTAAATTTTATAGTGGCTGTGGTATACACATCTGCATACATTGGGATGTGATTGATGCCCAAAGTGTAGTGGTCTAATTTTGTCACATTTTCCACTTGTGGTTTTTGCAATATTAATGGTAGAATTTTTACATTTCCAGTCCAAACTGGAGAACCGGGATTATAGAGATGCTCAGGAATTTGCAGCTGATGTCCGATTGATGTTTTCCAATTGCTACAAGTATAATCCTCCTGATCACGAGGTGGTTGCTATGGCACGGAAATTGCAGGTAAAGAAAAAGATTTATTCAGAATAATTTCCTGCTTGAAATTCATTCTTCTAAAAAGATCAATCTGCAGCATAGTTCTGAAAGCAAACTATTTAAAACATTATACATTTGGAATTTTAGAGTTTCAGCTGTTGTGCTTAGGAAAACCTTAATAGTGCTTTATTTTTGTCTGGGAATCTTCAGTGGGTTGAATCCAGTGATCCCTCAGCAGAAAGTGCTGATGAATGTGGATTTTTCCTGTATTCCCCTCTCCCTAGCACTTTGGTGTTGATGGAAGGAGGAGGAGAGGGTGATTTTACCTTCTTTCTCCTCACTCAGTTGCAGTCCTCTTGATGTGCATGGCTATTAGTTCCTATAGGTCCCTCAACTCTAGGAGTCAACTTTCCCAGGTTCAGAAACTGTTGCTGGAGTGCAGGGAGGGGGCAGCAAGTGAAAGATCGATGATCCTTGCACTCTATTGTTTTAGAGCCTAGGTTCCTCTGGAAGGCTGGTAGTGTCTGGCATCTGCAAGAGTGTCACAGGTTCAGGGATTCTTGATGATCCTCTGGTACCAGAACACAAATAATGGCAGGGAGTTCACACACTTCTAGAAAACTGTTCCCTTTCTTTGAAGCACAAAAAGAAACTGTTGAAGCAGCACTTGGAGAAAGGAGCTACTCAACTCCTACCCTTTGGGTCAGTGCTTAGAACAGCCAGGTGGAGCTCAGTTACCACTTTCTTATTCTTTTTACTTGATCCCATCTTCACAGAGTTCAGTCATCTGCCTGCTGTGTAATTTTGACTTCAGTAGTTCAATGAGTAGGTCTGGAGCCAGGCAGAAGGGTATAGCACCCCTTCTAAAATTACCTGTAATAGCTTTTTATATCAATCCGCTTAGTTCTTAAGCCATCATTGGTGTTGCATATAGTTGCGTATGAGAGTTTCCAAATGTGCACACACCAAATAGATTGCTGAGATGGAGCCTGGAAGTATTTTTAGAAGATGGCTAAAGTAAAGTCTGGATTGTTAGGGAAAAACTGTTCTAGTGTATTGTGTAGCTTCCTGAAAAATTTTAGCTGGTAGCTAGAGGATATATTTACTTGTTAGTATGGAGGTGCAGCTGTGTTAGTCTATAGCGGGGAAAAATAAACAGGAATCTTGGAGCACTTCATAAACTAACAGAATTTTATTTCAGCGTAAATTTTCATAGAAGTGGACTCTGGTCCTCAAACACTTACGCTGGAATAAAATTCTGCTAATTTTTAAGGCATCATAAGACTTCAAGTTTTATTCATATTAATACTATAATTCAGTATGTGAGCTCTTGACAGGTAATATAGCTGAGCTTCGAAGATACACACAGAAAGCACTTTCATGTGCACATAGATGTATGCCACTATCTCTCCCTCCCCTCATGCAGTTACTTCTTGTAGTGTGCTTGCATCTTACTTTTGTGCATGGAGGTGATTGAAAGCCAGTGTTTATATGGATTGCTGCCCTTTTGGATTCCAGCATGCATAACTGAGATGGAGTGTATTAGTGCGTCTGATAGAGCACTTGATTTGTCTAAACAGTTGTTTTGGGCCTGCATTTTTCTGTGACTGTACTGCTTTTTGAACTCATTTTATTTGTCTGTTTTTTATCAATTAACTACTGCTTTAAGTTAGTCATTTTGACAGCCCAGGCTATTAGGTGAAATTGACAAGAGCAGTTAAGGTAGATTAAAACCTGTTATTAGACAGCCCCATGAATTTTGAGCCAGTGTTTTAAAATAGCATTGATTAGCACACATCTTCTCTATATAAGGCAAAGTGTTGTTCAGATCTACCCTTTTTATTTTCTTGCTTTCGTTAAGCAGGAGGGCATTTTGTTGTTTAAGAAAAGCAGTGTTTAAAAAACACGTTCAAAGAGAGCAAAAGAAACACACATAGATATAAAGTTTCTTGGCATTTTGAAACCATTGGGGAAAAAACAGCCCTTCCCTTTTTAAAATAGAAACTTGGGAGACATTTAAATACATGCAGTGCTTTTTCCTATCAAACCTAAGCTTATTTTACTGCTTTAACAGCTTGTATACGTAATTGTACTATCTGGCATATTTGTGGAATCTAGGAGTATAAATGGCATAATTTTCTGTGAACAAATTTGCAAATGTACTCAATACGTAAGAGAGAAAGCTGCAGACTGCTTCACCCTAGGCTACTTTGGCACGTGTTCTGTTATCTGAGAGGTAAGGAAAAAAAAGTTGAAAATAAAAACGGCTTTTGTAGTAAACAAACATGTCTGTTAGTTGGACAGAAACAGCCTCTTAGCTGCAATAGGACTACCTTGTATTTGGATATCAATAACCTTCATAATATCGGAAACACTAAACTCTTCAATAGCGTATTATGTTTCATAGCATATTGTTTGTGGACAAAAATGCTTGCATTTAAACAATGAATATATCTATGAAAATATGCTATATACACAAAAATTAGCTTATATACTAATAGCCAAGTGGCAAAATCTGAGGATACTTAAATCCAGAGATCAAAGTCATGAATGGACAAGACAGATCGTTCTATGCACCTGAAAAATGCCCCAGGTTTGCAGAAAAATCTGAAATCTAAAAAAATGCATTGTTTTTTTTTTAAAAAAACAACAAAATGATAAAAGGAGTGCCTGTAGCTTTAACCAGTTGCCCTCGGTGGCTGTTGTTAGGCAGCTATAACAATTTAGCTAGTGTTCCATGCTTGGTTTTGGTCAGTAAAAGGCAGGGGGAGGGGGGAAAGGACCTTTCTCAGGATGCGTTGGCCTTTGCAGGAGGCCTCATGGATGCCAAGCATAGAAGGAACCGCTGGGTAACTTGATACATGACTTGTATGATTCACCAAGGGCTAGCTACTTGCCACTGTTCAGCAGCAGCAACCCCCTACCCAAGCCAGTTTAGTGTAGTGGTTAGAGTTTCAGAGTAGGATGTAGAAGACCCAGGTTCAAATCACCACTCTGCTGTGAAACCTCCCTTGGGTGACTTTGATCCAGTCATGGAGGCACAGAGAATGATGTAACTGCTTTGAGTCCCCATTGTGGAGAAAGGCAGTATATAAATGAAGTAAATTAAGAAATATACGTGAAGATGTAGCGCAAATAGAAGGTACATTATTAAATGGGTTTGAAGGAGAGAGAGACATAGGGAAAGGTGAGCATATGGATGCTGCCAGGAGGAGGGAAAGAGGAAATAATGTAGGGGAAGGGATTCAGGGAAAAGTGAAGTATCCCCTGCAAGTCCTCCATTATGCTACTGGGCCTGGCTCAGCTGGCACCGTGCAGCTGGATCATAGGGGAGAGGCTGCTGTGGGGTGAAGATGGGGGACAGGCAACGGTAGTTGGGAAAGAAAAGGAAGCAGGAAAAGAAGGAGAGGCTGTGGGGGACAAAGAAGGGAAAGAGGACATGGTGGGGGGTAATGAGATGCCCCCCTTAAGTCCCAGAGCCCACTTGTCATTAGCTAATGCTGTAGATTATCTTAAATAAAAATCTTCATACTATGAGTTTGGAGTGAGTAACACCTTGTCTTAAAGCATCTCACTCATTCAATAAAAAATGCTTCATAGGGGATTTTTTTTCTAGTACTCCCCTAAATTTCAGTTTTTCTGTTTAGAAAAAAAATCCTTGGGGGAGGGTTGAATCTGGGAGAAAAAAAATTAATGCTAGTCTTCAGCCCTTCCCATCTCTGTCACAGAAGAATCTTAATAATATATGTATATAACAATAAAAACACTTTTCTGTTACTATATAGGGCTGAATAGGCTCCTGGAATGTATTAAATATTCCAGAAAATTACAAAAGATACCCTTCTCAATAAATTTGTCAGCACTAAAGCATGTTAATTTTCCAGCTGTAACAGATTAATTTGGCCATTAATACTGCAGTATTTAATCAGGTATTTATATTTCCCCCCTGGTATGCCATCAAAAAAGAGGGGCTCATCTTAAATTAGCATACAAGTTACAGTTATGTCCAAAGTAAAAACTTTGGACATAACTATGTCCAATCTCCAAATTGAAAAATCTTAATACTGACATGGCTTTTTTTTTACAAGAAACTCATATAATGGCAAATGGTAAAAACAAGTTATGTAGAGACTGGGTTGGAGATGTATATAAGGTATGGCTATATTAATACATAAACATGTCTCTTTTCAGGTTCAAGAAGTGATAACAGACCCAAATGGTTGTTTTATTATTTTGGTAGTGAAAAACGTTGATTCTGTTACGGTTATGATTAATGTATAGAGTCCAAATGTAGAATCTCCATATATGTTTCATCAGTGTTTTAGTAACTTGGTAGATCTTAGATATGATTATTTGTTAGTGGGGGGAGAATTTAATGAAATGCTAAATACATTTTTAGATTGAAGCACACCCCCACATAAGGAACTTTCATTGGTGAGATCTGCACTTTAAAACTATATGGCTGAACTAAGTTTGATTTATCCTTGGCCTCTGTTTCACCCACAGGACAGACACTATACCTTTATTTCTTCTTTACATCGTAACTTTTTTTATTAGATTATTTCCTTGTTTCAGCTGTGTTGATGTTTCAAATTAAAGCATTTGATATAAATATAATTGTTCTTTCTGATCATGCCTGTATTTCATTAGTTCTCGAATTTCCTAATAGGGTTAGACCACCAAGCTTATAGTGTCTTAACATTTCTCTGATCAATGATGAAACTTCTAATGAAACTAATGATGAAACTGAGAGCCAGTGTGGTGTAGTAGTTGAGGGTGCAGGACTCTAATCTGGAGAACCGAGTTTGATTCCCCACTCCTGCCACTTGAAGTCAGCTGGGTGACCTTGGGTCAGTCACAGCTTCTAGGAGCTCTGTCAGCCCCACCCACCTCACAGGGTAATTATTGTTGTGGGGATAATAATATACTTTGTTAACCGCTCTGAGTGTTAAGTCATCCTGAAGGGCAGTATATAAATCAAATGTTATTATTATTATTAAAATACAGATGATAGCTCAGCTTGCAGAGTATTTTAATATTAACCTAGGAACTATGAACATTTGTACTGTTGAACAGGAAACTTGTAAAGCTTATATCAAAGGAAGGATTATCGCATATGTGTCTTATAAGAAGAAGCTTAGAGAATGGGAAGAAACGAACATGAAAAATAAGTTGAAACATTCATTAACTCGATTTGCTACATTTCCCAATCCCGATCTCTGTTGGGAGTTGCAAAAAGTTAAATATGAGATAAATAATATATTCTCAATGAAAGCAGAAGATGCTTTGATGTGCTTGTACCGGCCATACTGGGAAAGAAGAAAGCAAGCTGGCAGATTATTGGTCCATCGTTTAAGGCAACAAAGAATAAGAATTATATTCCTGTGATTGAGGATGAGGAGAATCTAATGCATACTACCACTACTGAAAAAAAAATGCAGTTTTAAAAGGTTTACTTTAAATTGTATATTAAGGGCAAAGAACTATCAAGAGAAGACTTGGAAATGTTTTCTCTCACCTTGATTTTCCATATTTAGATATGGGACAGCAACAGCTACTTGTTGATCATATGGATGAAATTACGTCCGAGATAATGAATATGAGCACTGGTAAATCAAGAAAGTCTAGAGTCTTTCTCCCCTCCTTAAGGAACACAGTAGCTTCCCTTATTAGGAAAATTTCTGGCTGCTTGTAAAAGTAAAACCGATAGAGTCAGAGAGAGACGAGTCTGCAATAACAAAAGAAAGAAAACAAAATTAAATAAAACCAAGGGATTTTTATATAGGCTGTTTATATTGGAATCTGTTTCATTTTCACATTAATTACAATAATTTTTAAAACTGCATTTTAATAATTAGTGTAATTAATTATGAAAGAAACATACAAGTCTAATGAAAACCTGTCATCTTTGAATAAATTTCAATTTGTTAACCTTCGCTTAGCTCTACAGTCACCCACTTGATAAAGGACCTGCAAGGTAAGAGTAGAACCAATATAAAGTAGTGCCTGCAGTTCTCAACAGGCATAGTTGATTCAAACAGAATTACTGAGAAATTGTATCAAATGCTGTTGAGAGGCTTTGGAAAAATTAGCCAACTGTCTAAATCCTAATCATCCACCAGCATAACTAAAGTTACAATCACTCAATTTTCTCTGAACACGAACTGATACAGATATTTTAAAAATACTGTCAAGAGCCAGGTCTCCCTTCGTAACAGACAGCTGGGAGACAACCACAGAGGGAAGGGAGGACTTACCTTATTAAGACAAGGCTGCAGGGCACACTAGCCAGCAATACCCTGTGTCATTTCTGGAAATAACATCATCACATGGCAAGCCTGCCGGAAGTGCTTTTGTATTTGGAAAAAACTATGGTTTTCACCCAAATACCAGGGCTTCATTGAGCAACATCATTTCTGGGCATAAAGGAAGTGATGTCAGCACATTTATTTATTTATTTTACTTATTTAGCATCCACCTTTCTCACTGAGACCTGAAAGTCTGCTAGCCAGATGAGCAGTTGCAGGAAGTGCGGGCTGAGGACAGGGGAACCCTGACTTCCAGTGGGGGGCTGGCAACCCTACCAAAAGCACACAGAGCTGTGTCACCATTATGCTTTCAGATACCTTATCAAGACAAGGCTGAAAACACACCTATCATTTCTATGGGTAAGGGTATATGTAGAAAGTGAGCCAGGAATTTCTGTGCAAGTAGGAGAAGTTGAAGCTTTTTACTTTTTCACCATGGGCGTGAACAGCCATTGTTTTGTGAAAGAATATACTTGGAACTTTGTTTGGTTTCATGATAAACTTTCCTTTGGTGATTATTACAGTATCTAGAGTGAAGGAAAGATTTTGATGGTAATAACTGTGCAGTTTGTGACCAATTTACTTAGTTCTGCAGAATGTAATGGGAACCACTGAGCAGTTTGCATAGTTTCTTGATCGCAGTAGAATGTAACATTGGAATAGTCTCTTACATATAGTTATCGTGTTTTCCTCAGGATGTTTTTGAGATGCGCTTTGCTAAAATGCCAGATGAACCTGAAGAACCCGTGATACCAGCTTCCTCCCCAGTAGTGGTGCAGCCCCCTCCCAAAATGCCCCCACCTTCGTCCAGTGATAGCAGCAGTGATAGCTCTTCTGATAGTGACAGTTCATCAGATGATTCCGAGGAGGAGCGAGCACAGCGGCTAGCAGAACTTCAGGAACAGGTAAAATGTTTATTGTGCTACTGTGAACCTGAAGGATACAGGGTCAGTTATTTGCTTAATTTTAGCTTCCTGTCTTTTATTTAATGTCATATACACTAACCTGGAGGTGCTCAGAACCCAAATTCTGGGGCTCATTTTCATCCTTGTGTTAGTCATAATTATTAAGAGCGGTCAATGTAGTGCTTAACAGAGGAGGGGAGGGGTTGAAGAAATATGAAATCATGTAACTTGGTATCTGGTAGCCTAAGTCAGTGGTCAGATTGGCAATATTTTAGCCCCAAAGCAACAAATAATTACTTTTATTTTTGTCATCATGCTTTGTCACAATACAAGGATGAGACCAATATGTTTGCCACCCTTGCTTCAACTAAGGGTCAAAGTAGGCAAAATGCTGGGAAACCTGTAAATGGATGTTTTTCATGTTTTTACTGATAAATAGGTATGTATGTGTGCACATGATTCAGATTGGGCTACGGTGTGGTAGGAAGAAGAATATATGAGCGCTTTCTTCCAATGCCATTGTTGTGGTCTCTTATCTTTCTCCTTTGCTGATGTGACTCCTATATGCTCCATTAGGGAAAACACACAGGCAATTGAAAGGGTAATTGTACATCTTCCCCAGCAGGACATATAGCTCCAGAACTATAGAGATCTCAGAAATGGGGGAAATAGTTAATCTTCCTCCTTTCTGCTGCAGGAGCCCGCAGCCGCAGCAGCCATAGTGAAAGACTCTCACTTCTCTGGTTCAGCAGCTGTGATTAATTCTCTTAAAGGAAATTTAGTTAGTGCTTCCCAGCAAGATTTAATCTGGGTTGACTCATCTGTCCCCATTACAGGTAATGCTGAGTGTCTCCTTCCTGAAGATACCTTAGAGGAGGACTTGATCAGTGCTTTTACAGCCCTGCCAGTCTTGGAGCAGGTGGAAATTTCTGACAGACAGTGGTTATTGAGATCTAGACTTTTGGAAACACAGGAGGGCAGCTCTACACCTTTGTCTCAGGTTCCCCCCCATGTCATGATTAACGTAGAGGTGGTTCCAGCTGAGCCTCCTCCAACGTTATCCCTCCCCACTGCATCTAGCCCCTCCCCCCTGGCAGATCATGAATTCCTCTTGTCCAAGGAATACATCTCTACTCACCACCCTGTTAAAGTAAGAGAAGGCAAGGACAAAATCTCATGCCATTACCTTGAGGACTTTGAGCTGGGAACATGTGGCCCCTCGCATAGAACCAACCTGATAATTCTCCTGTTCCAAATCGAATGGCCCCTCTCAACAATGGGTGTATTTTTATGGATTTTGAGGAAGGGTTAAAAACAAGAGAGTAATTTAATTGACAATTAAATTTATTGTCTTGGAATCTGATGGGGTGGGGGAATAAGCTGCATGATTTTGAATTTTTTTGGTTCCTGTGACGGTTCAATTTATTATGTTTACAGGAAACGTGGACTCAGGAGTTTGGTACTCCTGTCTTTCAGGGCTTTTGTGCCTATGCAATACCAGCAGTTAAAACCTATTCAAAAGGTCATTGTGGTGGGAGTCTGGTAGTTTTTGTTTCTGTTGACCTAAACATAGATGTCCATTTCCTGGAAGGTGGATCCCAGAACTATATTCAGGTCCTTTTGATTCAAGGTCAATGCATTGTTTTTCTTACTTGTGTTAACATCTGTATTCCTCCTAAAAGTGCAAAGTGTGGAGAACATATGGGATCTCTTCTCTGTCACTCTTGAAACCTTAACTCTCCGTTTTCCAAACTTCCATCTCATCCTGTGCGGAGACTTCAATTCTAGAATAGGTCCTGGCATTTCTGTATCTTTGGCCAATGTTAATAATCAGGTTGCTGAGCAAGCCTGTTACTTGGACTGGTCCTCGCAGGACCCCACCCTGAACAAATCAGGTTTAAGACTATTAGAACTGCTGTCTTCCCATCAGCTGCATATTCTTCATGGCACTGGGTTTGACCACTCTGGTGATACGTTTCCACTCGGGGCCAGTACAATCAACTCTATAGCAATTTCATCTTCGCTTTTAGGTCATACTTTGGGCTTTGAGGTTGGTAATAAAAGAGAATGTGTCCACTGCCCATTAAGACTTTTGTTTAGTTTTAGGGAGAACATCTTAACCCTGTCTCAGATCCACTAGAAGGGTGTCAGCCTGGTAAAAGAAAGCTTAAATGGACTCCACAGCTCTATGCCAACTTAGCCCAATTACTGGTGAAGGATGATTTATGATCTCGGTACCAAGCACTAATGCAGGATGGTGCCGATGATATTAAATGCTTTGAAGGCATAGTCCAGCTGTTTTTAAAAAAACCCTTAGCAGTAGGTGTGTCATTTAATTTGACCTTTAATAATTAAGAATGAATCAGTGAGAGAAGAAAGTCAGCAAAATAAGTCTCAATCTTTGTCTTTTTAGCTTAAAGCAGTACATGAGCAGTTGGCTGCCTTGTCCCAGCCCCAACAGAACAAACCAAAGAAGAAAGAAAAAGATAAGAAAGAAAAGAAGAAAGAGAAGCACAAAAAGAAAGAAGAAGTGGAAGAGAATAAGAAAAATAAAACCAAGGATCCTCCACCTAAGAAGGCCAAGAAAAGTAACAGCAGCAGCAGTAACTCAAGGTTAGCCTTCTGTGTGTGCCATTCTGTAGTTTTTACTTGATAAGTATAGAATAAGAAACATTTAGAGTGTAATCAAGATTGCCTCAAGTACTTGAAGCATCTAGTTGAAGTAATAGAATTTTGAATTCGTAGTATTATGATACCCTGGCTTAGATAGCCCAGGCAAGCCCCATCTTGGAAGCTAAGAAGGGTCAGCCTTGGTCAGTAATTGGATGGGAGATCTTCAAAGAAGACCAGGTTTGCAGAACCAGTTAAAGACAAACCAGCTCTGTTAGTGTCTTACTTTGAAAATTCCAGGAAAGGGAGGGGGGGGGTCACCATAGGTCAGCTATGACTTGATGGCACTTTCCACCACCACTATTATGATAGTGTAACTGTAGTTAAGCAGTACTGCTGTTTGTTTGAACTTAGAATTCAAACTTTTTAGACACCTTCTAGGCTGTTTGAATAATTATTGCCACTGTTTCAGTACTAGCACATTTCTTGCATTAAGCAGCAGTTCCTTTGCAGATCCTACAGCGGACACCAGTTTGTGCCATAGATTCTGAGACAGTGAATGGCTTCTTGCATTGTCAGAAAATCTCAGTATCAATCAGACCTCTTCCAACAGCAAATATCAGTATGTGTTTGATCATAAAGGCTGTTTTGCTAAGTAATGCAGGAATCTTTAGCTACTTGAAAGTATAGCTGAGACAAACAGTTGTAGTTGGTTTAAATTAAATCTTTTGAACATTGAACATTTGAATTTTAGATCCTGTGAATCTGTTCCAGTAACAGCAGAGTCTTTGTTCAGTGCAAGAAGCCTCAGACCAGCAAACCATGTCTTTTCTGCCAGGGGAAAACTTTTTGTGGCAGGGGAAAGCTCCACGGTTAGCAGAGCAAATGTTTAGGATCCAAATACTAGCTTCCAAGAAGATTCACTTGTGGTGCTGCAGAGAACTAATGATGAGGACAAGATGGAGATATGAGTAGGGACTATGTAAGCATAAGCTAAAATCTGTCCCTTCAGGAGTTCCACATGTAGAGTTCTGTGTGCTTGTGCAGAGCCACCTTTGGGAATATTCTAGAACTCTTATCAAGGATGCTGGCATTTTTTGCTGGCATTTTTTTTATCTCCCTGAGATGGTTTTGTTTTGTTTTTGGTATTGAAGGATAAACTTGTGGTTAACACCACAGCAGCAAATCAAGTAACATTTTCAGTGGTGTCTTCTTTCCTGTGATCTTTTAACAATATTTCTTCTTCTTTACACAAGGGTTCTCTTTTTCTTACTTAATTGAGCATTTCTTTTTTCCTCTTTCAGCCCCCTCTTTCCATTTTCTATACGTCATAGGCAAACATCCTTTAAAAAGTTCCTTGGTTTCTAAAGAGAGGTCCATATCACTGGGTTTGCATGATAAGAATTTATTTTGTGTTGGTGAGGGATTCCCACTCACACTTCTTAGCAGGCACATTACTAGTCCACACACTCTTCAAGGCCTTGAGCATCTTTATGTGCTGGTGCTTCAGGTCATTAGTTTGGAGAACAATCTCTGTTCTTGTCTCTATTTCTCCATCAGTGACTTCTGCAGAAATTCCATCTCAAATTCAGTTGTGTTTGATGGCTCAGGTTTCCACCAGTGACCACAGTGTAAGCCTTGCTTCTGAGCATTCTTTGAAATAGCTTCCTAAGTGGCCTAAAAATCAGGTTAGAAAGTGCAGCTGCAGATACTCAATAGGAACAAGAAAAAATGCCATACTAAATCCTGATTAGGCCCTGACACTAACTATTCAGTCTCTATCCACCTTTCCCGTATACTCCTACCTCAACTTTAGCTGTAGTAAATCTGTACTAGAAGATGGGAACGATTGTAACATTTCACATGGTGGCATCTGTTGGATATATTATTGCCTCAGAAGTCCCAAGTGGTTACAATTTTTTTTTTTGGAGGATGGTATCGAGAATACCACCTCATAGCCACATGTTTCTTCCTCTTTAACCTTTCCTTGATGTGCAGGTATCCATAAATCTCAATAAATTACATATGGTCTTGCTGTTACATACTCTTCCCTCTCCATCCTAGAGTTTACTTCACAGCTAGTCTTCAGGTGCCTGTTTTCTTAACTATGTGAAACTGTTGCTTCCAATATTGTGTTACATTTTTGGCTTTTCCAGAACACTGGGTGTCTTTACCAAATATATCATGGTAATTGCAGTCCATCTTCAGCATCTTGGTCAGCAGACAAGACTCTTGCAGAATAGACCCTGAGGGGGAGGGGGCTTCCCTACAGTTCCAGTTGTGTTTGGCTAGCAGAACTGAGCTCAAGCAACCCGTGTTTTTGGCCAGGTTTAGGCAGTCAGGCAAAGTTTCTCTTCTTTTTCTCCTCCCCAGTCAGTTTCAGATGAGGCTGGTTGGGTCTGCCATTAGGGAAGCATTTACTAGCTGAACCCCACTCAGCTTTTACTGTCACTTCTCCCAAGGAGAAGGCAGTGCTTCCTGTTGTAGCCAGGCAGGAGAGTTCTTCTAAGACTTAAAAGAGCTCAAAACTACAAACCCTGGCGTTAGCCTCCTGTCCCCAATCTGCATGTGTATACGGGTTCCATAGCACGATGAGAACACAACACAGAGGACACAGAAGGGAGGGGTGGCATAGGAGACCATATGGGTGAAGGATAATAGTGCCTAGGCCAGTTTGGTGTAGTGGTTAAGAGTGCGGGACTCTAATCTGGAGAACCGGGTTTGATTTCCCACTCCTCCACTTGAAGCCAGCTGGGTGACCTTGGGCTAGTCACAGTTCTCTGGAGCTCTCTCAGCCTCACCTACCTCACAGGGTGTTTTGTTGTGGGGATAATAGTAACATACTTTGTAAACCGCTCTGAGTAGGTGTTAAGTCATCCTGAAGGGCGGTATATAAATCGAATGTTATTATTATTATTTCCAAGTCACCCATTTTAAGGAGATATGTCACTTTATGCTCACTTTGCTGGGCACTAGAGCCAGTCCTCTCTTATCCCCGTGTTCTCATCTCTGAGAAGCCATCAGAGTAGAGCCCACTAACCTGGCTCAGAGTCTTAGCATTCTCCCCTTTCTTCCTGCCCGCCCCCTTTAAGAGTAGTGGAGAAAAAGGGACCACCAGTGCTCTCCAAGAAACAGCTTAAAAGGAAGACATTAATGAAAGCTCTCTGCCCCCTAGTGGCTATATGCTAACTTTACACACCCACAGATGTTTTTACATAAATAGGCTGCTTAGCCAGATGGCAGTTAGAGAAGTGGGTGAGGAAGAAGTAGTGCCTCCAGTTCCTGAGACTTCCATCCTGGGACCTTAAGTGGCAGTTAACCTGATTGTATGTTGGAGCTTATTAGATGAGCTGAAAGGGAGATAGTGGGCTAACATTTCTGTCTTTCCTTTCCATCCTATTAGGGCCCTTAAGTCAGCAAGCAGTTAAAAAGACATTAAAATCAACTTTTAAAAAATATGTATGTATATAAAATACCAATTATAAATGGGAAGGAAGGTCAGTAAGGAAATGCCAAACAAAAGAACAAAAAGGTCTTTGGAATATAATGATAGTCACAGATGAATCACCCTGGGGAGAGAATTCCACAGTTTTGGTGCCATAACTGAGACAGTCATTTCTTGGGCTGCTACTCATTTTGCCTCAGATGATGGGGATACCCAAAGTAGAGTCCCCCAAAATAACTAATGGTCGGGTACATTGATATGGGAGCAGATGGTCCTTAAGGTCTGTTGGCCACAAGCCAAATAGGGCTTTATAGGTCAATACCAGCATCTTGAATTAGGCCAGAAAGCAAACTGGGAGGCAATGCAGAGCAGGCACCTTGGGAGATGATCCTTGAACTTGTCCAGCTACCTCGTTCAATCACCTTGTTCAAGAATGGTATGTTTTAGACTGGACAGGGTTTATTTAAATCTTTTAGAGTAGATTTCTGTAGGAGTCAGTGCACCACTGCATGTTTTGTGGATGGATTAACTACCCCCTCTCTATCTCCCAGACCCAATATACCAGTGTCTCCCCCCCCCAGCAGATTTAAGCAACCAGGAGAGGAAAGGATCATACAAACCGGTGGTATGTCTAACTTCCAAGAATTCCTCAGTCTCTGTGTCAGTCAAGAGAATTATCATCTGTTGCTTACTCAGATTCAATATCTTCGGAGTCCTTGATTCTGTTCCTGGGCTAGAATATCTTTCATGGGGCTGTGTGTACGCAATTTCCACCCGCGTCATAACTGTCAGCTTGTCATATCCATTGGTTTCTTGGACTTGAAGTACAACCACATTTGTGGTCCCTTAGGTTCGCATTCACTTCTATCTGCATAGGATAGCATCCTTGAGAAAGGACTGCAGTCTCTTCACTTGTTATGCTAAACCTCAATAGGATACCCCAGACAAATTTCTAGTGATTTACCATTTCCTTTGAACTGTCAAAACAAACAGCAGCTTCCTGTTAGCATGAAAAGTAATCTAACCCAGGGTAAAGCTGCATTTTCAGCTTTCTCCAGTATGTTTCTATAACTGACTTGCGTAAAGCAGCCCCCACTTTGCTGTGCTTGTGCAACATTGTGTCTTGAATGAACAGAGTGAAAGCAGGTACAGCTTTTGGTAGAGCAGATTTTCATGGTTTATTCATCCATGTGGAGCTCCACGGAGACTATAACTGATACTCTTCAGATAGTTATCTCTGTGGTTTTACTACTTCCTCTCCTTCCCTTCCACTGCTGTCACTTTCCCTGTACTGCAAAGCAGCCTGCTTCCTGGCCAGCACTGTAGAATGTTCCTGCAGTTGGTTTTGATCAGGTGTAGAACCCATGAGCTGGCTTCAGACTAAATTTTCCACTCACAGAAGGCAGTTCAGTCGCCTGAACAGAGCTTTCCTGCCTACCCCTTCCTGCTGCTGCCCATTGATCTCCCTAAAATATTGCTCCTGGGCAACGGGATCCTTCGGAATGGCACAAGGGGCAAATTGGAAGTCTGCAGCAGAAAACACCCAGATTGTGACTGCAAGCTGTTACCCCTTTTTTGTTTTGTTTGATAATATCCCACCTGATGAAGAGTTTTGTAGAACTCTTGGCACATTTGTATCCTGTATCATTCTTTTAAAAAAAAATCATTGAGTTTAAAAGCTGTCTTTAATTTTAGTATGAACAATTATATGAGGGAATGGTCTTGAATTAACAATACCAAGAAAGGACAACCCAAAAAGACCGTATAGTACTTATTTTTCAGAGTCATACGAATTTCAGAGTCATACAAATTTCATACAAAGTTGGTGTACACTTTAAGAATCTGATCCACCAAAAGTTATAGCATTTACACTATTTTCTTTTTTCTTTTCCACAGGCACAGAACATTCATAACCGCAAAGACGCTTACATGCGGCAAATGATGTTTCTAGCCACCGGGTTGCTCCCCCAGGAGGCTCCCAGAGGGAGGATGGCAACGGGTATGCCGGCCTCGATGGTACCCCCGTTTCGCTGTACCTCGCTTCTTCACAAGTTGAAACAAGCTGGGAATGATGCATTGACTTTTGAATTGGAAAATTGAACCTTTACACTGCACATTATAAAGGCTTGTGAAGAAGCAAGGCACAGCGAAATGGGGGTACCATCGAGGCCGGCATACCCGTTGCCATCCTCCCTCTGGGAGCCTCCTGGGGGAGCAACCCGGCAGCTAGAAACATCATTTGCTGCATATAAGCGTCTTTGCGGTTATGAATGTTCTGTGCCTGTGGAAAAGAAAAAAAATAGTGTAAATGCTATAACTTTTGGTGGATCAGATTCTTACAGTGTACACCAATTGTTAATGAAATTTGAAAAGAAAATAGTGTAAATACTGTAACTTTTGGTGGATCAGATTCTTACAGTGTACACCAACTGTTTAATTTAATTTTAGTATGGCATAAAGAGGCTGCTCTTTGGAAACACTGGAAGCATAGTGCTGCACATGGGTTCTCCCTGCCTAGCATATGAGTAATAAGGCTTACTGGATTGTGGTCACTGTTTCAAACTTGCTCAGGGGTGGCCTTATTTCCATACCGTCAGGGTAAATCAAATGAATAATTTGCTTCAGTCCTTTTAATGGTATATTCTATTATGCAAACATTTATCTCTGGTATTTTTTCTTTACCTTCTTTTCATAGCATCTGTTGCTTGCACTTGCACTGTTTAACATTGCTGCAAATGTTCATCCATTAGCCTCTCCTATTTATATTTACTTATTTATAGTTGGCCTTTCTCACCAAGACTCAAGGTAGATTGGATTACACAATGCCAGTAAACATGATATCTGAAAACAAACAGAAATCTGATACAGAACTGAAACAATGCTGAAACAAAGCATAAACAATTAAAACATGGCATGTTAAACAGTGCAGAAATTACCAAGTAGGAGCATACTTACAGCCACAAACAGACAATATGCAGTATTATAGTCTGCAGTTCCTATCCCTTTACCAGAGTATCTTTCTGAGCCATGTATCTACTTGTCAGTCTGGTTGTACTGTTAATAAGATGAAATAATAAGACTTTATATTTGTATAAGATCTTTGAAAATTCAAAATGCTTCACATATGTTATCCCAAGTAATCCTGAATCTCACTTTTGTGACTTTGGTTAGCACAGTTGTTATTCCTGTGTTGTGGATGGGTGTTGAGAGAGTGAGATGAAAGTTTGTCTACCTAATGAACTTAAGAATGAGATAACGTTTGAATTGTACACTTTCTAAGCTTATGCCTGCTCTCAGAATGCCCTAGACTATGGATCAGATCATGTGACAGCCATGGGTCTTCCTAGCTCTTGTCTCCCCCCAGCAACCAGTTTATTCCTGTGGTTAAGAGACAGAAGGCAGCGATTCTACCCCCTCCCCACAGCAGCCTCCCAGCCTACATGGTTATTACTACACATGGGTCCCATGGCCCTGGGATTATACTTTGCTGGGGTTGAAAATATTGCTGGGAAAAGAGAGAGTCAGGAAGATTGGGGATCATTGAGTGATTTTCAGAAGGTCCTTATGCTGGATCCAGTTCTGTGATAGTAAACTTTAAATGTAATTAATGGCATATTTTAGAATGGTATAGTGATTTTTATTTAAAAACATGGAATCATTTTGTTTCTTATAATAATGCATTATGCTTGTTCTTTAAGTAGTAAGAAGGAGCCTGTGACTGTGAAGAACACCAAGCCACCTCCTGCTTATGAATCTGAGGAGGAGGACAAATGTAAGCCAATGTCTTATGAGGAGAAAAGACAATTGAGCCTGGACATTAATAAACTCCCTGGTGAAAAACTAGGTCGGGTTGTCCATATCATCCAGTCAAGAGAACCCTCACTCAAAAACTCCAATCCTGATGAGATTGAAATTGACTTTGAGACATTAAAGCCATCCACGTTACGGGAGCTGGAGAGATATGTAACATCTTGTTTACGGAAGAAGAGGAAACCTCAAGGTACCTTTCAAGCTCAGAGCAGTTGCTTCACCTTTCGGCGTTGTATTTTAAATCTCCTACCGCTGTGTAGAGATACTAGTATTCAGGCATTCTAAACTCATGTAAGGAAAAAGGCCCTCACTCCGGAGCTGCAGCCTTTCCAACAAATGATGGATTAGATTAATAACAGGAGCAGATGTGTTAGATGTTACGCTGGACTTCATCTTGATGGCCTCTGGTACAGGCTATTGGATTTTAGTGTTCCTGTATGTAAGACTACAGTTGCAAGTATTTTCTTCAAGAATAAAAACACATCACATTGTTTCACTGGAACATAATACACTGTTAGAGTTAGTTTTCACTGCTTTCTCAAATTTATACATTTTCTATTCAAAACTGTTTACTTTGTGTTGCAAGCCCCGCCCCGCCCCCATGCCCAGACAAAGAATTTTTGGGGTATAAGAGTAAGACAGAACTGTATGGTATCATACCTTATGATATTTTTCCACATTTTTAAAACTATTAATAGTGTTACGTTTATATTGTGTTTGTTTCTCATAAATATTCAAAGAAAGGAGACAGCTTTTAAAGAGAGGTGCAGGGCAGCAGTAAAGATTTCCAATTTGGTGTTGCAATTAAGGGATGCTGAGCTATTTGACAAATACCTATTTGGCAGCTTTAGTAACTTTTTTCAGTATAATGCTACAGTATTTTACACTATTTTTCAGTATAATGCTACAGAATTTTTAATTCTGTTGTATTTTTACAGTAAGGCAAATTCTCTTCCACTTGCCTTCCTTGAAACCTATGGAAGAAAATGATAGCAGCGTAGTGCAGTTTTACTGCCCCTTTGAAGGAGTGCTTTGTTTAATCCAAACAACATTTCATGGATTTAGATCCTATGTCATCATTACCCTTCTCTCCAGCTGCTGGGGAAACTTTCCTCTGCTGTGGTGCTCCCTTCTTCCTGTTCTAGCACTTCCACTTGTGCAGGACCAGTGTTTTTCATGGAGCCCCCCTTACACATGCAAAAGTGTAAGTGAGAGCTTACCAGAGAGCAGCATGAGCGGAATAAAGTCATAGAATACATGCCAGCATAAGAAATTTTCCATGAGGAAAACATGACTGACTTTCTGTATCTAGTGGGAGTACTGCATAGCACAAGAATGAGTTTTGGATTATATTCTCATCCACTGACAATATTGTGCTATTATCTTGTTGCAGCAGAGAAAGTGGATGTAATTGCTGGTTCCTCTAAAATGAAGGGGTTCTCCTCCTCAGAGTCTGAGAGCACCAGTGAGTCCAGCTCCTCCGACAGTGAAGATTCAGAAACAGGTTAGACGCAGATTATTTAAAGACTCGGTCCTATACCTGTTTCCTGTATAAATAAATATGTTTTTAGTACTGGCTTGGTCTTTAATTTTTTTTGTCTTTGTAATAAAACAGTCTATATATGGTATAGATTCTGTATGTGGAGCTTACGAACTTTGGACCCAGCAGTATAATGAAGGTGTTTTTATTGTTGCAAGGTACATTTAAAATGCTGTATTAATTTAGGATGTAGGGGACACTTCTGTAATATGTGCCAAGATGCAACTTTAGGTGTCTAATTATATAGAGTCACAGCTTTAGAAAACAGTCCTTTCCTTAACTGTCTTCTAATATTACTGTGAGTAAAAAGCACCTTTATTTGGGAATATTGTCAGTGAAATCCAGTGATGTGTTGATTGTGTCTGATAAAAAAATGGACTAAGAAGATTTTGTGGGGAAATAGACTGAACTCTGGGCAGAAATGTTCTGAAACATCTTCCTGTATACCACATCAGAGTTGTTTTAGCTATTAATCTGAGAGCTTTTGCAGGTTTCACATGATTCACAAATGGTATTACTTTTTTAATAATAATGTTGTACCCCTATCTTTGTACATAAGCATTTTTCCAGGTCAAACTAGCTTTTGTGGTTGGTTATATGGGACCCAGAAGTAGTGTATTTTTAATGGTGTATTTTTAAAGAAAGAAACATTTTTAAAATTAACTGTGTCTTATAAAATATACCATAAAAAGAATTCTGCCTTGCTGCCCTATTAGTTTTACAGTTCTCATGTATATACCACTGTAAGCATTTTACAAATGTAAGCAGTTCAGAAACTGGCCAACTTGTAGAAGTTTTATTCATTAAATCAGTTTCAAAATTGACTTGCACTTTAGCAAGTTGGGAATGGCATCTTAAAACTTAACACATTTCAAAGTTTAATCAAATTCATGCAAGCAGTAATTAGGAGTTGTGTATGAAATGGTAAGGTGTACTTTCCTACATCACAAAAAGAAATGTCATATTGGCAGCAAAGAACCCTCCTTCCTAGTTAGCTATGCAAAAGGGCTCCATAAATTGCTTAGGCCTAGAGAAGGGAAAGTAGATTTTATCTGTATGGCTAAGGTAAAAAGAATTTAGCTGTGCAGCTGTAGTTCAAAACTACTTGTAGATTTAAAATTGTTTCTCAAGCTCACGGTTGAGTTGGTGGGGTTTTTTTAAGCTTTGTTCTTTTACTGCCTGTTGGAAGGAATTTCAATAGTATTTCTTTCATTTGGCAGTTGTATCTGGAAAACTGTTTAATGTTCTAGCTCTCTACATATGTGAAGCAAGTATTTTAAATAAGAGTTTTTGTGAAGCCCTCTTTCTGTTGCTGTTCAGTACAGAAACAGCAGTTCTGAATCTTGTTATTAGTACTGATAGGGTATTAGTCTTATGGAATGGTCTCTGGCTATTGGGCAATCCTTGAGACAGAAATCTCTGATTGGCAGAAGAAAAAAATCTTATTCTGTAGTTTGTGGTTTTTTCCCTATTACATTGGACTGAATATAATTGTAATTCTTAATAGAGAGACAGGAGTAAAAAGATGGTTTTCTCCAAAACGTTTATTTAAACTGTATGAATTTTGTACACATTTAGCAGGAAAACTTGATCTCCACATTACTGCAAGGTCACAGCTCTTGCTAGCAATGAATATAGACCAAAGTATGTTACTTTACCAAGTATAAATAGCTGTCATATACATCCAGCTGCCTAATGAGCATAATACATTCAGAGGGTACAATACAGAGGGATACATGTATACCTGAATTTTTCAAGAAAGAGATTTTCTCTCACTAGTTAAAACCAAAGAATGCTCAAAATATTTTACAAACTCTTCTGAATTTAAAATTGTAGTAGCGTTGGGGATTCATCAGAAAAAATCCAGAAGTACCTTCATTAGGGTTTACTGAAAGATCACAGAAAACTCATGTGAGTTCTAATAAAATAGGATCATCATTATCAGCTTTTAATTGGCCACAATAAAGGTGTTGCTTATACTGCTATTTTTAAATATTTGGGGTTGATGGGAGGAGAGTATTTCAGAGGAAATAATAATAATAACATTCAATTTATATACTGCCCTTCAGGACAACTTAACGCTCAGAGCAGTTTGCAAAGTATGTTATTATCTCCACAACAATCACCCTTTGAGGTAGTTGGGGTTGAGAGAGCTCCAGGATGCTGCTACATTATTGTCTCAGTTTTATCGTGTCATACTTCTGCACTTACTCTCAGAGATAGTTGTAGTCCTAAGCATGGCCAAGCTCTTGTACTCTTTTTGCAATTTATAAAACCAGCAATTTCATGTGAATGAAGTCTGTAAATGGTGCTTGTGTTTTAATGCAAGGACAGGCATGTGTTTCAGGCATAGCATCTGATTTTGGGGCGGGGCAGGGCGGGGGAAATAACCACTTCAAAATATTTAAGGCAAGTTTTCAAATATTCATTATCACCTTCAAATGCTCTTAGTTTGTATATATATTTGGTCATAAGATATCATATATTGAATATAAAAACTGTAACTTAAGTGGTTTGAATCCAACAAGTGGTTTTCCCGTAATGGAAGAGAGGCCCTGACTTCCCTCAGATGACTCCTTCCAGTTGCAGCCCCTACCACCACATCCCATGCTCCAACCCTGAGAAACAGCTGGGGGCTGCAACAGAAAGGGAAAGGCAGAGAAATCCTGATGTGGTGATGAAATTCTGCTTACCCTCCTTTGGATTGAGCTCCAGTTTTCCTGTTGTCACACAAACCAACAGAGCACTCTGTATCTAGGACTAGAACAGTATTTAAAATGCTAGCGAACCTTTATCTACTTCCAACTCCTCATAAAACTGCTTTAGATCTTTGGCTTTTGACTTTTTTCTTAGGTTAGGGTGTTAAATGGTAAGGTTTTGGGATCCATAGAAGAGGGATGTATATGCAGGAGTGACCTGCCCACAGTTCAGAGCTTTGCTTTCTCATTTCCCTATTGACAATTCCAAACCCTGAAGAGACAATATACATTGTGCTAAAAATTGCCTGAGGGAAAAGTAGTGGAAATTGTGCCTGAGAAACCAGGTGCATAAATCATCAATATGTGCAGTTAGTTTTTTCATGTATCTTCCTTTTTTAGAACCTAGCTAAAACATTTGCATATGTCGCTAAGATGGAACAGAATAAAGTGTTAGACCCAGAAAAAAGAGTAAGCCATTAATAAAATTTTCATTTAAAGGAATTGTTCAGCCATTATTTGTACAGAGGAATACACTCATTTGATGGTTATACTACATGTAATTACTCAAAAGAAAGACAACACTGAATGTAAGATGACCCACCCTAAAAAAGTTATATACAAAACTTTACTAGACGTAAATGTAAATTGTATCCAAATTTAAAATGATCACTTTTTGGGGGGATGGCAGTACCTGGTGGGGGGACCTAGTCTTGCATTTGAGTGAATACAGTAGTAACAGTGAAAACATAACATGAGATATTTTGCCCATTTAAATTATGTATGTCAAGGGTGTAGGTCGTATCAGAGTTGTATCAATAGAGCTATTGAATGGGAGAATAAGAGCTGTTATAAATAGAGCTGATTTATGATATGAGGCTAGATTTTTTTTAACTTGATCTTTTTCCTTGGACACGTTTAGGCTGCATTTCAGTTCCATTCAAATTAATGAGAGTTAAGGTTTTTGCCATTCACTTGCATGGGATGTGGATTATTCCATTCAGTTTTTATGACATAGATTTAGTTGTAAAGAATAATGGATGAGGGGCTAAAACTGTTTCTCAGCTTGTGCTACTTGAGGTCGCTGGTGGAAGTTCACAGGATTGAAGGAACTTCCATAAAAAAAAACATTGCCAGCACATAAAGGACTAGCATGTCAGCGAGAAGGGTTAACCCTGTGTGACATACTAGTTTTTATGTGCCAGAAGTGATGGAGAGGGTTGTATACATGTGAGCCCCTATCAGCAGTCTCAGATAGTAAAGATAAAAAATAGGTCATCTGCTGTATATATAGGGCACTGTCAGATTTACTGGAAGTTCATACCCAGATTTTCTTGACTGCTTTTCCTGAAAATGATGTTGAAAGTGTACTCTGCAGGTATGATCTAATTCAAGCAGAAGAATATATTTCCTCAGAGATTGTTCAGTCTACAGTTGATTGAGTGTCAGTTAGGATAATTACATTGTAATTTTAAGTAGAACTACTGCTCTCTTCTAAGACTGTTGACTTCAGTAGGTTCAGAACAATACAAGAGGGGAACTTCCAAGGGTTTGCAGGGGAGAGAGAACCTCATTTCCCCCTCCCCCCACCATGTCTGCTTTCCCTGCCCTGCCCCCATAGCCTCTCCCCCTTTCCCAACTTTCTTTTCTTCCCACCTACCTTTGTCTGCCTCCCTGTGTTCACCTTTCTCCCTTACCCCCTCCAGCAGCCTGTCCCCTGTGGCCCAGTTGCATGGGGCTGGCTGAGCTGGGCCCAGTTACATGGCGGAGAACCTGCAAGGACTTGTGGGGGGTAATAAACTTTTCCCTGTATCTCCTTTGCCACACGGTTTCCTCTTTCCATCGTCCTGGCAGCCTCTATATGCTCACCTTTCCTTCTGTCCTTCCCACCCACCAGACAACCCACCTTTTATTATTTATTTACTTCATTTATATACCATCTTTTCCTACAATAGAGACCCAAAACAGTTTACATCATTCTCCTTGCCTTTCTGTTAACCTCACAACATATTATATTATCCTGAGAAGTATTAACCTAAGAGGTAGGCTAGACTAAGTGTGTGTAACTGTATCAGTCTCCTGGTAAGCTTCCACAGCACAGTGGTGATTTGAACCTGGGTTTCCCCAGTGCAACTCTAACCCCTACAGTACACTGTTTTTTGGAGTGAGGGGCATTGCTGTTGAACAATAGCAAACAGCCAGGCCTGGGTTAGTCATGCCAGTTGCATGGTAGCAAGTCGCTTGGGGATGCTTCTGGGTCTGACCATGATGAGTCCTCCCTCAAAAGCCAAAACAGCCCTGAAAGGAGTCCTGCATTTTATTGACAAACCAAGCCTGGAATACTAGCTAAACTGTTACCGTTGCCTAGCAATAGCCACTGAGGGGATTTGGTTAAAGCTGCAGGTGTTCCTTTGTAATTTATGGTCTTTTTTAACTCCTCATTTTTTTTTAAGATTTCAGATTTTTCAGCAAACATGGGGCATTTTTCAGGTGTGTAAGAAGATCTGTCTTGTCAGTTCATGGCTCCAATCTCCAGATTTAAGTATCCTCAGATACGGACCACTTGGCTTTTAATATCTAAGACTAATGTGCAATGTAAATTGCAAACATCCTACCAGAAGAGCAGCAGTCTGAATCCACGAGAGTAGCAAAATGAGCCCATACCATAGATTTATACTGTTACAGTACCTTCAATTTTCAGTCCTTTTCTGAATCCTTAATATAGATTTTGCCATTTTCACCACTGCTGCAGCCAGTAGTGATATAGTTCAATGAAAGCAAGAAATCATTTCTGGTTGCGGTGTAAAAGGCAGGTTACACACTGGGGAAAAGGATTGAATATGATACAGGCAATGTAATAATAATTTATATAATGCTTATGATGTAGTTGCATTTGGAATGCTATGTATAGTTTTAGTGACCCCAGCTCATAAACAGTAGCATAGAGCTGTAAATGTTGCAGAAAATCAAGAGGTGGGAGTGCCTTCCCCACAAGGGAAGGCTAAAATAGTAGCTTTTTTAATTTAGAAAAAAATAGGAGGGATATTGTAGAGGTTTATCCAATTGTAAGTTACGTACAAAATAGGTACAGATAAATTTTTCTCCTCCCATAATACTAAAACTTAGAAGTTACCCAGTGAAATTGATTCAGATCAAACAAAACCAATCACTTCAGATATAACAGAATTTGCTTGTAGAACTCACTTCGACAAGGTATAATAGAGGATCTGCAACACCCCCAAGCCATGGTCCTGATCCAGGTCAAATTCTCACATGCTTGCGAGCTCATATCTAGAACTGCCAGCATTTTGCCTGTCTTGGTCCTTGTGCTGCAGCTCAGCATAGTGCTCTGATTTGGGAGCATTTTCAGTAAACATATATTTAGGTGCTAGTTAAGAAAAGAGAACACTTTTTTCTTTCTTATAATGCAGGCTTTGAAACAATGGCTAAATACCCAGTGCCAAACAGTGTAGCTGGCTAGATCTCAGCATATGGGGCAACTTTACTCTGTACAGTAGTTGTACCCTTTCTCAGTGGATTTCTTTTGATTTGGACTGCCCTTTATCGGACCGCATGTAGCTTTTAAATCCTTTCCTTTTTCCTCCTTTCAATCCTTTTCCTTTTATAAAAAAAACCCTTCAGACTCAGTTCATTAAGAGTTATCTAGGCTAATGAAAAATTTTACAGAAAATGATGTTCCCTTTGGCTTTGGCTATAAAAACTTACACATTTTTATTAAAAAAATTTGCTACATGAGAATTTTCTGAGTAGACTACTTTCTTTGTGATAGCAATGATAGCTATGTGAGCACCTGCTTCTTAGTTTCTCTTTGAATGGCTTGTCCCCCTGAACCTCTAACTTATTCTTTTAGTTTAAAAAGCCATTCAGTGGTTTGTCTTGAAAACTAGTGAAGATGTAAAGACACTCATATACACAAAGTTCCATGATTGAGGTGTGATCCTTTAATATGTCAGAAGGTAGCGTATCTTCTCCAGGCAACTGATGGCCCACTTCTCTATATGGATGTTTATGGGAAGTAACCATTTACAGTTGACCCTGCCTGATTTCATTATATACTGCCTCATTTTAATAATTTCCTTCTTTCTAGTTGCAGAAAAGTAGACCACCTTTTCTCCTGTTACAGCCTACTCAGTGTGTGTGTGCATGCCCGTGCAGTCGTGTGTATGCTTGGAAGATTTGTGTTTCAGGCTTAGATCTATCTTAAACAATAGAGAGTAATGTCAGTGTATTATATGTAGCCTAATGTTAAGCTTTGCAAGCCTTGGAAAGTTACCTAGTTTCCACGTGAGGAAGGGCTTTCTTTGTAAAGCTCAATATAGGGTACAGCCCTGCCCCAGTGGCAAAGTGCAGCCATGTTGAAATAACTGGGAAAGCCCTTGCCATTTTGGAGCTGTGGTTAGCAACCACAATGCTTGCAAGATCACTGAATAGCATTAAATTATTATTGTTTATTTTATTTTAGCAGAGATTATTCATACTTTTAAATCTATATTCCTCCAGTGAGATATTTTAATTTTCTTGAAAGCTATATACCACCAACAGCTGTCTTAGAAGTACATTTTAAACATGGTTACTCCTTTCTCTGTAATGCTAAGTACAGAGCGTGACAATACAAACTTAAGATCTAAATGTTAAGATGTGTTTAGATTAATAATACAGAGCAGCATCATTGTACATAACTATCAGTTGATCTACTTTATGTTTTTGGGAAAGGTGTACTACATACCTAACACAATAAAAAAGACCATGCATAGGAAGGGAAACAGATCCAAAGCCTTCCATTAAAACATGAAAAGAACAGTATCACATAAGCAAGCCACTCAACACATCAAAACTTCATACTGTGGATCCCCACATCAGCATAGTATGAAGAGTTTCTCTTACAAAGTGAAAGTTAAATCAAAATACTATATTCAGGATTTTTAAAAACATACTGTTAATATTAGCATTGTTAAATTGTTTTCTTCATTTTGTTCCTGTTGTTTGTTTTTACTTTCTGTGAAGGGATGGGATAAGGACTTGACTTTTTTGCTGGAATGTATAACTGCATGTTTTAGCAAAGCTGTAATTCTGCACTCTCTTACTCGAATGTGTGAACTATTCAAAATGCATTTGCCAATGAATTGACTGTCTGCTGTCATTTTTATTCAGCTGTTTATAAAGCACTTCAGTTATTTTACGTTTACAAATAATTTATATAATCTTTTTATATTTTATGTGCATGCTAATGATTTAACAGTGATGTAATCACAATACTTTTAGAAGCAAATTGTATAGTTTATTTTTGTTCTAAAATAATAAAAATAAAGAATTTGGTTTGCTACAAAAATGTACCTGTTGTATAAAAACTAAAACTGTAGTTTTAACACATTTCAGAATGGGGTAAATTATTTTTTTGTATACTATTACACTATTTGTATATATTATATTATTACCAATTACAGTGATTACTTCTCCAAAGGAAATCAGTTTTTAGCAATATAAAGAAAGATGTCACATAAACTACGTAGTCCCTAATATTTCTGAGAAAGCACTGTTTGTTCCTAATGTGCTTTGAGTAGTCTTGTATGATCAACTGGCAAATAAAAAATTTTCTTACAAACCAGTTTCTTTTACTGAAACCTCTTAGGCTCTAATAATCAAACTAGAATCTTCTCAGTGAATTCTGATCATTTTCATTCTACAGGACTAAAATAAAAACACCCCCCCCCCCAGCATGAACAAGAAGCATTTCCTTGCATGCACAGGGCAATGATCGCTCCCAATTTCTCCCCACCCACAACTGCAGCCCCTGTGCCGTCTAAAAAAGTACAAAAAGGGGGGAGTAGAAAACCCCCTTTATAGTCAATATTTTTAGTGAGAGTGAATCAGATTTTGTACACATAAGAACTGTGAGTTCTTTAAATGTTTTAGTATTTCTGGAAGGCTCAAGACTTTCTAACTTAGGTTAATATACTGTTGTCAAAATACTTAATAGTTTTTGCTTGATGAAACAAACCTAGAAAATCTTCATTTAAAAGCATGGGTGGTAGTGCTTGGTGACAGACTGCAGGGTCCTTTGCAATATGATCATATCTTGTCTGGATATTCATTTTTTCACTAGGTTATAATATTCGTTTAATTTGGAATGAGGATTTCTAAAAATAAACCACTACATGAAATACTGGCAAGAGGTGCTTTCTTTCAGGGAGAGGATCTAATTAGGGGGTAGGTATAGTACTGCAGAGTTATGTAGGCTTGGGCATCTACACATGTAAAAGCAGTGAGCTAGAGCCAAATAGCAATAATAGAAGATGAGTTTTACCAAAAGAGAAGTTTACTATTATTCAGGGATAATGTTTACCTGTTTAAAATATTAAGATCTTCTAAAAATGTTTATTTTATTTACAGAGATCACCTATGGGACTTAGAAAAAAGGGGCTAATAAACATTTTTAAAAAACTCAAGAGCATATAGCTGATATATTTGCATCTTTGATGTCAAACTGAGCGAGGTCTTCCAAACAGTTCCTGTGTTCCACACTGGCAGAAATGATACTAGCTGAATTACAGTAGTTTTTAGTTGGATAAGCTGCAACCTGTCTGAATTTTGTCAGAAGCCTCTGGGCATATTTTTAGACTGCAACCAGTTAGGCCCAATTCAAAAGTTACTTCAGGAATTGCTAAAATTTCTTCACTCTAGTTGGTGCTCCATGCAGCTATGACAACAGCTGGAATGGATTGCCTACATAGCAAGTACCATATTAGTGCTGCACTTGCCTAGGGCAGGTGCTAATTTCATAATCTGGTGCCCCCCCCCCCCCATATGGGAAGATGCCTCTACAGCATTATGCAAGTCCAACCATGCAGAAGTCTTTTTCAGCAGCATCTGTACTCTAAATTGTGTCGGGCCTTAGAAATGCCCTACAAAAGTGTTTTGATATTTTGAGAACTTATTTTCTTTGCCATGATGCTAAAAGCCTTTTCTGGCTTTCCATTGTTTTGTTTTGTTTGGCCCTGTCCCAGTAAAACAGAACAGCATATGTTCTTTCTGAAGTTTGCTTTCCTTTTCCAACAGTACAACTTGGTGACTCTAGACTGGGAAAGCATGATGCAAATATGGTAAAGGTAGGTTAGCTTATTCTTAGAGTAACAGAGTGCATTTAAGAGTGAGAACTGTTGATATCTGCAAATTCTGTTACTAAGATTTTGAGCAATCTAAAAGGGAGATTGTAGTAACAAATCTGTTTCATTACTTCATCTTAGTGAAACAAATGATAAAAGAGAAGAATTAGACATTGCTGCAAACACTTTTTCAGGTTCTTAATATATATAGGTAGCTGAGTGTACACATACTCGTGCGCACAAGCGTTCAGTGGAGTCTCCATTTTAATTGGCCGTTAGCTGTAACATTTATAACTAAACTAGGATGGAGAACCTTCCTGAGGAATGTTTAACACTGCACACTTTTGCAAGCCAAGTTCTATGGCTGCCACAAACAAGGATTTTAGGTTTGGATTCAGATGAAAGACTGCACCCATGTCCCTGTGATTTCTAAGAGGATGGAGAGAGTTAGTGCCATTTGGTAGCCTAGTAACAGCTGGACTGCATGTTATTTTCTTTGAGGCTTTGTGATGCAAATATCAAAAGTATTGATCTGATTGGATTCTCAAGTTGAATTTGAAAGGCCTGGCTCTTCAAATTAAGGACTGGGAAGTCTTTGTACTTGCTATGGGCTGCAGTTGCACACTTAGCACAAATATGCATGCTTTCCCCATAGAACCTCCTGGCAGCATTTCCCAGCATAGCATGCATACTAAGGAGAAATTTTAAACGTTGTTTGGTTTCTTTGAGTGAGCCTGGAAGACAGTACTTGTGGAACAGTGGTAGAGACAGATCTAAGCAAAAGCACAGCCTCAAAACTTTGGGATTTCAGCCATAACTGTTTTGCCTCTTTTTAATCTGCTTAGTTCCCCAGTCGTAAAATGAAATTACAGCATTGCTTTTTTGTGTGTAGTTTTTTTTCTCCTTGGAAATGAATGTAATGTTACTAAAAGGGATACTAGGCTTGTACGTAACAACATACCACACACGTTTGTG
Organism: Eublepharis macularius; assembly: GCF_028583425.1. Classification (NCBI taxonomy): domain Eukaryota; kingdom Metazoa; phylum Chordata; class Lepidosauria; order Squamata; family Eublepharidae; genus Eublepharis; species Eublepharis macularius. Next base: position 46,407,788 of record NC_072793.1, read on the forward strand.
TGGACCTGCATCTTGTATTATTAACCTGTCATTCCTTATGGTCCATATAGATATTTTGTGTAGTATTTTAATGTAATTATGATAGGTAGACTACTGAGCAATAACTGGCTACTTGGAAACTGACATAGTTAAGATCTTATCAAGCTACGATCTTAAAAGTTTCCTAAAGAAAGTTTAACTAGGAGCAATAATAGTGACTTTGTGTAGCTGACCTATGTAATGTCTTCTGTGGCTGGTGCCTGCTTGTTTTCTAATCTGTTCACATTCTGACTACTGAACATCTGCACACTTCCAAGCTCACTGTCTCAGCAACAAATTGATCAGTAAAAGGTGCATTCTATATTGCAGTAAAATAAATAATTAAAAGGAACTCTTCTGTGGGCTGGATCTTATAACTCACTTCTGCATAACAAGAAATCCTGCTTTGGAGGTTAAAGTATTTGTTCTGCTGGTGCAAGACTCTTTCCTTTGCGTAAATGAGTTGTTGGATTCAGTCCTCCTTTTATGACATGTTGTTTCCTAGAAGTTGAAGTTGAATAGAATTAAGGTATCACTAGTTGGCACTATAAACCACTTCCTCTAGTTACAGGTCTTGATACTAAGAAACCTTGGGGATCTTTAAAACAGGCCATGGAAGCTGATAGAGCTCTTTTGCTTGCATTTTCCCAAGAAAATAATGTGCAGGTGCTAAATTGTTAGCCTTCTATAATTACTATTGGAAATAATAGTAACAAATTATTAGTAACAAATTATTCTCCCATTTCAGTTTTAAATTTTGTGTGACACTGCAAGAGATTCTTTATATGCTGTCCTTATCAGACGGTCACTGAAAAGCCCTTGAGTTGACATATCTGAAATTGAGGAGAAATAAATCTGGGTTTGAGTTGCACCAACTTTAGTTGCGGAAAGATCTGATCTTACGAAATCCAGACTTGGGTTGGACAATTCCCTATTTGTTTTTCATGCTGGGCAAAAAGGACATTTATTCTGGAAGAAGCAACTTAAAAGTAGAAACTTGAAGAGTTATTTTAGCAGCATATTCAAAGACTTGCATAGATCCATACTATTTGGCATTGTGCGTAAGGCAGGGAGGAGTTGTAGATGTGGGCCTGGCAAGAGTTTGAAACTGTTGCCCAGTTGGGCAGACTCCCATCTGTAAATGTTGGCATCGTCTGTTAGGGAAATCCTTTTGTGTTCAAACGTCTTTTGGCCTATGGAAATCCCATGTGATTTCATTTCTGTACATGCCAGTATTTTAAATGGTACCATTAAAAATAAGCTATCCAAAGATTTTGTTCTACTCTTTGTGAAGAAAGGTTCCTTTTTCTTTACAACAAATACCTGTTAGAATCAGATTGAATTTTCCTTTCTGGAAAAGAAAAACTTTTCCTTTGGTCTGTGCTTTAAGTAGGCTGCCTTGTTAAAGTGAACCATAAGAACAACGGTAGCCAGACAGCATTACGCAAATGATGAATTGTTCAATGATAGTCCTTCCTGCTCACATCCAGCTTGATACGGCTTGATTATCACAGCTTCCCAATTTGCTCAAAAAAGAATAGTTTTTATAATGTAAAATTAACAGCGCAATCCTAAGCAGAGTTATACTTAATGACTTCAATGGACATAGAAATGTCCAGTAAACTCTTCTAGTACCAGAAATCCATCAGTCTCAGGAAAGCATGGTGATGTGAAGGCATTTCTGGGGCATTTTGCTGCACCATACAAAGCTTAAGCAAACATTGTAGGAAGCCTGCCTGTACTGTTGCTGTATAGATGGAATTCTGGACGTCTGGTGGTAATCCAGCAGCCTGCGTAGGGGAGGTATTTAGAGCTCCTAATTCAAAACAAACCAGTTGCTGTCATTTTTATTACATTGTTTAGCAGTGTTCAAAGAAAATATGGAGGGAAGGTTTGGTAAATTATGCTGGCTACCATGCTGGTTGGAGGAAAACTGCCCATAAAGGCGAGCACAAGTTTTGCTTTCTTTCTCTGAGATGTTAGCTAAACAGCTTGCAGTAGCTCATTGATTTGGAGCTATTACTTACAGTCATATTCTAAGTATTTAGAGTTTCTGGTTGGTGTGTCTCTGTGTGCACAAAGCAAGAAAAATGTGTTCTCTGTGCTGGGGCGTTTCATCTTAAGTTGCAATGAAGAGAGTTGACTGTGTATACATAAAAACTGAGTTATACCGAGCCAAGATTCTTAGTGTCATCAGAACAATCAACGTTGATTTGAACGCCATCATTGTAAAGGAGTTCCCACATAATAATTGTTTGTTCTTTTCCCACAGAAATGCCCCCAAAACTTAAGAAAAAAGGACATTCTGGACGTGAACAGAAGAAGGTAAGGTCTTCATTTTTGGAAATGAGACCTTCCATGTGATAGATATCTCTTTAGCATTAGGTAGATCTTCCAACAAAGAGTCCAAGAGACTCTTTGCTCTTCTCATCTTGAGAGGTTGGACTGAATTCCTGGCCATGGAGAAGCATGATTTAATTGGTATCCTAGATAATATTCTTCCCATGTGAAAGTGATGGAAAATAAAGAAGTATCATTCAAACAAAAGAGGCTGTCGCTAACCAGAGATTTTCCCTCTCTTAGTTGGCCTTCGAAATCCTCCTGCTGTAAGGTCATAAAATCCTTCAGCTAGTTTAGTTGTGCAGTTACTACTAGCAGGGGGTGAAAGCTGAGCCGCACACTGTGCCTTCCCTTTGCTCTGTACGACTGTTGCCTGAAAGAATGCTCATCTACATTTGCAACTCTGCTGAAACTGGCATTGATTATTTGGAGGACCAACACTGTTTTTTTCTCCCCCATGTTTTCCCAAGCCCAAGGTTCAGTGATCGGTGATATTCTTGTTAAGGGGGAAACTATGTGCTCGCATGTATAATGAAGCCCCAGTAGCTAAATTGTTTATAATCAAAAGCACTTTAGGAGAGAAGCCAAGCCATGGGAGAAAAGGGGCACGTAACCTGTTCTCCATTCACCGTTTTTCCTTCATTACACCCCAAACAGCTGTGAAGATCCAGTTGGGTGTTCAGCTTTGCAAAAAGGCAGTTGTCACCTGGGGATGAGCAATAGCTGAAGGCAAGAACTGGCACAGCATACTGGGTGGGGAAACGGTGTCATGACACTTTACCTTCTCTGCTTCTCTGCACAAAAATTCCTCCTCCAAAGATGATTTTGTTTGTGAGAGTTTGTGTGTGACCTGGGCTATGAAAGATGGCCCCAGAACTGTTCTGTTGACTTTTGTGATCTGTTTCTTTCCCACAGCATCACCATCACCACCATCCACAGGTGCAGCAGCAGCAGCAATTGCAACCCCAGCAGCTGCCACCGCCCCCACCACCTGTCCCTCAACAAGTAGCCCCTCCAGTCAAGTCCTCGCCTCCAGCTTTTGTTCCAGCGCAGATCCCAGTTATGGAGCATCCACTCCCAGGGAACATGTTTGACACTATCTCACATTTCACTCAGCCGATTATGCATCTTCCTCAACCAGAGATGCCTCCCCATCTCCCACAGCAGCCTGAGCACAGCACTCCTCCTCACTTGAATCAGCATACAGTGGTGTCCCCTCCAGGTGAGCGTGCCTCAAGTCACTTGCTTTTTGGCCTTAAGGGTTGTTTGAGCTGCTGTGCCCTTGGTAGAGCTTGGTGGGGAGTTGAAGCATCAGTTTCACCTAAGATAAAACATAGTGGTGTGGCAGGATGGTAAAAGGATGAAGAGGTGTTGTCTATGCAGGGTCAGGAATTGGAATGCAAAACATATGCCCTGATATGCACGAGCTTCTTTTATTGGCTTGTTGGCTTTGGTTGCATAGCTGTGTTCTGGGGGGGGGGGGTGTTGTGTTTTTTTCCCTTTGATGTTAAAAGGACAAAGTTGTATTAGACAAATGTCTGTCTATATGAGGGCACTCGGCCACCACTTGTTTTTGGTCTCTATATCTGTGCTGTAGTCTCTGATGCCAGGCATTGCTGTTTTTCTTCCTCAGCTTTGCACAACGCTCTGCCTCAGCAGCCCTCCCGACCCAGCAATCGAGCTGCCGCCCTCCCCCCCAAACCCTCTCGGCCTCCAGCAGTGTCGCCAGTTCTTAACCAGCAACCCATGCTTCCCCAGCCTGCGCTCCCCCAGCCTCCCCAGGTTCTTCTGGAGGATGAAGAACCTCCTGCCCCTCACCACAACCTGCCCCTGAGCAACAGCCAGATGCAGCTATACCTACAGCAGCTGCAGAAAGCGCAGCCACCAACGTCTCTCCTCCCTTCAGTGAAGGTCCAGTCGCAGCCTCAGCCACCCCTACAGCCTCCCGCTCATCCTCCAGTGCAACAGTTGCAGCATCAGCCACAGCAGAGGCCAGTACATATGCAGCCCATGCAGTACCCTTCCCATATCCCTCAACCTCAGGCGCCTCCACAGCAGCACCTACCCCCGCAGCAGCAGCAGCAGCAGCAGCAGCAGCCACCACCCCAGCAGCCGTCAAAGCCCCAGCAAGTCATCCAACACCACCCATCACCGCGGCATCACAAGCCAGACCCGTATTCAGCCGGTGAGTAGCCTAGCATGAGCTAACTTTAAGCTTATAAGTGGTAGAGAGACAGACTGCCTCTCTGGGTACTTCTAAACTCTACCACTGCAAATGAACACCAAATGAGTGGGATAACAACATCTGACCTTTGGAGGCTACACTGCTGTAAGTCTTACGAAAACCTTTTGAGGTTTTGAATTGTGCTTGGCAAACAGAAGGTAATTTAAGGTGGTGCATGGGGGGGAAAGGCTTTTCTAATAGTATTCCTGTTTAGGTTCCCCTCTGATTTTTTTCAGGTTGATAGCATTATGCTAACATTGCATAGTTACAAAAATATCATCAATAAAAGAAAAGTTCACACGGTTGAGTAATTGAACCTCCAGTTGGCTGTGAAGCTTCTAAGTGTCTGCTGACATCTGTACAGCCAGTTAGCCTCCTGTTGTTGCTCATTCACTGTCTCCATGAGCCCTCCCTGTCCTTGCTTTCAAAATCCACGTGAGCCATGTGCATCCAGTCGTTTTTATAGAGCAGCAGAAGGCGCTTCCATGCCTTGTCTGTCCCAGTGTGTAGATTTACTTTGTTTTGCTTAACAACAAAACAACTGAAAATAATACCACATGTGCCTCAGGGACTGCCAACAATGTCATCTTTGTGTCCCTTCTCCATAAATGATGGAGGAGGGCATTTCCAGTCAGCGAAGCAGCCTGTTATGTCATATTTGTGGTATAGCATGGAGGGCCAAACATGGTGATCATATTTATACTTACACCCTTCTAATTTCAGTGAAGAATGTAACTTTGCCTAGGATTACACTGTAAGCAGTGGACCAGTTAAAATGTCAGTCACTGCTGGGCCTTAGGCAAGCCATTCTCTCTCAGTCTCAACCTTCCCATCTAAAAAATGAGGTTAATATTGGCCCACCTTATAGAGCTACTATAAGGCTTATTGTGATTCTGTTAAAAGCACTTCTATATTGAAAGTACTCTATACATGCTAAATAGTATTATAAGTGGGGACCCACAAGAACTTGCGGGGGGCATCTCATTTTTTCCTCCCCCACCATGGTCCTCTTTCCCTTCCTTGCCCCACATAGCCACTTTCCCCTTTCCTGCTTCCATCTCTCCTCATCCATCTTTGTCTGCCCTCTTGTCTTCACTTTCCACCCTCACCTCCCAGCAGCCTCTCTCCTATGGCCCCTTTGCATGGTGGTAGTTGAGTTGTGCCCAGTTATATGGTCGGGAACCTGAAAGGATGTGCAGTGGGTACTTCACTTTTCCTTGTGCCCCCTCCCCCACACAATTTCCTCTTTCAGTCCTCTTTGCAGCTTCCATGTGCTCATCTTTCCATACTTCCTTTCCTTCAAACCCACTAAACTTACCTTTTATCTGCCCCTCAACTTCACCTGTGTTTCTTGATTTACTTCATTTATATACTGCCTTTCTCCACAATGGGGACCCAAAGCAGCTTACATCATTCTTCTTGCCTCCATAGTAGACTGAGTGTGAGGTTAGGCTGCGTATGTATGACTGGATGAAATTTACTCAGCGACCTTCCACAGCAGAGCAGTGATTTGAACCTGGGACTCCCAGATCTTGCTCAGAAACTCTAAATACTGTGCTAACTTTTTTTGGAGGGGGTTGCTGCTGTTTAACAGTAGCAAACAGGCAGGCCTAGGTGAGGCATGTTGTATCCAATGGCCAAGTGATTCTGTGCTAGCCCCAATGAATCCTTTCAAAGGCCAGAACATCCCTGGAAAGAGCCCTGCCATTTACTGACAGTAACCAAGCCTGGCTAAACTGTTACACTGGCTAAACTATTATGGTTGCTTAGCAACAGCCACTGAGGGCATCTGCTTAAAGACCTTACAGTATGTAATAGACAAACAAAACAAAGATGGGACAGTAGAAAGTCATGGGCATAAATAATGATACAAATGAAATGGTGCTTATAAAACAAATCCCACATTATCCATTTTTTAAAAAACAAGTCCAAGTCTTTTAAATCTAGACTCTGGTTAAAAATGGGGCTCAAATCTCCACCACCCTGCCCTCCTTGCCAATCTCCTCCCCTCAACCACCCTGCCCTCCCCTCTTGCCAGTCTCTCCCTCCCCCCAGTATTCACCAGGAAATGATAGCTGGGGTTTATGGGAAGAGTAGCATTCCCCCCCCTTCCCAATTCAGGTTGGAAGGCAAAGAGTACTAAAATTCTCATCAATCCTGTCATAAAATGATGACTGGGGAATACAGAGAATAATTTTCATTTAATTTCCTCTTTCTGAGGCTAAGGTAACATTTGTTGTTTGAGGAGGGAGGTGGTACTGACAAGGGAGCCATTTGTGTTGGAGAGGTGTGTTTTTTGTGACTTGCAAAGGCTCTCCAGCTTTTTCCTTGACAGTGGTACTTTCAAAAAAGCAGCAGTCATTTTTGGATCAGAGGGTGGGATTCATTCATCACTCCATGTAAGTATTATATAGAGTAGTGCAGAGTAGCATGGCAGTGTAGGAATAAGTAAACTGAGTTTGAAATTGTTTGGGGAGGCTTTATTAAAGAAATGAATTTTGACAAAGAATTTGAAGGAAACAAGACCACCAGATGGATTAAGGGATGCTGCTCAATACATATGTAGGAGCATGGTAGAAAGTGTATGCTCAACACGAAAATAGGAGTACACAGGGGAAGGAGGGAGAGAGAAGTACTTGAAAAGTAGAGACTGGGCCGTTGAAGCTGTTGTGGGACGCAGCTGAGATCCAGACCCGTAGGCTGTAGCTAGGCCACATAGTGTGGCATGCAAACAAGGCAATGTCTTAATTTAGACTGTGTGTTTGTCCTGACCTCTGGTCGTTTCATTGCTTCATTGGGCTGAATTCGAAGCAGGGTTTGAAGCAAAATGTTTTTCTTCTTCATTCATTCGATGTGTGACCTAATGGACCTGAAGAACTTAAAATCCAAAGAAGCTTTTAAACTAGCATACTGGGTAGCAAACAGTGGAGAACTTTTGAACAAATGCAGTTAAATCACCCCCACTCCCCATTATAGCATGATAAAATATCAGCTACAGATCACAGACTTATTCTCTCAAAACAAAACTGGAGACTAACAATTTTTATTCCTGCATGAGCTTTCAGTGAGTCAGAGTCCACTTCTGCAGATGGAGTGGGAGTTCTGATTCATGAAAGCTCATGCTGGAATAAGTGTTAGCCTTTAAGGTGCCGTTGGACTTCAGCTTTGTTTTGCTAAAATAGACTAACTTGGCTAATCCTCTGAATTATTTTTGCAATTTTTTTGGTTAATGCTTCTGAACAAAATATGATGAACAGCTATTGACCGATGCTAAATTGTTGCAGGTCACTTGAGAGAAGCACCTTCCCCTCTCATGATGCATTCCCCACAGATGCCACAGTTCCAGGGGCTGCCACACCACTCTCCACCACAACCAAATGTCCAGCCAAAAAAACAGGTAAAGGTACACTGTGAATGTGTAAAAGAGTTCCCAGCTTGCCCAAGCACCTTTGAAAGGGCAGCCATCATTCTCCACTTGTGTAATGAAAAGCCATTCTTTACTGGATGCTTGCGGAGGGCCTGGGCCTGGGCCATGTGGAGGAGGGCTGGGCTTACTCAAGGAAACGATAACTGACTTGTTTTTGATGGCCTTCCCTCACAGGAACTGAGAGCAGCGTCTGTGGTTCAGTCACAGCCTATGGTGAAAGAGGACAAGATGCAATCCCCAGTCATCCGAAATGAGGCTTTCAACCCAGCCTTGCGGCAGGACCCTCCCAAACACCCAGAAAGCATCAAGCCACCTGCACATATCCAACAACGTGAGTGGCAACTGAGCAGTGTTGGCCAAGGATGTGTAGATTTGTCTGCAGAAATGGGTGAAAGGCATATCATACCCATTGATCAGTTTCCACAGTTCTGGACTACAGGAAGATAGTCTTACAGTAATATCTGTTGTTTCAGGAACAGAGATGAAGCCAGTGGACAGTGGACGGCCTGTTATAAGACCCCCTGAGCAAAATGCACCACCTGGAGTTCAGGACAAAGAAAGACAAAAGCAGGAACCAAAAACACCAGTTGCCCCTAAAAAGGTAACAGTCCACTATAGCCAGCCATTGGAAAGGCAGTTTTAGTGCTGAATTATGTCACTCCCACTATGTAATATTTCCAGTGGCAATGAAAACCAGAGGAAGTTGAACTCTGTGATATCTAAGTTTGTGTTCTTTGCTTTCTTAAGGATTGCATATGTTCAGCAGCCCATTCTGGGAATATGTTTTACCAGATTCTCTAATATTACATTATAGCAAGTGCCTCAATGCTATATCTTGCAGATTACTGGAATATTAAATTTTGGCATGGTTTCTGAAATACAGTGGTCAGTACCAGGCTGTACCAGACTGAATAGATGGTGATTGGACCTCTTCAGGCATTCCTGGATGAAGCAGATTGTTTAGGTCCCTTCTAATCTGGTTTCAGGCCTGGTCATGTGACTGAAACAGCCTTGGTTGTGGATGACTTGTTCTGGGAGATGGACGGAGGGAGTGTAACTCTGTTGATGCTCCTGGACCTCTCGGTATCTTTCAGTACCACCTATCATGATAACTTTATGGACTGTCTTTCCGGAATGGAGCTGAGAGGCACCATTTTGCAGTGGTTCTAGTCCTACCTGAAGGGTAGGTTTCAGAATGTGGTGCTGGGAGATTGCTGCTGAGCCTGTTGGCCTTTGAACTGTGGGGTCCTGCAAGGCTCCATCTTGTCTTCTTCAACATCTATGTGAAACTGCTGGCTGAGGTTATCCGGAAAATTGGGCTGGGTTGTCACCGCGCTATCTTGTACTTCTGGCTGATTCCAGGAAGGGTGTAGATACTTTGAACCAGAACTTGGAGGCAGTTTTGGAATATATGTGAGTTAAATTGGATTAATTGAATAAATTGAAGCTTAATCTTGATAAGACAGAAGTGCTATTGGTGAGCAGATGGTCTGACCCAGGATTTGAGGAGTCACCTGTTCTGGACAGGGTTGCGTATTCCTTGAGATCTTCATTTGGGACTTTTTGACCCCGACCTACTTCTGGATAAGCAGGTGTCTGCTGTGGCAAAGAGTGTCTTTTACCAGCTTTAGCAAGTTAGCCAGCTATGGCCTTTCATGGGCAGAAAAGATCTAGCCACTATTGCACTGTGTGCTGTGGTTACATCTAGATTTGATTACTGCACTGTATTTTACATGGGGCTGCCCTTGAAAAGTATTCAGAAACTTTAGCTGCAGCCAGGACGTTGACTAGCGTGGGTGTTATGATCTTCACTTTCTTTAGGGTGGATTTTGCTTTAATCTTTCCCTTCACACCCTCTGGGTAGTTAGCTGCCACCAGGAATATTAAATTCCAATATATTTTATTTAAGTTTTCCCTTTGGTAACGTGTTTATGCGTCAGGCTCCTTCATGGTTCTATGTGGCCCTGAGGATAGGAATGGGAGATTCCAATGACTGCTACTCTGGGATATAACAAAACAAAATAAAAGTTTATTTTTTTAAGAAGCGTATTGGTTACATAAAAGTAGTTCTTAGTTCTTCTAGTTGCTTCATCCAAACTCATTCACACAGATCTCTTGTAAAGCTTCACACACAGTTAGCCTCTTTCTCTAGGCTCTATATTTCTCTCACAGAGAACTCCTCAGACAGCACACAGCTAGCCTGTTTTCTTTTCACTCTCAATTCTTTCTCAGGCGCACACACAGTTTGCCTGCTTCAAATAGAATGAATATATAGTCTCACAGACACATTCAGTTCAGGCTTCCACTCAGGTTGCCTTTCCCTCACAAATACATGAACACACTCAGGCTGCACACAGCTCGCCTCTCTTGCCCTAACTGAATCTTTTTTCTCTCCCTCAATAATTGAAAACCGCCTTCACTCCGCCCACTCTGTCATCAACCAATCATATCACTCACTCATCTCTCTCTTTCACCCCCACTCTTCACCTATCTCACCAAACATTTAAAGACGCATGCCCTCGTTTCTTGAAATCATTACAGTGGGTCCTAGGGGCCAACTCTTGTCTGTGCTGGCTCCCATTCTGTTTCTGGGCACAATTGAAGGTGCTGGTGTTGATCTGTAAAGCCCTATAATGACTTAGGACTAGCATATCTGAAGGACTGTGTAATCCCTTATAAACCTACCTGACCACTGCAGTCATCTGCAGGGGCCGTGCTTCGGATTCCTCTACCTTCTGAGATGGGAGGCCTTCTCAGTGATAGCACTAAAACTCTGGGACTCTCTCATCAGGGAGTCTCATCTGTTCCTTCTGTTGCCATCTTCCACCAGTAGGTGAAGATTGTATTGTTTCATTTGGCATTCCCACAGTGATCTCTCATTCCTGCCCTATGTTTTAATTGTTTTTATATGTATATTTTAGTTTTGGTTTTGATTGTTTTAATAAGTGTGTGTTTTTCATTGTTGGTTTTAATGGTTTGTAAGACATGATTTTATTATGTATGTGTTTAACTTGTTAGCTGCCATGGTGGACCTGATGAGAGCAGAAAGAAAATAAACTACTAGTCAGTGGCTTGGGTCCCATAGAGGACTTGTATGGATAGAAAAGGAGGTGATTTTTGCCTATTCCTCCTTCCCACTGCAAACCTCTGAATCGCCTCCTCATGCTGTTCTTGGTGGGTCCTCTGTCTCCAAGAGCATCATCGGGGGGGGATTTGGGGGGCTGTTGTCTGAAGGGAGAAATGAGAAGATTGTACCCACTGGTGGAACTCCTGTCAGCAGAAATTTCTGGTGAAGCCAAGCTAGTCTGTGCATCTTCTACTTTAACTGAGTAAACTAAAGTAGCAATCCATAGTGGCTTTATATTTTATTTATGTTACTTATAGTCCGCTTTTGTCACCGAGGCTCAAAGTGGATTTTACAATGTAAATCAATTCATTCAATGGCTGGGACATTCAGTAAACAATACAATGGGGTATGGATTGCAGAAATTTGAAAACAAGCAGAAATCTGATACACAGCTGAAACAATGCTAAAACAAAACGTAAGAAATTTAACAAGACATATTAACTTAGAAACTACCCAGTAGGAGCACCTTGTTGCAACAAGCAGTACACAGTAGTATAGTCTGCAGTCCCTATCCCCTTTCCAAAGCTTCTCTTGGAACCATTTTGATACAGTATAGCCCTCCTACCTGCGTAAGAAAGCCCTCCTGAATAATTCAGTTTTGCATATTTTGCAGCAAGCCAGAAGAGTGACAGGTTTCCTGACCTCTTTGGGCAGGCCATTCCATAAGGTGGGGGCTGCCATAGAGCATCCACCCATATGGGCAAATAGTGATTTTGCCCATTTGCAGGGTGACACCTACAGAAGGCCCTGCTCAGATGAGCATAGCGGAGCATAGGGAAAGAAACAGTTGTGTAGATATGAAGGCCCAAGGCTTATCTTTTGAATCCAGGATAGTACCCATTATTTAATCTCTCCTATCCATTTGTTGGCAGCTGTAGTGTTCCTGAAGTTTGTCTGCACTACATGTCAACTTATTTTATTCTAATGCAGATCTCATTGTTTCCTACCACCTTTGCTTTAAGCAAAGGTATTTAGGTGCCCCAGAATCTTACCTAGATTATATTTTCTGTAGCACATAAATGTCTCAGAATTATGGTTTGCTCTGTGATACCTGGAAGAGATTTGACACCCCTGCTAGGTACAACTTTTTGTTTAAATCGCTGCATTTGCTCCCATGCCGCAAATTCCTAGATTGGGAGCCTACTACAAACCTAGTAGAAACTAACCTCACCTGATTATTTCATGAATACCTTTTGCGCAACAGGGATTGGAAGAAAACAAAAGCAGGGAATGCAGGGTCAGGCGTAAACATAGACCAAAGCTTAGTCTCCTCTTCATGTTTATAAAAGTAACGGCATGGTTTAATGCAGTGTTACTCCCTCTCCAGCTTGCAGAGAGCCACATTCACAATCACTGTCAGCCAAAAGAGCCACATGTACTTCCATCCCCAGCATGAGGCTTGTACCCTAGGGTAGTTTGCAGCTGACCCATTCCTTTAATGGCAGCTGTTTCAAGGTAGAGACCATCTGCCAACCGCAAGGCCCACCAGGCAAGGACCTTGCCCACATTTTTAAAACATGGGGCAGTCACCACATTGGGAGCAGTGCTTAGAAAAGCCACAAGTGACATGTCAAAGAGCCACATGAGGCTCCTGAACCACTGAGTAAGAATCACTGGTTCAGTGGATGTTTTTTTCATTGCTCACCTTTTTCATTCTACTGTTAAGTTGAAGTCAGCTTTAAAGGGTTTCTATTCTTAATGTAGTTCCCGGATGCTTTCAGTACTGCACGGACATCAGAGTCATCTTAGTACTAACCTACAGTAATCGTCTAGGTAAGATACTAATCACCTTCCAAAGTGGAACACAGAATACATCTGTGCCCAGCGTCTCCTTTAGGAAACAAGAGCAGTTGCTCTTTTTAATTCTAGTACTTTTTTTCTTATGGTTTTTTCTCTGAGGAGCACAGGGTGGCATACATAATTCACCCTTCCTCTTTTAATCATCACAAAAACAATATAGGAATGTAGAGATTTGACCTTGGGTCTTCCAGATCCTAGTTGCAGCACTATGAAGATGTGCACCCGAAAAATATTCAGGTTTCCTACTTTGGGTTTGCCCAAAGCAAGAAAATAATTTAGGTGTTTAAAAGCTTCAGTATGCTCTGTAAAGATTTGGGAATCTTTACAGATCACACTGAAGCTTAAAGCAGCAGTTTTCTCGCCGTTTGCAAACAGCAAGAAAAACGTTGTATTCAAATCCTGGCTGCTTTACAGCTGATGCACAGGGATCCCTCATCAGCTGAAAAAAGCAGTGGGCATTTGAAGGCAGCAACACTTTTCTTGCATGAAAGAAAAGGGGGGTCCCTCCTCCCCCTCCCCTCAGCTGAAAAAATCTGCCAGGTTTGAAAGCAGCTTTTTTTCAGCTGAAGGGATGGGATCCCCTCCCCTCAGCTTAAAAATCTGCATGTTTGAAAGCTTTCAAACTCTACACAGCAAGAAAAGTGTTGCTGCTTTCAAATGCCTGTGGCTTTTTTCAGCTGAGGGGACGGGGAAGGGTCCCTCCTCCCCCTTCCCTAAGCTGAAAAAAGCAGCTGGTGATTGAAAGCAGCAACACTTCTCTTGCCCGGCAAGAAAACTGTTGCTGCTTTCAAACGCCAACAGCTTTCTTCAGCTGAGGGGCGGGGATCCCCCTCCCATCATCTGAAAAGCAGCAGGCATTTGAAAGCAACACTTTTCTTGCCACTTGCAAATGGCAATAAAAGTATTGCTCTGTGCCCAAAGCTTCCCGAAGCTATACGAATAGCTTCTGGAAGCCTTGCTTCAGAAATCCTGAATTGGCTCAGCAATGCTGAGGCTGATTCAGGAATTCCGAATCTTTCCAAATCAGGCCTGATTCGGGTTAAAAACCCGAATCAGAAACCCGAAGCGTGACCCCTATTAACTACTACATTTAACTGGCTCTCATGACTCCTTCTGAGTCCAGCCTCAGTTTTTAAATGAGTATAGTTTCTGTGTATGAGAAGCTGTTGGATATCCTGTCCCATAGATTCCTCCTGTAGATGGACAGCAGTTAGCGCTCCTGTACCTAGCACTCATAAGGTATCTCAAATGTTCTTTGGAAAAGAAACTCTTATGCGCTACAGACTTTCTCAAAGCCAGTGATCCTCAGCCTGGCACTTAAAGGTCCATGGCCTCTGTGAACATTTTCTTCAGGGTCTGCTTACTCCTTGAGCCTTCAGGCTTTGAATGGGACAAAAAAAATGGATCTTCGGGAGGCTCTCTTTAAGCTGACTGACAAGCGGAGTGCTGAGCTCATCTCAGGCAGAGGTATTAGAGACTTGCATCTTCAGCCTTACACTTTCTTACATATCTAAGCTTTGCAGCTTCTTTTTGTGGCTGCTTAAGTTCTATAAAAGAGTCCAGGACTGATTGCCTTTGCAACTGCAGCCGCCCCCCCTTTGGAAATAGCTGCCTGTGTTATAGGAAAACACTTGACTTTGAACCTGTCTATGTTTTATAGACCGTCCCACCATTTGGTGATTGGCTTTTTTCCTCCTTACAGTCTTTTGCCGATTGGCCCTACCTTGTGGCAGCCGTTTTATAGTGGTATCCACTACCCTTTGTCAAAATCCTAGACTTGTTTGCAGGCTTAGAGAGATTGGGGACCCCTGCCTTAGGCCATTTGAGGCAACACACAGGCCTCAAAATACCACAAATATTTGACTTGGATGGTAGCAATGGATCGTAGCTGTTTCCAGCCTTAACTAAATAAGAGTTTGCTGACAGTTCCCTCTTTGCAACCTTATTCTAAATCCTATGGCCTGCATGGAGTAAAACTTTCTATGTGTGCAGTTTTGACTTCTTATGTAAACTGTGTTTACACATTCCGTGCTGAGGCCATACTTTTTTCTCAAGAGAAACCTGAACAGTCCACACAAAAAATAATCCTATTCACATAAAACAGTGCTATAGGCTGACTACTCCCAATTTCCTTAGCGAGTGCAGAGACTTCTCTCCTGTGTTTTGCTAACTGATATTTTTTCCCCTCCTCACAGGATCTAAAAATAAAGAACATGGGCTCCTGGGCAAGCTTAGTGCAGAAGCATCCCACCACACCGTCTTCTACTGTAAAGTCTAGTAGTGACAGCTTTGAGCAGTTCAAGAGGGCAGCCCGGGAAAAGGAAGAGCGTGAGAAGGCCTTGAAAGCTCAGGCAGAACAAGCAGAGAAGGAGAAGGAGCGGCAGAGGCGGGAGCAAGAGAGAATGAGGTGAGAGGCTTCTGCCTACCTGGGAGGCCCTGCTGTGCTTGCATGATACTTTGCTTCTTTCGTGGATGGAGACTCTCTTGCTATTTTAAGGGGAGATGTTAAAACAGCAGGATAAAAGTCAGTGTCTTCTTCTTGCTTGGAGATGCTCTTCCCTAGAAGATCTGCAGCTAACCTATTCACCTGGAAGTAAGGAGCATGCCCATGCTATAGCTGCTCTAGAACATTGCTGAACTGAGCATTTGCTCACGTGACTTCTTGCTTAAAGCCCATGTGATAGTAAGAGATCTGAAGAGATGGCGCTTCTGTGAGGAAGGAGTATCTAGCCATCAGTTTGGACCTCTTTTTCATCTGCAGCAGCTTTCGGGGAGGTAGGGCAAGGAAAGTGGCAGTAGGGAGCCAAAGAACAATCCATTATTTTTAATGTGATTTTCAGAATTCACTGGCTCTGCAACGTGACATTGGGAAACTACGATTGGTAATACTAGAAAGTTCCATTCCAAAGTTACATACTTGCAGAAGCACAGTGTGTTTGTTGGCCCAGCAATTGCGATCCAGTAACATACTTAATAGGGCACAGAGAATGATTAACTTTCTGGGTGGGGTAGTCAGTGCAGATCTGCTCTAAGCTATATGAGAAGTGGAAGTACAGGAGGAAAAGTCCTCTTTTTCCAAAAGTCCTCTTTTTTTTGGTATTTTCATTATTAGAATGCTGACCCTAGAATATAATAAGCAACACGGTTTCCAAATTAGCACCATTTCTGGATGTGATGTTGGTAGTTTCCCTGATGTGCTATCAAAGGGATGCAAAGAACCACATTATTCTAATGGTGCTTCTTGTCTTGGTGGAAAGGAGTCGTGAAGATGAGGATGCGCTGGAGCAAGCTCGCCGAGTTCATGAAGAGGTCCGGCGGCGCCAGGAGCAGCAGCAGCAGCAGCAGCATCAACAGCCTCAGCAGCAGCCACAGCAGCAACCACCTCCACCGGTGCCAGCTGCAGCTTCTGCTCCACAAGCACAGAGCTCTCAGCCGCAGTCTTCTCAGTCCATGCTGGACCAACAGAGAGAGATGGCCAGAAAACGAGAGCAGGAACGAAGGCGCAGGGAGGCAGTAAGTGAAGGGGCAAAGCTGTTTCTAGGGTGTGGAGGACAAGGAAGTGGTGCCACGGAGTAAGCAACAGAAGCTTACTTGCGCTGGCAGATGGGTCATGTCAAAGTATCACTTGAATTTGAGAAGGATTTTAGTTTCCCCAAGTATAAATGAGACACAGCCAATTCTTGAACAAGGGAAGAGCCACCACTGTGAAGCCCCGTCACACAGCACTGAGAGAGCCTTCCTAGAAATAGTTGTACAGTGGCCAAGTCACAGAAAGAGTTTTCTTCTGCTGCTGCTTCTGCTTTTCTAACTCTCTGGCTTTTTCCTCTCTCAATCTGTCTTCTCTTTTCTCCCTCCATTTCTTCCTTCTTCTTTTATTCTTTGCATGTAAATACCAAAAGTCTGTTTTCTGCAAGTGCATAGAAACATTCTTAACACAACCACTGAAGTTTAAGAAAATCCTTCTGCCCTACCCTATTAACTGATCCTCCCACATTAGCACGGTCTCATCCAAACATGGCCAGCTATCCAGTCTTGTGGCGTGAGCCACTCTTACCTCCCTCCTTTATCTCTCCTTCCACTTCTCTCTGTCTGCACGCTCACTTCAGCATCCCATGGCTTCCCAGGTCCCTTTCCCCTTCTGCCCCTGTCCTCTGAGAGTATTAAGACAATGAGAGAGTCTTGTACCTTAGAATCCTAGAAGACATTAGACTGCTTTGATTTCCTTAACAGAGTCCGCAATTGATCCTGTGATTCACTTGAGAATGCATCCTGCCCTCTTGTGGAAGAGACAGTGAACCCAGCCTAGAAAGCCAGTGGTTGATCCTGCCAGGCCAGGATGGGAAATACAGTGGCAGCCTCCTGTTTTCTAGCTATAAGTTAAAAGAATATATAGCCCTTTTTTTTTAATTCAAATGACTGATCTCTTTTTTCTCTTCTCCCCTCTAGATGGCAGCTACTATTGACATGAATTTCCAGAGTGATTTGTTGGCAATATTTGAAGAGAATCTTTTCTAATAGCACCTGGTTTTCTTCTCCTGACTCTTAATTTCCCGGCAAATCTTTGACTCTCCATAGTGTTGTTGGCGGCTGGGAGGAGTGCATTCCTGCAGCCTTCTGCATGTATGACAGTTGCGGCCTCAGAAGAATCAGCAGAGTCTGCCTTACAATTTGACTTTCTTCCCCACCCCCCCACCTCACTGAAGAAAGAGAGACCAAGACACAAGCTAACTCTGTACTAGGTTTGAGTCGGTGGACATGCAGTAGCTGGGAAGGATGCCCCTGATCACTTGATATTCTCTATGCCAAACTTACTTGCAGTATATCCAGGACTTTATGCTGTTCACCCCTTTTCTATTCATAAGAATTCTTGAGTTGCAGAATGTCTGTGACCCTACAGTGCACAAGACACTCTGCATTAAGAGGCTGTGTACACGAAGACCCTGCCTGGGCTTCAGCAGGGAAGACACACAAGCTGTTTTTGGTCCTTTCGTCACTGGCTTTGCCTTTAACTAAACTTCCCACAAGCCTTTAGCTGGGAGCCATTCTCTGTAAGTGTTCGCTTGTGAAAAAGGGAATAATTTAGTGGAGGTGTCAAGTGTAACTGGCCATTTGAGTGAGGTTTTTTTGTTTTAGCATTGTGTGGAGGTCCAGGAATCTGAGCTAGACTACCAACCAAAGTCGGTTTCTTTCAATCTGTTTATTTTCCTCCAGACGAATTGGCACTGCTCAACTCTTGAGTGGGTATTCTTGTCTCTTCATTACGGAGTGGAGTGGAGTGGGGAAAACATTAGCACCAGGGGAAGCTCCCACCCTGTCAATAGTGTTTTGACTGTGGCTGTATTGTATAGTGAATATAGTTGGCATATATTTGTTTGAGTTCTAACTGGTGAGCCCACCAAACTCTGTAAAGACACTGCTTATATTTTGCTCAGTTCCAGACTTTTAGTCTATATTTTTAACTGTAATACCAGAAAGCTACATTTTGGGTTTTTAAATGTCATGACGTCTGTTAAGGTTAGTTTTTATACAGCAAAGGAGCAGCTCACAGGAGGGCAGGTGGTGGGAGTGGACTTGGGTCAGGAGGAAGGAAGCCCTGCTGCTGTTGCCTTCGGTTGAGCCTTCTCTCTCACACTTAGCAGTGATCAGTTTCCCAGCACCTTTAGTGTGTTCTTTTCATTTTACTCTTTGAATTGTTCCAAGTTTATGTGCCATAAATACCCACTATACAGTACAATACTGGTGTGTCAGTATTGGCCAAGCTCTGGAGTAATTAATTGGTTTTACTTTAATACGGTGAATATGCATTTGGTCTGTACTGATCATGGAATAAACTCATCTCTTTTTTTTTAAAGCTGGTGTCATACTGACATTTCTTTTAAATCCTGCTTGTGTTAAAAAGGGGAGCAAGAATTCAGAGAACAGCTTGTTCCCTCTCACCTATCTTATTCCAGTAGGGAAGAGAGGAAATCTTCAGCCATGGGGTTTCCAACTTGTCACCAACCTAGGGGAGGTTCACCCTGGAAGCAGCAATATAAGAGCAACAGAATTCCATAGAACCTGTACTGAGACCAAGTATCCAACAGTTGGTTCCTTCTCAGCAAAGACTGGCCCAGAGGGGACTTCCATCATGGCTGGTTTAACTGCAGCTCTAAACCAAAAGTTAGGGAAGAGCACACAGTGACTTTTCTCAGTGACTTTCCTGCAGAGCACATGTTTCAGAGAGAGTACAATGCTGCTTCTAAAAGCAAAAACTGGTTTATTTCTGGAGTGAGAAAAAGGAAAGATTTGCCCTACACCTAGTGAATTGTGATCCACCATGTTGGTAGCAAAAGCTTTTTTTAAAAAAATGGCTGCCTGAGAAGTACTAGAGTAGTGGTATTTGGATAGGCTGTAGCTGTCCCTATAAGGAATCTATAAAAGCAAAGGAAGAAATGGATATGCACATCACCTTTCTATGCATTTTGCCCAACAAGAGGTGTTGCAGGAACTGTGAGCCACAGGATTTGACAAATGCAGACTTGCAAAATTACATTTGTGTTGCCATTTTTAGTGGATACTGCCCTTGGCTGAGTCGGTGGGCTGGGCTATATCACGTGAACACTGTTATTCAATGTGCTTGTTCCTGTTGGCTCAGACTTCCCCGACTAGCTGCCGGAGAGGATGCTGTCACTCTACATGTGAACATCTCAGCCATCTACGCTTGTGCAGGTTCGGCCAACAAAAGCCCTATTTTCTCTGTTACCAAATTTTGGAAAGACCACTCACAGCCTACTATCATCTCTTCTCTTTGCTCACTTGAGACTAGAAGAATCTGTCCTCCCAACAGATTATGGTTGGCACAATTTGTAGATCAACTGAGCCACGTAAAGTATTACAGGGTGTATGTTATGAAAGTGGCAGGGCCCCATGTAGCCTAAATAGATGCAGTTTGTGCCAGGCTACCTTCAAATCTCCAAGCTTTGGGGAAAATATACTCTTCCCATTCCTTACGTTCATACCCTTTGTGGCCTGAGAGCTATGGAAAAGGGGAAACATGGAGTTAGTTCTCTACTACCTGTCAGTAGTATATCCTTGTATTTTTCAGTTGTCTTTGCATTATTTTCAGGTCTTTTGCAGCAAGTATGTAATTGGGCTTGCTGCTTAGTACCAAGACCAGACTTATAGACTGCCATTGCCAGTCAGTGTGGCAGACCACCTTTTGAATCTGATTCAGCTTTTAATTGCGCATTCAGATATTTATGCCCTTGTCAGAGCTGCAGGCTCATATACCACTATTGATAACTCAGTGCACTAGCCATGCACTGACAAGAAAGAAATTAAATTTTGGGGTCAAGAGTTTTTAGCATTTTTGTGAGCAGCTGGTCTTTGTATTAAAATTTTACCTTAAGGTGCCTTTTTAGCTCTGCATCATTAGAAAAAATCTCTGTATTTTTACACAGAGAACCAGATTGGTGGGTAGTTTGAGTGAGTGAAGGAATGGAAGGAGGTGTGATGAACCCAGGATAGCTTGATTGTTACCTGGCCCAAAAAAAATTGAAGTGTATGCTAATGTTAATGAGGCTTTCTTTCTACTGCTATGAATTACTGAAACTAATCAAATCTTGCTGTGCTTTCATATTCTTCCTGGCTTCATTTCCAAGTCTGATATATTTGTATCAGGAAGGGCATAGAATTGTTGGCTGGCTGAGGCCAATAACTGCCATTAGGTTTAAAATACAGTGGTGTGGTCTGAAGGATGTTGGATTCCTGAAGGTGGCACTCAGGCCTTGGGACACTGTACACGTAGGAACATGTAGCAGCTCTTTTAGGACCAATGAATAGGTAGCTACCATAAGATCACCTGTATATAAAAATGGCTTCCACCCTTTAAGTGCTGGTGTGTGGCCTTATCACCCCCAGAATGCTTGGAATATTGGCTCTCCAGTTCACACAGGTTCTTTGTGGCAGGCTTAGTTGATGGACTAGCCTTTGCTTTTAAATAGTCTCCCAGGAAGACTAAGAAAAAGGGGGCTCCTAAGAAAAAAGGGGCTCACATATCCTCATGGCTGTAGCTCAGACCTAAGTGGAAAGAGCCCTTTGCACCCCCTTCTTTTCCCTGTGTCGCCAGCACATCCTCTTTGCCACAGGTTCATAAACTGGCCTTAATCTTCTCGGTTTCTGTGCAGACCCGTTATGGGGAAATAAACACTTTGGTTTCTCTGAACACGTTCTGATCCATCCAGTTCCATCACCAATCCTTTCTCTCAGTATTCCTTACTCCTAGAGCCCCCGCCCCCTTTTATGAAGCACTTTGGATGATCATCTCCCTCCTTTAATTTTAAGCTCAGGGTTTTTGGGGTACTTTAAGTGCATATCCGCTGTACGAGTTGATCACACATGAATTCATCACAATTGTACATAATAAAAACCACCACACTGGCAAAAAATAAAGGCATAACAAAATGGAGATGCTGGAACTTCTACCAAGAGAGCACCCTCGGTTGTACAATTTAAAAATAAAATATAATTTATATGTATGCAAAGAACAATTCCCCCTTGTATCTGGACACTAGTGTGGTTAGTCCTTTTTTTAAAACGTTTAGTGCTCTTTGCATTTGCCATTTGCCAAACATTTCTTGTCAGTAGTTGAGAGTTCCACGTAGCGGTAGAGTTTTTTAGATTGGTGGCTTACATAACTGTCCTGTTCCTCTTCGCCAATCCCCTCTTCTGCTCACTTTTATCTTTTGCAAACTTCTTAAAATGTTTACAAGCTTGCACCTATATAGGGTTTTTTGTTGTTGTTAAGCTGTACTTGGACTTTTATTTTTATGCATTTCTGAATGATGAACATAGAGTGGTATTGTTAGCTGGAGAAATGATTTGTTGGGGGGGGGGGTCTGCCAAAGGTTTTTTTTTCCTTTTTGCTATTCTTGTGTTTTATTTTTCTGTTTTTACAAAATGTTTCTGTGTTTATAATTTGGTTGTTAATCAGACTGAGACATATTTAAATTTTCCTTTCCCCCCATGTATGATTTTTAACAATTACAGACATTAGATGTAGGAGTCTCGCCTAAATGATATGTAATCTTGGTTATTTTTTCCCTTTCTTCAGTCCTGTACAAATAAGAGAAATGTACAATCCCACTGTACTTAATGCACGGAACGCTTGGCAAATAATTATGTCAGTGAATTTGAAACTTGTATTAAACACTTTAGACATTTGTAGAAGGGAATTCATAGAGTTTTCACTTATATACTAAAGGTTTTTTTGTGCAGTTCTCATTGCAAAAATAAACATTTGTACTGAATATATGAAGTAACCTTATTTTTTGTTTAGTCTTTCACTCTTATGCAGGGAGGCATGGCTAGGGCTCAGTTAAATTATGGTGTCCCAACCCATCAATGGGGTTGCTTTCCCTCCTCCCTTCCACATTTACAGTACATTCCCAAGCAGAGTTTTGCCCTTCCAAGGCCATTGATTTTCAGTAGATCTAGAAGGGTGTAACGCTGCTTAGAATGGCACTGTCTTAAAAATACTTAATGCAGTTCCAAAGTCCATCTCCCCAACTGTTGTTAATTCCTTTTGCTTCAGCAAAAGTTCTTAACACGCTTCTGCCCCCCTTTTCAATTTTGCTCCATGCAAGACGCTGTCAATTAGAGTCAAACAACCAAAATGTACATTCTCCAAAGAGTGCCAAAAACAGGATGCTGATGTCAACAGCTACTCATTACCAAGTGATAACTCCGTTACCACCTGTTAAAGAATTAATTAACATAAAACGAGTAGGGTGTAATCTCTACAGCTAATATCAAAGGATGCAATCAGGTGTTTGGTGCACTTTGGACTACCTGCAGTGAGTCCATAAAACCCCTAACCTACCTAAAACTCATCAGTTTACCAACTTAACTATGACTCCTTAAAGCCAGTCCAAATAAAAAAGCTTAATTTACAACACTTCTGAAAACTCTGTTCAATCTCCAAGGTAAGGGAGCTTTCCACTTGCAGAGCTGCCACCAAGAACCCCACTCTACGTGCTCTTTCTGGGTCAAACTACACGAGACAAAATACACTTGAATTACACTCAAATACACTCGAATTACCCATGTAATTCGAATGTATTTTGTCTCGTGTGGTGAGACCCTATGTTTAAAACTTGCACACGGAGATCTAAAGCCAGTGCTATCCGGCTGAAATTCAAGACCACAAAGTGACTGATAGGGAGGCACAAGTTGTCGCCAGCTTTGTTGCCCAAACCTGCATCTTGAACTCTGCCCCAGAGACATCAAGTCCAGACATCTAAATCCAGTAATCATCTGTTTTTCAGCAATCCCCTTCTTTCCTTTGCATTTTTCAAAATCTTAAATTTAACCCTTGTTTTTTTCTCTTGCCATATGAATCTAGATAGATCATTTTGCCATTGTTTTAATTGTGCCTCCATTGTCAAAACTGGAATTGTTTGGAATAAAAATAGCATTCTAGGTAAAACATTCAATTTGATTGCGGCTGTTCTTCCCAGAAATGACAATTGGATTTTCTCCCATCCTGCTAGATCTCTTATAATTTCATTCCAGTTCTTAATATAATTATTTTGATACAACATACAATTCAGATTTGTTAAAACAATACTCAGATATTTAACTTTTTTCTCAATTTTATAACCTATTTTGTTTTTCAATTTCAATTTCATATTTTTGTTAACATTTTAGTCTTCTGGTTGTTGTGGGTTTTCCGGGCTGTATTGCCGTTGTCTTGGCATTGTAGTTCCTGACGTTTCGCCAGCAGCTGTGGCTGGCATCTTCAGAGGTGTAGCACCAAAAGACAGAGATCTCTCAGTGTCACAGTGTGGAAAAGATGTAGGTCATTTGTATCTACTCAGGAGGGGTGGGGTTGAGCTGAGTCATCCTGTAAGAGTTTCCCCGGGTGTGGAATGCTAATGGCGGGAGGCTTCACTGTATCCTGAGGAGGTTCTTTTGCGTATGGATTGGTACTTGATGTGCTAATCTTCTCTGCAGGGCTATTGTCGGGGATAGAATGTTTTGTTAGCCTGGTGTTTTTCAGAACTGGAAACCATGCTCTGTTCATTCTTAAGGTTTCTTCTTTCCTGTTGAAGTTTTGCTTATGCTTGTGAATTTCAATGGCTTCCCTGTGCAGTCTGACTCTGTCTTTTGGTGCTACACCTCTGAAGATGCCAGCCACAGCTGCTGGCGAAACGTCAGGAACTACAATGCCAAGACCACGGCAATACAGCCCGGAAAACCCACAACAACCATCGTTCTCCGGCCGTGAAAGCCTTCGACAATACATTTTAGTCTTCTGTTTGTTATCCTTAAAACCCACTACTGTACCAAATTCTTTTAATTTTACCATTGTTTCAATACCCTTAAGAGAGTCCTCCAAAGCCAACACCAAATCATCAGCAAAGGCTCTTAATTTGTAAGTCTCCTTTTTAACTTTTATTCCTTGAATTCTTTCATCTTGTCTTATATCTCTATTCAAAAATTCCAGAACAAGTATAAACCACAATGGTCACAGTGGGCAACCTTGTCTTGTACCTTTTTTATATTCCACACGGTTTGGTCAACTGACCGTTTACAATTATTTGAGCTGTTTGAGATGTATAAATCGATTTTACCCAATTTATAAAATTTTCTCCAAAATCCATATCCTCCAAGACTTTGAACATAAAATTCCAATTTAAGTTGTCAAAGGCCTTCTCAGCATCTAAAAAAACACAAAGCTGCTTGTTTCTCATTATATTTTTCCAGATACTCCAGAATTTTCAATACTGTTCTAATGTTCTTCTCAACTGTCTTTTAAGCAAAAATCCACTTTGGTGTTTGTGAATAACATCCAGAAGAATTGTTTTAAGTCATCCAGCTAGAATCATAGTAAACAACTTATAGTCATTACTTAGTAATGATATTGGCCTATAGTTTGTATGTCTGATCTTAACTCTCTTTTAGTATTAATATTATATTCGCCTCCTTCCACATCTCAGGCATTTTACTTCCCTCTAAAATAGAGTTCATTGTATTTCGTAAGGGTTGTAACAGTTCATCCTCAAAACACTTATAATAACTACCTGGAAGTCCATCAGGTCCTGGAGACATCCCGTTCTTACAGTGCAATCCTAACCCCCCAGGCAGCACCATCGCTCATGCGCTGGTGTAAATGGGGCGGCGCTGGATGGTACCCTATTGACTTTTGCAGGATAGTCCCACCAGCGCCCGAGCGTGGCAAGGCAAAATGCAGTGGCCCCTGGGAGGTCCCGCCCACCATTCCCATGACAACCCCACGCACACCAGCCAATGGCCACACCCCTCCCCTCACATCTAGGCGAGGGAACAGCAGCGGCGCAGCCAATGGGGAGGCCATGATCCCCGCTGCCGCTGCCTCCAATAGGCCCCAATAAGAAGGCAGGCATCCCTGCCAGGGAGGGGGGAAGACGTGACAGTGTAGGTCCAGATCGAACACCTCCCTTGCCCGTCCAGCCCCCAATGCTGATGAGGCGCTCAGTGCGCCTGCACATAGCTGCTTCCACTACCCCCCCCCCAAGGAAAAAGGTTCTCCAGCTACCACCCAGAGACCGGCAACCCTAATTAGTCTCCAGGTTCCGGAGGAGCAGGTGGGGGGGGGGAGGTGGGGCTGGCAATGAGTGACAAGAACGCCCATTGGGAACCACGTGGGAGGCTGGGAGGCTGTTTGGAATGAGGGGAATGAAAAGTGTGCTCAGACTTGCTGCCGTGCAACGTGAACACATCACTGCATCTCTACAAAGTGAGAGCAGGGGCTGGACCTTGACAGCCATGTCCCAGTACTGGGGAGATGCCCCCCCCAAGTGAACTGAGAGACCCTCCCCATGCCGAGCCCATCCCTGCTTCCGCAAACACAACCCCCACCCCCTGGCAGCAGCTTTCCACCTGCAACCCGTCTTCCTGGCTTATCTGATGCCAGCCGCTCAGCCTACCAGAGAATGAAAGTCCTCAGTGCCTCCCCCCTCCCTGCAGACATTCATGGACCACAGTTCAATTCCCACCCCTCTGCCTGACGTTACATTGGGGGGAGGAAGGGGGAGGGGAGGCTGAACGGGGTGCTGCTTGATATATGTGTGGCAATGTGTGGGTGGAAATGTGTGACGGTGTTTAGGGAGAGGCTACTGACAATGTCAGTCAGACATGCAAACACAGAAGTTAGTTGTTTTTCAACTCATTTTATTAAACTGGAAAAAGTGCCATTGTTTCTAGGCTGGAAAGGGAGCCAAGGCATTTCGCACAGCCCTCTTTCTTGCTCCCAGGGGAGAGGCTGAGATGCGGACTGCTGTGAGATATTGCTTCCTGGGCTGGATCTGAATGTCACTCACAGAGGATTACGGGGGGGGGGGGGGAGGAAGCAGACATGCTTGGTCAGTCATCTCCCAGATGGGTCACGACATGCCTGCGAGAGAAAGACACACATGTGGGCTTTGCCTCGGTCCACGGCTGAGGCAAAGCCCACACTCCAACATCTGAGAAGGTGCACATAGTAGAGAGCGGCGGCGGCGGCAGCAGTGACCAGCTGATGCAAGACCATCTGGCAAGGATGCACTCTGCCTTGGGGTGCTTTTACCTTTAAGGGAGGAAATGGGCAGGTAGTTACAAACACTTGGTCAGGGGGAGTTTTCTGGGCAACTGCCTCTGGAGCAGGCAGGGGCTGCCACCATCCCCCCTCCCCCCCTGCTGGGCCTCACCTGAAGAGGCTAGTGGTCAGGTGAGTTCAGGTGATGGGGCAGTTAGCACTAATCAGCGAGACGGGTTAGTCATTGCCCCATCTCCTCCTTACCTGTCAGTGATCCCTTGCCCCGTAATGAGCTGGAACTTCAGAGTCAGGACACCTGCAAGGAAACAGGAGTGGCTGTTGTTAGTTAGCCAGACATTCTGGACTTTACCCTTCTTCCCTTCTGTGAGTGTACAGTCCTCCTGCTTTCCTCACAAAGTCCCCAAAGTGCACCCAGTGCCAGCCACCGTGGGCACCCTCTCTCCCGCCTCATGTTCAGAGTGCCCACGGCACACAGCAAACGGGCAGAGCTTCCAGCCATGTGCTCACCTACCAGAAGAGCAGGGACCGCGCTGGCCGGATGTTTTATAGGGTGCATTCGCGGGTAATTGGGTGCGGGGAGGAGGGCTTGTCCACGCTGGGAGTGCACGCTGATTGGTCCCCTTGATAGTTCCCATCCTATGCTCCTTCGGGCCACGCGGGCAGGGCTGGGCGCTTGGAGAGGGGGCCAAGTTTTTGCCATTCCATGGGCGCCTATGGGCTACGTCTTGTTCTTTCGTGGCGTAGCTCTTTTGCGACGCTGTGGGCGTTCCCGCTTCTGGAAGGGCTTAGGGAGCAGACTAATTCTGGTCCCGCCCTCCTCCCCGCCCCCTTCTGTGCCAACGCAGAGCTCTATGCCGCTTCTCCACCTCCACCTGGCCACCTCTTGCTTGTGGTGGTGCCAGCCCGCCAGCGGTGCTGCGCCTTGTGCCACTGCCAACGGAAGGCCATTTATGTGCACGTAGGAGCCAGTTCCTCTGTCACAAACCTTAGTTCGGTTCCTATTCGCTTTCCCTGCACCCCTTAATCTTTTTTATACTATCCACCACTTCTCTTATTGTTATAGGGCCATTCAAAATTTGTCTTTGTTGTTCTGTAATCCTGGGTAAGCTTTCTTTTCTAATATATTCATCTGATATATCACAGCTCTTATACAAATTAAAATAATAGTAATGAAATACTTTCTGTATATCTTGGATATTTGTTAAAACCGCATCTCCTTCATGGATTTTCAATATCATTTTCTTTTCTCTCTTTTCTCACTTTATATGCCAACCATTACCCGTTTTATTTGCTAGTTCAAAATATCTTTGCTTAGCATAGTCCAATTTTATTTCCATGTATTTTAAAGTTAACATCAATAACCATTACTGCAAAATCTTAACGTGTTGCACAATATTTATACTTAATGAGGATTTCTTTAATTCTTCTTCTTTACTTTTTATCTCAACCAAAATCTTTTGTTTGAGCTCCTGTTTCTTTTTCTTCAATTGAGTGTTATGTTGTATTAAATAAGTTAACCTCTAATAAAAGCTTTAATTGCATCCTAAACCACTCTTATATCCATACTCTTATTCATATTAATTTCAAAAAAATCCTGTTTTAAAGTCTTTAACAATTATAGGTACTCCCTTTCTTCTTATAAATCATAGTCACAAGATTATGATCTGAAAAGTCTTAGGTAAAATATTGGTAAAGTCTTAGAAATATTGATAACTAGATCTCTCGTTATCAAAATTATGTGTATTCTTGAAAGGGATCTATGCCTTTCTGAAAAATAAGTATAATCTCTGGCATCCCCATTTTTCTGTCTCCACAGATCTATCAGCCCCAGATTGTCAATCAAATTGAAAAAAGTCTTTAGTAACTTGCCCTGAGGCAGTTTAATATGTTTCTCAGAGCTCCTGTCGATGTTTGGCTCTATCACTCCATTCCAATACCCTATCAGACATCAACTTTAGTAGGACAGATTTGTCAAGGATTCTGTACATTTTTGGTAAAATCTAAATATATCATCATTTGGGGCCTAGATTCCCAAGACAAACGATTAGGTATCATAAAAATCAACCTCCACACCAACATATCTTCCATGGTCATCTTCCTTGACTGATATTTTTGCCAACTGGAAACCATTCTGTTTCCACGTATTCTGTCCTGACAGTAGCCTGTTGTCCAGAGTACAGATTGCGCATCAAAACAAACAGATGATGTGGCACATCCATTTCTTTTAAAACCATCCATAGTTTTTCATTTTTTAAAAAAAAATTTTTTATTGGATTAGAAATCACTATAATATCCATTACAATCAATTTCCTTTAAATATTCCAGTTCTAACCCCCTCCTTCCCCCCCCTTTTGTTGACTTCCAACAGTTTTCCAACCCCTTATCCGTTTTCCCCCCCTACTCATTTCAAACATATTTTATTCTATTAAACATATACTTTCACTCTCTTCTAAGCTTCTCTATTATAACACAGTGCTATCTCTATTCCCTTTCCCACTTAACTTATCAACTAAATATTACATTCCTGGCATATATTCTTTAATAATAACAATCGTTTGTCTAATTTTTGTACTCTATATTCTATCTTATTCATTCTTGTCTCGTCAATATGGGACAAACAATTTGTCCCTTATTCTACATAACTTTAAGTACTTCTATAAGCATTGTATACATTCACTATAAGTCAATCAATTTAACTTGTACTCTGTATGTTGCTCTTTACTTCCTTCTGTCTTATATTCATTCTATTTTAGTTATATAATTTCTCCATTATACAATTATCTGCCAGAAATAAAATTAGTTAGTTTCTATCCTTATAATTCTTATAATAACACCTCTATTACTTAATACTATATATAGTAGTCAAATAAAATATTTGCTTAGAATTTCTCATTTAACTCTCCTCCCCTCGGTAAAGTCACTTCCCTCTTCTTTTGTTGTATTTCAGTAATTTTCAAACTGCCACAGTTCTCCTCCCACCTCCCATTTTTTCACCAAATATTGCTTCAACTTTTCCCAATCCATGTTGAACTGTCCTGGATCAAGGTCTCTCAGTTTCCTTGTCATTTTGTCCATTTCCGCCATGTACAGCAATTTGTAAATCCAGTCCTCGATAGTTGGCACTTCTTGTACTTTCCACTTTTGCGCATACAAAAGTCTAGCCGCTGCTGTCATGTAAAATAACAATGTCCTGTATTGTGCTGGAATATCCTCCATTCCCAAGTTCAGTAGCAGGAGTTCTGGGTTCTTATTAACTTGAAATTGTAAAATCTCACTTATCACTCTTATTATTTCCCCCCAGTACTGCCTAGCTACCTCACAGGTCCACCACATGTGGTACAAAGATCCTTCATGCTTTTTACATTTCCAGCATTTATTAGACATGTTCAAATTCCCTAACGCAATTTTCTTTGGTGTCAAATACCAACGATAAATCATTTTGTAGACGTTCTCTTTAATATTAGTGCATGTCGTGATCTTCAATGTATTTTTCCACAAGTATTCCCACGCCTCCATTGTTATTTCTTTATTAAAGTTTATAGCCCACTTCACCATTTGCACTTTAACTGTCTCATCTTCTGTGTACCATTTTAACAACAATTTATAAGTCTTAGAGATTTCCTTTTTATCCTCTTGTAGAATTACCTCCTCTAATTCCGAATTCTCCATTCTTACCCCTCCTTTCACACAGTCCGAGTTATAAAGATCTCTAATCTGTCTATATTGAAACCAATCGTAACTTGGAGACAACTCATCTTGCGTCTTTATTCTTAGTTTAGAAAATTCTATTCGTGTTATCTCCTTGTACGTTAAACACTGTTGTTCATTATCGACAGTTCTCGGATCTATTACTTCATAAGGAACCACCCAGGAGGGAATTCCTTCCTGTAGGTAATCTCTATACTTCTTCCAAATTGTGAAGAGGCTTCTCCGAATGTAATGGTGTAAAAACATAGAGTCTGCTTTTACTTTGTCATACCACAGATATGCATGCCATCCAAATATTTTTTTATATCCTTCTAAGGCCAGTAATTTGCGGTTTTTCAGCGTCATCCAGTCTTTCAACCACACCAAACAGATTGCATCATAGTAAAGTCTTAGATTGGGCA
The DNA here is from genome assembly GCF_028583425.1 of Eublepharis macularius. Taxonomy (NCBI): domain Eukaryota; kingdom Metazoa; phylum Chordata; class Lepidosauria; order Squamata; family Eublepharidae; genus Eublepharis; species Eublepharis macularius. The sequence continues at coordinate 46,438,388 of NC_072793.1, forward strand.
GTTGCATTCCACCTCTCTCTTTTGCGTCCTGTAATACTTTCATTTTCACTCGAGGCTTCTTGCCTGCCCAAACAAAGTCCGATATTTTCCTCTGCCATTTTTCAAACTGCTTAGAGTCCCGAATAATTGGTATTGTTTGTAGCAAAAACATCACTCTTGGCAGCACATTCATCTTAACTACTGCAATTCTTCCCAACCATGACAAATTCAATCTATTCCATTTAATCAAATCTTGCTCTATCTGAGTCCACAGTTTCTCATAATTATTCTTGAATAGATCTATATTCTTTGCAGTCAGTTCAATTCCCAAATATTTCACCTTACTTATTACTTCACAGTCTGTTATTTCCGTTAGTAACTGTTGTTTTTGTTTGGTCATATTTTTACATAATATCTTTGACTTCTTTTTGTTTACATAGAATCCTGCCAGATCTCCAAATTCCTTAATTTTCTCTATTACCTTTGGCATGTTCTCAATTGGATCTTCCACAGTTAACATTATGTCATCCGCAAATGCTCTGACCTTGTAGGAAAAGTCTTTTATTTTTATTCCACGGATTGCATTATCTTCTCGAATCTGTATCATCAATATTTCCAAGACTTATAAATGTATTCATCACTTATGAGTACTCAAGTTATGTATAGGGAGGGATAAATTGTTTGTCCCATATTGATGACATTAGAATGAATAAGTTAGAGTACAGGATATTGAGAATATTACCAGTATTATTACTATTGAATAACATGCCAGGAATGTATTAGTTAGTTGATAAGTGAAGGGAAATTGACTTAGTACTGTGTTATAATAGACTAGCTTAGAAGAGTGTGAAAGTATATGTTTAATTGACAAAATAAGTTGAAATGAGTAGGGGAAGAATAGACAAAGGGTTGGAAAACTGTTGGAAGTCAACAAACTGGGGGGGAAAGGGAGGGGGTTAGAACTGGAATATTAAAGTAATTTGATTGTTATAAATGACAAAATATTTCTAATTCCAATAAAAAATTTTTTTTAAAAAAAATATTTCCAAGACCAAAATAAACAACAGTGGAGACAACGGGCAACCTTGTCTTGTACCTTTACCTATAGTCAGTTTCTTAGTCACCTCGTCATTCACCACAATTGCTGCACTCTGGTCTCTGTAGATTTCTTTCACTGCTCTTATGAATCTTTCCCCCATTTGTAGCTGTTCCATAGTGGCAAACATAAAATCCCAGTTCAAATTATCAAATGCTTTTTCAGCGTCCACAAAGAAGAAACCAACCTCCTTGTCACAACGCTTATCATAGTATTCAATAGTATTTATAACTGTCCTTAAGTTGTCTTTGATTTGTCTGTTTGGTAAAAAACCAGCTTGTTCCTCCTCAATAACTTCGGATAGCCATCCCTTTACTCTTTCCGCCAATATCTTCGCAAAAATTTTATAGTCATTATTGAGTAATGAAATAGGTCTGTAATTTTTAACATTAGTCAAATCTTGTCCTTCTTTGGGGATCAATGATATGTTAGCTTCACTCCAAGTATCTGGAATCCTTTGATCCCTCAAAACACCATTGATCACTTCTTTTAGGAATGGCACCAGTTCATTGACCATTACCTTGTAAAATTTGGCTGTAAGTCCATCAGGTCCTGGCGCCTTTCCCAGATTTGTTGACTGTATTGCCTTCCTTATCTCTTCCTCCGTTACTTCACTATTCAGTTTATCTCTCCATCCTTCCGAAATTACTGGGAGCTTCATTTTCCCCAAATACGTCGCTATTGAGTCTTTATTCACTTCTTTTTTGTTGTACAGTTTAGCATAAAATTTGTAAAAAGCTCTACTAATAGCCGTCTGTTCCAGATATACTTTATTATCCTCACATATTTTATTTATTGTCTTCTTCTCCTTTCTCTTCTTCAATTGCCACGCCAAATATTTCCCAGGTTTATTTGCACCTTCAAACGACTTTTGGTTCATTCTCTTAAGATTCCATTCCAGTTCTTTATTATTCATTGCCGTCAACTGCTCTTGAAGGATTTTAATATCCTGGTATATTTTCTTTTTCCCTGGTCTTTTCTTTAGTTGTATTTCTTTGGCTTTTATTTTCTCCATAATCTCCTGTCTCTTCTCCTCTCTTTTTTTCCTGGCTCTTCCATTTAAGTCCATTAGTATACCTCTAATTACTGCCTTATAGGTATCCCATACCTTATTGGTTGGTACTTCTCTATTCATGTTGTGTTGTATGAAGAACTTAGTTTCCCTTCTCAACATCTCCATATTTTCTCCCTCTTGTAACAAGTCCTCATTTATTCTCCATCCTTTCCTTTTAGTTCTTTTTCCAAACTTCCACATAATTGGATTATGATCTGAGCCTACCATGGGCATTATTTCTACACCCTTAGTCCAGAGCGCTAAGTCTTTTGAGGCCCAGATCATATCAATTCGTGATAACGTAAAGTGTCTCGCAGAGTAAAACGTATATTGTCTGCCTTTGGGATTCTGTCTTCTCCATACATCTTCCAAAGTTTCCTGTTGCATTAATACAAAAAAAGTCTTTGGAAGTAATCCTCTTTTCTTTTGTACAGTTACTGATTTTTTATCCTGTTCCAAATTTGTAACTCCATTGAAGTCTCCTGCAAGAATTATCTGGTCGTAAGAAAGTTCATCTAATTGCTTCCTCAAATCCTCAAAGAAGCTTTCTTTTGCTCCGTTAGGTGCATAAATTCCAATCACCAACACTTTCTTTAAATTCCATGTACATTCCACTGTTAAAAATCTGGCTTCCACATCTCTCATCACTAGTTTTGGCTGTAGCTCTTCTTTTATATACAATACCACTCCCCTTTTTTTCTTTTTTGAGGCCGCTACAAAGTCATTGCCCAATTTGTTCAGTTTAAGATATTTTACATCCTGCTTTCTAATATGAGTCTCTTGCAAACACACAATATCACATTTTTGTTTTAATAGCCAGTGGAAAATACTTTTTCTCTTATTCGATAAAACTTTACACTCCATATTCATAACCTTGTTGTTGGTAAGTCCTTTTCATGATCCACACATCAGCAGCTTTGCTGTAATCTATAAAATACAGGTTTTCTTCTGAAATTACCTGGTATGCTCCATAAACCCTTGTAAATTTACAATCTGCTCTCTAGTGCCTCTTCTTTTTCTAAATCCAGCTTGAACGTCTGGCATTTGTCGTTCCAAATATGGTAAGAGTCTTTTTTGTAGAATTTTGAGCATCTCTTTGTTTGCATGAAAATTAATGAGATGATTTCTCAGTAGGAAGAAAGAATTTTCCACTTTGAGGGGTATACTGATTTTCTTCATCCCAGAAATGAAACATGCCCCATTCCTGAATTACTGGAGAAAGGAAATTATACTGTAATTCCAGGGTGGAATAATGTACCAGTTTTGACCTGGCTATTCCAGGCTAACCCAATCTCATCAGATCTTAGAAGCTAAACAGCATCATCCCTGGTTAGTACTTGATTGTGGTTGGGAGACCACCAAGAAAGTCCAGGGTTTCTATTGCAGAGGCAGACAATGGCAAATGACTTAGAAATTTCTTATGCCTTGAAAACCCTATGAGGTCACCATAAGACATCTGTGACTTCACATCAACAACAATAATAATTACCCACCCGCTACCGTAGGTAAATAGCATTTTTCATATAAGCAATGGGTACCCTGAGGCAAATTCCCTAGGAGTGTGACACTTGTCACAGAGGCAATCTGAGTCTGATGGAACGAACTCCATTCCTAGCCTCCTCAGGTTTTTGTTGTTGTTTTGTCTGTGTGTGATTGTTAAACTCAGGTTAGTTTCTGTTTTATAGTTACATAATTTTGCCTATGATGTTACTTAAGGTTTTATAATTAGAAGGATTCCTTAGGTTCAAAGTAGGCTTAGTCTGGGAGCTAAAGGAAGCACCTCCCTTTGGTGTCATTTGCAAGAAAATCCTGTCTATGTGACTGAAAGTCTCTCTACATGTTACTAAGTGCCTAGGGATGCTTAAGTGAACCTCATTTCACATGTCCCCCCTCCAACTTTCCATTCACTCAATCACACAGTCACACTTCAATTTGCTCCATGTCACATGTTTGATATCAGTTCCTCCTCACCTGCTAAAAGTATCCCAGTTTCCCCACCTCCCCCATCCATTCATTGAAATGCAGATCTTGACACTTTCTCACACCTTAAAGAAATGCAAATTGGCAATTCAAAGGAACCTACAGTACTTGTTCTAGCAGCAAAAACAGAGCGGAATTGTTACTTTGCCCTCCGGAACCACTTGCAGATACACTCACACAAAAGGAGCTCCCCTGAGATAGACATTCATGTGCATTGAGCAAGAACAGCCTGCACACAAATTGAGGGCTAAATATACAATCCTGCACTTGAGCGTCCCTAGGTACTTAGTACCATATATAGAGATTCTGAGTGAAGCTGTTTTCTCTGAAGTAAACACTGTCCCACTTCTTGAGAAAGGAAATTCATAGTGTCCAAATTGTCCCATTGTAGCCTAGCCTACACACAATATAATTCTTTCTAATTTGTATTAAGAAAGGTTGTTACCCAAGCATATAATCAGACACACTGATCATAATGCTGTCTCACCAGGGAGAATGAAGTCCTTAGCATTGGTTTGTATGAAGCACTTTTCCTCTGTGGCAAGTGATCAGTTTTGTTTCTGGAAATATTCTCATGTGCCCAGAGTTCTCTAACTACTGCCAGTACTGTGATCCATAGTTGCATGTACATTCTTTGTAGGGATTGACATGTTGTTAGTTAATTCAAGGAAATCCTATTGAGCAGGTAAAAAACTTTAAATATTTGGGAATTAACTTTTTCTACAAGGGGTGGGTGGGCTACACACCGTAAAGGTGCTATTAATGTAGCAAGAAATAGTGCAGCTGCTATCACCCGATTTTTCTATCTGAGAGGCAATAGGTACGTTCCCATGGCTTTAAAAGCCTTCAGTGCCAAATCTAGTTCTCAACTCCTCTATGGAGTGCCTGTATGGATAAGTGCAGTCAATCACTCAACAGAGGGGGTACAATCTTATTTCCTACGGAAAATTCTGGGTCTTCCTAACTGTGTCCCATATGTTGCAATCTGTCTTGAAACCGGATAGATGCTGTTAGAAACTCGGGCCTCGCTTCTAACAATCAAATTCTGGCTTCGCCTTTTATTTAATTCTGATTCAAACTCCTTTACTTTCCTAATGCTTTCAGATTTCCATGAATTCAAGTGGTTGGAACTAATCCACAAAAAAGTCAGGTGTATGGGTCTACCTTTAGAATCACTTTACCTTGCATCTGCTTCAACAGCATTTCAGATAATTAAACGGAGGCTCTTAGACATTCAGTTTCAGCGCCTGCTTGAGGCAGCTGGGAAAACCTGTTCCCTAATTCACCTGGGACTACCTTTGTCACCCAGCCAGTTAGCCACCCATTTTTGCTCTCTAACTGATCCCCATCAAAGAAGGGCGCTAATGCTGGCCCGATTTAACATACTGCCTTTGGCCATCTTCGTTGGTAAATGTCAAGGGACCTCTTATGAACTCAGAAAATGCCCCTGTGGCCTGGGTGTCATTGAATCTGTCTCTCATGTTCTACTAAACTGTCTATTTTACTCTAAGATGTTGTTAGTTACCCTATGCAGAGATGCTCAGCTTGGCACTGTAGGACATGTACACTGATCATGTACAAACAGAATATGAAAGTCATTTGCAACTTTTTTACCATCATAAGAATTAGCCACCAAACCAGGGCAGGCATTAGCCACATTTCAACTCCATAGTCACGTATAGGATAATTAATGTGTTCAGTAAATATTATACAATAGGGGTGTGCACCAAGAAAGTTCTTCTAACCATAGTTAGCAGAATTACTCTTCTCTGCATCTCTAAGAAGTATGTTACATAGAACTGCAGCCTTATTGAGCAGGCAAATTTGGTAAAGTACTTGAACCAACCATCTTACTATCTTACAGTTGTTTCTTCTTCTGTTTTTAATTTTTCTTACTGGCAAACTTTAAATAAAAAAACCCAGAATAATTCAGTTCCACTTTATGCAAATTTATAGATACAGGAAACGTGTATTAGGTAAATGAAGTGAAAAAGTACCTCTGTGCTGTCCTGTCCTGTCTCCTCAACAGTCATCTAATATACATGGTTGTGTGCTTTTGTTCAGATGTTTTCGTTCTACATCTTAAATGTAGTAATACTGTGCTTCCTTGGCTTTCTGGCCCACAATTCCCAAGCCTCTATATCTTCTTTGCCTGTCCATTTCTTTCTTGCCTACTATGCAGGCTGTTCTTGCCCCTGTGCCCTACTGAGGTTGTTCCCATTTCTCTCCCCTTCCCCAACCCTGTTACTTCAGCTTCATGAGAACAATGACAAAGCAGGGGTTCAAGAAACAGACCCCCCATGTCTCTTGCAACCCCCTGAAAAGCTTTCTCAAGGTCAGAGGAGCAATGGGAGAAAAAGATACAGTGCAAGAGGCTGCAGCAAGAAGAGAAAATTGACAGAAAGCCCTATGCCCTGAATCTTGGGTGTTTGTTCCTTTTGTAGAAGAGCGTGTACAAGAAGCTTCAGGAACTTCCCAAGCTGGAGCTGTCGACCCTAGATGTTGGTAGAAGGGAGTCATCGGTTCCAGCCTTCCTCACAAAAGGTAGGGTACTGCTATTGTTGCTGGTTTCCCTCCAAGATCAACCTCCCACATACACGGCATCTCATGCCATTCTCAAATTTCATCAGAAGCAACTGGGTGTGGGACTTGCAAAACATAGAAACCAAAGCAACTTAGTAATTCCCACAAATTTTATTTGTTTCCCCCCAACATTTTTAGGTCATATTTTGTTTTTTGAACAAAGGTAAATATTATTTATTTGCCACATGGCAAACGGCGGAACTCTATAGACTTCAGGTATCTAGTTAAAAATCGATCTTCTCTCAAGAGAAGAAGCTAACAACCTTTAAACGTTTTCAGGTTCTTTTTTTTAAAAAAACTACCATTTTCTCTCAAATCCAACAGTGCTGCAACAAACATCTCATAATTCAACAAAATTTAAGATTCAGAGATATTTCACACTCGGTGTTTACCGCGCCGTCAAGTAGAAGTCACGCCGATGGAGGTGGCTGCGGATTTCCCCCCTGTCCTTTCACACTTGTACGAATCCCCGAATCAGCCTCCCGAGATTTTTTTCACATTACCAGAGATACCCCGTCTTAGCCGCGGAATTTCCGGGCTCTCAATTAAAAAACAAAACTAACAAAAAAAGCACGCATGCGTGGAAACGTTTCGCCGGGGTTTTTTTTGGTTTTTTTAAATACCGCGCCTGCGGCGTCAGCAGGCAAGCTAGAGAAGGGTTTGAGTCTTCTCTTCCTACGCTTTATTCTGTTTTCCCAGCCATAGCCGCTGTCTTCTTAGGTGCGCCGTTCTTTAGCTTAGTGCCCCTCTTGCCAAAGAGAGCTCATTAACCCCCCCTTTAATACAGAGGTGGAATCTAGCTGAGAGGAGTCCCCCGTGCATGGTTGCTCGTTTAATTTGGGTCGCGGGTGGGATTCATACGTGAGTTGCAGGCGCCCAATAAAAGTGTGTGAGTGCATGCTGAACACAGACATCAAAGTACAGCGACCAAGGTTTAAATATGATCCTGGTTACTTATTCAGAGAACCTTGAAAAGTGTGTCTGCGGATCATCCCCGTAATGCTCCTGGTGAGCCGGGTTCATCAAACAGGCCATTCATTCAACTCCTGTTGGATGCTTTTGGGGAGAATGTCCCAGCAATAATGCATTTATACCCTGTGTGGTGGAACGTCTCATATTTGTTCCCTCCCACCTAGAAGTTATACTTTCAACCACCTTCTCCTGCCCACTCTGCCCAGAAAGGGGGAGGGGGGTGGCTAATGTCCAAGTCATCTGTCAGTTCTTACTACCAGTGGACATGGAGCATCAGCTGACAAACGGCACAGATTGGACCAAGGTTGTTGATCCTCATGTTACAATGTGAAATGCAGCAGACTGTGCGTTCTGCCACACGACAGACAGCTTAAAAGTCCACTCGACAGCAATGAGGCAGAGATGCTTCAAGACTTGCTTTCCCACTTCCTGCATCGAAGCAGCATGTCATATGACCATTGGTTCCATCTGTGCCTTTTGTCACTTGTGGGTCCTCTCTTTGTTTCTGCTATGTGACTTGATCCACAACATGAAAGATGCTATTGCATCTAGTGTGATCAGGGGAACAGGCTTCTTTTGACCGTGTGGATAAATTCAAGATGAGGATGCCAGGGGAGGTGACGTGTGAGTCTGTCAACTTATGGTTCTAGAGTCTGCTGCAAGCTGCAGCTTCTCCCTGGATTTCTGTCATGCAGTAACAGTATGTCAATAGATTTTCACCTTGACAACTGTTCCATGTTTGCTTGCTCCACTGGACTGATAGTTCAGGAAACAACATAAACCTATGTTATGAATGAGTCTGTGGGGCATCTTTTTCAATTTTTCCCCAAGATAGGGACCGGTGGGGTGGTTGCCTAACTGCTGCAATTAACTAACATCTTGAGGTGTTCTCATGTTTACCCATCACAGACACATATGGCCTTGTCAACTATTGAAACCGAGCCATGATAGATGTTAAGTGTCAAGCATAATAAATAGATTGCTCGTGAGCTGCGGGGACACCTCTGAAAAATTCTCAGTCCATAACAACGTTTAACACACACAATGTCTTATTTTTTAACATTGAAAACAGATTTATTTATCAGAAGCAAATAACACAGACTTCCCAACACCAAGGAACAAAAATCTTGTCACTGATTCGAAATTCCAATTTTGCATGACATTAGAACCACACAGCGATTAGAAAAAAATGAAAATAAGATCTTGCTTTTGCTGTTCATGAGAAATTATTATCCACATTGCAAACAACTTCAACATGATTCATAAAGCACTGGAAATAATTGACATGTGAGAGTTGTCAATTGTAATCTTTCCTTCCATTACGTTATCTTTAAACATACATTTTTTTTCTTTCTGAAACAAACTAAAATATTGCTTAAACATTCTTCAAGCTGACATAACACTGGCTAATTCTTCTTGTCATCTCCTGATTGCTCTGATCCTGAGCTACGATGACCTCGCTCAAGTGCAGAAACCTTTTTCTTTAGAGAACTCAGTTCTTTGTGAAGGCTTCTATTGTTTCTCTCCAATCGGCATATTCTTTCATGGTATCTTCCCACTGTTGAGAAACAGCAAAAAAATTTATTTCTTCATGAAGAGATGGGTTTCAACATTGCGAGAACTTTGCGGTAATCAAAACTACACCAGTGACAAACAATTTTTTTTAATCCTTGTGGAAAACTTGAAGGCCATTCCTGGCATTTTTCAAGGTTTGAAAATATCCACAAAACAATCACCAGGTACGGTTGGTGGTGCTGAGATGGCTCCAGAGAACAAAATCAAACAGAGTCCAGTTGTACCCTTGATACTGACCCATTTAATTTAAGCGTAAGTTGTTGTTATGAGTTGCGCTCTTTGTACGTTGCATAGTGGGTCAAAAGATAATGGTTAGGTGCATAAAAGGAGTGGACACTGCGGGGTAGATGCTTACATTTCCATCTGATATGCCAATGCAACCATATTCTTATGATATTGAGATCATTTTGCCCATGATAAGGTACATGGAAGCCAAGCTATAACTACATGTTTGCAAATTGCAAAAGAGTATGGCCTCACCTCCCAGACCAACCGAAACTAATGCAGCAAAATCTGTGGAGAAACATAGCTCTCACCACTGGACGCATCTGACGGAGAGATGTGTGTTCCATGAAAGCCGATAATTTGGCTTTTGAGGTTCACAGTTCTCTTTGTCAAACTTTATCTGGTGGGGAGAGCCCTGGTTATCAAAGGAATCCGCAACATTGGAAGTGGTTGTTCTCGGAGGTGCCGGAGGAGTCTCTTTTATTCTACAACTGCAGACTAACGTGGCCACTCCTATGACCCATTACAGGGATAGACTGATCTGCATACCAGGGGGAGATGTTTGCATCCACATGTTGGAAGGAGTTGTTTGAATCCACCCTGCACCCACCACGCGTTCAAAACCTATGAAAAATGTATCCTTTGTGCCTACTTGCATCTGCCAAATAGTCCAGTGATTCATGAAATCTTGTGCTTCAATTACATTGGTTATGTCAATAGTTTTGATCGGACACTATTTGATTATGTGACCACAGACTAAAACTGATGACTTCTCTGGATCTATGAATCCACAGATCAATGACTCGGTGAATGTTTCCCTACTGACTTCCATACGTGATGTGGGATTGGTACTGTCGCGCCTGATCTGAGCCGCGTGATCAGAAACACCACACCAAACTCTGCCTCAAGTTTTCCTTGGAATAGTCATACTTACTTATTGATAGACATAGAGATTGTATTCCCCGCATATTACGATAGATCTCGCCAATATCGGCGGATTGGTCTTTATTTTGCATCATGTCACGCAAACCTCCCGCTGAAGTATCACCTGCAAAATTCAAGTCAGTCAATATTTTAGGCAGATATTGAAGTGTCACCCAGCAAAATAAATCAGCGGAAAATGTATCTCCACTCAAATGTGGCATAGCTAAAACGTGCCTGGGGAAAATGAGAGAACTGGAGTTCCCTCTGCATCCTCGGTTCTGCCTTCCTCAACGGCGTTTCTGTCCTCATCCTCAGCGTCAGAAGAAGTTGTTTCTACAATTATGCGAAGTTTGTGCTCAGCGCTCATGGCATACTTTCTCACTGCGGCACCACTGTGTGTTGCTAAAGAAGCTAGAAAGAGAAAAGGTTTTGTTAGAAATTTCCAGAGGATTCCCACATCTGAAGGTTGTGCAAGTGTTGGCAAGGCTGTAGTTTGAGCCTAGGCTTGACATCTTTAGAGCCGCAGTGTGTTTTGTTCAAGGAATGCACTGATCTCCTCATCACCACATGTTGGGCATTGTTTACTTCACGATGATGAAGGGTGGAAGATAAGTCACTACTTTGGGTTATCAAGACTTTGGACTGCTGATACAGAGACAATTTTTTCTGCCGGAGAAACCGCGCAGAAGATAACAGCCTTAGCCACAGGAAAAAACAAAGGAAACAAGATAACGGGAACACTGCTAAACACCCTTGAAAAATAAAGGCTGAAATTGTTTTCTAGTGATGAGAGCTATATCAAGAGATCGTGTTCACTTCACGTACCACTCAAGAAACGTTGACAAGGTGTTAGTTGTACTCCTCTCACCTTCAAAGGAGTCATCATGGAGAACAAATATGTTTTGTTTTCGCTGAGAGTGGATCTGGTTACTTTGATGGTTTTTTGCCCAGGCAATAGTGCTTTGATTGGCAAAATAATGGCCATTCATTCCTGCAGAATCTCATGCAATCCCACAATTTTCAGAGCAGCTCTTGATGGCACGTGTGAACCACACAAAAAATTACCTGAGGTACTCGGTTGTGGAGATACATCTCCGGGCATTATGGTTTCAGGAGCAGTCATGTCATCAGTTGCTTCTTCGTGACTATTGCCGGAAGATATAACGATTACGGTTTCTTCGGTTTCGAGGCGATGAGATCCACTGTCATCTGTTCTTTCTCTCTCTGAAGCTAGTGATTTAATACAGCAGAATTCCAATTAATGATCTTGTTATTGGTACATGGAATACACCACTCACTTCTCAAAGTACTTGGACAAGAAAGCAAATTTTTAAAATTGCACCATTTTCTGATGTGATGATGGATCAAAAAACAAATTAAAAATGGTGGCTGTGTTTGGATTTCATGACTTCCTAAGAATCCTGTCGATGGTTTTTGAATTAGTTTGCCATGGGTAAACTCTAGTAAGCTAACAATCACATAAAAAGTTAAACTTACCTTGAGGAAATGCTGCTGTATTGATCTTTGCTGGGTCTTCAGTTGTCACTCCAAGAGGTGCATAGGCTTGCGCATCAGATTCTGCTGCACTTGATGATTCCACTGCAACAGTTTCTGAATTCTCATCATCCTCAGATGAAGTTTCTTCAATCTTGACTGCTCTTTCACAGATAATCTCTGAAATGAAAAATCATTTGAACAATGGTAAAAAATGGAATGATCGCCCCGATAATGTTTCCCTGTACTTACTTTGCTTTTTATGATCCAGGCATTCAGTTAAGGGGATCAAACAGAATGCATAGCATATAAGTGGTGACCGGGGGAATTGCATATTAACGTGAAAGATGCTTTTGAGGAGATGGTATTTCTCTAAGAACACTCTATGGCTTTCCAATTGTGACAAATAATTCAAAGATTAAAATCAGAAGGTTGACTTTAAAAAAACAACCATTTGTTAATGAGGAATGAAGTCTCTTTGAGAACATGCCACTAAAAAGGTGTCAGTAAACATGGGGGAGTTGCATGGTCCACCGTGGAACAGGGGGGGGGGGTTAAAAAAACTCACCATCATGAGGTCTTTCTTGACATCGAGGCCTCCCTGCCGCCTTCCAGATTAGCATCATCACGTTGTGCACCCTAACTCTACGACTGCTTCTAGGAATGCATTGCAGTGCCTCCATTGATGACATGAAATCGGACTTCAGTTTTTGGAATTTGCTTCGGCACTGGTTGGCCGTTCGATGAAATCCGCGACTGCGTAGCACTCTTGAAAGAAATCGATAGATGCCGCGATTGCTTGATTGCGTGCTGGCCATTAACCGAGATGCATGCCCACTCCTCCGAACAACCCTCAGAAGAAGAGATACCTCCTCCACTTCCCAGACATTTCCACGACGCCGGGAAATCATTTTGCACCAAGTGAACTGCGCCACACACAAATTCCAAAAAGTTCTCTCAAGAGTGATTGGTCTCCCATTTCATCCGTCCGCCCCCTCAACGCTTTTAGCCAATTGTCTAAGTGGCCGCCAAAAACATGGAATGTTCTCAAGTCAAAATTTATTTTGGTGGACAGATCAAGTAGAGGCTTATGATAATTTCTCAGAAGCGTGTGGACTTGTGATTGTGACATTGAAGTTTAATTTTGTTTAATTCGTGCTGAACACAGATAAACCATTTAAAAAAAAAATCTAGGACAAGATTTCTTACCCGACTGCACCGTTTTTTACTCTTTCTTGGATGGATGAACGTGAAACTCGAGTTCTTTTCCATCACGTGACTAGTAAAGGGGAAAGAAATTGTGGGAACCGAACAAGACAGTGGCGCGTGTGTGAATTGACAGGGCAAAGAATCACACAACGCTTTATACTGACTGCATTCCTTGTGCTTGAAAAAAACTGGACCGAGTACTTTTTTTTTAATAAAACAAAGCGCTTCTTCACAAAACATACATACCGCCATTTTTTTTTCTGATAGGTGGTTCAGAGTCAGGAAAAGTAGACTGGGGAGGGGGTCAACACATCAATCCACTGTAATCCGCCCCTCTTAATTTTGCTCCATCACATGTGCAGTCATCGCTTTAGTTCGACATTTGAGTGGAAGAACTGGTCAATCTGCTCCTGCAAGTCTACTCTATACTCTTTGCCCTAAAAGACACAAGCACAACTATCCCTAGCAAATGTCCTTCCTCCCCTCCAGGAAGTCATGATTTTTCTCCCGCCAAAAATGTGGCCACGATGATAGGCTGGCCAACTTGGGCGGGAGTTTTCCTTGGAACTGTGCGTTCTCCACTCTTGTGAACACATTTCTCTCACGGCATACTTTGGAATTGCGGAGGATTTTTTGTGCCCGATTTTATTCTGCTGAATTATGTCTGCGGTCCGAGCATTGGCACTGGCCTTGCTTCACATCATCTTTATCTATATTCAGCGATCGATCGATGCCTGCAACAGTTACTGGATGCGAGTGGTTAGAAGAAGGAGAATGCTTAGGAAATCACTTGCACTGAGGTGCATACCTCCGCCTTTATGGAGAACAAGGAAAACAGCAATGAACAGAGCACGTTTTCTCGCTGTAGCCGGAATCAGAGTCCCCCGTCGCTACTGGATTTATCCCCGTAGCAGGAACTGGTGGGACAATTTCGTCACTGCCATATGGGATGACCAGCTGTGGATTGAAAATTTTCGTATGACCAGGGAGACTTTCAATGAATTGGTTCATTCCATAGGGCACCGCCTGTCCCGTCAGCGCACCAGACTTCGCAATCCAATCTCTGTGGAGATGAGAGTCGCCATAGCACTTTGGTATCTTGCCAACTGTTCGACTTACCGTCAATGCATGAACCAATTCGGAGTGGGTCTTTCAACAGTGGCAGGAATAGTCTTGGAGGTCTGCTTGGCGATAGAATTGGAGCTACTCAGTAGAGTCGTGTGCCTTGGACCTGATGTGGCGAGGGTGAGTACGCACTCATCTCCCAGAGTAACAGTCTCCATCCAAACTGTACCGGACAAAGATTACAATTTGAAGCACAAAAAACTATGTTGCTGACATTTAGGCAATGAGCTGCACCTTTAAGACTAACCAATTTTATCTTGCCATGAGCTTTCGAGAGTCGCGGTTCCCTTTTTTCTTGTGCATTTGAACAAGAGAACTGTGATTCTCAAAAGCTTGAGCTACAGTAAAATTTGCAAGTGCTGAGGGTTCTACTGGACTCTTTTTTATTTTACTAGTACAGACTACGGCTAACTCCTCTGGATTCTGGAGATGTGAGACTGCCTCAGCGCTGTAGTGAGAAGATTATGAATATAGGCGGTGGGAGAAAGAGGGGATTCTCTCTAACAGCAATCTTGTTTATTTCTCTTTCATTGCAGATTATGTCTGGATTTCAGAAACTTGGCTTTCCTCATTGCATTGGTGCAGTTGATGGCACCCATGTTGCCATTTGCAAATTTAAAGGCCGTGGACGGGAGTACATCAACCGCAAGAAATTCAATTCCATTCTCATCCAGGGCACGGTGGACCATACTGGAAGATTCATTGATGCAGAGGTTGGCTGGAGTGGGCGGAACCATGACGCCTTTGTTTTTGTGAATTCTGCAATTTGTACAGCAATGGATGCGGGGGTGTTTGTGCCAGGCAACCCCTGTCTTACAATAGAGGGTGTAACCGTGCCACCACTCATCATATCTGATGCAGCCTACCCCATGAGAAGGTGGCTGATGAAGCCCTTCAATAGGCCCCACACTCCCGCAGAAGCATACTTTGACCGCTGCCTCACCAGAGCTAGGACCATAGTGGAAAGATGTTTCGGACGTTTGAAGGGGCGCTGGAGGTGTTTGAGGTCACAGCTTATGGTTGCGGAGGAGAATGTGACCTGCATAGCTACCGCGTGTGTGGTGCTACATAACATTTGTGAATTGAAAGGTCATGGCATTCCAGAGGATGATTCTCCCGTGAGGCCTGTGGAGGTGGATGAGGAATCTCTTGAACTCCCTGTGGGAGACAGAAGGCACCGGGAGGAGGGGAAGTTGGTGCGCGATGCCCTTGCACGCCACATGTTTCGAAACAGAGAAATCTAACAATATAAAAAGCTCTTCAGTCTGATTGTGAAAAAATCTCTGGTTGAACTAAGAAACGATTGTTGCATGTTCAGAGGTTGGACTCACGGTTTCAAAAAATGTTTCTTGTTGGTTTTGCCTTGATTGGATGTGTCATGTATTCAGTTGCAAGTGTTGGATTCCTATGAAACATGGTTTGTTAGAAAGCTTTGTTTAGAGATTCAATGATGATCTAATGAGTGAATTCTCATTGTTCCATTCCTGTTTTGAAATAAATTTTTATAACATCATGGTAAGAAATGTTCTGTTCGGTGGGCATCAAGTGAGCAGGAGGGGTTTCCACAAAGAGGGAAAGTGAAAAAAAAAGGGTTCATCATTGCACAGCCCAGGGGTGCCAAGATGGTCAGCACACTGTTGAATGCTAGCTTGTCCGTGTGAAACAGCATCTGATCCACAAACACCCTCCCCCAAAGTCACACTTCCACCCACAGATATGGCTTGGCATTCAGCCACAGTGTTCCCTGCGATGGGAACCACCTACAGAACAAAGGAAAAATGACAACTACACACCAAAGTACTCTATTATAAAAAAACCATTCTCTCCTTCAAACTAAAATTGAGAAGGACAGTGTGAGACATAACACAGGCAGTACATAACACAACTAACCATACTGTGCAGAATTAAACCAAACTCTATCACAGGAAATAAAAAACTTTATTTCTTTAAGGTCTTTCGGGTTCCCATTTGGTGGGCACAACAGGACACGAAAGCAGCCTACAACACCAAATAACACAAATAGCATGCACAAATTCTGCCAGCAATTTTGATTGGGGGATTATTGTGTGTGAATTGCATAGTGTTATCTCTCGGGTTGAGGGAATGCTGTCACGGCCTTAGGTCTGCACCCGCCGGTTTTTATATTCAAACAAGTGACATAAAAAATCCTTATAGCAATTGTGTTTTGGGTTGTTCTGTAAGGTGAAGTGACTTGTGCCCTATTTTCCCCTATAATAATAATAATAACATTCGATTTATATACCGCCCTTCAGGACAACCTAATGCCCACTCAGAGCGGTTTACTAAATGTTATTATTCCCCCACAACAGTCACCCTGTGAGGTGGGTGTGGCTGAGAGAGCTCCAGAGAACTGTGACTCGGCCAAGGTGACCCAGCTGTCTTCAAGTGGAGGAGTGGGGAATCAAACCCGGCTCTCCAGATGCCCTTTGGTGTTCTCCCCCACCACCAATGTAGACGGTGTCTGGTCTACCGCACAGTTAAAGGCACAAAGTGGTGTGGCACGAGAACCGCCCTTCGAGGTGGAACCAAATGCCCCCCCTCCAAGTTGGTTTGCCTTGGTGCTTGCTTGGGGGGTTGGAGGACAGGTAGGAAACGTTCCCCTGATGTTACTGAGCATCTTTCATGCAATATTCCTAACCCCAGAACGACCAGCCTCTCTTATTTTCAACGTGGGAGATGATGGAGAAAGAGGGTGCCAAGAACAACATATTTTTGAGTCCATTAAAAGGACCACCCAACCGGCATCTGCCTGAACCATGTTGGAGGAAGTTAGGACAGGTGGGAGCAGGCACCATGAAAGTTGGCAGCATTTTGATTACAAAAGGCCACCCTGAACTACCTGGGAAGATGAATTCCTTTTTCCCCATATAGAAACATGGAGATTGTTTGAAGAATGGGGCACCTTGTTTGGGAGGCCATAAAATCTTTATGAAATTCATGTGGAGACGGAAGGGAAGGTCTCCAACGGTTTGTGTTGGATTTGGTCGGAAACCCCCCGCCCCAAGCTCTGCTAACTCTGGCAGAAGGTTTCGGAATCGAGATTCTAGCCAGTAAGCTGGTTCTGTGGTGGCTTTCCGTGTCGGTGTTCCCCGAGTACTGACAAGAATTCCTGATTCTTAAAACCAAATATATACAGCTGAGACAGGCGGGCCCTGCACACCCCTACTATTATCCCCGAAATATTTCCAGCTCATGTTTTGAGTAGCTTTGTTCAGCAATCCGATGTACGCATGAACCTTTTCTTCCTTATCAAGCATTTCGGCGAAGGTGGGAAACATTTGTATTTGAATTCGCCCCTGCACTCATGCTGTGTGTAGAAATGGCAAACCTTTATTTTGGCGGAATTTTTTTTGGGGAAAAAAATTGCTCGCAATGATTAACCCTGACACAGCCAATCAGAGACGTTTATTTTGGACGGAATATGATGTCTCTGACAAATCAGGATTGGCCTCTTCGACTGGGGAACCCAGGACTACAGGAAATAGTGGAAAGTTTTGATTTCAATCTTAACTAAAGTCAATCTGGAAGCATCGAAACGTTTCCACGACACTTCCGGGTTCCCCTTTGGCAAGGGAACAGCCCCTTGAGATACTGGAGACTGTTCACAAGGCAGTGGGAACATGCCTCAGCTGCGGTAAGTAACCATCAATGACTTACTACGTTTGTGAACACAGAAGTGGCCACTCTGCGCTTACACCTTTTATTTCCACAGCAAAGAAAACCAACAGAAGGATGGACAGCCTGCAGGCCTTGGTGAAGAAGCTAGAAAACAATGTGAGGAATTTGAATGAGGAGAACAAGAAATTGAGGTCCGACATTGATAATGTGCTGTCAAGGTTTAAGGAGATGTAGAAAAGATTTATTTAACATGCATGTTAGTTAAGTGTCCATATGATGCCTCACATGTAATCTTTCAAGTTTTGAAAAGAATAAAAAACAAATTTAAAACTGTGAAGTTTCTCCCGTGGGTCAACATTTCAAACAACCGTAGTCAAAAAATAGATCTGGCAAACCGCACCTGGATTGCGGTGGGTAACAAAAACCAATTTTTTTTAATGGCCATTGTCAACCCCTCGCCAACATCGAAAAACACAATTACAGCTGTGACAAACATAATTTCAACAGCAATGATACGTGTGATATGCAGATTCCAACCCAAATGCTGCACCGGAAAAACATGTGGGGCTCAGAGGGATGGATCATATCTTTCTCTCTTTTTAATGATCCGAGCCCTTTTTCTTAGTGGTGCCTTATCATGATCGTTATCGCGTGTTTTGCTGTTGGCATTTTGGGAAGTTTCTGCAACCGGGCCTGCTCTTTGCTCCCTGACAAAGAGTTCAGTCAAGGAGCTGAGGGCACCAACAGCCCTATTAAGCCCCTCCATATTTTGTGACTGTGCCTCAATAAAAGCCCTACGATCCTCTCTTGCCTCCCTGATAATGTCCTCGTGCCATCTTGTCTCTGATTCCATGGCTGCACGCCAATGGCTGGTTGCCTCCAGAATTTCTCCACGTTCCTTTCTGTTGTTCTGTTCCTCCCTCTGTGCCTGAGATAGCATTCTCTCTGCAACGTTGGTGAGGACAGAGACGCGCCTGGTTCTGGTGCGCGCCTTTTCTAAGCGCGTAGCAGGAGACAGTTGTGCCGTGGGGACCTGCGGTTGTTCCACTGCTGGTGGATTGTTCAGATCTCCTGTTGGAAAGGACAGTGGTTATGCAAGTAGTAGTTACAAAGGAGTTTGCGGAGGTCACAATTTCAGCTCTTTCCTACCTTGCGGATCCTCTGCGCCCTGTCCTGTCACCTCCGGGAACTCCTCTATCTGAGTTAAATCTGGATCTTGGAAATAAAAGATTTGGTTGTAAAATGAATGAGTTGATCTTCTTCATTCATGCTCACAGAAGTCTTCTTTACATCAGCAGAACGATGTTTACACCAATATTTGCCATGGTAGCCCAACCCCCACAAACAGATAATTATTTTGAGTCTATAGCCATGTTCCTCATGGAGCGGAGCATACCAGGGCTCATTGGGAGGGCAGCATTGATTGTTGACCACAAGCACCCCACTCTATCTGTATCTTACCGTCTGTGGCATTTTCATCCTCTGGATCGGTCATGGCCATGGGGGGGGGGCTTCTCTGATTGATGTTTCTTGTTTTGTGGAAGAACCTGCAGTAATTGAAAACAAGTGATAGGCTGGTAAACAGTTTATGTACCATGGTTCTCCAGGGGGGGAAAAAGGGAGGTGACGTTACAGACCATTGTCAGGTTTGGATTAATGCTTGGTGGAAGATAACCCAACCACCTTTGGGATACCTTGCACATTGCTGATCAAGGTGAAGTCCCCCTCTCCTTTCACAGAGCCCTTCTCCGCTGAAACCTGCGCCAGCCCCAGTAAAAAACAACGTTTCCCGCCACTAGCTTGCCTTGAGAAGCGGATTTCCACAATATTGGTTATACGCCCCCATAGGCAGAATAAACAACACATCCTTGGAAGCGTTCCATGCACAAAAGTTAAATCAGGGAAATGCCCCCCCACTTGCGCCTCATCCCTCTCCTGCAGTGATAACCCAAACACAATCAATCCATTGAGCATATCCCCGAAATCCTAAGCAGAAGGAAAAAATGCCCCTGAGACTCCGGGAAAGTTCTGCCCAGGCGGGGCACACTGGAGGGCACAGCGAACCCACCCCAACTAAGGACCAGTCAAGTCGGTCAAAACTGCATGCTCACCTGAATCATTGGGAGTGGAAGCGGGGACCGCCTGAAGATGTAGAGTGACCATTGGATGTGTGAATAGTTCCTCTGATCCCTCTCATGGAGCGGGAACGCCATGGTTCGACAGATCTTCCCCCATGGGGTCGGCATTGCTCACCGACTGCAGGTTAAGACTTCTTGCCACCCTTTGTGGCCGTATGCTTGCATCCCCTCTGAAAATTCTTGCAAGCTGTGCATAGAAAGGGCATGTTGCAGGGGCATTTCCCGATCTTCCATTGTGTGCTGCGACCCTCTTGTACTCCTGTCTCAAAGCTTTTGTTTTTGTCCGGCATTCGAGTGCGGTTCTTGCATGGCCTCTCGCCACCATCTGCTCTGAGATGCGCTCGAAAACATCAATGTTCCTATGACAGAGCAATAGTGCCTCTTGCACCTTCTCCTCACCCCAAAATTCAATGAGGTCCAATGTCTCCTTCTCCCTCCAGGAGACCCCTCTCCCGCTGGTTGGTTTTAGTGCAGCCATTTCCTTGAGCAACCGTTGAGCAGTGCGCGGAGGTGGCACAGATCGCAGGAGTTGAATTTCCCGCCCAGCAAATAATGGCACCCCATTGGTCCACAAAAATCACGTGATCCCAGAAGGGGTGAGTTTGAACCTCGTTTGAGGGCACCACCCACTGCCCCAACCCCATTCCCATCCCGAAAAAAGGAGTCAAAATATGTAGATCACACAAGTGGAGATGTCCCAATGCACCTTTGCATCCACAGAACGCAGAAACGTTATGGCCAATTTTATTTTTCATTACTGGAAAATGTCGATGGTGGTTCCTGATTGAATTGTCAAAATGCAGAGAGTTTTGGGTGGAGAGGGGTTGTCACTGAGGAATGAAACGTTTGGTTCATCATGACCACAATCGCTCACCGCTAGGCAAACATTTTTTTTAAGGGGGGGGGTTGGAAATGTGAGGCGCGTAACACGAAGTTATCAGGATGCAAAAGACGGGGAGAGAAGAATAGAGATGGCACCAATGGAGATGTACCGCTGAAACGTTTAGTTAGCGGGGAAAAAATGGCGGACGAAGCATTTGGGGAGCTGGAGACGCAGACCAATCAGCTTCCGACGACAAGAATTAGCGGGGGGAGAGAGAAGCAAAAAAGGGACAAAAGTGTTCACACTGGGATTTATCGGATCAGCATTGAGTTGGCAGCAGATTATGGGAAAATTCGCGGTATGTCCGCAGTGAGAAAAATCGGGGATAACCCGGACTGACAGCGGCTCCGCGTCCCATGGATGCCTTGCTAATGTGAAAACTCTGAAAACATGGGATGCAAACCAGGGACAGATACGCTGCTAAGTGTGAGTGTGAAATAACTCTCAGATCACATTGACAGAAACGACTGGGTGTTTTTTTCTTCTGGTCCAGGAAGTTCATGCCCTTTGGCCCAGGTGGTTTTATCTTTGAGTTAGATACAATCCCTTGTTTGCAGAAAGCACCTCTTTATTTTATTTTATTATTTGATTTATAAACCGCCCATCCTCAGGGGCTCTGGGCGGTGATGATGCTCTTCATGATGCTGTTGGCTTATTAAGTCTAAGAGCTGAACTAGATGAGATGAATTACACAAGGCTATGCAAGTGTTTAGAATAATAACATAATAATAATAACATTCGATTTATATACCCCCCTTCAGGACAACTTAACACCCACAGAGAGGTTTACAAAGTATTTCATTATTATCATAACAATAAGCACCCTGTAAGGTGGGTGGGGCTGAGAGAGCTCCTAGAAGCTGTGACTGACCCCAGGTCACCCAGCTGGCTTCAAGTGGAGGAGTGGGGAATCAAACCCAGTTCTCCAGTTTAGAGGCCCACACTCTTAACCACTACACCAAACCGTGGCTCTCTTATGTCTGTTACTACCTGCCCATGTCTATTTTACCCCAAGTGAACATGTGTCATGTAGTCCTAATCCATTTACGTGTCGGGTGACTGGTATAGTCGTAGTTGCAAGTATCCATGGTCATAATCAGTGAATCGCCATTGCAGAGCATTGGTTTGGAGTGGCTTCCGCTTCCCTCTCCCCTCTTTTTGCCCTTAGATCTGACTTACATCCAGAGCAAATTGGGTAAAATTTGGCCATTGTTTTCAATGGGAAATGCGATTTGGGGCTTTCCAGGAGTCTGGGGGGACATTTTATGACTGAATTTTACCAAATTTGCTGGGTACCTACTTCTAACTGTTCACTAAAGACACCCCATGTTTCATGAAGATTGGACTTCAGGAGGCAATTTTATGGGCCCCATAGAAAGTGTCCCCAGACTCCTCCAATCTCCATTATTCCCTATGGGGAAAATTAGGGGAACTGTCTAGGGGACTGGGGTGGCATTTTGCAAGCAACATCCATCAAATTTGCAGAGGACCTACTCCTAACTGTACTCTAAAGACTTCCCAAGTTTCAGGGAGATGGGACCCTAGGGAAGCCATGATCTATGTGTTTCTGCAGTTGCTGTCAGTTTTGCCCCACAATAGGAACAAATGGGGTGGCTCGGGGTAACTTCTTTGGGTTTTTAGCCCCCTTGATATATTTTTTCCCTGATAAATCCAATTGAGTAAATAAATCTCCCTCTCAGAAAAGCTACAGAGGAAGGTTTGAGCATGCAAAAAGAGAAGGTGCATCATGGGATACTATCCCTCGTCTGGGAGGAATGGGGAAGAAACCCATGCCAGTCCGAGCACAGGGATCGAGTGCAGTGCTGACCACGGTGGGCAAGTGAACAGGAAAGCAAAGGTGAAACATGTGTAAGTGCATTCACATGCTGTACGCATGTAATTTGTCTCATGTAGTTTGGCTCTAAGACTCTGTGAAGACTCATACATAAAAGCTAATAAAACCTCAGTAACAAGTTCTCATTTTATTTGCAGCCACCATCCTGAGCCTTCTCTGGTGATTCTTAACTTGGACCAAGGGTTTTCATAAACTTTTTTTTTAGTTTAAATGTATAGATCCTTATGGTTAGTAAGCTGTCACCTGTGAGGTAACCTATAAGGGCTTGTTCCCCTCTTACTTGAGTAGGTATAATAGACCTCTTATTCCCTTCTCCTGTTTTGGCTATTAATCAGGAAAATATCTTGTCTATGCTATAATCACACTAGAGTCCTGGAGTTAACCCCCTCCAAATCCCAAACAACTTCTATTGATTCACTGGAAAAGGTTCAAGGGTAGAACAGTAAGGCTTGAAACTATGTACAAATGTAAGTCTCAGCTTCTGCTGGTCACAGGACATAGCAATAATTATGCATTAGACAGTCTTTTCTGAGGACAGAGAGAAAATAACAACCAATCTACAATATGAGAGAAAAGCTATGAGTGACTGGCCCCTGAATACTAAATCCCAGTTCATAACAATAATAAAATGCATCCACAGCCTGTCTCTTTTTTCTCCCCAGCCTCGGAAGACTAAAGCATGAGAACAAACAGTTCAGTGTGTGCCTCTCTTTGACTCCTCACTCTACCGGCCAAGCTACAAGTGATGCCTGACACAGGTTGGACACTTGTCAGGTTCCCTCAAGTTTTGATGGGAAATGTAGGTGTCCTGGTCCTGGTCTTGCAGCTTGGCTCTCAATTTAATTGAAGCTTACAGAGCGGCAGTTTATGGGAGGGAGAATATGCGGTCAGGAGGGGATTGCAGGCATCAGGCTCTCACCGGGTGCCCCCCTTCCCCTCCGCTAGGTGTGTGTGTGGGTTTCTATAAACTTCAATTAAATGGAGAGCCAAGCTGTAAGACTAGGATGCCTACATTTCCTGTCAAAACTTGAGGGAAGCTGACAAGTGTCCAACCTGTGTCAGGCATCACTTGTAGCTTGACTCTACGACAAATACTGTCTCCTGAGACAAAGGATTTCCTAACTTGCCTCACTGGCAGCTTAATCTTCTCTGAAGCAAAGGGTTGTTTGCAACTTTTTGATCCAACTCCTTCCTCCAGTTTGAGCTAGCAAGGTTCCAAGGGGCCTGATTGGTCGTTACGATCTCACTGAACAGTCCACCAATATTTAAAGAGGGTTGGTAGTTGGCAGAAAGTGCAGGACTTTGACCTGTCTGTCACAGACTCCTTCCCCCTTTCCCTATCTCCAGCAGCAGTGGCTTTTGCTCTAGTTAGGTTTGTATGTGGCAGGAAGGATGTAAACATACTTGTTCTTTTAGCGGTATGTAAATTGGGCAGCTGATAAGTCTGCAGTTTTGTCCTGGAGAATGGGGTGGGGAATCCCTAATTCTTGTATAACATATACTAGGTACACAGAATCTCGCTCTTTGGCTATATAAACCAACTGGGGCAGAAGGCCATAGGAAGTCACATGCACAAGCATGTTTTCCCGTTTCCTGGACCATCAGACGGTCCAATAATCTGCCTTGGATTAAAGTGAAAAAGGTGGACTATGAGTAAGTAAATAATTCAAAAAGTGGGCAGATGGTGAACATAATAGAGCTGTTCTCTCATCTTTTTCAAGATGAGCTTTTCAGATCTGATGATATTTAATGTGTAGAGAGACAAAGGGAGATTCTAGCAATTTTTAACTTTTGCATGATATGCTGTTTACCACTCTACTCAGATCCTACTCTGCTTCTACATCTTCCTGTTCCAACTATTCTCAAAACTGCAGTAATTACTGAAGAGTGGGGGAAAGGTGATGAATTTGGAAGCCCATACCCAGACACACTAGAAGTATAAGGTTACAAACAGGTCTTTCCCAGTAAGGTTTGGGCAGGAGGGGCAAGCCCAGAGATCTCATTCTGCATTGGTGACTGTTTTGTTCCCAGAATATTTTCAGCTGCTCTCTTTGCTGAATAAAAAACATCCACACAGAACAAAACACAGTGGCACCATCTATAAAGTGTAAAGATGGGGCATTTGAGATGCAGGGCAAGTAAATGGGTTGATGAGAAAAGCAAGGGTAAAATACATTTTTAAGTTGTATCCAATATTCCTCTTCTCTTGGGTACTGTTCATAGAGCTTGCATTCTGCAAATACAGATATCTATTTTTGGCTGCACTGGAAGTCCCCTTTTGTCCCCCCATCCTGCCTCTCCAGTCCATTCCTGACTGTTAAATGTGAATTTGAAACTGAATTCCCAGTCTTACATTCCATCGCATATGGAGCTTAGCTTCTTCCCTGCTGGAATGCTGGCCTCTTTTATAAAATAAACATAATGGATTAGAGTCTAACATCCACATGCTTTATAGATTTTAATAAGGTCACTTGAAACCCATTTTGAGACAGAACATGTCTTTGAACTCTTCTGGTAGTCAAGGTAGGGTTGCAAAAATTTCTGGTTCATGGGCACAACCCAATAGTAAAAACAGGTGAAGAGCCCAACAATTTCTAGTTAGTCCAGGCAAGATTTGGACTGGGGATGGAAGCTCAATGATTTCTGGTGGCTTCAGGAGTGGAGCCAGGTCTGGTAGTTTCTATGGAGTCCAGGTGTGATTTCCAGAGCATTCAGAAATGGAAGTCAGTACAAAAACTGCCTTTCACCAAAGACATACAGCTGAAGACAACCATCTGAGAGGAAGAAAAATTGCCTTGCCCCTTGTTTTTCTAGCATCCGGCTGAGAAACAAGAAAACTAGGAAACTTTTTTAAAATTAGTTTGCTACTCTACGCCAGGTCTCTTCAGCTATATATATACTCAGTGTGGGAGTACTACTCATATTTTGTATCCATATTGAGGGAGACAAAGTTATTCTGGTTGTCCAATTATCTAGTAATTAGGGGGTTGGGTAGCTTTATCCTAAGACCCCTTTAATGGTACACCCATGTAACTGCAACCTCTTTAAATTGTCAATTTGTTCTGAATGTTGTGTGCACAATCCCATCATATAATGTGCTGCTTTACAGGATGAGTTTTTATCTTTGTTAAGGGTGGTGAGTTTGTTTGACATTCTAAGTAGAGATTGACCAGTGGACAACACAATGTATCTATTTAAGAATCTTTTTATTGTTTATGATGGATGGTTTCTGTGCCCCTGAGGAAGTCTTTGGATGAAACCTGTCTTTTCAGCCGACCCCTGGTTGGGCACTCAGGGTCTTCGTTTTCTCATCCCTTGAGATCACTGTTTCACCTAAAAAAAGAAAGAGCAAGCATCATTATAATATTTATGTAGTCTGTCAGTGTACAACACTTACCTGTTTGGATTCTTACCTGGAGCTTCTTCTTCCAACGAAGTCAAGATAGATTTGAATGGACATTTCATTGGATACATGATTGATTGTTATAGTGTTTTCGTTGGGGAATGTTGAATTGCTGCGGCCACCTTTAAAGAGTCTATTTTTATTTGATATTTATTGAAATATTTAATGTGTGGGATTAGTGTTTGAATGTTTATTGTTATATACTTATGAGAATCTGTATTTATGAAATATTGCACTTTTATAGTACCTAGTCACTTTAATAGATTCATGAACTGATAAACTGTCCTCAGAGAAATTGTTTTAATTTTATGTTCATTGTTCCCTGGGTGTGGTGGCTTGGCCACCCTGTGAATGGCAGACAGACATCCTGATACAACATGCTAGAAAAAAAACTACAGTAAAGTTCATACAGAGTTCACTAGAATACATGTGTATCACTAAGTATAATATAATGTAATCCATATTTCCATGACAATAGATTTGAGTCCCTGCCTGCAGCAAAGTACCCTTTTGCTAGGCAGGAGGAATGCAGAAATTAGTGCAGCAACAAGGGAGCATACAACTGCTATTTCTACAATGGCCAGCCTGTTGTCCACCCCCAACAGCTCACTGTGAAAGGACACCCATGTGCCAAACAGGAGACATGGGTTCAATTTCCAGGAAGGGGTACATTGGCCAGAAGGCATAGCTTATCTTTGGCATAAGAATAGGCTGAGTGCCAGAAAAATGTGAAACAGAGCCGGGCTTGAATCCCATTGTCCCACACTTGGAAACAGCTCCTGTCCAGTTGGGCACACATGAACAAGATACTGCTCAGGGCATGGGACATTTCCCAACAGCCTGACATCATCAGCAGCCATATTGTGCAAAGACAGGCATGGTGTTGTGGAAAGTTATCCTAATCCCTTTTTGGCAAGGGGTTTATTTTTTATTTTTACTTTCTCTCCAAAGGGGATCCAAGGCAGCTTACAGCATTAGCTTCTCCTCCATTCCCCTCTACCCTCACAACTACACTGCGAGGAAGGTTAGGCTAAGAGGATATGACTGACCCAAGGTCACCCAGCAAGATTCCATGGCAGAGCGGGGAATCAAATCTGGGTCTCCTAGATCCTAGTCTGTCACTCTAGCCACTACACCATACTGGCTCTCAGTGTAGGACTGCACTGTTGAACGTCATCTATACCTTCAAGTTGATGGGGACTTCCGGTTTGGGATTTATGGAGGTCTGAAGCAGCTCCATTTGCGGAGCTGACCGGACTGCCGTTTTAAGCGGCCGGCGGGGGGGAAATAGCCCGCGGCCGACTGCTCTCAGGTGGAGAGCAGGCAAAGAACGCTCAAGACCCTAGGGTGTGTTAGATCTCGGACGAGGGGGGGCTCTGCGCAACGGGTCCCCTCCCGATCCTTGAGGTCCCACCCTGCGACAGGTCGGCTACAATCTCTGCGGCAGTTCTGGGGCCAATTCGGCTGGCATAAGACCTACATACCCAAGCTTCGATTGGGGGAAGAAGTGGAGAGGAGAAGTTAAAATCGAAACAGCGATTACAACCCGAGAAAAGTGAATGAGAAGGTAAAGATCACTATCTTCTGATACGGGACAGATTGATAAAAGCAGAGAGGAATAAAAGTAGATTTTCAAACTGCAACAGGCTAATGAAAAGGAGGGGAAGACTCGGCTAGAGTTGTATTTGAAAAGAGACTAAGTTTAAAGAAGTTATTAAAGAAATTGGACTATTGTTTTGAATATTTGCGGTTATGGAGCTGTGAGAAAAAGATACCATCGCGAGACCTACTGTGGGAAGTCGGGAGACAGGAAGTGCGTAATAACAATAGAGTTGCTGGAGAGAAGCGGCCCTTGCTGGAGGGCAGGAAGAAGGGAATCGCCATCTTTGAAAGGGGAAGGGTCGCGGCTTCAGCGGAAAAGGAAGTAGGCCATTTTGGATTACAAAATCATAGAGAAACCATAGAGAAAAGACGCCCGACATTTTGGACTCTTTAAAAATTAATTTATGCAAGAAGACCGGGACATTTGAAACAAAAAGACATTAAATCTTACGCCACGGAGTTAAGGAAGAGAGCGGACTCGTGGGAGCGAGCTAAAGCAAGCCCCACGATGTCGAAAAAAGAGTGGCAATCGGCAATAGAAAACCTGGACAAAAAACTTTTAGAAGTGATTAAAGAACTTAAGGACACGAAATTGGAGCTGATTAAAGAGGTTAAACAGACAGTAAAATCGGAGCTGTCAGAAGTGAAGAAAGGTATGGAAACAATACAAAATGAATTACAAGGAACGCAGCAGAGAGTTAAAGCAGTAGAAGGCGCGATGGAGAATCTAGCAGACACGCAACAAACAGAGATGAGACTGATGAGGGGAAGAATGGCGGTTGCGGAAAGTAGACACATGGAGAAGCAGCTGAGATTTCGCGGCTTGCCGGAAGTGGAAGGAAAGACAGCGCAAGAACAGATGACTGAGGTGTTAGCTGAATACCTGGGGAAGGAGGAGGAGGAAGTTGTGGCTATCCTTGATGTGGCATATCGCGTAAACTCGAGAATTGCAACCCAGAGGAAATTACCAAGAGATGTGATTGTGCAGTTTACGACACGAAACATGAAAGAGAAGATTGTGACTAAACAGTTTCAAGACCCATTGGAGATTGATGGCAAGACAATTATCATAATGAAGGAATTACCCAGATCAGTGTTACTAGATCGGAAAAAATATAAAGTGCTAATCCAGATGTTGAAGGACATGAAAATCAGGTACAGATGGGAGCTCCCAGAAGGTCTGTCCTTTGAATTTGGAGGGGCCAAAAAGCGCATTAGATCTGAGCGAGAGATGGAGCGATTTATAAGGGACAATGAAAAGGACTTACCAACAAGATTATGAGTATGGAGTGTAAAGTTTTATCTTGGAATGTAAATGGACTAAATTCACCGAATAAGAGAAAAAACATTTTCCACTGGCTATTAAAACAAAAATGTGACATTGTTTGTTTTCAAGAGACCCATATTCGAAAGCAGGATGTAAAATATTTAAAATTGGGAAAACTGGGCAAGGAATTTGTAGCGGCCTCCAATAAGAAAAAAAGAGGAGTGGTGTTGTATATAAAAGAGGAGCTACAGCCAAAATTTGTAATGAAAGATGTGGAAGCCAGATTTATAGCAGTGGAATGTACCTGGAACTTAAAGAGAGTGTTGGTAGTCGGAGTTTATGCACCTAACGGTGCAAAAGAAAGCTTCTTTGAGGATTTGAGGAAGCAACTAGATGATCTTTCATATGACCAGATAATTCTTGCTGGAGACTTCAATGGAGTGACAAACTTGGAATTAGATAAAAAGACAATAACGGCACAAAAGAAAAGAGGACTATTACCAAAGCTCTTTTTTGAGTTGATACAACAGGAGACTCTAGAAGATGTATGGAGAAGAGAATATCCTAAAAGCAGACAGTTTACTTTTTATTCTGCAAGGCACTCTACATTATCAAGAATTGATATGATCTGGGCCTCAAAAGACTTAGCGTTATGGACTAAGGAGGTAGAAATAATGCCGATGGTAGGCTCAGATCACAATCCAATTATGTGGAAATTAGGGAAAAGGAGAAAAAGGAAAGCATGGAGAATAAATGAGGACTTGCTACAGGAAGGAGAGAATATGGAGATGCTGAGAAGAGAGACAAAGTTCTTCATACAATACAACGTGAATAAAGAAGTACCAACTGATAAAGTTTGGGATGCTTATAAGGCGGTTATAAGGGGCATACTAATGGACTTAAATGGTAGAGCAAGAAAAAAGAGGAGAAAAGACAAGAGATCGAGGAGAAAATAAAAGCCAAAGAAATACAGTTAAAAAAGAGACCAGGGAAAAAGAAATTATATCAGGAAATTAAAATACTTCAAGAACAGTTAACAGCAATGAGTAATAAAGAATTGGAGTGGAACCTTAAAAGACTGAATCAGAAAGCGTTTGAAGGTGCAAATAAACCTGGGAAGTATCTGGCATGGCAATTGAAGAAGAGAAGGGAAAAGAAAGTAATAAATAAAATTTGTGAAGACAATAAAACGTATTTGGAACAGACTACCATTAGTAGAGCCTTTTACAAATTCTACGCTAAGCTGTACAATAAGAAAGAGGTAAATAAAGAATCAATAGCGTCATATTTGGAGAAAATGAAACTTCCAGTAATCTCGGAAGTTTGGAGAAATAAATTGAACAGTGAAGTAACGGATGAGGAATTAAGTAAGGCAATACAATCTGCAAATCTAGGAAAGGCGCCAGGGCCAGATGGACTTACGGCTAAATTTTATAAGACAATGGCCAATGAACTGGCACCATTCCTAAAAGAGGTGATCAATGGAGTTTTAAGGGATCAAAGGATTCCAGATACCTGGAGTGAAGCGAATATATCATTGATCCCCAAAGAGGGCCAAGACTTGACTAATGTGAAAAACTATAGACCTATATCGTTACTTAACAACGACTATAAAATCTTTGCGAAGATACTGGCGGAGAGACTGAAGGGGTGGCTTTCGGAAGTTATCGAGGAGGAACAAGCAGGCTTTTTGCCAGACAGACAAATCAGAGATAATTTAAGGACAGTGATTAATGCTATTGAATATTATGATAAGCGTTGTGATAAAGAGGTTGGTTTCTTCTTTGTTGATGCTGAAAAGGCGTTTGACAATTTAAACTGGGACTTTATGTTTGCCACTATGGAAAAGCTACAATTGGGAGAAAGATTCATTAGAGCAATTAAGGAAATTTACAGAGACCAGACTGCAGCAATTGTGGTGAATGATGAAGCGAATAAGAAATTGACTATAAGTAAAGGAACAAGACAAGGTTGCCCGTTGTCTCCACTGTTGTTCATTTTGGTATTGGAGATCCTGATGATACAAATACGACAAGATGAAGAAATTCGAGGAATAAAAATAAAGGACTATTCATACAAGGTCAGAGCATTTGCGGATGATATAATGTTAATTGTAGAGGATCCATTGGAGAACATGCCAAAAGTGATAGATAAGATTAAGGAGTTTGGAGATTTGGCAGGTTTTTATATTAATAAAAAGAAGTCAAAGATATTATGTAAAAACATGACTAAGCAGAAACAACAATTGTTAATGGAAATAACGGATTGTGAAGTAACAAGCAAGGTGAAATATTTGGGAATCGAACTGACTGCTAAGAATATAGACTTATTTAAAAATAACTACGAAAAATTATGGACTCAGATAGAGAGAGATTTGATTAAATGGAACAGGCTGAATTTGTCATGGTTGGGAAGGATTGCAGCAGTTAAGATGAATGTGTTACCAAGAGTAATGTTTTTGCTACAGACAATACCAATCATCAGAGACTCTAAGCAATTCGAAAAATGGCAGAGGAAAATATCAGATTTTGTATGGGCAGGCAAGAAGCCTCGAGTGAAAATGAAAGTTCTACAAGACGCAAAAGAAAGAGGCGGAATGCAACTGCCCAATCTAAGACTTTACCATGACGCAATCTGCCTAGTGTGGTTGAAAGAGTGGATGACGTTAAAGAACAAGAAATTACTAGCCCTAGAGGGATACAAAAAAATATTCGGATGGCACGCATACCTATGGCATGATAAAGTAAAGGTGAACTCGATGTTCCTGCATCATTATATACGGAGAAGTTTATATACAATCTGGAAGAAGTACAGAATCTATTTACAAGAAGGAACCCCTTTGTGGGTAGTTCCATATGAGGTGATAGATCCGAGAGCTGTTGATAATGAGCAACAATGTTTAACTTATAAAGAAATAACTAGAATTGAAGCATCTAAACTCAGAATAAGGACTCAGGAGGAACTACTACCTTATTACGATTGGTTCCAGTATAGACAGATTAGAGATTTATATAACTCGGACTCTGTAAAGGGAGGTATACGAACAGAGAATTCGGAACTAGAGCAGACCCTTTTTAAAGAGGACAAGAAAAGAATATCCAAGGTATACCAAGTACTGTTGAAATGGTATACTGAGGATGAGATAGTCAAAGCACAAATGGTGAAATGGGCTATAAACTTCAACAAAGAAATAACAATGGAGGCATGGGAATACTTGTGGAAGACTACAATGAAGACAACGACATGCACTAGCATTAAAGAGAACATTTACAAAATGATCTATCGTTGGTACATGACACCAAAGAAGATTGCGCTAGGGAATTTGAACACTTCTAATAAATGCTGGAAATGCAGGAAGCACGAGGGCTCCCTCTACCATATGTGGTGGACGTGTGAGGTAGCTAGGCAGTACTGGGGGGAAATAATAAGAGAAATGAGTGAGATTTTACAATTTCAAGTAAATAAGAACCCAGAACTCCTGCTACTAATCTTGGGAATGGAGGGAATTCCAGCCCATCATAGGACGTTGATATTTTACATGACGGCAGCAGCGAGACTTTTGTACGCGCAAAAATGGAAAGTACAAGAAGTGCCAACTATTGAAGATTGGATTTACAAATTGCTGTATATGGCAGAAATGGATAAGATGACAAGAAAACTGAGAAATCTGGACTCAGGACAGTTTAACACAGACTGGGAGAAGCTGAAACAATATTTGGAGAAGAAATGGGAGGTGGGAGGAGAACTGTGGCAGTTTGAGAACTATTGAAGTACAATAAAATGTAGAGGGGGGTGACTTTACCGGGGGGGAGAAGAGGTAAAAGTGAATCTCTAAGCAGCTATGTTATTAGATTGATATATATAGAATAATAAATAGAATATTGATAGAAAATAACTAATCATAAGTGTTAACTATAAGGATTGACTAACTAATAATATTTTCTTTCTGATTCTGTATAATGTACCAAACTGAATATGTTCATCTGAAGGTATATATGAGTCAAATTGATTGATATCATATATAGATTTATGATTGAAGGGGAATAGAAATATTAATGTAAACAAATATAACCAAAATAGAGAGAAGAAGATAGAATGAATAACATATAGAGTATAAGTTAAACTGGCTGGTTTATATGAATGTATGGTTTACATAGTTTATGATATATAGAAATATTTGAAAATGGAATTATGAAAAAGGGGATAAATTGTTTATCCATTATGGAAAAAAGGGACTCATAGTTAGGGTACAGAGCATTAAAAATAGTTAAAGAAGTATTGCTTAGAATAAAGGGAGAATATATATTTGTTAGATAGAGGAATATATAAAGAGTAAGGGAAAAGGGATAAAGGGTTGGAAAACTGTTGGAAGTCAACAAAAAGGGGGGGGAAAGGGAGGGGGTTAGAAAGTGGGAAATGGGAAAATTGATTGTAATGTATAAACATTTGATTCTAACCCAATAAAATTTTTTTCAAAAAAAAAAAAATATATACCTTCAAGTTGATGTTCCGTAAGGATTCCAAACCTCTCATTAGCCAGTGAGTGAGTCTGTGTAGATATTCAGTACAGCTACAAATAAAGAAGCAAGAAGATTCCATTCTCTGACACTCACTTCAACAAGAGGCTTAATGCATCCCAAGAATGAGGATGTGTATCCTGAGTATTTTCACCAGCAATAACATTGTGTACATCCTGAGTATTCTCTCCAGAAATAACATTATGTGAAACGCTTTGGTTCTTTATGTTTTTTTGTTCACAAAACCAATTACTAACAATTTCATGATCCAAAGGCTCATAACCTACCATTTAAGTATCTCTGGTCTAACTTTTTAAAAAACTCAGCAAATAATGTACTCTACATCCAAATCATGAATAAATTTTCTAAATCCTCTGTGTAGAACCGTCTTTTTTGAAAGCCTTGCCTGACAAGAATTGTCAAGGTTGGGGAGAAGAATTACCAGGGTTGGAGATATGGATGTGGTCAATGGCAAATTACCTTTACAGGGAGCAAGTAAGCTGACTGCCAAAAGGCCTTGGGAATGGGGAAGAAACAGTCAGGGCCAGGCTGGGCATGGGCTGGTGTGTGGAGCAATTTTTAAGAGTGTAAGAGCTAAAGGATGGAGAACTGTAGAGGCAGACATGGAAGCTTGCTCCCATTCTGGAGCAGGGAGGGTTTAAGTGGAGACAAATTTTAATCTGCATGGAGTCCAGCTAGCTAAGTTATTCCACAGTAGAGTGAGAGACTCTTTTATCACTATTATTGGCAATAGTAGTTTTAGTATTTTGGTCTTTGTTTGTTAACGTGGGATCAGGCTTAAGGCTATGACCAAAAGAACTGTACCAGGAAAGGAGATCGGTGGAGCGAGAGTGTGCTTCTGCCTACTAAACTTGAGGTACTTTTAGCTAAGTTAACACACAGCAATTTCTCTGCCTTGGTTATAACTCTCAAAACGATCCAGATCAAGAGAGGTTCCCTAGTATTGCAACAGGCTCCCAAGGGAGTTAACAAGTAACCAGCTTGGGTTGGGTAGTGTGTGCAGGGGTGGCGAGAAGAGGAAAGTGGTGCTCACCTAAGAAGGAATTTTGTTTGGAGAATCCTCTGAGGGTGCTGCTGACCTCAGCAGCTAGAGCACTGAGGGACAAAGGTTATTTGTAGAATTATTAACGGTATAATTAATGTATCTGGCCCTGGCACACAAAATCAGAGCCAATGTGGTATTAGTGATCAGAGCAGTGGCCTAGGATTGGGGAGAGTCTAGTTCAAATCCCCCCAACTAGTCATGAAGCTCACTGGGAGACTCTGGGCCAGTTGCTCTCTCAGTAAAGCCTACTTCGCGTTGTCACAGTGAGAATAAGAACCCTTGGAGGCTCCATGTGGGAAAAGAGGGGGATAGACTGAAAGCAGAACGCTATAAGACCTCAGATATAACAGATTAACAGGGCGACTCCTCTGGCATTTATACAGCGATTGTCGTAGTGACTGCATCGCCCCTCTTCCCGCTAAGTACTCCGCAGCAGCGCTTACAAGCCTCGAGGGTTAGCGCGCTGGGAAGAAGGAACGGGCGGGCGATGAACGCGCTCTCCGCCCACAGGACCCGAGAAGCCGGCGGAGGCGGATCTCCTTGCAGAGAGGTTCAACCCGGGAGGCCGGGCTTCCTTTCGCCCACTCAAGCCGCTAGTAGTAGAACCGGCCGGCCGCCGGAACGGAAACTGCGTGAGTCGGCGAGGGCGGCTGTGCCCGGCTCAAACGTGGCCGTGGCTGCGTCACCAGCCCTCGCCTGGCTGTCCCGGCTCTGACTAGAGGGCGCTCGAAGACAGCCAGGCAAGCTGAGCAGACATTCCGGAGGACCTTCTGCTTGCCGGTCTTCCTCCCAGTACGAAGCCAGCTGAAGTGTGGCTGCTGGGCGGAGCTGCGCAGCTTTAAAGGGGAGGGAGGTCCTGCAGAAATGAATTGGATGGACTCAAACCTGTAGGAGCGATCGAGGTAAGCGGATGGATAGGGGAGCACGATGGAGGCTCACACTTGTGTTTGTGTGGGGGACCCCCGAGGAGCTTGAGGAGCAGTGGTTTTGCTTAACTTCGTCTCTTGCAGAGCGGGCCTTGGCCCCACTTCTTACCACTGCATGTGAAGGCGGGCCCCGGAAGCTTTTTAGAAAGCGCCCTGAAACAGGGGACCGACCACCTGTCTCCCCCTCCCACACGTTTTCCAGGTCCAATCTTGACAAGGGATGGAAAGTTTAACCCCCCTCCCCTCGAAGAAAAGAGAGAAGGGGAGGAGAAGATCTTTGCAAAGATAGGCAGGTGGGAGCTTTTACCCTGAACTACCCCTTTCGCCTATGACAAAGCCTGGCCTGTCATATGGTTGGGCATTCCAACGTCTGTCAAGTCAGTCGCTAAAAGGAGACTTGTTGATTTCGTTTGATTTTACTCCTCTCCCCTGGCAGGTGATACCTGACCAAAAAAACAAGTTCCAGTACCTGTAGCCTTTATGCAACATTCTCTCCTCATCCCCAGAAGCAGGTGCTGGCCAGACATTCTGTGAAAGCTTTTCAGTCTTTCCGCTATAGTGGTGGAAGCTTGGGTTCCCTCTGTTGGGTGTATCAAAGGCTCAGCCCTGAGTGCAGATTTCTGTCCTTTGCTCTACATCAGACACACACAGGAAAACAGTAGTCACATTTTTTCAGAGAGTTAATTGAACTGGTAGCTGGGTGAAGTGTGTTGTATACACAGGTGGATTTTTGAAGGGTTAATCCAGTACACCAGACCTAAAAGGAGAATCCTTCCCTTTCAGTCTTGGACACTGTGAGAGGATGGTGCAACTCTATCGCTTTTTGTTGATCCCCACTCGCCTAACACTTAAAGTCTCCACGGTCTTGTACCGGCTGGGTGTGTTTGGTATTGCTTGCCTCACTGCAGTCTTCTACTCTTTGAGGGTATTATATTTGGTACTGACGAAGGGGACTAGCCTGATCTTTAAGAGGAAGCGTGATGTGCCACCAAGCTGCTTAACTGACACATCCTGCGGGGAGCACCGATATTTGATACTTGGGGTGAGTATGCTGAGCGGCTATGTTTAGGGGCTCCGAGGGCAGAGGAAGGCAGATCCTTGGTGTGGGTGTGCAAATGAATTGTGGTCAAAGGAAGTATATGGTGTATTTTATTTATTTCACTTATACTCTGCCTTTCTCCCCCTTAGGACCCAAAGCAGCTTGCATTCTCCTCTCCTCTGTTTTGTCTTCACAACATCCCTGTAAGGTAGATTAGGCTGAGATAGTATGACTGACCCAAGGTCACCCAGCGAGATTCTATGGCAGAGCGGGGATTCAAACCTGGGTCTCTCAGATCCTAGTCCAACACTCACCACTTCACCACACTGGCTCCTTTGTAAGGGTTTGAAAGGCTGAGAGAGGTGTTTTGGGACGCCTATCCATAACTTCTCTGTTTTTTTTGTCCTCTGGGGGCTGAAGAACTCAGGGCTGAGGTTCCACTATGTTGTAGCTGGCCAGGAAGGGGCACAATTGATGCTTTTCTTGCATGGATTTCCCCAGAATTGGTAAGTGATGCTTTGGTAAGTAGCAATAGAAATACAGAGAATTTGTGAGCTGTTTCCTGCTTATTCCTGATTCGATGCTCGCAGGCAGTGACAGACTGCAGTTCTGTTATATAGTGTGACATTTGACATATGGTATATATGTGTATATATACTGTTAGAATCCAAAGGCAAGGTTCCCAAAAGAAATATCCTGTGAGTGGTGATGTTACTCACTTGCTGTATAGCTTACAGTTTTTATGATCTACATTGAATGAATCTCAGGTATTCATTATTGTATAATCTAAATGTAAAATATATCTTGTACCACTTTTACACTAAATAGAATGGAAGATGGCAAGTAGACTTGCAGAGTAAACAATGCCATGCCAGTGTGAAGAGAATAGGTTAAGTTAAAGGAGATACTTACAAGAGATTCTTGATATCCTATGGAAGGAAAAGGAGGACAAATAAGCAGTGATGAGTAATGTGTAGAGGTGGGCATGAACTGGGAAAATGGCGTGTTGTTGCAGTTTGTTTCGTCATGTTTCATAAACCACAAACTGGCATGAAATTGTCCAGTTCATGAACTGATTTCTTTGGTTCGTGGTACATCACTTATGGGGCAGTGGAAGGTCTGCAGAAAGTGCCATGTGCATGTGCCCCAGTGCCAGCATGGCAATGTCACTCCCAGAAGTGACGTTGCTGCGCCAGTTGGGAGCGAGCAGGGCAGTTGGTGGACAAGGGGGCAAATCCCACTGATGAACCAAAAAACGAACTGAATGAACCACTGTAAAAGTTGTTGTGGTTCGTCAAAAATGCACCCCGACAAACCACCGGTTCGTGAACCTTGAACCAGCCTGGTTTGTGATGAACTTTGATTTGTATTTCGGTTCATGCCCATCTCTAGTGATGTGTCTTAGGAGGTGGGGAAGCTCTTCCTTTTATGGCTTGAATGTATCACAACAGGTTTGCCTGGCGCCATCAACTGAAGGAATTTAGGCAGGCGTTTAAGGTGGTGGCAATCGATTTGCGAGGCTATGGCTTCTCTGATTCACCAGTTGGCTGTGAGCACTATCAAAGGGAACCTTTATTGGAGGATATACGAGGGATCATCGAGACACTAGGCTCTAATGAGAAGAATGGTGAGAAGGGAAATGTGGGAGGAGGGTGAGGTCTGCCATTGTAGTGGTGGCTACAGTGGGGCTTGGCTGCTGTTGATGGGAGGAAAACATCTTCCAGTCTTTCTGGTTAACCTTCCAAAATGTCTGCATGAAGCCTTGTTGGGGCTTCTTATGACAGCAGGGATTTGAGGATTTGAGAAAGGGTCTGAGAGGCCTGTAGCATCCAAACATGCAAATATTTGCTGTCTGTCTGTTCTCTTACATCTGTCCTGCTTTTGTTTTTTAGTATTCACTAAGTGCATCCTGGTAGGACATGACTGGGGCGCAACCATTGCTTGGGAGTTTGCTGCCAATTACCCCAACATGCTGGAGAAGTTAATTATCCTGAATGGTGTTCAGTCATATGTCTTCTTAGGTAAGGTTAGTGCTCTGTGCTTAGAGGGTCATAGCTGTTACTTACAGTTTTGGGACCCTGCTATTCCAGGCAAGGGAGAGAGGAGCCTGGCTCAGTTGGGGACTCCCTGCACTGATTGCAGAGACAGGCTGGGCCCTCACTGTTGCAGTACTGGCTTCCTTTTTGGAGGAAAAGGGAGGGGTTCTCCTTGCAGTACTGGCTTCCTTTTTGAGAAAAAGGAGGGGTTCTCCTTCCAGTGCCTTAGGCCTTCCAGATAAGCAATGCCACAGACGCAAGTTTACTACGTCGGTATATAGGTGGTACCAGGACTCCCTCAATAAATGCCACTTTGCCTGGTTTATTTTCCCTTCAACCTTGCAGAATATATTACACAACACCCCAGGCAGATACTGCAGTCCAGCTACATGTTCCTGTTTCAACTTCCCAAAGTGGCAGAGTTTCTGTGGTCCTGTGATGATTTTCATGTAAGTGGGGTATGGGCTTGGTAGTTCTGGCTTTGCATATGCTAGGAATTCAAGCTTGGATGAATGGATCTATCCTCAGTGACTGCTTAGACCATAGATCCAGAGGAGTTAGCCGTGTTAGTCTGTAGTAGCAAAATCAAAAAGAGTCCAGTAGCACCTTTAAGACTAACCAATTTTATTTTATTGTAGCATAAGCTTTCGAGAATCAAGTTCTCTTCATCAGATGCCTGATCCGAACTGGTCAAATACAGAAGAGGAGGGGAGGGGAGAGAACGGGACATATATCACAAGAAGACAGGATGCAATTAG
Organism: Eublepharis macularius; assembly: GCF_028583425.1. Taxonomy (NCBI): domain Eukaryota; kingdom Metazoa; phylum Chordata; class Lepidosauria; order Squamata; family Eublepharidae; genus Eublepharis; species Eublepharis macularius. The sequence continues at coordinate 46,477,733 of NC_072793.1, forward strand.
TGTGAAGGCAATCAAAACATTCCTTTGGTTGTAAATGTAAACATCTCCTTTTGGTGTGGAGTCAGTTTGCCGCAGTGAAGGTATACAATTCCTATGTAGTATAAGCCCTCGATAACCACAGCTCTCCCTGCCAGCTGCATCTGACAAAGAGAACTGTGGTCCCCGAAAGCCCACACGCACTCAGGCTGAGATAATTGACAAACAAAGCCCACACCAGGCGTCTCTGGGCTCCCCCAGACCACGCCTCTGTAAAGGAAATCTGTTACCTGTGATAATGTGATAACCATTCATAGTCTCTATTCAGTCCCAGCTTGACCGAGTCAAATTTGCATATGAATTCCAATTCAGCAGCCTCCCGTTGGATTTTGTTTTTGAAGGGTTTCTGTTGAACCACAGCGACTTTTAAGTCTTTGGTGGAATGTCCTGGTAGATTGAAGTGTTCTCCCACTGGTTTTTGGACGTTTCCATTTCTAATGTCAGATTTGTGTCCATTTATTCTTTTGCGTAGAGGTTGGCTGGTTTGTCCAATGTACAGAGCAGAAGGACATTGTTGGCACATGAGGGCATATATCAGATTGGAGGATGAGCAGCTGTAAGAGCCAGAGACAGTGTAGTTGATGCCATTGGGTCCTGTAATTGTATTCCCTGGGTAGATATAGGGGCAGAGCTGGCATCTGGGTCTGTTGCAGGGCCTGGTACCTGTGCTGGTGACTCTGCTGGCCGATTCATGATTGTAAGTGAGAAGTCGTTTAAGATTGGGGGGCTGTCTGTAGGCAAGGAAAGGTCTTCCACCCAGGACTTCTGAGAGAGAGGTATCATTTTCCAGGATGGGTTGTAGCTCCCTGATGATACGTTGGATGGGTTTGAGCTGGGAGCTATAGGTGACCCTGAAACAGTCTGCTCCAGGACATACCTAAAGGAACTAACAACAGAACACCACTGGTTGTCACCTATAGCTCCCAGCTCAAACCCATCCAACGTATCATCAGGGAGCTACAACCCATCCTGGAAAATGATACCTCTCTCTCAGAAGTCCTGGGTGGAAGACCTTTCCTTGCCTACAGACAGCCCCCCAATCTTAAATGACTTCTCACTTACAATCATGAATCGGCCAGCAGGGCCACCAGCACAGGTACCAGGCCCTGCAACAGACCCAGATGCCAGCTCTGCCCCTATATCTACCCAGGGAATACAATTACAGGACCCAATGGCATCAACTACACTGTCTCTGGCTCTTACAGCTGCTCATCCTCCAATCTGATATATGCCCTCATGTGCCAACAATGTCCTTCTGCTCTGTACATTGGACAAACCAGCCAACCTCTACGCAAAAGAATAAATGGACACAAATCTGACATTAGAAATGGAAACGTCCAAAAACCAGTGGGAGAACACTTCAATCTACCAGGACATTCCACCAAAGACTTAAAAGTCGCTGTGGTTCAACAGAAACCCTTCAAAAACAAAATCCAACGGGAGGCTGCTGAATTGGAATTCATATGCAAATTTGACTCGGTCAAGCTGGGACTGAATAGAGACTATGAATGGTTATCACATTATCACAGGTAACAGATTTCCTTTACAGAGGCGTGGTCTGGGGGAGTCCAGAGACGCCTGGTGTGGGCTTTGTTTGTCAATTATCTCAGCCTGAGTGCGTGTGGGCTTTCGGGGACCACAGTTCTCTTTGTCAGATGCAGCTGGCAGGGAGAGCTGTGGTTATCGAGGGCTTATACTACATAGGAATTGTATACCTTCACTGCGGCAAACTGACTCCACACCAAAAGGAGATGTTTACATTTACAACCAAAGGAATGTTTTGATTGCCTTCACACTAATTGCATCCTGTCTTCTTGTGATATATGTCCCGTTCTCTCCCCTCCCCTCCTCTTCTGTATTTGACCAGTTCGGATCAGGCATCTGATGAAGAGAACTTGATTCTCGAAAGCTTATGCTACAATAAAATAAAATTGGTTAGTCTTAAAGGTGCTACTGGACTCTTTTTGATTTTGCTTAGACCAGACATTTCTTTCCGCATTGGTGACGGTGCATTTCTGCATTGGTGATGGTGCAGTTGTGAACTGCATATCTTGCCTGAGTTTCATGAGTTCATCCCGAGCCTTTTCTGCCAAGCTGGTTTGTCAGCACAGGTTTATGAACTGCTTTGCCTTGGATAGACATTTGGTTTTAGGTGAGCCAGAATTATGCCAGAATCTTAATGCGTAAGAAATACCTAAATTAAACATAATAAATGGGTGGATGCAGATAATTCCTGCTGCCACAAGAACCCTGAGTTAGTAGGCAAGATAAAAACATTTTTGATAAAATATGGTGAAAACCTACTTGCTTCTTCACAAGACAACAGCCTGCCTGTTTACCAGGGATTGTATGCATACCGCATTAAATTATGTTAATCGGTATCCACCCTGTGGCCCTGTTAGAACAATATAGTGCAAAGATAAACAGCTCATATGAGATGCTGAGACAGGTAAATTATCCATGCAGCCCTCTTACTTCATGGTTCTATGTGGCCCTGAGGATAGAAATAGGATATAGCAATGACAGCTACTCTGGGATATAACAAAAACAAAATAACCTTATTTTGTCAAGAAGTGTATCAGTTTCATAAAAGTAGTTCTTGGTTCTTAAAGTTACTTCATTTAAACTGATTCACACAGATCTCTTCTAAGGCTCTGACTGAGTATTTTTCACAGAAATGCTTAAATCTGCTCAGGCAACACACAGCTAGCCTCTTTCCCTGATTGAATGTTCTTTCACAAACATCCTCAGATTTAAAACTGCCTTCACTCTGCCCACACTCTGTCATCGACCAATCATATCACTCACTCATCTCTCTCTTTCACCCCCACTCTTCACCTATATCACACCAAGCATTTAAAGACACATGCACACATTTCTTGAAATCATTACAGAGGCATATGCCCAAGATTTCCGTCCCTGCTGTGATCAGTCAACTTCATCTCCAGGCTCAGATATCATTCCTTCCATGTGTTTCTGTCATTAAGATTTGTGCGTGTGTGAACAACTTGTTTTCCATAGGTAAAAACATAGAATTGTTAAAGGTTGCACATCCACGTATATTTACAGTTCCCTCCCAAGCAGAGTCTCAGTCCTCTGAACATTACTTGGCTTCACTGAAGTCAACGGGACTAACAAACTGAGCCACTGAGTTTGTTAGTTCCGTTGACTTCAGTGAAGCCAAGTAATGTTTTATATATTTTCAGTTAAAGGCAGAGAGTCCTTAGTGCTTTTGAATGAGAAGTCCTGTGCGTTATTCAAGCAGATTGTCACTTTCTTGGAAAACGTGTTCTCCTTAACGTGTTGGAAGCTGCAGAGGAGTAGTGGTGCCCCATAAGACTTTCTGCCAGCAGCCTAGTGGCTCACTTGCAATACTGTTACAACCTGCGATTTCTGAATGTCTGGCCTAATTCTCTAGAATGGACCATTTTCCTTCTGCGTAAGCAGCTTTGGGTTTTAGAAGTCTGTTATGATCCTGTCCTCATCATTTTAAAGGTTACCAGTAAAGACTGGCCATGGTGGAAGTGTTGTAGAAGACCAGGGAAGGCCATGGATCACTGGCAGTTGATCTCTGTGGGTAGTGGGAGTGAGTGATGCAAGTCTTCTGTTAAGGGTCTTCAGGTTGGGAAAGAATGGCCGTGGTAACACACTGCATAGTCTGGTGTGTAAAATGTTCCTTGTAGGAAGTGGGTACTATGCTCCACTCTGCATTTCTCCTAGGGGTGACGTTCCCCTGATCCCGGGAGTCCAGCTGCAGTCTGGTACCCTGAAATTTAGTAAGTGAAACTATTCCCTTCATGAAGATAAATGCTGGGGAACACTTTGCCTGCTAAATGGCAATATTTCCCCTGTGCCTAACCAGGTATTTAGTGAGATATACAAAGTAAATACAGAAGAGGCTAGTTCTACAGGAATGTGTACATAGGAGAGCATTCTTTAGCATACTTTGATGCACAAAGTACTCATGAATATGAGTGGGTGTTGTGGGGGTGTATCCAATCACCACATGACATTGTTTGTCTCCTCAGATACTAAAGAAGAGTATGACTAGCAAGAAGAGAGGAATTCAGAATCCAGCACACCAGCTGACAGAGGAGGAGTTGGATGCCTATCTCTATGGACTCTCCGGTCCTGGAGGTTTAACTCCGCCCATTAATTACTACAGGAACAGGCACAGGTGAAAGCCCAACCCTCCCCAGCTCTGTTCATATGAGAAGGCAGCAGTTCTAGAGCTTGGTGGCTCTCTCACCAGGGGTTGGGGCTGCAGTACATTCTTTTTCTCTTAGGGAAAAATGTAGTTGGTTGCCGTAATGCTGTAGACCTAACATTTTAAGAAGGGCATAAAACCCCACTGAATCAAATAATCCCAGGCTTCACTTTTCTTCATCTTTCTCATTCTCTAAACATATATTTTAGCATGAAAGTGGTGACCTTTCTTAGGAGCTGTCAGAAATTGGAATTATGAATAGAATAGAATAGGATATGGTAGATTCCAGGGTTTGACCTGCAGTGGGGAGAAAAATGCTATTTTGATGTTAGATTTCTGCAGACTTCCCATGTCTTAGAGCTCCATGGGGAACTGATAGGGTTATCCCTGGCTTGAGTAAGTTAAGAAATTGGTGAACTAGTGGCTGTTCAGTGCTCATATAAACATTTATATATGTCCCTGTCTGTCCATGTAGTTGGGTTCCTGCAAAGCGCAAGGATATACTGGTGCCCACCTTGCTGATCTGGGGAGAGAAAGATGCATACTTGGAAAAAGGACTTATCCCATCTATACAGCAGTATGTACGGAAGAGCATCAAGGTGCATTGCATCCCTGAAGCTGGCCACTGGGTTAGCGAGGATCAACCTGAAAAAGTCAATCAGCTGATATGGGATTTTCTTCGGGAGAGAGAATAAGGATGAATTAACTGCTCTGTATACAGAAGTATCCCAACTTCTCTGCTCATTTCTGCACCATATTGGAGCCCGAATCCCACGGAACTAAATGACTTTGCCATCGGACACTTGTTCTTTAAGGAGGATTGCTTCAGGATTTCTGGTATGGGGCTTCCTGACAAGGGAACCACAAAGATGCTGTGCTCCACAACAAGTGGTCTAGCTCTGTAGTGTCATGTTGTAATACTTGAGGAAGAGCAATATCTTTCGTATTTCTCTTGTTCTCTGTACCTTGACACTGCTGAGTCTTCAGCTAATCTCTGTGTTCTCTGTTCTAGCCTTGGGGGGTTTTTTTTGCATTGACACTGAATTGCCTTGGCTGTAAGGGGGAGAGGATTAGTCTTGGATTGTGTGAAAATCAGTGGTTCTTCAACATGAATTCAAGCTATGCTCTGCCATTGTACATCTTATACTAACCTGAGCAAGTTGAACTATCAACAAATCAAGAGGAAGTTGCCTGTTAACATGTAAAATTGTTTGGATGCATGTGCGTCCTGGTAACACCTACTAGCACAATAGGTGTTAACACAGATGTGAACATCCTGGCAACACCTACTAGCGCAGGAAAATAATTGGTTGGGATGAAAAGATTAAAATTAATTTATTCCTGTGATCAAAGCGGAGTTGAATAATTGCTTTAAGAGTGTATAGCATGCCCTGTGTGTATAAATAAAGGGACTGCTCAGTGTAAAAGGGAGTGCCTGTGTACCACTTGCAAGGAAAACTTGTCAATGTGTTATTAAACTCTGTGCAACAAATTGGATTTTCAAAACTAGCCTTGTTCACCCCAAAGCCTGTGTTCTGTTAAAGTTGGCAAGATGTAATGTTGGCCATTTTTGGAATGTTCTCTAGAATTACAGCATAAAATAGAAGAAACAGCAGTAGAATGCAGACTAGGGGATGAATACCTAGTAGCTCCCTAATACTTCACAAGAACAAGCAACTTGACAAACCATTCTGAATTTCTAGCAAGACAGTGATTTAACTGGGAAGGAGTGGAATCACTGTACCATCTATGTCATTTGACTGATCTGGCTTTCAACAATGTGATCTTTTCAACAGGGAATGGGCTGAAGGCTGCCATAATTGCTTTGGACTATAAGGACCAAGAAGAAACTGACTGACACATGGTCCTCAAACCCCCCCCCCCCATTTCTTCTTAAGTTCATGGATCTTTTGCTATGCTGAGGAAAGCAAGTGTCACCAAAGTGCATTTATTAATACTTAGATCCAGAGGAGTTAGCCGTGTTAGTCTGTAGTAGCAAAATCAAAAAGAGTCCAGTAGCACCTTTAAGACTAACCAATTTTATTTTATTGTAGCATAAGCTTTCGAGAATCAAGTTCTCTTCATCAGATGCCTGATCCGAACTGGTCAAATACAGAAGAGGAGGGGAGGGGAAAGAACGGGACATATATCACAAGGGGACAGAATGCAATTAGTGTGAAGGCAATTGCCTTCACAGTAATTGCATTCTGTCCCCTTGTGATATATGTCCCGTTCTTTCCCCTCCCCTCCTCTTCTGTATTTGACCAGTTCGGATCAGGCATCTGATGAAGAGAACTTGATTCTCGAAAGCTTATGCTACAATAAAATAAAATTGGTTAGTCTTAAAGGTGCTACTGGACTCTTTTTGATATTAATACTTATACTCTTAGAGTATCTATCCCATCCTTAATGGGATCCTACATCCATGACCCGATTGACACGTGTTGTGTCTTTTTTTCTCCTCTATGGAGTTGTGAGTTCCCTTGTTGCTGCCCCAGTGCCTATATTCTGATTGCCTAATAAGACTGGTGCACCCCATTCCCACCCCTCAGACCAGATCTCCTTTGCAGGAAAGATCTTGGGATTGGTCCTGCTGATCGTGCTACAGAAGCGTGTGAATACAGTGGTCAGAGTGGCTACATTTACTTCCCGCTGTGTGCAGCTGACTGAATGGGACATAGTTGTAGGAGGGGACTCAAGTTCACATGTGCAGAATTCCCTAGAGAATTTTCTTTATTGCACCACCATGTATGGGGAGTGTTGTGTTCTCTCCCTATGTGTTCTGACTGTGTGTGTCATGAGTTTGTGCCTTCATCAGTGTATGTTGGCTAGCTGTTTCCATGTGCCTGCTGTGGGAGTGCTGTTGGCATCCCACTCTGTGATTGGTGGGTTGTGGCAGGGCTGCTGTGGGTTCTGGTCATTGCTATCTTCTCTGTACCTTGATTTGGGGCGGGGGGGGTCTTTTACATATATTTCCTCACTTGGGCCTGCATATGACACTGACCAGAGCCACTGGTGCCATGTTAGGGGTCTTCGGATATGGCTGCTTGATTAGTACAGTTAGGAAACCGGACATCAATTTCCAAGTTCACAAGGACAGTACTAAATGAGTCTCTTACAGGCAGAGAGAGTGTCATGACAAACTTGTACAGGTGCATGTTGGAGTAGTTGTTATTCTTTGAGATAACTTGGTAGTGGTGGAGAGTGCCATCCAGTCATAGCAGACGTGACCCGCTTCTGGGATTTTTAAAGCAACTGTCCTTGCAATTAACGGTACTGACACTGTGTAATTCACCTTGTGTATCAGTGAGAAGGGCAGATTATCAATGTAAATAGATAAAAAGGCTAACAGAGATGGTTTGCCATTGCTTGCCTCTGCATAGTAACCCTGGCGGTCTTTGGAGGTCTCCCATCCAATTATTAACCAAGCTTGCCTGGGCTGTCCTGGTCAGTTGAGGTGCTTTATCACCAGATAATTTAGGGCTTTAAAGATTAAAACCAGCACTTTGAATTGAGGTTAGGAACAACCTGAGAGGTGTTAAAGATGTATCGTGTTGAATGGAATAAGCTCAGGTTGACTTGTCCCTGTCAATGTATAGGCAACTATATTTGGAACCAGCTGGAACTTCTGAGAACTTTTCAAAGGCAACCCAATGTAGATCATGTTATAATAGTTCAATATTGGAGTTACTCAGATATGTGTACCTGTGGCCAAGTCAAACTTCCCTAAGAAAGCATTGCAGCGGTTATATATTGGCTTAAGTTGCTAAAGGGTGATGAGAACCGCAACCATCACCTGGACATTTGAGAGTACAGCTGGGTCAAAGAGGATGGCTAAACTTAATTATTCAAAGAGAGTTCTACGCTGTCTAATACAGATTGCATGCCACCACCAGTATCACCTTTGCTCACAACCAAAACTATTTCTGTCTTGGTTGGATTATCTTTTGTTTATCCCCATCCATCCCATCACTGATTCCCAGTTTAAAGGATCCAGTCTCTTTAATTGAACTGATACTGTAGCCCTCAGTTTTCCTCTCCAAGCAGCTTCAAATAGATGTTAAGATGAACGCTTGCTTAACTCCAAAGGCAAGGAGGAAAAGCAGCAGTGACCCAGCACCACCTTTGCAGGACTCCATGATCAAGGGTGCTGAAAGCTGCTGACAGGTCTAGGAGCATCAACAGGTAGGTAATATCCTTGTCCACTTCTTGGGTGTGTGGCCTGATAAGGCAACCTAGGCTTCAGTGTCAAAGTTAGAACAGAAGAAACCAGATGGACAAGGGTCTAGCTCAACAGGACCCGCCTCTAAACTTACTCTACTTTTCAGAACCCATTTGCAAAATAACTCCACAATATAAAAAAGAAAGTCTCCTATCACTTAACAATGAAAAAATTATATTTTATTTTTATTAATAGATAATATATAGGAAGAAAATTGATTCAGTTGAAATGTGGTGTTGAAGAAGGGTTTTATGGATACTATGGACCACCAAGAAGACCAATAATTGGGTCCTAGATCAAATTAAGCCTGAATTCTCCCTAGAAGCTAAAATGACGAACTGAGGCTATTGTACTTTGGTCACATCATGAGAAGACATGACTCACTGGAAAAGATGGCCATGCTAGGACAAATGAAAGGCAATACGAAAAGAAGACCCAGCAGGAGATAGATTGCCTCAATAAAGGAAGCTACGGCCTTTGGTTTGCAAGGCTGTTAACAATGGGACTTTGGGGAGGTCATTAATTCAAAAATTTGCAAACAAACCACACACAGTAGCATTATTAAGTGACAAGTTTCATTTTATGGTCATGTCATACCATATGAGAAAGAGAGCCAAATTTGCCCTTAAGCTCCCCAGAGCCACCTCTCGCAGCTGGCCTCTCCTGGCCTCACAAGTCACCTGTAAAAGAGTAACAGCCCATGGCTGGGTCTCGACCCTCAGTTTATGGACCACTGGTCTAGCTAAAACAGGAGAAGATTCCACTGTTAGGTGATAGAGTTTGGAAATGATGTGCTCATATCACATCATTTGCAGGCATATTCTTTAATGGCTGGAATTATTTCTGGCCATTCCTTTCATGTAACCACAGGTGCCTACACCTGTGAAATTTTGTATTTGCCGTCTGCTGTCCTTTTACCAAGATCAGGTGCATGTTTGTGTCCTTGTTAATGAAACTGAGTTTGCAACCATTTACAGAACTAGCGTGCTTGCACTTCCTTACACTCAAGGAGTTGTAACGGAGTAATTCTTAGTCTCTACAATGTCACAATTCCCGCTCATACGCTCCTTTTAAATAAAATATTTTAAGTAAATGTTCTACTTTCTGATCCTCCTATTTTTCAGATTTCCAGCTTTGACCTGTCATAGTTCAAAACACCAGCAGAGGGAGTCTGTTGCATCAGGTTTCCTTGTCGAGTTCAGTCTCTTGTCTATCGAGCCATATTTTGGGCTAGAGTCAGCATAGAAAACGCAGCAGCGTGTCATCCCTGCAGGACTTTTAAACTACTTTGACAAAGGGGTCTGGATACCTGTAAAAGAAATTATTGTTAGTTCTAAGCTATTACTCAAGACAAGGTCACCTCTCCTGTATACATGAATGGAGAACAAAATTGCTAGAATTCTGCATTCCTCCAACGCTTACATCGTCTGTACAAGTCATAGTCTGTCTTGTGCTTCTGTTTTTATTGTGTTTTCTCTTGCAGGGCATAGATATTAAACATATGTGCTTATATGCCTTAAATTTCCTTATGCTCTCTTGTTTGTTCTTTGACCCCTCTTATAGGAACCAAAGGCAGGTTGCTGTAAAGAGGCACAGAAAACAGGACTTCTAGGAATGCCTGACCAGAACTTCGGACCGAAGCTGTGACGAGGTATGAAACCTTCTCTGTGGGCACTATATCCTTTTGAAGAACCTGTGTTATTCACCTTGCTTGTGATTTATCCATCTACCTTTTACAAAATAGGGATTGCCTGCAACATTATTCCAGTAGACTCCAGTGCTTTCAGCATTGCTAATGTGTGTGGATTGCCTCCCCCATTTTTAGATTGCTTGGGTTTAAGGTTATTCTCTCCACCACTCCAAAGCCACCACTGATAAAGTAGTCATATTACAGCTTCAAGCATACACAACACATTCCCCTTTAAGTCTAGAACTGCCTTGACTTTGCAGTCTTGACTGATGAGTTATCCATGGAGACTGCAGAAACAATTTTTCCTGACCCGTTTAAGTAATCATGCCATGCTGTTAATAATGCTCTGGGACCATTTTGAGTATTCCTGCTCATTTCTGGTAGGAAACTCCTAGAGGGTACTGGTGGGAACAATTAAGGGAGCCTTCGTTATGAAGATTGAAAGCTAGGCTGGATGAAGAGGGTCTGAACTCAGTTTTTGTCTTGCCTTCCTTCCTTTAGGAAGTTAAAGCTGTCAACACTTGCCAACACTTGGCACTGCCTAGGGTCAGTACTGGATTGCTAAATACATGTGTCACTTTACTGCATATGAAGATTCTGAACTGGAGGTTTGCTTCTTGTCTTTTTCACATGACTATTCTCCCTGACCAAGTCCCATGGTGAAGTGGGTGAGGTCTTCTTGAGTTGCTGTGTAACATCTGTAAAGTGGCTGAAAGTCAACAAATTGAAAATGAACCCAGACAAGATGGAAGTAAAGCTGGTTGGGAAGGCAGATATATTGAAGGGCATCGTGCTCCCCACTTTTAATGGGGTTCAGATGACCCTTGCAGACTTGGTTAAGAGCTTAGTGTTATACTGGATGCAGCACATCTGGTAGAAAAGCAAGTTAATGCAGCTGCAAAAAATACCTTCTTCAAATGCAGTCTAGCTTGGAAGAATGCTCCCTTCCAGCCCCCTGGAACTGCAACATGATAACATTGAGACTAGTCTACTGTAATGCGCTCTACATAGGTCTCCCCTCAAAGTCAATTTGGAGACTCCTGGTGCAGAATGCCACATTATCAGGAGCTAGGTGGAACATGCATATTACTCCCATTCTTCAGTCACTCCATTGGGTATCCATCAGTTACCAGGTTCAATTCAAGATTTTGGCATCAGGGCCTTGGTCCCTCATATCTATGGGACTGCCTCCACTGATGTTCCACCAAGGCAGCTGAACAGAGCCCTCCACAGGTGCCACCCTTCATGTAGGCAAAATCAACAGCTGCCCATGTTCATGCATTCTCTATGGAGACCCCTGGCTCATGGAGTGGACTACTGAAGAGGTCAAGAAGGCTCCCACTGTCCCGGCTTTGCACAAACTATGCAAAACTGAATTATTTGAGAAGGCTTTTTTACTTAGATAGCAGAGCTGTACTGGAGGAAGTGGTTTTAAAGAGCTGCATTGGTATTTATTTATTTATTGCATTTCTAGACTGCCTTCCCCATCAGATAGGCTCAGGGCGATGTAACAGCATACAATTTGTAACATACAGTTTAAAAACAATAAAAATATTATAAATAAACATTAAAACACTATTCCATATACAATAAAATTTCTCGATTGGCGGAATAAATATTAAAATACAGCATTTTAGGCACAGGGCTTGGCTCTTACATCATGTTCTGCGCCACACGTGTGAGCTCCTGCATGGGTGGTGGACGGTCTTCAGTGGTATGGCCAGAGAGAGGACAGCCTAGCCCCCACCAAATGCCTGGCAGAACATCTCCGTCTTGCAGGCCCAGTGGAAATATAACAAATCCCGCCAGGCCCTAGTTTCCTCAGACAGAAAGTTCCACCAGGTCGGAGCCAGGACTGAAAAGGCCCTGGCTCTGGTAGAGGCCCCACAGACCTCCCTGGGGCCAGGGACCATCAGCAACTGCTTATTACCTCTGTATATAAAATGATTGCACTTCTCTCAACCATCATTCACCTCACAGATCTGGGATTTTGTTTCCAGAACAGAGCATATGATTTATATGAAAAATTATATTAAGCAAGTCTTGTCTTACCATTAATCAGTCACCCCCACCCCCACCCCCATACACCAGGTTTGCCAAATGCAGGTTGGGAAATTACTGGATATTTGGGGGTAGAACCTGCAGAGAGTGGGATTTGAAAAGGGGAGGGACCTCAGAGGGGTATAATACCATAGAGTTCACCCTTAAAAAGCGGTCATTTTCTCTGGAAACACCATTATTTCTAGTCTAGAGAACCGTCGTACTTCTGGGAAATCTCCAGACCCCACCTGGAGGTTAGCAGGCATAACACACGCACCCAATTCCAGTATAAAGCATGCAAGAGAAGCAAGTTAAATTCATATGCCTTACAGGATTGGTTATGAACTCCTTCATGCTCCCATGAGCGGAATAATAGAAAGTCTGTGTGAAATGAATGTAGTCTTGAAAGGACCCCAGCATAATGTGGTTAAACAGCTACTATTCACTTACTAGCAGGTTGCGCTATAAATGTTTTGAGTCACCTTATTGCAGGTTAGTAGGTTGTAAAGAATGTATTTACTTTATTTATACTCTGCCTTATTCCCCAGTGGTGACCCAAAGTGGCTGACATAATTCTCTTCTACAGTTTATCCTCACAACAGCCCTGTGAGGTAGGTTAGGCTGAGTATGTGTGACTGGCCCAAAGTCACCCAGTGAACTTCCATAGCAGAGTGGAAATTTGAACTTGGTTTCCCCAGATTCTAGACTGACACTCTGACTGACATTCTAACAACGACACCATGGTGGCTGGCTGTATAATATATCCAAAGTCCTTCTAGCAGGCTCAGTCTTCTCAGAGCTTGGTCCAATGGCACCTGTACCTTCAGGCTATGTCTGAAAACATATACCTTTACTTGAGAAACAGGCCCATTTCAGTATCTGCCAAGCAAGGCATTCTTGTCTAAATGCTACCTTTTAGCCACATTTAAGAATTTGCTTTGTAAGACTGAGAGGAGATTCCCTGAATAATTGCCTCAGAATCAGTTGCTATATTAAGAGCCACTCCAACACAGAAGCAGACTGCATCTCAGCACAGTGAGTCTAGCCACCGGGATAGAATGCATTGTTTGACATGCCCAATTTCATTGATGACTGAAGGCAAAACCAGGGGTTTGGTGGGGGGACGACAATGACACATTTGTTTCCCTTCAAACAAGCCATGGATTTAGGAGCTTTTATTAATCTCTACCCTAGAGTACCTTTGCCCCCTTAAGAGGATAGGGCAACTTGTGTCCAGCCCCCAGTGATGCAGTGGGCCTTGATCTGCAGCAAAGGAGGCAGCAGCATTCCCATATCATGGGTGTGTGTGTGAGTGTGACATGAGCAGCATGCAGGACCTAAGATACACATTCCCAAGGCTAGGCCCGCCCACCATGTGCTAGCTATTAGACCGAGCAAAGCATTTCTTGTGCTTAAGTAAGAATGTTCCCACAGCAAAAGAGGGCAGAAGGGGGGAGACAGAGCACTGGCTGAGAGCCAGGCATATGGAGATAAGTTGCATGCTGGCTGGTTCCAGGCTCATTCACAGGAACCTCTGGCCTAGCTCCCTACCCTTTCTGGCCAGAGGTCTCTACTTCCTTCAAAGGCAGACATTTTATTTACTCACAGGGTCACAGCTGCCCATGCTCCTTGGCACTTGGCAGTACACAAGAGGAACTGCTCCAGGCAGCTGTGCTTACCAGTAGAATGGCACAAACTGATCTGCGACCGCTTAACAGAGCGGCTCGTACTGGCAACAAGTGGCTTTGGTTAATGCAGCCACTGCTCTAAAGAAATTTCCAGCTCAAGCCCCAAGTCAAAAGGCTTTAAAGAGAAAGTCAGGATGTTTTGGTCCTCTGCTCACTACCTTAGATGCCATACTTCCTGCTTCTACATTTGCTGCAGAGGGCATTTGCTCCCCTTACAGACACCCTTGAAGAATTCAGGACTAGAGATGGGCACGAACCAGAAAACCCCCGAACCATGAGGTTCGTGGTTCGTCAAATTCCACGAATCATGAACTTTCATGAACCTGCCCCAGGTTCGCAAACCGGCTCGTTTAGTTCATGAAAACATCACATCCGGGTCAGAAAACCATCACTTCCGGGTCAGCAGAAGGTCTGCAGGAAGCCCATCCCCCGTTGCCTAGGAAACTGATTGATTGGCACCAAGCTGTCTGCAGTCATGAACCAAAAATGAACCAAACGAACCAGCCTAAAGTTCGTGGCGGTTCATCAGAAATGGGATCTGACGAACCGCGATTCGCGAACCATGAACCGGCCTGGTTCGTGCTTAATTTTGGTTCGTATTTCGGTTTGTGCCCATCTGTATTCAGGACCCCAGAACTCTGGTACTTTGGAAAACTCATTGGGGGTTCTGATCCCTGATGAGGCTCTGATCAAGTCCACACTTCTCTAACTTGATCATTGTTGTATGATTAAATGCTTCCCAATCATTCACTGGGTCACAGTTGCATCCCTAAATGGGGTTGCCAGCTCCAGGCTCAGAAATTCTGGGAGGTTTGGGGATCTCAGCAGGGATATGATGCCACAGAGTCCACACGCCGAAGCTGCCATATTCTTCCCAGGATCTGATCTCTTGTGTCTTTTCTACATGGTATAATACAGGCTGTACAAGCTGGTTCTGAACTAGAACTGCAGGAAAGTTACAGGAAAAAGTAGTCCAAAGTTGCAAAAGGTGGTGGTGGTGTACGACAATCCCCAACCAACCCTTGCAGCTGCATTATATATACACTTCTGTTCCCTTATTATTTTTATTCATATATTGCTTTTCTCTCCCCCTGGGAACCCAAAACAATTTATCACCCCATTCTCCCCTCATCTACTTTATGTTCACTGCAACCCTGTAAGGTAGGTTAAGCTGAGACAGAGGCTGGCCCGAGGTCACCCAGCCATCTTCCACTGCAGAACAGGGATTTGTACTGTTTTCTCTTGTCACACAGTATGACACTCAGATCAGGCTGGGTCTCAAACATTTCCTCCGCAAGATTTCCATGAGGTGCAATGTGCTAATTCCAAGCACTGCTTAGTGTAAAAAGTACCCTAAGTCCCTAGGGAGACTTGCTGAAGATGATAGGAGGAATCTGAAAAAACCAGATCTGTACCTCCATTTTTGCAAGTGCAATTAGACACTTCACTAAGAGTCTCCTAACCCTCTGTGAACATTTCTGTGGTCAAACTATTTAGATTAGACTAGTGTGTACTTGTCTTTTTACAACTGATAGCATTCCCAAGATGCAGATTTATAGATTTACATATCATCATGGCAAAGATGGCTCAGGCAGAAGATTATAAGAACATGAAATCTGAAATTTTCAGCAAGTACCTTCCCTCCTGTAGTTTAAACCCATTGTTTCGAGTCCTTTCCTCCATGGCCAACAAGAACAGCTCCCTTCCCTAAGTGAAAGCCTTTTAAATTCTTAAAGAAATCAATCATGTCTCTCCTCAGCCTCCTCTTCTCCAAACGGAACATTCTCAAAACCCTCAGTCTTTCCTAGTAGGGCTTGGTCTCCCAGCCCCTGATCATCCGGCTTGTTTTCCTCTGCACCCATTCCAGTTTGCCCACATCCTTTTTGAAATGAGGCCTCCAGAACCGCACACAGTACTCCAAATGGGGCCCAATCAACGCAGTATATAGTGGAAGAATGACATCCTGTCATTTGGATGTTATGCCTTTGTTGATTGCATTTGCCTTTTTGCTGTTGCATCACAGTGACTGCTCATATTTAGCTTTCCAGCCACCTATGTCCCAAGATCGTGTTCAAACACACTGCCACCCAGAAGTGTATCCCTAACTGAGTATGCATGCTTTGCATTTTTTAACCGGGTGGATAATGCAGCACTTATCCATGTTAAATTGCATCTCAAGGTGATTGCCAACTCACCTGGAGATCTCCCAGATTTCAAAATGACCTTCAAAGGAGAGATTTTAACAATTTAAGTGACAGTGGATGCTTTGGTGAGTAGCCACTTTGTCACTATATCCCACTGAGGACCCTCCTTAGGAGGGTTGCCAGCACCCCCAGGTGTTGTGTTATCTCAAGCACAATGGTGGCTTTGGAGTTTGGACTCTATGGAATTATACTCTACTGAGGTCTCTCCATAGTAGGGTTGCCAACACCTCCAGGTCACACCTCAAGTTCTCCTTCCATTTCAACTGAACTCCATATGACCAATTTTACCTGAATTGGAGACAATGGTGGCATTAAATATTGGCATCTTTTCCAGTGTGTTCATATCTCGTTGAATTCTCTCTATTTTCAAGGGTGTTTGCTACTCCTCTCAGTTTGCTGTCACGTGCAAATTTAATGAGTAATCCCTTTACACCCTCATCCAGATCATTTATAAAAATATAGAAAAGTGCTGGGCCTGGAACTGAACCCTGTGGCACTCCACTGGACACCTCCCTCCAATCACACGTGATGCCATTGACAACTACTCTTAATTTGTGGTTATCCAGCCAGTTCCCTATCTATCTAACCATCCTAGAGCCCACACTCTTCCAATTTACCCATTAGAATAGCATGAGGAACCTTGTCAAAAGCTTTACTGAAATCCAGGTAAACTACAGTAAGCCTGTCACTTAGTCATAGAACATCAGGTTGTTCTGGAAAGACCTGTTTGGGCCAAATCTGTGCTGACTCAGTAGGATTGTATTTAGAGCAACATACTGTACATAGTAGTAGTATAGTCAATAGTATTTATCTTTTTACCAATGCAGCTCTAAAATTAGTTTTTAGCACAAAGAGGACAGAAGCAGGCTGTCCTCAGAAATGCCATGGCTTTGCCTTGGTAATTCACCTGCATGTTTTCTGCGCTCTGGAATTCTGCACCCCAGAACAAGCTTTGGACCATCCCAAACCATGTATCCTTGCCACTGGGAAACCATACCTTGTAATTCCAGACAGGTTAATCTGTAGCAGCCAAATTTCAATTTTATGTTAAAATAAATTTTGTTAGTCTTTAAGGCACAATTGGATTCCTGTGCCTTACAAGGTACCATAGTGACATGTTTAGCCTGGGCTTTGTTCTGACACAGAGCACTCATAGCACTTACACCAGTGTCATCAGGTAGGTGTCTGGGGGTGATTCGGGATGTCTCCTTGAAAATAGAGGCACAGGTCGCAGCGGTTGCTGGGTCCTCTTTTTTCCATCTACGATGGACCATGCAGCTCGTCCCGTACCTTTCAACCAATGACTTAACTACAGTGATCCAGGCAATGGTCATCTCTAGGTTGGACTACTGTAACTCACTCTACGTGGGGCTTCCCTTGAGCCTGACCCAGAGACTGAAGCTGGTTCAAAATGCAGCAGTGCGTGTTATTGTAGGAGCGCCAACTGGAACACATAGAACACCAATATTGCACCAGCTGCATTGGCTGCCAGTGGAGTACCTGATCAGGTACCAGCATATCTGTGAGACCGCCTCTCCCCCTATGCAGGGCCCGTGCACCCATTGAGGCCAGGTAGGTGGTGGCCTCAGGGCATGGGGTGCTGGAGGGGGTGCCGGAGGAGGCGCGGGGGACGGGAGTGGGAGTGCACGCCACGGAGCTGCAGCCTCCTAGCCTTCCTGCCTCGCGCTGCTGCTGCTGCTGCTGCCAGCACATGCCCCCTGTCAGGCACCGCTGCTGCGGGCAGGCGTCTGCGGTGGCACAGGGCAACTGAGCGGGAGAGCTCAGAGGCCACCCGCGTGCCGTCCCAGCCTCCCAACGCAACGATTGGGCCAGCGGCGCACGCGTGTCCGTGATGACGTCACATGTAACGTCATCATGCAGGCCGGTGCATGTGTGCGTGCGCGCCCAGGCGCCCGGTTCGCTGGCTGGCTGCAGGCGCCGAAAACCCTGATGCCGCTGCTGCCCATATGTGCCCCAGAGGATGCTCCAATAGGGAGAGAAATATCTATTGGTGGTCCCTGGCCCCAAGGAGGCCTGCCTGACCTCAACCAGAGCCAGGACATTTTTTGGTCCTGGCTCCAGCCTGGTGGAACTCTCTGTCTACTGAGACCAGGGCCCAGCAGGATTTGTTATTGTTTTGCCAGGCCTGTAAGACAGAGATGTTCCGCTAGGCATATGGTTGAGGTCAGGCTTGGCCTCCGCCGGCTCAAAAAACCAAAACATGAAGAATATAAAACCTGAATCCCTCCTTACTGGGGCTGTCCACTACCTTATCTTGTCAAGCCGTGCTTGCTGCCTATCGATTGCTGCCATCTGATTGTAGTTAGTGTATATTTTATGAGTAAATTTCTCCTTTTAAATTTTCTTTTAAATCTATTTATGGTTATAATTCTAAAATTCTAATATATTTTTAAACTGTTGTTATCCGCCCTGAGCCCTTTGTGGGGAAGATGGAATAGAAATCCAAAGTAAGTAAATAATATGAATAAATAGCAGGTAGACCTGAGGAATGTCAACTGCATTCTATGGCTCAACCCACCTGGAAGTGCCCTAGTGAAACTTTTGGCTGCTTCATACGGTCAGTATATTGATTGCAGGGATTGTATGGCTTGGGGAAGCTCAACATTGGGAGGAGGGCTAGAAACTCAAATTCTTATTCAAATAGTGTGTGCAACTCTGAGAACTAGTAACTGTAAATAATGAACTAGGAGCCAGAGTCTTG
Source organism: Eublepharis macularius (assembly GCF_028583425.1). Taxonomy (NCBI): domain Eukaryota; kingdom Metazoa; phylum Chordata; class Lepidosauria; order Squamata; family Eublepharidae; genus Eublepharis; species Eublepharis macularius. Next base: position 46,496,542 of record NC_072793.1, read on the forward strand.
ACCCCATTGAATAATACAGGAGAGGGTAAATCCTAGTATAATTGCTGCATCACTCTAATCCAGAAACTGCCTTGATTTTTTAAAGCTAAAGTGGAATGGAATCTTTCTTTACTGAATCCCACTGAGGGCTGCATGAAGGAAAAATAGGGAGCTAGAGAGGGGTGGCACGCTGAGCTGAAGTTGTCAGTTATGTTGTCTAGCCCCATTCTGTAATGTAATTATAGTGAGAGAGGGGGTATTGGCAGCTCAGCTAGAGCCTAGAGAGTATGACAGTGAGAGAGGGACAATCTAGGTCTACTTTGGATTCTACACTTTTCCTGGCTCAGCTTCTAACTCAAAAGAGTGTCTCCATGACAACCTTGTAAGTGTGGGGCCTCCTTGTGTACCCCCTTAGGAAAAAGTCATCCAGAAAACTCCCTCTAACTCTCTGGTAGAATCCTATGTCCCTTGGCCCCAGGTACAGAAGAGTTCTTATCAAACATAGGCAAGAATATTTGCTTGGCTAACAGGCTAGTACATGTGAAGTATCTGGAATGGTCTCAGGCTTAGAGGAAGTTTGATGGGGTCATGTGTCAACAACACTAGGATGTAGTTTGGGGAGGCTTTACTAGCTTTGGGTCTTTAATGTTACATTATAATAGGACAAAAACCCACTTTCTTGAAAAGCAGCTGTCCCTTCTGTTGCTCTGGTTTGGAAACACAGCTCTAGCCCTTTTCCATTTTCCTCTAGCCCTTTTCCATTTTCTTAAAATGAAAGCAAGTGGCCCAGGAGAAGGGACTTCTACTCTAGAAAAAGCAGCCATTTCATGTGATAAGTTATCTTCGGATTCTGGTAATGGACCCCTCCTCTATCTTATCTCCCAAATAAATTCTTATCAAGTCTTTACCAGCACTATCTCAAATCTCTCCAGGAACTGCTGGCGTGCTTGTCCTAAAGCTATACCCGTTTAGGGTACATTGCTGTCTCTATAGAGTCAATCCTTCAAAGTTGAATAGTTATCTTGGTGCCCCACCCAATAGTTGTTTTGAGTCTAATTGTAGTAGAATAACAAAGAAGGATATCTATGTGTGTTGGAAAAAACATATGGGAAGGATATGGGGAATATGGAACTAAGTTGGTGCAGCATTACTAGCGTTCCATGTGTACTGTTCATCCCATTCCATACACTTCATGGCAGTAAACCCATGCTTATTACTGGGAGCTAGGGTTGCTGACTCCATGTTGGGAAATTTCTGGAGATTTGGGGATCGAGCATGTGGTTGGTGGAGTTTGAGGAGTGAAGGAAGCTCAGTAGGGATGAGATACCATAGAAGCCACTCTGAAGCTGCCATTTTCTCCACAAGATCTGATCTCTGTAGTTTCAAGATCATTTGTAACTCTGGGAGCACTCCAGACTCCACTTAGAGGTTGGCAACCCTCCTGGGAACCGAAGCCCTGTATGTGCCCATAAAATGAACACATTACTAAGTAAGTTTATCTCATTCACAATTCACCTATGAATCTTGAGTGTCCACCTAACAAAACATAATCAGTGAAAAATGGCTTAGTTTTCTGTGATTATTTTCCCCACAGAATTTTTTTCTTAACAAACTGTACCAGGGACTGCCTGCACTTTATCTCTCTTGTGCCATCCTCTCTCTCTCGCTCTCTCGCTCGCTCGCTCTCTCTCTCTCTCTCTCTCTCTCTCTCACACACACACACACACACACCACTCAAAGCTACTTTTACTCAAGCTGGTGAAAACGTACAGGGGGGGCAAAGCAGCTAAGGCTGGTACTTTTTGCCTCATACAGTGGTATGATGGGAAAGTTACAAAGACACTGTCCCCAATAGCCTTGAACTGACCCTTTAAACTGTAACCCAACAGCTGTAAAAAAATTCTCCAAACAAAACAAATCAAAAACTCCTCAAAATAAAAGGTAATATATAGCTCCACCCTTTGCAAAGGTTATGTTTGTAGCATGACCAAATGTGGTAACGTGTATTTTATTCTTAATAAAGTCTGGTCTACACATGCAGAGAATGAAATGGGAGAACAGAATGTACTATTTCACACTACAGGAGGAAAGATCATTTTCTTAATGCTCCTCCAGGTAAAAAGTCCCTACAGATAAACACTGAGCACATCAGAGAGAAAAGTTCTACATAGTCCTTCACATGTTGTACTAGTTTTCAACTTAGAGTGAATTATTAATGTAGGAGAGACCTTTGAGAAATTTAATCTCTCACCTCCAGTCGGAAGTGGCACAATCTATTCTACCACTTTAGCACTCTGCTACCTGTTACCACCTCATCCTGCTGCGTGTCTAGACCAGGCCTAATGCTGCCTCCAAAGCATCTGCCTTTCAAGCGAGAGACCAGGATCTTATAGTATATGTTTTTATTCATAAACTTCTTCATCCTTCTCTCTTTGATCCTTTTATCTGTTAATCTGCTGAACTCTCATCTGTACCCTCTTCCCATACTAATTCAGCTCTCCCTCTTCTAGGACCCAATACACATATTGGCCCATTCCAGTGGTGTGGGAGAGAAAATTACTTCAGTCACTACAAGATTTGGGAGGAAAATAGAAAGCCATGATTAATGTAGCTATTGGTGAACTAGGGTTGCCATTCCCCGGCCGGGGGTGGAGGATCCCCTGCTCCAACCCTCCACCCCCCACCCCTACTTACCTGGCCGGCAGGGGAGGCACAGGCCTCCTGGGGCGTGCTCTCAGGGGAGCAGTGCGCTTCAGCAGGCCTGATCCAGCCCAATTTGTGCCCAATGGGGCTGATCTGGGCCGATTTGGGCCTGAATTGTCCCGTATTGGGCTGCTGCAGAGTGCAGGACCATTCCCACGCTCCGCAGTGGCCCATTCCAGGCTGATCTGGCCCGATCCGCTCCCCCTGCGGAGTGCGGGAGCGCTCCCGAGGTGCCCGTAGCCTGCATGATGATGTCATTTCCCAGAAGTGATGTCATCATGTGGGCCTGGGAACCTGCGTGCACTTTGCATGCAATGAGCACCAAAGCAGGTAGGTGCTAGGGCCCCCAACTCCCGCGGGGAGGACAGGGGGACCTGATAATGGTGGTACCTGCCCAAGTAATGTTTTTAAAGTGATTAAGAGGAACATATTTGGGGGGGAGTGGATGCATGGTGCACTGTAATGAGCTACCATTTTTATTTGCTTTGAACTAGACAAATCAGTTGCTTAGATTTGCTGCTTTTGTGCAGTTCCTCATGATGGCAGCCTGCTTTACAATGACACCCTGACTCCAGCAGGAGGAGCACTAATCCCAAAGTCTGCTAAATTGTCAAGGGTGGGGGGGGTTGAGTTTGATTGTAGCTGTGTTAGTTCCACATGCAGAATAAGTGAAATGATTCTTTACTGGGTCAACGTGTCATTTAAAATTGCTACAAATTTTCACACTTCCAAAAAATTACTATTTCAATTCATTTTCTTCATCTGTTCTAAAATTCCTACAATGAAATTTTTGAATGCTTCTCTCTTAAAAATTCCTTGCGAATATAACTGCAGAGCAAAAGGTGGACTAAACCTTTCCCCATGCATGTTACTTTTCTACCATCTAAAGAATGCCTCATTCTGTGGCATGTGTTGAGAAGTAGGTGGTTAGTCCTAACATGGCAGATACCACATTAGACCTGGTGGTGGTGGAAAGTGCTGTCAAGTCACACCTTACTTGCGGCAACCTCATAGGGTTTTCAAGGCGAGAGATGAACAGAGAGAGTTTACCATTGCCTGCTTCTGCGTAGCAACCACGGACTTCCTTGGTGGTCCCTCATCCAAGTATTAACCAAGGCTGATCCTGCCTTGCTTCCAAGATCTGTCAAAATCAGGCTAGCTTGGGCCATCCAGGTCAGGGCACTAGATGTACTTAGCCACTAAAAGTCAGCCCAGGGAAAGAGTTGGGACAGTTATTCTTAAAACCTGACTGTTCCGTAAGTTGTGCACTTTAAGCCTATTTGTTCCTTTAGGACACTGAAGTTATCCCAGATCCTGTAGAAATGTCACCCCCACCCCAACAAAAAAAGTGTATTTTTAAACAATTGGCAGTAGCAATAGGAAAATACCCTGTGACATTTGTGGGAGATGAGTTCTGAGTAGGGATGTGCGTTTCAGCATTCAGAATGCCGAAAGAATGCCGAAACAAAAGTGTTTCGGCTTCTTTCGGGGAATGCCGAAACGTTTCGGGGAATGCCGAAACGTTTCGGGTAGCCGAAAGAAAAAAGCCGAAACGTTTCGGGATTCTTTCGGCTTTCTTTCGGCTTTTCTATGGGAAAATGCCTCCGTCTTCCAGGACGCCTGGAGGAGGCATTTTCCCACCGAATAAGCCCAAAATTGGTGGGGACCTTCCTCTAACCCTTCTCTAACAACCACCCAAGTTTCAGACAGATTGGACTTTGGGGGGCCATGTTATGGCCCCCCAAAGCAGGTCCCCCCATCCTCCCATAAGAAAGCGAAGGAGCAGCATATTGTTAGCATGCTGCTGCTGATCTTTCTTCATTATTTCCTATGGGGAAAAAATGAAGAGGCAGGCTTCCTTTGCCAGGGGTGGCATTTTGCATGCAAAATGCCCCCCAGCCCTCAGGGGCCCTTCTCCCACCCCTCCTCCCACCCCCCACCAAGGCTCAGCCTGCTCCCACTTGGGGGGGCCATTTCATGGCCTCCCCAAGTAGGTGCTCTAATCTCTACCACTGACAGCTGGGGGAGGCTTGTGTTGCCAGGGGTGGCATTTTGCATGCAAAATGCCCCCCAACCCTCTGGAGCCCTTCTCCCACCCCTCCTCCCACCCCCCACCAAGGCTCAGCCTGCTCCCACTTGGGGGGGGGGCATTTCATGGCCTCCCCAAGTAGGTGCTCTGCTCTCATCTCTACCACTGACAGCTGGGGGAGGCTTGTGTTGCCAGGGGTGGCATTTTGCATGCAAAATGCCCCCCAGCCCTCTGGGGCCCTTCTCCCACCCTTCCTCCCACCCCCCACCAAGGCTCAGCCTGCTCCCACTTGGGGGGGCCATTTCATGGCCTCCCCAAGTAGGTCCTCTCAGCCCCTAAAGTCCACCCCTTACAGCCCCACACAAACCCAATTCCCCCCCAGCTGCCACACACAGACCCAAATCCCCACATTAGCCCCTCACAGACCCAAATCCACCCCCACCTGCCCCACACCCATAACCCCAGGAACAGGCTGGCAAAGGCCAGCCCTCTCCCTTTGTTCCCTATGCTGGGAACTTCTAAACTCTCTTTCCCTGGGCAATTCTGCACAGCCCAGGGGTGCCACAATGGTGGGCACACTTCTGAGTGCCAGCTGGTCCCTGTGAAAGAGCACCTGAACCACAGACACCCTCCCTCAAATTCCCCCACCACCTACAGAGATGGCTGGCCAGCCAGCCCCATTGTTCCGTATGATGGGAACCAACTGCACAACAAAGAATAAAACAAGAACAACACAAAATAAAGTTTTTAAAAAATTATATTCTCCCTTCCAAAGTACAAGTAGGCAAAGCATTATGACACATTACACCAGCAGTCCCCCACACAGAAAAATTAAAACAAAACTCACTTAACATCAGAGAATCACAAAGCATGATTCCTGTCAAAAACACTTTATTTCTTGAACAGCTTTAGGTTACACAGCAGGGGGGAACACCAAAGGGCATGGCAGCACTATCTTACACAAAAATAACACAACTCACTTAACATCAGAGAATCACAAAGCACAATTCCTGTCAAAAACACTTTATTTCTTGAACAGCTTTAGGTTACACAGCAGGGGGGAACACCAAAGGGCATGGCAGCACTATCTTACACAAAAATAACACAACTCACTTAACATCAGAGAATCACAAAAACACAATTCCTGGCAAAAACACTTTATTTCTTGAACAGCTTTAGGTTACACAGTAGGAGGGCACAACAGGGCATGATAGCAATGTACTACAAAAAATAATACAACCCACTTCACCGTTTTTGACAGCAATTGTGTTTGTGTGATTCTCTTATGTGAAGTGAGTTGTGTTATTTTTGTGTAGTACACTGCTTTCCTGCTCTGTGGTGCCTTCCTACTGTGTAACCTAAAGCAGTTACAGAAATAAAGTGCTTTTGACAGCAATTTTTTGGGGTGATTCTTTAATGTGAAGTGAGTTGTGTTATTTTTGTGTAAGATAGTGCTGCCATGCCCTTTGGTGTTCCCCCCTGCTGTGTAACCTAAAGCTGTTCAAGAAATAAAGTGTTTTTGACAGGAATCGTGCTTTGTGATTCTCTGATGTTAAGTGAGTTTTGTTTTAATTTTTCTGTGTGGGGGACTGCTGGTGTAATGTGTCATAATGCTTTGCCTACTTGTACTTTGGAAGGGAGAATATAATTTTTTAAAAACTTTATTTTGTGTTGTTCTTGTTTTATTCTTTGTTGTGCAGTTGGTTCCCATCATACGGAACAATGGGGCTGGCTGGCCAGCCATCTCTGTAGGTGGTGGGGGAATTTGAGGGAGGGTGTCTGTGGTTCAGGTGCTCTTTCACAGGGACCAGCTGGCACTCAGAAGTGTGCCCACCATTGTGGCACCCCTGGGCTGTGCAGAATTGCCCAGGGAAAGAGAGTTTAGAAGTTCCCAGCATAGGGAACAAAGGGAGAGGGCTGGCCTTTGCCAGCCTGTTCCTGGGGTTATGGGTGTGGGGCAGGTGGGGGTGGATTTGGGTCTGTGAGGGGCTAATGTGGGGATTTGGGTCTGTGTGTGGCAGCTGGGGGGGAATTGGGTTTGTGTGGGGCTGTAAGGGGTGGACTTTAGGGGCTGAGAGGACCTACTTGGGGAGGCCATGAAATGGCCCCCCCAAGTGGGAGCAGTCTGAGCCTTGGTGGGGGGTGGGAGGAAGGGTGGGAGAAGGGCCCCAGAGGGCTGGGGGGCATTTTGCATGCAAAATGCCACCCCTGGCAACACAAGCCTCCCCCAGCTGTCAGTGGTAGAGATGAGAGCAGAGCACCTACTTGGGGAGGCCATGAAATGGCCCCCCCAAGTGGGAGCAGGCTGAGCCTTGGTGGGGGGTGGGAGGAGGGGTGGGAGAAGGGCCCCTGAGGGCTGGGGGGCATTTTGCATGCAAAATGCCACCCCTGGCAAAGGAAGCCTGCCTCTTCATTTTTTCCCCATAGGAAATAATGAAGAAAGATCAGCAGCAGCATGCTAACAATATGCTGCTCCTTCGCTTTCTTATGGGAGGATGGGGGGACCTGCTTTGGGGGGCCATAACATGGCCCCCCAAAGTCCAATCTGTCTGAAACTTGGGTGGTTGTTAGAGAAGGGTTAGAGGAAGGTCCCCACCAATTTTGGACTTATTCGGTGGGAAAATGCCTCCTCCAGGCGTCCTGGAAGACGGAGGCATTTCCCATAGAAAAAAGCCGAAAGAATGCCGAAATAATGCCGAAAGAATCCCGAAAGCCGAAAGCCGAAAGAGATTCTTGTTTCGGCTTTCGGCTTTAACGATAGAGAATCTTCTTTCGGCTTTCTACTTTCGGCTATAGCCGAAAATTTTTGGCTTGCACACCCCTAGTTCTGAGTTTTGAACTAAGGCTGAGAGAGTGCAAAAACCCTTGCAAAATGGTCTGTTGTGTATAAATAGATCTCTGCCCATTTGGGTTGAGCCTAGTGTTGATAAAGAAACTTCCCAACTCCCTATGTTGCTCCCTCTGTTTTGATTTTGCTTACATCCCCTTCCACTGCCCAGGAGACCTTCTATATTGTAGATCTGATTTCTTCACCAGAAGCTAAAGGAATGCTGTTATTGGTGCTGTGCCATCAACTCGGCCTGGTGGGGTGTGCTGGTGTGAGCTTTACAGGAAGCCTCCTGTAGTTGGGTACAGGAAAGGCCCCAAATGTTGGGAACAGTCTGCATTTCAGGGCTATTTATATCAGCATTAGTTGTTCCTTTCCTGGCCCTCTTAGCTATTTGTGTCCCGTGACTTGGGGCATTGCTCCAGTCCTCTCTGACCTTTTCTTCCATTCTCCTTTATTTTTAACACCACCATTTTTTCCCAAGATGGTGGCTTTTCAGAGGGGTGGGGTGGAGAAAGAGGTCAGAGAGGGAATCAAGAAGACCACTAAGCATTGTGTCTGTCCTCAGCTCTGGGCAAGGAGATAGAACATATGCATGTGCTGCAGGACTTTTGCAGGGGTGCCATTAGAGAAGGCAGGAGGCAACAGGCCATTCCGCATTTCAGACCACATGCGACTATTCCCTCTCTCTGACTACAGTGTAGATGTTTAAGCAAAACAAATGCTCTTGAAACTTGCTTTTATTTTTATAATTTAATCTATAGTGTAATGCAACTTCTGACCTTTGAACCTTATGAATTCCATTCCCCCCCCCCAACTGAAATGTCGTCCCTGTACTGAACCTTGGAATCTGTTTCTACTGCATTGATGGTTATTCTGCAATCTTTAGCAGCACAGCTTTGCTGAAGTGCTAGTGGAAAGGTATTCACTGCAGTTTCTTCTCCTTCCAGAGGGGTTAGGTGAGGCGCATGAACGTAATGACAGTGCAATGGCATCAACTACTCTCTCTTCAACTATCAGCAGCTTTCTAGGAACAGCTCCAAAGCTGCTAATTACAAAGGCAGCCACTAACAGAGAAACTCTCCATGCTTCAGCAGCATAGATACGAATCATAACCTAAGGGGACCCGTCTGCCATATTTATTCAGGACTTGCACAGTAAGCTAGAAGCAAGAATGCATATTTTTTTTTTAGGCAGAGCTCTTCTGCTGTTAAGAAATGCATGCCAGGCAGGGATGAAGCCATTCAGTTTTTTCCTATTGCTGCCTTCATGATGGAAAAAGTTTCAGTTTAAAAAGCCAAAAAGCAGGGGGGAAAGTTGGTCATCAAGTTGATCAGAAGGAGCTGCTTATTATTCCTTCGTGTTGCTGCTCCCTTATCACTTAGTGCCACTTCAGCAGAATCAAGAGGTGGATAAAAGCAAAATTTCTGGATGTGTACAAGGTATGAGACAGAGCCCTGTTAATCTTCCAGGGCTTATCTGTATAGGTCCCTGTATTAGATACCCCAATTTTTAAAACAGCGATTTAAGGTCATTGGTTGACAGAACCTTAAAAATAAAGTGGAGGAGGAAAATAAAAGGAAGGACAAATAGAGAAGACAGACCCCTCCGCCCCCAAAAATCTACTGTATAGCAGACGTATTAAAGAAAACTGTCTTTGTGGTAGAAAACTAAAATGACTTTGACTTTACAATTAGGTGTCTCTACATGGCTCCCTAGTGTAGTACTTTGAGAGGAAGTGGGGACATTCCAGTTACAATGCAGCCATGACAAGTGTACCTGAACTACAGCAACAACAACAACAACAAAAAACCAGATGTGAAATGAAAGCCTTAACACTATTGGGAAACCAGACAATAGGCGTGGATCAGCTGCGGTGATAGGAGGTGAACCAATTGTAGATCATGAAGAAGGTCACTTTGGGAGTTCAGAACAAGGCTTTATTTTACCTGAGTGGGTGAAAATCCAGAAGCAGAGTTTTATGGAAAAAATGGTCTTTTATTGCAAATGTGTTCTTGTTCTCCTTGTGAAAGTGCCAACAAGCTAAAGAATTTAGACAGCTGTGGACAGATTCAGGAGGAGGCGTGCATTAATATTTTCAAGCTCTCCGGCAGGAAGTTTTCTGGCTTATGTGAGGGCAATGTTGACGTTTATATTAGCAGACTCCCAGTCTACCATAATTGAAGGCATAGTGACCAACAGGCTATTTCTCAGTGTGCTTAGTCACCCACTCCTAACTCTGCATAGGATTGGACTACTGATAAGGCAGAGGGATTTGCAGCCCTCCTGAGTATTTGATATCTTCAAGTATTCACCAAGAATAACTTTGGATCTAAAGGAATAGAATAAGCACCCAGGAGGGGTTGTAAACCATCATCTTTGTGGAGGGGGGTGGGCAGACTGGAGACGTGATGATTGCACTTCAGACAGAAACACAGGAAGGATTGATGCTGAGTTGCTATCATCTCTAACCAGGCTATTTTTAAAAAATACATTTTCAGAAACTGGGAAGGAGGGGATCATCTGTATGGAATGGAAATGAGGGGAGTAGAACATGCTTTATAAAGAGGGCTGCCAGCTCTGGGTTTGGAAATTCCTGGAGATTTTTGGGTGGAGCCTTGGAAGGGCAGGGTTTGGAGAAGGGAGGTACTTCAGTGGGGTATAATGCCATAGACCCCACCCTCCAAAACAGCGATTTTGGGGGGCGGGAGGAACTGATCTCTGTAGTCTGTAGTTCAGTAAGATAGTAGAGAGTCCAGTAGCACCTTTAAGACTAATCAATTTTATTGTAGCATAAGCTTTTGAGAGCCATAGCTCTCTTTGTCAGATGTAATTCAGTTGTAATTCTGGGAGATCTCCAGCCACCTCAGGGATGTTGGCTGGATAACCCATCTTCAGAACTTTTGCTTTGGATAAGAATATGCTGATGGCTCAAATAAAACTGTGGTGCAATCTTACTGTGTTGTTCAAGAAGGGCTGGGGGAGAAATAGGACCCTTGATGCGCAGGACTTTGGGACGTGGAATATAGCATCCCACCCCCCCTTTCTCTCTCCCTCTCTCTCACCCTCCATCCCTTGGCACTTCTCCAGTTCCACACTACAATGGACTGCTGTTTTGAGTTGTCTTACACAGCTGGCAGCTGGATGGGAACAGCTGGTTGCCTAGAAGGGAGTGTGGAGTGGTCCTTGGCTTCATGCTGGGGGCCCTGGGTAGGGTATGAACAACTCTGAGCCTCCTCCGTTCAATGAAGCAGGAGCTCATTTTAGACAGAGCGGGGGACGGAGTGTGATCCAACAGAGGTATACTCCAGCCTTGTTCTTCCTGATGTGTAAGGAATTGTAAAGGTTTTTTTAAAACTGAAAACTGTTGACAGGCAGCACAAGAGCGCTTTGCTGTGACTATTTTGCAAACTACTGGCCTTTTTGTTTTCTTTACCTCTCCTTCTGGTATCCTAGGCTCAATTTTTGTTTCTGTTTTTGCTATGAAACTGGCTCTTCCTTCTCTTTTTAAAGTTACTTATCTTTTACCACTGACTTCTTATCCCTGCACACAATGGTTACGTGAAGTCAGTGGGACTGTGAGTTTCTATGAGCCAGTTAAGTGAACAGAATATTAGATTTGGCCCATCTTAAAGCTTGTTTAGTGATCTTGGGCCAGTTGATCTTTCCCAGCCTAACCTATTTAATAGGGTTGTTGAGATGATATAATGGGATAACAATGTATGCCACCCTGAGCTCCTCTAAGGAAGGGGTCCAAAGGTAATATGTGATTTCTCTGTGTCCACCTGTCTCTGTGGAGAAATAGATGAACACTTGAGAAGCCAGTAGTGATTTCCAGATGTCCATCTTGTACTTTCCCTCCTCTGAGGTAAAACAGATTAAAATACTCTTGTTTCAAAAGGGTTTTGAGAGGGATGGGAACAGGGCCTCTTTCATGTTCCATATCATATCCTCCAGAACATGTTGGCAGAGTGCCTATGCAGAAGTCAGGATATTGAACTGATTAAGAGTAACAAAAGCTTTATTAAAAGAACAAAACAACTGGATAGGAAAGAGAAGAAATGAACTAGCTGGCTTGCTGGTAAAGAGAAATCTAGAGAGTTCTCAGAAGGAGGATATTACCTTGAGAGTAGCATTCTGCAGGCAGTCAAGGAGAAAACCCCTTATTAGAAGGTACTCCCCGTACAGTCTAACTAGAGCTTGCTACCCCCTGCAGGTTCTTCTTCTCTTGTTCTTTGATGTACTCAAACAGAGCAAATGAATGAGCCCAAGTGGATTTTTGCTAATGTTATGTCTTTGTAAACTTGCATTTATGTACCCTATGACATTGCTTACTGAAATGTCCTTGATATTGACTGTATTAATCTCATACTATGTAATCCGCCTTGAGTCTCAGTGAGAAAGGTGGACTATAAATGACATAATAAATAAAGTGGTATAGATGATATTATTCTATCCTGTGATCATTTTTGTTTGAATGTATATGAAGACAAAGTTGGCATCTAGGTTTGTTGCAGGATCTGGTTTAGAGGCAGATCGGTCATTAAGGCCACGGGGAAAAGTCCTGATGGGTCCAGAGGGTTGTCCCCTGGGGTCACCCTGACCCCAAGTGAGGCAAGTCCCGCTTTACACAGGGCAGCTGCAAGCAAGCCAGCAGCCATAATTCTGTGTGAGGTGGACTGGCAGGAGCTGCTGCCACTGCAAGAGTGCAGCCCTCACTTCATGCAAGGCAGACAGGAGATGGAGCCCCTCACTTCCCATGAGGTGGGGGGAGGCACCACCAGGAGCTGCTGCTGCCCCCCACCAGCCAAGAGCCCTTGCTTTGTGTGGGGTAGGCAGGCATGAGTTTGTGTCAAGTGGGTGGGTTCTTCCACTCCTTCCATCAGGGAGGTGGGGTTGGGGAGTGGCACCCTTGCTCAGGGTCGCTTTGACCTCCCAGTCTTCCTCTGGTGTAGTTCCCGGCCGAGTCTGTGTCTTAGACATTTTGCTGTGGGTGGTGAGTAGTTTAAGGTTAGGGGGCTCTCTGGAAAAAGGAAAGGCCTTCCATCCAAAGCTGGTATGACAGAAATATTATTATCAAGAGTAGGCTGTAGGGCACTGATGATACATTGAATTGGTTAGAGCTGTGAAGTACTGTTTAGGGATGTGCGTTTCGGCATTCAGAATGCCGAAAGAATGCCGAAACAAAAGTGTTTCGGCATTCTTCAAGAATCCCGAAACGTTTCGGGGAATGCCGAAACGTTTCGGGATTGCCGAAAGAAAAACCCGAAACGTTTCGGGATTCTTTCGGCATTCTTTCGGCATTCGAGAATCGCCATTTTGATTTTGCTAGCCGTTTGCCTTAGCAAGCGGCTAGCAAAATCCTGCTGGAAGCAAAGGCTTCCTGCAGGCTCTTAGCAGAGGGGAGGGGGGGAGAAGGAGTGAATCACTCACTCCTTCTGTCACCCCCCACCCCTCTTGCAAAGGAGGATAGGGAATCCTGCTTTGCCTTGCAAATGCAAGGTGCAAGCATTGCATTGCACTTTGCATTTGCAAAGCAGCAGAGATTCCCGCCAAAACTAACAGGTAGGGGAGGGGGAGCAGGAGGAGGGTGGCTCTTGGAGTGTGGGTGGGGAAAGGCAGGGGACTGGGGACTTTAGGAGTCACCAATCCCACTGCTGCATTCTCATGCCAGCCAATAGATTTAAATCTTTGGCTGAGGCTGCAGCAGGGGATTTAAATTTGGAGCAAGACTGTCTGGAACACTTCTGTTGCTGCTGCTGCTGAGCTGTGACCGAGAGAGGAGAAGAAGAGAGACTGCACCTGGAGCCTGGAGGACATCTGCCTGGAGGATCAACTGTGCTGGACATCCTGAGAGGACACCTGGTAGGCCTTTTTAAAATTTTTGTAAATTTTTTTGATGCTGGGCAATGTGCTGCTGTGGCCTGCCTCTGCAAAAAGGTGTTGCAGTTTATTCTTGGCATGGCCTGGGGGACAGGTTGGGCAGACAATGTTTGATGGTGGGGTGGGGGTTTCAGCATTGGTTGTTGTGCTTGCCTTCTTTAAGCTTGATCCACTGTTTTAAGATTAAAACAAGAGTGTGCCAGCTTTGGGCCTACACAGGCCAGAAGCCTTTCTTCTGGCTGGCTCTCACAGTTGTGCTCCACAATCTGGAATGGTGTGGCTTGCTTTTCTGTGTCTGGTCCCCTGCTTGCAAGGATTCCCAACAGGCTCCGTCCTGATCAACTGTGCCAGCCTGTGGGCCACACACAGGTATGGCCTGGGGGACAGGTTGGGCAGACAATGTTTGATGGTGGGGGGGGGGGGTTCAGCATTGGTTGTTGTGCTTGCCTTCTTTAAGCTTGATCCACTGTTTTAAGATTAAAACAAGAGTGTGCCAGCTTTGGGCCTACACAGGCCAGAAGCCTTTCTTCTGGCTGGCTCTCACAGTTGTGCTTCACAATCTGGAATGGTGTGGCTTGCTTTTCTGTGTCTGGTCCCCTGCTTGCAAGGATTCCCAACAGGCTCCGTCCTGATCAACTGTGCCAGCCTGTGGGCCACACACAGGTATGGCCTGGGGGACAGGTTGGGCAGACAATGTTTGATGGTGGGGGGGGGGGGTTCAGCATTGGTTGTTGTGCTTGCCTTCTTTAAGCTTGATCCACTGTTTTAAGATTAAAACAAGAGTGTGCCAGCTTTGGGCCTACACAGGCCAGAAGCCTTTCTTCTGGCTGGCTCTCACAGTTGTGCTTCACAATCTGGAATGGTGTGGCTTGCTTTTCTGTGTCTGGTCCCCTGCTTGCAAGGATTCCCAACAGGCTCCGTCCTGATCAACTGTGCCAGCCTGTGGGCCACACACAGGTATGGCCTGGGGGACAGGTTGGGCAGACAATGTTTGATGGTGGGGGGGGGGGGGTTCAGCATTGGTTGTTGTGCTTGCCTTCTTTAAGCTTGATCCACTGTTTTAAGATTAAAACAAGAGTGTGCCAGCTTTGGGCCTACACAGGCCAGAAGCCTTTCTTCTGGCTGGCTCTCACAGTTGTGCTTCACGATCTGGAATGGTGTGGCTTGCCTTTCTGTGTCTGGTCCCCTGCTTGCAAGGATTCCCAACAGGCTCCGTCCTGATCAACTGTGCCAGCCTGTGGGCCACACACAGGTATGGCCTGGGGGACAGGTTGGGCAGACAATGTTTGATGGTGGGGGGGGGGGGTTCAGCATTGGTTGTTGTGCTTGCCTTCTTTAAGCTTGATCCACTGTTTTAAGATTAAAACAAGAGTGTGCCAGCTTTGGGCCTACACAGGCCAGAAGCCTTTCTTCTGGCTGGCTCTCACAGTTGTGCTTCACAATCTGGAATGGTGTGGCTTGCTTTTCTGTGTCTGGTCCCCTGCTTGCAAGGATTCCCAACAGGCTCCGTCCTGATCAACTGTGCCAGCCTGTGGGCCACACACAGGTATGGCCTGGGGGACAGGTTGGGCAGACAATGTTTGATGGTGGGGGGGGGGGGTTCAGCATTGGTTGTTGTGCTTGCCTTCTTTAAGCTTGATCCACTGTTTTAAGATTAAAACAAGAGTGTGCCAGCTTTGGGCCTACACAGGCCAGAAGCCTTTCTTCTGGCTGGCTCTCACAGTTGTGCTTCACAATCTGGAATGGTGTGGCTTGCTTTTCTGTGTCTGGTCCCCTGCTTGCAAGGATTCCCAACAGGCTCCGTCCTGATCAACTGTGCCAGCCTGTGGGCCACACACAGGTATGGCCTGGGGGACAGGTTGGGCAGACAATGTTTGATGGTGGTGGGGGGGGGGGTTCAGCATTGGTTGTTGTGCTTGCCTTCTTTAAGCTTGATCCACTGTTTTAAGATTAAAACAAGAGTGTGCCAGCTTTGGGCCTACACAGGCCAGAAGCCTTTCTTCTGGCTGGCTCTCACAGTTGTGCTTCACAATCTGGAATGGTGTGGCTTGCTTTTCTGTGTCTGGTCCCCTGCTTGCAAGGATTCCCAACAGGCTCCGTCCTGATCAACTGTGCCAGCCTGTGGGCCACACACAGGTATGGCCTGGGGGACAGGTTGGGCAGACAATGTTTGATGGTGGGGGGGGGGGGGTTCAGCATTGGTTGTTGTGCTTGCCTTCTTTAAGCTTGATCCACTGTTTTAAGATTAAAACAAGAGTGTGCCAGCTTTGGGCCTACACAGGCCAGAAGCCTTTCTTCTGGCTGGCTCTCACAGTTGTGCTTCACAATCTGGAATGGTGTGGCTTGCTTTTCTGTGTCTGGTCCCCTGCTTGCAAGGATTCCCAACAGGCTCCGTCCTGATCAACTGTGCCAGCCTGTGGGCCACACACAGGTATGGCCTGGGGGACAGGTTGGGCAGACAATGTTTGATGGTGGGGGGGGGGGGGTTCAGCATTGGTTGTTGTGCTTGCCTTCTTTAAGCTTGATCCACTGTTTTAAGATTAAAACAAGAGTGTGCCAGCTTTGGGCCTACACAGGCCAGAAGCCTTTCTTCTGGCTGGCTCTCACAGTTGTGCTTCACGATCTGGAATGGTGTGGCTTGCCTTTCTGTGTCTGGTCCCCTGCTTGCAAGGATTCCCAACAGGCTCCGTCCTGATCAACTGTGCCAGCCTGTGGGCCACACACAGGTATGGCCTGGGGGACAGGTTGGGCAGACAATGTTTGATGGTGGGGGGGGGGGTTCAGCATTGGTTGTTGTGCTTGCCTTCTTTAAGCTTGATCCACTGTTTTAAGATTAAAACAAGAGTGTGCCAGCTTTGGGCCTACACAGGCCAGAAGCCTTTCTTCTGGCTGGCTCTCACAGTTGTGCTTCACAATCTGGAATGGTGTGGCTTGCTTTTCTGTGTCTGGTCCCCTGCTTGCAAGGATTCCCAACAGGCTCCGTCCTGATCAACTGTGCCAGCCTGTGGGCCACACACAGGTATGGCCTGGGGGACAGGTTGGGCAGACAATGTTTGATGGTGGGGGGGGGGGGTTCAGCATTGGTTGTTGTGCTTGCCTTCTTTAAGCTTGATCCACTGTTTTAAGATTAAAACAAGAGTGTGCCAGCTTTGGGCCTACACAGGCCAGAAGCCTTTCTTCTGGCTGGCTCTCACAGTTGTGCTTCACAATCTGGAATGGTGTGGCTTGCTTTTCTGTGTCTGGTCCCCTGCTTGCAAGGATTCCCAACAGGCTCCGTCCTGATCAACTGTGCCAGCCTGTGGGCCACACACAGGTATGGCCTGGGGGACAGGTTGGGCAGACAATGTTTGATGGTGGGGGGGGGGGGGTTCAGCATTGGTTGTTGTGCTTGCCTTCTTTAAGCTTGATCCACTGTTTTAAGATTAAAACAAGAGTGTGCCAGCTTTGGGCCTACACAGGCCAGAAGCCTTTCTTCTGGCTGGCTCTCACAGTTGTGCTTCACGATCTGGAATGGTGTGGCTTGCCTTTCTGTGTCTGGTCCCCTGCTTGCAAGGATTCCCAACAGGCTCCGTCCTGATCAACTGTGCCAGCCTGTGGGCCACACACAGGTATGGCCTGGGGGACAGGTTGGGCAGACAATGTTTGATGGTGGGGGGGGGGGTTCAGCATTGGTTGTTGTGCTTGCCTTCTTTAAGCTTGATCCACTGTTTTAAGATTAAAACAAGAGTGTGCCAGCTTTGGGCCTACACAGGCCAGAAGCCTTTCTTCTGGCTGGCTCTCACAGTTGTGCTTCACGATCTGGAATGGTGTGGCTTGCCTTTCTGTGTCTGGTCCCCTGCTTGCAAGGATTCCCAACAGGCTCCGTCCTGATCAACTGTGCCAGCCTGTGGGCCACACACAGGTATGGCCTGGGGGACAGGTTGGGCAGACAATGTTTGATGGTGGGGGGGGGGGGGTTCAGCATTGGTTGTTGTGCTTGCCTTCTTTAAGCTTGATCCACTGTTTTAAGATTAAAAAAAGATTGTGCCAGCTTTGGGCCTACACAGGCCAGAAGCCTTTCTTCTGGCTGGCTCTCACAGTTGTGCTTCACAATCTGGAATGGTGTGGCTTGCCTTTCTGTGTCTGGTCCCCTGCTTGCAAGGATTCCCAACAGGCTCCGTCCTGATCAACTGTGCCAGCCTGTGGGCCACACACAGGTATGCTGCTTTGGCCAAGGTAACCCTTTTTGGTTGCTGGCCTGGCACTCACAGTTGTGCTTCACAATCTGGAATGGTGTGGCTTGCTTTTCTGTGTCTGGTCCCCTGCTTGCAAGGATTCCCAACAGGCTCCGTCCTGATCAACTGTGCCAGCCTTCGGCCCACACACAGGCCTGCTGCTCCGGCTTTGGTAACCCTTCCCGTTTGCTGGCCTGGCACTCACTGTTTTGCTTCACATTCAGGTTGTTTATCGTTGGTGGACCTCTTCTGGACTGGACTGCACTTGGTGGACATCGGCCTGCAGATCTCTGCGTGGAGGATCAACATTGCTGGACATCTGCACTGGTGGACTGGTAGGGTTGTTGTTAAATTTGGTTTTTGAGCTTATGTCTGCTGCTGTGCCTACCTGCGAGCATATGCTTTGGCTCTGTCTTTATGGCTTGGGCCGGGGGGGGGGGGGGCATTTTCTGGTTGGGCAAGAGGATATTGTTTGGGGGTTAGGGGGGCCAGCATTGATCGCAGTGCCTGCTTTCTTTCATGTTTCATTTTTCAAGTTTGAGTGTGGGGTGGGCATGAACTGCTGTTTCACAGGACTAAAAAATGAGTGTGCCAGCTTCTGGCCTGCACAGGCCAGAAGCTCTGCTGGGTGGATGTGTTTTGTTTTGCTGCTGGTTGGCCCTAGCCTTTAAGGGGGGGGGGGCTGACTTGGCTTGTGCAACGGGGCCTTGAATTTTGGGGTTGCGTGTGCGGCGTGTGGTGTTGACTCTGCTAACATTTCCAATTTTCTTGACAGCATCGTGGAGGAGAGGAGGACCAGCTGCAAGACCGCCTGAACATCGCTGGACTGCAGGACTGGTGTTACTGTGAGCGAGTCCGGGTTCACATTTGGGTGGCCTTGGGGGTGGGTTCTTGCTAGCTTGGGAGGGGGGAGGCTCATCTTCAAAACACCACATCCACACCCCACACCGACATACCACAGATACATCGGTCCCGCTAAATAGTGTCTCTTAGGTAGGTAGGCCAGTTGGTAGGTGATCAGTGGATAATTGCCCTCAACATAATTATTAGGGAAACCGAGCCTAGTTTTTTTTAAAAAACTAAATAGGGACTCAGCAGGGAAAGCATTAGTGAGTGAGTGTTAGGTTTGAATTCCATATATATATATATATATATAAAAATTTGTAATAGCTGTCAATAGGCTTCCCATTAGTGCCCCCATAACTAGGGTTCCACCGCCCATCTCTGGCACCCGTGGTGGTGCCAGGCCGGCCCGGGCATACTAGTGTGTGAGTGTTTAAGGCTTTGTCACCTGTTATTGGGGTTTAGGGCCAGCTCAATTCCAGAGGAATTCAGCTGATTGGCAGGCTCAGGTTCCCTGACATAAATAGGGTTGCTTAAAAAGGCACTTGATTGTTCATCTCCAAGTCACAGAGCCACTAGAAGCACAGATTTAGAGCAGGTTAGTTAGGTCTTGAAAACAAAGTTGACCTTTGTTTTCTAAATCTTTTCTGATTAGTTAGGGTTGAATTTGGGAGGGGAAAGTATGTCGGAGAGGAAAGCAGAGAGGGGCCCCGGGGGAAAGGCTAGGGAGAAATCTAGAGGGGAGGAGGGGAGGGGGAGGGGGACTGCTGCGGCAGCCCCTCCATCTGAGCGGAGGAGGCCCTCCCCTGCGCTGCTGCCGTTCACCAGCCTGGCTTCTGGTGACAGGAAGAGGGTTCGCAAGACTCTCTTTCCTGAGGCAGCTGCTGGAGGGCCACCCCCAACCCGGGTGCGTGAGGCAGGGGCTGGCACTGGGCAGGGGCCTGCTGCTGAGGCTCCTCCTCCTCCAGTGGTTGCGAGCCAGCTGCTGGAGGAGGGGCAGCATGTGGTGTCTCCTGGGATGGGCGCGGAGCACATGACTTTCCCTGCGCTCCCGCTCACCCCAGGAACCCGGAGGATGTTGGAGGAACTGCCCGTGAGACCCCCCCTGGGGCGGTCCACCCCAGTTTCCTCTGAGGCCAGCAGCAGGCCTCTCGCGGCTGTGCAGGAGGAGAGGACGCGGGAGGAAGAGGCAGAGACTGTGGTGGAAGAGCCCACATCTCTGCCCCTTCAGCCTCGTCCATCCCCACCTGCCCGGCCGAGAGTGGGACACGGTGTGTCCGGCCAGAGCACCTCACAGGAGGTGCCGCAGGGTGGTCCCGAAAGCGCTTCTCCTGGGAAGCGTGGGATGCCCTTTTCCTCCGAAATCTGGAAGCACTTCCAGGCAACGGAGGATCCCCGAGCAGCCCTGTGCCTGCATTGTAGGCAGCGCGTCAGCCGTGGCAAAGATGTGTGGCATCTCTCCACGTCTGGGATGAGGTACCATATGAAGAGGCACCACCAGGCGGTGCTTCTTCGGGAGGAGGGTTCGAGTGGCGCCGCACGGCCGCCAGCTAGCCAGAAGGAGGCAGGCTCCTCTGGTGCTCTCCCCCCAAGGGTACCTGCAGGAAAGGGACGCCAAGCCTCTCTCCCGGAGATGCTTGGTATGCAGGGCGCTAGTGTGCCCAGAGAGGGGATCCGGAGGGCGAGCAGGCGCATCACGCGCCACATCGTCAACATGATAGCAGTGGATGGGCAACCGTATTCCGTAGTTGAAGACTTCGGCTTCTCAGGGCTGCTCCAAGATTGCTTTCCCTGGTACGCCGTCCCTGCTCGCACGTCGTTGAGCAGATCGGTGGTGCCCTCGTTTTACAGGGCTGCCAGGGATCATGTGAAGGCACAGCTGTCCCGGGTTGCCGGGAGAACTGTGCACTTCACATCGGACATCTGGACCTGCCCAAGTGTGCAGCAAGCGTACCTCTCGCTTACTGCTCACTGGTGGGAACCCGAGTCGGTTCTGGGTGGGGGCCGGGGGGAGGTGCCTAGCACAGCTAGACAGGGAAGGATGCGAGACCGCCAGGCCGGCTACTGCAAGGCCTTGCTTCACGCCGAGGTGCTCGACGTGTCCCACACGGCGGAGAACATCGCTGCCACCTTAAGGAGACAGTTGGACGAGTGGATAGGCCAGGGACCCGCCACCGTGGGATGCATGGTGACGGACGGTGGCAAGAACATGAGGGCAGCGGCGCATCTAGTGAGCCGAGAGAGCGTCTACTGTGCCGCTCACAAGCTTCACCTAGTGGTGAGAGATGCGCTGGGGTTGGGCTCCTCGAAGGAACCCGTGGATACCCGGACCCGTGAACTCCAGTTACTTGTCCAGAAATGTCGGAGGCTCACGGGTCACTTCTCGCGCAGCGTGAAGGCCACGCACGAACTGCGCCAGACACAGGTCAGGACAGGTGTGCCAGAGCACGCTCTGATCACTGACGTCAGCACTCGCTGGAACTCCACCTGCGCCATGCTTGAGCGCTTGGTGGAGCAGCAGGCCGCACTCCACGCGTGGCTCTCCGAGCACCGCGGTGCGAGTCAGGTGGGTGAGTTCAACCGGGAGGATTGGCTCACCATCACCCAGACAGTGGAGGTCCTGAAGCCCTTCAAGGACTTCACTGTGGCGGTCTCGTCAGACACGGCGACCCTCGGTCTGGTCATTCCCCTGGTGCACACGCTCCAGAGGAATCTGGCCACCCTTGCAGACCGGGTCGCGCCCCGTGCTGACCTTGTTCCAGCGGTGCGCGCATTAGTGAGAAGGCTGCAGCAGGGCATAGCTGCCAGGCTAACTCCTCTCACTAAGGAAGAGTCATACATGTTGGCGACCATGTGTGACCCGCGCATAAAGGGCACTTTCGCCGAGCGGGACGGGAACCTCACCCAAGCCAGAGACGGGCTCTGCTCTTGGGTGAGGCGCAGGCAGGCCAAGAGGGGACGCCTGTCGACAGGGGGGACGCAAGAGGGGCCCTGCCGTGCGGGTCCCTCTGACGCCCCCTCTGCGCAGGCCCCCCCCGAGGCCACCACCAGAGTGCCGATGGAGATGGAGATGCTCCGGTGGGCCCTCGTCCCCTCTGGGGTCGTGAGGACCGTGAGAGAGGATCCGGCGGAGGCGATGGTCAGGGACTACCTCGCGGAGCCCTGCGAGTCGCTCTCCACCGATCCGCTCAGCTACTGGGCCAGGAAGGAGTCGGTCTGGCCGGACCTCTCCCTCGAGGCGCAGCGGCTGCTCTCATGCCCTCCGACGAGCGTGGAGAGCGAGCGCGTCTTTTCACATGCGGGCGACATTGTCGGCCCACATCGCACTCGCCTTCTCCCATGGAGAGTCGAGCAGTTGACCTTCCTGAAGGTCAACTCTCGCCTCTTCGATTTCTCAGGACTGGACTTCCAGAGTGACTGAGGTGAGCCCAACTTGTGGCCTGCATCCTCTATGAGTCCAATCCTTTGGAATCGCGCTCTCCCCTGTATAAAACCCTGTATATACAGTTAAAACCGGCCAGTAGAGGGAGGGTGGTTAGGAACCAGTGGCAAAGGGAAAACACCCAGCAATTTGAAAGCCCCCCCCCCAGGGTATTCAAAACATCTCCCATCACTGAGACATACCCTGTGGGACCAAATTTATTATGAGAAATAATGCCCCAGAAACATGGATTGCTACTGGAGGGAGAAACAGGTTAGATAGGGATTGCTTAGGTGTTTTTATCAGATGAACTCCTTGTAAAAAAAAATTGTAGAAGAATTGTTGTACTGTTTTTTGAAAGTTGATGTTCCGTTCATGTAAAAAAAAGGAAAAAAAACCAAAAAAAAATGTTGTGATTATGTTTTTTAAAAGTTGATTGAATGTTCATGAAAAAAAAAAAACCCAAAAAAATGTTGTGATTATGTTTTTTAAAAGTTGATGTTCTGTTCATGTAAAAAAAAGGAAAAAAAACCAAAAAAAAATGTTGTGATTATGTTTTTTAAAAGTTGATTGAATGTTCATGAAAAAAAAAAAACCCAAAAAAATGTTGTGATTATGTTTTTTAAAAGTTGATGTTCTGTTCATGTAAAAAAAAGGAAAAAAAACCAAAAAAAAATGTTGTGATTATGTTTTTTAAAAGTTGATTGAATGTTCATGTTTAAAAAAAAAAAAATTTGATGTTAATGTTGGGTTTGCATGGTTGGGGGATGCGGGTAGAGTGGTGGATGGGCACCGGCCAATGATGATCTCTCACAGATGTTCCCAGGTAAATTCTGAGGCTGGTGTGGGGGTGGGGGGAGACCTCTGCAGAACTGCTCCAGAAATACCATTGTCCAGTGCCTTGGAAGTGCCCAGTTCAGCTTTGTGTGTCTGAACTGAAAGCACAGCCACAGGAAATGACATAGGTTCTGCTGGACCCTGTTGCAGTGGTTCCCCCACCCATTTAGTCATGTTATGGAGGGAGAGTTGTATTAGGCTGGTAGTTATGATCATCTTCTGTTTCCATGCCCTGTTGTGCCCGCTCACTATGTAACCTGCTGTAATGTTCAAAACTTTACTGTTTGTCCATTTCAAAAGAAAAATTGTGTTTAAGATTCTCTGATGTGTAGTTAATTGTGTTGTGTTGTGCTATGAGGGACAATAAGTGTAATATGTTGTGATTTGTTGACCACTTGTAATTTGAAAATGAGAAAATAAAGGTTTTTTAAACTTAATGATTGTGTGTCTGTGTTCCCTTCTTTGATGGGAGGTTGGTTCCCAGCATAGGGAACAATGGGGCAGGCTGGCCAGCCTGTTCCTGGGGTACTGGGTGTGGGGCAGCTGAGGGTGGTTTTGGTTCTGAGAGGGGCTGAGTGGAGGATTTGGGTCTGTGTGTGGCAGCTGGGGTGGGGGAACTGGGTTTGTGTGGGGCTGTAAGGAGTGGACTATGGGGGATGAGAGCACTGGTTGTCCCTTGTGCCCAAGTAGGCCCCTGCTACTGTCCTGGTGTGGGCTTCCATGCCTCTATCAGTTGCTGGCCCTCCTTTGCCATCTTTTTCTGAAATTTTCCTAGGGCTGCCAAACTCCTGGTTGGGCTTGAGTTCAGGTTAGAGAGAGTAGTTCCCTACAGAGAAACTGGCTGCTTCCAAGGGCAATCTCTTTAGAGGGCAAATGCGGACCATGGATTCTGGGGGAGATCCCTACTCAGATTTTCCTTTCCACAAGTCCCACCCCCAAATTGCCAGTAACTTCCAAGGCCAGAGTTTGCCACCCCAGAGAGATCCCGTTCCCACCCTCTTAGCCTTGGCATGAAAGTTGTAGCCCCCATGGAACGCTTCCAGGTTCCTGATTCCAAGCCCAATGACACCAATGTAAGACAATCCAGACCTCCATCAAAAATGGATTTTAAGTAGCAGTGGGATTGGGCTGCATTTCAGTCATTCACATATCTGGTTGTGTTCCCAAACATTTAGCTTATGTTTTTTTAAATCAGCGTATGGCACTTAAGGACACTTTTAAATGGTTCTAAAAACATTTTTTTATTATGAAGTATTTAATGTGGCATTGATCAAGGGCAGGCCTTTTGGCCAAATGAGCAGTATCAGTACAGTAAAATTTAGACAAAGCTCATAGGAGGAAAAAGCATTCACACTGTGAAGTGGGAAGAAAGTTTCAATTTACATGTACCATGGACTCCGAAAAAGACATGTAAGTGGCATCCAGACCAAATCAGGCCTGCTTTCTCCCTTGAAGATATCAATTGATGATAGTGCTTATGTCACATCATGAGAAGACAAGGTTCACTAGAAAAGACAATAATGCTAAGAAAAATTGAAGGCAGTAGGGAAAAGAAGAATACCCTAGATGTGGTAGATTGACTTCGGTTTGCAATACATGGACAAGGTTTTTGGGATACTGTGGAGCTCAATATAATTCTAAAGTACACCACAAGTGATTTGAATGCATAAAACATACAGACACATACACATAAAATGTATATACCCCCTCCCCACCAAATTAAAGGTTTATCTTATGCCCCGGTTTTCTCCCCCATGGGAACCTAGAGTGGTTTACACATTGCTGTTCTCCCTTGATTTGTTTCACCCTCATCACAACCAGGCTAACAATAGACAGCTGCTCCATGCCTCACATTGGAGTGACTCCACCGATGGCCTTCTTAGTTGTTGGAGGGGGTGGAGGGGGGGGGAGGAAGGAAACAACGCACTCCTGCCCACTCTATCTGGGGCCTAGGTGACCAAATTGCTTGGCCTTGGCAAGGAGCCAGTGGTGGGGCGGCACTGGTTCTGGGGCCCCGTCCAGAACATTTGTCCAGGGCCCCAAAATCACGTAGACTGCCTCTGGAAAACACAACACAATTGTTTACTTAGGCTGAGCCAAGAACATCCATCAAGCCTACAAGGCACAGAATCAGAGTCTGCCAGATTCTAGACCAACTCTCTAGCCATTGCACTACAGTGGATATCTAAAAATTGTTCATACCCCCACCAGCAACTTGAACATTTTTCTCCAAAAGGCACAACTTGGCTGGGTCTCAAAAAGGACTATGATGCATGGGCCTGTCAATGCATACTGGTACTAAGGCTCTGGCCGGGGGGAGGGGGGCATTGTGCCAATGCCACCCTGGCTTTGGAAGGGGACAGTAAAATAGAAGAAATAATCTAGCTTCAGTGCCTCCCCCCCTTCTCTGTCTCTCTCTCTCTCTATAATGTGAGTGAAAACATTACTATACCATCACTGAAGCCTACAGGATACTTAGGGTCTGTTCACACACGCATGATCATTTAATGGCAATGCTCTGGCATGATGATGTCTGTTCTAGGAGGTGATGTGATCATCACACAAGGCTGGGGAGCACGCACAATTCACAGCAGGCAGATTTGGGCCACAAGGGATCCTGCTTTGGCCTGTAGGGCCCAAATCAGCCCACTGCAAAGCACAGGCATACTCTCAGGGCAGCCAGATGACATCAGTGACATCACGGCAGCAGCCCCTGGAGCGTACCTTGAAGGCTCATTCACTGACTTTCCCCCTTCGGGGTGATAGGTGAGAGTGGGGGATCCCCCACCAAGGGGAAACGGATCCCTAATTGTGTCTGAGGTTGTGGAAATCAAATGGGTCATTACCTCCATATTGCTTCTGTCTTTGAGGGACTTACATGCACATTATATTTAACTCCAGATTTCTTGATTGTCAAGGAATGCATGTGGTGGGGGGTGGGGGGAAGGGTGGGAGAAGGGCACCTGAGGGTGAGGGTGGCATTTGGCATGCAAAATGCCACCCCTGGCAAGACAAGCCTCTCCCAGCTGTCAGTGGTAGAGATGAGAGCAGAGCACCCACTTGGGGAGGCCATGAAATGGCCCCCCCAAGTGGGAGCAGGCTGAGCCTTGGTGGGGGGATGGGAGGAAGGGTGGGAGAAGGGCCCCAGAGGGTTGGGGGGGGATTTTGTTGCTGTGGTTCCCCCCCATTAAGTCATGTTATGGAGGGAGAGTTGTATTAGGCTGGTAGTTATTATGATCATCTTCTGTTTCCATGCCCTGTTGTGCCCGCTCACTATGTGACCTGTTGTAATGTTCAAAACTTTACTGTTTGTCCATTTCAAAAAAAAAATTGTGTTTAAGATTCTCTGATGTGTAGTTAATTGTGTTGTGTTGTGCTATGAGGGACAATAAGTGTAATATGTTGTGATTTGTTGACCACTTGTAATTTGAAAATGAGAAAATAAAGGTTTTTTAAACTTAATGATTGTGTGTCTGTGTTCCCTTCTTTGATGGGAGGTTGGTTCCCAGCATAGGGAACAATGGGGCAGGCTGGCCAGCCTTCTCTGCGGGTGGTGGGGGGGTCAGGGGGGTGGTTGTCTGTGTGCCAGGGCAGGTGCTCTTTCCCAGGGACGATTTGGCACTGCCACCATTGTGGCACCCCTTGTCTGTGCAGAACTGCCCTGGGAAAGAGAGTTTAGGGGTTCCCAAAAGGGGAGGGCAGGCCAGCCTGTTCCTGGGGTTATGGTGGGTGTGGGGCAGGTGGGGGTGGATTTGGGTCTGTGAGGGGCTACTGGGGGGATTTGGGTCTGTGTGTGGCAGCTGGGGTGGGGGAACTGGGTTTGTGTGGGGCTGTGAGGGGTGGACTTTAGGGGCTGAGAGCACCTACTTGGGGAGGCCATGAAATGGCCCCCCCAAGTGGGAGCAGGCTGAGCCTTGGTGGGGGGTGGGAGGAGGGGTGGGAGAAGGGCCCCAGAGGGTTGGGGGGCATTTTGCATGCAAAATGCCACCCCTGGCAACACAAGCCTCCCCCAGCTGTCAGTGGTAGAGATTAGAGCACCTACTTGGGGAGGCCATGAAATGGCCCCCCCAAGTGGGAGCAGGCTGAGCCTTGGTGGGGGGTGGGAGGAGGGGTGGTAGAAGGGCCCCTGAGGGCTGGGGGGCATTTTGCATGCAAAATGCCACCCCTGGCAAAGGAAGCCTGCCTCTTCATTTTTTCCCCATAGGAAATAATGAAGAGAGATCAGCAGCAGCATGCTAACAATATGCTGCTCCTTTGCTTTCTTATGGGGAGGATGGGGGGACCTGCTTTGGGGGGCCATAACATGGCCCCCCAAAGTCCAATCTGTCTGAAACTTGGGTAGTTGTTAGAGAAGGGTTAGAAGAAGGTCCCCACCAATTTTGGGCTTATTTGGTGGGAAAATGCCTCCTCCAGGCGTCCTGAAAGACGGAGGCATTTTCCCAGCAAAAAAACCCGAAAGAATCCCGAAAGAATGCCGAAATAATGCCGAATCCCGAATCCCGAAAGAGATTCTTGTTTCGGCTTTCGGCTAATGACGGTAGAGAATCTTGTTTCGGGTAATCCCGAAACAAGAAAGCCGAAAGTTTTTTCCTTGCACACCCCTAGTACTGTTGTTTCTTTAGGGTTTCCAAGATACAGATCTCCTGAGATTACAACTGATCTCCAGGCCACAAACATTAGTTCCCCTAGAGAAAATAGCTATTTTGGAGAGTAGACTCTATGGCATTATAATCGACCGAGGTCCCTCTTCTCCCCAAACCCTGCCCTTTCCAGGCTCCACCCCCCAAATCTCCAGGAATTTCCCATCCTGGAGCTGGCAACCTTACTATTCTGCCTATCTGTTAACTGTTGGGAGCAGTCCTCCTCATTCATGCCAAATGGAGTGATTACTCTTTGGACTGGATATTGTTTTAAACTGCCTTTTCTTTGTAACGTCTCTCCCCTTCCCACCTTTCTGTTATCTGCAGCTTTTTGTATAAATACTTGTGTGTGGAAGAGATACATGTTGTGCATCTGTGGGCTCTAACTCATAAAACCTTATAAATTTTGTTCATCTTTAAGGTGTCACTGAATTCCTGTTTTATTTTCCTGCTGCAGACTAACTCAGCTACCCACTGTAGGCAGTAGGACAATAATTTTAAATATCGGCCTCTTCCCTTACTAAAGTAATGCATGGGAAGTGCTTAGAGATCTGTAAAACATGAAGTAATGTTGCTAATAATGATGGTGGTGGTGGTGATGCTGATACAAATATTTAAATACTCAAAGCAGCCTTAGCAACATTAAAAAAAATATGGGTCAGTGGAGTGCAGTGTTGCTAAATCTCTTATTTTAAAGGATGGTTCCAAAAATTGCTAGACCCCTTGAGCACTTTAGAACATTGCTGCTCTCTGGGTGAACACCACAGCTCTGGAATGTGTGATATTTTTAAAATGGCGCTGCTCTGGGATCTGTAAGCTAGAACCAACTCAGTGTCTGAGGTCATATCCTCATTAACACTTGTTCCCACTGGAGACATTATTCAACAACCCTGGCTGCTACGAAGTTACTGCTAGTATTGCTTAACTTCCTCATGTGTGGCTAGATAAGGAAGAAGAGAAGCAAGAGAGCCGAGTGTGGAGGATGACTGCACAGTCGAGGATGCCTGGGCTTCCTTGTTCACAGTGCCTGGGCTGATAGGAGGCTGAGCAGAAACCTGTAATCCACATTCTGAAAAAGGTATTCCGCAGTGGCTCTGTCTAACCTAGTCACTCCTCCTTGTACCAGAGAAGCCTGGCTATTAGTTTCCAGTCATCACGCCCTTTCTGTCACCTTCCACCACCCTCCCCTTTTTTACATAAGCCTTCTCTGCCCCCAGAAGCAAAAGTGGAGGAGGGGCAGCACCAGAAGGTGAAACAAACAGACCTGAAAGGCATGTCTCCATCGGCTACTCAAGAAAGGATTCAGTCTCATAATGTAAAATGCTCATCATAATTTAATAAAATTATAGGTAGGCAACCCTCTCAAGATCCTTTCTCTAGTGAAAGCTTCTCTCAATTACTCCCTGGATAAAGAAGCGTGAAGGTATTTTCTTACAAAATATTTTATGTTTTTCACCCCAAAATGGTGAAAAGGGCAGACCCAGATTCAAATAGTCAGTCACTCAGAGCTAAACTATAAGAGATGAATTACATGAGAATATGTGTGAAGGGAGTCTCAATGTTAGCTGAGAAGCTGAGTTTTAAAAGAGATTGGAAGGCTTTGTCAATTTCCCCTCTCTACAGAGCCATCAAAGATCGCATGTCAGAAGGTTTGCTAATTTCCTCTTTGCCTCCCAAAAGCTCTGTCAGTTTCACCTCCCCTTCTAGGAGGCTAAGAGGAAATAAACAAACCTTCTGAGGAGCCATCTTTGCTGGCTCTGTAAAAAGGGGAAATTGACAGAGCCTACTGATCTCTTTTAAAACTCAGCTTCCGGCTAACATTGCGACTCCCTTCATGTGAGCATCCTCGTGTAATTCGTCTCTTGTAGTTTAGCTCCCAGATTCAAATAGTCAGTCACTCAGCCTCAGGCTAGCTGAACTCAGAGTAGGATTACCAACCTGCAGGATGACCCTGGAGAACTCCTGGAACCACAACTGATTTCCAGACAACAGACATAAGTTTCCCCAGAGGAAATGGCAGCTCTTGAGGCTAGATTATATAGCATTATAACCTGTTGAGGTCTCTCTTTTCCCCAGTCTCCTCTCCCATACCTCCAAGAATTTCCCAATCTGGAGTTGGCAACCATACCTCAGAGGACTGTTTTGAGGATGAAATGAGGGAGTGGAGGATCATGTACAATGACACTCAGTTTCTGGGAGGAAGGACAGGATAAAAATGTAATATTTTAAATAAATAATGGCTGATTTATTAGTAATTTTGTAAAACATTTATTAGCTGCCTTTCTACCATACCCCACTCAAGGCAGCTTACAACAGATACTAAAAAATTAAAAACTCAATTTAAAATCACAACCTAAAATTATCAATCAGATGCCATTCTAAATGAAACTGTCTTCAGCCACCTCCTAAAGATGAAAAGTGTGGGGTCTAGGTGTACCTTTCAGGAGAGGTGATTCCATAATCATGGGGCTACCATCAAAAAGACCTTCTCTTCTTTCCCCAATGGAACAGTCAGGATGACCGATCTCTGTGATCTGAACTCCCAGGCAGGAACATATGGGAGAAGACGGCCCTTCTGATACCCTGGTCCCAAGCCATATATAACTTGAAAGGACAACACTAACACCTTGAATTGGGCTTGGGAGCAAATCGGTAGCTAGTGTAATTGCTGTAATATTGGGGTCACATGTTCCCAGTAGCAAGCCCCAACCAGTTGTTGAGCTGCAACATTCTGCATTAGCTGCAGTTTCCAAACACTCTTCAAGGGTAGCCCCAAGTAGAACTCATTGCAATAGTCCAGTTGAGATGTAACTAAGGCATGGATCACTGTGCCTAGTTCTGATTGAACCAGTAATGGGCATTGCTGATGCACTTGTTGGATGTATATCTTATGAATAGCCTTTTGGGAATCAGTTTGAAGCTTGCATTTTGTTCTTCTCTGCTCCCAACCCATGAATCTCATCAGAAATCATTTTCCTCCTTCAGTAGTGCAGAAGCATCTGCCAAAATAGCACCCAGCTTGTCCATTATGCACAGGCTACCTTTAGCAGTGTCCTGAAGCAGGACAAAATTATGCAGCCTAAACACTCTAGCAAACTTGTGCTTAAAGTGTGTGCCTGCCGTCATCTTTGAGATAGTACCATGCCCCCTATTCACACAACACTCATACAACATTACCCTACTAGCAGGGCTTTTTTTTCAGCAGGAACGCGGTGGAACAGAGTTCCGGCACCTCTTGAAAAAACTCGGCAATAGCGCATGAAAATAATATTATTTCAAAGAATCCCATGTGTTTCTTCCTCATTTCCCTCTTGAGAGTTCCACCACCTTTCCCAGAAAAAAAACCCTGAAGCTTTTTTGGTTAAGCACAACAGATGTGGTCTGCTTTTTTTTTTAAAAAAAATGGCACCTACGGAAGCCATTGACTGTACATTGTCTCATGGAAAGGTTGCTTCTGTAGAGAAGCAAATGCTGTGGCTGTAAGAGCTTAGAGCTTCTGTTGGAGAAAAAAAGGGCTGTTGATATCAGAGACCTCTGAAGGGCATGGGAATTTTATGCCCAGAGAAAACGGGCAAGGCGACTAGCATAGCACAGAGCCGAAGGTCAGGACTGAGGCACAGATGGGGAGAACTGGGCTCTGAGACCATGAGGACTACAGGGAACAATTTTCAGACACTGAAAATTCCAGCTCTATATCTATACGTGTGAGATGGGAGGGGTGTCTTGGAATCTCTGATGTTGTATTGACATTTAGTGGCCAAGGCTTTGCTATGTGCCTGTATTAGTAGTTACAAACTCTCACACACACCAAGGAGGCAAAAGAGGAGCTGCAACGAATAGAAGCTTCAAGCAATCGCTTGGCTTTTCCCAGGCTGATAGTACATATACCACAGAAGGGTCCAAGACACAACATCTTGCAGGTGTACCCACACTATGCTTCCTTGTTGATTGCTGGAACAGATCAGCAGCAGGCAGTGAAGCCCTAAGGGTCAGCCCTGGGCTTTTATCCCCCATTCTTAGCCTAAAGAGTAAAATAAGCCTGTTCCAGAACATTTTGATCCCTCAATTCCCACATATAATAGACAAAACATAACAAGAGGAATAACCCTATAACAGGAAAAGGGATTCTGGGATTGAGAGCCTAGTGAAATTATGAGAATCAACATAAGAAGAGCCCTGCTGGATAAGACTGAAGGTTCACCTCGCTCTGCATCCTGTTTCCTATCCTAAAGTGGTGAACCAGATGCCTCTGGGAAGCCCACACGCAGGGCATGACGCCAACAGCCCTCTCTCGCTGTTCCTTACTAGCAGTGGATATTTCAAATGTGTCCTGCCTCTGAATATGGAGGTCCTATTTAACCATAGCTGATAAATATTTATTGATAGATATATTCTCCATGAATTTGTTTAGTCCCCTTTTCAAATTATGAAGTTCAGCCAAATTTCTTTAGAATGAGTCATTATGAGCAAGAAGAAGTGCAATTACATTCATAGGGTTAGTTAAAATTTATTAGTAAGTTTGCACAGGCTGGACCTGTACTTAACAGCAAAATACAATGGATATAGAACCTAAATAGTAAAAATGTGAATCTGGTTTTAAAAGCACAGTTTGGCAGGCTGCAGGTGTGTTCTGGGTAGTTTTGCAGACAAATATGGTTTTGTGTGCAAACAAGTCTGTTCTATAGTCAAAAGAGAAAACAGAATTAATACACAGAGCAAGTGTGGAGGAATGTTTGCCACGTAAGTGATGGGTCAAGTTAGGGTACTGGGAATGGCTGAATTGGAGCCAGATTTTGCTGACTACTGTCTTCTTTGCATCGCTTCCCAAAGAATGATTTGATTTGCTTCTGCTTGAACATATTTTCAGTCATCAGCCCAACATGTTGGAAAATCTTGCCAGGAGAAATGCAAGGGACTCTTGCTTTAAGTGGGAGAAAGGTGTGTAGGATGGAAGTTTTCCGTAGGGCATCATCTCATAACTGGCAAGCATAATTTGTGCTGTGCTTCTTGTTTGGGGGTTTTATTGTCTTCTTAACAGCACCAGTTGAATGGGTCTGTGTTGTTTGCTTTTAGATGCTGGATTTTGCTTCAGCACATTGAAAGCTGCCTTCTTTTGAGACAAGTGGAATACAAATATTTTTAATAAATAAAGTGATACAGTAGGATCTATTTTTAATTGACAGCAGTAATAACACCTGGCTTGCCAAGGACTCTTCCTATCAGTCTGCTCATGGCATAAATTTCTAGGGCCCTGAAAAAAAGAATCGCTGACATGCTGAAGAAGTGACAGCCTGTTAAGAGTCTAGTTACTGTGAATACTGCTGAAAAGGTAGTTTGGTCCACTTGTAGCCTAGGGGCAGCTTTAGCATTTAGAGTTTATTGAATGTTTTCTCTTGCAGTTCAGCCTGCCTCTAGTTTTTTTTCTCTCTGTGTATTGGTATGTGTTAGAGTCTTTCTACATGAGACATCTGACACATGAAGAACACATGTTGGGAGATGCATTCTTAGCCGGGAAGGGTAGTTTAAAAAGACACAGCTGGTGGCAGGGCAAAGGCTTTGCTATACACTGGAGCTATGTGAGGGGGCTGTGAAATGCCAGAAGAGAAATTTCAGCCCATTATAAACTCTCCACGTCCAAGCCTGGCTCTGGAAGGCAGCTCCAGCCCATTTCCATTCTTCCCTGTGATCTCATACAGTTTTAGACTAGAGAGGTGAAATTGACAGAAACTTGGGAGAGGCGAAGATGAAATTAACTCTGAGGAGCAATCTCCACTGGCTCTGTCTTTTTAAACTACCCTTCCTGGCTAACATAGCGTTGCCCTACACTTGACGAACACACACTGACACGTTTCATGTCCCTGGGGCTGCATTCTGTAAAAAACTAATAATTAAGAAAAATAGTAAAGGTTTATTAATCTGCCTTGAGGTCCAAACTGGAGATGATAGACAGGAATGTGATTCTTCCTTCTTCTTTTTTAAATGAAAAGCAGCCACATAAGGCTGAAAAGAGAAACAGAAGACCAACAGCAAGTGTGGAACTCATTTGTCTCCTGCCATTTGTCTATTCAAAATTGCCCTTCCTCTACTGCTTTCCCTTTGAAAGAAAAGCATGGCTCAACACCCTCCATAAGTAGGAAAGAAGGTTGTTTAAAGCAAATAGATTACAGGCAGAAAAAGAATTAAGCAGCCCCCACTGATCCTCTACTCTCAATTTCAGCCTCCTGAAACTGCTTTCCTTAAAAAAAAAAAAAAAAGGAAGATTAATTAAATTTCCCATCACATATATTTGGGATTTGAATACTCTCAAAAACCTTCAAGGAAAGTGATACTGCAGCCTCCACCAGAAGTTCATTCTACTGCTGAAATGTTTGTGACATTTAATAGAGGCCTGTGTAACTTGTGTGTGATCTGCTATGCCAAACACTCCCCCCCCCACCCCGCCACACAGTAGCTGTGCACTGTAGCCTGGCAGGTTATTGACACCCCACCCTGTTTTTGCAGGTGCAGGCAGGCAGCAAAAGTGGGAGCCTCGCCAAACTCCTGGTGGGACCCAACCATCCATGGTTAGTAGAAAGCATTTCTGTCTTGGGAGAACCAGTAAGTTGTAAAGCCCTGGTTAAAGGCATCCTAAATGTACCTCCTTGTATGTAAAATCCTTGCTTTTTGTCCTAGCCTCAGAGGATATAAGGAGCTGTCTCACTTTTAAAAACATTTGGAAGTGTCAGCATATCTCTCCCTCAACCTAATTAATTTTCCACCTTTTCCCCATAGGTTGTTTGTCCTGGGTTCTGTGCTTTTGGGAAGCAGTCCCACAGCATTATGATGCATTTGTTCACCTCACAAGTTTTTCTCAGCTTTTCTTCAGTCTTTCGCAGTCCTGCTTTGCTGTAAGATTTTGGGAATGATCACAGCAAAGCCTGGATGGCTGTTGTGTGGGTAGGAAAATTCAGGTTTCCTGGTTCCCCCCCCCAACAGCAGCCATTTCCCCTGCTTCTGCAGTGGCTGTTCCCTGCCCCTGCTGATTGATTGATTAGATTTCTATCCTGCCCTCCCTGCGAGTTGCTAAGGGGCTTTCTTGTTTTTTTAATTGGCAATTGAATATCACTATGATGTGTATTAGGCTCTGGCTTAAACTAGACCAACTTGTGTTCCCCACAGTCTCACAGAAGCTAGAGAAAACTACCTTTTAAAGAGCCGCAGGAGCCCAATTATGCTCAGGATTGCAGCATGAGAGAAGGAGAGGCTCTTGTTTCACCCCCCCCACACACAATTTTCCCAAGCCCAAACAGTCCGGGGGGGGGCATTGTTTATCCCTTTTTTAGAGCCCTAAGTAAATGGGGCAAATAACACCCCCCCATTCTGTTTTGGCTCAAGCAGACAGCATGGAGGAAACAGGAGCCCCCCCTCCCCTAATCCTAAACAGAATCAGGTCCCTGCAGCTGCTGTGTGATTGCAGGGAATGTGGGTTGGGTCCAAGGAACCCAGATATGATTTGTTAAAAGTCCTAAGGTGTCATTTATGCTTGAATTTCCAGCTTTATTGTTTTTTTAAAGTCAGTCTTTAGACCCTGTCATTGCCAGGGTTTAAGGGGAGAAAAGGCTGCTGCCTGAGGATTGGAGCAGGGAGCCTGAGGAGAAACCCGCCATGTGGATGCTCCATTGCTACTGTGCTGTATCAGCAGCCGCAGCAGCAACAAAGAAACTACATAAGCCTGCCCCTGTATGGGAAACACCTTCTTTTCTCTGTGCCTACATTTCCCATCAAAACATGAGGTAAGCTGACAAGTGTCCAACCTGTGTAAGGCATCACTTGTAGCTTGGCTCTAAAACACCTAATTCCTTCAGGCGTAAAAAAAGAGTACATATTATGAGGCTTGCCGCCCCATTATTTTCCTCACAATGCTACAATGCATAAGTAAGGGGCAATGTTTATAGGAGAGAATCAGTGGGCAGGAGGAAGGCACTTCACTTGTCGTTTACCTGCCAGTTATTCCCTAAACTATCCCCTCCTCCAGCTATTTTTAAACATTTTTTAAATCCAACTTAGGCTTACTGTTTAGCTTGGAAATTGCCCAGGAGAAAAAGGACATTCGAAGGATCACTGCAGAGTTGAATTTGTGGATGTGGAAGGAGTTAAGCACCCCTGCTACCCTTTTCCCAGCATGTGCTCCTACCACTTCCCCATTTGTGTTATCTTGGTAAACATGGGTTTGGAGACTTCGACTAATTGCCAGGATAAAACTCCAGATCAAGGATGGACTATGGTCCATCTGACAAAAGAATTAACCCCAAGAGCAATGTTCTGGGTGACACTGCGTACTTCCTTTGTCAGCTACCAGAGGGCTATGTCCCTGTATATCCTGGCAAATCTCAAAAATCATTATGCCACCCAACTGCCATTGATTTGGAGAGAGTTGAATGGCCTTACAGTAATGCAGGTTTTGAGGGGGGAGGAATTTAGACTTTGGATGGGCCAGAAGCCAGGCCTGGTGGGGAGGGGAGTGTGTTTAAAGTTGAAAGATGCATCTTTTTCATCCGTGCCTAAATGGGAAACAGCTGCAGCAGCTCCAGCCAAAGCCCTGCTGAGCTGGGACCAGCATGTGGGGAGAGGGTGTTAAACATAAAAGCAGGCATGTGGAGACCTTGACTGGGGCCTCCAAAGCTTTCATGCCTCTGCCTACTCTACCTGGACTGGCACAGGCAAAGCTTGCCCCTGCTGTGCCTAGCAACTGGTCAACTTTCCCTTGTCTTATTCTGTGTTAAGGTTCAACAGGGCTCTTAGCCCCAGAGGAGTTTTTAGTGCCAGAGCTCAGTTGTGGATAATATGAAATAATATAAATGAAAGAGAATGTCTCTGTGCATGGGCAAAGTGCCTCTTCCTTACCATAGACCACCTGGATACGTTCTGATTAAAGCATAGAGCTTTCATGTTAGAGTAGCATTTTCAGGCAAGCTTGAGCCCTGATATATACTGGGGGACACAGACTCAAAACAATAATGACTGGGGACTACCTCAGTCACTCCAGAATATTTGGTAGCCTGTGTATGGTCATTGTCTGCCTCCAGTGCCAATAGCCTGCTTCACTCATACCAAAGCATGCCTCTGCCCGTCACTCCTGAAGCCAGTCCCTTACACCCACAATTGGGGCACAAGCACTCTATACATCCCCCTTTCTAATTTTTTCTTGATTTCCATTTCTGGGCATTATAGGTGCTTTCCCTTGCAGTCTCCCCAACACTTTTATGCGGGTCCCCTTCTTGGTGCAAATGACAAAGAAAAACAAACAGATCTGGGCAGGATGCCCAGAGGAGCAGAGGGCAGAGCCTGGACGAAACTGAGAGCAGGATGGAATGATGAGAGTGGTTTACATTTGTTTTTTCTTCCTTGGAACTCCCATAATGCTATACTGGTGTTCTAAATCCAGTAATGATGACCGTGGAGGGAATATTCTGTAAGAACTCCATGACATTTTGTTGGTATTCTATGTCTGTTTCTGCTGCTTGTTACCGCTAGAAAAAAGAAGGAGCTATAGACTGGGTGGTTTGGGGGTGGGCTGGGAAAGATGGGTGGGAGAAGCCACAGCATTGAGATCCTGTAACAGCAACAGAGTGTCCATGGCATAGGTGTCTAGGCACGGGACAAAAACTAGCATAGCTGTCCATTATGGAACACCTGGCATAATGAAAGACAGCAACACATGGCCGTGAACATTTATTGTTTGTGTCTGTGCTTTTGTATGTGCTCAGTGAAACTTTGAATCTAGGCTTTGGCACAGGACGAGGATTCCTGAGGATCAGTTTTCCTTTAAACAAGAGTTTCTAGCCTTCATGATTGAGAACATGATCCTGAAAACGTGCTGAAGTATGGTGAGGTGGTGGTGGAGGAATCTTCTAAAAGGGGTCTGATCTGGTAGAAGCTGTCTATCTTGCTCCTCTGCTCTGTGCTGTTGCTGCCCCCACAAATTTACTCATCCTCTTAAATTGTTGGAGGGGAAATCCTCTAAATGCCCCAGCAACCAAAAATTTACAATCAGAATAAACCATTATGCAAATGAAGTGACTAAGCAAATTTGTTTAAAATACATGTTATAATAAATGTGGAATGTGAATGCCATTGGCTTAGAATTTGGACTTCTGGGCACAAATAATACAGTTGAAATCTTAAGTTATACAGTGTGCCAGGTGAACTTTTCTAACAAGGAGCCCCAGATATATGTATCACTTTTGTCCTGCCACAACATCTCCAGCCACACTGTCTTATCCATAAATTTCTCCCTGCTAAGCTCTGCAAAGAACTTTAGAATTCTGGTACAAGCGACTAAGGACCTGGAGGATAGTTAATCCACTTTTTGTTTTGTACAGATATGTACCCCAAGTGCCTAGTCTACATGTATTGTAGGAGGAATTGTTTAGCTCTGAACCACATGACAGAATGACCAAGAATCTCTCTTAGAATGTACAGATTAGACAACTAGTTTGCTATGCATCTGGAATTAAGGACAGGCCTTCTCCGTTGAGATAGGTGACTTTGAGACATATTTTAAGTCCCAATGTTTCCTTTTACAAATTAACCTATAGCTGCAGCATGTGAGCTCCGGACCAAAGTACACCAATGCCAGATGTGACTGTAAGGACAAGGGAATAAACATTCACTTAGCTGAAGTTACAGTCTCCTGGCACCCTGGAGATAATGTGAGGGCTCACTCAAGCTCTCATGCAGGGGTCCTACCAGGATTTACAGGACCAGAGGGGAACATGGTTGATGGCCTCTATAATTACTTCAAACTAAAAATGGCCCCTTCCTCACTCTTTCTGCTCACTGTTTTGTGCTAGCCAAATGCCTATAATGATGGGGTGGGGGCAGAGAGAAGGCATGAGCAAGGGGGAACCCTATTGTGAGGAGCAATGTGTTTCAATGTAGTTTTCTCACAGACATACATTATGCCCCAGGGGAAATCCCTCCATGGATACTGAGCTACTGTTGTGTTAGGGCAGGGTGCAAGGTTTTCCTCCACCTCTCTCAAATAGGATAAAGTAAAAAGATGTCCTTGGAGATACTTTTGGAGCAGTTATGTGGAAGTAATCTGTACTGATTTCAGTGAAACTTCCATGCAAGTCTGTTTAGGATCAGAATGCAAGACAAAACAAAAACTTGTTCAGCTGACAATGTTCGTTCTTGCCCTGGCCTTGGGGCAGGCGGATCAAAGCAAAAAGGAAGGAGCAGGCCTTTATCTGGGCTTGCAGGGAGGAAAACCTGTGAAGCAGCAAAACAAAAACAAAACAACCTAGCAAAATAGTGAGGGTTGCCACAAGTATCCCTAAGGCTAGCAGTAATTAATGCACAGTATTTTGCATTGTACTGCTTGTGACGGGCCAAGCTGAGTGGTGGGTTGTCACAGTTGCCTTGTGCAACAGAGACACATTGGGGTTAAAGCTGCCACTTTTTAAAACTGTCCCTCCTCTTCAATAGCAACCTGCCATGGAGAGAGTTAGCAGATTAAGTTTTTCCTAGCATAGAAATAAAGTGATTGGAAAAGTTTCATCTGCTAAGCTTCTCTGTTGCTATGCTATTAAAGGCACAGGAGTAAGGCCAGTAAAACAAGACGGCTATCTTAGTTTGAAGATTTGTCTTTTCAGAATCTGAAAACTGTATGCTCCTTTTTAGGAAGACTACTTTCATGGTCTAATAATCACTCTCCCAATGCTTCCCAATGAAATCCTTCTTACGGTCCTCATGGTCAGATTTAGGATGTGTTGCCTTGCATACTCCTGTTTGCAAATTCTGTGATTTCATTGATCAATGCTCTTTTACAGGGCACTGAATAATAATGCTAATATGTCATGTTTCCTTCTAGAAATGCAAGATCCAAACAGTGTAATCTGCCTGGTCTGTGACCACAACAATCACAATTGACCCACACCTGAAAGTCTTTTTCCTTGTTTGACCTTTCTGACTCAAGATAGCCGAACTATTTACTATTAGTCATGAAGCACATGGCTTTTTATTTTCTACTATTGGAGAAACTTAGACCAGCATTCTACATGTGTGCGAGAGAGAAAATCTACTATAGAAAATGATACAAGGAGAGGCCCCCGTCTGCAGCATTGTTCTGTGATCTGTCACACTGTGCACCACTTCCTGATTTGGGTGCAACTTTTTATTATTTAAAGAGGAACAAACCTGCCAGAAATTGGTCTGGACAGAAGTGTTGTGCTATTCCTCTTTCTGGTCTTTACCCTATCCTTCTTCCTTCATTGTTGGAACCTTTTAAATTTTTTGTATGGTAAATTTGCATTCTTCCATCCATTCACTTTAGGGCCAGTTCACACAATGAATTTGCTGTTTGTCCAGTTTAATGAGTCAATAGGAAACAGATCTGTGAACACACTGAGAAAACATGGCAAACATACCTGTCTCCTTTGGGTTGTTGCTGGGAAGACATAGTGGATGAATGGCAAACCCAGCTGCTGCAGTAGATGCAAACTGGCTCTTAGACAAGTTATTTTAGTAGAAGTTAAATCCTGGCTGATATATAGTCTCTGTCTGAACTCAGCTACGTTACATATCTGTCATGGTTTCTTTTCCTTTTCTGGGATACTACATGCAATACAATGGGCACATAGCTATATGTGCATGCAGATGCAACTCAGTATTAAGAAAAATTAAAAATCTAAGAAATGTAGGAAGTTTGCATGTATGGAAAGTGGGTAAAGGGTTAGTCTAGGGTGATGAAAAGCAAAACAGAAGTGAAATTAAATAAGCGCTGATCTGGAGGCAGCCTAGTGTAATCCTATTTCTGTTATTCAAACTCATGGGGCTATTAAATTCTATGATTTTGCAGTCTTCATGTAGATTCTTGTTCTCAGTATTTCAAATTCTCGGTTAATATCAGGAAATCCATCGACACATTCCTGCTTCCACTGCCAATGTTGCTGTTGAATATTGACTTAAACGTGCATCTTATGACACACGGAAACTCCAGTAGAAACTTTTTCTTTGTTTTTAGATGAAATTTTAGCCCACTCCAAATCACAAATTGTTATTATTTAAATAAAGAACATCAAAACAAAGCCTCAAAGTAGTTTTTGTGCTCAGTTTTATAAAACAGGAGCCCAGTGGCACCTTAAAAACTACCAACATTTATTCCAGCATTTCATGAGTTAGAGCTCACTTCATCAGACGCACTGAAGTGAGCCCTGACTCACAAAAGCTCATGCTAGAATAAATGTTGTTAGTCTAAGTTGCCTGTTTATTTTATTGCTGTAGACCAATATCGCTACCCATCTGCGTTTGTAATCGGCCTTGTTTTCTCTTACTTCTAAAGCATTTCTAAAACAACTTATTTTTAATTTGCCCAGTAGTTTTGATCTTTGTTTTGAACATGGAATCGTGCATGGTTAGGTCCTTTCTTTGGTTTTTCAAGACAATCAAAGGCTCCTAATTAATCCAGCTCAATCTCTTTCCAAGTCTTATCTTTCCTTTGTAGCTCACTAGCATCCAAATACAGGTGGCAGGAGTAGGTGGTGTTATTGTGTTGGAGCTGACTAGAATTACGCAAGCTACATCAGAGTGGAGTCAGGAACTCTTGCTTCTCAGTCTTTTTTGCTCACAAACACAAACCTAACCTCAGTGATTTCACAAGTGGGGACATGTGACCTGAACTCCTTCTCTAAAAAGGTACTCTTACATGTTTCTTTTGAGTTGGTGTCTATAGCCAGCCAGGGCTGCTTTCATTCTGTAATTCTATACATGATGGAGTCTTGCTGTAGGGGTCAAGTAATGCTTTCACATTATCACCAAATCCAGTTATTTTACTGCATTTCCATATTGTGTGTGTATTTTTAAATTGATAAAGTGGTGGGACTCAAATTATTTAAATGAACATATAAATGTTACTGCACTACTATCAATATGCTTTCAAATCTTGATGTGGGGGTAAAGAGTGAGGTACTCTTCACGCTGCTTCAATGTGGATCCAAGATTACCCTGGACACAAACAGTAGGTTATACAAACGGTAGGGCCAGGGGTGCCCCACCACCACCATCGCCTTGTCCTTCTCTCCTCCTCATTCAGACAGAAACAGAAAGCAGGCAACAGGGCAGTGGCTCTTGCTGCTTGGAGCCACCATTGCTGCTTGCCCTCCCAGCCAACAGCTGCCCATCCATCAATGCCAGCCACTGATAACCAGCTCTGCATGGAATCTATGTCTCATATGGTGTTGAGAATCAGCGTAAGGAGTCTTGGGAATTAAGACTGGTATTGTCACATACTGGGACTGGGAAGAACAAAAGTCCAGAAACAGGATCTGTTTGGTCAAGAGTCCCAGCTCAGGGGAGGGGGTTGATCTGCTTCTCTTCCCCTCTGAGAGCCTTGGCAAAGGATGAGTGGGAACCCTGTATGCATAAAGTGGCAGCCTGAACATTCCTGAAAGTCCCTGGCCTCAGCTCTCTGATCATTCCTATGGAAAGCAGCCAGGCAGCCAGATGTAAGTAACTTGCCTGTAGCAGGGAATAGGCCTGGCTGAGGCTGGTTCCACTGCTAAAACTCGGGCACCATCCCTTCTCCCATCATTGGCCATTGGCTCAGGGCGTCCTGCAGATAGACATCTCAGAGAACTAGGCAGAACTGCAAGCATTTGGACTTAACAAAACATAATAACTTTGTTAGGGTCAACCAAGATGTATGAGCTTTCAAGTGTCACAGATTTCTTCCTCAGGCATGATGTTTAACAAACATTCTGGCCAGGGAATAGTTCTATGAAACTCAAAAGTCTGCACATTTCATGGTTGGACCATTTTTGCTATTTTTTGCCCATGGTTGGATTTCTCTGCCCCAGTGCATCAAAACAGGTACTCTTGTCTTTGATATATGATACCCTTTTTCGGTCATAGGACTCACAGCAAAATTAACCAAGGTGGGGTAGTAAGATTTAGGTGTTCAAGTATTACTAATGCATGTAAAGCACTTGGAACATATGACGTGTTATTAATCTGATATTCCAGAGCTAATAGGATGGTGGTGATGGTTTAGAGTGACAACAGCATGGAGGTGATGGTGAGAGGATTTAACACTTTCAACTCCCCTCTCCCTCCAATAGCTGCAAACTGAATTGGGGCCCTGCTCAGCTATTTGCCTGAAAAGGAAGGCAAGAATTGGAGCGGGTTGGGGTGGGGAGAGGAGATACGCTGGAAGAGTAATAGTTCACCTGGTTATGGATCCTAGAGTCTCACCCAGTTATCCCTTAAGGTTTAGGGAGCTACAGGCTCTGAGTAAATTACAGAGACCTCGCACCAACTGCAAGTACTTTATAGCAGCTGAAATTGCCCATGGCTACCGAGGGAATGCCAGGTGAAGTCTCCTCCAGAGCAGAGCTACTTTGTCATTATCCCAGAGTTATCAGACTCCCCCTGAGTTATTGAATTCCCTGTGAGTTATCTAACAATCAAATGATCCTCACAAACAAGAGGCTGAAGGTCTTGTGTAGCCTTTCTCACTGGAGATTCTCCATGCCATCTGTTTTTTCCCTCTTTTGGATAGGTGGATACTACTTTATTCATTCTAACCACTGATTTACCAAGTCCTTTAAACTGTCTGTTATCAACCTACATGCTGTGACAGTGATCAGCTGTGTGAACTTCTAAACTTCATCAATGTTACTTGAGGTGGTTACCAGAAATTACCTATGGTATGGCAAACCATTAATTTAGCTAGCACCCCTTCCCAGTATCATATATCTATTCCTAATTATCCATAATGTCTTGGGTTGCTTTTTCACTACAACTACCTGATACTGTATTTTTCAGGGAATTGCCAGCAATAATTTGTAGCTTCATTTCTGGAACACAGATTTTTTTCAGCCTGCAGGCACCTTCACAATTCTGACACAGAGTAGTGGGTACAACTACAAAATGGCTGCCATAGGAGGCGGAGTCAACCACAAAATGTCTGGGAGGTGAATTATGCATAACACTGATAGCTCTTCAATATTTCAGGCAGAAATTCTGTTTTACTATAATAGGGTTAATTTTTTTACTACTATAAAATCAGGATACATATTGAGCTAGCTAAGAAACCCCCATCTGGCAGTATATGTTTTAATTTTGCAGACATCTAACACACTCATGCAAAAGAAAAAGGGAAAGATGCTTCTTTTCTTGGCTATCCCCTTCCTATAAGCCCTCAGGCATGCAGCCATTTTAAATCTGCACTATTACTTGCAACAATGACAGTGCTGAAGAAGTGGTGAGAGCTCTTTCACATTTTTACAATAAGAGAAATTCTGGCCAGATTTTCACAGGGACTTAAAATGATTTTTGAAAAGTGAACAAAACTTGATGTCATGATCAACTTCCATTTGAGTTATAAAAATATTGGAAAGATCTTATGACTTCAAGGCCCAATAAGTGCATCAAACATTTTAGCCTTGCAGTTGGTGGTGTTTAGATGGAATCCAGTCCTACTGTGTTTTTAGAATACCACTCGATTTTTGTACAGGTTTACTTTACATAAAGCCACTGGTGGGTGTCATGGCGCCCACAGGTGCCATGTTGGGACCCCTGTGATCTATTACAGTGTTAAATCACTACCTCTCCTTTTAGGAAAGGTTTGTACAATGGATTTTTTCATGATAGATCAATATAAATATATTTAACTATCCAGAGATTTCAAAAGATTAAGAAATACTAAATTTCTGGAAGGGGCTCAGAGTGTTCTTTGTGCCCCCCCTCCGTCTGCAGCAACGAACCCAGGCTCCTGGGTTTGTGCCACTGGAAACAGGAGACGCTGCTCTGGGCTGCTCCCTCCGCCCGTCATCTGGGGGACGGACGGAAACTTTTTCTCTCCTTGGGGAATTTGGATGCTCATGAAAACAGCAACTTTTTTGGTCACGT
The DNA here is from genome assembly GCF_028583425.1 of Eublepharis macularius. NCBI lineage: Eukaryota > Metazoa > Chordata > Lepidosauria > Squamata > Eublepharidae > Eublepharis > Eublepharis macularius. The sequence continues at coordinate 46,540,808 of NC_072793.1, forward strand.
TTGGAGAGGTTTAGTGGATCGCGTGTGGGAAAATGCAAAGCGGCCTGGTGGCTCGAGGGATGACCCCAGCCAAGCCATCCCGCGATTTTCCCGGGCGAGGCTATTTTTTCCACTCCCCCCGTTGTACTTCCATCCCCTTTCGCCCTCTCTTCCGAACACCCCCCCCCCCCCCGGTGGCACCAAAGAACCGACGCTCCGCAGTGTTCCCGGCCGCAAAACTTCAAGCCCCCCCCCCCACAAGCCCGCTCACATTTACGGGGGCGCGTGTGCAAATATGCATGCGTAAAGGGAGGGGGGTCGGTTCTGGGAGAGACCCTTCCCCCTCGCGATCCCCCCACGGGCGGGGAGGCCCGCAGGACTGGGAAGGCGCCCTCTCAGCCGGGCGCCCTCTCTAACTTCACGCACTCGTCCCATCCCGGCGCGGGCGGAGGGGGCCGATGAGGCGGAAAGCGGGGTGGGGGCGAAGGCAGCGCGGGAGCCGCCAGAGAAGGAGGGAGGGAGGGAAGGAGGGAGCGTGGGAGCCGAGCCGGGCCAGGCCGGGCGGGCTGGGTGCGGACCCCGCCCCCGGGCAGCGGGGTCGCCCCGCCCCGCTCTCAACTCCGAGAAGTTTCCCAGGGTCCGGGAGCGGGAGGAGGCGCCGCCGCGCTTTCGGGTGTCTGGCTGGAGCTCGAGCTCGGCCCCTTCCATGGATCTATAGGGTGGCAGCAGGACTGGGGGGCATGGGCTTGGCGTCCCGGCTCGGGGGCCCGTGGCGGGCATGGCTGGGCTGCAGCCTTCTGGGCATGGCGCTGGTGGCGCGGCTGACGCTGGGAGCAGGTAGGGCGCTTCGGGGATGTCGCGTGGGGGGGTGAGACCCCAAGGTTTGGGAGGGCTGGGGAGTGCGTGGCGAGAGGCTTACCCGCCTCGGGCGGCATTGGGACGGGCTGTGGCCTCTCCGTTTCCTCTTTGCAAACTTCTGAACTTTGCAAACTTCTGAAAACTTCGCAGGGACATTGTCTTCCCCGTTTCGTGGCTCTCCGCGGTGCTTTGAGCCCCCGATTCAGGCACTGAAGTTATTTTCTTGGTTTCGCCTAGGCTTATTCCTTGCCTTTTCTCTCCCCCCACCCTTGAGAAGGAGGGGGTAGAAAAGGGTTGCTGAACCGGAGTCCGACCACAAAGAAAATAAATGATCGTTGTTTGAGTCCACATTGAGAGAAGGGGGAGAGGAACCAGCGATTAGACTGGTGGCGGGGGGGGGGGGGAGGAGGGTAAATCACCGGCACTGATTTGCGATACAGGAGAAACAATCTTAACACTTTTTATTTACTTGAAGCAAACTTTCTTCGCCATCCAGTTCCAGCTTCCCAGCCCGGCGCAGCTGGAAAACCTGGAGAGTGGATTTCGGAAGGATCTGGCTTCTCTGTAGCCTTTTTTCTCTGCCTCTGCACATGAAATCTTTAGCTCGACCTCGCTATGGGAGAGAAAAATGTACAGCTTTCTGTAAAACACAGTTGTCATTCACGGAGTGTGAAGTATGGTTGTGCTGTAGTGTGCTATGCCGTATATGCTTGTGTAGCAGAGGACAAGGGAAGCAGTTGGGATATGCCAGTTGTGCTGAAATGTAAGCATCTGGTGTGTTTAAAATGTACTGGAATGTACTGGTGTGTTTAAAATGTACAATGCACACATGATGTGTGCATTGTACAGACAAGGCACTTTTGAAATGTGTAAATATGTAAGGCATGCCTGGTCTGTTTCTACAGGAGAGATGGCTCATAATAGTTGGGTATTGAATGCTTACAAGAGGCATGCATAAGGATGAGAAGAGTGGCTGATAAATTTGTGCTTTGTGTCTGATGTTTTCCTCTATGATTACTATGAAAATGTCTTCCTTTGAAGGCTAACCTGTGCATTGGCATTGAATTTGATGGTGCTTTTGTTGTGCATTGAACAGCCAGAGAAGGGTGTTGATGATCTGGACAGATGTGGCAGCAGCTGTTGGCCCTCTCCCCCCCCCTTCACATTCTGCTAGATGTACAAACTTTTATTGCGGTTGACTCCCATGAAGCTGTCCAAGTGCCCTCCAAGCCAATGCCCTTTCACTGTGCGTTACAAACCAGGCATGGTTGATCCAGAGGCTAACGTACCAGGTTTCTGCCTTGCCTTGAAGTTGGAGATCCTTGCTTGTGAAACAAGAAACTCATCTTGAAGCTCTGCTAGGGAGTGCACAGCTCAGCAACTGGGCCAGCCGGTTCCCAGGCTCTGGAGACTCAGAGTGGCTCAGCCTACTATGAAACATGCTTCCCCCACATAGCCGGCTTTTCCCATTTGTGCGCTGGGAAGAAAAGTAGATGCAAGCAGGAGATAAGATGATTTAATTGGGTGTCATGCAGCAACTTGCTTTGCCCAGTGAAACGTGCAGCAGTATGCCAGGGATGAGATAATTGCTGCAAAAGGTAAATAGAACGTAGAGCTATTATTCAGCATGGGTTTCACTCTCCCATGAAGCCATCTGACTGGTTTAGTGGATTTGGCCTTGCTTCTTAAACCGTTCCCAGCCAGTGGGTTCTGTGGCGCTGTGGGAATGTGAAGCCAGTCCTATGCATGAGGCTGGGATGCTGTGAATTGTGGATGCCCGGGAATATGAATCCCCTCCTCCCCTCCCCGCCAGCTTGCTGCTTGGCTGGACATAGACAGGGCATTGTTCTTGGTTGAGCAATTCCACCGCAGTGCTGCTGAAACCTTGGCGGTCTTGCGCCAGACAGGGGCTTGAAGCTGTTGCTTTGAGCCGTACTCGAAAAGTTTGAATACCACCAGAGTATTTGAGAATAAATAGTGCAAAGTGACTGGGGATGTGTTCCTTTAAACCTTCCAGAACAGCGGCTTGGAGAGCCTTGAAGGCTAGGAAATGGAGGATAGGAGACCAAATCTGGCTCCGTTTCCTGGGCTTGAATTGGCAGGATGCAGTTCTGGTTGGTGCGGGCTGTGCCAGATGAGGGTCACACAAGGGCTGGAAGTCTCTTTAGTGGGAAGGGCCCTGCGTGGGAGAGAAATAGCCCTGGGTTCTGCTGTTAGTTCTGCTATACTTTGGGTATGAAGCTTTGGGCCAAACACTTAACTCTCATCCAGATTAATGTCTGCAAACCAGACATTTTGTCTCTTCCAGGGCTGTTCATTCTTTTCTGCCTGGCTGCACTGATAACAATGTGATGACCTGTAGTAAAGTGCCTGGCTTGATGAAGCCCTCCATCTGAGGGCCGCTTCACATGACCAGACGCAGAAGAGCCCCCCCCCCCCCCCGGTAGTAATTGGTCTTGGCTTTCCAGCAATGTGCACCACATGCTGATGCCATGAAAAATCTGCATGCTCAGTCAGGATATTCATGTTTCACGTTAATTCCTGTGCATAAATGTATAGGAATTTTATACCATATGAATTGTGCTCTACTGTGGAAAAAGTCTGTCCTCTCTGAAACAGGTGTAGTCCGCTGATGAAAAGTATAAATCTAGATCTTAAAAAAAAATCAATCAGAACTCTGCTGTTTGATTGGAAGGAGCAGGAACTCCACTGTTAGCATTTAAACATGTGTAACTTTGTTTTTGAAACAATTCTTCAGCTATGCAGTTAATTACTTGACCTACAGTACTGTGTTGAATGTGGAGATGCATTGGTGAAACCCATTTGTTGAATTCACCTTGGTCATTAACTCTAGCCAGATCCATTTTGGCTCGATGATTCCCTTCACAGTCTCAGGTTTAAAAGGAGCCATGTCTTCCCCAGCCTACAGGTCCGTGATGCAACACAACTTTACTATTACAGACGCCCCTTGTGTAGGTATGAAATTCTTCCCTTATTTTCTCAGCCTTTGTGATGACATCCGAGTGTGAAAATGTTCCTTCTGGAACCAAGAAAACATTGACCCAGCTTCTAGCGCTTAGTATTGGTGCTAGTTTGGGAGGTTTGTCTCGGTATTCCCTTAGCATTGTGTAGGGGGGAATTTTGAGATGCGGAGACCTTGTCTGACCAAGCAGTAATGGAATGAATCTAATCCTACTAGTTTCCTTGGGGCTTTTTCCTGGGCACAGTGCCCCCCCCTTGCAGTTTCGATTAGGTGAAGCAGCCTGTGCTCAAAGCGGAGGGTTGTTGAGATACAGCAGCTGCCTCCCTGCTGCAGCTCCTCCAGATGCAATAGCGGGCCAGCCGGCAGGCCATTCAATTCTCTGCCCCTTTATTCTGCCCACATTGCTAGCCAGTTAACAAAGACACTGCAAAGGCAGCTGGCGAGAGCTTGGAGCCTCTCCACAGTCTTATTACAAGCAGCCACTTTGAGGGCTTATTTTTTTCCATATATACGCACATTTTTTAATCATCTTGTACTGAATATGCTTGTGACAAAAGCAGTCTGGTGGTTTCATTAAGGATTCCTACGTGCAACTACAAATAATTTCTTGAAGTGTGAGCAATGGATGTAGTGGGATCAAAATTGGTGTGCGCTATGGAACTCCCATGTGTGCGTTCAGTCCTGGTGATGAAGCCAGAATGGACAGAAAAATAAGTTCAAATTTGGGCATGTGACTTGCGCCTTAAGCTGAAATAAGCCCTCATTCTTGCATTGGCCTGAAAGATGGCAGGCGTCTTTGGAAATGCGCATGGAACTGCTGGGAAAGGCATCCTGCTGTCCTTGACACTTGGGCAATCACTCTTCCGACTTGCATCACTGGCTCCTTTCCTAGCCTGAATTGTACTTGGACTGTATAATGGTGACTAACAGAGGATTGGTCCTGCTGCCCCCCTTAGGTGCTTTCTGTGAATGTACTGTATGAGCATAAAAATGGATATTGGGTGTTGAATTAGCATCTTTTGGATCCATTACTAAGTTTTGAAACAATAGTCCTGCAAAGATAGGTTTGAAAACTTGTAGGGTTGGACAAAGCCTGATGAAATGTCAAAACCACAGAAGAGGTTGAGCAGAACTTCCACTGGTCTGGGAATAGAGGTTTAATTTTGCTTTACTGTTTGCCTCTTCCCATGACTAACGAAGGAAGACTGTCAGTACAGTCCTAAACAGAGTTACACCCTTCTAACCTCATTTATTTCTGTGGACTTAGAAAGGTATGACTCTACTTAGGACTGCACTGCACTTATGCAAATTTGCTCAGTTTGCATAAGTTGCATGGGTTTTTGATTTTCACTTTTCTGGGCTCAGAATTCAATATACCTTGGCATATAACTTTGATTTAAAAAAAAATGTATGCAGCTCGCTGAAAGGACCTGAAATCAGTCAGCCTCACCCTTCGTGGTAGCCAAGATATGTGGGTGGCACGCATGTCTTGTGTGGTCTGTGTTAAAGTAACATGAGGAGTCGTGGAAGGTTTTCCCATGAGACTCTCACATTGGTGTTGTTATTTTGTGAAATGATCCTGTAGGTCTTGATGTCTTTTGGATGGTGCAGGTGAGCTTCCAAAATAGGTGTTATCGCCGTAGGGCAATAGCTTTCAAAATTTTCTACCTTCAAGTCCTCATTTCCATATTGACTTGCCTGCTGAAGAACCCCCTGCCTCTGCCAGGGAACCCAGGAAAGCTACAGAGGAGGTGTGTTCTAGAGGATGCACACTTTGTTCACACGGGACACTGGCCAAGCCTGTTGAGTCTCATTATCAACCCACTGACAACTGAAATGCCAGCACTCAACTGCAATGTGCCACTGCAGGCAAAATTAGTAGTTGGTGCGCAAGCTGTCTTTCAGGGAAATTAGTGCACCATTACTGATCTCGTGAATATCCAGAGTGGCTTGATGGTCCCTGGAAGTTGTTCTCCGGGGAAGTTGACCCTCCCTCCCACACTGGCATTAACTCTTCCTAGAGTGTGGAACAATTGTGATCCTGCCCCTCGGCTGGAACCTGTATAGCTGCTGTCCCTTAGAAGGGTAAGAAGTTTATCCAAGTTTGAGTTGTGTAAATGCATAACCTTCCGAAGATATTATCTCATTCTTATTTTCTCCAATGTTTCATGTTATCCTTACAGGGTTGAGAGCCATAATGGTTAACTAGTTAGACTGTTGTATAAAGAAGGTCCAGATTGAAATCCCAACTCATCTGTAAGCCTTACTGGGTGACCTTGGGTCAGTCACTCTTTCACAGCAGCTTCACAGAGTTGTTGTGAAGGTAAAATGAAGGACAAGAGAAGCATTTTACACTGACCTGAGTTCCTTGGAGGAAGGGGATGGATAGATAGATAACGATTCTCCCTCTTGCTTGAGTGATGGGAATGCTGGCTTATAACGGAATCTCATGTCAAGGAACTTGCCCAGATCGGATATCTGTGGAGAAGGAGGTGTTCTTTCTTCAGAAGAAGTGTCCCAAGTGTAAGGGCTGTATTAAGACTCCTGCCTCTAAAGCAGTTTTAGCTTTAGCTACCACCTGGAGGCTTTACTAAATTTCAACCATACTTTGGTTTAATTTGTTAGAAAAAGAAGCAGTGAGACTCCGTACGTATTTCTTAGAAATGTGATTGTATTGATAGCAGTACAAGAAATGGCTTGCTGCCAATGTGACCTTTTCAGGAAACACCTTGTTCCTCAGCAAGTGTTCTATATTTGTGAAGTTCTTAACTGCTTCATGGTGGAGTCTGACCCTCTTTAGTGGATTTTTCCAGCCCCCAGCTAATACCTGGGTGACAGAATGCCTCTGCAGTATACAGAAGTTGACCAAAGACTTCATGGTTTTGAGGAGAAACACACCTCTGGAGGAAGGTTAGAATACAAATGTAATAAACAGTGTCCAGAAATGTATTCACACAAATGTGTTGCTATCAGGAAGGATTTATTCCTGGGCCATTTGGTTGGCATCCATCTTTGCAAAGGAAGGAATTTGCCAAACACAAATGGTACATCAAGAATATTATTGGCTACACCATGATGCCTCATCAGGAGCATGTCAGATCTCAAAGGAACTCAGCGTGACATACTATGGCTGTCTCCTCAAGTCATTGGAGATTGTGCTATAACAATAATTTGCCACTGAATATTCCTGTGTTTACAAGACAGTCCATTTGAGAATGATGTTCAGTTGTGCGTGGATGCAGCCTATGTCTGTTGTGGTACCACAGATACCCTGTTGTGCTGATCTTGTCATTAACATGGCACTGGACATCATGACAGGTTGTAATTGGGGTCTGCTTAGGCGAGTATGAGTCTTGCTTTATTCCTGTTGCCCCATTCACACTTGTGCCTTGATCAATGGAGTATTTCATTGACCTTCCAGACTAAGAGGTGTTTGCCTAGTTGGTAAACATATAGAATGGACCCTCTCTGTTAGCAGCAGCTGCAGGCCTCCAGCTCAATAAAGGCCGCTTTACTTTTTATGTGGCAAGAGTTTGTCTTATGGCAAATACCACAATGTGGTTGATGTGATGCCTGTCCATAAGCACATGGGACATGCACCGCTTAGGCACAAGGGAGCTGTGATTGGGTGCATCTCTTTAGCAGTTGTCCACCATGTGTCTTCAAAGGCATACGAGTCTCCCTCGGGTGTTATAATGTTCACTCTGGATGCAACTTCATATTGTCTGTACTTCTAATTCTTTCCCCCCAAACTGTTTCTTTTTTTAAACATTGCAACTGCTAGTACTGTGACTTAAAGGGGGAGGCTGCTACAGGGCTATGACATTATTTTCCTTCACACTGTCTGTTGCCAAAATTCTTCAAGTTGCTGGGAAAAACTTATGGGCATTTATTGGTTTTCCCCCAGTTGAGATAAAAGCAGCTTAGAGTTCTGATATATGGGTTCTGGAAATGGCACAAGAGGGACAAGCTAAATAGCCCCTCACTTTCTCTGTGCCATTCTTGCCCTTAGAAATGCAGTTTCTGCATCGTGTATGTATTTATTTAGGAAGAAAGAATCCCAAAACTACATGTGTAATTCTACTCTGAGTGTAGACTCAGGAAATGTCTGCCACATAAAAGCATGGAACAATGTGTGGTGGTTTGACATACATGTAAGAGATTGTACAAGTGTGGTAAGTGGGACACACATTTGTTCGGTTTCACTCGTGTGAAATGGCTGAGATCATATGAATCTGTCTGGTAATGATTTTGCTGTACAAAAATGCATGCATAAGGCACTGCGGAACTGCTTGTCCTGTTTAGAAACAACTTACAGCGTTCAGGGTCATACAGTCCTAATGCCAAAAATGCATATGCCTGATAGAGAGTCTTGAAATGACCAAAGTTTGCTACAGATTACTTTATGAAATTGAGATTTAGGTCTTCCTAGCACTAACAGTGTGACCTACTAGCTACGTTGAAACTGACCTAGAAACTGGCATTGCAAGTATCCACTGTATCTAATCCATCCTTGCACCCTTCTAAATCCACTGAAATCAATGGGTTTAGAAGGTGTAACACTGGGATTGTACTGCTAATTTTCTGGTATAATTGTACTGGGAGTAAAAAAAAATGTAATTTGCTTTGCCGTTGGTATTTCCAACGCTGAAAGTGGCTAATCCACTTTCCTCTTGAGAGTTAATCCTGAACCCACTTTAAAGCATCCATTGCTGCCTGGTTGTTTCTGGGGCTACAAATATTTGGCTAGCAAAATGAATTTCCAAGAGATTCAGATACCAGTAACTTACTAGCAAAGATGCCAACTGTTGCACAGTGAACCAAAAAATTAGTTAGGTTGCTTCTGATCTTGTTGAAGGAAGAAACTGTTAAAACAGCATTTTTGACAAGGTAAAATATTTGGAGTGAAATTAGATTCTTTCTGAGTTCTTGTGTGAACACAAAATGCAGATCAGGGGTTTCTGATTTAGAGAGGAACGTTGGCATGGTTAGAGAAACAGAAATCACTGAGTCAGGGAAGAGTTTTCTAAATGACTGAAGAAGTGTCTACATTGCTTCAGACTACAGGGTTGCTTTTATTTTATTTTATTTACATTATTTATAGTCTACCTTTCTCACTGAGACTCAAGGCGGTATAGTCCGTTTCAGAGTCATTTCAATAAACATGTCATAGGGTATATACATGCACATTTGCAAAGATTTAAAACCAGCAGAAATCCAATACAGAGCTGAAGAAATTCTGAAACAAAGTATTACTAGATATCTGATTAAAAACTCTTGTAAGAGAAAGTATTACACTGTGGACCAACATGTCACAAATAATACACTGAATCTAGAAAATCAGGTCTTAATTATAGCATCTGGCATTTAAGAAGAGTGCCCTTCCTTTCACATTATGGCAGGTGTATATGCAGAACTGTGCACTGAGACAGTTCATTCTGTGCCCTGAAAAACAAAGACTTGCATGCTGTGTAAATGACATAAGTGCATATTTATGTAGAATTGGTAACTTTCCTTAGTTTTTCTGCTAGCTGTGGAGAGGGATAAGGAATTCTTGTCTAACCTTCATGGCTGTTAAGATTCCACTAGGCACTTCCAAGTCCAAGAGTTAGATACTTTAAAAAGAAGTTACTGTGGCCAGGTTAAGGCTGCTTGCTGGTGGGGAAGGGAGAGAGAGCCCTTTGGTTTCTAGTCTGTCCCTGCAAAGAACGCAGAGGTTGAGTGGCCAAGGCACTGGGAGCTAGCTAGGGCTTCTGGATTGCCACTGACTTGATGGCTGACTTTTGCTACTTCTTTTTCCTGGTCACTGTTTAAACCATCTGAAACCAATTTGTCTTCCAATTTGTTTCTGAACAGTCTGGTAGAATACCAGATCCTTCCAGAGCTGAGCCTTTTGGGGGGCTGGTGGCTATTTATTTTTTTAAAATGTATACCGCCTTTCAGTACAGTTTAGAAATATAGATACAGTGAGCATAATAGCACCATAAAGCCAAACTCCTTCTATTAAAAAATGAGACACCACATGTCAAGATATGCATTATTTAACACATTAAAACAGCAAATTTAGGCCAGCCTTCAGCACTGATTGATTAGGGAACTTTTGTCAGTTGCTTGAGTGCAGGTTTTGCCCTTCTTTTGGGGAGGTGGGAAATCAGAACGCTTTATGATTTGAGGAGCCATCTCTTCCCATGCTGTGTATTGGGAGAAAGTAGGTGAGTTGGATTGGGAATGTATTCTCTTTGCTTTGCACTTCAATCAGCTAAAGGGAAGGCCTGAAAGCAGCTTTCCTTGCTTTTCTACACTCTTTCAGCTGTCTAGTTCTAGATGGGCCTGCCTCTGTCCAGATTAGGAGATGAGAGGTAAGCTGAACTCCATGCTGTGGAAGCGAGGCCCTCTACATGTGGGTGATTTTGCATGGGTGTTGAAAAGTGTATATATGTTGGAATGTTGGCTGCAGAGATTCTTGAGTGTGTTCAGGGATACGGACTGCAGATTTTGTGAGTGTAACGGGATATGAGAGTGCATTCCACTGGCTCAAACTTGGCTCTGCACATTGGAAAAGAGGAAATTGTGGGATTTTTGTTGAGTGTGTCAGGAATGCATTCTGATGGAGTTCTTTCTTACTGGTTTTTTTTTTGCTTGCATGTGTCTTTTGTGCTTTTGTGAGACGGTGTGTGTACCTATTAACATGCAAAGTATTTTGTATATGTCAGCACACTGGAAGTTGCAGGGTGATGAGCATTTTGGAATTTCATCTGTGACCTGGGGCTCCTTAGGGATCTCAGCCTTTATGAAATCCTGATGCAGTGGGTGTCCATGCATGCATATGCAAGTGTGTTTGGAATATCTTTTGTTACTGTGCTTGCTGGCTGTGTGGGAATGCTGCTTCATTCTGTGCATGTGACTATGGTCGATACATTTTAGAAAGGGTTGTGTGTGTACTCGGGAAGGTCAGGAGACTCCATTCTTGAGTAGCCTTTGGTTATCTTTTCAAAATTGTGGGGATGATGTAAACCACAGCACCACAGGTACGCTTAGAGTGTGTATATTAATATAGTGTGCATGCAGGGGTTTACTGGGCAGTGGGAATGCATTTTGCGGCAGTCCTGTAGCTGGCTCTGTGTGCCGACAGAGTAAGGGGTGGCGGGGGAGGGGAGAGAGGCATTGTCTGGGGCTGATCTGTGTGCTGGGCACGCACTCTGTTGCAAGTGGGTCTCTAGAAAATGGCTGAGAGTGAGTGAAATGCCTGGGCCCCAGCTCCTTCCATCTTCCCTCTGCTCTGAGAGAGGAGGGGTTTCAGCCCGTGTCCTTGTCCTCCGCTGCGTTTTCATTCTTCCGAAGGCCCAGAGCACCAAGAGCATCCCTTGAGCCAGAAGGAGTTTCTTTGGGAATGGATTTCTTAATTGCCTTTATTTCAGAAGGCGCTTGAGCACCCCACTTATACGGCTGGCAGAGATGGGTACCTGCAATTTATTTCCCCTAGCCTGGGCCCCATCGAGAAACGTGCTTGGCTTGACTCAGTTTGAGTAATTTACTTCAGCTCCTCCCACCCACTCATGCCGACACACTGTGTATGGAGGAGAAACTACAGGCAGCGGAGTTTCCTCTCTTCTCTGTGCTGTTAGACTCTCATCTTTTCATTAGTAGATGGGATAGAGTAAGGCTTCCTGAGGGTTGTCCTAACATAATAGTTTCCCTTTGATCAAACAGGGATGTCTGCACTGATCTGTGAAGAGCTGTGGGCCCTTGTCAGTGACAGGTGATAGGGTTAGTGAAGCTCTAGGGCAATTCCATGATCCTACTAATAAGTTTCTCTGACTTCTGGGTATTGGGAGCTGTGGTATGGAGTGAATAGTGATCAGGCACATTGAGTAGCTCCTGCACTTGTCAAACCCTTCATGGCTATACAGAAATGCCCGGTGTTCCTTCTGTGAAGTACTATTTCCTCTTCTGCTTGTATGTGGTGTGAAGTCCTGCTTGTGTGGCACTGGGACAGGGTTTTGAAATGGATTCAAATGTGCTTCTGTTGTGAGGGAATACAGTTCTAGTGAGGCCTGGCAGTTGTAGATCAGAGACGGGGAACTCTCTTAGCTGGAGATATAGACTGTCTTAATCCACCTTGCTTAGGGACTGGACCCCTTCTTTTGTTACTGATGTCCTCATTGTTCCTGAACAACTTAGGTAGAAAGGGTGCATTCCATGGGGTTCCAAATCCTGGTGGGTGTCCCTAACCGTGTGAAACGAGAGGAGACAATAGAATCTGCTAAGACATAGTTTCCATTTTGTGCAATGAAACCAGTCTGTAGATATAAAATAAAACAGATCCAGTGGCACCTGAAAGACTAATCACATCTTTATCCCTCCACAATCTTTTGTGACTCAGACCTCACTTCATCAGATGCGTGGAAGTGCATATCCATTAGAGTGATGCTTTTATATTCACAACAGAAGGGCAGGGAGGAGCACAGATGTTATAAAGAGAGGCTGGTTTGAAATGAAGATCCAATCAGAAGAGTAATCAGTTCAGTCAGAGTGGGTGAGGGCCACCTTCAATTGTTGTTAGATAGGCAAAGTAGGAGTGACATAAATTCTAATGCGAGATACGTGGGTACAATAGGAAGTTACAGATTTCAAAGCCTTGGATTTCTCTTTTGAAGTTCCTTGTCTGAGGAGAGTAACTTTTAGATTAGCAACACAATTCCCTTTGATACAGGGCCGAAGTTCCAGATAGGAAAAGGTTGTGTTAACTAAGCCAGTGCAGAACATCCTTGTGAGAATTCTGGTCTGTCTCATCCTTTCAATCAAAGGAGTCTCTGTAGCTTTAGCTGCTCAGAGCTGCTCAGAGATCCAGCTACTCATCATTCCCCCCCCCCCCCATCTCATAAGCATGTGCGTGTGGTGTGTGCATTCTGACACCTGACGCTAACAACTGTTAATGGTTCCATAGCTGATTGTTATTAAGAAAGATTGTGGGACCAATGAGTTTTTCATGGCATTGCCCCTCAGTCTCTGTCGTTATTTTTGAATAAAACACATACTGGCCTTGCCATAAAGGAAAAGAGAGAACAAACAACTGTGTTTGAGGAATGAAAAGGCAAAAGGATCAACATGAGGCGACTCCTTTTATTCTGGGATAAAGGGTGGGCTTGAACATTAGACGTAAGCATTACCTTCCTGGACTTACACCATCCAGGTCAGTGTTCTGTTTCCAAGGGTGGCAAGCCAGGTGCCTCTGCAAGCTCATAGCATGAAGCTAACAGCCCCCCCTCTCCCTGTCAGCAGCTGGGGCAAATAGGGTTTAATTGATCTGTCATGGCTCATAGCTGTTGAGAGCTCTGTCTGTGGCCTTGAGTATTATTTTTGCCATCTTCACTGTTGCACACACACTAACTGAGCTTCTTCTTCTCCTCTCCTTACAGCTGTACAGTGCTTGGATGGTGACAAGCCCTGTGAGAATGGTGGGACCTGTGTTGTTTACTCCAATGGGATTGCTGCCTGCATGTAAGTAGTGCTTCCTTACAGTTTGAGCTGCAGGCTCAATAACATCTAGTGCCTTGAATCTCTTTGGGGTGGGGTCATTGCTTGAGAGAACAGTGCAGTTTGGGAGCAGCATGTTTTCGTTGTGAAATATTGTTTGGATAAGAGAGCAGGTGACAGGATAGTGGAGGAATGTGGGGCCTGGAAGCTCTTGATAGGCTATATTGTGAGGTGAGTGTTAGTAGCATTTGAGGAAAGGGGTATACACTGTCCTACTATTGCCAAGGTCAAGATGCTGTGTCAGGCACCAGAGTAAGCAAAGACTGAAGCACCCTTCTCAGCTACTGCATGTCTGGACCTGTGGAGATGGGGAGTGGTTCCTGCTGACGGCTGCACATTTAGCTTCTTCAGTGTACTTCTGATGGCCGTGACACTGTTTGCTACGGGCCCTTTGAATAACTTGATCGTGCGATTCAACTACAACCAGTGTGGTGTAGTGGGTAGAGTACTGGACTTGGACTGTGGGGATGTAGATTTGACTTTCTCATCAGCCATAAAGTTAATTAGCTGACTGTTAGCCAGTCAGCATCTCTTGGCCTGAACTGTCCTGTAGGATTGTTAAGAGGCTAAAGAAGGAGAACCCCCGTGAAAGCTGACCTGGAAGGATAAGTTAAAAGTGACTTCCAGGTGACTGTGACCATCTTAATACAGGCCCATTGTGAGCTAAGAAACATTGCCCGAGAAAGAACTCACTTCTCTTGTTGGGAAGTTGTAATCAGGATCTGTCTACATGGATGTTTGTTGTCTTCATAAATGTGAAATCCCTTAGGTCTACTTGCCACTAATATTTTTTGGCAGGTAAAGTTCTAAAGGGTGGGGGGAACAGGTGAGTTGCGGCTGCTGCTAGTAGTGTTCAGAACTGATTTTGGCAGTATAGTTAATGCTTTTTTGTGTTTCGGTGACATGCTACATAGGCAGAGATTGAAATGGCGAGACGGCCTGGGCAGTCTCTCCATTTCATTGTGCTTATGGCAAAATGATGATTTAAGCACCAGATTGCATTTGTGCCCAAGGTGCTGCTGCTTGAGTCATATGGCATGACATTTTCTAGTTCTACTGCATTCAGTGAGTACGGGGCTGCTCCTGCTTCCTTCAGTTGCCTTTTTAAACTAGCAGGTGTAAGAACTAATGCAGCAAGTTCCTAGCTGCCTGTGCTGGAATCCAGGACAGGTGGATCTGCCTGCAGCTGCCACACCCCGAACAGGTGAATCACCGGGAGGCCCAATGCCTGGCCTGGATCCCTGGATGGGATGTGATAGGACATGAATACACTTCCAGTCAGCTGTAAGCCCTGTTCTGGAGTCCGTAGCCAACGCGCCACCGTCCAGCACAGAGATGGGCATTTAGCTAAGCCTGCCAGGGCTCAGCAGTGTTAGTGGGGGTTCTGGGGAATTTTGAATGTGTTCTGCAAGAGATTTAGGTGAGAGGAAGAAAAGGGAAGGGAGCTCTTGGCAGTGTGGTCTGAAACCTGTTGGACAGGTTGGGTGGGGAGACCTAGGAGTGCCCAGAGCTGAAGGGGGAAAAAACACTCTTCCCCCCCCCCCAACTAAAACACCTGCAGAGAGGCCTCTTACAGGGGCGGTCACTTTTTGGCTCTTGTGGGCTCTATAATCCCAAGAAGTGGACAATGGGTGGTTCCAATTTTGGTTTTGCCTCCTCTCTTTTCTTGTGTCTTGGTAAAGAAGGGGTGGGGCTTGGATTAGGGCTTGTTACACTTGTTTCAGGGGATGTGAATAGGCCTGCTTGATAAACAGGAGGTGTAGCTAGCACAAAGGGAGTGTAAGGAGGAAAACTGAATGCTTCTGGACCTTGTGGTAGGGAAGAGATGAAGTACAGATGGGGTGGAAACATATATGGCCATGAAACAGAAAATACAGATTCTACTACTGAATTTGACATACACTATAGGCATTCGAGCTTCTTGGCTTATATATTTTTTGAAGTGTATGTCTGTTTGAAAAGTTGACAGATGCAAAGCAGGACAGGGCTCCTGTGTCTTTACCGATAATTTTAACAACTGCAGTATCACACAGGAGCAAGGGAAACTGCATTTGATAAAATTCCCTCTGTTGCATAGGAGTTAAAGGTACAGGATTCTTGTCCTCCTCTCTGTTTTCCTTCGTGTTTCTGATCCTCGTGGAGTGTTAGAGGAACATACATGAAAAATTCCTGGATACCTTGAAGCTGTGGGAAAAGCGGGAGTGGAGAGATTTTGGGAAACTAGAACACGTTCACTACTTATTTTCTTACTTCATTATATGAAGAACATAAAATATATTATGCACAACAATATATAAACCATGTAAACGTCTTAGTTTTATTCAGACATTAATTACTATACCCATCCTTGGAAATACAGCAACAAGTTTAGGTGTGCCTTAATTTGTGCCAGTTGAGAATAAGTTTTTATAATCTGGATTGTTTCCATACACACTGCATTTTTACTGAGGAACACAATATGAAAACCTGCACCATTGCTTACCTGAGGCAACAGTGGGGTTGTTGTACATAACACAAGGAACAGTTCCACTTTCCAGCTGCTTCCTGCTCTTTGAAAATGTTTCACTCCAGTTTGCTTTATAACAACATCCATCTTGTTCAATCGTGTAAATGCCATAGTAGCTGTGGATGGATTTAGCCCCATTTCATTTAAACAATACATAATATATCCTTCAAAATAATACTATCTCAAGTTACTTTCTCCAATCAGTAAAGAGTCCAGTAGCACCTTTAAGACTAATGAACTTTATTGTAGCATAAGCTTTCGAGAACTACAGCTCTCTTCGTCAGATGCATCTGACGAAGAGAGCTGTGGTTCTCAGAAGCTTATGCTACAATAAAGTTAGGTAGTCTTAAAGGTGCTACTGGACTCTTTACTATTTTGCAATTACAGACTAACACGACTAATTCCTCTGGATCTTTCTCCAATCAGAATCACTTTCTTCAGGAAGATAGTAGTGCCTAATTCTGAGCTTTCATTTTTATCTCCATGGTCCAGAATGAAACAAGTTTCTCTTCTCCTCCACATGTTAGCTTGTTTCTTATTGGCTTATTTAAAATATTTATACTCCCTCATTCTCCAGAGTCTGCCTACAGTAACTGCTGACATAAAATAAAAATAGAATTTAAAATAACTTGGTGCACCGAACAAACTCGATTTCTTGATTTGAATTGCATTCTGTTGCCCTGGCAAGCTGACATTAAGTCTGCATGTGTTCAAACCTGGCTTGTTGCTGGGTTGTTGTGTCTGCCCCTGCTCCCTTTTTGGGCAGAGGGCAGTGAAGGAATCCTGGCTGAAAATTTAATCTGATTAGCCACGATGTACAAAAGCAGAAGTGTGCTTTAACAAAAAAGTTAGTTTTCTCTCCTCCCCAAAGCTGAGATTAAAATAGAGTTAGTTTTAAACCTGGATTCCTTGATTACACTCTGAGTGAGAAAAGAGGAGCAAGGAGCATGTGCGAGTCTGGCAACAACATTCTGCCATCACTCCACCAGCTGCCCATCAGCTACTGGGTTCAGTTTAAGGTACTGTCTATTACATACAAAGCCCTGTATGGCCTTGGACCCTTATATCTGCAGGACCATCTCTCCTCCTATGTTGTGCCGCAGCAGCTTTGCTCATCTGATCAGAGCCTTCTGTGGGTGCTGCCCTGCAATTAGGCGGTATCAACAACCACTCGTACACATGCATTCTTTGTTGTTACCCCCACCTTGTGGAATGGTCTGTCTGAGGAGGTCAAGAGGATTCCTGTGCTTCTGTCTGTCATTCTGAAGACTTTGTAAAACGGAGTTGCTCAGTAAGGCTTTTCTGTTGGGCTATAGAGTATTCTGTAGGCTTTAGAATGGTTCAGGAAGGCACTTTATAAAGAGAAAGGGATTGCTGACCATGCCACCATGTTTTAGGGCATATTACTGCTGTTTGGACTATTGTTGCTGTATTGCTTTTTACTGATTTATTTACTTGCACTGTGTAATCCAATTTGAAGTTCATTGAATTTCAATTGAGACAGGCAGACTATTTCAATTGAGATAGGCAGACTATTCTAGGCAGACTATAAATGTAGGAAATATAGTAAATAGATATTCCAAGATTGAGGTTTGAAACCCTGCATCCATTGGCTATAACAATGGATTCATTATCCAGAGCCAGACAGCACCCTTGCATGGA
Source organism: Eublepharis macularius (assembly GCF_028583425.1). Lineage (NCBI taxonomy): Eukaryota > Metazoa > Chordata > Lepidosauria > Squamata > Eublepharidae > Eublepharis > Eublepharis macularius. The sequence goes on from NC_072793.1 coordinate 46,558,333, forward strand.
TGCCATAGCTGTAGCCTCCTGCATCAGGTACAGTTTCTTTGTAATTTCTGATGACTGATGGTTAATTGTTGGGAAAGTATCTTTTTTATACTTGCTTTTCATTGAGGATCCTGAAATGCCTCTGTAATCAGCTTCAATATTTGGGCTCAAAGCTTGCTTCCTGCTTCTGGGCTTTCATCTCTTGTTTCAAGGTAAAGATTCATTTATTTGCTATATTCATACTCCACCCTTCTACTGTTACTCAGGGCAACTTACAAGATCTCTGCAGAAATAAAATTAAAAATACAAAGTAACACAAAGCAATACAAGATAACATTAGCAAGTAACCTTAAGATGAAAACTTCAGCCCTTTATAAAATCACTCAATGTAAAGATTAAAACAAGGCAGATAAAAACAGCAGACAATGGTAAATTGTAAGAAAAACAAAAACCCAAAGCCCGGCATTAAAATCATTAACCAGTGAGAGGACTTGACCACAGATATCATTCATATAAGAGCCTGTCTTGAGTTTCTCTCAACAGTAAATTTCAAGCCGGTTCATATGATTGTGTGTGTTATGTGCTGTCAAGTTGCTTCCAAGTTATGAGTTATCCTACGAGTTAATGACCTCCAAAACATCCTGTCATTAACAGCCTGGCTCACATTTTGCTAACTGAAGGCCAGTGGCTTTGTTTTTTGAGTCAAGCCATCTCATTTTGGGTGTTCCTCTTTTCCTACTGCCTTCAACTTTTCATAGCATTATTGCCCTTTCCATTGAGTCTTGTCTTCTCATGATGTGACCAAAGTACAATTTTCACTTCTAAGGAAAATTCAGGCTTGATTTGATCTAGAACCGAGTTATTAGTCTTTCCAGCAGTCCATGGTATTGGTAACAAAACTCTCTTCCAATACTATGAGCTTTTCTGCATACTCGACTTACTCCTGATTTCCATAGCAGTTGATCCCCAAGCATTGGAATCGGTTTGGGTACAGTTACTCTGCATGTCTGTCTTCCCTTTGCATTGTTATAGTTGTGGAGTTGGTTTATTTTGATATGCATGTGCCTTGAATAACCAGGTTTTTCAAGGGAGAGTGCTTTTAAAAAACCTGAGCTCCCCCTCGCAGTCCAAACCAGAGAGCCCCATCCGGGCTGACCCAGAGCTAGGAGATGGAGACTGGTACTGGCGGGGCAAACTAACCTCTGTTGGGATGGAGCCTGGAGCAACAGCAACGACATGCTTTTCAAATGATGCTGCTTTTTCTGGCACTGGAAGCGGCCACCCCCAAATCCCCAGGGTTTTTGCAATTTTTTTAAAACAAATAATCATTTTCATAGCATTATAACAACCTACCATAAAAATTACATGCAGCAGATTTTCTGAATTCCCAGCTCTCATTTTAAAAAAGTAAGTCTCTAGCCTGTTCCTTTATGGAGATATGCCTTTTCCCTTATATCTCTGCATGGGAAGGGGCTTGTGAGGTTTTTTTTTTTTCAAATGAGAGCTGAGAATTTAGAAAATCTGCTGCATGCATTATTACAATGATACACTGCCATAAAAATAACAATTAAAAGATAGAAAATAAAACCGGGGGTGAGGGAGGTAGGGAGGAGTGATTCGATGATGAATGACCATTCATTGAAAAGTGGGTTAGAGTAGGGGAGAGTGAGTGGGACAAACAAAACTGAAAGAAACATTTGCAGAAGGGAAAAAAATCAATTCAAAATCTGCTTCCAGAAAACATGAGGTAAAGTGGTCTCAAAAGAACTAGGAAAAATAGGGAACAACAAGAACAGTAAAAAAGAGCAAAAACTAAAGGCAAAAAAATTGACTGCAGAAATCAGGATAAAATGAAGTCGTGTGGGGCCAACACTTATAAACCTGTGCAGAAAACTACAATTCAAATGAATCTATTTTCTTCCTTTCAGTTTTCTTCATTGTCCAGCATTCACATTCATACATAGTAATGTGAAATACCATAGTATGAATTATTTTGATCTTGGTCTCCAGCAATATCCTTATCCTTAAGGATTAATTTCTAGTTTGTTCATGTCTGCCCTTCTTTAACAATTTCAGTTTCTTCATTGTCAACCTTAAACATCTGTAATTCCTCAATAGTACTTTTGTCTTCTTGATATTCAGCTGTAATCCTGCTTTGGCACTTTCTCCTTTAACCTTCATCAGTAGTTGTTTCAGGTCTTTAGTATTTTTTGTATGTCATCTGCATATCTCCAATTGTTAATATTCCTTCCACCAATTTTCACTCCCCCTCAATCTAAATCTAATCCAGTTTGTTTTGCATATAGAATGATGAGATAGGGAGATAGTATACATCCTTGTCTGGCACCTTTGCCAGTTGGAAATCATTCTGTTTCTCCTTATTCTGATCTTATTCTGCCTCTTGTCTGAAATACAGGGTGTGCATTAAAAATCAAATGTTGTGGCACACCCATTTCTTTTAAAAGTGTTTATAGTTTTCCATGATCCACTCAGTCAAAATCTTTGCTGTAATCTATCAAACACAAACTAATTTTCTTTCTGAAATTCTTTGGTGTGCTCCAGTAATTATCATAAAATTGTAATATGATCTCTAATGCCTCTTCCTTTTCTGAATCCAGTTTGAAGACCCATTTTGTTCTGTATATGATAAGTTTTTGTTGTAAAAAATTAAGCATCACTTTGCTTGCATGGAAAATTAATAAATTGGTCCAGCAGTTGCTGCAGTCTTTGATGTCTCTTTTTTTCAGACCTACGATTGCAAACAGCAGGATTTTGCACAAGTGCCGCTTTATGCTTCAAAACATAGAATTCCTGTTTGTATTGGAGTACAAGGGGGCAGCTATTTATGTACCTGTCTTGTCATTGCTTTGTGGTTAGAGCTGGGACTGTGTTTCTTGGAGTTCTTGCTTTTGTTACTAATTTGTGAAGCAGTAGCATCCATACTACCCATTTTCTCTAGGATGGACATAGTCAGATTTTTTTATAGGCTTCAGGTAGCATTGCTGCTGAACAGTTGCATTTTAGTGTGTACTTGTTGTCCTCCCATCTTTCTGAAGGCCCGATTTATGACAGATTTGCAGCTTGTGACTTGTCTTTTTGACTTGCAATACAATTGCAGTGTCACCTTTTTATGTATAGTCTGGCGAAGCGCTATTGACTCACTCGGTACGGAGGAGTAGCCTGTGAAGCAGTTCATGACATAGGAGGCTTTGCCAACCCTTTCTGTATTGCTTATCTTGCATTTCCCAGTCTGTTACGTTACCACTGCTAGGTGTTCTGTATCTTCAGAGATCTTTCAGAAAGGTTAAAATTCTCTGGCCAGCTGTTCAGGAGATGAAACTGTGGTCTAAATTCAACACCTCCCCCTCCACTAATCTGATCCGTCATATTTAAACCTGCATTGGCTGCTTGCAGCTGTGACATTACAGTACAGTACAGTACAGTACAGTACAGTACAGGCCTGCAGTACAGAACCTTCACCTTTTTAACCGCTGGCACTTGCTATTTAAAAAAAAATTGCTATAATACAAATGCATTCATATAAAAATAGTAAGCAAATGCTTAGACACTCTGCCCCCCAAAACTCACTTTTAGGAGGCTGAAGCAACACTAAAGGGCAATACTACCGAAGGGGCCTTAGTGTCAATGTGGAGCCCCAAACCCAAATTTTATATGCTAGGGGGTTTTATTGTCAGAATCCTTGTTGGCACTTCCTTGCTGTTTCTTCCTGCCCTGATTATTGATGCTAGAAGGTGACAGATTGCAGGAGAGTCGAGAAGCAATGAAAAGGCAAGTTGCTCCTTTATTTATATCTCCGTCTAAAACAGCAGTTATACAGTGTGGAGGTTTGGTTCAGTTTCAGGCATAACTCAGAGGGTGAGTGAGTCACTTACGCTCTTCTTGTCCATGCTTCCTGTTTAACATGTGAAAGGGAAATTTACGCATTGCCCCTGTGATGAGAAGCATACATTCTGCATGCATGTGGAGCTCAGATACTTCATTGTAAAGAGAGATGCAAGTTTCCCCTTTGAATGTACACAGTAAGCACAAAAAAAGAGTGACAATGCCATCCTAAGCAGAGTTACGCCCTTCTAAGCGTACTGTCTTCAATGGACTTATAAGTATGTAACTCTGTTTAGGATGGCACTGTGAGTTACTCCTTGCCCTGCTGCATCTGAAATAGCACCTAGTTTGCTTGCTTGCTCCTTTTACTGGGAATCTGGGTGTGTAGGCAGGCTTAAAAACATGTATAAGTTGCAAGGAGTTTTTTCTGTTCCTAGAAATAAGAGAACCCTGACCTCACATTTCTCTCTCTACTCCTTTGTCTGGTATAATGGCAACAGGCAGTGCCAGGCCATCATTCTTATTGTTGGAGTAATATTTGTAGATCTAACACTGGGAATTGCTACAGCCGGCTTTGAAAGGAGGAGAAAGAGAAGGGAACACTGCAACCCCTTCCCCACCAAGTGTTGTAGGGGCAATATTTTTTTTACTCCTCTGATGAATTGTTACTATTTGCCATTGGTTTTATATTTTTTCATTTTCCATATTTGTTTGGGGTTATATAGCAACTATCCTTTGCCCATAGGGATTGCATTTTGATTGAGAGGGGGTGTGCATGTGTTGTGTTTGATTATTTAGGTCTTTTCTACACTGCATCACTTTCCTATGGGAGTCCCCGTGTTGCTGTAGCTGCCAATGCAGCATTCCCCACATTTTATCTTCTCCACCCACCCACACATATACTAGGAGAGACTTTTTCTGAGGACTGTTTTAAACCTGTAGTGGCATACCGATATATCAGTATATCAATATGCCAATTTAATAATAAAAAAAAACCAAAGCCCCCTTGTGGCTTATGGGGGAGCAGGATCACTGCTCTGACAATTGGAGCAGGGAAAATTGCTGCTTTGTTGGTAGGACCAGGAAAATCCAGACTTTCCCACTTGCACGGCAGCCAACCTGGCTTTGTTCTTTCCTTAAACCCTGCAGTATAGCAAGTTTGGGAAAGATTGCAGAAAGGTCAAGGAGAACTCAATTGTGCATGGAAGCAACACAGTATTGTGGGAAAACCACCACGTCCCATTGGCATTACATCTGGGGCAAGTCGCTCATTGTGGAAATGGTATTAGTGGAGGCCTGAATGTATTCCAGGTGCTGGTCTAATTTTGCTTGTAGATAAAACAGTAAATGTTTCTAGCTCATGGCGTGATAGGGAAGAGTCCTGGTGTCTTCCATGCCAGACACAGCAAAGCAGGGCTGTAGAAACTGTGAAGGTGTCGTGCCTGGGAAGAGAACACAGGAACCCATCAGTACTAGGAATAAACCCAGGAGCCCAGGGAAGGAATATGGGAGGCTGGAAGATTCCCTGCATTCTCCTCTTCCCCGTGGCTGTTCTGTGCTGATGACTTTATTCAAATTCTCTTCAATGAGCTGTGCTGGGAAAAACTGCTGTCTTCTTTGCTTGGATGGGTGTGTGAATGTCTTCTTTCTCTAGTGCCTGAAGCAGACTTTAGACATTCGATTTTGGCATATGGTTGTAGGCCTGCTATTGCCGCCTGCGCAGCCCTGGGGTGAGGGTTGAGTCACAGAGTGTTAAGTGACGTGCGCAGACAAAGTTGATGATTCACTGCTTCAGGAGAGAGATATAGAAACTAAGTTTTCCTCCCCGGATGTAAGCACGCAGGGAAACAGTGCCAGGGCTTGGCTCCTAGTGCTGAAAGAGGAGGCTTTCTTTTTTGGGACAGCTAGCTACCCCAAGTTGGTAAGTGAGATTGCCCTCATACTGCCCAAGGGCAAAAGGGAGTGTTTAATAGATGAACAGGGCTTTACTTGTTAGTGTAGGGTGATGTTTTGCTGAAGATGTATGTACTTCCTTTGTACCATTGATATTGTCCTGTAGGATGCAAAGAATCTCCATTGATTACAGTCCATTTCTGGACAGACAGACAAACATGAACAAATGTATTATGTATGCTCATCCTGAGACACATATTTGGCTTGCCAAGGACTGTTTGTTTTTTTCCTGCCGTCAATATATCCTGTACTATACATGGTTTGCTCTATTTCCCAGCACACACCCCTCCCTTGTAGTCATACTTGGTCATTTGGGGTGCTATAAACAGAGAGCAGGTGTCCCATGGGGTTGTGCCAACATTGCAAATAGCTATTGATGACTTGAGCAACCGTATTGAGTCTCATTTTCAAGAGGAAGATTCTTCTTCCCCGGCCATTCTGTTTTGGAGAATGACGCGTCTTCCCAGTGAAAACATCATCTGCTTAGGCTACAAGGAACTGTGCCAAGTATCTCTGGTCTGGTTTCATAGAATCCAGTTGTCTTAAAAGCATCTTGTACCCATGAGGCTTCATTTTTAAGAACTATAAATTCACCCCATCTGGAAGAGGAAAGCAGGCAGCCGGTGAACCAGCCATTAAGCTGATGCTGTGGCTTTCTGGCCTGTAAACGTATGGGTGCTTGTTTCAGATCCAGAGGAGTTTGCCGAGTTAGTCTGTAGTAGCAAAATAGTAAAGAGTCCAGTAGCACAAGGCTAACCAACTTTATTGTTGCAAAAGCTTTTGAGAGCCACAGCTCTCTTCGTCAGATGCAGATGAAGCAGAAAGGACGCATCTGACGAAGAGAGCTGTGGCTCTCGAAAGCTTATGTTACAATAAAGTTGGTTAGTCTTAAAGGTGCTACTGGATTCTTTACGATTCAGTTAGCATAGCCGTAGATAAAATGGCGGAGGGTTTTCTGGGCTCATGCATGCCTTCTTTGATCCTTATTTATGGCTATATTGCCAAATGCTTTTAAATGTACGTGACCTGGCAGGGAACTATGAGATGGGTTGCATTGCTTGATAGAAGTCAAGGCAGTTGCTACACTATGGCGTCGCTGCCCTTGTTCCAAATGGACCTTCTATACCTATCAATAAAACCTCAGGTATAATTACAATTCATGGCAAATTAGGGGTAGGGTGCATGAAGGGGGAAGGGAACTACCAGACTGCTGGTGAGTCAGGCATAGCTATTGCATTTTGTCTGGCTCTAAGGGTGTATGTAAGGGAGGGATTTGAATATGACTTGGAGATCCAGTCCTACCATGATTTGCACAGACTTGGGGGAGGCTGACTGTGTAGTATAGCTGAGTGGAGAAACCGAATGCTGGATTAAAAAGCAGTTTCATTGTATGAGTGGGTGCAAGGCTTGTGGAAAAAATATGTGTGTGTGATATTTTTGTTGATACTAGTTCCTCAGGTAAAATAGTCACTATATGGATTTCTTTCATTTTTCTGTTTTTTAACAGATTTCAACCAGAACTAAATAGGGGTTAGATTTATTTTGACATCAGAATTCTGAATTTGGATAAATAAACAGTATAGTAATTCTGTAGCTAAAAAGCTGGATCAATTATGTATTGTGGCTAATATGTTAGCCAATCAATTTGCCTAACAAAAGGGTGAAATAAAATCATAATAGACTCTGCAGTCGCACTATTTTATATACACAAAGACGAGCTGTAGCTGTTTCTGGTGGTTCTTTTTGCAGGGGGGGGGTTCCTCCCAAGTGGTGGGCTGTGCTGATACTAGGGTTGCCAGGTCCCCTGGAGCCCAAACCAGGGGGAGGGTCGGGGGGCCTTCACTTCCTTGTGCCAAGAATGCCGTCTTTCCCAGCATGGCAAGGAAGTGCTTTGGAGTGTGCTGTCGCAAGCTCTGGAACTCCTGGGTCCATTCCCTGTACTCCCCCCCCCCCCGCCAGCCAGGTGATTGGTGGCAGGGGGTGGAGGCTGGGAGCAGGGGGTCCCCGCTCCCACTGGGGTACTGGTAACCCTAGCTGGTACCCTTCTGTCTTGGTGACAGTCCCTTTTACTACTTCTGGATTCTGATGAGGGCCCTTACCAGCCAGGCTGTGTGTAGATGTTGGGCCCTCTTCCTGGGCTTCTGCAGGCAGATGGCTTCGATCTTTCTGCAGGCCTTCCTCTGGATTTTCAGGAAGGACTTTCTCATCTTTCAGACAGAGCCTCCACTGCTTTCAGACAAATCTCTCCACAGCTAACAGTTTTCAATTGTCCCCCTTTCACTTTTTCTCTCTCTAGTTCCCATAGCAACGGGGACTAGTCAGCAGTCTGCTGATAAGCCTGGGTTAACTTTTAGTTGGCCACTTCTCACACAAAATTCCCAACATATACTTAGATTTAGGCTGCTGAGAAACTTTGGTCAGTTGACAAATCCCCACAGCATGGCTTGAGTTTTTGCCCAGGGAGCTGTCTGTCTCATGTGACAGCAAAGAGGTGTCATGTTGGACATTCCCATTCCTTGCCTGATCCCTCTTTGGACTGTAAGGCCCTGGCTGTTGTCTCAGCCGGTGCCTGGGACTTGCTGTTCAGGCTTGGGCAGAAGAACAAACAGGCTTTTTGTGTTGCCATGGCAATGGCAAGCTGTGGGCAGAGGGTGGGGGAGAGGGGTCGGGGATGGTATTTACAGGGGCCGCCTGCCGAGTCTGGATCGGGAGATGCTTTGAAAGACTCTAGGATGGCTAGGGATTAAAGAGTGGAGCTGTGTAATCCACACACCAGCACCCCTTGTGCCACCCAACTCCTTCCTGTCACTCTCGGAACCATTAGTGTCTTTTGAGTGGCAGGATGAGCCTGTTTGCCACAACCTGCTGCATCCTTCCAGAGTGAACTTGAGATTTGTAGAGGAAGGATGAGAGAAAAGTACACCTATATCCATTGTTCTTCCTGCTTCCATAGATCTGTGCAAGTTGGGGGTGGTGGTGGTAACTGGTTTAATTAAAAATGGATTACCCTTCCAGGGTCAGGCAGCATTTCCCCTGATGAGCCTTGCTGTATTTTTTATGTGTAGGCCAGTGGGAAATTCTTTCTACCTACCATTCTAGATACTGAGAATATTCTGCTGGGTGAGAAGCAGCTGACGCAACTGCACTTTCCAGCAACCAAAGGGATGCCCCCAAGTTCCAACTGTTTGTTTCCAGGAAGAGCTGGCCGGTTACAAATTCTTGATTCTTGTTCATAGTCCACTCTATGCAGCTTGCCTGGGTTCCTGAACTGAGTTTTATGGGCGGTGGGGAGCTTGGAATGAGAAAACTAGGCTTGCTGTAGGAATGAAGATTGGCATTGAAAGGATTCTTAGTGGGTAGGTAGAAATAGTTGAATGGAGGAATCAGCAGTTATGAGGAACAATTAGGAACTCATCCCCAGTTACTGGAATCTCTACTCTCATTCCCTGGAAAGACACATTCAAAGTTTTCTTCAGCGCTTTGGGGGTTAGGCCTTTTTAAAAAAGGAATCTCTAACTGCTGTCAGATGCAGTATTTGTAGTTTTACTGCAGGTTTGGATATAAGAATTGTGTAGGCTCCTACATACATTGCATTCTGTCCTTTAACAGTACTGTATGCTATAAAGAAGGTGCCTGAGCCAATAGGCAGCAGTTACAGATAAATTAGTCACAATGACCATCTCACTCCAAGCTAGCCTTCAGTCCTGCCTTAAGGGCGTATGCATTCTCAGCATGCTGGCAGCGCTCAATAGCGGAGAGCTGAGTTGCTTGTTATATGTATAAACATCTGGTCCTTCCTTCAGCCACACTCAATTCCTGCCTTCACCCAATGTTTTGTGGTGAACTCTGCTGATGAAATCTTATACTGGGTGGGAAGTATTCCTTTCTTAGATCTGCCTAGAATTTGCTGGTAAAAGGAAATGGTTGGGTAGGAACCTGACCGAAGGCCAGTGTTTAAGATCCCTATTTTCAGCTTGGCATGGGGTGACAGTGGGCAGATACATTTGCAGATGACATGCACAAGTGGAGTGCATTAGTTAGAAAGTTGTTTTTGGGAATAGTTTCTCAGCAGAGGAAAAAGTGGGTCACTGTGTAGAGCTCTTAAGTTGCTTGAGTGGAGCTCCTGATATATTAGATGTATTGGAAAGGGGAGCATGGAGCCCGGTGAAAGTTCAGGCTAACTGCTCATTGCATTAGTTCATCACCTAGGTATGACAGAAGAGTACACTCACCACTCCTTGTATCAAGAAGCTGTGACCTTGTTCTGAGGACCATGGGTGTTCGGGGCTTCTTGTGACAGTTATTTTTAGAATTACTTGTGCTGGTGTAGTTTCGGGAGTCCATGGGAGATGTATCTCTGCACAGTCCTCTTCTTTCCATGCCTTTTCTCCTAATTTCGTTTGGCCTATGCTCCAGCAAGAGCTTTGAAATTTAATTTTGTTGCCTGCTGTCTCCTGGAGAGGTAAATAACAGGCAGTGTGCAGCCAGGGAAATTTGAATGCAGTCTGAGAGCGGAACTATAAGTGACAAAAGGCACAGGTTGGACACTTGTCAGCTTCCCTCAAGTTTTGATGGGAAATGTAGGCATCCTAGTCTTGCAGTTTGGCTCTCTGACTGCTGTCCAATGGACTTTTCAACTGTCAGTTGTCCAACATTCCGCCAAGCTGCCTACATTTCCCATCAAAACTTGAGGGAAGCTGACAAGTGTCCAATCTGTGCCTTTTGTCACTTGTAGTTCCGCTCTGAGAGTATTAGGTGGTTGCCTGAGCATGTTCTAACTGCAGTCCTCCACTATCCTGTATATAACTTCTGTACAGAAGTTATCATCTTGTTGCACCTTGCTGTCCTGTTTTCCCTGTGCACCTTTCCTGATAATTGTAAGATGTGGGACTTCAGATTCTAGACTGGCTTCAGTGTACTGTGATCATATGGTGAATGTCTGATGTCAACTGTAAACTCTCTTTCTTTTGCCAGCTGCCAGCCTGGACTGATTGGAGAGCACTGTCAGTTTCAGGACCCTTGCCACCAGTCAACTTGTGCCAACGGGGGCTCGTGTGAAAGCACCCTGCGTGATGGCACTGTGCATTACCAGTGCACCTGTCCCAAGGGTTTCCGAGGTAAGAACACAGTGTGGTGTATTGGCAGAAAGGATTGCCTGCAGAAGTTCTAGAGGCTTTTCCCCCCCTGGTGGAATACTGAGCCACAAGGGTGGGAGATCTCCAGCGTGAGCCCCTGCAGATTGTTTGTGAGAACTGAGCTTTCCAAGGAAGACCAAACATCCTTTCAGACCCCAGCTTCATTAGGTCATCTGTCTTCCTTTTACAGGTCAGGACTGCTCCCTTCTTGATGCTTGTGCGAGCAAGCCTTGTGTCAATGGTGGCCGCTGTACCAACTGGAACGGCCGCTACAACTGTACATGTCTTCTTGGCTACCAAGGCCGGAACTGCCGGAACGATGTGGATGAATGTCGAGTGCCTGGTCTGTGCCAGCATGGGGGTACTTGCCTCAACACCCCAGGCTCCTTCCGTTGCCAGTGCCAGGCTGGCTATACAGGGCAGCTCTGTGAAAGCATCTCTACCCCCTGTGCACCTTCTCAGTGTCTCAATGGGGGCACCTGCCGCCAGACAGGGGAACTCAGCTATGAGTGCGCATGCTTGCCTGGTGAGTGAGCAGCTTGTGGAATTGGTTATTTGATGTTACTGTAAGGATGTGCTGGGCAGGCAGATCCAGGATGAAAAGACCCCTCAGGACGGTTAGGGTAGGGGATGTTGAATGGCACTTGGAACATAAGCCTAGAACCTGTTCAGATCTTAGGCTGCGCTGTGTTTTATTTTTCTCTTCTCCTAACAGGAAGCTCATGGGAAGCTGTTGAGGGCTTTGGTGGGGCAGGAAGGAAACAATCCAGGGGGAGGTGGGAAGAATTGGCAGACAGCAGTTGTTGCTGCTGAAACTACAGCTTTGCCTGTGTGATCCAGAATGCAGAGGCATACGTGGCTACTTCTTTCTCCTTTTTTATTCTGAGATCTGACGAGAAAATGGGTCTCAGAAGAGGGGAGGGAAGCTTATGAGCTCTGTCTAAATTGGATTTATGAATTGATGCCGGTACAGTTGAGTTGGTGGGAAAACTTGGACCTATAATTTCAGAAACCTTGAAACCTTGGTTGAACATTATAGGTGGGAGTTTGTGGCATTTGCCTTTCTATGGTTGCCAACCTGGCTAAAGTCTTCTCTTCTCTATCCTCAGGCTTTGAGGGCCACAACTGTGAGATCAACATTGATGACTGTCCAGACCACATGTGCATGAATGGAGGCACATGTGTGGATGGCGTCAACACCTACAACTGCCAGTGCCCTCCAGAGTGGACAGGTAATAGCCGTCTGAGAGCCTGAACTTGATTCATGCTATTTACAGTGCTGAAATGGGGGAAAGGGTGTTACCGTTTGTAGTGTATGTGATCATTTGTTTTTCTTGCCCATGGGGTGTTGGCTAAATAAATGTCAGAGGGTCTGGCTAGAGTATAGAATAAAACCTTTCCTCACTCCGGTTTTGGAAGATATTAACTTTGTCCTGCCTGTGAATGAGAGCACATGTCTTTTGTAAGGGTACTTTGTAATTTGATGAAACGAAAACCATTTGTGCCGACTCTAGCCTTGGGTATTTCAGGGGAAAGAAGAGCAAAGTGGCTTGGAGTTGGGAGTAGGAGGGAGGGAGAGAAGGTGGCCCTGGTTTGTAAGGTTTTTAGCACAGACAGACTTATCCTCTGTTTGGAATCCTAGGTCAGTTTTGCACTGAAGATGTGGATGAATGCCAACTGCAGCCCAATGCATGCCACAATGGAGGCACTTGCTTCAATACAGATGGAGGTCACTCCTGTGTCTGCGTCAATGGCTGGACAGGGGAGAGCTGCAGTGAGAACATTGATGACTGTCAGACAGCTGTCTGCTTTCATGGTGCTACCTGCCATGATCGTGTGGCTTCCTTCTACTGTGCGTGCCCAATGGGCAAGACAGGTAGCTAGCTTCTACCTTCCATAATGCTCCAACGTTGTGTATTGTTCTGTTCAGCAGATGTGTGCAGAATTTAGAAAGTTTGGGCAGGGTTCTGAAAGTAATAGAATGGGTGGATGGGATATTGGGTAACATGAACGGAGTGTTTTTCTAGAATGGAAAGAGATTGCAATGGAGAGTGCAGAAGTCAGTATTGCTTCTCCCTTGAATTCCTACACCTTTCTGCTTGCTGCTATCATGGTGGTTGCCTGTCATGGCTTTGCTTTACTTCTAGGCCTTCTCTGTCACTTGGATGATGCCTGTGTCAGCAACCCTTGCCACGAAGATGCCATCTGTGACACCAACCCAATGAATGGCCGTGCCATCTGTACCTGCCCACCAGGTTTCACAGGAGGCGCTTGTGACCAAGATGTAGATGAGTGTTCCATTGGTGAGAATATTGCACCACTCTTATTTTTGCAAAGTGAAAGGGGAGAGATAGGAATACCACTCTATTATTGGGTGTTCAATGGGTTATTAAATCGGGCCCTGACTAACTTTGACATATTGGCAAGGAAAAGAATTTTACAGTGGCTGGCCTTAGCTGGAATGCCTTTCTTGTTCCTCGGCTGCGTTTATCCTTGAAATTAACATTGAGGGGATACCATTTTAGTACAGCCACGTTCACTTTGTGTGCCTTTACCATCTCCAGGAGCCAATCCGTGTGAGCACTTTGGGAAGTGTGTGAATACTCAGGGGTCCTTCCAGTGCCAATGTGGGCGGGGCTACACAGGCCCACGATGTGAAACAGATATCAATGAGTGCCTCTCCATGCCTTGCCAGAATGATGCTACCTGCCTTGACCGCATTGGTGAATTTACTTGCATCTGCATGTCAGGTGGGTTCCCACATCATCAGCTACTGAAGCAGCGTCTGAGAGGCAGTCCCTGATTTTGTGTGCGGCTGGAGGGAGGGAGGAACAATATGGGTGGAAAGGATGGGCAGGTAGCTGAACGTGGGTGTGGAAGTCTGGGGGTCAGATCCCTGCTGGAGGCAGACTAGCTGCCTAAATGTGCTTTGTAAAATGATATACAGTAACTGACACTCTTTGCCCAGGTAGTTGGCTGCTTTCTATAGGCATGCTCTAGTAATGTACACTGAGATACCAAGAGGTCTCATCTCTGATTATTTGAAGAACTATCTTTTGTTTTTCACTCATTTCAGGTAATGGAACAGGTATGTTTTTTGGAAACTGGCACTCCTGAGTCACACTAGCTGTGCCTGTTGCTTCTTTTGGTGTATATAATTAGAGCATTTTTTAGAGCATACTGCTTCTCCTTCCTAGCTCAGAGCTGGATACTTTTCAGTTCCACAGCCTTTTCAGAATCTTACTTTTCAGTAAGATTCCCAACCTTTGGGGACATAACTGAAACAGGGTCGATGGCTAGATTGTCATGGTGATGGCTATGGTGATTAGAAATGGTCTAACCTGAGTCTCTTCAGCTCCTTCGTATGCTTGTGTTTGCTGTCATTGGGAAAACAGTGCAGGTTGGTTAGCACTTCCAGTTTAGATGGAAAATGTAGTCTGTGCGGAAGGGCTGTGTCATGGAGGAAACTAGCATGGTGAATACTGAGCTATTCACATAGAGCTTGGGATGAATATACTGCTGGCATTCTGTTTCCCTCCACTGTACCAGTTGTTGTGATACTTGTCCTGACCTTAGCCTCACAGCCTTTCAGAGATCCTCAGGTGCGGTTATGGAGCTGAGGCAAGTATTCAGAACTATACGAAGGAATTCTTGGAAAGTGAGGGATGGCTGAATGGCTGTCCCCATTGTGGCTGTGCGGTAGGACTGGGGTGCTGTGCAAATCAGTGCAGTGTTCGTACAGACAGTGGGAGTGCAGCATTGTGCCTGGAATATTAATGGTAGGGCTGGCCTGGCGGGCACTGTGAATTGGCTGTGCTTTGTGCTTCCGTTACCCCATATGGGGAGGAACATTCTCCTTGCTTGCTCACTCATTGGCTAATGCTTGCTGTTTTGTGAAAACCTGGGGGAGGGGAGGGTCCTTCTCACTGGGAATGGCTTTGGACTAGGGGGTTAGGAAATTTGGTTTAGCGTAGCTTTTCTGCTGGGAGTCAGCCCTGCAAACTGTTCTGATTAGAATGCAGTGGTAGATTTGGCGCGCTTGGTCTAGATCCTTGACAAGAGGCTTAAGAAATGAGGAGCTGATAGGCAAGAACATCACAGTGTTCTCTCCTAGCAAATCCTTTCCTGCAGCCATAAGCTGAGAGGTTTTTGACTGAGGCATTAGCGGTGTTATTCCAGCCTGAACTTTTTGAAATCAGTGGGCTTGATTGGAGCAAGTCTGTATAGGATTGCACTGTTCCTGTTGCAGCACTTTTCTCAAACCATATATCCTTGTGAATATACTCCTGATTTCTTGAATCCACATGCATTAGTGCCTTGTCTTTGAGTCTCAGTCTCCTGTGGTGTGAACTACGGTCCTCACAGTCTGCAGGTCCCTGCAGTTCCACTTGTTCTCTCCTCTATCTGTCTGAAATCTCAACTCTGTTAATCAAGACAAACAAAAATGTCACCCGTCTGTCCCAAGCTCCTCTATTTGGCCCCTTCTCCCCTGTTTTCACTGATGCAAACCCTAGACCTGTATGACCCTTTAGGACTCACCTCCTGCCTCCCTCCTGTGGTCACTGCAACCTCTGACACAATTCCCAGCTCTGGTTATTTTGTCAATGGGGGAAGTCGCTGAGAAGTTGCCCAGGGGCTTCTCTTTCTATCTCATTCACTCTTCCAAATGCCTCCGGAAAGGGCAGGGAGTGTGTGCAAGTAGGTGTTCTCATCAAGAAGATTCTAGGCTGTGGGATTACAGATTACATGCTATGTAGTGACATTATATCACCATCATTTAGGTTTTTGGACTTTGGGGAACATGGCTCTGATAGTCTAGAACAGGTGGAATGGGGCTGCTGTTTGTGCTATTCAGGAGTATATCTTGTGCAAATCGGGAGTATATATTGTGCAATTTTTAATTCACTAAATCCAAGTGAGAAAGAAGTACATACATTATCATGTTTGGAGGTAAGCCAGAACATTTAATTTGTTCTCATCCCATGTTTGGAAGCTGTTCTGCACATTAGTTTCTAGGTATGTATAACTATAGCAAAAGTTTTAACTTCAAATATTGGCACTATGTATGGTATTGATTTGTTTGTTTTTTCTTGCATGAGAGCATCTCAGGTTGGAAAAAAATAATGCATACAGTGGCCCTAGAAGCCAGGTCATATATCAGTCTCTGAGGGAATAGCCGAAGAATGCAGCATTTTAATGGCTGTAATTTTTGAGCAAGCTTTGTGCATCTCAGTGCAATCTTTACCCATTTTCCAAGTGAGAAGATTCTGTAACTTCACTTTGATAGTCCTAAACATGGAAAGAAGTGTACATGGGTGTGTGAGTGTGCCCCACACAGAAGCTGAGATTGATATTACAAGACTGTTATCAGCCATGATCCGTCTCAAGTATCCAAGGAAAATGATTGTATCTCAATAGATGCCTGCAGTACTGCTTAGCAGCAGACTCTTCCTATTTATTTTAATTTATTACTTTGTCTTCTGCTTTTCTCCCTGGTTGGGACTCAAAACAGAAATATACATAATGTTTTTATGGTATCTAGGAAGGTCAAAGCTTGAGATGTATCACTGTGCCTTAAAGCAGCACTTGTCACTTTGGAACGGTCCTGCCTGGTATAAGAAGAAACAAGCAGGTGGACAAGTTTAGCAACACAACCTGGACATAAGGCTTCCATTCTTCTGTAGTGAGGCCCTCACTTCTCCCGTGCTGTCCTAATGTATAGGACGTCTAGAGTCTCTCTCTTGTGATTTGCCCCTTTTGGACTGCAGTTGCCTTTGTCATCTCCATAGCATCTTGTTGCCTCTTCAGAAGGAAGCATGCCAGTAGGTCATTAGCATACATGCTTTGCTTGCATGTTCAGTCTTCTCCAGTTAGAAATGGATGACAGAGAGATGACTTTTGAGAGCTAGAAGGTAATTAGAATAGACAATGCGAACTACAGTAGTCTGATTCAGTACAAGACATATGAAATGCATGTGTATAATGTTCAGTATGTGTGAGATAGAAGATACTGTTTTTTTACTGTGCCATCCAAACAGAGTTACACCTTTCTAAGCCCACTGAAGCCGATGGGCTTAAAAGTATAACTTTCTAGCATGGCACTGCTAGTTTCCTTTTCTATCACTGAACAGAAGGTTGTGCCTTCTGTTCTTTGATTGGTTCTCTCATTGAAGGAGCATCAACAGGACCTTTGTTTTAGTGCAAGTCTGAAACTAAAATCCAGAATAAACAAAGCAGTGACATAGATTATGCAGGCTCTTAGAAATTAATTGGACAAATATAATGATGGAAGCTCCATTCATCGTCAGTAAAAGTGGCAACAGCTTCCTTGACACAGTTCTGTTCAGTTAAATGTGCCCTGATTACAAAATGGAGACATGGTGATAGCCTAGAGGAGAAGACAGAGCACAGGAGCAGAGAAGATAGTGATGGGGAAGATGGAATTGGGAAGTCGTAGATAAGGTCAGGGAATTAGGTAAAATGGGAACAGTGTTTCTGCCCATTTATATTCATAACCTTCTAATGGTGAAAACTGTATTCACCTTTTAAAACTTGTCTTGGGAATCATGAGGGTTAACCATTGCTCTGCGCGGGGGGGGGGGGGGGAGGAATACGTAGATTTTTCCAGGATTTAATGCATGCCTTGGGTTTTGCACTGGAAGTAAATTGTCACAGTTTGGGGTGCACCTGTATTCATGTGGTAAGCTAGTGTTCCTGGCCATGACCCTGCCAGGACGGCTGGGCCCTTGCAGCATTGTTGCTGTGTGCAGTAGACATGCCACGTGTATGGCGTAGGCTGGAAGAGTCCCAGTCGGGATGGGGCTGGGCTTTGTAACACGGTTTCTTCGGACTGCAGGTTTCAGTGGAACCTACTGTGAAATCAACATCAACGAATGTGAGAGTAACCCCTGTGTCAATGGGGGTGTCTGCAAGGATATTGTCAATGGATTCAGCTGCACCTGTCCCTCAGGTAAGCCTAGGCATTTTGCCAACAGGACATTCATCTTTTGACCAGGAAAAGAATCAGGACCCCATAGCACTAGAGATGCCCTTGGGTAAGCTTGAACCCTACTTGCCTGAAAGTGTTGTGTTTTGTGTGTGTATGCGTGTGTGTTGTGCATGTGTATAAGGCAGGGTGTATACACACCTGAAGCTCATCCAGTCTTCACTTTTAGAAGGTCGGGAAAGATCTGCCCTTTTGTAGGGAGCCTAATTTCTATTCTTTCTTCCCACCCATTTTTTTTTCTCTTGAAGTCAGGGTGTGTCTGCCTCTGGCATGAACTCAGCAGGGTGTGCTGAATCTGAGCCTCGTAACAGACTTGTGAAGTCATTTTCATATGCTCACACTGCCCCTTGTGCTTCCTCTCATCCCTTGCATTGTGGGGAAGTTTGCTGAGGAGTCGTTTGCAGAGCTAGAAGTCTGGCGTGCAGTTGTTGGTGTTTGGGACACAGCCGAGGCCTTAGGAGGTGCATTCAGTTCATTCCCCAGGCCCTGCCCAGCCTCTCTGCTACTGAGCGGGTGGGGGGCCCTGTCCTCCATTCACTAGCTTCTAGGGTTGATTGACAGACAGGCCTATAGCGTGCTGTGTGGGAGCCGGGACAATGGCATCTTTGTTCCCCAGGCTGTCACACAGGCCCCTGAACCCAATTTACATGTGGGGCAGACACCGCAAAGCCCCCTGTGGAGAGTGGGGAGGGAGCATTGACAGCCCTTGCTATGGGCTCTGGTGGTAGGGCTGAGCTGTGCAAGCCAGCTGGAGCTTGAGGGGTTATCTGTTCCACAGAATTCTTCCTGCCGGTGTGAGCCCACTTTTCTTCCCTGTAGCTGGAGGTTCCAGCCCAAAGTGTCAATTTTATGCCAGGCTTGGTCTAGCCACGTACCTATTTTGGACACTTTGCCTGGACATGCACCAGCCCTTTTGCCAGCCTAGTTAGGTTTTTCCCCCCCAGACTGTACTTGTCTCGTCTTCAAACTGCTTTTCTCTTTTGGTAACAGCTGGGGGCTTCTGAGTTCATTGGTTTTTCTTACATAGTCCTATGAGGAGCCCAGCTGGGGAAACAGGGATAGCTATAGAGGCAGTATTTCTAGAACAGTACTGACCCACTCAGCAGCTCCTTTGTACATATGGTACAGATGGTTCTGGATTTTGTGTATCAAAGTGGATAAATAGTAGCAGTGTTTCCATACTTGTCAGCAGGCTGTTTCCACCCCCCGTATTGGGCTAGGTGGGGTATGTATGTAAACCTTGTCAGAATTGGTGCACATTTGTTGTTTCATTGGTCCATTTTATATGTTTATTCCTCTTTTCTCTCTCTGAATTCAGGCTTCTCCGGTTCTATGTGCCAGATTGACATTGATGAGTGCGCCAGTACACCCTGCCAGAACGGTGCCAAGTGCGTGGATCGGCCCAATGCCTATGAGTGCCGTTGTACAGAAGGTGACTTGGGGGTGTAGTAATTTATGGTATTTGATACACGAAGACAGGACTGTAGCTTAGGGATGGTGCTAGAGCCCAGTGATAGAGCACATGCTTTGCATGCAGAAGCTTCTTTGCATAATCTCCAGCATCTCCTACTAAAATATCTCAGGTAACAAGTTTTTGGATCCTCTGCCGAAGGCCCTGGAAAACCTCTGACAGTCAGAGCAAACAAGAGTGAGCTATACGAATCAGTGGTTTGACTCTCTATAAGGCAGCTTTATGTGTCAAATCACGTGTCTGGCAATCTCCTCCTGTACTGGTGGAATGAAGCCGATTCGAGCGAGGAGAAAATTGTGTGGTGATGTGTGTCCAAGAACTGTTAGATCCTGACACAGCAATGGGAAGCTTTGCCTAAATCCTCCTTAACACCTGACTTTCTTAAAAGGCATGCTTGGTCTAGCCATAAAAAGCTCAGGCTTTGTCGGCCATGATCCTTTCCCAAGCCTTTGCTTGAGTACTTTTCAGGGAAGGATATCTGAAGCATGAGGGAAAGTAGTAGGTGGGCAGAGCCTGATTCATGACCATTCATCTCTTTTATTTGGTTTCGGCACTGGGTGAGGCTTCTGTATTCCTGATCCCAAGGATGAGCAAGTTAGTACTTGCAGGCTTTCCATTTTCTTTTCCATATCCAAGTTCAGTTCAAGGTTAGAAGGCAGAATTCTGCATAGTAATATTATCGAACTGACTGTAAAAAAACCCTACATGCAACCACAGTTTAGGGATATGTACAGATGTGGGGGAGGGGGTTGTCACAAGGTAAAACAACCAGTTTGCATGTCTGGCTTCTCCTGGAAGCAGGAAAAATGGTTGATTTTGAGCACCTCTCTCTGAAGAAGATTACAAGTCTGGCCAAAAAGGTGAGGGTATGGGTCCATAGAAACTATGTATGTCTGAATGTACCCTTGAGGGGAGGGAAAGCTAAGGGTGTTGACAAGACTGTTCAGTGACTGAGGTAGTGTTTCAGACAAGTTTCTTAATTACTCTTCCTGACTGGTTTGATAAGAGTGAAGAGTTTCTTTTATCTGACAAGTTATAGATCAGTATCTGTTTTGCTTTTTGTCCGACAATTTGCTATCAATCTTTGGAAACTTCAAGTCTCTTAACAAAAAGTTTGTAAAGTAATCCAGGACAAAAAAATATTAGAAAGAAGACATACATTTGGCGGACTCAATTTAGGTGTTTGGACACATCTTTTCAGAGAGGCAGCATCTGAAACAGCAGACTTTGGGATTATGTGGATCAGTGGATCTTGTCTTTTGAAAAATGGAGGAGCGGACCTTTCCTGGTGTCCTGGGTGTGCAGATTGCTTTGAACCATACTGATGCTGCTTTCCCTGCGCAGGTTTTGAGGGGCCTCTGTGTGAGAGGAACATCGATGACTGCTCACCAGATCCCTGTCACCATGGCTTGTGTGTGGATGGTATCGCAAGCTTCACCTGCATATGTGCAGCTGGTTACACCGGTTACCGTTGTGAGAACCAGATCAATGAATGCCACAGCAATCCCTGTCAGCACGGTGGCAAGTGCATTGATTTGGTCAATAAATACTTGTGCCACTGCCAGCCAGGAACCTCAGGTAGGACATCGTTTCTTCTTTTTGGTTGTGTCCTATCTGTTGCGGATCATTGCAGTACGTGCCGCATTGCCAGGCGGTAGATGATGAGCCATGGCAACCTCCCCTTCCTAGTGTTCTCTTCCATGGTCAGCTCAGCACACCTTGCAGGAAGGAGTTCCCTCTCTCCCGTGGAGGATTCTGATGATGTGCCTGTAGTGTTGCCCAGGCTTCTGATGTGTCTTTCTCCCTAAGGTGTGAACTGTGAGATGAACTTCGACGACTGTGCCAGCAACCCCTGTGATTATGGCATCTGCCGTGACGGCATCAACCGTTATGACTGCATCTGCAAGCCAGGCTTCACAGGTGATGGCTGGTTAGAGTTTATTGATGGGGGTGGAGAGAGGAAGCAGAGAGGAGAGCGTGGTTCAACATTTGCAGCGCTTGCTCAAGAAGCAGTGTCATATTTGAACTTGCATGTAAGGCAGAACTCGAGGTGGTGCTGCTCAAATGGGAACCGAGCATAGGTCTGGCGTAAGAGGCAAAGTTATGCTGGTCCAACTGCCTTCAGAGCAGAGAAAGTCGCCCTTTGCTGTTCCATGGCTGAGCAGTCCCCAATCTCCTTTAGGTCCCTTGTGCAACGTAGAGATCAATGAATGTGCATCCAATCCCTGCAAGAACGGTGGCACCTGTGTGGATGGTGAAGATGGCTTCTCTTGTCTCTGCCCTGAGGGTTTCCACGATCCACATTGCTATTCAGAAGTGGACGAGTGCAGCAGCAGCCCCTGTGTGCATGGCATGTGCCACGATGACATCAATGGGTAAGGCTGGTCCCCAGAGTGTGTTTCACAGCAGGATGACTTTCAGATGGGCTGCTGGACCTGCAGTAGGCAGGATGATCTCCTGCTGTTATCTTGAAACAGCTGTGAAGACAAGAGATTGTTAAGCCAGTCCTTATAGGCCAGTCAAATGGGCTTGGGTAAACAGTAGGTAGAGATTTTTGGAATTTATAAGAAATTTCAGTCCTGTGCTTTCTCCTGCCTTTCTTTATAGCTACAGATGTGAGTGTGAGCCAGGCTGGGCAGGCACCAACTGTGACGTGAACCGCAACGAGTGCGAATCAAATCCATGCCAGCATGGAGGCACTTGCACTGACTATGTCAATGGCTATCGTTGCAAGTGTAAAGAGGGCTTCCAGGGTATGCTCACCTGCATCTTTCATGCCTATTCCTGAACCTTATGTCACACCTAAGTTCCATCTAGTGTTCTTCTACTCCAGGGTACTACTACTACTACTACTACTACTACTACTACTACTACTACTACTACTACTACTACTACTACTACTACTACCCATGTGATGATCCCAACCCTTCTGGTTCATACTTGGCCTGCTGTTCGTAACTATGCCATCCCTTTAACATTCATAGCCCTGCATGTTTGATCATTATTTAGTTCTAAAATGAATGGCAGGCATTTGCACTTTGAATTTTGTGTTCACATTTTTTACATGGGATTAGGAAGAAGGAACAAGCAGGGACCCACAAGAACTTGGCAGGGGGCAACTCATTTCTTCCTCCCCCACTATTTTCTCTTTCCTATTCCTGAAAACCAGCGTAGCCTCTCCAGATCCTAATCTGAAACTCTAACCACTACACCATTCCAGCTATCATGGGTTGGTTGCTGCTGAACAGTAGCCAAGCAGCCAGGCTTGGTTGAGTTATGCAAGATCCATGGTAGCAAATGACTGGGTGGTTGCTGTCAGGCCTGGCCCCAATGAGCCCTCCCTGTCCCTACTCCCCCTGCCTTTTATTGACAGAAATCAGGCTTGAAGGCTGGCAATGCTGTTGTGATTGCTTAGTAACAGCCATTGTGCAAATTCCTTTCTTAAAGCGACAGGTGCTGCTTCTGTCAATTGGGAGGGTTTAACCCCACCAGTGTATTTTTTGTAAAGATTTCAGCTTTTTCTGCATCAAAAGCTGGTGGAACGCCCCTGACCTTGGCTCTCTGTGCTTACTGGGGCCCTAAGATTTTTCTCCCTCTCTTCTGTAGGGACTTATTGCCAAACCAACATAAATGACTGTGCCTCCAACCCCTGTCTCAATAAGGGTACCTGCATTGATGGTATTGCCAACTATGCCTGCCTCTGTGACTTGCCTTACACTGGTAAGTGAAAGTTTCCTGTGGTGGAGTTGGTGGTCAGGTGGGATGTGCCTGGGGTTTGCTAAAAAAAAAAAATTCCAGTGTAGTGGTATCAATAAAAAACCCTGCCTGAAAAGTGGATCCATTCTTCATGCTGAATCGTGATTTAAATGTTGATCTAAGCAAAACCAAACAAAATGCAATTTAAAACTCATGCGTGGAGCACCGTATTTTGCTCTCTTTGTAGCTAAACTTTATTATGAACAGTTGTGTCGTAACAATAAGTTAGTGGTCTCTGTTGTAACTGCGATGGGTCTGTTCATAGATTTTATTGTAATTATATCATTGTGTTGCTAGAAGTTAGGACAGTTGACTTTCTTAACGTGAGAGATTTTTCATATTTGTTCAGTATAACCTGTGACTAACCTGTTGAAATAAAAAAGAACCTTGAAGGAAGGTAAACAAGCAAAGGAACCAAGCCCACCTTGGCTGGGTAGGTGGCCTCCTTCCAGAACTGTAAGTGGGAAAGGGAGAACCGATGAACGGCGACCATTCTATATGGATGGCTATTTTGCAGGGCCTTTGCTGGTATTCTGGCGTTTTTGCCATTTGTGGGTTAGTTCTGCAGGTTCTGACTGAAAGGCAGTGCTGTGAGAACAGGGCTTCTCATAAGAGAGAAGAGAAAGTACTTGTGCTGCTGTTTCTTTTCCCATCAAGGTTAATGTGTGTTCAGGTGTCTGAGAGGGGAAGTGCTCAGAGAGAAACTGAAACTAACTAGCATCAAAGCAAAGTCTCAAGAATCATGTTGAGAGTAAATGAGCGATAAAGGTCCGTTCTCTGTGCAGGCTGAGTGCTGACTGCAACAGGGATGCGGCAGAACCCTGAATCACCCATTCCCATCAATGACGTCACAGACCATTCAATACGTTTCTGTGTCATTTGGCAACATTATATTGCAGATTACAGTGGCATCCACTGATGAGGAAAGAGCTGCATTTTCCAAGGAGCAGTCTATTGTTGTTTGTGTGCTGGGGAAAATGTGGCACAAATGGAAGTGCTTAATTGAGGAAAGGCATTTGGATCTTGTACAACAATTTAGCATTTATTGCTCTATAAACTGTTTGGAAAAGCCCTTGAATTGTGTCAAAGCAGAATTCCTGTTGATACTAGCATGCGGCTAGGTTTTGTGCTGTTGAACTTCATATGTATGTACTTTTGAATGAATATTACTAACTGGGAATATTTGGTTCTGGCTGATGGGCAAGTGGAAACCTATATTACATAGTGGGCCTGTCTTTCTCCCTACAGGCCGGAACTGCGAGAATGTGCTGGCTCCCTGTTTCCCCAATCCATGTGAGAACAATGGTGTCTGTGACCACACACCTGACTACGAGGGTTTTACCTGCGGTTGTGCACCAGGCTGGCAAGGTGCTGTAAAGTGTGCACCCCTTTCCTCTTTCCCTCCTCCATATTTGGGAGTTCAACTCTATTTGTCTACATACTTGTTCAATATTTTAGTTTTGTAATAATAGTGGTAGTTTTTGTGCATCACTTATAGCAATGAAACCTCAAATTGTATATACTATCTGGGCTGGCACTGGATGGAATTGTGGTACAGAAGTTGCAGAAGTAAAATTTAAAAAACTGTAATTTTTTTCCTTATCTCAATAGGGCAGCGATGCCACAAAGACATTAACGAGTGTGACCAGAACCCGTGTCGAAACCGGGGCACTTGCACCAACACACTTGGCAGTTACAGATGTGCATGCCGACCTGGCTACACTGGCACCAACTGCGAGATAGATGTTGATGACTGCACACCTAGTGAGTTCACTGAGGAACAAGAGGGGACATTGGATTGAGAACTACTGTTGAAGCTACTGCTGACTATTTTGTTAAGACTATATTGCAAGGAAAACTGGGCAGTAGTTCAGTAGGAAATGTTGTGCCAAAATTAATGGGATGGGAAATACAGTCATCTGACTTTCCAAGCTGGATTCCAAGTCTATTAATCTTGCAAAAGATTGTTTTCTTCTGGTCTGTGCATTGGTTGGTTGTAGTTGAATTTTAATTAAAGTTAAATGGTTATAAACTAGTAAGATTTTGCGCAAGCTTGTTTATTTTGTACAAGCATGAACTGGTTACAAGTTTTGGATTTTATTTTGGCTAGAAATGGTATGGTTGTGAGATTTGTTGAGAGAGCCTGCGATGAAGAATAGGTTAGGCGGGTGTAAGTCACATTGGGGCTTAAATGTCATATACTATTAATTTAAATGAAATTTGGAAATGTCTTTTTATGTTCTGTGCTCATTGCTTATGGGATTTCAGTAGCTTGCCTCCTCACTCTTGACTTCCAGACTCTCTTTGTGTATGTAATTTTTAATGTATAGAATTGCCAGAGACAAAGAACTTAACTTGTTTGTATTAGGAGTTGCTTGTAGACAGCTTACCCAGATCACTTTGAATATGCTTTCCCCTGCCAACAGATCCTTGCTTGAACGGAGGCTCCTGCCAGGACGGCATCAGCTCCTTCAAGTGCACCTGCCTGCCCGGCTTCACAGGCCTGCACTGTGCCAGTGAGATCAACGAGTGCCTGAGCAACCCTTGCCACAATGAGGCCACCTGTACAGATTATGTCAACAGCTACACTTGTACTTGTGCACCAGGCTGGGCTGGTTTACACTGTGAGCACAATGTGCAGGACTGCACTGACAGGTGAGCCAAACTGCACCGAGATGATTTATTTATTTAACCAGAAGAGTTAGCCATGTTAGTCTGTAGTTGCAAAATAGCAAAGAGTCCAGTAGCACCTTTAAACTAACCAATTTTATTGTAGCATAAGCTTTCGAGAACCACAGAGGCATCTGACGAAGAGAGCTGTGGTTCTTGAAAGCTTATGCTACAATAAACTTGGTTAGTCTTATTTATTTAAAACATTTCTATGCCACCTTCCCCCTCAGTTTGGAGTCCCTGAGGTGCTGAACATTAAAACTCTTCAGACATTAAAAAGCACATATATAGCATATATTAAACATAATATGATAAAAATATAAACACAGAAAGACACCTGAACAGGGAAGAAGATTAATAAGAGTTAGTGAGGAAATGCCAAACAAAACAAACAAGTCTTCACCTGCTGGTGGAAGACAACGATAGAGGGACACAGGTGAATCTCCCTGGGAGGGAGCTCCAAAGGTTCGATGTCACAGCTGAGAATGCCCTTTCCCAGGTTGCCACATGTGCCTAATCTCAGATGGTGGGGGCACCCAAAGCAGGGCCCCTGAGGACGGTCGAGTAGGTTCACGTGGGACCAGGTGGCCCTGAGTGCATTGCAAGCGCAGCCTGGGAAAGTGGCTTGTTCTGTGCCCTGGCAGGTTGCTTAGCAGGGCCAACTGGCAGAATGGCACAAGGACCATTCCAAAGGACAGAGCCACAAAGTACCTTGTGGGGGTTACGTTGCACTGTTCTCATGCTTTGGATGCAAGTGTGCATTCCCCACATGTCTCTCTTAAGGAGCATTGAGTTTAATGAAGTCATGTGGAGACAGAGGTAAGAAACATGATATTTAAGAAAAAAAGGAACTTGGGGACAATGACACTGTGGCAAGAGGTGGAGTGGGCCCCATTCTAGTAATATATGTGTAAAGAAATGAGTCCGGAGTATATAAAGACCTCTTTTTTAAAAAAAAGTTTATACTTCTATCGTTTCCTCTTTTTTATGCCTCTTTTAGCAAAAAACAGCACAAGGTAACTATACTGAATTAAGTGTTTATGTAGGCATGTCCTGAGTCTGCAGTGCCATTAGATACTAAAAGAATACCGAGATGCAGATTGAAAGTTATGCTGGCTATCAGTTTTGACCAAACAGTCCGGTTGGAAATAATGCCCCTGTATTGAGCAAGCTGGGGTGTCTGTGTGGTGACCGATCATGGAAAACAATCTATAGGAGTTTCAGGGGATGTGAGATGGGCGATGTTAAAGGGTTCTTCCAACAGTTGCCACTTTCAGATCAAAACTTCCCTAAGATAGTTCTTAGTGATAATCACTACATAGTGTGTTTAGCTAAACACTTGCTAGCGGGGATATGTTAGCCTGTGATAGATGAAGGCCAAGGTGGGTAGTCTCATTGTTTTCTTGACTTCTGATTTTCTTGCCCATGTATTGGCAGCTCCTGTTTCAATGGTGGCACATGCAAGGATGGAGTGAATTCGTACACGTGCCACTGCCTTGCTGGCTTTACAGGCTCCCACTGCCAGCATGAGATCAATGAATGCCAGTCTCAGCCTTGCCTCAATGGTGGCGTGTGCCAGGATGGTGTGCAGTCCTATCGCTGTGTCTGCCCTCAGGGCTACACAGGTCCTCAGTGTCAGGTGACTGTAACAAGCTTCATTGGAAGGGGATGCAGGTTATTTAGAATGTCGGTCTTTCTTGTTTTACTTTAACATCTTTAAGACACCCTGGTCTCTTTGGGCTGGATGGGCTGTGGTCCCAATCGTGGGGGAGCATGGGAGACATAGTACAGAAGCCTGCAGTGTGGATGGAGTGGGAAGGGGCCTGAGTTTCTCTAATGGTAGGGGCAGGGTGGGTTTTTTTTACCATGGGTTCTGCCCCTGACTCTCTTGCTTTCTCCTGCTACCCCAGACTCTGCTTGATTTGTGTAGTCCTTCCCCTTGTCAGAATGGAGGCCGCTGCATACAGAGAGGCACTATGTTGTCTTGTGACTGCCCGGGAGGCTGGACTGGTCGTTACTGTGACATCCCAAATGTTTCTTGTGAAGTAGTGGCTAGAAACAGAGGTAAGAGTGCCCTCTGCTCTTGGGCGAATAAAATCAAAGGCCTGTGCTAAAAAGGTCTCATGCATGTTAATCTTACCTTGGGTTCCCTGTATGCAGCAAGCTTGAACATGTGGATCTACCCAGAGTCTCCCCCCCTTCCCCTCTACCATCATCAGTTTGCACCCTCTTGTAGAGGTGAACAAGATAGGAAGCAACACTGATTGTGCCTTTGGTGATGGTGGGTCAGTGTTCTTGAGTCTTTAGTCCTCTAATAATATTTTTAAAAAATGCCCAAATGCTCAGCCACACAGGCCTGAGGCAAAGAACAGTTTGGAAAATCTGCTGTGCGGCTGCTCTCTTGCCCCATGAATGCTTCTGCATTCACAGCAGCAAGAAGTATACAGAGAATAGTCTCTGCATTGAAGCCTGGGAAACATTTACTGAAGGAAATAATTTCTTTTCGTTTTACTTTGGATAGGGAATTGTTTATAGTACTGAGGACAAAGGACTTGCAGCAAGAGACGGGGTATTTCCCCCTGCAGCTTACCGTACTGCTTGTCTCCTTCCAGCCTGTTCTTAGTGACATATTCCATTATTTCTGTGGAAGCAAAGTGCAAAGTATGTGGTTGGACATGAAGTGTGTAATTCTCTTTTCTGTGGGATAGGTGTGACCAAGGAGCAGGTGTGTCATTATGGTGGCCGTTGTGTGGATGCTGGTAATACTCACTATTGCATTTGCAAAAAGAGCTACACGGGAAGCTACTGTGAGAGTGAAGTTAATCACTGCCAACACAGCCTGTGTCGGAATGGGGGCACCTGTCGCAGTTTTGTTGGAGGCTACGTTTGTGAGGTAAGGAAGGACTCACGGGGCTGTAATAGGCCAGGGCTCCTGGCTTCTTGCCAAAGTGCTAGAAGGGGAGTTAGGTTCATTGGCCTTGTTTCACTATTATAATTGTTCCAATTTGCAGGCTGGCCAATGAAAAATGATACATTTGTGTGGGGAGAGGGGAGTTTTAAATTGGCAATATTTCATTTCTCTGTTTTTTCAGTAATACAATTATTTGGCCATTTCTTTCATTGAGTCAAACACCAGTGATACGATACCTTTATTTTTCTCAATTTTTCTGTCCCTGCTGCAATCTGGATTGGACCAATATGCTTACAATCATTCTCATTTACATGATAAACATATTTTTCTTGTTTAAAACCAATTCAATCTGCATAAGAGATAAGAAACACTTAATCTAAGATTAAAGAGACTCATTTGCTTGCTAGGTTTCTCTCGGTTAAAACCCTTTCATAATTTCATATCTTTGGCAACTCACTATCAAAATACAATATTGTTTTAGCTTTGTACAGCTGTACTTGGACATTCAGACTCATAACAACGTTGTAAAACATGGGTAAAATCCCTTCAAATAAATGATAAATTGGGCTAGTTGTGCTTTTTACATCTCCAGATCAAATTGTAATAACAATTCTTAAATACGCTTGAATTTCTGTTGGAAAAGGAGACATTAATGCAGTTATTAGCAAAACAGGGACTGTTGGCCATCCTCTTTCTCACAGATTTCAGTGTTATCTAGCATTCTGTCATCTTTTCTTGGATGGTTAAAAACATTGTTTTCACCTTAAAAAAGAACAATTCATTAAGACAAAAAAAATTGTATCTGGGTTGAAGGATCCAAGTCCAATATTTCCCTTCTTAATCCAGGGCAGTGTTAAAACAATGAATGAGGTTTTTATTCATCTCTTCTGTGGTCCTCTAGTAGTATATGTGCACTTCGTTTTGGATTTTGAATTCTTAATTGTTCTAATTTATTGTTTTTTACCTTATTTCTTGAAACCATGCTATAAGCTGCAGTTATATGCAGTAATCTCTCTGTAGATTTTAATGAGTTGATAGCGAAAATCATGATGTCATCTATGTAATGGATTGTTTTGATATTTTCTTCATCCGAATCCCCTTTTACTCAAAATGGCCTTCTTGCTCTTGCCAGAAATTCTGTTACTGGAACAAATACAAGTGGTACTTGCAAACAGTTCCATCTTGTAGTCATAACAAGTTTTTCCTATTTTAAGCCACTGAGGAAAACTTCTCACCAAAGGGGGATGGATACTCACTCATTTTTTAAAGTTGTAGCTAAAATTAAAGAAATCGGTACCGCATTCAAAAAGATTTTAATGTTTTCTCTATGGAATTTGATCTTTTCCTTGCCTTTATAAAAGTAGACCAGTATACACATACCTTGGTATGATTTTATTTTAACCTGAATAAGCATAAATTTATTAAAGAAACAGGATAAGACTTGAAAGATCTTTCCTAACCTTATGAATTAGTATTATTTTTACCTGTTCTTAAGTATTTTGAAGAAACGTTATTTTAATAGATTCCTTTCAGAAATCTGACTTCAGAGTCCTACTTGTCTTTTTCACTTGTCTCTTTCTCTTTTACCCCAGTGCCCACTCGGCTTTAAAGGGGAAAATTGTGAATATGATATTGATGAGTGCCAGTCACACCCCTGTCAGAATGGCGGGACTTGCATTGACCTTATTGGCCGCTACATTTGTTCTTGCCCTCCAGGGACTCTGGGTAAGTGCTTACTGGCACCTAAGTAAGGAGATCTCTGCTATGGAAAGTGTGTATTTTTTATTCCGCATTTTAGGACAGTGCCAGAATAAGGGAAGCAGCTTTGGATTCTACTGATGAAGGCATTGTTAAACTCTAAACGGGAGATCTTTGATCAGATGTTCCTAGAGTAGAAAGCCAGTGTAGTGTAGTGGTTATAGTGCCAGACTGGGATCTGGGAGACCCAGATTCAAATCCCCACTCTTCCAGGGACACTTGCTGCATTGCCCTGGGATCAACACCCTCTCTCAACCTAACCTCATTCACAAGGTGGTAGTTGTGTGGAGAAAATAGCAGCGGGAAGAACAATGTTGTAAACAGCTGTGAGTCCCATTGGATAGAAGGAGTATAAATGTCTAAATAAATAAACACAATATTCAAATCCAGTGGCTCAGGCTAAGAGAGGGATTAATGGTATCGTCAGTCAAAACAAATCCCTCCTCCTGCAGTTGTTTGCCTTGGAAGGCATCCTTTCTTTACCTGTCTTTCTTCTATTTCAGGGTTAATAACAATGTGTGTGGGAGTGGATGGCGGTGGCTGTTGGTTTTGATCTGCAATGCTTTGCAAACATGAAAGCCGCCACCACTACTTCCATCTGAGATGGGGCCCAGCATAGATACTGCCTGACTTAAGAAAAACATTCTGGGAAGATCTGATGACATATTTCCCAGTGTCTCTTCTAGTTAGGTTCTGAGTAGACGTTCTTCTTGAGTTATCAGGGGGAAGAGCTCTGGATTTTCCCTTAAGGCACAGGTTAGAGAAAACGGGCTTGCCCAAGGCAACTTCTGAAGGGATACAGTCTCAGAATTAGTTCTTGTAGGGCAGGTAGTGGAAGAAGAATCTGTAATCCATTCATAAAGGGATGGGGTTGGTTTGTTTTGGTTTGTCTGCCTTTCCAGGGAGGCAGTTGGATGGGAGGAAATGGCTTGGGCTTTCTAGATTGTAAGATTTTGGTGTGATGACTTTATTGTCATCCTAGGTGTCCTGTGTGAAATAAATGAGGATGATTGCGCTGTGAATCCTAGCAGCCGGGTCCCCAAATGCCTCAACAATGGGACGTGCGTGGACCGAGTGGGTGGCTACGGATGCAGCTGCCCCCCAGGCTTTACGGGCGAGCGCTGTGAGGGGGACATAAATGAGTGCCAGTCAAACCACTGCCTCCCACGCAATACACTTGACTGTGTACAGGAGGCCAGTGATTACCAGTGCATTTGCAAGCCAGGTTATACTGGTGAGTATATGAAAAATTGAAATGTGCAAATGAGGTGTAATATGTGCAGGATTCAGGGAAGAAAATGTGAGGTGGACTACAATGGTGAGCGTGGTAGGAGGAAGAGTATATTGGGTAAAATCGTTACGTTTGTGAAGACTTTATGGCGATTATTCTTAAGCTGTGGCATACTTATTAGCCGTGTTAGTCTGTGGTAGCAAAATCAAAAAGAGTCCAGTAGCACCTTTAAGACTAACCAATTTTATTGTAGCATAAGCTTTCGAGAATCAAGTTCTCTTCGTCAGATGCATAGTTCAGAGACTGACCAGTCTCTGAACCATGCATCTGATGAAGAGAACTTGATTCTCGAAAGCTTATGCTACAATAAAATTGGTTAGTCTTAAAGGTGCTACTGGACTCTTTTTGATTTTGCTACCACAGACTAACACGGCTAACTCCTCTGCATCTATACTTATTACTGTCTGTAATCTTTTTTTAAAAAAAAACAGATTTGGTTTAGCAAGCAGCTCCAGAACGAGTATCTGGGTTTTCTGTTAAGGGAACCGTGGTAGAATAAAGTTCTTGTTACTCTAGAGTTTAATTGTTGCAGCAACAGACTGAATCATACCAGGATGCCAGCTATGACTTGGTTGCCTAGACAAGGTTTTGAGTGTGACCCGTTTATCTCAGTATAATGGAAGGAGATTAACATATGTGTCTGCTTGGAAGATGCTATTTGAATTGTTCTGCCTTTCATATTTTTCATGACCAGCTACTGCTTCTGTGAAATGAATTACTGTAAAACCGAAGTTTCTTTGATCTTTGCACATCCTGTGTGGTTTATTTGCTTTTCCATTTAGTCTGTCTCTTATAATAAAACTGGTCCATAGCACCAAAATGATATTGTATGCCATCCTGTTAATCTTCTTGCAATGGATGCATTGCATTCTTTGTCCTGGGTAGGAATTCAACTTGCTATACTTTTTAAAACATTTTTTGCAACTGTCCACTATCCTGTTTTAAATGTGTGTTAATAGAAATACACTGATGTTTTAATGTAGATGAATTTTTATTGTATTTTAATATGTTGTTATCCGCCCTGAGCCCGCTCGTAGGGAGGGAGGAATAGAAATTTGGAATAAATAAAATAAATAAACTAACATAATTATTACAGCATTGCAACGTTATTCACAGCTTCAGCTTATCTGTTTTCATCTAGAATCTCGCTTAGTGTGTTTTACAGTTGTCCGTAACTATATTCTTATGGTCATTACAATTAGGGGAGCCTTTCTTCATATAACCAGGTAACCTTGTAATAGGTAGGTCAGGCAAGAGAGTATGGCTGTTCAGCTGTGTTTGTACAAGCTGGACAAGGAGCAAAGGAATTGTCCCCTTGGTCTTGAATGTGTGACTTAAGTTGGGCTTCATATAAGAAGAATATGCAAGAGGGTAATAAATGTAAGAAAAGGTGGACTTTGGCCATTATGTGAAAGGAGAATCTGCCAACTACAAGAGTGGGTATTAAGATGCAGCATGGCAAGGTGGTGGTGTTCTTTGCCATGCTTTTGATGTAGTGTGTGCAGAAGGAAAGAGAGTTTATTGGCAAGTCTCCACCATTGATGCTCTGTATTTCTTCTCCTCAGGCCGCCACTGCAAGAACATTGTGAATGTGTGTGAGTCTCAGCCTTGCCAGAATGGTGGGCAGTGTAAACTGGCAGTTAATTTGCCTCTAGGATATACCTGCCACTGCCTCCCGGTAAGTGTCATGTAGCACAAGTATGCAGAACAAGAGATCAGTTCATCACAAGACGTTAATTTATGGAGTTAGGCCAGGGTAATAATGACAAGGTTCGTGGGGGACCCACATAGCAGATTTGATGCAAGGTTAATAGTTTTCAGTACCTGCTTGGAAGATCATTCAAGATCTGGGATCCACTGAGCATGGGAACCATTGAGCTGCAACTATATAACAGGAAGTCATGTGATAGGAAGAGGGGAGCTAGAGTTATAACCTCACCAGTCTCAAGGGCAGGATTATGGGCAGCAGATCTGGAGAGCTGGTGACAAGATACAGAAATAGAGTACTGGGAGGTATAACATATGAGGAATAAATTAAGGATCAGAGCCATGGACCAGCTTTGTCTACATTATGACCTCATCTTACTGTCTTGCTACTCTTCGAGCATGCAAATAGAAGCAGAAGGGCTGGTGTATTTGCGCTCTACACAACAGTTCCTTACAAAAGGCAGCAAAAATGGCATTTCTAAAGGGATAAAGAGATACTATGCTGGTGAGCCTAGAAGAAGAATCCCGTTTATAAGTGCTGGGAATATAAGTTCTCCTTTCTGAACTAAGACACAGGTACAAGGGCTTGTTGAGGAAAGAAGAGTTTTCTTACCAGGCTGACCATTGTAAGAAGGTTATGTTAGCAATTTCTGTTGCTAGGTCAGTGATGGAAGAGGTTTTTGAGCTTGACTGGCTTCCTGTTTTAACCCTAAGCATTGTCCTTCCCCAGAGCTATTCAGGTATCAACTGTGAACGCAGCATGCTCTCCTGCCGGGAACTTTTCTGCTTCAATGGTGGCAGCTGCCGGACCACACAGCTGGGTGCTCGCTGCTTCTGCTCTCCTGGGTGGGCTGGACCTGACTGCCGCCTCCGTGCCAACAGTAGCTGTGCTGGCTTGCCCTGCCAAAATGGGGCTGCCTGCCATGAGATTTCTAGGCCTCCCTACTTCCAGTGCATTTGTATCGGTGACTTCACTGGCTCCCGTTGCCAGAGTCCACGCATGCCCCCTGAACCCCATTGCCCCCTGGAGGAATGTGCTGCAAGGGCTGGGGATTCCTATTGTGACAAAATGTGCAACACCCCAGCCTGTCACTGGGATGGGGGCGACTGTTCTTTGTTGGTTGATGACCCCTGGAAGCAGTGCAAGATTCGTCAGTGTTGGCAGTTCTTCAACAACAGCCAGTGTGATGAGCTCTGCAATAGTGTTGAGTGCCTCTATGACAACTTTGACTGCAAGACACGTTATCACACTTGCAAGTGAGTTACTGCTCTCTAGCCTGAGATGGGGAAGGCCCTGGCTGTATATATTGTACCTATGTAGCTTAAGTAAAGAATTGCCATAGAATGTTGGGTCTTACCTTTGGTTAACAAAATGGGACACACTCTTTATATGTGTTTTGGGGGTGTAGTACACAAGCCTAATTTCCTTCTGGGAAGTCACTGATGTTTCTTGAGACTCAACTCTCAACTAAAAAATGGTTGAGTTTCTGTAGTTAGCTTTGTGGAATTTTTGTAGAAGGACTCCTTTTGCAGACCCACAGTGTCTTGTTGTGCCGCCTCACAGACAATGCACAAGCGGACTGTACTGTGGCTTAGGACAGGATAGCTTTGGCTCAGGAGTGATACATTTCCATCTTTCTCTTCCACAGCCCCGTTTATGAGAAATATTGCTCGGACCACTTTGCTGATGGGCGTTGTGACCAGGGCTGTAACAACGAAGAATGTGGCTGGGATGGGTTAGACTGTGCCAAGGAAGTGCCTGAGAACTTGGCTAATGGTGTGTTGGTCATCACTGTGTTGCTACACCCTGACCAGCTGCTGCGCACAAGCACCATCTTCCTCCAGAAGCTTAGTGCCATCTTGAGAACTTCCTTGCGCTTCCGCCTTGATGAGAATGGCAACTACATGATTAAGCCGTACTATGGGTCAGGTGGTCGACACCGCCGGGAGCTGGAGCGAGAGATTATTGGGTGAGTAAAACAGATGAGCCAAAGGTTTAAGGACACATTTTGAGAGGTGACCAGGCAAGCTGCTGTGATGTCTTCTTCTTTAGGCTCAAAGAACAAACACCAAGAAGGATTTGTGGAGGGCCTTCAGTGGCAACGCAAGGCAATTGGGCTTGGGGGTCTAGTTAAATTATTCTTAGTTGTCTTCACAAAAGAAGATACCTGTGAAAGGACAGAATTGAGCTATTTATCTGACATTCCAGAGGAAATGCCACAAATCAAAAGTGACCCCAGAAGAGGTTTTAGGATTGTAACCTGTTTATTTTAATAAATTTGTAATTAAAAAAGAGGTTTTAGGATTAAATAGGGGGGTTAGAAAGAGAGAAATTGCCAAAATGAGATGGGTTTTGAACCACAAATTCTCAAAGAACTCTGATATGATATCACCCAAGTACTTTTCATTGTGTGTAATTCATCGCCTTCATAGGATACTGGAGGCAGTGATACTGGAGTACTCCATTTAAAAAAAAAGTGTGTGGGGGGTGTTCCTGAGATGTTCTGTAATCAGTGGAAGCCGCAAAACCTGGAATTAAAGCCAAGCAACTGCATTGCAAGCGTAGTTAGAATGAATGGGATACCTCTAATAAGTTAAAGGAAGCCTCAACAAGCTTTTTGCAATGGGAA
This sequence comes from Eublepharis macularius, assembly GCF_028583425.1. NCBI lineage: Eukaryota > Metazoa > Chordata > Lepidosauria > Squamata > Eublepharidae > Eublepharis > Eublepharis macularius. The sequence goes on from NC_072793.1 coordinate 46,594,443, forward strand.
ATCATGACACACACATTCAGTGGAGCTTTAAAAGTGATTGATAAATCTGAGATAAGTAATCTTTTCTGTGATATGCTATTTAAAATTTCCCCTTAAGAACCTTTTACTTAAAAAGTCTTAATAAACATCAATGCGAAAAGCTAGACGTCAGTGAAATAGGGGCTGAATTGGGAATGTTGATTTTGTTGAGGTGGCTAAAAGCTCAAAGAAGTGTGAAGCTCAAAGAGGAAGTTCATATAACATTTACTGCCCGCCCCCCAGGTCTGTGGTTACTTTGGAGATCGATAACCGCCTCTGCTACCGGGCTTCAGACAAGTGCTTCCCTGATGCAGTCAGTGCTGCTGACTACCTTGCTGCCCTCTCAGCTGTTGAGCGCCTGGAGTTCCCATATCCCCTCAAGTCTGTGAAAGGTGAAATTACTTTCTGGTGGGTGGGTGGGACAGTTGGAGAAAGCAGTATCTTTACAAGGGGATCTCTTGAATGGGTTATGCCTTGAATGGGTTATGCCCTCTACTCTTTCCACAGATAGCATATTGCAAATTTAATTGCATATCCTGTCTGCTCCGTGACATGAACTTTCTTCCAGAGCTTGCTGTTACTTAGACCTCCTGTCTCTTTCTCTTCTCCTGTCTTGTCTGCCTCTAGGATGGTGAAACACTACAAGCACTCTTCCCAGTGGCTTTTGTGAAGCACTAACTGCTGTGCAGGTCACAGCTAGATGGTACCACCCTCTCACTCTCCAATGCCATGGGCTGGTGTTGTAAGCAGAGATCCTTTTTCCTCTGGGGGCTCTTTCTCTGTTCCTCAGTGGCAATAGGTACTGAGTCTACTCCCCCCACCACCAAGGCTCTGTGTCAGGTCCATTGTCCACAGTCCCTCCATACTGTTACTCAGCTTTAGATATATGTTGCAATAGCCTTGTGCACCTGTTCCCTTGTTGCCTTCCAGATTCCAGTACGGCAGAGCCCTTATCTCGGATGGCTCGCCGCAGCAGCCTTGGGACAGCTCCTTCCGTCCCGCTACTGATTAGGTTCTGCTGGATGGGCTACGAGGGTGGGGAACATGTAGAGGGGTAGATATAATGTATCATGTACTCAATGCGTCATTCTTAACAAGGAGCCTGTGTACAGCCAGACGCTTTTAGTTTGCTTCTGTGTATCCTATGGACATATGTATGGCGAAGCCAAGATACCTAAATAAAACCCAAGAGCCTGGATTTCTTGCTGCAAGGGTTTAGAGTCAGCTTCAACGTATCCTGTCTTCCATAGACTGACACTCTGGCAATGTCAGGGCCTGAATGTGTCACTCCTAGGCACAAACAAGGCTTTGGTGGACTTGAGAGCATGTGGCAAAGCAGAAAGAGGATCTTCATTAGCTGCAGTGAATAGTCACTGTTGGACCCCATGGGGCAGTCAGTGAATCTTTCCAGAGAGAGGTCCAGCTGCAATCCCATCTCCCTTTTCTCCTCCCAGTCTGTTCCATTATTTTTGATAGGGCTTTTCTTGACCCTAATTTATTCATCCGGATAAAGTGAGCAGTTGTTAAGGATGGAAAAGAGGATTTTAACAGAAAAAGGCACTAAGAGAAGCAACAAAAGATAAGGCAGCGAGAAAAGTTGTCTTCATCCTTCTCTCCTCTCAGGTCTTAATGAGCATAGGAGGGGTTCTGGGAGGTCCCATTAGTCTTGGCCCCATTCCTTTATAGAGTCTGATGAACATTCTCTGTATCCCTAGCCAGATATGTGGGTGCTTAATTTTTCCACGGAAATTTTTCCATAGAAAATTTCCATGTCTAAAGATTCATTGTTTTATGCTGTTGCAAAGTTATAGTTAACTTTTTTCAGGCAGTTATCCCTAGGAAATGTGTGAAACTGTGTGTGCACGTTTTATTGATTTGTAAAATGGAGGGGGATAAACCCACAGATACATAAAATGATCCTAATAAAAATCCATTTATGAATTCACCTGATTGGCTGTGCAGGTCAAATCAAAACCAAAGTTAAAATTCTTGTTTTATCTACAGTTAGGGATGCCAAGTGCAAGCTTTGGGTGGACATTCTTCTGTGGATGGCCCCACACCCTCCCTTGCCTTTTGGGTTGAAGAGAGAAAGAACAGGGGGTAGCCATGATGTCACACTATGTGCCATTATCACATCTGGGTGAAAACCAGGGTTTTGGCCAATGCACTGATGTCATATCTGGATTTTCACCTCGTCGTGACACCGGCATGTAGTGTGACATTGTGTCCACCCCACCCTCGTCCCCAAAGCTCCCAAGTGGTGCCAGGCAACAGCTTGGCATCCCTATCTACCAGTGAAAGCAAACCAAATTTTAATTTGGTTAATTTTTGTTTCACTTTCCGCATGGACATAGCAGTGTTCCTTTCTTGAGCTGTGGAAGTTGGACGGGTATGCATAAGACACTTGTGAATGGAACTGGAAAGCTTTCAGCTCAATTGAGACAACAAAAAGGAGTAACAGATTAACAAATGACTCTGCTGCTAAGCTTGTTTCTGTTTCTCAAACTCTCTTGCTTCTGGAGAATCAGTCACAAGCACAATTAGCGAAAAAACCCAGAATTTGATAAGTTTCCTGTGCCCGTAGGCTTGCTGATAAAACCACTGTTTGGTGAAAGAGAATGTGGTTCAAAAAGGTCTGGATCAGATTTATATCTGATATGAAACTAATGGAAGTGTTGAAGTGCCCCAGTGGCTTCTGTGGAAGAGTTACATTTTGTTGAAATAGATGAGAAGACAACCATGTCCATGGCATATCATGCACAATTCTTGGGTTGTGCTGAAATTTGTGTGTCAGTAGTTTTACTGCTTTCATCAATATAACTTAATGTGTCCGCATCTGTGGATACTTAAATCAGGTGACTAGAGCCATGAACCGACAGGACAGGTCTTTCTACAAACCTGAGAAAAGCTGCAGATTTGCAGAAGAATCTGAAATAAAATGATGCATTAGGGGTTAAAACACCCCACAATGTACCTGTATCTATAAGACATGAAGTTTGCCAAGCACAACAGTATCACCAACCATCAATCCTTGGTTCCTGTTAGTCAACAGAAGGGCTTTTCCAGGACTGTTTTGACCTCCCAGTCTACTCCTGGTCTTGAGGATTCATTGCAGCCAGCAACTTGAACCAAGCAATTTGCGCAACTCACCCAAGTGCAGCAGTGGCTACCAGACAACTTGATGCCACGCAACTGCCGCCTCTACAACTTCTGCAATTTGGCTGGGCCTGGCAGAGGCTACACCTTAACTCACCTGAGGGACTTGCTGCTTTTGCACCATGGCCAGACTTGTCCCAGAGAGAAACTGCCAGGGGGAGGGAAGAAGGGAAAGCTTAAGAGTCAGTGTGTTATAATGGTTAATGTGTCAAACTAGAATGTAGGAGACTCCGCTTCAGATCCCCATTTTGCCATGGAAGGTCACTGGGTGACCTTGGGCCAGTCACTCTCTCTCAACCTAATCTACCTCACAAGGTTGTTGTGAGGATAAAGTAGAGGAGAAGAGAATTATGTAGGTTGCTTTGGGTTCCCAGTGGGGAGAAAGGCAGTGTATAAATGAAATAAATAATAAATAAAACTGAAGACTGGGGCAGGAGATAAAATAAAGGTTGGCTGGTAAGTAGCAAGGAGAGAAAGACTCAAGGAAAAGGGAGAGGATATAGGGGTACCAGGAGGAGAGAAAAATAACATAGTAGAAGGAAGAGAATACTGGAGAAAATGAAATGACCCCAACAAATCCTTGTGAGTTCCCTGCTTATTTTCTTAACTGTAAATAATGTAAGGAAAGAACATGCTATGGTGCCTTAATTTTTTTACAAGCATTATTCCAGTAAAATATTTTCCACATAAAGCTTTAAATATGTTTGAATAGGGTGTTTAAAGCACACTTTTTCGCACAGCTAACCCTAACCATACTTGATTAATTTTTTTCCTAATCAGATATTTCTGTTCAAGTTTAGGGGCATCAAATCAGTATAGGGAAAACTTTTAAATTCTGTTTGTTAAACATAAATCAGAATAAACATGCTAGATCAGATTTATTTTATTTACTTCCTGAAATTGAAGGAGGCTTACAATTTTTTTTTAAAAAAAATTATGTAGCAAAGACCCTCAGTAAACAATGGAGTAGAATTAAGATTACAAAATCGGAAAACAATGCAAACAACAACAAAAAGCTAACAAAAAACTAGGGCACGTTGAAAAGTTTTCCTGTTCAGATTTTCCCAGAAAACCCACATCACTTCCCCCAGCCACTGCACACAGCAGGGGCTCCAGAAGACACTTCACTCATCTTGTTTTTATTGTGCCAGCCCCCCCCCCTCCCTAAGGTTCCATGAATCGCCATATTGTGGAGACTTGTTCCAGTAGCTTTGCCCCTAGTGGACATCAGGGGGATTTAGTCTCTGAATCTTGCTCAGAGTCCATAGGTAGGAGTTGAAGTTAAACAGCCTTTAATTAAAAAAAAAAAAGGAATACTGTCCCTCAAGGTGGCATTCCTAATGGCTATCAATAGGGTGGGGCCAACCATGTTCCATGTAGCCTTTCTCCTGCCTAAGGAGTCTTCTTCCAAATTAAGTGGTTCTTACTCCAATTGAAGAACCACTTAATTTGGAGTTAAGCTTCTTATATTGAAGGAAGGTTTCAAACTTGTACCAAAAGGAAAGGTAGGGTTATAAATATTTTAATGAACTTTGTTCAGTGGAGTGGTAGGATCGGGGTAGGATCCACCTCACTATACCTAAGAGGACATCAAAGCTGGATGCTCTCTCAGCAAGGAAAGAGCTTTGTGTCTTCTTAAAGGACTCAATCTAGGAACCGATCCAACTTCCATCCCAAAAAGTAAAGTCTTGGTTCCACAGAAACCAAGATATATTCCCACACTTCAAAAGCAGAAGTTGTTCAAATTCCAGTCAACAGGCCTTCAAAATTAACTTAGGGTGTACAGTTGCTTTCAGAAGAACACTCATTTTGTCTCCTACAATCCTACTGCCATGACAGGAATTTTTCTCAAAACTTACCATTTTGTCTCCTTTAAGAATTATCTCACATTCTGGTATGGAAGCCGCTGCTTCAGCTACCCTTTTCATAAATGCACCTCTGGGGGAGATATGTAGACAGCTACCTGGGCATCTACTTCAGCTTTCATGAGGCATTACATGTCAGATTTTTGTGTTTCTAGTAAACCTGCCTTTGGCAGATACGTACTCCAACCAATTTCACCCCGTAGTCCTTTGATGGCCCCTACCTGGGAAGAAACAGTTTTTCAACATCCCGTTCAAGGATACCTTCTGCTAATGGAGAACAAAACATTGATCTCATTGTGAGTGTTTCTTCTCATTAGTGGATTGGGAGGTAACCTTTCCCTCCTGCTTTTCAACTGTCAGACTATCAGGTGTTCAGATGAGGGGTTATTTACAGACTTCTTTACATGCCTTTCACTTAACACTTCTTGCTTTCTATAACGGTGTTGGCTTCTTCCAGTGTCATGTCTACTATCGCACTGAGGGTTTTTTTTCTTCAGTGTATATACCTCAACAATTTAACAAGCCATGAACTGGGGGTCTGCCTCCAGCTGAATGTGGAAATCTTTGCAATTAAGTTGGCATTAACCCTGTATATAGAGTAGGTAGGAGACATAGCCCATTCAAAGATACCTTCCAATCCGCAGGTGAGAAGAAACCCTCACGGTGAGTCTAGTGTTGGATCCTTCTGCCCTGAGTTGAAAATGGGATACCCAGTGGAAGTTATAGCAAGCGGTTGACATTCTTTTAATTTGGTGAAATTATTGCTGCAGGTGAAAGGCTGCCAGTCGAGGATGATTCTGTCAAGCTAGTGCCATTGTTGGTGGTAGCAGCTCTCATCCTCCTGGTGATCCTTGTGCTGGGTGTGTTGGTGGCACGGCGCAAAAGAGAGCACAGCACCCTTTGGTTTCCTGAGGGTTTCGGCCTGAAGAAAGAGAGTAGCAACAAGAACCGGCGTGAACCTGTGGGCCAGGATGCCTTGGGCATGAAGTAAGGAGCTCTTATATACTGAGGTGCTGCCCAAAATCTCTCCATGGTCACTCGGGTGGTTTGCATGGGCTTTGGGGAGGGGCTGTGGTAGAATATCTGCTTTGCCTGCAGAAGGTCCCAGTTCCAGACCCTGGCAGCTCAAGTTAAAATGAGGTAGTAGGTGATGGGAAAGAGCTCTGCCTGAGGCTCTGGAGTGCTGTTGCCAGAGTAGGCAGTACTGACCTTGGTGGACCGGTGGTGTGGCTTGGTATAAGATGGCATCCAGTGTTCAAAGAACAGATAGCCACAGCTTTCTTTTATTGTAGTGGTGCGAGAACTGTTCCCCTCCAATCCATGGGTGGAATCTTGGAAGGAGGTGTAGACCAAAATTCCCCAGTGTATGTCCTGAACTGCTCGGGTTCATTCGGTATCCTCTTTCCCCTTCAGGAATATTGGCAAAGAGGAGAACCTAATAGGGGATAACTCAGAAGACTGGCTAGAAGCAGAATGCCCTGAGGTCAAGCGACTGAAGGTATTGCCTATTTTGGACTGAAAATATGAATCACAAAGGGATTCCAGTTCATCTTTGGAGCTGGCCCGCTTCTCTTTTCCTGTTCTCGTCCATGCACTAGCATTTTTACTGTTCCTTTCAGCGTGCTGCCTTGGACCAGGCTTATTTGAGGACGGCACAAGTAGTTTGATGCAGCAGGTGAATAGAAGCCTTTCCATGGCAAATGGATACCTGTGTTCTTTCCTGCCAGGTGGAAGAACCAGCCATGGATTGTGAAGACCCAGTGGACTGCCGTCAGTGGACACAGCACCACTTAGTAGCAGCAGACATCCGCATGCCACCTTCTATGGCCCTAACACCGCCCCAGGGCGAGTTCGATACAGATTGCATGGATGTCAATGTTCGCGGGCCAGGTAATTGGGAACAGCAGGTGTAGCATGAGACCACAAGGTACAGTTTGCACTGCAATTGGTGTGAAGCGCTGAGGAATGTAGTCTTTGTAGAGGATATATAATAGGCTTGACTTCCTTGCTTGTGCAAGAAGTCCAGCATGAATTGCTCCAGACTAGATATATAATATTGTAGGAAGAAGAGTGTGGGTCTCCTTTTCCCCACATCCCCTTATTGAGATCTCCTTTTTCAGATGGTTTCACCCCTCTTATGTTGGCCTCCTTTTGTGGTGGCGGCATGGAGAGTGACCTGGCTGAAGAAGAAGAAGCAGATGACTCCTCTGCCAATATAATCTCCGACCTAATTTGCCAGGGGGCTAACCTGAGTGCTCAGACTGATCGCACAGGCGAGACTGCACTACATTTGGCTGCCAGATATGCACGGGCAGATGCTGCCAAGCGTTTGCTTGATGCTGGTGCCGATACCAATGCGCAGGACAACACTGGGCGTACACCGCTGCATGCCGCTGTGACTGCTGATGCCCAGGGAGTTTTCCAGGTGAGCCATCCTTGCACTATATCCTTTCCACACTCTGGATCAGAGGGGGCTTAAGTCTGGGATTTATCTCTCTCTCATTACTTTGCCTGTCTTGCTAACACCTTGGAGTTGTTTTCTGTGTCACCCATCGGTTTTTTTTCTGTGGGCCCCACAGAAAATGAGAGGCTGTACTTCTTACTGCGAGAGCAGCTGAGGAGATCTGAATTGTAGTGGGGCTAATAGCACTCAGCGTGTGTGTGCATGGTTGCATCCCCTTGAGGGGATATTTTAGCACCTCTCCTATCTAATGCCTCACTGTTGTTGCCAGATCTTGATTCGGAATCGATCTACAGACTTGGATGCCCGGATGGGGGATGGTTCAACTGCACTGATCCTGGCAGCCAGACTGGCTGTAGAAGGCATGGTGGAGGAGTTGATTGCCTGCCACGCTGATGTCAACGCTGTGGATGAGTTGGGTATGTAAAATGGCTTATTCCAGAGCCTGGATAGCAATCAGACACAGCCCTTTGCTTGGCTGTTCTATATTAACATCTTCTACTATAAGCTTTCAGGAGACCTCCTCTGAACTACATTTGCTACAACAGGCTTCTGTCCCAGTGATGCCATACTTTCATGCACCCAAACTTATTTCCTAGCAATTAGAGCTCGACCAGAATCTCCACTCATGCAAGGCACTTCTTCTGTTAGCAGAACACGGCTCCTACTCCCCCTTCCTGCTGTAGCCCATTTATGTCCTTGAAATGCTGCTCCTGGGGGTCAGGGGACTCTCAGGAACAGCATGATAGGCAGATTGGAGGCCTGCAGCCAGAAGAGAGAATTAGTGGGAAATTCAGGTAGCAGAAAACAATCTAGATCCAATCGTAGCTCCCTAGTCCACAGCAGGAATTTACTTGACCATTATCTGCTTCTTGCTTTGGCGTATTTGGGCGATAGTGAGGGTCCTGCTTGGCCACAGCCGCTGTGGTTGACCGGCCCTATGTACATCCCCACAGGAGGCAGGAGGGCAACATGGAATTTTTTTTTTGTTACATAATGACTTGGTATTTCATGTTCAGTTAATTGGATAGGCTTCTAGGCTAGGAGGCTCATACTAGGAAGCCGTAATGTGCAGGATCCTTTGGGCCTGGTCCCCTTGCTGCTGCTGGGAACTTGGTAACTGCTTGAGGTTTGCTTGGATATGTCTCTCAATGGTAGGACAGTTGATTTGTTGGGAAGGTGATTCTAGTCTGGAGAAGATCTGATGTTGATGGGAGGCATGGAAGGAGACTATTTGGCATGAAAAAAGGGAGGGAGGTAGTAATTTAAGAGTGAGGAGTGTTAGGAGAGTTGAAGGCTTCTGGTGGGGTTTGAGAATCATCAGCAAGGAACTAGTTACCATGTTCTTTCTATCTCAGGTAAATCAGCCCTGCACTGGGCGGCAGCAGTCAACAATGTAGAGGCCACAATTGCACTGTTGAAGAATGGGGCCAACAAGGATATGCAGGACAGCAAAGTAAGTTCTTGATTGCACTCATTCCCTTCCCACCTTCGAGTGCCCCCAGTAGCTAGGAGAGCCCTGCTTGTTCCTGCCCTTAGGACGGGTTCTTTCTATGGTTGTGAATGTGTTCCTGCTAGCCCTAATGGTAAGGTTTTGGGGAAGAAGGGCAAGCTGTACAAGCTCCGTCACTTCCCCTGCTCTAGAACACTTGTGGTATGTGCCCATCAATCTGTCGTCTTTGCAATAGGAGGAAACACCACTGTTCCTGGCGGCTCGTGAAGGCAGCTATGAGGCAGCCAAAATTCTGCTGGATCACTTTGCCAACCGTGAGATCACTGACCACATGGATCGGCTGCCACGTGACGTAGCTCAGGAGCGCCTGCACCATGACATTGTCCGGCTGTTGGATGACTACAACACTGTGCGCAGCCCACAGGGGGCACTACCTACTGGTCACACCCTCTCCCCTCTCATGTGCCCTCCTAATAGCTTTTTACCCAGTCTCAAGCCCACTCCCCAGGGCAAGAAGAGCCGACGGCCTAGTGCCAAGAATGCAGCAGCAGGCAGCAGTGCCAGCCTGGCACGAGAGAGCAAAGAGGCCAAGGCACGTGGCAAGAAGCTCAACCTCGAGTGCCAAGGTACTCTCCTGGAGAGCTCTGTCACCTTGTCCCCTGTTGACTCACTGGACTCCCCATATGTGCCCAATCCTGCCTCGCCCGGGGTCTTCCACACGGCCAGTGCCTCATTGTCAGTGCCCTCCACTCCCATGGTCCATGGCATGATGGAGGCACCCTTTGCTGTCAGTTTGGCACGCCTCAGTGATCTAGGAGATGGCACTCTTCTCTCCATGAACCGCCTCTCGGTGCCACCTGGCCGCATGGGGCTCAGCCTGGGGATGGTAAGCCCTGTGGCAATGCCGTTTGACTGGCATGCCCGTGTGCCCACTTCCCAGTGCCAGCCAATCATTGGAGTAGTGCATCCTGCTGCCTCTCATCCCAACTTGCACCAGCCAGGGCAGGCTTTCCCACCAGGCCTTATTTTGCCTAGCCATATGGCCATGGGGCACAGCTCCCAGGGATTGCCCAACCCGCCTCCTGCACCAACCAAGGAGCCAACCCAACCCATGCCCCCACCATCAACCACCATGCGTACCAACCAACCTGTCTCACCCCAGGAGGGCCAGGGCCAGGGGGCACCACGTGCAGGGCCCCCACAGTACTTAAAAGCAGCAGGGGTGGAGGATTACCCAACCCCACCTTCTCAACATAGTTACACACAGGGGCAAGATGCAACACCCAAGCACTTCCTCCACCCGCCTAGCGAGCACCCCTACCTGACTCCCTCTCCAGAGTCGCCAGAGCAGTGGAGCAGCCCCTCTCCTCACTCCTTATCTGATTGGTCAGAATCTACTCCCAGCCCTTCTGTGCTGGGGCCCAGCCACACCCAGCTTCCTGCGGCTGAGACATCCACTAAGATGCAAGTGTTTGCATGAGAAGCTGGATGGTGGAGCAGATCCCAGGGCCTGTGTCCCTCTGTGGCCCCCATTGGGGCCTGTGCCTGCCTCAGGGGATCTGTTGTTCCCCAAATTGTGTTTTTATAAGAAAAAACTTAAGTGTAAAAAGATTTTTTTAAAAAAACGTGCCTGCTCTGGGAGGGGGAAGGCATGGCCTCCCCATTCCCTCACTGCCACAGAGTCCAGGCCGGCTCTCTGCCCCGTCCCCTAGTGCCCTGGCAACTAGGTTTCTGGGGAGTTTTTTAAAAAAATAAATAAATAAAAGTAAATCAGTTTTGTATAAACTTTGCATTTACTCCAAACGCTTTATTTTTTACAATGTATTCAATGTCATGCCTTGTGCCACTCCTCTCTCGGTGGGTCTTGAGCAGTGAGGACCAGAGAGAGAACTGCATCCCTTGCTCCTCCCTCTGCATGGGGCTGCCTCTTGGGTCGAGCACCTGCTTCCCCATCACCATGTTGGGGTGGGATTCTGCTCATTGTATTTGTGTACTGGGTACGCAGCATTAGCCCAGACTGGCACTGCCATGCAGAGGGCTGAGCCCTAAACGTGCCCCTCGCCCCCCCCCCCCCTCCACACTTGGCACTTCATCACATTCCAGGTTAATTTATTCATCTTAAATTCTTCAGCATTCCCCTTCCTCCAAGTCCCCTTGAACTCCTACATTTGGGGAGTTGCTTCAGCTAATGCTAGCCATGGTCATGGGGATTTTCCAGTCTCCAGGGTATTCTGAGCCACTTTGTGTGCGTGTGTGTGTGTGTGTGTGTGTGTGTGTGTTTTCATGCCTGGCCCCTACCTATATTCTCTCTGTTCTGAATCTACATTCAGCTTAGGTTAGCTGTGTTTCCTGTATGGCAAGTTCCTTGCCCTGTGGTACTATGGGTTCTTGGGGGCAGCCACCGACACCAAGTGTCTTGTTTTGGCATGAAAGGTACTGAGAGAATGCAAAATATTTCTCCTGTTGTTCTGCCCAAGACTTCTGGCCCAGCAGTCAACTACCTACTTTCCTCACTCCCTGCCTCTCCCCCCATCCCCTGTACATTCCAGCTATTCCTGGCTGTAAATACTGCAGTTGGGAGCAGCGGCTAGGCGCAGGACCTTGGTCCCGTGTGGAGTGCTGCTCCCTCCTCCCTTCCCATGCTGTGTAGCATAGTAGGGGAGTGGCCCTGTGTCAGTCACCCCTCGGCCATAGAAGGACCATTTCTAGCTCATTTTAAAACTTTTTTTTTAAAAAAAATCCAGTGTATACCAAGTAGCTTTAAAGCAGCTGGGTGCTTTGTGTACAGAGCGGCTTGAGCCGCGGCATAATAAACATAGCTAATAAGGAAACGGCCTCTGCTTCCTCCATGTGTCATTTGTTTTATTTTATCGATTTATTCAAACATTGGGGCTGGGACTGTTATATGAAAAATGTAAACAAATATTCCACTATATGCAAGTGGAATTCAGAAAAGAACCAAATGAGGATTGCTGAGATGGATGGACAGGCCTGTGCAATCTGTGTTGGTGGTCTTTAGATCCTTTCCTTCAGATGGTCTTTTTCACATCTTTGACTCATCATGAGAACGAAAGCACACATGCACAGTTCATGTGCAGTGCTGGCCAGGCCTTCCTAGCTTTGCTGCTGTTCCACATGAGCCCAGAACACACCAGCCACAGTTCCAGATATATCCTCTGCACCTGAACTTTGGAGTGGAAAGTTGACAGTAGTGGACGAGCTTTGTTTTCGGGGATTTTGTCCTTCATTTCTCCAGACTTTTATTGAGGGGCCTCTGATACGCTTCTAAGGAACTCCAGGGCTTTAAAGATTTTATAAGCCAGATGCAATATTGAAAAAGTTACATTACTATTACCCCTACAAAAGACTGAAGTTGTGCTGACGGTGCCAATCTTATGTAGAGTTACTGAGGCTTAAGTCCATTAGCTTAACTAGTGTAACTGCATAAGATTGCACTGCTTTCACACTGGGGACCTTCACCAGTTAATCTTTTTCCACATTCAGTGCAAACAGAATGGCACAATATTAGTTCTGTATTTCCGATAAAAATCCAGCATCTGTTCCTATGAGGAAGATGGGACTATATGCATTCTTAGAAGTAACTCTCTCAGTGAAACTTCCATTCTATCTGCAATTTTCCTTTTACTGCTTTGATTACAGCCTCATTAAGTACTTTGCCTGCCTGCACCACCCTGAATCAGTTCTTGTTTTGGAGGGAGGGGCTTTAAGAACGGGCTTTTCACTTTTATCAGTCAATTCAATTGCAAGTGTTTTCATTATAATTCCATACTTTTTTTAAAAATAATGTTTTTCCCCCAGCAAGGTGAAAAGCAGAGATCCAGTGTGATGTAGTGGTTAGAGTGTCAGACTAGGATCTGGAAAACCCAGGTTCAAATCCCTGCTGTGCCAGGGAAGCTACTCTCAGCCTAACTTACCTCACAGGGTTGTTGTGAGGATAAAATAGAGGAGAGGAGGCTGATGCAAGGTGCTTTAGGTCCCCATCAGGGAGAAGCACTGTCGCTCAAACAGGACCGATAATTAATAATGAATGCCATGCTTGGAGAGAATTAATTAAGCTGGAAGCAGGAGGAAAATTTTAATGTGTTCATTAACTCTGAGAAACCTGAGTAGTGTTTTGTCCTCATTGGATAATCCAAACCTACAATTGTGTATGTAAAAAAAACTGCCACAAATCATTTATGAAACCGGGAAGACTATAAAGAAAACGCTGGAATACAGCAGATCGCCAGCAGTGCTGTCTACATTCTCTGTTGAGTGAACAAATGATGACAATTCCAGAATAAATGGCTTGTGTGGAAGTAACCTTATGAATCCCTCACAAACTTCTGTTTCTTTATCAGGATCCTTGAACCAATGAAAGATACCAGAAATCTAAACTTCATTTTCAAATGAACAGAGGCTTGTATCCAATGAAATACCAGACAGAAAGTGTATGGATTCTTTCCACATTCCTCCCCTTCCCCCCATCCTCATAGCACGCTACCTGACTCCCGTGGATGCCCTGCTGGGTCCTGTAACTTCAGAATAATCTTCCTGGGGTCAAAAGGGACTGCTGGGGGTGGGGGTGGGGGTGGGAGGGGGAGAAATGCAGAGAAAATATTGTTCCATGGGTGGTTCATTTAATATAAACCAGTAGATTTTTGTTGCTGTTGGAGAAACTATCCTAATACGGTCAAAATTGGAGCGTGTGTGCACTTGCCGTTTGCCAAGTTTAAACCTGAGTTAAGTGAATATATGGTAGTCTTGTGGGGTCCTACCAAATGAAGACGTAGGAACTGGAATAGCCCTGATACCACATTGGAAAATAATGTATTTTAACAACAGCAAAATCTCTTGTCGAGTAAAGACCTGCCTTAAACAAGAGGTCTAGCGTTGCAGAGGTTTGAATTGGTCAAATCCTTAGGCCTTTTCGTGCCTGTCTCCTGACTTGTGCCCCTTCCTCCTTGCTGACCTTGCCTTCCATCTGGCTACTGGTTTCCCCTCCCTCATTTTTTGCATTAGTTTTAGCCCTACTGACCATTTGCCATCAAGATGCCAGTCTGATTTTTTCAAATGCAGAGAACTGCAAAATTTTCCCATGACAAGCCTTTGTTGTTGTTGTTAGTTTAGTGAAGTGATTAATAAGCAAATACCATTCAGACATGGAGCCCCGTGGCGCAAAGTGGTAAGCTGCAGTACTGCAGCCCAAGTTCTGCTCATGACCTGAGTTTGATCCTGGCGGAAGCCAGGTTCACGTAGGCAGCTCAAGACTGACTCAGCCTTCCATCCTTCCAAGGTCAGTAAAATGAGTACCCAGTTTCTTGAGGGTAAAGTGTAGATGACTGAGGAAGGCAATGGCAAACCACCCCGTAAAAAGTCTGCCAAGAAAGTGACATGATATGACGTCCCCCCATAGGTCAGTAATAACTCTGTGCTTGCACAGGGGACTACCTTTACGTACCTACCATTCAAACATCAATTACCCAGCATGACAGCTAATTAACCTGGACGAATGTGGCTGAGTGTGTTTGCGCCTGCGCGTGTGCACACCCATGCTTAAGATACTAGAAAAAAGGAGAAACGATAATAAAATTAATATAGCGCTTTATAATGTTCAAAGTACTTCATGTTATCACTATAATTCTCACAACTGCTGTTTGCATAGAAGGCAACAAGGAAATAAGGTCATTGAGTCTCACTCTGGAGACTTTGTGTGGCATTTGAAATTGCGAGGCAGCAAGAGAGTAAACACAAGGGACACCTTCCAATCTGTTGTTCCAGTGGTCTGCTTGCTGATAGTGGGGCTTAGCTCAGTCCCTTGAGGCTTTAAAGGAGGGACCATCAGAACAGCTTCATCTTAAGAATTCTACTATTCTACTGTTTTCTTTCAGATACTTAAGTCATAGCAGGATACGGAAATTCTCCTGTATATGATTTGCATGTGCATATATTAAAAACATGGCAGCTTTCAACTCTCACAGCTTGCTGCAGAATGAGGAGCCGTTTTGTATCCTCGTTGCTGATTATACCATCCAGTGGTTGATTTGAATGTGGAATGTGTTTGGATGGGTGAGGGACATCTCTAGGTAACCTCTGAGGAATAAAGTAGATACTTTGTATAGAGCAACAGCTATTCATGAGCTACAGGCTGCTAGTCTTTGCAGCCTGATTGGGTAGCACAGGGTCTCCACGATGTCAAACCCTGCTTTGTAAGTACAATGCACTCTAGCTGGCATTATACAGTTGTCTCTAGCTCCCAACTTTTTATTAGTAATGTTGAAAAGGTTTTGCAATGTACAACTTGCATCAAGGATGCCCCCCCCCATGACTCTAGATGTGGGAGGTAGCATGACCACTATTTGAATACAGACCCTTTTTGTTGTTGCAATTTATGCCATTTAAGCATTTCCAACTCAGGAGTAGTGGAGGAGGGGGTTCCGGAGGTCCTGGATAGGATGCCAAGGCCAAGATCTGCAGTCCTCACCTGGGGACATTGCAAGCCAATCCTCTGGACAGTTCTGAAGAATGAACTATGCCACCTGACCCTGAAGATTGGCAGTGGATGCAAGGATGGGTCCATTTCCTATTAATGGCCCACACCTGTTGTTTCAAGGAAAAAAGGTACCTTGGAAAGAAGTGGGATAATATACCCAAATAAGATGGTAAGAGATTTTCTAAACCTATATTTAGGCTGCTCCTCCTTGACATCATGGCTACTAGTGGCCTTTTGTAAAACCTTTTGTAGACAATCTCCACCCAAAGAACACAGTTCTTTTATTGTCTGCATCAGTTATGAATGCAAGAATATAGTGGGTTGTTCCTCTGTGGTATACGGCACCATCTGGGAAAGGCTATACTAAGAAATGTCCATGAAGTTACTTTAATATACCTTGTCCATTTTAAAAATGCTCTTTGTGGTTAAAGAATAATCATGCTTCAAGAAAAGTGCAAAATTCTGCTTTTCCTTTAGGCCTGCTATTAATCTACTTCCGTCAACCATTCCCTGGTCTTTTTAGTTCCTCCTTTGTTAATTTCCCCCCTGCTGCTGACAGCACTGCTTACCACTGTGTGGCAGCAGAGATAATAAAATTTCCACCACCAATTGTTCTAAACTACTGACTCTTCTATTACTTTCTTAAGTAATACAATACATAAATACAATACAATACAAAATATTGTATTGTACCATTTATTGTGGTATACAGTTTTGTGGGACAGAATTTACTTTTGGAGATGCATGAAGGGGCTGTCATAAGGACCAAAACAGACATTGCACAGGTCAGATAACCATCAGTCTGCAAAAATGGAACGGCACACATGGCCACGATTTGCAGCAAGGCTGCACAAGCAGATAAGAAGGGATTTATCCCTTCAACCTCTGCTCAGTTTCACAAATCTAAACGGCTCCCTACACCATTTTCAGTGGTTTCAAAGGGGGTGATGATGTGCCTTTTTAAAGCTAATCTCTTTAAAATGGCAATCACAAAACAGAAAACTTTGGTTTCTATTAGTGAAATCAAGCTAGAAATGAAGGGTTAGATCCCCCTCTTCCCTTCCTGTGTGGCCCATGTCCAGACTGTAGATGCACGGGCACACAATTTGCCTTTTAAGATTGACAGAGTTCTGTGATCTGTTTCATGTCTGTTTTTGAACCAGCCATGTAGGTAAATAAATCCTGATTTCAGAGAGTTAGGGGCCTTAATGCTGAACAACAGGAGAAATACAGAGTATATAAACCTACCTCTTAGGTGAGTGCATTTGTGTATGATCAAGTTGGCTCTGGCCTTCACAAGATTATGTCACAATAAACTGGTTAGTCTTTGGACTACTACAATATTTAGATTGTAAAAACACGAGAAGACAAGATTCTCTGGAAAAGTCAATAATGCTAGGAAAAGTAGAAGGCCGTAGGAAAAGAGGAAGACGCAAAATGAGATGGCTTGACTCAATAAAAGAAACAACCTCCTCCAGTTGGCAAGATCTGAGCAAGTGTGTTAATGATAGGACGTTTTGGAGATCTTTCATTCATAGGGTTGCCATAGGTTGGGGGCGACTTGACAGCACATAACACACACACAATCATGGCTACTCCTGTGAATGTAATCACTCTCAGAAAGCAAGCTACAGCAAAGAAATGGAACAGGGAAACGTACCAAATGTAAAATAGCCTCCCTGACAGAAAGGTTGTGCAGGAGCTAGGGAAAATATTAAAAATCTCTCTGGAAATAAGCTGGGGGGAAATTCCAGCCTGGTTGCAAGTTTTTTTGTTTTTTGCTTAGAGAAGGGGTTCAACAACTGTGTCCTTTTAGGACATTGTCACCTGCACTTTAGTAACCAATTTTCCTGTAAACAGAAAAGTATATTTTAAAAAAATATATCTAGAAATCTGCTCATTTTTGCCATTGGGATACCTTCTTAGCCCAGCCAATCTAACATACTGAGGTAAAAATGTATCTCTGCAAAGGAAAACTGATCCAAGGAAGAACTGAAGTAAAGTGTTATAGTTGTCAATAGGATGGCACAAATAATGAGATTTCTCAGGAGACTATTTACCTCCTCATAGGCATATCTACTAGTGTAGAAAAGTAACTCCCACATATCAACCATTTTAATAATTAATAATGATGTTTTCCTTTACAATTTAAGGCTTCTTCCTCACTGCCCCCGCTGCCCCCTTCCACAAAACATTGTGGTACTCTCATGCTCCTTCCAGCTTTCCTGAAATCTTCCCTAAAACCTGCTCTACTATGATAATTTAGGAAAGATTGCAGCAAACCCAAGATGGCTGCTGTATGGATGAAAACGTCTTGATCTTTCCGGGTCCCAATAATATTGGTGCTATTTCCCCTGCCCTAGTCCCCTGTGGTATCCATTTCCTCCCTATGTCACTAGAGGGTTTTCAGGGTTTTTATAACAATTTATCAGTTACTGATTTTAGTGTTACATTCTGTATCTCAACCTCTGAATTCTCAGCTTTCATTAAAAAAAGACTCCTTTTCAGTGTGGAGAAATCTTTGGAATGAAATGGTTAGAGACATAGTTTTTAAAAAGCTGGGAATTCAGAAGACCTCAGAGATAGATCGTTATAGGGCTATATCAATTACTGATTTAAAAACAAACAACTATGGTGGTGTAGGGGGGAATGGACACCACAGAGGACTAGAGCGGGGGTGGGGGATACAAGAAAACCTGCAATGCGGAAGGTCCATTGCTGCCTGACTGAGAGCAGAACCACAAGTGACAAAAGGCACAGATTGGACACTTGTCAGCTTCCCTCAAGTTTTGATGGGAAATGTAGGCAGCTTGGCGGAATGTTGGACAAGTGACAGTTGAAAAGTCCATTGGACAGCAGTCAGAGAGCCAAGCTGCAAGACTAGGATGCCTACATTTCCCATCAAAACTTGAGGGAAGCTGACAAGTGTCCAACCTGTGCCTTTTGTCACTTGTGGTTCTGCTCTGAATTGACAGGAACAGCACAATGAGAAAACCACAGAGTTTTGACTTCATCATAGGAAGGTACCTATGTTAGTTTTCTAATATAGTGTTTCAAGTTTGGTTATTGTGAAACACTCATTTTGCTGCCATGAACACAGATTAATTTGGTGACATTTGGAACTGGCCTTGGGAAAGTGATTGTATCTCATATGCTATATCTCATAAGCTAGACACTATCCACAGTGAAAAAAAATTTGTGATTACAGGGTGAGAGTAACCCAAATCACACAATAAGGCTCCTGCTTCAGGTAGGAGACATCCTGCCCCCGGCTTGTCATTTCTACCACTACTCTGCTGGGCAGCAGGAGGAAAATGTGGGTGGGGTAGGGAGCCCAATCCTCAGTGTCCTGGAAGTGCTGTTATTGTGTTGCCAGCAATGCTGTAGCATTCTGTCAAAATTCAAAATGGTTAAAGCACAGAGTTTAGTCAATGCTAGAGTGTCAGTACATCATCAGCAATATAGGTTACTCTCATACCAGCTGCCAGTCTTGTGCTGGAAACTCTATTGCACACACACTGTTCCCCTATGAGTAACCATTGTTGGGTGCAGCAGTTCAAAGTGTTTTCCCCCACTGGCTCTCTTGTGTAAACTGGTCTTCGCAGTTCTTTACAGGGAGAGTGATTATCCATGGTCGAAATCCCCAACCAGGCAGTATAAATCCTCCAGAACTTAGGTTACAGAACCTTTTTGTGGCCTGTTGGGTTTGGTCCTGCTGCTCCATAAACTGCAACAAGCAAACTTCTCTCTGTTTACTTGGTTTGTAACAGCAGTGCTTCAAGTCCCTGTATCAAGACTTTTATCAGCCTGCCTCTGTTTTCTGAGGAGCAATGGAACTGCCTAATTCTAGGCCCAGAACCCTTTGAGGCTCGGTACGTAAGAAAACTAAGGCCACACAGCATTTTTTGAGACTGAACCCTAGAAGACTCCCTGCTTCTAGGTTTTCTGAAAGTTTGTTTCTGGTAGATTTTTTTAAGTATTAGTTTTTGATCTATTTTTTAAATTTTACGTTGTTACTCAACTTGATTTCAGACTAGATTGGAGAAATGATGAGTTTAGAAATGTTTTAATTGAGTTGCTGCAGATCCTTTTATGCTGTTTGGAATCCATTTATATCTTTTGCCAGTCTAAACAACTTTTCATCATCTACTTAGTCCTAGAAATTTATAGAAAGATGTGATTTAATAAATATTGCGTACACAGTTGATAAAGCTACAAAAATATCACAGTAAAACTATAAAACAAACGATCATATATCTAATGCCAAACTGGGCCACAGTGTGTGGATCAAAAAATCCACAAATGGAGCCAGGGTCAGATGGGAAATTTCTCTACGAACTTGAAGGATGCCCCAAGCTTGCAGAAAAATGTGAAATCTTAAAAAAAAAGTTGAGGGATTGAAACTTCCCAAAATAATAGAAAAAAATGCCCATAGCTTTGAGGAAAGAACACCTGCTGAAACTATGTTCTGAGATCTCGGCCATTTTGGGAGTTGCTAGGCAACACATTTGTATATTAACAATATTTTTAATTTAGTTCCTTTTTGCTTTTTAATTATTTTATTTAAATTTCATTTGTATTTGCTTTTTTGGTTTTTCTTTGTATGTTTCATTTTGTTAATGTACAGTAATATGTATCTGTTGTGTGACTGAATAATAAAATTAAGAAGATACATGTTTTAAATAAATAAATCCAACCAGATAACATTTTGGGGTGAGAGACATATAAAGGAGGTGCATAAAGGAGCTTGCTTTCAGCCATGAACTTAGTACTGGGACTTTCTTCTAAAAATAAAACCACAGCATTAGCAGGACACAACATTAGCAAGATACAAATTAACAAGCACTGAGTACACAAATGTACTTTTTGACCTGTTCTACTGTAAAAAAATATACAAGCTGCTTAATGGCTTCTTGAGTGGTAAGCGCTGTCATTTGCAAGGATGCAAAGAGGCCTTTGGGTGGAGGTCCTTCATTCACTCCTTTCTCTCTAACTCATAGAAGTCTGTATAACTGGACTGCAGAACCTTCCCAGAGGATCGCTTTTGTCTCCACAGGGATATGGTGACCTTCAAATTCCTCTCAGATTAGGTTTAGAGGGCTGGTTGTTCACACATGATAAATGTGTGCAAGCATTTCATACCCCGACCACACACACAAAAAGAGGGTGGAAAGATAATTGAAATCTGGCAACTCATACATGTAAAAACTCTTTAAGTTCATCTACCAGGGTGGCTACCTGTCCGCACAACTTGTACAAGTCAGCCAGTTTCAGCAAGAGCTGGTGATCACAACTTACAAAGCTTTAAACTAGCATAATAAAGTTTAATGATGTATGTACAAAGGAGGGGTGGGAGAGAAGAAATGAGGATATGCGTGTATAAAATGCTTTATTAACATCAGAGTCAGTGTCCTGAAAGGAGAATTTTTTCATCCAACTTGCAGATTGCAATACAGCCAACCAAGGAGAGAGCTCTGGCACTATGCTGTCTGTTTTTGCAGTACTCGGAAAAAATAGGTTGAAGAGAGGGTTTTTTTTTGTTTTGTCAAGATCTGAGTATTGGGCTTTGAGGTTTTACAGTCCTGTTTGTCCCGTAAGGAACAATCCAGGTTACAGCCTTCTGGGAGACCTTTTCCATCTCTGCTCATAGAGCTTTAATTGGACATGTCTGGGCCATTTAATCCTCTTACCTTTTAGACGGGGGTGTGTATATCACATGGCTGGTACAGAGCCTTTGGGGAATGCGAACCCCATGCCAGGGGATTAACTTTCTCTGCCCCCTGCAGTCTGATTAAATTAGATTGCATGCCTACGAGAGTTTCATGAAACACAGGACAGGATCATGCAAAACTGGATTTAGGATAGGACATGGGAGGGGGAGATGCTACATTATCTGTGACATCTTTGTAGACATATAATGCCAATGTAACAGTATGATACTCCAAACAGCAATGCTGTTGCCATAATCCAGGGAACGAGTGTTTCTTGATGCTTGTATTTCAGGTCATCTGAGGATGCCGGACTGCACTAGGCAGCTGACGGGCCATGACTCTGTTGGAGCATCTTGTCGGACAACAGTGGCACACCTGACAAGCCTGTCTGTTGGGAGGTGGAGTAGGCAGTAGCCCCTAGGAGACAGACTTTGGGAAACAAGCCAAGGGTGTGCCAACATGTGTTTCGGGGTGGGAGAGATGCTGGCTGCCAGGGCCTGCTGAGGCCTGTATGGCCCTGGTGCCTTCACAGTGGATGTGCCTGTGTGCATACTGGGGTGGGGTTAAGCCGCGCATGTTGGCAAATGTGTCATAGCGTAAAAAGAATCCTGATCTCAGTAGTCTTGCCAGATATCCTTATTTTAAGGGAACATTCCATCAAAACCTCTACTGAGCTTACTAAACACAAACTCAAGAGTTGCACAGAAGCACAGAGCTGCCCACCAACCTCATCCAGCTCAGGAAATAGGTCAAATGTGCGCCTAGATGCTTCTCTGCACCTCTTCTGGGAAGGAAGGGTTAGAATCAGCACTCATCAAGATGCAGTAGTGGTGATCAGTGGAATCTATGTTTGGACCATTGGCACATCTGTTGGGGGTTGGGGGTTGGTGGGAGCAATATTTTTCAGCCGGGTCAGTCAATTTTGGCTCTGTTTCCAATTGTTTTAAGCTGTCACTCTCACTCTGACAATTCCCAAGTTCTAAGAAGCAAAGAATCTGCACAAATGAGTGGCCTCATTAGATGAGCAATTAACACTGCAGTAGGGAACTTGTGCAAGAGTGCAGTTCCTCCTTCAAGACTAGGCAACTGTCAGAGTATACAACTGGGAACCAGAAGGAGCTGGCAAAGGAAGGGGAGGGGGCAAACAGTTTGTCCCCCTTTCTCTCCTGCCGCAAGTAGAAGGAAGGCTGGGCTAAGGAAAGCTTCCTTTGAGCCCAATCCCCCCCTCCCACCATGGTGTTTCAGTGGAAAGTGGTTAAGAAGGGGAAAGGCAACCTGGTTTTGTCTTTGAAGCAACTACAGCAGGGAGGAGTTTGGGTTGGAGGTTCAGGCAAAGCCAGTGCCATGACCTAAGAGTCCCCATTGCATCCTACTGATCTTCAACCCCCTGTTATTTTCTACAAGTGTAAGAGTGCCTTCTGTCAGAAGCCCTCTTCTACCTTGCCTCCCTCCCCCTATTTAAGCACTCAGAGTGTTTGCATAAAGCATATGAACATTGCACTTTACATCTGGATAAATGCAAGCAACTCTTGCAATTGCAGGCTTGTAAGGACAAGCGGAAGTTCCCATGAAGATGCTTAGGGATGCCCCTTAACAGGCTTATGTGATAGCTTTGTTTTCCAAGAGAGAGGCTATGTAGTAACCGGGTATAAATGGCTATCTACTGTGTTAGTTTTTGCAACTTGCTGTAGGTTACTAACTAGTCATGCAGTGAACTGGCAAGATGAGCTTTACAACCACCCTATACTTATGATTAGATGTGGAAATGTGGCAGACTGGATTCTGCAGGTGAGTGGCTCCTTCCCCTGTATAGTTGTAGTTATCATCATACAGTGAATCCACAAAATAATAACAACAGGTCATTTGTATATCACTCTTCTGGAAAGATTAGTGCCCACCCAGAGCGATGAACAAAGTCAGTGTTATTATCCCTTGTCACAGATGTTCCTGATTTCAATACTATTTGTAAGCTGCTCCAGTGTCCCATCAGTTCATCCTTTATGTGTTCATCATTTTCAGAATTTGCCTGCAACTTAACGGGATATCTGCTTCGTGTTTGTCAAATGAGCAATGAAAGAACTCTTTGCTCAGCCAAATCCAGACTTTGCTGTCACAACAGGAATATTATAGGGCAAGGAAGCCCAAATACCTTCAAGAGCCTGGTACCAATAGCAGGAAAGGCTCTGCATTCAGCCCCTGCTTCCTTACAGTACACTGGGTTTACTCTCCCATGGCTATGGCTCTTTCCCTTTGAAAGGACCAGTCAGGCTTCACACTAGTCCAGCAATGGAATGCAGAGTTATTAGAAAACTGATATTTTGAATTACTTGTGTTTTATTAAAAAAAAGTCATCCACAGCACCATAAACTGTCACAAAAATGATACTTGGAGAGTCCCTCAATTTCCCCAGAGACCTTGCTTACACAAAAACCCACAAGTGTCTGTAAAGGGGAGGTTCACAAAGTGTGGGGTAAGATACCCTGGAGTGTTGCCCGAGACTCATCGTCAAGGGTTACAAATCTGGGACCCTGTTGCCGAAAGCCACGCAGCAGCCACGTAGAAGCTTTTTCTCTTTTGGAAAATCCAGAGCAGAGACTTCCAAGTAAAAGCTGGAGGAACGAACAGCTCAGCTTTAGAACAGCCAGGTAAACCACATTGTTCACCTTCCTGGATGGAGCATGCATAGGTTGGTTTTTTGGGGGTGGGGGGAGGTATTGTTTGGATAGCTTTTAATACTCCTCCCACACATATGTATGTGAGAGTAAAGTACTCACCCAAGCCTGTAGACAATTTTAATTTACTGACAAGGGCTAATGTTTCCTAACTCTCATTACCTAACTGCTTAGAACTAACAGAGAAACCACAAAATTAACGCAGGTAATATGGAAAAAAATTAAGGCCCACTCTCCCACCCCCGTCTGCCTTATTCAAAGTTCTAAATTCCCTGAGGTAATCTGAACATGAAGCAGGCTTCTAGAAAGTGATGGAGGCTGGATCTTTTGAAAAGATGGGTGCAAACAGAAATGCCATCAAGTCACAACCAACTTATGGTGACCACAGCAACAAACTTTCATGACAAGTAAGAAGCCGCGGTGGTTTGTCATTGCAAACAGAAATACTTGTATTAAAATAAATGTGTGTTGTACAAAAGCAAACTGAACAGCTTAAAATATATTTTTAATATATTTTTTATTTGTTTTAGTTCCATCTTGCTCTGATAATGAAGTTGATCAAACGTCTTACATTCTTTGGATACGTTATATATTATACATTTCATTTCATCTCTACAAGTTCCATCATAATTATATTATTTTCCACTAAGCTATTATCACTATAAGTCTGCTTTTTAAAATTCTAATACTTCTTTACTCTCCTTATTCATTTGATTGTGCTTTGCTAACATATAGTTGTGTCTCTATTTTATGCTTCTGTTTAACCCATCAATAAAACGGGGTCCATTTTTGTTTCCCATCAAGTCTGTTTTTTTCTTTTATTAATTCTGTCAGTGTGTCCATTTCTGCCATCTCTAAGATTTTCTCTATCAATTCTTCTTTAGTTGGTATATCTGTGTTTTTCCAGTATCTGGCATATACTATCAGGGCTGGATCGAGGGGAGGGGCAGGGGGTAGTCTTCCCCCAACGCTGCCAGGGAGGGGGCGCTGGGAGCAGCTGCCAGGAGCGCGCAGGCAGCAGCGCGGGCAGCCTCACAGCCCCCCCCCGGAGCGTGCGGGCAGCCTTGCAGCTGCTGGGAGTGAGCGGACAGCAGCACAGGCAGCCTCGCAGCCCCCCACGCTGCCTTTCGCCTGCCTCGCAGGATAGGGGGCAGCCGGCTTGCCATGCGCCCCCTGTCCTGCAGGGCAGGCAGAAGGCACTGCAGCTGCCCGTGCCATTCACCCCTGTCCTGCAGGGCAGGCAAAAGGCAGCGCGGACGCCTGTGCTGCCTTTTGCCTGCCCTGTAGGACAGGGGGTGCGAGGCAAGCCGGCCGCCCCCTGTCCTGCAGGGCAGGCGAAAGGCAGTACAGGGGGCTGTGAGGCCTCCTGTGCCATTTGCCTGTGGGGAGGCGAAAGGCACGGGTGGCTTCCCAGCCCCGCACGCTGCCTCCACCACTCTGCCCTGCATGATGACGTCACCGAAATGTCATCACGCAGCACCGGGAGCGCAAGTGCTCTGCACACGCGTGCGAGGGTCTTGGACAAGGGTTGCCCTGGGCGCTGGCAACCCTAGTTCCAGCCCGGTATACTATTCTTGCTGCTGTTATTATATGGATTATCAAATATCTGTTTTCCCTATTTAACTCCTCCGGTATTATATTTAGTAGGAGCATTTCCGGTTTAAAGGGTATATTTGTTTCTAGCACCTCTTGCAACAATTCATGTATCCCTTTCCAGTATTTATTTGCTTTTTTACATAGCTACCATATATGGAAAAAGGTGCCCATTTTCTCTTTACTCTTCCAGCACTTATTGGGTACTTCAGGATACATCTTTGCTAATTTTTCTGATGTCACATACCACCTATAAAACATTTTATATAGGTTTTCTTTAAAGGTGGCAAACAGCTTAAAATATTAAAATGTAAGATTACTTAGGTGGATACCTTCATATACTGATTTGCAAAGATAGGAATACCAAGTAGAGCCAAAGACACATACAATTTGTAAGAAAACTTTCTTTCAAGCTATTCAAAAACAGCATTGTGAACATATTTTCAGGGATCTGTAGCAGCTCCACTTTACCATAGTTCATGCAGGCACCAGATGGGGAGGGGGAAGAAAGAGACTATGGCCATTTCTACATTTTCCCTGAGTTTGATGCTGTTGAGAAGTGGCTTATACCCACTTACCTACAGCATTGTGGTGAATTTGTGCACCCCTCCGGCTCCCAGGGTCTCCCCAGCTTTTCTCAATCCTGCTTTATTGTGAAGTTTTGGGAAAGACTGCAGAAAAATCTGGTTGGCTGCTGTGTGAGTGAGAAATGCAGATTTTCTCACTCCTGCCCACATGGCAACCATTTTCCCTCCTCCTCCTCTCCCAGGGGGCTTTTTGAAAATTGACTATTCATTATCTTTATAACAATAAGTATATCAGATAATTGGAATTCCCAGTTCATTTTGAAAAAGTAAATCTCTAGCCCTTTTTGTCGTGGAGATATAAGAGGAAAGGCATATATCTGCAATGATAGAGGATAGAGACTTACTTTTTTTAAAAAAATGAAAGCTGGGAATTCAAAGAACCTGGTATACAGATTTGTATATCAATATAATTATAGTAAACTGTTGATTAAACAAACTGGGGGAAAAGCCCTACTGGTATAGGGAAATAGCTGCTGCTGGGAGCCTGAAGCAGGGAAAATGTGGAAGCCTCATTGCTGCTGTCCTGTATCAATAGCTGCAGCAGCAATGGGAAAATCACACAGCCCTGTCCCCATGTGAGTAGGTGTAGTGTGGTGGTTAGAGTGTTGGACTAGGACCGGGGATGATCAGGTTTGAACCCCTGCTCTGCCATGGAAGTTCATCAGGAGACTCTGGGCCTGTCTTAATCTCTCAGCCAAACCTAACCTCAAAAAGTTGTTGTTTTGACTGTAAGTTGGAGGAGAGAGAGCAATGCAAAAAGTCCCAAAATAAAAAATAAAGAAAACACCTTTGACTCTCCGTTCCTCTTTGTACAATAGTTTCCATGTTTCTTGTAAATAGCACAGCCAAGGATTCTCTCTTACCCACCCCCCTCTTACTGCCATTGCATCTAATCAGCTACACTAAGCACATCTGTTTGCTATCCTATAACCCTACAAAGAGGCAGCTATTTCCAGAGATATATAACTTTGCGGTATTTTGTGCACATTTATATTAACTACGTACACTTGTAGCAGGCAGAGGAAGACTTCCATGAAAGTGGTACAACATAGTCTGTCTTATGATGGCTGACAGATGTGTTGAATTGTAGGGAAAGCATTGGAGGTGGGAAGAAGCACAAACAGAATTCTGGTGCCTTCTTATTCACTGAACTAGTGGAAGCCATAACGACATTTTAGTTTTTGTGGAAAATTTGACTTCAAGAGTTGTGGCTGACAGAGTAATCCAAATACAGTCTGGATTTGATCATTTGTGAGTGAACTTCCCCATTTTCTTTTCTGTATGCGGCTATTTTTATTTAACTGCTGCTCCTGACATATGTACATTAGAGCAACATTTCTATTCTTTTCACTTTAAGAAATTGCATATAAATTTGATAATACACAGGTGTGTGTTTTCTCAGGTTAACTACATGTTTTCTAACTAAAATATCAGGCAAGTCAATTGTGCATCTTGGCCTGTCCTCCCAAGCTGGTATGAATGAGCTCCAATTGCTCCTTATCTAAACATCACAAACGCTGCCTCACTGCTTCTTAGCAACAACCAATTTCTCTCAGGCCTGCTTTCTTTACTACCTACAGTAGACAGCCTGCTCTAAGCCCAGGACTTCCCAGGACAGCCAAACTTCCTGTGATCAAAATCTTCCTTATTTTTTGCTTGCTTAAATGATACAACCAGCCATGAAGGTAAGACCTCACTTGGAGTACTGTGTTCACTTTTAGGCACCACAGTTCAAGAAGGATGTGAACAGCTGGAGCTCGTTCAAAGAAGGGCAACAAAGATGGTGAGGGATCTGGAGACCAAGTCCTATGAAGAAAGGTTGAAAGAGCTGATAGAAGATGACTGAGAGGTGGTATGATAGCCATTTTCAAGTATTTGAAGGGGTGTCACATAGAGGATGGAGTGTTGTTGTTTTCTGTTGCCCCAGAAGGTAGGATGAGAACCAATGGGTTCAAATTAAATCAAAAAAGTTTTTGGCTAAGCATTAGGAAGAACTTCCTGTCAGTTAGAGTGGGTCCTCGGTGGAACAGGCTTTCTCCTGAGGTGGTAGGCTCTCGTCCTCTGGAGGTTTTAAAGAAGAGGCTAGATGGTCATCTGACAGCAATGCTGATTCTATGACCCAGTATGAATTTAGGCAGATTGTGAATGGGAGGGCATGAAGGGATGAGCCAGTGCTTGGCTCTCGTGGCCATTTCTTATATGCCCAAGGTAATGCCAATCACCACTTTGGGGTTAGGAAGGAATTTTTCTCCAGGCCAGACTGGTCCAGGGATCCTGGAGGGGTTTTGCCTTCCTCTGGGCATAGAGCAGGGGTCACTGGGGATGGGTGGGGCAGTAACTGAATTTCCTGCATTGTGCAGGGGGTTGAACTAGATGACCCTTGGGATCCCTTCCAGCTCTGTTTCTATTACAATGATAGACCTATTACAATGATATCAAGGGGTCATTTTGTAGAAAAAGAGCTGGAGGAACTCATTAGCATATGCCATGCCCCTTGACAGCACCAGAAGTGTATTAGCATAACTGATTTGCATATGCCACACCCCCTGACATCACCTATCCTGGCTGTTTTGGACCCAATCCTGGCCATTCAGGGCCAAAATTGGGCCCAAAATGGCAAAAAGGGGCTGAAAATGGCTGAAAAGGGGCCCAAAATGGTCAGGATCAGGCTGCTGCTGAGTGGGAGAGTGATCCACCACCTGTTAAGAGGCCCAATCTGGGCTGTTTCGGCCCCAATCCAGGCTGAAACGGGCCCAAATGGCTGAGAGTTAGGTGGGCTGGGCCACCTGATGTGACCTCTTTGGGGAACTGCTGGTACTGTGTTCCTGCACGTTCCCCCTTGAAATGAGCCCTGATGGAAATGTAAGCATTCAGAACATGTAATGTTCTGAACTCTTGTACAATAGATTTTATACCGTTTGTTGAAGCCTCTTCCTTCCCAACATGCCAGTTGCCTCTCTTCAAACTTAACATAACATTTCCATTAGAAATTAAGGCAAAGCCATTCCTTTTTAAAGTCTATTCAGTAGTAACTTCTAGGCCTGTAAGGTACTTCTCCCACTCCCAGAAGAGTATATGATTAGAGGGTTTTTTTTAATTTATCCACTTGCAATTCATCACCTGTCTCTTTTCAGACCAGAATGCACAACAAAGTGGAGGGTTGCTGTGCCAGGTACTTTTCATCTTCTCACCCACATTGTAGGCCTGTTCCTGTTATCTAGTCTTGCCTCAATATCAGCTCACTTGCAAAATGAGCCGTCTATCCACATTTCTTCAATTTGCAGAACAATTCTTTAATCAAAAACCAAGAGTACCACCAAGCAGTCTCTGTGTATTACAAGAATTGCATAAATAGTCCAAAGCAACACAGACTTTTCAGCTACTGGGACCAGAATGATTCTTTATACCTCGGCAATTTATTGGGTGGAGTTTATAGGCAACACTATGTCCTTTCCAGCCCAGAGCTATTGCAGGCTTTCCAGAAATCACTTTAAAGCACAAGAAAATGCACAGCTGTTTGCTCAGTTGTTTTGCAGGATCTAGCCTTCCCTAATGAAAGAGCTTCTACAAGCATGAAGGAGTAAAAAGTTATAATCTGTCAATCATGCGCGTATAACATCTTACCCTGCCCTTCCTCTAAGGAAGCATACATGCTTTTCCTGTCCTCCATGTTATCCTTATGCCAAATTTGTGATGTAGGTTAGGCAGAGAGAATGTCTGGTCTTGAGATTATTCAGTGATTCCATGGCTGAATGAGAACTTGAACACGGGCCTTTCCAGCCCTACTCTGATAGTCTAACCATTATCCTACACTGCTTCCAGATACAACATCAAACTGGAATCCTGGACAGAATGTCTATTAGATCATGAAGCATTTAAAACCTATATTGTTTCATAGATGTATTTAATTAACACATTTTATACTCCTACATAACCTAGATTCACCACACTAGCATAAAAACAATGACATTCAATCTCATTCTTTCTCTTGATCCCTTCATCCCTTGAGAATACTTCCCAAATCCTCTCCACCCTTAAGCACATTTGCTTGGTTTCAGTGCTGATACTTCTGGGTGGTTGTTCTCAGCTGAGAATGAAACTGAGAAGGTGCTGTAAAATGTATAAATAGCAAACAGGGAGGCTGGAAAAGGTAAAACAAAACGTGGGAAATGGTAATGAGGGAACTGTGTTGATGCAGCCACAAGGTCAGAAGAGAGGTCAAGTAATGAAAAAGTCCCCACATGCCAACCTTAACAGTCAAAATCCCCACTTCTTAGCATTTACTCTTATCTCATTGTTCCTGGGACTGTACATTAACTGATCTTTTATGATCTAATACCTTGAGGGCCCTGTGGTGGGAAAATTGAGTGCCAAACAGTATTCCCTGACCTCTTCCCAAAGAGGTACTGCTATAGTCCATTCATTCTCTCACCCCTTCACATATGTTCTTGTTTCATGCTACAGAAGAATGGAGGAAAGGGGAATTCAGCCGAACTACAGAGGAAGAGATTGGGTGGGAAAGAGGCTGGCAAACTTCCATTCAGCATTTAGTGTTACTTAATTTTATTTATTTATAGTCAGCCTTTCTCCCTGAGACTCAAGGCAGATTACACAGTGTGGGATTAGTACAACCAGTATCAAGGACATTTCCATACAGTATCAAGGACATTTCCATACAGCGTCAAGGACATTTCCATAAACAATGCCGTCGGGTAAATAAATAACAGGTTTACAGAGACATAGCATTAGCAAGAATCCAATAAGACTTGAAGAAATGCTGAAACAGAATATAAGCAATTCTAGGACTGACATTAAACAACATAAAGCACAGATAGTACATATTTAAAGCAACAGATAATATGCAAGGAAACATAGTGGTGAAGCCTATGGTCCCTAACTCATTAGTGAAGCATCTGAGACCCCCTCCCTACAATACAGCTCTCCTGTTTGAGTAGAAAGCCTTTTTGAATAATCTGGTTTTGCATCATTTGCAGAAAGCCAGGAGAGTGGGGGCTCTCCTGACCTCCATGATGTTCTGTAACTGTTCAGAAACTGAGACCCGTACTCCAGAACCTGAAGAGTTTCATCTAAGGAACTGGAGAGAAATTTTTATTTTATTATTTTTTACTTCATTTATACCCTGGCTCTCTCCCTAGTTGGGGGCACAAAGCAGTTGATATTGTTCTCCTCTCCTCCATTTTATTCTCACAACAACCCTGTGAGGTAGGTTAGGCTGAGAGTGTGTGACTGATCCTCATTCCCAGCACGATGGTCTGGATCCACATTGCCTCTTCTTGCAGTGGTTCTTTAGGTCAAATATTAGGTTTGCCAGCCTCCAGGTGATAGCTGGAGATCTCCTGGAATTACAACTGATCTCCAGGCAGCAGAGATCAGTTCCCCTGGAGAAAATGGCAGCTTTGAAGGGTGGACTCTATGGAAATATACCCCACTGAGGCCACTCCCCTCCCCAAACCCCACCCTCTCCAGGCTTCACCCCCCAAATCTCCAGGAATTTCACAGCCTGGACTTGGCAACCCTATCACATATACATCTGGAGTTCCAGATGAGGACCCAAACCAGCTTACAATACAAGAATACAATGTAAATAAACAAACAGGAGGGGGGAAAGGCTTCTGTTTTATAGTCTTTCCATCTCTGCCAACAATTCTTCCTCACAGTTCTATGTTAGGATCCTCAGGCTAAGAACCAAAAGAGGTTTTCTTCAAGAAAGGCACGAGGCAGAGGCTCAGCAACTAGGTCTTACAGCAGCTGCAAGGTGTTTTGATTTTCTTTTCTCCTTGCAACAATAAGACTTTACAGCTCAATGGGTGGGATTCTGGTTTCTGAGACTAAAGTTGGTCATCTCTGCTGTAGCCCATTGGATCTTCAACTGGGTCATCTTGCCCAGATGGGTCAATGAGGGCATCACAAATTATTTTGGAGGGATGAGAAAGAGAGGGACGTGGGAGGAAGAGGAGAAAAAGACTGGTGGGGAAGGGAAAGAGACAAGGAGAAGAAGGCAGGTTTGGGTATATAAAGTAAAAACAATTGAGCTGATTACTTGTTCCATGTTCAGATCATTGATTACTGTTATCTCCCATTTTTCCTCCAAAGAGCAGCTTACATACAGTTCCTGTGCAGTCTTCTGCTGAGACAGCTAAAGGAGCCAGATCCGCATGTCTTCATTAGTAGAAATACATCTTCTACCTTAACCATTATCTGGGCTAAAGACTGATTTTCTGTCTCAAACTACTGTAGGCCCCTGGTTCAGCCCTATTCTTTGTTGAGGAGGCAAGTAATTTCTGATGCTGTCCTTATATGGGGGTGGGGGTGGGCGGCTGGACAAGAACTATTAACACCAGATAATGTGGCATTAGCAAACTCTCTTGGAAGGAATGATTATATTTGGGGAAGTGTGGACGCAATTCAGTGGTAACAAAGGAAATAATCCTAAACGCTTCTACACAGAAATAAGTCCCATTTTATTGAATAAGGTTTGCTTCCAGGAAAGTGTTCTTAGGATTGCAGCATAAACCACTTAGTCAACTGATAACACAGACATTCCTATCATTTAAAAAAAAGGCTGAAACTGTGCTGTATTTTCCTCTATTCAGTCATCCCTACTCTAAAGAGCATTGTTTTCCTTCTTTAAAGTATACCTGTACCACTGCTCAGCTATAATAACAGAACAGTGTACAAATATGAGACAGACATACTTTGGCAGTTGTACTTGCCTCAGTAAAATAGCTGGCAATATTCCATGAGCTGCTTCCATGGCAGATTTCAGGATAAACAGCTTCATGTCTGAGCTGGCATAGGGAGGGGAGGGTGGGGGATGCATAAAAGACTGCAAGGGAATTCAGTCAGCAGGGGGCACTCTTCTCTGTGCCAAACATACTCTCCAACCCCTCAATTATGTGAAGAAATGGAGAGATTGTCTATTGTGTTCCAGCCTTCACTGACTGGATTGCATAGTTTAGCTTACAGTAAACAACTAGGATGAGAGAGAGAGCTAAGTTTAAATTGCCACTCAGTCATGAAACTCATCGAGTGACCCTGGCCTAATCACTCCTTCATTGTACCCTACCTCACACGGTTGGTGTGAAGATAAAATGGAGAAAGGGAGAGCCACGGATTCTATGCTCGACTTTGTGGAGAAATTGTGAGATAATGTAATAGAAAGGTGATCTGTTCTATATGTGAGACAGACTGGCACAATTTAAATGGTGATGGTGGTCATTCAGGCACATTGATATCTCCTTTTCCTGAGAACTCTTCTTGAGTTCTACAAGAACTGTATGGTCTCTTGTCTATAGAACTTGGATCTGTGTCCCTTTCCAGAGAACAGGTGGCCCTTAGCTGCTCTTGGTATTCAGTACAGCTATTCTAACTATATGTTATGTGTAGCTACTGGAGCTATGATTTACAGGAGAAGACTAGTGTGTGAAGAGATTCATTCCCTTCTACTAACCACCTTTCCTCTTTCAAAGTCAACCCTGTCCCCGCACCTGCTTTTTGGCCCTACTGAGGAAAAATTACAGGTACACTAGCTTCTTAAAGACTAACTAGATTTCAGAGATATGAGGAAAGGGAGCTTTGATTCTTGAAAGCTCATACCTTGGAAACCTAGTTGTCCTTTACGGTGCTGTTGGACCTGGATCTTGCTCTTCAACAGACCAACACAGCTATCCACCTGAAACTATCTTCATCGGTACACTAAAGATCTGGTGCTACGGTCTGTTTTATGGTAAGGGATATGCAAAACTGACCTTCACAGCATAGCTACTTCTGAAATAGGCATCCACAACAAGATCCCTACGCTCTTTTTACTTGAAAGGAAGACTAGTTGATTTCAATTGATTTTTTTCTCAAAAAAGTATAGATAGGAGGACCACTACCTATGACTCAAGTTTGCGACATGACATGGGGAGGGTCTCAAGAGCTTATGGAATAGTACCATGGCTAATTAGTTGTGGATGGGTGGGGTGGTGGAGTCTTATTCTTTGGGAACTCTTTTGCCCCGCAGTCTCAATCAGTTCACATTTGCCTTGTGAAGGATAAGCTATGTCTTCTGGCCCAGACAACTGATTCAGAAAGGAGAACTGAAACGATACTAATACAAAGAGGTAAAAATCTTCTACATTAAAGCTAGTCTATCAACTTCTTTGCTAAGGGACCCCCAGAGCATGGGAAGGATGTGAAATAAGGTCTCCTTCGCATGCTCTTAGCTAGAAGTGCTCTTTTCTAAAGCATTTATAAATGCACCTGTCAAAGTGTTCCAGAGGACAGGCTTACTTGCTTTGGAGGTGACCAAAGGCTCTTGGAGCTTATTTTGGCTACTTATTTCACAA
This sequence comes from Eublepharis macularius, assembly GCF_028583425.1. Lineage (NCBI taxonomy): Eukaryota > Metazoa > Chordata > Lepidosauria > Squamata > Eublepharidae > Eublepharis > Eublepharis macularius. Next base: position 46,628,803 of record NC_072793.1, read on the forward strand.
ATCTATTAATGATTTACAAACAGGAGGTTTGCACTACATTCCACCACAGTGCCAATACAAGACTTTGCCCTGCAACATGAAAATCCGCACCTTTTTGATTCAGCCTATGAGAATGGAAACCAACTGCATACGTCTATAAGATTAAATCCATAAAACAGATGTAGGTTCCTTTTTCTATTTCAAAAACCAAGTTCTTACAGGTGGTTGGACTCAGGCCTTTAAAAAGTGATGAAGTCAAACTTCACCAGAAAACTTAAAAGACTTAAGGAATGAGATAAAGGCAGGTGGTAAAAATGCAGGCATATATAAAGAGAATAGAATCTAGTTGGTTGAAGCAAGTCCTTGATATCTACATCTTGGTTGAATTAGATTTTTTTCAAATTGATCTTCCTATGTCATGGTACTAGAAATCAGTCAAAACTCTGACGTTGTTTGGCAGTAGATTTAGTTATTGCTTGCAATACATCTCCAAAGGGAGAAAGCCACTGTTTGCTCCTCTGTCCTAAATGCCCTTGGTGCAACCTGAAACATGTCTTGGACTTAGTAGTACAGTCTAAACTAATTAAGCCTGCATAACTCCTCCTCCTGTACTTCATCTTATTTTTAAACTATTAATTTTAAAAATTATAATATTGCTTTTTACAAATGTACTTAATACACACTTCTATAAAAAGCGATCATCACATATTAACAGTCAACCCATAAAGTGCATAATTCTTGTAACTCAATCGTACGACTGTTAAAAACTGCAGACTATGGAGCTTTCCCATTGCACCCAAACCACCAGTCTTTTATTTTTTTAATATCTAGCTTGTAAAAGAGTTCTGGGGAACTCAGAAGCTTTGCTCACTCATTGACAATGTTTAGTTAGTCCAAATAAAAGGTTGTCTATTATTGTTGCTGATTTAAAAAAAAATAATATTACACTCTGAGTCTCTGTACTTTTTTACTGGAGAGGACACACAAAACATTCCTTTGCACAAGGCATGATTAACATACAGAACTCGCTGCCACAAAATGTGGTGGTGGCCACTGGTTTAGATGGTTTTAAAAGGGCACACGCTGGGAGTCTCTGGAAACCCAGAAGGGAAAACAGTGTGGAAATTCCCCCTGCACTTCCCCAATTTATTTATTTATTTACGTCATTTATAGACCGCCTTTCTCACTGAGACTCAAGGCGGATTACACAGTATGAGGTTAATACAATCAGTATCAAGTAAGTACATTTCAATACAATACCATAAGATAAACATATACAAGTTTAAAGACATAGCATTAGCAAGGATCCAAGACATAGCACAGATACTGAAGCAAAACAATCAATTCTAGGACTGTCTCATCCCCTCTATGATTTCTCAGGGACTTAAGCAGGCTGCTTGCTTCCATCCCTTTTGCTGATGTTCAGCATCTGTAAACATGCCATTGCTTCTGGAACAATTTTCACTTCTTATTAGGTTGGTTTTTACTATATTTCCTGTATACCTGAATAGATATCCAATTATGTAAAGCCCCCCCTTGTCAGCAGGTGGACTGGTTTGGCTGCTCTCCTCATTTACGTAGAGACCAGTCAGTCCAAAGCATAGTTACACCCTTCAAAGACCACTGACTTCAGTTAGAAGAATGTAACTCTGCTTAGGACTATGTTGTTAGAGATGGCGATATTAAGCAAATCTATGGAGGCGCGATCCATTAATGGCTGTTAGCCATGACAACTAAGTGGAATCCCTGTGCTCTGAGTTAGAACCCTGATCATATCCCACAGGTCTTTTTTAAGCTCTTGTGTAAAAGACGTGAATTATTCTGCACTTTAGCAATCTATATAAACAAGTAATTTAGTGATTATCCAGAAAATTAGAATCCATTTCCTTTAAAATTCAATCAAAAGCTGATCTTTTCCTCCTCAGTTTTTGGGGATTGCAAGCCTGCTAGAAGCTAAATACCACTGGCCAAATTCCAGATTCATCAGCATGGTCTACTAACCCATTGGTTTAAATTCAACTGGATTGCCTGAGTGTCTATGATGATGCACAGCTAGGGTTGCCAACTGTGGCATGGGAAATTCCTGGACATTTAAGGGCAACGCAGAGTCTGTGGAAGGGAGGGAGCTCAGCAGGGTTGCAATGCCAAAGATTCTGCCATTTTCTCCTGGGAACAGATCTCTGCAGTCTTCTTGAGATTACTTGTAATTTTAGGAGTCCTCCATGGTGGATAATCTTATGCACAGCTGGAAATTAGTGCAATCAAGGGAATGTTTCCAAGTAAATGTGCTTAAAGATATACATAACTTGCAGTGCAATCCTAAACAGAGTAGCACCCTTCTAGATAGTAACTCTGCTTAGGACTGCACTGTTAAAAAGCCCAGGTCCAACTGACCGCTGCAATGCAAGATCACTGGAAATAAACTTAAGTCTTAAATTTCTGCTTAAATTCAGTGGTCTCTTTATACTCAATTTTAACATGGCAAAACCATACATTCAAAATTATTGGCTTGAATTCAGTGTCGTTAGAGAGCAGTGATTTCCACCACTTCCTTCTTCCTGCTGCAGCCCATTGAGCTCCTTGAAATTTTGTTTTGAGGAAGGGGCCAATAGACTTTTAGGAACTGCATAGTGGAGATCTGTAGTGGGAAGAGGGAGTAAGCAGAAATTACCACCCTCGTTTAAGAAGATTTAAGTACTCTTCCATTTTTGGAATGTGGTTGGATCTAGGCCAGTATCAAAGATGAGGACTCCAAAGGATCAAATGTGGTGGTGGTTTGGGGGGGGGGAGATAGTGTGCTTAATCTTTGTGTCTCCACAGAGCTGGAAGTATGAGGTTTCATATCCACAGTAATTTCAGAATTGCCTATTTCTTGGGACCATTTATTGAACAGTTTGTTTTTTGGACTCTGACATATGGAAAGTCCTATAAAATAAAGACATCTGGAAAACATGCCTTCGGTCCCAAATGGGAAACAAACCCACCTAATGGAAACGTGGTAGGTCTCAAAATACATTCTCAATTTTTAAAACATCTGATAGCAGAGGATGTTTATCCTGTGGTGAACAGGGTGGGTTGGTAGGCCTCACAGTGCTCCAGGCATTGGGTGGGTTAAGGGGAGGGACAGAAAAGAAGGTGTGCCATGGGCGTTTTCTTAGAATATTTGTGTGTGCGATGTCCGAACTGAATTTGAAAAACCCTAAAATCTATGCACATGTACATACAAGCAGGTAAAGCAATCCTGAAAATATTATCAGCCTCTCCTCCTTCCCAGTACTTGTGACCCAAGAGAATCTGATGGTTACTTCTCCCACTTGGCTAGTACAAAGGGAATCAACACATTAAATGCAAAAGTTGCTTCTTAAGAAGTTTTAACGGTCTTTAAAGTATCAACGAGTTTTCAAAGCATCAGTTGCTTATGCTCTCAGTTACACTCCCCAGCATAGGTAATACAGACCTGCATGGAAGCCTGACCTCCTCATAGGTCAGTAATGGCCATTTGATCCTTCTGCACAGACTCAGATGCAACAATCATTATTACTGTATATGTTCCAGGGTTGGGCCGTGGTATTGATGACCGATGCTGTGGAATGAAGATCTGTTTTTAGTGATTTCTCAGTTTCTTTTCATAATTTATACTTTTCCTACATGGAAAGCACTGGTTTTGTGCAGGAAATAAAATGCAGGCTTCGCAGTGACATTCACATGCATTTTGTTGTATATACACATAGCGTGCATGTGCAGTTTACCACAGCTTCCTCCCATATGTCAATAACATAAGTATGTGCAGGTGCAATCAGTACATGTAATAACGTAAACATTATTTCCAAAGCAGAACAATATAATGTAGCATATAAAGCAGCCTTATAACAGAACTTTCATAGTATCCTTTCCCCATGGCAATGGATGAGAGGTAATCTGTAATCTTACGTTCACTTATGTGGGAGTAAATCCCACTGAATGCAGCAGAAGTTTCTTATGAGTAACAAGAATAGGACTGGGCTGCAAAAACTTCATGCCTTCATCTTTACTATGTTTTCCGAGGCCAAAAGGGCTGTGGGTCCTTTTTCATTGTTCGATCTGGTATTACACAGAAAAATAAAAATATACACCAGGCATTCCAACAACTACTCTTAATATGCGTCTAGCTTGCTACGAGTTTTCACGTAACAAGACAAATGCCTTATTTTAGTTTAGTTATTCAAAAATAATATTGTAATATATTAGTGGATGCTAAGTACACTTCTTTCTGACAGGCCCAGTGTTCCCTACTCAGAAATGATGACACAGAATGCTACAGAATAGGCCGTGCAAACGCATAATTTCCGCACACGAAGGCAATGGGAATTTTCTCTCAAATCCCATTTTATTTGTTATTTATAGTCTCACTTTCCCACTGAGACTAAAGGCAGATTACACAGTAAGTCAATACAATCAACGGCTGGTACATCCAATTAAAAATACAATGGGGTATGGATTGCAGAAATTTAAAAAAATCAAATACAGATATGAAGCATTGCAGAAACAAAACATAAGTAATTTGACATGAACATACTAAATGGTGCGAAAACTCCCAGTAGGAGCACATCTACACCAACAGATAGCACAGTAGTATTGTCTACAGGTTCAAAGTCATCTGTCTGATTTGAAGACGGTGATGCCACATACATAGTCTTCCAAATCCCAAATTATTAAGCTATTAATCAACTTAAAATATTTTTATGCCACCTTTCCCCCAAATAGGGTCCACAAGGCAGCAAATATCAAGGCATTATGGGCTTTAAAAACATTAAAACAGCACATATATATATATAGACAATAAAAACACACCAACATAGAAACAAACACAACCAGGCAGGAGGGCCAGTAAGTGTTCACTGGGGGTAAGCCAAACAAAACAGAAAAGTCTTGACCTGCTGGCAGAAAACAAGGACGGGGGGGGGGGGGGGGGACAGAGGGGAGTATGAAAGTTTTGGTGTCTCAACAAAGGCAGCCCTTTCTCAGGTTACTACATGTTTGGCCTCAGATGGAACTAGAAGCAAGGCCTTTGAAGATGACTGGAGTTGAAGGGTAGGTTCATATAGGAGAAGGAAGTTCTTAAAGTATGCTAGCCCCAAGCCATATAGGGCTTTAAAGATCAGTATCAGCACCTTGAACTGGGCCCAGAAGCAAATTGGGAGCCAGTGTGGATGGAGTAAGACTGAAGTGACATGGTCCTTGCAACCCACTCCAGTCAACAGTCTCACCACAGCATTCTGTACCTATTGCAGCTTCCAGACACTCTTCAAGGGCAGCCCCATGCAGAGCACATTGCAGCAATCTAATCTATATGTTATCAGGGCATGCACCACCGCTACAAGATCTTTCTGGTACAGGGAGGGCTGTAGCTGGCTCAGCAGCCACAACTGGTGAAAGGTGCCCCAGGTCATCACTGCCACCTGTTTAACTGAGGTTTGTGTCTAGTAGCACTCCCAAACTACAAACCTCCATCCAGGACAGGAGAAAGCCCCAGTTCTGGGTTCAAACCTTCCCACCCTACCACTAGCAACTTCATTTTGACAGTAATATGAACGTAAGAGGGTCAGACCACTGTACTATCTAGCTTAGCATCTTATTTCCAACAGTGCCTAGCCCATTGCTTCTGGGAGGCCCAGTAGGAGATAATGAAGCTGTACAGGCTCAGCTCTGCTGCATTTTACACATTTCCTCCATCGTCTGCTTTATACGAATCCGAAGGACCGGGTTTGTCGCAGCTATACAGTCATGTCTGAGCTAGGAGCCATCACCACCACATCTGGTGGAAGCATCTGTGAATTCTGCATTGCGTGCAGTACTTTCTTTTGTTTGTCTCCGAATCTGCTGCCAACCCCTTCATAGGGTAACCCTTAAATGTAATATGGGGGGGGTATCTACTTCCCCCCGCACTGTCTAGTATTTACGTCTCTCCTCCTCATTTTTTTCCTGACCTCAAAAAGCCGCAGGCATTTCAGTTGCCCCTCTTAAGGAAGGTGCTCGAGCGGCGTGACTCTCGTGGCTGTTCTTTTCTAGTGGATATGCTCGTTAGGAAAACAGAAGGAACCACAATTCTGTTCCAAAGCGTCCCTAGAAGCGGGACAGGAAGGGCGCAAAACCTTGAGTAAAATAATGAGTAAGCCTAGGCGGGGGCGCTACAGGGGCATCTCGGCCTCTCCTCCCGCCCCCGCCCAGGGTGGGTCCTGCCTAGCCTACCAACATGGTGGAGGTGTGCCTGGAAAGAGCGAGCGAGCACGCGCGCGCTTGCTCCAGCCCGGGCTGCGGCTCCTTTGTGTCTCTCTCCGGAGAAAGGGCTGGGGTGCTCGCCTCCAGTCTGTGCAGTGAGGGAGGAGGAGCGGGGGAGGGAATCCCAGGCTCAGCTTTGCCTCCCGTTGCCGCTCGTGTCTCCCCGCGCGTAATGAATAGATGAGCGCTTCTAAGCTCCCCCCACAAGCGCGGGGCCGGCTTGCTGCAGAGCGCGCACGCGCCCGGCCAACCCACCCTGAGCTGCGGCTCTCGTCCCCCGCCGCCTCGCTTTCTCCCGGGGCAATTACCTGTCGGCAAGCCCCGCCTCCGCCTTGATTGACGGCCGGGATCACGTGGGCACGGGAGGGAGAGGACGGCGGGGCGGGAGCTTGCACCTGGAGCTGGCGGGAGGGGAAGGCGACGGCGGCCGGGGATGCGCTCGGCTCGTGCCGTCGCTGCTCGCGCCATCCGGTCTCCGCAGCCGCCCCTGAGCCAGGCCGAAACCAGCTTCAGACCCCGGTGGGGGGGCCATGGTGGCCGCCGCGCCCGCTGCAGCCGCGGCCATGAGGAAGAGCTTCCTGGTGCCCGAGATCAAGCCCTTGGATCAGTATGATTTCCCTCGGGCGCGCAGCGCTGCCAGCCTGGCTTGGGTGCTCGCTAAGGGCTACGGGGGTGCAGGTACCAATGGAACCGCTGGCGGGGGTGGGTGAGGCTGGCTGGCGTGCTGTGCTGTGGGCAGAGACCGGAGCCCTATTGATTTCTCTTCCTGATTTGTTATAGGAGGGGCGTGAGGAGAGGCTGTGATTTTCCCCCCGTCGGGGCGCTGTTGCGACCGGATCGCGCTCTATAGCGGGTTGCAAGCTCCCTGGGCTTCGCTTTAGAGCTGCATTCTTTTCTCTGTCTCCCCCCCCCCCCCCAATCTCTCTGGAGAAGGCTGGCATCATACATTCCCCTCCCCCATCGCGGTCGGCTACCAGGGCTGCCCTACCTGCTGGCAGTCGGCGAGAATGGCGGGGGGGGGGGGGGCTGCCTTGGTAAACCCTCCTGTTCTTCCCAGCCCGTCCTTAGAGCGGTAACAATGGGCTCGGCTAGGTCGCCGCCGTCTGGACCAGAAAGTCCGGGTGGGGCTGGCAGAGCCAGCTGGCGCTCATCTTTGTACCTTTCCTCCTAATGGGAGCCTCCTCGTAATTTTTAACCAAGCAGGTAGAAGGGTTTGCCCTGAGACTGTGAAGGAGCCTCTTTAAGGGGGGGGGGGGGCTGCCATGATGGCACAGAGAGGGCATGCTGTGCTTTCTTAGTGTTCCCATATGTAAATCTTGCGCCCCTCATAATTCCATTTCCTCCCTTGCTCAGTAGGGCCTTTGTTAGGCTGCCGCTATCTTTCTGCGTGATTAGTGTTCTATTTTGTGAGATCAGAGGGCTTGACACACAACTTGCTGGGCAGCCTGATATCCTGCTGGCCTGTGAAGGCTGAGGGTGTCATTGTGACTGCACCTTGTTGGGTGTCCCTAGTAGTTACTGTGATGATACTGTTGGTGCTTACCTTTTATCCAGTGGCCTCTATGCAGGTGTCATATTCCTTGAGGGGAAACAGGGCCATCAGGAAAGAGCACATCCCCGGCCATAAGAGCCTCTCTTTTCTTTATTGCTAGGTCAGGCTGTGGCTGCTTTAAGGGGAAAAAAGAGAGGGATGAAGTAATTAACACTGCCTGGGATGCCACGTGCTTAATCTTTAGGCCTTGCCATAGCAGTACAGGGTGTCCAGGTAGGCTCTAAGCAGAAGCTAGTTTGTAATTTTAGTGCGGTCCCATCCAGATCCCTGAAATGCCAGGCCCAGCACTGTGCTCCTGGGCAATCCTGGCTCCAGTTGCTGCTCTTTGTGCTAGGCCTGAAATTAATGTTCTGTGAGGATTTACGGATTGGCCTTGCTTCTAGGCATTGGGAGGAGTGCAGAGGGTTGGAAAAAAAGGCAACAAAGAATCCCTGGTGAGGACAGCTCTTTTTGCTGGTGCTATACCAAAGGAGAGGTGACTTCATCACTGTTCTCTTGCTTTCACTAACCCAGATCTTGTTTCTCCCCCCTAGATTTGAACTTCTAGTGGTGATCTTTTATAGCCCTTCCTGCTGCTGAAAGGGCAATAGCCCATATACTTTGTATTCTTAAGTATCATGCTTCCATACAAATTGTCCATATTTGTTTGAAGTGGTCTCTTCTTAGGATTGCACTGTTTCTCTGTGAGGTAATTTTTGTGTGTACTCTAGAGCCCTAGCCTGGCAGTGTTGCTGAAATATTTGGAGCTCCATGTTGCCAGCACACCTGCAGCTGGGAGACTGAGTTTGTTAGTTAGAGGCAACAGGCTTCCACCCAGGGGGCTGGGGGTGGATGTTCCTCTGAGGCTGTTGACCTGGAAGTAATGCAGTAGGGTTTGAAGCCTGCTGGGATGCAAGCCAGCTCGAGAGCATGGAACAGGGGAAAGACTTTGTGAGGCTGTGGCACAAATAATAACTGTCTCTCCCCTCACCCATGTTTGGCTGTAAGAGCTTTGCTGCCCAAAAGCTGTTCCCCCTAACTGATGAAATGTGACTTCCCTAGGAGTGAGGAACAAGAGCCATCCCATGAAGAAACTTGAAAGGGAAAGAGTAGTGGTTGGCATTGAAGTGCCATGTGTGTATTTTGTGTGTGCTCTCACAGGAGTGTCACTGGGTGACCAGCTCTTAAGCTGGCGTTAATGTAAATACATGATCTGGTCAAACCCCAAGCAAGAACAGGTTCCCCTTGTCCCTGCCCTTCCTTGTCATATTAGTGACACACAAACAGTACATTGTGGTGAAGGGAGAGAGACTTGTCATTTGACTTGGATGGAGGCCAGATCACTCTTGCTGAGCCAGTGCTGGGTTCAAAGTCCAGCGGTGTGGCTGACGAACCTGGGAGGATTTGTACTATTTTCTGTGACTTGCAGAAGTTTCAGGTTAGAGACTTGAGGGCATTTTCAGCATGCAGGCCAAGCTGTTTCTTCACCCGACACCTGCTACTTCATACCAGGAGCTGTTAGCAGCTCTCAGGATAAGCTAGGGTGATGGGGGCAGCTCTCAGTAGGTCTCCAGGCAGGAGTTTTATGCAATGCATGGTGACCTAAAGGATAGGTAATTTAAGTCAGTGTGAATGTGAAATGCCAACAAGCTTAATATCTACCAAATTACTTAATTTACAGTTGTGGGGTCCTCCTTGCACCCTCTTCAGACTACTCTTCCCCCTTATTGTCTAGCCAGCTTGCTGTGGTGCCTGAAGTCTAGTAAACTGGCTTTGCTTTGCTTCAGTTGCCATTTTGAGCTGCTGTAGCAACCCAACAGATGCCAAGGTGCACTGCTCTTGTTATCCAATGGGGCTTGTTCCATCTGATGTCCAGTTCCTGGCTGAGGGCATGGTACTCTGTGGTGAGATCTCCTGGTACTATGGGAGCTGGAGGCCTTGGTGTTTGGTCAGGCATTGTTTTGGATTGCCTTAGGAATGTGAACTGTTGCAAGGTACTGTTTTGGTTGCCTTTAGAATTTTAGCTCCCTGTGATGCATCTCTGACTCCCTTTGATGTGAGGTGATGGTGGTCCAGCTTGGTAATTAAGGGGGAAGTTGCATTTTTCTTTGTTGTTTTCCCCAGGTATGCAGAACCCTCTTTGTGCTTGGCCATTTGCATAGATTTCGCTGTATACAGTGGGCCAATACTTTAGAATTACATATAATGAGGAAGTAATAATTATTCTTCTGTGGTTTAAGTGTTATGTGTTCATTGGTTGGAACATTAGAAGCCAGTTTGCTTCTTACTGAGCAATTGGATAGGCTGCTGCCTGTATTGTTCTTCCAGTAAGAGAGTAAAAAGGGCAAGATACCCTTTTTATCTCTGGAATATCCCCAGGGATGAGAGTCAGCTTTCCTAACTATGGGCACCAGTGCTATGTAGTGGATCCACTTGGCTTACTCAACCATCTTCTGGTGACTTACCCATAACTGGGTCAGGAACTGGCTAACCCTTAACAGGGTTTCTTTCCTGTCTGACACTGCTAATTGTTAGTAATTATGTGTTATGTGGTAGCACCTTGGAGTTGATTCTTTTGCAAGTTTGGATCTTCTGTGTTGGTTCACAAAGTGGAACAGCCTCTATCCTCAAGAGTTTGCAGCAAAGGGTGGGGCAGGAAGTGATGCAAGTGTTCCGCTGTCTTTTGTTTGATGTCTGACTGGACAGAACGTTCTTGCTGCAATTGGGACCCATGGTGGTTGGACATTCCTACTCCTGGTGAATTACTGTTGTACTTGCCTCATCTTTGAGTGGATATTTGTCCTTGATTCCTAGTAGGAAGTGTTAGGCATGAACTGGGGAGTGCCGAGTTCAAATCCTTACTCAGCAATGACCGTCATGCGGTGGTCTCTGCTATGTTTCAGTTTATCCTGACTTGCAGGGCTGTTGTGATGATAAAACAAACTCCTTTGAAGAAGGGCAGAGTCTGAATGTCATCATGACTATTTCATCTTCCCTCCTATGTTTTCTACAAGTTAAGCAGATATATCTTCTTTCAGCCTTTCTGTATTTCATAATCTTTTTTGTGCTCTTCTGAATTTTGCTTTTGTAGAGTCCCTAGAAGGTAATATTAAAGATCAACCAGGCTAAGTAGAACACTTGCTGAGTATTTGGTAGCTTTCTTCCATTAGTGAATACTTTTTTTTTTTTACAATAGCTTCACACTGCTTAGATTTCTGCTTCTTGCTTAGATTTTTGAATCCATGTAAACCAAGATCAAAGTTAGTAATTATACGCCAGTGCTGATCCAGAGCTAGTTCAGGCACAGCTAGAGGCCATGAACAGAGACATACATCTTTGGCTTCACCCAAAGTCACTACCCCCGCAGTTCAATGAGCCTCCAGTGAACACTGAGGAGTATATACATATATTGGACTAGAGTGAAAGCAACTTTTAAAATATGTAGCTGACATTTATTGTATTGCTTGCATTTCAGAGTTATGTTTTGTTGAGGTGTGAGCATTCTATCCTCTGTTGTGTCCTGAAGCTTTGCATCACCCAGAGCTGAGCACCACATCCAATTTTTTAAAAATGAAAAACCCTCTTAATTTGATGTTTGAGTATGGCTTTTGGAAGAATAATAGTTGCCTCATGATAGTGTCATCTGGTCTTCATTTCTCGCTCTCAAATGTATGTCATACAGAATTGTGTCAGAAGTTTTAAGTAGCTTCAAATAGGCCAGCCTGTCAAAGAACAAGAATAAGTTGACTTACCGTGGTCTGATTTAACGCATTCATGTTGGCTGCTAATAATCACCTTATTTTCTTCTAAGTGTTTACAGATTTTTCGTAACAGCTGCTTTGTTCTAATAATGTCTTATGAAGTAGAAGCTAGACCTGTAATTTCTTGAATTCTCCTATTTGTCCTGTTAAATATAGATGCAATGCCTGCCTTTTCTAGTTGATGGGAACCTTTCCTGTCTTGTGAGATTTCTCAAGGATGGTAGCTGGTGGTTTTGAGGTTTCTGCCTCTACTTCCTTTAGCACTTGTGGGCATAGTTTATTAGGGCATTGATAAAAATATTTAACTACCTCTTTTTTAACTTTATGGTTCCTTTTTCTTTTAATATCTGTTTGATATTATCTGGCAACCAGTGAAGCAAAAAAGAGCATGAAGCCATCAAATAATCTCTTTTGAAAAAGAAATCGAGAAAAAAAAAATCTCTGCCCTACATTGCTGTGAAGTTGTATGGTTTCTCTTGTCCATCATGAAGCTGAATGTTCATCTCGGGGATCGAGTCCTGTATGCCTTGTTTTATCAGACTAAAGTGGCATGAACTGAATCTCCAACAAAGTGCTTTCCCAGTTGAACTGGTGCCAGGGTAGTTATTAGCGGGGATGTGCCTGATCTCAAAGAGATACCAAGATTGCTTTCAAGACTGTCTAATGGGTACGTAGGTCTGACACCTAAACCTTCCTTGGCTTTGCCTAGGACTGACCTGCATTCTCAGCTGTCTGTTGTATGATCTGTGGAGGAAGACTCTACTAGTCTTAACAGCACAATCCTATGGGGGTAAACTTAGAAGTCACTCCCATTGCATTCACTAGGGCTTACTCCCGGTAAGTGTGCATAGAATTGCACAGTAAGAACTGCACAAACCTCTAGCTGCCTTTGTATATACAAGTGCTAAAATTTGCCCTAAACATGTTGTCTAAACCTGTTTGAGTTCATTGTCATGGGTATAGGATAGACCCCCATTTTGGATTAGAGTAGAATGGCACTTGTTTGGTGTGGCAGGATGAAATATACTTAAAGAATGAGTTCAGGCTCCGTCTGGTCCAGTAGTCATGACTGTAGGTGTATACATATCACTGTGTGTCTTCACTGACTGGATTTAGAAAAAAAACCCCAAGCTGGAGATCTATAAGGAATTGTGAGAGGGGGAACGGTTGGGAAATTCTGCCCTGCAAAATTTCTGCATAGTTTTTTCTTGGCTCTCAGGAGTCTGAGCAGGCTCATTCCCTGCCCTCTCCCCTTTAATTGAGTGACAGCTGCTGGAGCATTTTTAGTCCTCCTCAAGCTGGTGTTTCCCTTTGATTTAAAAAGCTGTAATTTCCTGTATACTCGAAGAGTCCTCTGAGTAGGAAGAGACTCCTGCTTGGCCTGGGGTGAGCTGTATTATGTTTCTTTCACCATCAACACAGGACCCATGCACTGTTGTTTATACTAATAAGCAGGATGTCAAATATCTGGTCAGCCTTGAGGTTACAACATTAGTTCCCATTAAGACAATGGTTTTCAATCTTTCTCAGACCCAGTGTCCATACGTCACATGGGTCTTTCTGTCATTTAGTGTTTACAAGCAGTAGTGCCCTTGTGCAACTAACAAGTGGGGTGCAACTCAGTCGTGGTGATGATCTTAAGGAGGCTCATTCTGACGAAAGAGGACTCTGTAGAAGCCTGGTCTGTTCCCTGATCTCTTTGATCATAGTGGACACTGTCAGGCCCACCTCAGTGCATAACACTGCATTATCCTGAATGTGGCTTAAAATTACCAATGCCTCTGTCAACCTGTTAGTGATTGCTTCATTGTCCTTGGTACCTGATCTTGCTTGTTCCCTGTATTGATTCTAACTACACACCCAGTCTTACCACGCCATTACTCTCTGGAAGGGGCTAGAGATCATTGATAGCAAAGAAGTTCTGAAGTAGCTGCAGCGGTAGAGAACTTCCATGTGGAAGGGAAGAGATTTGGAATTCTGGCCCATGGCAGGCCAGCTGGAGTTGAATGGAAAGGTTGTTGCCATTTCTTTGGGACTTGGCTTCAGTCTAGTTTAACTCGCTGCCACCTGAGCATTCCCATACAGGCTGACATGGTATGCTTTTAGTGGCTTCTTCTCTTGAATGGAAAATGCCTGAGTTTGTTTGTCTCCTGTGTGGACTACATCATGCCACAGTACTGAGATGGCATTAGAGCTTCTGTCAAGGGCCACACCATAGGTACAGCAGTCACTTCAGCAACTCTTCTTTTCTGTTGTTCAGGGAGGTGAGTGCTGCCCCACTGCTTTGTTTTTCTCTCCAGTCCAACTGCTTGATTACGTCTCTCACCTGTGATTTTTCCCAAACTTGTCTCTTCAATTGAGTCGAATCTCTTGCACTGTAAAACCCATGTTTCTTTTTCATGTTCCAAGTATCCAAGAGCAGAGCTTGATCTGGGTCCATCTGGCATGACATTTGTACAACAGCAACAGCCCACGGGATTGGCAGCCTACTCCTGTTCTGAATGATGGATCCTCAAGCAGGGAAACTCTCTCTCTTGCCCAAATTAGTAGCATTTTCTGCTAGCTCTAGTGTGTCTGTCAGTTTTCTCAAGCTGACTCTTCCTTAGTCCTTAGTCATATGGGCCTTGTCTACTCATACACATTGGCATTCTTTATGGAAATGTCCTTGATATTGACAGTACTAATCTCACATGGTGTAATCCACCTTGAGTCTCAGTGAGAAAGGCGGGCTATAAATAAATAAATAAATAAAGGGAAAGGGAAAGAAAAGAAAAGAAAGTTGTAGTGGGGTAGACAACATGACTTCAGGCTGCAGACGAGGGGGCAGGTTGCAACTTTTCAAATTCAAGCAGAAAGCACATCATAGAAGGAGGTTCTATCCCAGCTCTTTCCTTTCTGGGGTAGTAGTTTTCTGCTTACAAGGAATGGCATATGTTTTAAATTATAGGCAAGCATTAAACATCTGAGCTTTTGCTTGCAGTCTGAAACAATACACTCTATTTTATCATCTTGGGACTCTTGCTGCATGTATAGGTTCAATCTCTGTATCTTTTATTGCCCTTTGACATAGTCCTGCATCATGTTGGGGGTCCGTAAAAACTCTTTCCTTTGATCTCTTTGGGCTGCTTTGGCTCTCTTTCTTGTTGCTCATCAGGCCACATATCTATGTCCTCTGGTATGTTATGATTGAGAGTGACCATGCTGCTCGCCCCTTCCCCGTTTTGGCAGTTTTAGAGAGCAAGCCCAAGTTTGTTTGCTCCCATGTAACAGCAGCTTCCACTTTCCCTCACTTCCCTGATGTGTTGCGTCTTGCTTTTGATGCTGTGCTTTGCTTTTCTATGTTTGCTTGTTAAGCATATTCTTCCTGACATACAGCAGCTCTGCCTGAAGTGCAGGATTATTGGACATCAAGGCCCCCTTCACCTGGGTTGTGGTCTGTGTTAGAAGAAGCAGCCTGTAGATGGGAAATAGAATCCAGGTTGCAGACTTGAGTGACAGTGATAAGAAAATTGGCTAATGTCATTTCAGGCTACTGTATGTACATCCCGGGGCCTTTGCAACATGTCAGTATCTGTTGTCTCTGTGGGTGCCTCCCTGTGTTGGATACCGGTTCTGCCTTAGCCCCTCTGGCTCCTGCACAGTCCCTGGGATGCACTTGTTGCATGTGCTTGCACAGACTTCTGTGCTTTCATGCTGCAGGAGGACAGGGTTACTGAAGAGTATGGGTGTTAGCAACCAGCAGAGAAGTTGTTGCTTTGCATATGGTGGTGGTGGGAGTAGAGGAGCCTTCCTTAGCTGATTGTCTTTTGGGTCATACTTTCTGGGAAGGGTGGGCAGAGCAGAGTGCTGTGAAGCATCAGAAGGGATTTTTTTTTAACCTCTGACATATACTACCTTCTTCCTGTGTTCCTATAATCATTAACTCATGTTAGAATCACCTCTCTGCACTTTGGGGGCATTTTCTAGTGATCCCTTGACATGGATTAAGAAATGTTCAAAAGATTTCGAAAGACCCATTGCTAGTGTTGCATAAAACTTCCATGATTTTCCTGAACGTAAGAAATGATAGCCCAGCCTACTGACCCTTTCTATCACAGGAAAAGAATCGAGGGTTCTGATGCAGGGGAGGTGTGAATAGGCGCACAGCAAGAGCTGGATGGAGTAAGAAATCCTGCTCTCTTCCCCAATGCCATTTCCCTGTTCCAAATCCCAGGTGGCTTTGCCCCCTTGTGAGGTTGTAAATGCAAGTTTCAGAGGAGTTAGCCGTGTTAGTCTGTAGTTGCAAAATAGTAAAAAGTCTAGTAGCACCTTTAAGACTAACCAACTTTATCAAAGCATAAGCTTTCGAGAACCGCAGCTCTCTTGGTCAGATGCACCTGACCAAGAGAGTTGTGGTTCTCGAAAGCTTATGCCTTGATAAAGTTGGTTAGTCTTAAAGGAGCTACTGGACTTTTTACTAAATGCAAGTTTGTGAGGGCCGGTTTGTCTTCAAGAGTCACAGATGGAACAACGTGGAGCAGGGAGACACTGGGACAGAAAGGATTAAATGCACAGGTGCACATACTACTTCTCTGTTCCTGCTTGCCTTCCTGAGAAGTGGCTTTTCTTGCTTTTCTTAAGATTGGGTGGTTAGACTGCTGTTACATGTTTGAAGATAACAGGTAGTTTGAGCCTGACTAAAAGATGTGTGATGTTCCGAGTTTTTCCAAAACCTGCTTACATGTTCTTACTGCTCTGTCTTCATTCATGTCTCCCCACCCCCTAAGATAGCATATGTTGATTAAAATGAGAACTCCATATTTTAGATGTTCCTCAGAATAGAGGGAAACTTCCCATTTGCTTTAAGCAAAACTGTTGTAAATTATCTCAACTCATCTGGGCTTGCTAAGTGTTGAAATGTCTCTCTAAACGTACTTTTCAGTTCTGATATGAGAGCAACATCTGGAGGGTTATTAAGTGGGCTGGGGCTAGGAACAGGAACAAAACTGCGTTTTCCAGTCCTGGGAGTACAGTCTTCTCTTCAAAACATGCTGAGGTGGTTCTTTAAAAGGGGTTCCCCTTGCACTGCGATCATGAGATGTTCTGAAGGTATTGGCTAGCTAGATACTGATGATCAGGTTGTTAAGCTGCATTTCCCTACAAATTGTGGGCTCCATTTACAATCATAAAGTTCTCTGCCTCTGATTCAGTCACTGTCATTGTCTCAAGAAGAGTGCAGAGTCAGTGTGGTATAGTGATTAGCATGCTGAGATAGACACCCATGTTCAAATTCCAGATCAGCTGACTGGGTCACCTTTGACTAGTCTCATATAGAGATGGGCACGAACCAAAATTCATGACGAACCAGGTTGGTTCATGGTTCGCGAACCAGCGGTTCATCAGATCCCATTTTTGATGAACCGCCACAAACTTTAGGCTGGTTCATTTTTTGGTTTGTCACTGCAGACAGCCTGGTGCCACTCAATCAGTTTCCTAGGCAATGGGATGGACTTCATGCAGACCTTCTGCTGGCCCAGAAGTGACCTCCTGCTGGCCTGGAAGTAACAATTTTCTGACCTGGATGTGACATTTTCGCGAACCAAACGAACAGGTTCACGAACCAGGGGGGCAGGTTCGTGAAAGTTTGTAGTTCTTGGTTTGTGAAATTTAACGAACCACAAACCACATGGTTCTTTTTTTCCGGTTCGTGCCCGTCTCTAGTCTCATACTCTCAGCCTAATCTACCTCACAGAGTTGTTGTGAGGATAAAATGGGGGATGGAAGAATGCTACCTTGAATTCCTTGGAGGAAGGGTGGGATAAAGGTAATCCTGGTCATTTGGGCTGCTGTCTAATATGTCAATCAAGTTACATGTCACTCTGGGATGCTGTCTGGCATCATACTTGTTGTTCATTATGTGTTAAGTCTCCTGCCTGCTGGTTGGGAGCATGGGAGGATTGTTTCCTTGGACATTAATGGTTGGGGAAGCTCAATTTGTGGTACCTGTCCTCTTATGGTTATTTATTTACTTGCTTTTAGGTAAAGGTCCATGTGATAAAGTGACTTCCTGTCGTGAAAGCAGTGCAACTTCTCAGCATCGTATTTTGGTTTTGGTCTAATATGATAGTAAAGCCGGCATGTGGGGCTGGTGAGAACTGGTAGCTCTGCATCTTCTGAAATATAAAGCTGTGGCTCACAGTTCCCTCAAATGTGCTTGGGTAGACCTTAGGTATTGTAACTTATTCTCTAGAGTGTTCACCACCCCAGAATTCTCAATGTAACCCACATTCTTAGGTCTTTTCCATTCTTGCTCCTCATATTTGTTGTGGCTTAGTAGCTCATAGGGAATTGATGCTGAACCCACTCATCTATCACTGACATTCTCCTTGATTTGCGCTCAGGGAGGAACATTTCTTTATCCCACAAGCGGAAAGTTTGTTCATTCTGCATCGCAATTATGCTCCTCTCATCTGACATTAGTTTATCTAGCTACATGGCCAGTGCATACACCTGTTTCTTTTGCTGTGGATAGTGTTGAGGGGAGCACAACAGATTTGCTCATGGCACATATGCCATTTCACAGGAGAGCCTCCAAACAACTGTGGCTCTGTTTTGTAAATCATTTGGTATTTTGGATAATCCAGCAGGTTAAAGGAGAGACACCCAATGTGCAACTTGCCTCTTTCATTTAGGGGCTCTGAGTGCTGTGTGGGGGAGAGATTTTTTTTAAAAAACTGAAATTGGCTACCTCACCACATCACTTCTGGGGGAAAAAACCCAGAAGTGACATGGAGTGGCTTTCCAGCAATTCCTAGAGCTACCCTATATCACTTCCGAGTTTTCCCCAGAATTGATGTACTGGCACAGCTGACCCCCTTCGTGTCTCTGCCCTCAACTCTCCTGCTGGTTGGTAGGCACATCCTGGCAACTCTAATTGCAAGACAGTTTTACCATAACGTCATTCCATTGCTACAACTACCTGTCATTCACATAATGGTCTCCTCCTCCCTCCTTGCCCAGGAGAGGTCTATCTGAGCCTTTTTTTTTTTTGGTGTTGTGTAGCTTTTGGATCTGGGTGCAAGTCACCAAAAACAATCCCCCTTCCTTGTGGTGATCTTGAATCCGTCATGGAGGAAGAGGAGAGGATTGTCTATGTTTGCTGTAAAGAAACCCTCTTGGAGATAACCAGACATTTCTTGAGGACTGTGGAGACCAAGCTGAGCAACGTGTGCGTGCTTGGGATGCTTTCTCTTGCAAAGACAGGACAAGGCCTTGACAATTCCCTACTAGTATCAAGCACTTTCCTCTTGTTCCTTCTTAGATAAAGAGCTCTGCCTGCCAGCAGGATTAGTTTCCTGAGCCAGCCTATATTGGACACGTTTCCTCTGCTGGCTTCCAGAAAAGAGTAGGTGGAAGAAGAAAGGTGTAGGTGTTTCTCAGGCTGGTGTGTGTTTGGACTTTCTCACTGCTACTCTTACACTGCTGCTTGGCATACTGTGAGAGGCTCCTTCCCTAAACAAAAGTAATACATGTGTGAGGATGGGTAAGGGAGGCTGACTTGATCATTTTTGGAGCTGTGTTGCTTGTTTACTATATTAGGCGTGTCTCTGTGTAGGGCAAACGGCCCATCTTCACTGCAGTTGAGCAAAAGAGAGTGTGCCTAAGGAGTAGTTGCCTTGCTGGTCCTTGGGAAGGATTGGTACAGGCACTGTCATGGGACAGGAAGCCATGTTTGTTGCATTTAGCCATTAGTCTTTGCCTTGGCCTGTTTGCATTCCTTTATAGTTCTGTGCTGCTTGAGGCAAGTTCTACTTTATGTTTGCCATATGAGGTGTCTGAGCTTTCTCCTTGGTGGTGATCTCAGTGGGGAGAGGCATGTGCCTCTCAGTGGGGAGAGGTAACATGTGCCCCCCCTGCCCTGACTGAAGCCATGCTTGGGCAGGGGGGCGGGGAGCACCTGCTGCATTCACAACCTAAGCACTTCTGTTCAAGATGCCTGTGTCTCCTTTCCAAACAAGCTGTTCCCCGTGTTGGATGCCCTGAGTCCTTGGGGTGGGTGTGATGGGCTCTCTGCCAGATGGATGGAGGGATTTGTTTATTTGGGCTCTCAGCCATGGGGCGGGCAGAAGCCGGGGTTGGAGCCACAAGTCTGGTCTCGTGCAGATGTGGCTGTGATCAGGTGATGCTGAATCAGCTGGTAAAGCTGTTCCACCTGTTCCCTGTGCTCGCTTGCTTTCTCAGGAATGTCCTGGCCCTCCCAGCCTACTTACTGGCAGGAGCTGACACGTAGAGCTTAAGTCTCGTGGCCTGGCCTCTTGAGGAAACAGCCAGTAGAGCGCGTGCGTGTTGGCTCCGGTGTTATCTTGCTGTCGGAGAGGACACAAGAGGCTAGTATGAATTGTTTGCTTTCTCTACACCTGCCGGTTGCAGCCCCGGGTGTTGAAGGCCCTGAGCTGAGTTAGCAGTTCCTGTTCTCAAGTAAGCAAAGGGATGCCTGTGTTGCAACCATGTCTTCTTAAGCTTATTGGAAGCTTTGTCCTAAACTCCCACTATACACCATTCTTTTTCTATAGCAAAGGAGGTACAAGGAGTACAGGTTTTGGCAAAACAAATGTATAATCTCAAACTGGCTTGCCTGAGGTATGGAGAAAGGGAGGAAATTACGGTCACCTGACCCAACCAGTTACCAGCAACTGCTTGAAGTATCTGCCCCTCCCTTTTCCAAGTAGGATTTCAAGCAAGGCTTGCCTGAGGCATGAGCATTGGTGTGGGCCGAAGGGGAAGAGCCAAACCACTCTTGGCTTGAGGCTCACCGCCTGTGGCCTTCTGCCTTTGCTGCCCTAGACTCTGAAGGCAACTTTCATTTGAGAAGAGGTGTCTGAAATCACCACAGTCAGTGCTTTGAATCAGAAGCTTTGTAATCCTTTCCTGGATTAATTACTCAGAGGCCCTCTGCTCACTGTTTTGGGGGCTCCTGTACTTAGGAAACATTTTTTTGTTATTTTGTACAGGTAGAACTGAAATGTTCATTTTTCAAAGGTGTGTGTCTATCGACCTGTATTTAGATAAATATAAAATTAGGAGTGAGAGGAGTTACAAAAGTATCCACATGGTTTGATAGATTTGTCCCCCTTCCCGATCTCTAAACAGAGTAAAATAAAATACAGGGCATTTTCACACACCCAAAGCCTCCGGAAGATCGCGCAAAACTCACGGCATGAAGCGTCTTCCTAGCGCGATTTCCCATCACGATCCCCTTTAATGGTGCGATTTCTGATGTCATTACACCAGTGAAGGGGATCATGCTGGGAAATTGTACTAGGAAGATGCTTCATGCCGTGAGTTTCGCGTGATCTTCCAGATGCATACAGGTACGTGTGAAAATGGCCCAGATGATTATTTTCCTTCTCCAACACCACAGACATTTGCGGTACCTATTTGTGGTTTCTTTTCGGGACTTACCAGCCCCTTCAATGTCTTTTGACGCTATCTAAGGGGAGGCCCTCCTTGCTTCAACCAATACAGGAAAGGCTGATCCCATATTTGAAATTATGGTGAAAAAGTCATGTCTGATAGCCAAAATCTTTAAAAGCATTTATGAGTAGCTAAAGCAAAGGAATCCTGACTTAGTGTAACCCATGAAATCCAGAAACAGTATCTCTTATCTCCCCCATCCCATACCCATGAAAGGATGAAGTGAAAGTACTGGTTGCCCCTTCCTGTATTTTGCTTGGAGCAGTTAGAAGTGAATAAGAAGGTGAATAAGGCTGCTAGGGCAAATAATAATGGTCCTTTTCTTATGGCTCACTGCCAGCTCCAGTAGGTGTTCCTATGCTGCTTGCCTCTGCTATACTTGCTTGCTGAGGTGAGTTTGTGTGAGAGCTCTCAATTCAATGCTCAGCTGAAGGTACCTCCTGTGAGACTCTGGGCCAAGCTAGAAGTGACGAGTTACACTTGAATGGCAAGTGAACAGACTCACGTGTATTCTTCCTTGTTCACTTGCGCTCCACTTGATCACTATGTGATCACTACAGGCCAAGCTACAAGTGATGAATGACATTTGAACAGCAAGTGTATTTCTCCCTGTTCACTTGCCCTCCACTTGCCGTTCAAGTGTCATTCGTCACTTGTAGCTTGGCCCTACATGCTGGAGTGGAGTGCAAGTGAACAGGGAATGGAGTGGAGTGCAAGTGAACAGGAATACACGTGAGTCTGTTCACTTGCCATTCAAGTGTAACTTGTCACTTCTAGCTTGGCCCTTAGTTTACATTCTGTGCAGTCTCTGATTCAAATCCTCTAGTCTGCTTCCCAAACGTATAGCTCTGTGCTGGTTTAGCTAATGCTCCATCTGTATTATTCCTTCTTCCTTTCCTCCTGCTTTATGGAAAATTTGGCAAAGACAGGGCTTGGGCTGTGGAAATGAAGTTGGGGAAAAACCCTCAAACATTACCAAGTCACATGCCTCTGAGGATTCTGTTCCCATGTAGTGCTGGAAACCTTCAGTTGCTTCTGCAATTAGGGCGTCTCTTGCCTCTTAACTAGTTAATGTTATTATTGTTGTTGTTTTTGTTGTTGTTTGTTTATAGTCCGTCTTTCTCACTGAGATCGAAGGCGGATTTCAATACTGCAGGTGAATACAATATAATCAGTAGTTAGGACATTGACAGCAAAATACAACATGATCAACAGGACATTCAATGAAAACAGACACAACAGGGTATGGTAGTCACACATTTGAAAAGCTAGCATAGATAAAAACCTGTCTGAATTAAAGTCTAAGTAGTTGGTTAAAAAGCATCCCTTGTTCTGGCGGGGCTGTGCTGTGCGTCTCTAGAGGAATGGGCTCCAAGTATGGATATGCAGAGGCTTACAAAAAAGGGTGTTTGTCCATGTTCCCAAGACTTTGTTGTCTTTTAAAGTAGCTATTGGTCTCTTGGGATGCTGTTAGAATAGGAAAAGCATCCTAATGAACAATGAATCTGTGCAGTGGACAGGATGGGGGGGGGGTTGTGGTCCATGCTAGAAAACTTACCTTTCTGTAGGAATTAGCATGTCTTTCTGGGCATAGGAAGGGATGAGACATCAGCAACATTCATTCACTAACCCTTCAAATGATGCTAGGGATGTAGGTTGACCTAACATAGCATATCTGTACATACTGGGAATGGGATGCAGGCATGTGCATTGGGGCAGTGGTGGAGTTAGGTAATTTTGGGCACCCGGCTTATGCATCTCCCCCCCTTTAGATGGTAATGTATACTTCTAAAAGTATTCGGGGGGGGGGCTGCTGAGCCTGTGAGTTCGGGCTCTGGACTTGCACCTAAAAGTCTGGTCCTGAAAGCATGACTCTCTAGGGTCTCACACTGTGCCAGTGGATGTTAAATAGGAGGTGTTTCTAGCACCTGAGCTCAGTCTCTTTGGAGACTGCTGACTGAGAGATTTGTCCTGATGCGTGCTTACCTAGGACTTGATGTCAGTTGCTGCTTACCTGATCTCTGCATACCCAGGCAGAAAGGTGTGAAAAGAGAGCCTTTCCCATCAGGGATCCTTGATGGCCTTGAGGAGTTTGAAGGCTGTTCAGACTCCCTTTCATCTTGTGGAATTGGGCTTGAGCCAGTCTCCTCTTGGCTCCTTTTCTTTATAACCTATCTATAACAAGTCTATGGTAACAGGGAAGCTGAAGGAAAGGTGGACATTGGAGGGCCCTGGGGAAAATTCATCACATTTGTTCTCCACCTTTGTTTGAGGCCTAGGCACATGTACATGGGATGTCTCATTCTTACTCTCACAGCAGACAAGAGTCTTGTATAAAGCGGTCCACTGATCTTTGTGGTTGAATGGGGCTTTGAATCCAGTCCAGTATTTTAGCCACGGTACCTTACTGATGTGAGACTAAGCGGGGGACAATAACCTAAGAAGAGTTCCCAAGGGCCAAGAAAGCTTTAGGACGTTGAGTGCAGAGGATAAGTTTAGTTAGATGTGATTAGATAGATGTGATATTTCGGGTCGAGCTGAATGGGCACACGTAGGATGACTCTTTCTCTCCCTCTTACAGAACACGTCCCTACTGAGCTGCGCGAACCGTTCTATACAGACCAGTACGAACAGGAGCACATGAAGCCGCCTCTTATCCGCCTGTTACTGTCATCTGATATCTACTGCCGTGCCTGGCGTCAGGCCTTACCCCCAGGCCCTGACGGCGCCTCAGCCCCCAAGGATAATGCTGCCTTGCTACAACTTTTGGCCCGCCGTGGCTTGGTGCCCACCTTCCAAGACAAGCCTGTCAAGGAGGCAGACTTGCACCACAAGCCAATCAGGCTGGTAAGTCTGCCGGGAATTCTCAGGGTGCCATCTTAATCTGATGTTCCTCTTGGTGGCTCTTGCAGATGGAACGGGGTGCTTACCATTTTTGGAAATGTTGGTAAAAGAAAGGGAGGGAGGAGTCCCCAGACTACCAGAAGAAAGAGAGCTAAAACATGTGGAGAAGAGATGAAGGGGCACATTAGTATCTTATTTCCAGAATTATTTGATGGAACCATTCTTCTAAATCAATTGTAGGGCTCCCTGGGTTGTCCAGGGAGTGCTAAAAGTTTAGAGTGATTCAAGACCCAAGTTTCCTGTCCCTTTCAGAGCTCTGGAGCCACTACTATTTCCCTACTACTGCAACTCTATGATGAGAAAATCTGCACTTGTGGAATGCTGTATTTAAAAAAAAAATTAGTCTGCAGAATTCATACGTTAAATTGTTTTTTTTTTGATAAATTGGTAGAATCCTGCCTGTGGGAGCAAGTGTGTATGAATGTGTGTGTGTTTTAAGTATGAGCTGCTGTAGTTAGAATAATCTTGGTTGTTTTACAGTGCATTGAAATCAATGGGCTTAGAACAGAGTAACTCTTTTTAGGATTGCACTGTTAGTGACTAAGAGTGAGGGGCGTATTGGCCATTGATGAATACTCAGAGTATTTTGGAGAAGTTTTTCTGAAAATATCTCCCCTCAAGGCAATCAATGAGGTCTACTAGAGATTGAGAATAGGCAGATATAAAATGAGCAGCTCTTGTTTATGGCTGTGTAAGAAAGACACCTTCCAGGACTGTCCTGTGCAAGGAGTCTGGTGAAGGCCCTGAGGGTGACAGGCAAATCCCCAAACTGCTCTTTCTTGCTGTGTTAGTAGTAGGAGTGTCCTGTGTGGCGCCGCAGTGGAAGGGTGGGACCTTTACAAGGTTAGATCCTAGCCACCCGTGGGAACCCCTTTCCTCATCTCCCTGTGGGTGGGGATGGCTGAGGTGTGGCTGAAGCCACCCCAGGAATAGCTTTTCCCAGGGTTTACATTACCTGTTGGGAGTGGAACCTGTTCAAGCAGCCTGAAGCATCAATGTTTTCTTTGCTTGCTATACCAGGGAGCTAAGATGGGTGGTAATATGCAGCAGGTGGTTGTTATTGCCAGCTATGCCTGAATTCTCAAAGGTGTACAAGAATCAGGGGCCTCTGTGCACGGTGTGAGACCTTTTCTATTCTTGTTTTCTGACAGATAAGAATTCAGGGTTGCTCAGTGCAGCATTAATGAGGGCTGCTGTTGCTAGCTAGAAGCATGTAAAAGTGTAAGGAAGGATGTCCTAGAGGTTGGGGAGAACGTTTTTTGTTTGTCTTACTGCTGCTGTTAACCCACCCAGGAGCAAAGGCTAATTTTGATTACGTATCCCTGCTTATTTCTTAAAGTACAAAGGAGAAAAAAATCTTTAATCTTTTCCATTTGCCATCTTGCACTGTCCATTGACAAGCCAAGGTGGAAGAAGAAACCCTCTTCCTCTGCATTCTTCTACTATGGTGCTGCTTTTACTTGCAGAATATAGACGCTGGGGTTTCCTCTTCCTCTTTGGCTTGTCAGTGGACAGTGCAAGATGGCGAATGGAATGGCTGAAGATTTTTTCCTGTACTGTTGAGGAAGGAAGGTAGGATCCTGTATCTGTGCCTTAGGTATGGAGAGATGGTTGAACTGTCTGCGGATGTTACTACTTGCGAGAAAGAAGAGTGCAATGGGGGCAGCGGTTTGGCATTTCTCATCCCCTGCACGAGGGTTTGGAAATGAGGATTCCAGTTGATAATCTGGCTGCCCTGCAGATGGCCGAAATTCCCTTCTGCTGTGGGATTTGGTTGATATTCGTGGGAGGGTCTCCCTGGCCTGTGGGTTGTTGTGTGAGGCTAGAAATGTTGCTTCTCTCTGACTGGTGCTGAGAAGGATGTTTGAATTGTTAAAGCCCTGAAGGAGGGGGCTGAGATATCTGCTTTCTGCTGTCAGCAAATATAATTCCCCTGGTGTGTGTGTGTGTGTGTGTGTGTGTGTGTGTGTGTGTGTGCTTGTGGAGAGAGGAGAGGGGAATCCCAGCTGCTGATGTAGCTCTGCCAGCAGGTGCCTGATGGGATTGGTCTGCCTTGAACGGGTCACTGATGGTTATTAAATTTGCTTTGGTGAGTCTTTCGAGGCTGAAAAGAGGGATGGGAGCTCCTATGCTTTGCTGCAGGGAACATGCTGCCAGTTGCGAGAGCTGAGACGGGAGGAAGGCAAAGATGATAACTCTTGATTCTGATACAATTTCTGGAAACTCCCATGGAATTCCTGAGTGTGCCATGGGACAGGATGGTGCAGTGGCACAGAAAGCCCTCTCTCACACGGGGAGTTGGATTACACCCTCCCCCCCCCCAGATAAGTTGGCCTGTGGAGGGAGACAGTGGCGGCGGCAGCGGCGGCCATGTTGGCATGCTGCCAGTAATGATACTGGAAAGCAGGTGCCCTCATTTGGTACAATCTCTGTTTTCATCCAGAGCAGCTCTTATTTAGGTCCATGAAGTGTGGCTTGACTCTTTCATATTGGGATGAGCCCAAGCTCTGATGTGTGTGTGTGTGTGGGGGGGTGGCAGCGGTGGGCATGTAGAGGAAGCCAGTGAAATACTGTGTTGCAGCGAATGGTCTCTTTCATCTTGTGTGTGTTTTGGTGTGAGCCTTTTAAAAGGAAGACACATCTGAGCTTTGGTCTTAAGCTTGGTACATGCCATTCTCCATGCCCCCCCATGCCTGAGATGAAATCTATATTTACACCCTCCCAGCCCTTATTCACTGTCTAGTTAACCATCTTCTTCACTGCTGCAATTCTTTCTGCTATCGTGTAGAAGATTAGGCTGCCAGGAGGGCTTTGGGGGTGGGGAAATGTACCTGGAGAGCTTATATAGGGTCACCTGGTTTTACTTGATGCCTCTGTCTGCAGGACCTAGTTGATATCAGGCACACATTTGGTCCACTTTCTCTAGTGCTTCTAGAGGACTGGTGCTGTGTGATTAATGCTCAGTCCTCCCCCCACACTTTGTTAGATCAAGTTAATTCTCTGAAATACTATGCAGTATGGGGATGCTATAATTCCATTGGTTATCTAACACTATGGCCTTGGTTAAGAAAAAATATTAGCCCAGTTTATAAGGATGGGCTGGCTTCCCGAAGTTTATCAGCAAAACTGTGGGTAACACGTATCAGTATAGTCTGCCAGCAAAATAACGTGATGATGCTCTTCCTAGGGTCATATCATTTCAAGTGGCAGGTAGAATAAGGATTCTGCAAGTTCAAAGCTACCTCCCTCCCTCTTCAGCATGCAGAAGACCTGCATGCTGAGCAGAAGATTTCAGTTTAGCCTCATGGCATACTATTTTGCTATGGTTGGGATCTTTCCTTGGTAGGGAGAATTCAGACATGCAGCCCCTCTTCATCTCTGCCTGTACCTGAAGAGGTACGTTCTAAGGTGTGTTTTACCACTTGATTCTGCTGGTTGTATAAACTGGCTGTCAGTATGAATGTGGAACATTTCGAGATGAGCCTTGCCTACATCTTTGTTAATAGAAAAAAGACGGATCAGGTTGCCAGGAAGCATCAGGGCTGATGAGGCTGCTTGTGCAAACTCGTATTGTTTTGGGGAGAGTTCCTTGCCATTCTGTGGAAAGGCCCCTAAAAGGCAAAAATACCATCCCACAAGGCCCATGTCCTTTCCTTATTGGAGCATAGGAAATGGCCTGCTTCTAATGGGAGATTCCTTCTCAGGTAGAGGGTCTTTCTTGGCATGGGCAGACCTTTAGCCCTCTTGTCTTCTGATCCAATGGTCCTGTCTGTTTTCAGTATGCAGGGCTGAGGAAGGGAAGCTGTGTTCTCCCCTTCCATATTTTGTACTCTGTGATGGGTATTATGCTAGCATCAGTCTATTGAGAGTCAACTTTTATCAGTCATTGTCGCCATCAATAGAGATTGGGATTACCATTTCAAGAGGAATTTTTATATTCCATTTTTCTTTTGGGATACCAGAAGGTGATGCTTGATAAAGGCTATGCCAGAGATAACTGTCTTGTAAGCTCTACTGTTAGATCTGCTCAGGAACCAAAATTGGTGCTCCTAGATCAACAGTGTTCTGAGTCCAGGTATCTGTGGCTGGCATTGAGAAGCATTTCATACAGAATTTGGGTTAGGGGCAGGCAGACTGCTTAATGATGATGGTAATAAGGGGAGGGAGGAAATGTTTGTGCAGAAAAGCGAAAGACATGACAACGAAAGAAGCATTATGAACAGCACCGAGGGTAGGAAGACAGAGAAGTTTCAAAGTTGGCTCCTTTTCCAGCAGTCCCAAGTTTCCTCCACTTGGTTCCACACTTACTTCTGAGCTTTGAATAGATTGGCAAATTGGAAAGATGCCAAAAAACTTTCAGAGAGCAGCCCCAGTCCTTCAGTGGATGTGACATAAGAGTCAGGGGTTTAGATCCTTGCAGAAGCCTCCCAAGATCCTGAGATCCTTGGCCATCTCAGGAAGCAGTACAAAGGGTGAACACTGATGGAAAAACTGATGCCACGATCAGGTTTTCTGCCACGATTGCTTGGCCATCTACCTTGAATATGATGTCAGTTCTCCCCCAGCCCCGAGCGTGCATTCTCCATATTTTTATCCCACTTTTCAGCCAAGCCTCATTCCCCAAGCAACTAACAGCAAACACCAATAGAAATATCCAGTGAATAGTCTTCTGTAGCCGGATCCAGGCATGATGGAGGGAGGCATAGTTACTGCCTGTCTTTCCTTCCATCAATAGCAGTTAGAAGGAAGCTGGAAGAAGAGGAACTCTTCGCTGGAACTAAATACAAGCTTAGCGGAGGTTTCAATTTAAACATCTCAGCTTCTGACAGAAACTCAGGAAAAATATTTTTCCCCTCTGTCTATAGTAATGAATTTTGATAGAATGATGTGAAAATTGACTCATGTTTATGTGCATAAACAGTATAAAAGAAACAAATTGAACAGGAAAATGAGGGAAGGATGGAAAAACTACAAATATATATATATGAACATGGAAAAAAATGATGATGGTAATAAAGATTGCCCCATATTTGGCTGCTTTTGCTTGCAAAGCTACTCTTACCTCATTCAGGTTCATCTTAACTGCATTAAAAGCTTAAGTTAAATAATCCAAGCTGTCCTGTGGTCTAAGACATGGGATAGAGTAAGACAGAGGCAGCTTGGTCAGGCAGAAGGGGGATTTTGATGTCACCATCATTTTTTAGCATTCTCATTTTTTTTGGCTTTCTTCTTTCCTACCCCAAACGTATGGCAATTGACTATTCCTGTTTATACCCCCACTATGACAGTGTCCAACATAGCATGCTCCAGCATGTGCTAATGCCCTGGTTTTCTATTTTACTTCACTGGGAACAAAACAGTTGCACTTCTGCCAAAAGGGGTAGTGCTGCTCCCTAATGGAAGAGCTGTTTGTAGCTGATCTGTGTTTCTGTGAATGAGTAGGAAGAGAAGTAAGCCAAGCTAAATCTGATGCAGCCATCATAATTGAGGATTAAGGCTGTTTTGACCCAGGGCAGCATTAGTGGGCAGGTAGCTCTCTCTTTTCTTGGTGTTTCTTACCTTGACAGTGATATGGGTGTGCTTATCTCCAGCTCTGGTGCGTAGGTGCCCTCCTGGCCAGCACAGGTGCCTAACCTATCCCATCTCTGTTCTGCCTCACTTTTACAGGGTGTTCATCTGGCCTTGATTGACTCACTGATGATGGCATTTGCTGTGGAAGCCACCAGCTCTTTAAATGTTCTTCCAGACACTGATCCAGCTGCCAGCTCCTGGGACCAGAAGCTGCTTCACTGGATAAATATGGTGCGTTACCTTTATCGATGACACCTGGGCATCATCCTTCTCTCCCAGGGTAGCATACATGGGGTTGTATCACTTGATTTATGCAACGGTCTTGTGAACTAAGGCCCAGCAGTTGCACCCACGGCACCACACTATCTCTGACTTGCAAGGCTGAAAAAGGGTGTTAAAGACTGCTCCTTGGTCCTGTCCTAGATTGGGATTAGAAAGACACTCGTGTCTTTGGAGACATGGATGCTGTGACATATCGGAAAGGGAGCTTCAGTGGTACAGGTATTATGAGTAAGGGAGTGTAACGTGCGTATTTATGACTTACTCCCTGCTACCTCCTTGCAGGTCATCCTCAAGATGCAGCAAAGCACTGAGCAGGAGAGCTCACAACGGTCCACTCCTGGTACAGATGGCCAGACCCAGGCCTCCGTGAGTGGCCCCAAGGTGTGTGTGCATTGCTGTTGCAGCTTCCTTCTGAGTGAGAGGGGGAAGATTGGGGATTAGTGTCTGCAGTGTGAGGTGAAACCATAGGGTGGTAGGCAGGGAATGGGCCCTGTCCCTTGTTCCAAGTGCAGTGGACGAAGGGAAAAGATGGCTGTGTCCACACTGGCTTTGTTCTGTGTATGAGCAGCTCCCTTGTTTTGTCCTACCATAGAGGGTAGAGTCTGCTTCCTTCCTTCTGATCTCCCCTTAACAGAGTTGAGGACTCTCCCTCCCTCCTCTTGAAAATCTGTTGCTTCATCTTCATGATGTGAAGTGGACTCCATCTGCTTCAGCCTTGCTTTGCCCCCTGGATCGCCCGTAGTCTTCCTGGACAACCCGTGTCTATTTATTTTTCCTTAAAGTCATTGCAAGGGGGGGGGGGCCTAGGAGGCCATCCCCTCTCTGATCCTGATGGGCAGGGTAACCTCATCCCAGCCGAGCTGCCTGTCTGGCTGCCAGCGCTGAGAGTGTGATACAGTTGAAGTGTGGTTTATGACAGAGCTGTCTTTTTCTGCATCTTTTTCCTCTTCTTCCCACGGCCTCTCTCCTTCCTCTGCTTCAGTGTCCCACAAGGTGGTACTGGAAACTGGTTCCTGTAAGTGGGTGGCTTTACTTGTTATCTCCCCGCTGCCTCAACTCCTGTGCTGCATGCCAGGGGGGGACCCAGAGCAAAGGATGCTGGGGGCTTAGGACCTTGGAGCCGGGGTGCTTGTGTGTGTCGTTAGGGCTTCCCTATGATAAAGTTTTGGGTGACTTAAGTCATCAGCTGAGTTAAACCCTTCTAAGTCCACTGAAGTCAGTAGTCTTAGAAGGGTGTAACTCTCTGCTTAAGGCTGCGTTTGCTACTTGCTCTGCTCTGTGTGGAATCGACATTGTAACTAGAGTGGGAGACTGAGGGCAGAGGGGGACACTTGTCTTAGGGAGTAGGAGTGTTCCATGTGAGACACCAGCTGCTGGGATGCTGGTATATCCCAGCATCCTTTGTTCTCATCTCCCTTCCCTCTAAAATCTATGCCTGCTTTGGTCTCTCTCTCTCAGAGCTGTGTGGCCTCCTGTGGGGGTGGTTTACTTGAGGGCCACATTACCTAGCTATGCGCACGTGCATATCTTTATAGGATCATGCCTCTCTCCTCCCTGCCCAGATTACGTGGCCTTATTGGGGCCTAATGGAGTGGCAACCAAGCCTGTGGTACCTCAACAAAAAGCCCGCTGGTCCTTATATTGGAGGGGTTAAGAGACAGCCAGAGCAGGGCAGCTCATGCCTGGAGCTGCCAAGTAGGAACAGCATGCTAGTTACATGACATGCCTCTATCCCCTCCCCTCTGTGTGTTGCCTTCTGCCCCTTCCCTTTTGCTTGCTGCCCTGCAGTACTCGGTGCAGCCTAGGCTGGAGCCAGTGGATGCTTTGCCCCAATGGTCTGGGTAAGCCACAGTGTTTAAGGGTGTGGGATGTTCTAGGAGGGGAGAGTCTTTGGATCTCACGTGCATGCTGAAAGGCAATCGAAGCAAGACACGAGGCCTCAGCAGTCCCCATCTCCCCTTTCTGCGTGCCCCGCCCCCCAGTCTTGCAAGGCAGCAGCCCTTCCCTCCTCTCTCCTTCCTTGCGGGTGCATTGATCAGGCTCTCTCTTTTCTTTGCTATTGCATCCAGCATGCCATCGCTTTTTGTTTGAAGGAGTCGGGGAATAAGCCTCCTGTGGTAACGTATCCGTCGGCGCGCGTGCTTGCCCGCCCGCCTGCACCACTTTGCCATTTACTTGGATTGCTGTTCTTGAACTTTGGGCTGTTCCTGCTGCAATGGGCCTGACCCATTCCCATGTGCTGCACACGTGCTTATGGCTTTAGGAGGGGAGCCTCCTGGAGATGTCACAGGGGCTTTCCCACATGTTCACAGCAACCAGCAGCTGCCTTCAGAAGCAGTTTATTTACCCCTCCCCTTCTTTCCAAATTGTGTACATAGTTCTTCTCTCCTCCCTGCTATCCTCACAACAACCCTGCGAGGTAGGTTAGGGACAGTGTGTGTGTGAGTGGGCGTTCAGACCTTGGTCTCCTAGATCCTAGTCCAGCACTGTAATAAGTTCACACTGGTTCTCTGTCACAGGTGCAAGAGATCTGCCATATGCCCACATTATCTCTGAGAAGTTAGCTATCTTTTGCCCTTCTGCTGCAGTCATCTACACACAAATGATCAGTAGCCTCCTTTTTCAGACCTCAGAGCAAATTTAAGACTGCATTTCTCCTTTTATTTGGCACCCTGTGTCCTAGGATTATTTGAGGACTGGGCATCTATCCTCATTTCCCTTTAAAATTAAAAGGTAGAAGGTGGTGAGGGAATTAAGGATTAAGGGCATTTTCATCATGAAGGACACGGCTGGACTGGAGCTGACCTGCTTCAATCCCCACAGTTAGGTGATTCTCCCCCCCCCCCCACCCCTTTGTGTTTGTTTGGGGCCTCCCTCCCCCAAAGTTGTCACTAAGTTTAGTGTGTGGGGAGGCTTTTTCTGTGAGTTCCTGGTTCTGTGGTCATCTGGGAAGTAGTCTGCAGTGCTTATTGTGTCTGGCCAACTCTTCCATGCAGAGCAGAGATGTAACCCTTTCCACCTGATCCACCATCCAGCTCATTGCAGCAGGAATAGGGGTGCCCCACTTAACTATCTGCCTCTCTCTTTTTTTTCTTTTTGCTGGCCTGCTGGGTGTCTGTGTTTGTCTGTTTGTGCACCTGTCCCTTCCTCCTCTTGCCCTGTTGACGCACGGCCTGCCCTGCTCTGTGTGTCTCTCTGGTGTGGGGGCTGCTTTGTTGTCTTGTCTGCTGTGTCCTGGGGTGAGGACAAGCATGTTTGGAGTGGGAAATTGATCACCTGTGATAGTTCAACAGAAGGGGAAATCGACAGACTGCTCTTCTCTCCGCTGTAGTGCAGAATGCCCCAGTTAGCACTCCCCATAACTCTAGTGGTGATCTAGACCACGGATTTGGGTGTGGGACCAGAGCCCCTCCCTACGGCAACTGGTGAGGTGGGGAGAGAGCTCTTGTTCTGCAGGGTGATCCAGAGCTTCTATAGAAGGGAGGGTGTCTCCTTTTCTATTCCTCTCTAATGGCTGCTTCCTTCACCTCCCTCCTTCCTACTTTTCTCCTAAGCTGCCTTTAAATGACTCTTGCCAAAGTTCTCGCTTGTCCCTTCTTCCCTGCTTTATGCCCTTGTCCCTCCCAGCATGCCCACTGCTTTTGGTATCTGGGTGGGGGTGGGAAGTAGCCTATTGTGTGCACACTTTTGTTGTTGTTTTTGGTTGGGCCAATGGGCCTGATGTCGCCTGGTCCTTAACTAACCCATTGGGTGTCCAACCCTGAGGAGAGTTTGTGAGGGCTGCTGCATGGAAAGGTGGGAGCAGCATGGGCAGAGATGCTTAAGGTTGGGAGCCCCGGGTAGCAA
Source organism: Eublepharis macularius (assembly GCF_028583425.1). NCBI lineage: Eukaryota > Metazoa > Chordata > Lepidosauria > Squamata > Eublepharidae > Eublepharis > Eublepharis macularius. The sequence goes on from NC_072793.1 coordinate 46,662,388, forward strand.
GGGCACGGTTGCAGCTTCCAGGGTGGCCCCATATATAGGGCTAGCTTCTGACTATATAATGAATTCTTCCTGTATCTCTTTTCTACCCAGATCCGCTATCGGAAGGATAAGGCACTGCCCAAGCAGACTCCCTGTTTCCCTGCCATCACGGGCCTGAAGGATCTGGCCAATGGCGGTGCTATTGCTGCCACTATACATTACTACTGCCCTCAGCTTCTTCGCCTGGAGGGTGAGCCTGAGGCTGCTTGTATTGTGGGCAACTGCTGGTTGAGGGCTTGGCATCTAGGGGGTAAGGCAGCCCTTTTGAGGTTGCAGGTCTCTGTGAGTGGGTGACCCCTGTGCTAATTTGCCATTGTGTACTTCCCCTGCTTGGTAGACGTGTGCCTGAAGGAGACCATGTCAGTGGCAGACAGCCTGTATAACCTGCAGCTGATCCAAGGCTTCTCTTCGGACTACTTGGGGGGCTGCTGTTTCCTGTCGTTGGAGGACCTTCTGTACATGCCGCCTGCCCTGAGGGTGAGTTTTGGACTTGAGGGAGCAGCAGGAAGCATGTTTGGCCAGGCAGGGTCTGTCACTGGAGGGGAATATTGGTAGCCTGGCTGCAGTAAGGAGGCCTACGTGGCTTCAGGGGAGAGTGGCTGCTTGGAAAGAGTGGACTGCAGCCTTGGGGTGGAAAGTCTGGTCCCATGTTTCTTGTGGCTATTCAAGTGGAACTAGTGGAGATTAGCAGCCAGTATGACTGCACAGCCTGCCTTGGCCCTAATGAGCCTTGGCTGGGGCCTCCAGCCACACTAATTGGGGCTGGATCTTGCAGGGACAAAGGGGCTCTTCTGTGGTGGAGGGCAGAATGCTGCTGGCAGGGGGAGAGGGAAGAAGTTCAGGCATTAGGAAGGAATTCTCCTCCTGGGCTCTGGCTGCAGCCTGGGAGAGCTCTGCTTCAGGTTTTGCAGTTGATAGAGATGAAAACTCCTCCTGCCCCCAACTCTGTTCAAGAAAGTAGAAGTTTCAGGTCTTGGGTGCCCCCTCTTCAGAGTGCTTCACTCATTAACTGCTCTGCTTCCCCAGGTAAACGTTGGGGTATTTCTGGCAGAACTGTTCTTGTGCTTTGAGGTGCTCAAGCCAGAATTTGTGCGCCCCAAGGAGCTGTCCAGTCTCCAAGGTAAGAAGGTGGCAAGTGCTTGGTGCCCTTGCAAACGAGTGCTTGCACGTAGCTTGGTGAGCAGTTATTTGAGGGAGAACATGAATGCCCAGGTTTGCATGGGTACCTTGTGCTTACTGTCCTGCAGTAAGCATTACAAGGTAGAGACCACGTTTACATTGCCCTTATGCAGAGGGGTTGGCATATTGTCCACCAGGAGTTCCCAATACAGTGAGAATACACCTAGTGATAATGTAGCAAAGTGGGCTTACTTTACTTTATGTACTTCTGAGTCTGAGAATTGGATTTTTACAGTGTTTGGATTCTGGAGGAAAGAAGGTTGGGTGCCATGGAGAAAGAAAGGAGCCCAAAGATGTCTTGATTGCAGTTGCACCTAGATTCTTGGTGTCATTGTGACTAGCTGCATTGTTTTTTTTGGTTTTTTGCAACACTGAGATCCACACACAGAGAAAAGCTGAGGTTTTCAGAACTTTTAAGAAAAAATGCCAGGCCTCACAAAGAATCACCTTCAGCTCCTGAAGGGTTCTGGACTGTATGATCAACACCTAGGAGCCACTTCCTTTAACAGGTGTATGTTTGGCAGAGGCCACAAAATGTAGGAGGCATAAACCAAATACAAGTGACCTGTTTTTCTTTGCACCTAACAATAGTCCCTTTCAGCTGATTAACTGAGCAAACACACTTGTATTTCCTTTCCCCTTACGACTGTGAAGTCATTTTGTGGATTCTTTCATAGGATGTAAATTGTTCTCATATTGCCTTTTCCCATATATTGCATGCATAAATCACATTGCTTATCTAGGTATATTTTGTGGTTTTGTTTCATGAATAGGTCATTTTCTCAATATATTCTGTATACCAAACAGCAACATTTGATGTCTAGACAGTAACGCTCAAGTAGTCTATGCTGTACAGCATAGACTGCGTATAACACACACCCATTCCGCCTGCTGTGTTAGGGTTTTGTACTTTGTAGTCCATCGTAGTCAGTGTGCTTCTTCTCTTCCCCAAATTGGGGCCCCACTGAGTAAGTGGAGCTGCAGTGGAGTCAGTTGGGACTTGGCATGTCCTAGTACTGGAACAATGGCCTCCTGTGTGAGTTGAGATCTGAGCAGGTTTCTGTCTTGCACCTCGGTACACGTGGTTGGCATTCCCACCCTCTCCTGACCTTCTGTTGACTTAATCTCTAGCCCTGCTCTTTCCCCTCCCTACTTGCTTATTAAAGTAGCTGCGTCTCTTCCAGATTCCCCTGGAGTGAATGACTCTTTGACGCCAAACAGTGGGAACAACAACAGGTAAGTGAGCTTCTCTTTGTACTTCCACCACTGCTTAGTGCCACGTTGAGCCCCCTTCTGGCTGTCCCTGTATTGTCAGTGCTGGGATTGAGACGTGGGGTCTGTGTTTTAGTAAACCAGGTGGGAGGTATTTTTAAATGGGAGACTCAACCCAATGTTACAGCAGGGCTCATAGAGCTTCAGAGAAGGGACGATGGCTCCCTAATAGGTCCTCTTCTGCAGGACTCTTACCTTAACCTTCCCATAAAGGGAGCCCCTGGCAGAACTTGCCTTGTCGAGAAACTTTTAGCTCCTGACTGTGAAGTGAAAGTTTCTTAGCCTGGCTTGTATCGTCACCAGCATCAGCGGCTGGCAGCCTGGTAAACCACACCTCGGGATTTAAAAATAGGTCTGTCATTTGGGAATCAGTGCTGTAGGGAATGCTTAGATGGGACACTGTCCAGATAACAACCTGTCCAGGAGCCTCAACATTGACAGAGGGTGGAGACAAAACTAAACAGCCTTGTGGGCTTCAAATAGGAGCTTCTGGCGGTATAACTGTTCCTCCTCGGGAGTGCCCCAAAATCTTAGTTCACCCTAGGAAGTCTGAGTGGGACGTGGCTTTAAGTATAAGCAACGCTGTGGTTGCAGGGCGCTGAGTGTACTAGCCCTGTGCGGTTGACGCGAGGGTTCCTGCTCTCAGAGATCCTGGGAGCCTCAGCATTTGGTTGCCGCCTCTTCTTACGGGGGAACCCCAGTTTCCGAGGATTGACTTTGCTGCTGTGGCTTGCCCAAAGGCCTCTTAACATATTAGATGCTACTTGGAGAAACTTGATCTACAAGAAATTATTCAAGCAATTAGGGTGGGGAAAACGTCTTGTGCCTTATGGTGGGTCATTGCCTCTTTAGGTTTCAGGCTGCCGGTAAGGGGGGCGGGGAGGTGGCTCTTTGCACTCCAGGGAGGAAGTTCAGGCCTGCTCGAGCTCATGCGGGAAGAGAAATGCTCCCTTTCCTGATCCAGCTGTTAGTGGATGATCAAGGGAGCCTCTGTGACTTACTTGGCGTGAATTATGCCTGGTAAAGAGAAGCTTTCTTCTGGCTGGGATAGTTGTCTTCTAATTGCTCCAGGCCAGTAGAAATTGCAGTTCTTCTTGGGGAATAGGGAAAGCCTCTGATCTTCAGGTAAGTGGAGATCTCCTCCCATTCTTAAGCTATGGGAATGCCTCTAGGCAGCAAATTAAACAAACTTGTTCCTGCATGTCTATGAATGCGTGTTCACTCCATTTGCAGAAATCTAAACATGAACGGACAGAGTGGCATTTTGCACTGTATGCAAGTTGCACATATAACGTAATGCAGTGATTCCAGAGTTGTGTAAATTCCTCCTTGAGTTTCTGTCAAACCTGCCTGCCCTAGCTGAAATTTGGGAGCCCTTTAGGGTCACCATTGCAAACCAGCTCTCCTTGGCCACCTTCCTCATGTCTAGCTTCCCCTTTGGAAGAATGTCCCTGTTCTGATTTAATTCCTCCTTGTCCCTTCTGTTCTACTAGCAGCTCTCCCGTGTTCAGTTTCCGCCACCCACTGCTGCCTGGAGGGCAGGCACAGTCCCCACTCTGTGGTTCCTTAGGTAAGAAACTCTGCTTTCTCCTCCTTGCCTACCCCATGCTGGGGAAATGAGAAGTCCATTAATTCTGTTGGGTCACAAGGTTAAACTAACCATAAGCCTCTTGGGAGTCCTTTGTGGCCATTGATGTGATGACTGCAAATATCTTTGGTGACCAGACCTGCTTAAGGGCTTATTGTTGTGGTCTTTTACCTCTCCGGTTGTCCTTGAGGAAGTGCTGCTCATTTTTCAGGGGTTATAAGGCTCCTGTAAGTCTGTTACAGAAGAGTCTTCAGATTGTGCTGTTAGTTGGCGTGAACCAGGGTGGTTTCTGTTGAACGTTTAAAGGGCACGGCACCATTAAATTGGTCTTCATTGAAAAGATTAATCATGAGAAAATAAATCTTAATCAAAATCCAACCTCCAAAGATGGCTGTTGTCATAATCTGAGCAATTAATAGGGATCAAAGCTTTATCTCATGATCTTTGCATACTCATGCAGAAACACTAAGTGTTTTGCTTCCAAATACCGGCTTTTCTGAGGGGGAAATCTTACTAAATTATCCTGTATAGTGATGGTCCATTTTTCACAGGCATTTTCCTTACCGGGATTTAACCCTGAGGGTTATGTTTTCCGTGCCCCCCAGAGAGGTATTTCCTCAGCCAGCCCCACTGATGCCTAGAATGCTGTTGCCACCGGGCCACCCTTTGGTGGTAACTTTTCTCTTTGTCTCCTTAGGTTCCCTGCACCACTCTACATCTATGTCCCATGTAGAAGGCTTTGGTAAATCATGGAGCAAGAAGCAGCTCAGGTGAGAGGGAAGTGGAGACACCTTGAGATGATAGAGATGGTAGTCTTGGAAGGCTTGAATACACAGGAGCCGCTTAAGTCGAGAGCCAGGGATGGTAGAGGCCAAAGAGGCACGGATGAATTGAAGGGGGTGCTTAGGATGTTGGTAAGCGTTTAGTTAGGACCCGAGTGGAAGGGCAACAAGCGTGCAACTGTACTTCAAAAAGCAATGGTTTTATTCCTAGCCACGTTAAGCCAAGAAGCACTGCTCGGCAAGTCTGCTGAATGAGACTGAATGCGAGTAATCTGTGGGAAAAGTACCCTAAGTCAGTCATGTTACCCGAAGTGAGGAAAATGACATGGATGTGATAAAATACCAATTAAATATGCTCAAGAAACCCAGTGAGACTTCTTCTATTATACAGTCTAGAACACACACACAGAGGAAATCCTTAACCACAGTTGCAAAACAGTAAAAAGTTCAGTAGCATCTTTAAGACTAACCAACTTTATTGCGGCATAAGCTTTTGAGGACCATGGCTCTCTTCGTTAGATGCATGCTCTTCATCAGATACATGGATTTTTTACTATTTTGCAACTACAGACTAACACAGCTAACTCCTGGATCTTAACCATGGTTGTGGTTCCAGCTATCGAATGAAAGCTCTTCCTACCTCAGATTGTTCTTACCTTGAGAGGGGAATAATTAATTTATGTGAATGATTAAAATGTTGTGCTTATAGAAGCTGAATATTGTAACCTTTTAAATTACACAAATTTAGCCAAACTTATTTTGCATTTATGCCACTGCTGTGAGCCATGTTAGGCTGCAAAGCACTAAGCAGATCTCTGAAGCTGTTCCACTGGTCACCAGACACCTGGTCAGCCCTATCCCTGACCTCATTCCACTGTGGAGGCTGTGGAGACTTCAGGAAGTTCTGCTTGTGCCTCTAGTCACATCCCAAGAGCTAGAAACATACAAACGAAATTCTCAGGATGCAGAATTTGGGGTTTAAATACTAATTTCTAATCATAGAATTCAGGCTCTGGTCAAGGAGAAGATGTGTGTGTGAGAGAGAGAGATGGGGGGGAGGGTTTATCCCATGCTCCTCTTTAGCTCTACATCTGGATGTACAGTTTGGAGGGAGGAGTAGAGATGAAAATTTTCCAACAATTTTGAAACCATGTTTGGTTGGGGGTGGGAGCACAAAAATGAAAAAATTGGGGGAAATTGAATTATATGCAGAAGTTTCTTTCCTTGAAAATATTGTGTATCTCTACAGTATAAGAGGGTTTTTTCAGCGCTCAATTTTCCACTGGAAGAAATGAAAAAGCCCTCAGACTTTTTCATGCTGTACATTTTGCATATGAAAAACGTTGCCCTGAGAGGAATTGTACTCATTCTAAAATAGAAAATATTTCATAAGAGTTTCTTTTCAGTGCTTTTCTATCAGAATTTTGTTTTAAAAAATGCTTGGAAAAATATTTCCCAGAATTTTGCCTGCTTTTTTTCTGGGGCTCCTACACCTCTAGGGAGGGAGGTGATAAGAGGCCACAAGTTGGATTGGGTGGGAGGTGGACCTAGGATATTCCAGTTGTTCAGGTTTTTAAGATCCTTCCTAATCTGCTCTTTCTTTTTCTTAGCCACCCATTGTCCCAAGCCGTCTCATTCAGCATCCCCTTCGGTCTGGACAGCGATGTGGATATTGTGATGGGCAACCCAGTGGGCCTCCTCCGCTCAGTTAGCTCTGACAGTCTGGCACCTGCCCTGTATTCCTCTTTGCCACGTTCCCCCCGCCCACGATCCAGTGATGTGGCTGAGGCCCCTAATGGGTTAGTGACGCCGTCGCTTCATGGAGCAGGGCGCAAGGGTCAAGAGAGCCTGGCTGTGGAGAACGGAGTGTGCGATGGCTACTCTGACCTGCCCACCATTGAGGAGGCACTGCAGATTATTCACAGTAGTGAGCGGCTGCTCCCCGAGGGGGCACCTGATGGCTTCTACCTGCACTCTCCAGAGCCACCCAAAGCCTCCGTCCCAGAAAAGGCACCCGTGTCTGCAGTTTACCGCTGCCACAATGGGCCTCCCAATGGCGCAGAGCCAGCCCAGGATGGTAGCCTGGACTCTGATGCAGAGGAGCCGTCCCGGCCAGCGGGTGGCCCGGATGATTCCACCTCATGCGTGAGCTCGTTAAGCTCGCAGCCTGACAGCACTGCTTCCTCCACTTCTGGTGTGCGCATGACCAGTTTTGCAGAACGCAAGAAGAAGTTGGCAGCCACAGACAGCAAATCCAGTGGCATCAGCTCTGAGGGCTCAGAGGCTGGGCCTGTGCCACCCGAAGAAAGCCCTGCCCAGAGTCCTGCCCTCAGTTCAGAGATGAGCCAGTTGGGAGCCAGGCTGGAAGAGAAGCGGCGTGCCATAGAGGCCCAGAAGAAACGCATTGAAGCCATCTTTGCCCGGCACCGCCAGCGCTTGGGCAAGAGTGCCTTCCTGCAGCTACAGAAGGCGCCTGAGTCCCAGTCTCAGTCTGAGGATGGTCGGCTTGGTCTGGAGGAACGGCTTGCCCAACTGGAGGCTGAGGACGAGGCTGGAAGTTCCCGTGCTCGTCTGGATAACAAGCAGGTGACCTTCTCCCCAGATATCACCAAGGGAGCACTCGATGAAAACCTAGGCGACTACAACCGGGCAGTGGCCAAGCTGAACACTGCTCTGAGTTCGCTGCAACTGGACATGCAGCGCCTCAGTGAACAGCAGCAGCGCCTCATGCAGGAGAAGAAACCCAGTGCGCAAGCCTGGGTGATCCCCGCCCCAAGGACCAGCCGAGATGGGGCTCCTACACGCTCTTCGCTGGAGCTGTCCTCACCTTCGCCTTCGCCGTCCCCCTCCCGCAAGTCTCGGTCACCTCAGCCCACTCCTAAGAAGTCTCCGGCCCCAGCTCCTCCAAAGAGCCCCAAACACACACGGCCAGTTGAGCTAAAACTGCCACCCCTAACACGTGTTCTGACGCCCCCTCACAATGTGGACAACCTTCCACACCTTCGCAAGTTCTCACCAAGCCAGGTGCCTATGCAGACCCGTTCCTCCATCCACTTTGCCGAGGATGAGGAGCTGCCCGTGCCGGAAGCAGAAGCCCAGGGCAACTTGAGACCTGTGGCTTCTGTGCCTCCACAAGGGGGCAGTGGCCGTGTCTCAGGTGATGGCACCAGTGATGTTTCCTCACCAAGTGACCGGCGGAGTAGCCTGATTGAAATCCCTTTGTCGAGCCTGAAGGGGGAGGATGAAGATGTGGATGGTGATGATTCGCTGGAGGAATCCATTACTGAGGCACTGGATGCTGAGCCTCGGGCTGGCCTGGGCTTCTTTTTCAAGGTGGGAACCTAACCCCTGGGTTACTGCTGAGCTACTAGAATCTTCAGTGTTCTCCCTTGAATCAGCCAGTAGTTAAATGAAACAGGATAACTGCCATGCCGATCTGAGCTCTTGCTGATTGATTCAAGGTGCTGGGAGTATGATGCATTGTGTCGGCTCTACCCCCTTGGAATCCATCAATATATTCCTGAGTCTACAAGTACTAATAGCTTACAGATGATACAGCAGTTTTTTAAGGAAGATTATTTGTATGTGTGCATGCACATGTGCCTCTTAAAATTTAAATCCCCCTTTGAGACACTCAGATCAGGAAGAGTCACATTTCAGATACTCTAGGTTCTTTGCTGCAAGTAAGATTGAATTGTTTCAGAAGCTGCTGCTGTCGAGTGGAGATGCAAGTCTCTGCGGCATCCTGTGCTGGCACTGAGACTGGTAACGTGCGTAAGTGAGCTCTGGAGCAACAGTTCAGACTTGGATTAGAGATCCCAGGAATGTAGATCATGTTCATGCTGATCTCTGCCAGGGGAGCTTAGGAGTTGGAGCAGGAATCCTAGGCAGAGATTCCTGAGCTTTCGTCTTAATCTAATTGTGAGACATAATCCTTTGTCCCCAGACATCAGTAAAACACTTGTGAAGTTCATCTCTTATAATTAGGGTCCTGGTCCTATCTTTTGCAGAGGATGTGAACCCCATTTTGGTCAAAATTGATAGCTGGCAGGATTGTACAAATAATAAACATACACTGTGAACAAGAACAGGTAGAGCAGAGGTGAAGTAAGGAGTAGAACTAGACAGTGTCCTATGCAAGGCTCAAACATGAGGCATTTTCAGAGGGGATGACAAGCTAGCTTCAGTCCAAGGGAGTGTAGGAAAAGGAAAGCCTGGGTTCTGCCTGTTCGTGTTTGTGCGCATGCCTTGTTGGAAGCTAGGAGCATTGTTGCATCCCTTAGGGAACCCTCATCTATTACTATCTTGTTGTATTTGTGCAGGATGAAGAGAAAGCCGAGGAAGAGATGGCACAGAAGCGTGCCACCCTCCTAGAGAGGCAGCAGAGGCGCAATGAGGAGGCGCGGCGCAGGAAGCAGTGGCAGGAGGCTGAGAAGGAGCAGAAGAAAGAGGAGGCCAGGTGAGGGAGGATAGGAGTGGGACGCAGCGGCCTCCTTGTTTTTGGCCCCCACGTGCACACACCCTGTTGTGTGAGAAGCTGTTTTGTTGTGATGCAGTCTTACTTATTATTACATTTCTATGCCACTTTCCCACCCAAATAGGGCTTCCAAGGTAGTGAGCATCAAAACATTAAACCAGCATTTGGTTTATTTAAACTTTAATAAAAGCACAGCATACAGACTCAACACAACCAGGGAGGAGGGCCGATAAGAGTTACTGGAGGTACACTGAACAGGACAAAGAAGTCTTCATGGTTGGAGAAGATAATGATTGAGAGAGAGAGACTAGCAAATCTCCCTGGGAAGGAAGTTCTAAAGTTTAGGGATTAAGATTGAGAAGGTCTGCTCTCATGTTGCCAAGCAGGGCCTCTGAAGAAGACCAAAGTGGGTGGGTAGCTTCATATGGGAGAAGGAAATCCTTCCGGATGACCCCAAGCCATGTAGGGCTTTAAAAGACAATGTCAGCACCTTGTTTTGGACACAGAAGTTGATTGAGAACCAATATAGATGTAACAACACTGGAGTGATACGGTCCGTACAACCCACTCCAGCCAGCATTCTGGCTGCAGCATTCTATACTAACTGTAGTTCTTGGACAGTATTCAAAGACTGCCCCACATAGAGCTCACTGCAGTAATCTAACTTAGATTTTACCAGAGAATGCACCTCAGTGGAAAGATCTTTTTTGCCCAGGAGGGCCCGAAGCCAGTGAAAAGCACCCCCAGGCCCCACTGCCACCTTTTTATCTAATAGAAGGCCTGGGCCCAGTTACACCCCCAAGTTATGAACCTAGTCCTTTAGGGGGAGCACAACCCCATACAGAACAGGAAGATTCCCGTTTCCTGGGCCTAACCTTCCCAGGAATGGAACGGTGTGGATGGGGCCAATCACAAGAGCCTTTCTCATCTGGTTGCTGCCTCCCTTCTGGCTGCTGATTGTTGGGTGGGAAAGGACCTGCGCTCTTGGCTCCAGCCTTTGCATGTTTATTGTCACTGTGTAGGATTGCCCCATGGGAAAGTGGTGCTGATGTTTGGAAGGGGGTCCTTTGTTCTCTATGTTCCATAGCAAAGGTATAAAGTACTGAATGAATCCGAAACTGAAAAATCAGAACTGCAATAAATTATGTGAAACTGCTCCATTTATTTTGAGACGTTTCTTAAGGCATAACTTGGGCATTCTTTAGAACCGATTCACTCAGCTCTGATTAAAACGATGAGCAGAGAGAGAGAGAGAGAGAGAGAGAGAGTTTGTTTCTATTGTCTGAGTTGCTTCAGGGCAGGGTATTTGCATTAAGAGCCTTTATAGTCTCACATTATTGCCATAGGTTACTAATCAGCAGAAGAAGTTGAATCAGAGAACTCTGCTAATCACTTTGGCCTGCCCCGGGCTGAGTTGTTTCTGCAGTCTAGGCGCCGTAAGCCACAAATGTTTGGAGAACTGGGATACTCGTTTTGTAAATCTGTTTGTAGTTTAAAAATTTGGAACAGTCTGCAAAGAGTCTCTCCGATGCAAGCTCCATTGCTTGGAATGGATAAGCAAATATGTCCAGCACAAAGGAGGCACTGGGTAAACACTGGGCATGGCTGTTTTCTGTGTGGCAAGAAGATGAGAGCTAGCGTGGTGTAGTGGTGAGTGTCTGATAAGGCTCTATGAGACCAAGATTCAAATCCCTACTCTGCCAGGGAAGATTGCTGGGTGATTTTGGACCAGTTGCTTGTACTCAGCCTAGCCTACCTCACAAAGTTATTGTGATAATAAAATGGAGGAGAGGAGGAGGAGATAAACCCACTCTGGGTCCCTGTTTTGGAGAAAGGAGGGGTATAAATGAAATAAAGATTTCTGTTTCTTTGTGAATTGTCTGTTCTGACCTTGAGAATGAGTGCGCAGTAAGAGAAATGTGCTTTCACTACCAGCTCATCTACTTGTTGCAAGCTTTAACTTAACTTGCAATTCAGAACAAAATATTGAGACTGGCTTCTACTCTACTGGATCTAATCATCTTGGATCACACAGATTTCTGCAGACAAAGGGGTGGGTGATTTTCACACACACACCGGCCACGCTGTTCCTGTCCTGTTTCCCTCAGAGCAGTGATCAGTGGGGGATTGTGGGCTGCAGCAGCAGGGGAGAGGCAGGGATTTCTGCAAACAGAAATCCTGTGTGTAGAAATCTTCCATGGGATCCAAGCCCTAACATACAGTGACAGATTGCACAAAAAGCCCAGTGGTGATGAAACATCCTGAATTTGGGGAAAACCCTGAGATGGTCTGCTGAGGAATGCCTGTGTGTCAGTCATGGGATCCCTGTGCAATGGTGAGGATTCTAGGGTATATTCTACAGCATATGTTTGGTTCAGTTGGGGAACTGGCTGAGCCTTTTGGAACACTCCCAACACTCCTTGCCAGCTTCCTATTTCAGGGAAAGAGAGGCTCTGAGGAAGCCAGCGATCTTTCAGGGAAGCTTTTCTGCCGTTACTGACGATTCTTGTGGAAGAACACCAGAAAAGCTTCTGAGGGATTCCACATTCCTTTGGAATGCAGTTGGAAAATTGCTGCCATAACCTAATTGCACAGTATAGCAGTTACATAGTAACTGCACAAGATATGCAGTGAACTTCTTGCTAATTAAAAAAAAAAAACCTGGTCTGGGTGGAATCGATTGATGTTCCCTTTTAATCCCCAGAATTTATTTTCTTTCTTCTGGGTCGGTGTTTCCCTAGACTGCAGGCAGAGGAACGTACCCGGCAGGAGGAGGAAGTGGGGCCAAGACGTGGGGACTTCACCCGTCAGGAGTACCTGCGGCGTCAACAGCTCAAGCTGATGGAGGATCTGGACAAGGTGTTGCGGCACAAGCCCACTACCGTGCGTGCCCTAAAGAAGGGGAGGCCGAAGACGGTCTTCTGTGATGACTCTGCCCTTTCACGCAGCCCTGTTAAAGGACTTCTTGGTAAGAGCTGTGCTGCTGCATGGCTAGGGCTTGTGGAGGGAGAGGAAGTTGTATCTGCTGCAGGCCGGCAAGAATGTAAATAGGAATGCCCAGCTGCCTAGGAATTAGAATGCAGGATGCTGTGCAGCGGAGTGGGTATAGCTCTGGAGAAAGTTCATCTTTCAGTCCTAGCTTTATGTTCATACAGATGGGTGTGGCTCTCCCTTACTTTGCTCGTTCTTCCTAGGCTCCAAGCTGAGCAAGGTGTACTCCCAGTCTACGCTCTCTCTCTCAACCGTGGCCAATGACCCTGCTAATTCACTGTCCATCAAGAGATCTTCCAGGTGAGTATGCATTGTTTCTCCATAGTTTTTCCTGGAATTTCTGTTCCAGAGCAGAAAGGCTCTGTCTAAGCACAGGGGCTCTAGCAATTTGGTCTGGGTGATTGGGGCTTGGTCTGTGGCTGGGAGATTCTGGCTGGAGAATCGCCAAGAAAACAGAGTGGCTTCTGTGATGCTATGGCCTTGTCTCCTCATTTTCCCAGAGCTGCATCTCCTTCTGGGCCAATGTCCCCCAGCCGGTTCTTGCCGAACCAGAACCGGGATCGTGACTGGGAGAACGCCTCAACTGCTTCCTCACCTGCTTCCATCCCAGAATACACTGGTAAAGCCCTTCCTGCCTTATTTTTTGATTTCACGTATTTTAGCTTCCTTTGCAGTTTCTTCAGAGGGTGGTGCCACTGAATTCGCCCTTCTTTTCCAAGGGCACATGTGAAGCCAGATACTTCAACCTGTCTGAGCATAGAATCATAAAATCACAGGGTTGAAAGGGAACTCTAGAGTCATCTAGTCCAACCCCCTGCAAAATGCAGGAAATTCCAAAATACCCCCCCCCCCAGGCATGCATCCAAGAATTTCCAAATCCCTTCCCTTGCTAGGGGATTTATAGACCCCTCAACCTGTCATTGCTGGGCATTGTTTACTTTCTAGAGAGGGCATTACTTTGATTGCTGATCTCTCCTTTCTCTCTGCATTTGCAGGGCCCAAGCTATACAAGGAGCCCAGTGCCAAATCCAATAAGTACATCATCCACAATGCACTATCACATTGCTGCCTTGCTGGCAAAGTCAACGAGCCCCAGAAAAACCGCATCCTAGAGGTAAGAGACTGGACTAGGGCTGGGAGGCTGGCTTGACTGCTATGGGCCATGGAAGAGTCAATGATTGCATCTCATTTGGTTAACTGCCTTTCTCTATAGTGTGTAGCTGAGTGTATCCAGGGCCGCATTATTCATAAGGCTGACTAGGTTGAAGCCTAGGAGCCCTGCGGGGACTAGCGGCCTGTCACTTTTTTTTAAGAGCCATGCCTCCACATAAATAACAATTAATTGATTATCTTATATAATCTGTATTAATAAAATGATTAGCTGCTTCCTTATTGAAGTGAAACAAATTGTCATATTAACATACTGCCGGACCAGGGTTGGACTTTCAGCTGCAGTGGGGTGAAAGATTGAAGTGCCAGAGAGAGCCCGGAAATACCTGCAAGCCTAGGGGCCTGGCCATGGGTTGAAACAGCCATGTGTGTATCAGTGTTGGGATTAAGACTTACCTTGCAGAACTGGGTAAAAGTTTATGGGCAGTATCGGGCAAGTGGTAGAATTTAGGATCCACAAAGAGCAGGAAAGGTGCTAGCCCTCATGCTTGTCAAGAATAAGTTGGAAACATGTCGTCTTTTGCTCATGATGGTTAGGCAGCAAAAGAGATCTCATGGGGTAAACTCTATAGTTCCCATCTCTCACTTATCCCATATTTCTCTGCTTAGTTATACCTTAATTTCAACCTATCAGCCCCTGATTAAAGTTTGACAAAGTTCTGCAGTGAACCATTGAAAACATGATAAAATTATGTAACTCTTGTGTGACCTGAACACGCAATTCTTTTGGTGCCTAAACTGGTTGAACTGTGCACTGGGGTCTTATCCTGTGGGTCTCCTCTGTGTAAATTTGGAAGTGGAAAATGCTGGCTTTATCTGTGGCTGGACTGGCGGGGTTGTGGACATTAGCTTTCGCATGGTACAGCAAGATAAGATGCTGTACTCACGTGCTGATTCAACTTTCCACCCTTACAACGTGGATACTTGAAAACATGACATCACATTGTGCCGCTGGGATTTATCACTGTGTGAAGTGATAAAAAGTTTTTGTGCTTCTTTTGACTGGGGCTGAGGTGTACAGAATTCAGGAAGACCACTAGGAGAGAGATGGGAGATGGTTGATACCAGATGATGGGAGAGCCCTTTCTGGTATGGGCAATTGATTGCACAATTGGTCTCCCTTGCTATCGCAGGGAAGGCAAGCAGGGTGTGGGACTGTTGCTTTTCCAGCTTTGCTTGTGGTAGTGGGGCAATTCTAAGAATGTAGAACAACCTGGTTTTAAACAGTTTTTTTTCCATTAAGGCATGGCCCAAAAGAATTCCCGCCTTTCCATTTTTCAATTTTAGGAAGTTGAGAAGAGCAAAGCCAACCACTTCCTCATCCTCTTCCGTGACTCGAGTTGTCAGTTCCGGGCACTCTACACACTTTCAGGGGAGACAGAAGAGCTTACACGTCTGGCGGGCTACGGGCCTCGCACCATCACGATGCCCATGATTGAAGGCATCTACAAGTACAGCTCTGATCGCAAGCGCTTCACTCAGATTCCCAGCAAGACCATGTCCATGAGTGTTGACGCCTTCACCATCCAAGGCCACCTCTGGCAGACCAAGAAGCCTGGCACACCCAAGAAGCCAGGCACACCAAAATAACTAAGACTGAAAAGCTCCGTGTCAACTCTCTGCCTGGACTTTGGGTTGCCAGCTGAGCTAGGGACCTTGCAGGCAGCTTTCTGTAATAGGTGGCTTGAGTAGGTTGGGGTTGAGAAGTAGGAGTGTGTATCTAGTCCTGGATCAATGCTCACTCTGGATGGATCAGAACCAGCTGCTGAATGGGGCTTTGGGGGTGCTAGTTCTGGTATCTGCCTTGAGGAGACTGATACTGGCTTTGTAGGGGAGGGTGGTTGGGGATATTCTGGAAACTGCCGAATCCCATGATAAGCTAGAGGCTCAAAGTTGCCATAGTGACATTGCCCTACATCTAGGGCCCTGGGGGTTGGAATCTGGGCTCTGCATGCTCCATCTGCCTCCAACCACCATCTGAATGTCAATCCACAGCTGGAGCAATGAGGGTCTCTTTTTCCGACTCCTGCTTGCCTGGGGGATTGGTGCTCAGGCCCTTCCTGGCCATGTGCTGGGTTTTTCATTGCCTGGGCAGCCCCTGTTTATATTATACATACTATACATATATATATATATTGGAGCTATTTAATGATTTTTCAATTATTTGTATATAAAAAAGGATCAAATTGCATTTGGAACAGTGGGATAAGGTAAATTTGTATATGAGGTTGGCATGATGGGGGGAAGAGCAGAGTATGGGGAGTGAGTGTGTTTGTATGTTTTTCCCTTTGGGGGGTCTCTTGTTTAAATGTTTTTCTTCTTGCCAACTTTTTGGTCTACTTCCTTGTTCATGAGGATGCTCTGGTGAAGGGGAAAGGGCTATTTACTTGTAATAATTGTTTAGCAGTAATGGGGGGTAGTGGGGGGAGGCAGGATAGGAGTAGGGCGTCAGTTTCTTGTTGAGGCAGAACAAGTTTTAGCTGGTCACCTCTGTTAAGTACCAGGAAGCTGGTAGTTGCTCTGGTCACAGAGCCGGCCTCTGTGCAACATGAACTAAGCTGCCACTAAAATAGATTTCTCCTACGTCTCTTCTTTTCACTGACCTGCCCCTCAGAGCTGTATCCCCAGCCCTGAGCCATGAGTAGGCAATGAATGTAGGATACACGTTTTCAAGGGCCTGTCAGTCAGGGGATCACCTAGTGCCACTACACCCCCTCCCACACACCAGTACTGCTTTGGGTATCTTTCTCCTTCCCATGTCTGCCTCCTGCTCTTCTGGAGTAGCAGGTGCTCTTACGGTGTAGGAAAGAGAATCACTGCTGTTCAGCTCAAAGTCCCCAGCCCAGTTGTATTGTTGCAACTTATTCCTGGTCTCTTGTGGTTGCCTGTTGCTGACTGAATGTCAAGTAGGTGTTTTGGGTGGGTACAGTGTAGTGCAGGGTTGGGGGGTTGCTGTAAAAAGCAGCTGGGGACTTTGCCCTGTCTGCTTAATAAAGTAACTTAAATGAGCTTTCTGTTGGTCATTACTTTGGTGAGTTTGGGCTATAGAGAGAAGACTGTGACTGTACCATTGTTTAGCAGGCATACTTGTACCTTCACAAATGGTTAATCATGAACACTGAATGCACTTGTGGTCAACTGTGTCCACTAATGAACTGTGGGGTGGGGAGGAAGACAAAAAAATCTCAAGCCTATGGAAAAGCTGCAGAAGCGCAGAGTCCAATAGCTGCAATTCACATGTTTTTTCAATACAACAGGCAAACTGCCATTTCTCTCTCAGGGTGTTTCTGTATTTTTTTAAATGTTGATTATGCGACATCTCTGCTAAAGTGACCTATTCCTGGAATTTTTACTGCTGGTTACTCTGGTGTCTGAGTATAGTAGTGATGGTCTAGTAGGTACTGCTTGGATCAAGCAAGAAAACGATGCTTTTCTATCACTGTATACAGAAGTCATAGCATCGCTTACCACTCCCAACAGTTGGATGGTGACTGGGAAACAAGATTTGGAGTAACTACCGGAGCAGGCAGGGTGGATGCTGCCAGGGTAGCAGGCCTACCAGCAGCAGAGTCATGTAACTATAAGTTAAGCTCTAGAACTGAGTGTACCTTTCAAGCAATGCTCATTACTCTTAAATGTCAGCTTAGTCATAAGTGTGTTTTAGACTACTTCCTGCGGCCATTTTATGATGTCATTTGTCACCTAGGCACAGAAGCCAGGAGCTAACACGAAGCCTTAATCAAATCTGGCACCCCTACCCCTTTCTGCTCTACTGTTCAAACCATATAACTTTTAAAATATTGATGATCAGATTATACTACTAGTTAAGAAACTAGAATACTTCATGTGCTCAAAAGTTCAGTCTTCTTTACGAGTAAAGCAGAGCTGTAATCACAGACGTTGAACAAGCATCACAAGTTGGAAGGAGGAGTTAAACTCTTTCCTCTTGCCTTTTTCCAGGAGGTTTAGGATGTAGATTTTGGGAATGAAACTCAGCAAGGGTTAAAGCTTTTTGTGTGAAGAAGCCAGCCTGATGGAGCTGTGGAGCAGGGTAGCTTACTCCACTAGCCACTTTCCCCCAAAAGAACAGCAACAGCCATTAGATATATTGTTTTATAAATAGTAACTTGCCAGACTGAAAAAAGGTTGCAACAAAAAATAGTAGGAACTAAACAGTGAGTATGAGTGATCCCGGAGAAGCCCTTGCTTGTGCAGTGTCCCGTTCAGTCATCCCTGAGGCCTCCAAACACAGCAGAAGGGACACTCTTCTGTTCCAGCTGGACCTCTGCAAAAATACGTAGAAGTGTAGGATTAAGAAGAGGACAGGACTAGGTTCAAGTTTTCAGTCCGCTATGGTGGTCACTCAGTGACCTGGAGTTTCATCAACCCATTGCAGGGTTTTTGAGAATCCTGTAAAAACTTGACAAAACCCTACAGCCATTCCCTCTTACCGTCAGGCTCATTATCCTCACTCTCATTTCCATCTTCATCCAAGTCAATATCTATCTCATCAGGGTTGGCCTGGCGGGAGAGTTCAGCCAACTCACTACGGGATGCATCACTCCTGGAAATGAGGAAGGAGAGACAATGCTGAAGCTCAAGACAGCCTGTACCCTATTCTGGTCTCAGTCTGGCTCCTTACACTTTGCTTAGAGAACAGACACCTGAGGGTCAAGCTATCTTCCTTCTTTACCACTCTGCTACACCTCAGGCTGTAAGGACAAGCACAAGCTACCCGTTGCACCAGAACCTCTATAGCCTGTTGCAGCTTAGCAGCCATAACCATTGCCCTGAAGGCCACTGCAGCAAACATTATAAGAAATATACACGTTTGGGTAAGAGTTCTACGTGGGGGCAGAAAATAGCACTGAAGAGGTCCCATTGCTTCATCAAGGACACTGCGGTGACCCTCTCAACCTCTTCTTCCCTTCCGCTCCTCATCTACCACAGCCCTTAATGGACAAAACTAGTAGTTGTATAAACCGAGGCTACTTTAGTCTACTTGAAGCTACTGATGAATGTCAAACGAACACGCATCATCTGGCTCAAACAGTTCTTTCCTGAACCGTAAAAATGACAATGCTAGGAAACATTCAGGGCTGTACTGCACACAAGATACAAAGAAAGGTTTCTATAGCCCCTGCGACAGTTCAATGCCGCCACCATCTAAATCTTACGAAGGCCATCCCTCAAGCCTGTAAACAGATAAGAAAATTATTCACATGCACAACTGAATGCACATCCCACAGTAGGAAGCAAACTTTTAGAAGAGGTACTAAGTTTCTCATGACAGCAGCAGTTTCCACACACACTCATTTCCTTACGGTCTGCTTAAAATGGGATCCAGGGCTCAGGCCACTCCCAAGTGTACAACAGAGGGCTTGGTTCTTGCCCAACCCTGAAATCATTGCATTGGTACAGGAAGAAAGCAAACCATTTTGACCTATCCTACACGCACCTGACAAACAGGATCTTCTCCTTAGCTCGAGGCTGATCTCGCTCTGCTTCAGCTGCAAGCTGCTCCGCTCGCTGCTCTAAAAGCTTCATGTCATCCATGCCACTCTGCCCGGGTGCTAAGTCAGACACTGAAACCAAAGGACAATCGTGACTCAGAGAGGCAGCAGGTAGCAAAAGAGGATACAGCTGAACAGGAGGTGAAGTTAGCACTCTTCTGTCTCGGGGGCCAAAGTTCACCTGTCCCTGTAGAGTTGCTGTAAACTTTCAACATCTGGGAAGCCATGAAGTTGACTTGGGTATTGTAGGTGGCCTGCACGCTTCGTTTAATGCGCAGCATCTCTCGTATAGTGTCTTCATTCCCATGCCGGATCTCAAACTCCTTCCATGTCTGCCAGAAGTTAGCAGTGGTCTGGAGAGGAAAAAGAGGCGATGGTGATTTCATGGTTAACTGGTGAGCGGAGCCTCTCCCTCTCCACTTCACTTGCCTTTTCCCTCAGAAAACTGCTAAGGAAAAACGATGATGGCAGGAGAGTACTGAGAGCAAATGGTCACTGGCTATGCAGCTACCAAGAATGGTCAGTGATGAGCACACAGGTATATAAAGCATACCTTCTGGAAAGGCAACACCTTCTCCCATCTTAGTTGGAGTGCATCAGCCCTCCAAGTAGAAGAAAGGGAAGAGGATACTTTCGTTTCAAATTAAGCAATGTTCAATTTAGAATGTGGTCTAGTCACTATCTTTTTGTATACAATTGTTGCAGAAACTACTTGCTTACTATCCTGAGTGAGGTATTTCACTATGAAATAATTACAGGCACTTGGCAATGATCAGCAAGAACCGTGTTACAATAAATGATACCAAGAACACGATAGCAGGCAGGACATGCTGTCCAAAAGTTTCCAAATATTCTTGTTGTGTAAGTACATTTCTTCATTGCACTGCATTCAGCACGACAGATGGCCTTTTCCCAAATATGGTGCAAATTCTGCCAAGCCCAGCAGAGCCTATTCCCATCCTCTAGTCTTGCCCTGGGCAGACTTGTTTGTGGAGTTAGAGAGGCAGGGCAGACAATACGAAGCAAGTACTTAAGAGAGTCTGTTTTAGGCGATTTCAGTGGTTGAAGGAAGAGGAACCTGTCTAAGTGGCAGCCTCTCCTACGCTCGTCTATTCCAGACCCAACTTCATAAATAGCTCCTGTCTGGGCACACACAGATGGGATTAGGATTGAGGCTATTTGCATTTAGCCTTGCTCAGAAAGAGCTTCATCTTCTTCCAACAACAGAAGCCCCAAGCTCCATACAGCCAATTTCCAGGCAGCTCTTAGTGACTCTGCAATTAGGGAGTGACCCTCCTGCACCCTGGAATGCTTTTCATCTATTGAAAAAAAAGCAGGATGCTTTTATGTCCACAACCCTCTTCTCCTTGACCACTGAGTCCTTATATCGTCTTTGTCATCACAAAGCATATTATTGTTGCCAAGGAAGAAATCATCTTTGAGCTGAACGAGAAGCTAGTATTTTATAAATGTTTATGCTCCTCTGTACTAGGAAACAGGAGGACTTGGCAGCCACGTATCTGAATGTGTGTGTGGAGGCAACTTACCCGGGGATCACACATCTGTGAACAGTAGGAGTAAATAGCACGAGCTCGATCTATTTCACCAAGCTTGCACTCCATGTCGGCAAACCGGAGGCACATCTCCCGGGCATGCTCATCTGACAGAACCTGCAAAAGGACGCAAAAAATGTATTGTGTACTGCCTAGGGCAGTAGATGGATCATTAAGGGGGTGTATAGTCCATAGGAACTAATTCCTGTTGAGCCATTAAATAGCAAAACCTCTGGTTTGCAAATCCCCTGCAAACCAGAGTCAGGCAATTTGATTTTGGGCTGAGCTCACGAAGATCTATACTGTGGACTGCGGATAGAGAAGAAACTGACCTCAATGGCCTTCTCATAGATGCTACGGGTGTGCGTGACTCCATAGATTTCAGCTGCTCTCTTGATGTAGATGTTGTACATATCATACTGCTCTGAGGGCTGCACAGCCTGAGTGGCCCGCTCATACACTGCCATGGCATGACGTGCCAGCCCATATTCTTCCTCCAGCTTGGCGTACAACAGGTAGATAGCTGTGAAAAAATGGCAAGTTGCGGTTAGACAATCCCACCCGCAACCTTTGTGTCAAAACTCCTCACCTAGGTGTTTTGGCCTTCTGGAGCCTACAAGGACAGATCCAGAGTAACAAAAACATCTAAGTGGAGACAGGACTGGATAGGGATGGTGAGTCTCATGCCAGAGGAAAAGATATTTAAATAGGCCCTGCTTCCAAGAGTTGCCGTATTCCACAATGCCCCGTGAGAAGTGGAATCAGTCCTCTAGGAAGATGTGCCGTTGGACTCAAGACTCCCTGCAGCTGCCACCCAGAATACCAAAACACGCGTACAAAAAAAGACGTCTGATACTGCCTCTTGGGCCTTGTAATTTTCCATCACCCAACTTTTGTTGGCTGGGAGATTGGGACTAAGCCTTTCTTTCCAACTTGCTTCCCCACATGGGATGGATTGACGTCTCTCCCCATCACAAGATAACATAATTCTACATACTTTTAGCATATTTCTGGGGACAGCCATCCAGTGCTTGTTCAAAGAGGTCTCGAGCACGCTCCAGCTTCTTGCCACCATAGCGGTCAATGAACTTAGTTAGGTAGGTGTTCCAGATGTCATATACATTTGGCCATTTGAACAAGGAAATGCCCCTCTCATATGCCTAAAACCAAGAATGGATGGCGGAAATGAGACATTCGTATCTTTCTTGAACTTTTCAGGAGACAAAGAAACCAACACACTCGCTTGCCCATACAAAGATCCTTTAAAGGGAGTGAAACCACTGGTCAACCTGATCATCTACCCCAGCTAGCAGCAGCTCTCTAACAGAAAGAGGTCTTTCCCCAGTCTGGCAACCCACAACTCTTTCAAACTGAAGATGCCACAAGAGTAAACTTGGGAGTTTCTGCATGCAGAATGTCTTCTCTACCAATGAGCTTCTACTTTCATCCTCATAAACTGCTGAACCACTTTCTATTTCTTTCTCTATGCAGCCTATGAACTTGTCCCTGCTTCTATAGTACTCATTGTTACTCAGCCTATAATCCAAGGTAGAGTTTTATTCATTCATCAGGCTGAATATTCTGCACAATTCCTTCTCCCTAAGAGACAGTATCGCAGCACAGTCTTGCTGTTTGGGAACAAAGGTCCCTTCTCCTACTAGACAAGCTGGCCTTCAACATCTAGTGGCCCCCTAAACTGGTCACATGGGCTCTGCAAGGAGGTATGGATCTGGCCAGCTCACCTTGAAGCTTTCCTCGAAGTAGCTGTGCTCTTCCAGGAAGAGACCATAGTTAATGATGATTTGAGGGGTGGCGATGCGCAGGTCCAGAATGCGGTCATACACAGCTTTAGTAGACTGGGGTGGGGGCAAAACAGAGAAATGTTAGTACTAATCTGGGCCACTAGAAAATAACAGGCGTTCAGTCCCTACCCCCTCCCTCGACAACAGAGGGCAAGGAGATCAGGAGGTAGGAAATATGTAAACATATGTCTGTGTCTCTGTTGTCAATACAGTATGCCATTTGCAGCATAGTCTGTTGGTCTGTTATCCACAGTCACATCTATCCAGACAACTAACCAAGGCTCTGTTCTAGACAAAGGGCCCTGCATGGACCTCCACTGTCAGATTCAAAGAGTTTGGAAGCAGGAGGGAAAACAAAAGAGGAAGTTAAGAGGATTAATAAAGTTATTTAGAACCGTGGATACATTTGCACCAAAAAACCTGGCAGAGATTCGGTTGCGGGGCCTGGGAGCAAGAGATATGTATGAGTTATGAAAGGCTGGCCTGGGCAGGAGAGAAGCATGCCACTGAATTAGACCAGCTCTGTATAATGGATGCCAGTTCTCTGGAGATAACTCCCGAATGAGGGAGTCTTTAGCACTTCAGATGCTGGGAGCCCAATGGCTCTGTTGCAGCAGCCTTGCTGTGGCCATAGTACATTTTCATGGCATTATTTCATAGGTACAGCCATGAAAGGGGATAGGAGGGGGTGTCTGCAGAGCAGCCTGAAGATGTCAAAGAAACAGAAGAAGCTTTTCATTCTGGATGTCTTAGAAGAGTCCTAAATACAACAACAAGCACAGAGACCCACAGACTATCCAGCTTTGGCTTCAAGCAAAACTCAGGGAATATTTTCTGAATTCAAAAATAACTCATTTCTGCCTGGCTGAAAGGACACATGGGAGACTTGGAAGGCCTTAAGCAGTAAAAGTCATTCACTGCCAGGGCAGATTGTCCCAGCGGTTAATCCTTTTGCCTGCTAAACTGGGGCTGGATATCTAATTTGTCTTTAGTCTAATTCCCAGATGTTGACCCTTATTCTGTCTCTCGGCAAGCTCAAGGAGACCTTTATTGCCCAGTGCTTAGAAGGTTTCCAGACACTTATGAGCAGGAGGAGATTATTCAATCAGCTTTAATCATTAGATCAGGCAGGGAGAATGTACTTCTGTTTGGGCCCATAGTGGCAAAGATAATGAAAGGACAGCCCCCTAAAGGGATCCTTTTACCATCTGTGTGAGGTGGGCCACTGCTAGTGCTCCAACCAGAGATCCTGGCAAAGCTGTCACTGAGGATGGGAGAACAGAAGCACAGAAGGGTCACTTACTTTGAAGGTGCCTAGACTTTCCTCCAGATCAGCCAGCATGGACCAAACTTTGAGGGACTTGTATACACGGTTCTGCACAGGTTCCGAGGAATCAAAATACTCTGCCTTCTTAGCCGGGATAGCTGTGGCTTTCTGCCAAGGCAAGAGGCAACAGAGCTGGTGAGTGCAGAGGAAACAGCTTGCCGCGATGGTGAGATGACAGACTGCCAGATGACAGACTGAGATGACAGACTGAGATTATAAACTGGTCTTACTTTGAAACGCTTGTTTCCAGTCAAAGGGCTGCACCAGGACATGCATTAGGCTGGCATGGCTGGAGGAAGCAGAATGCCAGTCAATCTTGCTTTGCCGCCTCTTGCAGGCACCCTTCCCAATGAGCCCACAGGTCCAACTAACACTGCGTTGACTCCTCCTTGCTTGTTTTAGACCCACTGGCATCAGTGGGACTAAAGGAACAAAAGAAAGTGACAGTTCCTTCCAACACAGCTGCCGTTTGGGAAGAAAGTAGATGCACAAAGGGGGGAGGGTTGCAATGCAGCCCTGTGCCCAACGGCCCACAGACACTTGCAGCAGCCTTTGGGGGGCTGCACAGAGCCCGTTTCTTCGACAGGAAGATGTTCCTTTTTATTCTTTTGAGGTACAGAATCACCGCAGTGTTGGCTTCTAGCAGCCTCTCTCTAACCCTGATGTGCATTCTTGTTGTGGAGTAAAGGGGAACCTCAGCTAGCATATCCAGAAATGTGGACAGAAACAAGGATTCCTATGCTTTGAACACAGGGACTTCAATCCTTTACCTGAAAGAAGAACCTCATTTCCTCATTCCCAACCACCTCTCTTCAGAAGACACCCCCCCCCCCCAATTTGCCTTACCCGCAGAATGCGCAGTGCCTGGTCATAATTCTCGTGTCGTAACTCCATCTCGCCATACTCGCACCACACGCTGGCCAACTCGTCCACTTGCTTGAAGTTCACCTTGTTGGCCTTTTCAAAAATGGTTCTGGCCTGGGGCAAGGAAGTAAAGTAAGATGAAGGGCAATCCAGCCCAGAAAGGGCCCACAATTCCAGCACCTATTTTCTGGCATGGCTTCAGAGTGTGTGGCAAGTCATGCGCAGTCTTTTTGGTAATGCTTTGCCACCCATGAGCCACACTCCTTCCCTCAAAGCCCCTACAGCCCTATAATGCTCAGGGAGTTTAGGGCTGTAATGAACTGCAGTCACAGCCCAGAATTTAATCCTCTCTATTGTAAATGCAGGCAGATGTCAGCCTTACATGATCGTGTTTGCTTGTTTACTGGGGCTCCAAGGTTCACGAACAGAAGCCAAATAGGAAATGGTAGCTCAAGGTGGAGCTTATCATAAGTGGCACCTCAGCCATACACTGACATGAACTGCAGATACCATCTACATATGACAGAATCTATCACCCACCCCATAAAAAGGAGAGGGGTTGACGATCACAAGCAGCCAATTAAAACTTTCGTTTTATACATGAACAGTTCAAGGTCTGCTATCGGGTCTCAAGGAGTTTCTAAAAATCTGAGATGTTTAACAGCAACCTGCAATATTTTAAAGCATAAAAGCCTATCCTGCAGTTATGAAAATACTCAGGCTCAAAGTTATACAGTTTGTCCACACACCAGGCAAGTGAGCATGCAGAACATTGCAGTCAATGGACAAGCATGTCATTAGCCCTCCCATTTTAGTAAGAAAACCAGGCTAACACCCTTCTCCTTTACAAGTTTACTCAGAAATTAGCCTTGCCAGCTTCCGTGGGTTTTATTCCTGTGCACACAATTGCAAAACTAGCAGAGTTATTGTGAAGCTTACTATTAAGGACTAGTTATTGCTATAAGCTCCACTTGTTAGCATTTTACTTTGTCGAAAGTTAAAAGGATTTCTTTTTGATCCAGTAAAATGGGGACAAGCTTTTATTTTTCTACACTGTCTACACCTTTATTTGGCCACCACTGAAGAGTGGCCAGATTGGTCAACTGGAAATGATAAAGCAACCCTCCCCCAAAAACCTTTCCCCTTTCCCCCTTTACCAAAGCACCCCTCTCCAGTGGCTGCAAAGGTGGGAGATGGGTGAGCAAAGGCAAAGATGCTGCAGAGAACAGAAAGGGAGACCTGCAAGGCTGGAAGCACACTGGGAAGGAGAAAAGGAGATCTGAGATTTCAGTACACTCTGCAGTGCTTCACTGGCAAGAATAAGGATACTTCAAAGCCAGGAAGGTGATCACTCCCTCTACAAATTAATGATCAACTGCAGCCTGTCCCTCGCCCACACTTTTAAAAGTAGGCAATTACTCAGAGTGATGGCCAACATCTAACCATGTGTTCTGTTCCTCTGAAGTCCACACAAAAATCCACTCATTTGGTTATGAAAACCAAACGGGTTTCATAAAAATACATTCCATTTTTTTCACAATCCTTTCCTACTCCTGTCTCTAAGAGAAATTTTTTTTTGTACTAAACAGCAGCCCCATAGTGCTTCTACTCAAGGGAAGGGAAAGGAGGGGAAAGGAAAAAGAAAAGAATCCCACACAATCCTGGTTTTCTTAAAGTACAGAAAACTTGTGTTGCTCCCTTGCTGCTACTGATTAGTTTATCTGGTCCTGGAGGCAGTGGCTGGGAAAAGACAAAAGCAGGTTGATTGGGAAGTTTTCTCCTGGGGTACAGAGAGGCCCCACCACTGTCAAATCCTAGAAAGAGGCATGGGTGGGGGAGGCAAGCAGGGGAAGAAGATGGTGGAGGTGGTGGAGAAGCAGCCTCAAGTGTGGCTGTGACAGAGAACGGAAATGGTGCAGATACACCCACTCTAAGCCAACTAGGCAGATCTGACTGAGAGGCAAGAGTATCAGAAACGCTTTTGGATCTACTTAAAAGCAACTGCACTATCTCGACCAAAGTCCTGCTCACTCTTGATCTAGGCAGCAGCAAAGTGAAGGAGGAAACATTTGTAAGGGCACAAGTAAGGCAGCACTTGCTCCCCACTCCAGCGAATCACTCACATCTTCTATCTGTCCGTTAACTTCATAGAACTTGGCAAACGCAACCCACAGGGTGTGAGTCTTTCCAGTGGCTTTAAAAGGGTCAACAGTCTGCACAGCTTCTGTGTATGTGTTGATTATCTGCAGGGGGTAAGCAAAGGAGTTAGAAAAGGCATCAGGAGGCTCTTTTCTCAGCATGAAGCTGGGTGTCACTGCGACCACAGACATCCTCATCATATCAAAGCTTCAGCTCCCTCCCACATGGCAGCCGTCAAGCTAGCAGATTAACTGGACCAACATCCATAATCACCCCTGTGTCTAACGGTGCTGATTCTAATATGAAAGGCACTGAGTTCCCATTAGCTGACGGAGCATTCAGCTTCTCAGACACAGAGATACGAAGAAGAGATACCCCAGAATAGGTGTATGATTTTTTCAAGCACACACTGAACAATTAACTGTCTCCGCTGTCCTGGGCATGGAGTGGAGGCACCAACTCCTAGAAGAGAGTTCAGAGAGCTCAGATCACTGAACTTCAATGTTCCATCTTTGATGCTGTAGCCCAGGATTTATGTAAAAGAAACTTTCTATGTATGGCTTCTCAGGCCAACACTGTGGCTCTGCTCTCATTATGCTTCCCTACCTCCCGGGGTTTGCCTTCATACAGTTTCACCCGCTTGTGCCACTCGTGAACGTTGTGAGGATTCTGACGCAGCAGGACACTGTTGAGGAGCAGGGGCCGGCGTGTGATCAGCTGCTCGAAACGAGCCAGGCGCAGCTCCAGGTCCACGTCATCTATGCTCCCACAGAGAAGAAAGGCCAGCATGAGACAGTGCAGGAAGAGAACCAGCAGGTAGCTGAGAAGTCCTCTCTGTCTTCTTACTTATATATTCTAGTGATTATTTAGCCAAGCTCCGAAGCACTCAAATAAGAAAGGAATTAGGACTCAGGGTGCCCACAACCAGTGGAAAAGGCAGAAAAACAGCAGAACAGAAGCCTCCTGTTAACTCAAGGCTTCATGTAAGTCAAAACTACAGCGAGCAAAATCTGCCACAATTTAAAGGATTTAGGGAAACCCTGCAGTATGTGTCCCCTGATAGAGTCCGGCCAAGCCTCCTCCTCAATGGCAAGAGTAGAGTTTGCCTTCCACCCGCTGTGCTGCTCTTACCTTCCTCCTCACGGCCCATCTCAGACTGTGTCTCCATCTTAGCAGCGATCATACTTTCCTCAAACTGGGCGTAGCTGTCAAACACCTGAGTGAAATCCCGCACTGTCATCACCGTCTGTATCGCTTCTTCATACACGTCTCGAGCCTAAAACAGACAGGGACAAAGGGATCACTGGCACCCATCAAATGCCCAAGGGATGCAGCAAGGTAGCCTCATTTCTAACTTGCAGCCACCGAGCAGCATCCACGGCTGTGACATCTTGATCCTTCAAGACAGCACAAGCCTCCCCTTGATATCCAGGAGGGCATGTTCTTGCCTTTATTCAAGGGGCAAACAGGCAACATGAGAGAGTGTGTGTTTGGAACAGGTAACACACCTCCTGTGCGAAGAAACAGTGGCTGTTAAACAGCAACCTATAACTCAGCCTGAAGTGCTAATTGCCTTACAATAGCTAGGAGTGCAACTGTGCATTTAAAAGTCATAATCTGAGTAGTGGAAATTATCCAATAAAGCCTCCATGTTTGCTAAAATAGCGTATTGGTCTGAATTTGAATTAAAATGTGGATAAAATGTGGATTAAATAAATAAATTTGAGAGGGAATTCAAATTCAAGATGGCCTGAAGAGCCATGTGTGTCCATGTGGCATGTTTTCCATTTCTCTTCTGCTGACCTCAGCATCATCTGAGAAAACAAAACAGGGATTTAAAAACAAACAAACACACACCTGTGAGAGCTCAGAGGGTCATGTGAACACTGTTACTCATATGATCATACTAAGAAAGTTAAGATGCTTATCAATGGAAAATGAGCAGAGAAGTCAAACTCTGACCGAGCATCACAGAAAAACAGGAGAAAAACTCTCCAACTCCTTAAGCAGTGCTTGAATGGAGCAACCAGAGCCCCTGCTATGCTTCTCGATGGAAACGTCTTCATTAAGAATCCCATAATTAAGAAGTCCCTGTGAACTTTAGGAATGCTTTCTGCACGGCAGGACATGGAACAGAAATTGCTCAACTGGTGGTTTTAATCAGAAAAGGAAAGTGAGCTTAAGAAACTGGTGGTAGAAGAAGTTCTACAGCCATATTGGTCCATGCAAAATCCAAAAAAGTGTGACCTGTCAAAATCAATGTATGAGGCATCCAACTCAGGCCTTGCAAGGACTCTGGTGATGAACTTACAGCATTCCATGCTTAATCTCCATGCTAAAAGAAAATAATGACATCTAGCAAGAGGGATGGCCGCGAGACCCTGACATCTACATGCAGGACACAATATATTTCACTGAGCAGCAAGATACCCTCATCTCCTATGCACTGGAGATCCTATGTGAGTTCCACTCATGTCACTGCCTTTCTCCAGTTCTTCTCAGCTCACTAGCTTTTTATGCTATTTGGCTGCCTCTTTTGGCGACCTTCTAGATTTCTTCCTTTTGATTTTGTGGGTTGGGGTAAATTGCAAGGGTTACTTTGTCTACTATTTGTTCCTTGTTATCTACAAAAGCCAATAAAACAATTTTTTTAAAAGGTAGGTAGGCAGAAGAAAACCAAGAACGGAAACAGATAAAGAGAAACGAAAATAGTTTAAGTAAAGCTTCACTGTATGCACGTGCATATAGACAGACTTTTAGTCAATCAGGTTTTAAATTTTTTTTGCACTGACAGAAAACTCTGAAAAACCTATTTAATGGGCAAAAATAGGATGAACATACAAACCATGAGCAACACACCCCATTCCAAATTGGTTTAAGATCAGACTGAAGGCAGCTGCCACCCTGGATTTCCCCCCATAAACTCCTGATCATAGCAGATGACTCCGGAACTAAATGAAACTGTTCAAGAAATTAAACTCTTCTCTTTCTGCTTTTAAAAATGTCTCACTGGGATCTAGCTTCAGCTGAGCCCTTGTATGCAACCCTTTGTGCCCACGTGCCTACCTTCTCAAAATGCCCACTGCGAATGTAATAGTCTGCCAGGGAACACCACAGCTTGCCCAGTTGGTCTGTGAAACGGGTCAGGCCACCCCGGATGATGGCCCCCACATTAAGAGACTTGACCTTGTCTGGATTCTGTGAGATGAGGTCACACAGCTCATGCCACAGCTGCAACATAGAGCACAGAATATCAGGGAGATCCTGAAGCCACTGGGAAGCAAGAAAATCAATGAGTGCACAGGTCCTGCAGAAGTCATGTTTATGCAGAGAACAGGAGAGAAATCTCCATACCGTTTTACAGGATAGGGCTGGCTGGATTCTCCATGAGCCTCACCTGATAGTTGGATTTCCCTTCCTTGGAGACAAAGCGTTCATCATTTACCACTGCAGCAAGGCGGACGGCAGCCTCATCCAGCCGGTCAATGGAGTGCAGATACTCAATATATTCCTCTGCGTTCTCTGGGCTCAGCTGCAACATAAACATATCTGAGAATTCCAAAGTAGTGGCAACTGGAAGGCTGTACATTAATCATTGCATTGCTGGAAAAGGCAACTCACAAGTATCTAGGAATAAATATAACAGCCACTCTTCTATATATGCAGACCGTTCAATTGGTACCATTTATTCTCTGGGACAGAAGACTGAAGGGCATAAAAATTGTACTGAGACAACAGATCAAGGACAATGAGAGAAATTCATGGCTCCCAATTTTTCTGTTTAGCACTGATTATTTGTTCCATGGTCTTCTGATTGTGTTTATATTTTTTCTTCTCTCCTCTTTTCTAGCTTTGAAATACTTTTGCACACAAAATCATATGTATCTGAGTAACAGTCTAACTAGTTCTACATATAAGGGTAAATTTCTTCCCTGCTCATACTTAATGCCACTAATGGAATGAAACTCAACACAGCAGGAACGTAGCCTTTTGCTCAAACTACAAGACCTGTTTTAGAGTTAGCAACTAGGCAATTCTTAGGCAAGATACATTAATTATGAACTGGGTGATCCCCTTACTTTCAGATATCTGCGGTAGACCCGTACAGCTGTCTCAGGTAATGGATACAGACGCACAAACTTCAGGTAGAGTGGCCAGATGCGATGATGTTGTGTAATAGGCAGAGCCCGGAGTGCCCGGTCAAAGGTCCTGCGTGTGCGGGTGATCCGACACTGGTCCATGAGAAACTGGCAATAATCTAGCCATATCCGAGGCATCTGTAGGCAACATGGGGAAATAGGAATATTAATGATCATTTTATGGGATCAGACCCAAGGTCCATTCATTCCAGCACGCTGTTTCAAATGGCCATCCAGATGCCACTGACAAATTCACAACCAGACCATGATGGACATAGCTATTTTTGCTTCCAGAATTTGGTAGGTAACCAAGTAGAACATAGCCTTTAAACATATCTATCTCTCCAGCACATTTCTACCCCACCTTTATTCCAAGGAACTGGGACTGGTGTGCATGGTTCTCCTTTCTTCATTTTTATCCTCACAAAAACTCTGTGAGAGGCCAAGACAGTATGACAGGCCCAAGATCATCCAGTGACCTTCAAGGCAGAATATGGATCTGAAATGGGATCTTCTTAATCTAACCATACACCACACTGGTTCAAAGAGATTCCATGCTTAGTTATTTTGCATAACAGCTGTTGCTAAATAAATCCTCCATTGATAAATTTAGCTCTTTATTTTAAAAGCTGCCTTGCTTAGTTGCCACCCACGCATTTTGTGACAATAAATTCCTTATTATGCGTTACATGAAATACTTCCTCCTGCTTTTGGGGAAGGGCTGTGACTCAGTAGCTGACCATCTGCTTTGCCTGCAGAGATCCCTGGTTCAATTTTGATATCTCCAGCTAAAAGGATCAGGCCATGTATCATGTGAAAGACTTCTACTTGGGACCCTGGAGAGCCTATTGGAGTAGACAATACCGGTCTTAAATAGTCCAATGTTCCGATGCAGTATAGGGCAACTTCATGGGTTAGTCCTGACTCTCTTGCTGCCAATCAATTTCATTGGTCTATCCCTATCCTTATTTTCTTAAAAAGATTTATTTATCTCTACTAATTCTCTCCAAATGGCTCATACATTTATAAACTTTTATGTCCTCTCTTAATTGTTTTCTCCCTAGATTTAAAAAAAGAACAAACACACCGCTCCTTCGGTCTTCTTTCATAAAGATGTGCCACTCTGATTATTTTGGGTTGGCTCCTTGGTACCTTCCCAGGTTCTTATTTTTTGGATGAGCATCTAATATTCTAAATAGGGGACAGCTTAGATTTAGGCTGGGGACAGATGATTGTTTTTTAAGACCGTTGAAAGAATCAGCATTACCGTTGATGCACACAAGGGTTTTTCTGGTTTCATTGCTGTTTTCCAGATTTTTAGAACACCACAAAACTTGTTTTCTGGTGGGAGCAATGAGTTGAATGATCATGGACAACAATGCTTCTTGCGTGCCACCCTCAACAAACTAAGAAAAAAGCCTTAAATAACGACACCAAGATATCGGAATTATTTTCAACCCATTTCCAGTTTGCAGAAACCCAGTGAAATAAATTTTTAGAGAGATTTATAGTATGATCACAAATACTCTTTCCTATAGCCAATTTAGATACTGTGGGAAAACTGCTCTGGAATTCAAACTCATGTGAACCCTTCACACTGATTCCCACAGCAACTCTGCCAGATTACTAATCAGAATGACTTCCCTCCTCCCAGGCTTTCACCAGTCCTCTCAGCTTACCACTGTACCTTATGCATGAAGACAAGAGCCCGCTCATGACAATTGTTCACCTCTTCATAGCTGGGGTCCGTGACACACCTGCTCTTCACTTGTTTCCGCCGCTGCTTAAGGTAATTATACCATAGCTTGTAGCTGCATACACAATAGAGGAAGTTGTTAGCATTAAAAGAAGTGACACCCAGCGCTGTACACTGGGTAGAGTGTAGGATTATGATCTAGGAGACTTGGTTTCATCCCCTCAGTCTGCCATGAAGTTCACTGGGTCACCTTGAGACAGCCACTCTCTCTCAGCCTAACCTAACTCACAGGGATTGCAAAGATAAAGGAAAACCCATCTATGCTGCTCTGAGTTTGCTGGAAGAAGAAAAGGATAAAAATGTACTAGACGCATACACAAAAGGTATGCGTCTAGTACCTCTGCCGTTTCATTCCTAGTTTTCATAGAAGGAGTCAGGGTATCTTCTTGCCAAAATAAATCATATGGAGAGGCTGACAAGGTCAACAAGGGGCTCAACCAGCTCATAATGTTTTCATTTTGTCCCATTCTGGTACAGACAAGAAATGAGGCAACAGCAAACTCACCAAACAGATCTTGATGAATCAGAGATATCTTTGCCTAAGCAGATTTTTAAATAAGAATATCTTTAAAAGGTGTTCTGGAAAAGCCTCAGCTTCTACTTCTATCTGCACCAATGCAAGGTTTGCTGAAGCACTCTGTGTTTGAGAGAGAGAAATGCATACCTGCCTGGCAACTCTTTAAGAGCTCTCTCATAGATTAGATTCAAGACATTCTTGGAAGAATTCTGCTTGAATTCAATGTAACGGATCCAGCATTTGACAGAGAAGGGATTCCGCAAGATCTCTTCCTCATACTGCAGATCTTCTTCCTCCTGTTTTAGGAAGGGGAGGAGGAAAATTTCAGAGAAGGAGGATGGTGCAGGTCATCACCTCTAAGGCTACTGAATGGGGAAGGTTTCATAACTTTACGAGCAGTGAGTTGGAATTGTTCAGTGGGACATTTTTAATAAAACAAATAAGGTTGTAGTAAATGCCTGTGAAATTTAAGACAGTCGTCACTGTGTATACTATGGAGGTTTTATAACATTATCCATTAATGTCATGATCCAGCTTTATTTATTTTATATAGTGGTTCACTGCATTGTTCTCCAATCTTGGAATACTGCATAATTGTCTGCATTATACTGTATTTTTAGTGTAATGTTCTCTAATTTTGTTGACTATGTGTATTCTACTGTTCTTACAGCATAGTTTTATTTGTCATCCTCTCTGAGTCTCAGCAAATAAGATTACAAACTGTGAAACAAGCGCTAAAACCTCACTTCAACTACAAATTTATTAGGTGACCTTAAACAAACATCTCTATTCCACACTCAATCCACCCAGCTCTGCCCTCTCCATACTTGCAAAAAGGGAATAACTGGCCTGCTTTGTAGTACAAGTTAGTGACAGCAACACCAAATTTTAAGAGTGGAAAAGAGAAAGAGTCCAGTAGCATGGTATCTGAAGATCTGGTATCTGATTTGGTACCTGAAGAAGTAAGCTGTGGCTCACAAAAGCTCATACCCTACCACTAATTTTGCTAGTCTTATAGATATTACTGGACTCTTGCTCTTTTCCTCTGCTACAGACAGACTAACATGGCTACTCATCTTGATAAATTTTAAGAGACACAGAAGTCACTTTGTTATCACTCTCAGAAACTCTGTCTGCATCAGTGACTGGCAGGAATATCACCTAGTATAATGCTCTGTACTAGATATTATGAGAAAGAGAGAAGAGACAAGGGGCACAGCAGCATGAAGATAAGGTATGAGAATTGAAACCTCTTGCCACCAGAGTACTACCAATTAACTCACAGGCTGCTAAGTTGAATGAAGGCACTGGTGACAGTGGTAATACCATTTGTTGGCAGTGGACGTATGGAAAGAATCCAAGAGAGATGTGAACTTCAGGGACGAGTAAGGACAGAAAATAACATTGTTGCTAGAGGGGAGGTGGATTAGTAGAGAGAAGTGTACAGGCAGGCACAGGAGTCTACTGAGATAGCAATTTGTTAGTACAGTGCCTATTTGCTGAATATTTTGTCAAAATCCTGGATATTACAATAAAGATTCCATCTGAATGAATGTTTTATACTGTAATATACAGCTTCTCCATCTACCCCACAAATCACAGCTCTTGTCAATATTCCAGTTCTAAATATTTGACAACTTTGGACGTGGATCAGAAAGCCACAGAACCTGTGAAACCGCAACCCTTGAAGAGTAGTTTATTTGCTGAAACGAGAAGCGCAAGGGGCATCCCAATCGCGCCTCCTGAACTGGCAGCCCTGCCTTCTAATGCGTGGGGCCCAGTTGTGGTCACACAGGGTGCAGGTGAAAGCACTCTGCACATGCGTCAAGCCACAGTCTCCTTTTCCACATGGGTCAGAAAAAGCCCCCGCGGCTCAACAAAGCTTAACTTGGCGAGGCCTCCATCGAGGAGAGTCGCCCCCGCTCGCCCTACTCACAAAGAGGAGCTCGCGCTTCCCCAACACCGTTTCCAGCTCTGGCATCGCGGCCTCTCCCCGTCGTAGGCGCTTGCCGATGACGTCACTCTGACGGACCGTTCAGGCTTGCCCGCTCTGTTTACGTCATCAACAAAGGTCCCATTAGTCCTCAGAGATGGGAGAAGCGAAGCGAGTTTTTCGGCTTCCTCTCCTCGACGCCGTGTTGATTCCGGGGCGCCATCTTTGAACGAGAGGGGGGAGGAGGAGCTAATGGGGCGGGCCCAGCAAGTCGAGAAGGGCGGGGCATCGCGTAGCTCCTTCACGGCTCCGCGATGGGGGTGAAGCTGGAGGTGTTCCGGGTCCGTGTTAAGTTCAGTGGTGGGCTCCCGAGGGCTGGGGTTAGCTTCGTATTTGCAGACACAGAGAGGAGGAGGAGAGAGAGACCTATTCCTGCCCAGAGCGATCTTTGCCTCTGGGAGCAGCGAGTGTTATTTGGGCAATCGCTGACGCAGTCTGTGGCTGCCCACTGTAGGGATGGGGGAGGAGGAAATCTGGCATCGTCGTAGGAGAACGTATTTATTTAACATGTTCAGACCATGTTTTTCTGTGGATCTCAAGGCTGCTGTAAGGTTCCACAGGCAGCCCCAGACCTGCTTAATTTCGGCATGATGCCTGCATCAAGGTTGCCTTCCAACCTTGTCCGGAGATGTGTATAGTTCCTACTCTAGCCATTGCAGACAGCCTAAGAACAAGTGGCTCCAGGGTCTAGGTTCCCTGCCGTACTTCTTCGAGAGTGCTTTCGAAGGACAAACCATTGGATTGCTTGAGTGAGCCTGTTCAACTAATAAATAAAGCATTAGATGACTGGTTGCGTGCATGCAGAAATGTGCATGTGTGTTCAGAATTTCCATCCCCAACCCATTTCAGTATTCTGGATTTCAGCACCCAATATTTTTTAGGTTGCGATCTGTACACTCCTATCTTTAGGAAAATCCACAGCGAGACATGGTACATCCTAAAATAGCACAAACCTGGCTGTTTCCCGCTTTACTTCTCTCTGGGGCAAGGCTGTGATATGGAGCTGTTTCTCTTTTTCCCATGGATGAGAAGAAGAACCTGTAGAGTTTGGCAGTAGCTCTTTTCCTCCTTAGATTATCCTTTCCTTGTACCAAAAGCGGGGGAGAGGGGGTTCTGCCCCAGTGGGCAGTCAAAATCTAATATAATTGTGTATTTTGACTGATCTTAACCAATGTATTTGTTATATTGTTGAAGGCTTTCACAGCTGGAGAACAATGGTTGTTGTGATATTCTGGGCTGTATTGCCGTGGCCAAGACAATGCCAAGACCACGGCGATACAGCCCAGAAAATCCACAACAACCAATGTATTTGTGTTAACATTTGACTCTGTTTCTCCTCTTTTTCTTCCAGATGATACTTTATCTGTCTTTTCCTGTTGCCATGTTCTGGATTTCTAATCAAGCAGAGTATTTTGAGGAATATGTAATCAAACGAAAGGTGAGTGTATCCTCCCTCCGGGGACAGTGTAGATTAACACATTCATTGTTAATTCTTGTGTGGTTTCAGTTTTGCTGATTTCAGCCATGATTGTGGATTGGAAAGTCCCTGGCACTTTTTCACTATCTCTGGGCTCAAATCCTGCTGTTTCACTGGATTATTTCCTCGGGAACCTGGTTCCCTCGATTATGCTAATGTTAGCTCTGTCCACCTCTCATCTTTAACCCGGTTGGCTCTATTCCACCATTTGACAAAAGTCTATAATGGTAGAATAAGCAGGATTGTCTACTGTGTTAAGAGTGAATAGGAGCCAGAATTCGTGGGTTCTCTGTCAGGGAAAATTCAAAGCTCCCCCTGTTCTTTCCATATGTTTATATATGAACACAAGATTCATGTCCTATGATGCTTTTCCTCGATAGGGTTTCAATGGCAGCTTGTTGAAATTAGGTAACCTCTCCAGTACCCCTTCCTTTCTAGAGGTTAAGACAAAAACGTTGTTTGAGGTGTTGTGATTGGTGTATTCTTTGTTTACAAGAAAAAAAATCTCAAGTGAGACAGGCTGGTTTGGTAGGGCCTTTTAGAATTATTGGAGCATACATATAGCATGCTTTGCTTGGTTATGCCAGTCGGTCTTATTTTCCTTATCCTACTGGTATCTTTGGAAGGTAAGTGGTTTTCTACAGTAAAATCTAGGTGTGGAAAAATCTGTTTGGGTAAAAAGCACGTCTTTTTGACATTCCACTAGTCATTACAATTGTATGATGCTGTTTGTGATCCTTTTCCTGCAGAGAGAGATCTTTCCACCTGAAGATGATTTCAAGGTAATAAGGTTCAGTTATAAACATTGTCAGTGCCATCTAAAGCAATGTTATACCCTTCTAAGACCATTGACCTCAATGGATTTAGCAGAGTGTAGCTCTATGAAGAATGTGTCTTTCCTGCTATAATGAATCTGATATAGCATTTGCGTTGCCTCTTTGGTATGATATTCAGAGCCAAATTACAAATTATGTGCAGCTGAATATAATTTTGCTCCAATTTTTTTTTCAAAGAGACCAATCCGAAAATCAGGCACAAGAGGCTGGGCTCTTGAGGCAAAGATTGGTGGGTAGGGAGGAGACATTTAACCTTTTTCTGTAGACCCTTTAACGTGCACAAAAATCAGCCCTTCTTGCCTGTCTCTCTGAAAGGAAAAAAACACAGCCCTGCAGAGAGAAAAGCATCAGACAAGAACTGTTTTCATCATAAAAATGATCTGGGGAAAAACATTAAATGCTTTTGCTCTGTCTGCCTATTTTTAACGTTTAGGTTTCCAGGTTCTTGACTGCTTTTTGTTTTGTTTTTTAAAAAGCCCAGTTGGAATAAAATTACACACAACTGCACATGGCATGTATTTTGGCTTTCTTTTATGTTCTTGGATGACCCAACAAGTTGACCTTTCCTGTTGGGGAGGGGGGCATCTATCAACATAGAGGTGGAGAGCAGAAACTTTGCCATCAGAGAGTTCAAAACATTGGAATAGGAGTGGCATAGGTTGCATGTGGCTAAATTCTCTCATTAAAAACTCTGATGAACAAAGGATAAAATTAATGATGGAACAGAGTTTTGGTGGGACACTGGCTCCTGTAATACATGGAGGTCATGCTATTCTTTCAATGCCTCGGGTTTATAGAATGCAGCATGAAAGATCATCCTTTCTTGAAATTTGAAAGAAAGGTTTCTTGACCGTTTTGCACACTCCTCCTTTATAGTCTCATGATGTAAAGAGCAAAAAAATATATCCTCTCTCAGCACATACATGCACCTAAAATAATGCATGGCTAGTGTTAAGAGAAGTGGGTAACAAG
This sequence comes from Eublepharis macularius, assembly GCF_028583425.1. Taxonomy (NCBI): domain Eukaryota; kingdom Metazoa; phylum Chordata; class Lepidosauria; order Squamata; family Eublepharidae; genus Eublepharis; species Eublepharis macularius. The sequence continues at coordinate 46,700,774 of NC_072793.1, forward strand.
GGAGCGACCCTTACATTTTTTGGTAAGCCTTTTCTTCCCTGGCTATTGCTTTCTGCAGTTGTCCTAAATGATGTACCCATGCTAACATTCATTCTCATGCTTTCTATCTCTTTGAACCATTTCCTCACAGTACAGATAATAGGGATGTACCGTAAGGAAGTGGTTTAAAGAGATGTTTTAATAAAGGCTGCTACTGTTATTTATTATGTCAAACCACCTTGAGTCTCAGTGAAAAAGGTGGTCCGTAAATAAATACATAAAAACATGGATCTACTAGGCTGAGGACAAAAGAATAAGTATTGCCAGGCACATCTGTCCTATGTATTTTCTTTAGCTTATGTGGGAGAGTAAGGACTAGTACATCTATTCTTGCCTTAGGGATTAGCTACTAAAGAGAGTCTGATATGACAATCTTAAGCAGAGTTACACCTTCTAAGTATATTGAAGTCAATGAAAGTCTGCTTAGGATTCCACTGTAGGAGATTTTGTACTAGATTCGAGATGTATCTGTGACATGGAGAGCTGACTGGTGATAGAACAGGGTTTTTTCCTCTTTTTCAGAGGAAGGAGTTGGAAGCCTTCAAAGAGCGAATGAGGAAGAAGCGGGAGGAGAATCTGCTGCAGATGACTGAAGAATAGTATTTTTATGAGGCAGATGATGCAGTTCCCAAAAGTTGCCAAACAAGGATCCTTCTGCTTTAACTTTATTGTTTTCAAATATTGCTCTAAAAGACGTTGCGGACAATGAGGTGAAAATAATTGCAACACAGCTCCACAGTAATAGTTCTACACCAATCTGCTAGGGTCCTGCAGCCTTCCACAGGCAAGGCAAGGCTAAGTCAGGAGTGTCTGTGGACTCTTTCTTCTTGGAGCTGCTCTTTTGCCTCTTGCAACTGTTTAAAGCCCTTGATTCAACTGAAGAAAAATGGCTCATGTGAATCACTTCCAATAAAGCCAGTGTGGTGTACAGATAATGTGGTATGCTGGCTAGTGTGTCAGATTTATACTGAGGAGACCTGTGTTTACATCCCATCTCAGTCATGAAGCTCACTTCATCTTGGGCCAGTCGCACACTCAGCCTAACCTACCTTTCAGGGTTGTGAAGATAAAATTGGGAAGCAGCAGAACTATGTATTCCACCTTGAGCTCTAGGGAGGGAGGGAGGGAAGGTTAAAATGTGATCGACCAAGATACTGTATGAGAAGACTGATCCCATACACAGCTTTTAGTACAGGCATACCATCTAGAGAGCGATAATGTAAGCTGCTTTGCCCCTCTTGGATTGGATTTTGCTTGGATTTTGTAGGGTACTAAAACCCATTCCTATAAACCCTTTTGAGATATTTTCTTCTCAGATATAGAGCTGGAGCTAGGACTGCATCTCTGGACATTTATGGCTGCATTTTAATTATGGGAAAGAAATGCTTTTCTTTGATTTAGTTGCTCATAAATGTACTCTTTTGAGAGTGGTGGCAGCCAATTTTCTACTTTGTAATCACAGAGTAGAGTAGATGCAGAGATCTGTTCATACCTTTTTTTTTGGAAAGACACACTTCCAAACTCAGTTGCTTCCAGGAGGAACCTACTTCCAGCACCAGTTGGTTATGCAAGTGTTGGCAATCACAAAGTCCCCTCCATCCTATCTCCTTATCTGGTTGTCAACAGTGCCAACCAACTGGTCTGTATGGCATTCACAAAGCAGCCACCTCCACCCCCATTGTGTGGTTTTAAAAAGGTTAAATTCAGAGCAGGGTACAAGTGCTTAAAATAATAAATACCTGTTTTCATGAATGAATGAGAGCTAAACCACATGAGACAAATTACACGAGGGCACTCAAGGGAGACGCAATGTTAGCCAGGAAGTGTAGTTTGAATCTCTACAGAGCCGGCTAGATTCCTTCTCAGAGGGTTTGTTAACTTCACCAGCCTTCTGAAGACCAATTTTTGGCTGCTCTGTAGAGAGGTGAAATTAACAGACCGTCTGAGGAACGGTCTAGCTGTCTCTGTAGAGAGAGGTGAACTTGAAACTATACTTCCTGGCAAACATTGCGTTTCCCTTCACTTGAGCATCCCTGTGTAATTTGTCTTGCGTGGTTTACCTCTGAAAATGCAGAGTGGATAAAAGAGTAAAACAAAGCCAAAGACTTGCCCAAAGCAAGAAGGGAGGCTGAAAATCTGCTGATGCTGAAGCCATGTAAGCATAAAGGTTGCCATCTGGGGAGAAAATGCTTGCCCCTTTCTGTATGTGTGTGGTATCATGTTGCAGTTGGCTTATGGCAACCCTAGCAAGTGAGGAGAAGAGGCGGTTTGCCATTGCCTTCTTCTGCAGAACAAGCTGAGACTTCCCTGGTGTTCTTACTTCCAAATAGCAACTAGGGCCGTGTAAGCAGTCGGTCCAGTCTCCGCCATCTTTAATAGCCATTTTAACATGGCTACGTGTGATATTCATCACCAGACCTCTGGATTTAAAATGGCAGTTTGTATTGCAAACCAGAGGGCCTCCAGCTAACTGTTGCTAAAGCCCACCCGGGAGATCCAGGCATGAATGGAATGCGGAGAGATTTGCAGTGAGTAGATTTGCAGTCTCCCCAGCCCCTAAGGAATCCAGTGCAACAAAGGTTTCACAGAGTCATCCCTACTTAATACATTCCTTTCCCTCCTTCCATGATGAGATCTGTCCTTGATTGAGGAGCTAGTCAAATGACATTCATAAATATTAACAGTGTTCCTGGGAAAGTGCATTCCCCAACTAAATTAATCAACTTAGCTCCAGTGGACTTCATTAACAAAATACCCCTTTGTGCAGCGCTAGAACAAAGTTTGCATTTACTTTCACATGCCCCAGCAGCTACCAATCAAGGTAATCAAACCTTTTGTCAATCCCAGGAACTGACTGTTGGAGTCTCTGTTCTAACGGCTAGGTGGGTTCTCCTACCTCAGCATATTTCACCTATAAAGATAGGGCCCTGGCCTCATTCAAATTATACATGCTTACTGGATCCAATGCATTGTTCCCTTGAGGTTTGCCCTAAGCCTCTTGCTCCCTTGGCCGAGAACGCTGGCGTTTGAAGCTCTCCCTCCACAGACCCGCCTGCTCTTTGGATAGGTAATTATCACCTTGCAATCCCTCAAATCTATTCCACCTTCACCACTGCTTTTCTTAGGCCTCTTGCGTGTTTGTGTGTGTATGCATTTACCCCTTGAATAAAAATTACCCTTTAATTAAGAACACCGGCTTCATGTGTGTATATCTTTGGGAAAGGACTCTGTAAATTATTGGTGATAAGATCCCTGTGGTTACCGGTTACCGGCCTCTTGCAAAGCTGTCTCCCTTGCTAATTCCCCCCACAAATTCTATTTACTAGTAAGGAGACCAATTCAGATAACAGCTGACCCTGCTTAATGTCTAAGATCTGATGAGATCGGGCTATACCATGCTACCTTCCCTCCACCCTACCCCTTTAATAGAGGTTTAATGTGTGGACATGGATAGTTGAAGTTTCTCATGGCACGGGGTAAATAACATTACCTGGTGAATAACATCCTCTGTAAAAGGGACATGACATTTTTCCCCAGATCTGTTGATAACCCCAATCAACAGAAGAGAAAATAACTACTTACATACCACCCTTCTGGACAAATTAGTGCCATGCTCAGAGGAGTGAACAACATTAGTGTTGTTATCCCCACAATGCCGCTGGAGAGCTGGGGCTGAGAGGAGTGGCTTACCCAAGGCTACCTACACAGTTCATGGGAGTCAAACTGGCAGAGTGCTGATTTGCAATCCAGCCACTTAACCACTATGTTACATCATAGTGAGAGAAATCGGAGTTCATATAACAGCAGGAAAAAAACCCACAACTGTCTCTTGAGGAAGGTATATCTGTCTTCACTGACGTGATGATGTGATGTGTAGCTCTTCAGTTGCAAGGTGAGCCTAACAATTCAGAGATGGAATCGGGAAGAGCAGCCTATGGAGAGTTATTAGCTGCTCTTGTGAGGTTATGAAACCACCGTTCCCACAATCCCTGAAGCAGTTCTTAACACTCCTTAAAATAAAAATAATGGTGATGTAAGGATAAATGTACATGTGGCAATATAAAAATATTTTTTAAGAGGATGAAGTGGGCTCTCTGCTTTCAACTCAGAAAGGAAGGGCAAGGCTGAACAGGATTATCTTGCATTTTTGTGAAAATTGTGAAGCCAAAGAGAAGTAGAATTCACAATGTGGGTGAAGAATGCCCTGTGATGTCTCTTTTTACATTTTTATTTTTATTTAACAAAATTTATATCCCACCTTTCTGCCCTCATAAAGGCCACTAAGGCATCTAACAAAACATACATACTAAAAATCACACTATAAAACCATTACAATCAACCAACACACATACATTAAAACAGTTAAAATCAGGCTTTAAAAGACATATAGAGACATAAAAACAACAAAATATTTAAAACGTTGGGCATGAAAGAGGGATCACTGAGGATATACCAAATGAAACAAAGTCTTCACCTGCAACAGAAGGGGGAAGATAACTCTCCCTGGGGAAAGAGTTTACCCTTAAAGATTTCTGAAAATTCTGAAAACACTTATTTTCAGAACTGTCGCTCTAGCTGTCTTCCTGCCCAGTAGCTTGCCCTCCTTTTACATGGTTCAAACACAGTGAAAGCTAGATTCAACACTTATGACAATCTGCACTTTGCAAAGTATGTATATGATGTTCTGCTATCCCAAGATACAATCCAGTTCCATAAACAGCCACCTACTGTATATACAGTACTAAAAAAGCTGAGGGAACATTGCTAAAACAGGAAGAAAAACAGGATTATGGAATGTATATGCTGAGATATTGGGTCTTCTTGGTACAGAGATGCATGTGTCCCATTGGGAAGCAGAGTAAACAAGATATGTGCATGCTTTTAAGGGTGGTTGATCTTGTGAAAAGGTGATATCATGTTGGGTTTTGATGAAGTCAAGAAGAGGGGATACCAAGAAATTTAAGCACCTGTAGGGAGAAGATGGAGAGAAGCTAGTTATCAAAGGAGTTTGCAGATTAGGTCATTGGGTCTGAAGTGGTGGAAACATAAGGTCAAAACGAAGCATGCTATATCTTTATGAACAGCGAGATTTGAGAAAGGACGCCTTGCGGATTATCTAGGAGGAGGTGCTAGGATCCTGGGCATTGGCAGCTTTGGGTGTTGGATTTTTTATTTTTCCTGTAGCAATTTCCAGCTGCATAGTATGGATGCGGTTGATGAAAGTGAAGTAGTCATCCGTGGGTAAGATGGAGACGACTGGGAGATCTGGAGCAGCATCTTCTGGTAAGACCAAGTCCTTGCCCTCCTGCTGAAGCAAACACAAATGTCAATTGTGTTTCTAATTCTTGCCCTATCCTCATCATTCCATTGATTACCTATCAGTTACTGGGCTCAATTCAAGGTATTGTGTATCACATACAAAGTTCTTCACAACCTTTGTCCATTATATCCGGATTGCCTCTCTCCCTATGTTCTACCATAGCAGCTTCGCTCATCTAAACAGGGCCTTTTGTAGGTGTCACCTTGCACATGGGTAAAATCAACACCTGACCGTACGCATGCATTCTTTGTGGTGGCCCCCATTATGGAATGGCCTACCTGAAGAGGTTAGGAAAGCTCCCACTCTCCTGGCTTTCTGTAAACGACACAAAATAGAATTATTCAAGAGGGATTTTTACTGAGATGTGAGAACTGTAATATAAGGAAGCAGTCTCAAAGAGATGCATCAGTAAAAAGATAAGGACAGGGAGTGACTAGAGACTTTACTACTATTGCTGTAAGTATCATCCTACTGGGTAGTTCCTACGTTGTTTTTGCTTCTGCTCTGTTTCAGCATTTCTTGAACTCTGTATTGGATTTCTGTGGGTTTAAATCTTTGCAAATTTGCATGTATATACCCTGTTACATGTTTACTTAAATATCTTTGAAATTGACTGTACTGACTCACTGTGTAATCTGCCTTGAGTCTCAGGCCAATGATAGGTGATTACGTGCTGAGGACCTGAATCATTTATACTCCTAACATGTTTGAAAGAGTGACTCACAAATTGTAAATACTGAGGCTGATGACGCGGGAATCAGATGCTTGCACAAGGCAAGAAAGTGATAACCTTTCGATACAGCAAGCTGTGCTGTGTTTCCTGCTACAATTGCTAGGCAAGTCTGGTAAGAGCCTGGAATGATAGCCTATGTCAGATAGTAGACAAGGTTGTTCCCCGGTGCCCTCTGCTGTCTCCATATAGAATTCCAGCCCTCTGGTTTACAGGAGAGATGAGTGTATTAAAAAGGACTGGTAGACGTGTACAGCACTGGGGGTAAAAATCTTGGGCCAAAGAGCTATAGAAGTCCATTGGGAAGCCTATGAAGTTACTACAACCACAAATCTTCTCCACTACCATTACATTGATTGAATTGCTTCCAGCACAGTTATTTAGACTCATTTGGCAATTAACAGCTCTCAGGAGTGAGTTCTAAAATGTTAGTGGTTAGGCACTTAGCTATGATGTTTCTGCACTGTACTTTGCTGATAAATTCTCTCAGATCTGCTACCACATAGATCTTGTACATAGGTAGTAGAGGTATTTTGTTTGTATCATTGTGATTTTTTAAATATTTAATGACTTCAAGAGTGATTTGATTGATTTTAAGTTTGAAAAAGATGCCATTGAGTGATCTTTGGCTGGGATATTGGGCTTTCACTTTACACCTGGAATAAATAAACTTTTGACCTCTCTTCAGTCAGAGGACTGTTATCCTGTGAAAAGAGAGGCTATTGGTAAGAATGGTCTTCTCAATACAGCCCTGTATTTTCAGTGACTAGTTGGAGGAGGAGGACAATGGCTGCTCCTACTCTGAGGTCTAATCATGTCTTTGTCCAAGATGTTGGTGCTTACCTTTAAAGCTCGGCATGATCTTGAAGAGCAACCTCTCTCTGCCATGCAGCAGATTCATTCTTCCCAGTGCAGTCTCCTGTCAGTGCCTCTTGTCAAAGGCACATTTTATAATGCCCTCCTTGCTTTCCAGCAAGGCTATAAAATAGAATGATTCTGCAAAGGAGTAATATCTTGCTAGCTGAGTATAATGTGTTTTTAGATTGGTGTGTTAATGTAGTTTTAATTTATTTTATCTTTCTGGTTTTAGTGCTTTATTTTTTATCTCTGTGTTATATACAGATTTATTGTATTTTGTACTGTTACCTACCTGGGGTCCTAAGTTGCTCAGGGGGAAAGCATACATTTTTTAAAAAAATAAATAAAGCTTTGAGGCCTTCAGGTTCCAGCTTTCAAGAACTGTAGTTGCTAAATGAGCTGCTCAAGCTAACCCCTGCTGTGGAAATTACGGTTATAAATAAATCAATAGAGCACACCTGAGTTTGGGTTCCCTGGTTGCTTTTATCTGATTAGTTGCATTTGTAGCCTACAATATCCCTAAGATGTGGGTGGAAACAAGAGACTAATATTTTTAAATGAAAAACAGCTCATTAAAATTCAGTTGAAATTGAATTAAACCAATGCTGATTCCATCAACTCAGATGGTGCAGTCATAAACTAGTTACTGGAGGACAAGAATAAGTACAGTCTGAATGATCACTAATGAACACAGGAATTTCCTTATCCTAGCCTTCTACACATAACCCTTCCGATCATTAACTAAACACACGGTGAGTAGGAGTAGGCATGCAATTGCCTCCGGTCAATCACCTGCTTGTGAATCATGTTGTGGAGTCATCTACACATGTGAAGTCTCCCCATGATTGGGGATGCTGTGTTCCAAATGTTCCTAATCATAAGAAGGAATCAAACATGTTGGTACTTCCTCCATGTGGGTGCTGTGTTGATGGGTTGTCCATGTGTGGAAGGGTTGTGTGCAAAGGGCTACTGAGTTAGACCCTTGACTTGTCGAGGTCTGTATTGTCTACTCGGGCAGGCTGTGGTTCTCCACAGGCAGAGGTCTTCCACGTTGCCTACTTCCTGACTCCTTTGGTAATACCGGAGATGGAACTTGGGATGAGTCCCTCCCAATTTTACTGCCCCTAAAGTTCAATAATACCTTTAAGACTAATCAATTTTATTGTAACATAAGCTTTCAAGAACTACAGCTCTCTTCGTTAGATGCAAAGGTGCTACGGGACTCTTTACCATTTTGCAACTACAGACTAACACGGCTAACTTCTCTGTATCTAAAGTTCAAAAGACATAGTGTTTAGTAGACTTTTTATTTAGGCTCAGAATTTGTAACAGCTAGGCTTTTTGGCTTGGTGATGGATTATTTAGACTACAACGTTGCTTTAATATGGACATTTAATTCTCCCTTGTCTCCCAAACAGCAGCGCCCCCCCCCACACTTGACATTAACATGCAATCATCCATTTGGGGTTTTTTACTTTGAACATAAGAAGAGGCCTGCTAGATCAGATCAGTGGTCTATTTAATCCGATATCATGTTTCCCACTATGGCCAACCATTTGCCCCCATCCTCGAGGGCCAATAACAGAGCATAGAGGCCAAGGTCTTCCTCTGTTTTTATTATTTATTAAAGTATTTATATTCTGCCTTTCCTCATTCCAAGGTGCCTTACAAATAATTACAACATTAAGATTAAACCCAAATATAACCCCCCAAATATCTCCTTCCTCTACAGGTCTGGATTACCCAATAGGCAGACTAAGCATGTGCTAAGGGCACCCGCAAGCAGGGGCACCAAAAATGAGATTTAAAAAAAAAGAATTTTATATTTTATATTACCAAAAAACCATTGACGTAGTTGTCATGGTGGAAATCAGAACTTTGTGGGACTTTGTGACAGACAGAAAGTTTGTCCTGCCCACCAGAGGTAGAATAGCTACTCAGCTGCTTCATCCCCAGGCCTATGGGAGTGTTGAGACCCAGCATCCAATCACCTGTCAGAGCAGATAAGGAATGTTGGAGGGAGACGCTGCAGCAGTTCAGTTCAGGGCTACCTCAAGGAGTTGTCAGTTTCGTGTGTAATTTGCCTGGTATTGTGCTTTAACTCTATCTCTAGGAGAGGACAGAGTTGTGAGGGCTGTCTCTAGTGATGAGTAGCCCTCATACCCATTATTAGTCTGACTCTTAGGAAAGGGCAGGTTGGTATGGGTGGAATCTTGTGAGAGGATTTAACCTGGTGGCTAGTCAGGCAAAGCCTGTTTGTACTTGAAAGTATTAAAATCACAACCTGAGGCCATAACTAGCTTAAATTTATGGGCCTCGGCCAGGTTTCTCCTTTGAATTTTGGGATACCTGGGATGATGATCTGTTCTTTAAAAACAACCTGTACATAAATAAATTTTCTTCTTTTTAAAATAAACCTCCTGCTTCAGTGACCTCTGAATTTTTCTTACCACAAAACTTACCTCATGGCAGAGAACCTAAAGCCTTTATACTCAGTACCATAAGAACATCTAGCAACGGGGGGTGGGTGGGATGGGTTACGTTTCCAAACAAATCTAATTCCCAAAATTATAGGAGGCTGTGTGTGGGTTTCCTTCAGCCAGAAGAAAACACCTCTCACAGACTAACTTACACTCCACTACACCATGGCCCCACACACTGGGGGAAGGGTATAAGTTCACAGGCAATGAGCAGATTTACGCTTGCCCATGGAGACTGATAGATCCAATTGGTTTCCAGACTGGTCTGCAGGATCCGATGCCCCCCTTGTGGTTTGTTAGATGAGCTAGTGGAGGACTGGCATGCCTACCTCTCCGCAGCCATCGACGAAATCACTCCTCATCACCCTTTCTGCCCCAGCACCTAGCCTGCTCCTTGGTACATTGAGGAGCTGTGTTGGATAAAGTGGGAGCTGAGATGGCTTGTGTGAAAATAATTGTTTTTTTCTTATTATACAAAGGCTATGTCTCCTGAAACTTTGGTCAAGAAGCTTAGCTGCTTGCTAGGAAAATTCTTAAGCCCAATTACCACCCCCACCCCCCACTTCTCTTGCTAGTAGCTGCTTGAGAGAAACCTGTCTCCAAAGTCTCCACTTGCTATGACCTTGGAGATAAGATAACGTGTTCTGCTGTTGGAAAGAGCGAGCCTCCATGTATAGTCTTGAGCCAATTAACATTCTCGACTAATTTGCACCTGCAAGATTGACGGTTGGTGCCAAGGACTGGAGCCTTGGTCTCATCCCTCTTTTTGCACATAGCCACCTCTTGTGAGTGACATCAGCATTTTGTTGCCTGATTGGTTGTAGGTAGACATGGGCACGAACCAAAAAAATTTAACGAACCAGCGGTTTGCGGTTCAGTGCCGACGACGATCCCAAAGTTGCGAACCGCAACGAACATTTTCTGTTGCTGATCTGGTTCGCGGTTTGTGGGGCACGGAACGGCCCCCGTTGCACTTAGAGAGCCCACGTTCCCGGGGAGTCTTTTGCAGGCTTTCCTACAGCCATCACCCAAGTTTGGACAAGATTGCAAAAGGGATCTTGGAGTTATACCCTCTCCAATCCAAGGCCCCCAGGAAACTCCCACAAAAATCCAAGCTCAATTATACTCTCAGTCTCTCTCCCCAAAGGCTAGCAAGTGGCAAGCAAGAGCTCTGTCCCACTCCACTGCTTGCTGAAAGAGAAACCCAGCCTGGGAGCCCACGGCTATTTATAAGTGCAGGTCCAATTGAGCAACGCAGGAGGTCTGTGTTTGGCCATCAGAGCTGCCTATCAGGGTTTGCAGGGATGAGATTGGAGTGCCCATGGCTACAGAACACCCCCTTCCCCCTCCCTCCCCTGGGTGTCTTCTCCCAACTTGTAACCGCTTTGCAGCTCCGTGGTTGGAAGGAAGACCTGCTGATCAAGGTAAGCTGGGCTTCCATTCGGGTTTCCAGGGCGATGGAATGAGTGCAGACAGAGTTCAGGCATTCCCCCGGCTCCGTTTCCAGGGGAATTGATTGCTGGCGCCTGAGCGTCTGGCTTTCTGAACCGCGGCCGAACGCACTGAACCAGGCCTCTCCCGAATGCTGGTTCATTGGCCATGGACAATCACAAACCACTGGATCGTGATCACGCGATCGCCAATTTCGTGGGTTTTTGAAGTTCATAATGCGGTTCGTGCCCATCTCTAGTTGTAGGGCCTGTGCCACTGAGGCACCAAAATGGCATAAAATCCAATTATCCAACATGGACTCCAGGCTGGTCAGGTCTAGTCTTGTCTCTTTGGAGGCAGAGATCCAGACCTTCAGATCTCGTTTGTGCGTCCTGTGAGAGGTCTCATTTGTGACTCAAACTGGATGGAAACTCAGATGACCACCTGTTTGCTTGCTGAGAAGCCTAACCGTTTTGCTCCTTGATTAGAGATTGTGCCTTCTGCCTTTGTGACAACACCTGGATTTATTTTCTGCTGACATACTGGTATGTATAGTTAGAGCTTATAAAGCTATAGGTATTTTTTGTTTTATCCTTACATTCTGTCTCATGTCTTTATTATGACCTCGCACCTTAAATAAAATAGTGCTATTATCTTGTGTGGTTTGTTAACGTTGAAATCTCAAAGCCTTTAATCATTTGGCTGAACCCCCCTCTTTGTAAACACTCGAGAATCACCTACCACAAAGTATTTTGCTTGTAAAGACTACCTTGCAAAACCATTCTTGCAGAGTTGGCTTTGCTTTGCTTAGTTCCCTTACAGGCTCAGAGTGTGTCCCTCCACTCTTGTACTTTGGAAAACTACCAAGCGACTGGTGGCAGCTTTATTGAGTAACTGGGAGACTTTCCCTCACTTACCAGTTTTGTAAATTGTGTGAACTGGCCTACGGGGTTTTGCTAGCTGTTCCCCTCATCTGGGTTGAGGCCACCAGTCCTGTACACCATGATAGCTTGAGCAAGTGTGGAGGTGGAGTCAGGAAGAAGAGGCAAGAACATCTTATAGGACGCTTATGAAAGCCTATGAGGTGGCAGTGAAGGTGACGAAGAAGGAATTCTGCGGCGCCTCCATTGTGTCTGTAAACTCATGTCCACCACAATTGTTTAAAATAGTTCAGTCTTTCGTCTTATTGTCACAGGGAGACTGTCAAATTATTCAGGAATCAACTGTGAGGCTTTGGGGAGCTATTTTGTGGGCAAAATCTTGTCTCTCCGACATGCCCTGCCAGCCATGATTGATACAGTGAGAAAACTGGAGGCCCCTTGGCCATCTTCTCAATCTGTATTAGATCATTTCAGTCTCCTCTCTCAGGACAAGATCAACAGGATCCTGTGAGGGTGTGTGTGTGAGGCCTACCACCCGTCCTTTGGACTCCTGCCCATCATGGCTGGTGAAGGCCAGTGTTGAAGGGCTGTGGAGTTCTGTGGAGGCCATTGTTAATCTCTCCTTAAACTCCAGGGTTTTTCCTAGAGCATTGAAGGGAGTGGTGGTGTGGCTCCTCTTAAAGAAACCATCTTTGGACCCCACCAACCCATCCAGTTACTGCCTAGTTCTGAACCTCTCGTTTCTGGGAAAGGTGATTGAATGAGTGGTGGCAGAACAACTGCAGGAATTCCTGGAAGACGCTTCTGTCCTGGATCCATTCCAGTCCGGCTTCCGTTCTGGCCATGGGGCAGAGACAGCATTGGTTGGTCTCACACATGATCTCTGCAGACACCTGGATCGAGGTGGGTCAGCATTACTAATGTTGTTAGATCTCATGGCAATGTTCGATACAGTTGACTACGACCTGTTGACCCATTGCCTCGTAGATGTGAGGATTCATGGGGCTGCCTTACAATGGCTGATCTCCTTCCTCCATGGTCGGAGACAGAGGGTGGCGCTTGGGGAGGAGATGTTGCTTGTGTGGCATACCTCAAGGGGCAATATTCTCCCCAATGTTGTTTAACATCTATATGCATCCTCTCACCCATTGGTCCGGAGTTCTGGGTTGAGTTGTCATCAGTATGCTGATGATACCCAACTTTATCTGTTGATGGATAGCTGACCGGGTACTGCCCCAGATAACTTGGCCAGGGCCTTGGAGGCTGTTACTGGATGTTTAAAGCATAACTGACTGAAATTGAATCCTACTAAGACGGAGGTCCTGCACCTGGACCACGGGTTGTCAGGTTCTGGGATCCAGCTCCCAACCCTTGATGGCACGCTGCTTGCACCTGTGCCAGTGGTGAGAAGCTTGGGTGTGGTTCTGGATGCCTCCTTATCTATGGAGGCCCAGTTCACAGTGGTTTTCAGATCAGCATTTTTCTATCTCCGCCAAGTTTGGCAACTTCCCCCTACCTCTCAAGCTGCGACCTAGCTACAGAATTTGATGATGTGTGTTTTGACCAAGTCTCCATTCCAGTCACATATAACACCAGTATTGTGCCAGCTTCACTGGCTCCCAGTGGAATTCCTGATCAAGTTCAAGGACTTGATCAGGAATTAAACTTTAAAGCCCTTAGAGAGCTGGGACCAGCATATCTATGGGATCACCTCTCACTCTATGTTCCCTGAAGGACACTCCGTTCAACAGATAAACATCTCTTGGTGATCCTTGCCCTCAAGGGGGCTACCTTGCCTCAACCAGGACCAGGGCCTTGTTGGCCCTGGCTCCTGCCTGGTAGAACTCTCTGTCTGTGGAAACCCAGACCCAGCAGGAATTGTTATCTTTCCATTGAGCCTGTAAGACAAAGCTGTTCCACCAGGCATATGGTGTATGAGGTGGGTGGACAATGAAATTGGCTTCCTGTCATGGGGAGGGTTTACCTAGGCTTGCCATTCCCCCGCCCAGGGTGGGGGGGTTCCCTGCTCCCATCTCCCACCCCCTGCCCCCACTTACTGGGCAAGTAGGGGGGTGCGCCCCCAGGGCACCCCCCTGATGACATGGCGCACCCCAGGATGGCATGGCACACTCCCATGCCCTGCAGCAGAGCTCTCCGTTTTGGCCAAGTCGGGCCCCACCGGGGGGGGGGGGGAATTCAGCCCTTTGGTGAGTGTGGGAGTACTCTTGAGCTGCCCTCTGACCTGTGTGATGATGTCACTTCCCGGAAGTGACATCATCACACCAACTGGGAACTCGCACGCCAGCTCCCCAATCTCCCACTAGGAGAGTGAAGGGACCTGGCAACCCTAGGTTTACCTCCTGTTTTGTTAACATCTAGCATTTGGCCATCTGGCTCTACGGATTGCTGTTTGAGACAGGCAGTATGTGTGCTGCTGTCTTTTAGAAACTGTATTGTTGTATTAGTGATATTTTTATCTGGTTTTAAAATAACATGTTTATGTATTTTATATATGTTATAGTCCGCTCTGAGCCCATTCATGGGGAGAGCAGATTTGTAGTAGTAGTAGTAGTAGTAGTAGTAGTAGTAGTAGTAGTAGTAGTAGTAGTAGTAGTACATTTTACTGGGGACCTCTGTGTATTACCAAAGGTAAGACCTTTGAGGCCTTACCTCCAAAGCACGGGGCAGGTCATGTTGCAGGTGCAGGGATCCAATCTGGCTTCCTCGTGAGTATGTTCTGAAGCCCTGATGATTAGGGTTGCCAGGTGTTTAGTTTTTACCCAGACAGTCCAGTATTTCCTTGGACTGTTTGGGCGAAATGTTCTGAAAATGTCGACCACCTGGCTGGAGAGGAGGGAGAGAAAGAGAAGGAAGGGAAGGCGAGGAAGGGGAAAGAGCAGTGTAGTGTACAGAAACCTGCCCCACTTACAGCAGTGGAACAGGCAGGCCTTGGCCTGGGGGCTGGCGCCACTCGTAGACTGGTCCAAAGTGCCCCCGCCTCTCAGATGGTATAAGCAGTTCCTCTGGTTGAAGTCTCACCCTCAGACACCTGTCCTTACTCTCTGCCTTGCCTCCTTGTGAGGGAGCTGCTTGAAGTAACTAGGAAGAAGTGGGGAAGAGATTCTCTTCAGAGGAGCCCAGAAAGAGCTGCAGTGGCAGAGGGTGAGCCCTTTGATGTGCCTTCATTTCACCACAGTGGAGGAGAGAGAAAACACAGAAGGTACTGAGGTGCCATTCTCCTCCGCTCCCCCACCCCCAGCATGAAGGGGTGGCTGTGGCTGGGCTGGAGCCCCAGCCAGTCAGAGGCAGCCCTGAAGGTGGTGTGGTGGAGGAGGCAAACCTGAAGAGGGGGAAGGGAGGGGGAGAAGCAGAAGCTGCCGACTGGGGCGGGGACTGTTGGGGATGGTGGCATGATGATGTCACTTCCAGAAGTGACATCATTGCGCCAGGGCTGGGAGCGTGCAAAGATCATTCCTGAGGTGAGTACCCCCCCCCCCAAGTCTGATATTTTCCTGGAGCTCATCTGGAAACTCTACTGATGATGTCACTTCTAGTTGAAAAACAGAAGCAATGGGGTCTTAGTGGGGGCCAAATCGACTCCATCACTTCCAGTTGTCAACAGGAAGTGCATCATCAGAGCCTCTGTATCACGTGCGTGCACCATTCTGCTGCATGCTCTGGTGGCCCCAGTCTGCCTCCTCTTCTTTCCCCCTGCTGGTCAGGTGAATGGGGCCAGGGGGCGAAAGGTGGGGGTGGGGGATCACCTGAGCCCACTGGGCGGCTGGCCCGTGATGTAATCACTATTACAATGAGGGGAAAAATGAGGATAAACCAGTGTTTCTCAACCTTTTTTTCACAGAGGAACACCTGAATTAATTTTTCAAATCCTGAGGAACATCTACCTATGAAATTGTTTACAGGCCAGAAAAAGTTGATGTTACTTTTAGAGTTGCCAGCCTTCAGATGGAGCCTCGAGATTTGTTGGAATTACAACTACTCTCCAAACAACAGAGATCAGTTCCCTTGGAGAAAACAAGTATGAAGGGGCACTCTGGAGCACGTAGGAGTGCACTTCATCCCCACCACCACATTCCTGCACCTTGGATAACTCTTTGCTCAGTACTCTTTTCAGTCTGGTTTCAGGCTATGGGATGGAGATGGCTCTGGTAGCATTAGTTGATTACCTCTGTCTGTGTGTAGACAAAGACCATCCTTCTTTGTTGCTCTTCCTGGATCTATCAGCAGCCTTGGATACAATACACCATGCCATACTATTGTGGCATCTGGAGGCAGAAGTAGGTATCAAGGGATATTCCTTGGACTGGTTCAAATCATTCCTCATGGAATGAACTCAAAGGGTTGCTGATGGAGACCAACTATCTTCAGTATGGGAATTATCTTGTCGGTTCGACAAGGCACAATCTTATCCCGCATGTTATTCAACTTCTGGGTAAAGTTTTTAAGAGAAATCATTTGTAGCTATGGAATTGGATGTTGTCAATATGCGGATGACACTCAACTCTATATCTTGCTATTCAAATTCCCTGGTGATGCAGTAGGGGTCTTAAGTCATTGCCTGACAGCTGTGGTCAAATGGCTGAAAGCAAACAAATTGAAACTGAACACAGAAAAAAACCTGAAATGATGGTGGTTGGGAAGGCGGAGATCTTGAAGAACATTGTGCTCCCCACTTTCTATGGGATTCAGTTGACCCTTGCAGACTTGGTTAAGAGCCTGAGGGTTATACTCTATTCACCACTGCTGCTAGAGAAGCAAAAGAATATAGATGCAAAAAAGATCTTCTCACAACTCCATCTAGCCTGGAAGATAGTCCCTACCTTGACACAGCCAATCTGGCCACCTGGAGCCACACCACAGTAACATTATTACTCAACTATACTAATGCGCTCCACATAGATTACTCTTCAAAGTCAACTCAGAGACTCCAGTTGATGCAGAATGCCGCAGCTCGATTATTATCAGGAGCTAGACAGATAGGGATCCCAGACCCCTGGTGGGGGCGGGGTATCCCCCACCCCCGCTCCCCCCACCCCACCTCCACTTACCTAACTGGCATCGGGGCGCGCACCTTCCCTGTGGGCTCCCCCGCGGCATGTTCCTGTGCGCAGCAGCCACTGGGATCGGGCACATTTTGGCCCGGATCGGGGCCGCTGCTACCGTGCTCCTGTGCTCTGCAGCGCCTGAAAATGGGCCCAATCCACGGCAAACCAGGCTCGTTTTTGGGCACTGCAGAGTGCAGGAGAGCTCCTGGGTGCCGCAGAGCCCCAAAACACGTCCGTTTCAGCATGAATTAGGCTGGTTTTGAGGTGCTGTGGAGTGCAGGAGCTCTCCTGTGCTCTGTAGTGCCTGAAAATGAGCCCGTTTTGCCGAGGATCGGGCCCGTTTTGAGGCGCTGTAGAGTGCAGGAGCTCTCCTGCGCTCCACAGTGCCCAAAAACAGGCCTGTTCTGCTATGGATCAGGCCCATTTTCAGGCGCTGTGGAGTGCAGGAGCGCTCCTGCGCTCTGCAGCACCTCAAAATGGTCCTGATCCATGGCAGAATGGGCCCATTTTCAGGCGCTGCAGAGTGCAGGAGCGCTCCTGCGCTCTGCAGTGCCTCAAAAACAAGCCCATTTCTGTGTGGATCGGGCCTGTTTTGAGCCCCTGCGGAGCCTGGACGTGCTCCCAGGGGCTGCGTGATGACATCACTTCTGAAGTGACATTACTGTGCCTGTGGGGGGGAGGCGTGAGCACACTTTGCTCGCGGGCACCCCCTCTCCCCCAAGGTAAACGGCAGGCCCCTATCCCCCACCCGGAGGTTGAGGGGGCCTGGCAACCCTATAGACAGAGCGTGCATATTACTCCCATTCTGCAGTTACTCCATTGACTAACCAACAGTTACCAGGCTCAATTAAAGGTTTTGGCAATCACAAACAAAGCCCTTAAAGTCCCTTGCATCTGTGGGACCGCCCCTCCCCCTATGCTCCACCATGGCAGCTTCGCTCATCTGAGCAGGGTCATCTGAAGGCAGCACCCCACATATAAGCAAAATCAACAATTTCCTGTACATATGCCCTCTCTGTGGTTGCCCCCACCTTATGGAGCGGCCTGCTTGTAGAGGTCAGGAAAACTCCCACTCAACTGGCTTTCTGCAAACTGTAAAAAACTGAATTATTTAGGAGAGCTTTTTAAAATAAGTAATAGGATTGTGCTGTAAGGAAATGGTTTGGTGAGATGCTTTGGAAAAGGGATAGGGAGGGACTCTAGATTCTAGTACTGTTGCTGTAAGCATGCTCCTACTGGGTTGTTTCCATGTTTAATATGTCATATCAAATTGGTTATGTTTTTTTCAGCATTGTTTTCAAATCTATTCTTGTTTTTCAAATTTCTGCTACCCCTACACTATAATTAATTAATTCAAGAGGACCAACTATTCAATTGTGCCCAATATGTACCCAGCATTTGATAATCAAGATATTTGATTATCAAGATTATTTGATTATTACTACAGTCCACAAGCCACAAGAGTTTGTTCTTTTCTTGTTGGTAGCCTATAGATTTATTTACTTACTTTATTTATATCCCTCCTTCCTCCCCAATGGAGAGCCAAAGCAGCTCACATTGTTCTTCTATACTCTATTTTATCCTCACAACAACCTTGTGAGGTAAGCTAGAAGGTGTGTATGTGTGTGACTGGCCCAAGGTCATCTTGTGGGACAGAGTGGGGATCGATCCTGGGCCATACTGACTCTCATACCTTAGGACAGGCTGAGTCAACTAGCTGGGAGTCTTGGGACCTGATACGTAGGTTCCTCAAGGTTCTTTTACATTCCCAATGCTCTTTAACTTCTAGGTGAAATCATTGTCTGAGGCCATGAGGAGCTTCTGGGTGGATCATCAACAATATGCAGATGACACCCAGCTTTATATCTCATTATCCAAGAGGCAGCTTTGAAGGTCCTCCTGGGCCAGTGTCTTGAGGCTGCCATCAACTGGCTGAAGGTAAAGCAAATGAAGCTTAATCCAGACAAAACCAAGGTTATGCTAGTTAGGAAGGCAGAATGTTTGGCTGGTGTTGATCTACCAGACTTAGATGGGATTGAACTTTAATGTAATAGCTTGGGGGTACTTTGGGACCTGGACTTATCAATGGATAAACAGGTTGATGATGTTGCTATGAGTGCCTTCTTTCAATTATGCATAGCTCATAAACTGTCCCTTTATTTAAATTTTGCTGACCTAGCTATGCTGATCCATACTATTACAGCCTCTAGTTTGGACTACTGTAAATTGCTGTATGCGCGGCTGCCTTTGAAGATATCTTGGAAATTTCAGTTGGTATAAAATGTGGCAGGAAGGCTCCTGTCTGAGATGAGTTGCTTGGAGCACATAACTAGAATGTGTGCTGCACTGGCTACCTATGTTCTTCAGACAGCTTTCTCCTGAAGGTTCCCTCCTTAGGACTCTTCATATTGTTACAGCTAAGTCAGAACTAGCTTTTCAGTGGGGGGCCCAGACCTTTGGAATGCCCTTCCAGAGTTGGTGCAGAGTACTCTTTCACTTGCTATATTTAGGAAGACATGTAAGACAGCTTTATTCTAGAGAGCACTTGATGGATTATAAATAAGTTTCAACAGATTTTGCTGTTTTTTTAAATTCTATGTGCCTTTAAATTTGAAAGTTATGATTTTTAATCTGTGTTTTGATCTTGCTAACTCAACTGTTATATTTTGTGTCCTCAGGACATGGTTGTTTTATTTTTTCTTAGCCGCCTTGAATCTGAAGAGATAAATCAGGAAGGATTAGAAATAGGCACAAACTGAAATACGAACCAAAATTTGTGACAAACCAGGCCAGTTTGTGGTTCATGAACCAGAGGTTCGTCAGATCCCATTTCTGACAAACCGCCACAAACTTTAGGCTGGTTTGTTTGGTTCATTTTTCAGTTCATCACTACAGACAGCCTCGCTCCGGTCAATCAGTTTCCTAGGCAACAGGGGATGGACTTCCTGCAGACCTTCTGCTGACCTGGAAGTGGTGATTTGCTGGCCCAGAAGTGACATTTTCACGAACCAAAATGAACCAATTTGTGAACCGGGGCAGGTTAGTGAAAGTTTGTGGTTCGTGAAACGTGACGAACCGTGAAACGCATGGTTCGGTTTTTTTCTAGTTCATGCCCATCTCTAGTCAGGATAAAAATGCTTTATAGAAATAAATAAATGTGCCATCTCTATGTACTTATTTTTGTGTAATCCCTATATGGTCAACTGCATAAATCCAGATTCCTTATTCCCATATATAAACAAGTACAGATATCTTAACTGCCCACATTCTTAATGTGTACTGGCCTCAGATATGCATGCATGTATACCCATTGCACTTTCCTGTGTGGTGTACAATCTCTCCACATGTGTGTGGTTTACCCATCTTGTTACAATGTTTGTGTGAGCATGTACCTTCAGTTTATTTATCTTTGCTACATTACATCTCAGGTATCTCCTTTATTCTTATTATGTGCATATGTATGCTAATCCCACAGCGATCATCCCCGGATATGTTTGAATATGCTCATTCCCTTATATGTGTATGTATGCAGTCATCTTTCAATTACCCCCCACTTTTATGTGCATTCCCCCAACAGCTTATGCTATGAGCATCTCAGAGAGGTCTAAAAATCCTCCTTTTATATTTGTTGATAAACACAGTATTCAATGCCAGTCATTATCTGTGCATATGGGTCAACAAATAGGTTGACACAGAAGCTGCTTCCTTTTCCGGCTGTTCTCTATATAATGCACACCAGGACTGTTCTGTAGTGTGTGCAGGGCTTTTTTTCAGGGGGAACACGGGGGAACGGTTCCGGCACCTCTTGAAAATACTTGGCAACAGAGCTTGAAAATAATATGATTTCAAAGAATCCCGTGTGTTTCTTCCTCATTTCCGTTTTGAGAGTTCCGCCACCTCTTTTCCCAGAAAAAAAACCCTGAGTGTGTGTATGGCAGTGACGTATTTATGTATTTTTATATTTACCAAACTGGCATTAATTCATCAACCAGAGCTCATGCTTTTTCCATTGTAGCTCCCATCTATGGAACAAGCGATCAGAGAGCAGGGGGTACTGTCTCTAGGGGCGTCTAGGAGGTGCTGCAAGACCATTTTATTTGCTAGATCATTTAATGGGGTATGGCATGCAGGCATTTTCAGGAGGTATTGTATTTTAAATGTTTTAGATTTGTATTTGTAAGCCACCTTGAGTCATGGGGAAAGACGAGGTATACATAACTTACTAGACACATATATTAATTTGTTACATTTAGATCTTACTTTCCTCCCAGGGTTTCTGTTCAAGTGCGATTTGCTTATGTCGACTGCAGTGTGGATGCGTGTAGTGCTGCATTCAAGCAAGCAGGCCTAACTCTATGATCCAGGCATGGCGGCCTTCTGTCATTCTCAATTGGTAGCTCTTTTGGCTAGTCCACCATTGAACGTATGTGAGAAATGACTTCTGTGGTGTGGTTTCTGTACCTACAGGAATGAAGTAATTCATTGGAAGTTTGAAGAAAATCATGTCCAGGTATTTCACCAGATTTTTGAAGAACTGAAATATTTTCTAGAGTAGGAATGAGAAGATTTGATTGATAATATTATTGTACAAAGAATGTGCCAAATTCCTATGTTTCTATCAAAGCATTTAGCTCCTTTGATGCTATTCTTCTTAAGCATTTACCTATGCTCGTGACCTTTGCCAGGTGGAGAAAGCTAACTGTGTCGCTGGAACTGATGGTTGCCATGGTAGAAAAGCTAATTTTGCATTCTCTGTTTAAATTAATGTATTGAAAAACATTGGAATTACCAGGTGCTCTTTTGATGGTGACTGATGGTCTCATAAGGTTGCATCAACACAGGAAACGTGGTGTATTTGAATAATGGGAAGTTTGTGGAACAGGCTGTTAAATGTGTGCTAAGCCAGAGTCCTGTGCATGGTCTGATAGGCACAAGGAAATCCTGTGTATACAGACTGCCCTAGAGACTTCAGCTTAGGGGCACCTTTGTGATGCACCTCTTTGTAGGGCCACTATGCCTCCTACATTGAGCCTCAAATATGAATTTGGGTCCATATGTCCTTGGAAATTTGCTGGAGCGGAACAGTGCTTAGTTAGCTTTTCAGGGTGGTGTTTGTGGCTTTGGGAAGTGATTTTTTAATTTCCTTCCCCCTTTTGTGTCCTTTTTAATGTTCCGGTATTTCGCTGAGCTGGTGGCTGTTAGTACATTTCTCTGATTTCTGCAGCTTTTATTCCATTCAAATTTTAATAGGGAATCTGATCACACATTCTCACTTTCAAAAGAATCTTATACTTGCTCACTCTTTCTCTGTTTTTGTGGGAAGTGATCACAGCCTGCTGAATGTATATCAGTCTCCTCTGCCACCATATATGGTGATTCTCTGTAATTCTGCCCACACATGTGTATGATTGGTATCAATTTATATTTACATGCTGAAACATTTTATTTTCTTCTATAGGCATGCAGTCCTCTCTACACGTTACTATTTATATGTAGGCTAATTCCAGCAAAATAAAATAATATTTGTAAAAAGCATTAGAATGCCAAATATGTGTTTTACCAGCAACTGGTGCTTCTAAATCACAGCAAATTTATTCTGTGTGATTCCAAATGTGTGCCTGTATAAACATGCATACAAAACCATACAGAGAGAAAGCAATTTGGAGGTTGATTAGGAACAGCAAAGGGAATCCGCACACATCCCATAACTACTCTTCCAAAGCAGCTTTCCCTTAGAACTTTTGCAACGTGAGCAGGACATGTCCCTAAACATCTTTATCTTCTGCAGTGTCTGGAGGTAGGGGGGACTGGAGATCCAGTGTGGTACAGTAACTGGAGTGTTGGGTTTGGATGCTGGAAACCCAAGTTCAAGTCCACACTTATCTATGAAAGCCGTTATGTGGGAATATTGGGTGGCCTTTGAGAAATCACAAATTCCCAGCCTAAATTAACTTGCAGATCAGTTGAGATTAGAATATCTTTGTATGATAAAATTGTATGATCAAATGGATGCAAAACTTCAGATAAAATATATGTATGAGCCAGTGGGAGAATTTATGGAGTACAGAATGTCAAATATTAAGGGAGAATAAGTATAAAATGTTCTTCAATGGTATATTACTCCTAAGGACATTGCAAAAGCTAATAAGGATTACAGTGGAAAGTGCTGGAAATGTCAAAATATGAATGCAACATTCTATCACATATGGTGGGCATGCAAAAAAGTGAGGAAATATTGGCTAGAAATACATGAAGAAATGCAAAAGATACTAAAGTTTTGCTTTGTGCTGAACTCTAAAAATGTGTTGTTAAATATCTTGCCAAGTAATATTATAAAAATACATAACCAACTATTTAAATGTATGATAATAGTGGCAAGAGTAGTATATGCAGGAAAATGGAAGGGAGAATGCTCTCCAGATTTGACAGAATGGCTGAATAAAATATCTGAATATGTGTCAATAGTAAAATTAACATCTTACATACATAATAGGCTAATCCTAGAATTTCAGGAAAAATGGAAAGCTTTTTTAATCATTTAGCTGAAAATTAAGAATGATTATCTGTAAAATATATTAGTTATTAAATTTGTAATTAAAATGTTCAATATAAATGTATCAATATAAGTAAGTATTATTGTATCTCATAGAAAGTGTCTTAAGAAATTTCATGAAGGGGTGGTGGGGAAAAATACTTTGTGTTTTATATATTCTGTTATATATAACTATCTTTGATTTACACAATTATGTTATACAATCCCTTTTTCTGTTTTTCAAAATAAAAATACATTATATTGCAAAAAAGATTAAAATATCTTTCTAGACAATTTAGAGTAAGGTGTGAAATGAATGTAACAAATTAATCTACATGCTTAATGAATATAGAAATGAAGAGTGAGAGCTGGGGAAAGGTCCTAGAAGGAAAGGAAGCAAAGTGAAAAGTGTAAAGAAAATGTGCTATTTCCTATGTTTTTCTGTGGATGTTACATGTGCTCTATGCTGGTCCCAGGAATAAGAGATACTGAAAAAAGTGTACATGCTGATATATGAAGAGAAATCCCATTATCATGTTTAACTCTGTTTACCTCCAGTGTTGTTCATTCCACATGACTTTATATACTGTGATTTTAATCCAACATGCATCAACTAGTGTACAATCTTTCCTACAAAAGTTCATGTTATGATAAACTAACCAAACTCTTAATTCCTGTCCTGATTCCTTTTGTTCTCTGTCTTAATCTAAAATCCTTCTGTCAGTCACCTGAGATTACCAGAACTCATGATGATAGTTGTAAACAACTGCCCCAGGTGATGGAGATTCTTTGGCATCTCCAGTTAAACAGTCTTAAGCAGGTACTGGGAAATACGGTTTTTGTCTGAGACTCTGGAGAGGTCTTGCCAGTCAGAATAGTTAGGATTGAACTATGATGGACCAGCGGTCAAAGAGTATAAGGCATACATATGTGTAACTCAATGGGAACTACAAACTCTTTCAAGAGGACGGGCAGTGGGTCAACGATAGAACACTTGCTTTGCATGCAGAAGGTTCAGTCTTGATTTCTCCAGTTAAAGATTAGGGAGCAGGTGATGTGAAAAGCTTGTGTCCAGTGGAGGCACCACCAGTCAGAGCAGACAGCACTGAGCTTGATCAGCATTTCCTCATATGGAGTTCTAGGGACCCTGGGGGTCCACAAGGATATTCAATGGAGTCTATGAGTCCCTTGTAAGGACAGAGTGTGAGTTCCTCTCATACACACCCGGACCACATGAAAATGGAGCCTTCTCAGTTTTCTAGAAATGGTAGCAAGGTCTCTTGGGAAGTGGATAGTGTCCCCCCACCCACCCATTTTGAAGGCTTGTCATGGACTTTGAAAGGAAGTTGTCCAGAACATGATGGGAACTGTTGAGGAAAGAGGGGAAAGGCTTGGTGTGTGTGTGTCTTTGAACAGTTTAAAATTGAAATGGGGGTGGGGGTTCACAGTAGTGCCGAATCTTGAGATCTGTGAAGCTAGATGGACCAGTTTTCTGACTTGTGTAGGGAAGTTTCATGTGTATGAAGTACATGAAATGGATAACTATTCAAAACTAAAATATGCTACCTTTGTAATAAAAGACGCCCTTCCAAATACAGAAGACTATATTTGATTTTATATTTCTTTGCAACCAACATTTCCTACCTAACTTCACCCATAGGCATTTTTTCTTTTTAAACAGTTTTATGGAAGCCCATTGTCAAGAGTTGTACAACTCAGTAAACCGTTCTTACAGGCTCAGGTGCTGACACATCAGCGACTTATTCCATCCATTTAAGCACACAGATGTTGACAGTTTTATGTTCAGAGCATACAGATGCTGGGTCAAAGATCTACTATTAATGCAGATGCATGGTGAACTCGTTCTCGTCATTGCTGGGAAAAGTGAGTGTTAGCAGGAGGTGATGCAGGTGCTATTATCATTTTAGAATTCCATTTCCTCTAAACAGAGCTGGATTTTAATCAGAAGGAGAAAGGGAATTTGTGAGACAGAGCATAGATCAAACACAATCTTTTGTGACTCTAAACCGCCTCACAGCAACAGGGACTATGGCTATAGAGTGGCATGTATATGGACCAAGCTACATATTATGAGCGACTTCTGTGATTTGCAATGCTAACATAAGCAGAGTTATACCCTTCTAAGCCCATTAACTTCTAAGTGTCCTTAGAAGGGAGTAACGCTTCTTAGGATGGTACAGTGGGTTTCTCAATTTTTTTTTTATTCACTTTGAGTGCATTGGCCTTGGGGAAAGCATGGTTAATCCGAATGTTTCCAACAGCAGCTTTGGGTATATGGGCTTTATATCGCATACTTGGCAGAATTACATCCTTTTAAGCCCACTGACTTCAACGGCTTTAGAAGGATCTTACTCTGTTTAGGATTACACTGACAAACTGGGAAGACAGCATGGGGAAAAGTACAACACCTTTTTATCCATTACTGCTGTTATGATAAAATTTGGAACCCCCTGCAGCTGATTTAAATTACAAAAAAGTGTGGGGAAATCCAATTACAATCCTCCCATACAATGTAACATTTATCCCTAAGCAGCTCAGACTTCAGGGATGGGCTGTGCTCAGTGGCAGAGCATCAGCTGTAAATGCTGAAGGTCCAAGATGGCATCACCTTGGCATCACCCGCTAAAAGGAACCGATAGTAGGTGATGTGCAAAATATTTACTCAAGAAGACTCTGAAGAGCTGGTCTGGTCAGAATAGGCTATACTGATCTTAATATAACAGTGATCTTAGTATGGAGCAGCTTCACGTGTGCTCATTAGGTACAGATGTTCCAGTATTTCATAGTTCAGGCATGCTGTCCATGTTGTTTTTCAGCTGGTACAGACCACCACTAGGTTGGGATGGGCATGTTTGATTTCCTAAGTACAGGGGACCTCCTGGGAACATAGGTATCACTTTTTTACAGAATATTTTCAATTATGTGCTTCTGCACCCTGCCACCTGGACATAGTATATCTTGAGTGTGTACTTCTGTCGTGGCTTTCTCAGGGACAGAGTTAGATAGCAGAGAAAAAATGGAGAGCCCTTAAAACTACAGTGGGAACTACACTGTACATGTTCTTTACCTACTGTTCTTTGTCTGCCTTTTGCTTCTCCATGCCTTTCTTACTGTTATGAGTACACATGATTAACCTATGCAGTATAAGGAGTTTTAACATGAATGTGGGCTGGAGGGAGGTTATGTATGGACAACATTAACTATGACATGTAGAGTAAATGATCATTGTGATCCTCTTATTGGTTTCATTCTCACTTCATAATTCAGAAAAGAAACTGTGTATACCAGACGTGTTAAATATGCTAAGGAGGGCATCAGTCACTTGTATCAGAAACACACCTTTCTTTAAAGCACTGAAATGCAGTATGAGTCCATCAGTACTGCTCAGTATATCCAAGATGAAGACAGAATTCTAAGAGCATTCTACCATGTTCTTAAAGTGCAGTTTATCTACATGTTTTCCTCCTTGTATGTATGGCAGGAAACCAATATGTTCCTCTCTAGAGCAACCTCATACCACGCTAACAACAGTAGTGGTTTCATGTGCTAGTGGAATAGCTCCTCTTTTTCACACTAAGGGTGATCTTCTAAGGAAACTGACAAGGAAGAAACCAACTTAACTTTTATTGGAATGGCAGGACGTACAGAGAATGAGTGGGGCAGGTTCTGCAGGAAGGGGGTGTTTGGGGGCGAGTGGCGGTGTGCTGTGCTTGGTGGTGGCATCGGCCGGTGTCTTTCTGTCTGTCTGTCTGTCTGTCTGTCTGCCTGCTGTTTTCCCTGACCAGGGTTGGGGAGATACTCATTTCTGCAAAGAAGAAGATACCATGGTGGTAGTGTAGTGAAGGAAGGACCTTCTCTCACCTTTCCCCATGGTGTTTGCATAATAAATACATATATACAAGTACAGACACATATAGATTGAACACAGATTGAGAAAAGCTTCTAAGAGGCTGGGAGGGTGCAGTGTGTTCCTTGGCTATTCTCAGCGGCTGCAACAGAGACCATCCCTTTTTGTTCCATGTTAGCGATGGGTCGTCCTTTTGAGGCATGTGTTCTAATTCCAAATATCTTACCAAGGGAACTTACCAACATAACTTTGCCCTTGTTCAAGTCTTCAGGGTACATCCATCAACGCCCCATTCCTCCCAATGCTGAACATACCTATTCCAGAACCTTTCACTGTCTCACACTCACTGTTGGAAACTTTGGTCACTCATGTCAGACGATAATTCTTGGCAGTAGGCTGATCACTCCCTATATGAGTTGGGATCCTCGCTCACGTATGTTTTGAAGCTTCACCAGAACTCCTGTAGAGGAACTGATTTTTGTTGCCTTTGGAAGGTCCATGTGCTAGGGTCAAGTGGAAACTGAAACTACATCGCTTGCAGTCCACCAGTATGATGATCAGCATGTGTGCGAGGAAAGGGGTGGGTGCTATCCAAGCCTTGCAAATGTGATAGCTTATTCTAGGATAGTTAAATAATGCCTTTTTCCGGCATTGCCTTTTATAGAGGCTGGGCTCCTCTGCAGCGCTGAGCATATTGCCTCCCGGGCTGGTGCTACTGCTTGGTGGCTGTCCCAGGGGAAAGTCTGCCGGGGAAAGTCTGGGCTCGCCCTTTTGCTCCCTGCCCCTCTTCCCCAGAGTCCGTTCCTAATCTCTGCTTTGTACAGACTCTTAACTTTTCATTTCCATTCTGTTAACTCAAGGAAATGTACTAGATTTGCAATTGCCTTCTCTTTGCACCCTACCCCAAAGTCATCTCGTCTCAAGTTTTTAAAGCTATCTGAAAATGTCAGCTAGGAGCAGCCTCTTGTGGACAAGACACGACACAGCACAAAGATGGCCTCATAGATCCAGCCAGAAAACACAAGAGAGAAACAGAGAGTTAATCAGTTGAATAATGAGGAGACTATTACAAGAACACTCATAATGAAGCAAGGTTAGTGACACTTTGTCAAAAGAGAGCCAACAGGCAAGGTTAATATTTGCATCAGAAGTGTTAACAAGGCGACAGGAAACAGACATAATGTGTATGTGCAGAGAGGACTGATCCAGGTAAAAATGCTTAGTACCGCAGAGTTTGTTTGACCCAAAGTCTCAATTCCTTCCTCCGTAGTGGACGGATGTTATAGACTGAAATCTCTGCCCAGGAAGGGCTGGACATTATAAGAGAGAGAACAGATGAGGGTACGCAAAACATTTAAAGAGTAGAAGCCATGAGGGACTAGTTAGCATACAAAGAGTAGGACGTTTTCATACGTCTCATGAAGTGGAACACTTGAACACATTAACTTTTCTGCTGAGCTGTTTGTGCCTCATGCAGTTGTTGTTGAGGCAGGAAAGAATCTGGACGAAAAATGAAATGCACGCTGCTGATTCCGTATTGATTTTAGGTGACAATTTAAAAGGCGCTGACTTGAGGTCTGACCTACACATTACGTTTGAGATCTGTGACCGGCGTTAGTGTATGTGCGTGCATGTTAGCTTTTAATCTCTGTGCCATTTTGCTGATTGAAACCACCCCCACTTAGGCAGCAATTAATCCGGGAGGGAAAATAGACAGGCACCCTGTCTTGTCTATGAAAATGTCCCATGACTGTTGAGAATGAGAGACTCCAGCATCAGCATCAGTTAAACCTTAACTAAGGCAATGGCACTCAAGTTAGGTTAAATAATCAGCTGTATGCAAAAAGGCGTAATCATAACATAGGAAAAGGAGGAACGCAATAAATGGGATCTTGACGGGCATGAGAAGTCAGCTCAAATTCTCCAAACCCTACTTGGTCTGAAGGTAGTGAGTTATTTCAATTGATTGTACAGGGTCAGTTGAAGATTAAACTCCTTGTTCTCCCAGAAAAAAAGATATGAAAGCAACGCAGAAAACTCTGGAATGCAATAGGCTGACTACCGTGTTGTCAGGATTGCATGGACAAATCACGGCAGTTCCCGACTAAATGCTAGTGTGGAAGCAACCGCAGAAGGGCTTGTTGTGGTAATAGAGGTGGAATTTCTGTTTAATGGCTGTGGCTTCAGTAAGCAGCTTGGCTTTCTTTACACGTCAACCAAATGGTGGCTGCCCAGATGCAATGATTTTGTTTCTTTAAGCAGACAGATTTTTTTTTTTTGCAGAACATTGAAGATGAGATATAGGCATCACAGCACTTGATTGTGCATGGTCATCTTGCTATTGTTTTTGGTAAATCAGTCTATTTATTTAATAGATATGTACCCTGCCTTCATGATCCTTGAGCAATCTGCAAACAAGAGACTTTGCAGTTTTTTGTAATGCTTCAACAATCTTTAAAATGTATGTTATATTAGTGAGGAAAAAAGAAATCAGTATGTACATTACAGGCAACGCGGTTTCCGTTTTCACCTCTTTAACTCTTATTGTCTGTTTCCAGTCTTAATGGCAAGAGGCCTCTGAACTGATGGAAACAGGTTGAGGCTATAGCAAGCCCAGTTGTGTGATTTTCTGGGCATGTAGATAACCTAATGTCCCCCCATCCCCATCCCCAGACATTCTCCCAATTGCCCTCACCTTGGTGGCCCCAGAAGCTGTTTTGCTGCTGGCATTATTTTCAGCATTCTGGAAGCCCGGGAGGTAGTTAAAGGTGGCACGTTGATCATCCATCCGCCGGCTCTGTGTGTTTGCCAGCATTTCCATTAAATGGTCCATCTCTGGTGGAGGGCTGGGGCTGTCACCTGTCCAAGGAACACAGGTCATGAGAGGAAAATAGGCAGCCATAAATAATACAGCACTAGTGTTGGCATTTCTTTCCTAGGGATCAGGATTTTATATGTCCTAGGTTCAAAACATTCCTGTACCTATTTGGCACCATTACTCTTCTAAATTGCAACTCAGTGCTTTCATAAAATAGGATAATATTCCAGCGGTATAAGATCCCAGTAATTCTGTAATTTACCTAAGATTGCTCGTGGAGTACAATTCCAGTCGCAGATACAGAAAGCTTGTGAGAACTACAAAGTAGACTTACTGAGCAAGCAATATCAGACTGTTGATGTTTGAGTTTAGCTGAGAACCATACAGACCATATTCAGAGATACCAAATGATCTAGATGGACCACTACTACAGGGGAAAAGGGGTGCTGGTGGCAGACTGAAGAGCTTTGCTACCTCTTGCCAGTGATGCATCAACCATACAAGCAGTTCCTGAACTCTCCTCCTCCCACCCCGAAAGCACCTTGCTTCACTCACTGTTCTCAGGGTCCGTACTGTTCTTGCTATGCACAATTTGAATGTCGCAACGTTGCTCATCCATACGCCCTCCCTGTACATGGGTCAGTAGATCGAAGAACCCTTCCTGTTCTGGGGAGCCCGTCTGCAACAGAAAAACAAAGACTGGAGACATGCCCTGACACCAGCTATCCCGCGTCCTCATGGTCTCGTCTTACAGCCAACCACTGTCAACAATATCAGGACTTTAGGAGCACACTTGTGCGATTATCTGGTTTCTTGTAAAAGACTCGGCTAGAACTGGAAGGCATATGTCTTAGGTGGAACCGTCTAGTGTTCTGTATGCTATTGAATTACAAATACTTTTTTTTTGCTGCTGCTGCTGCTGTTTTATTTGGTACAGAGTGGTTCACAAACAATGGTGGCTGCGCTTTCCCTGCTGTGTGGATTCTTCTTTCATTTGGAGAAATGAATTTTTTAAAAAATGTATTTTCTTTTATCAAAGTAAAAAAAAGGGATACAAAAAGAAAGATGGGGGAGGGAAAAGTTAATAAGTTCAAGAAGGTTTTGCGACTTATCACTACAAGAATTCTTAGAATACAGAGTGCACAAAAACGTAATCTTTTTCAATATCCTACTATATAAAAGAGTAAGCGTGTTCCAAACGATTCACCTCCTACCCTGGTGCACCTCCAGAGGGCGCTGCTTCAGCAGGAAACCAAGGTCGGGATCAGGAGCGGAGCAAGTGGCAATGCCTGCCTGCCCCCCTCCCCTTTCTAGAGCCCATTGTATTTTTTCCCACAATGGGCTTTGTTGCTAGTTTATCCATATAGCAATAAAGATTGCAACTGTTAAGTCCCATTACTATAAATTATTCCTCTATACTACACATACTTAGTGCCTCCCACCTCCTTCCCCATACTTAGTAATAAAAATTAATAATCAAAAAGTAAAAACTCCTCATTCTATTATTACTACAATATTTCATATTATCTCTTTATGTAACTGATTAATATAGCAATCCTCTCTGCTTATCCCTAGCTTTATCAATGTTTCCATATCTACAAACTATTTTAGCAATTATATATTCAATTATATATTCATACATTTCCCCCCTTGTCAGATTATAACCTCGTACAAGCTATATACAATAAGTCAGTATGTGATCTTATTCCAATTTGTATAACTGCAACATCTTATTTATTCTATTCTTTATAAGCAAAATAATTCCCCCATGAGAAATGAAATTTGGGGAGGAATGGAGAATCAGGGGAGGGCAGGGCTTTTTTCAGGGGAAACGCGGAGGAATGGAGTTCCAGAACCTCTTGAAAATGGTCACATGGCTGGTGGCCCCTCCCCCTGATCTCCAGACAGAGGGGAGTTTAGATTGCCCTCTGCGCCGCATAGCTCGGAGGTCAATCTAAAGTCCCCTCTGTCTGGAGATGAGGGGGCGGGGCCACCAGCCATGTGACCATTTTCTCTGAGGGCAACCCACTGAGTTCCACCACCTCTTTTCCCAGAAAAAAAGCCCTGGGGGAGGGGAACTGCCTATTTCTTTCTAAGATATAAGTACCAATCAGGAAGCAAGGGTGGCTTTCACAACAGTATTCACTGGGAAGAGAAGAGCAAGAAAAGCATTTTAATATTAATAACAATATTTAGAATCCATAGACCACATTTTGAATGTATTCAGCACTTCACTGAGGTTATCACAATCCTTCCCAAAGCCTGTCTGCTAGGCCAATGTTATTAGTTCTACATTGAGCTGGGGGTTGAAGCTCTTTTCATGCAAAGTGTGTAACATGAATGTGTGGACAAGGGAGAGTAGGACTGGGTGGCTAGCCCCACCCATGATCTACATGTGCTCATTGTAAGGTGTCATTAGAATCTACATGTTATACCACATGTAGAGTTCTGTGTGGATGGGAACCCAGGGTTTCCTGATCATGTGAGGACAGCCATATGCACAGGGCTTTTTTTCAGTAGGAACGTGGTGGAACGGAGTTCCGGCACCTCTTGAAAATGGTCACATGGCTGGTGGCCCCGCCCCTGATCTCCAGACAGAGAAGAGTTTAGATCGCCCTCCGCATACGGCGCGGAGGGTGATCAAAACTCCCCTTTGTCTGGAGATCAAGGGGCGGGGGCCACCAGCCATTTGACCATTTTCGCTGAGGGCGATTTAAATTTTTAAAAACTCCTCCCCTTGTTCCAGCTGACCCAAAGTGATGTCATTGTGCAGTCCCAGAAGTGTGCGCAGACTTTATGCATGCGCATGTGGTACCAGGGGTGCCATCTCCTGCTAGCAGCTACCCCCTGTGCTGGCAACCCATTGAGTTCCTCCACCTCTTTTCCTAGAAAAAAAGCCCTGCATATGCATATAATTATGTATGCACACAGTAGCTCTGTTCAGATCTTACAATGTACATTTGCTGTTCTGATCCCTCCATGTATATTCCATTTTCACACTTTGGATGTACGATAAGGGCTAGTGATCTGCCTAAGGTTACCTAGTGACTTTGTGCCTGACATAGTATTTGAATTGGGGACTTCCCGGCTCATGGCTCACCCTCTTAATCACAAGATCAATTCTAGCAGAGAATGATACTGAATAGAGTTCAGGCACCTGTAAAAATAAATCACAAATGTTTTTTTAAGTGCAAGCTTTTTTGCTGGTTGTTTTTTGGAGCTTTTGGTTTTAATTTTCTCTGCCACTCCTGGCAACTCATTGGAGGCAAATGCTAAGAAAATATCTGGGATCTACTTCTGTGGCTTTAAGGATGTTTGGGCTTTGTTCACTGACTGTCAGAGATCCCAGGGTGAAACAAATAGCAGGGGGAAGATCCAATCAGATTCTCACTCTTGTAAGTGATGAGTTACAGAGAAATAAGGACGAAGAGACATACTGTGGGAGCTGGGTTTGAAGAGCTAATGGGACAGGAAAATCTGAAAACAGCTGGAGCAGAAGGTAGGCTGTCTTTTTGGAATTAGTATTATTTCTGCAGCACTAAAATAGAGCTGACTTAATACTCAGAAAGATGTGCATCACATGAACTGTGAGACAGAAAAAACAGATAATGCCTCACTTGCTTCACTTGAGATGAAAAAGTAACGAACAAAATAATATTGTCTGCTCTTTAACAGCAATCCTAAATCTATCCTGAGATGGGCTACCTCAACTTG
Organism: Eublepharis macularius; assembly: GCF_028583425.1. Lineage (NCBI taxonomy): Eukaryota > Metazoa > Chordata > Lepidosauria > Squamata > Eublepharidae > Eublepharis > Eublepharis macularius. Next base: position 46,734,508 of record NC_072793.1, read on the forward strand.
CCTAATGGGAGAGCCAGGCCACACAGGGCATATATACCTAGAACTTCAACTCTAGCTTGGTTGTTAACATGCTATAACTGGACCACCAATGCCTCCTCAAAATGTTTATGTGAAGGGCTTTGTCTCACTCTTATCAAGGAATGCTTTGCCATGAAGCAAATTTCCTTCATGGCTATAGTTTCCGTATAGAACGTTATATGTATACTATCATGTGCACCAAATGCACATGGATGTCTTTCATCATGTCATGGGATCCCACATCTAAAGGGGCTTCCTGATGCACGTCAACATGATGAAACAAGCATATGACATAAATGTGGGGTTCACCAAAAGGCCACACAGAAAATATATCCATATAGAAAATTTATGTGTGAAGCTGCCTTCGCCACAAAAATACTCAAACCAAAAGGGGAATAGCACAACAACCCTAAAATTTGTACATACACAGACAGTGACTTTTCTTTATCTCTGATTTCTAGACAGTCCCAATACTTGTGTATTGCTTGTCTCCTTGTATCAGATTTGAAAGCCCCTTTTTTCTCTCAGTGAAAGTTCTGTTTTTCAATCAAGTAATTTTAATGCTGTTTTGCAGGCTAGTGCTGAAGGGCGGGAGAGCTGGAGGGGTAAGGTGATAAAACACAATAGACAACCATGATGGAGTTGAAAGAGGACACAACTTTATTGATTTACAGCTCATGGAACATTGTCACTGCATAAGGCAGTGATCTAAGCATCGATTGACCCACCTGCCACTTGAGAGTGAGGCGGACCTGACACTCCTCACCCCCCGAGCTGGGCATGCACCTGTCATGCCTCACTCTCCACACCTCTTATAGGGATCCCAATAATAGGGAAACTGAGGTTGCGGTCCCTGTTTTCCCCCAAACAGATTGGTGTCCAGTGTCCAAACCACCTACTCCACTCCAAAGTTGTGATGAAAGGGAGCTCTGATTGGCCGGCCTTGGCTTAGATCTGAGGTGGTGCGGGCTGCTGCCGCAGCTGCCACTGGGAGCCTCACTGCCCTTCAAACATGGCGACTGCCATGTGCTCCTGGTCTCCCTGCTGTGCAGCCTGCAATCTGGTCCCCCAGATGAGTCTGGGGGCCAGCGGGGTTATTTTTTAAAGAAGAATATAGTGCAATGAAGCCCCCTAAGGCCTCTTCCACTGCAAATCCTGTGCTTCCATTCTTCCACAAGTCATTCTCATAGCTCTTTGGATTTTGGATCAAAAATGATGAGATGGTGTTCAGTTTTAAAATATTAAAGGAAATACAAAACATGGTTTTAGTGCCTCAAGTGAGTGAGTGAGTGATTGAGTGTGTGTGTGTGTGTGTGTAGGGGGGGAGCATGCCTGCTGGCATCAACCTGAATCCCCACATATTTACTAGAACTTGTACATAGAGGTCAGTGCATGAAGACACCCAAATAACTGTAGGCTTTGAAGATGACATTTATACTACGTACATTCAGAACCTATATACCTTGGAGCATCTGGGTATCAGCCCCTGTGTACAAATTCTGACAAATGGGAAGAAACTAGGAGGCAGGACCAGCTGGCATTATCCCATTCTTCCCCCCTCACACATTCATTTGTACCTTTGTGCAGGGCAAGGTGAGTTCTCTGGCAAAGCCACTAATGTGACTACTTGGAACAGTACAGTAAGGAGGCACCAACAAAGTAAAAGGGCGTGGCTCAGCACACACACACCTGATCTAAGGGGCTGGATCACAATGCTGTGTTTGGTCTGTAGGTTTGGTGCCTGTAGCAAACATATATGTTATTATTCTGAATATGATGAAACTTGGTAAGTGTATTTTATACAAGAAAAGGGGAAACAATAAGGGGGAGTTTGGAGGTTTGGGTGCTTATTCTTGGAATCATCTTTTAGATGTCTCCGTTGAGGAGGAGACCACCTTTTGGCTTTGAGAAGTAATCTGAAGATTTACAGGTGGAAGCAGCTTTCTGAATTGAGTCTTTAGAATTATAGAAAGTGTGACATCTTGCAATTAAAGAAAACTTCAGCAATTAAAAAAAATCCACCACTATTCACCTCATCAAGATTCACTCACTGTGTATCCATTTGGTTTCCTCTCTATTTTCGTAAGAAGTCGGTGATAGCTCTATACTGAAGTTTAACAGTAAATAATCTATTTGTTCATTTTGGAGTTGTTTTTGTAACCCATCACAGTCAGCTGCTGAGTGAAGGAAAAAGAGAAGAGATTCCTTGCATCGGTATCCTGTCTTTTAACAAGTAGAAACCTTGTTGTGATAGAGCCGTCAATTGTGCAACTGGCTATAATGGAACTATTAGGTGGCCACAGGCGTTTTCTTCTAACAATTCTAGTACTTGGATGGTTTTCTTGAATATGCCCCGGTACGTCTCTGATAGCCTGCTGCTGATCTCTTGGAGAGAGGGGACAAAGACATTCCAAACAAACAAACAAAAAATAGAAGGAGGGAAATACTAAGGATAACATAAAATATAATGTACAAGTAATGTTTACTATAATATATACATTTCAAAAAACCACAAGATAATATTTGATGAAATACAATCCAAACTACATGGATCAGGTGTCAAAAATGTAAAGGTTATTGATAGAAAATCTATTAAATACAGTGGACTGAATGGAAAGGACTCATATTTTTATTATATATCTTTTATTTCTTGGTTTGAATGTTGGAGGATTATAAAATATAGAACAGGATGGCTTTGTCCCACAAGCAACTGTCTGCTCAAAGGGAGAACACTAATATGGTCAAGGTCCAGGGCATCCCAGTGAAACCATGCTCATTGGTACTAAGAGCTGGCCTGAACATGCAGAAGAACCACATAGTACAGATTGTCTTGGATTGTACCACTTTAGACTGCAGAGGTCCCAAGCAACAAAAGGACAATTGGTGAATGCCAGTGCTCCCAGTTTGCAGGACCTGACTATGGATTGTGAAAGCAAAAAGAAACACATGGCATAGTTGGTTACAGTCTTGCAATCCCTACATGCCTTTTACTGTTTTGAACATCCCTCATGATGTAGACAGGATTGCTATAGTATCTAAAACACAAAAGTCTTGGTCTAAGAAGCCCAGTAAAGAAGGGAATTCTGGGAACTACAAATAGAAGCCATTGAAGGTTGAGAACGACCCATTTCTCCCTTCTCTGATCTTGAATATTTTGAATGAAATTTTGGAGTGTCAAGATGCTCAAAGAAGTGCCAAGAATTTGTCATCTGAAGCCTGGATTAGGCAGCCATCCACCATGTTAAAACCAGCATGGACACATCCTCATGAGAGCGGGATGGCCAAGAAGGCCACCCCTGGGGTGGTGATGGGGAGAAATACAGAGAGAATAGTAAAGCAGTCAAGCGTATTTCCTGGAATTATCAGTGGGGAGGGGGATTGTGGGGAGATGCCTGCCAGTTGTTTATAAGATCCAGGATGAGCATATGTCTCCCTCTTGTTGCAGGTACTTGGGTGAGTCTGGACAAGGCCAGAGGCACAAGCCCTTGGGTGTGGCTCTTGGCCAAGGGCTTGTGGCCTTGATGGACCAACATGGTGGATATCAGCCTAGCCCAGGATATTTTGTGTACCTTACCCCTTTCTTTCTTAACACTGTATTTTGTTTAAATTTATATTGTATTGTTTTTGTAAGGTGCTTTGGGTCCACATTGGGAAGAAAAGCATCATAATAAATATGCTAAGCAAACAAACTAAAATTAGGGAAGGGCCACATAACTATCAAAGTTTGAAACTCACAGCCCATTTGTATTGAACTAGAAGCATGTAAGGGCTTTCATGAAGTTCAAAGTTGAAAGTCCCCCAAACCTTGATCCCCAGTTACATTTAACACCTAGATGCTGGCTTTTCAGTCCACTGTCTATTTCCCTTCCTTTCTTCAAAATAAGCTGCTTCAACCTGCCAAGAAACTAATTTCCTATATGTTACTGGTTTTCCCATAAAAACTGGTTGTGCCACTAGTTGTCTGCTTCATGGCTCAGTTGACTCTTGCAGACTCAGTTAAGAGCCAAGGGGTTATGCTGGATCCAGCACTATTGATGGAGAAGCAAGTAAATAAAACTGCAAAAAAGTCCTTCTCCCAACTCGGACTATGCAGGAAGATGACACCCCCCCCCACTACCTTGACATGGCCAATCTGGCCATCTGGATTCATACCATCATAACACTGAGACTAGACTATTATAATACATTCAGCATCAGCCTTGCCAGGTCCCTTGCTCCCTGCCCCCCCGGGCAGGAGGTCGGAGGCTCGGCATCTACCTTATGGTTTCCCCTGTCACACGTATGCTCCCAGCCTGCATGATAACATCACTTCTGGGAAGTGACATCATCATATGGGGGTCATGTGCTGACCTGGGAATGCTCCCGCACTCCCCAGGGGGTCGAATTGGGACTGATTCAGTATTCAGCCCAAATTGGCTGAATCTGGCCTCTGCGGAGTGCAGGAGTACTCCTGCGCTCCACAGCGGCCTGATTCAGGCCAAATTGGGCCAAAATCTAACTGAATCCAGCCTGAATTGGGCTGTTGCAGCACGTGAGAGAACACTGCACTGCCTGAGAGCATGCTGTGCCACGTGGGAGTGCACCCCAGGATGTGCATTCCCGCTGCTGGCCAGGTAAGCAGAGGTGGGGGTGGAGGGTGGGAGTGGGGGATCCCCCGCCACCAGCTGGGGACCGGCATCCCTAGTCTACCTTCAAAGTCAACTCACAGACTCCAGATGGTGCAGAATGCCACAGTCCATTTTTTTTCAGGAGCAAGGTAGAGCATGCATATTATTCCCATTCTGCAGTCACTCCACTGGCTACGCATCAGCTACCAGGGTCAGTTCAAGATATTGGCTATGTACAAAGCCCTTTATGGCCTTGGCCCCTCATATCTTCAGCACCATCTCTCCTTCTTATGCTTTACTATGGCAGCTTTGCTCATCTGAACAGGGCCTTCTTCAGACACCATCCTGCCCACGGGCAAAATCAACAGGTTGCCTATACGCATGCCTTTTCTGTGGTGGCCCCCACCTTATGGAATGGCCTGCCTGAAGAGGTTAGGAAAGCTCCCACTCTCTTGGCTTTCCACAAACTATGCATAACTGAACTATTCAGGAAGGAGTTTTTACACAGGCAGACGGGTGTGCTGTAAGGGAATGGTTTGGAGAGAGGCTTTGGTAAAAGGACAGAGAGTGTAGATTGTACTACTGCATACTGTCAGTTGACATAGATATGCTCTTACTGGGTAGTTTCCTCATTGATGAATATGTCATATTCAAATTACTTATGTTTGTTTTTCAACAGTCATCTCTGTATTTCTGTATTCAAATGTACGCTTCTGTATTCCTGTACTCGAATGTATGCTTCTTTTCAAATTTCTGCAATGCATACCCTATTGTATTATTTACTGAATATCCCAGCTGGTGTTCATATTGATTTGCACTGTGTAATCTTCCTGGAGTCTCATTGAGAAAAGTGGAAAATAGACAGATAGGCAGCTCACAGCGGGAAGGATTCTCCCGGGCTTTAATCAGGTCTGGTTTAGATTCTTTGATCTATTCTAAATTAGTATCTCTCCCACAGTAACTGACTGCATTTCACACTGCCTCATGGATAGTCTCTGTAAGACTGAATCATTGCTGTTAAGTGCAAAATGAGGGGTCAGAGATACAGCCTGGGTTCTAGGGTCAGATGTGGTCTCTCATGCGCACAACAATCCTGCCCTTCTTGCCTTAGAAGTTATGAAAGGTCAATGGTCTCTCAGGAACTTCTTATACATGCACGGGTATACACAAATCAGATCCAAATGGTGACTCTTCAGAAAATGGTCTTACATTATACCAGAAAACATCCCATATTTGCATGGGTTGAATATAGAGAGCACATATGTGAACATATCCACATGTATATACACTCCTGTTGTATCGACTACATACACACACAAAATCCTGCATTGCAACAAATAAACATCAATATCACTTTGAAGCTCATTAAGTCAATAAATGACTTCAAATACTTTCAAATCTTCTCTTTTCCTCAAGCTTCATTTTTCAACATCGGCTGTGCTATCTTCTCTCTGGAAAACCTACCCCAACGTTTTCCTTCCTTCTAGGACCTCTTCCTGGGTCTGCCTGCCTCAGAAGGGTATTTATGTTCCTAGGGTCTACATACGGTTCAGTCCTGACAAAACCAACTCTTTTCCCTCAGAGAAGCTAGACTCTAAATATCCAGATAGCTTTGTTCTTTGAGCAATTGGAATGTTTATTAACACTCGGTGCCATAATACCTGTTCAGCCAATTGTTGTCAAAGGATTCACTGCCATACACGTGCAATTCAATATACATAGCCTGATTCCTTGGAATGTGATATTAGGTTCAGACACAGCAAATAAACCTGAATCTTGGTTGTTGTGAGAACAAGAATAAAAGAACATGAAAGACACTGCAGACTTGGCCAACCTGAAAAATCAGCAGTGGCTGAACATAGCCCAACTCAAACAGGACACAGTATCCTATTCCAGGACACTAAAATACTGGACAACACATTCAACTACTTTGTCAGATTGCACAGGAAAGCCATTGAAATTCATAAGCATAAGCACAACTTCAACAGGAAAGAAGAGACTTTAAGAATGAATAGAGCATGGTTTCCAGTCCTGAAAAACACCAGGCTAACAAAATACTTTACATCCTACAATAGCCCTGCAGAGAAGATTAGCATATCAAGCACCAATCCATATGCAAAAGAACCTCCTCAGGATACAGTGAAGCATTAGCATTCCCTGGGAAACCCTGGGTACAAACCCTGGGAAACTCTTCCAGGATGACGCAACCCAAACCCACCTTCCTGAGTAGATATAAATTACCTGCTAACATCTTCTCCACAGTTTGACACTGAGAGATCTCTGTCTTTCGGTGCTACACCTCTGAAGATGCCAGTCACAGCTGCTGGTGAAACATCAGGAACTACAATGCCAAGACCATGGCGATACAGCCCGGAAAATCCACAACAACCATCATTCTCCGGCCGCGAAAGCCTTCGACAATATTTCGACAATAAACCTGAATCTTTTGGCTATCAGAAAGAAGATACTAAAATAATATTTTTAAAGGCATAGTACGCAGGACTTGGTGTTATTCAGTGGATAGCTGCTATCATTTGATCTGATAATGTTTGAAAAACTAGAGGGATGGGTTTTGGGTTTCACTCCTTGTATCTAGGATTGGTTACAATACATTTATCTTACATTTATGACTGTTTGACCACTTTTAGTTGCTCTGGTTGAAAGTGTGTTGCCATCGCATTTGCTCACATTATCTTATTTGAATTTCTCTTTTAACGTACTGTAATTTCTTACTGCATTGCCTACAATGAGGGGCAGGTTTGTGGCAGATAACATCTGTTATTTTTATGTCATTCCCACAAACACAGTGTAACCTCTCCTCTTCACTTTAAACCTATTCCCCAAACCCTGGAGGATTGATTAAAGAAAGCAGCCCTTCCTTATCTTAATAAACTCACCTTTACTTTTCTTGCTTTGAAGAGAAAGGGCAATTGAGTTTGGTCACACACAGTCAGCCTAGCCTACTTTACAGGGTTGTTGTGAGGGTAAATGGAAGCAAGGAGAATGATGTAAGCTGCTTTCGGTCCCCAATGGGAAGAATTGCAGGGTATAAATGAAGTAAATGAAATTAAATTAATAAATTCTTCTCTGATTCTCCAAAATAATTTGAGGGGGGCTCTGACTGTAGTAGTTCACAGTTCAGTGCGCCAAGAGATAAGATCCACAAGGCAAGTGTAAGCCTACGTATATGAATGACAGTCAAGGGATGACAGGCCAGTTCTATGACCAACTGGCTCTGCTCAAAGGTGGGAGAGTTGGCACGTCAATATTAAAGCTGCTTGTTTTGGTGTGTAATTTACAAAGAGTGGACATGCAGTATGAGGCTGTACTCCCTCGGTTTGCTTCTCTGACTGCAAAGTCCGCAGAAGGAGGTGGAATGGAGGGAAGTGATATTGGCTTGTCCTGCCCTTCTCTGCAGACTGACAGACTGATTGAGGGACTGGGACCTTTCACCTGTCCCTAACTTCATAACCAAAAACAAAGATAGAAGCGTAAAAAAGTACCAGAGAGTACGCTTAACACAAAGCTCGAGAAGCCTGGGACTTCTCTAGTCTCTGTCACCTACTCTCTCTAGGAAGTTTCCTGCCATGACTGGGTGGAGGCAGGGAACTGAGTGCAAGGTAAAATATGGGGCCGCTTCTAGTAGAAGGCACCCTGACCTGGATGGCACAGGCTAATCTGATCTTCTCAGGTCTCAGACGCGTAACCGGGATCACCACGGTTAGTACTTGGATGGGAGACTATGGGGTCACTCTGCAGAGGCGGGCTACGGCAAACCACATCTGTTCATATCTTGTCTTGAAAATCCCATGGCGGTGCCATAAGTTGGTTGCAACTTGATGGTGCTTTACACACACCCCAAGGGAGGGGTTTGAATTTCAGAGGCGGTCTTCTGGAGACAGCAAAAGAGGGTCTCAAACCACATTACAGAAATGGAGGGAGAGAGAAAGGTGATGAGGACAGGGACTGAAATAACAATAGTTTTTCAAGCTTACAGGAAAAATGGCATATAGGGTTATCTGTGTGAAGGTATAGCACTGTTCAAAGGAGGATCGCCTTTCTGCAAATATAATAGAAACCCCAAGGTATGCTTGAGTTATACAAGAAGTGGAAGGTACCATTAGAATCCAGAGAGGGCAAAGAGCAAAGAATCCTTCTGACAATCAGCAATCAAGAACCGGCCGCCTTAAGCTGATGCAGAGAGGATTAAGGCTAGAGGAAGTGATAGGACTACAGGGGAAGCGGGGGTGGATGGGGAGGAATGTCAGTGCTGGCGCAAAGCCAGCAAGTGTTAGGAATTAAGGCATTAATCTCATCTGGGTTGGCCTTTCCAACAGTGTACTCTGGTCATCCTGCTGCAGAAAGGAAGGAAATGCACCATGATTAGATAGCTTGTATGTATCCAAGGATACATTCTATGTCTGGCAGTGGGATAATAGGTTTGGCTCTACTGTGACCCTTTTACAACCACAGACTTTGAGCATTAAAGGTAGTCTGGTATCTCTTTTAATTGGGGAGCCTGTCCCATAGCTGAACCACTCTTAAGATGGACTCTTCAGTTCCTTACTGAGGATGCTTGAATGCCCACCTCTTTGATTTGCGCCCTGGTCTCCAGTAGCAAACTCAGACCTGATTTTTCAACTATCAGTTTGATAGTTGACTGACTGGTTTGTGAGTGCTTGGCATGTTGTTTCCCTGTATTCCTTACTAACAGTGCAGTACAGTGCAGTTGGCTTTTCACACATGCATGTTCTCCTACAGTCTAATTGAGTTCTGCTACCCTCCCATCCTTACTACATACCTGCTCAGTTCAGCAGGCAATTGTTAAAACAGACCATTAAATCAGTCACTAATCATATAAATCTGTCATCAATACATGCTGTGTGTTTCAATAACATCCTACCCTTTGGTATTCCTCTGACTAGTTCTTCCTGAGGCTAATGGGTGCCTTTCCATTTGAACTGGCAATGTCTTTGTGCGTGTGCAGTTTGGGGAAAAACTGTTATCAACTAATTTGGCAGGAGTTCACAACTGCTCAGCACAAACTGAACAGATTGAGTGATTGATTCACATCTGATTTCACCTTTGAACATGGTATGTTTGACAGTTAAACATGTTTATGGCAAAATTTGTAGCATCCCTATTCCTTGATGTCAGATTTGTTTATTTCCTGACCATAAAACTATAGATTTCTCTATACTTTTCAAAGGAAGGCACCAAGACAGGTCAATGTAGCATGACGAGCCACTTCTCATCAGTGGCATGAACAGGTTTTACTTCCTTTATTGCTGTTTCTCAATGTTTCTCTTGCACTTGGTCCTTGTGCTACTATATTTGCCAGAGTCCTCAAAGGCAGAATGGAACAATGCCTCTACTGCGTCCCTTGAATGGTTTTCGGAATCCCTGCCTGCCTGCTCCTTGCTTCACATGTTGCTGAAAAGGCCTCAGGTGACCAGTTAACTTGGATTTCCAGAGAGATCTAAAAGAGACCTGCTGTCTCACCATTTTGTCAGCAATTTTCTTTTACGTTTACAAAGAGATTGCTGATGAAAAGAAAGGACGAGTGGGGTGGGCTGTAATAAAACTCTGAGAAATAACCAGAACTCATAGGCTGGTATTTTCCAATTCTCAAATTAATTTTGATGGAATAAAAATGCCACTGAAAATTTACTATTTTGTCACATGTGAGTGGAAAGATCTCAGCTGACTAGTAATATTGACCTCTCTTCATTTCATCTGAATACATCTCAACTTGTTTAAATTTGAGATTTACTATATCCTGGTAAAGGATACCACCGAGTATCCTTTACTGAGTATCCTTTGCAATAAGTTCCCTTTAGTAGTATTATACTATACTACATGCTGTTATGGATTTTATGGATTTAAAGATCTTGATGGAGTTTTGTCAATTTCAGTTTAAATTTTATGATGTAGTAATTTGTATTAATAATATTGTACTTTTCTTGTTATTTGCTATGGCTGTGCTGAAGCAATAAAGTATTGATTGATAGATTGATTGATTATCCTTTGCAAGCACCGAGTCATTACTGACCCATGAGGGGATGTCGCATCATGTTTTCTTGGCAGGCTTTTTACGGGGTGGTTTGCCATCGGCTTCCCCAGTCATCTACACTTTACCCCCAGGAAACTGGGCACTCATTTTACCGACCTCAGAAGGATGGAAGGCTGAGTCAACCTTGAGCCGGCTACCTGACCTGGCTTCCGCTGAGATCGAACTCAGGTCGTCATGAGCAGAGCTTGGACTGCAGTACTGCAGCTTACCACTCTGCCCCACGGGGCTCAATACTATATCCTGAGGATAGATCAAAAGCTTAAGTTTTCCAAGATGTGGTAAACCCCCATTTTAGAAGAGACCCACTGATACAATTTTTTACCCCAAACATAGTCACATCTGATGTCCGTCTTTTGCATTCTGTCCCTATCAGTTACATTTCTTCCAGCAATCTTTTTACAGAATTCAGGCTCTCCTTTCTCTCACTCTACATCTTAACAATGCTGTGGGGTAGGTTGGACCAGTCACTCATTCCTGGCCTAAGGTCATGGATGAGAATCCTACCCAATGATTACACTGAAAGCCTTACAGCCCCAAATAGCAAACTACAAATCTTGGGGAGCAAATGGGGGCATTTGAGATTTTAGGCAGCCTCTTCTCCCATCTCGCAGTGGCTTCTGACAGCAGAGGAAAGCTGTTTTATACTGTTCACCCTGTCTTGAGGTTAAAATCCCATTTCCTAGATTCCAGGTACTAAAAAAAGTGACAGACAGCAAATGGGAACCAAACCTAATAAGAACAGTGGGTGTACATGCCACTCTTCTAGACAGATTAGTGCCCTTCAGAGCACTGAACAAAATCAGTGTTATAATTTTGTCTGCAATACAGCTGCGGAATTGGGGCTGAGATGAATGGCTTACCCAAGGCCACCAGCTGAACTCATGGCAGTTGTGGGATTCAAACCAGTAGAGTGCTGATTCATAGCCCAACCATTTAACCACTATGCTACAGCAGCTCTGATGTTAAGCAGTTGGCAGATGGCCATCAGACAGACACAATGGCCTTATTTAATGTATCCTGGAGATCTGCATATTGTAAGCGTGTGATATATATATATATATAAATAAAGTTGCCTTGTCAAGAGTACTGTTTTTATGTTCTAATGTTTTACTTCTGAGGGACAATAAATAACATTACTGCAAACTTCTTCAACTCTGTATTGAATCCTTGCTAATGCTATATCTTTGTAAAATCCTATGACATTGTTGTGGAAATGTCCTTAACACTGTATAGAAATGTCCTTGATACTGTATGGAAATGTTCCTGATACTGATTGTACTAATCTCACACTATGTAATCCGCCTTGAAAAGCGGACTACAAACAAACAAACAAACAAACAAACAAACAAACAAACAAACTTACTTACTTACTTACTTACTTACTTACTTACTTACTTACTTACTTACTTACTTACTTACTTACTTACTTACTTGATGGGTGGTAGTGAATTAAAAGTTAAGACACTGCTGTAGCCCCTATACTCTCAATTTTTATTTTGCATTTTTATTCATGAGTTTAACTTAGCCCAATTTTGTGTTTCAGCAAAATGGCCTACAACAATTACTCATGGTCCATACATAATCATGTTCTGCTCCTCAAATTGGCCCCCTGCTTCTCTCCCCGCCTCATCAGCTCATATTATTTTGGCGTTTGCAGCTTGACCTTCAATCACCCATATTCTTTGAATCAAAGAGAAATTGAAAGTATAATTGTCTTCAGTACTCCCAAAGAAGTGACAAGATAAAAAAATGTGGATGAGTGAAGGGTGTGTGTGTCTTTTGCTTTCTCACATGGGAGGTTGGCCAACTGATTGTTATGTACTGAGACAAATGATAGGGAATGGATGGTGTTGTGGACATCCATCAGTTGATCTGTCAAGAGACAGAGCTCTATGGTAGGTGGGCATATTTTATTTATTTATTTATTGGATTTCTATCCCGCCCTCCTTGCAAGTGGGCTCAGGGTGGGTTACAACAGTAAAAACCTAAGTTACATTTAAAACATTGATAAAAACAGCAAAAATCCCATTAACACCACCCACAGACAGCGGCCTTGCAGCCCAACTCCTACCAGTAAAACACAGAGGGGTGGGTAAAAGAGGAGAACAGGCCTCTTTTATTGTCTGAAGAAGGGAGCTCTCTTGAAAGTTTACACCCTGAAAATCTTGTTGGTCTCTAAGGTGCCATTCTACTCAAATTCTGCTGACCCACCACAGAAACTCTTCCGCCTAAATCATGCTCAATTGTTCTTTGGGGGGGGGGGAATCTGTTTTTAAGCCTTCTGTGCTTTGTGAGGAGGATCGCAATTCATAACATATAAAACAAGTAAAACTTCTCCCTTTTAGACATGTCACTTCATGCCCTATGTATTTTCCTGAAATAAATGATGTTGTTCTGTGGTGTTTCAACTTCTCTCTCCTCCTTTGGGTGGCAGGGCTAGTTTTTATTCAAATGTCACTGGAGGTCAATTATATCCCAATTAAGGAGAAAGTGGGGATATTAAACACTGGATTTCCTAAGTACTTGTAAACATCATTACAACATTTATGCTGTTCTAACTGGTGAGTTAAGGAGTTATTAATTGTTCAGTACTTTTATTCATGTGTTGATGTAAAAGAGGTGAATGAGGAAGCAATGGGACTCCATAAGCAGTGGTTCTAGAGTATAGTTGACAGACATGTAACAATACAACCATGCTGAAACTAAGTAGTGTTGGGTCTGATTAATGTCTGAATGGGAGATCTGCAGAGGAATTCTCTGTATAATCTTGAGTTCCATGATAAAGAAAGATGGGATATAAATAAATATGAATTAGCACTGGTGGTCATTACAAATATCATCCTAGTATCTCCACTGCATCAACAACAATTCTTAAAGCAATTTTAAATTTTGGGGTTAAATTGGAGTAGTCAAATGCATCTAATTTTGTTTAAACAATGATTAAATTGGCAACTTATTTGACCCCATAATCTAATTAGAAAGCCCTTTTTAGAAGCATAAGAGGACCAAGTGGATATATATTGAATAGCAGCCCAAAAGTAGCAGTCCCATTTTAGAGCTCATATTAGCATCTTTCTGTCCTGTGCTCAGAAACTAGCAAAACACTCAGTTACTGAATTCACAGAATTTTATCACCTTCCATCCCCGCAAGCATAATATTTTTCAATGGAGGCTATTCATACATTCAGTTGCAAGTCATTAAGTGATGTCACAACACTGAGAGGTCCACATACATATTTGAATCAGCTATTGCACAAGAAAGTATGGGCATTATTGAAACAAAATCTCCAAGTTAGAGAGCAATACACTGGCAATGCACCCAAACCCATGGGATGCTTAATGCCAGTATTAGAAGAAAGTGCTCCATGGGACATAGTAGGAGAGTTAACTTGGAGCCAAGTCAGAATGCTTATCATGGAGGGGAGCAAAGGGCAGAACAGACTGACCAAATTAATCAAGAATAGAACGATGGTAGTTGAACAGAACATTAAAGGAATAGGGGAAAGCCAGCAGAACTGGGCATGGCACAATGTTTCCTTTCCAGCATAATGTGGGTATCTTAAAAAGCTCTTGGACAAACTATTCTGCATTCTTAGCCCTACCTTTTAGAATTCTACCACCAAATCCTATTTTAAGACATGTCACTTTTTTCTTTGGAGGCTAAAACTCAGTGATTGGCATAGACCAGTCCCAAAACTTCAAATTCCACAGCAGTGGGGAAATTGGAACCATTGACTGGAATCCCCAATTAATATTCCATCACAACATGACCTGGGTTAACCTTACCTCGCTGGATGAATTGGATTCTGGTGCTGGTACTAATGCTGGATCTGATGCTGGCTCTGAATCTGTCTCCTTTTTCTCCTCATCTTCAGCTTTGGCGTCTACTGTTGTCATTGTGAGACACGTCTCCTCTGCGCACTGCTGGAAATAGGTTGCTTCCTCCAGGGACAAAACTGTTTATGCCCTTGTGCTGCTCGTGTCGGACCTCACAGCACGGCGCACTTCGCTTGCCCTGTGCCCACTGTGACAGCCCTGATGCCTGCCGCTCTTAATGATTTATATGGAACTGTAGCACAAAGTACCCCCTTCTGCAGCTCAGTGCCACCCCTCCCCCGCACAGCCTCATTCGCTGCACGGGGATCAAAATCCATATTTTAATAAACACAGGCATCCAATCTGGTCTGTTCATCAGATCTCCATAATCTGCATAAAGATTATCCTGGATAATTGTATCAAAAGAGCCAACACACACTTCATTAGTGAATGTGTGTATATGCCTCTGTATCTGCGTGTTTGTGTATGTGTACATTCACATGTGTTATACTGCAAGGAAATTCAAGGAAGTAGACATCCTTCCTCACAAGGTTAGAAATCTTATTAGGATTTGGTGTCATCTGGGCTGCTGGCAGAGTCTGTCAGACTATACTTTGTTGTCCTTATCCACAAATGGTCAAACTTCTAGAAAGGCCAGAACACCACTAGGCTCCACTTCAAGTCCAATATTTCCCCTCTCATTTGAATTCAGTCTTGGGCCAGGTATGGACTTCAGTGCTGGGCCAGCAGTTCTGAATTTTGGTTCCTAAACTGCCTTTGGCCTCTGGGCTGTTCTGGCAGCCTGACTGCTCCTGCCTGGCTGCCACTAAGTCTTAACCCTATCAAGACTACACCGCTTACCTGTTCATCTTGGGCATACAGTTATCACTTTCCCCAAAGGTATAAAATACCTGACCATTACTAATCACTATGCTAATAAATGTTTAGCACAATAACAACAGGGTGGAAGATGTTGGCATGGACTAACCAATGGTCCAGTTAGCATTGACTGCAAAGTTCTTCCTTCCTAGAGTTGCTATCTTTCTAATATATTTAGTCCCTAACCACAGAGTTGAGGAAACAACTCTGATTCTGTTCTTTCTGCCCATGTTCCATTTAGGAGCCAAAGGATTGTAGAAAATAACTCGGGGTTCTTTTAGCAGCAGGATCTCTTCATTATGACCTTAGTCTATACTTTGCTTTCTCGTGAGAGTATCTGGAGATAAGTTGAACCAGGCAGGCACAGTTTGTGGCAGAGATGCGTGCCGCGTGCCTCAAGTTAGACAAATAAAGAATGCATTACTGGGTAGTCAGGAACCCTGCTCTCTGCGCACTGCATGATGCACAGACACAGAGTCTAGTTTTTAAATTGTGGGAAACGGCAGTTAAAGCTGGAAGGGTGATAGTGGGTAAGGACTGTCAAGTCAACAACAACTTTAATGTCATCATCAGAAATGAAGGATTTGGTAGTTGGTGAACATCTAGCGTGTAAAAGCCAAAGGAGATGTTACTAGAAAATTTTCACAGTTATGTACTGGATTAGAGGGAAAATAGGCGAGCACACACCCTGAACCTAGACCAGAACAGAGCGCTAAGCTTCAGATTTTTTACTGCCATGGTGTGAGGAAGAGCAGTTGAATGTCAAAGTCTGGCCTGGCCCAGCTGGTGTAGTTGGCTGGTTGTTGGGTCAACAGGTGGCACACAAATCCTCTGGGGTACAAGGATGCCAGGGGATTAGTGCAGCTTTACAAGCTCAACTGTGGCATCAAATCTTGGTCCTGGATTAAGGCAGGACTATACTGCAATAACAGGTAATGAGCCCCCCCAAAACTGCAGCAGCAAGGTCCCAAATAGCATCTGGTCAGGGGGAAGGAATCAGTCCTAGTGGGTGATCTCTAATGGAGGGGGAGAGAGGTTGACCTGCAATGATGATTGACAAACAGGGTAGTATGGCAGAGGGACACAAAAAAGTCTTGGGCTGTCATGCCACTCACTCACTGAAAGAGGCATCTTGGCAGTCCTGGTGCTGGCATAGCGGATGCTGGTATCATAATCACCAAGAAAGGCGCTAGGCAGAGCTTGGTATTGACGGCCAGGCATGGACAGGGCTCTGAGCGAGCACAGGAACATTTTCCGTGGATTCTTCGTACTTCCAAGTCTACTCTTCTTCAGCACCTGAGAAAATGTCAAAATCAGGTGATCAGCTGGATGATAGATACATGGGGGAAGAACTGGGATTTTGGTTCCTTATCCCCATTCCATTTTCCACAAAATCCCCTCCTATACTCTGGGGTTGCCTCTTCCCTTCCCGTTTGTTCCTCTCTGTTTTAATCAGGGCTTTTTTTCACCAGGAACATTGTGGAACGGAGTTCCGGCACCTCTTAAAAATGGTCACATGGCTGGTGGCCCCGCCCCCTGATCTCCATACAGAGGGGAGTTTAGATTGCCCTCCGTGCTGCTGAGCAGCGCAGAGGGCAATTTAAACTCTCTGCTGTCTGGAGATCAGGGGGCGGGGCCACCGGCCATGTGACTATTTTCGCCGAGGGCAATTTAAACTTTTAAAAACTCCCCCCTTGTTTCAGCTGACCCAAAGTGACATCATTGTGTGGTCTTGAGTTCCACCACTGAGTTCCACCACCCCTTTTCCCAGAAAAAAAGCTCTGGTTTTAATTATCTGGATTTTCCAGTGAAATTCTCCATGGCTGTCACAAGGAACCACCAATGCACTTCTCAAAATTCCTGCTTTCTGCTCCTCTTCAAGGCACTGAGACCAATTATATATATATGTTCTTAGAATATATCTCCCCCAAAATATATCTCCTTGACTACCTACCTTGGTAGACATGTCTCAGCTTTGCTGGTGGTGCTATGATGCCCCACAATGGTGGCCTGGGATCTGGTATGCTGAGAGATAAACACAATTGAGTAGTGTAAGTAGCCAGACAGCCGCTGTGAGACTATTGCTCTCTTAGAGCCAAGCTACAAGTGACGCCTGACACAGGTTGGACACGTGTCAGCTTCCCTCAAGTTTTGATGGGAAATGTAGGCATCCTGGTCTTGCAGCTGTAATGGAGAGCCAAGCTGTAAAACCAGGACGCCTATATTTTCCATCAAAACTTGAGGTAAGCTGACAAGTGTTTCTGTATTAAGATTGTTACCCTACTTCTTTGTATTGTTGATATTCATGCAATAATATATATATATATATTTTAAAAAGGTAAGCTGACAAGTGTCCAACCTGTGTAAGGCGTCACTTGTAGCTTGGCTCTTAGACACATTGTTGCCTACTCTCTTTCCCCTACTTTCCAGTGCCAGGTTTAAGCTGAAGAGGCTAGGCCATCCCCTAGATCAGTGATCCCCAATGTGGAATCCATGGACACCATGCTGCCCACCAATGGTTACTCTTCCATCAATTAGCTTCTTAGACAAAGCATCCCTTCCCCAAAGCAAAGAGAGCCAATCCTGGTTTTCCTATACCACACTGGAGGAAGACATACATCAGATGACCCAGGAGGCAGCACTTTTGGGTCTGCAGGGGGAACCCATTAAAAATAGATGCCTGGCTTCCAACCTTCCAATATTTTGTGAATGGCTTTACCACCACATAACTATTTTGTGGCCGCACGTGTTCCCTAATCTCAAAAGTCTAAAAATACCGACAAGCTCAACAAGACTGGGGACTCCTGAGCTTGCCAGCTGTATGTGTTCTATCTTTAGGGATGTAAAGCATTATTCCAGAATATAGTCTTATCTATCCTAATATTTGTTTAGAGTATTTGTTCACCGCCTACCTGTACACATGTCTGAGATGGCTCACAACTAAGTTTCATAAATGTGAAAAAACATTAAATTGCATAAAAAACAAGGCTTGATAAAACATGTATAGTAGTTGAATTGTAGCCAAGAAATAATGTCCACAATTACTTTAAAATCACAATCAAACAGATCCAAACAACTAGCAGCCATAAAACAATCAATGGCCAAATTTGATGAGGTCGTCTGATCACCTTACAACCTTCCAGTGGCAAAACAACTTCTACAGGGGTTCAACATGTGATAAAACTAACGAACCCCTGGGCAAGTCAAAACATCTTTATCTGGTGCCTAACTGATAACAGCCTGGATGCAAGGTGAATTGCTGAGGGGAAGATGTTCAATGAGCAAGGTGCTACCACTGAAAGAGCTCTGTCTCTGGTTGCTGCCCACCTAACTTCTGAAGGTGGGGAACATGCAAGGTAGTTTCTTTAGCGCTGATCTCAAGCGGTAGAGAGATTGATGCTGCAGGAGGTGGCATTTCAGATACTTTGGCCCTAGGCATTCAAGGCTTTACATGCCAAATTTAAATTGTGCCTGGAAATGCACTGACACCCCGTATAGTTCTTTTAAGACTGGTGTGGTATGATGTCTGTAACTCATACCAATAACTAGCTGCATTGATTGAAGTTTTCAGACCATCTTCAAAGCCAGTCTCACATATAACACTCTTAACATTTTATGATCAGAGCGTGGATTACCACTGATGCTACTTATTTTGGAACACCACAGTTCTATAGAAATGCATAGAATATGAACCATCCCCTTATCTTATCCCACGTTTTTGAAATCTTGAACTGGCAGCCTTAAACGGATTATTCTTGTAATATTGAAGAAGGAATCTTCTTCTCTATGACTAGGTCAGTTTCCAATTTTGCGTGATAAGCATCTATGCTTTGACAATTCTAGTAGGAGCTTGGGAAAAATTGCCCCAAAGTCATATTTGCCAAGTGACTACTTTTCCCTATTCCTCTTTTCTTGCAAGCACATAGCTTGAGGATTCCAGTTCCTATTTGAGCAGAGTTACATTCAGCTAATGTCCTTGGATGTATATGCGCATTCCCATTCACATCCTGCAAGCTCAATGGGATACAGATGTGCCTTGTGATGCAGGAGGAGAGGCATACCTGCATCAGATGTGCAGATGCGTCTCCCTTGCGGGATTAGTAATTTTTTAAATTGATCCCATGACCAATTTGAATGGGTAAGAAAGCAGGAGGAAATGGGAGCAAACCAGTTAAAACAGAAAACATCCAAGAAACTATATTAATGATAAATGCTGGATAAGTAAAGAGACAGAACCTGAACTGCATTCTTATATCAGGCATCATCATTAAACACAAAACACAACGCTGGGAACTTCAGTGATCTGTATCCATGCTAAATGTCGTGAAATTACTTTACCAACAAATGTAATAGAATAGTTTGAAGTGACAGCCCCTCAAGTTTTTTTTGCCTACCAACATCTTTAACAGAGATAAAGTCTCTCTTTCATGATGTTCCTGGAGTCAGAATTGCTTGCAAGGAAAAAAGAATCCCAGCAGTACCCACTCTTCCTAAACCACAGGTACAAGAACTCAAAGCAGAACCCCCTTGGTCCATTTATTCCACGCTCTTACCTGAGATGCTACTTACATGCACTGTACGTGGAGAACTACTCTCCTTACTGTCTGCCGCGCTGTGTAATCTTTAAACTCAGGCCTTCAGAGCTTCATGCGCTTACTCCCCTAGAGCCTTGTTAGTAACAACAATAGCTGCATTTTGCCAGCTTACCTAAAGCAAGTTTCTATGGTACCTGACCACTCTGGGGAGGGCTGGTAGGAAAGGAAAACTGGTGGATAGATATGGAAAGCAAAGCTGGTCCTAAGGGTGCAAGAACTCTCTCTCCTTGAAAGCAATGAAGATCCAAGTGGAAAAGTACTCTTACTGCATGGAACGAAGGCTGTGTCAGCCAGGAGAGACTCCACATTGAGGCTTCGTCATAAACAACCTCAGTTGTGCAAAAGCCACAAAGTCTAGTTTCTCTGTCATAATAGATGAATTGATCACTGGTCCCCGGAGGGCTGATAAAATGGATAATTTATCTGGCTTTATGCCTTCATTGATTCTTTGCCAGGTGAGAAGTCCCTGGGGTTGTTCAGAGAAGTTAGCTGACCTGCCCTATCCTGTTCTACTTTCCATGAGTATAGCATTGTTAAGGTGATATTCTCTAAATATGCTCTCTCAGGAATAACTTAATGAGGGGTTGCTCCTGATTTTAGGAAGAAGTGTAGAGTGTAGAGTCCTCTAGTGTGGCAAATTGCTGTGGGGTTGTAATAGGAACTCTAGGGGACAGAATATTGGCCTTCTCACAAACATGTACGTCAAACAAATTTGTTGCAAACTTTGATAGCAGTTAAGAAACCATCTCTCTCTCTCTCACCTCAAGTCACTCCATGCTAGCACCCAGAATAGAAATCATATGTGCGTTCAGTTTTGTCTGGGGACTTGGTGTACCCAAATGGCTTTCTGCATTGACAGTAGTTTTGCCCAGTAAATGCCCAGTTGCTGTGCACAGACCTTATATGTTCCCTGGAGGCTGCAGTTTTGTTGCCAGGATGCCATAGTGTTGCTAAAAGCTTAAGAGTGCTCAGTTTACAATTTTAAAAAGTGTAGCAGTCCCCTTCCTGCACAGAGAGCACCATGCTTTGTACTAAAGCACATTGCAAATATTATTGGCACCTACTGGATTGTTCCTGCAGCATGGTTAGCGAAAAACAACACAGCTTCCTCCTCTTCTGTGTTCACCATGTCTTAGGCTTGCTTCATTAAGCGTGGTGGTGGTGGGGGGGGGGAGTCTTTCAGCAGCTGCTTATTCTTCTGCTGGCCAACCTCCGTTTTAAAGCACTCATCCAAGAGTTTAAAGAAAGGAATGAAAGCGCATCAAGGGTGCTCTGGCAAAGCGGAAAGTGTTCAAAGCTTCTTGGCCTGTTTCTTCACGTAAAAAATATTGGGCCTGCACAGAACATTTGAGAGGACACTGAAGCTATTCTGGAGCAAAAATCCACAACATAGAATGGTGTGGCCCTACAGTTGCTTCAGACATGGGCTGTATGCAGTCTCACAGTTCTGAGGGCTTAAGGGCATTTAGGTTTTCTTAAGAAGGGCCAGCAACTTCTTCCAAACCTCCCTAGCCAAGCTCAGTCAAGCAAGCCACGTGTTTTTCCTAAGTAATTTACAGCATAATTGCTCTGAGAAGCTGTGTGTTTAGTTATACTAGATGTGGACTGCAAGAACGCAGGCCCTGTCTTAAGAGCTAACAAGCAGGGACTGTTTCAGATACATGCAGAAAGAAGAAAAGAGTGGTCATAACAAGCTAGACAATAGCTGACTGCATAAGGTCACTCATGTGTATTTAACAGAAGCTGCACCCTAAAAGACTGCACGTGTGCTAAATTTCTCACTGTGCAAGAACTGTTAACCAATCACCTTAAAATTAATTGTGCCGATGTCTTGATGTCATGAAGGTTATTAGGTTATAAAAACTCTGCTGCTCATGGGAGAGGAAGAGGGCACCATTTTTCAGGCATCAAACTGCCTTGGATCTCTCTTCTTATTGCAATAAAAGTTATTATAAACCACTCTCCAATCTCTGTCTGATTGGGTGAGATACAGAGAAGCTGTTTAGGCCTAACATCAGTGCAGTCCATTGAGCTCATACTTGTCACCACCTCTGCCCAGGTCTGAGCCAAGCTGTCCCTGCCAATGCTGCAGTATCACAGGGGCCATGGGGCTTCTTCCTCCTGAGCCATTTTATGGCCCACCAATCTTCCCCTGCTTAGGCCACTGGCAGAGCAAACACAGCACTTTGAAAATGAAGTGCAGTATAAATGATGATAAATGGTATAGGGTTGCTGGTCCCACCCTCCACTGTCTGCCACCACTCACCTGGCTGGTGGGGAAAAAGACAGGGGAACTGGCCTCCCAAGGTGGCGCAACTACGTCATTTCCAGGAGTGATGTCATTGTACACACCATGGATAGGGTTGCCAGGTCCCTCTCACCACCCACTGGGAGGTAGGGAGAGCTGGCACCTCGTGCCGCTCATGCATGCACTCCCTGGGGCTGACACAATGACATCACTTCCAGTAGTGATGTCATTGTGCTGGCCACGCAAGCACTTCTATGCTCCGCATGGGGCCGATTCAGCCCATTTGAGACCCAAATCGGCCCCAAATGAAGTGCAGGAATGCTCCCATGGCCAATGCAATATCACTTCCGGAAGTGACGTTGCTGAGCCGGTTTGGAGTGCACATGCAGCGCACATTTCTGAGGTTTCCCCCTCCTGCTGATCACTGGGCGATTGGCAGATGAGGGGGCAAATCCCTGGGAGTTTGCCCGCCACTGGCGGGCATCTGGAAACCCTAGCTGCAGAAGCGCTCACATGTTTCACGCTGGGCCAATTTGGGCCACAAATGGGCTGATTCTTTAAGGTTTCCAAACATCTAAAAATAAGTCCATATGCAAATGCCACCTATATGCAATACGTTCAAATGTTGATAATTTTATTAGGTTCTCAATCCAATGAATTACAGGAAGTGGGCTTTTGTCTTTCCAGTGTTATAGTAGAAGTTTTTTTGACGACTGTAAGGGCACAAAGGATCCATTTCCATTGACGGTTGGTTAGGTTCCAAGAGATAAACAAATAGTTTAAAAGTACATTCACATCTTCAAAAATAAATGAGTAATCTAACACAAAATTAATATGAGTCATGACTTCCTCCCCAAAGGACCAAATAACTGGACATGTCCAAAACATGTTGTTGCTATGGATCTTAAGCTGTGGCTTGTTCAGCAAAAAATTATGTTGAGGGTATATTGGACACCACAGCCCCTTTTTAGTAAGGAATGAAGTACAGCATCCAATAGCGGTGCAACTGTCAGTTTGAATTTTTTTTGACCCTTTATTACCTTCATAACTAACAACTTCCGTTTAAAGGAGCCATGATACCAAATTAGGAGGAACAGGAGGAAAGAGGGCTGTGTGATCCAGAGGATGAATAGATAATGGGTGAGGTTTAGAATATCTCCTTTAGCAGACTGGACAGGCTTGGACAGATTCAAAGGCCTGCTGTGGTTGAAAAGGGTGCTACTGTATCAGAAAAATTAATCAGTGGCGTCCCCGCCTTCATACTGCACAGACTAGTTGGCACAGGGCTGATGGGTCCAGGAGGTGTTGCTGGAGCCTTTCCAGTAATTAGGAAATGAGATTTCATTTCAAGCAATAGAACATCTCTAAAGTCACTCTTTAAACAGCTTTCGAGCCTGGTTACCAGCAAGGTTTTAGACAGCATTAGTGGCCAGTTGCATAACTGTAAAAATAGCAAAACCTGTTCCCCATCCTTACTCTTAAGAGTTGCTATCTAGAAAAATAAAAAGATCTAGATGACCAGTTCCTCACGTATAGCAAAGATCTAGAATTGTCTGAGCAGACAATACTAACCTTGATGGATCAGGAGCCTGATTCAGTATGAGGCAGGTTCACGTGTGTTCGGTATAGCAAACCACACTATTGGGGTATGAAAATCGTATTTCCCAACAATATCAAAGTGTGCTTTGAATGCTGGGAATGGGTATATTCTCTGTAGCAGACATATATCACAGTGACAAGATTGCTTGCATGTGAGTGAGCTCTCCTTCACACACAGAAAATGCATACTACAGATTAGTGGACACATCCAGTTCTGCCAAACCAATGGGACGTGACTTTAAGCCTTATACCTGTTGCTTCTACGGATCTTAAGCTGTGAGGTACTCAGCAAAAAGTTATGTTTTGGGCATATTGGACACCACAGAGACTTTTTAACAATGATGAAGTACAGGGTTCAATTTTTGGTGTTGTGACTTGCAAGATGCATCTCTTAAGCTTATGCTTTTGTTTCTCATAGAAACATTCAGTTTCTAGGCACCAACAGGAAAATCTTTGCATGAGCACCTTCTTATAGTCAGAAACCTAGGCGGATGCAGGCTCATCAGCATGTGAATGGGGGGTTATCAGCAATCTGCCCCAGGTCAAGACCTCCCAAAGTTGGAATATATAATGCAACACACCCACACCCACACACCTGTTTTCCTAAAGTGTACAGCATCAATTAACATGGTCCACCATTTTTCAAAGTGTAGTTGGTACATAACCTTCCAAATGCTTGCTTCAGGAAGTGGTTTAGAAGCTTCCATGCATGCAGTAAAATGAAATTAAAGGCAATAAAATACGGACTTGGCAGTGTTGTCACACTACTATGCAAAATGTGAATGAGCGTGCTGGAATCTCTATGAGAAGCAAGCGAGAGGGCTGGAGAAAGTCATTCTGTTGAGATGGGTCAAGGATGGGTGAGTGCTGAATCTGTCTTCTCTATTTAGCAGCAAAAGCAAGGTAAAACTGAAGCTGAAGGGTAGAGCAGAAGGACAAGTAGTACTTATTGTGCGACATGACTAGGTTGGTGATGGAAGGCACTCTCTTTGCTAGGCTGGAAGTGTTGGCTTGTTCTGATGTAGACTGGAATGTTCATAGTCACTATTTACTATTTTATGACAGACTGAAGATTCCTGAATTTCACCACAGCGTGAGAGAATTTCCACCTTCACAGCCACACTGGAGGCTCATAAGCAGCTGTGGGAGAGCAACATTTGGAAATCCATACTCCCCATTCCCCACCCCCCCAATTTAATAATTAGGGCTTAAGTAGGCTACTTCCCCCTCCCCCCTTTCTTTATCCACTGCTCTCAGCATTCTATATTCCCAGTGTATATTCAATCCACATTCGGCTACTTGAAGTATTTTTTAAGGGGAAGTTAATTTGCCAAGTCTGATTTCTCCGAGTACCGAGGGAGCCCCCAAGTATGCAGAAACCTCTACCTTGTCTGCGGATGGCCTGGTTTAGCTACTTTTGCAATTGGCTAGCCCCTTAATCATTGTATCTAATGACAAAATCCTCATGAACTGCCTTGGTCAACCAAAAGCTGGCTTAAGTCACCCTGCCAAATGTGATCATTAGTATCAGTGCAACACACTGTACTGATACTAATGATCACATTTGGCAGGGAAAAGGGTGGGGGACAGAGTAAGGGGAAAAAATGGGATTATACGTGTTAAATTTGGAAAATTTTCTTTTGTTTTTCCACTCACCAATAAAATTTTATTTAAAAAAAAGAGAACTGTGCATCTGACGAAGAGAACTGTGATTCTCGAAAGCTTATGCTACAATAAAGTTGGTTAGTATTAGTATCAGTGCAACAAAGGGCTGACATCTTTCCAGACATCAAGCCCTTTAGCATCAATTGGGAGAACTGCAAGGGGCTTGCTTGACTCTATTGCCTGTGCACAAAGACCAGCCTGCATGGCTGTGGCAGAGTTCCTCTCTTTAACATGTTATTGACTTAGATAACCTTCTCCTACCTCCTGTGGCCAGGTCAAAACCTATCCAGGTGTTAATGCCTTTCAACCAAACATTAACACTAATTCATCACCCCAATCCACTACCCACCCACGTGGCATCTGCTATGCAGCAATTATCCAAATGGATATTAATTGCAGTTGATAATTCCCAAGTAGGGATCAGGAGGACTAAAAGCTCTCCCCAGAGCAGATTGGGCTGGGAGTGTCTAAGGCTGCTCTGCAGCAGGACATCAAATAAACATGTCAGGCTAGGCTGCTGGGGGTCTTGACCCTTCTCATCACACAGCAGGTGGACAGCAGCCAGACAGCCGTTAGCTCACATACCGAAAAAGGAAGCCAGCGCTAAGAGTGGGGAGGAAAGTGAAATTCAGCAGGCATGAACCAAGATCAATTTACACATTGCAGAGCATTAAAACCAGCTTTGCTACCGCACGCACATCCCATAGGAAGTGACAGCCACTTCTGAGTCTCTGTGATACGAAGATGGTAGGTATAAATGTTACAAACACATGTAAGATTTAAGTACATATTGAAAAAATGTAGTGTGTGAAGCAGTCTCCAATATTTTACTTCCTTTATCCCCCCCACCACAATAGTAGGATGAAAATACTTTTGATAAACAAAGATGACTTGGTTGGCAATATTCACACTCAAAGGGGAGATGTATAGCAGAGAACAGAGTTTTGAGTGACTGTGATGTATTTCAAGATTTGCAAGGGAAGCAAATATTGCTACATCCAAAGAAGGGAGTTGCTCCATCATTCCTCAAGTCCTCATTACATCAACAGCAGGTATACTGCATGCCCCATAGAAATAAAGCCCATCATGTAATGCACTAGACTAGATCAACATTGGGGGGGGGGCTTGCATGATTTTTAACTTGGCTATTTTCAGCCATTGTGTCCTATAAGAGATAAAGTAGAGGTCTACAAAATACAAGCACTTCTAATTTTAGTTAAGCATTTCCACAAAATACACTAGTCTATTTATTTATAAACTCATAGCCACCTCTGCAAAGAAAGAAACCCTTCCCCCAAAAAGTTAATTACAGTAAATACACATAGATGTACATGGAGCGTCACTGAGATTCATTTTATTTGCAGATAGTGTCAAAGTTTAGTGTTTTGGTGTAGTGCGAAACTTATTTTTTGCTGTGTTCTGGAGAAACAAATATTCTAATTCTAGATTTTAAAAGTCAGAGCACCTGTTTTGAGGCACACCATTGCAGGATATGTGCACTGGTTAATGCTACGTCTTGCAGATATCCAATGTGCAATTTTTATACTGAAGAGATTTAATAGTTCTCTACGCATGAGACCATCTGGAACATCACTTCTGGAAACAGAATTACATTCCCTCACTTGAGGCAGCAGGAAGGAATGATTCAGACAGCTATGAGATTAGTACGTTGGCAGCATTACAATGAAAAGTGTTGAGAACACGTCCATACTAAACATATAATATAAAAAACTAGAGGCCAAACTATACATTTTGGAAAACTTACCTGGTGCAATCCTCCTGCAACTACACTACTACAGAATGCATATGGGGTGTGTGTGAATGTGTGGCTGGCCCTTCTGCTCCACGGCAGGACATCCTACAAACAGAATGCTAGCACATCAGGGGAAGGCTGGGCTACTCTAGCTCTCCCTCACATGCTAGCTTTCCACAGAGAGAGAAGCTGGTTTTGCCCTACCGGCCTCTAATATGAAGCGGTCCAGGCCAGGGAACTCTGCCTAAAGGGGTGCAAAGAGTAAAACCACCAAATATTATTTCATCTTGGCTGCGGACTTGGGTTTGTTGCACAGCCCAGTCAGAATTCTTACCTTTTGAACTCAAATCACAAAATAAATTATGCAGAGATGTTTGCTTTTCCCATTTATTTTACAGTCTCTGTACTTCTTTATTAAAAATATACAACTCTTGTGACGCAAGAAGTATACGCCGCCCTAAGCAGAGATGTCATCTTGGTAATTATGAAGTGGGAGGCACAACCCTTATTTCGTGCCAGCTATTAACAGCACTACTAGGTTTGCAGTGGTGAGCATCTTGGGATGATTACGGTCAGTGGAACGGTCCTGAGTTCATTCATGCAAGTTTCCTCAACATCCCCCAGGGCGTTTATTCTTAATGAAGGCGGGGGGGGGGGGGGAGATCAGAATCTTGGCGGGGCCCAGACAACCACAAAACAGTGACAAGAAGTTATCAAAGCAGATCTTTCCCTGGAAGTTCCCTTAAGGGAGCTGACAGTTGCCTCAGTTGAGGGACAGAGGCTTCATCAAGTATGCAGCTGCTCCTCCTTTCCCCTATTTCGGGGGGCAGAGGGCAACGGAAGATAAAGTGCAACCAGAAACTTCATCACAGTAAGAGACAAAGAACCTGTAACAGGTAGCTGGACCAGTCTTTCGCCTGGATCTTGAACCAGATCCTCCCATGTCAAGCACATTCATGAAGGCGGCACCAAGCGGAGGCCCAGTCTTAAAAGGACAGAAGCAGAGATGGGTGCACATGAGTGGGTATCTGGTTAAGAACAACTTTATCCCAGCTGATAAATAGATAGAGAGGCTGTCAGTAAGTCTCTCAGAAGCCAGGGCTCCTCTTAGGACTTCAATGGGGTCTGCTCAGTCAGGTTGCGCACATCTTCCAGGAACTGCTTGGGAGTCAGGATGTGGGATGAGCCTTTGCAGCAGAGAAGAAAAAACGTGCAGGATTACCATAGGAGCCCATCACAGCCCATGCAAATTCTGCTGATCTACTTGCAGTCGCACTAAATCCTCTGCAGTGCTATGATTTTGCAGCATGTCACACAGGCCGCACAAAAGTAGTTTTAATTGCACTGGCAGCAGCCTGAATCTCACTTCCAGCATCCAACAAGCCACCTTCACTAGCTACCTCCCACAAAACAGGCCACTGTTACGACTGAATCAAAGACCATTCCTGCCTCCAACACTTAAGGAAGGAAATAGCAAGTTTCTTCTGAGAGCTCTGACACAGTCTGCAGCAGATTTTAGTTCACGAGCATTCGGACACACAAAGGAGACAGTAGTACCCAACAAGGCCATGTCTAGAGTCGATACACAGATGTTAAAATGTTTTGACCAGAAATAAGCAGCAGATATTCTAAGCCAATCTTTCCCTCCACAATGACAGAATTATCCCATGCCAGATGTGCTCTCTATGAGCCTAGAAAGTTATTGTCTAGTCCCAGATAACTTACCTGAACACACAGCCTGACGTTAATGGCATGCATTTTAATCTCTGACTGAGGTGATCATCCTTCTCTTCAAGCAGCAATTATGCGTCTCAACATGTATAGCAACATTTCTTCTTCCTTGACAAGCATTCTCTGCGTCACTGACTCTCCGAAATGGTTCATGCCCTGAAGAGCGAGTTTTGCCTTCGCCATGCCCCCTGCTGGTACACTTACCAATCAGCACCTCCCACTTGCCATCAGTGGCCTCTGTGACTTCATAGGCACAGCGCATCTCTGACATGGTTACTCCTCCCAGCACGTAAATAATGAGGCGGGGACCTGTCCGGTACTCAGTTGCTGTCTTGGTCTTGTGCCAATGACCAAAGCGAGCACTATGGAAGAGAGATACATATGTGCATAGGGGGACCACTTATAAGAAGACTGATAGCTATAAGCACTTCAGACAGCCAGACTGGCTCCATCATGAGGTCAATTTTACACACATTAGTCTAGCATACTTTTAATTCAGGCAACTGCCTATTAACAGTTTTCAGTGCAGGACTAATTGCATGTGCAGTAAGAAGTTGGGTGTGTGTGTATATATATATATGTGAGTCTGATTAAAGCAACAGACATTTATCAGCCTCCCCACCCAAGAAGCGAAGTACAATTATAAAAGTTTGAAGAAAAGAGTCTTCACACTTGCAGGTAAATCCATTGCTCTTGAGCCTCATACACGGTTTGTTGCGACAGAATGCACACAAAAAGAGCAGTTTCTTCTTACTTCCTCTTGCAACCATCAACTAAAGCCCTGCTGGCTCACACTTTCAGCGATTTTTACACACCCCCTCCCTGCAAACCCTTACCCGCCAAGCCTATCTGAGCTTCATCAATATACCTTCTTTCTCTGGTGCCTGAATACAGTCAGACCCATTGTGCACTAGCAGCTCCAAGGTGCTACAGACACTTTCTTGGGTACATACTTCTTAAAACAGGAGAAGACATTATGATGCTCCCCTGTAATTAAACTGCTTCACATACCATTCTGATCACTTCTTGTATTGGTTCTAAACTGCCCTGTGCCTCAGAATATGTTACAGTCATACACAGATGGCTAACCTGTGCATTTCCCCCCTCCCTTTCCCCCCTCCCAGAGATCTAACACCAACAAGTGGACCAATGATTCAAATCTGTGCGTGTGTGCGCATGTTGGTGATGGAGGAGGATGATTCAGCATTACAAATAGTGACACTTTTGCTCACCTCACAGCAGTTTGAGAGCAGGGGCCTGGAGCAGGGCAAGAGACATAAGGCCACAACTTCTTGTCCAACTTGTCGTCAATGGCATCCTGTGAGAACACAGAGAAGAGATGGGGTCAGCATCCTACATGGATGGAAAAATAAATAAGGCTCCAGGCTTCATTACATCCTCTGATGGACTTGCAAAAGAGGTCAAGGTTCAAGGTGAGCCATTCAGCAATTTGAAGAAGAAAAGGCAAGGGAAAACCCACGTGGCAGGTCCTGAACACTTGAACACACCATGGGAAGGCTAACCTAACAACACAGACAGGAACATAAGGCAGATTACAGAAGACACCTTGAACTGCCACAGCTGATTCACCCTTCATTTCAAAACTTGGTGACTTGACATTTGCTTCTCTAAAAAACTCTCCTTTGGGGCAAAAGTACTCTTGCTCTCCCTCGTGAAGTATTACTCACAGCTCAACCTCTGGGAGATGGGACCACTGCTATGCAACTCTCAGCCCACTGGCATGCAAGCTGGCTCTATGAACAAGCCTACACTATATGACAACAGGGTAATGCTTTATAAATAGGAACTTTCCATTAATCCTGTTCACTGGCTTTTTACAGTGGGAGCTTAACATTTCGTGCAGCCCTTCTCACAGAGATACATGGAGCTGGCTGGAAGGTTGGGTGGATGAGGAGGCTCCCTTGATTGGATTAACTAATGGATGGGAGCTGGGTCAACTGCTTGCCTGCAAATCCTCAAGAGGGCAGTATCAAAATGAATTGTCAAAGAAACTGAATCCATGCCATTCCATGTCCTGTGATGAAGAGTGGCCATGGCACAAGTTAAATTGGATCATACCTAGATGTGTCACCTATAAGCACACCCCAAACAAGGTAAACTCTGATGAGTGCCTGTGAGCAAGTGCCCAGCAAAATGGAAACTGTGTTGCTTGAATGGACCCAAGGAAGGGTCCGGGTGATTTCACTACAGGTAGACTGGCCTGCAGTCTGCATCTTAAAGTGCTTGCAGATGGTTCTAGGAGACAGGATCATATATGTGGTTTCAATGCATTTTATTCATGTTAACCAGAACCCCTGGAATTCAGAGGTCTGCGAACCTGGCTAAGGCATTAAAGGCTCAAAGAAGATGGTAAAGGAGACCTACAGACTAAGAAGAAGATTTGCTAAGTTCTGGTTAAACTAGACAGAGCCGTTTATGGGAACCTTTGGATAAGTAGCTGGAGGTGAAAGATAATTTGTAGTCAAACTAGCCAAGGCACCTATAAGAGTCTCTTGCTCCATAAATGTTTGGAAATTTGAGGAATTATAAATAAATAATTGGTTGGTTGGTTCAGTTGCAAGAAGATGGCGTAACTGATCGTTTGATCTGCTTACTGTTTTCTGCTATACTCACCAATGCAGCAGAAGTAAAGCTAGGCACAAATGTGGGCGACTGCTTCTTCCCTGCTATCACTGAGAAGACCCAAACTAATCATATCCTCTACCACTGAGGTACTGTCCACTTTACAGCTTTTAGATGTTACCATCACTGCCACTGAGTAAGGTAATATAACTGTGTGTGTCTGTCCATCCAGCTTTGTTGCTGGCCTGGAGAACTCATTTGTAGCTTTTACGCCATGTTGGCGGTAGAAAATGTTGTTAAATTGCAAAAAGCTGACTTACAGTGACACAATAAGGTTTTCAAGACAAGAAACAAACAGAGGTGGTTTCCCTCTGCCTGGCTCCGTGCAGCAACCCTGGACTCTTTTGGTGGTCTCCCATCCAAGCACTAATCCAGGGCAACCCTGCTTAGCTTCTCAGATCAGACACAATTGGGCTAGCCTAGGAGCTTTACCCCATTACTAGGATACTGGGCTGCTGTGTTTAACAGAAGTTTAAATCCATAAATCGAATCAATAGTGTGCATGGTTTGTCTTGATCGCAGTAGAATCCTGACAAGACTTAGGGCAGAGTGGAGTACAGTGCAATATCTACACTAAATGCACAAGCAGGGTGCTTTAGTCAGAGTGTACAATGGCTTCCTACCACTTTATTCCCCAAATCTTACAACTGATTTCCTAATGACTGTGGGGTGTCCAGGCTGCCAAGATGGAAGATGTCCTTCCTCTGCTCCTGGTTCTGTGCTACAGTACTTAATCAAGAACACAATATTTTTGCCTTACATGCTACAAGGCACTAGTGCTGCTTTGGTCTCACCATTTCTCATCTTGACATGGAAGTTCTGAACAGCCTACCACAGTGAACCCCCTTTTATATAGCTTCTCTCTCTCTAGAGGCAGATGCTCTCAGCAGTGAATCACTGAGACTTCCCATGATAGGTGTTGCAAAGATAATCTCTCCCTGAACCTCCCCTTCCTCTGGTCCTTGTATACCTCCATGACATCCTTTAGAATGGGGGTCCATCGAGAGAGCTGGTAGGTAGATTCCAATCTCACTTTCCTCACAGGTTTCATTTGTCCACTGTCCTGTAAGGAGAAAACCAGTAATGGGCGAACAGCACTGGAGGGTACATGTGGGGGGCAGGGTGGAAAGCAGGAAAGAAACAGAGTAGGAATAGCAAAGTCTGCAAGGAGACTGGTGGCTTACCTAACTGGGTCCAGCTGTTCTGGTCAAAGAGAGGTGGCAAGAGAGAAAAAGAACATACAGCTGATTGAGCAAAGAGAGAGACCAGCAGAGATAAGAACACCTGCATTCCTTCCTCAGGGGAATCCACCTTCAACAGAAAAACCAGAAGTTTTTCCTCTCCAGCACCTTCCAAGGCCCCCACATCACAGTGGTGATACTATACACATTCCATTACCCAACTCAAATTCCTCAAAAAGCCTTGGTATACCTGTCTACGTAGCACATACGACATGGCATGCGGATTAATTACCTCTGGCATGATGGGGGCACCCAGGCAGTGCATATTGTAGAGGACATCTCTCTCGTGCTGTATGTTGGCATGCTGGATGAGCTTCATAAGGTTCTCCTCATTGATGCCTATGCCAAGGGAATACAGCTCAGACACAGCACGCCAGGATTCTGTACTTGGCCAGGGGTTATCGGAGCATGGGCCCTTCTGCTCTTCACCCCTCCCAGACCAGTTACCCCACACAATGAGTATGTGGCACACAAACATCTAAGATGGGACATGTTTAGGAGGAATCACAGGTCCCCCATTAGGAAGACAGCATCCCTAAGGTTCCAAACAAACACACCTTAGCCTAGCTCAGACAACAGGGAGGCAGGCTGGTGTATTTGTGCAGAGGATGGGAACAAGAAGCTACATGCAATGTACTCATCCTTTCCTTTACCACAACCCTTATAGTTGCTGGGAGGGGAGAAAGTGAGCAGGGAGTACCATTCTGGAGAAAGACGCAAAGCAGGATAATGCGAATTTTGTCAAATGCTGGCACATTGGCATCCAGGACAATCGGCACAATAATCTTCATAGGATTTTTGACTTTCTCTCCATCCACATCTGCACCCGTGGCCAGGTCCTAGGAAACAGGAATTGCCTCTTTTCAGTTGCTTTAAAGAGCAATAGTTCAACAGCGCTGCAACAGACTCGCCTCCCAAGGTAAAAGAAGAGTATTAACCAAGAGTATTAACATTTATTGTGTGTATGCCTGGCCTGAGCACTGAGGCAGCCTCAGGGCTTTTCGGAGCTTCCTCGCTGCTCCTGGGTATAGTTTAAGCTACTATTTGTTAAATAAACGCTGGTTAGTCTACCTTATATACATGACAGTCCACACTTTGTTCATTAACCCCAGTTAGTCTCCTGCTTGCCTCCTTTCCGACCTCCAAGGATCATCCCTGGATACTGCCCCACATTCCCTTGCGTTGCCAGGCTGCGAGTACTAAGTGTGCCGCCTGTTTGCAGTTGATCAGTTATCAATAAATGAGAACGGACTAAGGAAGCGATACACCTCGCCTCCTCACTCTCAGCTAAGAGTCGTCAGTCTCTCTCCTTTTCTCTCTTGCTGCCTCACCAAATGCCCTGAACTTTTAAACTCTGAAAAAAGGGAAACATTTTACAACCCAGCTCTTGGTGTTTTGTTGCCTTTTATATTTCTCCTCCAGAGCAGCTGAAATCTTTGGAGCACATCCCTGCTAAGCGAGCCACAACTAGCAGGGGAGAGAAGACATAGTTGTTTCTCTTTGGGAGCAAACCTAAGCAGGTTTTCTCAGAAGTAAGCTAGGCAATGAAGCTTACTCCCAGGAAGGAGCCTTTAGGATTGCATCCTTAGTGTATGCCAGAAGCTAAGAAGAATGCTGCTACTAAACAAACTGAGATTTCTCTATTTAGACATCATGACAAAACATAGATAGCAGAAACTGCAACTGACAAAGGTACAAATACTGATTCAGAATCTCAGTTCTGGACCCACCAAACCACCAGAAGTTTTGGGAAGCCTGCATTCAGACATCACGTTAAACCAGAAATCAAACTATGTTTTAGTCTCCGAGTGATTCTTTAAAGTGATTCTCACCTGCTCCACACCGCACAGCTTCTCCACAGTGCCCTTGAAGTTATTCATACAGTCCTCTGCAAGGTGCAGATGTGTGGAATACTGCAGAGTGGAAAAGAAGGGGGCGTGGATCATGTTAATCAGCCACAGGCCTAAGCTATCCCTCCCTCTTCCTTCCCAGGCAAACTATCTGCTCATGGGAAGCAGACCCTCTAATGGGCAAATAGTGGCAAAGCAGAAGTTGAGGAGGTACCTATAGAAGTCACAGGGCTGTACTTATTACAAAGAAAACAAAACAATTCTTCATCGAGACAACCCAAATGCTGCAAATTAAGCATTTTTGTCTACCTTTCTTTATTTGCATTATTTATTCGGCTTCTGCTACTCAGGGGTACAAGCAAGGAGTGAAACAGGGCAACGAAGCCTCAGGCATTGGAAAATCCTACCGAGCTCCCTTGTTGACTTTAGAAACATTGCGCACACACTTTCAAGCCCATCTCTGCAACCATTATGGCTAGAAACACCAGGAAAAGAGAGGGTTCTCGAGATGCTTTGATTCTCCTGCTCTTGCACACAGCCATGTAGCCTGATCCACTGGCAGTACACAACACTCAACAAAGTAACTCAAAAGAGATCTACATCCTCAGAAGTACTGGTTGTACCTCTGCACAGAAATTCCTCAATCTAGTTTCAGGGTCAGCAATGCCCCCAAGCAAATGAGTGCTAGACTGGAGGCCCTGTGGGATATGATGCCAATTACCACAGGGAAGAAACCACAGCACTTCAGGAATCATGCTGCAGAACAGCATGCAGCCAATTCCCTTACTGAAGGCAGAAGCAGTTTCTCTCTGTCTCCTGCATTTCCATATTCAGCTCAGAAAAGAATTAGTAGCCCATAAGCAAGCTCCAGCTTCTTGACTGCTTTACCTTGTGAAGCTCTTTCTGATATTGGGGCATTTTCTTCAGGATCTGTGATAAGTCTTTGATATTGGCCTGGGATGGAAACAGAGAAGTCAATAACCAAACAAGTTTCCTCACAATCAGTGGCACAAACAGTGACAGAGAGGTTTTAAAATTCAGTCCCCATGTGAATGTGTGACTGAGAGTTGAGTTGGGCTGCCACAACCCTCCTGTTAACATGTATTTTAGCCTTAAGTCAGCAGCTTCAGAAGTTAAGGACTACCCATCTACATCTTGTGATCAACGACAGCATGGATGGTTCCATTTTGTCTTGCCTACCCCTTCTGATTGAAGGCTCTCCCTGTGACAAAGCTAGCTGTTCCTAAACTGCTTTGAGAAACGCCTCTGAGAAACGCCTCTCTCATGGATTCACATATATTATCATTACTCCTGCTCCTCCATTCTAGGGCCAAGATTTCCCTGTTAACTGTTATCCCAATTTTGTTTTCCCCAAGCCAAGCTCTTCTTGGCTTGCCCATGCCGCAGGAACTGCTGTTTGGGGAGCACCAACTTCCTATCCAGAAGGGCCAGAGAATGGGAGATGAAAGTATATAACACTGTTTTTTCTGTTGAAACTTAGAGTTAAGTTACAAGGGACGAATTACACGAGAATGAGCATGTGAAGGGAATCGCAATATTAGCTGGGAAGCTAAGTTTTAAAAGAGATCGGAAGGATTTGTCAATTTCCCCTCTCCACAGAGCCAGGGAGATGGCTGCTCAGAAGGTTTATTTCCTGTTGCCTCTCAGATGGGGAGGTGAAACTGACAAGAGACTTCAGGAGGCAAAGAGGAAATTAACAAACCCTCTGAGCAGGGATCTCCCCTGGCTCTGTAGAGAGGGGAAATTGACAAAGCCTTCCCATCTCTTTTAAAACTCATTTTCCCAGCTAACATTGCGACTCCCTTCATGTGTTCATCCTCATGTAATCCGTCTCTTCTAGTTTAGCTCTTGGTCCTTGTCCCATAAGCTGACTGGATAGACAAGAACTATATATAAGCCACTTTGAATTCCACAGATGAAGAATAATAAACAGATACAGGCCTAATAGAATTACCTTGTCTGTGGTGAGTCTTTTGCTCTCACAAAAAGTACGTAGGAGCTCAGTCACTTTCCTGTGGAAGGAAGTTACAACAAGAACTAGAACCCAACAGAACATACCACAGTGATGGGACTCAGCCTCTTCAATAAAGGAGAGAGTTCTATGTGGCCCATGAAGGCTAGGGTTCCCAGCAGCAACCAGGACTTCAACACTGGGAAGAGTGTGTGTGTGGGGAGGGAGTCTGCCTTCTTTTAGACCCAAACTGTAACTGAGCAACCCTGAGAAGTGCGGCTACAACTACAGAAAAGGTCGCCTCAGACACATCTAGGATGGTCACAACTGAAGGGGTGTGTGTGTGTGTGTAAAGGGACAAGTGCTCACTTGGACACATCAGCAATGTGCATGTGGCGCAGCTGCATCCAGAGGTCATCGTCCTCATCCAGAAGTACCACTTTTTCCCGTGCATCGCTGATACCTGTAGATTCATATCTGAAGGACAGAGAAGCAAAATAAAAAAAGAGGCTAGATAATACACACACACACAGTCTCTCAGTGGGGAGGCAGAATTCTCTTTCACGTGCCCTTGCTGTGCCTCCCCACTCCGTGTTTCTCACCTGTAAGTGTCCTGCTCAATGTTAAGCAGGTCGTAGGCCATGGCCTGGAAGGTGAGTTCATGCAGAAGTGGAGACACGACATCATAACTTCGATCCACAATCAGGAGCTGAGAGCGAGATTTGTCAGGGCCCTGAGAACAGTGAAAAACAGAGGACAGAAGCTGTGATGGCTCATCCAGTCCAGCATTCTGTTCACACAGTGGCCAACCAGCTGCTTCTAGGAGTCCCACAAGCAGGAGGATGGCAACAGCATCTTCATACCTATGCTCCCAGCAACTGCCTCTGGTACTGGAGGGAGTAGATATCCATCATGACTAGCAGCCATTGATAGCCCTGTCCTCCATGGACTTGCCCGCCCTCCATTCAAAGTCTTCCAAGTTGGCAGCTGCCACCACATCCTGTTGCAGCAAGTTCCACAATTTAACTATGCATTGTGTGAAGAAGTCTGTCCTTTTGTCTGTTCTGAATCTCCCACTCCTCAGCTTCAGTGGATGACCTCAGTTTCTAGAATTATGAAAGAGGGTGTCTCCACATCATGCATAATTTTATAGGTTTCTCTCATGTCTCCCTTTATTTGCCTTTTGTCTAAGCTAAACAGCCTTCAGCATTTGAACTGGTCCTCATAGAGCAGTTGCTCTTCTAGCCCCCGATCATTTTGGTGGCTCTTTTCGGCACCTTTTCAAGCTCCATAATATCCTTTTCCAGATGCGGTGACCAGAACTGTACACAATATGCCAAGTGTGGTCTCACCACAAGGGTGACATGACGATGACAGTTTTGTTCTCTATTTCTTTTCTAATTATGGCCAGCACAGAATTTATGTTTCTCACAGCAGCGGCACAAGGGGTTGCCATTTTCAAAGAGCGATTCACTACCGCCCTAGATCCCTCTCTTGGTCTGCCACTGCCAGCTCAGATCCCATTAGTGGATATGTGAAGTTGGGATATTTTTTTGCCTCAATAGGTATCCATTTACATTTGCTCACACTGAATCTCATTCGCCATTTTAATGTCTTTTCCCTCAGTTTAGAGAGATCCTTTTGGAGCTCTTTGCAATCCATTTTTGTTTTAGCCACCCTAAATAATTTGGTGTCATCTGCAAACTTGGCCACCTCAGTACTCACCCCTAACTCATTTATGAACAAGCTGAAAAGCATCGGTCCCAACAGGGATCCCGGAGGGACATCGCTACTCATATCCCTCCATTATAAGAACTGACCATTTATTCCTATTCTCTACTTCCTGTTTTATAGTCAGTTTCCAATCCCTAAGAGGACTTGTCCTCTAAACTCGTAACTGTGAAGTCTGCTCAGTGAGGTTTGCTCATCAGCATGTCCCTCATTCTTACGCACTTCATGCACAGACAGCGCGGCCCCAGGAGGCACTCTGAACCATCTTTTAAATGCCAATCATAGAAAAAACAAAGGAAACAAGCATCAGTCCCTGTCCCTGCCACAGCTAGGCTGCTTCATTAGCTACCAGCTGCGTGCAATCTCTCCAACATGCAGAGGCACAGTCAGAAATGCAATTATTTAAATGTACAAAATCCCTTCCCAGTTGACAGCACGTAACTCCCATTAATGCAGAAATGACTCAGTAACTTGGACACGTCAGGCTGCTCAAGCTGCAGGGGAAAAGAGCTAGCCACTGCCTGCCTGTTCTTTGACCGCAGTTTACAAAAGCCCCCTTGACAAGGGAAACCCCTATTAGCCCTTTAAGGAGACCTACTACTGGGAAGCACAGCCCTTAGGTGAGGCTAAACATGGAAGGGAGTAGCCACAGTGTCCAGATAATGCTGTCCCAAGCATGGAAACAAAGGGTGGGTAGGTGGGGGGCAGCACACTGGCAGCTGCTGAAAGGTCCAGTTCATGAAGCCTTTTATTTTATAAAAAGAACAGCAGCAGGTTTTCCCCCTCCCCTCCCTGTTCATGTTGGGATTTATCAATAATAGCACTAAGTCTCCATTTCCAAGCCATGTAGCAAAGCTAGCCAGAACGAGGAAAACATTTTTGGTTTGAACATAAAGAGTGCAACGCACCTTTCAGCCAGTAGGGAGCAGGAAAAAATACAGCCGTTCCTTACTAAAACAACTGATATTTTCAGATGAAACAGGACAGAAAATCTTGCAGCTTTTTACAGACGAATTAAAAAAATAGCTGGGAGAGTGTTTTGATTCCTCATATGACAGACTCCTGGCTAAACCCTCTCTTACGCAGTATATTCTCATCAGCTCAGGAAAGAGCACTCTCAGTAATCAGCCCAATGACTTGGAACAGCCTAGGAGCAGAAGGCAGCCTGCACTGGCTGTTTTTCATAGGGCAAGCAAACTTGTTCTCTTATAAAGAGCACTTTGGGAGGTAAAGTTGGTTTTGTTGGTAGAGGGTGTAGAACGTAATAGCGGCTGCTTAGTAACTATTGAATAAAATAATATTTTAACTGTTTTTGCAACTTGGTAAACCACCTTGAGTCATCAGAAAAAGGCCTATGAAAGACTGTTCATAGGCCTCCCACGGACCACCTAGTTTACCCCTTCGTGTAAGTTTAAATTCGGCTCAACTCACTATAGGATGCAATGGGTAACTCTGTGAAAAGCACATTTTCTGGCTCTCTGGCAGAATATCCCAGCATTTTGCTGAACAGAACAAGCCAATAGTCAACAGCAACATTTGCAAGACAAGCTTTCCCACCTGTTTTGAAAAGCGCTTTGAAGAGGCCACTTTTCATTGCTGCACCTGCTGTGTTAGCTGGAGGCCTGCAGTTACTTCCCTAACCTGACGTGGGCATTGCAGAGATTGTTTATCATGTTGGCTTAAAGATCAGTCACTTCTGTGGATACTGCCCTATAAAGGAGTTCCCTCAGATCTTTTTTGAAATCATCTTCTGCTTGCAAAGCCTCTGCTGCTGGGAACTGCTCAGGCAGCAACAGAACAGTAGCTGGTGGACAAACATGCTTTTCCGTGTTTCCATGCACTGTCACTGTGAACAGCTATAGCCCAGCCAGCTTTGTTGCTGGCCTGGAAAACTCGTTTGTTGCTTGTATGTGCATACACAATGTACATCATTTTCACATATCAATGCACAAACATTAAAAAATGCATACATTTAGTAGAAAAAATGCAATGCAAAGAAAAAGACGAGAGGCAGAATTCAATTTTCATGAGAGACACAAAATTAAAACAGGGATGAGGAATTTAATGGCATCCCTACAGAGCAGCTGTCTTGCAAAGACTGACATGACATGGCTCTCACTCCTCCTGCTTTAGTTCCATAGACTCTGAGGACATCCCCACATTGCTCACCTCTCCCATGGTGGGGTTGTCTGCTTTGAAGGCGTTCAGCTTTGCCAACACTGCATGGGCCAACAGACAGCAATCTTCAGAGCCACTACACCAAAGAAACACAAGGCTCTATTTAGTACCTGCACTTGACCGTCAGATATGTGCAAACGGCAACACAGGCGCCTCAGCAAAGCCAGGGATCTGGCCAAGCTCCCCACTCTACTGTTCAAAGCAGCTTGGTTGTCAACTTCGATCCTTACAGCATTGTGACCACTTGGGTGTGTATCCCAATCCTATCCATCATGGTTTTTACCTTGCCCTTACTTGAAGGAGCTCCAAGTGATTCACATGGTTCTTACCTCTTCCATTATTAACTCACAATAGCCCTGTAAGGTTACGCAGGATAGTAACTGGCAATGGCTGAATTGAGGGATTTGAATATGGGTCTCCCAAGTTCTAGGACAACACTAACCACCTACATCACACTGGCTCACCCTACTATTTATTGCTGGAATATAGAGAATATCTCTTCACCAATCATCTTCCTACTATGAATAGCTGGAAAACCTCTTCTCGTTGTCCCCTGCAACTATTCCACTCACCATATGGCCTATTTCACTCTTCTTGATTCCATGTTGAAAACCAGGAATAAGCCCTTATCGTTAATTACCCACCCGCTCCCTCTCCTCCACGTATGATGAGACCATGACACTAACTTTCTGTAGCGAATCGAGGGGTACTCCTTGAGAGTGTCACATAACGTGGCGATTTGTTCTGCCATTCTTTCTAACTGATTGTTCTTATCTTCTCTGCAGTACGGGCTAAAGAGATTGTGGAAACTCTGGGGATTGTCCAAGGAGTACACCTGGAAAGAGAGAAGAGGATCAGAAGATAAGGGTGGTGTATCAGCCAAAGTGCAGAAGGCATTTTGAACTCACAGGGCTCAATCAGCCCGAGAATCACAGAACAGTCCATTTATCTTTAATCTTTCATATTAAAAGGAGGCCATACAAACTCAACCACTAGAACCTTAACAGTCAATTTCTTAACTAATGACACAAAACAAAATTGCTTATTTCTAAAAACAGTCTCCTGAGGTCTCTACTCACACCTCCTCTGGATGCCAACTGATGCAAACTCAACTGGGCATCTCCTTGGTGCTATATCTTAAATCAACCTGATGTAGCTTCCTCACTCAGGACATTACGTCATCATCACTGGAGTAGGTGCTAATGGATATTTGTGAACTCTGGATACGTAACACTTTAAATCATTAAGGGCTGTCAGATCCTTGGCTCAGAAAAGCCTGTAATTTATCTATTATGTGTCCTGGTTTTTCCTAGTTCTGCCTAAGTCTCCAATTAGCATTATTACCTCAGGCTCTTTGTGACTGTCATTCACCATATGTATGGAGCAGTATTCGTCACAGGCTGCTTGCAGGAGGTGTTAAGAGCAGTATTAAAGTCTAATAGCTGCAAGACAGTTTGATGAAAGGGTTGCCAGGCAAAAGCAGGGAAGGATGATCGACTGCTGCGGAACCACAGCTAGCTTTTTTCATACAATTTTAAACTCCTAGTTCATTTTCCGTATAAAAATCAGGAGCCCCAACTATTCTCATGTCCTGCCACTAAACATACTATATATGACAATAACAAAGGTCTGTATCACTTTATATGGAAAATTGTATTCATGATCCCACTTCTGAGAAGTAGCATACCACCAGATAAAGGGAAAGGTAGAAAAGGTCCAGAGCAGAGGCAGGTGAGGCCAGTTAGGTTGGGGAGGGGTGGGTGGGTTCTGCATATGCTGCCTTGGTCCTTGAGCCTGAAAGGCAACTACGGCAGCAACATTTGAAATTCAGGAAGTTCAGCTTTAACTGGAGATGGGCAGGAGAATATTAGGACGGCAAAAACTATTAGAAGTTAGACTGGTTGAAGCTCAATTGTATCAATCATTTGCTCTTGAATTTTAATTTATGGGTTTAATTTTTGGTGAGTGTCTTTGCAATTTATAATGGCTCACCACCTTCTGTGCCTTCTGCTAAGGAATGGTAATGGAGTTCAGTTATGCCCTATCCGCATATCTAGTGCTCTTTTTTGTGGCCACATACAGCATCCTTTTACTGTACCTTTTCCAGATTTTCTTGCCTTAATTTCATAATTTGGCTTCTTTTCTAGTATGTTATTAGTGAACAGTGCTTGAATGAACCAGTTAATTCATATTAGTGAAAACCCTGTGTTTCTACTGCCTGGGTATCACCCACTGGGTTGATAAAGGACCAACATTAAAAAGAGAGATGTTTGACTGGTTATGAAGACAGGATTCTCAGTGGTGTAGCTTAGAGAGTTCCGGTTCAGGGTTATTCTACTAATTTTCTCAAATTTCATAGAGCTATTACAGAAAGGCCCCAGTTCTTTAGAACCCAGTGAAAGGAAACGGAAGGCCTGCATTCACACATCCCACTCTCTGCTTGCCCTTCTTCTCACCTGTGACTCATAGGGAAGGAAAGCAACATTGATTTCCTTAAGAGTTTTGATGGCTTTGATGATTCGGGACTTGCCTAGTTCATTAAAGAGGTTCTCGGGGCAGGCTGAAAGACAAAGAGAGGAGGTTGAGGTGCTACTCTTGTTCTCTTACAGAAACACTTCTTCTCCTGCCCCCATTTAACTTTATTGCACAGTAACATTATGACAATATGCCCACCCAGACAGCTCTCAAAATGGGAGTCAAATGATTCCTGCTTCACACTAAACACCAAAGACTCTTGGTCTTGTACAGATAAGCCACAAGAATGTCCAACAAAATCACATAGAAGCACCAGTGAATAAAAATTGTTCTTAAAGGAGAAATGTCCTCTTCTCCTTGAGCTATGCTGGACAGATCTTAAGTTTTTTCATAGTTCAGACATGGAAACCTACTTTTGATCCCTCAAAGCAACTTCACAATATTACAATATGCGCTTGGGTGCACAGCCAAAGGCCTGTAGGTAAGGTGCATCATAAGACAGGATGTCTTCATATTATTTAATGACTTCCCCTCATATGGGGAACAGCATGGCACACATGCCTGATATTCTCAGTTTGAGGAGTCCATGCTGCAAAGTGCTCTTCTGTCCCACAGTGAGTTCCTCTCAGAGCCAAGCTACAAGAGACGAATTACACAAGGACATGCACGTGAAGGGAGTCGCAGTGTGAGTCGGGAAGCTGAGTTTTAAAAGAGATCAGTAGGCTCTGTCAATTTCCCCTCTCTACAGAGCCTGCAAAGTTTGCTCCTCAGAGGATTTGTTAATTTCCTCTTTGCCTCCCGAAGGCTCTGTCAGTTTCACCTCCCCTTCTAGGAGGCTAAGAGGAAATTAACAAACCCTCTGAA
Organism: Eublepharis macularius; assembly: GCF_028583425.1. Classification (NCBI taxonomy): domain Eukaryota; kingdom Metazoa; phylum Chordata; class Lepidosauria; order Squamata; family Eublepharidae; genus Eublepharis; species Eublepharis macularius. The sequence continues at coordinate 46,778,446 of NC_072793.1, forward strand.
CAGCAATCACCCCTGGCCCTGTAGAGAGGGGAAATTGACAAAGCCTTCCAATCTCCTGGCAAACACTGCAACTCCTTTCACATGCACATCCTTGTGTAATTCGTCTCTTGTAGCTTAGCTCTCAGTTCTCAAAGTAAGCCTCCCAAAGTAATTCTTGACAGCAGCCCTTAACTTACTGTCAGTGAAGAAGACGTGAGCGGCCTTGTATGAGAAGGTGGGGCTGCCTTTGAAGTCATTTATCAGAGCCTGCACTGACTGCAGAGGGAAAATGGTGTGTTAGTTGCAAGTACACACATTCTGGAGATTCTGCCACTAGCTTCCCTTGGCTTCATGGCCCTTCTCCAAATCTGCCACCAAGCACCCTTGATCATACACAACTTGGGGAGAACAGATTACTCCTGTAGGAATTATATAGAGCCCATAATGACCTCAGGAAGTAGGAAGGGCCAATGGTACATGCAAATATGCACATACCCAAGCATACACCCCCTCGCCCATCAGTCCTTTCAATAAATTTATTTCCCCCCAGGAATTAGCAGAGAGAAATCCCAGTGGATGCAGTGACCGAGGACCTACCGTCTCAATGGGGCTGAGCAAATAGATGGCTTCTAGGCTGGGGAGGGGCTCTCGGCGTTTGTTAATATCTTCGATAACTGAAGAAAGCAAATGTATATCAGGTGCTGGTATCTGAGATGGGTGCAAGAGAAAAAAGGAGCAAAACAATTCCCAGTGGCTGCAGCCAACGAACACTTCATTGGGATGTTGGATGGAGAAAATGGGGGCCATGTGAATATATGAAGATGCTGCGAGAAGCAGACGGGCAAATGGGTTGGGATGGTGCTATACAGCAACTTGAGGATCCAGCTTAGCCTGGACGGATACGTCATTCATGGGATGGAAGGAGGAGCTAGTGCTACGTAGACTAGAAGTAAGAGACTTCCAGCATTCGGCTCACAAGAACCAGCAGAGCACAAAGAACCTTGCTAAAGTCACTCACTTGTGATTCCTTCAGCCAGAAGGTCTGACATCTTAAAGCAGGATGAGACAATACGTGTGCTGGGATGATCCATTATGAGTACCTGCAGGAACAAAGACTCTAGTAGTCCATTTTTTTTAAACTTGAGAAGATCAGAGGCATGAAAATAGTCATACTGCTTCTGCCTAGTGGCAGAAGACAGACCACGCAACGTTGCCGCCGCCGCCTCTGTCTGCTAAATTCCGCTTCTTTCTGTGCACGAGACTTGTAAATCCTGGTGTCTTGCCCCCATCCCAATGAGATTAGTCTCCACTCTCTTTTCAGAACTGAGCAGACCAGTCTACTCACATTTCTCACTCCAGCTGTTTTACATTCCAGCTACTTCCTTCCACCCACACATTTACTCAGTCCTGTCCAGCGGAGCTGTTTTAAGCATGGCAAAGAATCTGCTTGATATAGATTCGGTTACTCACCTTTCACCAGACCACTGTGATGTGTTTACAAGGCCAAACAAATTAATCTGCATTCATTCTGACTTAAACATCACTACTAATACAACATATCAGAATCATATCAACCCCCTCCCCCAAAACAACCAACCCCCCCTCCCAATTATAAACTGTTGGAAAATTAAATCTTGATTTAAAAAAAAAATAACAGTAGTTCAAATTTATAACAACTCAAATGTGTGAAATTTATAATGAACACACTTTTACATAGAACCTCTCTACTACACTCCCTTTTCCAAATTCAGAGAATGGGAGTTTCACTATAGATGCTCTAAAAAGCATAAACAGTTGTCTTCAGTGTCCCAGGAGTCACCTCCATTGGAAGGAGCTCTACAGAGCTTATACATCCAGGTTGTACTGCCTCTCATAACCTGACCTCCCTGATATGTGGGACAAGGTGACTGCTAGGTATGCTTCATAATTCAATCTACGCTGACACAGTCAGTTAGTACTAACTGGCAGTTAAGAGCACACAAAATTGTCCACAGCAAATATGCATCTTTCTAATGAACGATGCAACACAGGAGAGCTATGAAGCATCGAAGACCTAGGGAAAATAAACACGCTCCACCTATAAGTCACAGTAAGACCTTGCAGAACCAGTGGAGCAAAGCTAATTCCAACAGCCTCTTTGGTCTGTCTGCAGCCGGCAATTTCATGGCTGGCCTGGCTTATGCCATCGTATGTCAGTAAAAGTTATGTAGGCTTCTAGGAATCTAAACTGCCACAGTCAAGGATACAAAAGGTCTACTGAACACCAACCATATTATAATCGGTGACACGCTAAGCATAAGCATAGAGTTAAATTGTGGATCTGATTCCACAAAGGCAGAATACACCCTTTTTTTGAAGATAATTTTCTAGATGCAGATAACAGATTGTATGAAGCCTGAGGATAATATGCAGCTCTCCCTCCACTACAGCAATGTATGCCTACCTTCCATTCTCCATCTTTCTTCATGCTACGGATGACATCATTCAGGATTTCTGAAAAATTTTTAAAAAGTGATTAGCTTAGCACTGAGGGACCTTCTATGACCATTAGCATAATTGGCCTTTTCCTCTAGTTGGTAATCCTTACCAACTCCTCCACTTGAAGCCAGCTGGGTGACCTTGGGCTAGCCACAGCTCTCTAGAGCTCTCTCAGCCCCACTCACCTCACAGGGTGTTTTTTTGTGGGGATAATAATGACATACTTTGTAAACAGCTCCGTGTGGGCATTAAGTTGTCCTGAAGGGCAGTATATAAATCGAATGTTGTTGTTATTACAGCACCTCACAACTTCAGTGCAGACTTCTCTGGTGGATTCTAATAACCAACTTGTACTGTTACGGCTCATATGAAACTTTTGATAATATCTCACAAGGATTCTTGTTTACCTTGGATTTTGTGGCACTAGAGAGACCCTTCAACCCTGAGATTGCTGTTCTTTTTCTAGTGGTTTGGAGATACAGAAGGAAGTTTTGATGTGAGTGGCCTGCCTCTGCTGCAGTAACCAGTTGATTCCTCTAACATGACATCATTTATTTTTAGACAGAACAGAATTTGGAGACTTCGGTCTCTATAAAGTGACACAGATTCCAATGACAGCAAGAGTTGCATTCTACTCTCATCCCACCTTTCTGTTATTTAATCAGTAACTCTGACGGTAGAGGACTGAGAAGAGGACATGTGCACCCCTTCAAAACAGTATTTCTGGGAGAAGATGGCTTACTCCAGGTACTGCATACTGGCAATAACTGCATACTGGCAACACTAGTCACAAATCTAGAGGCTGACACTTCCACAGAGGACTTGCAATGTGCATCACCAGCAGGTGGAGAGTTAACAGTACCCAGAACTGTAATGCCAATATGCCTTTAATTGCACTCTAACACGACTCATCAGAAAACGTCCCAAATATAAGCCGCTTTAATAAGACACACAAGAGGTGATTCATACATTACAAGAGCAGTGTGGCTGCCACTTACCTGTGGCTAGAACACAAACTGCTCGGCTAAAGTGTTTGTCCAATAGACTCATATGGAACAAACAACTCATGTGGGAAGCTCCCATGCCAGCAACTTCTGACAGCCTAAGAACATTCATTCAGAAAAAAATTGGCAACAGTTTAGGGACACAACATAGTTTACGTTAAACAAACAGTCCAAAATCCTCTAATAAATTCAGTGTGAGTTTATTTAGATAAACACTTTAGATAAACTTGGGCAGAGGGCACATACCTCTCTGGCATAAAGAAGTGAGTTACTGAGGTGGTGAGAAACTTGCAACAAGTGACAGAACAGCAGGACTTCAGTTTTGCTTCTGTGCTGGGAAAGCAAATCTAATAATATAATGCCATTCAGTTACTCCAGCCTCAGACCACTACAAGTAATGACTCTGCATGAGGTTGCACAGTAAGTACCCCCAACTCTGTGCACTAACCCACTCAACTGATCACACACAAAATCAGAAACCAGGAATCCTGACTCTCAATTTCACCTCTGTACTTTGGCATGCTCCTCTTTTTCTAGTTTGGGACAGAAACCAGAAGCTGCATTTTGTTAATTTAATTCTAACCTTTAATAATTGGCAAATTCCATATACTTCTTATGGATTAACAGAAAGTATTTCCTTTAGTAATGCTACCTACTAGCTTGAATGAACCTCTTGGAACTACAATTCCCAGATATTTAATGATCATGTACATTTTAAACACAAAATTGAATTAGCAGACGGGAGTAAGATAATGGCCTGTGTCCAACCACCCATGGATTTTGCAAAGCAAGGCTTTTCTGCTTCCTCTTCCTGCAGCCCACTTGGCACCTCACCCCCACATTTATTCCAGTAGAACTTCAGGAACAGTACAGGGGATAGAATGGGGTTTGCAGCTGGAGGGGGAAATTAGCAGAAATCATCACTCCCTCTTCTGCAAATGGAAATATCGATCCATTGGAGGAACTTCATGGCTGGATACAAGCCATTGTGTCCTATGACCACCACACAAAAAACTCTTGTGTAGAATCAGCCCAGCAGAAAGTAGTTAGCTGCATGATAGTTCAACGCTGAAGAAGGTTAAAACAGAAGTTTCTAGGTTGTGAATTACTTCCGCTTATTCAAGTAGTTATGGGCAAATTTCTCTCTGCTCATTTTGGAATTGAGTTCAGCAGAACAAGCGACTGGTTCAGTCTATTCTCCCGGGCCAAATCCAAAATTCTGAAACCCCACTATACCTGTCCCTTAGTAATATCATCAACAATATAATGAGGAACAAATATTGCCTTCTCTTTAACCAAACTGGCCTGGGGACACTGAAATAGTGGTTTTCCATCAAGGACTCCTGTGCCTCAAAGGGACTTCGGGTAAGCAGGAAATACAAGTCTCAGGGCTCTTGGCTGATCTGCACACATCCAGAAGCTTGTTTTCCTTTTGATGCTTAAGGTCATAGTACTTGATTCATAATTCAATCAAGCATATGACCTAGAAAAGCCTGTATTTTAAACCAGGTAAATACAAAGTTCAGTAGCATTGCTAATTAAAGTGCTAAATCCTTTGCAGCTTGTCAAATGCTCAAGGTGTTTTAAGTATTTGATATGCCCAGCCTAGAACTACCTACATTAACACACATGCACGTGAAAATTGAGCATGTATAACTAAAGAGAACTGGTAATACCTGTTTGGGGGTTTATGGCAACAAATGACAGAACCCAAGCTTAAGAATGCTTAACAAAGCTATAAAACAAGCAGCTGTAGTAAAGTGAAAGCTAGAGGAATCTAGCTGCCAGCACCAAAGCTCTGATTCTGAACAGCACAAAAACTACGCAAGAGGGAAATCAGCTCATGGACAGACTAAACAGCAGTTATATATATATATATATATATATAGCCACAGAATGCAGATCAATAAATCCACAAAATAGTACCATGGACAGAGAAGAGTTAATTTCAACAAACCAGGTAGCGATGTGGGCAGGTGAACAAGAGAGACAGCTGGGAAGGAAAGAGGAGCCTAAAAAATTGAGGGAAGCAACAGCGATGTTTGGGTTACCTACAGTCAGTCCAGCGCTGAACAACCCTCCAAAAATCAATAGGCACCACTAAGCAGGGGGTAGAAATTGGTAGCTAGATGAGGCAGTTTCTGAGTGCTGTGTTTGGGCTGGGAAGGAACCTGTGGCCAGCTGCATGCGTAGTCCAAGTCCAAACTCCTTAGCCATGAATTCATTAAATGGGTTTAGGCAAACAACCTTTTTCACTTTCAGCCTCTATTTGCAATATGCAATACTGACCAATCTCACAGGATTGCTACAAGGAGTATTGAGAAAGTGTATGTAAGTAAGCCAGGATGGAGCAGTGGTTAGACAAGAATCTAAGAGACTCATGTTCAATGCCCTGCTCTGATATGAAGTTTGCTGAGTGACCTTGGGCCAGTTGCTCCCGTAACTACATATTTCTCCAGGTACATACCTAGGCCAGGTCACAGATGCCTTCTGAAAGCTCCATGCTTCCCAAGTGTGCGGAGCTTCCATTTGTTTGGAACCACTATGAATGGTGTCTTAAACATCTCTCCCCACCCCCCCTCCACACACACATCATTTCCCCAACCAAATGACATGTAGTTAGTACATGGGAAGCCCTCAGTGGGGAAAATCGCAGCTCCTCATGGCCGTTTCAGGTTTGGAGAGTAGTATGAGAGGGAAGTGCCCCCCCTCCCCCCACAGTCATGATCCAAACTGGATGCCCATGCATGTGGGAAGCATAGACTTTTACTTTTTTACTTACGTTACTTGTTTACTTTTTTATTTATGTTAATTATAGTCTGCCTTTCTCACTGAGTCTTAAGGCAGATTACACAGTGCAAGTTAATTTGATCAATGGCTGGGACATTCAATAAACAATACAATGAGAATCTGAAATAAAAAGAAATCCGATATGGAGCTGAAATAATGCTGAAACAAAACGTAAGTAAATTGACATTATTTGATGCAGAGGAACTATCCAGTAGGAGCATAATTACAGCAAAAGATGGTGCACAGTAGTATAGTCAAAAGTCCCTATCCCTCTACCCACACATTTGTCTGAACCATTTCCTTACAGTACAGACCTATTACCTGTGTAAAAAGCCATTCTGAATAACTCAATTTTGCATAATTTCTAGAAAGCCAGGAGAGTGGGGGCTTTCCTGACCTCTTCAGACAGGCCATTCCAAAAGGTGGGGACCACCACAGAGAATGTGCGTTGATTTTGCTCATACGTAGGGTGGCACCTGCAGAAGGCCCTGTTCAGATGAGCGAAGCTGTCATGGTAAGGCACAGATAGAGAGGCAGCCCCGTAGATATGAGAGTCCAAGGCCATGAAGAGCTTTGTGTGTGATAGTCAAAACCTCGAATTGAGACTGATGGGAAGCAAATGGAGTGACTGCAGAAAAGGGAGCAATATACCTGCTTTGCCTAACTCCTGATAATAATAGAGCTGTGGCATTCTGCTCCACCTGAAGTCTCTGAGCTGACTTTGAGGTAAGACCTATGTAGAGTGCATTACAGTAGTCTAGTCTCAAGGTCATCGTTGCATGGATCCCAGTGGCCAGATCAGCGGTGTCAAGGTAGGGGGTCATCTTCTGGCCTAAACTGAGTTTGAAGAAGGCATTTGAAGGATGAACAAGATAAAAATGTTCAAACAGATACAGGTATGAACACTCATCTAAAGCACAATGGAAATGATTAAACGACTCCTCAAGAGCTAGGACTCACAGAACTGAAGCCTCTTAGTCAGAAACACTGGGAGAAAGATTCTGAGAGGAAAGTAGAGCATCAGGGAAGAAAGATTTGGCAAGATAAAAACCGGTTGAGAGAGACTATTCTGATACACTGTGGGTGTGGGTGTGTGGGATGATGAGATACCAAAGAACAGTGTACTATGCATCCATGAATCACAAACCAAGCCAGTTGGGATCAAGGTAGCTGATAGTAAGCTACCAGCAATTCAGAGACAACACCAGAAAGGAAGCCATGATGGAAAAGGTCAATCCGTATTGTGTGAGAACGTGCTGCACGTGTGAATCTGCACACCTAAGGGTAAGTATTTTATGAAAGACAGAAATGTCACTAACAACAGAACATAAAAAGCACGGAAGGCAACAATTACAAGTAAAAATACATTAGGGCTAATTTTCTTTGTGAACTTTATGGTAAGATCATTTATTAATTGATACAACTGTGTCTATTCATCTCACTCCACTGTGCGGAATGCTACGTAATGTTAATTAGATTTTTGTTATCAACCAGAATGTCTAGTAAATAAAACACAGTTTATTGAATTAAACACAGTTTCTTTTGATCGCTGCTGTTTAACCCCTGAGCAACAAGCTAAGATAGCCAAATGTACCTGTTTTTGTATCTTGACAGCGTTGACACACACTGAACACAAGAGAAGTTCCAGAATGCTTCCTGTCTGTGGGAGGGTGTCTGTGGTTCAGGTGCTCTTTCACAGGGACCAGCTGGCACTCAGAAGTGTGCCCACCATTGTGGCACCCCTGGGCTGTGCAGAATTGCCCAGGGAAAGAGAGTTTAGAAGTTCCCAGCATAGGGAACAAAGGGAGAGGGCTGGCCTTTGCCAGCCTGTTCCTGGGGTTATGGGTGTGGGGCAGGTGGGGGTGGATTTGGGTCTGTGAGGGGCTAATGTGGGGATTTGGGTCTGTGTGTGGCAGCTGGGGGGGAATTGGGTTTGTGTGGGGCTGTAAGGGGTGGACTTTAGGGGCTGAGAGGACCTACTTGGGGAGGCCATGAAATGCCCCCCCCCAAGTGGGAGCAGTCTGAGCCTTGGTGGGGGATGGGAGGAAGGGTGGGAGAAGGGCCCCAGAGGGCTGGGGGGCATTTTGCATGCAAAATGCCACCCCTGGCAAGACAAGCCTCCCCCAGCTGTCAGTGGTAGAGAAAAGAGCACCTACTTGGGGAGGCCATGAAATGGCCCCCCCAAGTGGGAGCAGTCTGAGCCTTGGCGGGGGGTGGGAGGAAGGGTGGGAGAAGGGTCCCAGAGGGCTGGGGGGCATTTTGCATGCAAAATGCCACCCCTGGCAAGACAAGCCTCCCCCAGCTGTCAGTGGTAGATATTAGAGCACCTACTTGGGGAGGCCATGAAATGGTCCCCCCAAGTGGGAGCAGGCTGAGTCTTGGTGGGTGTGGGAGGAGGGGTGGGAGAAGGGCCCCTGAGGGCTGGGGGGCATTTTGCATGCAAAATGCCACCCCTGGCAAGACAAGCCTCCCCCAGCTGTCAGTGGTAGAGATGAGAGCAGAGCACCTACTTGGGGAGGCCATGAAATGCCCCCCCCCAAGTGGGAGCAGGCTGAGCCTTGGTGGGGGGTGGGAGGAAGGGTGGGAGAAGGGCCCCTGAGGGTAAGGGGGCATTTTGCATGCAAAATGCCACCCCTGGCAAAGGAAGCCTGCTTCTTCATTTTTCCCCATAGGAAATAATGAAGAAGATGAGCAGCAGCATGCTAACAATATGCTGCTCCTTCGCTTTCTTATGGGAGGATAGGGGGACCTGCTTATGGGAGGATAGGGGGACCTCCAATCGGTCTGAAACTTGGGGGGTTTGTAGAGAGGGGTTAGAGGAAGGTCCCCACCAATTTTGGGCTGATTTGGTGGGAAAATGCCTCCCCCAGACGTCCGGGAAGATGCCGGAGGCATTTTCCCATTGAAAAAGCCGAAAGCCGAAAGTAAGCCGAAAGCCGAAACGGCTGGCCGTTTCGGCTTTCAGCTTATATGAAAGAGAATCCTCTTTCGGCTTTCTGCTTTCGGCTTTAGCCGAAAATTTTTGGCTTGCACACCCCTAGTCAGGACTCTACTACTATTAAAATATAAACTACTCTGATGAGCTAAAGCCTAGGAAAGCACAGAGGTAAAAATCTTCTCTAACAATTCAGTGTGAATTTGCTAACCTTCAGTGTGAGTTTGCTCAGTTCTGCTGCCCAGCAATTTTGCACTGCATCTGTTTTGGTATTAACATTGTTATTAAATCCTCTTTTAAACACCTGGTAGCCTGCACTGTGCTTGTATGTTACGGAATGTGATGGCTACCAGAAAATTTGATCTAGAAAACTAGCTAGCCTGGACTTTGAGTGCAAAAAACATGCAGATCTGGAACGCTTTAATTCCTGTATAATCAACTACCTGTTCTTGCTTTCATCTCAGCACATACGAGCATACATAGGATTTATTTATTCCTAGAAGGCAAGTTCTTAGAATAGAGTGGTCACTATCCTTATAGTTAATTATGTAGGGACTGTCACAGTTGCCCTGAGAATATCCAAACATTGCAAAACCAGCATAAGAGTGTTAGACCAGAACAAAATGTCTCTGGGCTGATTTTAAATTAATTGCTTGGCAGCTAGCTAGAACGATACAACCACCATTTCATTGGCTTTATGAAATAACTACTTTAAATGTTCCAGAATGACTACTATGAATTAACTTTAGTAGCTGTTCTATGTTTGCTGGACACTAAATGCTTTTAGGGGTGTGTGAAACACCCCTGGGAAACATGGGGTTTTGCTAAAGGAGAACAAGCAGCAATGCCAGAAAGTAGATTAAAAAGAAGCAGGGGTCAAAGTAGATGACAACAGGGCCTAGTATGTGGCAGATGAGAATCTCAGTCCATCCCTTGCACACCAATTCAACAAAAAAGCAACTAACAGATCAGCCGGAAAAACAGGACTGCAAAGAGAAGAGGCTGTTCATAAACCACAACCAAACCTGTGGTTCTTGAAACATAGGAGGGAAACAAAGAGCCATGTGACTATACGTTCCATGTAAGTGTAGTAGTTTCCACGAAGGGATGGGTTTGTGTGGTATCCCAGTTGCTAGTGCGGCTGCTGATCCAGCGCAGTGGCAGGGTGCTTCCACATGGCAGGTTCCCCACAGTTTCCCTGACCCAGTCCCCCAACAGTGATCCTCTCCCTTCTCTCCAGCCACTGGGCCTTTTTCAATTTTTAAAAAATCAGCCATTGAATACCTTCTTAAAAACAAGTCTCAAGTCCATTTTGTTGTAAACAAATACTTTCCCCCTTATATCTCTGCAATGAAAGAGGATAAACACCTACTTTTCGTTAAATGGAATTGGGACTTCAGAGAACCTGTTACATATATTGTTGTAACATTCTATTGATATAACAATATTGAATTACCTTTTTTCCCCTCTAACAAGCCTCCCAGTGGCAAGGAAGTGGCTGCCATGGGAACAGCGTTTGGGAAAATGGCTGCTATATGGGTGGAAAAATCTGAAACCCTCCATCCACAGCAGCCATCCAGGCTTTACTGTAATCTTTCCAAAACTTTGAAGCAAAGCAGGTTTCAGAAAAACTGGAGAAAAGCTGGGGAAACCCCAGGAAGTGTACAAATGTACATGAAGCTGTGAGAAAGCAAGAGAAAAACCCGCTTCCCAGTAGCACTGAACCCAGGGCAAATAACCCATATGGAAATGGCCTAGGTCCCCCATCTGGTTCCGTGAAGGCCATTCCTTCAGGGGACCAGGCAAGTTGTCAATTGCAAATGGCCTCTCCTTCTCTATCCACTGTCCAATATATTTTTGACTTCATTACCCAATAGTAGATCTGGCCATTGAAACCAAATAATTCTCCTCATGTCCCAAGTCCTAAAGGGGACTGACGATAATCCAAGGACTACTAAATATCACTACCAGCAAAGAGTGGTAGACATAGACTGCCAGACACCTACTGAATAGAAGAATAGACACAATATGCACAACAACAAACCCTCTTCAATCAAGATCTAACCTAAGTAATGTTGCAAAAGGAGACAGCCTTTTTGGGGAGAGGAGGTTCAACATTCTCCAAACTCCCTCACCATAGTAAAGAAAAGGAAACAGCATTAAAGACACAGGAATCAGGTTTCTCTAAGTAAATGTTGCAGCATCTCATTTCTCCTGGTCCTTTCTCATAAAGAGAATGGTTGGTAACGAAAAATTCATATGGTATCTTTGAAAGGGAGACATCTCTGGGGAGCAAATCAAGCAAAGTCTCATCCAAAATCGCCCAAAGAATTTTTGGGGTGCCATGATGCTTTCAGGTCTGCCCCTGGCATGAGCGGAATGCCACCCTGTGGTATACAAGAGATACCAGGTGGCAATGCCAGCACATCAACATGAGGAGAGTGCACCATACAATAAAACTTCAGCCAAGAGCACTACCAGAGGATCAGCCGCTTGCCCTGTGTAAGCTACTACATAACACACTGCAATTTTACCCGTCTACATCAACTGGTGCCAAAGATTTATAACTTCATTTAGAAGAGAAGCAGAATGATTATAACTAGAAGACAGGGCCAACAGGTTGCAGAGTGGATGAGGAAATGGGTAACTTGTGGTTCCTACATAGCTTCAACCCTGGGAGTAATTAGACGGGGCCATTTAGGATGTTCCCCATCAGCTCATCTAATCTTGAGAGCATCGTTTCTCCTAGTTCAGGCTTGTCATAGGAAGAAGCTCTCCGCCTGCAATAAGAAGAACAACAGTTTGCTCCTCTGGTAGCAAGTTAATTCAACATCTTACTTATTCACCTTCTTATTCACATTCAGTTGTGTCCTTCTGGAGGGCTCTTCTCTGAAGCCATTCAGTTACACATTCAGGGTCACCCCACTGGGACAGTTTCTCCTTTATCAAGCTGTATTAATAAAAGTAACTTGCTCTCAGGCTTCCTGTACTTTCACTTAAACAGGCAGAGAGGCAATTTTTAAACTACTGCCAAATGAAAAAACTCATGGTCCACATGAAGACAAGATGGGAATCCATAATGACATTAGAACTCAACCAGATCTTCCTCTTCTTGCTGCTGAATTGCGTAGTGGTTACAAGATTGGATTTTAAAATAAAGCCCCTTTACATGGAAAGACCATTGTCTCAGTAACAAATGAATATAGAATCCCTCTAGAGCTCAGTACTCAGTGGCTCAGGAGCCACATGCAGCTCTTTGACCTGCCACCTGTGGCTCTTCTGTGCACTATTCCCCAACACAATAATACCCATCCCTATTGCCTGGTCAGCTTGTGGCTTCCACCTTGAAACAGCCACCAGTGGAGGGACTGGAGGATAGGTAAGCTGTGAACTTGCCTAAGGTGCAAGTCTTGTGCCAGGAATGGCAATAAAGTGCCTTCTCCAACAACTCCCCACTCTTCTCTGCAGTCTCTGTGCTCTCAAGCCAACCAGACTGAATGAGATTTAAAGCACCACCATGGCAGCCACCAAGGAAGAAAGAGCAAACTAGACACAGTGTGTGGTTTGTGGTTTCACTCCCCTTTCTCCACAGCCAGCTCTCTCTCCTCCAGGCACCCTGGCAATCTCATTCTTTCACCTGAGCTGCTGTGCCTCACGGGTGGGGAAGGAGCAGCTCAGTGTTTGGAGCTGCCCACTGGAATGCTCATGGCATGACTCAAGCCATGGCACGACCCAAGAAGGCTCCTGCAGTGGAAAGCCTGAATGGCCTTCACACTGCATTTCTGCCATCTTGCAGTCCTGCACTCCCAAGCAGGCAAGGTCTGGTTAAGGTTCAACAGTGGTGGGAAGAGACAACTCTACATGCTCACATAAGTACTCTGCTAAGTAACAAGGTTTTAGCTCTATATTTCATATTAATAGATACATCTAAGTATGTATGTGCTTAGCAGGGTAGCACACAGAGCATGCAGTAATCATGTAGCTCTTTTGGTTGATGGTAATTGCAAACGTGGCTCTCTGTGAACCGTGGAGTAAGTACCACTACTCTAGACTCATTAATCTGCCAAGAGTATTTTCTTCTAAAGAATTAGCCTTGTATGGGCTCGTGTAGGTGTAGATCTCACATACTGGGTTGTCCAGAGACCACAAAGCAGAAGTCTTTTTATTCATGGTATATTCACACATCCTAGTGACCACTCACTGAGAGAGATTCAGGACAGTCAAGGCAGAGTGCCTGTTAAGGCATTCAGCTACAAGTTTCTCTCCATGCTGTAGATGCAAGGGTAGTTGTACAAGCAGTCGGGGAGTGTGGCTTCCATACAGAATAGGGGGTTTGGATCTGGGTTCAGATCCACCCCTTATTCAAGCACAAAGCACAAAAGAGGCTCACTGCCTCTCAGCTAAACCCACTTCCCAAGGATGTTGCAAAGATAAAACAGTGCCACACTGGGCTGCTGACAGCTCCAGCCTTCCCTATCCTTTGAATTCACATTGTGTCTTCAAAGACACATCCAGATACGAGCAATGCATTCTGTTAAAACAATTGTTTGAAGAAGCAGCTGCTCATAACAAAAGAACTTCATACCAAAGTGTGTCAGTTTTCTGTTAGCCACAATAAACTGTATTCTTAGTAACTGTTGAAGCATTCTTTCTCCACTCCCCCTTCCTCACATTTCTCTACTTTTGCACTGCCATTTTCTTCTTAACCATAGCTAGAATTATCGATATCAAGGTTCAGTTCCTGCAACTGAGACACTCATAGGACAGGTTTGCCTTATTAAGGTTTCATTCCCAGCGAATATTGAAGATTGCCGCCCCCAGTTTATTTTTACATGTCATCTGTTCTGTCACTTGTCCTAAAAGACCTCCAACTCCCTATCCTACCTCTGTATGTTCTCAGATAAAGTTCACAAGAATCCTAGCTTGAATGCCCGAAGCATTTTCCCAATGACGATAACAAGTCAACATCCTGCTGTACAAGGACTGATTACAGACATTACAATGCAGCACTATAAATATATTAATCACAAGATTGCTACTGGGTGCAAGTGTGTTCCATCACAGTCTTGGGTGGCTATGAACTCCACCAGCAGGATGAGGGAGGATCTTTCCTCGACAGATCTTGAGACACCAAATGTCAATTTCTTCTCAGCTTAGTCCCTGCCCAGTCCTAGAAAACTTGCCCACTACTTAGAAGGCCAAATTACAGCTTGGAACTCTCATTGATTTTGTCCAAGAGAAATGGAATTCTAGTACCTCAGAAATGTTTCCCGTTCTGCTTTGGGTCAAAGAATCCTTTCCTGAATTCTCCAGGAAGATGCTATTTACCCAACACCCACATCCACAATGAAATCCTAAGAAGAGTTGCTCCTGTCTAAGCCTATTTCATTATGACTCTACCAAAGGGTGAAACCAAGGAGTAACTCTCAATACTACTGTTCAAAAAACTCCCGGTACTGGATTTCTTAACCGTACAATAAATAAGATTTTTGTATATTTTAAATTTTTAAAGGTGTTATAGTGCTACAGGGGCATCAACAAAACAATCATACATCCTAATCAATAACAATCAATAGGTACAATCAATACATACAAATACAAATATATAAGCCGAAATATCTGATGGAATAGCCTCTGGGTGTTTCTCAAGGACAACAGTCTCTAAGGTCCACAACTGAGGCATAACCCTTCCTTGAAAAAGATGAGGTAGATAATGACAAAATAAAGTGCAAGGTATAGGAGAGACCTTACCATAACCATTCTAGGCATGCTGTTTTCCTTCTTCAAACAGACGTCTGTTTGATTGTTATTGATTAGGACGTATGATTGTTTTCTTGATGCACTTGTAGTGCTAAGCCTATTTCATTGCCAGCTTCTGGTCTGTTCCAAATGTCAGATTCCAGCCAAGGTGTGAGCTGACCATTTCACTATCTTTGGCCAGGACAGCCATTTGCAAAACTTTGATGACTGGTATATGCTAGAGCTATTGGTAAGATGGGCAATTGACTTCCTCCTTCCTGCCTGTTTTCTGCTAACCAAGTGTGGGGGAGCATGCAAAGCCCAAGCCTCAAAATAACATGTATTTCTTCACACCATACTACTCCCCCACTCTGCTACACTGTCTTGCCTTGCCATACATTGTGTCTGGACTATATATCATGATCACAGCAACCACAGTTTTCAATTGGCCTACACTGATTTTCTGCCACACTGTCATGGTCCAAGCATGATGTATGCATGTTGACAGTTCGTAATGAATTCAGATTAGACTCATACTGGCACCTAACTGTAACTTTCAGGCAACGGTGAATAGATGCCAAGTACAGATTCATGCTAAATTTAACATTTGACATTGTCCAGAACATGACCAAATCAGTCCACAGAAATGTGCCATCAATACAGGAAAGTGTGACTACAGAGTCATAAATTCCTGTCATATAGTACAACATAAAGTCTTTCCATTTACAACCATCCTTCTCTTAAGAGGTCTATCTCAGATAGATTTGGAAAAAATGACTGCAAGTAACAACCCTGGAAATCTAACAAAGCTTTCCTAGCACAATGGAAGGCAAACCGACAAATTCCAAGCTAACTCTGGGCTTGGTTAGAAAGCTGTCTTCAAACTGTTCATTTTAGGTTCCACCCTTCCCTTTTGTGGTCTGGTCAGTCAACAACAGCTCTAACTCACATAGCAAAAAATCAGATAGCAGGCATTAACTACAACACCATTCTTTCAAATTACTTAAGTTTCAGGGACTAGAGTAAACATGATTTTAAAAAAAGGCAATTCTAGAACCACAGCTTGTATATTGGTACAAAATGTAGCAAAGAAGTTGAAGGTCATTCTACTTTAATAAATGAATAATTTAAAATAGCAGAGTATAGTACCTATTGCTAGTCACTTTTTTCAGTTGGACTATTTCTCAAAGAATTCTAATAGTCTTTTCATTTTGGACAGGACAGCTTAATTTTGGGGGGTAGTTAAATTACTCCTACTCTTTTAAAACCAGGCTTGCAATTAGCTATTCACTTGATTACCTGCTGCGAGGAAAAACTGCCCACAGGACCTTTATGAAATTATATATATTTTTAACTTAGGTGAATGCAGCTCTATAGGGCTGCTCTAGGAAGACTGCACAACTGATTTCACCCTCCCAACAATACCCAGGCCTATTCCTTGGAAAATATATAACAATGGGAGGGAGCATGACAACAACCCTTTAATATTTTTACAAGGCTATATAATATATTGTTTGTTAGGGCAAGACATTTAGTTAAGGATGAAGTGAGAAGAAATCAAACTATTTTACAGAGATTCACAACAGGAAAACTTGTTGGAATCACGGCTGGCATTATTAGTATGTTAAAACTATATTTAATCTCAGATGAAAATGAGACCTTCAGTTAATCAGAGTCTTTTCTATTGGGACCTGGACGTTTTTTTACAGCCCGGTTCTTCTTACAATTCTCTCTACATTGTCCCACTGTTACAGGATTTGAACAAGGTCCCTACGGAGAGCTCAGCTGGGATATTTTTTGAGCAAGTAAGGGGAGGCACGTGCAATTGTACTGGTATCTGCTGCTCACGTTGAAGATGAAGCATGAAACTTGCTTGTGCTTACTGTTAAGAAACAAAGTTTACAACACCTTTAAGACAAATCTGTGGAAAGAGAATTCACAAGCCTCTGCTCTACTGGATTTGTGAAACAGATTGAAAGGGAAGTCTTAAAAATGTCTTTAAAATGTACACCAACTTTCACTCTGAAGTTAAGGGCTTCAAGAGGAATATCATATTGTGTTGCACTTCAGATCTTTCCTGGACTCCTTCACTGGTACATGAATCACAGAATATTGTCCTTGATGTGTGTACCAAGTTTCATTCCGATCCCTCACTATTCAACTGAGTTACCTTATTACAAACAAACTAGACAGTCCAAAAACCTGATTAAACTTTACTTGGTCAAAAGTTACTCTCTCTTCTTTTAAATATTTGCTCCAAACACCGCCTCATGACAAAAACATTTTTGTCATGCTTACAGATCTTCTTTGACACAGCTACAAATGGTCCTGTTAACAAAAATAAAACCAGTCTTGTCTGCATCTTTTGTTCTGATTAACATTGACAACTGTACTGTCATTATGGAAGCGCCAAATGGCAAAAGACAAATTTCCTATTTGGGATCTACTGGTCTATCACTTCTGAAGAGAGTTCAGAACACTTCTGAAGAGAGTTCTGAAGAGAGTTCAGAACAAATGGAAGCAATGGGGGTGGACTTTTTAAAAGAATGGAGAAGAGTGTTTTACCACTGAAAATGAGAGCCCTTTTCCATAGCTTCAGTTATTGGCTTAACATGTCAATGAAAGATGAAAGGAGATTTCTGAGGTCATGTCTACAAGATCAAACCATGAGCAGCCTACATAATAATGGCTCTTGGCGCTGGGGTTCCCCTTAACACATACAGGCCATGCCACATTTCTCACAGCATGTGTGTTTTGCCGCATGTATCTCAGATTCTGCAGTGGCAAACGCTGTCAAGTGTGAAGGAAAGACATAGTTTGAAAACATGCAGAGGCAATGGTTAATCAACTAAGACGTTTTCAGTCAGCTGACAGCCCTAATAATTAGAAAGATTCTACCCTTCCAACAGGCAGCAAAACTGAGTTATAAACTATAACTTGTTAAGTGTGCCCAGTCGTATGTAAGCCCAAAAGGCTCTACTCTCAGATTTTTAAAATCCATGATCTCTTTTGCTAGGGTTGTTAGTACAGCAAAGGAGACTGGGTTAAAAACTTTTGTCAGTGACTGCAAAAGGTGGGAGTGGGCTCCAATCTTGCAGCACTTTTACTCACGTCATCTCCATCTGTTTCCCCTCACTGGATAATACAAAGGTTATGCAGCTCTTCAAATATCAAATATAAATGAAATCAAACTAATACAACCCACTAGACTTGGACTATGGCCCTTGCCTCTCTTATGGACTCACAGTGTGACCTTCAGCAAGTTCTTTCTCATCTTCAGGTTAAAGTGTTGAACCTCACAAGATTGTTGTGAAAGTAAACACACCAAAAGGTGGTAAAACACGTGGCCAATCCTAAGCAGAGTTACTCCAGTCTAAGCCCATTGATTTCAATGAGCTTAGAACTGTGTAACTCTGCTTAGGATTGCACTGTAAGAGTACTAATAGCAGAAGTGGTAAAGAAAGAGGTATTATTTCTTTTAATTTTTCCCTAGGGGTGGGCTTGAACTATGCTGTCCTGCTTGCTTGGCCTGTTGCTACATCAAGACATGAGGAAGACATCTCAGAGTTTGTATGGCAGAAGTTCTAAGGCAGCAATAAGGATAGAGAGCAGATCCCCATTTCCTTATCATAACAATGACAATTGCACAACCAGCTGCTGCATCATGTACAGAAACAACTCAGTGATGACAATCAAAATAGCAATGTGTGTGTGCAGAGTTTGCAACACATTTAACATTAGGACTTAGTATTACTTAAGTTGGGAAACCAGGCAGAGAGGTTAAAAAGGTCAGCCAATGTGGTATTAAGAAAATAGGGGGAAGGAGTGTGTTGTTAACCTTCTAAAAGGATCAGATCTTAACAATATCCTCTGGTGATTTATTAGAAAAAACACAGGGTCACACCCTGCAACCCTAAGAATGCAGTCACGTTTGAAGTTTGGTACAGCAAGTACGGCACAGAAGGAAATGAACAAGATGGGAAAACTTTTCCTCTCCCCATACAAGTGTTAAATGAATAATATGAGTTAACCTAACCTTACTTAAACATCACTATATAACGTGAACATTAGAAGCAATCTAATTGATCTGATACCTTCTGCCATGCTTAATACTGGAGCCTAACCTGCTGCCAAAGAACTCACAGCCCTCATCCTTAGCATGTTTAGTCAGAAAGCAAGTCTTTTAGACATACTCCTAGGTAAATGTACATAAGAAATGAAAAGCCTCTGTCTGTTCAAATATCCAGTTTTAAAATGGGAGTTTAAAGGGAGTTCATCACTAATTTAAAGGAGGCCTAAAAAGAGCAGCCTTGGCTAACTCAAATCATATACGTTCTGTGAGGTCTACAATACTATAGAAGGCTGGACAGCTGGCATTGTTAGCAACCTCAATCAGCTCCTGGCATTTTATCAGGTTTCTCAAAGTTCCTGTGAAGGGCAAAGAAGCAGATACATTCAGTTACATGACTGTGGTAAAAGTGAACAATATCGATGAACGATATTGATTAACTGAAAAGGACTGAGGGCCAAACTAGATGTGGCAGTTCCCTCAGGGCTGCCACAAGAATGCTGCCACCATTTAAAAGTGATTTTAAAATGCAGCAAGCAGGCCCACAGTGCAGTGCTCTTGTTCAAGTCATGCCTTTTCAAACAATGAAACATCTGCGGGAGGGGGGCTCTTTGAGCATTTGAAAAGGTGGGGATGGGGAACAAGAGCACCCCAGCATTTTAAAACTGCTTTGAAATGGCAGCAGCGCTCTTGTGGCAGCCACAAGGACAAGGTCACTAGTCTGGCCTTGAGAACTACTGTGAGGATGACAGAGGATAAGGTAAATCATACGTGAGACTCTGCTAATGCTATATTAGAAAAAATGCTAAGAAACATTAACACAACAGACAGGGGTCCTTGGGGCAGGTTTTAAGACAGAAAGAACACAATGGTTCACCCTATCCACCAGAGATCAGACAAGGAAAACATAGGTACAGCTTACAGATGTTTAAATTTTTAAGCACTAGGAAAAAATAATCTAAAACTAGTTCACCGATAAAACGAACTGTTAGTTCTTCCCCTAAAATAACAGTCTACAGTCTTTTCCACAAAATGCTTCATGGGCCGCATTTTTACAGTATATTTTCTCTTGCCCCTTTAGTTCTTATTTCTAACCAGTGGGAAGGGCAGGTTAGAAATATAATAAATAATATTATTATTTAAATGTGATGCTAGTGGGTAAGAACAACTTACCTGTGCAACATTACACGTGCATAGCATTTCATTTAAATTGGGTCCTTAGCTGCTGCGAATGCAATATAGCGCACTAGATATCCATAGCCTGGCATGCTCACAATTGAACACACAGCATGAGAGCCAGTTTGGTGTAGTGGTTAAGAGTGTGGGACTCTAATCTGGAGAACCGTTTTTTATTCCCCATTTCTCTGCTTGAAGCCAGCTGGGTGACATTGTCAGTCACAGCTTCTAGGAGCTCTCTCAGCCCCACCCACCTCACAGGGTGTTTTGTTGTAGGGATAATAACAACATACTTTGTAAACCGCTCTGAGTGGGTGTTAAGTCATCCTGAAGGGTGGTATATAAATCGAATGTTATTATTATATTATTATTATAAGGAGCATCCTAGTTGAAAGAAGGTACTAGGAGCAAGGAAGCAGTATCACACTGGTTAAGTTCATCTTAACTACCATATCACATTAAATTGGGCCTTCCTTTTGCCTCGTTTCTCTTCCACTTCCCCCCCAACTCGCATTCCTCTGATAATAAAAGGGGAGGGGGATCACAGACCATCTCAAATCAGTCCTCAAAGCAGCTCTGGATCCCGACACAATAGTTCAAGATCAATTTCTTGCGGTTTTAAAGGAGAAGGGGGCTAAGGAGGCATCTCTCAGAAATGGAAGGATTCCAATCTACACTTGCTGTCTACAAGCAGCTGTGCTGAAAAACCGACGAGATCGTCCAAAATAACGAGGGTGCTTCTTTTGATATGATGTATGAGAAAAGAGACTAAAGAACACAAAACGCTTCTAATGGTGGAAAAGAAAGACAGCAACAGGGGCTCGTCAGAGCAGGTTCAAGTACCAGCCCAATTCTCATATTTACTCTCCTGGAGGATGAGGGGTCGGTCAACCCTCCCCCAGGATCCCCCTATCAGAGGTGATAAGAAGCGGCAAGGTCTAGCACAATGATAGATGGTGGGTCAGAGGGCCCCCCCACTAGTCCTCCCCGCGTCCCCCTCCAGCGGGGCAACAGGTGCGCATTCCGCCAGGGCGCAGAAGCCAGGGAGGAGGGAGGAAGCGACTCTCCTCCAGCCCTCTCCCGCGAAAGCCCAAGTCCCGCGCGTGTCCCCAGCAGAGGGCCCCCAACACACGCGCGCCAGTCCCCCGGCCGCACTCACTCTCGCCCACTACCGCCTTGAGGCCAGCCGGCGCCATGGCCCCCGAGTCCCGCTCCGGTGCTTGCTTCCCTAGAGGCCTCCACTTCCGTGTCGGAAGACGGGCGGAGCGACGCACAGCAAACCTTGGGACTCGCCCCCTCCTGAGCCCGCCCTTGGGGACACACCCCTGTGGCAAGGAGGCTCCTGCCTGCAAGAGACGCTCGCGCAGTTGCTGATTGGAGGCAGCGGCTGGAGCGACTGTCGGGTCTTGTGCGCGGCGTTGGTTTCGTCGCTGCGAGCAGGGCATCTTTGGAACAAGGAAAACTCCTTCACGCGGCGATGTGCGTGGTCGCAGACCGAATTCCTGAAAAGAGAACGAACAGGGCAGAGAGCCGGGGCCAGCCAGAGAGTTTGGGCACAGCTTTATCAGGCTCCCTAGAGTTTCAAGAGCCTCCGCTTTCCCTTCACACTTTTGTTAATAATAACCCTTATGGACGCTGGTGCAGGTCTAGGCTCCGTGTAGTTACAAACGACTTAAGTATCGTCCACCCCACTGGGCTTGGGCTGCAACTCGACCACTCTTCTGGAGCTGTGTTCTTTAGGGTGGGCTGGGGTTTTAATTCGCGCACCCCTGTTGCTCAAGGCTACCTTATAGTGGTGGGGTTAGTTTATTTATCCAGGGCTATTTCACCCACAAGGGGCTTAGACAATTGTTTAAAAAAGCTACAGCATCATCGAAACAGCGCAGGTGTAAAACAATAATCCACAAGTAACAGGTATCTGGTAATAGTTTTTCATATCTCTATCACTGTAAATTGTATACAGTACAGCAGAGAATAATGGTGGAGTACTCTAGGGCTTTTTGGATGACAGATTTGCCTTGTCCCTTTCAATCCGTTTCAGACCAGGCTAAGGGACACAGATGGCATCGGTTGCTTTAACTGATGATCTAATGTAGACAAAGGTTGTGCTTCTTTGTTGTTATTGGATCTATCAAAAGCCTTTGATATAGTGTATTGCAGGGCTTTTTTCTGGGAAAAGAGGTGGTGGAACTCAGTGGGTTGTCCTCGGAGAAAATGGTGACATGGCTGGTGGCCCCGCCCCCTGATCTCCAGACAGAGGGGAGTTTAGATTGCCCTCTGCACTGGCGCAGAGGGCAATCTAAACTCCTCTCTGGAGATCAGGGGGCGGGGCCACCAGCTATGTCACCATTTTCAAGAGGTTCTAGAACTCCGTTCTACCGCGTTCCCGCTGAAAAAAAGCCCTGGTGTATTGTATCATCTTGCTGAGAGTTTGGTGGCAGAAGTAGGTATTTATTTACTTACAGCTCAACTTTCTCACTGAGGCTCAAGATAAATTACAGAATATAGAAAACAATTCAGTCAGACAGCACAGGATATCTTACAGGTATTTTGGGACTCAAGGCAATAAAAAAATCACCATTGAAAAATCTTTGTCTGTTTGTGATTCTTTGCAAGAGACGCAAAATGAAAAGCTCTAAACAAAGCCTTGTGAAGCTATATATGGTAATTAAAGGTTCAAAGAAAAATAAAAACCATGTAAAATTGATTCATTTGAAATGTGGTTCTGGAGGAGAGTTTTGTGGATACCATGGACAACGAAAAAGACAAGTGGGTTCTAGATCAAATCAAGCCTGAATTCTCCCTAGAAGCTAAAATGTCAAAACTGAGGCTATTGAACTTTGGTCACATCATGAGAAGACCAGATTATCTGGAAAAGTCAATAATGCTAGGAAAAGTGGAAGGCAGTAGGAAAAGAGGAAGTTAAAAAGAGATGGCTTGACTCAACAAAAGAAGCCAAGTCATCCAGTTTGCAGGATCTGAGCAAGTCCGTTAGGACGTTTTGGAGGTCTTTCATTCATAGGGTCACCATAGGTCAGAGATGACTTGACGGCACATAACAACAACAACAACCAACATGTAAGCTTTTGAATTTCTCAGAAATTTTCTTAAGTCTGGATGTTTAAAATACAAAAGAAAAGAGGATGGAGAAAAAAATTCAGATCATGTTCTTGAGGCATTTTGTTTGCATTCTGTTTATATTAGATTACTGTGCAAACTAACCTTAAGAGCATTTTCCCACACAAGACTTAGATCTGTTCTCGCAGCAAATTTTAATGTAGTTGTAAAACCTGCAGTGGCAATACTATTCATACCAATTAAAATGCCTCTCTTCTGCAATAATGATGATCAGACAACATACATAATGCAAGAAATACTTAAAGGGAATTTAATGCTCCAAAGGGGCAAATAACTTTGCAGTTAAAGTCCCTCTCCTGTGTAATTCTGAGTTACGAAGTTGTATACTCCAAGGATAGTGAAGCTACAGCTAGAGTTGCCATGTCTTGAAAAGTTGAATCAGAACAAGTGATCATGTTTAGCTCCATGTAATTAAAAGCTCCACCTGTTGGTTTCTGTATATCAAATCAAAAGGATAGAAGCAGGCCATATCGGGTTTTTAAAAAATCTTAGTTGCATCATCACTGTGACACATAACTTTAAGGGCCTTGTTCTTTCACCTGGATCTGATGAAAAGAAGAACGAGAGCTGGGTATTGTCAGCGGCACCTTACTCCATATCTCCACTCCAGACAATGTCTCCCAACAGGTTTTTGTAGATATTTAAAAGGATGGAAGACAAAAGAAACATATTGGTAGAACTCCATGGTTGTCATGGCAGGTATGAGGCTGTAAACCAGATCAGTCAAGGGGAGCCTGATGTGACTGCTGAGAGCCCCCACCCCAGACTAAAAACCTGGGTGGGGGCTCCAACACGACATCAGAGACTACTTGTGTGAGCTCAGACAGGGCTACTGAGTGCCCTGGTGCTCTGGACAGCAGAGTGAATGTTGAACCATCGGACTTCCTAGTGTTCCCACAGCCCATGAAAAATTCATGCAGGGAGACACAATGACTCTGTTTTACTAGAAGTTAAAAATGGCCCTTGTAAAAATGGGAAGAACTCTAAAAAACACCAGCATTTTTAAATAATATAATTGCAAATGGAACTTTTACATTACATTTTATTGCAGCTTTTGAGTTTGTCTTGGACTTCTTCTCTGGTGTTTGGTGTTCATTCTTCTTTTAGCTTGGCTTTGGTTGCAGTCAGGTCTGCCAATCCTATTTTTTAGCTATTTCCAGATACATGTACTATGCACTGATTACCTGGCTGGAGCAAATGGCACTACAGAAATGCCTCCTTAGATGCGCTCCACCTGTGTTAATAATCTCTGCTTTCTTCATAAAGGGGGAATTTAAAAAAGGAAAGGGGCAATGAATTCACCACTACCAGGTGCTCCTTGGGTTCCGTATCTGCATCTTGCCCACAGCTTTGCCTGTGGAGTGTCAGCAAGGGTGCATATGTGTATGTTGAATTCATACAGCTCATTGTCCGCCCAACTCCCTGTTAGCGGAAGCTGGCTGTGTGCAAGTGGAAGGGGGAGGCTGCTTTAGAATAAAGTCCACATGAAACTCGTTGCTTTAAGAAAGGAAAGGCATTCATACTATGACAGGAATGGCAAGACAAGTATTCTAACCATCTATCTAACTGAGATGGAGAGAGAGTCAGAGAGCACATGTTGCTCTCTTGGAAGTTTAATTAGGGAGAGAGCAGACAAAGAGAAGGAGGGAATCAGAAGGAAGTCCATAAGAATAGCAATCTAGGTACAAAGAAATAACAGCAGAATAGACGAGAGTAAGCAGACGGAAGGGTTGAACCTGTCCACTTCGAAAGCTCGTCTACCCCCTCTACAGTACTGGTGTACAAGGTGCAAAGAGACAGTGCACTATCCTTCAGTTCCTATACATCTGCCATGCTTACAGCTAAGACGATGGACTCATCCTTGTTGCTGCCAGAAAGAGGGAAAGACTGATAACATGGTATGCTGGGCAATCAACCAAATGTAGCAGCAACCGTCTAAGATAGATCACAGGACTGGCATACCTGACTGCAATACAATCTACACTTTCTTGGGAGTAACCTCCAGTTAGAACAGTCATTTACTTCTGAATAAGCATACATAGGACCATGGCTACAACCCTAACAATACTTACCAGAAAGTAAATGTCATTGAATTCCCTGAGATTTACTTCTGGGTGTATTGGGGCTAGGAAGAAGCAAGATTTGGAGGGGGAGGAAAGATGTCCACAATGATGGTAGGTCTTGAGGTTAAAGGAACCTCAGGGACTTGAAAAGTATTAAATGCTTTGTAAAGTATCAATTGTTAACACATTCCATCTATGTGGGGTAGATTATAAGAATAAGTGGACACCTGATCTTGATTCTAATATGACCATAGGAGAAAGGGATGCAAGTGGAATAAGATAGGCAACATCGGTTAAATGTAAATATGAAAGAAAATTATTGTAAATTACATTTTCATTGGTATATAATGTTATTACAATTCAAATCTGTCCATAATTTATAGGCTATTGACACTATTGAATGCAGAACTTAGTCATGTATTTTGGAAACATTCATTAGCTGTACAATTTTGAAAGCAAGTTTTGGATATTTTCAGAGACTTTCTTTCATAGGAACCAAAAATAGCTGTATTACGATATTTTAAGAACACTGTAGTGTTCTTGACAGCTGCTAGAATGACCTAATCTGTTCTTTGGAATCAAACATCATCACCCTCAGTAATGGATTGGTATGAAAGGTTTTTGCTCTTATGGTGGTTTACGTATTATAAAAAAGCAATGGAAATTATTCTCAGAGATAAAATTGGGGAAAATGTGTTTATTTATAGCATACTGGAAAAGCAGGCTCAATGATAACAGGGTACATGGATGCATCATACAATATTACTCATTATGTTTATCTGCAATTGTGTTTCTGTGAGTTGTATTATTGATAGTAAAAACTATTAAAATAGAAATGTACTAAAAATGGTTTCAAAGATCCCGGGCTTTCAAAATGCTTAGGACTATATCCATTGTTGGGCTGGGAGAAACATGACATATTTATTTATTTATGTATTTATTTTTATACTACCCCACCCTTCCTCAAAGGAGCTCAGGGCAGCATTTATTTATTTTATTTATGACATTTTTAGTCCACCTTTCTCACTGAGACTCAAGGCGGATTCCACAGTATGAGATTAGTATAATCAGTAACAAGTACATTTCAATACAGTATCAAGGACATTCAATACATTATCAAGGACATTTCCATAAACAATGCTATAGGATAAATAGATACAGGTTTAAAAGACGTAGTATTAGCAAGAATCCAATACAGAGTAGAAAAAATACTGAAGCAGAACATAATTCTAGGACTAACATTAGACAACATGGAGCACTGGTGGTACATAGGAGTACATGTTTAAAGCAGCAGATAATACATAAGGCAATACAGTGATGAAGTCTATTTTACCTAACTCATTAGTGAAGCATCTGAGACCCCATCACTACAATACATCAGTCTCCCCTTCTTCATTTTATGTAACCCTGTGACAATTCTCACAACAACCCTATGAGATAAGTTAGGTTGAGAGAGTGTGACTGGCCCCATATTTCTATTCTTATTTTTATTCTGACCTTTTTTATGAATCATGGGGCAGTTCAGCAAGTGTGGTTCCTTGGCTCTGCATTGCTACAAATGTTGGCTGACTATTCACTTGTTAGGTTAAAGGCTTAGAATGGTCAGCAGATGTTTTCTCAGTGGGTGCTAGTTGTTAGGGGATAACCCTCATGAGTGACTTGATGACACTTTACACATACAATCCTCATGAGAGGTGAATCTTCTTTGTTGAAAGGAGGGGGCAGGTGTATGTATGAGTGTAAAGAAACAGTAAGAGCCAAACCACAAGAGACGCATTACACGTGGCGGGTCAGCACAAGTTTACCTGGGAAGTGTAGGAGACTCCTTCCCCTTTCTGCCACTGCTCACCGCCTGCTGTCCTCTCTGCACGTGTGTGTTTGTGTGTGGAGCGGGGGGAGCGCCAAAGTATTTCCCCACCTTTCTCCTGCCTGTCGCCTTACAAACTGGAAAGGAGCTGAGGAAAAGGGATACGTTTCTTTCTGGGTATTGGGGTGGGGGTGGGGCGAGACAATGACAGAGGAAGGGGAAGGGGAAGGAGAAAGTGGAAAGGACCTGGAAACAGAAAGAAATGGAGCTGTGAATTGTCTGAAGCACCTTGGGGTGCAGAATTTCTCTCTCACAGGATGTGATCTGGAGACAGAGTTTCTGTTGTCCCATAATCATCCAGTGCCTTCTCATCCAAAGAGAACCATCCCCGGTTGCCCTGCTGGCACCAGAGGAACTTCTCGCTTCTTGATGAGGGAAGTGATAACAGTATGAACAATTTCTATGCTTCTCTACAGTACTTAAAATGATCATTGTCTCATTACCCCTCTCAACAATTCAACCTTTTAACAAACAAAGGAGGTTGGGCTGAGTACCCTGGGCTTTTTATGACGTCTAATGACACATGATGCTGTGAACTTGCTGAAGTTCAGACATATCTGATCAAAGTCTTGATGGAAGACCATATGAGAAGCCTATGAACACGCCCTTGATGGGTGAAAGTTCCATGACAGTCAAAAGTTGGGATATAAATGTAATTGGTGAGTAAAATGAAGTAAGTTGTGGCCTGTACCACACTGGTTATCACCGCTACAAAAATGCATTTTCTGTAATACCTCACTAGCTGACTTTAAATTGATATTGTCGCCTCTGGATTAGGCCCTTCTTAAGACACTGAGAGGTCCAAGGGCTCAATGTTGATCTGAGGTGACATGGACTGTTTTCTCCTGGCCTAGGAGCTGTTCCTGTCATGGAATGTACTTACCATATACCTGCTGCCCACTCAGTAAGTGTAAGTGGCACAAGGATACAGGCATCAGAGGCATGCCAGGCACTGCCATCCATACATCAGTGCCCTGACCAATAAGACAAGCATCCAGAAGTTCTGCCTAAAGAAGGTGATGATCCACGAGCTGTGTGAGGCACTGGGCTGGAACCTGCAGGGATTGCCTGAGGGGAATCCCTGTTCTCCAGAAGGCCCTCCAGAAGTTGCTTCTGTCTCTCTGGTATCTTGCCATCGGTTATTTTCAGGCCATGGTGACTAATATTCCTTGTCAATGGTCAGCTGCAGCCGACCTTCATGGAGGACATACATCAGCACCTGCATGAGTACATCCACTTCGACTAAGGTTGTCAAACCAGAATTAAGACTTTTCCTGGAGATTTAAGGGTAGAGCCTGGGGAGGGCAGAGTTTGGGAAGGAGGGACCTTAGGGGGATATAATGGCATAGAGTCCACCCTCCAAACTTACTGTTTTCTCCTGGGGAAGTTTCTGTTGTCTGGAAGAGTTATTCATGACAGAGCTCTGCAGGCCCCACCTGGAGGTTGGCAGCCCTAACTTCACCATTATAGAGGTTGAATTCAGCTTCTGCAGTGCTCACCAGTTTCCTCAGCATCATTGGTGCTATCGATGTTGTCATCATTACCCACAAAATGATCCAGATAAACCACTTGTGATGACTCTGGCATCTTCATTGACATCCTTGTCAAGTTCTCAGGCAGTATCCATGATACCCAGATTTTCTCCACTTCTAGCCTCAGTTGCCTACTAGCCACATGACTGGAGGGACAGGAATGGATTCTGGGGCTGGAAGAGGGGGGGGGGCTGTGCCTTTCGGTGGGGTGGAAGCTGGCACCTGGACCTTGACCTCAGGCCCCCCGCAGGTGATTGGGGCTACCTGATGACAAGTGGCCATGGAATGTGTGTTCAGACAACTTAAGATAAACTTCTTGTGCCTGTACCACACAGGGGCCACCATGCCATGAAAGTGGTCAAGCTGTTTGTTATCTGGGCCATGTTTCACAGCATTGCCACATGTCAACAGCTCCCACAGCATGTCGATAAGGGCCCAGGACAGGCTCCATGGCCAGTGGAACACGACTCTGAATAGGTGCAGGCGGGTTATCGAGCACTACAGGGGCATCACCATACCTAAACAGGTGCAGGGTGCCAAAGCCAAGGGGAAGGCAACCCCTTTGGTGGCCCTATGATGTTTGGTGTGGGTGAGTTTGGGGCATGTACATAATTGATTGGTGAGTTGTCTGGTATGTGCTTTCTGTTCCTATCAGTTCACTGCTGTGTTTCTCGTTATTAATAAATGTTGACCTGTTACATATCCCTTTGTAATGTAGCGCTTTATTTATTTATTTGATTTACGTTATTTATATTTTGCCTTTCTCACTAAGACTCAAGGCAGATTACACAATGTTATGTGAATCAGTACAGTCAATTTCAAAGATATTTCAATAAACAATGTAATCTTATATACTAACAGCCAAGTGGCAACATCTGAGGATTCATAAATTCAGAGACTGGAGTCATGAATGGACAAGACAGATCTTCCTACACCTGAAAGATTTCCCAGGTTTGCAGGGGGGAAAAAAATCTGAAATCTAAAAAAAATACATTGAGGGGTTAAAAAACCCAAATGATAAAAGGCATAACCATAGCTTTAACCAGATGCCCTCAGGGGCTGTTGCTGGGCAACGGTTTGAAATTTATGAATGAACCGTGCTTCTTGTTGCAAAAGGATTCTGGAAACATCTGTTTGATTGTGAGGATGAGCTTTAAACTGATATAAAACCAAGAAGTGGGGATCATCTGGTTGGTGTTGAACCAGAAGCGCTTCTTATACTTTATGTGGAATATGTGACATATGTTCCATAATTCTTATCTTGACAGATCTAGTGTGAACCCCTACAAACAGTAACGGGCAAACACACATGATTAAGTGAACCACATTCCTAGAGCTGCAGAAGGTTTGTTGTTGCAATTTAAAGGTGCAGTAACCTCTAGGATGTTTAAATTCTGTGGTTCCTAATGCTAATCAGCAAACAGAACAAACAAAGATAATTTTATTAGAAGAAAACCCAATATCAGCCTAACTAAAATGTATCTAATGTATCTGGTCTTACGAAAGCCTATTAAAGTTTTAAATTCACAGTCTGGTGTCTCAGGCAAGAGATGCCAATGCTTAAAAATAATTAATTTTATTATTATCCTGTTAAGGTTGTCTTTTTAAGTTCTTGTGTCATTCACGGAGCACCTTTTCAACCATTTTGAAACTCAGACAGGCTTTTGTTGACTATTGAGTGATTGGCTATTAAACTTTGAAATGTTGGTAGGTATGTTACATTTGAGAATTTTTTGCAGTTGTGTTCACTTGCACTTGAATATTATTTGTAATATGGTCCTATATTGTGTATTACAGAAGTTTTTCACTTCTATGAAGTAATCAGATTGTATTGACTTGCTATGTAATCCATATTAGTAAGCATGGTAAGTTATATTTGTATGAACTTTATCATTCATGATTAGTATTAGACAGGGCTTTTTTTCTGGGAAAAGAGGTGATAGAACTCAGTGGGTTCCTCTCGGAGAAAATGGTCACATGGCTGGTGGCCCCGCCCCCTGATCCCCAGACAGAGGGGAGTTTAGATTGCCTTCTGCACCGTGGCGCGGAGAGCAATCTAAACTCCCCTCTGTCTGGAGATCAGGGGGCGGGGCCACCAGCCATGTGACCATTTTCAAGAAGTTCCGGAACTCCGTTCCACCGTGTTCCAGCTGAAAAAAAGCCCTGGTATTAGATATTCTTTGAAATGGGATTGTTAACTGGCTGCCCGTATCTTGCTCATTATGACTCCTCTTGCTCATTGTGATCTTCAACTTGTTCTTTCTGATCTTTAATCACTGTATTTATATTTGTCTTGAATTTTGTTCTTGAGTTGCCGTTCATTTGTGATTTTGTGTATATAAGTGTATAGTTCCACAAGTTATTCCGTGAACTGTGCATGTTATTTTTGCTATGTAATTTATTATTATTGTTGTTACACACAACAGAGGTCTTAATAAATTATTTAGTTGGGAAAAGGTTTCACATAGATAACTTGGAAAATTTTGAAAAACTTTCAGGAATTAGCCTAACAGCCTGTGCATGGTGATAATGTTCAACAGCAGACTCCCAAAGCTGATGCAATGTAGTGTAATGGTTAGAGTTTCAGAGTAGGATCCAGGAGACAAAGGTTTGAATCATCGCTCTTCTGTGGAAGCTCACTGTGTAATTCTGATCCAGTCACACACACTCAGCCTAACCGATCTCTCAGGATATCACATCTCAGGATAATATATGTTTTGAGGATAATATGGAAGCAAAGAGAATAATGTAAGCTGCTTTGGGTCTCCATTGTGGACAAAGGCAGGATATCAATGAAGTAAATTAATAAATATAGATTTATAGGGGCGGCAGATAAAAAGTCAGTTGTTTAGTGGGTTTGAAGGAGAGAAGTACATAGGAAAAGGTGAGCATATAGAGGCTGTAAGGAGAAGGGAAAGAGGAAATAGTATGGGGAAAGAGATACAGGGAAAAGTGAAGTATCTTCTCAAGTCCTTGCAGGTTCCCTACCATGCAACTGGGCCCAACTCAACCAGTACCCACAATTGTGCCACAGGGGAGAGGCTATCGGGGAGGGGGAGGTGCAGACAAAGGTGGATGGAAAGAAGAAAAGGAAGCAGGAAAAGAGGGAGAACCAGTGGGGAGCAGGGAAAGGAAAGAGGACATGAAGGGGGAGGGAGGGATGAGAAGCCCCCTGAACATCCTTGTGGGTTTCTACTTGTAGGGTATATAAATGCAAGCGGAATTAGTTGGAACAGACACACCACATCATTTTTCTTCAACCACGTCTCTGTTATGCAAGCCACCTCTATTTCCTCTTCCTGCAACATCCCAGTAAGGCATGCATGCAGCTTTGTTCCTTACAGATCTGGTATTGCATAATATTAGTGTAGCAGTGGGGGGAGGTAGTGGCCCTTGCATTGTCAGCTCTTAGGATGCTAGAGAGGTCAAATAAGCAATGAGCATCTTTGCCTGATACTGGCCACTTTTGATAAATCCCACCCCCATATCTACCAGCTTCTATCTGCTTTGGAATAGGGTGCATGGTAGCTGAACCGTGGACTCCTCCCTGTCCTTCAACTGGGAGCAGCTGCATCCATGGATCATGTCCCCACCCACTCAGCCACTCCTAGTGGGGAATTGCCCTTGTGCTACCACCCTCCCATCCCATCCCCTGTTTGTCCCTGGGCATATCTCTCTGCCTGGTGATGGTCTGTCCCTCTGTATGTGGCCTCTCCCTTCCTGGGTGTTGTGTGTTGTTGTGTGCCTGCCTTTCTCCACCCCCCCTCCCAATGTGTGGCTATGGCTGCTGGGCAGGACCCATTGTTTGTAAGCAAAGAGATACTGTTAAGCACAAACTTGTGCCTTGGGTGTCCCTCTCGCCAATCACAATAAGAGACACACACCATGGAGTCCTGTAGAATGAAGCAATATATGACTGTTTATTAAACAATGGATGAACAATTCTTTACACAGGAGTAAAAGATCTCCTCGTGCTCAGTGCTCATCAGAGCTACAATAGCAGTGCAAAGCAATTAATACTTTTTGGCTAATTATAATATTTGTTATCTTATTGGCTCACAGAATACAGGGGTCCCCCATTGGCATAGAAAGAGGACCTCCTATCTTGACACAAATGTCTAGGGTTACTTTGATTGGAAGAAGCAACTTTAGGTCAGCCGCATAATTGGAGAAATTGCAAGATTGCAATTTCTTATCTGTCCTTGACATTTTCTCAAGGAAGAACATCTTCCTCCTTTCCCTCACCCACTTCCTCTTGTGGGCCTACTCCTGCCCCCTCCTTTTTGCCAATGTTACTTTTAACAGCGCCCTGAAGTCTCTTCTTTGGCAACCTTGGGGCTTTCAGAGAGCTGGGTTCTGTGGGTGGAAAGGAATGCACCCCATCTCTGCCCCCTCTCTCTTTCCCAGCCTTGAGAGAGATGCTGCTAAATCGGGCTGACCTAGTTTGCAACATTTTGCATTAATCAGTTCTTACAAAGAGCTCTTTTGTATTAGAATCATATAGAGTACTATAACATTGTTGATATCTAAGTGTCAAAAGCCAGTGTGCAGAGGCTTTAGATCAGAACGATCAGTATGACAGGTAGACACATCAGGTGACATAGAGTCAGATGGTTAACTTAAGAGTCAGGAGACCATGAAGTGAATGACTCAGCTAAACTCAAGTATGTATCTGATTGGGTGTCTACATGTATATATAGCTACTATGTACAGTATGGTAGGGGCTTCTTGCAAGTCCAGGTGTAGGCAAAGCACTTTGTCTCTCTGGACTATAAACTTGTATATATTGCTCTTAATCCACCTATAAATAAATTGTATTATACACCTTTACTAAACAAACAAGGTGTGGGCTCTTTGTGGATCCTCCTTAAGCTGGTGCAGTCACGCTGGATACACACTATTCAACAAACATATGTGTGACATCTCTACAGGTGCATCTCTACATCATGTTGCAAGCATTATACTGTTATATTGTCGAAGGCTTTCACGGCCGGAGAACGATGGTTGTTGTGGGTTTTCCGGGCTGTATTGCCGTGGTCTTGGCATTGTCAGGAACAACGTCAGGAACCACAATGCCAAGACCACGGCAATACAGCCCGGAAAACCCACAACAACCATTATACTGTTAGTTCTCAGTTGTCACATCGTTTAACATGTTTAACATATTCTTCTTTGGTCCTTTGTTTCAAACGTCATTTTCTTGCCAGTTGCATTCCTTATGTACATCCCGACACACACAGAAAACTATGCAAGACAGAAGCACAGCCACCCAGACTATATGGACTCCCTAAAATACATAAGGATTCAGTCCCACTCCGACCCATTGTGAGTGCCATTGGTTCACCAACATATGAATTAGCTAGACATCTGGCCGATCTCCTGCAGGACCACATCGGGAAAACCTCGTCTTACATCAAAGATTCAGCAGATTTCATCAACAAAATCAGTTCTCTGAAACTCAATCCACAAGACATACTTGTCAGTTTTGATGTTGTATCCCTGTTTACCAAGGTTCCAGTAAAAGACACTATTGCACTTATGAATCAGATTTTTCAGAGGATGTAACAGCCTTATTCCATCATTGTCTGACAACCAGTTACTTCCAATGGGACAACGAATTCTATGAACAGATGGATGGGGTGGCCATGGGGAGCCCTCTCAGCCCAGTTATAGCAAACTTCTACATGGAACATTTTGAAAAAACAGCTCTAGAATCAGCACCCCACAAACCTAGTGTATGGTTTTGGTTTGTGGATGATACATTTATCATTTGGAGCCATGGGGAGGAAGAATTGATGGGGTTTTTGAATCATCTCAACAACATCCACCTGAACATACAATTCACAATGGAGAAAGAAATCGAGGGAAAACTCCCATTCCTGGATACCTTGGTCATCCGCAAAGCAAACTTTCAGTTAGGTCACAAGGTCTACAGGAAACCAACTCACACTGATTGGTACTTACACAAAAACTCCAATCACCACCCCCGACAGAAAAGAGGCATAATGAAAACATTAGTGGATCGTGCAAGACGGATATGTGAGCCGCACTTTCTCACTGAGGAAATTAATCATCTAAACCACGCACTTCAGGCAAATGGCTACTCCAGAAATGAAATCCGAAGAGCAATCAAACCCAGGATGAATCAAACAACCAAGGAAAAACAGTCTCCCACAGGAAAAGTGTTTTTGCCATATATCAAAGGAATTACTGATCAGATGGGAAAGCTTATGAAAAAGCATAACCTTCAAGCAGTATTCAGACCCACCCGAAAAATACAACAGATGCTACGATCAGCAAAAGACAGTAGAGACCCCCTCACCTCTGCAGGAGTATACCGTATACCCTGCAGCTGTGGACAAGTGTACATCGGGACCACAAAGCGTAGCATCCAGACAAGAATAAAAGAACATGAAAGACACTGCAGACTTGGACAACCTGAAAAATCAGCAGTGACTGAACATAGCCTAACACAAACAGGGCACAGTATCTTATTCCAGGACACCAAAATACTGGACAACACTTCCAACTACTTTGTCAGACTGCACAGGGAAGCCATTGAAATTCACAAGCATAAGCAAAACTTCAACAGGAAAGAAGAAACCTTAAGAATGAACAGAGCATGGTTTCCAGTTCTGAAAAACACCAGGCTAACAAAACACTCTACACCCGACAATAGCCCTGCGGAGAAGATTAGCACATCAAGCACCAATCCATATGCAAAAGAACCTCCTCAGGATACAGTGAAGCCTCCCGCCATTAGCATTCCACACCCTGGGAAACTCTTACAGGATGACTCAGCTCAACCCCACCCCTCCTGAGTAGATATAAATGACCTGCCAACACCTTTTCCACACTGTGACACTGAGAGATCTCTGTCTTTTGGTGCTACACCTCTGAA
Organism: Eublepharis macularius; assembly: GCF_028583425.1. Taxonomy (NCBI): domain Eukaryota; kingdom Metazoa; phylum Chordata; class Lepidosauria; order Squamata; family Eublepharidae; genus Eublepharis; species Eublepharis macularius. The sequence goes on from NC_072793.1 coordinate 46,814,117, forward strand.
GATGCCAGCCACAGCTGCTGGCGAAACGTCAGGAACTACAATGCCAAGACCACGGCAATACAGCCCGGAAAATCCACAACAACCAGTGTGTGTGAACTTTTCCTGTATGCTGTCTCCTGTATGCAGCCTCTCCACCCTGTTAAAAATAATGACGTTGACGTACACTCTGTCTGCTTTCCTGGTACCTGAGAGGAGGAAGTCATTCATATTAGCAGCTGCTGCTGTTTTGCACTGAAGAACATGGGTCTCATAGTTTGCAAATTTGCACTGAAGAATGAAGTGTCTTTCAGTAGGCCACCAAAGTGGTAGTTCCTGGGGGAAACCCCACACAATCATAATTATCTCTTGTAATCTGCTGTGTTCAGTACATGATTCTTCATTCTTGTTTTGCATCATAAATATTGAGCAAACTAGGACATTTCATGAGAACATTGTGTAAGAAGTTGCCTCAAGTATTGTCCAGTTCTGAACAGGGGATTAACGTTTTTTGAAAAGGCAAACAAGTCTCTTGAGAAATCTTGCAATTCAGCTGTATATAAAGGGGACAGCATGCTCAGTTAGTGAAATCCTGCAAGTAGCCCCTGGTTCTAGAAGGTAAGTGAATGCTTGTTAGGCAAAGAAATGAAGTGTTGATGATAGTATGTGTTTGGGGAGGGGGTGATGAAGCACAGGCTTCTGTGTTTTCCAAGAAAAATTACCAACAGAAACTTGTCAAACTGCCCAAGGGTTTTTTTATAAAAAAACTAACTCTTAAAAAAAGCTGCAGTACTACAGCCCAAGCTCTGCTCACAACCTGAGTTCGATCCTGGTGGAAGCCGGGGTTCAGGTAGCCGGCTTAAGGTAAAATGAGTACCCAGTTTCCTGGGGGTAAAGTGTAGATGTCTGGGGAAGGCAATGGCAAACTACCCCGTAACAAAAAGTCTGCTAAGAAAACGTTGTGATGCGTTGTGATGCAGTAATGACTCAGTGCTTGCACAGGTGACTACCTTTACCTTTTTTAATTGATTGCCAATTAAAATACAGATTCTTGACAGAGGTATGTTCTGAGAAACGGAATGAAGTATCTGCAGCAGTTTCTCTTTGTTCAGTTACAGATACAAATAGCTCATGGCTAGGAAGAGAAGACCATCAGAAATTTGTCCAGTTTTCTTTCCTACCTGCTGTAGCTAGCAAGACTTCAGTTTTGCTTAGAGCAGGTAGAGAATGAAGATAGGAAATGGATAGGTAGGAGAACATACACGCTTTTTCATTGTTTTCATGCTCTGAAAAAGGCAGAGGCAGGATCCCTGGGACACTGGTCATCTTAGCTGCATATCTTTGACTAGCTCATTTCTCCACTCAAAATCACCCCTTCAGGAATGTAGATATAGAATTACCCTTATAAACAGGGCAAATCCACGCTCACTCATCTTCTGCTTATCTTGCGCTGTCGTGGCAATCGCCTTTATTCTGCTACCAGGCTGTGCATCCTCACATCCACCCTTCCGGTGCGTCTTCATGGCGCAATCAGTTCTCCACACTCCACTGAGTACAGCGTTACCATGGGCGGTTCCATCCTCTGCCGTCAGAATTGACGGCGCACTCACTTCCCTTTTTTTAAAAAAAGGGGTCAATTATCCGGTGTACTGATATCTTGAATTTGTTTCCCGCACCTGCCGTTCACTGGAGACGACCGTTGTCGGAAATACAGGATTGCTCGGCTTCACACCTTGCACTCTTGAAAATTGGGGAACTCAATAGGGAAATGGTCCCCGTGCGACATGCGCATGCTCCGGTGTCCGTTTCTTTTCCCGCGCAAACTGCTGCTCACTAGGGTTGGTTTACTGGTATACCGACCATTATGCACTGTTAAAAAAAAGGGAAGAAAATGGATTTCCGCGAATATCACGTGGTTTGGAGGGAAGGCGCAATAGTAGCGCGGTGATGGCGGGGAACACACAGAACGGGAAAGCGTGTGAGTATCTGCGTGAATAGCATGCTGCTTGTGAAAAAGCCGTGGAATCAAATAGGTAGTGTGGATTCGGCCATACATCAGCAATTCAGTGGAAGAAGAAGATGGCAAGGGGGATGCATGAGGGGAGAGATCATGCTTTGCATGCATAAGGACTCAAGTTCAGTTCCTGGTGTTGCCAGTTAAAACTTTCTGGTAGTAGGTGGTATGAAAGATCTCTGTTTGAGATCATGGCAAATGGCTGCCAGTCAGAGTAGACAATACTAATCTTGATAGGCCAATGTTAGACTCAGTATGACGTACCTTTGTGTATTCAAACACACTAACACAAAATGGACAAAATCTCAGCTTTGTTGAAGCTGAATTTTTAAAAAATTTAACAGGCCTTTGTTTCACAAAAGTATGTAATTATTATTTGTATTTTAAAATGTTTATACTCTGCCTAGCTTAAGGTCACGTACAGTTAAACAATAAAAATATACAAAATATGGTAAAACCAAAATTAATTCCCCCTTTCTCAGAAAATGCCTGCATCAAAAGCCCTTACAAATAAAACAATCTTATTGTACCTCCTAAAAACTTACAAAGATGGTGCCACCCCTCCCCTTCTTCAGGAGCCCATTTCACAAGGTGGGAGCCACTATAGAGAAGAAGCAGGTTCTAGCAGATGCCAAACAGGCTACTTTTTAAACAGAGAACAAATAGATCATGGCAACCAGAATACTATAGTTGGCATTAGTGGAGATATTGGCTGATTCCGCACACGTTGGATAATGCACTTTCAATGCACTTTAGCAATTGTTTGGAAGTGGATTTTTTATTTCAGACACGAAAAATTCAGTTCCAAATGATCTCTAAAGAGGATTGGAAGTGCATTATCCAACGTGTGCGGAATCAGCCATTAAGAAAGACGCAAGTAACTGTTGTTTGCTCCTACATCATCCTATGCAATCAGCTGTACTGGAGTATTTAGAAAAAACACGTGTTAACAGCTTGTATACGGGGAGGGAGAGGATCTCCTCATTTATTCAACTGTTCTATTTACTTAGCTCAGACTGCACTGACCTCTACAGCAAAAATTAGAGTGTTTATGAGTTGCTCTTGGGTGAAGTGTAAGATTCAAAATATAATGTTTTGCTGTTACAGAAGTTAAACTACAGCAGTATTGCTTAGAAGCTAATATGTTACCATAATCAGAAATATGAGATGTTATTTTAGAATATGGATGTGAGTGTGTTGGAGGGGTGGCAAGCAGAGAATGTTATTGCCCACTTGCCTTGTCTGGGTTATTGGTTGGTCACTGTGGGAAACAGGGTGCTGGACTAGCTAGTTTTGATACAATCCAGCTGGTCCCTTCTTGTGTACTTAAAATAATTACTGGTGTTCTTAGTAATTTTAAAATTCTTTCTGAATGGGTTTCTTTCAAGTCTATCATGACTTAGTTTCATGTACAGTGTTTCAATCATGTGCTTAATTGGGCATTTTTTCCACCTTTGCCTTCTTTTTAACAGAGAGGAAGAGTTCTATGAAACTCAAGTTAGTTCATTGCGATGAGATTCTTAGAGCAGAGCCACAAGTGACAAAAGGCACAGATTGGACACTTGTCAGCTTCCCTCAAGTTTTGATGGGAAATGTAGGCATCCTGGTCTTGCAGCTTGGCTCTCTGACTGCTGTCCAATGGACTTTTCAACTGTCACTTGTCCAACATTCCGCCAAGCTGCCTACATTTCCCATCAAAACTTGAGGGAAGCTGACAAGTGTCCAATCTGTGCCTTTTGTCACTTGTGGTTCTGCTCTTAGTTGACCATAGTAAAGTTACTATTTTCCTGTGTGATCATTAACTCTGCTTTCCCTCCTCCAGATTTTGCCACCCTAGCATGGCACAGCAAGTGAGGGCTTTTCATTGTTTCTTTGCAGGAAGATCTCTGCACCAAGATGATGAAGATCATTATAGTCCTGCTGCTTGCAGTGTTGATCCCTCCTCAGTACACACGTGCTCAGTCATGTACTCAGTCATGTACAGTTGATAATGTGATCAACTTGATGGTCAAGTCATCCGCTGAAGCAATAGGTATTCAGTTCTGTGGGAAACAGGGTTGGCAGCTCCAGCTTGGGATATCCCTGGAGATTTGGGGACAGTGGTTTAGAACCCGAATTGTGTAGTGGTTAGAGTGTTGGTATGGAGAGACCTAGTGTCATGGGAACTGGTGAGGCTGCAGATAGGACAGCCCCTTATGGACAGGAATTCCCTTCCAAGGAGCCCTTCAGCCACACATGTCCCCTCTTTTCCTCCTGCAAATAACTAACAGTGCAATTCTAAACAGAGATAGCCGAGTCTAAGCTTATTGATTTCAATGCACTTAAACTGGAGTACATCTGCTTAGGATTGCACTGTAATTTACTCTGCTGGTATGGACGAAAGGTTCAGATTTTCTCTGCCTCCCTCTCTAGGCTAGATTGGAAAAGAAAAGCTCCTTTATTGTGGCTAGCTCAGTCTCACTCAGGATAGTTTTTCAGCCATGCACATAGCTGTTTTCTGCCTCCCTTCTTGTCCTGTACATCTCTCTATTTTCCTGTTCTGTGTTGCCTGGTAGACCAAGAAAGAAAAGGGAATGTGGTAGCAGCAGCCTGAAGATGACTTTGCTGTATTTGTCATGGCTGAACTGATTTGCTCTGCTATCAGGGTAAACACACATGCAAATGGGATATTTGTCGCCGGAACAGAAATGGCCCAGAGTTATTTGGATGTGATTTCTGTTTTGGGAATAAGAGTAAATTTCTTTCACTTCATTGTCTATATAGAAACAGAAGCAATCCTCTTCTACTTGAGTAAGGACTTTTCCCTCCCTCTCCTGCAATACTGGAGATTGTGGCACTCATTGCAATAAATAGGCAGTAGATTCAAATATACAAAAAGAAGCAATTCTTCACACAATGCATACTTATCTTGTGTAACTCACTGCCTTGATAACTATAAAAGGGGGCTAGACAAATTCATAAAGATCTGTCAATGGGTATTAGCCATGGTAGCTGAACAGGACATTTTTGTTGGGAGGCAATATAGCTGTCCAGGTTGCTCTTTAAATGCACAGGCAGGACAAGCTTTAGTGGAGCAGTTGATTCCATAATCTCCCAGGCAGGGGTGAGGCTGTTGATGAGTCAAATGCCCAGAGGCAGCTGTAGGGAGCTCTAGGGAAATGGCAGCTGTAAGGAGTGTTCGCCTTCCATGCATCTTGGTCTACCATAGTGAGAAGCAAAATGATGGACTTGATAGACCATTCGTCTGCTCTGTCAAGGCTGTTCTTATGTACTTAAGGGTGACCATGATGAAAGTAACTCCTGTCTCATCTTGCAGTGTCTTCGATCCTGTCAAAAGTCGATATGATTTGCACCAATGTGAGCGCACGTGGGGCTGATGTTTCCTGTCCTTCAGGTGAGTCATTTCCTATGCTTGAGGAGGAGTTCCCTCTGGGAGAGAATTAAAGGCTGGGAATTGAGGATGGGGTGAAGTGTTCTGCTGCCTTTCCATCTAAGCTCTTTCTTTCTCTCTTAGGTTACAAGGCTACTTCCTGTGCTTGTGGAATGGCTTGTGGCTCCTGGGATATTCGTGGTAATTCTGATTGTCACTGCCAGTGTCGTAATATTGACTGGACTTCTGCCCGATGTTGCAAAATAGGTCTTCTCAGCGAATAGTGCCACAGAAGCATGCTGGCTATTTGGCTGTAGCTACTATGCTCAATAAAAGCATCTATAATTTGTAGAAGAGTCTAATTTTGATTTTTTTCCCGCCCTGAATTCTGTCTGGAGACAAGAAATTGGCACGATTGCAGAGCTGTAACAACATATTGATAGTAGGGTTTGGAACTTTTCCGTGAAGACAGCAGTATTTGCCCAACCTTTGATTGGAGGACACTCCAACCTTTGATTGGAGTTCCATTGGAGGAACAGCCACTTAAGTTAGAGGAAGGATCCTTAGACTGGAGGAAGGCTTCATACTTTGCTCAGTGGATGGGAGGATATATACCATTATCAGTTTAAATGAGTCATAGTTAAATGTATTGCCTTAAGTCCCGAGGCTTCTCACTAGGAGGCAATTTCATCAGTCTAGTTTGTCTGCCTAACTTTCTCCAAAAGAGACTCAGGGCCAAGCTGCAAGTGACGACTGACACTTGCCTGGCAAGTGAACAGACTCAAATGTATTCCTCCCTGTTCACTTGCCATTCACTTGCGCTCCACTTGATCAAGTGGAGCGCAAGTGAATGGCAAGTGAACAGGGAGGAATACATGTGAGTCTGTTCACTTGCCAGGCAAGTGTCATTTGTCACTTGTAGCTTGGCCCTTAGATAGGACAGAAAGAGCAGTTATAATTTCTCTATCTTCCTGTAATCATGGTAGACAAAGACATAAGTAGCAATGTAGATCCTTTGTAAAATCCTAAAATAAAAGCCATGTGCTGTCTTTTGAGAACAACTAAAATAAGATAACACACTGTGCTAGCTTTTGAGTTCTCCAGCATTCATCTTTTTTTTAATCTTTAAACTCTGAGCAGCATTCAGTCCTTGAAGTGAGACCTGAAAACAGCTTTTGTTCCTTTAAGAAAAACTGTTATTACAAAATAATTTACAGGGTTCTTCTTGCAGTACTTTCCCCATCAAGTCACAAAGTCTCCTTTTAAGAGTTTAATGATTTCTTTTATTAAAATAAACTCAGGTCTTTTTAATAAAGCAAGATATCAAAATATAAATGCCTATTAAGATAAAACATACAAATATGGAACAGATGAAGGCAAGAAGAATGAAGTGTTCTAACATTTCTCAATTAAATCTAAGTTTAAATCAATCAGATCTGTTATGAAATGCATTGAAGTTTCATAACAAACTTTGCAAGAAGGGAGTTTCTCATCTAGATCTTTATGACATTTCTTTCAGCAAAACCACTGATCTGCTGTTCGGGTTAGCACTGTTATATGTTATCTTATGCAGAAATCAAAGATCTTTTTCATCTAGTAGCATAGATAAACTATGATTAGTTTGAGATTTAATTAATTATTCATATTTTCAATGATGTGACATTCTACCTAGCCAAAAAGTGGCACTATGTCCTGCTGCAAGATAAGAGATATAAATCAGTAGAGATGACAGGAAAATTTAAGTGAGCAGATCATCATTGGTCCATTCTAACAATTAGAGAACATTTATCTGATACTGTCCACTATTTTTAATTGGCTGTCAAAGATGAAAGAGCACCTGTGTAGTTCTACAACATGCTAGAAAAAACCTACAGTAAAGTTCATCCAGAGTTCGCTAGAATACATGTGTATCACTAAGTCTAACATACTGTAATCCATATTTCCGTGCCATGGTTGTCATGGAGTCTGGTCCTTATATGGTTGTCCTTGGGTCATCCATGATGCTGTGCATACAACCACAGTGTGGTTGGCCTTTCCTTCCGTCCAGCTGCAGTCAAACTATGCCCTCTCCACTCCTCATTTTGGCGTGTGTGGGGGTGTGGAATGGCCTTATTATCAGGGTTTCCATCCTAGAGATCATCATTGCCTCAGTCAGCAGCACTATATGTGACATCTCAGTGGTATAAATTATGACAGAAAAATACATCATTATCACTGAAAACAATAACTGTTCCCCTCTGCTAGCAGATATCTTGGTGAATACTGCACTGACTAATGTAACAGCCAGTTATTGCACACTATCAAGAGTATATGCACTGTTTCTATCTATCTATCTATCTATCTATCTATCTATCTATCTATCTATCTATCTATCTATCTATCTATCTATCTATCTATCTATCTATCTATCTATCTATCTATCTATCTATCTATCTATCTATCTATCTATCTATCTATCTATCTATCTATCTATCTAAACCTTTGTGAACTAGATTGCTCTGGCCTATGTCTTTAGAAAAAGGTCTCATAAGAGGGAGCTTTGGTGAAAAGAAGCAATTAACACAAAGGGACCTATTTACATGAACCAGAAACACACAACAGCCAAAATGAATAATTAAAAAAAAGAAAGTAGAAAAAATTGTTCCCCCTAAACTGTCTATCACCAGTTGTAGCTGTGTTTCCTACATCAAGAGGAGGCCTCAGAGTAAGTCCCTGAAGAAAGGGGACCTTTTTTGTCAGGGCAGCCAAGGGGATGTGATGGATGAGTGCTGATGAATACTGGATTACTACTAAACCCACATAATTCCAGACTCGTATCTGAAGAAGGGAGCATTGACACTTTAAAGCTCACTCTCTGAAAATCTTGTTGGTCTCTAAGGTGCCATGAACTCAAATCCTAAAGTTCTATTATTAATCCCTAGATAAAGATTCCTTAAGAAAGAACACATAAAAGGCTTGATTATAACAAGATGACCAGACCCAGGAACCTTGAATTTTGTACCTCCAGCCCCTCCTCTCAGCTGGCCACATATCCCACAAACCCAGGTAAGCTCTCATTAAGTACCAGCAAAGACAATGTTAGCACAGCCAGTGTTCTTTGTGATCACCTAACACTCCTCTCCACTTTAGGATTGCCAGGTCCCTATTAGACATGGGCACGAACCACAAAAAAACGAACCATGTGGTTCATGGTTTGTGGGTTTCCACGAACCAGGAACCACGAACTCCCACAAACTGGGGCAAGTTCCCAAACCAGTTTGTAGTTCGTGGGGTTTAAATGCCCCTTTCTGGCTGCTTAGCAGCAGGGAAAGGGGTATTTGATCGTTTAAAGAGCCCTTTCCTGCCGCTTGCAAGCGGCAGGGCCCTTTAAACGGCCCAAACCCCACAAACTCCAGCCCCAGCCCCCCACCCCAAACCCCAATTTAATAGATGGGTTTCCCTTTTTGACAACAGTCATTCTCAAACTATTGGTCACAACTCAAGTGTGGGTTGAAGTCATGATGCATGCAGGTTCATAAACCCAGAAGGGAGGAAAAGGAAACATGCAACACCCACCCTTTGAAGACTGAAGCTGAAAGAGAAAGCTCTATGCCTGCCTTCCCCCAATAGCAGGAAACAAAAGATGGAACTGCCACCTTCCTTCCTTCCTTCCTTCCTTCCTTCCTTCCTTCCTTCCTTCCTTCCTTCCTTCCTTCCTTCCTTCCTTCCTTCCTTCCTTCCTTCCTTGTGGTACAGACAGCAATAAGCTCCCACTGTTTCTGTCCCAAAGTCAGGGTTGCTTTGAATATACATTTTTTAAAATAGCTGATTGTTCTAGAATTTTTTTTGATGCCCCGGAACAAACCTATTACATCTTTCCCTCCACTTCACCCACCTTGTAAATATTGGTTAGTACTTTGTGCTGCCACAATAGAATTGAGGGCAAAAGCTAGGAAGCATGTGCCTACATAAATAAAAGAATGTCAATCCTATTACCAGTACAGAGTGGCAGCATTTGCCCCATTGGCTCTGCAGTCCCTCCGTCCCCCATTTCTCAGTCTGCAGGGGAAATAAACAAACACTGGACTTCTCAAGAAAGGACAGATGCCTTTATTGATCTACAGAAGCTGGATCCAAGAGTCAGCAAGCAGCTAAGGGATTATCAGATCGACATTTTGCAACATCTGGCAGATGCCCAGTCCATAACGGCACACTGGCAGTGGCAGACATGTTCACCTCGAATATCCCAGGAACCACAAGCCATTCCACAGGAACAGGCAGTGACTTTAAAACCTGAGAGTGGGAGAAGAGAGGTTGCATTGAAAAGCAGTTGACCACTTCATCCTCTATGTAACGAAGGATCTCCATTTTCCAGCGCAATAACATTCAAGTGCTTGCTACTGTGCTTGGTAGCTAATCCAACCAACCTGCAGCAGGCTAGCTTGCACCTTTACCACATATACAAGGCAAGCAAATATCTATGGAAATGAGCTTTAAAACTGCCCATAGAATAATTTCTCTCGATGCCCACCTGTTGTCAATTCCCCAACTTCTTTCAGGGTATAAGCTTTTGAGCTCCAAAGCATCCTTGATCAGAAGAAGGGAGTGTCACTCTTGAAAGCTTATAACCCAAAAATGCTGGTTTTTAAGGTGCTACTGGACTCAACTCTTGCAGTTCTGCTGCAGGCCAACCTGAAAGTACCCCAGCTCCTAAATCTCTCCCACAACAGTAACACAGAGTGACTCACCTGAAGGACAGGTAGCAAGTCGTCCACGTGACTTCACATTCATACAAGTCAGCTGAGCCTTCGCTAGAGCTGTAGACACTGCAAGACAAGACAGAGGTTTCCTGTCCCCACAAGCCACCCTTGCTCAATCTGAAGAGGTTTATTTGTTCTTGTTACTATATAGACAACTAGGAGCAAATGGGATTGGTCTCTTTCTCAGACAAGCAGGGCTATAATCTGCACAGTCACCCATAACATTTTATTGGTTTATTATTTAGAAAATTGATATGCTGCCTCTCCAGAAACCTTCTCTGATAGAAATCCCACTCCCACTCCTTCAGACCATACCTGTCCTGACCACAGCTTCACACTGATTATGGGGAAAAATACTTATCTCCTTCTAATTACAAATTATGACAATGAAAAGGAAAAAAATAATGTATGACCACAGTTTGAAATAAAGGAAAAAATAGTAATGAAAACCTCCTTCCTGCTCCTTTAATTTTTCCCTGCCCCTGTTTTGAAATAGCTTCTGATTTTCTGCTTAATTAACTACTTCCTGTTGGTTTGTGATGTCCTGTTATATCACAATGTATTCCTAATCCATCTTTTCCCCTGGCCTGGAGAGAAGAAGGGAGGATTTAATTGCTGCATTTTTCTTGCTTGCAAAGTATGTTTATTAATTTTTATTATTAGAATTTCAAAATTTTACAACCATAAAAAAATTAATGAACAATTGCATTTGCTGCAAAAAGAGGGGAAAAACACGTACACCCTCTGCCCTCTACTCCAGGGAAAAAGGAACTGATCAAGACTCTATTAATGAATGTCAGGGCATAGGGATCACAAATGAACAGGATTAATTAATTAAGCATACGCAGCAGAAAGCGTTAGGAAATAAGGGGAAATAGCAGAGAAACAGGGAACCTGCACTAAAAGGGCTTCTAACCTTACAGTAAACTTTACAGAAGGATTCTGTCGTTGGGCCATCATTTCAAGATTTTAAAATGGACTATAGATCTATATTAAGAGTAATATAGAACCCTATTTGAATTCTTCTTGCAGCTCAATGCAGAAAAGGAATCCTTCAGCAGAACAAAGGGGATCAACATTACATAAATATCAAGTTCAATGTTGTTTTCTCCCAAGCAAGGGATATGGGATTGCATATAGGACAGCACGTTTATTTTCATTGCAGCTGTTAAAACACGTTTTTACAGGAGGATAAAAATGTATGGAAGCCACTCTTTAAGGAGTTTAGTCTATTATGGTCTTGAAAAAAGGTTCCGTGCACTGAGGAATGTGTCTGGCAACTTTTCAGAGAGAAGTTGAGTGCTTCAAAAGTGCTTTTTAATTCCACAGAAAGCAGAAGTAAAAGCAGTTGAAGTCTACAATTTCTGGACACTTTCCAATGTCAGTGTTTGTTAGGCAAGGTATCGGCTTTTAGGATGGGCTTCTTACTTCAGGATGAATCCAATCTGAAGCTTACTTCAGCAAACATAAGAATGAGCAGAGCCAGCCATAATAACAGAGCTTTTCTAATCTGAGCTACAGGGGGTGCCAGAGCAGACATAGACTGGAAATTAAATCAGCTCTGGAGTTCCTGTCTTATGACCAGCCCATAGTCATTCTGGCTTTGTAATTCTGTGGGGCCAGCCATGATTGCTGATGAGGCAACGAGGTAGCAGCAGCCCCTGCTGCCTCTTCCTCATCATCAGTTTAACACAAAGAGGATGGTCCAGATGTGACTATAGCTACTTCTACTTCTTCACCCCCATCTGCCTCCTCCTTTCAAAAAGATGAGGATGCTGCAGCAGCCACTGCATTCACACCTCACTCACCCTTCCTGGGAGGAAGAAGATGTGCTAGCTGTTGCCTTCTCCTCATGAAGATGGCGGCCCAGGAGCAAATGAAGTGGCCACAAACCTCCACACCCAACAACAGGCTAGGCCAGATGGCAGCAGTATAAAGCCAGTCCATCTGTTAGGCACACCTAGGTGCAGGGCTTTTTTTCAGCGGGAACACGATGGAATGGAGTTCTGGCACCTCTTAAAAATGGTCACATGGCTGGTGGCCCCACCCTCTGATCTCCAGACAGAGGGGAGTTTAGATTGCCCTCCACACCAGCGATGTGGAGGGCAATCTAAACACCCCTCTGTCTGGAGATCAGGGGGCAGGGCCACCGGCCATGTGACCATTTGCTGAGGGCAATTTAAACATTAAAAAATCCCCCCTTGTTCCAGCTGACCCAAAGTGACGTCATTGTGTGGTCTTGAGTTCCACCACTGAGTTCTACCACCTCTTTTCCCAGAAAAAAAAGCCCTGCCTAGGTGACTGCTTGAAGCACCACCTTGCCCACTTGGGCATTGGGATTTACCATGGCAAGTGTCCCAGTGGGCCATCTTTCTCCTTCCCTCCTCAATGGTGCAGGGGGAGGGGAGGAGGACACTTGCCATATTCCTGCCTCCCTGCGGTATGTGCTGAGGGGAGTGGCTTGGGGGTCCTTGTGTAGTAGTTATCGAGAGACACTGCCCACTAGGAAATTTCATGATAAATTAAAAGACCGATCCATATCTCTGACAGTTTAATGGCTCATGCTTTTTAATTGACAGTATACTTTCTGAGTAATTCGTTTTTGTTAAAACCAGACAATCCATTTAGGAGAACTGAGAATTTTAGAGGGGCAATGAAGCACAACATTTCAAGCATCATAAATGGTCCACATAGAATTAGATACCTTGGCGGGTAACAGATGCGCTGATCTTCTGGTCAATTGCATTATCAACTACACATGTCTGAGCACTTGTGAACTGGATGGAGATCAACACAGCAGCCACCAGGAATATGGTAACCTTCATCATCTTGCACACAGAATCCTGCAGAGGAATAATCACATTCGTCGCATACTGGGCTATGTCAGGGCGATAGTATCTAGAGGGGAGATTGACCAGAACTCATATTCTAACAGGAAGAAGAACATGATATATTTATTTTGGCCAGCTCTGAGAATCACTTTCTTCAGATGGCTCACTTTTGAAGGAAAAGGGGAAACAAAGAGGGAAACAAAAATTATTGCTAATGGGGAGCTTGGATGAAGCCCTGTCTGTGGAACTACAGCCAGTTATAAAAAATAAGCAAAAGAAAAGAATGCGAACATCAATAGAGCATGACTATAGCCTGGACTGTTGTACGGTTACTCTGTAGACACTTGCATGTTTCAGTGTCAGGTATTTGTGATGTATCTTTACCTGGAGCAGGATGTATGAGAGAAATGCACTATTCCAGAGCAGATGGGAGCTGGTAGATATGGGAATAGGCTTTAGCAAAGATGGCCTATATCAGGCAAAGATGCTCACCTATGTACTCTCTGAAGCACCCTGAAAGTTGATGTTGCAGGGCCTCCTATTTCTTCCACCTCTTCTCTAATACTATGCAAGATCAGATTGGTGAGGCATAGACTGCAAGCCTCACTGGGATGGTACAGGAAGAGGAAATTGACCTGGCTTGCATAACAGCTCAGGCCTGTTGGACAAAGGCTGGGTAGTGGCTTGATAGCACTCTATGGGTCTGTTGTTGAATTACCTGAGCAGCAATTGTGATTAACAAAGGCCAGGAGATGGCTAATGGTCCTAGCTTCGCTTGTGATTAGATTTCCAGGGAACTTCTGCATTGCTACTCTGGATGATCCTAGAAGGTTGTCCAGCAAAACTTGATCTTTAAACATGGTCTGAATTTTAATAATCCCTCGGGAAGCCAAAGAATAGAACGATTGTCAAGGTAGTGTCCATTCCCCCCCTCCCCCCCCAGGAATCTGGTGACTTCCCTGTGAGTTAGCTTTTCTGTTGTCTGCAGCCTGATCTCAAGTTTCTCAGTTTTAATATCAAACATGGATTCCCTCCTGCAATCTCAGACAGCGTATGGCCTGAGAAGTCATGAAGCTAACCAACAAACATGGCTCCTGACTCAGGGCTTCTTCCAGAGTTACAGATCCTCAGTATATATACAGATCCTGCTTACATATGTTGGATCCCTTGCTATTGCCTTGCTACTTGGGTTGGGGCCATGGCTTAGTGGCTCAGTGATAGAGCTCCTGCGTGGCATGGAGATGATCCCAGATCTTGTCCCGCCTACATCTTTAGGTACAGGGAAAGAATTTAAGATAGTTTTCCTAGCCATGTATAATTGGCATCTGCAATTGAGTTAAGAGAAACAGCTTCAGATACTTCTCTGAGTGGTCCAAAGCATACCTCTATTGAGCTATGATAATATGTAAAATTTGTAATTAATCAATTTAGCCCATTAGAAACATGTTAATAAATAAATGAAAACATTCATAAGACAGTGTTGACAGCCTTTCTTGAAATATATTTGCAGAAGACACAGATGTCCCACATTGCCTTGTCAAAGAAGTGCATACTCACCGTCTAGAATCAAGAACTTCTAGCAAGACGTTTAACTCATGGAGCATGCTGCCCATTTAAATATAGTTGAGTTACAAAATCTCTCATCTGATTGGTCATCCTTTCAGATAATTTTGCCCACCACACCCTGTGCATACATACGTACGCACACCTTGTGCACAACAGGAACACCATCTAGCCCTTATTTTTTAAAAAATCAATATTTGTTTCAGAGCAAGAATGGGGGGCATGCCCACTGTCCAACACCCTTGTGTACACAAGTCCGCCAGTATAAAGGTTTTTACATTGGCAGAGAACCTATCCACAAAAATCAGGATAATGCTGGTTTTCTGTAGAAACAATCTGCTATAAAAACATTAAATCCTATTTCCTTATGCAAATTTATGAACAATGAGAACTCTGTCGTTCAGTACAAAACAATGAAGTCTGTTCCATCTCCTGTCTGTCAGGTAAATAGACTTAAGTCAGTTAGATGGTGTTCCTGTTAAGTGTCTTGATAAGATAGCTTCATTAGTTTGAGATCACTGGCAAATAGTTATAGTTCTAATTTAGCCAGCATAGTAATAGTATTCAATTTCCCAGCTGCCAGATGAATCAGCTTCCAAGAAAGTTTAGAATTTGCACAGGTGTTTTGTGAAAAGGTAACAGTTTTGTGAAAAAGATAATGGTTGTACACAGGACAAGTCCATGTAGAGATTTTGAAAGTGATCAGAAGTGCACTTAATGCACACCTAACCCATGAAGCATAAAGTATTGTCCATAATTCTATCACCTAATTTGGTATATTGTATAGAATAGTTCTCAGAGATGGACAAATGTGTTGGGTGTAAGAAATAAGGAAGAAACAACCTGCCCTTTTAATACAAGCAATGTTTATCTGTCTGTAAAGTCTCCTTGGATGAAACTGGATTATAATTCTGAGTGATTGTAACCCATTACACATTCCTGATGTTGCCAGCTGCAATACCAAGAAAAATCACTCTCCATGTAAACAAAAATGTGTTGAGTCAAATACATATGTTCTCCTGCATTGTCATTTGTATGCTAATATACTTCACACATATTTGAAATCTGTTCTAGCTAGTATGATGGATTGTCCTGACTAGAGATGGGCACGAACTGCATTACGAACTTCAAAATCTCACGAAATTGGCGATTGTGATCCGGCAGATCGTGATTGTCCACAGCCAATGAACCAGCGTTCGGAAGAAGCCTGGTTCGGT
This sequence comes from Eublepharis macularius, assembly GCF_028583425.1. NCBI lineage: Eukaryota > Metazoa > Chordata > Lepidosauria > Squamata > Eublepharidae > Eublepharis > Eublepharis macularius. Next base: position 46,829,827 of record NC_072793.1, read on the forward strand.
GCGTTTGGTCGCGGTTCGGGAAGCCAGACAGTCAGGTGCCATCAATCAATTCCCTTGGAAATGGAGCCGGGGGAATGCCTGAACTCTGTTTGCGCTCCTTCTGTCGCCCTGGAAACCCGAATGGAAGCCCCGCTTACCTTGATCGGCAGGTCTTCCTTCCAACCATGGAGCTGCAAAGCGGTTACAAGTTGGGAGAAGACACCCGGGGGAGGGAGGGGGAATGGGGTATTCTGTAGCCACAGGCACTCCAATCTCATCCCCGCAAACCCTGATAGGCAGCTCCGACGGCCAAAGACAGACATCCTGCATTGCTCTATGGGACCTCAGCTTATAAAAAGCACTGCGATCCCAGTTCTGGTTTCACTTTCAGTGAGCAGTGGAGTGCAACGGAGCTCTTGCTTGCTACTTGCTAGCTTTTGGGGAGAGACACAGAGAGTATAATTGAGCTGGGATTTTTGGGATAGGCATCTATCTCCTCTGGTTCCAGGGCTGCTGCCAGGCCCTGGGGCCAAGCTCAGTGGGCACCTTGGCTGAGGGCTCACCTTGATTATTATCACTGCCTGATCTAGTCAGGCCTCTGGGAGTGGTGGGCTAGGGCTCTAGTCCCTCCCTCCCTCTGGTGCCAGGGCTGCTGCCAGGCCCTGGGGCCAAGCTCAGTGGGCATCTCAGCTGAGGGCTCACCAAATGATTATTATTATAATTATCACAATCGTTATCATTTTCATTATTATTCTTATTCTTACTATTATTATTATTAGTCTCTGTGCCTGTCCTGTCCAGGCATCTTGGTGTGCTGGGCTATGACTGTAGCCCCAGTCTTTGGTTCCAGTGCTGCTGCCAGGCCCTGGGGCCAAGCTCAGTGGGCACCTCAGCTGAGGGCTCACACAGTATTATTAGTACCTGATCTGGTCAGGTCTGTGGGAGTGGTGGGCTAGGGTGCTAGTCCCTCCCCCCCCTCTGGTGCTAGGGCTGCTGCCTGGCTCTGGGGCCAAGCTCAGTGGGCACCTCGGCTGAGGGCTCACAGTATTATTTCCAGTGCCTGATCTGATGGTCAGGCATATTGGTGTGCTGGACTAGGGCTCTAGCCTCAGCCTCTGGTCCCAGGGCTGCTGCCAGGCCCTGGGGCCAAGCTCAGTGGGCACCGTGGTGGAGGGCACACAGAGTCATCTCTTTTCCTGTCCGCCTTAATTCTAGTTTGGTGGCAGAATGAGTCTTCCTGTCGTGTTGGCCGCCAAGAGTGGTTGTGGGGTGAAGTGCGATGGCAGTCCTCCTGGTTCAGTTGTGGAAAGCAGTATTGGGTGTGGCTTGGGGGCAGCAGAGGGTCCTCCTGCTCCCCCCAATTCACCTGTGGGGGCTGTGGAGGAGGCCAAAGAGGTCTTTGTGCAGGGGGGAGAGAATCTCTCTCAACATTTTGAGGAGGGGGTGGGTGGGTGATGAATCCCTGGAGGAATGGTTTGTGTGTTATAAAATATCCCTCCCATCCCCATCCCAAACTCTCGGTGGTGTCCCCACCTGCAGTCCACCCCTCACCCCGTCGTCCGTGTCCAGCTCCACAGCGCAGTCTGTAACCGTTCATCCTCCTTCCCCTGGGATAGTTAGTGGTCCACATTTCAACGCCTCCGTATGGAGGCACTTTCTGGTCCTTCCTGATGACCCCCGTGTGGTGCAGTGCCGTGTCTGTGATGTCCTGGTGCGCAGGGGCAAAAACCTGAAGCACCTGTCTTCGACAGCCCTGACTCGGCACCTGAAGAAGCAGCACCTGAGCCTGTCTCTCTCCTCACCCAGTGAAACATCCATTGGGGGGTGAAAGGGGGTGACCAGCTCTTCTGAGCAGGGGTCAGTGGGAGGGTCACTTTGCCCTGAGGGTGACGCTGGTGGCAGCGGAGCACACCGGCAGGCTGTGCTCGCGGAGGTTGTCCCCTCAGGGTCTAGGACAGCGCCGCTTAGAACATCGAGGCTGATGGCTCAGGAGGCGGGCCTTCACATCTTGGCAGAGATGATTGCCCTACATGGCTTGCCCGTATCCAGCGTGGAGTGCGTGGGCTTCCACAGGCTACTAAAACATTTCACCCCTTGGTTCTCCATGCTGTCACCACGCACCCTTGCCCGTCAAGTCCTTTAACTTTAACTTTAATTGAATTTTTATACCGCCCATCTCCCGAAGGACTCAGGGCGGTGTACAGCAAAAATAAAACATACAAATATAAAACAATAAGAGAATAAAATATAAACATATTAAATAGTTTAACTCAGAAACAGGACAACTCAATTAAAACACATTTAGGCCAGCCCCGCTTGTTGGAATAATAACGTCTTAAGGGCACGGCGAAAGGTGTGTAGGTCAGGGTATCTCGAATGAGGGCTGGCACGTTTGGGTCAGGTTTAGCCAGGTCCAGTCCCACCGCTAACAGGCTTCTGAGACCTTGATAGGCCTTCCTGGCACAGCCAGATCATCATGACACCTTCTTTCTGCGAAGGCAGGAAAGTGGGTGATGCTGGAGGCAGCCTCCCTTGGGCACTTGCGCAACAGCTCAGGAACTGTTGCACATGTAGTTAAGCCGCACGGTGCCCCCATCCATCGCAAACGCTGAGCCCTCTGAGCAGGGGGGAATGGGTCCTTCTCATGTCCTTCCCACAAATGCAGGAAGGTGGCCAATGTCAGCTGCTGCTGCTGCTGCTGTCCCATTTCTGTCTCCCCCTCTCAGGAACCACTCAGACCCGTCCAAGCAATGTCTCCTGTCCTGCCCATCCTCTACTTTCCGTGAAGGCAGGACGGTGGGTCATGTCAGCCACTGCTTCATGATGGACTATCCTGTTACTGCTCCCTCCTTGGTTACACAGTCAGTTGAACAGCGTGGCAGCTCCCCTGTCAACGGGACTGACGGGACCCCTTTCAGCTGGGTGGGAATGTGTCCCGCAACTCCTGTCCTTTCCATCAAGGCAGGAAGGTGGGTGCTGTCGGCTGCCACCGTATTACTCCTCAGTGGGACCCTTGGGTGGGGACCCGTGGCTGCTGGGGGATCTTCCCCCTCCCCCTCCTCATGTCGGACAGAACAAGACAGAGAGAGAGATAGAAAGATGTATTGAAAAACAAAAACAAAACCATTGGAAAAAGATGGACACTCAAGCCTACATATGGATGATGATAGGGAAAGGAATGTAGAAAACAATATAGTTATAGAAAGAGAAAAAAGACAGCTAGAGATGGAAAGAAATAATAAAGGCAGATATACATAGAAAGAGATAGATTCAGATAAATAGTGGTGGAATCACATAGGAAGAGAGAGAGAGAGATAGAAAGTTGCAAATAGACAGTGAGAGGGAGAAACAGAGAAACAGATAGAACGGGGCACACAGATATCAACTGTTCTAGAAGTAGAAATAGAATGCGAATGCATCAGGGAGATATAGAATCTAACAGAACACACCACATCCATGGAACCGGTGGCTCTGATTGTATCAAGTGGGAGTTTCCTGGGGGCCTTGGATTGGAGAGGGTATAACTCCAAGATCCCTTTTGCAATCTTGTCCAAACTTGGGTGATGGCTGTAGGAGAGCCTGCAAAAGACTCCCTGGGAATGTGGGCTCTCTAAGTGCCATGGGGGCTGTTCTCTGCCCCACAAACCGCGAACCGCGAACCGGATCGGCAACGGAAAATGTTGGTTGCAGTTCACAACTTCGGGATCGTCGGCAGCACCGAACCATGAACCGCAGATTCGTTAATTTTTTTTGGTTCATGCCCATGTCTAGTCCTGACCCGTGCAAAGTTTATAGACTGTTGAATGATTCCTTCCCTGATGTCACTGAGATGGTGGCTAAGTTTCTCCATGCCGCTTTGAAGTTGTGTCAAAGGTTATCACAAAAATAAGTTATGACTGTATTTATGTATTTGTAATGCCATATCTTTTAAATTCATCTTTCCCATAATAACTTGAATTGTTGATATATGTCAATAAAGGCTAACTTGACTTGACTTGACTTGACTCGCCATTTTGTGGAGAGTTTAGCCCATTCCCAGTGCTCTGCAGTAAGCGTGTTCATCAGTAAACAAGGCAATCACGGGTACGAGATTATCTGCAAAAACAAAAATCCCTGTAATAGACACTCTACAAAAATACACTACTACTGTGCAAAAAATTGTAATGAAGAGCAAGTGCAACAAACAAGGTCCTAATGTTTGACCTTATCTCATAATTCATACAAGAGCCTCTAACTTCCGGCAATAATACTTTTCACTGTGTGATGGGTATATCTTGTTTTGTATTTTTGAAATGGATATGTACTATTGAGCTACAGCCACTAGAATTGTCGTATACCTGATAAGCTCCGTTCAAAATATAAATGTATTGTGTTGAAAAGTATTATTGCCCAAGGTTAGAGGCTCTTGTATGAATTATGAGATAAGGTCAAACATTAGGACCTTGTTTGTTGCACTTGCTCTTCATTACAATTTTTTGCAAGTGTGTTCATAGCTGCAGCCGTTGCTGGGAGACCTCAGCACCAAAGAATAATTGCACCCAGAGCTGAGTAATCTGTTCCCTGTAGCCAAAGTGTAATTGGGTCAGCAACTTTTCAAAGAGTGTAACTTGGCAGATTCAAAACACCAAAGAGTCTATAACCATAACTTTTAAAAGTGTTTTTATACATTCACAAATTAAGATCTGCAAAAGTATGATCTCTCCATTTGCCATTCCATTTATGTTCTCTCTCTCTTTAGTTACTATTGGATTTAATTCTAATTCTAAACAAAATGAATATTAATTAACTTTGCTCTTCAATAGCAATCCAAGTAGAAAGTCTGAGCCAAAACAAGTCATATTTTATATTAGTATAATTCAAAATGGAAGACCAATTTTCTATGAAGCTTTGAAAACTGCATGTTAATTTTTTTTGTGTTTGTTATATGCCATTCCCATGGTGGCCACAGATCATGAGTTAGAAATGTCATTTTGCATGATCACAAGAGCAAAGATTTTTACCTAAACAGAATATTCTATTTTTTCTTAAGTATCTTCTATTTTTTCTTAAGTATCTTGTGGACGTGAAAAGTTGAAAACATACTTACTCTTCTAATATTTTTTATTGTTTTGATTATTTGTCTAAACTGATTTTAGTAGGCCAATGTACAGACAGAAGTCTCCCCCTCTCCATCTCATAATATAGAACCCAGAGGTGCCCTGTAACTGTGACTAAGAGCAGAACCACAAGTGAGAAAAGGCACAGATTGGACATTTGTCAGCTTCCCTCAAGTTTTGATGGGAAATGTAGGCATCCTAGTCTTGCAGATTGGCTCTCTGACTGCTGTCCAATGGACTTTTCAACTGTCACTTGTCCAACATTCCACCAAGCTGCCTACATTTCCCATCAAAACTTGAGGGAACCTGACAAGTGTCCAATCTGTGCCTTTTGTCACTTGTGGTTCTGCTCTAACTGTAGCTTCATGGCTGGGGGAAACAACTTTGCTTGAGAAAGAGAATGAATCTGGAAGATGGGTCTGATGGAAAGGAATGTATCTATCAGTCTCAAAATGTGACTGGAGATGCCTGTCTTGGCTTTATTTCACAGTGAATAATGATTCATATGACTACTAAAGCAACAGACTGTTTTCACTCTAAGCAATGTTCACACAATTTGATTCTACCACTAGGATTCTGCCAGATCTCATGGCTGATGTTTCCCCCCCCCCTTTTTAATTATAAATATAAGGAAGAAATTAGTACCTGTTAATCCTCTAAGAATTTTAGCTAAATTGTAATTCCCTATCATTCTATAGTTTTTGTATTTCTCTCTTTTACCATCTTAGTTTTAAACTTTTAAGTTTTATTCTCTTATGCAAATATGTTTTAACCTTTTGCTGTGGTACACTGTTTTATGTCAGTGTATATGTGGGGATGTTATGGTCTATGGCTACATTAACTGTGCAATCCTAAGCTCCGAGGCAGCGCTCCTGGCCGTGTGTCGATGCAAATGCAGCATTGCCCCGCCACTCCCTATGGACTTTTGCAGGAGAGCCACAGCGGTGCAAGAGCTCGGCAAGGCGAGGTGCAGCTGCCACCAAGAGCACCCCCCCTCCCCCTGACAACCCTGCCCACACCAGCCAATGGCCACATTGCTCCCCTGACAGGTGAGCAAGGGGCACAGCCAATGGGGAGGCCACGATCTCCGCTGCCCACAAACAACCCCCCCATCAGGGAGTGGGCATCCTTGCCGGGGAGGGAGTACAGAGGTAACATTGAAGGGGTGGATCGGACACCCATCCTTTTGCCCATCCAACCTCCATTTTTGCTGAGGGCCAAACTAGTGGCTGCAGCTCGGCATGGCTGCAAATTTCCCTGCCGCCGCCACCACCACCACCACCACCACCACAAGAAACAGGTTCCCCCTCCCTGACCAGAAATGTGGCAGGATTCAGCAAGGATTGCACTCACAGCCTGAAGCAGTTGGGATCAGCCCCCAGGTCCCAGAGAGGCAAGTGTGTGTGGGGGGGGGGGGCATGTTCTTCAATGAATGACAAGCATACCCATTGGAAACTACTGGCAAGAGGTGATGGGAGTGAAAAGTGCCTACAGACTTGCTGCAACACCATTTGAACACGTCACTGCATCACAAAAATGCAAGAATGTGGGTTGGGCCTCGAGAGCCATGCCCTCGTCTTGGGGTGACACCCCTGAGAATGGGTTGACAGCCTGCAGGAGCAGAGAAACTGTTCCAGGGGCCATCATCCACCCCCTCTCTGCACCAGATTTCCTGTCCATCCCTGCTTCCGGAAACAGTGAAAAGGAGGGTGGACCATCCTCCCGGAGGAAAAGCCCCCAAGATCCCAAGATGTCACTCAACATCTCCCACCTCCCGGCAGCAACTTCCTTCTTCCCCCGCATGCAGCGATCATCTGCCTGGCTTATCAGATGCCAGCAGCTCAGTCCATCAGAGAATGAAAGTCATCAGTGGAGCCTCCTCCTGTCCTGCCAGACATTCATGGGCCACACTTCAACTCCCACCCCACTGCCTGAAGTTACATTGTGCGGGGGTGGGGGGAAGGGGGCAGGGAAGTGGGATGGGGCGCCACTTGACACCTGCTCCTTCTGGAAGCAGAGCCCACCCCATCCATCCCAGCCCTGAGCCAGGAAACATTTGTGGGGATGTGTGAAAAGACATCCCGTTGGGGAGTTGGGGCAGGGTTTCTCTCAATGTCAGGGAAGCGAGCAAACAGACAGGCAGTTTGTTGTTTTTTAATATATATTTTATTAAACTGGAAACGGCGAAGAGGTTCTCTGGATGTGTTTCCTGCCAATGTCCCTTGGCTGGAAAGGGTGCAAAGGCAGTTTGTGCAGCATTCAGAGCCACAAAATCAATCCCTCATCCTGCCCTCACAGGGGCATGGTTGAGCTGCAGGCTGCCTTGGGAAACTGCTCCCTGGGCAGGACATGAATGGCTCTCGCAGAGGATTACAGGGGGCTCAGACAGCCATGCTCCTTGGTCTCCCAGATAAGTTGCAACCTGCCTGCAAGGGAAACAGAGACATGTGTTGCAAGTGACACAGGCCGGTCCATGGACGAGGCCAAGCCCAATATGCAACGTGGGTGTCCATGGTTGAGAGCTATGGTTGCAGGTCCACAGGTGCAGCTCGCAACCACATGATGCATGACTCTCTGGTGAGACAGCGCTCTGCATCGGGATGTTCTTCTCCTGTGCTGGAGAAAGTCAAGGGGCTGAGCACCCCTCCAGCAACAGGGAGTTTCAAACCCCCAGTCACCTTGACACGTGGCTGCATTTCCTCCTCTGCTGGCAGAGGACCCAGCTGAGGAAGTGTGAACGGAGCGCCTGAATGCGTAGCTGGCAGCCTCCCCCCCACCCCGAATGGCTGTATCAAGTCACCCCCCCCCCCTTACCGAGCCTCACATGTTGGCGGTCAGGAGAGTTCAGGTGAGGAAGGCAGCTGGCACAAATCAGTGAGCCAGGTTAGCTGCCATTCCAGAAACTTCTTACCTGTCAGTGCTCCCTTGCTTCTTCCCAAGCAGGGAGTCCAGAGTCAGATAACCTGCAAGGGGACTTGGGTGGTTATTGTAAGTTAGTCAAACATTCTGGACTTTGCTCCTCTTCTCATGAGTGAGTGCAAAGTGTTCCCAATTTTCTGCCAATTCCCCCCCAGTGCACTCATGGCCGGCCATCATGAACATCTACTCTCTTGCCTCACACACAAAGTCCTTGCTGCAGGGGGCTGACAGGCAGAGCCTCCAGCCGCCTGACCACTTACCTGAGCATGGGTGGCACAGCCGGAGGTTTTGTAGGTGATTTGCCTGGGCAGGTGATTTGCCATGGGGAGAGGGGCTCGCCCACCTTGGAAGTGCATGTGGATTGGTCCTTGCGGTAGTCATCATCCTATGTCCCATTTGGGCTGCATGGGCGGGACTGAGTGCTGGGAGAGGGGCCCGAGTTTTCCCGTTCAATGGGCGCCTATAGGCTACACCTTTTTTCATGGCATAACTTGCCGCTGCTGCAAGGGGCGTTCCCAGGCCTGGGGCAGCTTAGGAAGCTGACTAACTCATGGCACGCCCCCTGCCCCACCCCTTCTGACACCGGCGTGGGACTTGCGCCTCTGCCCATCCGCCAAGTGTCCCTGCTGGCAGCTGCCTGGCCACAGTAGCACACCTTGGGCTGGTGCTGGCGGAGAGGGGGTTACGTCCACATAAGAGCCATTTACACCTGCGCAAGCCTTAGTTCTCTCCCTTTCCACTCCCCCCTTAGGATTGGACTCCCCAAAACTACAGGAGCTGAAGAGACGCAAGCAACCCCAGCTAAAAAGGCACAACACCCTTAGACATACACAACAACCTTCCCCCTTTAGCCAATGCAGTCTTCATCCAACAAGGTGGTACTTTTTCATAGTTAGATGCTGGGGTTCTGCTGTCAGATATAGGATCTTGAGGCAATTCTACTTCAGTCACTTCTGCAGACAAAGCCACAAAACAGTCCTAACTTCTGATGACTCTGGTGACTGGTGATGTAGCAGGAGGAACAACAACCCCAGAGTGCTCTAAGCTGGTCCTCTGAAGACTCTCTTATTGTCTGTCTGCCTTTTGATGATCATCTTCTTAGTTAATCTACATGCCAATACCACACTGGCCCATCTGCACACTGAACCTCGTAGGACATCGGCCCAGCAACCTCCGTGATGGTAGAAGGAATTCACCCTGGTCAGAATCCAATGTTCCCTGAGTAAACCAACCTCCGAGGTACAATGAACAAAAAGACAGTGCTGACAGGGCAGCATACAAGGTTCATTCCTGTATTTCTACTAGGCCCTCAGTTAAATCTGTGTTTGAAAATTTTTTATTGGGTTAGAATCCATTATTTCCACATTTACATTCAATTTTCCCCAATTTTTTCATCTCTAACCCCCTCCCTTTCCCCCCCCTTTTTGTTGACTTCCAACAGCTTTCCAACCCTTTGTCCTCTTTCCCTTACTTTTATTAGCTTCCTCTATCTAAAACAAATATATATTCTCCATTATTCTAAGCAGTACATCCTTAACTATTTTTAACATTATATGCCCAAACTGTAAGCCTTTGTTTCCATCTTAGATAAACAATTTATCCCAATTTTTCAATTTCAGGTATTTCTATATATCATAAACCATATAGATCATACATTCGTTTATATCAAACAATTTGACTTATTCTCTATATATATTACTCATTCTATCTTTTTATAATAGTTCTATATATCTCTCCTCATGTAGTCAATCAATTTGACCCATCTATATCTTCAGACATTCAGTTTGGTACAAAACTTGTCAGAAAAAAAAAGAAAATATTGTTAGTTAATCGCTCCTTATATTTAGTCCTTATAATTAATTATTTTCTCTATGTTCTGTTTGTTAACCTATATATATCTATATATATGTCAATCTATTAATCTGACTGCTTATTAATTCACATTTATCTCTTCTCCCCCCGGTAAAGTCTCCCCCCTCTACTTCAATACTTCAGTAGTTCTCAAACTGCCACAGTTTTCCTCCCACCTCCCATTTCTTCTCCAGGTATTGTTTCAGCTTCTCCCAGTCTGTGTTGAACTGCCCTGAGTCCAGATCTCTCAATTTTCTTGTCATCTTGTCCATTTCAGCCATATACAGCAATTTGTAAGTCCAATCTTCAATAGTTGGCACTTCTTGTACTTTCCATTTTTGCGCATACAAAAGTCTAGCTGCTGCTGTCATATAAAATATCAACGTCCTGTGTTGGGCTGGAATTCCCTCCATTCCCAAGTTCAGTAGCAGGAGTTCTGGGTTCTTATTAATTTGAAATTGTAAAATTTCACTCATTTCTCTTATTATTTCCCCCCAGTACTGCCTGGCTACCTCACACGACCACCACATATGATAGAGGGAGCCCTCATGCTTCTTACATTTCCAGCATTTATTAGAAGTATTCGAATTCCCTAGCGCAATCTTCTTTGGTGTCATGTACCAACGATAGATCATTTTATAAATGTTCTCTTTGATATTAATACATGTCGTTGTCTTCATTGTAGTTTTCCACAAGTATTCCCATGCCTCCATTGTTATTTCTTTATTAAAGTTTATAGCCCATTTCACCATTTGTGTTTTAACTATCTCATCCTCGGTATACCACTTCAACAGTACTTGGTATACCTTGGATATTCTTTTCTTATCTTCTTTAAGAAGGGTCTGCTCTAGTTCCGAATTCTCTATTCGTATACCTCCCTTTACAGAGTCCGAATTATATAAGTCTCTGATCTGTCTATACTGGAACAGCCCTCAGTTAAATCTGGATGGAGATGATCAAGACAAATTTTGAGATTCAGCAGGACTGACTTCTGTCATTCAACAAGGAGTAAAATGCTGATCAATGAGAAATCGGGCAAAACGTTTTGCCCGATTGCCTCCCAGAATCCTTTTCAAAGCATCTTTTGTTACCAGAACTGCTCTTATTAATGGGGGAAATTAGCTTTAGCAGTCTGTAACTAAAATTATCAGCGCGGATCTAACCTATGTTTACGGAGGTCCCGATTCCAGACACTCTAGTGATAAAGAGGCAGACTACAAATAGGTTCCAAACACATGTATTTTACTAGTAGTGTGGCGTAAGCCTGAACTTGCACATACATACAAGAAAACATACAAGACCTAAGAAATACAGAATAGGAAATATAGAGACTTTCGCATTAGCAGGTTCCCAACGATGGTGGGGAATACTCACAATCCTGGAGCGAAGCAAAGACACAACAGCGAGGTGGCCCAATGCCAGCACTTGGACCACAGACGGACAGCGAGGGGTTCTGGATAGGATGGCACGCGCACCATGCGGTCTGGGAGACCGGCTTAAATACCCCAAAACGTACCCTGGGGCTGGTGCTGTACTTGGTGGTTCTCACAGATTAAAACAAATGTTCTAATGGGTTGCTGAATGGCTTGGATGGGCCACTGTGGTAATCCGATTGTGATAAGTGACACCTCAGGAAGAGGGGACAAAAGAGGGAGGGGGAAATCCGAGTGGGCTGAAAGGATGTCCCAGCGGACAGGGCTTGTCCTGATGTCATCAGCTCTGGAATGCGGAGGTTCCTTTGAGATGCATTCTCTAAGTGCTTGGGATGGTCGGCACTTAGTTCCTTCTCCGGGGCGGCTCCTAAGATATGCAGAGCAGGGCGAGGTACTCTCGCTGCGGACATGGTGTGCCCGCTTCGCCGAAATGGCTTCCCAAAGCAGTCTTTTTCCTTGGGTCTTCTGGCTGCCTTAGAACATGGATGCCGGCTGGGCATAGCTGGGGCTGGTTTGCAGGCTGCCTGGTAGCGAGGGCAAGCTCGGGGACCGGCCCACGGGAGGCTCCAGGCGGGAACTGACCAGGGAGCGCCTAGCCAGGCTCGCTGGAGGTTTCCCCGGCAGGCGCCCGGCTGCTAGCAGCGGCTTGGGCCCATATGAGGCAGGCTTCCATGGAGGCAGGGGGAACAGCACGTAAAACACAGTCCAAAGCAGGGAACAGGCACGGTCCGTGGCAGATGGCACTGCAGGCATGGGGCACACTTGTAACAGAGTCCAAACACACACTGGGAAGTCCAGATATAGGTCTGGGCAGGGCTGCCCAGGAAGAGAGTCCTTTGTGCAGTTAACCAAACATGGAGTCAGGGAACTACACAGTCTATTGCAGCAGCAAGGTAATTAACACGCAGGCAGGAAACTGACATGTGTACCAGAACACACATGTGCAGGGCAGTCTTTGTGTAGCAGTGGAACAGTGATGCAGGAAACTTTAACACAGTTCATGTCAGGCCTTAAAGCAGGAGAGGGGGCCTACTTGGCAACACTTTTGTAGTCTGCATCATCCATTCAACCTGGCCATTCCCTCAGGATTGGTGAGGCGACAGCTTTAATCAGATTTCTGTCTGCAAACTCCTGGATTCTGCTGATATAAATGCATGCTCATTGCCTGATAAAATTGTGTCAGGCAATAAATTATTCAGTGCTGCAATTGTTACTATTGATGTTTGTGATAGCACTAAAACCACTTTGAGACATTTAGAATGTGCCACAATTAAGAAGTTCTTTCCCTGGAAGGGTCTGCAAAATCAATATGAAATCCTGACTAAGGCTTCTTGGTCACTTTTCAGGGAAATAAGGTGCTATTGGTTTGTTATGTCTAGTAACCTGGCTTGTGCTGCACTTGGTAACAGTTTTTTCAATGTCCAAGTAAATTCCAGGCTACCAGATACAACTTCTAGTTAGTGCTTTCATGTGAATAATTCTTGAGTGTGTAGCATGCAATGTGGACAAAATGGTTTGGCACCCCCCCCCCTCCCAATAACAACATTGTTTCTCTACAGCAAGGATAATTTATGAGCAGACAATTCATGCTGGCAGCTTTTGAATGATTTGAATTTGTCAAGCAGTTTTTTCAGCTGGCTACTCTCCTCCACACACAATTTAAAATATTGTGACATTCCAAGCAGTTAATCTAGCAATTTGACTATCCAGAAGAAGTGTATCTGGGAGGTTTTCCAGCATCAAGACTACCAATGGAGGAGGCATCTCCAAATCAGGAACATGAAGTGGTAACTGATTCAGTGTCAGCATTAGCATTTGTTCTTCCAGGTCTATAAACCAATGTATAACCACCGTCTTTGGATGTTTTTAAGCAGAGGCTAGATAGCCATCTGTCAGAAATGCTGATTCTGTGAACCCAGGCAGATCATGAGGGGGAGGGCAGGAAGGGTCACATCAGTGCTTAGTTCTTGTGGCCACATCTTACATGCCCGGAGTCTGTCTGTCTGTCTGTCTGTCTGTCTGTCTGTCTGTCTGTCTGTCTATCTATCTATCTATCTATCTATCTATCTATCTATCTATCTATCTATCTATCTATCTATCTATCTATCTATCTATCTATCTATCTATCTATCTATCTATCTATCATCTGTGTGTGTGTGTCTGTCTGTCTGTCTGTCATATCTACAGCCATCTCTTGACCTGTTTTTGATTTCTTATGATACCTGAGGAGTTCTTGCCCAGAGACATGCTTTAGTTAGTTTTCTTATTTTCCTGTGAATTGGGCCCTGCTTTTGTCCAGTAGGACCCTGAGGTGGCCAGGATGAGATTACTCTTCTCTGTGAACAAAATGGCCCCAGGAGATCTATTCTTTCTCATCCTCTCATCTCATTCAGAAGCTGGCGCATAGCTATGGCAACACGAGGAAGAGACATCTGCCTGTCTTATTCTGTAATAGCCTTGGGTAATTGTGTTGCTTGGCTTTCTTGAATAAAGATTAGCTCTCTCTCTCTCTCCAATTTTTGTCACCATTTTGCAGGAACTGAACACCTTTATTTATAAGAACATGCTCAAAAGATAAACACTAGCCTACTGGAAGGATTCTGAGGGTTTCACTAAGCCCTGCTAGAAAGAGGCCAGGAATGTATTGATATGGGCTGCAGCGTGCAGCAAAAGAGGTGCTGGGGTAAATTGAATAGGGGAGTTGGCAAGCTGCTGCATGATGGTGTTCATCAGTGCCTGGGACCTTCCATAAACATGTTACATGTAAAAGAGTGGGGAGGAAATAGTAAAGCTGAAACAAAGAAAGGACCGAGTCATATTTAAAATGGGGGCAAATCTTGACGGGAATGCTTAAAAAGTCTTTACTGAGCATAACATTTTATGGACGGTCTCTTCTGCATCATCAGAGTGGGTCAACAAGAGGTGATCGTGAGAGACTCATCTAGTAACTTGGCAAATGATTGAGAATTCATCCAACAGCCACTCTGGTGAGAAAAAATGAAAGCATCCAGCCATTTACTGTAGTCAGAGTACAATCAGGGGCACTTAGTCACACCATTTTATTTATTTTAATCATTAAACATGGTGGTAAAAAACTGGCCCTTAATGTGATCCTCAGGCTGTACCTGCTGGTTGGTCGCGGTTTATGATAGTCTGCCTGACCCATGCCTTTCCCCACATAGCTCCTACCCAAGAGAACAGGCTCTCCGAGGCAGTGAGGGGGGCACCATCTCTAGAGTTATTTATTTAGGAGGCACTGCAAGACTGTTCCATTTGTTAGGGCTTTTAATGGTGGTGCGCACACACGCACACACGCACACACACACACACACACATTTGAATTTGTAAGCTGGCTTGAGCTATGGTAATTGAAATATTTTACTTGATTTGGCTTGAGCAATGGGAAAGTAAATGTTTTAAATGAATGAATAAAATAAAGACTTTCATGGGGCGGGTAGGGGGAGCTTTTTAAACCCTTTCCCATCTGATTGCTCCAAGTTGTTCCCTCTATATACAGTCAGGAAAAGCCATCACTACTTCCTTGTATGGGGTGTAAGGAAGATTCACTCCTGTTTGTGAAAGTGCTTGAGCAAACATATGGCATAATCAGTGATATCTAAGCTAGTAACACATTTTTTTAAAAAAAACCTGTCTTATTTTTACATTATTTGAAAAAGAGATTCTTGGTTACTCTCCTAGCAATAACTCAAAGGAGACACCATATTATGTCTGCTTGCGGCGGCGAGGGTGGGTTGCAATGGCTGGTTGTGAATTATCTTTGGTTAGGAGAGTCTAGTTAAATCTCTTCAGGGAGGCGGTTGTGACAGCTGGTGTGTTTGCCAGCTCACCTCTTGTTAAACTGCTGATTTTCTAATCATCTAATTTGCCAGCTTGGTAATTTGTTTATTGCTGATTAGATCTGAGTCAGAGAACTTCTGTTCTCTTTGGGAGGCAAACAATTATGCTGAAAGTTATCCTATAGACTTTGGTGCGGGCTGCAGTCTACTATATGGGGAAGTCTGCAAAGCCCTTGAAGAAGTTCTGCAGCAGATGTCTGGTTTGGAGACAGGGTGCATTCATCATAATGCCATACTGGTGTGATATAAATGCTACTTGAATAGATACATGCCCTGTCCATCATGTATATTGAAGTGGTTGTGTGACTGCTTTACCACATGCCAAGCTTGTAATTCAGATCACATTTACAGACAGCTTAGAGGACAATGAAGAATCAATCAGCTGAATCATTCCTCAATAGCCCAATTGGCAAGTGTCCGATTCTTTGCGAAGTTTCCAAATTCAGTTCGGGCAGTGAAATTCACAAGCTGAAAGTTGCATTTGGGTTGAACTATTCAGATGACCTTTGAGCACAAATCAGGGCCAATCTGCACATACAGAGAAATGGGATGAACTTAGACGGCAGGTGGGGGATTGAATAGGCAAACGTTTAAAATCTCCCTCTGTGGCAGAACAGCCTCACTGACTTGTGAGCACTATCCCTTGTTGCCCTCCGGGGTGTCTGGATTTAACCCATGGCACTCCAAGTCTCCTCTTGGCACGTGGCATGCACTTGTTGCCTCCCTAACCCTCAGAGGAGCTTCCGCTCCTTCTCTCTTGTACCTGTTGTCACCACTTGGCCTTTGTGGGAATTGCCATGGGGAAAGCTAATACTCCCTGCTCCCCGTGCACGCTTGCCATGCTGAACCCTACCTGGTGTCCAGTCTCCTGCTACCCAGCACCTGGTTACTGGAAGGACTGCTTGCTGACCTTGTGCACCACTGGGTGAATCAGCAAATTGCCAAAAGACCTCCCCCTTCCTGCAGTGCCTGTTTTAAATAGTGTGATTGTGCAGTGGAAGTCTATGTGGTACAGAGAACAGCTACCAGTATATATTTTACAGAATAACTGTCCTTCCTCTGCCAGTGTATTGCAATCAAAAGATGTCCATAGTCTTGACTCAGCTGCGAGCAGGGCTTTTTTTTTGCTGGAACACAGTGGAACGCAGTTCCCGGACCGCTAGAAAGTAATCATGTGGTGTCTGGGAGGAGCTGCCTTTACCGCCACTTCCTCAAGTGCTTCTCCCTGGCTGGAGGCAGAAGGGAGCTTCCCCGCCTGCAAGGGCATGCTGGACAACAAAGCAGCAGACGTGGCCAGTTGGCACAGGAGATTTCCTGTCCCAGATGCACAGACCAGGCGCAGGCGCTTTCCCTTCCCAGCGCTCCTCCACTCCAGCCCTGCGCCCAGGCAACATGAGCTTATGGTCTTGTATCAGAGCGAAACTGACATTGTGGATACAATCCCTGGCCAGCCAGACAGTGAGTCTGCCTGTCCCTTCCTTGTTCCCTGTGCTCTCCACAGGTCTCGCCTGGAGGCATCGCTCTGGCCATGGCTTGCCTGCCTTTCTTCTTGCTCGCCCGCCCCATGCTTTGTGGGTCTCTTGTGGCTGCATTGGGCTTTCCGTTGTGTGCAGTCCTACCCTGGAGTCGAGTGGAGCATGCTGCGGGGCAGTGTTGCACTTTTTGCACTCTTGGGCACTTCGAAAGGGAAGGAAACACCCATCGGTAATCTAGCACTGGTGGAAGTAGAACTGCTCCAAAGCATTTTTTTTAAAAAAGCAGACAGCTTTTTAAAAAGCTGAGGAGGAGAGGGTTTTCAGCAAGGTATAATGGCATAGAGTTAAGGTTGCCAGCTCCAGTTGAGAAATTCCTGGAAATTTGAGGAGCGGAGCATGGAGAGGATAGAATTTGGGAAAGGGATGGACCACAGCAGGGTATAATGCCATGGAGTCCACCCTCCAAAGCAGCCATTTTCTCCAGGGGAACTGATCTCTATGGCCTGGAGAGCAGTTGTAATTCCAGGAGATCTCCAGCCACCACCTGGAGGCTGGCAACCCTACAAGGAGAGTCTGCGCTGCATCCGTGGTGCTCTGATGAGGTGGCCAGCTTGCGGGGCACCAAGCTGTCCCTCCTGCAGCAGCTGCTGTCTGAGGAGCGCGCCGAGCTGGCGGCAGCAGCGGCATGGGCGGCTGTGCCGGAGGGCTGCCAAGTAAGGGGCGGGGAGGCAAGTGGGCCCGAATGGCAGGAGCACTGCCGGGGGGTGACTGCGCCCTGTGTAATGATATCACTTCTCGGAAGTGATGTCATCACGCCATCCAGGGAGCTCG
This sequence comes from Eublepharis macularius, assembly GCF_028583425.1. Classification (NCBI taxonomy): domain Eukaryota; kingdom Metazoa; phylum Chordata; class Lepidosauria; order Squamata; family Eublepharidae; genus Eublepharis; species Eublepharis macularius. The sequence continues at coordinate 46,847,268 of NC_072793.1, forward strand.
CATGCTCGCGTGTGGTGCCAGGGGTGCCACCGTCTGTCAGGAGTTGCCCCAAGTGCTGGCAATCCATGCTACGCCACTGAGTTCCACCACCTCTTTTCCCAGAAAAGAAGCCCTGGCTGTGAGAGACTTTGTGTAGTGAGAAATGAATATAGTGATGAAATAGTCACAGATTTTCCCAGTGGCAATTACATTGCTGAGAGATTGTTCACACTATGTGTCCGGAAGCAAAACAGTAATCTCTCATGAAAAATCCAATAAAGATTTTCTACTAGTGCACAGTGCTCCAGTCACCCCCACCAGCACTGTTCTGCACACAGCCTCCGGTTCAGCTGGCTGAAGAGTTTACAAAATCTTGGGCAATGAATAGTCCCAGGTCTTCAAGCCAGTTAAAAGTGGAGAGAGATCTGTGCTCCCAAGTTCTCCCTGACTCAAGGAAGGAGGAGGAGGTGAAGCTGGGGACTCAGAGCCAAGCTACAAGTGATGAATTACACTTGCCTGGCAAGTGAACAGACTCATGTGCATTCCTCCCTGTTCACTTGCCCTCCACTTGATCAAGTGGAGCACAAGTGAATGGCAAGTGAACAGGGAGGAATACACGTGAGTCTGTTCACTTGCCAAGCAAGTGTAATTTGTCACTTGTAGCTTGGCTCTCGGGGCCAAGCTACACATGACGAATGACACTTGAATGGCAAGTGGATTGAGTGGAGGGCAAGTGAACAGGGAGAAATACACTTGCCATTCAAGTGTCATTCGTCATGTGTAGCTTGGCCCTCAGTGTCTCTTAAATAAGCCATTGGGAAACTCTGGCTTTTACTGACCAGTAGTTCTAAAAATGCAGTACTGATCTGGGTAACAAGGCTCTCGCTTAGTGTGCTTTGCCCCACCAATAACTGGAGACAGAAGTCAAAAATCTACTTCTTTGATGAAGGATGATGATAAAGAATAGCATTTGCCCCCTTAGTCGGAATGAGAGACAGACACAAAGTTCTGGGTTCTAAAATGGGCCGCTTTATTAAAATGTCAACAGCAAAAACATCAACTACGGCAAGGGCCTAACTAGCGGTACAGGTCAGGCCCTGGGGTCACTCTTGGACCCCGCCCTGCCCTGTCTGGGCGAGCACCCGCTGCCCCGGGTGCAAGCCATCCACTGAATGGCTGGGACCCGGCCTGGCCAGGCGGAGTGGTTCACCCTTGTAAAGCTCCCCCATCCAGCGGCAGCGGGGGGAGACTGGATTGTCCAGGGGTTCCCCACACAGGGCGTCTGACTTCGCAGCTGGGCTGTATGGCAGCCAGCTGCTCCTGAAAGACCCCGATTCCCCACCAATGGGGAGGTGCCAAGGGTGCTCACCGGCCCGCTACAGATTTTCCCTAACTGAAATCCTGCCACCGCAGAGGCCAAGCCTCTGCTTAGGCCTCGGCACCCCACAGATGGCTTAAAGCCAACCTAAGCCCTTGCCGCAGATCGTTCAGAAAAATGCTGTTACCTCTGGAAGAGAGGTGCATGCCATCCCCTCTGTAGAGGTCAACAGACTCGGCCCGAATCTGCAGATGGGGCAAGTAAATTCCTGACCCCCTCATCATCGCCTTGAAAAGGGCTCTGTTGGCCATCCATCTAGCCCTTTCTATAGCACTGTGGTCCAATGCCTCCCGCCACACCCGACGTGGAAGAATTGCCAACCAAAAGATCAAAGTGCTGGGCCACCTCTTCCGAATCTCTAGGAAGTCATCCCGCACTTGCCAAGAAAGGGCCATGCCCTTCATCAAACCTAGATCATTGCCCTCCAAGTGGACAACCAGGATGTGAGGCAGAGGGGCACTCCTCCCCTCAAACAAGAGCGGCAGCAACCCAGCCCAGCGCAGGCCTCTTCTGCCCTGCCACTCAACAGTAGCCCACCGGCTGAGTCCAAGCTGGGACCCGATCCGTGTCCTCTTCTCTTGGTGCGCAGCCCTGAAGACCATGCTATGGCCACAGATGAGGATCCGCACCCTCTCCTGACGAGCCACAGCACCTGCAAGAAAAACATGTCAGGACGATTGGCCGCCCCCCAGGGGCCTAATGAATGCTTTAAAAGCGCCAGAACGCCATCTTCCAACCCTCTGAATATCAGGTCCAGAGTAACCCATCGCTGCAGCCGTAGAGGCAGCACCAATTCTAAAAGAGTGGGTCCCGAACCTGACCCCGCCCAAACCCAGTTTCTGCAGAGCCCTGCCCGTGACTGTCCAAAACTGATATTTTGTCAACGGGGCACCATCACCGTGGCAAAAAAGAACACCAGGTGCTTCTCCACATGCACTCACGTATCGCCTTAATGCTGCCACCGGGCATAAATCTATAAGAGCACATTGGCCTAAGACCACATCAACACCCTTCTGCTGCTGGTCCGTTTTGGAGCACCATATCCTGAGGACCACCATTTCCCCATCAAATTTAACATCCGCCATCGTAAGGGCATGGCCAGAGTCGTCCTTAAGGAACTGGGGAACAAGCTCGCTGACTCTGAGAGCTCCGAAAAATACAGTCAGGGATGCAGCGTGAAACAGCAGCTCCTCAAAAGGAGAGTGACAGACCACACACCACACAGATTTTAAACCCTGTAGGATGCCTGGTGAGATGGGCTGCCTATCATCCCTCGGGGTAGCCAATTCACGAGACCAACCCTCCAACATTTTCTGTATTCGGAAATCGCCAATGGTATCCAAAAACCCACGGGTTTTGGAGGCAAAAGCCAGGGCAGCAAGCTGGCTACGGATATACTTGACCCCGTGCCCCTTACCTTTCTGAGCTACGCAGAAATGCGCTATGTGTTCAACGGGGATAGGCCACAATTACCGGAGACCTACCTCCAGCCTGAACGCAGCAAACTGCCTGACAGCCCAGTCGTATGCCCTCCCTGTACTAGGGGCAATGGCTAATTGGATGGCCCTGGAGGCCTCGGATTCCCAATCCTCCACATGTCCTCTGGCACCGGGGCTGGCAGCAAATCGGCCTCGGGGGCAAGCTGTTGAAACCGGTCCATCTGCAGACGAGATAAGGCATCTGCCATCTCATTGTTTACCCCAGGGATATGTGACAAAATGAGAAATACACGGGAGGAACAAAAATTACTGTTGTTGTAAACTCGATATCACAAGTATTTACAATGGCATTACGCTCCAAAGCTTATAAAGGTTACAATAAATCATGCATAACACAGTTACCACAGGCAGATCCTATCTGCAAATGAAATATATACAACAAAATACAATATGCTCCGTGGATTCTTAAAGGTACAGGATGTCTCAGAAATGAAAATATGCAAAGTGGATGTTCCACAGGTAGATTCTTCGATAGTTCAACAGGAATAATCAGATCACACACAATAGAAACATTGAAGCTCCATTGGTTCAACATTTTTTGGAAAAAGATCATAATGACACTTCCTTTCGGGTGGCAGTTTTGGAAACTATGAAGCAGGAGAGATCTGATATAACTGCCTTATTCTAGAAATGTACGCTAAGGAATAACGCCATACATGCAACAGATGTTGGGGATAGGTTGCACTAGATTTCAGGTCAGTGCACATGTGTGCATATTGTTAAATTTTATTCTATATGAAGCTTTCCATGAGAGAGTTCTTATTAGAGAGATATTTTTATTTTTAGAATTAACGTCATCTTCAAGAATCACGCCCCTGAGGAAGCAAGGGCACGAAATCTGCGGTAATTAGCCGGCCCCGGATCGGGTGTGATCTTATTATTCCTGTTGAACTATCGAAGAATCTACCTGTGGAACATCCACTTTGCATGTTTTCATTTCTGAGACATCCTGTACCTTTAAGAATCCACGGAGCATATTGTACTTTGTTGTATATATTTCATTTGCAGATAGGATCTGCCTGTGGTAACTGTGTTATGCATGATTTATTGTAACCTTTATAAGCTTTGGAGCGTAATGCCATTGTAAATACTTGTGATATCGAGTTTACAACAACAGTAATTTTTGTTCCTCCCGTGTATTTCTCATTTTGTCACATACTGTTTCCAGGAGTTGCCTATTTTTGTTACATATGTACCCAGGGATATGCCTGGCTGAAAACAATATATTAAGGTGCAAGCACCTTAAGGTGAAGGTTCGGAGCAACTTCATGACACGGGGCTATTTCGAAGAAAGGGAGTTCACAACCTGAACCACTGCCAATTATCGCACCAAAAGTGCACAGAGTGGTTGGCGAGTTCCTCGCCCCAAAGGTAAACTGTCACTAAGATTGGGAAGAACTCCAGAAACATTAAATCCTTCTGGAGGCCTGCTTCCACACGCTCTCTGGGCCAAGAGGCCGCACACCAGTGACCCCTGAAATCCCAAAACCTATGGAACCTGAAGCATCAGAGGAGACCTGAAGGTCCCCTTCCAATAACAGCTCCTGTCTCCAAAAGGAGACACCATTAAAGCCCCTCAAGAATTGGAGCCAAATCTCTAGATCCTCCCGCATTTCATCAGAAATGCGCATCCTATGATGGGGAAGCCTCAGGGTCCCCATTGCATCACAGAGATGCCGGAGAAAGGCTCTGCCAGGAGCCACCACCTTGCAGGCAAAATTAAGGTGGCCAACTACCTGCTGGAGCTCTAACAAGGACACCTTGCGCTTCCCCAGTTGGGTCCACAATCGTGCCTCCAACTCGAGGAGCTTATCAACTGGCAGCCTGGAAGTCTGCTGCACAGTATCTAATTCAACCCCTAGGAAGGTCAGGACAGTAGATGGGCCCTCCGTCTTCTCATGCGCAAGGGGAACTCCCAACTCATCCACTAGGCAAACAAAATCCGCCAAAAGCTGAGCACACTGACCCGTCCCAGTGGGCCCAACCAGGATAAAGTCATCTAAATAGTGGGCCGTGTCACGGCAGTGCTGCCGGTGCTGCAAAGCCCACTCCAAAAATGTGCTAAAGAGCTCGAAAACCGCGCACGAGATGGAGCACCCCATGGAGAGGGCCCTGTCCATATAAAACTGACCCTCAAAGGCAAACCCGAGGAGCTCAAAGTCCTCTGGGTGAACAGGGAGAAGATGGAATGCCGACTTGATGTTGTATTTCGCCATCTCAGCTCCCTGGCCACAACGTCTAACAACCCTGACAGCTTGGTCAAAAGACGTGTAACGTACAGAGCACAAGTGCTCTGGAATCGTGTCATTCACGGAGCCACCCCTGGGGTAAGACAGATGGTGAATCAGCCTAAATTTGCCAGCTGCCTTTTTCGGCACCACCCCCACGGGGGAGACCCGCAAATGAGGCACTGGAGGGGAGGGGAAAGGGCCCAAAACCCTGCCCTCATCACATTCTACTACGTCCTCCATGCCAACCACAGAACGCAAATTGGATGACATGAAGGAAGTTCTAGGCCCCTGAAAAGGAATATGAAAACCCACCGTGAAACTCTCCAACAAAAACTGGGCGTCCGCCCGCCTAGGGTAACCTGCCAACATGGCTTCAAGTATCCTCACTTTTATTGGGCTGGGGCCCTTTTCCAGGACCTTGCTGCCCACCGGGACCACCCCCTTTCTTCCCAAACAGTTTCTGTCTCTTAAGAGCGTGTGGCCCCCTATAGATCGGGCATTCGTGTCCATAATGGCAGTTCTTTCGGCTGCAGGGACCCCGCGAGGTAAATTCAAAGCAAAGCAGCTGGGGCTGAACCGACTGCCCCGCAAAGGTGCTGGGGCCAGAAGCACCATAGGAAGAACCCAGCGAACCTGATGAGGATCGCTGCATGATGTGCCCGCTGTCTGAATGATCCCCGCCACTGGATTTTGCCGGCGTCATCAGCTGCAACCATAAGTGCTGATGAATTTGATCCCACAGTAATGCTGGGTTAAGGGTGGCTCTCATCCTGAACTCTTCGTCGTACTGCAGCCAAGCTGCACCGGCGAATTCAGTATGAGCTCTGTATATGATGTCCATATACTGAAACAGCGGGGCCGCCCTCCAAGGTTGTACCCTTGCTATTACTCCCGCATAGATTAGAAAACCTGGCAGCCAATTGGCCCAGGTCCTGTCTATCTTGCGGCGCTTAAGGCGCTCCTTAACCCTGTCTTCCATGTCCTCTTTATCCTTCTTCTCCAGGTCCCTGAAGAGAACGGTAAAGACATCTATGTATTCCCCACGCAAAATCTTCTCCCTTGTTGCTGGGGTAAAGTGTTCGCCGAGGGGCATGGCCGTATCACCAAATGGCAGGGCCCTGAAAGGCATCACCCCATAATTAGACCAAGAAGTCCCAAAATAGGTTCCCCAAGGTGGCACAAGCCCCATTCCCATCTGGGACTGAGCAGGAGAAGAAACCCAACCTGGGGACCCGGGCACCTGCCCTGGTAACTGACCTGGCAATTGTGCCCAGTCTGCAGCTCTACCAATGGTCGCTGACCCTCCTGAGGGGGCCACTTGCGTATATGCGGAGTGTTGTGTAGCCTGGCTCGCTTGAGGCCAGGGCCACGAGCCAGTGTGTGGGAGCCAATTTAACTTACCCTCATTCTCAGGAGGCTGCACCACCAGAGCGACTTGCCCCGCCTCATCTGGCCAGTTCCCTTCCATCACAGGCGCTGATGACTCCTCTGTTTCTTCTTCAATGATGAGACCACTATCCGACGCTGTCTGAACCGAAGCACTGCCGCCGGAAGTCCCCTCCAAAGCAGCTAAACGAGAAAGAATATCATTAATGGATGCTGCTTTAGACGCTGCATGCACAGGCCTTTTATTCGCAGGACCAGCCACTGGGGCAGCCACAGCCCTAGCCTGTTCCAAAATGGCAATCCTGGCCAAAATATCACGCCTCATGGGGCCCCCCTCCTCCTCATCTGAAGACAGGGCTACCGCTGTCCTCTTGGGGGGGGCGTGGGGCAGGCTGTTTGCCCTTAGAATTGCCTACACCCTTCTTCGGCCCCATCTTTCACTAGCTAACCACTAAGGCACACAATCACCTAATCCTAACCACAGACTAAAAACAACACCCCGTGACATGGGTGAGGCTGAGAGAGCTCTAGTGGGCTGTGGCCAATCCTAAGTCACCCAACTACCTCAAGAGGAGGAGTGGGAATCAAACTCGGCTCTCCAGATTAAGGTGCCACGCTTTCCAACCCCACACCCAATTGGCTATGCCGGGAACCCCAAGACTAAGACGAGCCTGTGTACCCTGAGCCAGCTCTCAATAGCAGAGCGATCGATTAAGACAGTAATCAATATAAGGGCCCAACCTGGCGGCAGCCCACCACACTGTCCACAACACAAAATGGCCGCCTCTGACTAACACCTAGGATGGCCGCCAATGCCCTCCAACGGCCAAATTATCCCCAGAGGCTGCTACCTACAATCACCCACCAGCTGCCTAATACCCCCCACTAGTGGCAAAAAAAGGGGGGATGGCTGAACGGGGGATATCCGGGCCAACAAGGTGGGGGGGGGAACAGGCAAGCGAGCAGCGTCCCAACCAGGCTGTCAAGCCAGGCCCGCAGATGCGGCGCAGTAACGTCTGCAGAACAAACTGGCACAATGAAAAGCCCTCACTTAACACACCGCGCCACTAAAGCACCACGGTGTCAGGTGCCGTAGCGGCTGCCAGCAAATGGAACCCGGCCAGGGCTCAGTGCAGGTCCAGCAAATGCATCACACCAGCCGTGGGGCGGGAAACGCATGGGAATGAAACCCGCAGGGACATGCCCGCAAGCCAAGAACCGCTTGTGCGCCGGGGCCCAAGGGCCACGCATGGCACCCGTCCCCGGGCTGGAACCGGCACACTCTGAAGCCTCCCCCCTCCCGCAAACTATAACCACTTTGACCCCGGCCGACGCACGGCCGGGCAAAGGGGAAAACGGGCGGGAAAACAACTCCCCCCCCCTCGAAGCGAGCCTACACGGCTCGGTACAGAGGCGAAAATGTGCAGCCGCTCAAACAAAGTGGTGCGGTGCAAAAAGCGGCTCGGGAGATCGGCTGACCAATTCTCCTCACAAACCAAGACGAGCAGTCCTCCCTCGCAGAACCGAGCCCAACTCTCAAGCCCGAACAGGCTCAAATGCTAGAGTACTCCTGGGCCTCGTGCCGGGGAAGCAACACCTGGGTCTTGCTCCCACCGAGCACGAGGCAAGACTGAGCTCTGGGGGCGGAGAGGCGAGCTACCACCACGAAGCTCCGCCCCCAGCCGCTAAGCCCCATATGAAGGGCTCGTCACTCTGCCTCCATCCATCCAGGGAGGCAAACAACTGCCACCAGCCTAAGTGGCTTAAGCCACTGGCTGGGATGGCAGGATTCTCTTTGCAAAAGCTGCAACAGTTGTGGGGATAAACTCCTTTTAAGTTTGCTGTGCAATGCAGCCTCCCTTCCATGTATCCCTGGGCTTCATGGGAGAAGCTCATACTGGTTCTGCTCTCATGCTGGTGTGATCTCCTCCCCATTTGGTCCAAAGTTTACCCATTACTCAAAAGGAATCATGCTTCAGTGGCATCTGTGCCACAGATATAGAGTGAAAAGGGCAGTAATACATGGGTAAGCAAAACCTTGTCCTAAACTAGATGGCAAGGATAGATCTGTTCACTTTGAATATACTGCCAATCTCTGCTTTCACTGCACTGTGATCATTGCTTGGACCCATCTGTGATGGGGCAGGATGACTTTAATCAGCCACATGGAGATTGAAACCTCTTTGCCTGAATTACAGCAATGCATTAATCACTATATCACCATGCAGCTTGATAACAGAATGCTTCTTTAAAATGTCCATTCTTTGCAGGGCACGGTTCTCAGTCTCTGACAGCCAAAATAGACATTACTTTTTTTACAGGTTCGCCATGAAGCCAACTCATGTTCTGCACAGTCACACAGCAACTCTAGGGAATGGCTTCTATTTTTTTTTAAAAGGGGGCATCACAAACAGGCTTGGAAAGCTGCTGTTGAGGGAGAGAAAGCTCCAGCCTTTCCTCCAACCTTTTTTCTCTGTGCAAATCCAGCGTAGGGGAGGGGTAGGGGTGCCAGACCCCCGCCCTCACCCCCCACACCCCGGCCCCACTTACCTGGCCAACTGGGGGGGGTGCACACCCTCTGTGCGCGCTCCCCTGTGGATCTGCATGCACCCGCGGATCAGGCCCGTTTTGAGGCGCTCCGCAGCGCCTCAAAACGGGCCCATTTTGGCCCAGAGTGGGCCAATTTTGAGCTGCTGTGGAACGCGGGAGCACTCCTTTTTTTAAAAAAAAATTTTTATTGGGTTAGAATCCGTTATTTTTACATTACATTCAATTTTCCCCACATTTTTCATTTCTAACCCCCTCCCTTTCCCCCCCTTTTGTTGACTTCCAACAGCTTTCCCACCCTTTGTCCCTTTTCCCTTACTTCTATTAAATTCCTCTATCTAAAACAGATATACATTCTCCATTATATTAAGCAGTACATCCTTAACTACTTTTCTTATTATATACCCAAACTGTAAATCTTTGTTTCCATCTTGGATAAACAATTTATCCCATTTTCCAGTTTTACATATTTCTATATATCATAAACCTATATATCATAAACCATAAAAATCTTACATTTAAATCAAACAATTTGACTTATTTTCTATATATTACTCATTCTATCTTTTTATGGTAATTCTATATAGCTCATCACATAGTCAATCAATTTGACTCTTCTGTACATTCAGTTTGGTGCATTATATAAATCTTATCAAAGAAAGAAAATATTGTTGGTTACTCAATCCTTATATTTAAACCTTATCATTAATTATTTTCTATCAATATTCCATCTATTAACCTATATATATCTATATATATATCAATCTGTTAATCTAACTGCTTATAAATTCACATTTATCTCTTCCTCCCCCGGTAAAGTCACCCCCCTCTATTATACTTTTATTATACTTCAGTAGTTCTCAAACTGCCACAGTTTTCCTCCCACCTCCCATTTCTTCTCCAAATATTGTTTCAGCTTCTCCCAATCTGTGTTAAACTGCCCTGAGTCCAGATTTCTCAGTTTTCTTGTCATCTTGTCCATCTCTGCCATATACAGCAATTTGTAGATCCAATCTTCAATAGTTGGCACTTCTCGTACTTTCCATTTTTGCGCATACAAAAGTCTAGCTGCTGCTGTCATATAAAATATTAACGTCCTATGATGGGCTGGAATTCCCTCCATTCCCAAGTTTAGTAGCAGGAGTTCTGGGTTCTTATTTATTTGAAATTGTAAAATTTCACTCATTTCTCTTATTATTTCCCCCCAGTACTGCCTGGCTACCTCACATGACCACCACATATGATAGAGGGAGCCCTCATGCTTTTTACATTTCCAGCATTTATTAGAAGTGTTCAAATTCCCTAGCGCAATCTTCTTTGGTGTCATGTACCAACGATAGATCATTTTGTAAATGTTCTCTTTAATATTAGTACATGTCGTTGTCTTCATTGTAGTTTTCCACAAGTATTCCCATGCCTCCATTGTTATTTCTTTATTAAAATTTATAGCCCATTTCACCATCTGTGTTTTAACTGTCTCGTCCTCGGTATACCATTTCAACAGTACTTGGTATACCTTGGATATTCTTTTCTTGTCTTCTTTAAGAAGGGTCTGCTCTAGTTCCGAATTCTCTGTTCGTATACCCCCCCTTACAGAGTCCGAGTTATATAAGTCTCTGATCTGTCTATACTGGAACCAGTCATAATTAGGTGATAGTTCCTCTTGCGTCTTTATTCTAAGTTTAAATGCTTCAGTTTTAGTTATTTCTTTGTACGTTAAACATTGTTGTTCATTATCAACAGCTCTCGGATCTATCACCTCATATGGAACCACCCACAAGGGAGTTCCTTCTTGTAAGTAAATTCTGTACTTCTTCCAGATTATATATAGACTTCTCCGTACAAAATGGTGCAGGAACATCGAGTTGACCTTTACTTTGTCATGCCATAGGTATGCGTGCCATCCAAATATTTTTTTATATCCCTCTAGGGCTAATAGTTTCTTGTTCTTTAATGTCATCCACTCTTTCAACCAAACTAGGCAGATTGCATCATGGTAAAGTCTCAGATTGGGCAGTTGCATTCCACCTCTTTCCTTTGCATCTTGTAAAACTTTTACTTTCACTCGAGGCTTCTTGCCTGCCCAAACAAAATCTGATATTTTCCTCTGCCATTTTTCAAATTGTTTAGAGTCTCTGATGATTGGTATTGTCTGTAGCAAAAACATTACTCTTGGTAACACATTCATCTTAACTGCTGCAATCCTGCCCAACCATGACAAATTCAGTCTATTCCATTTGATCAAGTCTCTTTCTATCTGAGTCCATAGTTTTTCATAGTTGTTTTTGAATAAATCTATATTCTTTGCAGTCAGTTCAACTCCCAAATATTTCACTTTGCTTGTTACTTCACAATCCGTTGTTTCCGTTAACAATTGTTGTTTCTGCTTAGTCATATTTTTACATAATATCTTTGACTTCTTTTTGTTGATATAAAAACCTGCCAAGTCTCCAAACTCCTTGATCTTATCTATCACTTTTGGCATGTTCTCCAATGGGTCCTCTACAATTAACATTATGTCATCCGCAAATGCTCTGACCTTATATGAATAGTCCTTTATTTTTATTCCACGAATTTCCTCATCTTGTCGTATTTGTGTCATCAGAATCTTCAATACTAAAATAAACAACAGTGGAGACAACGGGCAACCTTGTCTTGTTCCTTTACTGATCGTCAGTTTCTTAGTCACTTCATCATTCACCACAATTGCTGCAGTCTGGTCTCTGTAAATTTCCTTGATTGCTCTGATGAATCTTTCTCCCAATTGTAGCTTTTCCATAGTGGCAAACATAAAGTCCCAGTTTAAATTGTCAAACGCCTTTTCAGCGTCAACAAAGAAGAAACCAACCTCTTTATCACAACGCTTGTCATAATATTCAATAGCATTGATCACTGTCCTTAAGTTATCTCTTATTTGTCTGTCTGGCAAAAAGCCTGCTTGTTCCTCTTCTATAACTTCCGAGAGCCATCCCTTCAGTCTCTCCGCCAATATCTTCGCAAAAATTTTATAGTCATTGTTAAGTAGCGATATGGGTCTATAATTTTTCACATTAGTCAAGTCTTGGCCCTCTTTTGGGATCAATGATATGTTCGCTTCACTCCAAGTGTCTGGAATCCTTTGATCCCTAAAAACTCCATTCATCACCTCTTTTAGGAATGGTGCCAGTTCATTAGCCATTGTCTTATAAAATTTAGCCGTAAGTCCATCTGGCCCTGGCGCCTTTCCTAGATTTGCGGATTGTATTGCCTTGCTTATTTCCTCGTCAGTTACTTCACTGTTCAATTTATTTCTCCAAGCTTCCGAGATTTCTGGAAGTTTGGTTTTCTCCAGATATGTCGCTATTGATTCTTTATTTACTTCTTTCTTATTGTACAGCTTAGCGTAAAATTTATAAAAGGCTCTACTAATAGTAGTCTGCTCCAGATACGTTTTGTTGTCTTCACAAATTTTGTTTATTATTTTCTTTTCCCTTCTCTTCTTCAATTGCCATGCCAGGTACTTCCCAGGTTTATTGGCACCCTCAAACGCTTTTTGATTCAGCCTTTTAAGATTCCACTCCAATTCTTTATTACTCATTGCTGTTAGCTGCTCTTGAAGTATTTTAATTTCCTGGTATAGTTTCTTTTTCCCTGGTCTCTTTTTTAGCTGTATTTCTTTGGCTTTTATTTTCTCCTCAATCTCTTGTCTTTTCTCCTCTTTCTTCTTTCTTGCTCTACCATTTAAGTCCATTAGTATGCCCCTTATAACCGCCTTATAAGCATCCCAAACTTTATTGGTTGGTACTTCTTTATTCACATTATATTGTATAAAAAACTTTGTCTCTCTTCTCAATATTTCCATATTCTCTCTTTCCTGTAACAAGTCCTCGTTTATTCTCCATGCTTTCCTTTTTCTCCTTTTTCCTAGTTTCCACCTAATTGGATTGTGATCTGAGCCTACCATCAGCATTATTTCTACCTCCTTAGTCCATAACGCTAAGTCTTTTGAGGCCCAGATCATGTCAATTCTTGATAATGTAGAGTGCCTTGCAGAATAAAAAGTAAACTGTCTACTTTTAGGATATTCTCTCCTCCATACATCTTCGAGAGTCTCTTGTTGAATCAACTCAAAAAAGAGCTTTGGCAATAATCCTCTTTTCTTTTGTGCCGTTGTAGTCTTTTTATCTAGTTCCAAGTCTGTCACTCCATTGAAGTCTCCAGCAAGAATTATCTGGTCATATGAAAGGTCATCTAAATGCTTCCTCAAATCCTCAAAGAAGCTTTCTTTTGCACCGTTAGGTGCATAAAGTCCGACTACCAACACTCTCTTTAAATTCCAAATACATTCCACTGCTACAAATCTGGCTTCCACATCTCTCATAACAAATTTTGGCTGTAGCTCCTCTTTTATGTACAACACCACTCCCCTTTTTTTCTTGTTGGAGGCCGCTACAAATTCTTTGCCCAATTTTCCAGATTTTAAATATTTTACATCCTGCTTTCTAATATGGGTCTCTTGCAAACAAACAATGTCACATTTTTGTTTTAGTAGCCAGTGAAAAATATTTTTCCTCTTATTCGGTGAGTTTAGTCCATTTACATTCCAAGATATTACTTTACATTCCATGCTCATAGTCTTGTTGGTAAGTCTTTTTCATTGTCCTTAATAAATCGCTCCATCTCTCGCTCAGATCTGATACGTTTTTTGACCCCTCCAAACTCAAAGGACACTCCTTCTGGTAACTCCCATCTGTACCTGATTTTCATGTCCTTCAAGATCTGAATTAGCACTTTATATTTTTTCCGGTCCAATAACACTGACCTAGGTAGTTCCTTCATTATAATGATCGTCTTGCCATCAATCTCCAATGGATCTTGAAACTGTTTTGTCACAATCTTCTCTTTCATATTTCGTGTCGTAAACTGCACAATCACATCTCTTGGTAGTTTCCTCTGGGTTGCAATTCTCGAGTTCACACGATATGCCACATCTAGGATAGCCACAACTTCCTCCTCCTCCTTCCCCAGGTATTCAGCTAACACCTCAGTCATCTGTTCTTGCGCTGACTTTCCTTCCACTTCTGGCAAGCCACGAAAACGTAGCTGCTTCTCCATATGTTTAGTTTCTGCAACTGACATTCTCCCCTTCACCAGCCTCATCTCTGTTTGTTGCGTGTCTGCTAAATTCTCCATCGCGTCTTCTACTGTTTTAACTCTCTGCTGCGTTCCTTGTAGTTCACTTTGTATTGTTTCCATACCTTTTTTCACTTCTGACAGCTCCGATTTTACTGTCTGTGTAACCTCTTTAACCTCTTTAATCAGTTCCAGTTTCGTGTCCTTAAGTTCTTTAATCACATCTAAAAGTTTTTTGTCCAGGTTTTCTATTGCCGATTGCCACTCTTTTTTTGACATCGTGGGGCTTGCTTTGGCTCGCTCCCACGAGTCCGCTCTCTTCCTTAACTCCGTGGCATAAAATTTAAAGTCTTTTTATTTTAAATGTCCCGGTCTTCTTGCAAAAATTAAATTTTAAAGAGTCCAAAATGTCGGGCGTCTTTTCTCTATGGTTTCTCTATAATTTTGTAATCCAAGATGGCCTACTTCCTTTTCCGCTGAAGCCGCGACCCTTCCCCTTTCAAAGATGGCGATTCCCTTCTTCCTGCCCTCCTGCAAGGGCCGCTTCTCTCCAGCCACTCTATTGTTATTACGCACTTCCTGTCTCCCGTCTTCCCACAGCAGATCTCGCGATGGTGTCTTTTTCTCACAGCTCCAAAGCCACAGGTATTCAAAACAATAGTCCGTTTTCTTTAATAACTTCTTTAAACTTAGTCTCTTTTCAAATACAACTCCTTTTTTTTTTTTTTTAAATTTTATTGGGTTAGAATCCATTATTTTTACATTACATTCAATTTTCCCCAAATTTTTCATTCCTAACCCCCTCCCTTTCCCCCCCTTTTGTTGACTTCCAACAGCTTTCCCACCCTTTGTCCCTTTTCCCTTACTTCTGTTAAATTCCTCTATCCAAAACAGATATACATTCTCTATTATATTAAGCAGTACATCCTTAAGTACTTTTCTCATTATATACCCAAACTGTAAATCTTTGTTTCCATCTTAGATAAACAATTTATCCTCATCCCCAGTTTCAAATTTTTCTATATATCATAAACCATAAAAATCTTATAATTAAATCAAACAATTTGACTTATTCTCTATATATTCCTCATTCTATCTTTTTATGGTAGTTCTATATAACACATCACATCATCAAACAATTTGACTCTTCTATACATTCAGTTTGGTGTATATAAATCTTATCAAAAAAAAAGAAAATATTGTTAGTTATTCACTCCTTATATTTAAACCTTATCATTAATTATTTTCTATCAATATTCTATCTGTTAACCTATATTTATCTGTTTATATATCAATCTGTTAACTGCTTATTAATTCACATTTATCATTTCCTCCCTCGGTAAAGTCGCCCCCCTCTATTATACTTTTATTATACTTCAGTAGTTCTCAAACTGCCACAGTTTTCCTCCAACCTCCCATTTCTTCTCCAGATATTGTTTCAGCTTCTCCCAGTCTGTGTTAAACTGCCCTGAGTCCAGATTTCTCAATTTTCAAATACAACTCCTGCCGAGTCTTCCCCTCCTTTTCACTAGTCTGTTGCAGTTTAAAAATCTACTTTTTTTCCTCTCTGTTTTTGTCAATCTGTCCCGTATCGGAAGATAATGATCTTTACCTTCTCTTCACTTTTCTCAGGTTGTAATCACTGTTTCGATTTTAAGTTCTCCTCTCAACTTCTTCCCCCAATCGAAGCTTGGGTATGTAGGTCTTATGCCAGCCGAATTGGCCCCAAAACTGCCGCAGAGATTGTAGCCGACCCGTCGCAAGGTGGGACCTCAAGGATCGAGAGGGGACCCGTTGTATAGAGCCCCCCCTCGTCCGAGATCTAACTCACCCTAGGGTCTTGAGCGTTCTTTGCCTGCTCTCCGCCTGAGAGCAGTCGGCCGCGGGCTATTTTCACCCCGCCGGCCGGTTAAAACGGCAGTCCGGTCAGCTCCGCAAGTGGAGCTGCGTTAGACCTCCATGAATCCCAAACCGGAAGTCGAACGCGGGAGCACTCCTGTGCGCCACAGCACCCCAAAACAGGCCCGATCCATGCCAAAACAGCTGTGAATCGGGCCCGTTTTGGCACGGATTGGGCCTGTTTTGGGGTGCTGTGGCGCGCAGGAGCACTCCTGCGCTCCACAGCAGCTCAAAATGGGCCCACTCTGTGCTAAAATGGGCCCGTTTTGAGGTGCTGCGGAGCGCAGGAGCACTCCTGCACTCTGCAGCGCCTCAAAATGGACCTGATCCGTGGGCACGTTTTGGGCCACTGTGGAGTGCAGGAGCATTCCTGTGCTCCACAGCAGCCCCCAACGCGAGCCCCTATGGAACGTGGGGGCACTGTGGGGGGCAGTGTGATGACATCACTTCCCAGAAGTGCCTTCATCGCGCTTTGTGGGAGCGTTCGCGCACACGCCCCCTCCCCATCAAAAGAGAGGTAAGAGCTAGCCCCCGATCCCGCACTGGGAGATTGAGGGGGCCTGGCAACCCTAGGGAGGGGGGAGGATTTTCCCATTTCTGCTGATGCACGTGCGTGCACACACAACCCCACAGGGAGCAGCAGAAATGGGGAATGTCTCCCCTCCACACTGTTTTTGCCTGGGGAAAAGGCAGGAGCTTTTAAGACGTCTATGCAGGGTAGCCCATCTCCATAACTAAATAGACCACAAAGGGAGTCTAGAGGCCTAGAATAAAACAACCTTGGAGAGGGGAATAAAATAATAGTTACACAGTTTGCCATCTGTAGATTAGAAGAGCCATCTAACACATACTAATGCATACAATATACCATGGCCCAGGTACAGGGAGTATCTGAGAATGGCAGGAATATATAACTTCACCGAGGTTGACAACATTATTTGAGGATAGTTACAGTGGAAGAAATTCAGATGTATGAGAAACTTGTAATCATTGATTCTACATAGACTTTGTTAATACAAAAAATAGCAAGAATGGACTAGCTATTGTTATATGTTTCAGGAAGATATTTCAAATGTGGATAATCTTGTTTGGTATATGAAAGCATAAAGATAAAATGTTAGCCAAGAATTTGAGTATCAGAAGCAGCTATTGTTAAGAAAAGGTTCTGAATAAATATGACAAGCTAAACTAATCATGAGCTTCTTCTTTGGAGACGCTCCTTGTCCATGACCCTCATATCTTCGGGTAAGATACTTTTTTGGACTCATGTAATTGCTCTTCTTTAATGATCTACTAAGTTATAATTGATGGTATAATTTTCTATTGTTTGAGTTGATATCAAGAATATTGAATACTTATTTTGTAATAATAAAGACTTAAAATGGAAGCAGAGACTCCATAATTGTATTACTTGTGTACAGTACTCGGTAATGAACCTAGGACGTTATCTGTGGTGTACCTCTTGCCAGGACTTAAATGATTTGCTACAAGAAAGCTAACTAGACACTCAAGGCTTCTTTTTGGCACACCTGTATCTAAATCAGGCCTGACCAGCCTCATCCAGATCACTGTCTAATGTTGTTTTTTAAAGCCACAGGGAAAAACCAATGCAAGTGAAAGTTACCCCTTCCAACTATGGAAGTGGATACAGGAGTTTCCCTGTCTGTAATCGGTGATGCCACTTATAACTGCTTATGGCCAAAGAGTACAGGGCCACAGTTCAGAGCAGTGAAAACGTTACAGATACAGGACAACAAGTCCCAGTGAGAAGTATTATCAATGTAGAAGCGATGTTGGAAACCAAAAATTATGTTTGCCTTTATTGATGATGAAAGGAAAGGGCCCTGGTCTTACAGCTATGACCCCTCCCCATGTTAATGTGAGAAGTATCATGTGTAAAAGTGAACACTTTTATGATTAGGATGTTTCCTGTGTTAGACCCTATGATATCAAGCTAAATGGCCAGGTGAATGCACATTGGAGTATTAGCCTATACCGGCAGCTAGTGGTGTTGAGAAATTAATAGCTTCACCAGAACTGTAGGCAATAATTGCAATAGATGCTCTTTCCAGCAAACCAGTCTTAAACAGTGAAGCTGGCAAATGGGGATATGAATGCTTGTTTAATTAGTACGATGCCCTTTCCTCATTCTGGCATGAAGGAGAATCACATCCTTTCGCTGCAGGGCTTTTGTTCTATGTGCTCTCTCTACTAGGTAGGCCAATGGCCAGAAATAATGTTTGTTACATGGCTATCATTTCAGCTGTTTTTGCAGTAACATCAGGGCTTTTTTTCTGCCAGAACACAGTGGGACGCAGTTCTGGGACCTCTCGAAAGTAATCACGTGGTGCCTGGGGAGGGGCTGCCTCTACTGCCACTCCCTCAAGTGCTTATCCCCAGCTGGAGGCAGAAGGGAGCCTCCCCGCCTATGAGGGCACGCCGGGCAGCGAAGCAGCAGGCGTGGCCAGTTGGCACAGGAGATTTCGGCAGTTTCCACACGGCTTACCTTTGCTCGTAACGACCCGTAAGATAACGCAAAAAATGCGGAAGATCGTGTTTTCTCGCGCAAGATTTGCGCGACATCATGCGATGTCATGCAAAACTCGTGCGAGAAAATGCGATCTTCTGTGCTTTTTGCGCAATCTTAGGGGTCGTTATGAGCAAAGGTAAGCCGTGTGGAAACGGCCTTCCTGTCCTGGGTGTGGAGACCAGGCACGGGCGCTTCCCCTTCCCAGCGCTCCTCCACTCCAGCCCTGCACCCAGGCAACCCAAGCTCATGGGCTTCCTTGGACCAGAGCGCAACTGACAAGCGCCCTGTGCTTTGTGGGTCTCTCGTGGCTGCGCTGGGCTTTCCATTGTGTGTGGTCCTACCCTGGAGTCGAGCGGAGCATTGCCGTGGGGCAGTGTTGCACTTTTTGTACTCTTGGGCTCTTTGAAAGGGAAGGAAACACCCCTCAGTAATCTAGCACGGGTGGAAGTAGAAATGCTCCAAAGCAACGGATTTTTTAAAAAGCAGACAGCTTTTTACACAGCTGAGGAGGAGAGGGTTTTCATCAAAGTATCATGCCATAGAGTTAAGGTTGCCAGCTCCAGATTGGGAGATTCTTGGAGATATGGAGGGGAACCTGGAGAGGGTGGGATTTAGGGAGGACAGGGACTTCAGTAAGGTATAATGACATAGAGTTATGGTTGCCAGCTCCAGGTTGGGAAATTCCTGGAGATTTGAGGGGTGGAGCATGGAGAGGACAGAATTTGGGAAAGGAATGGACCACAGCAGGGTATAATGCCATGGAGTCCACCCTCCAAAACAGCCATTTTCTCCAGGGGAACTGATCTCTATGGCCTGGAGATCAGTTGTAATTCCAGGAGATCTCCAGCCACCACCTGGAGGCTGGCAACCCTACAAGGAGAGTCTGCACTGCATCCGTGGGAGGCCACCCATGTCATCTTCTATTTCTGGGCACTGAAAACAGCCACACTTGACCTCTTAGGCAGAAGGCAGGCACCTATTCATTTAATATGAGAGTAATTTCCAGTCTCATTTCCCGGAGGTTGACTGTGGCTCCTGATGAAATCATGGCTAGATGAAACAAGCTAAATGAATTAATCTTGCTGGCTGCTTGTTGGGCCGACCCGGGACCGGGCTGGTTCCTGGGATACATCTGCCTAAGATCCTCTCTACACCAGAACTGCTTTAGAAGACCACTGTCCACCTTATTGTTTTCACATTGTCTACTGCTACATAGCGGACGACTTCTGGACTACACGGACGTCTGAATTTTGGAAAGTACTTGAGAATTCACAGATTGATGGACTAACTATACTTTCAGCGCTGTGATTTTGGTCTTGGGAGGCTTGGTCTAGTGAAATTGACTAAGACTGGTCTCTGTACTTTTTCCACTGAGATGGTTACTTGTAGTTATACTTAAAGCTATATTTCACTGTTTCATTGTTTAGAATTATACTATTTTTCATTTTTGGTATTTATAGTGGTTTCACTGAATTATTGGTCCCTGGGCTATTTGTGTGTTGGTTTGAGTTCACCGTGGATAGACAAAAAGTTCTATAACATCATTGCCCTGTGATTGTCCTTCTGTGCATATTCTGGTCACCTCTGATCAAAATGTTACTTTCATAGGTACATGTGAAAAACTTTTAAAGCAAGTTTTGCTAACTATTCCTGTTTCATTCTCTTCCAGAATATCTTTGTATATTGTTTCAAGCAGCAGTTTTTGATCAAATTGTGCAAATTACTTTGCACAAGTTTCTTGTTTTTTAGATATCTGTGAAGAGGGATCCCCAAGACTGGACTTTGAACTCTAGGCCGGTTTAATCACAAATTGCTTAATCTCTCTCTTGTTTCTATATACTTACCCAAGGGTCTTCTAATAACTGTGTCCCAGTTTTAACTACAACTTAGCAAATCACCTTCTCAGCATATAGACCTCTTCTTACATTTGGAAATCTTCCTCTTTCTTAAGAATAACCTCTGAGCTTTTACTTCCTTAACCGAGTTTTAATTTGGTTCCAGGATAGGATTCATAGGCTTTAAATTCAGAGGCTCCCATGCTTCATAGATCAGGCCAGAGCTGCTGGTATTCAAGCATGTCTTAAAGCTACATGATCTGCTGTCCCAGGTGCCCAAGGACAGACTGGAGAGATAATGGCAAGAGAAGGGCACTCTGCACAAGATGAGAAAAATTGCTCCAGCAAATGCAGGGTATGGGACACACAAGGGCCGATGCCCATTTTTGAATCAGGTTCCAGAAATGACACAAGAAAACTGTGGCTACTAATAGGCACTAGATCTCATGCCTCCATTTTCTTGGCTTTAAATGGATCAATTTTTTATAGTAGTGGTTTTGCATATTCATTTGCCTGGGCTTGTAAAGAATTACTTCCTGATGACCTGTACATTGGTTAGTCACGGTGACAAAGTCACACAACAGAGGCTTACCCACAAAACATTTCCTCGCCTATAGCTGTATTGACCTAAGATAGCAAACCACTTAACAAACAATGTTTTTTATGGCTGACCTGATGATTTTTTCTTTACCTTGTCTATGTTTGTCTCACAAGTGTGTTTGTCAAACAAAGGGCTTAACTGCCCTCTTGTATTTTTTGGCCTCCATGGATGCATATTTTAATAGCTGTACTTTCTAGTGATGGCTAGCACAAAACCTAATACAAAACCTATCAAAAACTCTTCACATTTTCTTGTCATATAGCAGAAGTGTTGTAGCATATAAATAAATACTGGGTAATCCTGCTTGTTGTCACAACAAAAAACTAACCTCACATAAATAAGTTTTGTACTTCCACTGAGAATCACCAAGAGGCTGTTACAATAAGTGATAACTGAAAATACTAGGTACCACCAGGGGTCATTTCATAGAAAAAGAGCTTGAGGAACTCATTAGCATAACTCATTAGCATACATATCCCACGCCTTTTGCCATCACCGGAAGTGTGTCGTTGGTAAAACTGATTTTCATATGCCACACACCCTGGCATCACCTATTCTGGCTGTTTTGGACCCAATCCTGGCCATTCAGGGCCGAAATTGGGCTCAAAACGGCAAAAAGGGGCTGAAAATGGCTGAAAAGGGGCCCCAAATGGTCAGGCGGGGCCACCTGACATCTGACCTCTTTGGGGAACTGCCAAAACTGCGTTCCTGTGTGTTCCCCCTCGAAATGAGCCCTGGGTACCACAATAAAATTTTGGGGTACCATGGTACCCTAGAGCCAGGCATTTGCTGAGCCCTGGTTTAATATGACATCATAGGGGGCATTTCACAGTAGTCTTGGGCTAAAATCCATGTGTCACTGAAGTAAGTGGCAAGATTAATTTATTTCAGTGGTTTAGGGTTGCCCTGATCATCATAACTCAATAGTTAGTTATGGCATGCAATAACAGAGAGCCTCCTTCACTCTGATCTCCTCAAAGTAGTCCCCAAAGCTGTTGTGACTGATGAATAGATTTCTGTTTGCCTGGTAGGTAGTCCTCTCGCTTCACTCTGGCTCTGAACTCTTGAGATACCTGGAAGATGGCCCTGGCCTGGCCATCCTTGCAAGGAAAATAGATTTAGTGGACTTCAATTTAAAATTAGGAGGTTGATTTGTTGTTATTTAAGTGATGACTTTTACAGAAGGCAGCTCTGTCTGTGTCGTTCATATTAAATCTTGTTCTTCTTGCCAAAAGAGCTACTCTCATTAGTAAAACCAATCTTGCACAGGTTGTTAGATCTTCGGAAGCTGAAGTGTTTGCCCTTCACAAGGACTTTAATCAGTGCTGTTTAACTATCTCGTGAAAACTTGGACCATTGCCTTCCTATTTCATAAATTTTCAATCAGCCCACAGGGGAACTGTTAAAACACCCTGGAACATCCTATTCACAGATAGGGTGAGCATTATTCACCAAAGCCATCTGGAAAAGACACAGAAGGAAATTCAGGTCCGATTGCTGAATGTTTCCCCACAAGGGTGCCATAGATGCTGAGTTTTAAGAGGCGCCACTAGGCTCAGCAGGGCAAGCAGGTGCTCTGTTCCTTTGCTTGCATATATGCTACAGATGTTCAGTTCACTGGGCCAGAAAATAAGTGCTTAGGATGGGCTAGTAACAACGGTAACATTAGTGCCATGCTATAAAATAAGAAGCTACGCCAGTGTTGAAGGAAAGTTATATTATTAATATATCCAGCAGGTATTTTGGCATGTATGTTTAGGATTGATTATTCATTTGCCAAGACTCAGATTTAGAAAAGCGGAAGTGAGACAAACTCAAAGTTCAGTATGGCATTTAATTGATGGTACAGAGTAGGGTGTGCCCTGAGAAATTTTCTGTTTTGGTTTCATTCAGAGGGTTCCTAATCCGGACTAATTCCATCCCATTATTGGTTCGTTTTGCGTGGGCCGGTACTAGCTCAGATCTGATCCATTTGTGTGTGTTTGTTTTCATGAGTTTTGGCCCATTACATGAGTGCAAGGGGGGGGGGCGTTAGCCACACATGCACAAATGCATGTTGTTCTTCTCAAGTGAGTTGGGGAAAATGAGGCTCTGGAGCAGCTGTTTTTGCACTTAATAGCATCAAAACCATTTGGAAAACACTCCTCCCTCCAAATCATTGACTGACCCATTGGGTTTGAGCAAACACATGACTGCAATGGGGATCAGTCATGGACCCTGGAGAATGCTTGGGGGTGGGAAAGGCATCAAGGCAAGTGTCGGGGCTGCGCATGCACACACTGTTCTTTACAGGGGAAGGGCTAGGGAAAAGAGGCTTTATTCATGTTTAATCAAGCAAAAGCTGCACATTCACCCCTCCTAGTCCAAAGTCCAATGAGTTTCTCCTTCAGCTCAAAACACACGCAATAATAACGGATCCCAAAGGGTGTACACAATGGTGGGAAACTGGCTGGCAAGCAGTGGTGGCAGCCTAGCAGCCCAGCACCCACGCAAGACAGTGCTTTATTGCCAACCAGCACAGTGAATTTTTTTTACTCCTGTTTTATGATATTGGCAATAAATCACCTTTGCGTCCTGCTGTTGCTTGCTGATGCCGTGGTTTCCTGTGCTTTGTAGTTGCATTCCTATGATAAGGAGTGTCCCCCCTCCAATGGAGTTAAATTGAATGGATGTTTCCAAAGCCTATGGGCATACAGGTGGGGTGTGTGTGTCAGTGCTCATCTCCTTCAATGACCCGATTGGCAGGGAAACTGCCTGGGACAAATGCACTCATGATGAGTCATGTGCACCACACACATCCCCATTTCTGCCAACAGGATTAACGCTAAGGGTGGCTCAGTCCCTCCTCTTGGGATGGCTGTGTGCAGACTTGCCATAAGGAAAACAAGATGCTGTGGGCTGCTACCCACACTGCCTGCCTGGCCTGCCTGTGCTGCTGCTGTAGGAACCGAAACGAAACACACAAACTTTTTGGTGTAGGGAATCATTGCAGTCTTGTTTCCTTATTTTGTTCTGCTGTTCCAGAAGCTGCTTTAAAGGACTGAACCAGTGATTCATGTGTGTATATTTGGCTCATTTGTTCTGTTATTCACAACCCTAGTACAGAGTTGGGTCATACTTGGACTCTTTAAATTGGGCCTAACATTTGAAAGCAAAAGGTAGAAGAGACTATTCTAATTCTGGCCATACATGTTTATGGGTTGTTGAGCAACAGTTGTGACACCATCATCAACTGGTACTTATTTATACATCGTGGCACTAAATTAGTATGAGAAAGAAAAGGAGCAAGAAAAAGCCCATCATCATAATAAATCTCTGGAAAGAGAGAAAGGAAGAAACTAAAGATAGGAAAGTATAATGCGGTTTTCTTCCCTTCCATTTCATTCCCTTCTCCCTTTCCCATCTCTGCACTTTAGGCATCCTTTTATCTACCCCTATTCTTTATTATAAATATGTCTATTTCTCTACCTTTGTGCACTGCAGTGTCTATGGTGCTTCTCTGCTGTGTGTCACTGTGATATTTGTAATAAGAGGCTTATGAAAAGTTCTTTCAAACAGATCATAGAGAGGAAAAAGAATAAAAAGACTATGGTGCTTATTCACCAGTGAAGGAGATGATATTGACAAGACCTCAAAGGAGAGAGGCATTCATCCCTCTGCAAAATTGATTTTGTGATATAATGCAAATTAAAAAACACTTTGATATTTTTATATCAGCCAGTCCAACCATGCAAACCCCTCCAGAAGCATTAAAGAGACAAGAGATGCTTCCTCCTGGGGATAAGTACTATGTAATTTTCTATTAATAAAATTCCTATTAATAAAACTGAAGATACTGGGGAAAAATCATCACATTACTGAGCTATGGGGTGATTTCAGTGTGATGCTGGCAAGGCAAAAGACCTCACCTGTGGTACTTCACATTTGCATAATGTTTTCTTTAAACTAGCTTGCTATCTGTGCCAAGCAGCTACACATGCTTAGTGAACACACCTGAAATCTGTGGTCTGGGCTGGTGCGGTGCTGTTGTGTTCATTCAGCACAAATGGCTGCTTTGCATGGGGAGCAGCCTAGTTAAAATGTGAATTTGCCAAGTCTATTGGGTATGATCTTTGACGAATAGGGAGCTTGTCTTCTGCTGTCCTGGCACAAATAAATTATCTATGATGAAGTCATTTGTTATTCATATAACAGGGAATGGCCCCGTCAGTCTCTATGAGTCTTGATAAAGACATCCCTTTTTCTTCACTGTGTTAGTCTAATATGATGCAGTAGACAGAGCAGTAATTCCCAAACTGTGTGCCAAAGCCAATGAATGCATAGTGAGAGGGGCTGAAGTCGTGTTTAAAAAAATTAAGCCACTATAGTGAATGCATATGCAAGCCATTTCCAGGATCAGGGAGTTCTGTGTAGCACTGATTCTTCCTCTCTCTGTTGGGGCATCGACAGTGAAATTGTACCGAGGGAAGGAGTTGAGACATACTGGGATTCCTTGATAATGCCCATGCCACAGCTGACAGCTAGACTGAAATCCCAGAAGCGTCACAATTGTCCAGAAAGCAGGGGCAAAAGGGAGGTTGGTGTGTCCAGAAACAATGTTAGCTGACTATCCCCACTGTGGCTTGGAGAATCTCTGCCCATTGTTGATCCAAACAATGCCTATATCTATTTGAATTCGGGATCATAAATATGCCTTCCAAGGAGGCACAGTTGCCAAAAGAGACCTCTTTTAAAAGGAAAAGTCAGTTATCTGGACTATTCCTGCTTAATCTGTTCTAGCAAAGAGAGGAACCATTCCTGATAGAATGCTTGTTCTGACATAAAAAAAAACTGGATTCAAGACAGACATTTTCAAAATATTTACTTGAAGGAATGTACATATGTATGTCTACAAAACATTGTCTCAGTTTTTTTCAGTGTTATTCCATAACAACCAGACTCTTCTAGCCTCGATTCTCCACAAAGAATATGTAATTAAAACAAAGAACGCTTCTTAGTGACATCCAGAAAGGAAAATAAAATAACATGCAAGCCACTCTGTTGTTCACAAGGATAGAAGTATCAGAAGAACCAAAATCAAAGGTCACTAAATTGGCATCTATCCATCACAAACTGGAGTATATCTCCAATTTTAATCCAGAAAAAGATCTTCCCTAGGTATCAGTGTGGTGTAGTGGTTAGAGTATCAAGGAGACCCAGATTCAAACCCCCAGTTAGCCAAAAAGCTCCCTAGGTGTTCTTGGTCAGTTATTTCTCAGCATAATCTACCTCACAGAGTTGTTATGAGAATGAAAATAGTGAAAGGAGACTCATAGCACCTGGTGCATCTTGGAGGAAGGGTGAGATAAAATGTATATTTCAGACAAATTAAAAAAAAACAGGAAACAGTAGTGTTAGACAAGATCAGAGAGATTGTAATTCAAATCCTTGCTCAGTCATGATCTCAGTGTATTGTTTTGGGCCAATATCCATCTCTTTAACTTCCGGCAGAGAGCTGCTATTATGATTTAAATGGGATAACCTGATGTATAGTGCTCATGTGATACTACGAGGTACAGCTGATGGTTAGAGTTGGCATTAAGGCCAAATTGATGGTGTCCCTGAGTCTTCCAATTTAAAGCGACTTAAAGTGTGAGGGCCACATCCTGATCAGGTCCACACAGCACAGTAGGCTGAGGCATTCTTATTCTCCCCTCTCATTACAACTGCTGAAATGGCTTGACATACACACACATGCCGTTGGTGTTTTGTTATTTGAAAAGGCACTGAGGGGGAAGCAGGCTTGTCAGCCTGGTGCTACAGGACCGATCAGAAACACTGTTTTTGTTTAACTGTAGTATTGGTTGACAGGAGAGGGGAATCATTATAATTCTGAAAGTACATTTCCAACCCGCTCTCTAGAGTACTCCTTTCAGCCCTAAGCAGATACCTGCAGTAGCCAATATGAAAGCTGCTACAAAAGGAAGAAAAGACTTATCATCATATCAGAACAGTTCATAAAAGCAGAATGAGAAAGTTATTAGTGGCAGGCAGTTGTGGTGGTGGCGCTGGCAGGGAGTAAGAAGAAATCACAGTCAAGATTCGGAATAAAATATCATTCAAGATAAGAGAGAGCTCCTTTAATGTGAAACTAAATTATAAGAAATATAGGCAACTCATATCTTAACAGTTCTGGTCTGCTATGGTTAATATAGATATTGATTGGTAAATGACAGAAATTTAGGGGGGGGTTACATTTATTGAAGACATGCTGATATATTTAAAAGTTACATCAAATTGATTGAGTCACAATCTATTTTTGACATTTATAAGCAAGCCATGATAAATATTGTTCTTTATTGGTAAATGATAAAATAATAAAATTTGGTCATTTACTGAGGGCAGTTAGTTAGTTAGCTTTGAGCTCTACTTATAAGTATCAGAAATTATTCCCCCTCCCACAGGGGTTGGAGTAGACACGTACATGCCAGTCATGTAAATGTTGCCCTATCATGGTGAAGAATGAAAAGGAGGATGCAGTTCGTTCATTAATCAAGGAGCCTCCTCAGATTTACCAGGAAATGTCAGAAAATAATGATCTTAAAAATCTTTAAAATGTCAGTCTTAAAATGTCAGTGTAAATATCAATCTTCACTGTGTTTTGCTGTCAGAATTTTTAAAGAAAAAAATTCTAGCAAGGATTTTCCCCTTCCTAAAAATATGTTTCCCTCAGCTTTTTGTCTTTTTTTTAAAAAAGGTTTCCCTCAGTTTTTATTTTTCACAGTAGTGTATTTGATCCTAATAGAAAGTTTTCAAAATGGTAAATGTTGGAAAAGAAAAACCAGTAATTCAGCAACTTGGTTTCTCATATAACTGTCAAAGAGTTAAATATTCTGTAGGACAAGAAAATCAGACAAGGAGCTGCCGTTGTGGTGAATCAGCTCTGATGAAAGAGAAAGGCTTGCGATTTCTGTCTCAGGACAGTTACATGGAAGAGAGAGAACAGGAGCCAGCCAATACCATTAAGGAAAACAATAGTAAAGAATAATTCTGGTAGCAAGCCACATGCTTTAACAAATATGTACCACTCCCCCAGCTGAGCTTCAGAGGGAACCCAGGAATCTGGTCTGTAATCTCCCTGGTTCTTCTCTCTATATCAAGAGTGTTGTTTGTGAGCCTGTATACAAGGGAGATGGTGCTGGAATGAAAACATACACCGTTCGGATGGGCCGTCTAATGTACATTTGCTGCTTCCTTGGTCCTCTCCCTCACACAGTTACAAACAGCATCCGTGAGAGCCAATCAGAGCTGCCTCTTCCACCTCTCATCATTAAGTTCGGCTTGCTCTGCTTGCCTAGTGTCTCTTCAGTGTTCAGAGCCCAGCGTCAGTCATGGTGAGTCCTGAGATGCACTAAAGAAGTCTGGAGGAAAAGAAGGAGCTGGCACAGTAGCCCCTCCCTCTTCATGGCAGAAAGGTCAGCCTGGAAAGAAAGGGAAGAGTTCTCAGCATGTTGTGGAGTCAATAAGGAGGACTTTGTTCTGGCGCAAGGGGAAGATTCCAAAAGCCTTGGAAGACAAAAGATCACAATGGATATGGGATCATCACTGGCACAAAAGGTACTGTCCGGCTGGTCTACCAACCCCATCTCTGCTCCCACAGCAGCATCATTTGCTACTAAGGACAGAGGGAGCAGATAGTGGAGGAAGCAGTTTAATTGTCCTTTCTGTCAGTCCAAGTTTGTCTTAAGTCCTAAAGTCTATGGGGGATTGCCCCAAATTTGCCAGTCAGCTCAATTTCTACCAGGACTATAGAAGAGATTGCACACCCCTTGGGCATAAGTAGCTACAGCACCTTCCTACCAATTTTGTGTTTCTAAGACAGAGACTTTCCAGCCAGGCTTTTCAGAGGGACAGGTGGCACATTTCTGGCTGTTGACAGGAGATGCCTTGGTACTCCATTCAGAATGGATGCTGAGCCTTTGCATTCAGAGGCCTGGCCCAGCTGGACGGCAGATCCTACACCCTGGCCAGGCAGTGCCAAGCCAAGCACAGGTATCCTCGAGGGTGGGATGCACTTGTGGATCTTTAACAACAGTGGAGAGGATACCTCTCCCCCCTTTCTGACTGATGCATGGCTCGTGCCCCTCTTCTATGCCCTCATCATGCTGCTTGGTCTGGTTGGGAACTCATTGGTCATCTATGTCATCAGCAAGCACCGCCAGATGCGCACGGCTACCAACTTCTACATTGGTGAGTGAACCATCCACCTTTACCTGCCTCCTATCCTTATTTTTAGGGTTGCTCTGTAGCTTCTTACCTTTCTGACCATTGGCACTTCTGGTCCCCAAACTCTAAACTACAGCACCCATTAAACGGGTGAAAAGAGAACCAGATGTCTTCCAGCCCAGCTATTTTGTCCTGATCTGCAGCCCCCATCATTGATTTCCATCTTTGACTCTTACTAAATATGTCAGATTGTGCCCTTTGTTCCCAGTCAGGGTTTTTAATCATACAGTGTAATCCTAAATAGAGTTGTATCTATCTAAGTCAATGTGCTTAGAAAGGCGTAACTTGGCTTAGAATTTTATAGCAAAGTATTTCTATCCCTGGCATTTATAACCCTTTTCATTGTCACTGACAGTCATTTGTAATATACAACCCTGATGGAACAAAAGGTGATTGAAAACTAATATGATAGTGAATTAAGCATAATACCTGTTTCTTCAAGTTTATTTCATTCTTAAAGGATTCATGCTATGATATGCCGTTCAGTAGACAGTGTTTTCTAATATTGGAGCTGGCCGCTTATCTCTTAAGATTTGCCTTGATTGCATTTGTTGATCTTACAGACACCTGATTAAAACATACCTGTTCTATAATTGCTTTGTTATACAGGTATGGATGAATAACAGAAGCCCATAACTTCCTGCTAGCTCAGTCCCTGGGTTTATATCCTTTCATGCTAATTTGCTACAGCAAGGAGAGAATTTTAGTTTCCTGCATGTTCTCAGTTACCTGTCAGATAAAAACAGGCAAGTTTGTTTTAACTTCAAAGAAATGTAATTTTTTTCTGCCAACTAGAAGATACCACAAATATTATTGAATGTATTTCACATAGTATACATTGGTCAGAGTATCAGACTAGAATCTGGGAGACCCAGTTTCAAATCCCTGCTCTGCCACAGAAGCTTGACCTTGGGCCAATAACACACTTTCAACCTATCCTACCTCACAGGATTGTTGTGAGAGTATAATGGAGGAAGAAAGAACAATGCTGTTCTGACCTTCTTGGCAGAAGTGCAGGATAGAAATAACTAAATAAATATTTGCAATTTTATTATATTTATATCCTGTCTGTCTTCCTAGAGTTTTTAATCATAAAAGATTTAACTGCATTATTACCATGTTCATAATCTCAGTACTCATAAAGTATTAGCAGTGATAGATTTTGTGCCTTTTTTTTTCAAAAGAGCAAATATTGTACACATCAAACAGTTAAAGATAGAGGCTGTGTTCCAGAAGTAGATATTACTTTAGCACTAATGGTACAAAATGAGAATATCTACATGCATACTATCTCTTTGGTAGTGAGAGGATTCTCTCCCTTTTCTTCCTTGCCTGTGTACGAAATGAGCCCCATTCATTGAAATGTGTTAAGAAATTCTATCCAGCCTTGCTTGAATGGCACCACCTCTGAGCTTCAGCACTGCCTTTGTCTCCGTCAAGGGGAAAAGTTCTTGGAAAGCATCTCCAATTCATTGGCTGGAGCTGGACTGAACTACAGAGTTGCTTCCCTGAGGGGCCATCATGTTGTTGTCCAGTGGAGAGTCCCAAAGGGGAAGGCTTTACATGGTCACCCATTTTCCATTTCCTTGAGCAACCAAAATGTGCATAGCCAACTTTTGTGCTAAGTATAGCATACAGATGGAGGGATCTTTTCTTTCTGAAAGATAAGGCCAAATGTACATTATTCTGGTCACACCTCTGAGCATTTTCTCTTGCTTAATCAATCTCTGAATTTGTTTTGCCGAAAGCTGAATCTGGCTGCTTTGCAGTCCCATTGCAGGGTTCAGTTTTTTGTACATTGCATGAAATGTACTGGGATGTGCATGGGAGCCTAGGTGCAATTGCACAAACAGTGTTATTTTATAAGAAACTTTTAAGTCCTTGAGTGCATAATGCAGAGAAAAGGAAGCACATATGTTTGTGAAATATACGAAGATTATTACCGGGATAGGAATGAAACTAAACTGAATTGTAATGCAACAAGAGTGCTGGTTTTACTTACATATTTTCCATCAAGTCACTCACAACCAATTTATGGAGGCTCCAGCAAGGGACTTTCAGGGCAAGTAAGAAGCAGAAATGGTTTGCCATTGCTTTCCTCTGCAGAGTCTTCTTTGGTGGTCTCCCATCCAAGTACCAACCCTGCTTAGCTTCCAATATCTGACAATATCAGGCTATGCCATGCCAACTTCCCTCCCATACTGATTTTAACCACATCGTTATTCTGTTGTATTCAGGACATATTGGGGAAGATCCTACCCCTGTCCTCCTTACTCCACTGAGCAAAGTTGAAAGGCTTCTTCCAGGCTCAGGACTCAGAGCCTTCCTCCAACTTAAGGCTCTTAAGTAGCCTTAAGGCTACTTGGAGGATGGGTTGGATCCATCCTATTGCCACTCCAAGGTCTATGTTGGTTGGAATACTAGATGATGCAATAGGACTCCAGCTTTAAGCTGAGTGAGGAGTATGGCAGACAGCCAGCGTTAGTCTTATACTGATATAATCTCTATGTCTCTTGCAGCAAACCTGGCTACCACTGACATCATATTCTTAGTCTGCTGTGTCCCCTTCACTGCCACACTCTATCCCTTGCCCAGCTGGGTTTTTGGGGACTTCATGTGCAAATTTGTCAACTATTTGCAGCAGGTGAGCTTAAGTGGCGGAAGAATCTGTGTGATATTTCAGTGTACAGAGATGTGATTATATAAGTAGCTGTGGGTATGCCTTATGCAAATGTACTTATGTCTTATGGAAGGAGGGGCTGACTTCAAAGGTATACATAGCTAACTTGATTTCCAGCCCTTCACTATTGCCCTTGTTTTCTCACCAGGTGACAGTACAGGCCACCTGCATCACTTTGATGGCAATGAGTGTGGACCGTTGCTATGCTACGCTGTATCCACTGCAGTCCTTACGTTACCGAACCCCTCATGTAGCCATGGCTGTCAGTTTTGCGATCTGGATTGGTGAGTGTGCCCCGCAAGAGCTATGCATACATAGCTAGAGGGCTGAGACAGGAGTTTCATGTGAAGGAGCCAGAGTTGGACCTAAACCCTAACCTGTCCATCTTGCTTTCCAGGATTCGCCCCGTAAACCCATAGAGAATCCTGTAATAAGTTCTCCACAATGTGTCGCTACTAATTCCTGGTCTTAACAGTAATATCACACAATATCGGAATGAAGACAGTTCTTCACTTTGCCCCCAAGTTCAGCTTTGGTTTTGACCTCTGCAGGTGACACAATGGTGCTTTGTCCTTGAGGGCTTTGAATTCTCTGTCTTTGACCTCCAGGTTCCTTCATTCTCTCACTGCCTATGGCTATATACCATCGCACTGAGGTTGGCTACTGGTATGGCCTGCGCACCTACTGTATTGAAGCCTTCACCAGCAAGAGCCAGGAGCGCAGTTTTATTCTGTATACTTTCCTGGCTGTATATCTATTGCCTCTGTTCACCATATGCCTCTGCTATTCCATCATGCTCAAGCGCATTGGGAATCCTGTGGTAGAGCCCATTGACCATGACTATCAGGTAGGTGGGAGTGCATCCTTCCATACTGCCCAGTCCAGCAGTTAAGAAGATCCTCTTCTCAAGCCCTGCTTTCTGAAGGTCAGGCAGGTGGTGAGTACAGACAGGACTTTTTCAGTGGTGGTGCCTTGCCTTTACAGTGCCTTCCTTCTTGAGACTTGCAGGGAACCTACCTTTCTCTCCTTTGGGTACCAGGCAAAAATTTTATCCAAGCTTTTAACTGATAACTTTAATGATCTGCTTCTAGCCTAAGTACTGTTTAATGAATATCATTTCAGGCTGCTCATTGTTTGTTTTATATTGTTTTTATGCCTTAGCTTGCTATTAATGGTTTGTTTGGTTTTGTTGATTTAGTTATGAGTTGCCCTCAGCAAGTCTCTGGAGAGGTGACATATACATTTTCTCAGGGCTTTTTTTCTGGGAAAAGAGGTGGTGGAACTCAGTGGGTTGCCAGCACAGGGGGCAACTCTTGGTGGGAGGTGGTGCCTCGGTACCACATGTGCGCACGCAAAGTGTGTGCACATTCCCAGGGCCAATGACATCACTTTGGGTCAGCTGGAACAAGGGGGAATCGCCCTTGGTAAAAATGATCACATGGCTGGTGGCCCCGCCCCCTGATCTCCAGAGAGAGGGGAGTTTAGATTGGCAATCTAAACTCCCCTCTTTCTGGAGATCAGGGGGCGGGGCCACCAGCCATGTGTTCATTTTCAAGAGGTTCTGGAACGCCGTTCCACTGTGTTCCAGTCCTGCATTTTCTCAATAAATAAAAAAGTGGAGGACAGTTATGGAAGGTTGACCCTGTTCCATTCACGATTGAGCCTCTGCTTCAGCAGCCCAGATATGGTGTGCTTCTAGTGAAAAGAAGTTCTGTCAGGACTGGATGAGCAGAAATGTGTGTATTCAGGAAGGGCAATGAAAAGGATCAAGGTATGGGAGCACCTTCCCTGTGAGGAAAGGCTAAAGAAGTTAGAACTCTTCAGTCTTAAAAAAAGATGACTATGCAGGGGGAGAGATGACAGAGGTTTATAACATTATTAATGATGTGGGAAAGTGGATAGAGAGAACTTCTCTGCTCTCACCCAAAATATGAGAATTTGACACTGGATACTGAGATTTTGTGCTAATGTAGATCCAGAGGAGTTAGCCATGTCAGTCTGCAGTAGCAAAATAGCAAAGAGTCCAGTAGCACCTTTAACACTAACTTTATTGTAGCATAAGCTTTTGAGAGCCACAGATCTCTTCGTCAGATGCATGGAGGGTATGAAGAAGCTGGCCAGAGATATAAAGGTGGTGATGGGAGTGGGGAGAGGGTGCAGGGAACAAGGGTCATGTAAATGTAAATAAGTTCATGAAAGAGGTGGAATGCACAATCCAGACTGGGTATGACCCCTCCCCTCCATGGCAGAATCTGAATAGAATGCCTGAAGGCAGTTACTTTTAGTAACTGCCTTCATAGTCTCTATTCAATCCAAGTCTGAATGAGTCAAATTTACATATGAATTCCAATTCAGCAGTAACATAGCAATTGCAATTGCCTTCTTCCTTAAACCCAGACTTCTGCTCTACCTGACTAGATTCTCTTCCTTACCCAAACTGGAGATGAATTGTGCTACCAGCCCGACCTACCTCACAGGGTTGTTGTAAGGGAAAAAATGGAGGAGTAAGGACATATGCACACCACCTGAGCTCTTCAGAAGGAGTGCAGGATAAGACATACCCTTCTTAACTCTGGGTAGGCCATGTATCCTCTTCTCTTCAATCTCAGCAGGTGCAACATCTGTCAGAGCGTTCAGCCGCCATGAGGGCCAAGATTTCCAAGATGGTTGTAGTGATTGTGCTGCTGTTCACCATTTGCTGGGGTCCCATCCAGTTCTACTTGCTCTTTCAGGGCTTCTATCATCACTTCCAGGCCAACTATGAGACCTACAAGATCAAGACATGGGCCAATTGCATGTCATATGCCAACTCTTCTCTCAACCCCATTGTCTATGCATTCATGGGAGACAGTTTCCGCAAATCCTTCAAGAAGGCATTCCCCTTCCTCTTCCGTCAGCGTGTACAGGACAATGGCACGCACTCAGGCTCCCATAACGCGGAGCTAAAATTTGTCACTTAACTTTGCCTTCACCTGCATGATTGAGAACTCTGCTTTGTGTGATTGCCAAAGGTCATGGAGACTAAGATGATGAAACTGGATGCCTGCTTATGGTGGTTATTCCTATACAACATACAATGACTGAAAGATTAAGGATCCTCGTTCAAAATTAAATTCATTCAGTGTACATAATGACATGTTAGTGACTGTGGATTTTAATTTTCAATTTTTCAGAAGCCTAAGCTAAACTGCTAAACCTCAAGAACAGGGCAGTGGGCAGGGTGGGGTCACTGAGTTGTGTGCTCCACCTGGAACTTTAATTCACTCCATCTGGGAATTTTGAGGGCTTTTAAATTTGTAAGATTTTAACATAAGGAATAAAGAGCTGCTTTTGAGAGGAGAAAAAATTCTGGTTAAAAAGAATTAGTGGCAGGTGATGCCCTCATTCCCCCCCCCCGCCCCCCGCCTCCCCAGTACTGCTCCAGACTTCACTCATCTGGTCCACATAGCGCTGCCTACCCCAAAATCTCTATCAACCATGCTTAAGTGATCTTCTCTTAGCTACTATGTATGCGAACATGGCACGGTGCTTAAAAAGGGTAAGAGAAAAAATTATGTATTCAAGGAGAGTGTTAATTAAAGTGTGAAAACCTCTGAATCAACTCAGAATATAACAGGATACAACTACCTTGGAAAAGCTAAGCAGAGTTAGCTAGAGAGCCAGTATGGTGTAAGAGTTAGAGTGCCGTCTTACACAGAGTTACACCCTTCTCAATCAAGTGACTTACAGTTGCAGTGCCAGAGTACTAGACTAGGAATGTGCAAATCTCCTCTGCCAGAAAACTCACTGGATATCTCTGAGCCAGTCACGCTCCCTGAGTGTAACTTACCTCAGACGGTTGTTGTGAAGCTAAAATGGAGGAAAGAATAACCATATGTACCACCCTTAACTTCTAGGAGGAAGTGTGAGATAAAAATGAAATAGATAGATATGTCTGGGTGTGGTCTGTGTCTAAATTAGGAGATCTCTTGGGAACCTCATGTAATCTGCCTTTTGAATTTTATTTTTTTGTCATTTATACCCTGCCGTTCTTGCAATAGGGAACCAAAATGGCTTATATCATTCTCCTCTTCTCTATTTTATCCTCCCAACAAACCTGTGAGGTAAGTTAAGCGGAGACTCTGTGACTGGCCCAAGGTCACCCAATAAGCTTCCATAACAGAGCAGGGAATTGAACCTGGGTCTCCTAAATCCTAGTCCCGTACTCTAACCACTACACCACAGTGGCTGTCTGATAATCTTTGATAATCTACTTTGAGTTCTGTGATGGAAGAAAGGTGGATATAAATAAGTATTTTAATCAAAAAATTGAATAAAATACTTATTTATATCCACCTTTCTTCCATCTCAGAACTCAATTTTTTTTATGCTGGGAAGGGAAGAAGTCTCTTCAGACTGTCCTGAGGTATCCTAGATAGTGATAGAACCAAAATGAAGGATCTCTCTCCATCTCAAGCTGTTTGTTTGCTTGCTTGCTCAATCTCAATCAAAATGCATCTCTCTTTCTCTCTAGCTAGCAAAATTTAGCAACGCTGTCCACCAAAATGCCTAAGAAAATGCCAATCACTTGCTCTGTGAAACTAGCTCTCACCTTTTGACTGGCAACCAGTAGGAGTTGATGTCACAAGGAAGAATTTGTCACAGCAATGTTGGTAACTTGTCTTAACATGAGATAGCATTCTTCTTGAGTCCTAATATTAGTTTTGGTTTTTAATGTTTTTTAAAATTAATGTTGAGCCCTAATATTAGTTTTGGTATTTATTTATTTATTTCAAATTTCTATTCCGCCCTCCCCGCGAGCGGGCTCAGGGTGGATAACAACATATTAAAATACAAAATACAATAAAAACAACATATTAAAATACAATAAAATCCATACACATTTAAAACAGGATGGCGGACAGCCTTAACAGGGAGGGTTAAATTTTTATACATCCTTTTTTTCTTCGTCTTTTTTTTCATGTTTTTTAATGTTTTTTTAAAGTAATGTTGAGCTCTTTATGTATCATACAGGATAAATAAATGCTAGAGACACATTGATCATCAACCAAAAGTGAAGTGGTCTTTGCTCAACCACTTTCCCCCAAGATACAACACAGAGGCTTCATGAAAGGGAGAAACAGCACCAGCCATACAAAACAATGGGCCCATTAGTCTGCAGCTGCTAGCAGGAGAGACTGTATTGGGACCTTGCTTCCTGATGGAGTAGCTGGCTTCCTTATGGAGTTGATGGCTCTCTCTTCTCCTAGTACTATAGCTTTTGTATCACTGTTTCCCTCATATCACATTGAAAGGGCTAATGTAGCATAGTGGTTAGGTGGTTGGGCTTGAATTAGTACTTTGACTCCCATTACTGCCATGAGGTTGGCAGGTAGACTTAGTTAAGCCACTCTTCTCAGCCCTAGCTTCCCTGCAATATTGTGGGGATAATAACAACACTAACCAGCAATTCAGCAAAATCTCATATTTTTGTTTAATTCTACTGATTTCCCAGGCTATGATATTTCTCCCTTCCAGTCAGATCCTTACAAAGGAGGAGCACAGAGCATTCCCAGCCAATCACCTTTGGAGAGAAGCTACAGAAAGTGACAGAAGTGTTCCTTCCCTCCTTTGTGGGAGTGGAGCCCCTTTTTAGATGGATAGGGGCACCTTGTTCAGGGACCTGTAGATTTGCGCCCCTTGGTTCAATTCACTTGAAACTTGGGAGTTAGTGGACAGGCAGCATTAGCTCTGCTGTAATTTAGGTTGGTTGAAAAAACAGCCACTCTGGTTCCTTCACCCAAAAAGAGTTCCCATAATGGCAGACCTGCAGGGCAGGATGACATGGGGATCGTCTTCAACAGAAGTCTTCCTCACATTGTGAAAGGAAATGAACAACAGGCTGCAACAAGGAAGGATGGGAAATGAAGCATTTTCAGCAGAAAGATAACCATTTTTTATTGTCACTGTAAGAGTAGGAAAACAAAATGAATGCCAGTGGCAGGGTGGAGCCCTCCTGCTAGACTGCCACTTGACTACCATTTTAGGGTGTTAGAGAGAGGTGTGGCTACCCGGAGGCACCTACTCTGGGAGTCTGTAAAATTGAACCTCTTTGTTCAATCTATGTGAACATGATGTGAGCAGGTGTGTGAACTGGGGAGGAGCAGGAGCCAACCCCCCACAATGCAAGGAGATGAGAGAGGAAGAAGTAGCCACCACTGCCCCCTCCATGAGCTGGCAATGGAGGCAGGCAGATGGCTGGGGAAAGAGGAAGAGCAGGAGATGGAACTGCTGCCACTGTGTTTGTATGGAGATGGCAGTAAAGCAGATAGGTTAGTGAGTGAGGCAATGCAGGTCGTAGGAGAGGAAGGAGCCACCCCCTCCCCCACAACCCGGTATGAAGCAGCATACCGTGATGGACATAGAACGGCTGACGAGGTGAGTGAGATCTGGTGAGTGGGCAGCCCCATGATCACCCCGGCTAGCCTTGCAGAGTCCCTGCTTGTGTTGTTATAGTGTTTAAAAAGGAACCACAACAAATGCTCTTCAACAACTTGTCCTCTATAGAGGCAGGAATAGGTTTTTAAACTTTGCAGTGAATCTTAGCTCCCTCTAATGAAATTTCCCCATCAACACCAACAACACACATGCATTCAGACATACATACTGAACTGTCTTATGGCACCCTTGACTAATTCTTATTGCCTTTAGTCAAACTGTCTGCAATACCAATCAGGTGTCAGGTAAGTTGCCATTAGCAAATACAACTGCTGACTTTTATGGTTTCTAAGGCAACAAAAGGTAGACTAGGTTCAGGAACAATGGCTGTCTGAGCGTATTATAGAAAAACTAGGTCAAGAACATTAAGTGCCAAATGAAAGACTGTATTCAAGACTGCCAGTAACAGTAACTGAGTAGAAAAGGTGACCATCTTCACTGAAGACCACCCTCAGGTTAAGTGCCATTATTTTATAGTAACTAAAGGCAATGGACATGAAGCCTGCAATTCACCTGGGGTTGTTCTTAGTATCATAGAATCACAGGGTTGGAAGGTACCTCTAGGGTCATCTAGTCCAACCCCCTGCATAATGCAGAAAATTCACAAATACCTCCCCCCACCCACGCATCCAGTGACCCTTACTCCATGCCCAGAAGATGGCAATACACCATCAGGATTCCTAGCCAAACTGGCCTGGGAAAAATTGCTTCCTGATCCCAAAGTGGCAATCGGCCTTACCTTGGGCATGTAAGAAGTGGAGA
Organism: Eublepharis macularius; assembly: GCF_028583425.1. NCBI lineage: Eukaryota > Metazoa > Chordata > Lepidosauria > Squamata > Eublepharidae > Eublepharis > Eublepharis macularius. Next base: position 46,886,449 of record NC_072793.1, read on the forward strand.
TGAGAACTAAGCACTGATCTAACCCTTCCTGCCTCCCTCTCATGATCTGCCTAGGTTCGCAGAATCAGCATTGCTGTCAGATGGCCATCTAGCCTCTGTATAAAACCTCCAAAGAAGAGCTCACCACGTCTCGAGGAAGCCTGTTCCACTGAGGGACTGCTCTAACTGTCAAGAAGTTCTTCCTAATGTTTAGCCGGAAACTCTTTTGATTTAATTTCAACCTGTTGGTTCTGGTCTGACCTTCTAGGGCAGTGGAAAACAACTTCACACCATCCTCTATATGATAGCCCTTCAAGCACTTGAAGATGGTTATCATATCACCTTTCAGTCATCTCCTTTCCAGGATAAACATATTGAGCTCCTTCAACCTTTCCTCATAGGACTTGGTCTCCAGACCCCTCACCAACTTTGTTGCCCTTTTCTGGACGCGTTCCAGCTTGTCTCTATTCTTCTGAAATTGTGGTGCCCAAAACTGAACACAATACTCTAGGTGAGGTCTAATCAGAGCAGAGTAGATCTGGACACTATGCTTCTGTTGATATAGCCCAAAATCATATTTGCCTTTTAAGCTACCACATGACACTGCTGACTCATGTTCTACTAAGACCCCTAGATCCTATTTGCACATACTACTGCCAAGACAAGTCTCTTCCATCCTATAATTATGCATTTGATTTTTCCTACCGAAATGCAGAACTTTATGTTTATCTCTGTTGAAATTCATTTTGTTTTAGCCTAGTTTTCCAGCCTTTCAAGATCACCCTGTATCCTGACTCTGTCTTTTACACCTCCCAATTTAGTATCGTCTGCAAATTCAATAAGCAATCCCTCTATTCCTTCATCCAAATCATTTATAAAAATGTTGAACAGAACAGGTCCCAGGACCGATCCCTGAGGCGCTCCACTTGTCACTCTTCTCCAAAAGAATGAGGATTGAGGAACTATTGACAAGCACTCTTTGGGTGTGATCTGTCATCCAGTTACAGATCCACCTAACAGTAATAGGATCCAAGCCACATTTTACCAACTTGTTGACAAGGATATTATGTGGAACCTCATCAAAAGCCTTACTGAAGTTGAGAAAAAAACTATGTCTACAACTAGTAACTATCTAAAAAAGAAAAGAAAAGAAATAATGTTAGTCTTGTTCATAATGCCATTAAAAATAAATCCAGTGTTATTCACAAATATACAATCAGATTGAAAGCGCATAGACAAAGCAGGCAGCAGATGTCCAGAGAGCAACCTGTGCCGCTTTCCTCCTCGCAACTGCAACCCCACAGTTTCTCCTCCTGTCTTCAAAATCTGAACCCATTTTCTTTTAAACTTAATAGCCATCATAGCATTCTGCAACTTTAATTGGACCCTGGCATAGGAGAAGCCAATGTGTGTATAGATGTATGACTCCTATGTGGCTTTCCCCTGCAGAGCCAATAGTAGTTTAAGGGATGGGGAACTGAGCAGAAATAAAGAAGGGCTAAGGTGGAGCACAAAAGTGAAATTAAAACTACAAATCCGTAAGTGATGTGAGAACACAGAGCCCAGAGGCATACAGTTGACTTTCTTCCTCTCTTTCTTCCCCTCCAATGCCTGATTCCCCCGCAATTGCTAAAAGAATCCAGCTCACCATGTATGATAAATATGTGTTAGCTGGCCTGTTTTTGCTGTTACAGTATTTCATTTCATGACAATATAACAGAGAAAATAAAGCAAACTAAGTACATATGGGTGGCATGCCATATATCCCAAGAGCCATGGTTATTTCACGTCTTCCCAAACCCCTGACATACAGACATTTGTTAAATAAAAGAGGTCATTTACTAACATTATGCTGATGATACTAGGTTAGATATATTGTCGAAGGCTTTCACGGCCGGAGAACGATGGTTGTTGTGGATTTTCCGGGCTGTATAGCCGTGGTCTTGGCATTGTCAGGAACTACAATGCCAAGACCACGGCTATACAGCCCGGAAAATCCACAACAACCATACTAGGTTAGTTTTATGTCAGTTTGGGTTGCCACCCTCTGGATTAAAAAAATTCTGGCAAGGTGCCTCCCTGTATGCATGTTAAGCAACCCAGTTTCTCTCTTTCCCCTGCCTCTCTCCCGTCAAGAAGTTTCTTGATTTCAGTCCAAGAAAGTATGCATTGCCATGTCAGTCTGCACTGTTGTAGCAAAAACATCAGAAACATCTGCTTCTGAGGATACACACATTACTTCTGCCTTGTTAAAATGACCCCAAAAAACCCTGCCTTGATTTAAGCAACAGATCCCAGCCAATAGAATATCCATGTTAGTTTATAACAGAAGTGACAAAGAAACCTCCATTTTTAGCAACAGCAGAGATGATAAACTAACCAATTAGTTTTAATTGTGGCTATTTGTGATGCTCTGACCCACCTAGTGCCTTTTACAATTTTTAGTTAACTATCAGAGTAACGGTGAAAAGTTAAACCCTAAAGCACAGTTTTCCTGCCTTTTTATCATTCTGCTAAAGTAACTTGCTAAGAGAATGAAACACACTCATACATCCCCAGCGACTGGTGTTCTTGCCATGCTCAAAGACCGAGATAATGTGATAACTACCATCTGCAATACTCGGTCACTGCCAGCAAATCCCTTATCTGATGTGGGTGCCAGGAATCATTAGAAGAATACAAAAAGACACTCAATGAGCTGTGAAATGCTCGAAATCCAGTCTTCATTGCACTTACCATGTACATTTCTGCCAGAGTGTTTGCAATGGTAATTTGACCCATTTGGAAGGGAGACAGTCACTGTGAAACCAAGCAAAAATGCTATGATTACTTGCTGCTTTTGAAACACACTTTTTATTGTGGTGCTTTTATGAAAATGCAGGGAAATAGGCTTTTCAACATACATTTGGTTTTTTGTGCTATTGTTCCTAAGCTTTCTACACTTGCGACGTCTTTTCAATAAGATTATCTTAATTTTCTTCCTGCAATTTAAAATTTAAACCAATCTATTCTCAGTGGTAAGGTTCTCCACCTTCTTTCTGGTAGCCTTTTAAATATAAAAATGTCACATGTAGTATCAAGTTCTACTGTTATATTGTCTGGGTTGAACTCATTTATTTCGATTTCTCTGTCACATTTTCTTTCTTATATTTCTTGAATATCCTTAGAGTCTTAATCAGTGTAAGTCTTACTAATATGTCTCTCAAGATGTTGCCTCCAAAACTGGACATTGTTTTCTAGCTGAAACCCGGTCAATATCACAAAAAGGGGTATCCCTTATATCACTCTATAGTCAGAAGGCTAACTGTAAAGAAAGAATAGAGAAGAAAGGAAGAAGGAAAGGAGGAAGCAGAGATCCCTCAACAAGGGGACTGGAAGAATTAAGAGCCAAGAAAAAAGAATCTGGACAAAGCCTGCCGAGAATGTGGAACAGGCTGACACTGGCTCAGTCGGTCTTTTTAACTAGGCCGCAGTGTACTTATTTAAATGTATTTCAGTATGTTTACCCAGCTTTTCTCCTACGTGGGAGTTTCCAAGCCACTTACAAAATGAAGTACACAAAATCAATATATGATTTAAATTAAGACATGTGACCCAACAAGATCCCTGGAATCCCCTTGAGGCAGATAATGAGTCAAGAGATTATCCGGGTTGGTGTTCCAAGCTAAGAGCTAAAGCCAAGAGTTTGTGGGCCCCTGACCTTTAGCTTGCACCAAAGGCTCATGTCTCTGGGTCTCACCAAACGAGACAAAAAACACTCGAATTACAATGGTAATTCGAGTGTATTTTATAATTCGAGTGTATTTGAGTGTAATTCGAGTGTAATTCAAGTGTATTTTGTCTTGTGTGGTTTGACCCTCTGGCCCAGACAAGGCTCCAAATACCTGCAAAAATGGGTGGGACAAATATTCAGCACAGGTCTTATTCAGTTCTCTATTCTCCTTAATATTCAGCTTGCTTAGTGGGAATCTCATTCATTTTCTGTATGTGTTTTTATAAATTGAAATGGTATTTGCACATTTGGCAACAGCAACTGAATGAAGAACCAGGACTTTCGCCATAAATCATTGGTCATTGTACTATCACTGCAGTGTAGTAATCATTTGCAATTGGATTGTCTTGTCTGCACAGGAAAAGACAATTGCAAATGATTGCTTTAGTGCAACAATTGTGCAATATCCATAGATGTGTGGTGCAGCCTAGATTTATTTCATGATGATCCACTCAAACTCTTTCATTCAAATCTCAGCAATCCTTTCTGTGTTACTAGTTAACAGCCATGGGGTATACGTGCAACTGTTTTTTGTTTCCACAGAATAATACTTGAGGTTTGTCATCAACAAGTCCTGTTTTTTTCCTGATCCCGTTTTTTTTTCTGATTCTTGGTCTGAAAGACCAAGAAAAATGCCACCATTCTGCCTCCTCACAAAAGACTGTAGGATAATTTTGCTGGTTATGGAACAGTAATTGTTCCTGACACATGTGTAAACATGTGCAGACTTCTAATAGGTATACACAATCACATGCAATTCTAAACAGGGTTAACACCCTGACTTTAGTGGGCTTAGAAGGGTATAAGTCTACTTAGGACTGCACTGTGACGTAGGCAGTCCATTGGATTGGAACTGTTGATTTTATGGATTCCAAAGCACCATTGATCTGTCCAGAAGTGTTGGTTATGAAGATATGTCCAATTTTCCCCATCAGCATGTCTGTGCACCCTATGTTATGATTCTGAGGTTGTCATCTACTGGCAGTTTCTCTGCTTAAGCCAGTCCACCTGACTGACTGACATCTACCAGAGCGTGCAGTTTTTCTGTAGTAGTTCCCACCCTACAGGTTCCCTGAGGAGCTGAGGGACATGCAATCTTCAGATGTTTTTAGGAAGGCCGCAAAGCCATTTGATTCACTAGGGCTTTTAATGAGATGTAGGGTACAGGCATTGGCAGGGGGTTAGAGTGGGTAACTTGGGGTTTTATTGTACTTGTATTTAAATTTGGAATTGTAGCTGCCTTGAATCACAAAAGAAAGGGTGGGGGCATAAGTATTTAAATAAATAATAATGGTAGACAACACAATGAAAATTATTTCTAGAACAAATGCAATCTTCAGCTAGATCATTTCACTAAGCACCGTTAATAGGAGCCCAAAACAAAGACGTCATCTTTTTATTGTCCTAGAAGCATTTTCTTCTATTCCTCTCTCCAGATTCCTCTGACCCACTACTTATCCTGTCAGAGGAGAAGAAAAGCTGCTTGGTCAGAATTCATCCTTCAGTCCACATCAGCTATTACCTGCCAACCCAAAGTGTTCTAAAAATATAAATTGTTTCCCAGTTTGATTTAATAAAGTGTGTCTTTTCTGGTGTGTCATTCCTTGATAAGACTTTCCCTCCATTTAAAGGTGGGCATTATGCTGTCCCTGAACTTTTTGTCTTTATGAATTCCCAAAGCCTTCACAGTTAATGATTCAAAGATTTTCTTCAGTAAGTTCTTTCCACTAGGTCTCCTGAGTTAATTGGAATCAAACAAATATTCTTTGAGATGGTGGTCTTTACCACTTGACGTATATCCTTAGTCTTTTTTTATTTTAGACATTTTGTGAATCATCTAGCCACACATCCTGTATTTGAGGAAGATTGAAGCAAAGCCATAACTGAACGATGTGCTCTTTCCCCCTTTACTTTTCCAATAACTGTGCACCTTGCCAATTGAGCAATGACGCAATTTCTCTAATTTTATTCCTAATGTTCTTATTATTTGCTTCTTTTTCTTGCGGAAATTCACTTTCAGAATTGTTTTTTACTTTGCCATTCTCATCTTCTCACTTCATACTTACGCTATTTATACTCATCCTTAATAGCTTCTCACTCCTTTCCATTTCCTGTACATTAGTTTTAATTTTTAAGTCAGTAAAACTCATGGACCAAATAGTCTGTATGCACTCTTTAGACGTGGTTGAAAAGCAGGGGGTTAGGTTATCCATTCCTGCCTCTGACTTGCCAATGGTGGGTGGAAGGCAAGATATGAGGTGCTGCTGCACATGCATGCACACGCACACGTGTAAGCCTGCCAAGTTAGACAGGCTTGTGGAAGTAGAGGAAAAAATGCCCTGTTCCTTTAACAGAGGATTAATGAAAAACCTTCTGCTGCCGATTTCCACGCTTTAAACCTGTATTTGGTGCCACTGGTCATAGAACAGCAAGATCATATATGGTCCCTTCACATACAATGGTCCCTTCACAAAGCTCATATCCTGAAAATCTTGTTGTTTTTTAAGGTGCCACTGGACTCAAATCCTACTGCAGACCAACCCACCCGAAACCAATAAACTAAGCAGTGTTAGGTATATAGAGTCAGAAAACAATGCAAACAAAAACCTGTCTAAGGCAGTGCAGAGAACCCAACCAATAGCGTTGCCTGGTCTCCTTACCTTCTTGGCGGGAGAGCAGGATCTGGGATTTACCTGGGGACAATCTTCTTGCGTGCGTGCTTTGTGCATGCGTGCTCCTGGCAGGCATGATGACATTACTTCAGGAAGTGACATCATCACACCTGGCAGCAGATACAATGACATCACTTAAGGAAGTGATGTCATCACAGTCAGTGGAAGCGTGCCCACTGAGCACTGGCTTGGGAGGATTTTGCCTCTCAGGCCCGTTCCCTGGGCCTTTCCCCCACACCAGTGGCAGGAGGCAGAGGCTGGGAGTGGGGGATCCCCCACCCCCACTGGGGGACCTGGCAGCCCTACCAACCATGTTCATGGGTCAGGGGGGAGCCAGCCCCAGGGCCCAACTGCCTAACAAAATGGTTGCTTGCCACCAGGGACCCTTCTAAGTCCTGGCACTGGGACAGAAACCATACCTCAGGGCTAACCAGAACCAGACTGGGAGACAGCAAGCTGAATCCTGAATCCAAAAGTTACAAAGGTAGCACAGGGCCAAACTGACCTAGACACTACATTCAGATTGAAGGTGATGAACCAAAAAGACACCACACAGAGATAAAATATTATTGACTTTTTAATGTGAATAAAATGATTATATTAGAAAGTGTGCATAAAAGGAGAGGGAAAACAAAGAAGTTAAATAACCTACATACTTGCCAGAGTATTTCATTAGCAATATCAAATCCAGCATCAAAGGTTTCAGGCATCAAAGCAAGATTTTAAATCCATATAGCTATTAGCAAGGAGTGAAGTCCACATCCCAGGCTCCAAGATCAAAGTGGCAAACAGCAAGGCCTAGTCAGAGCCAATCCTAGAGCCCAAAATGGCCAAGGGCCAACACTCGAGGGCCAACGCTCAATGCCAGTCTAAGCACAATTGCATAGACAAGTGACCTAACCTTTATTCCCAAAAGCCCAGCATCACAGCAAGGGGAACTGACCAATCAGAATATGACAGTGACGTAAAGGTTTGATTCTCTGCAGCGGAACCAAGTCCTCACACCAGTGGCCCTCCAGCTATGAGAACAAAGCTGGATAATGAGATAGAATGTAACATAGCCATTAGAATTATTATTGAGAACTAGGCAAACTATGCATATTATACTACTATAATTATTTCATTTCTAAAAGAAATGAAAATACCAAGAACCTATAGTTGAAAGAAGATTGCTTGCTGGGCTATTTTTTAAAAATACTTTCAAATAATTCCATTAAATACTGTTATGATACTGAAGGTTCTGAATGGCCTGTCCTTGTTGCTCTCCTACTCAGTTAATAAACTATGTTGAATAACCATTCGAGGGCTTATTGTCTATTTTTTTGATTGTACTATACTATTATACTACTACTGTAGTCACTCCATTGTTAGCGGTTAGTTCCCAGTTTCAGTTCAAGGTTTTGACTATGCTCTATAAGGTTGCTGATCCCCAGGTGGGGGCAGGGGATCTCCCGCTCCCACCTTCTGCCCCCTGGGCCCCCTGGGGCATGCTCCCAGCATGGTCCAAACGTGTCACTTCCAGGAGTGATGTCCTTGCAGAAGCCTCGAGAGTGCTTCTGGGCTTTTCTCTGGGCTGATGTGGGCTTGGTGCGAAGTGCAGGAGCAGGCTCACAGCCTGCGTGATGACATCGCTCTCGGAACTGACATCTTCAGTTCCTTGTCAGGAGGAGCTCTGAGAGTGCCAGGTTCCCCACATCTCCCACCAAGAGAGCAAGTGGACCTGGCAACCCTAATTCCCTACAGTGCCCTTCATGGCCTAGCACCCATAAATTGAAAGGACTGCCTCTCCTGATACACCTTTCTGCAACAGCTGTGCTTATCTGAGAAAAGTCTACTGAAGGAGCCGCCTTGCAAATGGGTAAGATCAGGACAGAGCCACCTGTATCCAAACATTCTTTCTTGTGATTCCCATTTTGTGGAATGGACTGCCGGAGGCAGTTACAAAAGCTCTCACACTTCTATCGTTCCCCAGAATAGGTAACACAGAATTGTTCAGGAGGACATTTTTATAAAAGGAATAAGGCTGCAGTGAAATGGAATTGTTCAGAAGGAAATATTTGTAAAGGGCAGGGCTCATTTAGAGGGGGAATGTGCAGGAACACAGTTCCAGCACTGACTCTCGGCCATTTTGGGCCAGTTTCAGCCTGGATTGGGGCCAAAACAGTCCAGATCGGGCCTCTGATGGGTGGTGGATCACTCTCCTGCTCAGCAGCGGCCCAATCCTGACCATTTTAGGCCCCTTTTCGGCCATTTTCAGTCACTTTTTGCTATTTTGGGCCCAATTTTGGCCCTGAATGGCCAGGATTGGGTCCAAAACAGCCAGGATAGGCGATGTCAGGGGGTGTGGCATATGCAAATCAGTTATGTTAATGACACACTTCCAGTGATGTCAAGGGGCATGACATATGCTAATGAGTTATGCTAATGAGATCCTCCAGCTCTTTTTCTGCGAAATGACCCCTGATAAAGGGACAAGAGCTCTTGTTTATTGTATGCATTTCTTGTTTTTACTGCATTGCTTTCTAATTTCTGTAATCCACTTTCTGCATTTCTCATGCCATGTCTTATACTGTTTTTATTGCACTATTTTCAATATTATTACAATGTTTATTATGTGTCTTATGTGGTTCTTGTTGCATTGCTAAAATTCGTAATCTGCCTTGAGTCTCAGCAAGAAAGGAGGACTATAAACAAACATTCATGGCAGTGAAGCAGTGGACGTAACGGCTGCTGTCACTGGCCCCTGGGCAGGCCAGCTTGCAGCGCCCCCACTCCCATCCACAGTTAAATGTTCATATACTTAAAATAATTGATTCAATTAATTGAATAATGGAGGTTGGCAATTCTACATTCACCTCACCTCTGAAGACATGGGCTGAGAGAGCAGGGTTTGTGGGGCAAATCTTAACTGATGATATCCAAGAGGAGATTGGGAGGGTGGAGGGTGCGAGGGGGTTGCAGGTACATATCACTTAATGTGCACACACCTCCACCATGATGACGTCACTTTCAGAGGTGACGTTGTCACATGGGAGGGTGAAAGCACATGTGTTTTGTGCCAGGGGTAATTCCTTAAGAATCAGCTCAAAATATGGTGTTTGGGGCCAATTTTTAAGGACTCAGCCTTGGTGCAAAGCATACTTGTGCTGCTGTGCCCCACACAATGATGTCACTTCCGGAAATAACATCATAGTGGTGGGTAATGGAGGCAGGCATGCCCATTGGTCCAGGATGCCTGCATGTGGCAGGTGATCGCCAGGTGGCTTGCCACCTTCTGGGCAAAGGGAAAATCCACCAGAAGTTTGACCACCACTGGGGAGAACCTGGCCAAGGTTGCAATGTTTCAGTACCACCTATGGAGAGAAGCAAGATTAGAAAGTGAACAATAGCAGACTTTGGAAGAACAGAAACACCAACTGTAATGACCAGGAATTAGCAGAAAGAATTATGAGTTTTTGTTTTCAATCAGATTGACTACATTTAGGGTTAGTTCTCTGCATTTATACCAAACACTTTGTTACAGGCAAGTTGGGAATGGTTTACTCATTCCTTTGCTTCATTGATCACCACCAAATGTATGCTCATGTTATCACAGATCATCTCTGCACCTTGCCAGTTATGATGATTAATGGGAAAGTAGTGGTCTTGCGTCTAATTTTTTTAATATATATTTTATTGGTTTTTCCATAAAAGCAGAAATAGGAAAAGGGGAGTTGGAAAAGAAAAGTAGAAGAAAGAGAAAAAGTCATTTAGTCAGCTTACATCAGCATTCTACTTATCTATACATCATGTTTTATCCTACCAAGTGTTCAACTGTGATTACTGGTAACAAGTTACAATACAGCTCTTATATATTTACTACATTCTAGTCTATATATTTATTTTTAATCCAGTTGCAGAAGGGGGTCCATGGGACAGAAAAGTCTTCTTCCATTTGTCCTTTCATTAATGAGGTTAATTTGCCCATTTCCGTGTTTTCCATTATCTTCATTAACTCCTCTTGCAGGGGTATTGTTTGATGTTTCCAGTAAAATGCTAATAAAATTCTGGCCACTGTTGCTACATGTACTGTGAGATATTTCTGTTCTTTGTTCAATACATCTGGCATACAATTTAACAAAAATGTCTCTGGTTTAAAGGGAATTGAAACCTGTAAGATAGTTTGTAAAAATGTGTACCCTTGTCCAAAATCTATGCACCTTTTTACATGTCTACCACATATGATAAAATGTCCAGGTATGTTTCCCACATTTTCAGCAATTGTTTGACATGTTTTTATACATTTTGGCAAGCCTATCTGGTGTTAGATACCATCTATAAAACATCTTATATAAGTTCTCTTTAAATGCAACGGACTTAGTTATTTTAACATTCACTTTTCATATCTTATGCCATTGTGCTAGATCAATAGTATATCCTAAATTGTGCCTCATTTTTGAGTCTCATCTGGTTTTAGAAAAATAATAGATTTTTGTTGGCTTTGGTTTTTCATGTGAAGAAAAGCTCATTTATTGCTCAGGAGAAAACTGAGCAAAATGTGATACCAACATCACTTCAAATCTACATACTTGCCTAGCAGTTAGAACACTGGATTTAACAGGACTTAACATAATGATCCTTAATTCCTCTTCTATACTTTTTAAATTTTCTGGTAACGTCTCTCCTGATTAAAAAGCTGGAAGAACTTGAAAACTTGCATACTTCTTGTAGGGTAGCCAAGTCTAGGTTGGGAAATTCCTGAAGATCTGGGTGTGAAACCTGGGGAGGTCAGGATTGGGGATATATGATATATAATGCCATAAAGTCCACCGGCCAAAGAAGCCATTTTGTCCTGGAGAAAGGATCTCTGTAATCTGGAATGGATCTCTGCAGTCTGGAGATGAGTTGAAATTCTAAGAACTCTCCAGGACCCACTGGAGGTTGGCAACTCTAGTTACATGCTATTTAGTTGATCTAATAAAAAAGTATTACATTGCAACAGAATAGCCGCGTTAGTCTACTGTAACAAAATAAAATAGAAGTCACTATTTATTCCAACATGACGTTTCAAGAGTCACAGCTCTGTTCTCCAGGGGCGTATTACTTACATTGCAACTGCATCGGTAATTACAAAGGCTTGCCACTGGAGGGAGCCAAAAACACACTAAATGTACATATGTGTGGCTCTCTCACACTCATCTGGTTATAAGTCTTCGCATAGTAAGCAATATGTTTTCACCATAAAGATGTTAAAGCCTAGAGAGATGCCACAGCGAGCTCATAGGGAATCATAGTCAATGGTGACCTTAAAGTTTTACAGAACGTTTTAAGCACGTTCTCTACCTACAAGCATATTAGGCTTTTTACTCGTTGCCATAGCGATCCTTCCGGGCTTCTGTCTCTTCCGTTAGGGTGTGTCTTCCCTTTTGCAACAGTCGTAAAGGGCGGAAGTGGGAGCTACAGCGTCATTATTTGGTACGTTGAGTGAACGTGAAAGGGGGGAATTGGTCTCTTGGGGTAGGGGAGGCGACGGGTTGTTTGAACATAAAAGTGTCGCAGAGCGGGGAAGGAAGCGAGCAAGTGGGTTGCCACCCCCCCCCCCCCCCCGTTCTGTGGATTCTGTACCAGCCTTGCTGGGAACGGCCGGATTCAATGGGAAAGTCCCCCTCCTGCCTTTTAAAAACCGCCCTGGTTCTGGGTATGGCTATTTTCCTTGGTGAGGGGAATCGTTTCTCACACCTACACGACGAGAGTAAGTGGGTTTGCTAAAGGAAAATATTAGGGAGATTGAAAAATCAAAAAGAGTCCAGTAGCACCTTTAAGACTAACCAATTTTATTGTAGCATAAGCTTTCGAGAATCAAGTTCTCTGATTCTCGAAAGCTTATGCTACAATAAAATTGGTTAGACTTAAAGGTGCCGCTGGACTCTTTTTGATTTTACTACCACAGACTAACACGGCTAACTCCTCTGCATTACGGAGATTGTAGTTTCATGGATGTGTGCGTGAGAATTCTTTGGTAATCTTTAACTCCTTCACAGAACTACAATTCCCACAGTTCCCAGGGAATAAAAGAAACTCAAAACAGGTTTATATCTATAGTGTAGAATATTTGGACTTGGAAGTTTGGCTGTGCTGTAAGCCTCTGCTACTATTTCTTACTAGGATAATTAATAATGAAGTGAGAGCCAGTGTGGTGGTGGTGGTAGAATGTTGGACTAGGATAATTATAAATGATGATGACAACGATGACAGCGCTTATATACCATTCTTCTAGACAGATTAGTGCCTCACCCAGAGTATTGAACAAGATAGTGTTGTTATTAATACCACAGTGCAGCTAGAGAGCTGGGGCTGAGAGGAGTGGCTTACCCAAGGCCACCTGCTGAGCTCATGACAGTAGTGGGATTCGAACTAGTAGAGTGCTGATTCACAGCCAAATCACTTGACTGCCGTGCCACATGTGGGAGACCCAAGTTCAACTCCACACTAGGCCATGGAAACTTGCTAGGTGAGCTTTCACCAGTCATGAACTCTCAACTTACCTCACAGGGTTGTTGTGAGGATAATATGGAGGAGAGGGGAATGATGTGAGCCACTTTTAGTCCCCATAGAGAAGAAAAGTGGGGTATAAATGATTTAAGTGAATGAATTAATGAATAAAGAAAATAATTACAGGATTGTTTTGACCAGAATATTGAAAACTAAGTTGATCAAACATAATGATAAACATGGAGAAAATAAAACGTTTTGACTGGATTGACTAGTTTTACAACTTTGGCTTCTCTATCTGACTGATTTGGGGGGGGGGGATCTTGTTATATGATGCATTTGATTTATATCTCATGAAGTTAAGGTACATGTTAATGATTTGCCCAAGGTTACCTGGTGAGTTTTATAGCTAAACAGCTATTTGAGCCCAGGATTCTCCAGTCTCTGGGCTAGATCCAGCAATCTACCAGTGAAAGGCATTGGCTGTTGCGGAGTTTTCCTTCCGTCAGCAATCCCCTCTGACCCCAGGAAAGTCGGTTCCAGGGTTCTGGCACATACCTGCAATGGTAGCAGTGCAGGTCAGTGGGATGCACTCGAGCAAAAATCACTCTTCCCATCTGTTCCAACAGCAGAGTTGTGCTGCTGGACTGAGTGAAGGGAGTGATTTCACCCTCTTCCTTTCTCACTTCAGCCCACCAACCGATGTGGCAATTATGCCATGCAAGTCTCCTGACCCTGGGAAAGTGGGGTCAGAATGAACTGCTGTAGGGAGGGAAAGCAAGAAATATCCACAGTGCTTATTTGAGCAGATCTCTGAGTCCAATCCTGTGTCCAAAACTGCTACATTATAATAGCTTATAAGTTTGGCTTCCCTTACAAACTAGGTATCATTTAGAAGCTACTATATGAAATAATTCCTTGTTTAATGTACTGTTTTACCGATTCAGGCAAATGCTTCCAGTGTAAAAAACTTTTTCTTTTCTTGGTAGCACCATGGATGCACGCTTTACTCGTGGGAAGTCGGCTATCCTTGAGCGATCACTAACCCGACCAAAGACAGATGTCAGTCTCAGTGCCTTTTCACTGCTCTTCTCTGAGATTGTACAGTACTGCCAGAACCGGGTATACTCTGTCTCAGAGCTTCAGAACAAGCTTTCTGAACTTGGACAGCAGGTGGGAGCCCGCATCCTGGATGTTCTGGTGATGCGGGAGAAAAATGGTAAGCGAGAAACAAAAGTCATCAACATCCTGCTCTTCATCAAGGTGACTGTGTGGAAGGCACTCTTTGGGAAGGAGGCTGATAAGCTGGAGCAAGCCAATGACGATGACAAGACCTACTACATCATTGAAAAGGAGCCCCTCATCAACACATACATTTCTGTGCCCAAGGAGAATAGCACTCTCAACTGTGCCTCCTTCACAGCAGGCATCGTGGAGGCCATGCTCACCTGCAGTGGCTTCCCTGCTAAGGTCACAGCCCACTGGCACAAGGGCACCACCCTCATGATCAAATTTGATGAGTCTGTTATAGCGCGTGACAAAGCTCTGGATGGCCGCTGAGTACATGGTCTCTGAACTAATCTGAATTGTTCTTGTATATATGTACTGTGACAGGATTTTGAAATAGCTGCCCTGACCACGTTTGAACTGTGTGTAGTGTGGGAAAACCAGTTGTTACATCCCATACGCTAGTTATGACAGTGAACTTTTCTTCGGCATTGGTACTAATTACCCAGGACCATTTATTTTTCAGAAATCTTCCCGGATTCTATTCTTAATCTTTGCAAGATTGAAAGTTGGACAGGCAATGGAGATTATACATTTCCCTGCCACGGTGTAGCTTAGCCAGTGAGCAGGGCTTAGGTCAGTGGACATAACATAAGATGTAAGGCATTTTTCTCTCCTTTTAAGCTACATTTCTTTGTTGCTGCTCTACTGAAGTCATACCTAGAGAATAGTTCTGAAGCATGAATGTGGATGGTCTGTTTGCATTTAGAATGAGCTAGAAAGTTCTTGTGGCCATGTGTTGCTGCTTAGGTGGCCTCTATGAGTTCTCGTTGGGTGCTCTGTCTTACTTGCGCTCGTGTCTGTGGGAATGAGCTGGAACTGGTTTAACAAAGTCATTTTATTCTGCAAACTCTTAATCATTATGTTCTGGCAGCCTTTAATGCTGGTCTGAAAACAGAAAGACAGCAGAGGTCTAAATCTAATACTTCTCCCCCCAGTCAGGCTTGGAATGTGCTGAGTAATGCATGTTTGGGAATGTTTGAGAGCTTGATCCCCAAGAACAGTCCACCCTTAACTGATAACATAGCAGAAAATGGCCATCTCTGACAAGGATTCCCATGGATGGGTGTGTGTGTGTGTGTGTTTCATTATTTCGTTTCTAAAAAAGAAAATACCAAGAACCTATAGTTGAAAGAAGATTGCTTGCTGGGCTATTTTTTAAAAATAGTTTCAAATTATTCCATTAAATACTAAAGGTTCTGAACAGTCTGTCCTTGTTGCTCTCCTACTCAGTTAATAAACTATGTTGAATAACCATTCTAGGGTTTATTGTCTCTCTTTTTGCTCTTAAGATACTCCAGTGTATGGGACTTACTCATTTTGTTCCTGTTCTGTATCCAGCTCCCTGTTAGAATCTGTTACAATCACATGATTGTAACAATATGCAGCAGCAAGTTCCATTAAACCACTACTTTACTTTCATATGTTTTAGTGGAAGAAAGTTTGGCGTATGATTTTCACGTGACTCTGAAGCAGTTCAGTGATGCTTTGTTATATATTCTTTGGGAGTGAGGCTTCTGCGGCTCTGAAAACCACAGATTGGATCCAAAGATGCCATTCCACACTCGGTGATGGTTCCCTGTGATACAAGGCATCTTCTTCTTGCAGAACACACCTCTTCTACATACCTCTCCTACCCGAGCAAGGTTCCTGGCAGCGGAGGAACTAGTGCCTTTAGTGGGCTGTGGAAGGCTTAATTTAGTATCTGTCCAAAACAGGTAAACATTGGAATTTGTCTGCAGACCATGGTATCTTCTTGAAACTTTTGTCTATTTTGGGAATTTTCAAATATATCCATCAAGCAGAAGGAAGCTTCAATTTGCAGATTTATCTTCAACTAGGACCTTGCTTATAGGTGCTGGCTGCTTTCAGTCCAGTAGGTACTTTATACAAATTGACTTCCATTGACTCTACCTAATGAAACTCCTTAAATTAATCTTCAACATTGTTAATACAGGGTCAACTACATTTTTCACCCTTAAAAGGTATCTGTGCATCATAGCCACTTCTGGAGGAACATTTGACTAACTGCTACCAAAGAGGGACAAAATTGCTTTATTTCCTTCTTTCTCAGTAACTTGGTGCAACTTAAACTTGTTCCACGACCAGCACAGTCTAATCGGGTTAGTCTGCTGCACATCCTGTGTACCATTTTAAGACTACAACTACAGGCTTTAGGCTTTGCCTGCCATGCTTAGAAACACACACACACACGATTTTTTTTTGTACTTCACATTCAGCCTGATGAAGGGTTCAAAAAATTCAAACACTTGAACACTGTGTTGTGGTATTTGGTTAATCCCAGTAAAAGATACAATAGGACTTTTGTTTTCAGCACAGGTATAGGATCTCAGCATGAGGATTTGTTCCAAAATTAGTGAATTATATGCCAGGATCCTGTAGCATTTGTGTTAGCAAAATGTGTATAGTTTCTTGCACTAAGT
This sequence comes from Eublepharis macularius, assembly GCF_028583425.1. Taxonomy (NCBI): domain Eukaryota; kingdom Metazoa; phylum Chordata; class Lepidosauria; order Squamata; family Eublepharidae; genus Eublepharis; species Eublepharis macularius. Next base: position 46,903,074 of record NC_072793.1, read on the forward strand.
TGAGCATCATGTACCCTATACTTTAACGTACAACAGACTAAACAACTTGCAGGCTATGGGAATAGTATTTTGGGCTGCACCAGATTGCAGGTGAGACTTGCATTTTTGAGCTTTGTGTTGTGTAAGCTGTCTGCAAAGAAAACTAAAACATGGGAGAGAACAGTTCTAATGCTCCTCTCTTGTGCCTTCACTTGCTACTTGCAAAGAGTCTTATATGAAGAACATCTTGCCACACTAAAGAGGCAGAAACACACAATGGAGAGATAAAATTCTCAAAAGATGTGATCTTGGATTCTGTTTAGCAGCGTGAGCAAATCTTGTTTATGATGAAAATAAACCTGGTGAATGACTACGCTCCCATACTTCCTCCTTTCTGTGTACATGGACCACAATCGAAGATTTCAGCAGTCTTCAATTTAACACAACTTTGTTGTGATGTCTTAATATGAGTGCTTGGAAAATTTGGATTTCATTTTTCCACCACAAACCAGAGTTCTAAAATAATAGTTTGTGGGAATGAATGGATTAGATTAAATGAATTAAATACTCCAAAAACCAGAAAGTCTTCTCTTTATGTTTTAGCTATGAGGATGAATTTATGCAAGGTGAAAGAAAATTTAGACCTTTTACAAAGAGTTTTTGTGCCGGGTTCTACAAAAGGCAAGCAAAAAGGATATTGGGGCCATTCACAGATTTCCCACTTTCCCCTCACAGTAGGCTCCTGGAGGGCAGCAGATCCACAGAAACAGTATAAGGGACATAGTGAGGGTCTGCAGTGGGAGGGAATGATTTTTTTGTGAATGAATGAATAATAGTAAATCATAATAAGCTGTGTTCATATACTGTTCTTCTGGACAGTTTAATGCCCACTCAGAGCAGAGAAAAAAGTATTATTATTACAATCCCCACAATACAGCTGGGGAGCTGGGGTTGAGAGGCGTGGCTTACCCAAGGCTACCTGCTAAGATTGTGGCGCTAGTGGAATTTGAACCAGCAGAGTGCTGATTCTCTGTCCAAGCACTTAACCACTATGCTACAGCAGTCATTCTGTCACACCAACTGCACTACATCATACAGAGAAAGGTTTTTAAAAAACGTGGAAGTCATACCATAATGCAAATTCTTGGAAATGGCTGCTTTGGAGGGTAGCTTCTACAGCATCACTGGGGGATGCTAAACTCCCTTCCCAAATTCTGCCCTTCCCAGGCTCTGCCTCCAAAACTCCAGGCAAAATGATCAAATAAGAGGTGTATAAACTAAAGGCTATAATTATAACTGAACTGGAAGATGTATTGACATGTAAGGTACCAATCAAAATTACTATAAGGGACATAGTGGGGGGGTGCAGTGGAAGGAGGGAAACTGGGAAAGGTTGCTCCCTTTTTTGTGAATGAATAATAATAAATCATAATAAAATCCACTGGCACATGCGCATTTATAATTTTTTGATATATTTCAGTATTGCAGTTTTTTACATAATAGCCCCATTATAATAGGCTAATAATCATGTTTTGTGTTCTTTTGCAAATGATTTTGTCCTTCTTGCAGCAGGCCTGTTCTGTCCTAGATTGGTCTCTGCTTTGGTTTGGTTTGGTTTTTTCTGCCAAATAAGCATGATGTTTCTCCTGAGAAATGAATAGTTTGGTGGCTTGTCAGACAGAAAGGAAGCTGGTTGTGATAAAAAGAGCAAGCATCCGGCTGCTAAATTATCTCTGTTCTGAGAACTCTTACGAGTGCAGTCTCACCTTACCATGGATGAAGAACACCAGAATGAAGAGTACCAAAATGACATTCCTGCAGAGAAATCCTGTTCTACTGGAGAAGTGCACTCAGTATATGCAAACTCAGGTAATGGTGTGTGGGTGGGAAGAAATTTTCAGCAATGTGCTTGGTTAAAAGGTTTTGCACCCTCAAAACAGAAGAGAAACCAGTTTCCCTGAGAAAGTGTGCTAACTAGGCAAGCCTTTTTGTTGTTGATTGCCTATGCATGGCATCCACAAGTCAGTTGAGAGCCAGTTTGGTATAGTGGTTAAGAGCTCAGGACTCTAATCTGGAGAACTGGGTTTGATTCCCCCTCCTCCACTTGAAGCCAGCTGGGTGACCTTGGGTCAGTCACAGCTCTTCCAGAGCTCTCTCAGCTCTACCCACCTCACAGGGTGTTTGCTGTGGGGATAATAACAACATACTTTGTAAACTGCTCTGAGTGGTTGTCCCAAAGGGCAGTATATAATTTAAGTTGTCCCGAAGGGCAGTATATAATGTTGTTATTATTAAGCAGGGCTGGCTGAAATTTTTTTATTGCCTGAGGAGAGTAGTCAATCAGGTGTCTCATGCCTCCCCCCCACCCGCAAAGTGCTCCCCTGCACAAGGGTCATTTCCTCACTCCATCATGGGGCAGGGGGGCGGCGGGGGGAACGGGAAGCCAGGGAGTCCAAGGGCAGCAGCAGTATGGGCACCACTTCCAGTGGCAGGAGGCGGCTCTGGCTGCCTGCTGCCCAGATGCAGCAGAGGCATGGTGCCCACGGCTGCTGCTTGCTGCCGCGTGGAAGCCACTGCTCAGTACATAAGCACACTTTTTGTTGCTTAAGTGTGGAAATTGTCAGTTTAAGCTTTTTATGGCATAGAGGTAAATAACATCAACTGGTAAATAACATCTCTTTGAGCCTCTATTAAAGAGGCAGGGCATTTTTCTTCAGGCCTGTTGGCAGCCCTTGACTTGTGGGGGATCTGATACATGCAGAATGCCTTTGCACCGAAAAAGCATAATGTATGTCCTTCATTGCTCCAGGTCAGTACTGGTCCACTTCAGGCTCTTTGAAAATACCTTAAGGGAGTGATCTAGCCCTCTAAGCAGCAAATGCAAGTAGACTGACATCAGCATTGTTGAGTAGCTGCCTGCTGGTGACTCCTGACTGTTGTTGTTAAGCTATTTAATTTATAGCCCACCCTCCCTGAGAGCGGCCTCAGGGCAGGTTACAATAATAGGTAAAATATGAGTGAATGATAAAATCACAGATTCACAAACACAACATTTCAGTCTAGGACTCCAGCACTGGTCCCTGACCATCAGGGTGGACTTGAAGGAGTGTGCATTCTGCTGCCTACTCAGTGAGGGGCACTTTTTCCTATTGGAAAAATAAAAAACCCCAGTGTGATAACTGAGCAATAACATTCGAAATTCTGTGAAACAAGAGAGCTAGTTTTGTTTTTTGTCCTGAAATCTCAGGGGGCATACTCCTCCATAAAACGTTTATCTTGGAATGACTAATACAGTAAAAGTGGTTAGTCAAAATTTGATTGCTTTTAATGTCTATGAACCTTTGAAGATTTGATCCGAACTTGATGGTTTTTCTCAGTTATTTCATATTCCAACCCACATTCTTTTTATCTTTCCTCTGTTTCTTTTATATAAACAAAGAAATGTGACAACATCTTTATGTTTTAATTTGTTTGCCACATTAGAAGCCCTATGAGGGCAGAAAGCTGGGATACAAAACTTGTTAAACTTTTTTCTTTTTGAACTTTTTACTTGCCCCATTGTCGTCTACCAAAGAAGAGCTAGGAAGGAGTTAACCTTCCATACAATTCTCATCCCCAGCTACACAAGAGAATCACTGAAGAAACCCTACAAATGCATAATGATGTCAGCTGGGAGAAGTCTGGGTAAAGAAGGGGAAACAGTTACATGCCTCCATTCTATTTTTTTGTGTCTGCTGGTGACAGCATAAGTCCTCATTGGCCCCTTTTTGAGGATTTTCAACTCCTTTTACCCTTCATCCCGACTTGAGGAGTAAACTATTCCCTGAGGGCAAGTGGAGGGCAAGTGAACAGGGAGGAATACACGTGAGTCTGTTCACTTGCCAGGCAAGTGTCATTCGTCACTTGTAGCTTGGCTCTGAGTTACCATAGCCCACTGGATCCAGATTGAGTGCATGACTTTAAAGGGAGAGTTAGCCTTTTCTGTGTGTTCCCTTTGTGCTGTTCACAAGTATCTTAATGTCTAGTTTGGCTTTTTATAAAAGTATTTTCTGTCCCTAGAACCAACAACTGCTGATCTGGAATATGAAAATGATAACCAGGAATATGAATATATCAAATTTTCTGAGATTCAAATGAGGAAGCTTCCAGCAGTAAAAACAAACTCAGGTGAAAAATCCAAAGCACTTTCAAAATAACATTAATAATTCTTTTTTTTCCTGGTCTGTCTGGTGTTTTTTGTTTTTTAAAAAATATCTTTAAATCTGCAAGTAATATGGAAAATAACCATTTTAACTTCAGTTTATAGTCCCTTGAATTGTGGCTGTATGATTAAAATTATTTTGTAGCCATACTTCCTTACAAATGATTGTTGTCTTATAAATGCACCATTAGTTGCTTCATTATCCCCATTTTGATCATATATAAAATCTAGACTGATCGCCATAGGGCAAGGTATATGGTATTTAAAGGTAAAGGTAGTCCCCTGTGCAAGCACTGAGTTATTACTGACCCATGGTGGGACGTCGCATCACGATGTTTTCTTGGCAGACTTTTGTTACGGGGTGGTTTGCCATTGCCTTCCCCGGTCATCTACACTTTACCCCCAGGAAACTGGGCACTCATCTCACTGACCTCGGAAGGATGGAAGGCTGAGTCAACCTAAAGCTGGCTACCTGAACCTGGCTTCCGCCAGGATTGAACTCGGGTCGTGAACAGAGCTTGGACTGCAGTACTGCAACTTACCACTCTGTGCCACGACTTTCTTTAGATATAATTTTCAAGATTTCTTATGAATCACTAAATAAGTTTTCCAGACATTTATAATAAAATGGTATGAAAATTCATTTGAGCTCTGGAATCCATGATTCATTGGAAACGAATAAAATGAATAAAGAAAGTTAGGAATAAGGAAAGTGATGCTTATGTTTGGTTGTGAGAAAGTGTGCAACCAGAGTGGTTTTCCTAGGGCTGATCAAGGCTCTGTCTTTAGAAAGGAGCTCTGTATATATCCTACTCCAGGACCTTGGTCTCCATGAACATGCGGTGCTGCTCACGAACCCACTCCCCACAGAGCTTTTGGTACAGTTTTGTGACCAAGCATGAGCTAATGTTTTTGGGCTGTCCACACAATATTGTTTCCAAATTGTTCTCCAGTTGTCCTTTTTTCACTCACAGTATATGGTTCTCCAAATCTGCTTTTCTATTATTTTGGGGGGAAAGGGGGAGTTAAAACAAGTTTGCCCACTGCAAGGATAGAGAAGGGGCGGATTTCTGAACCTCTCCATGTACAATGATGCCATCTTTCTCAGCGTTCCCTTGTGCCTGCCATTTTGCCGCCTTCTTCACTGGAAGGTATTTAGCCAGTTTTTTTTAAAAAGTAGTTGTTATACACTATAGAAATATAGGTTCCATGTTTTTTTGATAGCACAGGTGGCAGGTATGAGGAGATACTGGGGAAAATGTAGAGTATACTTCTGTGTAGATGCTCTGTTGCACAATAGAGAATTATCCACCTGTGGAAGCAGCCTATAAACAGAGAAAAGATCAAATGGCTGACCTCTCCTGAGAAAACAGGATTATGGACAAACATTTTTGTGTTTGCTAGATGTTGTTTCTGAAGTCAGCAGTGAATGTGTTAATGATTTTGTTATTTTATGAACAGTCTTTATTTTTTCAAAATGATACCCTGCTGGGGCAAATGGGGGAAGAGGGATGGAAGAAGCTCCCTTGCACTGAGCTGCTTTTTCAGCCTCTTTTGAATGTGATAAGGCAAATTTTGATATTTATCTTATTTGGAACAACAGCCTAAAAGAGGTAGTTGTTTCAGAGTGTGCCTGAGGTGAATTTACCTCACATCTATTTGTAATGTGCCTTACACAAAATGTGAGTAGTTAATAATTAAGCCCTACTAATGGCCCATACAAAGAAAAATTACCTTTTACCACTTTTATTGGTTTGCACACTTTTGATTTTTAACTGTAACCTTTGTGCCACTGACAGATTTGGGGGGAGGGAAGATGTAAGAATTGGACAGCTGGATCGGTCAATTGGTTTGTTTGTGAATATAATAATAGGAATAGAGGGATGCTCATTAAATTTGCAGGTGATACTTGTGCACCAGGAGGTTTTATTCTCTCCCTTTCGCTGCCCCTGGGCAAGTCACAGGGGCAGACCAGAGAGGCTTTTTCTGAGGGCTCCAGGAAGAAACCTTTCTGGCGTTTTATTCCTCCAAGTCTCTGTCCCCCAACTCTCACACCACACCTGGAAGGGTAAGCTTAGAGATGCCACCCCCCCTCCCACCTCCACTCACCTGGGGGAAAGGTGGGGGAATGGGCCTTCCGAGCACACTCCCGGGGTGGCGTGTCATCATTGTGCCACCCCAGAGAACACTCCTTTGCTTCTTAGCAGGCTGATTTTGGCCCAAAATGGGCCGAATTGTGCCTGTTTGGGGTACAAATTGGTCCGCTGAGAATCGTGCTCTCTCTCCTGCATTTGCACAATGATGTCACTTCCCAGAAGTGACATCATTGCGCGGGTGTGGGAGTACTTGGGAAGTGATTAAAGGTAACCCCCCCCCTCCAATCAGGAGGTTAAGGGGACCTGGCATTCCTAGGTAAGCTATTCGCAGAAATTTTTCTGGTCACTCCTTTGTCTTCAGTCAGGTGAATAACTAAAGGCTCTGAGTGCAGCTTAAAAAACATTTGTCCCCCATTCCCAACTGCTAAGAGGGAGGAAACACTTTTTAAAACTACAGGTTTGAAGATTTTGGAAAGTTAATATAAAAGCATTTCTCCACAGTGCCTATTTATTATGAATTTAATTATGAAGAATTTAGAAGAACACTAACTTGTCTTTCTCTACAGCTTCCCTAGTTCTATTCTCTCACTAGCCATCCTCATTTTACAACTATGGTGAAAGTTTTGCACAGCCCGAATCGCCAAATTACAGCATTTCTCCACATCTCACCATCCCTAGATTCAAGCTGAAAAGCACCCTTTTACAGAAAATTGATCTGCAGTAAATGCACTTACATAGCACACACTATAGAATCTACATACAAGAGATCTGACCTGACACATAGGCCGTTTTCACATGCACCCGTAAGATCGCGTGAAACTCACGGAATGAAGCATCTTTCTAGCGCAATTTCTTGGCACAATCCCCTTTAATGGCGTGATGATGTCAGAAATAGCACCATTAAATGGGATCATGCTGGGAAATCAAGCTTCATCCCATGAGGTTTGTGCAATCTTCCGGAGGCTTTGGCTGTGTGAAAACGGCCATAGTCTGAAAGAAAGTCTGCAACCACATAGTTGTACCCAGCAATGCGTTCAGTTTTTGTACTGAACTTCTGAATTTTCCAAGACCGCCCCTGAAGTTTGGTGTTTGAGTTTTTCATGGTTTACAGTCATTGAAAAGATAAGTGGTCTGTTAAGAGGGAGAATTCTTGCCTACACAAATGTTTGAGTTTGTCCAGTGTCCACAGAATCGCCTGATAATCATCTCCCTTTCTTATACATCTGAGTGGGTTCTTTGTCTGCCTTTTTAGCCACAAAAAGCACTTCTTGTAAAGTCCTTTGGCCATGCTATAACTTTTGTATTTGCTGTTGGTTATTTGCAGTTCTGTTTGCATCCCAAAGTGGACAATGGAGAGACATCTGCAGAAGATCTTTTATCATCTTCTCTTTTCTGGTGTTCCTTTCTCTAATACTGGCAATAGCTGCTCTTGTGCTGGCATGTCTTAAATGTAAGTGGAGATCTAGTGCTTAAATCTTATGTTACCTCTTTAGTGTCGTATTATAACTGCCCATTACATACGCCTGTCTTTGACAACTGATGCAATGCACATTCTGGTATTTGAACCTGCGTGCAAAGGGTTCACTGATAAGCCTGGCATGGCCAGGCAACCAGCGGTACATCAGGGAAGGGGCGTCAGAGGGGGTGTGATGTTACTTTCGGGAAAACTCAGAAGTCACATTATGCCTCTTTAGGAATTGCTGGAGATACTATGCTAAAACCGTAGATTTTCTAGTGATTCCTAGAGAAGACTGATGTCGCGTTTTTTCCTGGAAGTGATGTCATGCCATCGACTTGATGATCATTTAAACATTTTTTCTCCTGCTGCCACTTTGACCAGCAGGAGCTTGGGGCGGGGAACATGATTTCACATTTCTTGTATTGCAGGTTTTTCAGAGTGCCCAAATGGCTGGACAACAATGGATGAGAAATGCTACAACATTTCTTCAGAAACTAGTAAGTTTGATCCAGCCCGAGAACACTGCAAAAAAGTGGGCGCAGATCTGGTGGTGATTAATAATGAACGAGAACAGGCAAGTGTTTCCTAACTCTTTTGAGATTGTTGCATGGGGTGTTTCTCTCCTTGCTGCATGCCTTGGCTCTGCCTGCAACAGAATCTGAAAAGCACAATTCCTGATTAGTATAGCTTCCTCCCCTGTCTTTCAGTGCAATCCTAAAGAGAGTTACTCCAGTCTAAGCCCATTCAAATCTATGGGCTTAGACTGGAGTAACTCTCCTTAGAATTGTGCTGTTTGTTAGTTTTTCCATTTCCTTTACAGCCACCCTCTGTTCATTCCTTCTCCCTTATTGTTATGTACCCTTTGACCCTCCCCCCTTTCCTAATTTCGCTAAAAGAGCTTGTTCGGTTAAAAGTGTTTTGCTCCTTTTTGTCTTCCTCTGCTATATCCCCAGAGAGGTTATTGTGACTTTGTAAAGATTTAATATGCTTGTAAAGTATAATTAATAGATTCCTGCCTAATTAATATTGTGATGCTGTGCCCACTTCTTTGTGTGTTGTGTTATGTGTCATTGAGTCACTTCTGACTTATGATGGCCTTATGAATTAATGAACTACAAAATATCCTATCATTGACAGCCTTGCTCAGGTTTTGCAATTTGAAGGATAAGGCTTCTTTTATCATGTGAATCCATTTTATGTTAGGTCTTCCTCTTTTCCTGCTGCCTCCAACTTTTTCTAGCATTCTTGTCTTTTATTATTTAATTTGTATTTATTTGTGCCATTTATAGTCCACCTTTCTCACTGAGAAAGGTGGATGATATAGTATGAGATTAGTACAGTCAATATTAAGGATGGCTGTTTCCACACGGCTTACCTTTCCCTCGGAACAACCCGGAACATTGCACAAAAAACGCGGAAGATTGCATTTTCTCGCGTGAGATTTGCGCAACATCACGTGAGAAAATGCGATTTTCTGTGTTTTTTGCGTGATGTTCCAGGTCGTTCCGAGGGAATGGTAAGCCGTGTGGAAACAGCCGATGTTTCAATAAACAATGCCATAGGATAAATAAATGCAAGTTTACAAAGATATAACATTAGCAAAAATCTAATACTAAGTTGAAGCAATGCTGAAACAGAGCATAAGCAGTTCTAGGACTGACATTAGAACTACCCATAGAACTACCCAGTAGGATCATACTTAAAGCAACAGGTAGTACAGGCGTATATATTTAAAGTTACAGATAGGACATTATGCAACATAGTGGTGAAGTCTGTGGTCTCTAACTTAGTAAAGCATCTTTTTGAGACCACCTCCCTACAATACAGCCCTTCTACCTGTCAAGGTAGGAAAACATCTTCCAGGCTAGAGTGAGGTTGTACAAAGCAGTTTTTCCAGTTGCCTTGATTTGCTTTTCTAGTAGTAGTGCTGGATCTAGTGTAACCTCTAGGCTCTCAACTGCATAAGTTCTGTTTTCTCATGATGTGACCAAAGCACAATAGCCTCAGTTTAGTCATTTTAGCATCCAGGGAGAATTCAGGCTTGATTTGATCTAGAACCAACGTTTTTGTCTTTTTGGCTATCCATGGCATCCATAAAACTCTCACTCAACACCACATTTCAAATTAATCATTTTTCTTTGTCTCAGCTTTCTTCATTGGCCAATTTTCACATCCATACATGATAATGGGAAAAAACATAGTATGAATTATCTTGATCTTAGACCCCGGTGACACATCCTTACCCTTAAGGATCTTTTCTAGTTCCTTCATGGCTGCCCTTCCAAGTCTTGATCTCCTTCTGGTTTCTTGGTTGCAGTCCTCCATTTGGTTTATGTTTGAGCCAAGGAATAGAAAATCTTTAACAATTTCAGTTCGTTTAGTATCAGTCTTGAAATTGTGTAATTCCTTGGTAGTCATTACTTTTGTCTTCTTGATGTTCATCTGTATTTTATTTTTATTTATTTATTTACATTATTTATAGTCCACCTGCCTCACTGAGACGCAGTATAATTCAATATGATCAACAGTTGGGACATTCAATAAACAATACAATGGGGTATAGATAGACTACAGAGTTTTGAAAAACAAGCAGAAATCTGATATAGAGTTGAAACAATGTTGAAACAAATAAGCAATTTGGCATGACATAATAAATGACAGTAACAGACAGGGCATAATAGTATAGTTTACAGTCCTTATCCCTTTACCAAAGCATCTCTTTGAACCATTTCTTACAATACAGTCCTATTACCTGAGTAAGAAAGCCCTCCTGAATCATTTGGTTTTGCACAGTTTGCAGAAAGCCAGGAGAATGGGAGCTTTCCTCCCCTCCTCAGGCAAACCATTCCATAAGGTGGGGGCCACTATAGAGAATGTGCATGCATGGGTAACTGTTGGTTTTGCCAATTTGCCAGGTGGCACCTGCAGAAGGCCCTATTCAGATGACTAAAGCTGCTGTGGTGGAGCATAGAGAGAAAGACAGTCCCACAGATATGAGGGGTCAAGGCCATGAAGGGCTTTGTATGTGATAGTAAAAAACCTTGAACTAAGCCCAATAGTTGATGGGTAGCCTGTGAAGTTACTACAGAATGGGAGTAATATGCATGTTCTGCTTAGCTCTTTGTAATAATTGAGCTGTAGCATTCTGCACCAACTGGAGTCTCCACGTTGATTTTGAGGAGAGAACTATGTAGCATCCATTACAGTAATCAAGTCTCAGTGTTACCATGCCATAGATCCAGATGGCCAGACTGGTCGTGTCAAGGTAGGGGGCCATCTTCCAGGCTAGAATGAATTTGTGGAAGGCATTTTTTTTGCAGCTGCATTAACTTTCTTCTCTAGCAGCAGCGCTGGGTCCAGTATAACCCATATGCTCTTAACTGTGTCTGCAAGGGTCAGTTGTACCCCACTGAAGCAGGGGAGCACAATGTCTTTCAATATCTCTGCCTCTCCAAGCAGCATCACTTCTGTCTTGTCTGGGTTCAGTTTCAATTTGTTTGTTTTCAGCCATTTCACTACAGCTATATCAGGCAGCAATTTAAAACCTCTACTGCACTATCAGGGGATTTGGATAGAGAGATATAAAGCTGGATGTCATCTATATACTGAAGACATCCAATTTTATAACTACAAATTATTTCTCCTGAAGGCTTTACATAAAGGTTGAATAATATGGAGATAAGATTGCACCATGTGGTACACAGCAAGATAACACTCATCTTGAAGATAGCTGGTTTCCAACAGCAACCATTTGAGGAAAGATTTAAACCAGTCCAAGGTACATCTCCTGATATCCACTTCTGCCTCCTGACACCTCAGCAGGAAAAGTGGGTCAAGACGGTCCATAAGTGGATCAGACAGTGTATTAAGCCTTTCTCCTTCCTCCCTTAAATTACAGTTGACATGAAGATCAGAATGTATTTGAGCTATTTTGTCAGGAAAGAAGTTTGCAAAGGTGTCACATCTAATTATCTGTTCCTGAGACAGTAAAGGTTCAGATTTAGGAGTGAGAAGGTGTTGAGATACCTTAAACAGTTGAGATGGTCATGAACTAGCAGATGCAATGGTTTCAGAGAAATGTTCCTTTGCCACTATCACAGCTGCTACACAGGTCTTTCAGTAGGTTCTGAAACATGATGTACCTGATTCAGTGCTAGTTTTCTACCAGCGTCTTTCTAGACATCTTCCAGCCCTCTTTAGGTCACCCAGGTTCATGGTAAACTATAGGGCTGACTTCTGTCCCAAGTGCAGGAGAGGTCAGTGAGGAGCAATCTTGTCACTGCAGCTTCACATTCACATTCCTCAAGCCGCTCCATGTTCTGAGCTCGCACTGCAGCCTCAACAGAGGAACAGTTGGGAATTCTAAAATCCCCCAGAGCATTTTGGGATCCAGAAGGATCCATGAGCCTTGTGAGTGGACCATCTTAACAAGACCTCCTTTTGTGGGTGTCAGGCCCATATTTACCTGTACTGCTTTGGCACTTTCTCCTTTAACCTTCATCAGTAGTCATTTCAAGTCTTCATTATTCTTTGCTGGTAATGTGATGTCATCTGCCTATTTCAAATTGCTAATGTTCCTTCCACCAATTTTTACTCCTTGTTCTTCTAAATTCAATCCAGCTTTTGTTATGATATGTTCTGCATATAGGTAGAACAGATAGGGGGATGACATACATCATCTGACTCCTTTGCCAATTGGAAACCATTCTGTTCCCACATACGCTGTCCTAATACTCGACTCTTGTCCAGAGTAGGGGTGTGCACCCCTCCCTGCCCCCACAACTTGTTTCGATCCAGGTATCAGGGATACTGTACAAATTTGATATCCATGAAATCTGGGTCAGATTCTCTAATCAGCATCAGTAAGATTAGAGAGTCCCAAATTTATCAGGCCAATATTCCTGTCATGAGCCAGCCATGGTTCAGTGATAGCAAGGACTCCTCCAGAGAAGTGGAGCCCTGTGTAGTCTGCCCTGACTTAGTAGAAGCTGACCAGCAGGAAAATGAGCTGCAGGCTTGTCCGTATTCATAACCATCAGCTGGTGCAGAGCCACTGACACCTTCCAGCCCTGGTTCAGCTGGTGAAACTCAGTGGGTCATTCCCAGCCTTCCAGTATCACCTACACCCTTAAAGCCTGGCAGGTGGAGGCGGAGAACAGAGCTACAGGCAAGACAGCAAAGAGCACACCTCCTGGTCCAATGCCAGCTGCTTGCTGATGATGGAGATGAGTAGTTGCAGGATCCCTCATGAGCAACTGGCTGCAAGCATGGCCCTTTGGCATGCAGCTATAAAACCAGCCAAGAGAGGCTGTTTAGGCGTGGATGCAATGTGCGCGTTAGACCTGAATGGCTGATACTGCCTCGATTGATTACTGGAAGACCTGACTTAAGCCTGAATGTGAACTTTGGATACCCTCTTTGGCCTTGTTACCTTGGGAGACTGATTGCTGGAAGATCTGTCCTCAGTCTGGACTTTGGATACCTGCTTTGGCCTTGCTATTGGACCCATTGAAAGAGACACACTGTAACCTGACTCTGGAAGCCAGCAAGCCTGTACAATTTCTTATGGAAAAAAATATGGGTGTGTGTGCATTTTTCATGCAAAATTCACCAAATATTCGGGGACCCTACTTCTTTCTGTCCACTAAAGACTACCCACATTTCAGTAATATTGGACTGAGAAGTCCAATTCTATGGGCCCCTGAACAAGGTGCCCCAAGGCACTCTCCATTGTTTTCTATGGGGAAAACATTTCCAGGGCTTTCCGGGCAAAGAGAAAACTTGGTCAAAGGCAACCCCTGGCCAAAAGCCAGGCACCAGGGATGGAGCAGCAGCAAGAGGGCAGTGGCACAAAGTGGGTCAGACTGCCAAGGCAAGCTCCACAGCAGGAGAATGGTGCAAGACCAGTGGGGTACAGGGGGCAGCAAGTAGAGAGGCTGGGAGAGGAGCCAGCTATGAGCATGGGGATCCGGGAGGGCACAGGTCAAGGGAGCCCATCTTGCCTCCCCCTCCTTCATGCTTGGGACAAAAAAGAAAAGCTTGGAGAAGTTAGCCTGCTTAATACGGCCCATCAGTATCCAGCTAACTGGACCTGATCTAGGATTCTCTCATTTGAACTGGTATATTTAGATTGTGCTGGATTGGCATAAATCCAGCTGTATAACCAGTTTAAGAATGCTGGATCACACATCCCTAGTCTAAAGTATAGAGTGCACATTTTAAAAATCAGATGTAGTGCACCCATTTCTTTTAACACCATCCATAGCTTTTCATGATCCACATAGTCAAAAGCTTTACTGTAATCTATAACGCACAGGCTGATTTTCTTCTGAAATTCTTTGATGTGCTCCATTTGTTAGAAGAGGGAGATTAATACTGTACCTTTCTCAGGTTTCAGAGGGAGACAAACCAGAATGCTAGAAAGACCAGAGAGGTTAGGGAATCTGTTTACTCTTTGCTCTTTACTGCCCTGGCACTATCCTTTGATGTGAAGATTGCTATTCCCAGGACTTCCTCCTCATGATATCTCCCTCTCTTTGTCAAAATCTCCATCTCTCCTCAGCATTTTGCACCATGGATCCAGGACACTTCCTACCATCTACTGGCATCCTTAGGCTAGATAGATAGAGATCTATCTCCTTTACTATCAAGTATGGAGTTCCTACACTAAAACACCATTAACAACCATAAATATACAATATGCTCTCTAGTGTCTCCTTGTTTTCTGAATCCAGCTTGAACATCTGGTATTCTCGTTCCAAATTTGGTAAAAGTCTTTGTTGTATAATATTGAGCAGCACTTTGATTTCATGGGAAATGGTCCACAGTGTTTACACTATTTGGCACCACATACATCTGTGAACAAACTTTTTCCAAGATGAAAATTGTGAAATCCAAGTGCAGGTCAAGACTTACAGATGAGCATTTACATGACATTTTAAGGATGTCTGTCACAAATTTTGTCTTGGACATTAATGCCTTAGCTAACAAAACAGCCATGGAAATCAACTGACTAGGTAAACATGTGTAGCTAAATAAAAGGATTCAACAGTAAAATATTGTTCCCAAATGGATTGCATTCAAGTCAACATTTCTTCATTGACCTCTGAATGTTTACTGTAGATCTAAATATGTAGATTTTTTTTTTACATTTTGATTTAAGATGCGGCCCTCCAGGCACTGGGCACTCTAATGCAGCCCCCCCCATGTGCCAAAAGGTTGGGGATACCTGCTTTAGATCAGTTCACAGTAGTTGGCTTTCAAATTAACAATACATTGTCTTAACTGACATAGAGAAGGATGTAGTTTTTATTCTCCTTTCCAATTGTCCAACAATTAATGAAAAAGAAAACCGAACTTGTTTCCTTACTTTCAGAATGAAATTCCGTTTTAGGGCATAACTAGAGAAGACAGCAGGAGAGATATATGGAGATACATATATGTGCCAGAATTTTTCCCTTGTAGGACAAAAAGCAGTTTTAGGGGTTTAAAAGGTTTTGCATTAGGGAAAATAGCTCTGCAGGAAAAGAATACCCAGTTCCAGGCCCAGTGCCCTGCTTCCCCATCCAGTTCTGCTTCCCTCAATATTTGCTTTTAAGGGTTTTTTTTAACAGTTGGGGATCAGAATATGGATCTCCTGCACTACCTACTTTTGCCCTTACATGTAGTTTTATTATGGCTAGATCTTATTGCAGTGTTGTAGTATAGCAAAGTCTTGTATACAAAGACAAAGAGAAGAAGATCCTGAAGGGGGCAGTAACTAAACAGGTCTCTAGAGGAAGTACCTTCTTTCTAATAAGGAGTTTTCTCCTTGTCTGTCTGTCAAATGCTACTGTCAGGTTAATTTCCTCCTCCTTCTGAGAACTTTCTCTACTATCAAGACACATAGGCTTATTCTTTCTCTTTCCTATCCAGTTTGTTAGTTAAATTAATAAAGCTTTTGTTATTCTTAACCAGTGCAGTGTCCTGATTGTTGCATAGGCACTCTTCCAACAGACATAATTAGGGTAAAGAAAGTTACATTTCCTTAAATTAAGCCATACCTTCATGTGAACCAGAGTATTATACTTTATACTTTTCCATTCTGCTTTACTTAAGGAACATTATCCTGCCTTAAAGTGTAGGGTTGCCAGCTCCAAGTTGGGAAATTCCAGGAGATCTGGGGGGTGAAACCTGGAGAAACCTGGAGAAAGTGGGGTTTGGGGAGGGAAAGGACCTTGGCGTGGCATAATTCCATAGAGTCCACCCCCAAAAGTATCCATTTTCTCCAGGTGAACTGATCTCTGTGGCCTGGAGACCAGTTGTAATTCCGGGAGATCTCCAACCACTACCTGGAGGCTGGCAACCTTTTAAAGTGCCTTTCATTTCTGTAAGACAATAGCAACTGTAACTAGATGTGATTTGCTCCACATGACAAACAATACAATACGGCTACAAATAAAAGTCCCCACCTCTCCTGTTTTGCTTTTTCCTAGGAGTTTCTGGATTATAAAATGGATACAAAAGAATTCTGGATTGGCTTGTTTTATGAAGAGCATAATAAAACATGGAAGTGGGTGAATGATAAAAATGAATTCTACTTGTGAGTAACAGTCTTTAGGGAAGGGGTTGTGTTTCCATAGCAGAGCACCTACTTCACACGCAGAAGGTTTGGGGCTCAATCCCTGGTATGTTTAGTTAAAATGTCCCAGGTTAATTGTATTCTGCTGTCTTAAAATACAAACAAGAAAAATACAATAAATATAAACATGACAAAAGAGGCTTCCAAGTACAGAGCAGGACTTCCTCTCTCTCTCTCTCTTAGCAGGTCTTCCTCCCAGCTCCAAGCTATGACTCTCAGGACCCTGACAGACGAGAGCCCTTTGGCTCATGCCAATGGCCTTGCGCCTCTGGGTATGGGCAGGCTTTAAATATCTGTGTAGGCAGGAAGAGGAAGAAAGTCAGCAAGATGTTCCTCAACTGCTGCTAGGACGAGCAGGTTCTTCTCCAGAGTCGGAGGGAACAACTCTCTGTCTGCCTTAGTAATTGGACAGTTGATATATTTTTAAAAGTGCAATTTTATACAGTTAGTCCAGTCCAAGCGCATTGAAATCAATAAGCACAGTCTGAGGCCATTTCCATATGTCCTTAAAGGGATGGCCCACTCTCTGAACACTGCCAGCTTTCCCCCTTCACTACAGATGTCTCTGATTTCAAAACAGTAGCAGCTCTTGGGCTTCTGGGTTTTTTGGTGCCTTTGGTGCATTCTCTCACCAAAAAAACGGAAGCCAAACAGCCAAATTGGAGACATCTGGAATGAAGGGAGAAAGCTGGCAGCATTCAGTGAGTGGGCCGTCCCTTTAAGGATGTGTGGAAATAGGCTGAATTAGCTTTGGATAGGATTCCACTGCAAGATACCTATTCTTGTTCCGGACTGGTCTGGTAGGGTACTGATAATTCAGTGGTATTTCTATGTTCTCTGTTTATGTTTTTATTTACTCAGCAAGATAGTCATGAGCACAGATGGATTTAAAAGGAGATTAGACAGATATTGAGGGATAGGTCCATCAGTGGCTACTAGCCATAGTGACTAAAGGGAACTTCCGTGTTCACAGCCAGTAAACTTCAGAATACCAGTGCAAGGAGGCAACATCAGAAGAAGGTTTTGGCTTCTATGCCCTGTTTGTTGGCCCACCGGGGCAATTGTTTGGCTGCTGTGTGAAACAAGATGCTGGACTAGAACGATGATTCGCTGGTCTGATCCCACAGGACACCTCTTATCAGATTTAATTCTGAACCAGACCCTAGAGTGTGGCTCATGTTGTTCTAATTGTAAGCCACCTCAAGTAGGACTCTGAGGACATGGCATAAAAACATCCTAAATAAATAAATGAGAGACAGTAGAGACAAATAGGTGGTATTGTTTTCCAAGCCTGGGGGAAGCACCAGGTTTACAGGGAAATATGAAATGTAAAAAAAGAAAAGAAAACCAAAATAAAGCTGGAGTTAGGAAAAACCCAAAATCATAGAAGCAATATCTTCTTTTTAAAGAAAATTGTGCCACTGAGATAGCACCAGACTATGTTGTGAAATGTCAGTGGCCATTTTGGGGGTTGCTAGGCAACCCCCAAACAACATTGCTATGGATTCCAATCCTTAGTGTCAATGTGTGAGGGATACTAAAAAAGGTAAAATATGGGAACGAAGGAAGGTAAAACTGCAGGGGGGAGGAACAAAAAATGGTAAAAAGGGGACGCTGAAGATGAGGGAGGGGAACAGAAAAAGGAGGGGGATGATGAAGGGGAAAAGAGAGGCAGAAGCTGCAGGGGGGGACAGTAAAAGGTAGGAGGGAAGGTGGGTGAGAGAGAATGGGAGAGGCTTCAAGCACTGCTGAGGAGGCAAAGAGGAAATGCAAGAGGGAAAGGAGGAGTGGGGGGTCTGGGGACATGAGATTTATTTATTTACAATCTAAACTTATTCCCAATGAGGACTCAAAGCAGATCACCTAGTTCTCCTCCCCTCCATTTTATCCTCACAACAAACCTGTGAGGTAGGTTAGGCTAAGAGGCTGTGACTGGCCCCAGGTTACCCAGGGAGCTTCCATGGCACAGAGAGTATTCAAACCGGGGACCCCCCTCACTCTAACCACTAGACAACACTGGCTCTCCCCAGGTCCCCCTAGCCCCTAGAAGTCCCTGTAGGTCCCCCTCTTGTATACTTATATTTTCAAAGAGAAATACTGTCTTTTACTTCTTCCCAGGAGCCTCAGATGCAGTTAGAAATCTGATTTGCAGCTAACAGTATATAATCCAATTAAGTCTTCAAAGGGTTTCTGTCAGTGGAATGGGATTTCCTTGCCTCCCCACTCTTGCTGTGGCTCAATATTGTCCCTTGAAATGCTGCTTCTGGGGGACAGGGAACCACTAGGAACAACATGGGGTGTGTGAGTTGGAGGTCTACAGGGGGTGGAGGGAATTGGTTGAAAATCACTCCACTTTCTCTTAGCAGAAATTTTCCACAGAATCCGTGAAGTTTTCAACCTGAACAACAATTGCTTGTGTTGTGTTTTCTCATTCCAAAGCAGTCACAGCCATTAGTTATTTTTACTCTATGTTCATGGCTGTTTGGTTATTTCTGCTGCTGGCATGGAACAGGATGAGGCTTTAATATTCACTGCAAATTAAATTGTCTACTCAGTGACTGACTCTGTGAAAGCAGTCCCATATCCTTTACACACAAGAGATTATTGCTTCATTCAGCATCTTTTCGATTTCTCAGAGTTTTCACTGAAGTCAAGAACAGTGGCTGCTTCTTCCCCAGTTGCATAACGTGCTTCCTTTTGCTAGATTTCCTGTTAGAATGTGACTCACAGCATGTATTGTTGATCTTTTTCAGAAAGTGGAATAGAAATATGGTGCCAGAGAAGGCTGGGGGGTATGACCAGAACTGCGTGGCTTCAGAGAAAAGCAAACCCAAGAAGTGGAACAACAAATCATGCCAGTCTCGCTCTCTCTTTATTTGTGAAAAGAACAGGCATGTTGCTTGTGTCTTGAAGTCTCCAATGTTGCCCCTTTGAAATTTTCCTTTCAGCAGCTTTGGTGTGTATAAAAAGACTGTTATAGATTGTTCTTAAGAAGGTCCATCTAATCTACCATTCTGTTTCCAGCCATAGCCACTCTGATGCTTTTGGTCAATTCAAAACGAGGCATTAAGGCAATCGTCTTCCTGACTTGTCTATCCCCAGAGTCTGGTTCTCAACTGTACTCTTCTCTTGAGTGTGGACTTCCATTCAGCTGTTGGGGCAATAAGCTTTTTAAAGGTAACACACAGCCAAACTGCACGAGACGAATTACATGAGTTTCTGCGAGTTATCAGAATGAGTTTACTTTTCCCCTAGTTGGGCATGTGTCTTGTAACTGCAGTCTATGTGTGTAGCTGTGTTTGCGAGTGCCCATGGTCATAATCAGCGAGTCGCCGTTGAGTGGCCGGCTTCTTCTTCCCTCTCCCCTCTTTTTGCCCTTAGATCTGGCTTACCCCCAAACTGTTTTGCTCTTAATCTGGAATGTTTTAAATTCTCCCATGTTCTAGTTGGCACTGCCGTCTCCCTACTCCTCCTTCTTGTACCTTTCTTGCCCCTTAACTTCCTCCTCCTCCTCCTCTCCATGCAATACCTCCATGCAGCAAGTTACAGAGGAAGGTTTGAGCATGTGTAAAGAGAAGGTGTATGAGATACCATCCCTCATCTGGAAGAAAAGAGGAAGAAATCCATACCAGTCCAAGCATGGGATTGAGTGCAGTATAACCACGTTGTGCAAGTGAATAGGAATGTGTTGGTGCATTCACGTGCCATACACATGTAGTTCTTCTTGTGTAGTTTGACTGACAGTCGTTCATACTGGTTGCATTATATTTATTCAGCCACCACCAAGGTCAACTTCCTTGGTTCCAGCAAGGCACTCTGGAACCTTTCCAGGCTGGAATTAATATAACGAAACAAAAACCATCTTTATTCAAATGTATATGTTGCAATAGATTTGAGACACAGCATAATTTCTCAATAACTATACTTACTGAATTAATACTGCTGTCAGCATATTTAGAAACAAAATAAAGAGAGGAAAGGAAGAGAGAGAAAGTTTAAAAAATGGAGAAGGAATGAGCAAGATAAGTGGGGCATAATGCAGTATTTGTTGTTATACTTTTTGATTTGACAAATTAAATTTTTCACAGTTCTGACTCAGACATCTGTAAAAGCTAGCCAAATGACTTGAAAGAGGTCCACTGCTGTAATTTACATTGGTATACCCTGTTATAAGTGCAGTTGTTCACTGGTGGATGGATGGCAAATATATGTTTGCAATATTAACCAAGTTTGCAATATTAACCTTTTGGCTATCATCAAAGATTGAAAAATTCTTTTTAACCTGTTTTAAGGTTCTATAGATTTGGAATATAGCCCATTATGGTACATATATCTGCAAATTCCAGTTGTCTCAAATACTATTTTTTTATACTTTTTATTTAATTTTCCAAATATTTATACAAACAACAATTTAAACAACTTATTAACAATTCAATAATCAGCCATAATAAATACAATATCCATTAAAGTATTGGAGAAGTACAGAGCTGAATTACACCTTACTAGTAAAGTACAAAGTCTGAGTATTTTTTTGGTAAAGAAATAGATGATGATGCATAATTAGTTACATGATCGAAAAAAGGGAACCATTTTTCCAAGAAACAAGGTTGGAAGTTGAAGTTGACATTCAATATTAGCTGTTTAGATATCTATTACCATTATATCCCATATTTTTTGTATCCACTGTGTAATTGAGGGAACTTTATCAGATTTCCAGCTCAGTGCAATTAAAAATTTGACTGCATATAGTAGTAATGAAATGAGATTTCTTCTCAGTGGTGGGACAGGGAAAATTGTTCCAAAGATTTAATAAAATGAGTTCTGGATTTAGTGGTATGTTGTATCCTGTTATTTTTTCAATGTGACTTGCGACCTTTCTCCAGTAGGCTTGTATTTTACAACAGGACCACCAGCAGTGGATAAAAGAGCCATTCTCCTCACAGCCTTTCCAACATTTGGAAAGTTCAGAGGTGTTACATGCTATCTGTTTACTTGTGTAAAGGTTTGTATCCTAATGTTTAGTGATTTGGATGTGTAGAGACTAGACATGGGCACGAACGGGAAAAAAATCCGAACACGCTGTTCGTTGTTCGTTGCCATTCACAAACAACGAACATAGATGAACCTGACCTGTTACCGAACATGTTTGTTGTTTGTTGTTCGTGGCCCTTTAAAGATCCCTTTAAACTATCAGCTGGCAAGTGGCAGGGGTGATTCCCCCCTGCCACCTGCCAGCTGATAGTGTAAAGGGCCCTTTCCTGCCACATGCAAGGGGCAGGGCCCTTTAAACATACCACAACCCCCAGCCCCCACACCCCTGCCCCACCACAGCGCTGCCGGGCTGCTGCTACCGGGCACAAGAGGGGCAGGGAGATTCTCCCCGTCCCCCTCGCACCGGGAGAGCCAATGCCACCAGGCTACTCCTGCCTGGTGTGAGAGGAGCGGATTCTCCCCGTCCCCCTCACACTAGGAGAGTAGCTGACGCCGGGCTGCTCCTGCCTGGTGCGAGAGGGGAGGAGAAATTCTCTCCGTCCCCCTTGCACCAGGAGAGCTGGTGGCGCTGGGCTGTTCCTGCCCGGTGTGAGAGGGGCGGAGAGATTCACCCTGTCCCTTAGGCACCGGGAGAGCAGGAGTCGCTGGGCTGCTCCTGCCTGGTGCAAGAGAGGCGGAGAGATTTTCCCCGTCCCTCTGGTACTGGGAGAGCCGGCACCACCGGACTGCTCCTGCCTGGTGCGAGAGGGACAGACAGAATCTCGCACCCTTTGCTGTCATTTTCTCTTCACAGTGGCAAAAACTGGACTCTCTGCTGGAAGCTACTTTGAAGGGTTAAAGCCAGAAGGAAAGCCAGAATGAGTTCAGACAGAGTTCAGTCCGTGCCTATGTTGCCAGGGGAATTGATTAAAAGGCTCCAGACTGTCTGGCTTGACGAACGGCTGATGAACGCAATGAATGAGGCTTGCAACGACCACTCGTTTGTTTAGAGTGGGGCCTCATGAACAGCTTGTTGTGTGAACAGCATATTGGGTTGTTCGTGGCTTTTTTTTTGTTTGTATTGCTGTTCATGCCCATCTCTAGTAGAGACCTGATGACCAAATTGAGTTCCAATCGTTATAATTGAGTTCTTTTTTACAATCTACATTCCATGCTTTTTGTTGTGTTGTAGATGTTGTTTGTGTTGTTTTATTTATCAATTTGTACATAATAGATGTCATTCCTTTGGCAGTGTAGTAGTTTTTCACTAAGAGGGATTCAAAAGGAGTTGGTTCTCTGTCTATTAATGTGTGGAGACCTTCTTTCATCACCATATGATGGATCTGATGGTATTGTATATCGTGTAATCTGTAAACCTCTTTGTCTCTCCATACCTTAAAGGTATTATGGGCTTCTCCCGGGACAAACCTTTTCTGTCCTAGGAAGGCTTGTGCTGGGGAAACACCTGGAGCCAGTGTCTTCCTGAATTTGTCCCATATAGATAGGGTGAATGTCAAAAAGGGATTGGTTGATGTCTTTTTTGGTCTACCTTTAGGTTTATCCCAAAGTATTTATTTTAGATAAGAGGGAGAGGCGTAGGTTTGTTCTATGGAGTCCCAATGCTTATTGGTGTCTTCAGCTGTATAGATTAAGATGTTTTTAAGTTGTACTGCATTAAAGTACACATTCAAGTTGGGAAGGCCCATGCCCCCTAACTTAGTTGGGCGGGTTAGGAACAGAAAATTAGTTCTTGGTTTCTTGTTAGACCAAATAAATTTGTTATTTTTTCTTTGCCATGATTTCAGTTCATTTTGTTTAATTGGAACAGGTAGATGGTTGTTGTGGATTTTCCGGGCTGTATAGCTGTTGTCTTGGCATTGTAGTTCCTGACATTACCAAGGTTCCGGTAAAAGACACAATCGCACTTATTAATCAGATTTTTCCAGAGGATGTAACAGCCTTATTCCACCATTGTCTGACAACCAGTTACTTCCAATGGGATAATGAATTCTATGAACAGATGGATGGGGTGGCCATGGGAAGCCCTCTCAGCCCAGTTATAGCAAACTTCTACACGGAACATTTTGAAAAAACAGCTCTAGAATCAGCACCCCACAAACCTACAGTCTGGTTCCGGTTCGTGGATGATACCTTTATCATTTGGAGCCATGGTGAGGAAGAATTGATGGAGTTTTTAAACCACCTCAACAATATCCACCTGAACATACAATTCACCATGGAGAAAGAAAACGAGGGTAAACTTCCATTTCTAGATACCTTGGTCATCTGCAAAGCAAACTTTCAATTAGTTCACAAGGTCTACAGGAAACCAACTCACAAGGATCGGTGCTTACACAAAAACTCCAATCACCATCCTCGACAGAAAAGAGGCATAATAAAAACATTAGAAGACCGTGCAAGACGGATATGTGAACTGCACTTTCTCAACGAGGAAATTAATCATCTAAACCACGCACTTCAAGCAAATGGCTACTCCAGAAATGAAATCAGAAGAGCAAGTAAACCAAGGACAAATCAAACAACTAAGGAAAAACAGTCTCCCACAGGAAAAGTGTTTTTGCCATATTTCAAAGGAATCCTTATCAGATGGGAAAGCTTATGAAAAAGCACAGCCTACAAACAGTATTCAGACCCACCAGAAAAATACAACAGATGCTACATTCAGCAAAAGACAGTAGAGACCCCCTCACCTCTGCAGGAGTATACCGTATACCCTGCAGCTGTGGACAAGTTTACATCGGGACCACAAAGCATAGCATCCAGACAAGAAAAGAACATGAAAGATACTGCAGACTTGGCCACCCTGAAAAATCAGCAGTGGCTGAACATAGCCTAACTCAAACAGGACACAGTATCCTATTCCAGGACACTAAAATGCTTAACAACACTTCCAACTACTTTGTCAGATTGCACAGGGAAGTTATTGAAATTCATAAGCATAAACACAATTTCAATAGGGAAGAAGAGACTTTAAGAATGAATAGAGCATGGCTTCCAGCCCTGCAAAACACCAGGCTAACGAAATACTCCACATCCCACAATAGCCCTGCAGAGAAGATTAACATATCAAGCACCAATCCATATGCAAAAGAACCTCCTCAGGATACAGTGACGCCTCCCTCCATTAGCATTCCACACCCTGGGAAACTCCTACAGGAGGACTCAGCCCAAACCCACTTTCCTGAGTAGATATAAATTACTTGCCAACATCTTCTCCACACTGTGACACTGAGAGATCTCTGTCTTTCGGTGCTACACCTCTGAAGATGCCAGCCACAGCTGCTGGCGAAACGTCAGGAACTACAATGCCAAGACCACGTCTATACAGCCCGGAAAATCCACAACAACCATCGTTCTCTAGCTGTGAAAGCCTTCGACAATATATGGAACAGGTAGGTTTGGGAAGAGGAATAAAAGGAAGTATAATTGATTTTATCCGTTCTATTCTTTCTAGCCAGGATAGATTTATTTGATCCCAGTTTTTAAAATGTTTTTAATCTTTTTGTATAACAGTGTATAATTGATATCAAAAAGGTCCTTTAACTTGATAGGGATGTTAACCCCTAAGTGTCTCCATTTGCTAGTTACCTGTTCAAACTGAAAAGATTCTGAAATTGTCATGTAAGTCTGAGGTTTCAAGTATATTGGATAAAGATCGGTTTTTGAATGATTGATGGACAAGCCAGAGATATCAGAGAAATCTTGAATGATTTTTGTTAGGTTGTGTAGGGAGGGAATAGGGTCACTGATGTAGGACTACTACATCAACTGCAAATAAATCTAACTTTGTGGTGACTGTGCCAATTGTAAAACCATTTAATGTTTGCTCGTTGTGGATGGCTGATGCAAGGGGTTCGATTGATAAGGCAAACAGGATAGGAGATAAGGGGCACCCTGTCTTGTTCCTCGGGTTAAAACTAGGTCCTCTGACCTGTAATTATTAATACTCAATTGAGCTATTGGTCTTCTGTAAAGGGCTTCAATCGCTTTTAGGAAATTAGGGCTGAAGCCCATGTTTCAAAACTGTTTTTAGGTAGGGTATTTCTAATTTGTTAAAGGCCTTTTCTGCGTATAATGCCAATATCCTGAACAAACAGGCTTCTGTACAGGGGCCTCGACTATGGATCATTGTTTGGTTTTACACCATCTAGCAAGCAAATATTTGGCACCCCCCGGCGGTAAACTCTATGCGGCCTTCATGGATTTGAAGACTGCATTTGATTCTATTAATCGTTGTAGATTGTGGCATAAATTGTCAGAATCTACAATAGATAAAAGACTTTTATATTTAATTATGAACTTATATACTGACACTTCCGCCCAAATTAGGTACAACTGGCAGGGTCAATTAACTCCAAGTTTTCAAACCGATAAAGGTGTGAAACAAGGTTGTTTGCTGGCTCCATCCTTATTTAATCTATTCATTAATGATATGATTCCATTTGTGAAATCACATACCAGACACCACCCTTATCTAGCAAATATTCCAATTTCAATTCTTTTATACGCAGACGATGCTCTCCTTATTTCCAAAACAGAATTAGGTTTAAAATCACTAATTAACACATTTATCACATATTGTAATAATGAGGAACTTAAAGTTAATTATGCTAAATCAAAAGTCCTGAGATTTTCCAGGTCCTTCCATAACGGCTGCAAAGTGATAAGAGTACTGGGAGGGGCTTTGGAGAGAGTCCCCTCCTTTAGTTATCTTGGTATCACTTTTAATTACAATCTATCATGGAAACCACATATTCAGGCTGCTCTGAAGGCTGCAGACATTTCATCAATGGCAATTAAAAAGTTCTTTTACTCCAAAGGAGCAAACATATACCAGCAGCCATTAGGATTTTTAATGCTAAGGTTATCCCACAGTTACTTTATGGGTGTGGAGTGTGGATTGAAGGTGTATCCGACAACCTGGACACCCCTCTACACACATTTTTGAGGGAGATAGCGGCAGTCCCGAGATGCGTAGCAGGTACTGCACTTAGGGTGGAATTCGCCCAACCCTCAATTGAGAAGAGAGCATGGATTACAGCCTTTAAGTTGTTCTTGAACAAGGAAATTTACAAGGACAATTCAGGGAAAGTAGATTTTGCACATTTGATCTCGCAGGATACCTATAAGAGTAGCCGAACTAATTTAATTAACCAGAAACTAAAAATTCTGGATATTGAAATAACATCCTTACAGACAAATGAGGCCCTAAGAGTTATAAAATTAAAACTAAAGGATCTCGATTACAGCAGTACTCTCCAGAGAGCCAGACGTACATGTTCGGGCTTATCCCTGGGACCTTCACCCCCAGAGGCTATTCCATCTTATTGCTATTCTTTAAAGATTCCAGCTCAACGCAGAGCCTTCACATTGCTAGACTTAACTCCTTCCCCTCTAAAGTGCTTTCTGGTCGTTTCTCCGGACTCCCTTATTCTGAACGAGTTTGTGACTGTGGACAAGGAAAGTTAGAGACCTTGGATCATATAATAGTTTTTTGCCCTAAGTGGAGTAAGGAAAGAGAGAGATTTATTATTCCTATTATGTTAAAAGAAAAGCTTCCCTTCCTTCCTTGGGCAATCTCAGTGTTATTGTCTGATAACTTTCCTGACAATCAAACCTCTGCCATAGTGGCTTCCTTTTTAGCCACGGTGATAAAGAAACAAGATTTTCATGAGTTTAGATAGTTTAAAGTGATAATGACGAATTATGTCTATGTGAATTGGGTATGTTCAAGTGTACAGTTCATATTTTGTTGGTGTTTGTATGGCTTATGGCTTTGGACGGAAAAGCAATAAACATATTATTATTATTATTATTATGCCAATATAACAGATTCTAATTTAGTTTGGCATCCATAATTGATTATATTCAATGATTTCCTAATGTTATTGGAAAGCGATCTACCTGGCATGAATCCTGTTTGATCAGGATGGATGTAGTTCAGTATGATTTTGTTTACTCGAGTGGCAAGGATGCTAGAGAAAATCTTAAGGTCGTGATTCAGAATAGAAGTTGGCCTATACGACTCTGTTTTGGTGGGATCTTTTCCGTTTTGGTAGCGCTATGACCTTGGCTTCAATCTATGATTTAGGCATTTTACCCTCTAGCAACAAAAGGTTACATGTATTGACTATGGGTTTTTCTTTGAATTTCTTGTAAAATTCCCTTCCCGGGGGTTTGTTATTTTTTAGGTTTTGAATAGCAGACAGGATTTCCTCTGCTGTAATAGGCTGGTCCATGAAATTTAAGTGGTCTTGGAAGAGTTTTGGCGTAAATTTAGCAGTATTGAGATATTTTATAATATTTATCTCATCAAGGGTGCCAGATTGGTAAAGGTTTTGGTAAAAGTCCCAAAAGGATTGGACAATTTCTTTCGTAGTAGTGATCAATTTGCCTTGCGGGTTTTTTATTTGATGAATCGTATTGGAAGACACCCTGTGTTTGGCTCTCCTGTAAAGCCAACAGATAGCACTGGGAGTTTTCATTAAGAATAGATGCAGAGGAGTTCGCCATGTTAGTCTGTAGTAGCAAAATCAAAAAGAGTCCAGTAGCACCTTTAAGTCTAACCAACTTTATTGTAGCATAGGCTTTCAAGAATCACAGTTGTCTTTGTCAGATGCATGGAGGGCAAGAAGAAACTGGTCAGATATATAGGTGGAGAGGGGAGGGCCGAGTAGATGCAAACAGTAGCTTCTGATATGGAGATCAATTTGCTTCTTTTAAGGAAGTCCGTTATTTCTGATAATGAGATAACCATTCATAGTCTCTATTCAATCCCAGCTTGACTGAGTCAAATTTACATATGAATTCCAATTCAGCAGCTTCCCGTTGAATTTTGTTTTTGAAAGGTTTCTGTTGAACTACAATGACCTTTAAGTCCTTGATGGAATGTCCTGGTAGATTGAAGTTTTCTCCCACTGGTTTCTGGATGTTGCCATTTTTAATGTCAGATTTGTGTCCATTTATTCTTTTGCGCAGAGGTTGGCTGGTTTGTCCAATGTACAGAGCAGATGGACATTGTTGGCACATGAGGGCATATATAACATTGGAGGATAAGCAGTTGTAAGAGCCAGAGACAGCATAGTTGACGCCATTGGGTCCTGTAATTGTATTTCCTGGGTAGATATAAGGGCAGAGCTGGCATCTGGGTCTGTTGCAGGGCCTGGTACCTGTGCTGGTGACTCTGCTAGCCGATTCATGATTGTAAATGAGAAGTCGTTTCAGGTTGGGGGGGCTGTCTGTAGGCAAGGAGAGGTCTTCCACCCAGGGCTTCTGAGAGAGAGGCATCATTTTCCAGGATTGGTTGTAGATCACTGATGATACGTTGGATGGGTTTGAGCTGGGAACTATAGGTGACAACCAGTGGTGTTCTGTTGTTAGTTCCTTTAGGTTTGTCCTGGAGCAGGCTGTTTCTGGGTGCTAGTCTGGCCCTGTCGATTTGTTTCCTCACTTCATTTGGTGGGTACTGTAGTCCCAAAAATGCTTGTTGTAAATCTCTTAAGTGGCAGTCCCAATCAAGAGCATTGGAGCAGATACGATTGTAACGTAAGGCTTGGCTGTAGACAATCGACCGAGTGGTATGTTTAGGGTGGTAGCTGGAGGCATGTAGATATGAGTATTGGTCTGTGGGTTTCCGGTATAAGGTGGTATTTATCCGTCCATTATGTAGTTGTACAGTGGTGGCCAGGAAGTGTACCTGTAGTGTAGAGTGGTCCAGGCTCAGGTTGATAGTAAGGTGAAAGTTGTTGAAGTCCTGATGAAATCTCTCAAGGGCTTCCTTCCCATGGGTCCAAATGATGAAGATGTCATCCAAGAATCTTAAGTATAGTAGTGGTTTCAGTGGATGGGAGCTGAGGAAGCGTTGCTCCAAGCCTGCCATGAATATGTTAGCATATTGTGGTGCCATGCGTGTGCCCATGGCTGTGCCATTAACCTGTAGATATAAGCTGTCACCAAATTCGAAGTAATTGTGAGTGAGTACGAAGTGGCAAAGTTCAGTGGCGAGGTGTGTTGTGGTTTTATCTGGGATAATATTCCTTATGGCTTGCAGTCCATCTGCATGTGGGATATTGGTGTATAGAGCCTCCACATCCATGGTTGCTAGGATGGTGTCATCTGGTAGGTTGTCAATGGACTGTATTTTCCTGAGGAAGTCAGTGGTGTCCCGTAAATAGCTGGGTGTGCTGGTGGCATAGGGCCTGAGGATAGAGTCCATGTATCCTGAGACTCCTACTGTGATAGTGCCTATTCCTGAAACAATGGTTTAAGTACTGCTACCCCACTGGCCTTAGAGGTACCGGGGGTTGAAAAGAAAGAGTAAACCAGTTGGCATTTGACACATTCTTAATTTGATTTCTATAATGCGTTTCCTGCAGAAATACAAATTGAGGGTGTGACTTGCTCAGCTCATTTGAGATTCATTTGCGTTTTATTGGATTGTTAAGCCCTCTGCAGTTCCAGGTGACTGCTTTTCATGGTGTTGCCATGCTGTACACTTTTGCACTTTTTAATTTGTTTCTGTTTTATGGAGTGGGCTCTATACTTCTAATCACTGTATTGCTAATTATGGCTGACAACTAAACTATTAACTATTCAACTAGGTACACTCTATAATCTACTAACCTAACTAACAAAGAGGTAATTA
This sequence comes from Eublepharis macularius, assembly GCF_028583425.1. Taxonomy (NCBI): domain Eukaryota; kingdom Metazoa; phylum Chordata; class Lepidosauria; order Squamata; family Eublepharidae; genus Eublepharis; species Eublepharis macularius. The sequence continues at coordinate 46,933,065 of NC_072793.1, forward strand.
ATTTTCCTTAACTAATTCCTATTAGTTAACTAACTAGACAATGAGACTAGCTAACTATACAACAAGACCTATTCTAACCTACTGTTAAATTCCTAATTTAACTTACATTTACAAACTAGTCCTCTAGAGAGGGCTGAAAAGCACAGGGCCCTAATTGTAACCCAAGGGCACAGGGATTATACTATTTCTCCCTGACCTGTAGCCTCAAACTTATATGAGGGGGAATGTGAGCAAGGAATAAATCTATTATTTTCTCCACCCCTCCCTCTTTTTTTATAGAACTTTGTCCAACAATTGGATATTGCCATTCAGCTAAGTAGGATACAATAACAACTGGCAGATACTCTTCTCTCTTCTTTTCAGATTAACTTGACTGATGATCTGCATTCTGCATTCCTTGTATGCTTGAAGCTGATTAGTCCATTTTATCTTCCAGGGATGGTTGAATGTTTAGGATTTTTAATAGGTGGTATCCTAAGTCCAAGTCTGTAGCCTGATGGGTGGTTCCATTGTAGTAAACTGATATGTTGGAAGAAGGGCTCCAGCAAAATCTAATGCCTACATTTGTAAGCTTTGTAGTTATTGGTTTCAGTAGCTTTCTTTTCTCTAGTGTTTCCTGAGAGAAATCCAGCAGGACTAGAATTTTTTTGCCATTGCATGTTAAGGAGTCTCTCAGACATGTTTCTTTTAATATCTTTTCTCTGGTCCTTGGGTGCATAAACTGGATCAAAATGTCCCTTGGGTGGTTAGGAGATGCAGAGGTTGGTGCACTAAGCCTGTAAGCTTTTGAAATTGCAGGAGCAATCCCTTCCACTAGTTTTAAGGTGGTTGCTAGCCAGTTTGCAATAAAAGAAGCAAGACCAGCATTTTCTTCAATATTTTCCGGAACGAAAATTTTTAAATTGTTCTGTCTCCATTCTATATTAACAGAAGCAAATCTAAGCTGTTATGTAAAAATATGACCAAGCAAAAACAGCAAGAACTAATGGAGAAAACAAATTGCGAGGTGGTACATAAAGTAACATACTTAGGGATTGAACTCACTGCTAAGAATATTGACTTATTTAAGAATAACTATGATAAACTGTGTCAACAAATAGATAGGGATATGATGAAATGGAATAATCTAAATTTGTCATGGTTAGGCCGCATTGCAGTGATTAAAATGAATGTACTTCCAAGGATGATGTTTTTAATACAAACAATACCAATAGTAAAAGACAAAAAGCAATTTGAAAAATAGCAAAGAAAGATATTAAATTTTGTATGGGCAGGAAAGAAACCTAGAGTGAAAATGAAAGTGCTGTATAATGCCAAGGAATGAGGAGGACTACAATTACCTAATCTGCGACTTTCCCACGAAGCAATTTGTTTAGTGTGGCTGAAAGATTGGATGTTATTAAAGAATTATAAGTTACTAGCCTTGGAAGGATACAATAAAATATTTGGATGGCATGCATATCTATGGTATGATAAGGTCAAAGCAGATGCTATGTTTTTACATCATTATGTGAGACGGAGTTTATTTATGGTTTGGCAAAAATATAAGAGATATTTAGATGAAGAAACCCCATTGTGGATTGTACCGGTGGAAGTTGGAAATCCTAAAACGGAATATAATGGCGAGGAGTTGATGACATACAAAGAATTTTGAGAATGGAACAAAAAACAGTTACAATTAAAGCAAATGAAGAATTACCATTTCATTATGGTTGGTTCCAGTATAGACAAATTAAAGATTTGTATGATTCAGATGGTAGAAAAATAGGATTCAGATTAAAAAAATCAGAATTGGAAGAATGTTTACTACAAGAAGGGAAAAAAACGGTATCTAAGATATATAAGATTCTGTTAAAATGGTTTACGGAAGACGAAGTAGTAAAAGTGCAAATGGTAAAGTGGGCAATAAATTGTAACAAAGAGCAGAACCACAAGTGACAAAAGGCACAGATTGGACACTTGTCTGCTTCCCTCAAGTTTTGATGGGAAATGTAGGCATCCTGGTCTCGCAGCTTCGCTCTCTGACTGCTGTCCAATGGACTTTTCAACTGTCACTTGTCCAACATTCCGCAAAGCTGCCTACATTTCCCATCAAAACTTGAGGGAAGCAGACAAGTGTCCAATCTGTGCCTTTTGTCACTTGTGGTTCTGCTCAAAGATATTACAATGGAAGCATGGGAGCATTTGTGGAGAAATACATTAAAGATATCAACATGTACTAATATAAGGGAGAATGTTTATAAAATGATGTATAGATGGTATTTAACACCAAAGAAATTAGCCTTTGGGAATAGCCAAATGTCAGATAAATGTTGGAAATGTAAAAAACATGAAGGGTCGTTTTATCATATGTGGTGGTCTTGTGAAAAAGCTAAACAATTTTGGGGGAATACTGTTGATGTTATGTCAGATATATTACAGAAAAAAGTGAGTAAAAACCCAGAGTTGTTATTGTTATGTGTAGGTTTAGAAGATTTTGCAACCCAAGATAGAATGTTAATGTTTTATATGACAACTGCAGCAAGGATGTTATATGCACAATTATGGAAGACACAAGAGATACCGACAATAGAAGATTGGATACAGAAATTGCTGTATATGGCAGAGATGGACAAATGGACAAGGAAAATAAAAGAACAAGATTCAGAAGAATTTGTTATGGACTGGGGGAAATTTAAAATTATTTGGAAAAGAAATGGGACATAAGGGGGAAAGTGTGGTCATTGGACAACTATTAAAGGGGGAGGTAGAATGTCTTTACCGATGGAAATAATATATGGAAAGTTAAAATAAGTTAATAGTGTGAACTAATATTCCTTTTTTTTTTAGACAATGTATTGGATAGAATAATAGATACAATTATATAATGGGTTGGAAAGCTGTTGGAAGTCTAACAAGAAAAGGGGGGAGGGAGTGGGTGGGGGAAACAGGAATAGGTGGGGTAATAGAATGTATATTAATTAATTTGTATGTTAACTCACCCAATAAAAATTATTTTTTTAAAAAAATTGTTCTGTCTCCATTTATTGTTATTTTATTTTGCATAGTTGCAGTATCATTTTGCAGAGACGATATGTCTTCTTGCAAAGTCATGATGATCAGCTCCATTGCTGTCTCTGCAGACTTTGCTGCCTCCTTAAGGTTCTCAGTCAGTTCTTTGATCTGCATATATAGGTTATAGGAGTTCTATTGTTTTGGATATTTAAAAAGTCTAGAGGTCATTCTTCAGATCATTAAGATCTCTTTTAGTTAGAGGAGTGTCCTCCATGTCAGGCGTTTTATTTACATGTAGCATTTTGGCTTCGCCTGAGGCCTGAGCTGCTGATATTTGCTCTCCCGCCACCAGGAATGGCTTTAGAGACCCTGGATTTTTCAAAAGTGACTTGCCTTTGCTAGTTGAACTCTTGCCCATGTCTGGTAAGGTTTTCAATAGTTTTAAAACGTTTTTAGCATTGGAGGGAACAGGGCCTTGGGAAAGCCTCACTCACATGTCTGCCATCTCAGCAGGTTGCTCCACCCCCATACTATTTTTATTATAACAGAAATTCCTACCTCAGATCCACTGATCTCTACGTTAGCATGTCTAGTAGCTATAGCATAGTAGGTGTGATAGTAAGAGATCTGCAGTAAATCACTCACTGTAATGAATGATTAAATTAATTAAAACTTTATGAGTAAGGCACTTATCTCTAAATTCTTACACTTATGTATAAAGGGTGCACGTTGAAAATAAAATCTAAACAATTCTAATCTACATTCTGACCATGTTTATATTGTCATGTCTCAGTTTAATCCAGTCAGTTAACAAATTCCTTCTGAAGAAACAAAAACGGTTGCTCAGAATGGGACCAGAAGATGCAGTGGAATAAATGGGGAGGGAATTCTAGGTGAAAAGGGAATGCAATGGCTGCTATGGCTGGCAGTAGTACAGATTAGCCAAGAACAGAAGATCAGAAATTAAGGTATGGGGCACGGGTACAAAGATGTGGAGGGTTAAATTTAGGTGCCAATAGAAAAGGCCTGATATTGGCCCCGCTTGGTGCAGAACTAGGATCTGTGATGGCATTGGACCAAAGCTTTGGAAACTGGCTGGATTTTTAGTTCCATTTTGATTGGTGCAACCTTAGGATCTGAGGCACCTAAAATTAATCCCAGAATCTGGCATAATACCAGAATCTGGGGTGTGATAACACAGTTTAGCCCTCCTATGGTAGAAGGGGGTCACTTGAAGATGCTCATGAAATATGTTGGGGACTGAATTAGAATGTGTGATAATCTTGACTTAGATCTGTTAACAATAGCCAGATCCAGGAGATGGGATAATGGTCTTTTCTGGGTTTATGATTAAATAATCCAACAGTTGCATTGTGAAGCATTTTTTTTTAGAACATTGATTATTCTCCTGCAGACCTGGATCATTGTTTATGGCAAAAAGTGGTGAGGTGCTTGGGAGGTTTGAACAAAAGAGCCCTGACCAACATTCTTTTGGAGTATTTAGGCATTGACTACTTTCTCTTGAAAATGCCTAGGGAAACATCCTGCTTGATTGAGAGATTCTGCTTTCATATCACCCCTCTAGCATCCGAAGGATAAAAAATGTTGGGATTTAAACATCATGGGTTTCTGTGGGGAAGATAATCAGCGCAATAAACATGCTGATGATACTGTGGCGTATAGTTTTTTTGTGGGCTTGGTGGTTTCTGATATCAATAACTGGTTGCTTTTCCCTGGCTTCAATATCTCCAATCACTTCTTTTGTCATATGAAGACAGTAGTTTGTTTGATTTGCACTGATGATAGCACAACTGAAGTAATGACTGCTGGTTTGTTGATCAGCTTCCTATTAATCGTATTGACCTATTGCTTCATCCTTTCCACTATTTTTCAAATTCCTTCCATTTAGCAGAAAGCCTCCCCCCAATGCACCTTCCACCTCACTGTGGTAATTCTGCGCTAGGTAATAGGGAATAGTGTCATTTAAATTAGGTCTCTCTGTTTTTCTTCTGCTACTATAAAAATGCATGTGAATCAGCTTCAATAAAAGTAAGTTTTATCTTTTTCAATATATTGACTTCAAGAGTGTTTTACCACATGTGATTCCATGTATTATGCTGCCTACTACTGGGGCCTGGGCTGGTAGGTGGGCTGGTAGGGTTGACATCCACCATACGCTGGAGAGGGAGCATCCCTCCATGAGACCTTTTCTGCAAGAAGTCCTTGGAGACAAAAGGTGCAAGCAACTTCAATCTTTATTTCTACACTACAACAAACTGAGAACAGTTACTTCACTGACCTACCCACATGGCCTAATGCTCAGCCTCCTCACTTGGCCACCCCCAACTCTGGCATAGTACCTCCTTTAAATCTCACCCCAGCAAAAGGCCCCACCTACCCCCAGCCTTGTGACCAACTGGGTACCTCCAGCCCAAGGGAACTGCTCTCCCAGTTAGTGCAGTCCTGGCAACAGCTGACCAACTCAAGAAGTTAGAGTTCCAGGTGTGACCTGCCTGACAGGGCATTCTGGTGAGCACTTCACCTCCCAGCATTCTTCAAATCATGAGTGGGTGGGGTTGCCATGGGGCCAGACATGGGCTTCTCCCAGCCCCAAACCCCTGACTGGGCTTGGTCACACCATGCTTTCCTAATACTGCAACTTTGCTTTAGAAACTAACTAATATTATGGTGGCTCAGGGTGAGTTTAAGAGAAAAAGAGACTTGACAACTGGCTTAAGAGAACCTGTGTGGTGTAATGGCTAGAGTGACAGCAATGGGCTCAGATTGAAATAACTCTGCATAGAATTGCATTGCTAATCTATCAATGGAGTTAGAAGAAAACTGAAACATCCAACTTCCTCCACCACAAGATTACTTTAATATAAGCTGTTTTTGGCAGACGGTCTGCCTATCCAGACAATCCTAGAGAAACTTCTCTAATAGCTCCATGGCATAAAGTGCTAGATTGAGGGTCCTTGTCTGAACAATTTGCCTTCATGTAGATATTCAAATAACTAATCACTTGATGGTCTTCTAACTAACAGAAGATGAAGGTTCTGGAGATATCTCTGCATATTATACAGTACTAGGACTCTTTAATGAAGGATCTTGGATAAAATATGTGTACTAGAATTGTTCACTCATTGACTTCTATATGCCAATATTGCTCAAGAAATAATTAACTGAGAAGTTTTAATGATTGTTTTTCCCTTTGTGACTTCCTGTCTTCATAATTCAGTAGGAAAATAGTTCATTAATTATTCCTGCAGCAAAGTTTTTTTGGATACCATATAGGTCAAGTCCCAAAGGAGGAGGAGTATTTTTAAACACTTTTAATGATCAAGATTCCATTGAGATTAAATTCTGAATTTTTATAATGATATACTCGTATTGGGGGGGAAATGCTTTTGAGTAGCCTGCTTGATCGACGTGTATTGCTTTTTTCATGCAAGAGTAGAAGTAGGATATTGGTGGGTAGTGAAATAGGGGCTGAGGTACTCAGAAGCTTTTTCATTTGGCCTTTAGATCATTTTAAAGGCAAACTTCAATTTTTCTTTCCTCTACATTTTCCTTGCCTGGTATGAGAACGTCTTCATCAACTCTTTAAGAAATCTTGGACTTTGGTCAAGTGATCAACAGATGGTTGACACTCCTATTGTGATCACCATATAAGGTATGCCGTGCTTTACTGAATCATGGTTGGACCAATACATTCATAAATGTATTCCATGAATCAATGAGAATGAGGGTAAGGCAAAGTTTTTACGTTATGACAAGAGAAGGAGCGGATGGAGTAAAAGTACCAACCTAAATGAAAGACCATGGATAGTACACAATTTTTTAAAAAATTAGTGTGCAGAGGGGTAGTTATGAGTGGTTCAGATAGACAGTTAATAAGTGAATTAATCTGCAGTAATCATGTGCTACGGGGGTGGATCATATCCCTATTCTACCATTCCAATGAGCAACATTTTGTTTGTTTATTTGTTGCTGAAATATTTATGCCCCACCTTTCATTTTGGCTCAAGTTTGAAGAACTCCTCCAGTCTAAGGAGCTATGATACTGCATGTATTAAAAATATAATAAAGCACAAAATCCATGAAGAAGCAAACTGCAGATAAGTAGACCAGCTTATAAGATGCAGAATTGCTCCTCAATGACAAAATGATTCCTACACATTTCTGTGGTGCCTCAATCCTATCAAGTAGTTTTCAGAGTTCTTTATTGTGAACAGAGTGGGAGCACTTCACATTGCTGAATTCAAATCTGAGGTATTTTCAAACCCAAATGCAGCAAGGAGGCTCTGAAGTTAGTTTTTTATGTCTTGTTCATAGCTGTACTATGGATAGGTGCGTGATAGAATTAAACATTCCAACTGGCATAGAGAGGATGTTAGCCTAACTGGGGGAGGGGTGTCTGTGAGTTGGGGAAACTGGCATTAAAGGAGATGCAGCGAGAGGGGGTAACCGGGAAATCTCCACCCATGTATACTGGGATTGTTTCCTCTGAGAATTCTCAAACAAACAGGCAGATGTTCTAAAGAAAAGATTTCTTTATTAACAGAGCAATAAAGGGCAAACACACAGAAAATCAAACAGAACACACACAGGACTAACCAGGAAAACAGGGAGGAAATGGGAAAGCAGTTTGGGGGAAAGGGCGGTATTTACGAGACTCAGAGGGGAAAAGAAGGTCTGCGGAGAAGCAGTAAAACAACCAGTGTTTCACAGAGAGAAGAAGCCCAACAGAGTGGGAGGGTGTGAATAGATACCAAGACATACATGCTGAGCATATGACATCTTGCTTCCAGAAACAATACCTTAATGGCTTGTCTGGAGGTAGGACCATACGTTGGGAAAGGTGTGATATGGCTATCTTGGGATGGGCTATAGGTAAAATATAGCTTGATGACCTGGTAAGTATCAAATAGGAAGGCTCTCAGATGTGCAGAATAGCTAGATTAAGTTAGATGGATGAGGGGAAGGATGGAAAGGCATTGACGAGATAAAGCTGGGAGTTTACTCAGGAAGCCTATCTCTGCCTCTATCTGGGGCGAGGGCTGTTTAGTCAGTCATTCCCCTAGGACTCATGGCTTGGTAACGTTCCAATCTCCAGGCTGGCTGGCATCCACTCTGCCTGAAGCCAGGCAGTGTCTGGGACTTCTGGCAAGGGGTTTATGATATTTCATATCCACAAACTGAGTATGAGGGAAAGGTTTGACTGCTAACAAGAACATTAAACATTATTTTTAAAGGGTGACATTATTTGTGGACAGCTCCTTAACCAACTTCTCAGACATCTATTTATTCTCCTTGTTTTGCTTTTTCTTATTTGAACTCTGTAGAGAAATGCCTTCTACTATATAATTCACCCCAGTAATTCAATAATTCAGTGGGATTGCACTCTGTGTATGAGACATGACTGCAAGCTTGTAGCTGACCAAGAAAAAAGATGATGGGATGAATCACCAAACTCCCAAGCATAGAGCGCTCCAGCATTCAGTTAAGCAAATGGATTTTCAGCTAAGATCTTGCTAGATTGTCACACCAAAGGGACAGAGACTGGGACAGCCAAAAAGCCAGTCTGTATTTTCTTCCTTTGGGGGCATGAGGATCAGAAAGATTAGGACTAACCCAACAGGGGACAGACACTCTCAAAGAAGATATTGTAAACTTTGGCCAGGGAAATTCAAGCTATGAAGGACTAAACTTTACAAAGGGGCTCCTTGACCACATGTCTATGGACAATAGGAAGAAGTCCCAACTCTGAGAACCAGATAATGAAGGAATTTAACATGCTGCAACTTCAAGAATCACTATCCTATCCTCATGAAACATTGTTTAGGATAAGTATATATTTTAGGCTTTAGAAGGTTGTATGTTTTCACCTTTTGTTTATATCTTTGCTCAGTCCAATGCTTGTACAGACAGCATGTGTGCTCTTTTTATTTTTTGTTTATTAAACTTCCTTATATTTTGAATACTTGAAGCCTGATCTCTGTAAATACACCGTACTTATTTGGTCCTGCTTTCTAAAGAGCAGTACAGGGGAGGAACAGCGGGTAAGCTCACTATTCTTTGAGCACAATGGCTCAAAAATGTGAAAGTGTGAGATCATCCCAGTGCTAGCTAGAACAAGCAAAGAGGGAGATGCAGCAACTAGATGAAGCCTTACAGAGTGCTACATGTACAAAGCCATCTAGCTGGAGATACTCTTGAAGATTTGTTGGTGGCAGTGGTTAATACCCAGTGAGAAGTTGATAACCCCTGGAAGTCAGGGTGTTGCCTTGCTGAGCGGAGACCTGGGACAGCAGTGGGGCTTTTCTGAGATCCTGTGATGTGAGGGAATGGGGCTTCTCCTTGTGAAAATGCCCTTTTCTCTATAACCACCAGACCACCTCTCTACCTTTTCTTTGAGAAGTAAATAATTTAGGACCCTTGTGGTACACATCTATATGCTCACAAGATATGAGCTGTTCATGATGACTCACAACAATGAGATTAAAGTTGCAAACTGCTGCTTCTCTTGTTTCCTTTCCAGGCTCAAAGGTACTGCAAAGCAATGAAGAAGAATCAAACACTTGTAACAGAATTTATCTTGGCTGGGTTTTCCAGTTTTCCAAATCTGCAGACTATTTTATTTGTTTTGTTCCTTCTCATGTATATTATAACTCTGGTTGGAAATCTGCTGATAATGGTAGTCATCGCATTTGAGAGGACCCTCCATACCCCCATGTATTTATTCCTCTTTGCTCTGTCCTTTTCTGAGACTTGGTACAGTTTAATAATTATTCCTAAAATGCTGAGAGACTTGCTAGCCAAGAGTAAAACAATCTCTTTTGCAGGATGTGTTGCACAAATGTTTTTCTTCCATGGGCTGGGTGGCACAAACTGCCTGATTCTGACAGTAATGGGTTATGACAGGTATCTAGCAATATGCAAGCCCTTGCACTACCCAGTCCTCATGAATATGCAGATGATTCTATGGCTTGTAGCTTTTTCCTGGACTGGAGGATTTCTCATATCCCTAACTCAAACAGCTCTGATTTTCGGGTTGCCCTTCTGTGGCTCCAACAACATCAACCACTTCTTGTGTCACATGAGGGCTGTAGTTAGGGTGGCCTGCACTGATGAAAGTACCACTGAAGTAGTGGTTTCCACCATCTCTATTTTGGGTTTGTGTGGAAGCTTCCTGTTCATTATATTAACATATGTCTTCATCATCTCTACCATTCTTCAGATTACTTCCACTGATGGCCGGCAGAAAGCCTTCTCTACCTGTGCTTCCCACCTCATTGTGGTGATTGTGCACTATGGGTTTGCCGCAATTGTCTATCTCAGGCCAAGCACCTCTGGTGCTTTAGACAATGACACACTGATGTCAATACCGTACACTATAATTACTCCACTTTTCAGTCCCATAATATTTACTCTAAGAAACAAAGAAATCAATGATGCCTTAAGGATAGCAATTAGTAAAAAATTATTGACCCCAAAGAGATGAAATGTTGATACACCAATTTTCTAATGCCAACAAATCCAGTTTAAACCATTGTTGTGTGATTAGTTATTTCAATATAAACATAGAGTTCCTAACAAATGGTTAACCAGCTTACTTAGTCAGGCCCCTTATACTTTATAAATGAATCTCTCAGTTCCAGGTATTATGTATTTTATGTTCCATTTCAAAATTACTGATAGAGATGGGGAATGAGTTCCTTGCCATTTTATCCCTAAACATTGAGAATGATAAAATATTGAGGATTGATGAATAACAATGGGAGAAAAGACTGGCCATTGCTCATGTCCCAGCATCAAAACATTTCCAGCCAACTTCCCATAGCAAGATGATGGTAGCACATAGTTCTCTGATTCCTCGAGTATGTGCAGGGCTTTTTTTCAGCTGGAACGTAGTGGAACGGAGTTCCGGAACCGCTTGAAAATCGTCACATGGCTGGTGGCCCCGCCCCCTGATCTCCAGACAGAGGGGAGTTTAGATTGCCCTCCGTGCCATGGTGCAGAGGGCAATCTAAACTCCCCTCTGTCGAGATCAGGGGGCGGGGCCACCAGCCATGTGACCATTTTCTCCCAGGGCAACCCACTGAGTTCCACCACCTCTTTCCCCCGGAAAAAAGCCCTGAGTATGTGTAATGTTCTGCAGCCATCCTTAGATTCCTTTGGAGCATGAAAAAGGATAGTTTGGCACATTAATATATTCAATGCCCAGCTATTTTTTTTATATTTAGTGTTCCCTACAGACACGGAGACAAAGGTCATAACAAAGCATGTGTTTCTGGCTGTTTCTGATCATGTACTGAGTGGCGGCTTTTCATCACTGATTTTTTATATTATTCATGACATGATGTGAGCACTTTTTTCAGCATGATCTGGATTGTCATTACATGATTATTTTTTGGGCAGGGGGATTTATATACTCTGAACAAATTAGCATTACATCTCCAAACCCACACAAATACGTGCTCAAATATGTATACAACAATAGCTCTTAAAGCATTCTCTATTATTCTGAAGAATTATTCTTGACATTTATATATGGGACTTAAAAATTCAGCTAACATCCTTTCCAGACACTCCTCCCCTTTGAGATAGCTATAATACTTTAAGCAGATGCAAAGACCTCTCCTCCTATGGTTGATTATGATGCCATGTCCATGTACTACACATAAGATACACAGCCCTCCAGAAGCCTATCACTTATGTTGCATGCAAATATAGCACTGAGACAAACTATATGTGCCACAGCATCTCAACACTCGAATTTGCACAGAAGCAATTGCTGATACAAAGGAGGCCACAGATATCATTATGGGAACAGGTTTCCCTTGCCTTAGTTACCACAATGATTGTTCTTTTATTTCACAGTCCCTCTATTTAATGTTGCTACAGACAAATGGACAGGCACATACAAGAAAGAACAGTGTACACAGCCAGAGATTAGCTTTCTCTTTTCACCGCAACAATTTCCACTTCTGAATAGACCTTTTCTGTTGCTTAGTTTGAGTGTTATCTCTGCAGTACATGACAGTACATGACATGCTCAAATGGCAAGCTAATCCTGTATGAAAGTAGCACTATTTAGTGAAATCAAAGGCTGTGAACAACCACTTCTTTTGGCCTTAGAACACGTAATTTAAAAAATCTTATTGTACATTCGGACTTTAAATCAATTAGGCAGATTTCCAATAACCCTACAGGCTACTTCCGATGCAGCCATTGCCACTTATGCCCTTTGGCTTTAACTGGTGCCCAGTTTGTAATCCCCGGGACCAATTTCACTTTACATCTTAAACAGTTCACCAGTCTTAGACAGTACTGCCAGTCTTCTGCAGTAGTTTATTTGATAATGTGTAAATGCAGTCTATTATATGTTGGAAGTACCATTCGTCCCCTGAAAACTCACCTCTTAGGACACGTCATGCATAAGAAACAATGTAACTGGTGCTCCATTAGTAGATCATTTTTTCAGTACCCATGACAGAGAAGATTTTCTGTCACAGTATTATGTTCCATTTCTAAGGGACCCCCTAGGTCGATTCAGAAAGATCTACTACGTAAGGAAACTTACTGGATCCACAGTTTGAATACCTTAAAACCTAATGGATTAAATAATGAAATAAATTACACGTTATTTGTAAACTTTTTTCTTGTGGATTCCCTTTCTGTACATGTTGTATACAAATGGGTTGTGTCCCTTTAAATTTCTTTTTACTCTTGTCATTGCCTTATTATCTGTATATAAGACTGTTATTTGTAAATTTTCTTCTTGTGGATTTCTTTTCTGTACATGCTGTATATAAGTGGGTTGTGTGTCCCTTTAAATTTCTTTTTGCTGTGTCATTGTCCTATCTGTACATAAGATAGTTGTAGTGGGGTGTAGTTACCTGTAACCACCATCAGAGAGGAGTGATGTGCTTATTAGAATTTTGTACTTGTAATGGTGAGTAGTCCTTGATTTCAATATCTACATAAGACAGAGTGTATCTTATGGATTTGTTTATTAAAGTTTATGTGAGAGGATCCTCCCTCACTAGCACCCTCTCCTGATGGCCTGCCATCCTACCAACTCTCCAAGCAGGTGTCCTCCGGCCTCAGATGGGCAGGGAAGGGGGTTGCACCACCTTGTTCCTTCTCCTGCCCTGGGAGTAGCAGCACACTCCAGCTGTCTCTCCCTGCAAAATCCTCCTCGGCCTTCACAGGAACCTGAATTTAAAGGCCTCCCCTGGCCCCACCTCCCTGGCTCTGGCCCCAATCGTCACCCCGTCTCCCTGATTGGCCCTGCTCCCAGCCTATCTGATAGGAGGGCTGGGTAGACTCTGTAGTCTCCTGGCCCCACCCACTCCATCCCCACCTGGGGTGTGGCATTTGGTCTGCTCTCTGCCTGGCTCGCCCCTGCTGCTTCTGAACCTTCCCCAGTGGCTCCCTTGGCATCTTGGGGCCTGCGCCTGCCTGACTTGTGCTGATGGCAATCTCCTGTGAGCCTGGATGAAGTGGAGCCATCTGGGCAACTGCAGGAGACAGGTGAGTCTGCTGAGTGGCTGCAGGCTGTTCCCCAGAGTTGTGCCTGGGCGTCGGCTGCAACTGGCCTAAGGGTGGGAGAGGCCTGGAGGCCTGGAGGGGCTCCTGCAACTGAGGTACTGCCAGAGGCGGTGCTGCAGGACCTAAAGGGGGTGCCTGCTGCTGCAGGGCTGGTGGTGAGGGTGGACAAAAGGCCGGTGTCGCCAGTTTATTTGATACATTAGGTGAGACTTTAAACCACCCTTGAGGAAGTCCAGTAGATGAAACTTCAAGATCTGCAGCCGGCCCCATTGTTGGGCGGAGGGGTCTTTTGCCCAGTGAGGCACCCTGACTTCTGGTGTCACCTGAAAGATACAGACACGTTTTTCATTATTACTTTACAGTATTGTATATTGAGGATACATACCTTCTGGACGACCTTCCTTCACCGTTCTTCTAGTGGCACCTAGAAAAAAGGCTTCAGTATTGATATCTAAATTATAAGGACATTGAAATAATTGTTTTTTGTAGTTTAGAACACTGTATTTGGCGGTCATATAGGTCTTCTTCCTTGTATATTGAATGTCATTGTAACTATTGGAATAGCCTGTATAACAAGAGTATTTTTGTAATTATTTAACTTATTAGAGCACTAGTTATTTTATTCTACACAATAAAATTTATATATCTAGACAAATTGAGTATGTCCTTTACTCCTTTAACCCTTTTGCTCTAATTGTGGACTTCTACTCCTTTGTTTTGGCTAGAGGAACATGGGCATATATGCAAAGATTAAAAGACAGGAAGGAAGAATGTGCATGCTTAAGAAGGTTCTGCATGTAACTGTTACTCAGTTCATATTTGGTTGGGCTTCTTCATTAATCATTATATTTTAAGAATGTTTCTCTACATTCTATTCTGAAAAGGAGAGGTATACCACACTTAAAGTTTTGCTAGCCTAAGCGTGTAATCCTGTGTCTTCCTTCAGTGAGCAAAGTCCATAGAATACAGCAGGATTTCCTTCTAGACATATTTAGCAGGCTGTAAATTAGAATTTACAGATTTGTATGAAAATAGTCCACTGGGAACAATCCATCCATAGTAAAACTTTCCCTTTTTATAGCCTCTGTTTTAAACACCTTCTATGTCTTGAACAAGCAGTTAAATACTATGAATTAGGTGCTATGACTTCATTTCACCAAGTCTTCCTCTAATAATGAAAGACTTCATTCAACTAAGCAAAAATTTTCTCAATGAGAGAAAGCCTTTCTCCATCATAAAAAGTCATTCATTGGAGGAAGTCTTTCTGTCTTTCAGGGAGGCTTAGCAAAAGAGATTCATAGGATCCAAATTATTGGAAGGGAGTATCCACAGACCACACACTCTGGGGCTAGACACTGGCTCTGTGGATACTCTCAGTGGCCACATTGGCCACAGCAACAGAGGTCGCTCCAGGAAGTGATGGCTCCCCTCCAGCCCCCCAGCCCCTCAGCCTCCACCATCTATGAGGATATGGAGTTCACTTGTGGCATCAGCCAAGCTGCACTTGGTGACTTCAGGGAGTCATCAATGCCAAAAATACAGAGGATGACTGACTCCACTTCCATGGTCCGTATCAAAGGTGTGATGGTACAAAGATGCTCCAAGATACCAGCAGGTAGGGGGAACACATCATAGGGGAACCTGGCTGAGCTATGTGAGGGAGCATACAGCCATCCTCCCACCAGGGGCAGCTCATTCCTATTTGTCTCAGCAGCTGCTATAGTGCAGGTGTAGCTGCTATCCACCTTCTCCTGGCTTGCAAACATGGGGATGGGAGATGGGATCCTGGTCCACAGGCCCCCTCCCAAGGGGATATCTATCACCCATGAAGTATCTGCAAGGACACTGCCATTCTCCTCCTGAAGGAGTACAACCCTACTCTCATCACCAGGTCATGGGAATGTCCCCTCTGTTGCCACAGAAGCAAACAAAAAAACCACGTAAATTTACTAATAAATGTGTTTGTACAAGATGAAACTTAGCAGTCCAGTAATTAAATAAACAATTACATGCTTGTTATATAGACAATGAAGGCTATATAACTTGATATGACTCTCAGAACACAAGTGGAACAATCATTCATATAGATGCTACATTTAAAGGACCCGGTACCTATGTATACATATTGCAAACATTAATATATCCAATATTGCACATTCATATTAAAGTGCAAGTGCATCAATCAGCACCAATAAGGCAAGCATGCAACGGTATATGGAAAACACAACATACAAGGGTCAAAAGCACTCAATATCCACACAGTGTGGGAGAGTCCACAAAAGCTCTCTCGGAGGCAATTTCAAGTGACTGTGAAAAGTCCTAAATGAATAATCTTCTTAGTTCTGGTTCTGACGGGTTGTCTAGATCCTTATTAGTTCCGTTTCAATTCACATCTTTATCAAAGAATACACAGGCAAAGTTCCATTCATGGCAATTTCTTACAACAAAGTGAAGTATCATTCACAAAAGTACCAGTCACAGGTACTAGCCTTCATTGTCTATATAATTGTTTATTAAATATAATAATTGTTTATTAAATTACAATTAAATATATAATTGTTTATTAAATTACTGCACTGTTAAGTTTCATCTTTTACAAACACGTTTATTAGTAAGTTTACGTGGGTTTTTTGTTCGCTTCTGTGGATTTGTATTGCATTACTCTCTTTGCTTTGATATCCTCTGCTGATATCCTCTGTTGCCACAGCAATGGCTTCTCCACTGAGTGAGTCACCTACAGGAAAGAAGTCAGGGGTTAGTGGGAAGTTAAGGGCAGCAGAGTATCATTACCATACCCCAAGAGAGCATAACATGCCCATTTAAGGACAAAAACTGACCAGGGAGGACTGCAACACTCCAGCCCTCTACTACAACAAATATTGACTTCTGGAATGGCATGGTGCTGTCATGGCAACTGAGTTATGAGCTCAGTGCCATGATCTTCCTGACTCCTTGGGACTCGAGGATTCAGGCCCCCAAGACCCCCACACACAGAGAGGGGGGCAGGCCAGAGCAAGGTGGAAGAGCTCAAGGGGACTGTGCAGCCCCCACACCGGCTCAAATGGCAAGGACCGGGGAAGAAGCCTTATGGCTCTCAAACTATGAACTCCAGGATTTTGAATAAGTGAAAATAAAGTAAAGATTTCTGACAAGATAGAAGTAAAGACAACTGAATGACTGAAAAAGAATGATTCTACTTGACATCTCTCCAAGTAAGAGAATTGTTTATGGCTTTATGAGGGCTATCCAGCTTGATGGGGGGGGGGGGGGAGTTATTATCCTCCGGAGAAGCGGCTGCTTTGTGAACCAGGGGACTGTCATTGAAGAGTGATTGCAAAAAGATTTTTCCTGGGAGAAAGCGTGGGAGCAAAAATCTTCTGAACTATATGCAGCAAGAGCAAAGTAGTTTTTTACCTGTTTTAAGAGATCTTTGATTGATCATCTGAAAGTGAGTGAATAAAATGGTGCTCTCTGAAGAGATATTTTCAAAGCTGCAGCAAATCTCTAAGCTGATGAATAACGTATTAAGAAAAGCAGATGAGACACTTGGATTGAAATCAGATAAGGGCACTGTGACAGGTGCCAAATTAGAAGAAAACCTTGATGGGACAGGTTTATTTGAAAGGAAATTGGAAGAGAAATGACAACAAAATGGAGTCGAAAGGCAGTCTTTTTCTGTGAAACTACAAAAGGTGGAGAAGAAGGAGGAGGAGCGTGGAAAGAAAGCTGTGAGAAAGAGATCTAGTGTATTGCCTCTGTACGAAGCAAAAAGCACACAACGTACTTCAATTAAGAAATACATCACAAAGAGGAAGAAAGACAATCAGAGACATAACAATGTACCCATCGACACCTTGCAGAAATTCTTGGAAGGCAAGAGGAGCCGCTTATGGTTGATTGTCGGAAAGAAAGAGTTGCAACACTATTCTAGAGGGAGAAAGAAGAAGAAAGAAGATGGAACTTAAATCATGATCCAGGGGCTTTGATAACTGGATTAGAGGGAGAGGGGCAAAGGGGTTCTTGGACTCTTCTGCTCCTCTTCTTATCTTTCTTTTTACTTTCCTTCTGTTGGAGCTCTTTTCTTTTCCTTAAATAAAAGTATTGTAGGAAAGAAGGAGCCATAATATTATTTTAGAGGGAGGGAGAAGAGGAACAAAAATGAAATACAAAGTATGACCCGGTAAATGGGTCTTGGGTGTCTCTTATTTCCCCTCTTATTTCTTATGTTTTTAATTGGGATTCCTTTTTATTTCTTTAAATAAAAGGATAAGAATGGTTTTGAGATAAGATAGCTGGTAGGTTTAACAGGAGAAACACTAGGGAGGTAGAGGGAACCTTATAAGTGGGTTAATTTTTAAAATCTAAATTATAGGTTAAGCTAAGTCTGCCTATATATTTGCCTTGTTTTTCTTCTGCCTTTTTATAATGAAAATACAAGTATTAAATCTTAGATGGCTTGAGATCTGATATATCAAAGATCGAGGGTAGGCTGTTATAAAAATTTCATTGTATATTTCTTTCCTTTAAGAAAATATTTAGTTAATGACATATACAAATAATGGGACTAACAATAGAATGTAATGATGTGGATGTTCACTTCTATTTTCTGTTTTTTTTATTTTCTCCTCTCTGCTCTATTTCTGGAAAGACTAAGGGCTTAGTACTCTAGGCTCAAGAATTAAAGGATTGAAATGTGCCTTAAGATGATGCTCACTTAAAATATAAATAAATTGTTAGAAATGAGAAAGGAAACTGAATAGGTGGGTTAAAAAGCAAGAAAATTAAAAAGTGCTTGAAGAGATTTAAATGGACACTGTATAGGTTAAGCTAAGTCTGCCTATATATTTGCCTTGTTTTTCTTCTGACTTTTAAAAATGAAAATATAAGTATTAAATCTTAGATGGCTTGAGATTTGATATATTAAATATTGAGGGTAGGCTGTTATAAAAATTTCATTGTTAATTTAATTTATCTCATTATTGTTTTGTATATTGATTTTAGTATTGTTGTTTTCTTGTTTTTATTGATTTTAAACTGTTCACCGTGCAGAGCCCTGGGAATGGACGGTATATAAATTGAAATATAAAATAAAAATTGTATACTTCTTTCCTTTAATTAAATATTTAGTTAATGACATATAACTCCCCTCTCCCCCAGTTTTAGTCTGAATTGGTGCCTCTGGGATTGCTTTAAAAAATCCTATTTATGCATCTCCTTGTCATGTCTAGTTAGTCCTAGGGGGTCTCTAAAGGAGAAAGAAGGGAAATGGATTTCAGAAAGGGCCTTATTTAAATTCGTCTCACGTGCCTTTTTCTTCTACTGTTGTGTTACTAAGGCGTCAGCTGATGCAATGGTTGCAGAAAAATAATGTTTATTTGCTAGTATAAGCGCGAAGTCTTCCAATGAACTTTATAGGATGTTTTATCGGATTCAGCACAAGTTTTCCCGCAAATGTCTTTTAGACATCTTCCAGCCCTCTTTGGATCACCCAGGTCTGCAGTGAACCATGGGGCTGGCTTCTGCTGTTCCTTTGTGCTTGCTCCTATAACTATCTCCACCAGCCAGAGTGTGGGTGTAGTTTCTCATTCTCTCTACTGAACACAGAGGCTGCCAACTCTGCTTTTCTTTCTGTGGGACTGTGGGACATTTCCTTACTACACAGCAGGGTCCCTCTTCTGCTCTATTTCCTGGGAACTTTGGAAGTTCTAAGTCCACTCTCTGGGTCATCAAAATATACTCTACCCAGCTCTGCAGACTGAGGATAGATAAACTCCACTCTTGGCGGATTTACAGTTTTAATTCCTTTTTAAATTCGTCTCTCTCAGCCAAGGGCTTGGCTGTCTTTCCCTTTTCTTTTCTCTCCTCTCATTTAACTCTTCATACACACATCTGAATACAAAATTTCACTGTTCATATGCTTGGATATACACATTAACATGGTAAGGGGGGTTGAGTGTATCAGTGAAGGTGAGAGCAATACCGTCAGGAGTGCAGGCTTGTTCAAGAGTCTAAACTCCTGGAAGTCACTCAAGGAAGAATGGTCAAAGCTGAGACACCAGACTCAGATGCATCCACCCCCTTCAGGAATCAATGGTCTCGTCAGCAGAAGAGAACTGACAGTTCCAGTGGTGATGGGGGCAGAGGAATCCCTGAGGGATAGATACTGTGCAGCAGCAGTAGTGGAAGGTGATACTGGAGGAGGATCTTTCATGGACAACAGCAGTGATGTTTCAGGTTGGTATTGCATAGAAGCAGGGCTTTTTTTCAGCTGGAACGCGGTGGAACGGAGTTCCGGAACCTCTTGAAAATGGTCACATGGCTGGTGGCCCCGCCCCCTGATCTCCAGACAGGGGAGATCAGGGAGCGCAGTGCAGAGGGCAATCTGAACTCTCCTCTGTCTGGAGATCAGGGGGCGGGGCCACCAGCCATGTGACCATTTTCTCCGAGGGCAACCCACTGAGTTCCACCACCTCTTTTCCCAGAAAAAAAGGCCTGCATAGAAGAATGCAATGCTAAACAAATTCTTATCATCTCTTACCTCAAAAACCTTATGGAGACAACCCAAAATGAAAGAAAGATATAGTGTTGGAAGACAGGACCTTCAGGTTGGAAGGCACTCCATTAGCTGCTGGGGAAGAGCAAGAGGACAGGTATGAATAGTGCTATTCTTAATGACTGCCCTGGATTCAGGCCAAAAGGCTGTCCAGTTACTGATGTGAACAGATGCAAAAGGAAAGTCCAAAGTGATGCAACACATATAATACAAACATGGAATGTGAGAAGTAAGAAATCAGGTAAGCTTGAAATTGTAAAATGAGAAATGGAATGTTTAAACATAGTAATCTTGGGTGTGAGTGAACAAAAGTGGATTGAATTAGGACATTTTCACTTCAATTACAAAGTGTTTTACTCAAGAAATGACAAACTCAAAAGAAATGGTGTTGTTTTAATAGTGAGGAAAGATGTAGCACAAGCAATCAGGGGCTATAATGGAAAGTCTGACCAAATAATATCAATCAGACTTCATGGGAAGCCTATCAACAGGCAGTTATGATTTCCCCCAAACTGGTTGTGGTTCTGGGTGAGTATCCTGAACCCAAGCTGGAGAGTCCACGTGTGAGGGAACACTTGTGGTAAGAATTGCCCTATAACAACACTGAAGTTCTTCGGGTCAGGAAAGCTCCCAGCTTCCTGGCTTTTTGCAAACTATGCAAAACTTATACAGAAGGGCTTTTTATACAGGTAATAAGACTGTGCAGTAGGGAAATGGTTCAGAGAGAGGCGCTGGTAAAGGGATAGGCACTGCTGACTATATTATGTTGTACTGTCTTTTCCTGTAATTACTCTCCTACTGTATATTTTCTCCACATTGTTTAATATGTCATATCAATTTGCTTATACTTTGTTTCAACATTGTTTCAGCTATGTATCAGATTTCTGGTTTTTTAAAAAACATTGTTGTAATGTTTGTTGAACGTATTGTTTATTGAATGTCTCAACTGTTAATCATATTGACTTACACTGTGTAGATAGATAGATAGATAGATAGATAGATAGATAGATAGATAGATAGATAGATAGATAGATAGATAGATAGATAGATAGATAGATAGATAGATAGATAGATAGATAGATAGATAGATAGATAGATAGATAGATAGATATAATCCACCATCAGTTCCAGATGGTGATCTATAATACATACCCGCTGCTACCAAGTACATACTAGTGCTTTCCCAATTTTATCATCCTCTATAGATCAGTGAGGGCCAAGCTACAATGGCAAGTGAACAGACAGAGGGCCAAGCTACAAGTGACGAATGACACTTGAACAGCAAGTGAACAGACTCACATGTATTCCTCCCTGTTCACTTGTGCTCCACTTGGATCGAGTGGAGCGCAAGTGGAGCACAAGTGAACAGGGAGGAGTACATGTGAGTCTGTTCACTTGCCGTTCAAGCGTCATTCATCACTTGTAGCTTGGCCCTCACATGTATTCCTCCCTGTTCACTTGCGCTCCACTTGTGCTCCACTTGTGCTCCACTTGTGCTCCACTTGATCGAGTGGAGCGCAAGTGGAGCGCAAGTGAACAGGGAGGAATACATGTGAGTCTGTTCACTTGCCATTCAAGTGTCATTCATCACTTCTAGCTTGGCCCTTAGCTGGACAGCATGACATGGTCCATCCTCATGCTCTTTGAGACCTGAATGAATCCTTCCTTAGCCACCCTCTGATTTGGTCTTTAGTTCAGAGACAGCCCTTTTGTTTGGCCATCTCACAAGTGAAATGACTATTGAGCCATTTCACTTGATACTGACTAGAAGACTAGCAGTCATATTTATCTGAGTTCTTCAGCTGTTGCAGATCATATAAGCAGTTGTTTTTCTTTTCATGTGGGAAACAGGTAGTCCTAGCCAGAAACTATTCCAAATTGTTTGTTGCATATAGTCCCCAGGAGTAAATTGTGGATATATTGGAAACTTGCATTGATCAATTTGCTGAACGTTTTGCAAACAAAATCATTCACATCCAGTCAGATTTGAATACCACATTATTTACGGATACCTTATTGATCCTGGACGCCAACTTAGTTTGCTGGTTGTGGTTTCTTCCTGGATAATGGAAATCTAGTGGCAATCTGTAACACGATGTTGCATTTGAAGATGATTCAAAAGCTTGAACTGCTTCGGAACATGGTGATTAGTGCGCTTACAAGTATTGGCTGAAGCAAGCTTATTGTTGCCAGTGTACTTCTGGGTCCAATACAAACTGCCATTGTTAATCTTTAAAGCCCTAAATGGCCTAAAATCGATGTATGTGGTGGACTATCTCTACCCATACATACTAGTTCATGCTCTGAGGTCACCCAAAGAAGCCTTATTGTGAGAACCCCTTGCTGGAGAAATCCAATTGGTGAGAAACTGCACAGGGGCTTTCTCAGTAGCCATCTCTGCTTTTTGGAATTTACTCCTCCTGCACTGCAGACAAGTCCTTCATGAGAGGCCTTCTGGCATCGGCTGATTTTTTTTTTTAATTCAGAAGGCCTTTTGTTGTTGTTGTTGTTGTTGTTACATCTGGCCCCAGTGTTTGTTAGTTTTAGTGTCTGCTATTTTAACTATTTCGTATTGATTTTAATACAGTATTCTTTTAGAATAAAAAGGCAAACTATAAATCTTCAAACAGATAAATAAAATATATTGATTTCAGAAGCATTGGTTCCTCCTAAATAACTTCACGTATATATGAACATATCATTGTTTGATACCGTAACATGACTGTCTAGGTAAAGGTAAAGGTAGTCCCCTGCGCAAGCACTGAGTCATTACTGACCCATGGGGGGACATCGCATCAGGATGTTTTCTTGGCAGACTTTTTACAGGGTGGTTTGCCATTGCCTTCCCCAGTCTTCTACATTTTACCCCCAGAAAACTGGGTACTCATTTTACCGACCTCGGAAGGATGGAAGGCTGAGTCAACCTTGAGCCGACTACCTGAACCCGGCTTCCACCAGGATCGAACTCAGGTTGTGTTGTGAGCAGAGTTTGGGCTGCAGTACTGCAGCTTACCACTCTGCACCATGGGGCTCTTCTGAATAAAATGTATTGATTTCAGAAGCATTGGTTCCTTCTAAATAACTTTACGTATATATGAACATATCATTGTTTGATACAATAACATGGCTGTCTAATGAGACATTAAACATTGTAATGTTGAACTAGAAATGTTAACTTCCCTGGCTGTCCAAGAATAATTGAGAAGTTCTATTTTCACTCTCTTTAATTTATTGCATCATAAATCAATAGAGAAAAGGTTCATTAATTACTTCTGTAGCAGAACTTTCAAACAGAATGTGGGTCAAGTCCCAAAGAAACAATAATAATTTTAAAATATAATGATCAAGGGCATAAATCTGCTGAGATTTAATTATGAAATTTAAAAACAACAAATGGTGCATCCCAGTGTTGGAAAAGACAGCTTCATATAGTTTGCTTGAGTGACAAGGATTTTTTTTTAGTGGAAGAACATGGGCTGGCCCTGAGTTAGGAGGTGTCTGATATACTCAGGACTGTTTTCACTTGGCTTGACTTTTAAAAGAAAGCCCCAGTTTTTTTCCTTCCACACTGTGTTCTTATTTGGGACAAAAAATTCCTTTTTGCATCTTCAAGGAATCAGAAGGACTGCAATAGAGAGAACAGCAGGTGATCAATACATCTGCTGTGATCATTGTATAAGGTAAGTGTTCCTTGAATGTTAGACAGACAGGTTGGGATCATTTTTAACTGTGTTATGAAGGAAACAGAGTCTAGCAAATATTTATACCAAAGGAAGTCAGGGTTTTGGTGGAAATACACTCATATATTTGTTTTTCCTCATTGTGGAAGACCAGGTTTAAAAGGAATAGAAGTATCAAAGATTATGGATAACCACTTCCTTCTCTTAGAAACCATTTTTCCTGATTAGCACAATGGAATAATTCAAAGTTTTTAACAATGACAGAATTCTAAGGGACAATTCTGAAACATGCAAAAATGTTTCATTTTCAGTAAACTTTTCACATTTGTGAAATATTCCTCACAGGGGGATATTTGTTTGTAGCATTGTACCAGCACCCACTCCAGATTCCTAAACCTTGCCCCCAGAATAATGTAAGTAACAGTGGGAAAGTTATCAAATATAGGAAAAATATACATTCTACCACACAGTAGAAGACAAAAATGTTGCCTTCCTCCTTTACTAGCTATTTACCAGTTTACCCAATTGGCTGAATATCAATGTCACCCTAAGCAGAATTACACCTTTCTAATTTGAAGTCAATTGGCTTAAGTCCAAACTAGCCATTATGGCCTGGAACTAGTGATGTGCAAGTGAAAACATAAACAGACTTAGCACAGTTCTGCTTGTACCAGCTCTTGTGCAACATCAAGAGCTTTCCTCTCTCTATATTATAGTACCTAGAGAATATCTGGTGCCATTGAAAACACAAGTGGGGATACAATAAATCTGACTTGGCACAAGTGGCTACCCAAGTTGTCTTGCATTTCCGCAAGTGCAAGAGCCCTAGCACAAACAAAGGTTTTGCATTGGATCCAACCCTATGTCTGGCATGAGTTGGGTTGGGATTCACCCCAACCAGACTAATCTGAGTACAGCTCAAGCATGAGGCCATTTTGGTTCAGGAAACTGGCATGAGGAGGAAGGTTGAAACCCTAGCTCTCCCATGTTGCAGCTCCAAGCTGAATGATGCCTCACCATGATTGGGAATTTTGGTTCCCTAATGTCACATTTGGCTATGCAAAGATCAATCACGTTGGGGAAATGCCAACCCAACTTGTGACAGACATCAGTATATTTAATTCTCAACATGGCCCAATCTGTGGATACTTAAATCCAGAAATAGAAGCCTGAGCAGACAAGGCAAGGGGAGATAAAGGTAGGTTTGCTAGTGAGTGACCAGGAGAGAAGGAACCAGAAAAAGGAGGAGAAGCAATGAGGGGCTTTCATGGAAGGGAAAAAGAAAGTAGCGGAGAAGTGTAAACTAAACCCTCATGCCAATTCTTGTGGGTCCCTGTCTTGCAAAAACTAGTTTGGACCTTAGAATGATGTAAATCAGTTTAAGATTGCACTGTAAATTACCACATGGTTATCACCTACTGTTGCTTTATGTACACTCAGAGCCAAGCTACAAGTGATGAATGACACTTGCCTGGCAAGTGAACAGACTCACGTGTATTCCTCCCTGTTCACTTGCCCTCCACTTGCGCTCTACTTGATCAAGTGGAGAGCAAGTGAATGAGCAAGTATTTATTATGCCACATTTGCTGCAGACAATGAGCCAAGCTACAAGTGACGAATGACACTTGAACAGCAAGTGGATTGAGTGGAGAGCAAGTGGAGGGCAAGTGAACAGGGAAGAATACACTTGCTGTTCAAGTGTCATTCGTCACTTGTAGTTTGGCCCTCACATGTATTCCTCCCTACGTGATCAAGTGGAGGGCAAGTGAACAGGGAGGATTACACGTAAGTCTGTTCACTTGCCAGGCGAGTGTCATTCGTCACTTGTAACTTGGCCCAATGTCATCTGAAATAGCTCACAGAAACATACTATATTTTTGCTGTTCTAGTGCCCATTAACACCAACTTAATGTAAAGACAAATCCTGTGCATTTTCAGCAAAGTTTATACTATAGCATGCCCATGACAGCTGCACATTAAATATGCATGGAAAGAAACAGTTCAAGTACTGCAATGTTGGACCCTCCCGTTTCAGTCACCCTTCCTCACGGCAGTTACATAGTATTTGAAATAATTTCAGTATTCACAAAAAGGGCTCAACGGCCTGTTGCTCTACGGCGCATGCAGACCCATTGCGGTTACATTTAATATCTTGATTATATCCTGAATCTTTGTGGTACCATTGAATGTATTGTACCCACTCTGAACTATTTAAGACATTGTATCGTATGTGAATGACTTTGTATATATATTTAAAATAGGCACAGTCACTTTAATGCTGGCTCACACACTTTGAAAAATAACTGTAGCACTATTGCACTTGGTATTCATATGAACTTGTAAGATTGTGCCTGCCGGCTAATATTGATTTTCTGTTTGCCTGTTTTCTGCTTAGTGTTTGATAACAAAGAATTTTTCATCGAATCTTTATTTGGTTTCACTATTTCTTTAAAGCTTGCTTAGTAAGTCAGTTATGGTGCTCCTTGTTACATTCTCTACCGTGACTCTGTATTTATTGTGTTTCCCTGTAGCTGGAGCAGGCACCGAGCATTGGCAGGAAACTAGCCAGGATTAAGCCAAAACCTCAACTGTTTATATGATCCACAAAACTGAGTTTAATCTTTGCTAACTGAAATCTTCTTGTTCTCTTTCAAGGTGAAAGGTGCTGTAAGGCAATGAAGGAAAATCAAACATTTCTGACAGAATTTATCCTGACTGGCTTTTCCATTTCTCCAAATCTACACATTTTTTTATTTGTTTTGTTCCTTCTTGTATATATTATAACCGTGATGGGGAATCTGCTGATAATTGTAGTCATTGGGAGTGATAGGACTCTTCATATCCCCATGTATTTATTCCTTTTTGTTTTATCCTTATCTGAGTCATGTTACAGTTTAGTCATTATTCCTAAAATGCTGTTGGACTTGCTAGCCAAGAGTAAAACAATCTCCTTTGCTGGGTGTGCTGCACAAATGTTTTTCTTCCTTGGATTGGGGGGCACAAACTGTTTCATTCTTACAATAATGGGGTTTGAC
This sequence comes from Eublepharis macularius, assembly GCF_028583425.1. Classification (NCBI taxonomy): domain Eukaryota; kingdom Metazoa; phylum Chordata; class Lepidosauria; order Squamata; family Eublepharidae; genus Eublepharis; species Eublepharis macularius. The sequence continues at coordinate 46,959,884 of NC_072793.1, forward strand.
CGATATCTAGCAATATGCAAGCCCTTGCACTACCCAGTCCTCATGAATACGCAGGTGATTCTATGGCTTGTAGCTTTTTCATGGGTTGCAGGGTTTCTGATATCTGTAGCTGAGATCATTCTGATTTTCAGACTGCCCTTCTGTGACTCCAACATCATCAACCACTTCTTTTGTCACATGAGGACAGTGGTTAGGTTGGCCTGCACTGATGAAAGTACCACTGAAGTAGTGGTCTCTGCAATCTCAATTTTTGGCTTGTCAGGCAGTTTCCTGTTCATCATATTGACCTATGTCTTCATCCTTTCCACCATTTTTCGAATTCCTTCTACCGATGGATGGCAGAAAGCCTTCTCTACCTGCGCCTCTCACCTCATTGTGGTAATTATGCACTATGGGTTTGCTGCAATTGTCTACCTCAGGCCCAACAGCCCTGGCACTTTAGACAATGACACACTAATATCAATACCATACACCATAATTACTCCACTTCTCAGTCCTGTAATATTTACCCTGAGAAACAAGGAAATCAAATTTGCTGTAAGAAAAGTGATCAGCAAAAATACACATTCCCCAAAACTGTGAAAATGTTGACAAAAAACCTGTATTAAATATAAACAGGTTCAATTTGAATTGATATTTCATGAGTGGTTATTTTTATATTCCTGTTTCTTAACCAATAGTATGATATTTGGCTACTCCATATGTTCATTTATCACATTGAGGAGTTATCTTGCCAAACACTACTGGCAGAGATGGGGAAAGGGCCCACCTCCTTCTCTTCCTGAAACAGGCAGCTGAAACAATGGGCAAGTAACATGAAAAAGAGGGAATATGACAGTGCTCACGTTTGGATTCACACAAGCATATCCAGTTTGAGAGCTAGTTTGGTGTACTGGTTAAGAGCAGCGGGACTCTAATCTGGAGAACCGGGTTTGATTTCTCCCACTCCTCCGCTTGAAGCCAGCTGGGTGACCTCGGGTCAATCACTGCTCTGCCAGAGTTCTTTCAGCCCCACCCAAAGTGATTGTTGTGAGGATAATAATAACATACTTTGTAAACCGCTGAGTGGGTGTTAAGTTGTCCTGAAGGGCGGTATATAAATTGAATGTTGTTGTTGTTATCCCTTGACCTGCCTGAGCGGGTTGCTTTTATACATATGAATCAGAGACAAGATGTGATGGCCAGCAGTCAGACAGGAATCTTTTTGGTTATAAAGGGTAGATAAAACATGTTCAGCGCCAAAGTTTTTTTTTTTTTAATAATTGTAGCGTTTCAAGTCAAGCATTCAAAAGATGTAACCAAAGAATATATTTCTGGTAATTTCTAATAGTTTGGTAAGAAGTGTGAGGTTGCTTTTCAGTGGTATGTTTTCTTGCAACTGGACCGTTCACTGGGAACTGAAGAAAAGCAAATGCACAGCTGCAACCACCACACTCACAGAAATTTTTTTTTATGTATGAGTTTCCCTTTCTTGAGTGGAAAAAACAAAACAAAGTATTGTAAAAAGAAAATCCTTGAATCCAGTGGAAAGGCATCCTTCTTATTTGCTAGATGTCTTTAACTTTTTCAAACAGTAAAGTCTGAAAGCTAGTCTATATACTGCTCCCCTGTATTAAATCAAAAATAACACAAGGGTTAGAAACTTGCTTGAAAACACAACTGAAAGCAAAGAATCTTGGGATGTCAGCTTCTGCAGCACATTCAGAGCCCAAGTTTGTATGGTTCACCCATGAAACTGTGAGTTACACACAGTTTGAACATACAAGGTCATTTATGGGCTTCTGCTGTTGTTCTACGGCTCCCACTGGAGGCAGAGGATCCCCCACCCCTAGCTTTCATTTCCTGCCACTTCTTGGAGTGGCAGCTGGAGAAAAAAATTAAAAATCACCATTAGACCAACACTGTGATATCATTTCTGGGGAAAACTGGAAGTGAGGTCACAACTCATTGTCAATTACGGTGCCCTCCATGTCCTCACCTCAATCTCTCAACCAGTTACCAGGCGCAGCCCTATGTTATTCTGCTAAGTAAAATTATGAATCGCTGCTTGCCACATTACACAGTGAAATGCTGATTATTTTATTGCTGTAATGTTAATCACAGGTGCAAGTTTTTTTTAAAAAACCCAAGAGAAAAAGTACTACACTGAGCAGTTGTGGTGGACAGCTCCAGTTCTGCTTTTTCACTTATGAATAGACATGGGCACAAACAGTATTACGAACAGAAAAAACCAACGAACAGTCTAATCTGCTGTTCTCGAACAAGCTGTTTGTGAGGCCCCATCCTAAACGAACAGGTGGTCATTGCAAGCCTTGTTCGTTGCCTTTGGCAGCTGTTCAGCAAGCCAGACAGTCTGGCACCAGCTGCAATCAATCCCCTTGGCAACCAGAGGCTGGGAGGGACTGAGCTCTGTCTGAACTACTTTTGGCTTTCCTTCTGGCTTTAACCCTTCAAAGTACTTCCAGCAAAGAGTCCCATTTTTGCCACTGTGAAGAGAAAATGACAGCTTACGGGAAGACCCGTGGATCATGCCTTTCCTGGGGTACAATCTCTCTGAAACTTGGGGGGTCTGCTGAGGACAGTGAGGACTATGTCCCCTGAAAATTTGGTGGGTATTGGACATTGGGAAGGTTGCTTTTGTAAACCCTCAAACTAGCTGCCAGCAGACACTGCTGTTTTTGCCTGGACAGGGATCTTTAAAGGGCCAGGTAAGTGGGTTTGAGGGGAGGGGGGGCTAAGTGGGGGGAGGTTTGTGGGTGGTTCTGGGCCCCATGAACAACAAACAATGAACATGTCCGGGAACAGTTCATGTGCGTCCATGTTTGTTGTTCGTGGATGGCACTGAATGACGAACAGGGTGTTCAGGGTTTTCCCCCCATTTGTGCCCATGTCTACTTATGAATGGCAAGCATCCTCTCACTTTCACTGCTCACAAGAGATGAATCTACTTATTCATGTTAGCTATAACTAATCCATATGGAAGAGAGTAGGAAGCAGCCAGAAAATCACTACCAATGTTCCTTTTCTGTTTATTTTAACACTGCTACAACATGTTATAGTATTCATTGAATTACCAACATTCTTTAAGTAAGAAGCAAAAATAAAAATTAAAAAGTCCTAATATATGGTATCAGAGAAGCTCCACTATGTTTTCAAGTGACCTGTCATTGTGTTATATAGCCATGTTACCTTCAGTGAGCACAGACAACACCTTTTCAGAGAGTTAAAAATGACATCGCAGAGTTACTATTTTATAAGGTATGCAAGAATTACCCTGCCATTATCTCTGGTCAGACTGATTGTGGAAGTTGCCACAGGGTTCCACACAATAAGGTGGAAAAGCAGAAACTAATGTATAACTATTTCAATCTATATATTTCAATCTATATATAACGACCAGTGTCCTCTTGACTGACTCATCAATGCCCAGCCCAAAGCCCTGGACCTAGAAACATGAAATGTGGAGAGAACATTCCTTTTATGATGTAAACAGTAACACCCACTAAGAAGGGATTTTAAGAAATTTGCCCCCTAAGGGGGTAAAAAGGGGAAAATGTGTTTTCCCAAAGGGATACAGCTTCCCTGTGTGGCTGGCAAGCTGCTGCTTGTTTGTACCCCCACCCATTGCCAGCTTGGCCACTCTTCCCTGATTGGGCCAGCCTTTCAAGGTCATTTGCATATGCGGGCTGATTAGGGCTCACAACATTCCACACCTTATCTCCCTCCACCAGAGACAGTTGGAACACAGAGGTTATTTGCATATGCAGCCTGATTGGTCCTCACCTCTCACATTCTAGACAGTATGCAGTTACTATCGGGAGTCATTGAATGTGTCCTGAGGTAAAATGTACCTCCCAGTCTTCCCATAACAGTTCACTTGGGTTGCCAAACTCCCTGTGGGGCCTGGCTTCCCTGTGTGGCTGGCTTGTACCCCTTCTCTCTGATTGGTCAGCTGTTGAACTCTGTGTTCTGAGGTAAAAATCAAGTAAAGGAAACTGCAGACAGTTGAAGAAAGACAGTACAGGGATGAATAGGGATTTTATATAAAAGTCAGTATGGCAACTGAGTTTTTAAATGTTCATGGGCAGATGGTACACGATCTTTTTAGGGGCCATTTTGATGCAAACCTCTCACATGAACCTGCCAAAGTGCCCACCACACCACCCCTCCCTCCTCAGTCCAACTCCACCTCACACCTCTCACAGCCATTACCTCTTACTCCCCAAGAAGCCTCCTGGCAGACGTCATGCAAGATACACCGATGCTAAAAGGAGGAAGCAACTTAGAGATGCAGAAAAGAAATATGCACATTGTACTCCTGCAGTGCACCGAGCAGCAGAGGCCAAGTACCAGCAATCGTACCCTTTTCTGCCCCTTCAAGGGAGTTAAGTAGTGTTTCATTAATGATGAAGGGGAAAAGTTACATTTCAAAATTCATTTTATCGGTTTTCAGCATCAACATGCTTCGCTTTATTGACTTCCAGCTTGGGGATCATGGAGGGCTGACGCAGCTCGGGGAGCTGAGCTGTCTGTGTTGCTGTTTGTGAGGGCTAGTGGGGTGCAGATCGCCCGCAGCCCCCTGTTCTCAGGCGGAGAACAGGCAAGTATGCTTAAGACCCCAAGAGTGAGTTGATCTCGGCTGTGGGGGGGAGATCTACACAATGATAACCCACCCAGCCTTGAGGTCCCACTCGTAGACGGGTGGCAAAGATCTCTGCAGCAGCTCTGGAGTCAAGCTTTTGGCTTAAGACCTCTGTACCCAAGCTTCAGCACCAAATTGGGAAGACTGGATTATTTTAATTACTGAAACAGCGATTACAACCCGTAAAGAAGGACTAATAAGGTAAAGATTGCTATCTCTCTTTTTGAGAAGAAAATCGGTAAAAGAACTGAATTAAAGTAGAAGATAAAAATTGCAAAAGATTTAAAAATTTACTGTGAATGTTCCGGCAAAGTAATTGAGAAAAAAGAACTTTTTAGAGAAGAGCTAATGCGGAAAATAGATTATTGTTTACATACCTGCGGCTTGAAAGAGATAGCGAAGTGTGAGAAAGCTGAAAAATCACGAGAAACGCTGAGCCGAGAAGAGGAACCGGAAGTGCGTCAGTGCAAAAGAGAGACTGGCTGGAAGCGGCCTTTGAAGAACCGGAAGAGGAAGAACGCCATTTTGGAGAAGGGAAAGGGCTTGACCTCAAATTGGGCAGAAGTAGGACATTTTGGATAAGGGAAAGGGCATAAACTTCAAGTAAAAACCATAGAGAAAAGACGCCCGACATTTTCGATACTAGGATCGCTAATTTTTAAAAGATTTCGTTAAAATTTGACGTTTATACCGAGAAAAGTAAATCAGCCACGCCACGGAGCTAAGGAAAAGAGCAGACTCGTGGGAGCAAGGTAAAGCAAGCCCCACGATGTCGAAGAAAGAATGGCAAATGGCGCTGGACAGTCTCGACAAAAAAGTCGCAGAGGGGAATAAGGAGATCAAAGATAAGATGCAAGAGATTGTGAAGGACATTAAGGAGCTTAAAGAGACTTTTAAATCAGAGATGGTGGAGCTGGTTAAAAATATTGATGAGGTCAAGAAAGAATTACAATCGACACAGCAGAAAGTTAAAACAGTGGAAGATGAAATTGACAAGTTGGCTGTATCACACAAGATAGAAACCAAGGGTTTGAAAGGAAGAATGGCCGTGGTGGAATGTAAACATATGGAAAAACAACTTAGATTTCGTGGAGTCCCGGAAGTAGAAGGGAAATCAACCCAAGAGCAGATTTCAGAAATACTAGCAGAACTTTTGAACAAAGAATTGGATGAGGTGGCAGCCTTTCTAGATGTGACATACAGAATCAACTCAAAATATGCAGCACAAAAAAATTTACCAAGAGATATAATAGTCCAATTTACAACAAAAAGAATAAGAGAAGAGATTGTGAGTAAGCAATTTCAAAACCCTCGGGAAATTGATGGAAAAAGTGAGAATAATGAAGGAACTGCCTAGGGGGGTTTTGTTGCAGAGGAAGAAATACAGAGAATTAGTACAAATGCTGAAAGAATTGAACATTAGATATAGATTGGAAATACCAGAAGGATTGAGCTTTGAATTTCGTGAGATCAAAAGAACACTCAGATCTGGACATGAGATGGAAATGTTCATAAAGGATTATGAAAAAGACTTACCCAAAAGTTCTAAAATTTGACTATGGAGTGTAAAATCATATCTTGGAATGTAAATGGACTAAACTCACCTTCTAAGCGTAAAACCATTTTCCACTGGCTATCTAAACAACATTGTAATATAATTTGTCTGCAGGAGACACATATTAGGAAACAGGATGTGAAATATTTAAAATTTGCTAAACTGGGGAAAGAATTTGCAGCTGCGTCAAACCAGAAAAAAAGAGGAGTTGTTTTATATATTAAAGATGAGCTGCAACCGAAAATGATTTTAAATGATGCAGAAGCTAGATATATAGCAGTGGAAATAATTTGGAATACAAAGAAAATACTTTTGATTGGGATTTATGCCCCTAATGGTGCTAAAGAGAACTTTTTTAAAGGTTTACAGAACCAACTGGCTGGACTAACATATGCTCAAATAATTCTGGCAGGTGATTTTAATGGAGTAACAAATTTGGACGATGATAAAAAAACGAAAGGTGCTCACAAAAAAAGAGGACTTTTGCCAAAATCCTTTTTTGAAATTAAAGATCAGGGAAATTTGGAAGACGTATGGAGAAGAAGTAATTCTAAAACAAAACAATACACGTTCTATTCGGCGAGACACTCAACATTATCAAGAATTGATATGATCTGGGCCTCCAAAGATTTGGCGGTATGGACTAAAGATGTGGAAGTAATGCCTAAAGTAGGCTCAGATCGTAACCCAGTAATGTGGAAATTTGGGAAAGGCACTAAAAGATGAGGATGGAGGATAAATGAAGATTTTCTGCAACTAGAAGATTATTTATTTATTTATTTATATTTCAATTTATATACCGCCCATCCCCAGGGGCTCTGGGCAGTGAACAGTTAAAATCGCTAAAAACAAGAACTAAAATCAATATACAAACAATAAAACAAATTAACAAAGTGCAGTGGTGGGGAGAACCCTCCCCCACCCCAAAGGTGGGAGGCCAGCATAGCACCGCCCCCTTCAGTCACTGAATGCCTGGCAGAACAGCTCTGTCTTACAGGCCCGGCGGAATTATAATATGTCCCGCTGGGCCCGGGTTTCCATTGACAGAGCGTTCCACCAGGCTGGGGCCAGGACTGAAAAGGCCCTGGCCCTGGTTGAAGTGAGGTGGGCTTCCTTAGGGCCGGTGACCACAAATAATTATTTATTCACTGATCAAAGCGATCTCTGATAATATAGTGCTACTACAAAGAAAGACCAAATTCTTTATACAATATAATTTAAATAAAGATGTTTCAATTGACAAAGTTTGGGACACCTACAAAGCAGTGATTAGAGGAACTTTAATGGATTTAAATGCAAGAAATAAGAGGAGAAAAGAAGAAAAAAGGCAAGAAATTATGGAAAAGATAAAGGCCAAGGAGTTACAATTAAAGAAAAGACCAGGGAAGAAGAAGCTGTATCAAGAAATAAAAATTTTGCAAGAACAGCTGAGAGTAATGAATAATAAAGAATTAGAGTGGGAACTGAAATAATTGAATCAAAAGTCATTTGAAGGTGCGAATAAACCTGGGAAATATTTAGCGTGGCAGTTGAAAAAGAAAAGGGAGAAAAAAGTAATAACCAAGATTCAAGAAGATGGCAAGACGTTAACAGATCAATTGGCTATTAGTAGAGCTTTTTTAAAGTATTATGCAAAACTGTATCAAAGAAAAGAAGTGAATTTGGACACTATTGATCAATATTTGAACAAGATCAATTTACCAATATTATCAGGAAAATGGAAGGAAAAGTTGAATGCAGAAATAACGGAGATGGAAATAAAAGAGGCTATTCGGACGACTAAGTTAGGGAAGGCACCAGGCCCAGATGGAATTACGGCTAGGTTCTACAAATTATTGGAAAATGAACTGGCACCTTTTTTGAAAGTGGTAATGAATGAAATTTTAAAAGGACAAAAGATACCAGAGTCTTGGAATGAGGCCAACATATCATTGATACCAAAAGAAAATCAAGATTTAAGTAATGTCAAGAACTATCGTCCTATTTCATTGTTAAATAATGATTACAAATTTTTTGCAAAAATTTTGGTGGAGAGATTAAAGGACTGGTTAGTCGAGTTCATTGCAGAAGAGCAGGCAGGGTTCCTTCCAAACAGGCAAATTAGAGACAATTTGAGAACTGTAGTAAATGCTATAGAATACTACGATAAACATTGTGAAAAAGAAGTTGGTTTCTTCTTTGTGGATGCAGAAAAAGCTTTTGATAATTTGAATTGGAATTTTATGTTTGCCACAATGGAAAGGCTGCAAATGGGAAAAGATTTTATTCAAGCAGTAAAAGCAATATACAGAGACCAATGTGTGGCAATTGTAGTAAGTGACGATTTAACAAAAAAATTGGAAATAAGAAAGGGTACAAGACAGGGGTGCCCATTATCTCCATTGTTGTTCATTTTGATTTTGGAACTGCTATTGATTCAAATACGAGAAGATGATACTATAAGAGGCATAAAGATTAAAGAATTTACCTACAAGGTTAGAGCTTTTGCGGATGATGTGATGGTTATAGTGGAAGATCCAATACAAAACATGCCGAAGTTGCTTGATAAGATAAAAGAGTTCGGAGATCTGGCTGGATTTTATGTTAATAAGAAGAAATCAAAGATACTATGCAAGAATATGACTAAACAAAAGCAACAAGAATTAATGGAACTTATTGATTGTGAAATAACACATAAAGTTAAATATCTTGGAATTGAGCTAACTGCGAAAAATATCGATTTATTCAAGAACAACTATGAAAAGCTATGGCAACAGATTGATAGAGACTTGATTAAATGGAATAAATTAAATCTGTCATGGCTGGGAAGAATAGCGGCAGTTAAGATGAATGTGTTACCACGGATTATGTTCCTATTACAAACAATTCCAATTATTAGAGACACTAAACAATTTGAAAAATGGCAGAGGAAGATCTCTGACTTTGTGTGGGCAGGCAAGAAACCTCGAGTAAAAATGAAAGTTCTGTGTGATGCTAAAGAAAGAGGTGGACTGCAGTTGCCGAATATTAGACTATATCATGAAGCAATATGTTTAGTTTGGCTAAAAGAGTGGATGTCACTGAAAGACCGCAAACTCTTAACATTGGAAGGCTATAAGAAGTTGTTTGGATGGCATGCCTGCTTGTGGCAGGATAAAATAAAAGCTGATTCTATGTTTTTGCATCATTATATTAGAAGGAGCCTCTTCACGATCTGGAAAAAATATTAAAAATATCTGGGTGAAGGTATCCCCTCTTGGGTGGTACCGTTTGAAGTGATCGATCAGAGAGCTATTTATAATGAAGAACAACGTCTACCATATAAAGAGATATTGATTATGGAACAAAAAATGATAAGAATCAAAAGAGTTATCTTCCTGTTATGGATGGTTCCATGATAGACAGATTAGAGACCTTTACAACTCGGATTGTTCAAAAGGAGGAATCAAATGGAAAAACTCAGAGTTGGAAGAGACTATACTACAAGAAAGTAAAAAGAAGATATCTAAAATTTATAAAATACTTTTGAAGTGGTATACAGAGGATGAGACGGTCAAAGTACAGATGGTGAAGTGGGCAATTAACTGTCACAAAGAAATAACAATGGAGTCATGGGAATATTTATGGAAAACTACATTGAAGATTTCAACTTCTACCAGTATTAAAGAGAATGTCTATAAGATGATTTATAGATGGTATTTAACGCCTAAGAAAATTGCGCTTGGAAATGCAAACATGTCAGATAAATGCTGGAAATATAAAAAGCATGAAGGATCATTGTATCATATGTGGTGGACGTGTGAAGTAGCTAGACAGTACTGGGGAGATATTTTAGAAGTAATAAATGAGGTTTTGCAGACCCAAATAAAGAAGAACCCAGAGCTATTGCTACTGAATTTAAGTATGGAAGATGTTCCTATGCAATACAGAACATTACTATTTTACATGACGACGGCAGCAAGACTTTTATATGCGCAGAAATGGAAGGTGCAAGACATACCAACTATTGAAGACTGGATGTATAAATTGCTGTACATGGCGGAAATGGAAAAAATGACAAGAAAGCTGAGAGATCAGAACTTAGCAGAATTTTTTACTGATTGGGGAAGATTGAAAACATATTTAGAAAAGAAGTGGGACGTGAAAGGGGAATTATGGCAATTTCAAAATTATTAGAATGGGTTTTTTTTATTGGAAGAGACAGAATCTTTACCACATGAAGTGAAGTATTAGCTAATTGTTAGCCTAAATTTAAGTGGATTTGGAGTTAATAGATATTGGTAAAATTAATAAAGTAGATATTTTATTTAATTGTTAGCTTAAATTTAAATATATTTGAAGTTAACAGATAGTAATAGATAATAGACTTTAAGTTAATAATAATAGATTTGAAGCTAACAGATAGGGCTTAGTTTAACAAAGCAGAATGTAAACATGATATAATGAGTTACAGAAAAAGGGGGATAGATTAGGAATAGATTAAGATATAGGGTTGGAAAGCTGTTGGAAGTCCTGAAAAAGGGGGGGAGGGAAAGGGTGGGGGAAAATGATATTGAGATGTCATTTGAAAGTTGTATGTATTAATATTCTCACCTAATAAAATTTTTTTTTTAAAAAAAAAACATGCTTCGCTTTATTCAAACACCTTTGTGAAGGTGTACTTGCTATTATACTACAAAACCAACTAATTCCCCCCCCAAAATGTTACATACCCACAAGTATTATAACTGGATTTAAAGTACTTCAATACTGTAGCAAAGCTGCCATTTTATCCAAGGGAACTGATAGGGATATAATTCTAAGAGATCTCCAGGTCCTACCTAGAGGTTGGTAACCTGAGTAGGAAAACAGCCACCATTTCCAAAGCAATTATGAAAGTAATTTAATAGTCTTCACAAATTGTACATACATGAAAGAAGAGCACATATCTAGTGCAAAACTCCCTCTCAGCAAAGCTGAACATTTCCTTCCGAAAGTGACTAGAAGCTGCTTGCAATAGCTTACAGCAGTGTGAAGAGGGCCTTGTATAACCGCCTATCTGTGCCACTCTTGCATAGTTCATGATGATACTCTGCAACAGATTCTGTTTGCATGGGCCCAAAAATCTAAAAGAAAACTGTTTCAATGGGAAATGTGAAGGGACTGCCAGACAAAGACAAGCTGCATGTTCTTCTCACAGATGTAATTATTCTTATTTTTACATGGAAGATCATTCCACATGTAATTGTATTCCTTCTGTAAAACTGCACAGTGCTCAGGTCCTTGATCCTTACCATTGTTTGGTTCAATAGAATGCCAATTCCTGAAAAACACAAATGACATTTGCTTTGGGTCATTCTCTGAGGGGCATACAACATATTGGGTAAGTCATGGGGCTAGGGGAAAAGCTATAATGGACTCTTCTCTGGCACATCCCCCAAGATTTCCTTCCCTTGAGGTGATGAGTGCCTCCAAAGGTGGTTTCTGGTCCCATTATGCCCGATATAGTAGCATTGGACCCCTCTTTTGATAGGGAGTGGGTGTAACACGTTTTTGGAGTTTATTGCCTTCTGCTGTAGCAGAGCCACACCATCAATCAGAACCATATTGATTTATAGCACATGTTGGTGTTTCCATCTGTGCTAGGATTGCTGCACAGCTGGTTTTGGTGAATGGCAGAAAGAACAAGCCCTCTCAGAAATTACGTCGCTAGGGGTACACCTAAGTACTTGAGGTAAGCTGACAAGTGTCCAACCTGTGTAAGGCGTCACTTGTAGCTTGGCTCTCATACACCACCAAACTTGATCTTTTGCCTTGTCTTTCCAGTACTCACTCTAAGACTGAAGAAAATATAACTCACGTATAATTAGATGTACCATCCACCCACTTCCAGTTTCCTTCTTCCTCCAGGTCACTAAAACCAATCCAGTATGTCTCCTTGGAACTCATCATAAAAATAAGAAAATCCTAAAGAAAGAAAAAAACCAGATGAATTTACTCTTCACCTGCTGCCAGTTGTTCCCCATCAATGAACTTACTGCCATAGGGCCTACTTTTCACAGGTATCATGTGCAGCTATACTACTGAGAGTATTCCTTGAAAAAGATGGAACCCCTAAAGAAATGACTCTCCCGGAAGACATGGCTCAATGGATTTGTTGGAAGAGGCAACTCAGCATGCCTTGGATGCTAGGGGGCACTGCATGTGTCTGTGCATATGTGCTACCTTCCTAATAAGCAAGTGACTTCTCTTTGTTTGCAGTGGGAATGCCTCCTGACTGTACCTCTCTCCCTGTCTCCATTGAGAAGGATTCTCTCTCTTTCCTTGTACTCTTCAGAGGGAGAGGTTGCATCTACCTCTCAGCCCCCTGCAATGGGGAATTTCCCTTTCACATTTAAGCAGCCACAATGTTGAACTAATTGGCCATGGTATAGGGAAAGTAATGCTTTAGACTTCCGCAAGAATTTGGTATGAATGGAATCTAACTCAATAAACTGTCAGGTCTATTTTTCTACAATTTAATTGCCTGAGGAATAATTACTGTGCATTGGGGAAAATGCTTCTGACTAGGTAACTCTGCTACCAAACTACATATAACTATCTTTAATAGGATTAAACATTGCAGTTTTGTTTGTGGTGGCCCAGTGAAATATAATGATAATTACAACAGGGCATCTCTGTCTCACAAAAGAATGACCGTTTTCACACTGCTTACCCGATCGCGCAAAACTCCTGGAACAATGCGCCTTCTTGGTGCTATTTCCCACAATAACTCCAGTTATCATGGGAAATTGCACCAGGAAAGCACGTCGTTCTTGGAGTTTTGCGCTATCGGTAAGCAGTGTGAAAACGGCCCATGTCTTAGGCAGCTGTGACTCTAATTTCATAGATATTCCCAGTGGCAGAACAGCTCAAATGCAAGAAGCTCAACATTTCACTTGTTCTATGAACCAAAAACAAAGACTTACCTGTTCTTCTTCATGGTTAATCACAACCAGATCAGCACCCACTTCTTGACAGAGCCTTCTACTATTATTCCAATCATTATTTTTTGACGAGTAGTTGTAGCATTTCTCACTGAAATACTTCCAACCATCTGGGCATGAAGGAAAACCTACAATACATGGAACCTTGGAATAATGCAGCACAGGTTGAGCACAGTCTAAATGTTTTGTTGCTCACTGGATATTTTTGTGACTGGTACCTGATGGCCATTTTCACATGTCTTACCAGCTCCGGTAAGTCGCGCAAAGCTCCCTGGATAGCGTCTTCCTGGCACGATTTCCTGGTTCTCACACGAAATCGTGCCAGGAAGATGCTGTCCTTGCAGGAGCTTTGTGTGACGTACCGGAGCCAGTAAGACATGTGAAAATGGCTGATACTCTAATAAGGGGATGCTCAAGAATAAGATGGCCCTAAGTCTTCTTTCCTTAGCTGTATTGTACTGTGCAATTTCACCACTCATTGCTAGCATAGATCCAGAGGAGTTAGCTGTGTTAGTCTGTAGTAGTAAAATAGCAAAGAGTCCAGTAGCACCTTTAAGACTAACCAACTTTATTATAGCATAAGCTTTCGAGATCCACAGCTCTCTTCATCTAATGAAGAGAGCTGTGACTCTCGAAAGCTTATGCTCCAATAAAGTTGATTAGTCTTAAAGGTGCTACTGGACTCACTGCTAGCATAGTATCTGATCCATTAGCATGGCAATGGAAGTCTGTCATAATCCATGTTTATTTGAGGGCTCCCAGATTCACACAATGCATTACAGCAAACAAGACAGTAAATAACTCTCTCCCTTCATCAGGGAATAGAGGAGTGGAGCGGACCTTAGAAAGACAGCAGTGATTTAAGGAAATCACTGTTGTTACCCCCAGCTTTGAACATTAAGTTTCCTGCCTGGTCTATTAATGGTTGGTGGAATTTGAAGCTAAAACTTATCACAGTGCTCCAGGGGTTTGGAAGTCCCTCCTCAATAAAACTTTTTTTTAAAGGAGCCCTCATATTGAAAGCATGGCCATGCCTATCATATTCATTTCTTTACCTATCCTGACTCATCCAGATATAGTCGGTGCACTATTGAAAAGTTATTTTCCCAAGCCATAGTACAGAAGATGGAGGCTCAAAAAAATGCTGTCTGTTTCAGATCTGGACTTACATCTTAGTAAAGCCATCCCAAAAGCAGCTGTTGCCATTGTGAAAGAAAGAAGTGTCAGGCCGTAGGTCATGATAATGGGTGCTCTGCTGTAGTCTCTCTGTTTGTCAATCTTGGGTGCAAACAAAGCTGCAAATAACCATCAACAAGTGAAGATGTTATGGCAGAATCAGAGTATTTCAGATGCAAAAATATAATTTGTAGGACACCTGCATAGGAGGCTCTTAAAACCAGACCTATGCAAGTTCCTTGCATTTGTACATAAATTTAAAAAGAATTTGGTATTTAGCCCATACACAGAATAACTGTCAATCTGCAGAATCCAGAGGGGTTGGATAGAACTGTTGGTGGTCCTGGACTTAAGCTTCTTTAGCCTGTGCTGGTCTAGGTTCTGTCTGTCTGTTCCCATAAATAACATTCCCCAAACCTATAACCTAGCCTTGTTCTGTACTACCCACCCTACACTTTTTGTTGGGAAATATTTAAAAAGCAAAATTGTGGAACCAATGAAGCAAAATAATTTTTCTTCTTAACATTAATAGTTGCGCTTCCCCAGGTTTTAAGATAGGAACATTAACAAGAGCCACAAATAGCTCTGTCTGAAATTATATCCTCTTTCAAGTAGCTCCGGTTGAAAAGATATGCATCAAAGCTTGTCTTATCATCAGATGCTGAGAGCTGAAGCAGTTGGGAGGAAGGAAGTTTCATACTATCTCAGCTGAGCCTCTATTTGAAAAAAATGATGGTAAATTAAAAACCTGAACTTTCACAACTGAAAGAGACCCGTCTTGGGTGACAGATACATTGGGGAACAGTTATTGTGACTTCGACCATTTTCACACTATTTACTGGACACAGAACATTGTGCCAAGCTCTCAGAACAACAGCGTCTTCCTGGCACAATTTCACGTGAGAACTGCAGTTCTTGTGCAAAATCGTGCCAGGAAGACACTGTCGTTCTGGGAGCTTGGCGCAATGTTCCATGGCTGGTAAACAGTGTGAAAATGACCTTCCTGTAGCCATGGATATATGAAAGGGATTGATGGGAATCTGGAACCATAACAGATACCGATCACTGGAAACAAACATATACAGTTCATTATCAAGGTTCCATGTTTTAGGCCGAGAAATGTTGAAGCAAACAATGACAGAAGTTTCTGGATACTGATACAGAGCAGCCCTGCTTGCTGCATTTTCTGCTGAGGTTGCTAATAGAGGCAAAGTTTGTTAATGAGACCTGTGACAGATTACTGTGATAATCAATCTGGCTGTGCAATTTCATGTGCTCAAATCCAAGCATGAACATCTATTTTCTCACAAGCTGGAAAGCTCAAATTATTCATATACCACACAACTCCTTTTCAAGACAGCTCAAAAATACTCTTGTTTTTTCTTCCATTTGTCCACTGACAAATGCCTCTGTCATTTCTGGTAAAAACTGGAAGTGATACAGTGGATGTTCCAGCATTTTGTACTAACTCTATGGTTTTACCAGAAGTGATGTGAGCAGGCTGACACAACGCCTGACCACAAGGCTCTGTCCCACATTTCTTCCTGGGGATTGCCAGATGTGGTCTGTGGAAAGGCTGTGGAAACTGTGAACAAATGCCTGTCAGCAGTTTGGGGATGGATGAGGGCAAACAAGCTGAAACTTACTCCTGACAAAATGGAGGTACTACAGCTGGGGGGTGGGTAACCCAGAAATTGGGATCTCTATTTTTTTTATAGGATTGTACTCCCTCTAAAGGAGGAGGTTTGTAACTTGGGGTGCTACTGGACCCTGGCCTCCTGTTAGATAAACAGAAGCAGTGGTGCTCAGGGGTCTCTTTTATCAGCTTTAGCTGATAAGCCATCTGCAGCCCTCCTTGGGCAGGAAAGATCTTGCCACTGAAGTGCATGCTTGGTAACATCTAGATTAGATTACTGCAATGCAGTAATGCAGTAATATGGGGCTGCCCTGGAAGAGTGTCCCGAAGCAACAGTTGGCACAGAATACTGCAGCCAGAATGTTGACAGGAGTGCATAATAGGGACCATATATCTCCTTGTTCTATCTATAGTGGCTCCCAATTTGCTTTTGGGCTCAATTCAAGGAGATCTTATTGACCTTTAAAATCTTATATAGCAGTGCTCCCCAACGTGATACCCATAGGCACAATTATGCCTCTGACATCTTTCTTTGTGCTCACCAACAGGCCCATTGTAGGTCATGGGAGTGCACTGCAGTGGGGCACAGGAGTGCGCTGTGCTGCCGGGCAGGGCTCCCCAGGGGGTGTGCCCGCTCACTGGCCAGGTAAGTGGGATTGGGGGAGGAGGAGGTAGGAACAGGGGATTGCCCGCCCCGGGCGGGGGATTGGCAGCCCTACTAAGCCCACCACACTGTGTCAGGATTCCAAATGTGCCTGAGGGCTCAAAAAGGTTGGGGACCCCTGCTATATGGTTTGGGGCTAGCATACCTGAAGGATTGCCTTCTTCTGTATGAACCTATCCATCCAGTTATCTTTGGAGGCCTTGGTCCAGGTGACTTGTCCATCTGTGGCTGGACAAGAGGCAACCTCTGAGAGGGCCTTTTTGGTCATGGTGCCAAAACCTTGAAATTCCCTCCCCTGGGAAATTTGTCTGTCTTTTATTGTTGTCTTCTGTCAGTGGGTGAAGACTTTTTTGTTTGGTTTGGTGTAGCTCTAGTCACTGAACCATTTAGATATTTTATATACACGCAAACCTTTTTTTGAAATGCTGCTTTAAATGTTTTAATGTTTTAATGCTGCTTTGAATGTTTTAATGTTTTGATTGCTGCCTTAAGGACTCTACTTGGGTGGAAAGGCAGTATAGAAATATTTTAAATAAATAAATAAAATTCCATGCAGTTAAAATGACAGCCCATATTTTACATTTTCACCATTTAAAATGTCAATGCTTAAGACGACAAAAGCCTCCATAGGAATGAGGACAGGGAGAATAGCGGTTACCAAAACCTTAAGAATAAAAGCCATGTATTAATGGAATATAATTTGAATTAAACATTAGCGTTACTAGCATAATAAACTGCATTATATAAATTTACAATTTTAAAGAAAAATACACTAAACAACAATATTTTATTAATATTGTTCACAGACATGTTATGAATTCCTTGCCTTTCTTTATGTTCACTCCCATCTTTGGTAGTCTGCTTATCTGCATGTCCAGAAATGTGGTGTGTCCACTCTCCTGATAAACATTCTTCATCCTTTCATTTGCTTTGTTATATTCTAGAAACAGAAAAAGCCTTTCTAAAGCACTCCCTTCTTGGAAATCCACTGTGACCTTCCAAATAGAATAGTCTTGCTGACATCCCCAAATCAACAGAATACAACTAGACCATGGTGTGAATGTTAAATTAACCAAATAACACCATGCTGTGAACTGGTAATTAACAATACAAAGTTTACTTGTGACAGTACTTGATAATTGGATATAATGTGTACAGGCAGATACACAACCACAAAACAAAAATCATTCACAATATACAGGAAATGTTCTTCCCACAATATCAGTCCTCAGTCTTCAGTAATTCATCAATGGAACTGATGTTCATCAAGTACTATTACAAGTAAACTTTGTATTGTTAATTACCAGTTCACAGCATGGTGTTATTTGGTCAATTTGACATCTCCAAATCAGCATGCTCATCTCGTTTATTCTTGTGGAATACTTACTATATAGCTAAGCAAGGAAATTATCCTCCTATTTAGATATTTTTACTGGAACCAAAATTGAAAAGCATATCCATGTAAGATAAATCACTAAATCTACATCTATACTGTCATTCATGATGTTTCAATATATATGGGGGGGATTTTGTTCATGGGTATGCAATTTTTCAGTATTATGATTTGCCAGAGCAGTTGCAACATGGCAGTCAGATTTTGTACAGGTATGGGCTCCAATTTTACAGAAATATGGGGCAATGGGCATCCCTACTGTTGTATGGAGGTCAGAAGAAGCAAGACTTCCAGACCTAGGGTCTGATTAGATGATACGCTGAAAGTGTCTCCTGGGCAAATACATGGAATTGAGACAAACTGCCCATCCTCCCCCACATGGTCTTTTGCATGGTAGAAGGGAGAGAATGATGACGTCTCTGCCACTGTGCTGTGCTTGGTGAATGATCCCCCCCCCCAATTTTTAAGGTGAGTCTCTGGTCAGAAATTAAATGCAAGTGGGAGGGGGTCCCATCTCAACTTTCATTTAATGTATCATCTAATCAGAACCTAAAGTTTATTATTTATTCATTTACTTTATTTCTCATTAAGACTCAAAGCAGTTCCCTTCTGGCCAGCTGCAACACTTTCAGGGCCTTAGTCTACATATATTGTAGCATTGGCTGAGGGGAAGTCCACCCTGAGAATATAAGTCAATCATCACTTTAGACTGTTTGATTTGCTGGGTTGACATAAAACATTTAATAAACATAACATTTAATACAGTAACACTGTACTGAGCTCATTTTA
Source organism: Eublepharis macularius (assembly GCF_028583425.1). Lineage (NCBI taxonomy): Eukaryota > Metazoa > Chordata > Lepidosauria > Squamata > Eublepharidae > Eublepharis > Eublepharis macularius. Next base: position 46,978,683 of record NC_072793.1, read on the forward strand.
ACCATGTGGTCATTCACTCTAAGTCATTTACTGAATCTTATCATCATGGAATATGTAATTACCCTAAGAATCAAATCGAATCGAATCGAATCGAATCAAACCGAACCGAACAAAACCGAACCGAACCGAACCGAACAAAACCGAACCGAACCGAACCGAACCAAACCAAACCGAACCGAACCGAACCGAACAGAACAGAACAGAACAGAACAGAACAGAACAGAACAGAACAGAACAGAACAGAACAGAACAGAACAGAACAGAACAGAACAGAACAGAACAGAACAGAACAGAATGTATTGATATGAATTTGGAGTAAGGTCATATATGGTTGTGTCTTTTAGTCTTGGCCTAAATTAGCATGCTTGGAGGAAGTCAGAGGTCAGGGTCTCTTAATTATCATAGATATTTCATCAGTGAATCTTAACTGTTAAAAAAATGGCTCTGTTCTTGGAGGAGGGAGGGAACAAGCGGATTCTTTAGGGAACTACAGTTTAGATTCTACAAGAGTTGGAGAGTGAAACAGGCATACATTGCAGTGGTTTGGCTAAAGCTCCTTGGAGCTACAGGAATTCTCCTCAGAGGTGCAAAATATGATGTTAGGTCATGGATATCTTACCCTGTAGAAGTGTCTGTTTGCATCCACTTGTTTTACTTCTATATTTGTAAATAAATTAAATATTATAAAAATACCAAAAGACTGTAGTGTTCTCTCCTTCAAAGTGAATCGACCCAGATGAATGCTTTCCCTTGAACTTGTCTAATACATCATTTAATATCTCCACCCTAAAACCCAAATAGGTTCCTAAACAACTTACAACAATGAAAAGCTATTTCGAAGTTACAGTATAAGAGATTAGGGACACGTGAGTGTCCATATGGAAGGCTCTTTGGGGCTAGCCCAGATTCCAAGCTCTTTCCTATAGTAGCGGGGTTCAGAATGAGTTGCAAGAGAACTCAGGATCCTGTGAATAATGATGCTGAATCAGAGAAAGTCCTGTTGATCTTTCTTACAATGCAGAAAATGTTGTAGGAGCCATGTAAATGAATTCTGTCCTTTGGGATGTAAATTCAGTCTTTGAAAATACATCAGAACATACACAAATATACATTGATAAAGGTGTGGCTTTAGAATGGGACGCTGCAGTTTATTAGCTGAAATATATGTGAAAATATAACATATATGTGAGTGTACAACAGAAGCTACATGTTAATATGTCCACACTGTGATTGCATTGGTATTACATGCGGTAATCTTAGCAAATATACCCATGGTATTTTATAATTGCTTCAGAAGCTGCCACCCACAGAAAACTGTGACAGAATTTCCTAATGGATGAAGCACAGGACTATGGTTAAGAATAAGGCAGCCAAAAGTAAGAACAACACTCACCAAGAGAAATTTGTTTCCCTTCATTACTATGCAGATCTGAAGCAACCTTGTGAAGCAGTTGTGTTTCCTTGTCCATCACCTCAGAGTCACTTGGGGGCACTTCTGGGATGTAGGACAATTTCTGGATCAAAATATCATTCTCATAACCTTCACTCTGGTGGTCCACTTTATTCTGGAAGTCATCGTCCATACTGAGACTGCTTCTCTACTTACCCAGTTGAGGGCCACTTCTCTACTTACTCAGCAACAGGATGGTTCTATTTTCTTTCTATCACTGACAGCTTCCCTTCTATCTTATAAGCCACAGAAAAGGCAGACGCCCGCACCATTCTAAACCATATCCTCCCATCTCAAGACAAAGCTCTTCATATTTACTGTGTAAAAGTAACTGGGAAAAAATAGCTCCCAAGGTCAGACATGTCATTTTAGCAAAGTGGATAGGGTTGACCCTAATTGAAGGTCAAGCATCCACTATTTAAACACCATTGGTTCAGCTGATGGTGTTCATTGGCTGTAACCAAGTATTACCCAAAAGGAAAGGTCTCCTTGCGAATTGGGGGAATTAGCATGCCAGGACGGTAGCAAGAGGGAGTAACTTCAGGATCTCCACCAATGTATATAAGAATTGTCCCAGCTAGAGAACTGTTTCAATGACCAGACAGACGTTTCAACCAAAAAGGGTTTTTTATTGAAAATAACAAAGATCAACAGCACACAAAACACACATTTAGAGCTAACTAGAAAGCAGTGGTGAAAGTTGGGTAGAGTTTAAGGGACTGGGTGATATTTACCATCCAGGCATCTGGGAGAGGATTTTTTCACGTTTGCTAGCCGTTTAAACTTTAGGCTGATTTCATATATAAGTAGCATTGATGCAATTCTCTTTTACCTTGGTCTCTTTGCTACTTCAGCTGTATATGGATAGGTGTATTTTTGGAACTTTCTGAATTCTTATTGTGAGTTCTTTATCTTTGGTCATTGTAAATTTCTCTTTTCTTTTAGCACATTTCATTCAATTAATGAATGTATATTTCATTTGTTACAGATTTTTGTTTCATATTTTCTGTTTTCCTCCATGATTAGTGCTCTGTTGTAATGGTTTATATTTGTATTGTGCAGATAGATGTTTTGACCTACCATAACACCAGTACAAAGTCAGACTACAAAGAAAACAGTTCTGAAGAAGATACAGAAATGGGACAATTAGCCCAGTTGTTTTAGTTGTCTTTGTCAATGTACTGCAAAGCTATTTTGTTCAGTATACTGCCACTGCTCTGTATCTTGTATGATGTCTATATGCTTATCATATTAATATGGTATCTATGTCTGTATGTTTCATACTTCGAGTCATTCCCTGTGATCAAGATTATTCATTTACATACAATTCAGAATTTTTTGCTTCTTCGTTACCTCTGGTACTGAGTACCTCTCGCTCTTGGTTTTTCAGAGGTGTTCTCTCTTTCTTTTTCCATTCTTCACCTTTTCATTTGAACCAGAAAGAGGAACTGAAGATGATGATGGCTTAAGAGAACATAATGATGTGTGCAGATTTGTCATATCTCCATATTTTGTGTATGATAATAACTCTTATCAAATTAACATTGCCCGTCAGCAAATTCTGAGGTGAAGGATTAAGAAAAGCTTTAAAGATGCCTAACCTTACTGCATTTTAATATCATACGATTGGAAACCATAGACTTTTGCAGATCCTGTGATGAAAACTATTAATAGAATAAGACTTAGGAAGGATTTGTCTTTTGTTTGGCACTAGTTTTACACTCTTACATATACCCTGTTTATGCTTTGCTTTTTATAATTATGGCTGGGGGAGCTCATTATACCACAGTGACTTACGGGATTTTGACTGCTGAGAATATAAATTTGGCTACAGTTTTAATGAAGCATTTCACCCACGAAAGGGTCATCCCCTTAGGATACTGCAAGCAACAAAGGTGCATAAGACCCCTGGGGGCTTGTTTGCAACTTTCCTAACTAAACATTATAATCTGCCTAACTTTTTAAATGGGTCACTGGGCAACTTGTTAGATTTTTGTATTAAAGAACGGAGTGAGCTGACTCTTCAGCTTCACAACAGAGAAGGGCGGCAATTTGTCATAACAAAAACACTTCAAAAATTGTATCATGTTTTCCCACCCCAAATACATTTTTAAAAAAACCAAACAAATTTTAACAACAGTCTGTGGCCAACAGATAGAAAACAAACAAACAAAAACTCCAGCCAAAAAACCCAGCCAAACTGTAGTAAGACATCACAAACCATAAGCCCTTTTGATAATATTATCTTAGTTTACATCAGAAGGATAACTGTGTGAAAGGACAAAGCAAACTTTCCTCTGCAAAGAATTCCACCATCATGGTACTACAATGGAGAAATCCCTGTCTTGCCCATCTGCCTACTATATATCAGATGACAGGAGCACAGAAGGCACCATCAGGATAAGGCTGTCTGAGTGCAGCTGGTACATGGGAACATAGTGGGAGATGCAGTTCAATACTTGAGGAGTCTTTGTTCAAATGATCTCTCCTTGCAAGTTGGGGCTGCTATTGACCTCCCCTATCACATGGGGGCAGTAACAGGAACTTAGCCAGGGAATCTGTCTCTGCATAAGATGATAAAATAAACTGCAATTGTCTGAGTAACGGCAACTCAATGAACTTTGAACACTTGGGAGTGCTATGCTTCTCTTTGTAATGGAATCAGAATGTGCATTCTCTGCTTACTGAAGAAGTGTACCTCTTTGTTGTCTGCAAGTAATCTGAAATCTTCTTTTTACATTTCAGCCCCTCCTTCTCTTCCCTGCTTTCTCCTTCTGGCCTTGGAAGGAACAGGATACTCTTGTGTGTGTCTCCAGAGAAAAATAGAAAAGAGTCCAGTAGCACCTTTAAGACTAACCAACTTTACTGTAGCATAAGCTTTTGAGAGCTACAGTTCTCTTCATCAGTTGCATCTGATGAAGAGAACTGTGGTTCTTGAAAGCTTATGTTACAGTAAAGTTGGTTAGTCTTAAAGGTGCTACTGGACTCTTTTCTATTTTGCTACTACAGACTAACACAGCTAACTCCTCTGGATCTATCTCCTGAGAAACTGGACTGGGTGAACCCAGAATGCCCACCATAACATACACCCACCCACATGATGCTAGATTAGCTAGCTACTTGTTCCTTAGTTTAGGCTTCTCTTTGCTTTTTATTCAAATAGATGTGAACCTGCCTACACTATACAAAGTTTTCTTTTTACCATTATCTTTGTTTCACTTGTTTGCTTTATATATAAACACACACTAATTCCCAACAGGGTTATGAGCCCAGGTGCAGTGATTAGATGATTTAAAGTGTTAAAGTGATTGTACTTTGTTTAAACTATGTGTTTGTTTGTGGCCAGTTTAACAGCTGTGTTCACATGCAGTGAAATTCAGCATTTTTTGCAGTCTACTTGCACCGTAGAGCAAATTGCCATGAATATTGACAGACGACTATGATGAATTGAACAGATAAAGAGAATGAACAGGATTTGAGCTAGCAGCCTGTCAGATGGACTTTGTTTGGACAGAGGGGGTTTGGAGAGGGGGTTTGGACAGCTTTCTGACATTACAGAGTCCAACTGAGGCCTTTGCGTTCTGCTGCACCTGTTAAACATAAATTTTAGAGGTTAACAGAGTGTACACAAAACTTATTATATACCTACCAGCTACCTGCCAGGACATAGTACAGAGCCATCGCAGACCCTTTGGGATGTTTGTTCCAGTGTGGATTGGAGAAGCAGGATTTACAGAAGCACTAGCACACTGATGGGAGGACGCTGCATTCAGCTGTTCACATATTTATTCATCATCTGGTTAGACAAATAGAGACTTCAAGTACACCCATTTTTCATTTGTCCTGCAAGATTATTTAAAAGGGGTGGATTGACAATATGGTTGTGCATTCATTGACAACTATGTGCTGCTCTTTGTCATATTTAATATTTATTAATATTTACTGCTATTTATTGCTATTATATTTATTGATGCTAGATCCAGTTGTTGATGGTTATGAGTATATATAGTATGTAATTCACTTGTGAGCACTTTGATCTTTATAAATTGGTTATTATACTAATACTAGATATGCTTTGTTGGTTGGTACTCCACGGGGGCCTATTGTTCCTAGTAGTTTGTTTATTCATAGCTGTGGTGGCCTCTGGTTGCTTTTTGAAATTTTATGGCCAACAGGATGATCATAGCCAGATCCACAATGGCCCATGATCCTCCCACATTGCCAGCACAGATAATTCAACAACCAGGAATTAGTGATGTCATTTTAATTCCTCTCTCCATTTATACTCCTAATATGCCATTTATACTCCTGCTGTAGCCATTATTTCCTTCACCAGCTCCAACCAAGGCTCCAGACCAGCATAAGCCTTTCCTTTTAGTCACAGCTTTGGGCTACTGCATTATTCCTGTAGAATTAAGCTTTGAGGTGGCTAGACTATTAGTGACCCAGAAACTGCTACCTGCGGTATATCTGGACAGAAATATTGCCTCCCCATTCTCACTGAATTTAAAATTCCTCCAAAATGCAAAAACTCCTAGCCACTTCCTCCTGCTGGGGACTTGTATTCCGCTTTTCCTAATAGGCTTTCCAGTTGCCTGACAGTGGTGGGCAATCTCCCAGGGGTTGCCCCATGGCTTCACCAATCACTGGTGATCAGTGGGAGGTGGCAAACCCCCTAGAGATCACCCGCCACTGGTAGGCAACCCAGGAAATTGTGCAGCTCCATTCCCAGTGGGACGTGATGATGTCACTTCCTGAAATGACAAAGCACTGGCTGCGAGCGTGCTCCCACACATCATTAGGGGCAATTTTGGCCCCAAATGGGCCAGAATTAGCTCCTCGCAAAGCATGGGAGCATGCCCATGGCCAGCACCATGACATCACTTCCCAGAAGTGATGTCATTGCAGCTCTTCAGGAATGTATGCATGCTTTGTGTATGCCTGAGATCAGAACATGTAAGTCCCAGGTCCCCCCGCTCCTGCCAGGAGGGTACAGGGACCTGGGAACCCTCTCTTCTGGCCACTCCCAAGTCCTACCTTAACTGACTCTTGAGAAGACCCTTTCTCCCAAGGCAACTTCTACAGCAGAGGAGGCCTTTCTTCCACAGGGAGCTAGGGCTTGCTGCCAGTCCCCATGTCTCTTCTTTAGCTACCCCTCCCAGACTTGTATTCTTTCTTCTGCCCTGTAGCTGTACTGTTGCCTCCCTTAGGAATGTACTCCTGCTCTCCCCTTTCTTCTCTGGGTTTAGGGTGCTTTGAAGTATGCCACACATCTGACCCTGGCAATCAACTCTGGGGGAAGGGTAAATCTCCAGAACAAAATGGAGGCTGGAGGAGCAGAAGTCTTGTTAGAACTTGGGGAAGAGTTCAGCGGATCATACAAAGGTTTTGCTATGTGAGAAAACTCGGAGTAAACTTTCAGTAATAAGAAAAATAGTAGAGGGGGGCATGGCGAGGGCACCTTCAGGGCCAGACGCGTGCTGAGAGAGCTCTGTTCCTCCCGACTCCTAAACCTTCATTAACAGCATACAGCGAAATATGATCTACAAAAAAATATGCATAAGCCATCACAAAAGAAGAGGAAAAACAATTCCAAAGTGGCAAGGAACCTACAGACGTTTTTTTCGATGGTTAAAGAGCCGGTGCTAGCAGATGGCAGCGGGGAAGAAACATCCAAAATGGCAGACGATCTTTTTAACGATGCCACAGAAAAGGTAAATCAAGATGAAATAGCTTTAAACCCGCAGCTAGCAAAACTGAGTCAGGACATTATTTTCCATATGACTAATTTAATCAAACCGCTGTCTAAACAGCTTGCCGAAATAAAGCTTGACTTGCAAACTGTTAACCTAAAAGCCGAGAAAGCTTTAGACTCTAGTTTGCAGTCTCAGAAGGAGGTAATTGTTATGCAAAAAGCAATTGAAATTCAACAAGACAGGATTCTTAGGCTCGAGGTCGCAGCCAAGAAAAACTGCCTTAAGCTAAGGGGACTTAATATATCAAGTACCCATAATGAAGATCTCACAATGCTCCTTTCAAAGTGGCTTGCAAAATATTTTAAGTTGAAAAATGAAACAGCCCCGCTCATAACTAATGCTTACCAAGTCGGCAGAGTATTACAAGCTAAAAATAAAATGACTCCAAAAGGCGTCATTATTGAAATACTAAATCAAAGCATAAGAAGGAAAATATTGGAAGAAGCAAGATTAAAAGGATCAATTCCATATGAAGGCATGCCAATCTATGTATTTGTGGATCTCCCAAAAGAAGCTCTTGCTGAAAGAAAAGAATTAAAGCTTATAACTGAAGCGCTACGAAAGACCAATACTCCCTATAAATGGCTAAACTACACTAAGCTTCTGGTGATATATCATGGAAAACATTATGTTGCTACAGACATAGACACAGGAATGAACCTTTTAAATTCTATTGAGCTGGAAATTCCTATGGAAAGAGAAATGAATAAATCCAATCAGAAAAGGAAACCAGTTGACCTGCTTTCACCACAGAAAGGAAGCAAGATTCCTATCAGACATATATGATGTTCCCCTTTATGTTTGCAAGAACTTTAGGAAGAAATTTAAGCATACTTTTATATATATATATGCAGTTCGTTGTAATAACCATTGAATGCCTTAAAACAAATGAAGGTTTGGGGGAAGGGAGGTTACAGTCCTCTCAGCATAGCTCCCCTTGTTTTATAGCTCTACCTGTTTGGGGGGTGGATTAAGTAGGGTACCCAAAATTGGTGTGTGTAGTATCACACTAATTCAGTAGGGCTATACATAAAGCTAATAGATATTAATTTATATCAAGATCATATACTTTAATTATCAACCAAGATGCAAGGTTTACTTTTATGCAAAGGGGTTGTATGGGTTAGGGAGGGGAGGGGAGGGTTAGGGAGGGGGTGGGTAAGTGGTTTAGGAAGTATATAATTAGTATTATAATTCAATCAATAAACATCTGAATAAAATATTTATAAATTAAGTGGTTAAAGTAGATTTAACAGAGTAAAAAGGTGAAAAGGCTGGCTAAATATAAATCATTGTTGGTATTATGTTTGTTTATAGCATGTTAACAGTCAAAGAAATCATAGAAATTTACTTTTGGAAAAATGTACAATGATTTATATAATAAGGAATATTTTTTTAAAATATTCCATTTATCTGTTTGTTAAATCTATCTTCAGATGTAATGTGGAACATTTTCTTTCATTGTTGTTATGGCTATAATACTATTGTTAAATGTTAATTTGCTTAATACTTACTATAACCCCCCCACACACACAAAAAGAAAAATAGTAGAGTCCAGCAACACCTTTAAGACTAACCAACTTTACTGTAGCATAAGCTTTTGAGAACCACAGTTCTCTTCATCAGATGCATCTGACAAAGAGAACTGTGGTTTCAAAAGCTTATGCTACAGTAAAGTTGGTTAGTCTTAAAGGTGCTACTGGACTCTTTGCTATTTTGCTACTATGGACTAACACAGCTAACTCCTCTGTAGTAATAAGAAAGGAACCTTCGTAATTTGCAAAGTCTGTGGAGTAGGTAATAAGTTATTGGCACTGTAGAAAAAAAAGTGAACATAAAGCTGGTTTGTATTTTTGCACTTGTTACAGCAATCTCCTATTTGGGAACATTTCTTTGCTCCACCAGCTGACACTCGCCTTGTACTGGCCAGTAGTTGTTGTTGTTCTGTGGGTATGTTATTGTGCTTGAGGAAAAACTTGGTGGATCAATGATTTAGAGTAGGAGCGGGACTAATGGTTGATGCTGTTTTCAATTAAACATGAAAACAGAGCCTCATTTCCCCACCTCACCCTGAAAAGAATAGCATGCATTTGCGCATGTGCAATAGACCAAAACTGGGGAAGAAAACAAACAGATCAGTTATGAGCTGGGACAGAATGAACTGAAACAAACTAGTAATGAACTGAAATGATTCCAGAGGTCCCAGAACTGAAACAGAAACTTTCTTAATGCACATCTGTACTTTGGAGCTTGTTCTTCCAGACTGCAAACTGTCAAATGTCAGCTTGATCCATTCTGTAACCCTCAAAAGACCTCACCATACCTGTAGTATACTTCTCTTTTAAAGAAATTACACTTGGAAACTTTGAGTTTGATGCTATGTTTCTGTAGTTGCTGCAACACATTCCTCACATTCTCCACTATGTGTTCTTCGAAGGTGCCGCTATAAACTAGAATATCATCCATGTAAGGATTGTGGATTTAATCTCATAGATCTTTAAGGCATTCTTCCATATGTTCCTGGAAGGCTGCAGGTGCCTTGGCCAGTCCAAATGGAATCTGGGCTTACTCATATAGTCTCCAAGGCGTAAGAAAGGCAGTTATGTAACATCTTTGGTAGTATGCTTTCCCCTGGACTAAGACAGAAAACATCCTAGTCTGTTCAGCATCTCTTGAGTCTGAGAGATGGGTTGTCTGTCTGGTATAGTTTTTCTGTTCAGCTCCTGAGAATCTACAGAGAGGCAGAGGCTCCCCTCTTTCTTCCAAACACAGACCACTGGAGATGAATAAGGTGACTTTGATTTTATAATGTATCCCCTGGTTGGGGATCCTGTAGGTATTCCATCACTTCTTTATATAGTGCCTGTTGGACTGAAATATATGTCTTCTACGCTGGTTTTTGGTCGTTCAGGTTGATATGCATCTGTAGTGTTGTGATTTCTCCCAAGTCTCCTGCATCTCTGGAAAATGCTTTAGATTCCTCTCTTACCATCTGCTGATAATTTTCTATTCTGCTAACATGGTTCCTCAAGCAAGTCATTGTCAGGTTTTGACTTGGAAGCTATTTGAAACAGTTATAATTTTTGAATATTCACCGAAGTTTCTGACCTGATGTCATGGAGACTTCCCAACATATTTTGCCTCTTAAAATGATGTCATGTTCTGCAGGGAGAGCTTTACTGGAAAGGATGATCCACTTATTAGTAGGATCTGAATTTTTGTCAATATTTATTTATTTATTTATGTTGTTTATAGTCTGCCTTTCTCACTGAGACTCAAGGTGGATTACATAGTGTGAGATTAGTACAATCAGTATCAAAGACATTTCCATGCAGTGTCAAAGACATTTCCATAGACAATGCCATAGGATAAATAAATACAATTTACAAAACCATAGCATTTGCAAGGATCCAATAGAGTTGAAGACTTGCTGAAACAGAACATCATCAGTTCTAGAACTGACATTAGACAACATGAAGCACAGGTAGTATATATGAGTACAAATTTGAAAGATAATATGTAAGGCAGCATAGTGGTGAACTCTATGGTCCCTAACTCATTAGCAAAGCATCTGAGACCCCCTCCCTATAATACTGCCCTCCTAATTGAGTCAAAAGCCTTATTGAATAATACATTTTTACATCGTTTGCAGAAAGAGAAGTTGAATGTGATTCAAATATAGTTGACAGACTTCCCATGTGAGGCCTCAGGTGGACTCAATGCCGCATATGTATAGTTTTTCCTCTGGAAAACAGGACATCCCTTTTTGAAATCTTTAAGTTCACATACATGAACAAGATTGTTGTCTTTGATGACAAGGATCTCTACCTTCTTTGTGTGAACCTGAGAAAATGCAATTTTCACTCTATTAAGGTGGGTCATAGTTGCCATTTTATTTGCTCTCTCATGCTCTCAAGAACGAACTATATTTCCAATATTAGCTACTATAGCTGGCACCCCCAGGAATAGTACAGTCTAGCAATTTGTTTTGGCTTGTAGAATATGAGGAAATGGACAAGATCCTTGGAGAAGGTATTTTAAGCGGTCATACTTGCTCACAATATTAAGGCTTATGAATATGGCAATATCATAAGCCCCTCTGCTCATGTGTTTAAAACACAGACAAGCTGCCTGGCTAGGCAGGAGATGGAAAAGTACTGGAATGTGAGAAGTAAGACTAACTTAGCCCCACACCCCGAAGTTTGTGCATAACCACACCCTGGAGTTTGTGCATAACTATAGAACAATGGAGATCTCCAGAAGTACTTGGATGAATCCATTCAGACACCCTGCCAATTCTACCCTTTACCCACTCTTCTATTGTTATTATAGCCTCACCCATCCAGCCATCGTGGGTCATCAAATAATCATTTTATACTTATAGTTCCTCTCAGGAAGACCAAATCAAACCTTCCTATTTCATCATTATCCCACCCTGGAGACAGTTTCCCAGTCCTTTGTCCCACCCTGGGAAGAACGATTAAGGCATTGTCTTAGGGCAGAGACTCTCAGTCCTGCCTCAGGGCATGTTTCACAGTATATCTGTGAATATATATATATATATATAAAAGACTGTCCTGCCACGTGCTCTCTGTGTGTGTGTGTTCTGGACCTTCCACACACCCTCAGATGGCATGTCTGAGCCCTTCTCAGTACTGGTCACTGAAGCTGCTCTCCCTTGGACACCCTCAATCTTCTGGACCTGGTAACTATAAATCCAACTTTGCGACTCTCTCCAACTTTCCTTCCTGTTTTTTTCTAGTTAGCTCTGTATGTGTGCTTTGTGCTTTGTGTGCAATTGATCTGTAGTATTTTAAATAAAAAACCCTTTTTGATTGAATATCTGCCTGCTTAATGAAAGGGTTCTCTAGAGGAAGGGATCCTTGTAGATATTGGTGCACAAGATCCCTCCTGCATAGCCTTCCTCATTGCTGCCAATTCCCCCCACAATTCTCTTATTGCAAGGAGACCAATTCAGGTAACAATGATGCTTACCACCTTGCCCTTCCTGATAAAAACTTCCAGAGGAGCACTGGCCGAGCGGGTAAGGGGAGTGGTAAATGTTTCCTTGAACATGGAAGTTCTACCATCTGTGCTCAATGAGGTGGTGATTAGATCTGTTTTGAAAAAGCCACACACCCCTGAGCCCTACTATGCTGGACAACATCTGGTGGCTAGTCTCTAATCTTCCATTCTTGGGCAAGGTGCTTGAGTTGGTGATTGCTTCCCACCTCCAGGGGCTCTTGGAAGAGACTGATTTTCTGGACATATTTCAATCTAGCTTCAGGCCACAGTTTGGAACAGAGGCTGCTTTGGTCACCTTGGTTGATGATTTTCACCAAGAACTAGACAGGGGGTGTGTGATCCTGCTAGTCCTGCTGGTCCTTCAGCTGCCTTTAATACTATCAACCATAGTATCCTGCAGAGCCGCCTCTTGATGCTGAGACTAAGGGCACTGCGTTACAGTGGTTCAAGTTCTATCTGGGAGGATGGTCTAAGAAGGTGGTTCTGGAGGTTCCTGCTCTGCCTCTTGGCCATCAGCCTGTGGGGTTCTGCAAGGTTCAATCTTATTCCCCATGCTATTTAATATCCATATGAAGCCACTGGGAGAGGTCATCAGATTTGGGCTGCAGTGTCACCAATATGCATAAGAACATAAGAACATAAGCAAAGCCATGTTGGATCAGGCCAGTGGCCCATCCAGTCCAACATTCTGTCACACACAGTGGCTAGAAATCCAGTGCCATCTAAAGGACTGTCAGTGAGGCCAGGACACCAGAAGCCCTCCCACTGCCTTCCTTCCAGCACCAAGACAACAGAGCACCACCTCCCCACAAAGAGAATACCATCTATCTCCTGTGGCTAATAGCCACTGATGGACCTCTGCTCCATATATTTGTCCAGTCCCCTCTTGAAGCTGGCAATGCTTATAGCTGCCACCACCTCCTGTGGCAACGAATTCCATGTGTTTATCACCCTTTGTGTAAAGTAGTATTTTCTTCTATCTGTTCTAACCCGACTGCTCAATAATTTCATAGAGTGCCCACGAGTTCTTGTATTGTGAGAAAGGGAGAAAAACACATCTTTCTCTACCTTCTCTAACCCGTGCATTATCTTGTAAACCTCTATCATGTCTCCCCTCAGTCGTCTTTTCTCCAGGCTAAAGAGCCCCAAGCGCCTCAATCTTTCCTCATAGGGAAAGTGTTCCAACCCTTTAATCATTTTAGTTGCCCTTCTCTGTACTTTTTCCAGTGCTATGATATCTTTTTTAAGGTGTGGCGACCAGAACTGTACACAGTACTCCAAATGAGGCCTCACCATCGATTTATACAGAGGCATTATGATACCGGCTGATTTGTTTTCAATCCCTTTCCTAATAACCCCTAGCATAGCATTAGCTTTTTTTAATGGCAGTCGCACACTGTGCTGACGTTTTTAGTGAGTTATCTATCGTGACTCCAAGATCTCTCTCTTGGTCAGTCTCCGCCAGTTCAGACCCCATCAACTTGTATTTATATTTTGGATTTTTGGTTCCAATGTGCATTACTTTGCACTTGGCTACATTGAACCTCATTTGCCACATGGATGCCCACTCTTCTAGCCTCGACAGATCCCTTTGGAGTGCCTCACAATCCTCTCTGGCTTCCACCACCCTGAACAATTTCGTGTCATCTGCAAATTTAGCCACTTCACTGCTTAATCCCAATTCCAAATCATTAATAAACAAGTTAAAAAGCATTGGACCCAATACCGACCCCTGTGGCACCCCACTGCTCACCACCCTCCACTGTGAGAAGTGCCCGTTTATACTCACTCTCTGTTTCCTATTAATTAGCCAGTTTTCGATCCACAAGAGGACTTGGCCCTTTATCCCATAGCTACTGAGCTTACTTAGGAGCCTTTGATGAGAAACTTTGTCAAAAGCTTTCTGGAAGTCAAGATAAACAATATCTATCGGGTCTCCCTTGTCCACCTGTTTGTTCACTCCCTCAAAGAACTCTAACAGATTGGTGAGACAAGATCTTCCCTTACAGAACCCATGCTGAGTTTTCCTCATCAGCTTTTGGTCATCAATGTGCCCACTAATTTTATTTTTGATAATAGTTTCCACCAACTTACCCGGTATTGACGTCAGGCTGACTGGCCTGTAATTTCCCGGATCTCCCCTGGAACCTTTTTTAAAGATGGGGACAACATTAGCTACCTTCCAGTCCTCAGGAACAGATGCAGAGTTTAATGACAGATTACATATTTTTGTGAGGAGATCTACAAGTTCACACTTGAGTTCTTTCAGAACTCTTGGATGTATGCCATCTGGGCCCGGTGATTTATCAGTTTTTAAATTATCTAGCAGTCGCATAACCTCCTCTCTCGTCACCTCAATGTGACTCAGGTCTTTCAAAACCCCTCCCAAAGTCAGTGCTTCCAGAGTGGGCATGCACTTCTTATCTTCCACAGTGAAGACAGAAGCAAAGAACGCATTCAGCTTCTCGGCCATTTCCCTATCACCCTTTAGTAATCCTTTTACGCCTTGGTCATCCAAGGGCCCCACTGCCTCCCTAGCTGGTTTCCTACTTCTAATATATTTAAATAATTGTTTATTGTTTCTCTTTATGTTCTTTGCAATATGCTCCTCATATTCCCTTTTTGCCTGTCTGATCACAGACTTGCACTTTTTTTGCCACAGCTTATGCTCCTTTTTATCAACCTCACTCCGACTAGTTTTCCACTGCCTAAAAGAATCCTTTTTACCTTTTACAGCCTCTATTACATTGCTTGTTAACCATGCTGACCTTTTCCTAAACCTATTTGTGCCTTTCCTAACCAGCGGTATATATTTAATTTGAGCTTCCAGGATTGTAGTTTTAAATAGTCTCCAAGATTCCCCAAGTGTTTTGACCTTTTTTACTTTCCCTTTCAGTTTCTTCTTCACGTACCCCCTCATCTCAGAAAAGTTACCCCTTTTGAAGTTAAACATGGCTGTGTTGGTCTTATTTGGCAATTTCCTATTTATACATATGTTGTACTCAATAACATTATGGTCACTGTTCCCAAGTGGTGCAATCACATTTACATCTCTCACCAGGTCTTCAGCATTACTGAGGACCAAATCCAGGATCACCTCTCCCCTAGTAGGTTCTGTAACCATCTGTTCCATAGCACAGTCATTGAGACTAGAAACTCACTTTCTCTCCCCCGATTCGAACACCCATTGGCCCAGTCAATGTGTGGGTAGTTAAAATCACCCATTACAACACAGTTTTTTTGTTTAGCAGCCATCTTTAATCCTGTCATCATTTTATAATCCTCCTCTATTTTCTGATCTGGAGGGCGATAACAAACTCCCACAGTTAAGTTTCCATTTGGGCCCGTAATTTCAACCCATAGCATTTCCAGAAGCGAATCTAATTCAGTTACCTTCTCAATCTTACTCAATCTTACTGGAATGTATACCTTCTCTGACATATAGAGCCACCCCACCACCAACCCTTCCCTCCCTATCCTTCCGATATAATTTATATATTACTCAGCTCTACCTTTCTTTTCTACCTAATTCCAAGGATGGTGTTGATGTTTTGAAATGGTGCTTGGAGTCAGTAATGGGCTGGATGAAGGCCAACAAGCTGAAACTGAATCCTGACAAGATAGAAGTTCTCTGGGTTAGTAGAAAGGCAGACCAGGAACTTGAGATCATTCCTGTCTCGGGCAGGGTTATACTACCCTTGAAAAGCCAGGTTCACTGCCTGGGAGTGCTGCTTGATACAGCGGTAACTTTAGAAAACCAGACAGCCCTGGTGGTTCAGGATGCTTTTGCCCAGCTTTGGCTGATGGGTCTGCTGCGCCCGTTCCTGGCTCACTCAGATCTAGGCACAGTGATTCATGCCTTAGTTACATCTAGACTGGAAAACTGCAATGCACTCTACTTGGAGTTACTCTTGAAGAACATTCAGAAGCTGCATCTAGTACAGAATGCTAGACTGCTGATTGGGGCCAGCTATCAGGAGTATGTGATCTTGATATTACAGCAATTATACTGGCTACCAATCTGGCTATCAGGCAGAATTCAATGTATTCATTTTGGCTTTAAAGCCCTACACGGCTTGGGACTGGGGAATGTGAAGGAGTGTCTTCTCCCATATGTTCCTGCCCAGGAATTAAGAGCTCATGGAAAGGCCTTCCAGACTGTCCCATCAGCTAAATAAGCTCACCTGGTGGGTACACAAGACAGACCTTTTCAATGCCAGTCCCACGATTATAGAACAGCACCTCTAGGGAGGTATGCCTGGCCCTCTCACTGCTGATCTTCAGGATGTGAGACGAATGGCTTATCCTGGAAAACACTAACAACTAAAGAGCGGAAACCCGCCCGGGAGTAGAATAGCAATATATCACAGATAGTCAAGTAAGAGTGGCAAACTCATGTAATTATACAAATATACACGACCCTTAAATTATTCACCAGTGCTAATACAAAAAACTTTTTCAATGGGTTGTGTACACACAATACAACTTACATACAACTTCCTATAGACTATCTCTGTGTATTAACAAGTATAACAAGAAGTTGCAGTCCATCAACATGAGTCTCACTCAAGGAGACCCCGGGAGTGTAAAGGTAAGAATAGTAAAGATAAGTTTCTAAAGTTCGTATGGTTATTCCTCTCTTCTTCTTTTGCTTTTTCCTGACAGATGTTACACAGGATGAGGTTGAAATCCAAGCGAATGCCCTGAAGATGTAGCTGAAGATGTTTTTATTTAGGACTGCTTTTAATTAACTTTGTATGTATGTTCATTGGTAGCACTATCCTGTGTTTTTAAACATTATTTATATTCATTTATCATTGTTATTTTATTTATATTGTAAGCTGCCTTGAGTTCCTGCAAGGTAGAAAGGCAGCTAATAAATGTTTTAAATAAAAAATAAACAAGATAGGCAAGTGAGAAGGGGGGAGATGAAGCATGTCTGTACTAACTCTCCCTCCCATGTAGAATGGACCATGAAGATCTGTAGCTGAAGACCAGTGTGAAAAGCAGCCAGAGGGGAATGGTTTCAACCCCCACCTATTTCTGCAAGCAAGACAGAACAAAACCTGTACAACAATGCAGCCGCACACTCTAGCTCAAACCCCATCACCACCATTGAAGCACATTTCACTTATGAACACTAAGATTAACCTGGACATCTTAAATAGTTAGATGTCTTATTTTATACAAGGAATAAAAGGATAGTTAGGTGCAGTCATGTTGGTCTGCATTAGAACAGTAGGATTGGAGTCCAACAAGACCTTCAGAGTGTAAGCTTCTGAGAGCCAAGCTACAAGTGACGCCTGACACAGGTTGGACACTTGTCAGCTTCCCTCAAGTTTTGATGGGAAATGTAGGCAGCTTGGCGGAATGTTGGACAAGTGACAGTTGAAAAGTCCATTGGACAGCAGTTGGAGAGCCAAGCTGCAAGACCAGGATGCCTACATTTCCCATCAAAACTTGAGGGAAGCTGACAAGTGTCCAACCTGTGTCAGACATCACTTGTAGCTTGGCCCTGAGAGTCCAGAGCAGACTCTCAAACTCACTGTAAGCCATGATGATTCTGACCACTTCACTCCTTCACAAGGCTTCTTTCCCTCAGATGTTTCTTCTGTTTTCTCTCACAGCTTTGTAAATTTGTCTCTTGGAGGGTAAAAAAGCCTCTCACTTCACACCCTCTTGGCTAGCTTGCTAAAATATTACACTTACATTGGGGACAGGCAGGATATGTAGTAGTAAGTAGTAAATAATGGCTTTTATTTCCCAAAAACACACCAAACACAAATTAACACACTGTCAGAACTAAAATGAGCTATTTGCTGAAGTTTGTTAACTGTGGTCTCTTCTCTCAGAATTCTACTTGGTTGAGTCTTAAAGGAGCAGTAGCATATAAACAACCAAACATAAAATTTCTTTCAGCCATTACTCCTTGTCATAATTAAGTCATCATCTCTTCCTGGGATTTTTGGATAAAGTCTGGGCTCCTGCTGTGGCAGGGGTGCCACTGATGAGGTCTGTCCCACGCCACCACTCATCTAGCCATGGGGGAGGCCTGGGGAATGGGCCCAGAAGGCAAAAAACCTCCCAGGCCAGCATGCAGTGGACACGCTCCCACTGGCTACAAGGATGTCACTTCTTTAAGTGACATCATCGCACTCATTGGCAGGCATGCTCCCGCTCTTCACAGAGGCCCAAATTGGCTCATGTGAATGGCAGGTGCATGCCTACCAATGGGCCTAATGACACCACTTCCAGAAGATACGCCCCCCCTCCCCAGGTAAGTGCCAGGTCCCCACCTCCCATCAATGGGCCCAATGACACCACTTCCAAAAGACACCCACTCCAGGTAAGTGCCAGGTCCCTTACCCTCCCACCAGTAGGATAAGGGGACCTAGCGGCCCTAGGCTCCTCCCCTCCCTACTCACAGTAGGTTTTCTCTGTTTGAGAGGATTTAAAAACCCCTCCATTCGGGGAAGTGTCACATTTTCCTGCAAGCCTGGAGGGCTCTCTAGGTCACCAGAGAACACCTCATATCTGAACATGGCCCATTCTCTGGGTCTGTTGATTTGCAAGAGGACCAAGTCCAGCTTTAGATATATGATATATTGTTTACAAGAAACCAAAAACTAAGAAAAACAAATGCAAGACAATTGATCTAAATACTAAATACCAAAGATTTTATTACAAAGTAAACCTATACAAAAAAATCTACTAATGTATATTACAGTGAATTAAACCAATAACGCCTCTACTGTAGAAGCTACATTGAAGCCCTTAACACCATATTTTGTCTAATCTCTTCATATTATTTTCTCTATGTATGGCTGTTTACCAAATCCTCCTTTACCATGAAAAAATTCTTGTTTCCCATTTTTAGCAAATGTTAATCAAGTGATAGTATGTATACTAAGAGTAAAAACCTATTTTCTTCTTTGGATTCTTACAGCATAAATGAATAATATCAACTCTGGAATATAATGTACATAGTAGTTAACTCTGAGAACTTCTGATAAAACTAATGAAACTATTTACTGTAACTTCTAGGTTTGCTCAGATAACTACCATATGTGAAAAAAATTGTTCTACGTGCACCACAAAACCAAATGTTCTCCTCCAAATAGTTATAAATTCTGGTTAGTTTCCATGATGAAAGATGCTACTGATGGACCATTTTCATTAAATTCTTTCAAAATGGAAGACTAACTAAAAAAGTTGAACAATCAGTAATCATACCATCAGCCTCAGAGTGGCAGGTCTGTAATCTAGAGAGCCGGGTTTGATTCCCTGCTCCTCTGCTGGAAGCCAGCTGGGTGACCTTGGGTCAGTCACAGCTCTTTCAAACCTCTCTCAGCTCTACCCACCTTACAGGGTGATTGTTGTGAGCATACTTTGTAAACCACTCTGAGTGGGTGTTAAGTTGCAGTATATAAGTCCTAAAGTGCAGTATATAAATTGAATGTTGTTATTCCTTGGCTCACGTTCTATTTGAGCAAAATGCTATATATTTCTGAAAAAAGATTACTTGCCTTTTTCAACCATCAGCATTTTGAATTATTTGAATAAATGGGACTTACTTTTGAGTAGGTCTGCTTACTGTTTCTCTGTTGGGATTTCAGTCTTAGAGGTCAAATAACTCTTTATTTGTAAATTTTGAAAATCAGATATGGTGCACTACAAGTGTACACCAAATTAAATGTGAATACTATGGTCTCATATGTAGAAATTATTTGCTGTAGCTACTGCCCATAAGGTGTCAGAGTTTGTACTGCTAGAAGATCTTTAAGCAAAGGTCTTAGAAGAATGATGGAGTCAGGAAGAGCAAGCCCCTGAATTTTGGATTCTGCTCCTGCTGGTCACTACTGGCAATTCCATGGCTTTTCACAAATAGTGCCTGTCACTTCGCGTCCACATGCATAATCATTCCACCAGCCTCTTTCTGTCATCGTGACACAGTCCTCACCATGGCCATAATCATTTGGCTCCCCTGCAAACCAGTGGCTGCGGAAGAAAAGCGATAGCAGTGTCAATAAAATCCCTATAAGATTGTTTTTACACAAGATGGGGTGAACAGTCTCTTATACCCAACAATAGGATATATGGAGAAATGCCCTCTACTTTGGCTACATTACACAGTTGGAAATTTGGGGGCTATAAAATCTCCACATTAATTCCAAGAAGTAGATTTGTGCATTATTAGTTGGAATGATTACAAAAAATAATTACAAAAATGGGGTGTTTCATAATTATCATAATCAATATGAAAATGAAACAAATTCCCCCTCTAAACACAGGATTGCCAGGTCCCTCTTGGCAACTGCAGGGAGCAGGGGGAACTTATCAGATGTTGGGGGTGCTTGCCAGTGACATAATGACATCACCAGCAACACACTGCTGTCGCTCCCGGAAGTGATGTCATCGCATTGCTGGGCCTGCCAGAACTGCTCTGGTATTGGGGCAAAATTCATTTGGATTTGAAGTGATGTAACGCCAGTGCTTTGGCAGCAATATGATCATGTCACCGGAAAAGGTCTACGCTGCCCGGTAAGTTCCCCTCCCCACCTCTTTTTCCCTGCCAACTAGATAAGCACCATCAGGAAGCACCCACTGGGAGCATGGTAGGGATCCTTCACTCCCACCCTCCATCTCCCACCCCTGCTTACCTGGTTGGTGGAGGGGAAATGCACCTCCCAGGCAATATGGTGTGCTCCCAGGGGGTGTGGCACACAGGAGAGCTCCACAGCAGCTCAATTCAGGCCAAAGCTAGCCAAATTGGCCTGAATTGGGCCTAATTTGGCTCCTTGGGGAGCACGGGAGCACTCCCTGGACGGCCCGTGACCCACATGATGACATCACGTCCTGGAAGTGATGTCATCATGCAAGCCGGGACACAAAAATGGAAAACCCCAAGGTAGAAGCTGGGCCCCAGATCTCCCGGGGGGGGGGGCGGTCAGGGGACCTGGCAACCTTGGGCATGGCAAACATGTCTTAGCAAAAATGTCTTTATTTCATTTTGTTCTGGTTTCTTTTTTTACTGCAGTCTCTGCTTCTATTGATTTCACTTTTACAAGGCAGCCAGCATTGTACTAATACGGACACACCAGAACAATGTTCATTAAGGGGAGGGGGAGATAGGCTGTGGGCTGTCTTGATTGAATGCAAGCTGTCGCCACTAGGATTACATACATTCCATTCCCAAAGGATTTGACTCTTCCTCTCTCCTTCCAATGTCTCCCTTGCTGTCAAAATTTTGCCTTATCGTCTACATTCCCTCTGCTTGCCTGCTGCCCTCCATCCAAGTAAATCTACCTCATAGTCCTCCTTCTGCTGCCTTAGAGTTACCAAGTCCCCTTACTCTCCTGGTGGGACAGAGAACCCAGCATTTACTGCTAGGATATCTTCATGTATGCGCAAAGCATGCATGCACTCCCGGCACAATGACATCACTTCCAGGAGTGCTCCTGAGCTTCATGCTGGGCTGATCTGGGCCCCGAAATTGGTCAAATTGGCCCAGCACAAAGCCTGGCAGCATTCCCACGGCTTGCACATTGACGTCACTCCTAGGAGTGATGTTGTTGCACCATGCCAGGAGCACGCCCCAGGAGGCCCATTCCCAAGCTATTTCCTCTGCTGGCTAGGTGAGTTTGGGGCCGGGGGGCGGAGGCTGAGAACAGAGGGGATCCTCTACTCCCACTAGGGGACTGGGCAACCCTTTTGGAATTAATAACAACATAAATGATAGAAATGAAAGAAATTCCCATGCACAAGTCTAGTGGATCGCTAGAAAAGGGAAGGAATGGGATTTATATTATGGCAATACTTAGAGTTGGTAAAATGTTTAAGGAGAAACTTAGCTTGAAAATATCACCTTTCATCTTTCAAATGATACTGGATTAAGCAGAAATATTAGGTACTAATTTATTTTATCATATGCTTCCTAAAAATTTCTTTGGATAGCACATTGTCAGTACTAAATGAACATTATGTGCCAGTAGGGAAGAGCCAACTTTACTGTTGAAAATCTCCAGTCTGTTCCTTACTTGGATGCTTTTGTTTGGGGTAACTACTTGGATATCAAGGGTATGTTGCCTTCTTCAGTGATTACAGTTCAGGTATTTTAATACAAAATTTGAATAAGATCATTTGGATGCAAAATAACAAAGGAATGTTTTTCTGAATCTGCAGGAAGCCTGCAATAATTGCTTAGAACTAGGGAAATTGAGTCATATCACTCCAAGGCCTTATGTATGTAATTTCATAGCAATAAAATGGGTTCTTCTCACCCCCAGAAACACACAAACATATTACTAGACTTACGTATATGATAGAGGGCTGTCATCCACCCAGACAAAGGTATTTTCATTTTTCATATCGTGGAGACCAATCCAATATAAATAGCGTTTTTTCTTTGACTGGAGAAACATCTGAAACACATTTCCTTTTACATTATTTGAACTGAAATAGACTATGTAGACTGTACTATGAATTCTTGAATGCAATGATAATATTACTGTGTTTGAGAGGAGACCACAGCACTCTATGAATTACACAGATTACTATGATGTGCTCTGTGTTGGGCTGCCCTTGAAGACGACATGAAAATTGTAGCTGGTCAGAATACGGCATCTCAATTGTTGTCAAAGGCTAGACAATGAGAACATAAATTGCCTGTCTTCAGATAACTACACTGGCTGACAACAAGGGCAGATTGGCCGTTAAGGCTGCCAGGAAACATCTAGGTGGACAAATGGCTGGGGAATCTGCCTTCTCCCACTAGGGTTGCTGCTCTGGTGAGCTGGAGGCCCTTGTAGCTACAGCTGCGATGCGCCAATGGCCCTCGTCCTATGTGGGGCAGGGGAGCCACCACTGCAAGCGAGCTAGCTACCCCAGCCACACGTGACACCAACGAGTTCCCATGGCATACCCACATGACATGGGGCTGGGTCAGGCAGCTTGTTCATGGCTGCTGCTGTTCACCTGCCCTGCATTGAGCTGGGGCAGCAGGCTCACTGCTATGGAAGAAAAAAAGTAATCTTTTGCTCCTTTCTGCCCCTCTTTTGGGTGAGAGGGCCCTTTCCAGGATGCCTTTTTTGCTTCAGTTTTAACTTGTGAAAGCTGATACCCTGGAAAAATCTTGTGGGTCTCTAAGGTGCCAATGGACTCAAATCCTTCTGTTCTACAGCAGGCCAACATGGCTACCTATCTGAAACAAAGAACAGAAGTGTTTGACATCTCACACCTTGCTGGAAAGTCACACCTAAAAGGGACAGAGACTGGGACAGCCAAAAAGCTAGATAGTATTTTCTTTGTCTTGTGGAAGGAAGATCAGAACTGTCCCCAGAGGGAGACTCATTCCCAAAGGGGAGATTAAAAATTCTCCGGTCATGAAAAGAAGCTCTCTTCTCTCATATCTCTTGGGCTCTGCTGTACACAAGCCATGAAGGACTAAAACTTTATGGAGGGACTCCATTTTGATCATCTATCGGGGGCAATGGGAGAAGTCCAACTCTCAGAACAAAAATAATGATGGCTTTTAAAATGCAGCAACTTCAAGATTTATTAGGCTATCCTAATTAAACACTACTTACAGAGCAGACTAGAGTAACTCTGCTTAGGATCGCACTGTTAGTATAAGTATAGATAATTGGGTTTAGAGGATTGTGTTTTTTCACCTTTTCTTTGTACCCTTGCTAAGCCTGATGCTTGAACAGACAATGTGTACTCTTTATAATTTTGTTTATTAAATGTTCTTATATTTTGAATGCACAAAGCCTGATCTCTGTAAATGGACCACATCTATTTGGTCTTTCTAGCCAAACAGCAGTAAAGGGGAGGGGCATCCCTGTTGCAAGGGATAGAGCGTGCAGCTTTGCTTCTAGTGCCAGTGAATATCCCTTCTAGCAAAGGGCAGCACACTGTCCAAGTTCTGACTAGGGATGGGAATGTTATTTGTGTTAGATATGGGTAGTAAAGCTCACTTTGCTCAACACAAGGAACTGCATATTCCCCCTCCTTCCTTCACAATGGTTACCTCAGAGATAAAGGGGGTTGAGCCCTCCCTTCTCATATGAAATAATCACCAGGGAAAGTCAGAGCACTAGGAAGCAGCGCATTTGGCAGACTGTATTTGACAGGGTCCCCATAAATTGACTAAAACTTGATGGCACTTTCCACTTTTCACCACATTTGAGTCCAACTCTTTTTTCCAAGAGCTGAGATTGGCTATGTCTGTTCTTCACCTTGGACCAGAAGTGGGTTTAGTCCCCACCCAATTCACTCCTATGGTGTAAATAAAGTAGAATACTTAGGAATACTGTTGAGATGAAGGCAAATCCTGCCCAGTGTCCTGTTAAAAGTGAAGGATGGTGCAGTGTCTCTTTGCACTATAGGGAAATGTTAGACTAGCAAGGTGGACAAGTCAAATGCTTCTGATTGCTTTCCTCTTGTCTGTTCTGCTACTATCCCTTTGTTGCCAAGATTGCTAATCTCAGAGACTTTCCTTCTGGCTTTCCCCACGAGGGCAACATGTGCTCTTATCTCTGATATTTAGTGGTTAGAATGCCTAGCTCACACTTTTTATCACAGTACAGACTTCTTTATCAATAAAGAATATCCTTTCCTTTCTTAAAGCAACCAGCATCATGTGGACTTTATCTTAAAGCAGTCTTTCCTGCACTCTTGCACAGATGATCAAGATAACAGGTTATGGGGCACAGCAGTCTGCTGAGAGAATAAAACCCCACAGCTACAGATTAGCAAAGGGGTAGAGACCTTTTTAGAGGGGTAGGAAAGCATTGCAATCAACATAGATTCCTGATATGAGTTAATTATGTGGAAAGAAGATGATTGTGCAACATGGATGGAGAAAATGGCTGGCTTGGAAGGTGGACTGTATGGCATTATACCATACTGAGGTCCCTCCTCTCTCCCAAATTCTGTCCTCCCCTGGCTCCTTCCCCAAATCTCCAGGAATTTCCCAACCCAAAATTAGTAGCCCTACTTAGAAATCAGCTAATAAGCATGTTTCTAAAAGACTAAATGGCTTCTGAAGCCAAGTAGGAAGAATGGGACCTAAAGAACAACAAAGCTACAGCTCTAATAATAGCAGGGCTTTTTTTTCAGCAGGAACGCGGGGGAATGGAGTTCCGGAACCTCTTGAAAATGGTCACATGGCTGAGCGGCGCGGAGGGCAATCTAAACTCCCCTCTGTCTGGAGATCGGGGGCGTGGCCACCAGTCATGTGACCATTTTCTCCGAGGGCAACCCACTGAGTTCCACCACCTCTTTTCCCAGAAAAAAAGTGAATCTTGACTTAATTTGAGATTATTAGGGAGGATGTTGCAACACATGCAAATGAACTTGTTACCATTATTGATCAACTGAGAACCAGGGGGAAGAGGTCTCTCAGACAGAGGAATGGTTCTCTTCATATCCCTTCCAAATTCATTTGGCTCTCTAGTAAATGCTTTGCAAACCTGACCGATCTGGATTGCTCAGAGTCTATGCTGTAAAGATTTGAATTAAGTAAGTTTGAAGCTGAAAGCAGTGCACAGAAATGGAAATGCCCAAAAGAGACCTTTCAAATACAGAAATTCTAGCTGAATTGAGAATAACAGAAGGAGGGCATTTCAAGGCAAGCAACCCCAGGTAAGAAATTGAATGTTTACAACGCAAACAAAAGGAACAATTAAATTCAGCTGTCTCTAGGCTGCCAAGTAGTAACCACATGCATTCCACCACAGAGGGCCAAACTAGACGTGTGTCCTAGGTCTGACCTGTTGATGCTACCACCATTTTAAAGGCTAATGAGGCAATTTTAAAATGCTATGAGCACCTGATTCTGATTGGGCCCACAGTGTGGAGTGATGAGGTGCTCCCATGCCCCCGCCCCCCATGCCTTTCAAGTGCTGAAACAGCAGCATGGGGTAGACCTGGGGTTGCCATCATATCTAGCAAGAAATGTTAACATAGTACAATCCATAAACAAATTTCATTTTAGACAGTGGAGCCTCATATCACATGATAAGGTCATGTGACTTCTCAAAGCTAGACAAAAGTTCAACAGCACAAAGTCTATCTTTGGCAATGACCAACACTTAATACTGAAGGAAAGGGGGAAAGAATGCCACAGTGTAAATTACCAGAAGGAAGAGTAAATGAGATTCTGGTGAAAGATTTCCTTTAAGACACTAATCTTGATCAGCAAATTGTTGATCAAGGCTGGTGCACAGTTACTAGTGATCATGAAATATATGCTGTTGGAAATTAATGTAAAAGTTAACCTGAATGGTCCAAGTGAAAAGCCAAACTGCTTTAAAGAGTGCTCCAGTGATAATTGTTTTAATCATTGGCAAAGGAGACGAGTTCATAAAAATATTGCCACACAAAAAATTGAAAAGGAGAGTCTAGCTGAAGGAATCAAACTAAAGGAATGCAATGCTACAAACCAATTGTATTTGCAATATCAAACACAAGACAGTAAAGTCCAGTTTTCCAAAGCAAAATGAGAGGAAAATGAAGTCCCTCCCAAAGCTACTACAGAATGACATCTGCAGGCTCATGCAAACAGATGTGTGCTTGTTCAAATACTTTTGAATTTTTATAGATGATTTTTCCGTATATACAGTGACCTATCTATGTAGTGAAAAATCACAGGTGCTGGAGAAGATTGGGGAGCACATGGCTACTGTGAGCAACAAGTGCAGGAGGAAGCCCCGGCTCCCAAGTTCTGTGCAATGGTGGTGAATACATAGCAAGAGTCACCAAGCAATTCCTGAGAGAGCAAAGCATAGAGTACTGAACCATGGTGCCCTACTCTCCAGAGCAGAATGGCTTGGGTGAAAGAAAGAACAGCATCTGATGGAGCTGGCATGATGCCTACCTCAACAACAAATATTGGGACAAAGCCGTCATGGCTGCTATATGCTTACAAAAAATACTCTAATTCCCTCCCCCCTCTCTCTCCAGTTTCCAAGAGAGCAACAAATGCTTTTGTCTGTGAATGCCTAGGTCAGTAAAGAACATCCTTGCCTTTAAAGGAACAAGCTTCATGAAGACTTTAAGGCGACCTCCCCTCTACTTTCGTATCCCCAGCTCAAGATAACACATCCTGACTTTGGATGGTCTCACTTTTAGTGACAGGGTTCTAGCAAGAGATATGAAGAACTCCAAGGAACCCTGTAATGTACCGCAAGATTCAAGCCCAGTAGCATCTTGAAGACCAACAAGATTTTCAGAGTATAAATTTCCAAGTGTCAAAGCTCCCTTTGTCAATACATCTGACTCTTGAAAGTTGATATCCTGAAAATCTTGTTCATCTTCAAGGTGCTACTGGACTCAGATCTTACTGCAGACCAACATGGCTACCCAAATGAAACTGAAATGTACTGGCTCTGTTTCTTTCCTTCTCTCTCTCTTTCTCTGTGCTCATATCTTTTTAGTCCCATTGATAGGAAGAAAAGTAGGATCTATTTTCAATTAAATAAATTAAATATTACCTTTCATAATTATAGACTTTTGACAGAATGCAAAAAAAAGGCAGAACACAAATAATTCCCAATAAAGAATAATTTGAAGCATCAACAGCACCCAACAAGTTCGTGACATTTCCACAAACACATTCAATGCAACAATTACAGTGGCACTGAAATACCACATTTTCCCACACTAAAAATGTACTTTGAGTGCTCAAGAAATGCAATATGTCTGCAAGAACTGGCTTGAGGGGAAATAAACAGGTTGTACTCAATAAATGGAAAACATCCATTTGATCATTTATTTCAAAACACGTTTGCGTTACCTGCTCATCTGCATCATTGATGACAACCAAGTGGCTACCTTGATTCTCACAGAAATTCTTAGCTAAAGACCAGTGTATCTCCTGTTCATGAAAATAGTAGCATTTTCCTTTGTTCAGTAGCCAGCCCTCTGGACACATCTTGCAGGCTGAGGCTACAAAGAAATTACAGAGATAGTATATACAGCAATCACTATATCTAATTCTCAACATAGCCAAATCTGTGGGTACTTAAATCTTGAGAATGGAGACATGAAACAGACAATACAGGTGCTTCTAAAAACAGTTAAAAATGCAGTTTTGCAGAAAAATCTGAAATTTTAAAAAATACTTTGGAGGTTACCCAAAATAACATTGTGCAGGCCCCAGAGCATGCACGCGAACAGAGAACAAAAAGGTGAGTGCTGGTTTCCCCCTCCCACCTGGAGGGTAAGGGGATCTGGCAACACAGAGCCAAGCTACAAGTGACATTTTTCACGTGAAGGACACTTGATCGTTTTCACAAGTTTTTCTGGGAACTGAAGCCCCTCTCCCCCGCCCCTTTTCCTTCTGTTCCTTCCCCTCTCTGTTAGAATCGCTGTCTGAAGAGCCAGAGAAAGCCTGCGGCAGCAGCAGCTTTTGCAAATTGTCTTGCTCCCGGGGAGCTGCTCTGGGGAAAGCTGACATGTAGGTGAAGCTGAGCAGGACGCCCAGAGAAGGGAGAAAGTTGCAGCTGCCCTTCCCCAAAGATCGTTGAGAGCAGGCTTGTGACTGGAGGAACGATTTGCAAAAGCTGCTGCTGCCGCAGGCTTTCTCTGGCTCTTCAAACAGTGATTCTAACAGGGGCAGGGAAGAGGGACTTTAGTTCCCAGAAAAACTTACAAAAATGATCAAGTGTCCTTCACGTGAAAAATGTCACTTGTAGCTTGGCTCATAGTTACTGGGACTGATCTGGCAACCAGAACTGTGAAAGTTAATCATAGTTTTACCAGGGAACAGCTGCCAGGGGGAGGGAAAGAGGGAAAGCTGGAGCCAGGGGGGCAGATAAAGGTTGCTTGGTGGAAAGGAGAGAAAGAAGCAGGAAAAGGGGAGAAACTATGGACCAAGTCAGACACGCAGGTTTTTAAAGAAAAAGGTCTGGGTTCCCCAGACCCAACAAGAGTTCTCTACAGCTATACAGCAGCTTTCGGGATTAGCTTTTAAAAATAAAGGAGACCCTAAACTGACTCAGAATGCCTCAGTGAAGGGGCTCCTACCTTCCCCCTCAACTGTTTCCCATGTCAAAATAGCAGTCAAAGGAGTTCCCCACCCCCCTCTTTTTTCTGCTCCATATGAAGAATTCTATGCACATGGAGCAGTAAAAAAAGGAGGGAACTCCTCCCGTATTATTGTGACATGGGGAAATGGCTTGAGGGGGGAGGGGGAGCCCCTCCTTCCCCCACAAAGGCATTCTGGGCTCTCTTTTTAAAGCCATTTACTTTTTAACTGCTGTATTGCTGCAGAAACTTGAGTTGGGTCTGGAGAGCCCAGATCCAACTCTTTAAAAGCCTGCACATCTCGCGTGGCCCTAAGAGGGCTTTTAGGGGAAATGGCAGGGGAGGGGGAAATGATATGCCCTCTACAAGTTCTTGTGGGTCCCCCACTTGTCATATACTTGCTTTCATATACATCACATACATCTTCTCAATCTGTTCATTATCACACCATACTGGCCCTCAACACATGTGTACTCATCCTTTTTTTTTATCCCCAGCTTTCTAACAGATAGTACCCATTAGCAGGAGAATCAGCAGTCTCTCAGTAAGAATAGCATTTTATTAGTCCAGGAGCAAGGGAGTCTTGTATCTTACCATTTAGTTTTTGAAGAGCATTCTGTAGTTTAAACGTCTCATCCCAAATCTTTTTTTTCTCTGTAGTTAAATCGTTCTGCAATTTTGTCACTAGGAACAACATTGGAGATCAAAAGATGGTGAGTTGGTCTGATGCAACTGGTGTATGGTGCAAAAGTGATTCCAAAACAAGTTTTTCGCAATTTCCTCATTAGTTTGTAGACTAAACAATTAGAATCTAATTCCCACTTTCTCGCTGAGGGCCAAATTAAATGCAAAAACAGAAGACCTACAAGTTTTCCCCCATAATTTTTTGAAACTAGGGTCCAGGTCTGAAATATATGTAAGTCTATCTTGAAGAAAGCTGGCACAGCCCACTTGTCCTTCCTGAATCTCTCTCTGTCTCTTCCAGAAAGCCAAGTTCTAGGCTGAATTTCAAGTTCAAATAAAGGTTAAGATTCTGTTAAGACCTTTCGAGCAGCTGTTTGATTCCTGATTCTGAGAGCAGACTTTCTGAGATCTGCTTTATGTATATGCCTCCTTCCTATATGAGAATATTATAGAATCCAGGCTGTGGCATGAGGGCACAGAACTTTCTCCATTGCTGTTTCTGTGGTCCCTATTCCTTCCTCCTCTACCTCTGAGGTTGCTATTAGAGATGGGCATGAACTGGAAAAAACCCAAACCATGCGGTTCGTGGTTTGTCAAACTTCATGAACCACGAACTTTCACAAACCTGCCCTTGGTTCGCGAACCAGTTTGTTTGGTTTGTGAAAATGTCACATCTGGGTCAGAAAATCATCACTTCCAGGCCAGCAGAAGGTCACTTCCGGGCCAGCAGAAGGTCTGCAGGAAGTCCATCCCCTGTTGCCTAGGAAACTGATTGATTGGCACCAGGCTGTCTGCAGTCATGAACTGCACGAACCAAAAAATGAACCATAGAAACCAGCCTAAAGTTCATGGCAGTTAATCAGAAATGGGATCTGATGAACCGCAGTTCACAAACCACGAACCGGCCTGGTTTGTACTTAATTTTGGTTCGTGCCCATCTCTAGTTGCTATTTGTCCCATAAGAGGGGAAAAAATACAGACACTACCTCATAGCCCAATCACTGAAAATGGTCTTCAACAATTAATCAGCTAAAACTTTGGGCCTAACTGAGGTGGTAAACTGGAACTTGAGACTGCTGATGATAACTAACAGGACTTAACGAACTTCCACACATAAAAATCACCCCTTATAACAATACTGGAAGTTCAGGCTAAGCAACTATCCTTTTCCCTGACAAAGGAAAAAAGGAATCTCTATTGAGGGAGAAGGTTACTTTTGGTACAGAACAGCATTCAGCCATGTCAGTTATGCTGTGTAAAGTGACACTGAGGGAATTAGGTCTGAAGCTTGAGTTGATCAGTTAATAGATGCCAATTAAATTCAGTGGAAACAAGTTTGAATTGGTAGGGACACTTGCTCATATTTTAAGATTATTTTGGTTCTGTGGTGTCACCATAGTAAGAATTTAAAAAGAAAATATTAAAGGTGACATTGCATTTAGCAATGAGTGTTAGGTTTGGTTTACACTTTCTTCCATATCTCAAAAAAGTGCCTATATTAAGGATTTGGTAATATGAAAACATTTTTAGTTTTAGTCTGTTAATTAATTAGTAAAAGATAGATGATTAATTGATGAACACTTTTGATCAACTGAGCACCCTCTCTTTTTCTCTCATATGTATAACTGTTATTCTCTTTTTCCTGGGATATTGACAGAGGAACACAAAATGTCTGACTTGCTGGAGGTGCCCTAGGAGATCCCTGCCGTTACTAATAGCTGAACCCTCATACTTGACAATGAACTTTGTTCACAACTGACAGGAGACAAAAACATTGTCTGAGATATGAGCAACAGTGGTGGCCAGAGAATTTTCAGAAGTTGAACAAGCGGCTCTTTATAAAAAGTCAATTGATAAGTGTGGTGAGTTTAGAACACAGGGGTCTGTTTTGACAATTTATAGATAACAAAGTTAAATTGTTCACACTGGACTTGAGTCTAGTCTATGACCATAAGAAATCTTGTTCCTGAGATTTTTGAAGAACTGACCCGCTCACACCCTTCCCATCAGAAATCAAATCACAAAACTATGGGAGCACTAAGGGAGTGCTTCTAAGCATGTCAACTTGGAAGTAAGTCACATTTTATTTAATGAGGCTTACTCCTGCTGAAGTGTTCTTAGGATTGCAGTCTAAGTGCACTTACCATCCTGTTTTAGTTTATTCTGATTATGTTCTAATCTCTGCAGGCTGTTATTCAACTCTGTTGCTGTAAGAAAACCAAACATTACAACTACACTTCAGTCACCAGTTATGGAGAAAAGATACTGTTAAATTCTCCACACTTTCCTCTGAGAAGAAAGAAGCCCAGGAGTAGCACTGCTGTATTCAATTTTATTTTGATGAGCATTGGACATTTATGGTGTCTTTGTAATTAGCCTGTTCTGTTTGCAAATACGAAATAAAACATATTTATTTATTTTCTTTGGATTTCTATTCCACCCTCCCCATGAAGGGCTCAGGGTGGATTACAATATTTTAAAAACACATTAAAATTTATACAATTAAAACCATAAATAGTTTTGTTTAAAAACTTCACACATAAATATACACACTCAGATGGCAGCAATCAATAGCAGCAGACGCAGCTCAACAAGATAAGGTGGTGGAC
The DNA here is from genome assembly GCF_028583425.1 of Eublepharis macularius. Classification (NCBI taxonomy): domain Eukaryota; kingdom Metazoa; phylum Chordata; class Lepidosauria; order Squamata; family Eublepharidae; genus Eublepharis; species Eublepharis macularius. The sequence continues at coordinate 47,011,235 of NC_072793.1, forward strand.
ATGGTGGAAGCAAGTAGACCCCTACAGCAGGCAAAACAACTAATAATCCTGCAGCTAATCTGTCTGGACCTCACACATGCAGTTAAGATACAGACTGCTTCCAGTACAGTTCTGTATGCCCTAAAGTTAAAAAAAAAATTGCCACCTGTTCTCTTTTCTCTCATACTGGCAACCAGCAGGTGAGAGGGAATGGGTGGAATGACATTGTGCCCAAGCTAGAGGTCTTCTAGCTCAAACCAGGAAGTGATGTCACCATATCGGCATGATAGTCTATCCCTCCAAACCCTATACTTTGCACTAGAAGTGACATTGCTTCAATGACATGATAACTCTTCTCCCTCCATTTTCCCCCCATGGCTGAGACAGCAGGTGGATACCAGGAGACCTGGTAAGCTTATCTCTCACACAGAGCACTAGTCTCAAATCACACCCTGTTAGTAAGTTTCCATTCAGGAAAACCATTTCTCAAGTTATCATTAGCTCCCTGAAGGAAATGTCATCTATAAACCATGACGATTAGCATGCAACTTCACAAACGATAGTGGTAAGCATACTTAGTAAAAAATGGAGAAAGCAGAACTAATTGTCCTTGGGGTTGCTGAAAAGAGGGATGAGGAGAACAAAGACAGGTTACAGTAGGGACTTCAGGATCATAGCAAAGTCAGGATCATAGCATACCATAGGTGGATTGATTAGAATGAAGTACCTCTAGTTGCTTTACCATATAGGTGTCTGAAAAAGACAGAACTTGTAGTTAGTAGGAGGACCTGGTTCCAAATCTATTTTTTTTTTAGCAATGTCATCATGTCTATGGGTTGAACAGTTCTTCTGAGGAATAAGGAGCTGGCTTTGCTTCAAAGGAAAATTCAGTTCACATGAAGTGGGTGGAGGATGAGATCACTTCTACATCACACGAGGTATTCTATGAGTCTCTTTACACAATACTTCTTACACTAGGACACTCAAGTGAAAAGAGACTCAATATTAGCCGGGACTCATAGTTTAAAAAGTCAGAACGGAAGGCTCTGTCATTTCCCCTTTTCCACAGGAGGGTAGTTTAAAAGACAGCAGGCAGAGATGCTCCTCAGAGGGTTTGTTAATTAGATGCAATTGACAAACCCTTTGAGGAGAGATTGGGCTCCTGTGGAGAGGGGAAATTGACAGAGCCTTCAGCTTTTAAACTACAACTCCTGGCTAACATTGCGTCTCCCTTCACTTGAGCGTCCTTGTGTAAGAAGTATCATAGAGAGAGACTTTATGTCACAATGGGAATCTGTGGGCTAAGGGAAACCTACATCTCCTTAATGCTGGGGAGTTTTGTACATTATTACTTCAGCTGCTGACTCACTTGAAGTCAGAACTGACAAAGCTGTGTAGTAGACCCAGAATGGATAAACTGAAGGGCTTACCTACTTCAGGAATTTTCACACTAACCTGCTATCTGTTGCAGTGAGTTTGGGGCACCAAGGAACATGTAGGAACTGATTTTAGGAACTCTTTTATCTATAGCTTCTTTTCTTTCAGCTATTCACCTACATGTATTTTGTCATGATGATACAATAGAGAACTAAGCTTATAAATACTGGAATCCAGAAGTGGTTTATTAGCCCTTTAAAAGCTGACTGCTACTTAGGGGATTGGCACAAAGCAGAAGTAACAAGCAGTTCTGAACAGAAAACAGATATTGTTACCATTTCCACTCAGCAGAGTTTGTTCGCTATGCAGCCGTTCTAGTTCCTTGGTCATCCTGGAGTCTGAAACAACATACAGTCAAATCACTGTGGAACCCAGACAGCAGCCGTTATTCCTACTCTGAGAGCAGAACCACAAAAGGCACAGATTGGACACTTGCCAGCTTCCCTCAAGTTTTGGTGGGAAATGTAGGCAGCTTGGCGGAATGTTGGACAAGTGACAGTTGAAAAGTCCATTGGACAGCAGTCAGAGAGCGAAGCTGTGAGACCAAGATGCCTACATTTCCCATCAAAACTTGAGGGAAGCAGACAAGTGTCCAATCTGTGCCTTTTGTCACTTGTGGTTCTGCTCTGAGACACAGTTTTTCTGACCATTAGGCAACCCACGGTGGCAGCTTGTGGGGTGGGATGGGGGGTAGCTGCAGGAACTTGAGGAGTGGGCTTTAATGGTTCCCACTACCACCTGGGTGAAACTGCTTTTACTCTTTAGGAGCAGCAGAAGGATGAACAGGCTGAAGTTTAAGCAGCTAGGAAGAAAAGACTAGCAACTTGACTTTCAAGATAGCTACTAAAAGTTGGAGAGTAGGTGTCAACAGATAAGCAACACCTTCCACTTCTTCCTGTTTCGTTTCTGCTGCCCCTACTATCTCTGCTTCACCATTCCCCACCCCTCTTTAGATCCATTTTCTTTCCCTTCTCTTCCCATCCTTCTCCTGTGATCCCTGGTTGGACTGCCAAGTCACCTGCTGCTATTTAACACCTTGGCCCTTCCCCTCAATTGTCCTTTGTACCTGGCTCCTTGCTGTAAAACTCTTTGCACTATCAGTTAGCGGAAGCTGAGGAGCATGCAGGCCTTGGAAACTCTCATTTTCAAACCACAGTGACCAATGCCACCACATTCTCATGTCGCTCATTGGGTTGCCATAGCAACCCAATATGCAATCAACGTTGTTTGGGGTGGTATCTGCACACGCAGATGTTGCTTATACATGAGGAAGTTGTTACAGCCTATTTTTTTTGTAAAAAACATTTATTTTTCTGCTAACCGGAGAGTTGCCATGGGTTTGCAGAAGCCTATATGCTAGCTCTGGATAGCCCTGTTGTGTGGATTTTTTCATTCACATTGAGAAACTCCTCATTATTATTTTATATAGTGTATATATTTTCCCCCGTCCAAAAAAATTCTGCAGTTTCCGTCTCATCCCACAACCATTCTTTCCCCTCATGTTTGCGCTGTCAGAATGGATTGTAATATAGCAGCTTTTTTATCCCAAATCCGTACATTTTCCAGATATAATGATGATGGTTATAATCCACAGCAGAAACAACACAGCATTTGCAATATAAAGGACTGATATAGATGTTCCTTGTGAACAACATCTGCTCTGCTGCAACAGGAAACCACCTGTGGACAACAAAAATGCATCAAGTAAATTGTGTGCAGTGGTGGGAGCTAAACATTCACTTAGATTGAGGTGGGAATGGGAACTAATTGTTTCCTCTAATAATAAAGTGGGACACTCTATGCTAACGAGTTTGGTAATGAAATAAAGCTACGAGTTTTGTCTATTTGGGGGACACCCCAGATATACAGGAAAAAATGTTGGTTTATGACAGAAACCTCCTCTATGAGAAGTGGGAGGGCTGAGTGTACTGCTGTCCTCATGCTAATAAGGAACCCAGGCAGTAGGTGAGGGCAGAGCACAGACATAAATCCTCAGTGGTCCAGTAGACCGTGAGGCTGAAGAGAAACAAGCAACCTGTCCTTTGCTTCCTTTCAGTCAAGAGTGATGGAAAATCAGGGTTAGGATTTTATTTCTTTGTGTTTTGTTTAATTATTAGCATGTTTATAATCCACCTTATCTCCCACCCCCCTTTCAAAGAGGCTTAAAGTGGCTCTGTATATCCCATGACCACAATTCCCCCCTCTGGATCTTTAAGCCATTAGATCTGCCTCCTTTAGCCTTTTTAAAGAGTTCTGTGAGGTACTAATTTGGAATCAGAGGAAAAAGTATTTTCTGCAGTCCATGTTACCTTCTACCAAAGGGCTATCTAAGCTGCAAATGCGGTAAACCTCCATAACAGCTGAAAGGGTTGAGGTTGGGTTAACAAAATGTTAACACTGATCAGGCTACTCCAGCCAGGAACTGGAGACCTATTAGAACTGCTGCACAACCTGTATGTGTGTGGGGGGGGGGCACATCATTTAGTGTCCCCATTGTTTTTCTTCTTGATTTTCAAAAAAGCATACTAGCTCTGTTCAGACATCATGTGAAACAACGGTTTAATCAAACTGACTATGGTTAATATGATTGGTGGAATGTAGGTCACGTTCCTAACCAGGATCTGAAGTTTGCTTAGTAACTTTTGTTTTACATGATTTCTGAATGCAGATATCCTGGTTTTAACCCAGGCTAGAAGGAAATCAAACCAGAATGTGTTAAGGGAAACCAAGATCTAAGTGATTGTCTATGAGTTGAATCCTGGTTTTACAAACTAACCTTATTAAAATTAAGCATCTAATAGATTTTGCAGCACCTTCATCAAATTACAATTACCAGGATTCCTTGGAAGAAACTATTAGTGCCGTCCTAAGCAAGTTTACAGCCTTCTAAGACATCAATGGACTTAGAAGCATGTAACTCTGGTTAGGATAGCATTGTAAAACAGTTAGATTGTTATAAAATGTTACTATTTTGTAATATATAATGCTTAGCCCCAAACTCTTCTTCCAGTGAACAGTAGACGGCACATTCAAGAATCTTCTAAATCATGCTGATTCAAACAAAAGATTCTAGTTTATTTTGGTAATTGGCCCAGGTTTATGAAAGCAGGAAGCAGCTGTGTCCCTGACAAGATATTGTCTCTCCCAGAGCAAAACCACAAAAATAAGAGCAAAGAGCCAGTGATTAATGGTTTGTGCAAAGGTTCCCTGGGCCATTAGGCAACCATGGGTCATTTGCCTTCAGCATAAAGAGTCTCTAATGGCAGGACATCTCATACTCTCCTCACTGGAGAAGGAATTATCTTATGCTGGAAATTGCACCATGGAACAGGCATCCTCTGGTATTTGACATCACATCAGGATCTATTTTATTTTTGATGACTCCATAATTAGCGATGTAAACAGAGATAACACTAGGGTTTCTTGATTCCACAATCATATTGGACTAGTGCAGAAATTGTATTTTAAAAAATGAGGGTGTCTGAAAATAATTGAAAAATGCCTGAGGTCATTTGAGAAGCTGGAGTGTGTGGGGGATAAGTAAGCAGGAGGTTAGTATCTTATGCTTAGGATCCAAGAGTCTACTACACAGCCTTTTGTCCCATGTCCTGGCAAAATCTGGACCTGCCATGAGATAGAATGACGCAGCCCATCTTAGGCGGCAGATTCCACCACCACAAGGGCACCATTTGGAGATTCCCTCTCAAGCATCAAAAGATTTAGGCCCTCTCTATTCCTTGTCTAACAGAAGCAGAATAAATTATGCAAAGATATGCTCAATTTCTATAATTTCAAAGGGCCATAAAATTAATGGCTTCTCAATGCATAGTTTGGCTATTAATGACCCACATACATGCTATTTCATTTTATTCTGTCTATCATAACTCAGTCCCCATCTGGAGGGCTTAAGCTTTGTTCACATGTGCATTTCACATGTTCCTGGCCATTGATGCGAGCTCCATCAAATCATGATAGTAAAGACTGCCACAGACAAAAAAAAATAGTTGCAATTTTTATTGCTATGTGGATAAATATTGGAAAAGATTCGGTTTTTGTGCACTCTGTATTCTAAAAACTCTTGTAGCGATAAGTCGATTTTTTTTTTTACTTTATTCTTTTCCCTCCCCCCTTCTTTCTTTGTGTATCCCTGTTTAAGTTTTAGAAATCTGAATAAGATTGTATACTGATATATTGTTAGATATTGAATACAAGGCTATGATAAGATGGAAATGGTCAAATATTAATGATGAGGTAGAATGTATGACGTAGTTAGTTTGTGATGGTAAATGTGAAAATACACAGTAGCTGGAATAGTATATGTATTCTTCACTTTAACATTGATTAACTCTGATTAAGATATGTTTTGTGCACTCTGTATTTTAATAACTCCTTTAGTGCAAAATCTTACTGTTCCTTTGACCCTGTATCTCCCCCTCTTCTTTCTGTACCCCTCTTATTCTGAAAATATTTTTTTTTAAAAAGCAGAGACTTTTGTTTCACCTAAAACACTTCACTAGAAGCAGTTCATCTAGAAACTCTACAAGTGTTTGGAATATCAAGTAATAAAAACATTTGTCTCAATTGATCTGGTAACACAGAGGAAAGCAGGGCTTCAAAAAGTAAAGCCAATGGTTTTAGGTGATGCAGTCTAAATAGGCAGAGTTGATATAAGGGATAGGAAAGGTCATCCTGATCTAAGCACAGGAGAAGCAGCATAGCAGAAAGTAGACAAGAAGAAGAGAGATGAAGGGAACTAAGAGGAGATGGAACAGAATGGGAAGAATGAGAATCAGATCGAGAGGAGATGAAATATTCAGGAAGGAGGTGTGGCTATTAACTCTTTTTTTTTGAAAAATTGTATTAGGTGAGTACAAATTACACATACAGTTTTCAATTAAAAACCTAAATATCAATTTCCCCCCACCCTTTCCCTCCCCCCTTTTTCAAAGACTTCCAACAGCTTTCCAACCCATATCTTATTCTATAACTTACTTATCTATTCTCTCTATGTGTTATATATTTCCTATTACAATAAACTAAATATTATCCCTTAAAATCAAATCTATTCAAAACTTAAACTTAACAATAATTAAAACTTCACTTTAAATGGTAAAGATCCCTATCCCTAGTAATTTCCCCAATTAATAACTTTCAAATTGCCATAATTTCCCCTTCACGTCCCACTTTTTGTCCAAATACTCCTTCAATCTCCCCCAGTCATTAAAAAATTCTTCAGGATTCTGGTCTCTCAGCCTTCTTGTCATTTTGTCCATTTCCGCCATGTACAGTAACTTTCGTATCCACTCTTCAATAGATGGTATTTCTTGCACTTTCCATTTCTGCGCATATAATATTCTTGCCACTGTTGTCATATAAAATAACAATGTTCTGTATTGCGTAGGAACATCTTCCATATTTAAGTTCAGTAGCAGGAGTTCTGGGTTCTTTATTATTGAAATCTGCAAAATCTCATTTATCACTTCTAAAATATCTCCCCAGTACTGTCTAGCGACCTCATAAGTCCACCACATGTGATATAATGATCCTTCATGACTTTTACATTTCCAACACGTATCAGACATCTTAGCATTTCCATAAGCTATTTTTTTTGGCATCAAATACCACCTATATATCATCTTGAAAACATTTTCCTTGATACTGGTACAAGTTGAAATCTTCAATGTATTTTTCCACAAATATTCCCATGCCTCCATTGTTATGTCTCTTTGACAATTTATAGCCCACTTCACCATCTGGACTTTAACAGCTTCGTCCTCTGTATACCACTTCAAAAGTATTTGATAAATTTTTGAAATTTTCTTCTTACTTTCTTGTAGTATAGCTTCTTCTAATTCTGAATCTTTCCATTTAATTCCATCTTTTGAACGATCCGAGTTATATAAGTCCTTTATCTGCCTATATTGAAACCATCCATAGCAAAAAGCTAGCTCTTCTTCTGTTTTAATTCTTGTCATATTCTGCTCCTGGATAAGAATCTTTTTATAGGACAGGCATTGGTCTCTATTATAAATAGCTCTCGGGTTGATAGTTTCAAATGGTACCACCCATGAGGGGATACCCTCACCCAGATAACTTTTGTATTTTTTCCAGATTGTGAAGAGACTTCTTCTAACATAATGGTGTAGAAACATAGAATCAGCTTTCAGTTTATCGTGCCACAAGTAGGCATGCCATCCAAACAGTTTTTTATAGCCTTCCAAAGTTAGTCGCTTACAGTTCTCCAGTGACATCCAATCTTTAAGCCAAACCAAACAAACTGCTTCGTAATATAATCTGATATTTGGCAATTGCAGTCCACCTCTCTCTTTGGCATCAGAGAACACTTTCATTTTTACTCGAGGTTTCTTGCCTGCCCATACAAAATCAGAAATCTTCCTCTGCCGCTTTTCAAATTGCTTACTGTCTCTAATAATTGGAATTGTTTGTAATAAAAACATGATCCGTGGTAACACATTCATCTTGACTGCCGCTATTCTTCCCAGCCATGACAGATTTAATTTGTTCCATTTAATCAGGTCTCTATCAATCTGCTGCCATAGCTTTTCATAGTTATTCTTGAACAAGTCAATATTCTTCGCTGTAAGCTCAATTCCTAAATATTTTACTTTATGCGTTACTTCACAGTTTGTAATTTCCATCAATTCTTGTTGCTTTTGTATTGTCGAAGGCTTTCACGGCCGAAGAACGATGGTTGTTGGGGGTTTTCCGGGCTGTATTGCCGTGGTCTTGGCATTGTAGTTCCTGACGTTTCGCCAGCAGCTGTGGCTGGCATCTTCAGAGGTGTAGCACCAAAAGACAGAGATCTCTCAGTGTCACAGTGTGGAAAAGATGTAGGTCATTTGTATCTACTCAGGAGGGGTGGGGTTGAGCTGAGTCATTCTGTAAGAGTTTCCCAGGGTGTGGAATGCTAATGGCTCTCATTCCTGGATACCTTGGTCATCCGCAAAGCAAACTTTCAGTTAGGTCACAAGGTCTACAGGAAACCAACTCACACTGATCGGTACTTACACAAAAACTCCAATCACCACCCCCGACAGAAAAGAGGCATAATGAAAACATTAGTGGATCGTGCAAGACGGATATGTGAGCCGCGCTTTCTCAATGAGGAAATTAATCATCTAAACCACGCACTTCAGGCAAATGGCTACTCCAGAAATGAAATCCGAAGAGCAATCAAACCCAGGATGAATCAAACAACCAAGGAAAAACAGTCACCTACAGGAAAAGTGTTTTTGCCATATATCAAAGGAATTACTGATCAGATGGGAAAGCTTATGAAAAAGCATAACCTTCAAGCAGTATTCAGACCCACCCGAAAAATACAACAGATGCTACGATCAGCAAAAGACAGCAGAGACCCCCTCACCTCTGCAGGAGTATACCGTATACCCTGCAGCTGTGGACAAGTTTACATCGGGACCACAAAGCGTAGCATCCAGACAAGAATAAAAGAACATGAAAGACACTGCAGACTTGGACAGCCTGAAAAATCAGCAGTGGCTGAACATAGCCTAACTCAAACAGGGCACAGTATCTTATTCCAGGACACCAAAATACTGGACAACACTTCCAACTACTTTGTCAGACTGCACAGGGAAGCCATTGAAATTCACAAGCATAAGCAAAACTTCAACAGGAAAGAAGAAACCTTAAGAATGAACAGAGCATGGGGTCCAGTTCTGAAAAACACCAGGCCAACAAAACACTCCACACCCGACAATAGCCCTGCAGAGAAGATTAGCACATCAAGCACCAATCCATATGCAAAAGAACCTCCTCAGGATACAATGAAGCCTCCCGCCATTAGCATTCCACACCCTGGGAAACTCTTACAGAATGACTCAGCTCAACCCCACCCCTCCTGAGTAGATACAAATGACCTACATCTTTTCCACACTGTGACACTGAGAGATCTCTGTCTTTTGGTGCTACACCTCTGAAGATGCCAGCCACAGCTGCTGGCGAAACGTCAGGAACTACAATGCCAAGACCACGGCAATACAGCCCGGAAAACCCCCAACAACCATCTTGTTGCTTTTGTTTTATCATATTCTTACATAATATCTTTGATTTTCTCTTGTTAACATAAAATCCAGCCAGATCTCCGAATTCCTTTATTTTATCTAGCAACTTTGGCATATTTTGTATTGGGTCCTCAACAATAACCATCACATCATCCGCAAACGCTCTGACTTTGTAGGTGAGGTGTGACTATTAACTTGTACGGATGCTTCAGACACCATGTCTGAAGCATCCTTACAGGTTAATAGCCACACCTCCTTCCTGAACCAGGACAGAGTTTTAAAAAGCATAGCAATGGGAGTAGGTTTCTATCCTGTCATTCTTCTGAGGAACTCAGGGCAGCGAACATTGTCCTTCGTTCTCCAATTACTCTTCACAAAAACCTTGTGAGGTAGTTTAGGCTGAGAATGAGTGACTGTGCCAAGATCACTGATCTCAATGCAGAGTGTGGATCTGAATCTGGCTCTCCCAGATACAACACTCTAACCACTACACTTCACAGGTTCACATGACTGAATTCTCCCACTAGAAAATAATAATAAAAGGGCATGTTTTGCTTTGTTCCGCTTCACTTGATTTGATTTTTAGGTTTTTACCAGTTATTTATTGTGCTTTAAATTGTGGTTTTTATGATATTGTGACCCGCCCTGAGCCCGCTTGCAGGGAGGGTGGGATATAAATCCAATTAAATAAATAAATACATAATATTCCTACACATAGAAAACTGGCATGTGAGGAAGATAAGTAAGGGCTAGAAGCTTTCTCCTCAACATCTAGTTTTCTATGTTGAGACGACTGTTTAACTGTGTGGCATCCATGTGGCAAATGAGGTTCAATGTAGCCAAGTGCAAAGTAATGCACATTGGAACCAAAAATCCAAAATATAAATACAAGTTGATGGGGTCTGAACTGGCGGAGACTGACCAAGAGAGAGATCTTGGAGTCATGATAGATAACTCACTAAAAACGTCAGCACAGTGTGCGACTGCCATAAAAAAAGCTAATGCTATGCTAGGGGTTATTAGGAAAGGGATTGAAAACAAATCAGCCGGTATCATAATGCCTCTGTATAAATCGATGGTGAGGCCTCATTTGGAGTACTGTGTACAGTTCTGGTCGCCACACCTTAAAAAAGATATCATAGCACTGGAAAAAGTACAGAGAAGGGCAACTAAAATGATTAAAGGGTTGGAATACTTTCCCTATGAGGAAAGATTGAGGCGCTTGGGGCTCTTTAGCCTGGAGAAAAGACGACTGAGGGGAGACATGATAGAGGTTTACAAGATAATGCACGGGTTAGAGAAGGTCGAGAAAGATGTGTTTTTCTCCCTTTCTCACAATACAAGAACTCGTGGGCACTCTATGAAATTATTGAGCAGTCGGGTTAGAACAGATAAAAGAAAATACTACTTTACACAAAGGGTGATAAACACATGGAATTCGTTGCCACAGGAGGTGGTGGCAGCTACAAGCATTGCCAGCTTCAAGAGGGGACTGGACAAATATATGGAGCAGAGGTCCATCAGTGGCTATTAGCCACAGGAGATAGATGGTATTCTCTTTGTGGGGAGGTGGTGCTCTGTTGTCTTGGTGCTGGAAGGAAGGCAGTGGGAGGGCTTCTGGTGTCCTGGCCTCACTGACAGTCCTTTAGATGGCACTGGATTTCTAGCCACTGTGTGTGACAGAATGTTGGACTGGATGGGCCACTGGCCTGATCCAACATGGCTTTGCTTATGTTCTTATGTTCTTATGTTCTTATGTGGCATTCTACGCACAAACACACACAATCTGAAACAGTACAGCCCAGACACAGGCCTCTTGCCTCAGTAAGCATTAGACCAATATGTGGATAGTATAAAGTTTGTACAGTTCTTTATATGGTTATATTTATTTTCACAGAGGCATTCTCATCCATACAGGAAATGCCCACTCTGATTCACAACTGGTCATTTTGTCACTAATATCACTGAAGCAAATACCAGAGTGATATCAAACTTTTCCTTTGATCAAACTTCCTCCCAGTCACAGAGACCTCAAACAGCAGAACCCATGCAAACATCCCACATCCCTTCATCACACAAAGATCCTTCTAGTAGGCTCTAAACAGGCAATAAGACCTGACAAAACAATACCATTCCTCAAAGGCAGCTGAGCTCTGACTGTTCTTGAATCCAGTCTGGAGCTGACATTTACCTGTTCTCTTGTCAAACATGTTGTCTTTGACCACATCTGTGTCAGGTTCTTCACACTTTGTGTAGATGCCGCCTGGAGCCATCCTTGTCAATCTCTGTGCTGCTCTGCTTCCAGCTACTTTAATATAACCTTAAGGGCTATGTTGCTATTCTCAAGAAAGGAAATGCATGGAGCTAGCCTTCCTCTTTTTAGTCTGGAGTCCTGCTTCAGTCACTTCTGCATTGGAGTTCTTTGGAACATCCTCTGAAGTTGCATCTCATGTGCTGAATCATCCTCAGCCTGATCCCACGTGGCAAGGGCCTCGGTTTCCCGGCCATCACAGCCAGGAGCACAGAAGCATCCATACCTGTAGTTCACATGAGAGTTTTGTGCACACTTTCCTGTATCAGTTGTCATTTTCCATGCATTTTTCTCCTACTCTGCCACTAGGAGACTTAAAAGACTTTTTAAAAAAATCACTAGTACATTATAGCATTGTTTAAAGATAGCCATGATCTACTGTTCCTCTGAATTCCTAGTTTTCTTTAAAAAAAAAAAAAAAAGGTCTATCTCTGTTTTTGTTGTGAGAAAATTTATTTAATTTTAATTTTAATTGCTTCATTCTCACGGAGACTCAAAGCGGATTACAAATGCTTGAACAAAACAATTTGATCAGACAGCAGTAGGCCTCAAACTGCAACAGCAAGACCAAAACACAAACAAAAACCCATCTAAGGCATGTAAATGCCTTAAGGCAGAAAGTGGATGAAGAAGGTAAAAGACAATGCAGAGACTACAATCCTATTCCCTTAGAAAAATGACCACCTGAACTACACCATTATACTACTGTTCTAATCTCCTTATAAAAATGCCTCCTGAACATTTCTGTTTTGCACATTCTGCAAAATGATAGAAGTGTGGGTCCTTTGCTACCTAGCCAGGCATGCCAGTCCAAAGAGAATCCACCACAGAGAAAAAGTGTGAATGGGCAGATGCCAATCTTACTCATTTTCAGGTTGGCACCACTAGAAGGCTTAGCTCAGATGAGTGAAACTGTCAAGATGGGGCTTAGTAGGAGAAGCTGTCTTGCAGGTATGTGGTTCAAGGCCATTAAGGGCTTTGTTCAGGGCTTTTTTTCTGGGGAAAGAGGTGGTGGAACTCAGTGGGTTGCCCTTGGAGAAAATGGTCACATGGCTGGTGGCCCCGCCCCCTGATCTCCAGACAGAGGGGAGTTGAGATTGCCCTCCGAGGGCAATCTCAACTCCCCTCTGTCTGGAGATCAGGGGGCGGGGCCACCAACCATGTGACCATTTTCAAGAGGTTCCAGAACTCCGTTCCCCGCGTTCCTGCTGAAAAAAAGCCCTGGCTTTGTTGGTGATGACCAGAACTTTGAATTGAACCCAGTCACAGATCAGACACTCCAATGGAGAGTCTGAGGAATGGGTGTGACGTGTACATGCCTCCTATGGGTAACTAGGCTGTATCATGTGTACCAATCCGAGTTTCTGAGTTGCCTTATTAAGGCTAGACCTATGTAAGCTACATTGCAATAGTCAAACATTAAGGAAAACACAGCATGAATCCATGTGGCTAGACCAGCTGGCTCAAGATTATCTTCCAAAGAGGGTTGCCAACCTCCAGGTGGGGTTTGGCAGTCTCTTGGAATTACAGCTGATCTCCAGACTACAGAGATCATTTCCCCTAGATAAAGTCAATCAGTGGGCAGTCAGTCAGTAACCTTCATAGCTGAGGTGAAATTTGAACACAGGTTTCCCTAGACCTCAGCACTCAGACCAGTATGTTGGTTGTCCACATAGGCCACAACAGCCCTCCCTGGACTTCCCTCAAAAGTTTGGTTGCTGGAACATTAGGAAGATAGTTCAGGCCCATGGGGGACGGGGTAAGCTTCCCACCACTCATTTCCTGAGCTACTCATCAATGTTGGTGTAACAGAAAAGCTCCTATTACAAATTATGTATTCTTTGAAGCAATCAAATACTGCCCTCCTATACAGTGTTCCTTCTGGTTTGGTGATTTTGACGGCTTTCAGGATACATCTGCCATCAAGTGTGCATGCGTCACTGCTGACAAAGGAAGATTGAGAGGAAGAGGTTGTGAAACCAATGAGGCTGAACTCTTCTTGGAAATCCATCTGCTTCTCATTTTCTCAACAAAAATGCATTTTAATCTTAGAAAGCAATGATCCAATGATTCCATCAGTTCCATTGGTTCTTATCTTTTGAGCGGAAACTGCAGGGGTCCTAGAACTCTATAGGGTACATATATAGAAAGGTAACGGAGCCTTAACCCAAGTTTTTAAAAAGAAAATCTGCTTTGAAAGAAGGAAATTTAGAATGGAGAAGTGGGCGAGGGTGGGCGGGGGGGGGGGTACTCAACCCCGCCTAACAGTTCTCCATTCCAAATCACAGCCAGTGGTTTTTCCCTGTAGGCTTCTAAACATGTGCTCTATCCCTGCTGTGGGGAAGAAGTCACTGGAGGCATATGGAGTGGACCACAAATAGTTGGGAAAGGGCCAGGACCTACCACTTGCTTTTCTACAACTCACCCCCCCCCCCCACTCCCATCCTTTTTTCTGTTCCAGACTCTCTTCTCAATAAGCTGCTTTTCTTTTTCTTATTTTAAAATTGCAGTGCCGTGGCTCTGTGATACACATTTCCACACAGTGTGCTCTCAGTTCATAAGAAACACACCCCTGACACACCACCAATGATATTGCAAAGCCATTTAAACTCTTGACCTTTTCTTCACATTGCACTTCTTTTGCTGAAGCCAGAAAGCAGCTTTGGAGAGCTGAAAATGATCTAAGAAAGGCCTAATTTTCTCAGGTATATATAAACATTTCTTTTCTCCTACTATCAGCCCTGGCTAAGTTTGCCAGCTGTCATAAAGAAAAATGTCCTGTCCCTTTAATAGAAGTTTGATGGGACGTTATTTACCAGGGGATATTATTTACTTTCATGACATAAAAAGCTTCAACTGCCTGCCTGTTTTTTTGTTTAATTTATAGTTTGCCTTCCTCACTGAGACCCAAGGCAGATTATACTGTATGAGTCCATACAGTCCATTCCAAACATGTTGCAGAGATTTAAAATCCAATTCAGAGTGAAGAAATGCAAAAACAGAGCATAAGTAATTCTAAGATTGATATATTAAACAACATAGAAGCTATCCAGTAGGATCATACTTACAACAACAGAGAGTACATAGTAGTAATGTCTAGAGATGGGCACGATCCAAAAAAAATTAACAATCCAGCTGATCGTGGATCGGCGCCAGCGACGATCCCAAATTAACGATCCACACCGATCATCTCCCGTTCCCGAGCCGTGGATCGTGGATGCCAAAGCGGGGCACGCTGGTATTCCCAGCTATGTGGGAAGGTGGGTTGTGGCAGTGGCCAACTCTCTCAGTCTCTCTCTCTCTCTCCAAAGGCTAGCAAGTAGCAAGCAAGAGCTCTGTCCCACTCCACTGCTCGCAGAAAGTGAAACCCAGCCTGGGAGCCCATGGCATGGGTCCCATTCAGCAACACAGGAGGTCTGTGTTTGGCTGTCAGAGCTGCCTATCAGGGTTTGCAGGGATAAGATTAGAGTGCTCATGGCTACAGAACACCCCCTTCCCCCTCCCTCCCTGCCTCCCCTGGGTGTCTTCTCCCAACTTGTGACTGCTTTGCTGCTCCGTGGTTGGAAGGAAGCCCTGGTGATCAAGGAAAGCTGGGCTTCCATTCGGGTTTCCAGGGCGACAGAAGGAGGGCAAACAGAGCTCAGGCATTCCCCTGGCTCCGTTGCCAGGGGAATAGATTGCTGGCGCCTGAGTGTCTGGATCACCAAACCGAGCCCGATCGCCCTGATCCAGGCCTCTCCCAATCGCTGGATCGTTGGCCGTGGACAATCACGATCCGCTGGGTCACGATCGCGCGATCGCCATTATTGTGGGTTTTTTTCGATCGTAATGCGGATCGTGCCCATCTCTAGTAATGTCTATAGCCCTTATCCATTTACTTATGCATCTCCTTTGAGAGCATTTCCTTACCATAGCAACTTCACACAACTAGCTGAAAAGAGGGAAAGAAGCACTGGGGGAGGGCATGCTTAATATTTCCTCCCTTGAAGCTACAATTAGCATTGGGGGCCAGTATGTAGGGATAAAACCCAGCTGTAGTTAGCTCCTCAGAAGAAGGAAGATAAGTATACCACCTATGATATCTTTTCATCAATGGAAAGCTAATTGCTGCTAAAGAGGAGTGATCTATGGTGCCATCCTAAGCAGAGCCACACCTTCCTAAGCTTATTGACTTCAATTGACTCAAAAGGGCATAACGCAGCTTTGTCAATGTTAGAGCCAAAACAGAGGTTATGTTGTGAGTTTCAAAAGCAGGTACATGGAACTCCAATTCAAATCAGGACTGTGGCATGGGGGAGATTTAAGACCCTACACACACATACCGTTTTTCCGACCTGACACTTGGGCCAACATTTTCCCCTCCTTTTTAAGGGGGGAAAAATGAAAGAATTTTGCTAAATCCTACCACATACACTGTTTTAACGCTAAAATTCCAATTTCCTCTGATGTGCTTCCTTCCTGCTTGGAATGAAAATGCAGCCATCTATTTTCTCAGCCATACTAATAAAACGGGATAGAAATATTAAAACTGACACTTGTTTTTGTATGCAAATCATGTAATAGATGTATAATGTATAACTGGCCTAAAATGGCATTAAACGTTCTTAAATAAGTGAACAGAATGGGGAAACTAGCAAAGTAAAAAGGCAGATTGGAAGTTTCACAATGAAAAATGGTGTATTGATGCACTCCCATTGTGGGGCATATAAGGGCATATAAAGGCAGGCAGATCAAGATTGTAATCCAGGCATTTCCTCCTAGGGTGAGATGTAAGTTTTCTTGAGTTTTTTCTTTTTTCCGCTGATACAGTGAACACCACTATTTGCTTCTATGACAAAGCCTCTCTTCCCCAAAGCCAAGAGCCAGTCCTGTCTTCTCTCCAGCTCATCGGATCAGGAGGCACTTCAGAAGACCTTAAGGGACATCACCTTCGTGTCTGTAAGGAGCACCCGTACAGAAATAGCTGCTTGGCTTGTAGCCTCCTTCCACTCTCTAAGTGGCCCAGTGCATGCCATCTCAGACATTTTGTGATGGCACCAGCTACCTATTCTCAAAAGTTCAGAAATACATATAGGCTCAACAAGATCACCACTAATTAGATCACCACCCTAAGTAGATCCTGTGGTACTCCTCACAGTGCACAATTTGCATGTAAAAGAAGTACCCCAGCAATTAAACATGATAGGGCTGCCAACCTCCAGGTAGAGCCTGCAGTTCTCCTGATCTCCAGAGATCAGCTGATTTACAGCTGATCTCCAGAGATCAGTTGCCCTGGAGGAAATGGCAGCTTCGGAGGGTAAACTCCACAGCATCATGGCCTTGCTGAGCTCCTTCCTCTCCTCAGACTCCACCCTCCTCAGCCTCTGCCCTCAAATCTCCGGGAATTTCTCAACCTAGAGTGGGCCACCCTACTCATCATAAAAGCCCATGCTATAGTACTTTCTAATTAACAGATCCCCTCACAGGGAAGAATTCAGCCTGCTGCTTCAGATATATACAAATTCATAGGATGGCAGCATCAAGCTGTTCTTAAGCAGATTCTCCTGCTCCAGTGTTCTGCCAGTCATTTCACACACTCTTCTCTCCTACCTACCATGGCAAGAAGGATTTGGGCCCAATCCACCATTAAATAGATTAATTCAGAGCTTTTTTTCTGGGAAAAGAGGTGGTGGAACTCAGTGGTGGAACTCAGGAGGACTACACAATGATGTCACTTTGGGTCAGCTGGAACAAGGGAGGAGTTTTTTAAAGTTTAAATCGCCCTTGGCAAAAATGGTCACATGGCCAGTGGCCCCCACCCACTGATCTCCAGACAGAGGAGAGTTTAGATTGCCCTTCACACCACACGGTGTGGAGGCCAATCTAAACTCCCCTGTGTCTGGAGATCAGGGGGTGGGGCCACCAGCCATGTGACCATTTTCAAGACGTGCCGGAACTCTGTTCCACCGCATTCCAGCTGGAAAAAAGCCCTGGATTAATTTATCCTCTTCAAGGTGCAAAATTCTGAGTTATTATTGAAATGCTGCAAATTGTCTTTTTAAAAATTTAAACAGATAATATACAAATAACAAAACTTAACATAAAATAAATAGAGCATAGAAAGAATAGAAAAATGAAAGAGCAAAAGGAAAAAAGATGGGGGGAGTAGAAAGGAAGAAAAGGAGAGGGGAAAAGAGAGAATATAGCATAAAAGAAATACAAAGAAAAAAACATGAAAGACTTCCGATTTTCTCTGAAGCAATTACAAGTACAATTATGAAATTCTCTCTTACTCTGTTTGTTACAAAGAAAAGCTCTCTTTTTCCTATTTATCTTTTTTTTTCTTAATCATCAAAACCATGTTCATTTCTGTCTGTTTCTTGCAAAAAGTCTATGAAAGGCCACAAATTATCAATGATTTACAATGCAATGCCATCACCAAGCTTACACCGCAGTAGCTCTGCATGGCATCATACCTTTAGTTTCTTTGCTGCTATAGGGATGCTATTTAGAATCTTGCCTCAGGCCCAGGCACCAAAATGTTCCTGAGCAGAATTGGTTTTTTGACTGGGGGAGGCAGCAGATTGGATAGGCAGTAGCTGCATCCTTTCAGGGTACATAAACAGCACTATCTCTAGCTAAGTACTTGACAACTGTACCAGTGATTTAGGCACATTTTTCTTCCATCCCTGATGCTTACTCAGCTCACATTATGTCCAAGGTGTATGCTGGCACTCAGAAAAGCACTAAGTTAGCAAACAAGGCTTCACAATCAGTACAGCACAACTGAGCTGTTTCCTGCCACTCTGCATGGCACAGCACAACAACTGTCAAGTCAACATATGTGATATATCCTGCATAGCGGAATGCAGTGCGATTTCTTCCCCATTCAATGTGTCCTCTCTTTTTGGAGAATACTGCTTTCTGCACCCACTTTAGCATTAAAATGGCTTGCTAACAGCACAGGAAATTTCTGTTAATGATTTTCCTGTGATGACATGTCCCCAAAGAATGCCCTTTCTCTGTAGGTATGGATTCATGTGATTCAACAAACACAAATTTAATTTTCTAATAAAATAGCAATTAAGCATTTAGTGCATGTGAAAGCCCAAACATAGCGGATGTTCCACAATTTACCACAATACAGAATCTGTTATTTTTAAAAAGGAATGGAAACAAGAGAAAATAGAATACATGAAAGAGAAATGAAACCTGAGCCTGAGTAGGAGGAAAATCAGACCAATCCTTTTATTTCCATTCCAGCCAAGCCCAGGAAATTTCATTTTCTCAAGTGTGTATGTATAGGCCATGCACGACGAAGCAGAAGCAGCATGCAGGAGAGAGTACGATTCCTATGGGAATTGGCGCCCCCTTCCACCCAAACCAAAGGAAAAGCCTGGATATGTAGAAGGTAATGTTTGAAAAACAGGAGTGGGGTGTGTGATCTGTAACTGAAATAGTGATGTGTATGCATATGAGGGAGGAATGCTCAAAAGTGGATTTAGAGAAACCAGACCTAATCAGAGGAGTTAGCCATGTTAGTCTGTAGCTGCAAAGTAGTAAAAAGTCCAGTAGCACCTTTAAGACTAACCAACTTTAATGAGGCATAAGCTTTCGAGAACCACAGCTCTCTTCGTCAGATGTTGCATCTGACGAAGAGAGCTGTGGTTCTCGAAAGCTTATGCCTCAATAAAGTTGGTTAGTCTTAAAGGTGCTACTGGACTTTTTACTAATCCTAATCAGGTCTACTTGGAAGTAACTCAAATTTTATTCACTGGGGCTTACTCCTGGGGAAGGGACTGATGTCTGGGAGATGCTACCTCAGCTTCAAAAGCAAAGTTGGAGGGTAGGTAAATGGAGATCTGTGGGAAATAGGCCCAAAGGTTCCAGGTTTGTGTTTCCATCCATTTATATTCTTAAAATATATTTTCCAACTACTTTCATGGGGACAAGGCAGACCTGGATCTCGGGGAAGGAGGAAGGTACTCGGGTGGAATAAATGTATGTTGTCCACAATCACACCACAGAACCTCCCTCCCTACTGCAAGAAGCAGACAGAAAGAACCTGGCTGGCTGTGTGCCTTGCTTGTTTTGTTTCTAGTGGTGCAGTGGGAAGAGGTGGAAGACAGCCAGTGAAGGCAGCCACCACAGGCTGGTTGCCTCCACTTTCTTGAGCCAACCATCTTCTACTACTGCTGTCCAAGTTCAATAGCCCTGACAGAAGCCTTATGATCAGTAGCCCACTTGAGAAGAGACCAAAGCCAGCAGGCAGATTTGGAGAAGGCAGCATCTTTCTCTGTGAATGATTTGTCTTTGTGAGCAAAGTAGGTGTATGTGTGAGTGAGTGAGAATATGAGAGAGAGAGAGAGAGAGAGAGAGAGAGAGAGAGAGAGAGAGAGAGAGAGAGAGTACATCTCTTGGAGAGGCTCCAATTGATAGCTGTGCTGATCATATTATGGTGATCTATAATCTGTGGCTGTTCACTTCCTTGATATCTATTTTACTCAGGCATTGAGTTCTTGGTCACAAATTCTCTGACTAGAAACGCAGCCTCGGTGTTCCCCATGTGTAAAATTGTTTTCTGTAATGTCTTCACCATATTTACAGTATATATGTGATTTGGCAGACAGTTTGCAGATGGGCTTACTTGCCTGAGTGAGGCACCTTTAGTTCATAATTTCTGTTTATAACACAGTTGGAGTCCAGATTGTTTTAGGCTGAACATCATATGTAGATGGTATGGCTTAGCAGCAGGGGACTTGCAAGCACATGGAATAGAACAGAGTTCTCTGCGTGTGC
Source organism: Eublepharis macularius (assembly GCF_028583425.1). Taxonomy (NCBI): domain Eukaryota; kingdom Metazoa; phylum Chordata; class Lepidosauria; order Squamata; family Eublepharidae; genus Eublepharis; species Eublepharis macularius. The sequence continues at coordinate 47,031,785 of NC_072793.1, forward strand.
CATCTCTTACCCGTCACACACAGCCTCTGACCATACCAGGTTCTGCAACTCACCGCAAAGTACTAAAATGGCATTAGCCAAGCTTCTTTAGCAGCAGCAGGATTACATAACGACATACATAAGGCAGTCAAGCAACTGTGGAACCACATTTGACCCTGTTTTCATCAGGCGTACAATCCTCCCTCCTGGATCCAGTTCAAGAGAACTCATTTCCAGCAGAAGTTGATGATGAACAGCACCAGTACTGGCTAGTCCTTTTGACCTTAGGAAGTGACCTCCCCTCATTCTCTTTCCAGAGCATGTTTTCTAAACCTGATTAGAGTTTTTGAAAACATTATATAGAGAACTAAAATGCTTAATTAGGTACTTTGCAAGGCACTGGGGTGCGAGGCACCTGAAGCTTTGGAAAGGTCAATGAAGAGGAGGAAGTCAGCATTAGATATGAAAACGTTACACATGCCATTTCTGTAGAAAAGGTGAGGGGAAACCAAGGTCAGTTTGTAGCAGAAAAAAAAGTCATAGGTTCCTTTATAATTATATCTGTATGCACCTTAAGTTAACTGTTTCCATCCCTCCATCTAGAGAAATTCGAAGACTTCAGAGACATCTATGACAACATTTCAGTTTCCCATGAAAATGAAGAACTAAAGGCAGAGGTTGAACCACCAGGCCAGAATCTTGAAACCATAACAGGTACAAACACAAGGATGCTTGAACACTGCTGCCCTCAGCTGGCTGAAATACATAAGACAGTTCTGGGCAGCTATTTATTCTTTCATGAATTGATACTAGGGGTGTGCAAGCCAAAAATTTTCGGCTATAGCCGAAAGTAGAAAGCCAAAAGAAGATTCTCTATCGTTAAAGCCGAAAGCCGAAACAAGAATCTCTTTCGGCTTTCGGCTTTCGGGATTCTTTCGGCATTATTTCGGCATTCTTTCGGCTTTTTTCTATGGGAAAATGCCTCCGTCTTCCAGGACGCCTGGAGGAGGCATTTTCCCACCGAATAAGCCCAAAATTGGTGGGGACCTTCCTCTAGCCCTTCTCTGACAACCACCCAAGTTTCAGACAGATTGGACTTTGGGGGGCCATGTTATGGCCCCCCAAAGCAGGTCCCCCCATCCTCCCATAAGAAAGCGAAGGAGCAGCATATTGTTAGCATGCTGCTGCTCATCTTTCTTCATTATTTCCTATGGGGAAAAAATGAAGAGGCAGGCTTCCTTTGCCAGGGGTGGCATTTTGCATGCAAAATGCCCCCCAGCCCTCAGGGGCCCTTCTCCCACCCCTCCTCCCACCCCCCACCAAGGCTCAGCCTGCTCCCACTTGGGGGGGCCATTTCATGGCCTCCCCAAGTAGGTGCTCTAATCTCTACCACTGACAGCTGGGGGAGGCTTGTGTTGCCAGGGGTGGCATTTTGCATGCAAAATGCCCCCCAACCCTCTGGGGCCCTTCTCCCACCCCTCCTCCCACCCCCCACCAAGGCTCAGACTGCTCCCACTTGGGGGGGCCATTTCATGGCCTCCCCAAGTAGGTCCTCTCAGCCCCTAAAGTCCACCCCTTACAGCCCCACACAAACCCAATTCCCCCCCAGCTGCCACACACAGACCCAAATCCCCACATTAGCCCCTCACAGACCCAAATCCACCCCCACCTGCCCCACACCCATAACCCCAGGAACAGGCTGGCAAAGGCCAGCCCTCTCCCTTTGTTCCCTATGCTGGGAACTTCTAAACTCTCTTTCCCTGGGCAATTCTGCACAGCCCAGGGGTGCCACAATGGTGGGCACACTTCTGAGTGCCAGCTGGTCCCTGTGAAAGAGCACCTGAACCACAGACACCCTCCCTCAAATTCCCCCACCACCTACAGAGATGGCTGGCCAGCCAGCCCCATTGTTCCCTATGATGGGAACCAACTGCACAACAAAGAATAAAACAAGAACAACACAAAATAAAGTTTTAAATTTTTTTTTCTCCCTTCCAAAGTACAAGTAGGCAAAGCATTACGACACATTACACCAGCAGTCCCCCCCACAGAAAAATAACACAACTCACTTAACATCAGAGAATCACAAAGCACGATTCCTGTCAAAAACACTTTATTTCTTGAACAGCTTTAGGTTACACAGCAGGGGGGAACACCAAAGGGCATGGCAGCACTATCTTACACAAAAATAACACAACTCACTTAACATCAGAGAATCACAAAAGCACAATTCCTGTCAAAAACACTTCATTTCTTGAACAGCTTTAGGCTACACAGCAGGGGGGGAACACCAAAGGGCATGGAAGCAGTATCTTACACAAAAATAACACAACTCACTTCACATTAAAGAATCACCCCAAAAATTGCTGTCAAAAGCACTTTATTTCTGTAACTGCTTTAGGTTACACAGTAGGAAGGCACCACAGAGCAGGAAAGAAGTGTACTACACAAAAATAACACAACTCACTTCACATCAGAGAATCACACAAACACAATTGCTGTCAAAAACGGTGAAGTGGGTTGTATTATTTTTTGTAGTACATTGCTATCATGCCCTGTTGTGCCCTCCTACTGTGTAACCTAAAGCTGTTCAAGAAATAAAGTGTTTTTGCCAGGAATTGTGTTTTTGTGATTCTCTGATGTTGTGAGTTGTGTTATTTTTGTGTAAGATAGTGCTGCCATGCCCTTTGGTGTTCCCCCCTGCTGTGTAACCTAAAGCTGTTCAAGAAATAAAGTGTTTTTGACAGGAATTGTGCTTTTGTGATTCTCTGATGTTAAGTGAGTTGTGTTATTTTTGTGTAAGATAGTGCTGCCATGCCCTTTGGTGTTCCCCCCTGCTGTGTAACCTAAAGCTGTTCAAGAAATAAAGTGTTTCTGACAGGAATTGTGCTTTGTGATTCTCTGATGTTAAGTGAGTTGTGTTATTTTTCTGTGGGGGGGACTGCTGGTGTAATGTGTCGTAATGCTTTGCCTACTTGTACTTTGGAAGGGAGAAAAAAAAATTTAAAACTTTATTTTGTGTTGTTCTTGTTTTATTCTTTGTTGTGCAGTTGGTTCCCATCATAGGGAACAATGGGGCTGGCTGGCCAGCCATCTCTGTAGGTGGTGGGGGAATTTGAGGGAGGGTGTCTGTGGTTCAGGTGCTCTTTCACAGGGACCAGCTGGCACTCAGACGTGTGCCCACCATTGTGGCACCCCTGGGCTGTGCAGAATTGCCCAGGGAAAGAGAGTTTAGAAGTTCCCAGCATAGGGAACAAAGGGAGAGGGCTGGCCTTTGCCAGCCTGTTCCTGGGGTTATGGGTGTGGGGCAGGTGGGGGTGGATTTGGGTCTGTGAGGGGCTAATGTGGGGATTTGGGTCTGTGTGTGGCAGCTGGGGGGGAATTGGGTTTGTGTGGGGCTGTAAGGGGTGGACTTTAGGGGTTGAGAGGACCTACTTGGGGAGGCCATGAAATGGCCCCCCCCAAGTGGGAGCAGTCTGAGCCTTGGTGGGGGGTGGGAGGAAGGGTGGGAGAAGGGCCCCAGAGGGCTGGGGGGCATTTTGCATGCAAAATGCCACCCCTGGCAAGACAAGCCTTCCCCAGCTGTCAGTGGTAGAGAAAAGAGCACCTACTTGGGGAGGCCATGAAATGGCCCCCCCAAGTGGGAGCAGTCTGAGCCTGGGTGGGGGGTGGGGGGAAGGGTGGGAGAAGGGCCCCTGAGGGCTGGGGGGCATTTTGCATGCAAAATGCCACCCCTGGCAACACAAGCCTCCCCCAGCTGTCAGTGGTAGAGATTAGAGCACCTACTTGGGGAGGCCATGAAATGGCCCCCCCAAGTGGGAGCAGGCTGAGCCTTGGTGGGGGGTGGGAGGAGGGGTGGGAGAAGGGCCCCTGAGGGTGAGGGGGCATTTTGCATGCAAAATGCCACCCTTGGCAAAGGAAGCCTGCCTCTTCATTTTTTCCCCATAGGAAATAATGAAGAAGATGAGCAGCCGCATGCTAACAATATGCTGCTCCTTCGCTTTCTTATGGGAGGATGGGGGGACCTGCTTTGGGGGGCCATAACATGGCCCCCCAAAGTCCAATCTGTCTGAAACTTGGGTGGTTGTTAGAGAAGGGTTAGAGGAAGGTCCCCACCAATTTTGGGCTTATTCGGTGGGAAAATGCCTCCCCCAGACGTCCGGGAAGACGGAGGCATTTTCCCATTGAAAAGCCGAAAGAAAGCCGAAAGAATCCCGAAACGTTTCGGCTTTTTTCTTTCGGCTACCCGAAACGTTTCGGCATTCCCCGAAACGTTTCGGCATTCCCCGAAAGAAGCCGAAACACTTTTGTTTCGGCATTCTTTCGGCATTCTGAATGCCGAAACGCACATCCCTAATTGATACATGTCATGAGAAAGGTTGTTTCAATCGATTGAAGCAAAAAGATAAAAAGCCTACTGCTTAATCATACTAGCCGTATTATCAACACTCCATTCATCTGCACAATGTTCTGTGTCTCAGAAGTGATCTCCTGCCCACAACAGACACCAAAGAGAAGACTATCTGCAAAAGGGAATGAAGAGACACAAAGCTGATAGTTAAAAGGAGGAGCTGTAAACTGCACATTGTACCTGTAATTCTATCTCACTATGTTTAAACAAAGGAATTGTTTTTTAAATTAAATTGTAAGAGCCAAATTAGATCATGGTACTATGAAAAACTGATTTGTTTAAACCTGGCTCTGCCTTAATTGCTTATAGCAGAAGAGGAAAGCCTGATTTTTAGAACAAAAGGCTTGTGTAGGTAGTGTGCTAAACTCCTCTCCTTCCTAATACAGTTTAAAATGCTTATAGTGCAATCCTAAGCAAAGTTAAACCTTTCTAAGTCCCATGTTATCAATAGGCTCCGAAGGGTGTAACTTTGCTTAGAATTATGCTGCTTATCAAATACTTTTCTTCTCAGTTTTGCTCCAGTGCCAGAAGTGAACTTGGCTGATAAAAACCAAAGATCTGTACTATTTTCTAGTGTTGTTTTTTCTCCCCATAGCTCAATCCACCTTTCTTCAAAACCAAAGGAAAAAATGCTGGGGAAACACTATGGCTGCACTCTTGGTCCTTCTTGGTGTCTGTCTCCTGACTGACATTGTTCTTCTCTCACAGCGTAAGTGCAAACTACTAGGTGAAGCAGCTCCAAGTAATGAAAGCAACAGGAGAGTGGGACTGGGAGAGGGAAATCTGCGTTTGTTTTTCTCTGGATTAAAGGGGAAAGGGCCAGGATGGAATGGCATATATTACACCTGTAATGAGCACAACCAGTGTTCCTGCTAATGTGAGTAACTGAACAATTGCTCATAGATTCTGACTCCTCTGCTCATAGCTTCTCAGCTGTAGCTCACAGGTACTACACTCAGGCAGCCCTGCTCTCCCACTCAGCTGGCGCCTATGGGTGGGCCCTATAGGGATAGAGCAGGAATAGACCCTCGTCCCACTTCTCTCCTCCCTTCCTGCCAGTGGCTGACTTGGCCCCTGGGGTGGAGCCAGAGAGTACCTCCAGCCGCCACTAGCTTTCTAGCCGGGGAACAGAGCTGAGCCAAGTGATGGGGCCCGGCCTGACCTGTGCAGCCTGAACCTGCTGGAATCCCCTCAGCCTCGGAGAGCGGAGGAAAGGAGACAGCACCTCTGCCGCCACCATGTTGAAGATGTCATTTAACTCAGCCTTGAAGCAGAAAGAGGCTGGCAAGAAGGACAATGAGGAGGGGGAGGAGGGCAGAGGGCTGGGCCAGGTGCTCATCATGTCCGCTGATGGCTAGATGAGGAGGAGACGGACGTTGTGGTGCTGAAGGAGGCTGGTTGAGCTTTGCTGTTGATGAGTACTCCTTTTTGAGGCCTTTTCCAAAGTAACTTTTACAGCCTGAAATGCAGACTCGGCCAAGAACTGGATCTGGCCACCCTCTCTTGGCAAGCCAAGCATCTCTATCTAAAATGAAATCAATGGATGTAGTTCGGAGAAACTCTGCTTAGGATTGCCCTGGTGGGGGGTCATTTTAGCGTGGCTGCTTTGGGGATGGCTCCAGCTTGGCTCTCTTGTTTTTCTTCTTCTCTGCAGGCTCACAGGCCTTCTTCGCCCACCCTGCCCCAAATCTGTATCTGAAGCTAAAGTGAGCCTCCAAGGCCTGAATTGCCTTCTCTCCTGCAGCAGAAACTGAGGGAAGGCCTCATTGTTCACAGGGGAGTCTGTAGGTGTAGAATTAAACAGGAAGCCTTAACGATTTTGCAGGATTTTAAACCAGTGGCACCTTAGAGACCAACAAGATTTTCAGGATATGAGCTTTCCCAAGTCAAAGCTCTCTTCTTCAGATATGAAGAAAAAAGGAACTTTGATTCTCAAAAGCTTATACCATGAAAATCTTGTTGGTCTCTAAGGTGCTACTGGACTCCAGTCCTGCTGTTCTATTGCAGACCAAGATGGCTACCAAACGGATATTCTTTGGGTGCCACAAAGACTCCTCTTTTGTTTTGTACAAAACCCGTGGTTACTGGCCAGTTCCGGAGGTTTAGGTTTTGATCCTGTTCATGTTAACTAGCTTGCAACCTGCTAACGGGCCCAGTTTTAGGATATTCTAATGATGATAGATCGAAGCATTCTGGAAATGTTTCCTCCTGTCATCCTGATTGGTTAAAAATTACGTTGTTTTCTGTGTGAGCCACCTCAAGCAGCTCTCTGTACAGATGGTACATAAATATTCTAAAGAAAAACCCAAAGCTTACAATTCTGTATTTACACATCCTATCCCTCTGAGCTGCAACACTGTGCAGATCTTAGTTATTTGCCTCAGAAAATTGACAAATGGACTTCAGGCTATTGAAGTTACATGCACAAAGTTACTAAGGCGCCCGGTTTGCCATTCCTGAGCTTCTGTCTGAAATAAAAGGGATAGATGAGCCACATTTTCTTTGTGACGTGGAGAAGAATAGAAGTCTGAGACAGCTTTTGTGTGTTTTGTAATTGTCTAAAGCACCATTGTTCCAAATGTTGTATGGTGTTAGATTTCCAGGTGCTTGTATAGGGTAATGGCTAACTGCCTGATCTGAGAAATCCACAGAAATCCACACCTGAACCACAAGAAAGCCAGTCAACAAGAATGTAAAACAAAAGTCCAGTTGCACCTTAAAGACTAACTTTTATTTCAGTCTGAGCTTTTGTGAGTCACTGCTCACTTCTTCAGATGTGGAAATCAAACTTAGAATCCTTCTTATGGGGCAGGTTGGGCTGGGTGGGGATTTTAAGATCAAAGATGAATTCTGTCATGAGTCAAGAGCAGATTCATTCTGTGGGAAAATGTAAAAATGCTTCTCAGGTTGATTTCCATATATATCTGAAGAAGTCAGCATTGACTCACAAAAGCTCCTCTTGAAATAAATATGCTAGTCTTTAAGGTGCTGCTAGGTGTCAGCTTTATTTTGCAGCAATGGACTAACACAGCTGCCCCTTTGCAATCAACATAAACATACCCATTTTTATTCAGAAGTATACTCTAATTTTTGTGGCTCTTTCACCTAATGGGACTAGGTGGACAACTGGTTTATTGTTAATTTGTTTTGATTGTAATCAAAATGGATTATATGGTTTTTGTTTTTGGATTCTACAGAGGCTAGAAATCAATGGGCTTAGACTGAAGTTATTATTCTGTAAATCTCTCCACCTACCTGTTGCAATCTTGTTAGAATAGAAAAGACTAACATGTGTCCAGGATGGGAGGCAGACCCTAGCCCATGTTCTCAGATATATTTAATATTTGTATATCAAACTGTTGGGAAGGAGAAGTATTAATAACTTTACCTGCAGAGTAAAGCCATGTATGAAGCCATGTATGAAGGACTGCTTGCATTGTTGTTCTTAAGCAAGAATGAATACCAATTAAAGTAGTTTGTAGTTTATATGTTTTTATGTTTGTAGATTGAATTTTTTTTTTAAAAGGCATGCTCAAAACATTAATGCAAATTGTTGTTTCGGCTCACAAAGGAGATTTTTGGCTCAGTCACAACACTACATAGCTTAGAGGGAACATTGTGTGGATGCTCCCCCTGTAATACAAGAGCTTCCAGCTTTTGTACTGGGGGAAATGATCATGTGACAGAAGCCAGAGTGAGTAAACATAATTCGATGGTTGTTGTGGGTTTTCCGGGCTGTATTGCCGTGGTCTTGGCATTGTAGTTCCTGACGTTTCGCCAGCAGCTGTGGCTGGCATCTTCAGAGGTGTAGCACCAAAAGACAGAGATCTCTCAGTGTCACAGTGTGGAAAAGATGTTGGCAGGTCATTTGTATCTACTCAGGAGGGGTGGGGTTGAGCTGAGTCATCCTGTAAGAGTTTCCCAGGGTGTGGAATGCTAATGGCGGGAGGCTTCACTGTATCCTGAGGAGATTCTTTTGCATTGGTGCTTGATGTGCTAATCTTCTCTGCAGGGCTATTGTCGGGTATAGAGTGTTTTGTTAGCCTGGTGTTTTTCAGAAAGCACACATTAAACATAATTCCTTTATCAGTCAATCAATCTCAGTCATATTCCTGATTTCAGAGATTACAATGGAAAAGAGACTGGTCCCTTGGATACTCGTAGTGCCACTGGGGGTGCGCTAAGCCTGACAGAACCAGCAGCCTCTCTAATTAAGAGAAACAAGGATTTTGAAGGGAAACCCCGGAATTCTTCATGGAGCGGCAAGAGAAGCAGCCTATATTTGACATGCCTGTTTCTGTTCTAGATGCAGTGATGTTCTCAAAGCTTACGAAGCTGAATACCAACTCTGTACAAGGCAGCTGCGAAGTTTCAGATGCCTCTGTAATGATCAATGAGTCAACAATGTTTTTTGTGTCAAAACTTAAAATTATAGAAAACCAAATTGATAATATGAATAAAGCAATTGATAACATACTGAAAGAAAAAATATCCAGAATAGAAGGAAAGCTGACTGTGTTGCAAAATCAATTAGGTAGGTATGAGAAAACTGAACAACAATGAAGAGAAAAGCAGAACAAAATTTACAAACAGAACCCTGTTTGTAATTAAAGCATATTTGATAAACAGAGGTGCCATATGGGAAAAGGGGGGAACCGTCCATGTGCACACATCCAGCATGACTATCATTGCCATGAGCAGGACGGTACACAGCAATAGTACCAGAGCTTTTTTTCAGCTGGAACACAGTGGAACTGCGTTCTGGCTCCTCTAGAAAATGGTCACGTGGCTGGTGACCATTAAACTTTAAAACAAAAACACCCTTACTCCAGCTGACTGCCAACAGTCAGCTGGAGCAAGGGAGGGAGTTTAGATCGCCCTCATGCCGATGCGGAGGGCAATTTAAACTTTAAAATCCCCCCTTGCTCCAGCTGACGCCAGGGTTTAAATGCCCCTTGCGGTATGGAAAGGGGCATTTAAACCTCACTGCCTTGCTTGGGCTGCCTGGCAGGGAAGTCCCCGCCAAGCAGCAGAAGCCGGGGTTTAAATGCCCCTTTCCGTGCCGCTGCACAGCAGCACAGAAAGGGGCATTTAAATCCCGCCAGCTTGCTTCTAATTCTTTAGAGCTAAGCCTGGCCTCCTTATCTTTTGTTTTTATATCCTCTGGGAAGTGGCTCTGCCCTGCACAATGATGTCACTTCCTGGAAGTGATGTCATCGTGTGGTCCCGGGAGCGCACATGCACTTTGCATGCGGACATATGGTACCAGTGAGTTCCACCACCTCTTTTCCCTGAAAAAAAGCCAGTATCAGCACCTTTTGGGGGGATCTCCCAAGTCCTAAAGAGGGAACTCATTGCAACCGTACAGATGAGTACCACCAGTACCTTTTTAAAAATTAAAAAAGCACTGGCCAGGAGTTCTTCCCATTCAGGGGTGGTCTTACTGACTCTGGGCCCTGGGAAAAAATACCAGGATGAAGCTCAAAAATCACTTGCCCCCAGCCGCTGCCCCCATTATTGGGGCTAAGCAAGGGCCCCATGACAGATTGGTGGGAGTCGTTACTGAAAGCTGCCTACCTGAGCCCCAAATAGGGCAGGTACAAGCAATTGCTGCTGAATCATTTGCCTGAGCCCTGGACAGAGTGGCCGCATGTTGCGGTCACCATCAGTAGGTGGCCTGAGCCCCAAATGGGCAAGGCACAAGAGGAGATGGCAGAAGCCTCCTCATTCTCTGGGTGGTTGTGGGCTCTGCCTCTGCCATCATATTATTCTCCTTCAGCATAGATACTGGGCTTCATCCCTTCTTAATTTTAGAAGGCAACTGAAGACCAACCTCAGAAGCTTCGTTTGAATTAGTGGTACTGATTTGGGCTGGTTAGTGATTTGCTGATTTGGGTTGATTTGCAAATTGCATTTTGGTTTATTTGTTATTCCTGGTTTGTGTTTTTTTTATTCAGGTGGTTGGATTGATGCTTTTTATTGTATGTTCAGCTTTTTGTTGAGTATTTAACTTTTTAAAAATTAAAAGCAACTTGGAGAGTACTACTGAAAAGACAGGATACATTTTTTAAAATGATTGATTGATCCCTCGGGAGCACCTATATGTCTGGCTATCTCAGATCTCATTGGTTCTGCATCCTGACAATGAATGGATTTAACATTCCCATTCTGTGCAAAATTAGGTGCGTGCCTAAGCCCAGACTGAGTTCAATAGGTATGAATTTATAAATGGTACATTTCTGAGACTTTTTAATATATTCTATCCTACGTAATGTAACTTTTCAGTTTCAAGGGTCTCCAAAGATTAAGGCATTCATTGAGAATGACTGAGATGAATGAGGAATTCACAGAATTCTACAGTATAGAAGGAAAGGGAGTTGAGTCCAAATGTCCATTGTCCCAGTCTTTTGTGTTGATCATCCCTTCCCCGCCTGCCACTGTTGTTTGACCTGTACAATATTTCTCTCTTCCAGATGCTGATGGTTTTCATTGGCAGGAATTTCAAGGGAGCTATTATTACTTCTCACGGAGTGCAAAAAAATGGGGATATGCCAAAAACTTCTGTGCTACGGTTAACTCCCGCCTGATCATTATTGACAGTAAGCAAGAGCAGGTAAATTGCATTGTTGAATGGGAAGAACAGTCCAGCAGTTCAGTCTTTTGTTTTCTCTTAACCCTATTCACCCCTCCAGTTGGTAAGAACTCAGGAATGCCATCTTCCATCTTCTGATCTTAGCTTTTCCCTGCCCAGAATCTGGGAGAAGAATTAAGAAACCAATTTGCTACCATCCAACTTAGGAGTAACCTTTAGGAATTCTTTCCATTAATTGGATTTGCCTTTAAATTATTGTCAACACCGTGAGTTGTTAGAATTACAGGCCACATATTTCATACGCCTAGGATTGAAGAAGATGCTTATTTTTCCTCCTAGGATTTTGTGGTTAGCAAAATGACCTCATCAGTCTGGCTTGGTTTGAGTGATGCAGTGAAGGAGGGACAATGGCATTGGATTGATGGATCACCTCTGGAACAGCAACAAAGGTATATTGATGATGCCCAAGTCTTCCTCCTTCTTGTTCTGTGCCACTTAAGAGGAAAACGTGGGGGACAGCAGTGTCAGAAACTCCAGGTTCTGATCAGGAGCCTCATAGTCAAAACCTGGAGCCACATAATCAAGAACCTAGACCAGACAGCTACCTAGAACTGTGTGCGCTCAAGCCTCAGTTTTTTCAGGCACAGAACAGAATTATTCTATATGCTCCTGCAAATGGCAAACCATGTATGTATGTATGTATGTATGTATGTATGTATGTATGTATGTATGTATGTATGTATGTATGTATGTATGTATGTATGTCGTTTATAGTTCACATTTCTCACTGAGACTCAAGGCAGATTACATAGTGTGAGATTAGTACAATCAATTTCAAGGCCATTTCCATAAACAATGCCATAGAGTACAAATACAAACCAACCAGGCTAAAATTTGTCACAGTTAGTGAGAAATGAGCTCCCATGAACTGCTGGATCACGAAACATGAACCGGCCCGAACAGTTCATATTTCAGTTTGTGCCCACCTCTATTAGACAACATATAACTACCCAGTAAGATCATACTTGAAGTCCAGGTAGCACATAGGAGCATATACCCAGTCCCCACCTTGGCTCAAGCCTCTAAATCCAGCTGAGTCCTGCTCACAAAGATCATGACCTGGAGAACAGACTTCTAATCTGAGTTACGGTTAGGGTTAGGGTCACTATGGTTGTCCATGGCCCTGGCCAGACCCTAATAGACATCTGAGTTTGGAGTCACAGGAAGAGTGCCATTTATTCCATGATGAAAGGGGAGGAAAAGCATTTTTATTTTACTTTGAACCAGAGGTATTTTTGCCTGCCCCTGGAGCACACAATCCAGTGTTAGCTGGTGTGTCAACAGATGGCCCTACTTTGAGTCTCTTCCAGTTCTCTAAGACTAATATTGCAACAGGCCATTTGTGTGGAGATTTCATTATTCAGCACTTACTGAATTTTTCTTTTTCAGTTTCTGGAAGCAGCAAGAACCCAATAACAGTGGTAGTGGGGAAGATTGTGCTATACTTTGTAAAGAAAGCAAATGGAATGACATTGCCTGTGAGACAGATATCTACTTTGTTTGTGAAAAGACAGTAATTCTGTAGGATGCTTACAGTGAATCTCCTCATTCTAATGTATACTCTTAACTGATTTCTTTCTGCAACTACAGCAATATATTCTTTAAATAACTGCAGTTATATGGATGAACAAGACCATTATTAGTGCCATGTTTGTTGTCCAGATGGGGTTGTACTGTTTTCTGATGCCCCATATATGGAGCTGTATGCCTTTGGCTAACCTTCCCTGTGGAAACAGCTGCACATTCCCATGCTTTATCTTTCCATGATTTTTTCCATTTCTTAAAATGCATTGTCTCATAAAATTAATAATACTAAAAAGATGGTATTGCCTATATAATGTAGGCAAGCTTGGCATTTTCAATTATTATTGTGTTATTATTGTTCTGCAGGTCATTATCCTAAGCATTGTGGGAGAGAGTACATGTACATTTTATTTTTAAACATGGCTGAGGAATAAAACACAAATAAACAGAATAATACATTTTTAAAAAAAATGAAGTTAGAAATTCACCTGATTGGCAGTGCAGGCAAGACCAAAGCTAAAAGTCTTATTTGATCCTCAAAGGAAAGGTGGGATATAAATATTTTAAGACAATATTATAATTGACAATATGATAAGAAACTAACAAGAAGCACAAGGGATGAGATGTCCCAGTCTTCTCGGCATCCTGCTCAGGTGTATTCAGTGAGGCTTGATCCCAAGAAAAAGTTCTTAGTATTGATCGGCTAGTGTGACCTCCATGGTTGACAGCTAAATTCTGTTGAAACAGATGGGTGGACAAACACATCCATGCGATACTTTGGGTGTCCAGTAGCCTTTTTTTTCTTAATGAAAGGAAATAAACATTACATTATGTTTCAATTTTTACAAATTTTACAAAAATTTTACAAATGTACAAAACTTACAAAAAATATATTTTTACAAAATAAAAGTAATTTCCACATACAGTTTTGAATAAGTATGAACAGAACATTTAACCAACACACATGCACGTACCAGCCCACCATCAAGTATTTCAGTTCAAGCATTTTTTTGCTATTGGGACGTAAAATTAACATGAGATAGTTTTTAAAATATGTTTACCAAACAAACAAAAGACTAAGAGTCTCTCTACACAAGACATCTGACACATGTTCTTCACCTGTCGGGAGATGCAGTGTTAGCCGGGAAGCATAGTTTTGAAAGACAGAGCCAGCAGAGATCATTCCAGAGGGGACAGATTCTCTCACAGCCCTCCATCGCCTCTGGTGTCTCTCCTTCTGGAGCTTTTGCCCTTCTGAGGCTCAGTTAATTCAGAGTTTTAAGCAGCAAGAGCAGCAGGGTAAAAGCTCTAGAAGGGGAGGCAGTCTGGCATGCTAGAGGCAGCGGAGGTCTGTGAGAGAGTCTGTCCCCTCTGGAGCAATCTCAGCTGGCTGTCTCTCAAAACTATGCTTCCCGGCTAACATTGCGTCTCCCGACACTTGACAAACACACACCCAGGCATCTTGTGTAGAGACTCTAAATCAGATGTTCTATTTATGGCATCTGGAAATTTTCTGATTCTAATATTTCCAGGTAACCCACGTAATTGTTTACACAATAAAGAAAGAAATCAATGAACATTGATTTTCTTGTTTGTCTTATTTCATTATAAACAGCTTTCCCATTTTGCTATTTTACTCATATTGTCCTTTACCAGCCCTGTCCAATACCTACTGATGTACTGATACCAATACCAGGGACAGGGAAACATAAGAAATTGATACCAATACCAGGGACAGAGATACAAAAGAAATTGATGCCTATTTTAAGACACAGCTTGATGTGCAGATTTACTTTTTATTCCATATAACCTTTGGATTCTATTGCAATAGAGCTATTTCTAAGTGAGTCTCTTCCCACTTTAAAACAGCAGGATTTGAGTCCAGTGGCACCTTAGACCAACAAGGTCTCTAAGGTGCCACTGAACTCAAATCCTGGTGTTCTACTGCACACCAACACAGCTACCTACCTGAAACTAATTTCCCACTTTAGTTTCTCATTTTGTATTCAGCCCAATGCTGCATATATGAAGATCCAATTAATTTTGAATCCTTTGTGCCCCACAAATACCATCTAAATTGTATTATCTGCAAATTTCAGTTCCATGTTCTTCACTAATATTTATCCTTATTAACTGTGAGAGTACCCAAATTGAACAGAGATCAGTTTCCCTGGAGAAAATGGCTGTTTTGGAAGGTGGACTGTGTGGTGTTATACCCCACGGAGATCCCTCCCCTCCCCAAACCGCAGCCTCCCCAGGAGCCACCCCTTAAATCTCCAGGAATTTCCCAACCTGGAGTTGGCAATTCTACTGAGTCACATGCACAGTTTGAACTTCAGAAAAAAACCTAAAAACAGCCCTGGGTATCGGGAATCTTTGTTGATACTGGTACATCACTCTAGGCCTATTTTATTTATTTATTTATTTATTTTATTCGATTTGTATTCCGCCCTCCCCGCATCAGCAGGCTCAGAGTGGATTCTAAGTAATACAATAATATAAAATACAGTACCTTTAAAACCGATAAAACATCTTAAAATATTTTAAAAAGACACACACAACAGACAATATAGCAGCAGGTTTTTTAAAAACATATGGCAGCAGATTTCACCAGCAACCACCACCCAACCCCCTACAGAAACATATGGCAAAGGCAGGTGGGTAGATACCCCAACTATCCCCAGGTGGCCGGCAGGGAGGCCCAAAGCGTCAACCATATGCCTGGTGGAACAACTCCGTCTTACAGGCCTGGCGGAAGGATAGCAAATCCGGCCAGGCCCTGATCTCTTTAGACAGAGCATTCCACCAGGTTGGAGCCAGGACCAAGAAGGCCCTGGCTCTGGTCAACACTAAAAGGGCCTCCCTGGGGCCAGAGACCAGTAGCAGATGTTTATCATTACAGCTAACCGTCCTTCAGGGCTCATACGGGGAGAGACGGTCCCATATTGTTATATGCTTTGCACCGGAGTTTACAGAAGAAACTAGTTCATTTTAGACCACAAGACAAACGCCAATACAGGCTCTATTATTTTGGTCTTCTTCTTTCTCTATAGTAATAATAATAACAACATTCTATTTATTTACTGCCCTTCAGGATGACTTAACACTCACTCAGAGCGGTTTACAAAGTATGTTATCATTATCCCCACAACAACAATCACCCTGTGAGGTGGGTGGGGCTGAGAGAGTTCCTAGAAGCTGTGACTAGGGTTGCCAGTCTCCAGGTAGCAGCAACAAAACACAATTTCCCGTGCAATAACAATGTCTCCCTATTTTATTTACAGTAATTGCATAATTTAACAGTCTCCAGGTAGCGGCTGGAGATCTCCTGGAATTACAACTGGTCTCCAGGCCACAGAGATCAGTTCACCTGGAGAAAATGGCTACTTTTGTGTGTGGATTCTACAGCCCGGAAAACCCACAACAACCATGATTCTATGGAATTATGCCAAGGTCCTTTCTCTCCCCAAACCCTATTTTCTCCAGGTTTCACCCCCTAAATCTCCAGGAATTTCCCAACTTGGGAGCTGGCAACCCTAGCAGTGACTAACCCAAGGTCACTCAGCTGGCTACAAGTGGAGGAGTGGGGAATCAAACCCGGTTCTCCAGATTAAAGTCCAGCGCTCTTAGCCACTACACCAAACTTCTTTATGATGGTTGCCAAAGAATCCTGACAGCAGGATCACAGACTCAGCCTTTTGCTTAAAATAAACCAGGATTTTCTCCCTATTTGTTTCAGACAAGGGGACACAGCTCTAATGCAGGCCTTTTAAAAGCACTTCCAGTACGTTTTAGGAGCGTTCCTAATAGTGACTGGACTTTTGATGTACCAAGAATAAAGAGCTTTCACTACAAAGATGTAAGGCTCGAGCGATACCCAAAGCCGCCATAGGGTTTCGCCTCTAAATTCCAATACGGGACAGTTTTACCATAGAAATGTGAAAGCCTAGAGCGACATCACCCCACAATCATGGCCATCGGCGGCTTTAAGTTTCTACCGGAAGTTCAGAATGTGAATGATCTGCTTGTGGCTCTATCGTCTAGTCCCAAGAAGCTGTTTCCAGTTCCGGAAGTGGGGGGGAGAGAAGGGGGATGGTGTAGTGCTGAGAAATAGCAGCGACGGCTCGGGGATTGCAAAGATGGGGGCTCATCTGGCTCGTCGGTATCTCTGGGATGCCGAAGTGGAGCCTGATCCGCAGAATCTGCCGACCTTCGACAGCAAATACGGCTTTCCGGAGCGTAAAGAACGCGGTGAGCTGACCTCAGGAGAAGGAGAAGGTCACCTGAGAGCTTCGCTGTTCGCTCCATCTCGGCCTCCCTCCTGTTTCTTCGCCTTTTGCAGCCCTTGACCCCAACCAAAGCCATTCCCCGCTCCTCCCCCGGCTAAGTGGTGAACGGAGACGACGACGGAAAACATTGTTTCGGTTTCAGGTTTTCACCCTGGGCGGTTAGGAGCGGTCCTATGGCAGCATCTCATTCCCCCAGACGCCCACCTGCAAGCCTGCCCTGTATAGCCCTGTATGTTTGCCTGCAGTGGTAATTACCACTTTTCCGAGGCTTAGCTGTGAAAATCTGTTGCAGCAAGAATAAGCAGAAGAGTGGTGGGGTTTCGTGGCCTTTTCACCCGACTGTTCACGTCCCCATCCTCAGCCTCATATGTATCCTATTCTGCCGTGAAGCTCACTGGGTATTCTTTGTTCTGTCATTGTTTCTCAGATTCATCTACATTGTTTGGTTATTGTGTGACCAAAATGGGTGTCTAGCGAAAGCCACTGTGTGCCAAACATTACAAAGTTTGTGCTAGCATAAACGTTAGTCCTTGAGGTGGCACAAGACTCCTGCTTAGAGTGGAGTTCTGTCTCTGCCTCTCACACCAAGACCAGATGTGCTTTTCAGAAGTGGCTGTCGCTCAGTTGATGCAGGTCTCAGCTTGTCACTTGTCGACTTTCATCTGAGTTACGTAGAGAACAACCTCCTTTTGCCTGAGACCCTGAAGTCTCAGAGTAGACTGCACTGGGCTAGGAAACAATTTCGTATGACAGTTCCACCAGTCTTTCTTAGCCAAGATGTCTAGATGAAACTTCTGCATTCAGGGGGAATTCAGCTCTGAATAACTTGGGAGGTTGGTAGGTATTGTACAGCATGGAGAAGTTACTCCCATTCCTTCCCTGCAAGCTTCCTGGAATCATTTGATTGACCACTGTGAAAAACAGAGTACTAGCCAAATGGCCCATTGGTGGCATCTGTGAACAGTTATGGCTTTTATGTTCACGCATGCCAGTGTGTGTTATGAACTTCAAATGGTTACTATTGTCCTTGTTAATATGTATTGGGTCCAGCTATTATGTGCTTGTTTTGTACAGCTAAGGGCTGATCTTCAGACTTTTATATTGCTGCCTAATACTCCATTATGAGAAAACTACATAGATATATTTTCCACACAGAAGATCAGTAGTGGGGTGGTGATGCAGGGGGTGTTCTGAGATAACCCATGTTGGGAATACAGGATGGTAATGACTCACTTGCAATGCTTGAGGCATGCAGCTCCAAACCTACAGCTCCGTGTCTTTACACAGGCAATGACTGGCTGCAGTTGCTGTCAAAAACCCCTATTAAGGTGGAGCATTTTGGAGTTCTGGCAGGGGCCTATTAGCTTTAATAGGAAAATTAGATTTAGTTTACAGAACAAACTGTGTTACATTCCGTAGTAAAAATGAAAAATGGATGGTGTTGGTGAAGAGCTGCCTGGCTTTCCTGGCCTCACTTCTGACCCTTTCCTCTCCTATACAGAGATGATAGCAACACAGCACCAGATGAATGATGCCCAGCTTCCTCTGCAACAGCGGGACTATTGTGCCCATTATCTCATCAAGTTGATGAAATGCAAGCGTGACAATTTTCCCAATATTTTTGCGTGCAAACATGAGCGCCATGACTGGGATTATTGTGAGCACCTGGAGTAAGTGGCAACCCTACTTTTGCGCTTCTTCCTTGAGATGGTCTAGAAATTTGTTACCAGCACTCGTGTTTTCCCAGAGAAGTTTAACTTGCTCCTACTGTGTAGAATGCAGCAGGATGTAATAGAACTGGTAGAGTGACATTAAAGGGTATTGTGTCACAACCACTGTGGTATGGTTGGGAGAAATAAAAGGAAACTGATGCTTTCTCAGCTATGATTCTTGTAACACTGAACCTTGACTGCTTCTTTGTTCTATTTGGGAGGGGGCATTCACTTCAGTCTATGGAATCAGCTTCCCTTTGAGTTTTCTGCTGCCAATTGCAAGGAAACAGAAGGTTCCTTACTAAACTAAAATTAGTAATAGAGACTTAAGGTGGCATCAAGTGGATGTCTACAACATGTGCTTAAAAGGTATCTATGTTCCAGAATATAAAACATGGCATGTAATTTATCATGAGGAACTCAGTCTAACTGACATCTACTAGTCCTAATAATGGGACAGGGGATAGTTTGGTGGAAGGAGTTTGGTGGGAGCAAGTGGTTCTTTAAGGGCCTCTTACAGGTCTTGAGATTTATTCAGAAATTTAGAAGGCAAGTGAGGAAGTATTTGGGATTTTAAACAGTCCTTTGTCCCCACTTGCAATGGCTTCTGATAACTAGTACGGGTAGTTTTATTCTGCTAACCCTGCTATGAGATTAAAGTCACAGGAAGTCTTTAACAGAGGGTATCGAGCGATAATGTTCTGTATTTCAGGATGGAAGTGGATTAAATGTTAAAACTAGGTTAAATGCCCCAGACTAATGTGTACGTGTCTGCCCTCCTATAGCTATGTCATGCGCATGAAAGAGTTTGAACGGGAGAGACGCCTCCTGGCTAGAAAGAAGCGCATTGAACAAAAGGAGAAAGCAGCAGCGGCAGAATCGTGACCGACTTCGGGGTGCCTCTCCAGGCTTCTTTTACTCGAAGCTTGTATAATTCTCTCGGTCTGTTACGTTGGAAAATAAACCTTATATTTAGATCTGGAGTTTTCACTCTGTGGTTCATGGGTTAGAAGGGTAGTACTGTAACTAGTGCCTGCTTCAAACTTCAAAAAAAGTGGGATTTATGGCAATAAATTAAAAGTCTAGGTACACTTGTGTGTTCATCATGAAAAGGGGAGGTGTTTGGTTCCCTTTCGTACAAAGAACATATACTAGCCAAAAAGTTGCACAAGGAGACTACGAAGTACCAACTGTTGTGTGTGCTTGGATAAAAGACCCCGTTGCCTTCGAGTACAGCTCATGCATACCTTGGACACTTTCTATATCCAGCTTTGATCTCTTGTGTTTGATAACCGCATGTTTCACTCCTAATTCCACCTGAAGAGGCTATATTTGTATATTGGTATTACATGAAGCCTTTTAATTAGTCCCTGCTTGGTTCATATCTCATGTTAAAGTTCTACTTCCATGTGCGGATAATGAAAATTGCAGATAGGAAAGGGAGAGAGGCTTCCTCGTGCAAGGAGAACTGTAGCCATGCCTGAGTGCCCCATTCATTCCTACAATAGATTTGAGTCTTCAGGCTGTTGAGTTGCATCAAGGCTGCAGGTGGCAGTGGATCAGGAACTAGCTGCACTGTTGATACGTCCAGTGCTGCTTCCTCTTTTTGTTGCCACAATGGTGTCTGGGCTGGTGGATGTGAGAGGTTCAGGCGGTCATTCTGAGAGTCAAATGCTGCCACAAGAACTCTGCAGCATCAATAATAGATATGGAAAGGAAGAAAGAAGGGGTAGCAGGAAGGATAGAAGGGTAATAAGATGACAGAATTGGCAGAAGGGTCGAATGTGATGGAAGGAAATGAAACGTGGGAACAATGGGAGATGAGGTTAAAGGCAAAGATTGGAGAATGGGCTGAAGTTATGGGATAAAAACGTTAAAGGCAGAGGATATGGACGAGGAAGACACAGGAAGTATGGTGTAGAGATGTAACAAGGGTGGGAGAATATAGGGATCTGTTGCTATAGTAATAGTGTGGAAAAGGAAGAAGGCAGAGTTAGGAGGAAAGGCATGAGGAACTGATCAAAAGCAAGTAAAAAAGGCAAAGGAAGAAGGGAACAATTTAGTCATACAAATTAAATTTGCAACAGAATGCCAGATTGTTTTTAGGTTGCTCCCTGTCACCTTCATAATTCCACCTATGCTGCAGTTTCCATAAGACTGAATTTAAGGCACAAATGAGAATAGCAAACAAATCTGCAACATGAGTCCCCCCCCCAATATTTAGTATAGAAAAAGAACAGTTTATATTCATTTAGAGTGGTAACCGTAAAGCTTCTCCCTTGCCAGGAACAGGAGAGTGGGACATTTTACCATCTGGCTTTTTAGTGCAGATATAAGGACTCGCTAAAACTATGAACAATGACCCACTTAAGCAAGTTTTCTAACTTTCCTCCCATTAAGAGCTAAGAAAATACAAGAGACCTTTTCTGCTGACAAAGTAATGTGGAGTTTGTCTTTGTCCCTCCCTTAAAGTCTTGTCTCTTTCTAGCTTATTCACTATGCTGCAATTTTATTCTTAGGATACTAAGCAGCACATTGATACCACTACTAGATGATGTGATGTTCCCCTTGCTTTTAAAAGACATTAATAGAAGATCGACAAATCACTATTCGTTATGTTGGCTAAACAGAACCTTCTTTGATATCTGTTGATCAGCCACTGCTTGGGGGCAACCATTCTCCTGACTTGTCTGATGTTCTATAGGCATTTTGCTGCCCACTTAGTCCATCAAGGCAGTTCCTGAACTACTGAAAGTAAAATTCTCAAGTGAAAGGTAGGAGAAACCTTATAAAAACTTTGCATAGTTGTATTATAGCTTGGTAATAATTTCAACACTAGCTGAAGGATTAAACAGTAGCCATTTCTTGGTAGCCTTCTATTTTTTAGCATGTTACATGTGCTCCATATAGTCATACATTAAGCATCTTCTTTAGGTGCCCTGCCATGTAACCCTTCCCCCATACCAGGTAAGTCCTCTGTCCTATAATTCCAAGATGCTCTATACAAACAACTCGGCACTACTTGGTGGTTGGATTATCTTTATTGGTGTAGTTCTGACATGGAAGAAAGATCCACATGAAACAGACCATAGCAAGTCAGTGGCTCATTAAACAGCTGCCTAACATGTTTCCAGTATCTTACTGCTCACATGCAGCATAAAATAAGACTATAGCAAACTTACAGCCTGCTCTTATCCATGTTTACTTAAGAGTGAGCCTTAATGAGTTCAACAGGGCTTCTTCTCAAGTAAGTGAACAGGACTGCAACCTTGATAACATTAAGACAAAACAGGAAAAAGCGAATAGAGAGATTGCCCGAGGTCTCATAACACTGAATTTTTTTTCCGGTAGCAAGAGTAAAGGGCCCCTTCTGGTGATAAAATGACATTTCAACCATTGTTTCAAATGACCCCCACCCCATTTACAGTGCAAGTGTGGGTTTAACTTTCCCTACACATGGCATCAGAGCCACTACTGAAACATTTTGTAAGGAAGGGACACTTGAAGTAGGAGTGATTCGAGTCTGGACTGAGTTCAGAGAAAATACACGAAGCAACTGCCACAGAATAGTAGCTTATGTGGAAAGTGGTTCTTCAGACCCTCACTTCAATGCCCACCTCTGCCAGCAGTCCAAAGCACAGCCTACTTTGCAGCCACCATTCTACGCAGCTGAGTTAATTTAAAACACAACCTCTGCTTAGCATGTAAGTAGGACAGGGAGAAGAGACAGGAATTTTGCTCAATGGTGACTGATGGTGACTGGAGCTCATTTTTGCTAAGGAAAGGGAGACAGTTGCTTTTTCACTGAAAACTCATAGTTGGCTTGCATGTTGGGTGTAAGGGAACCACCAGCTACTCTCAGAGCATAATCCTAGCACATGGTTCTCTCTTGCCATCTCCCTTGCCCCAGATATGCAGCTTAATGCTTCCTGTCTGCGTGATCAGAACTACATGATCAAGGCTGCTTTATAGGAGTACACTGAAGTTGCTCCTGCTCACTCCCTGGAGCTGCTTTAAGATTTGGGCTGCAAGTACCAATGCTGTTCTGGGAGCAAGTACTGAAGGGTTCACAAGACCATGCTGCATAAAAGAGGAAGACAAGGCTTCATACTGGAGCCTTGCCTTTTCCACTTCCTCTAGTAAATCTTACAGAAGCTTTCTAGACAGAGAAGGGCTGAGTCAGATATGTGCTATTACCAATAATTGCCACAAGAGGGCTTGTTTAGTTGAGATGTGCAAAGCTGAACTGAGAGGCAGGCAACTCCTATACATTATGAGCAGTAGAGCAGAGGCCTGCTGCATTGGACAGAAGTCTGCTCCTTGAGTGAGGCTACCTAGATTCAGCCTTTGGCACCTACTCATACAGAATTAGCTGCACAGCAACTACTTCAGTGTTAGTTCACTGCAAATTTAGACTGTTCCCCCAGGGGCTTTATTTTCTACTGCAGCTTTTGGCTTCACAGTGCTCTGTAAAGAAGGTAAATCCCAAGCTCAGAAAGGCTTTGGAATGGGGGTAAGAACACAGATACGCTAGTGGGGGAGATAAGTTTACACAAGCAAGGAATCCCTATAGCTTCACTCCTTGAACATAGTGCAGACAGCAAGAAAAAAATCCCACTTTAGACTCCAACAGCCACTCGACATTTTTTTTTTAAAAAACTTCATCAGCCCAGATCTAGAAGCAACTGCCTACAGCTCAGAGCAGGAAGGGGATAATGGGTGAACGCAGTGGTGGGTAATCCCGGAACTCCTTCAGGTAGCTTCGGTGCTTTCCTTTTGCCCAGATCGTCATTTGGATAAAGCCAACCAGAGAGAAGAGAGCCACTGCAGGCAAAGAAGATAGTTGTGCTTCAGCAGCAGTACATATAGGTCACTAAACATTCCATTTATTTATTTAATTCGATTTGTATTCCGCCCTCCCCACACCAGCAGGCTCAGGGCGGATTCCAACTAATAGAATAATATAAAATACAGTATCTTTAAAACCAATAAAACATCTTAAATATTTAAAAAAGAACACACACAGCAAGCAATCCCCTCCCGTCCATAAATCTAATAGTATATTAATTTCTGTTAAATATATGGAGTGACTGATGGGGAAACTACAGGAATACATGCCAAGCAGATGCTCTACCACTCAGCCATGGCCCCTTCAGATTGTGCTGAACCCAGCTCCAGCTACATTACAAAGTTACCACTTGTCTAAGATCGGACAGAGCAGCATTTGCCTTGGAATTTATCCTTTAGAAGAAAATGCTGCTGTGCAGAGAGACTCCTTTCACCCCCTGTTATGACCTGTACATTCTTTGGGGTAGATTTTTCTTTTAATCTTCCCCTTACACCCTCTGGGTAGTTTGCTGCCACCAGGAATATATTATTCCAAAATATTTTATTCAAATTTCCCCTTTGGTAACGTGTTTAAGCATCAGGCTCCTTCGTGGTTCTATGTGGCCCTGAGGATATGAACGGGATATAGCAATGACAGCTACACTGGGATATAACAAAACAAAATAAATGTTTATTTTTCAAGAAGTGTATTGGTTTCATAAAAGTAGTTCTTAGTTCTTAAAGTTACTTCCTATAAACTCATTCACACAGATCTCTTGTAAGGCTTCACACACAGTTAGCCTCTTTCTCTAGGCTCTATATTTCCCTCACAGAGAACTCCTCAGGCAGCACACAGCTAGCCTCTCTTTCTCTTATTCACAGAAATATGAAACCTGCTCAGGCAGCCCACAGCTGGCCTCTCTTTCCCTGACTGAGTGTCCTTTCACAAAAATGCTCAGTTCAGGTTCCACACAGGTTATATTTCTCTCATAAAGCACTTCAACATATACAGGCAGCACACAGCTAGCCTGCTTTCTTCTGACTCATTGCTCTCTGCTCTCTCAGTCTAAACTGCATTCACGCCGCCCACAATCTCAGTCAACCAGTCATATCGCTCACTCATTCCTCTCTTTCACCCCCACTCTTCACCTAGCTCAAACCAAGCATTTAAAGACACATGCACACATTTACTTGGAATCATTACACCCCCTTTTCTGACAAGGCAAGGTGAGACAAACACCTCAGAAGGACCATTACAGCTCAGTGCGATCCAGACTTTCATATCTCTCCGCCTAGCTCATGTAACCCACCTCCTAACTCCCTACCAAGCAATTATACATATCCTTTCAGGACATGTAACAAGGCTGACGTGCCACCTTCCAAACCATTTCCCAGTTGCTCTCCTCAGCTTGTACAGTTGTTCAGCTCTTACATAAAGAAACTCAATTGTGCCCTTGTCTAGCCAGCCATAATACTTGCATCATGTCTTAAACAGAAGGGACACTGCAGGCTGACTAACCACCAGACCCTAAGTAGATCCAAGCTGCCCCAGCCTGGCTCCAGTATCTTGAATGCAAAAAGACCAGAAAAAGTATGAGCCAGAACAATAATACAATGAGCAGATGCATATATCTGGTTTAGGAAAAGCAGGAACTGACTCCAGATACAGATTCCTGAGATTCCAAGTGACAGGGATGATAAAACCCCACTCTCTCAGCAAGAAAAACTAGTAAACTTTTACTTAGCTTCATTGTTTGATACAGTGGATCCACACTTTTGACTACCCCCTTTCCCCGGAAAAAAAGAGGCAAGAGGGAAGAGGTAAGCCCGAACTCTTGTGTTTTGCCTTCCACTGAGACAGAAGCCACAGTAACTTCCTATGCTGGAGAGACAAGCTTCCTGCACTCCTGTAAATACATGGGGGCTCAACCCTACTTCCTGGGAAGGGAAAGTTTAACTACAAAATGAGAGAAGAAAGAACTGATAGAGGGCCTTGTGAATTTCTGATAAATAATTATAGCAAAGACCTGACATCTCTGAAAGTCCAAATAAAGACTTACCAGGAAGGCACTGAGTCATAATGGCAAAACCAATCCAGGATCCCACCTGGAAGAGAAGACAGACACCAATTCAGAGTTGTGACAGGCAGTGCAGATAGGGCTTCTGAGCTGATCTTTACAGCTATGACTAATTAGCAAAAGGCTGCAGTAGCCTCTTTTGACATTCACATTACAAGGACAAAGAGGGAGCACCACAGCCCTGCTCACTGCCAAGAGATCTCTCTGTACTTGCCAATCAAAGTAGAACTATAAAGCAAACCATCTCTGCCCCACCCCAGCACTCCAAAGCCGATTCCTCTTTTGTACCCTTAGACTAGATTTAGGTTGATGGGTGAGTTGAGGGAAGTGGCTCCCATGTTATCTACTCAGAAGGGAACAGCAAGCTCAAGTAAAGACAGCAGCCAAAACCAGAGTATCTGGAAATCAGTAAAAGGCACTCTACTTTAATTTGTGTACATAACTACCACACATCTTGAAAACATTAAATCACAATTTATTATCCATTCCTTCTGCAGTGTCATAGGGGACAGAAGAATTCAGCTTATTTCCCCCTAACTACTTCTATGAAACAGCTGTCATAGAGCTACCAAGTCTCAAGAGGCTGAATTTTGGACATAACAATGCCAATATTTTGTTAAGGAGTCTTCAGCCATGTATACAAGATGTCTTAGATGGATAAAAACCTCATGATACGTCGAGCAGATAAGCCAGGATGAAAAGTTGTGCTCATTGGCTGCTTTCCTGAAAGAAGAAACTGCTGTTCCAGCTACATGCTTCATGTGAAATAGTACAGAACAAGAAATAAGACACTGGATCATCTCAACTCAAGCCTCTTTGATCTGTGATGAGTCTGTACAGCATCCTTACCTCGTAGGTGTAGTTAGGGCAGGAAACCAGCATAAAAAGCCATGTGAAAGGGTTCTTTGTAGGATACGGTATCTTCCTCGTCTTGGAGCCTGCAGGGAAATTACTTGTTTCTAAGAAACACCCCATATATCCCCACTTCCGAATGATTCTATTTTCTCTGCCGCATGTCTCCCACGGTTAAGGAGCTCTTAAGTGGAACCAGCAGTCTTAAGCAGGACATTTTTTTTCCACTACTTCATACCTGCCTCACAGCTTGAAGTTTCTGCAGATGTCCTTGCAGGAGGTACTGCACTCCAACTGTGTGTTTCACAGGAAACTACTGGAGCGCTATAGCTTTATGAGCTTTGGCTGGAGGGACTGGGGGAAGGGGGGAAAGTAGTGCTTACAGAAGACAGAAACTAGGCAGGGTACAGGTGATGCTTCTGTAGCCTACACAGCCTCTCTCTCTCTCTCTGTTGCTGTTCCATCCTACTTGTAGCCTAGCCTCTTTAGCAGAACTCCTGCTTCTCCTACTTGAAGTCTTCGCTCCTTGCACATACCACCAACAAAAAGGGAGATCTAGAGTCTGCAAACCCCACAAACATTAATGAAGTGGACAAATGGGATACATCTATGCAGAAAATTCAGATTTTCAGGCCAGATTAAATCTCTGCTTGAAGTTACATTTTAACCTGAAGACAGAGGACAGTTAGCCTCACCAGCCATGGACTCTCGACAGCATCGCTTGCTAGCAGTTCCTTTAGGCTCATCTTGTACGTCCATCATTCTGAATACTTGAAATTTAGTTTAAGCCCTAAAATGACCTCTGTATCATCCTACTCTCTACTCACCAGCAGGGCGCAGGTTCCTCAGAGCAATATGAATTGAGAAATTTCCAAGCTGACAGAACTGCATGAAGAAAAGGAGCAAACATCAATAAACAATATACAAGGGCTAAGCTCTGATCTGCTACAATGTCCCTCATCCTCACAAGCCAAGTTCCTGCATGGAAGTCTGCCAGAGCCACTGTAGTCGTGACCAATGGTGCACATTACTGTTGCCCATCTTAGAAGCTAGTTGGGAGAGAAAGAAATTCCTAAGTGTGCCAGCAAGGAAGAATCCTATTCTTACCCGTGCATTATAATCCCACCTCCCTCATACTATCCTCTACACTTGTTCTCAACTCCTCACATTACTTTCACTACTTCTATGTTCCAGAGCTACACCCTATCACGGAAAGAGGCCCTGGAGCCATGCCTGACTCAAATTAAGGAAGTAGGGATTAGGAGGAGATGACACCTAGATCATGCACACAGCAAGACAAATGGGAAACAAGCAGTTTCTCTCTCTTCCTCAGTATTGGCACCAGGCTTCACTCACTACTAGTTACACAAGCACCCACCCCAGGGCTACCTATAATCCCAACCAAACCCTGTAACACTGAATCTTACCCCACTACTACATCTCATCTGTCCACACTCACTCACGCCCTACATGGGACTCCTACTAATCCCCAAGGGTCTACACATTCTTACCAGGAATATGATGAGTGCCAGTTTCACTTGTTCATGTCCATATGCTGGAGGATATTGAAACAAACACATTTGCACAAGTTAGAGGAATTATGAAACTAGGAACAGCTAGTGTGTTCCTACTAGGAATAAACTCTGCAACAACAGAGAACTCAGGAAGCTTTCCAGAACAGAGGCTTATGAGATCAGCAACATAGTTATAGCAGAAGAGTTCTGCATGGGGGAACTAGAATTTGGAAATAGGGAAAGAGGTTGCAGATTTTTATTTAAGGCATTGATGTCTCCTTCCTCCATACCAACAAGATACATATCTGGATAACCAACAATTCAAGAAAAAAAATAGGGATCCACTATTAATTCTCAAAAACATTTTAAAAATGGTCAGTAAGGAGTAAACAACTAGTACGTCCTATCCTCTGAGAATGGCAAAAGCAGCGAAATGTTTACAAATATAAGACATATAGGGTCAGACACATCAAGGAATCTTGGTGTAGGATGGGAAATGACATAAAATCCAAGGGCAGATAGTTACCCTGGGAAAAGAAAAGTCACAAACCTATCTCATGGATGAAGTATACATAGATTTTGGGTAGCTTGTGTTTAAAGAACACACTTGAAATTCATGCACTAGCAAAATTTAAATTCTGCCCTCAATGGAAGGTTAATTAAATTCAGCAAATCTACTTGTCTTCACCTACTATTAGGGAGGCTCATGAAGCTAGGTGGAGAACCAAAGATCTGCCTCCTAACCCCACCCCCTGCCCCCAGAAAATCTGTGCACTCTCAATCACCCATAGCTTCAGCAATACCACCAGACATTGCCCATTGCGCTTTCAAGCCTGTCTTGAATAGTAAGTGCTAGAAACCTGTATTTTTTTTAAAAATGAAGGCAGAATTGAGGATGCCAAAAGTTATGCCCCTCACTAAATTCTTTTCTTCCCAGACCCACGGAATACAAGAGCCCTGATAGTACTCTTGTGAAATGTTAAGGTGGCCAATTAGCAATTGACTAACAAACTGTGCAATACAATATCAATTATGCCACAAACAGGCACCATCCCATGTGAACACTTATTCAGCCCCCTTCCAAGAGAATCCAAGAGTAAAATATGAGGGAGATTAACTCAACCAAGTTTCTTTAAAAGCTACCTGGGCTCTTTATTCAACATGGACCTCCGAGATCCTTCCCTTTTTTCTTCAGCTGCCTATGATGTCACTTACCAGGTGGAGTATACAAAGGGTGATTGATATAGTATGCCATCCAGGCAGCAAAGCCCCAGTAATAAGTGCAATTCTGGAGAAAAACAAATGCAGTATGAAATGCCTCCCTAATGAAAACAGGTATGATTATTACTTCTGCTTTGTTGCCTGGGAAAAGCTTAAGCAGAGATCAAGACCAGCCATTCCCCCCAATCCCACGTAAATTAAGTTTTAGAAGCAAATGGAAAATATTGCTTGGCCTTTCCTCCTTGTCCCCACTTAGGTTCACTTCTGCAGTGCTTACCTTGAAGATGTTACGCAAGGGCATTGTCCCATGAGAGAACCTATGGACAAAGAGGGTCTCCAAGAGCCGCTTGATGTAATGGAAAGAGTGGCAGATGCAGGCTAGACTGGAGGGGAAGATAAAGGGGAGGGTACTATCAGCATATAATCTTCTAGAGAAATATAAATGCAAGCTACTCCTAAGTTTCCCCAAAGTCCTCCAGGGGCTCTCCTTTAAGCTTTCCATCTTTTGAGCTTTCATTCAATACGGGTGACTGTTCAGAGACTTTTGTTGCCACCTTCCTTAATCAACTCCAATTAACTTCCTTAATTTCCACTCAGAACAACTGCTCCAAGAAGAAGACTGGAACATTAAACTATGCCACAGGCATGACTGCATGGGGAAACCAGAGAGCACTACTGTGCTCAATTAGGCCCAGCAACCACAGAATGAGTTCATTACTCAGCTGTGTTATTTTCTGCCCACTTGATTACTGCTCCTGGCAATGCAAATATAGTACAGAGAATTTGGGACACATTTTAAGGATGAAGAATCCCCATCCTCAGAGCAGGATGTGAGGAAGAGCACAGGCTATCCAAAGAGCCAGCTAAATTAGAGGGCAGCACCCCAGCACATAGCAAAAATGTACACACTTACTGTACCACAGAGTATTTGCTGGAGGAGAAGTCATACTTGGGGCCATAGATGAAAGGAACCCGGAAGTAGAAGAGCAAGTAGATTGACAGGGGCCCGGCATATTCAGTGAGGAAGACCTGAAAGGCAGGTGAGGAAGGGTGAGGAAGAGTTGGGAAACGAGGGTGTGGCAGAACAGGGACCATCTTAACAGGGAAGAGGCATGCTTACAGTCACCCAGCTGATTTGTGCTCCCAGATCCCGGAAATACAGTGTTGCGGTGGTGCCAACTGGCAAGTTCTGAAGGATGTCCTCATCCTTTAGGGATCTCCCCTCTAAAAGAAAGAAAAATCACAACGATGCCCCAGTTCCCTCAAGCACTCTTAGTGGGATACCAAATCCAATGACTACATCTTTCATTACATGGCAGAGAAGCTCTGACTACCTAACAGTCAGGAGGCCACAATGAAGAAAACATGGTTGCTTGCCAGTAACTGAAGTTATATGAGTGGTTATCTTTGCATTCACACCTATGCAGAGCACCAGTCAATCTTCTAGAGCAGTGGTACTGGCACCAACACTCTGAGCCTAATGCTGGTATGCATGCCTAGAGGGACAGTGTCGTGCCTTCCCATTCAGTTCTCAGAGCAATGCAGAAGGTTAGATGCACCTGCTTTGGGGGAAAAGTGCAGGTTGCATAGAGCACAGATGAGCACTCAAAGAACATTAGTTACAGATAAGCAACCTGTTCATCTTCCTAATGGCCTCTGTGCAGGTAAAACAAAGAAGAAAAAGCAAATGGTGCAAAGGGCAGAATTCTTTGATTGTAAAGGAAGACCTTTGCATTTCGCATCAGCTTCATCACTAGACACTAAAAAGAATTTTTAAAATTCCCCCTGACGAAGCTGATGCGAAACGCATATGGGTTAAACTTTGCAATTAAAGAATTCTTCCCTTTGCACCACTAGCTGTTCCTTCTTCATTTTGCCTTGGTGCAACCCCCCTTCTTCTTCTTCATAGGTTTGTGCCTAGTCAAGTTCTACAGGAAGCATGGACTCCAAACTATCAGAATGTTCCATGATTCCACTTACTAGGATCCAGGCGTAGAGACTGCCGAGCTGGATACCACTGAGGATCTGGAAAAAGAAAAAGAGGGAGGAAAACATTATATAAGAAATATATACCCAAGAAGAGATAACAGAAGATCACAAAACCATTTTAGCCACCTCTTATTTATTTATTTTTTGCCAAGTAAACTAGGCCACCGACATAAACTGGCACTTGCCTTAACAAGACAGGGGTGCCCTTTGTCACCATTGTTATTTATCTTGATCTTGGAAATACTGATGATTCAAATAAGACAGGATGATACAATTCGAGGCATGAAAATAAAAGTTCTCCTACAAGGTTAGGGCCTTTGCGGATGATATAATGTTAATAGTAGAGGATCCTATTGAAAATATGCCAAAGGTAATAGAGAAAATAAAACAGTTTGGAGACCTGGCTGGATTTTATGTGAATAAAAAGAAGTCAAAGATTTTATGCAAGAACATGACTAAGCAGAAGCAGCAAGAGCTAATGGAGATAACAAACTGTGAGGTAACTAATAAAGTAAAATATTTGGGCATTGAACTGACTGCGAAAAATATAGATTTGTTTAAAAATAATTATGAGAAACTATGGATACAAATAGAGAGAGACTTAATAAAATGGAATAAACTGAACCTATCCTGGTTGGGAAGAATAGCAGCAGTAAAAATGAATGTTTTACCACGAGTAATGTTCTTGTTGCAAACTATTCCAATCATCCGAGACTCCAAACAATTTGATAAATGGCAAAGGAAAATTTCAGACTTTGTGTGGGCAGGCAAGAAACCGCGAGTGAAAATGAAGGTATTACAAGATGCGAAGGCAAAAGGTGGTCTGCAACTGCCCAACATAAGGCTATACCATGAAGCAATATGTCTGGTATGGTTGAAAGACTGGATAATGTTAAAAAACTGTAAGCTTCTGGCCTTGGAAGGACATAAAAAACTATTTGGATGGCATGCATACATGTGGTATGACAAAGTAAAAGCGGACTCTATGTTTTTGTACCATTATATTCGAAGAAGCCTCTTCACGGTCTGGAAGAAATACAAAGCGTACATGGAGGATGGAATTCCTTCATGGGTGGTTCCGTATGAAGTAATAGATCCGAGAACTGTTGATAATGAACAGCAACGCCTAACGTACAAGGAGATTACACAAATACAATATTCAAAGTTGAGAATAAAGACAGAAGAAGAATTGTCTCCTTGCTATGGATGGTTTCAGTACAGACAGATCAGAGATCTTTATAATGCGGACTGCCTGAGAGGAGGTATAAGATTGGAAAAATCGGAGTTGGAGGAAGTGTTACTACAAGAAGGCAAGAAAGAAATATCTAAAATTTATAAATTACTTCTGAAATGGTATACAGAGGACGAAACAGTAAAAGTCCAGATGGTGAAGTGGGTAATAAATTTTCATAAAGAGATAACGATGGAGGCGTGGGAGCATCTATGGAAAAATACATTGAAGATTTCAACGTGTACGAACGTCAAAGAGAATGTGTACAAAATGATCTACAGATGGTATCTAACACCAAAGAAAATTGCGCTTGGAAATACCAATATGTCGGACAAATGCTGGAAATGCAGAAAGCATGAAGGTTCACTATATCATATGTGGTGGACCTGTGAAGTAGCTAAACAGTACTGGGGAGAAATAATTGAAGTAATTAATGAGATTTTGCAAATCCAAATTAATAAGAACCCAGAACTGTTGCTACTAAACCTTGGAATGGAGACTGTTCCAGTGCAATATAGAACATTGTTATTTTACATGACTGCTGCGGCAAGACTTTTGTATGCGCAGAAATGGAAGACACAAGAAATACCAACTGTAGAAGACTGGATTTATAAATTGCTGTACATGGCAGAAATGGACAAAATGACAAGGAAACTTAAAGATCTTGACCTAGGGCAATACATTACTGATTGGGGGAAATTGAAACAATTTTTGGAAAAAAAGTGGGATGTAAAAGGAGAACTGTGGCAGTTTGAGAATTTTTAAAGAAAAATAAGGATAAGAGAGAGAGGGGGGATCTTACCATATAGGGGAAATGTAACTATAATCTAAGCTAGTATAAGGGTTAAGGGAATTCTTTTTCAGAGTATATGAATAAGGGTATAGTTAAACAAATATACTAATGGGGTATACTATATATAATATATTATGTTAGTGGATCAGATTGTATATTATATAATGACTGTGTAATATGGTGTTGTGTGCTGTGCCACATTGGTGGCAGGGCACACAGCAGGG
This sequence comes from Eublepharis macularius, assembly GCF_028583425.1. Lineage (NCBI taxonomy): Eukaryota > Metazoa > Chordata > Lepidosauria > Squamata > Eublepharidae > Eublepharis > Eublepharis macularius. The sequence goes on from NC_072793.1 coordinate 47,065,081, forward strand.
GTTTTAATACATATTATATTGACAGTAGTATATTTGATAGAATATATGTTTAAAAGGAATAGAATATGTTGAAACTAAGACTTTTGTTGTACATTATATTATACTGGTCTGCTATATTGAGGGGTATAGGATGTATACTATATTGATAGTATAACCGAAAGATGTATATTATATTGATAGAATATTTGATAGTATAATTGATAGAAGTATACTATATTGATAGGATATTTGATTTATATGATAGAATATCTGAAAAAAAATCTTAGAATGTGCTTAGAGTAAGGGACTTTATTAAGTAATAAGAGGGGTTAAGGGTTGGAAAGCTGTTGGAAGTCGATAGAGAGGGGGGAGGAAAAGGGTGGGGGACAGGGTTAATTAGATACTGAGGGAATGTATGTATTAAATTTGACAAGTATACTCACCAATAAAAAATTTTTATAAAAAAAAAACTGGCACTTGCCTTGGTGATCTGTTAGTGGTTCTTATCTAGAAACTGCATAAGGAAAAACCTGTAGCTGCTCTCCATGCAGCAATGTGTGGAAAATATTACACTGAGTCCCAGGATTTGGTTGGAGAGCATATGTTGAAACTAAGCAGGTCGAGGTCTGGTCACTGCCTTACTGGCACTGTACATACATCATGTGGTACGCTGCCTTGATTTCCATAACTCAAGAAAGGTGAATATAAATGCATTAAAATGAAGTATTCCCTGTGAGTCTTCCCTGACAGCCAGCAGGGTGTAGTGGATAGAGGGTTCCACTAAGATTTGAGAGATCAGGTTCACATCCCTGCTCTGCTACAGAAGTTCGCTGCATAACACTGGGCTAACCACACACTCTCAGCTTAACCTACCTCACAGGGTTGTTGTGAGGATAAAATGGAGGTGAGGAGAACAATGTAAGCCACTTTGGGTCCCAACTGAGGAGAAAAGTGGGATATAAATGAAGTAAACAGAAATGTGCAGAGGGGCAGTTTAACCCTCCAACATCTCAAAAGTTCTGCTCTGAAAAGGACATCTGAGCCTCACGCTTATCCATGACTAGAAACAAAGAATCAATCATGTGCACACTCCAACTCCTTTTCATTCTGCTACAGCAAGATCCAGAATGGGGATAGGTCTCTCGACTCTTTCCAGTTATGTTGGCTCTGTTAATGACCATTACAGAAGGACACGAGCTCACGGGTGCTAACTTTCAAAACACTTCATCCAGCACAACTTAGAATTTGTCATACTTGGGCAAGTGGATTGATTTTTTTGCCTTAACTGGAGGGAGTAACCATTGTGGGGATCAGGGCATGCTAGCAATGTATTTGTACTACATTTCTACACAAATACAACAGTCAATGTTTATCACAAAGTCAGATACACAGAGAGAAAGTATTTTATTTAACTATTTTAGGACCTGGCAACAGAGAAATTCATTTAAAGCATGCAAGCACACATTAAGCAGCACTTTCCACTCTTTTATGTAGTTTCCAGCATTCAATGAGTTGCCTACATTTAACGGTGCAACTATGGGCAGACTGGGAGAAAGAATGACAACACATTTACACTGCCCTCATTCTATCTAGCACACCTACATTTTGCCAGTATTAAACCTATCAATAAGTTTATCTAGGCATTCAAGCTGACAGTTGAGTGTAGGCAAATCTAGAGAGAAAAGTGTAGGATTTATGGCTGTTTCACATCCCAGGCTGCCCTGGGCCACTGATTCCCTACCTTCACATCTGAGTATCAAAATTGCCGGGTAACCTTAATAGGGAAGGGATACTCCTGTTTAAAGGGAAGAGTTGTATCTTGTTCTCTTCAAAGAAGAAAATAGCCATGGGCTCTTTCCTGGCCACCTGCTATCCCCCGCAAATACTACAGTTAAGACCAAAGCCAAGGTTCCATCTCTGATCATTCCTGCTTGACTTTGTTGAGTCCAGACATTTTTACTGGCTATGAGAATCTCAGTAGTTGCAGTCCTGAGAACCACAGACTCCATCTATGCCCAGCAATCTCACTTACACCTTATACTCTGGACTTGGCCTACCACAATAAAGGTTCCAATAATAAGACAAATCACAAGATACCATCCTGAAACCAAGCTGCAGAACACCCCGTCCCTTGCTGAGATGACAGACCCATAGTAAAGGGTACGACGTAAGGAAAGAAACTAATAATATATTTAAAAGTATATTTTTGTACATGCAAGAATCATGAAGACTTGTTCCATACATACGTGATTTAGTGAAGAGGCTCTTGATCTCTGCTACGGTGGCATTGGGCTCCACCTGAAAAAAAGCACCGGAAGTGATCAAGAAACCAAATATGTTCATTTTCTTCACATCCCCATCCAAGAAGGAATGCTCATGAGAAGTAAAGCCTTTCTTTGTCAGACCTTGCAGATCCCTCACAGAGGAAAGGTTTCCCCATTCTTTAAAAAAAAAAGTGATGTAATTAATCAGAGGCAAGAAGAATTTAAAAGCATAGCAGAATAACAGAGAGGCTCATGGACACTTTTAAAAAAATTATTTATAGTCCAACTTTCTCACTGAGACTCAAGGCAATTATATAGTGTAATAAACCAATGGGTGGATTGAAAACTGCAGAAAAACCAAGCATTCTTGGGCTTACACACCAGGCAAAGAGCTACTAAAACAGAAACAAACATCTGATGGCAAGGACAGCATGGCTCAGTATCAGAAATATCAATATTCACAAAAAGGTACAGATAAAAGCAGAATCTCTAAGCTTCTCGGACACCAAGCACAACCTTCCACGCTTTCCACTGCATGTTGCAGCCAGTTCCCATCATTTTTTCTTTTTCTTATGAAAAGATAAAGATCACTGATGAAGGAACAGGTAGGTAGTTTTCTTATACCAAAAGGAGTGGCATAGAAAAGCAGGTGGGGAAAATGCTGTAAGTGCTATAATAATTTAAAATATATTTCTTCAGGCATTTCACAGACCTTCGAAAAATAGCCAAACATATCACAAAGCATAATATTTTTAAAACCTTCATGAACTCTGCTAAATGTAGAAATAGTAGTTAATGTGTATGATATCATCTTTTGTTTAGACTCACTGTACAGCTTTTTCCATAAAAAGGACAGATAGAAAAATGTATTATCAGTACTATAAAATGTGTACAGGAAACAAGATTCGATGCAGATGTTTTTTAAATGCACAGTGCTGCCCATGGTTTGTTAATGGTTGAATGGGGCCAGGCACAGAGTGGTGTAGCCAGTTTCTAGCATGTTTTACTATGCACACAGCACTTGCTCCTTAAGTTAAACATAACTCAATGGTACCATCTGCTGATGCAGTGACAAACCGTTCATTTCATGGCCATTCATGATAAGATGAAATCGTTTACAGGATACAGCCATGAATACCACCATTACTCTGATACCCAAAGTAAAAAAAGACTGTCCTTGCACTACACATCTCCTTCCAGCCCCAGCAATGGCGATGTTGCAAGAGCAATCTGTTGAACAGTCCAGCAGATGGCTCTCAAACTAGAGAGCATCCAACTCAGCTTTCAGATCAAAGCAAGAGAGATACATATGGATTCCACTACAGGGTTGGTGCCAAGCAAGGATCAGCACCTCTAATAGCCTGAAAAAGCAGCACAACCTAGGAAGTGCAATCCATGTCTTGAGTTACAGCTAAACAAGCAGCATAAGCTATGACTCAAGGCCTGGATTCCCTTCTGAATCTGGTATTCTCACTCCTCGCTGTAACTCCTCAGGAAGCCTTATCCTGAGAGAGAGTTTGTCAAAATAAAGGACACCCAGCAGAACGCAAACTGAGAGATGATCTGTCATTAGGTCACAGATGGTTAAAGATTACAAGACTTCTCTAGACTTGCACTTGTTCTGCAACCTTCTGTGAAGCAAAATGGGTGGATGCAGACAACAATTTCACCAAGCAACTAATATCCAGCTTCCATTTCACCTGATTGGTAGCAAAATTCCCTTACTACTTGGCAGGATGATTCTGCTTATCAGCTACACACCATGCTAAGCTGCCCCTAAGTGAATGCCTTTTCTGTATTCGTTCTTCACACTGAAATATATCAGGCAGCGCACCATCTCTAATATGTAAAAGGCAAGCAATGTTACCAATGACTCACTTTTTATCCTGGTGCAGGCACAGTGAGTCATCGGCAACACGGCAACGGAGGCACCTGGAGAAGCAGCAGCCACGGAGGCACTGGGGAGGCTCAGCAAGGCCTTCCAGAGGCCCCCGTAGTGACGGAGAAGGCTGCTGCACTAGTGTGGCCCTCTGGAGGCCCTGCAGCAGCCATGGAGGCAGCAGGGAGGCCTGGTGCACTGGTGTGGCCCTCCAGAGGGCTGCGCCACCGCACCGGCCTTCTCCATCATTACAGCGGCCTCGTGGCACCATGCCCCTCCCAAGCCTGTTATCCACACAATGGTCTTGGCTGCTAGTATGGAAATATTTTTTTTAAAAAACTAGGATCCACTCAACTTGTAGGCCCTTGTTTCTGGGGAATGTGGACATCCTCCCTACATGCAAGTCGGGTTTTTTCTAGCACTTATATAGCATGCTGCAGTTACTGGGAAACCCAGTCTGCTTCATAACAACTTTTTATTCTTTCAGGATGGAGCGTACGCTTTCAGGATACTCTGGGCTGATTTACTTCAAAATATCTTATTGTCAAACAGATTTATGTTGTGTAGTCTCCATGAGAAATATTTTAAATATATGTAAAGTGTAGTTTCGTCACACTATTGTCACAGCCAATTACTGGCATCACAGATATCATTGTTGACAGGGACAGCTCCACTACCACCACACCTATGCAATTTTGGTTTAAATTTTTAGCTGATTGAAGAGTGATCAGTTCTTCACATTGGGTTTGGTCCTGTGCAGATCTTCCATTCTTCTGCGCAGTGTTTGCATGAGTGGACTGCTAGACCCAACCCAGTGCTAAAATGAGCACACAGGTAGCCTTTTAAAAAATTAGTACAAGCTCCTTCCTCATAGTATTAATACTTCACCGCATTACAAAAGCTTTGTTTAAAGGGGTATACTGGCTTTCCCACCCTAACAAGACTCCCATTAATTTCTACATTACTGTTACATGCTTCCCATTTCCATAAAGCAGTGAAGTTCCAGGAGCAGCACTATCTCAGTGCCTCTGGACAAAAGCATCTTTTTAGTATTTGCTTTATTCACTAAGTATACAAACAACACAGATGGAAAAAACTGCTACAAGGCAGCAGATGAACTACCCCACATCAGATTCCCCCAAAGAGAAAGACACACACTCTGAACCATAAGGGGCTTCATCCTGAGTCAACTCTCATTGCTCTCTCTGGGTTGGATCCGAATTAAATTTTCCAACAGCAGAATGGAAATTTCCTGCCTCTTCCCTTCCACTGCAGTCCACTAATTCTCACAAATTGTGCTCCTTGGAGGAACAGGGACCTTGAGGAACAACATGAGGGGGGAGCCTACAGTGGTGAAAGGAAAATTGGTGGAGTCTGCCTATTCAGTCTGGATCTAACCCTCTGCTTCTTTCTGAGTATCTTTCCAACTCCAAACAAGTTGTTTTTACACACAGACACACACCTTCTCTCAGACGGAAAAGATCACCTCTATGTCCACACTGAAAAATGGAGCTATTAGACCATCTTCTCTAACCATTGCTCCACTGAGGGAACTTCTACAACTCCTACAGAATGTCATCACAAACAAATACATGGTGATAGACTTTCATAGTTTAATTAGACAGCAGTCTCAACTGTCACTGTTATGGGAGCAGCCTATAATGAACACATAATTAAAGGATGAAGCTGCTATCCACAGTCAAAAGGAAATTTGTACAAGTCCTTATAATTCATTTTTCTGGATTTCAGAAAGTTAGGAGAAGGATAGATTTTTAGAAAGCTATAAATCCAGACTAAAATATTTCTGTATACTCAAGCTTTTAATTAAAGGGCTGGTTTTAACATGTTAAAGTTTGTTTTTATTCTGCGAAATGTTTATGACCCATATTAAGCTATTCTGTATTTTAATAAACTTTGACTTTTTTAAAGTATATTTTATTTTATAAACCACCTCAGGCAGATTCCCTGGAGAGGCCGCATAGACATTTTCCAAATAAATGGAGAGCTAAGGACCACTTCACACATTTTATTTTTTTTAATTTTATACAGTATGCTAGGCCCTATCAGCATTGGCAGCTGCCAGCCATGGCCTGACTCTTCCTCCCGATCCTGCTTAAAATGGCAAATGGGGAGGGAGTACCATTGCCTTTCTCCCAACGTGGCTTGCTTTTCACCTTCTCTAAGCAGTATCCTAGGATCTCCCAAGACAACAATCCTCTGTCCTGTCCTGCTGACAAGACCCCACCCTCCCAGGAAAACATGCTTTCCCCAGCCTTCATATCACTACTGGTAGGGCTTAAGTGACTTGGGGCAGGCTCTGCAAGCCTTGCCTACCTTTCCACATAACTACCAAGTCTTTCTTGACTTCCGGTACGACCCCCATCACCATAACAGCCATCCCACCACTCTCTCCCCTTTGCCAGTGGTGTAGCGCCCTCCCATAGCTGCTCTGGTTGCCAAAGCAATGGGCACTGCCATTTTTCCAGTGTCCTGCCCAATCCCCAATCCTGAGGTCTAAGAGCCCTGTCTGATATCCATGGTCTGATTTCCTCCGGTGTAGCTGGAGTTGCCTTGCTGGGTAGACTCACTTAGCCACCACACTTAAATACAAGAACATTCATATATCAGATGTGAAACACATGTATTTTCACTTCTTGACCCTTTAAAATACATATGTTAGCAATTTAAAGCTGCTATCTATATTTTAAAGAAATATGTAGCTAACCATGTTCTTGTATGCACTTCCATTCACAATACCTATATTACACAGGCTGTTACTAAAGGAAACTACAAAGAAACTTTCTTATGATGTGGCCCTGAAGTAAGAACAGCTTCACTTGTTTTTAAAACATGTACTAGGTACCCAGTTTTACTCCTGAATAAGCAAAAAAGCTAAATGTATTCTCCCATGTACAGACCACAGAAACAAGAGTCAAGCACCAGGAGCCAATTTTGTGAATAATTTATGAAGGGGTACTAAGAGCAAGCACTGTCTTGTAAAACCTGAGAGTGTCTGGGTACATCTGTTCATGTACAGATTTATAACTGCAGCAACTGATCAGAGTGTGCCTTTCTAGAATAGAAGCACTCATTCTAAAGCAAGAACACTTTTCTAGCTCACAACTGTTGCATAGAAAAAACTGGAAAAACATCACTGTGAATTTCTGCCAAGGCACAAAAACCAGCTTTCAGCAGCCAAGGTTTGAGATCTAGATCCAGAGGAGTTAGCTATATTAGTCTGTAGTCGCAAAATAGTAAAGAGTCCAGTAGCACCTTTAAGACTAACCTTTATTGTAGCATAAGCTTTTGAAAACCACAGGTCTCTTCATCAGATGCAGAGAACCACAGTTCTCTGCATCTGATTAAGAGACCTGTGGTTCTCAAAAGCTTATGCTACAATAAAGTTGGTTAGTCTTAAAGATCTGAGATCTATTCACCAAGTTCAATTCTTTGCATTGATTCTATTCTACATAGGCACCCAGTGTCCAAATCGCAACAAAATTTCAAACCCTAATTAGCCCTAATTAACTAAATTAAGCATTATTTCAGTAGCAGTTTACACAACACAATGAACTTTAGATTTTCAAATGCTTCCGTTTGATGAACTCAGAAATCTATACAATAAATAAATATAATAAATAACAGATACTGCAAAAACAAAAGTATAAACATTATATTGTCAAAGGCTTTCATGGCCAGAGAACGATGGTTGTTGTGGATTTTCCAGGCTGTATCACCGTGGTCTTGGCATTGTAGTTCCAGATGTTTCTCCAGAAGCTGTGACTGGCATCTTCAGAGGTGTAGCACCTCAGTGTCACACTGAAAGATCTGTGTCTTTTGGTGCTACACCTCTGAAGATACCAGTCACAGCTGCTGGCGAAACGTCAGGAACTACAATGCCAAGACCAGGGCGATACAGCCTGGAAAATCCACAACAACCATATAAACTTATTACTTTCAAGACAAAGTCCTCTGTATCTTCTCATGCTCTGCCGCTCTTCATTTCTCCTCTCCTACCCCAGGAAGGAATCTAAAAACAAACATGCTGTTCCTCTACCCTTCTTGTACAGAATGCCCCTGGCATCCTAGGAATTGAAAGAGGTGAAGGAGGAGATGCTGATATTTCAGAAGGGTGTGTCATAACCATCACAGCCAACCCAAGCAGGTGCTGGTGTAGGGTGTCTAAGGCAGCTGAAGGCCAGCTCCCCAGTGGGGAGGTGTGGTTCTCTTCTCCCTTACAAGGACTCTTCTAAGATCTAGCACAAACCTACCAGAACTGAATAAATAAAGTCAGTGGAGCACTGAGGTTAATGATAGCCACTATTTAGATTGTACAGGATATCTTAGGAGTATAGCAGGCAGTGCTATTGACAACAGACTGGCCAAGCCAAAAGCCTGTGTGGGAACAGAAGAGCCAAGTTAAAGAAATTTACAAGTCAGCAATGCAACCTGACACAAATAAGATCCTTCTCACATGACAAGACACTTAGCACCTCCATGGGCATTTCATACGCCTGTGTGGGCCACACATGCAAACCTACTGCCAAGTTCGCAGAATGGCAAAGAGACTCAAATGGTGGAGAAACAGTGGCACTGAAGCCAAGGAATTAATTACAGGAACATAAGTCCAGAGCCTTATTGCTCAACAGTCCCATCATTGGTTGATTAATCCTAGAAGGAAACAGTCCAAGCTATCCTTTCTCCAGCAATCTGAGCTGTGCATTCTGTGCCTACTTCTCAGTTAGGTAGAACTGGGCAATACAGTGTTGCTGCTGCTAAACATCCTGATAGGCTGTAATGAACACATGGAACTCAGCAGCGATTGTTCCTTTGTAGGTCACCTTTTGTAGTGATTTTGGTCACTTCTCTATTTTTAGTCTTGTATCTTCCACACTCAGAGCAGGTTGCTCATTTATCTGAAAGGGTTTACAATGACCACAGGATTTAAGCAGACATAGGCACTATGTCCTCTACCTAAACGAATACAGGACTTTTTCACATTGCTTACCTTAACTCGCAACGACCCAGAACATCGTGCAAAAAACGCAGAAGATCGCGTTTTCTCACGCAAATCTCGCGTGAGAAAATGCTATCTTCCATGGTTTTTGCACGATGTTCCGGGTCATTGCGAGTGAAGGTAAGCAGTGTGAAAAGGCCCACAGTTGATGCACTATAGGCATGAATGACAGGACAGGAGAATAAATACTTTTCCTATGCTCTCCTCTTCATACTTCCTAGTTATTCACAGATTGAAATGGGAAGGACAATGAAAAAGACTATTCTGATCTTCTCGATTCATCTCCATTTTAAAGGAATCTCTCTACTCCCCACTACTTTGTGCAGGAAAAGGAAAAACTGTTGGCCATAATAAGGGCTAGAAATTCTCCCTCAAATCAGATTGGCTAGCACCTCTGAGCGGCAACTGCAATTCTCTGTAGCATGAGGCAAAGCCTGCTGCTTTTGTGCACTAAACTCAAACTTACTTGTTCTACAAACAACTTTGGGCATTATACATCATGGTTCCTATTGCACTTTACTTCCAGCACACTATAATCTGGTTTCATTTTCATTCTAGTTTTTTAGTTATGACTTGGTATGCTGCAGCCTTCTTAAAAGTTGTGCGTGCATGCAAGCATGCAAAAGAACATTACACTAGCTTTCCAGAATATCTCAAGAATGACTGATTTGTCAAGATATGGTTCTCTTTTTTATTTTAACTTTGAAACAGAATAAAATAAACTATGAGTCTGGCTGTTTTGCTTTTGTTTATCACAAAACTACTCCTTAATTTAACATATTGCAGAGGCTTATACATTAAATATTTGGTCACATAAAACATAAGATTTCTTCTGTTCATTCAAAGGGGTTCTTTTTTTACTCCTGCATGAAAGACTGGTATTTATCAGCAATGGGAAAACTTGTTGAACTGATGGAATTCTTTCCCCTGAGATAGGAACAATCAAGCAAGTGTCAGCTATGCAAACACAAAAATAAACAATTGTCATTTACTAGAAGAACAACTTTCAAAGGAGACATTTAGGGCTCTGCCCTTCCAACAACAAGGGAAATTTATCTCCCAGCAGCTGCTGTCAGTGAGGATTTAAAGGTGTGAACATTTGCATATGAGGGTTTCACACGTTCTGCCCACTTGAAAAAACCTCTAAGCTCTTCCATGAGAGCAGTAGCTGTATTATATGCTCAAGGCACCTCACAGTCAAGGATATAAGAATGCTCAAGAGAAGCATTTGACATTAGAGCTAGCTTAGAAGATGCTTAATGCACCCAGCTCAAGAATTCCCACAATTTAACCTGGAACCCTCTTTCCGGCTGTGGAGAAAACTGGCGGGAAAAGTGTGCTATACATAACCCCAAGGCAAATAGAAGTGCCTCAAATTTATCATGACACTAAACGTTATGATTTTCAAGCCAGTCTTGAAACTGGATATTAATAATGTGGGCTTCTGTCACCTTATCTGGTTGAAGTGAAAATTCTACCATTCAATACACTGGGAAGCATGAAGAGAGAAACGAAGTGCCATTAGACTATCCCTTTTTGGAAGCAGGTGTAATTGCAGTAAAATATTTTTACTGCTGGGTCTTCAGGAAGACCTAGAGACAATATCTTGTGCAACTGATCTTCAAGGCATGATGTTGACTGCCTCTCGTGCACACAAGTGCATAGCTATTTGAAGTAACAGCAAGGATTCTTAATTATAAATAAAGACAGCCAAACTAACCATTATACTCTAATTCAAAATACAGGCCTATAGTATTGTCATTATTAAAACAAGTTTCCCAACACCTGCTTAATTCTCAGAATACAAAGTTTTCCTTTTTAAGTAAAAAAAATTATTTAACATTTAGCAAAAGGTCAGCCCCACCCTCCTTCCCTTCCCCTCAGATTAAAGTCCTCACCTTGTCCAGGAAGCACAGCTTCTCCCGAGTCTTGGCATCGAGGATCTCCACCTCAAAAAAAAGAACAACTTTTTTAGATTTCTTAGTAGACTTGATAGAGCCCTTGGAACCTACACCATTAACATTCCTTTGAGGGGGCTGACCCCCCTCTACCGACACCAAACTCCCATCCATGCCTCTTCCCACTGCAGGAAAATCCCCCAGTGGCGAGGCTGGGATCACAACCAGAGTTTTGCCCACTGTATTCCAGCTCCGCACACGGGCCGCTCCTGCTCAGCAGCGGAGGCAGCCTCTCAAGAGGAGCTACTTGTCTTGCAATCTGAAAAATAATTCCTGAGGCAAACTCTCCAGGCTCAGCTTCTCCAGCAGGATCCAGCGCAGCACATAGAAGGGGTTCCCTTCTAGTCTCTTCGGCAGGTTGTGTTCCAAGGCGTAAGGTGATAGCTTGGGGAGCTGAACCACTACTGTTCCCAGCTAAATATAAAACTGTGCCCAGCAGAGGACTCCTTGCAAGCAATCTCCCAGCAGGCAAGCCATACCAATGAGTTTTTAAAGATATCACCCAAACCAATTAGTGCCATCCAGTGCTTCACAAGCTCTCTATAAAAGCACGTATCTAGGGACATCTCCCTTCAGTGTTTCAGACACACAGGAAGCCTCCTCCACCATTCAGCTCCAGCATTCCAAGGTGCTGAGAGCAGGTTTCAGAGGCTAGCAGAACCCTTCCAACCATATCCCTCACAATAAAGGAGGCCAGAGAGCCTCTGCTTTATGGACAGTGATGTAAGTTTTCCAGAAAATTATGGATCCAATATGATAAGAGTCGGTTCTGATTTGATATATTTTACGAACATATATTTTGGCAAAGAAGATTTTAAAAGTCCCCCATGTTGATTTTAACCCCATGTTAATACCTGAACTGAAATATTTGGTGTGGGGGGGGGGGATGAATCAAATGTGATTTAAATGTTACAGTCAATAAATTCAGAGCTTTGTGAAAATTATTTTTCTTACAATAATATGCAATAGTATGTAATTCCTGGTTAAATGTGGGGGTGGTGCAAAGTAACTACAAGCAAATCGTGCAATCCTATGAAAAGTTACCCAAGTCTACACCTACTGAATTATAGCACACACCCAAAGAACCAAGCGTAGTATGCTGTTGATGTGGTTATCCACTCATCTGTTTCAACAGACATTTCCAGCTTCCCTCCTCCCTTTAATCTTTGCCTGCAAAAATCCATATTAAAGTACATGGACAGCATTCTAAGGCTTTCTTCTTACTGGTTTTAGATTCATTCTTGCAGACAACACTCGAGGAGTCTGCCAGCCTACACAGATTCTATTTAGTATAATTAAAAATGTGTAGCAGCATTCCTTTAATATGTCTAAAATTTGACCTCATTTTATTACAGCCCATGGACTGAACAAATAAAAACACTACTACTAGCATGATGGTTAAACTCAAAATCCACAGTTCAGATGGTGGGGGGTGTTTGTGTGTATATATACAACAGAGGAAGATGGATGCCTTCATTCTCTGCCTGTAGGTTTCCCAGATGCATAAGACTGGTCATTGTTAGAAACAACATGCTAGAGCCCTTGGTCTGATTCTGCAATATTCTTAATTTCTATATGATGATTAAGGATTAGCCACAAACCAGAATGTGAGACCGAAGGCTGAAGTCAGTGGGTTAGGGCCAGAATATGTGATACGCCCAACACGAGTTGAGGTACGGGTATGAAACCTGACTTACAGTCAGATGTACATCAGGGGAACTTACGTTAAACAGCACTCATTCACTCAGTATTGTGAGGGAGATCTGCAATGGGGGAGGAGCTTCCAGTTTCCTTCCTACACCAGGGGCATTCCTCCCTTTTTCTCTGGCTACACTGCCCTACAGAAAGCCTCCTACTGCTAAATGGCACAGGAGGGAAACTGTAAGCTTCTTTCCCTCCTCAACGTGTTCCTTCATAGCACTGAGTGAACAAGGCTGTTTAAAATGAGTTCCCCTAATGTATGTCTGACCATCAGTTGGATCATGCAATTGTGACTCAACTCATGTCAGACATATTGTGTATTTTGGCCCTTAGCCACATTTGTACTTAAACCATGCTTAATGCAATTCTTTGACTTCCCTAGCAAGGTTAGAAACAATGCCCATCATAGTTTTATGCCATCCTCCTTCAAGGAGCATCATACATGGGTTTGCCCCTCCTGAATTTTATCCTCATAACCATCTGATGTAGGTTAAGATGAGAGATACTAGGTAACTTGGGAGAGTCACCAAGCTTCAAAGCTAAGGAGGGATTTGAATCCAGCTCATTCCAATCCTAGCCTACTACTGTAGCCCCTATATCACTGATTTGTGCTGATGCCTTCCTACATGTCCTTTCAGCAGCCAAAAGCCATTTCAGTGTATGTTTGGAACTTTAACCAAGGTTAAGGCAACAAATAATGGTTTGTTGTCTGCCCAGCCCTGAGAGATTACCAATCATTTACTTTTAGAGGAATTAATACTTAAACTGTTAATTTTAGAGAACAATCCTAGAAGTTCACATTTAGTTATAAAATTTACTGTAATATAGCCAAGCTAAACAGCAAAATGAATGGAGCAGATAGTAAGTTTAAAATGAATTTTTCTTCCACGGAGTCAGTCAATCTTTAGAAATGCAATGGAACAAAATGGAATAGGGGTGAAAAATAAAACTAGATTCACAAATCTAGGCAGGCAAATTTTATTTATTTTATATTTATTTATTAACATTATTTATAGTCTGCCTTTTTCACAGACTCAACGCGGATTACACAGTATAAGTCAGCAGAGTCAAGATCAAAGACATTTCAACAAACAATGCAATAGGTATATACATGCAAATCTGCAAAGATTTAAAACCAGCAGAAATCCAATACAGAGTTGAAGAAATGCTGAAACAGAGCATAAGCAATGCTAAGTCTGACATATTAAACAATATAGGAACTATCCACTAGGATCATGCTTACAGCAATAGTAGTAAAATCTATAATCCCTCCCTATCCCTTTACTGTTGCATCTTTTTGAGACCACTTCCTTACAGAAACATTTTCCTATCTGAATAAGAAGCCATCCTGAATAAATTCAGGTTTGTATAGTTTGAGGAAAGCCAGGAGGAGTGGAAGCTTTCCTGACCTCTTCAGGTAGGCCATTCCATAAGGTGGGGGCCACCACAGAGAATGCACATGCACAGGCAGCTGTTGATTTTGCCCACGTGCAAGGTGGCACCTGCTGGAGGCCCTGGTCGAATGAGCAAAGCTGCTGTGGTGGAACACAGGGAGAAAGACCGTCCAGTAAATATGAAGGACCAAGGCTGAGCAGAGCTTTGTATGCAAATACCTTGACTTTTGCCCAATAAATGATCAAGTGGCCAATGGAGTGACTGCAGAATGGAAGTAATTTTCATGTTCCTCCTAGCTCCCAATAATAACCAAGCTGCAGCATTCTGCCCCAACTGGAATTCAGGAATAGCAATGGCCACCCTACCTTCGTAAGCAGCCAGCTTCATCTGGCCATAATCCAATACAATTCAACCGATCTATAGCTGCGATTTCATTTGAAATACAATAATGCCCAAGCTGAGAAGGTTTTAGTTTTGCATAGGATGTTCATGGACTTCAAGATCCAGATTCAGGCTTTTCCAATGGCCACTTAAAAGCATTCACATGCCCAGATCAATCTTTTGTGGCATCACAGCAATTAGTCAATAACATCAAGATACACTAGGTAAGGAAAGAGGGCAGAGAGTGTGGAAAGCAAAACTGAGGAGCTACATGCAGAACTGGCTAGGAAGCAAGTACAACGACATTTGTGGCTTGATGACACAAGGGGTTCTTTGCAACTGACACATGATCAGCTTATTTCTCATCTGCCTGGAGATGACTTTATAGCCAACAACTAGAATACAGTATTAATGATCTGTACTTTCTATGCTTCCAAAACTGACCACTGAAACTAGGTTTGGAGGTTGTTTGATTCTGTAACATCTAGAGGTTCACAGCATTCTGGATTCAAAATAGTGAAGCTTTTTATATTACGATCTCCTGTAAACTTTTTTCCTACAAAGAAAGGCCAAATTTTCTTCCACATGGTTCACACTTGCTTGGAAGTACATGGTCACAAAGAAGCAAAGCACAACATATGGTTGTCTCGAGTGGGGCAGCAAGAATTTGGAGCCTGTTCAGCACTGCCAGCAGAGAGCAAGGACCAGCTCCAAACAGAAGTATTAATAGAACTGAGCCTCAGAGGCTGGAACAGTCACTCACATGCCTCAGAGCTTCTAGAACAAAGACTCGCTTCCAAGGGAAACAGCACACAGATCATACTGACCATATTAAGTTGTTGTGGCCTATAATTGGTTGCACCGGGAGACAGGGCTACAGTGGCTATTACAGGTAAGCATAGTAATCCAGAGAAGAAACAAGATGTCCAAGACTGCAGGGAAATAACAACGGGGAAACAAATGGATTTGCTAGGATAGCATGGACGGCACACAATTCAAGATCTAATCAAAGAATGAAGGCAGACTGTCCCTCCTCCCAATATAAAGAGGTAAGCAACAGACTCTGGTGAGTAATAATGTGCTACTTAGGGGTAGGAGTATACAGAGCAATACCATCTGTCAATGTCAGATAGGCTGGTTTATATTATACACTATTGCAATCACAGTACTTTATACAATTCCCTGAGCTGGATAGCTCAGGCTAGTCCAATCTTGTCAGATATCAGAAGCTAAGCAGGGTCGCCTGTGGTCAGTATTTAGATGGGAGACCACCAACGAATCCAGGGTTGTTATGCAGAGGTTGCCAATGGCAAACCACCTCTGAATTCTGTTGCACTGAAAAACCTACAGGGTCACAGTAAGTCGCCTGCAACTTGACAACACTTTCCACCAATTCTTTATGCAATAGGTCTTGCAAGCAAGGAAAGATTAAGAATCCACTCAGTTTTCAGATAAAAATACAGTTAAAAAAGCTAAGCAGATGTGTGCAGAGAAAGGACATTTTTCAAATTCTCTAAAGATTCAAGCCATTAGGTCAAAACAATTCATGTCATTTAGCATACTCCCTAGAATGTTAAAAATTGAATTTTAAAATGCCAAGAATTTTAAAAATTGATTATTATAATAAACTGCCAACTACCTCAAGGATCTGTTGCAATGTCTTTTGAGTTTTGTTCCATTGGTAAGCCATCCCTCCCCTGAATGGACACAATGTGCTCAAGGCAATCTAGTCACTAAGATTGTATTCAACCTGTCTAGGAAAGCTATACAGATTTACAAGCTCTCCTGTTTTGTGTGGACTTGCGAGACGAAAAGTCAGTTAAATTAAGTTAGCCTAAGCTTATCACATCTTTGGGACAATGAAACTGCCTTTCTGCTCTGTTTAAACTTTGGGTTATCTGCAGTTCTTTAGAGACTTGGACCAGCTTGATCCAAGCAATTTACGGTCATATGCCATACTCCCTATATAGAATTCAGAAGATATAACACCCTAGAAGGAAGCCTACCTAGCTCTAACAGAAACACATGTTGCATCCCGCCACCCCCCCCCCCCCCGCCAAAAAGAGACTGGCAGAAAATGTAGCAGCTGACAGAATTATACGTCTAAGCCAAAACCCACATAATTTTGGAGTAACCTTAACAACTTATTACCCCTCTTTTGGGGATTCCAGCTTGCACAAGTACTTTGAAGGCTATACCAATAGTATACCAATTTGCCAATTGCCTACGGCAATGTAGAGCTCAAACATGTTCTGTGTGTGCGCGTGTGCATGTGCATGTGTGTACACAGATTAGACAAAAAGTTTTGAAGGTTTAATATTGTCAAATAGCCCATGGGCTGAGGCCAGAAGCTCTGCACTGGACATATGGCAACAAGTGCTCTGCTACAGAGGCAGTAGTATAACTGACCAGCAGTTATTCAGACTCCATACAACTACAAAAACTCTTATACACACACATATGCAGCTGCTCTGTTTTTTGCAGAGCAAGGAGACTATAAAGGAGGGAAAGGGAAATTATGTCCTTTTCCCCCTTTTCGTCTTTGCATGCAATCAAAGACAGTGCAGGAATGTGTTACAGTGTCCTTTAATGCCCACTGATTGAAAATATTAAAAACTTCAACCTGTCTCATATCAATTCCCTACTGTTTTTGACTCTCTAAACAACTAAGGCACAGGAGATGAGGAAGGTCATGCCTAAAAAGCAATTTTATCTGATAGTTTTGTACCAATTTATTTTTGATTGAAGTGACAGGTCTTCATCACAAAACCGTGCATTAATCTACTTCAAATACTCAAGATATTGACTGATGAGCAAAAGCTGCTTGCACCAGCAACAGGTTGCAGAGACAAGGGGAGAATAGGCAAAATTGCCCCTCATTTTGAATCAACAGAAAATTTTGCACCACCACATTTTTTCAACCTCATCAGAAGGAAGGAAGGGGGGAAATTTTGCCTAATTCCCCTATCTTACTATAAGTCCCTGGTGTTTGTGACATTTTGTCCACAAAGTTCCCTCAATTTCCAACAGTGGCTTTTTGGATATTTGTAAGGGACTGCTAGTGGGCCGGAACAAATTAACTCTGCTCCCAGTTCATGGGATTAAAACCCAAAGTAAGCAGTGTTAGATTTCTCTACTTGATGATCAAGATAGCTCTTCTCAGGTAAAGGTATATCCTGAAAAAGCAAAGCAGCCCACACAATCCATTGTGAAATTATCTTCTTAAAAACAGAGGTGGGCTCTTCCAAATTTTACTCTGAGCTCTAAGGAAACTAAAGTCGCCTACATCCATATATCAGCTTGGCACTATGGTACTATTTTTTTGTACACTGTTCAAAAAATCATGCTTAGGGATCATGCTCTAGAGGCCTGGCAGTTAAGTTTTTTTCCTGCTGCTTTAAAGGCAACTCTCCAGATATGCAGAACAGGTAGCATTTAACTCTTTCCTCTTGGCCCCTCTCACCAACTCAAAGAATGGATACTATTGACCTGAAATAAGACAACTGCTGATTTTGATTATAGTGTCTATTACCTTTCTGCCTACATGGCTCAAAAGCGTGACATTCTTACACAACAACAATCTTCTCCTATCCTCTCCAGTTGCAAGTGATCTAAAAGTCTTACTGTCAAGGCTCACTATCTGCAATAAACAAGGAAAGGAGCACAGCAACAAAGGAAACTTTGTCAGTTTCCATCTCCACCTGGATCCCAAAGCAGTCCTTCAGGAAACTGAGTAACTATCTTGCCCCCACAATGTGAGCAAGTGAGGGAGGATGAGCATTTCAAATGAGAACCACTTTTTCTAGCATAAGTAGTTGCACCTAATTGGTATGCTGCAAAAATAATATTCCACAAAACAGAAGACGCTATTGGGGGGGGGGGGGTTTACAGCAGAAAAGATCAACAGCATAGCTCTTATAACCACCAACTGCCTTTGAACAGTATTTAAGAGGCAAAGTGTTATAAAAATGCAGAGGATTTCTCTACAGATCACAGGGCTATCTCAGTAAAAAAGATATTCTTGTACTTACATATCAAATTAAGTATAAAATTCACATATGTACAAAATGTGAAGAGTGTGTGTGTACACATTTGAACTACACACAAACAAGAGAACAAACCTTTCTTGATCACCATTCACACAACAAAAGGATATGCACCAAATATATGCACGTTTTATTTAGGTACTTTCCTTTACTGAGTACAGACTCAAAGAGCCTTACAATACCAAAAAGAACAATAGAAAACCATCAGTTCTACAAAAAAATTATATACAAGTTACAAAACAAAAAAACTTCCCATCAAACTAATCCTCAAGGTAGGGAAAGGGACAGAGCTGATGGTAACAGCTCTGTCCTTGATGGAAATGCAGTCTCTCACCAAAAAGGCAAGCAGGCACTCCCTTCTTTTCTTCCAGCAGACACCTGCTGCAGGGAGGATGCAGGGAGGGTTAGGGCAGGTTGTAATAGCTCTGTCCCTGAGGGAAACACTTCATACCTGATGTTTGTATTTGGAATCTAATCTCACCGTGTACAAAAATATCTCCTATGCTGTCCATAAAAAAACAAGCTTTGTATGTTCCAGTATCTTAAGGTACTGCTACATATATAAATTAAACTATCTCAATGTAACTTTACCATCACAAACTACACAATCACTCAAATGGTGAAACATGAGAGACAAGCTGGCTTGGAGAAGCCTGGAAAATCTAATCAAAGTAGTCAGCATAGAACAATATAGATGAATAGCGAAGATGTGGAAATAAGTTAGTGATGATCCTCCAAGCTGGAAATGGGAAAGTATCAAGGCAAGATGCCAAAAAGTCCCTGTAAAGTGTTTGGCATCTTTCAGATGAGTGCAGTAAAGTAAGGATGAGCTACTACAGAATTCCAACGAGAAAAGAGAAAGTATGAAGTACAAAGAAATGCAATTAAAGATTAGCAGGTTTAATAATAGAAAATTCTACTACTTAGTAGCAAGAGGTAAGTATTTATATTGTTCAGATCCCCCCAAATGTAGACCAGAAAGTTTTTAGTTTTGCCCACAGACACAAACAAAAGCAGGATGACAAGTGAAACAAAAGCTGCATTGACATATCTGCAAACTATTACCAGTATGGGGAAATATACACTCAAAAGAGGTTGCATCACCCCCCACTGGCAAGAATGGCTGAACATCAACAAGTGGCAGACTCTAAGAAGTACAGACAGCTAGATACACCGTGCCTGAAACTTAAGATCTCTAATCTCTTCAGTTTACATACATGTGTGGAGACTATCTCCATCTGCAACAGGGCTGCTGCTGCTGCTAAGTACCAGACTAAGCCACTGAAGGAAAAAAAAAACATCCAGACCAAAATTAGAACAAGTTAAGGATTACCGAAAACTTAAGGTAACAGTACCCTCTAGTGTTCACTTAAAACCTACACAGCGGAAAGGACCAAGGGACTATGCATGAAGCCGACCTAACATGGGCTAACATCATAATTACTTTGCACATTAAGGGTGCCTCTGAAAGAGTATACAACACAAAAACAAAGTTTTACCTGAAACACAACGCCCAGCTTTTCTACTTACAAATTAATGGCTGCATTAAGTACTCAAAGCAAGATGAATGGTAGAACTGGGGGTAAAAAACTGTTCTTCCATTAAGCTCTAGATAAAAGGTAGCCCTGCCCTAGCAAACTTTTACCCCACTGATATTTCCAAAGAGAAATATTCCTGTTGCATCAGGCATTTAAAACCTTTTTTAAAAAAGATAAATATTACAACATTCTTGTACAAAGAGATTGCAAAATGTGTACGACTGGCTGAATTTGCATGCCAACTATTTCCAAATTAACATCAGTTCACCCAAGGCAGACTAAATAAGGCTCTGCCCAATTTAAAAAAAAATGACATTTTTTCCTATGCACAAAGTCAAAATACATAAAATATGCTAAAGATTTCTTCAGAATTCTTCAACGCTTTAAATTAGTACAGGGATAATGAGATACATTGGGAAATGTATCCTTCTTTCACAGCACAATTTTAGATGTTTTCATCTGAGTTACTTTTTCGTGGCTAGTTGCCCTGTGGCTTAGGAAAAGTTTTAAATAACCCAGTCCAAGGATAAGGACCAATCTCACTAATCTCTCTCTTAGAACCATGTGGCTGGGTCACTTAAACTACTGCCCTAGCTGAGAAGGAACACCTCACAGAAAAATCAGATCCTATGCAGCTAGGCTAATAATGTTCCCAAACTTTCACACCAATCCAATACACATGAAACACAGTGTATCGAATTTTGCTCCACTTCTTCAAAACAAGAGTATTCCTTACACAAAGCAAAATGAGCGTACTCAATTATTAATCAACTGGATAGCCCAGGTGAGCCTGATCTTGTCAGATCTCAGAAGCTAAGCAGGGCCAGCCTTGGTTAGTAATTGGATGGGAGACCTCCAATGAAGACCAGGGTTGCAGAAGCGGGCAATGGCAAACACCTCTGTTAGTCTCTTTGCCATGAAAACCCCACCAGGGGTTGCCATAAATCAGCTATGATTTGAGGGTACTCCCTAGCACCATAGTCCCATATTTCAATGAATCCTTCAACAAGCTCACAGGGAGTTTACAGCTTTTTTTCTTTGTCATAGAGAAAGAAGAAAATTCCATATCAAAATCAGATACTAGGCGACTAGGTTATCATTTGTAGCACAAGAGCTACTCAAATGGAGCTACAGCAAGTGGACTGAGCTCTGTGGATCCTCAGGCACTGAGCAACAAGTGAAATGCAAATCCTTCTAGTGGTCTATAGGATGACAAGCATGGTAGAAGTGTAACACAGATCTGTTCCATGCAGGCTCAAGAAATATCCCACAGCAGTATGGTAGATTAAAGCTCTAGGTACAGACCAGTAATTCCCAAACAGGACACAAAATTGAGAACACCTCCAGTTTTGGTTGAAAGAAATGAATTATTCAAGGCTCTGGACACTGCCAAACCTCTTTCCAATCAGCCTCTGGGAAGGTAGTTTCTGATGTCTCTCAGCATCAGAAGCAACTGAATTACGCAAAGTCATCCAATGCAGAGATGTGCTAGAATTAACAACCAGAATTACCAGATCTACTGCCTTTTTGTATGAGCCACTGTTTTAGGCTTGCCTCCGTCTAATCTCTTCAGATGCAAGAATGAAGTGCAATTCCATCTGAGAAAAACACGGTGTCCCAACTATCAGAAGTTTGAGAAACAGCATCCTAGGTTGTGAAATGAAGAAATCTTTTACACCCTACAGCTCTTCTAAGAATCAATATGAGAGTACTGCAAGTTACAAAGAAAGAGTTGCAATAACCTTCCAAGCCATAACTTTCCTGGCCCAACGAAGTTAGAAAGGCTCTCACACTTTCGTGTACAGAATGTGTGGAATGGAATCGTTCAGGAGGGGATTTTTATAAAGGGAACTGAGGCAGAGTATTATTCCACCTGTGGGAGAAGCATTATCTTCAAAACACACGTGGAAACCAAGAGTCTTGGTGTCTGTTCCAAAGCAAGACATTAACCACTAAACCACAGGACTGGTTTAGATAATTATTCTCTTATAATCTACCTCTGACAGTTAATAAGCCCTCTGACCGAAGAGAGGTCAGAAGTTGATTTATTTCAGAGGTTAAGTGAAAACCTTGTACTCCAGCCAAAAATCACTCAATGTTCTCTTTTAAGAACGAATAACTAATCTCAAGAGTTTAATCACTCTTGAAATGAATATAAAAGAATCACAATGATTCAAAAACCACTAGGATATTTCAATGAAATTAGGAACAGAAAAGCATACATATAAAATTATTTTATCTATCCTGTTGCATTCCCAACAGATTCCTGGAAGGCTGTGAAAGCTATGAACAGCATGCAGGCAGTTTTGGAATGGATGAGGGCTAACAAACTGAAACTTAATCATAACAAAATGGAGGTGTGATTGGTGGGGGGAAGGTTTGAACCAAGATTTGGGATAACTCCTGCTCGGTCCTAAAGAAGCAGGTTCATAACTTGAGGGGTTCTGCTGGACCTAAGTCTCCTGTTTGATAAACAAACGGCAATGGTGGCCAGACGTGCCTTTGCACCAGCTTCAACTGGTGAGCCAGCTGTGGCCCTTCATGGGCAGGAAAGATCTTGCCGCTGTGGTGCATACCCTGGTAACATCTTGATTAGATCACTGCAATGTGTTCTACATGGGGTTGGCATTTAAGACTGTCCAGAAATTATAATTGGTATAGAATGCTGCAGCCAGAATGTTGATTGGAATGGGTCATCGGGACCATACTAATCCACTCTTGTTCCATCTGTACTAGCTACTAATTTGCTTCTGGGCTCAATTCAAGGTGCTGGTATTCACCTTTAAAACCCTACGTGGCCTTAGGGACCACCCTTTTCCACGTGAGCCTAACCATCACTCCAGTCATCCTTGAGATGCCCTGATTTGGGTGCCTTTGTCATCTAACTTTGGAACTCCCTCTCTAGCAATATTTTGTCTGTTTTACTTTACTGATGTCTTCCACCAGTGAGTGAAGACTTTTTGTTTCACTTGGCATACCACCAGTAACAGCCATTGACTCTCCTTCCTGGTTTTGATGTTGTGAGCTTATATGCTTTTATTGAATTTTATATATTATTTTAAATGCTGTTTGATGTTCAGATTTTTGCCACTTTAGTTGCTCTATTTGGATGGAAAGGCAACACAAAAGTGTTTTAAATGAATAAATGTAAAAGACAAAATACAATTTCTAAGATTATCACCAAAACGCTTTCAGAAAGATAAGATAGCCTCACATAACCCAAATGTGAGAGATTCAGGGGTTTTAGGGTATGGCTACCTTATATAAGTCCAATTACATGAACATCTCATTACTATTAAACCATCTAATTCATTTCCTCTGAAGCCATGACATAGATACCTCTGAATGCTGATGGACACATGTAGCATAGTGGTTAAGTGGCTGGACTGAGAATCAGTACTGTGCTGGTTTGAATCCCATTACTGCCATGAGCTCAACAGGTGGCCTTGGGTAAGCCACTACTCTCAGCTCCAGCTCCCCAGCTGTATCATGGGGATAATGATAACATTATTCACTGCTCTGAAAGGGGCACTAATCTGTCTAGAAGAGCGATATATAAGCACACTGTTATTATTCCCAAGAATAACTGTTCCAAACTCTGTTCTGATATTGTAAGATTTAGTCTGGGCCTTCAGCCATTTATTTATAATCTGTTTCTCAAGGATAGGACAGTGAGAACAAAGCTGAAACAGTAAAGCATGTATTTGGTTGAAGAAATTCTCAGGCCTGCTTTTCAATAATCTATACCAGTAATAGTAAGAGTCCATGAGAGAACAGGGTTGCAGTGTGACGGGCGCAAGGTCACCCAGCAAACTTTCACATGGCAGAGTGGAAATTTGAACCTGGAGCTCTCAGACCCTAACCCAGCATTCTAACCTCTACCACCACGTGGGCTCTCTAGTCAACTAAGCAGGATACCTAAAGCATCCAAACTATGCTCTTCATCAAAAAGTCTGGGGAGGAAATATTGCAAGTTACTTCCAAAACTAGTCTCATCAGAAGTATATAATCTCTAATAAATGTGGGTTCCTAGGTCAATTAAGTCTAGCTCCCCTCTGCAGGAGATAACCTAAGCTATGATGTCAAACCAGAAGTGGAATGGACTTGCTCTGGAGTAGGCACTGCATAAAGGTCCTTATGTGCTTTCAAGTGAAATATAATCTTCTGCAAATTAACACTGTAGCCACCAACACGTCTCAATTTCCCCACAATTGATTAGGATCTCTCAATGACACCCCTCAAGAGTCTTGCCATCACCTGCATGTGCTCTACCATCATCCCAAGTCCCTCCAACTTGACGCACATGTTGTCTTATGTTGTACAGCAACAGAAAACCTCAGCTCCTTCAGGCAAGAACTGGAGACCATTCATTTTCAACAAAACAGTTCTGACTGAGCAACAATAAAAACAGGGTAGATAGAGCCAAGATCTTATGCAGCAGTAGCAGCTAGATACTGCTCAAAAACTCTAGAGTAACATTTTCATTCTACTTATTTCATGATGTCTTTCACCTTAGAGAAGATGGTAGTTAACCACCCAATCATCTGAAGTTTCAGTCTGGGACTGTATGTTTTAACAGGGTCTCTCTGATTCAGTAGATTCGAGACATGTTTCTATCACTTCCTGAGTATAAGCTGCATAACAGCCCAGTGCCATCAACCGAGTCATATGCTAGGGATGCAAAACACTGAAAATTAAATTACAAGGAAGGAGTCATTTACCATTTATATATAGCTAAAATGTTTTACGAGCCTTGGAAAACTAGCAGAGAATTATCCCTGCATTCCAGATTAATCGGTGTCAATGGACCATGTATTTTCCAGTACTGGCTTCACTGATCATCATATAGTAATGCACACAAGACTGACACTGGGGCATGTTAACACATTAATTGTTCTTAAAAATCAAGAACTGAACTGATATGTGAAAATATGTATGTGAATAACTCATTAATGCTTGAATGATAAAATTTTGGTTAAAACAGCTGCTTTATTAAACAAAATGTACGTCCCTATCATGCGCCTCTTGAATGTACGCCTGGAAAAGAATAATTCCCTACTAGAATTAAGAAAGGTGAATGCTCATCTACTTACCTCACATTCCTAACTTGACTGGAGAAGAGTTGTTCTTTTATTTTGTTTTGTGTGGTTCAGGAGGGTCAAAGAAATCACGTCCTATTCTTTTTATAAGGTCACAGTTAAATTAATGCCCCATATATTTTTACATGCAGCAGCAGATGCCTGCAAGTGCAAAGATCTCTGCATTGTCACCTGAGGAACATACAGTAATAAGTGATGGGAGATAAAGGAATTAACAAATTATAAAATAAGTTAGAAAAGAAGGGACTGGGTTTGTTATTTAAGCTAAGTCTGAGGAACAGTTGTCTAATTTTACAGAAGAATTGTTGGGGAAATAAATGATTAACGAAGATCATTCCATTAGGGAAGTGCACTAGCACCAAAATCTGGAGTGAGAATTGGGTCCCTTCAGAGCCAGAATTTAGAAAATCTGGAACTTCCAAATATCTGATTCAATAAGCATTATTTTTTTTATTAAAGGGTAAGCCACTTTTTAAAAGGTTCCCCTTAGCCGTCTGACCCCAGCTAGTGCTGGGGAGAAAGATTAAGCAAAAAGAGGCACCCCCAGGAAAAACTACAACTGAAAAACTGAAGGAATTCCCCACAACCAGAGGTATAGATCATATACAAATCCTCAAGAATGCCAAAAATATAACTTGAGTCAGTGCAGAAATCTTAAAGTGCCAAGTGCTTACAATAAATAATCAACTCCATATCCCACAATATACATCATATCACACATATGCACCTTGGAATTTTACAGCCATGAATCCTTGAATTTTCATATGTATTCGGTATTTCTTGAATATTAACCGTGGGGGGGGGGGGGCAGGCAGGAAAATCAGTGCCCCCAGCAAGGGGCTAGCAACCCTAATTCTTACGAATTGAAGATCACATAGTACTTTCCCATGTGCTGCTTCATAAATTACAATTGCCTTCATAGTGATTAAAGGAAAACATGGGTATAGTGCATGAAGTGAAGCACAAGAAGTTTTTCCGTCAGTATATGAAGTGAGCAGCCAGACATTCAGGCTGTGCTTTATGTCACAACATGTTTCTAGTCCCTATGTAGGAAAGCATAATTTAAGAAATGGGGTTCAAAAATACAGCAAGCAGCAGCTGAAAATAGGTAGGCAGTAGTCAACTGCTTTTTAATCTACCTTTTTTCCTTCTTTACAACTTTTAGCTATTTATATAAACACATTTTAGAGTTACAATAGCAATATTATAAAATGTAAAGATGTGGCAGGTGAAACAACATAAAATGTAGAGAAACAAGATTTTTTAAAAAAATGAGATTATTTGTTTACATTATTTCTAGTCCACCTTCCTCACTGAGACTCAAGCAGATTACACAGCGTAAATCAATACCATCAACATAATGGGTCATCCGGGAAGCAATATAACAGCATTAGAATTGCAGAAATCTGAAACCAAGCTAAAACAAAGATATTAACATAACATGTTAACTCATACAGAAATTATAAACAGCAATAGATAGTACCACCTATTATTTCAGCAGAATTGGGTGTTTAAGTGCCAGACTTCCAAAGAAATAGAGAAGGTATCTTTCTTGAAGGCTTGATATACAATTCACCAAACACTACCAAGAGGATTGCTGAGCAATAACAATGAGATTAGCTTCAAATATGAAAATCAATCATGTGATACCATTGATTGGACTTTGTTTTCAGTGCTTGCAAGCAGCTACATAAGACTAAGTTTGATTGAAGAGTAGTTCTCCCTGCCCAACACACAAACCCCATTTTCCCAATCAAAACTATATACTTATACAAAATTGCACTGTTAGCCTTACAGAGGAAATAATACAGGTGTGAAAATAAGTCTGGTTTGGTAATAATCACCACACAGTGGGCTAAGCAGAGCACAATTATTTGTTTAATTTTTGAAAATAATCCTTAGATAAACAGATCCCTAAAAGCAATTCCCATTTACAAGCGCTTTGTAATCTCTGTAGCACTAACTCTCACTAAGTCCAAGAATAAGCACATATTTAAAATTCAACATTTACAGAGCACTCCTAAACAGATTGATACTGTTCTAAGCCCACTGAAATCAATGAGTTAAGAAGAGTATCTTTGCTGAATGCACTGTTAACCAAGCTTATCTTTATTTACTTCATTTATACCTTGCTTTTCTCTTCAATGGTTTACAATGCTTACATTGTTTTCCCCAGCATTTTGGCATCACAACTACTCTGTGATGTAGATAAGGCTGAAAGCATGTGACAAGTCCAAGATCACGTGGTGGAAGTGGAAATTTGAGGCTGGGTCTTCCAGACATTCTAACCATTATGAAACACTGGCAGAAACAATACTTTTGAAGCTAAAGAGAATAAGAGAAAAAGTTGATTGGCACACAAAATGCTTAACTGGAAATTTTCAATGATATAAAATAATTTAGTGACACAAGTTGAAAATGTATCCTAACTGATGAAACTAGAGGATACTTGTTTTCCCTTTCAAAAAATGGAAGCATCAAGTTAGCTTTCTGAGGACTGTACAATACTTCCATGAAGAAGATGGGAGTTAAATCCACTTTGTGAGCTTGTACTTGAATCTTGCCCTCTAAAATGTATCACCGCAGAAGGATTGCTCAAAAGCAATGAATGTGGTAACTGAGATTAAAGATTGCACAGTCAAGTAACAGAACTGGATCCTATCACTGTGTTCCAACAGCAGCCACCTATTTCTTCAGTACAAAGCAGCACCTGCTAACGCAACATACTCTTGAGGAGATGTACATGGTTACCAATGCAATAAAACAGCAGGATCCAAACTGTAATCTATACCATGTGGCTACCCAACCCCAGTACAAACCCTAAGAAAACAACATAAGCGTATCCACTTCCTTTCATGATGCAAACCACTCACCTGACCAAAGAGCAACAAAAGGAAACTTTTGCAAATTGGCATCAGACTCAGGCATCCAACACTGACATATAATCAATGTGATTATTCTGACCACACTCTACGGTAAGCAGCCTCTGACTACTACTCTCTCTCCTCATTCCAAATTATTGTGGATAGCTACTGAAAATTAATGAACAGGATCAGGCATCCTTAAGGTTTTGGGAATACCAAGAAGAATGGAATAGTTTCTTTATAAGCTGGCTGTTATAGCTAGCAGAAGAGAGATCCTGAGCTTTTGTTTTAACAGCAGCAACTTTCTTATCTTCACAGTTGCCAACATTGAATATTTAATGCTTATACCTGTTGTTGTTTCTAAACGTTAGACCTGTTGTTGTCCTAGTACTTAAGAGACTGTATCAACACATTCCTCATGTCCTAGAAATTGCACCTTCTGTGGAAAGAAACACTGAAATAAAACAGAAGCACACACTCAGCAAAGATCACAAACTAGTCAGCCAAACTTAAAGCTACAGCATGCATTCCATAACTTGAAGTTTGAAGCATTCATTTCAGCCCTTCCACTTTGGGCTAGTGATACTCTCTCTCAACCTAACCTATCTCACAGAGTTGTTAAGATAAAATGAAGGAGAGAACCATGTAAAGCTGTCCTGAGATCCTTGGAGGTAAGGCAAGACAGGACATTTCTAATTATCAAATCTTAAACAGAGAAATTCTCAGAGCCAGAATACCTACCAGATGGGCACATGCATATTCTTTTTACTGAGGGCCCACCACTATGAGAAGCAGTTTATGTTCACCAGAAAGGAAGGAAGGCCAAGGCCTACAGAATTCTCATCAATATGGGCCAGATGACTCAGGACTAGAGGACAGGCGATGCCCGCACTGCAACATCATCCCCAAGAATAGCTTCTCTTACCTCCATAGGACGGAACAGCAACTATTCACTTAAACATGAGAATTACAAAGCAAAGGGAAGCACATAGAAACACTAAGGCTTGTGGTATAAAACTATTCCTGGCTGATCCTAGTCCTTGAGAATTAGGCCTGCTCCTCTACACAAAGTCCCAGGAGAGGAGACTGATGGATCCTATTGGTTTCCAGAATGCTCTGAGGGATCCGAAGCCCCCTGGCAGCTTGTTAGATGTGCTGGTGGAAGATTGGCATGCCCATCTTTCTGAAGCCACCAACGAAATCTCTCCCTGTTGCCCTCTTTGCCCTTGTGTCTGCTTAGCTGCTTGGGATACCGAGGAGCTATGACGGATGAAACAGGAGCTTAGATGGCTTGAGCAAGTGTGGAGGCAGGGTCAAGACAAAGAAACAAGAAAATCTTATAGGACATTTATGAAAGCCTATGAGGTGGCAGTGAAAGTGACTAAGGAGGAGTTCTATGCCACTTCCATAGCATCCGCAAGCTCACACCCGGCACAATTACTTCATGTAGTTCAGTCTGTGACATCCCTAACCCAAAATGTGAATTCGAATATTAGCTGTGAAACTTTTGGGAGCTGAGATGGCTTGAGCAAGTGTGGAGGTGGGGTCAAGGCAAAGAAGCAAGAACATCTTATACTGCATATATGAAAGCCTATGTGGGGGCAGTGAAAGCGACTAAGGAGTTCAATGCCGCTTCCATTGCATCTACAAGCTCACGCCCAGCACAATTATTTTATCTAGTTTGGTCCTTGACCTCCCTTTCTCAGTTGTGAATTCAAGTATTAACTGTGAGGCTTTGGGGAGCTATTTTGTGGGTAAGATCTCTGTGCCATGACCTGCTGGCCACAGCTGATACAGTAATGGAACTGAAGGCCCCTTGGCCATCTTCTGGTTCTGTATTAAATCAATTCAGTCCACTCTCCCAGGACAAGGTTGACAGGATCCTACAAGTAGTGAGGCCCACCACCTGCCCCTTGGACCCTAGCCCGTCATGGCTGGTGAAGGTCAGTGTTGACAGGCTTCGAGCTCCACTGGAGGCCATTGTTAATCTCTCCTTAAGCTCCAGGGTTTTTCCTAGAGCATGAAAGGAAGCAGTGGTGTAGCCTCTCTTGAAGAAACCATCTTTGGACCCTACTGACCGGGTCAATTACTGCCCAGTTTCAAACCTCCCATTTCTGGGTAAGGTGATTGGGTGGACAGTGGTGGATCAAGTACAAGTATTCCTGAAGGATTCCTCTTTCCTGGATCCATTCCAGTCCAGTTTCCACCCTGGCCATGGGATGGAAACGGCACTGGTCACCCTCACAGATGATCTCCGCAGATATCTGGATTGAGGTGGATTGGCACTGCTGGTATTGCTGGATCTTACAGCAGCGTTCAACATGGCCAATTATAACCTATTGGCTCATCGCCTCGCTGATGTGGGGATATGTGAGACAGCCTTTCAGTGGCTGATCTCTTTTGTCCATGGTCGGGGACAGAGAGTGGCACTTGGGGAGCAGTTGCCGGCACATCACCCCTTGGTCTGTGGTATCCCACAGGGGGCAATATTCTCTCTGATGTTATTCAACATCTATATGTGCCCCCTCACCCAGCTGGTGCAGAGTTTTGGGTTGGGTTGTCATCAGTATGCTGATGACACCCAACTTTATCTGCTGATGGACGGCAGCCAGACTCCACCCTAGATAATCTGTCCAGGACTCTGGAGGCCATGACTGGGTGGTTAAAACAGAGTCGACTGAAGTTAAACCCAGTGAAGATGGAGGTCCTGCGCCTGGATTGCAGATTATCAGGTTTGGGGATCCAGCTCCCAATCCTTAATGGGGCACTTCTGGAGCCGGCACTGACAGTGAGCAGACTGGGTGTAATCCTGAGTGCTCCTTGTCAATGGAGACTCGGGTTACAGCAGTTGCCAGATCTGTGTTCTTTTATCTTCGCCAGGCCAGGCAGCTTGCCCCCTGCCTGTCGACCAGTGACCTAGCGGCAGTGATCCATGCAACGGTCACCTCCAGGCTGAATTACTGTAACTCACTCTACACGCTGGGCTGCCCTTGTGCATGCTCTGGAAGTTACAACTGGTCCAGAATGCAGCAGCATGTGTTTTGACCAGAACTCCGTTCTGGTCACATATACACCTGTTCTGCACCAACTGCACTGACTCCCAGTGCAGTTCCGGGACAGGTTCAAGGTTTTGGTTTTGACCTTCAATGACATTAGTGGACTGAGACGAACATACCTGTGGGACTATCTCTCACCCTATATTCCCAGGAGGTTGCTCCGATCAGCAGGCAAACAGCTACTGGTGATCCCTAGCTCCAAGGAGGTTTGTCTTGCTTCAACCAGGGCCGGGGCTTTTCGGTCCCAGCACCTACCTGGTGGAGCTCTCAGTCTATGGAGGATCAGTCTCAACAAGACTTGCTATCATTTCGCTGGGCATGTAAGATGGAGATGCTCTGCCAAGCTTATCGGGGTTGAGGAGGCAAATCAAACAACAGATCTCAACCCTGTATTTATTAAATCTCAGCCACCCTGCCCCACAGATCCTGAGAATGTGAGACGTAGGATGCAATGTCGGCTGTCTTAGTATGTTTTATTGTTGTATTTATATGATTGCTACCAGTGTTTTATATCTGTGTTATTACATGTATTTATATGCTGTTAATCCACTCTGAGCCTGCTTGCGAGAATGGACTATACATTAAATAAAATAGAAATCTCGGGTTATGCTGCTTGATCATAGTACTATGTGACAGCACACTGAGAACTAACTTGTACATAAGATTTTCTTTGCTCTCTAGACCAGAGTCTCCAAACCCTTTTTCCCCAAAGACAAACCCCCAAATTAACTTTTCAAATCCCAAGTAACCATTATCTATGAAAAGGTTTACAGACCAGAAAAAGTTGACAGCAAGGATCGCAATTCAATTATGGCTAAATTACTGTCAAGAAAATTTGTTTGTAAAGCGTTGCTGCGTGTGTGTGCATATGCTTAGCTTGCTTATCAGCTTACATCATAAGAAAAAAGTGAAGCCTTAATAACTGCAATATTTTGAGGGATATTTGGAATTTTTGCAGTATTTCAAAAACTTTAATCAACAATTTCTTATGGAACCCTAAGGTTCAGCAGAACCCTGGCTGGAAAACACTGTTCTAGACTACAACTTAGATGTATATGTATTTCCTTTCCTTTGATTAAAACTGAAGATTTTACTACATAAACATTTTTGCCCTGACTTGGGTGGTCCAGGCTAGCCCAGTCTCATCAGAAGCTAAGCAGGGTCTGCCCTGGTTAGCACTTAGATGGGAGACCACCAAGGAAGTCTAGGGTCGCTACATAGAGGCAGCCAATGGCAAACACCTCTGTTCATCTTTTCCCTTGAAAACCCCATGGGGTGGCCTGAAGTTGGTTGTGACCTTGACAGCATTTTCCATCACTATATTGACATTAAACAAAATTGAGAGGTAGACAATCATAGTTAAAATGGGCTTTAGAGCAGTGCAAAAAAAAAGTGTTTTTTAGAGCAGTGTTTATGCCTGGCACTTAAGACCCTTTTAAAAAAAGGGTCTTAAGTGCCAGGCATAAACAAGCACATCAGGATGGGAAAGAACTGTAGAGATTTCTACATATATATCAGCCTGAAACAGATCTTTGTTCCTTCCTATCCAGCATTTCTGCAGATAACATAAATAACTGTTGTAAAAGGAGAACACCATACATTTTGACTAAAACACCCACAGGCTACGCTTCTATACTGGTAAAACAGGCTAAAATCAGAAAAGCTTTAATTTACCTCCAGGAATATAAGGATGAGTACAAAAGCTGAACTTATCTGCGCTGTAACTAGATCTGCTCTTGTTGATAACCAGGGACAACTGGGCTGAGGCCTTTCATCTGTTGAACTGGAAAAAGCAATTCGGAATTAATTCTGGGGATGCCTGCTCCATTCAAGATATTTATTCCAAATAAAGATGCCAGAGCGACATGTTAAATAGAGACTTGCTTAAAATTCGGATGAGAGCATTTGCTACACAAAATACTTGAGAAAATGCTAAGCTGGCAAAGTGGGCAGTGTATATAGCCAATCTTAGTAGTGTTGCACTGCTAGGCATATATCCATTTACAGGACAGGTGCAAAAGCTGCTCTGACCTTATAGCTGAAGAGACAGACTTAGCAGTACAGATCATTCTCCAGGCTGCAGAAGATTATTTGCATGCTTGCCTCAAACTTCATTTCAGAATTCTTGGTACTTTCAGGCAACTGAAGAAAAAAGGTTAATAATTCTCCGTGTTATATAACACTTTATGATTTCAGAACTACTAAAGTTGGACTAATGGAACTGCTTCTCGGACAGGAACTGAGAGTGTGGGATCACACTTAACAGATTCATACTCCTATTTTCACAGATTCTTTCCCACATTGACTTAACTGCTGGGGGAGCCCATCAAGTCTCAGAGAACTCCAGACCATGTTCTAGGCATGCATACCGTTCTTCTGGGCCAAGTTTGTTCTTTTAAGACTCACCAACATACTCAACACTCTTCTGTGGTTGCATGCTTGATATGAAGTTTGATAAAGGTGACACACAAGCTGTATCTCAGGAAACCTTGTCCACTATTATATATAAACTGACAGGTCCTCTAAGAACCTATGTTTACCCAAACACACTGTGAAAATCATTATTTTAGACTATAGTACCACCACAACTAGAAACATTCCTGTTCACCTAGGGCACTATTCACAAACAGCAGACAAGATTTTCCAATAGGGCGCTGTTTTTTCTTTCCACCCCAAGTGGGCATTTCAAGTCCATGGAGGAAGGTCAGTGTTTCATGCTCTCAAACAACAAAGATATAGATGTTTGGGCTTTAGTGGAACCTGAGCAGTACCTCTCTTTGTCTGTAGTATTTATTTATTTAGAATATTCCTATCATTCCTTTCCAAAAACCTTGCCTAAAACAGATAATAAAAGAACCATTAATTAGTTTAAAACAACAGTAAGAGTCCAACAATAAGATTTTTAGCAGTAAAACTATTATCAGTAAAAAGGTTTCCAACATAACATACTAGAGGGGATTAATATCTAAGAGGTAATATGGTCTCACGAGGGAGAACACGAAGCTGGTCATCATAAAAGTAATCATGTTAGCTTTTTACACATTTTTCTGCTGCTTTAAGTTACACCATCATGTAGTTTCATACAGGCACATTGAAGGAGATGTCATAACAACTTGTACCATATACTGTGCCTGAAATATAGATGATCTACAAATATAGGTACTTTCAGACTAGATCAGGCCTACAGTTCATCTAGCTCAACAGCCATTCTCCAAAACGTGACAGCAATCAACACTACAGAAGAAATATCAAGCTCCTGCATCCAGCAATAAAAGGCTACACTTTAATTACAAAATCATTATTCCAGGTGCCTCAACAGTTCCATCTCTCTGAATAGGTAGGGTTCCTACTTTTCTCGCAACCTCTTGACTAAAGCATGCATAAGAGCAAAAAGTCCTCCTGGCACAACATATATGAATGCACTTTCCACTTTTAGCACAGAACATAGAAATCTTTCAGCAATGTTAGCCAACTTCTTCAGCAGTCTTAATTAGACTGACTGCTTGATTATGACAATCCACAGTTACACCATGCACATTCCACTCTCCATTCGTCTAACCATCTTAGGTATAGAAATCATATAGCGGCAATATGCAGTAGCCAGGCTTGTTTGTTTATAGGAGGTTCCACCTAAAGGGCTCTTTTAAAAAGTCCTCCAGGAGTTAGAGGAATTGAGACACCTTATAGTCTTTCTAACCACAGGCTCTTGGAGTTCCACATGGGAAGATCCACCCATGTTCACATAACTGCTTAGGAAACCCAGCCACCTGATCCACTCTCATATTCAGTGCCTGCTAACTACCATACAGCATTCCTTTCCTACATCAATCTACCAGGCCTATTTAGGTAAGATGATGTGAAGGTGAACAAATTTCACAAAACTTTCTATTACTTTAAGGGAGATGTAGGAAGGGCAGATTTCACACACTGTGTCAGACTTACACAATGAGAATGATAACATCAGATCAAGCTGATATCTTTTGGGCAATCAAAAGGAGCTTGTGTGCCATGGAAAAGGGAAAGCAACATTAAGCAATAATAAGTTATAACAAAAAGGGATGGAACATCTCCATTTGAAAGAAGAAATAAAATCTTACAGTCACTATAAATATAAAATCTTACACAGCCACTACATCAAAAAAAGGATATGCTTTACATTCAAGATATAGAATTAATCTTTACAGCTATTGCTTTTTAGATTCCTTCAGCTACCTCTCATTAGGCCTCCTTTTGGAAAGGCTAAGCAATTTGACCAACTTTTTTTCTATGTATAGAAAAAGTGACAACAGAATATATGCAGAGATAATTTTTCAAGAAACCATATGGCAATACAATTATCAAAACACACTTTTACTTAATAACTTGAAATCGTACTTGTTAATAGTTTCAGGTAGGTAGCCTTGTTGGTCTGCAGTAGAACAGCAAGATTTGAGTCCAGTGCCTCCTTAGAGACCAACAAGATTTTCAGAGTATAAACTTTCAAGAGTCAAAGTTTCCTTCTTCAGATATCTGCTGGTTAATATTAATTGCCCATTTAATACACTCAAAGAAGAAAGCAAAATAGCAAGTTACAAGTTAAGGGTCCACAAACAATCACAGGAAGTAGGACAATCTGTACTCCCACTCACACACACCTTCACTCAGATTCTCTAAGTATTCAAAAGACTGGACAATTGATTTATCCCCCTCCCTATTTTCCCCCTTTAACTGACATTCATTAGTTCTCAACGTTTCATTCTTTCTGAAGTATTTTCAGTCTTTAACGCCTCACATTTGGAAGGGGGGCTTAATTTACAAAGTTACACTTCCTGTAAAACTAGGTCAACCCAGAGCATCCCATAAAAAGAAATTCCTACTTTGCCTGTAGATAGACCCCCTTGTCTAACTTTTGTTATCGACTTAAGGGCCAACTATTAAATATAACAGTTCTCTCTGAATAGCAGAAAAAGTAATGCTACAGTCAGTATGAGAAAGAGCACAACACACAAGGAACACCAAATGACAAGACATAAAGTTAAGCAAAACTATATATTTTATTGAGCCAACTTATATCGGTGTTACGTGCAAGCCATTAAGTTCCAGAGAAGTTTCTGTCAGCCTAAGGAAGGCTAGCAAAAGACGTAAAAACAAACTGGGGAAATGAAAACAGCATCACTTTAACAGATACAGAACAAAGTCTACACAAAAAAGACTACCCCGAATCAAACGACGGCTCTCCCAACGACCAGCGCCTACTCACACCTCACTCATTCCCTCCTTGCGCACGCGTATCTCGCGCCTCTACTCGCGAGCCCTCACGCATGCGTTTCCCACAATCCCACGCGTGCGTAATACCGTCCACCTCTCTTCCAAGTCGGAGTGAAACGAGACAGGTGTCTCCTAGGGTAGCAAAAGAACACCTAAGGAACGCTCTCGAGATCACCGTTCCAAGCCTCCATTGGTCCCACTCACCTCATAGTACTTCATCGCTGCACACACCCGTCAGCTGCCGTCGCTACCGCCTGGCACCCTTTCCCCTCACGTGACACCCTAACCTCATTGGAGGGGGCGCGGCACGAGAAACAATACGACCAATCACAGGAATTCGTTGCTAGTTACCCAACCAATCAGAAGAATAGGATGTGCCCACTGGTCTACGTACCCGCCCCAAACGTCCCTATAGAAACCCATAGCGCGTGATAGACTGTAATCCAATCAACAGGCAAAGTGGCGATGAGTTGCAGACTGATATACCAATCACGACGCTCAGGACAAATGTAAGAGAGTTTTTGTTGACAGGCGGGGAGCTTTTATTTCCAAAGAGTGGAACAACAAGAAGAAAAAGCTCTAGGGGTCAGTCCTATGCGCGCTTCCTCAGGAGCAAGCCCTATTGAACTTAATAGAACTAATTTCAGAATAAAACATGCATAAAATCGAGCTGTTCGAAATTCAAACGGCCAGAATGCAACCCGGATTACTAATTTGAGAGTTGTTTCAGGTGGGTAGCCGTGCTGGTCGGTAGTAGAAGAGCAAGCTTCGGGTCCAGTAGCACCTTAAATTTCCAGAGTATGAGCTTCCAAGAGTCAGAGCTCGTTTCTTCAGATAGGAGGAGTGGGAAAAGGAAGGGGCCCTTATAATCCATGCAAAGGGTGGAAGGGGTATTTAAATTGGAATGTTAGAAAGCTAGCTATAATACGTTTTGTACTTAGCTTGATATAGCAGGGGTGCAAAGTGCAGAAAATTAGCATCTGTT
This sequence comes from Eublepharis macularius, assembly GCF_028583425.1. Taxonomy (NCBI): domain Eukaryota; kingdom Metazoa; phylum Chordata; class Lepidosauria; order Squamata; family Eublepharidae; genus Eublepharis; species Eublepharis macularius. The sequence continues at coordinate 47,102,490 of NC_072793.1, forward strand.
GTGCCAGAAAAACCCAATCAACCCAAATCCAAATATGCAAATAAATTCAGCAATCTCATGTTGTAATTTCTGCAATTTGTGCCTAGGCTCTATCAAGCTAGGGTTTGGGGGCAGGGGGCACTCAGTGGAATATGATACAATGGATTCTGCCCTTCAAAGCTGCCCTTTCCTCCAGGGGAACTAAATTCTGTACATCATTTAATTCTGGGGAAATGCCAGGTTTCACCTTGAGGTTGGTAACCCCACTCATGACTCAGGGCCCTGCCATTGGAGAAGGGAAACAGGAGGGTCAGTCCATCCATGCTTCCTTCACCATCCTATGGAGCAGCAGAAGACTGAGTTGGAGATTGGAAGGCCTATTTCTACACAGGTTATCTGCCTGTGATTCAGTGCTGTTGGGAAACAGTTTTTTTCCTGATTCCCTAGAACATCTAGATGCATTCATGATCTGGGATTTCCCTACCTGTTCTCCATTCTTTCTCAAACCTGTTTTGCTGCAAATTTGGGAAAGAGCATAAGAAAGCCTGGATGAGTGAGAAAGTGAGATTGTGGTGAGAAAGTTTGGATTTTCATGCCTACATGGCAGCCATTTTCTATCTCCACAGTGGCCATTTCCTCCCCCGCCCCTGCCACTAGGATTTGTTTTGTTTTGCTTTTAATCAGCAATTGAGTATCATTATATTGTTATAACAACTTGTGACAGGTTCTGTGAATTCTCAGCTTTCATTGTTTTAACAAAGCAAGCCTCTATCCCCTTCTATAAGCGGAAGACATGTCTTCACAACATAAAGGTTTAGATCACTTTCCTACTGGAAGTGATATCATGGCAATATAGGAATTGCTGGAAACTCTGTGGTAAAACCATAGAGTTTCCAGCAATTCCTAGAGTGGCATAATGCAACTTCCAGGTTTTCTTTGGAAGTAATGTCACACTGCATGCTCCACCAGTGATTTTTTTTTTAAATTACCCCACTGCTCAAAGGAGCAGCAGTGTAAAGAGAGCGTTGCCAGCAGGAGATCTCCTGTCATAGTGGGAGATCTGGCAAACCTGCATGATATTAATGAGTAGTTTGTCCCCAACATCTGTTTGTTTGGGGGGGGTGTAAACAGCAGAGGCTGCAATCAAAATTAGAAGCCTGTCGCGGCTTCTAAGCTTTTTTCCCTTTGGCATTTTTTCCGGTACAAATCGCCCCTTCTCCTTTTTGCTTCACAAAGGAAAAGATACTACTTCTCTTAGCAGTGAGAAGGGCCTAGATCAAGATGAGACATCCTGGGACTGAATGATCTGGTAAGGGCTGAAGCATTGACAGATTTTTTAAAGGAAAACACCATACCAAAAGATTCTCTCGTGGAATTCCCAGAATAAATGTTTCCACCCTTCCTGCCATTGTCTGACACAGTATTATATCATATGATGAGCTGCACTCCCCCTTGCGGCTGGAAATTGCTACAGAAACACCTATAAAATAAAAATATGGGCCTTCATGCAAGCAGGAACAGGCTCAGAAATGTGCCAGGCTTTACTAGCGAGTCATGTACGCTGAAACATTGCAATTCTAAGCAGAGTTACCCCAGTCTAAGACCATTGAAATCAATAGGCTCAGACTGGAGTAACTTTGCTTAGGATTGCACTGAAAGTAAAGAATGATCCAGTAGCATTTTGTGTATCACTTATGAGCTAATTTTTAACCTAGATAAACCCAGGGCAAGGAAGTGATTACTTGAAAGAAATGTGTTCCCTCGATTACAAATAGATGCAGGGTTTGTTTCCTTGTATTAATATCTTAACTTGTTATTGCCAGCTAGCGCAATCTTGTTAGGATCTTGGAAGCTAAGCAGGGTCAGCCCTGATTAGTACTTGAATGGGAGGCCACCAAGGAAGTTCAGGTTGTTACGCAGAGGCAGGCAATGGCAAACCACCTCTGTCAGTCACTGTGCACTGTTTAAAAGCCACAGGAAGACATCTTTACAAGTAATGAATAAAACTCATCCCCCAGTTGTAGTTCCTAACAGCACAGGATAGGCTGAAAACCATGTGGATGGATTGCAGGCATGTTAGAGTTCTTCTTAAACAGGCCTCAGATTGGGGGAGTTTCAAGTGGCAACCAGAAATGTGTCAGTGTTTGCAGAATAAAAGGTGTATTTACTATTACCTAGCATATATAGTAACATGGAAGACAATAGCAAGAAAGGTTAATTGAGAAGAAAGCCAAATATTATTCTGATAAAGCAGTCTAAACAAAATTAAACCATAATATAGCAGAATAGAGAGTCAGAGAAGAGATAAGGAAACGTATAGATCAAAGGCCTGTGTAGTCAGTGAAGGAAGAGCCTGTCATTAATGTTAGCTCCTTTGCTTAATCCTCTTTCCTTGGCAAATGTTCTTTGTATGTACTGGGAGGATGGCAAGGCTATTTCAAGCACAACTTCTATTAATAGCAACTTCTTGAAAACTGACAATAAGTGAATGCATAATGGGAAGAAATAACTTAAAATGCCAAAGTACATCTCCAGTTTCAGGAACACTTTCCATTTCAAAGGGCCTTCAAATTAATAACTCAGATCGCTCATAGTATAAAGACGCTGCAGGTAGTCATTTTGGTCTAAATTAAAATCCAAAAACAGTGTAATATCTTTTACACTGAGGGCTTTTTTGCTGGTTCTGGCCTCATGTAACTTGAATGTATTCTCCAAGTTCTGCACACACACAGTCAAAGTACCCCATCTCCAAACTGCTCCCCAGACTTTTTTTGCATTCTACACGGAAAAAGACTGCATCTGCCACAGAATTGATCCGGCTTTTCTGCAGCTTTTCTGCCTGCGCGCATACCTTTTTTCCTCAACTTTAAGACAGCTTTTTTTCAGTGCAGAATATTTTCTTTGATGTAAGCCCTGGCCCTGCCTTTCAGCTCTCCTGCATCCTGATTCATTGAACAATAATGTGAACACCCTTTCCTCTCCTTTCTTCCCCCACCACTCTCAGCCACCATCCTTTTTTAAAAAAGGTCTTTGTAGTTTGCTTTGTGTTCTGTGTAAGCCCTGGCATTTAACCTCAGCAGTTTACCTTGGCACTAAATCATCTTCTTAGGTGAAAAAGCACTGCTTGGAAAGACCTTTGTTTTTTCTTTTTAAAAAAATTAAACATCAATGCTGCAGCATCGTTGTTTCAACAACAAAAAATTTTTTTTAAGCATTTGCAATGTTGAGGGGGGAACGCTGCAATGGCTAACATAAAAACTCTGCAGAAAGCCCTGAAATTTCACTTAATATTTCAAAACAGTTTCCCTCCAGAACACCTCAGCCCCTTATAACATCTAAACATTACAACATTGCTACACATGATCAAAAACATTTTAAAAACCCACTGACAAAACTGTTGATGGGTCGTCTTCCACTAGAAAGCCCACAGCAGAATTGGGGCATTTTTTTAGTGCAGAAATAAGAAACAGACACCACTTCAGTACAACTCCCTCAATGTGCAGAATTAAAGAACGGAAGCAATATGGCACCATAAATAAAGCAGATCCGATCCTCATGAGCCAAATATGTAGAAAGCCCCAATGTAACGTTCACCATGCAGAAGAGGCCTGTGTTAGGTAGTAACCCTAAACAGCCAGTAGAGGGCAAAGAAGCATGAATACAACTGGAGGCATTTAGAACTTTTTGTTGTTACTGTCCCCAAGCATCCAGCTAAATAGGCAAGCTGGTTTTAAATAGAAAAGCAGCTTGCCTTTTTGGTGAGTAGTTGCAGTAAAAACTTCAAAGCAACTCTGGACGTGTGTATGTTTGTCCTCTGACTGCACTATGATAGTAGGATTGTAGCCTTAATCTCTGTCACAGAAGGAGCAAAGTTCTGTAGCTTTTTAAAAATTAAATGGTCTATTGTTAGTGCTTTTATTTTATGTAACAGTGGTTGCATCCACACAGTGGTGATTTTTCTTATTCCTTCCGTTACCCTTGTGAATGCTGATGCATTTGCAATGGCAACAGAACACCTTTGTTTTTCCCCGCAGTGCCCTTGCCTCCACCCCCAAACCAGGGCTGCCATCCACCCCACATCACTGGAGGGCCTTCTCTGGATTTATGAATCAATAATCAGCATATCGCTACAGCAATATGTCAATAACCAATTCTAAACTGTAGAGAGATAGAAATGACTATGGGGGGGGGAGATGTTGGGGCAAGGTAAATGGTGCTGGTGTAGGAAGGACCTTCAAAAATGTGCATTTTCCTGTCCACACAGCATACAAAGATGCTTTGACTGCAGTCCTTTTCAAAAAATCATACCAAAACAGATTTGGGAAAGTAGATGATCAGGGGGAAATGGCAAATGGATGCTCTTTAAAAAAATCAGTTGGTGTTTAGACCAAATAAAAACATCTGTGCAGAAGCAACTCTTATAACTTCATCAAATGCATGAAGTAGACTAACAGTGCAATCCTAATAAGAGTTACTCCAGTCTAAGCCCACTGAAGTTAATGGGATTGCACTGAAAGGCTATGATAGTCTTATTCTATTAAAATAAGCACAAATGTTTGCTATTGACTTCAGTAGACGCAGGATTACCCGTGAATGTGTTGCGCTGGTGATAAGTTGTTGTAATAAATTAAATCTGTTAGTTTTTATGGTGCCACAACAATCTTCATCATATTGATATGGCTCCCTGTGTACATCTATACTTCAGTTTTCTTCAAACACTTTGCCAAACAGCCTTTGCAAATACAAGCCTTAGTGTAATGTTTTGCCTTGTAAATATTTGTGTGTGTTTTATTCCAGCTAATTAATATGGAGATTTGAATTTTTTTGCAGTGGTTAAAAATGCAAACCTCTAAAGCAAGGAGGATTGGGCTGGGTGGGGGGGTGAGATGTGTAATGAATGATTAGATATTAGCTGTAACCTAGTGGGCAGAGTGAACTGCAGTTTAGTCAGAGCTGTTCTGAGGGGGGAAATGTCCAGTGCATTGTTCAAATGCTGATTGAAGCTGTTGTGGGAAAAAGGAGTGAAGTGCTGTAATCTAAGGGAAATTTGAGTGTTCTTTTCTTTGTAGATATTATTTGCCTATGTAACGAAATGGTTACCGGGGGGGGTGAAATGAGTGCCAGTTGCTGTTAATCTGCCTTTAAAGAAAGGGGAGGAAATGTTCCCCCTGAGGGTTGATGGGCTGTGGGGCCAGGGAGAGGCCTGCAGGAGTCTTGGTGTGGGGCGCCCTTATTCCTGGACTACAACTCCCAGCTGCCCCGGGCCAAGAAAGTGCGGGAAAAATAAGGGGTGGAGCCAGAATAGATAGGCTCAGCCGATCCTGAGGGAAGAAAGGCAGTTAGGCTTCTTCTTGGTTGAAGAAGGAGAGGCTCTTGCTGCTGGGTGAAACCCAGGTGCCTAGGCCCTAAATGTGGAGAGCCTGGGAGGCAGCAGAAAGGAAATAAAAGGTGAACTTTCCCTCAGACCACCAGCCCCTTAAGGTAGAGTAGGGAACAGTGTGGTAGGGAAAGCAGACAGCGGTTCTCTTTAGTTTGATTTTCTGCCTTGAGTCCTGAACAGTGGGGTCTACCCCTATGTGTTGTGCCTTTACCTGCTTTGTATATAGTGCTCTGTATATAGTTAATAAATTATCCTTTTTTGAATATAAAGAACCTTGTGGTGCTCTGACTACATAAGCTCCCCCACTTGGCACGCTACAGGAAGGGAGGGAGCCCAAGAGAACCTGATCAGGCCAGACCTTGGTGGGTTGCCAATTCTCCAGGGTCCACCCAAAGATTGGGGAATTCACTTCCCAGTAGGGAAATTCAGCCAGAGGGGTCTCACTGCTTCTCAGTCAGGTGGTGTACAAATCAGTGAGTGGTGGCAGCGATGAAGAGGGTGAGCCATGGCCACCAGGGACGGTGGGAGGCGGATAGCGGGGCTAGCAGGCCATTGACGGTGGCTCAGTTGCCTGGACTGAGAGCCAGCGCCCATTCCGCCACAGCCTAAATGGCAACGGGTAAAATAAGTCTTTGTGATTGAGTTTAAAAACATTTGAAGATCTATACCTATCTTGAAATCATTATGTTTATGGACTACTTTGAATCCAATACACTAACAAATTACTCTGAAACCATTACACCTGTGCACTTATAAATGAACTCTGTTTTTGTTTAAATAAAATAACTATTTCATTTAGTATAAAGGATTCCCTTTTATATCGCAGCCAGCCCCACATGCTGACTGTTCTGTCATTCTACCTATGTAACAAAGCCTTCCTGTGCTACTACAAGTCAGACTGGGAAATCTAAGCTGAGAGCCTTTGGAAGCAGTAAAAATCTCCTGGGAATACTGAAGCAGGCAACATTACACAGGCCTTTTCAGAGCCTTATTGTGGGGTGCCATTATAGGTGCTACATACCACAAGTCTCATAAAGGGGCAAGATGCTACTCTTGGTAAATCAGTTGATTTTTAAAATATGTCTGCATGTTTTTTCTTCCCCTCTCACCTTTAGGTGCTCCGGAATGATGTAGAAACATCACCCACCTGGTTAGAATTGAGGTTATTTCCTTTGTTTTAGGAGTTTTTCCCTATTGCCGATTTTAAGACTCCTGACTGTACAACATTCCAGTGGTGCCTGTTTTGCCTGAACATGCTGACCATTTGGAAAGCACAGCGGAAGTTATATAATCTTTTATTCTATTAATCCTTGAATGATTTGTGACTACTCAGCAGTTAGCTATGCATGGGTATTACCCATGGAATCTAGAACACTTGGAGAAATTAAAGTGAATATCTTTAAAACTGTATCCATTGCATTGTTTAGAATTTCCCTTTGTTCTTTGTATGGCTAAAATGCTGCTTTCCATCATCTGGAATAATTTTTTAAAAGGCTATTTTCAGTTTGTGTATCATAGGCCCATCCTCTCGCTGAGACCCCAGAGAACTGCAGCCAGTCTGTGTAGACAATACCAACATTGATTGAGTATAAGACAGCTTTATGTGTTCAATTAATGGCCCCTGTCAACAGTTTTACTACCCAGTCTAGGATTCTACTCAAAAATATTACTGTGTAAGATGAATATAGTTCTTGCATTGGGTCTTGAAATTTATTAATAATCCAAGCCACTTCCATACCTTCAAAATGATAAGTATAAATTATAAAAGTATATAATGATAAAAGTATATCAGTGATTCATTACCCTAGTCTCTTTATGACATACCCACATCAAAATCTGTTAGCACATCATACTTTAAGGGGATTTAAGGTGGCTTTATGTAGAGTTTAAATGCGCAATTTCCACTTGTTCCCCTTTTCTGCTGTAGACCCTCCTCATGACATTCTTCTGGGTCTCCTGTCCCCCAAGACCAATGATTTGCAGACATCAGTGGGCTGAAGTAAGGGATGGGAGCTCAATTCCACTGATAGACATTTTAGTCTGGTTCAAACCCATATTATCTATCTGTTGCATTTTTATCCCACTCTTCCTTCAAGGAGTGCAGTATGCATGATTCTCCTTTTCTTCATTTTCTTGTCACAACAATCCTGTAAGGAAGGCTAGACTGAGAGAGAGTATGACTGGCCCAAAGTCTTCCCATGAGGTTTATGGCTAGTAGGGATCTGAAGCTGGATCTCTCCAGTCCTAGTCTGGCCAACTAACAATTATACCGCACTGGCATTACCCATCAATCACTTCTGTATTACACTTCTGTATTCAACTTGATGGTAACATGCAGCTAGCATTCTTAAAAGACTGGGAAGATCTTTGTCACAAAAAGTGTTTGGGCTTGAGATCAAAGTAGTAAGTATTTCTTTCTAACCATCAACTTATCCCCCCTTTCCCCCAAATAACTTAAGGAGGAAAACATAGTAACAATTTTTCCTTTTTATTTTGGGTTCATACATCCCCAGTCCATTACTGGTGTCCTCAATTCTGCAAGGTCACAGAATTAAATAATCATTGTGACTACTGAAGAAATGCTCCATCTGCTGTTCACCAGAAGCACTGTCTGTCCAGGGTTAGTTAGTTGAATTTTGTGCATAGTTTAGAAGAAATGATTAGATTAATTTACCTTATGAATAGATCCCTATGACATTTGTGGCAGGGATTAGTGTCGGTTGAAAGTGTGCACTACACTGCAAATTAAACATGTAACCAGTTTTTGTTTTTAAATTAATCTACTAACCTAGTGAGCTGGAAAATGCTTATGTTTTCCCTGTGTCATTCCCAGCACCACACCCAGCTGACTCAATGCAGCTAATAGGTTTTCAGCATTGCAGTGTTCCACTTGTAATAATCCTTCCCAGGTATCCTACAGTCATTAGTGAATATGTGAAGCTGAGTTATGTTGATGGTGCACAAAAAGGCATAAGGACTCATCCAAGGTCATGCAGGTTAGATCCATGCACAGGTCTTAGCCCAAAGCTAGCAGCCCAGTTTCGAGAACAGGAGTAGGCAACCCCCAGTGTGCATGAAAAACAGCAGCATACCAAATCAGTGTGCTTGACATGAAAGGGGGTTCTCCACCCAGGCAACAGAGGCAAATGCCTGAGAATTTGGCACTGCCACAGGGGCTGGCTTGCTCCTAGCATGTCTGGCCAAGTACAACCTTTTCCACCCACCCCTTTTGTTTGCTGGCACTCCAACATCTTCATAGTTGTATTTTTTCTGTACTCCATCCAAAAGTATTGCCTGCCTCTGAATTAGAATTAAAAATCCAGCCCGGACAGAATATTACGATTCAAATCTGAATCCTGCAGATTCCTAAAAGAAAAGAGAGAAAGCAGATTCAATGTGTGGAATTTTAAATCTCCAAACTCAAAAGCAAAACTATGTTTGAAACACAAGAAATGAATAATAGAAAAGGGCAAGAGTCCAGTAGCACCTATAAGACTAACAACATTTGTGTTAGTCTTATAGGTGCTACTGGACTCTCACTCTTTTCTACTACTACAGACAGACAAACACGACTAACCATCTTGAAGAAATGAATAGTTAACCATGTCCCACTTCTCTGAATGGTGAAAAGTTGCTGGAGCTAGCACTTACCCAGGTTGTTTTCTATAAGAGGAGAGAGTGCTGGAGATTTGAGGGGTTTGTAGTATTTGCTTTATTTACAAATATGCAGGTAAAACAGTGGGATTTGAGTCCAGTGGCACCTAGAGACCAACAAGATTTTCATGCTGTAAGGTTTTGAGAGTCAGAGCTCCCTTCTTCAGACTATGCATGTTGAGGCACAAAGCACTCCTACAGGGCAGCAGATGTACCACCGCACATCAGAGCCCCAGAAAGAGAAAGATTCAAATTCAGTATAAGCTTTATTCAGATAAGAGAGAGATCCTGTACATGCACACACAGACCCCAAATTCTTCACCCAATTCCAGCAGTCCATCCACTTTCTCTCTGCCTCTCCTACCTAGTTGGTCTTTAAGGTGCTACTGGACCCAAAACTTGCTCACATCATACAGATGCACATCTGACCATTTCCTGTAGCCAAGGTGGTGTCATCTCTTTCATGCCATGACGGGCTGCTTGAACAGCCAGTTTCCTAACAAGGCCAATAGGAAGACCTCCAGTCATTAACAGTGTGATCTTACACAGAGTTACTCCAGTCTAAGCCCTTTGGTTTCAATTAGCTTAGACTAGAGTAATTCTGCACAGGATTGCTCTGTAAAATAACTTAGTATTCCCTTTGTCATGTAGGATGGACTGAGTCTTTTATACTACCTCTCCCAAAAGATTTCTCTCCCCGCTAGTGATATCAGGCTCTCACTTTCTTGGCAGGCAGATGGGGTGGGGGGACAGATGAACAGATTAGCAAGGAACCAAAAACATACAAGATAATTCTCCCTTTGACATAGCATGTTTCTTACTTGCAATTGTAATTCAGCCCTTCGTTAGCAACATGAAAAGATATTTGGCTTCTTGACTCAGAGCCAATACCCTACCTTCAGGCAGACACATTGCTTCAGCATTCCAGCCTTATTTGACATGCTTGAACAGTCTCCACGCTGAGCAAAGCCCAAAGAGTTATTTTTTTGTGTAACATGTTCATGAGATAAAGAATAAAAATTCTTCTTGGAACACAGAACAGCTGCAATCCAAAGAGATGTATGCTGGTTAACACTTGTACAAGCAAATGTGAGGCTAAATCCTTTGTGCTCAGCATGAACCTTCAAGAAATCCAGCAACAAATTTTTTTCCATCTCAACATGCAGACCCTCAAAACAAACAAAAAGCTTAACAGGTCTTTTCCGCATGGGGCTTTTTCTTCAGTTCTGGTGGCATACTGCATTGATTTCTCTCCAGACTTCTGCAGTATCCACTTCAGTATACTTCAATTCAGTATCCAAACTGCTTCCCAGACGTTTTTGCTTTCCGCATGGAGAAAGGGTGCAATTGCCACAGAACCGATCTTTCCTCGGCTTTTCTGCAGATTTCCCCCCTGTGCACATACCCTGATTTTTTTTCCAGCAAAGTCAAACAGGATTTTTTGAAGTGTAGAATGCTTTCTTTGGTATGAGGTCTGGCCCTGCCTTTCACCCTCCCCTTTATTCCCCTGAATCCTGATCAAGTTTTTTTCCCTTTTTTAAATTAAATAGCGACTTTGCAATGTTGGTGCCATTAAAAAAGACAAAAAAAAGCCTTTGTAAGTTTCCTCAGCAATCAACTGAGGAAACTGACCAGTCCTCAGCCCATTTCTGAGGGCAATCCACTGAGGAAACTGACATTTTTCTAGTGCAGCAATAAAAACAGGGTTCACCTCCCTCCAAGTGTAGAGTTAAAGAATCAAAGCAGGATGGGGCCAGAACCGATGAATAAAGCGGATCCGATCTACATGGGTTGAATACACAGAAAGCCCAATATAAATTTCACAATGCAGAAGAGGCCACACTTACAACACTTAGCAAAACTACTCATTTCTAGTTTGCTCAGAAATCTTCTATCCACTTTGTTGTAAGGAAATCATCAAGGCATTTCATTCCAAATGCATTCCCCACCCCACCCCAAAGCATGGCTTGTCTTTTCCTGTGGTGATCCCTACTGCTTGCAGATGTTGATCCAAGTGTATCCAGAAGTAGCAAGCAGAATTTCCAAGCAAATTGTCTCTATGTGGCAGGCTGTGGAAAGAGTCCCTTTCTTGCTGTTCCTAAACTGGTTCTCAATCCAATCTAATTTCACCTCTCCTTTTTTTCCAAAGTTCCCAAAGTCTTCTTTATCTGGAAGGGGGGGCACATTCTGCAGGACTATCAAGTGATGTCATAAATCTTCTATGGCTCTTCATTAATTCCAATCACCGAATTGCTGAAACAGAACATAATCAATTTTAGGACTGACATTAGACAACATGAAGTACAGGTAGTATATAGGAGTACAAATTTAAAGCAACAGATAATATGGTGACGTTTATGATCCCTAACTCATTAGTGAAGCCCATGTGCAGGCTGGCACCTGCAAGAGACCCTGTTCAGATGAGCAAAGCTGCTGTGGAGGGACATAGGGAGGGAGGCGGTCCCATAGGTATGCCGGACCAAGGCCATGAAGAGTTTTGTATGTAATAATCAATACCTTGAATTGAGCACGGTAAATGATAGGTAGCCAATGGAGTGACTGTATGATGGGAGTGATGCTCCTGCTCGCTTGTCTTCTGGTCCACAACTTCCCACTTTTTCCTCTGTCCATTCTCTTCCTGGCTGCTCATGGAATGAAGAATTTTATAAGAAGCTTTCTTCCCATAGGTGCAGGCTGCTGGTCAAGGCACTCCCCTTTTCTGTCTATGAAGCTTTCTATAGCTTTCTATAGCTTTAGGACATTAGGCCTGCCAACCTCCAGGTGGTGCCTAGAGATCTCCTGGAATTACAATTGATCTCCAGGCCACAGTGATCATTTCCATAGGAGAAAATGGCTGTTTGGGAAGGTGGATACTATGGCATTGTACACCATCAAGGTCCCTCACTTCCCCCAAACTATTCCCTCCCCAGGATCCACCCCTCAGATCTCTGGGAAATTCCCAACCAGGAGCTGGCAACCCTATTGCACATTTGTCTTTACTTCCTTCCTCCCCAGCCCATCAACTGCTCATTCAGCTCCTGGATCTCATCGGCTGCCTTCAACTGGTCACTCTGCACTTGGAATCCTGATTCAGCCTTGACTAGTTTACTCCTTTCCTGGCTGAAGAAGCATCGCTCTCATCTCTTCCTGCAGAGCCCCCATGCATTGCTACAGAGCCTCCATTTGCTGTGAAGCCTACTGGTTTTTTTGCTGCAAAACTCATTTGCTACACAGACTTTGCTGGGAGACTATCTTTAAGTCCATCCCTGGGAATGGACATGTAGAGTCAGTGTAAGGCACAAACAGCTTCTTCCCCCCCCCCAGCCATTTCTGTTGGCAAAAAAAAGGACAGGAGGGAAGCATAAAGCTCTGCCTTCCCCCTCAGTGACTCCCAATATGCGTCAAATATAATTTTTTGGGTCCTCAGCTGGATTTCCTGCTGTGGGAACCTGACCCCTAGTTGTGGTGGTGCTACAAACACTCCATTTGGACTCAGTTCTGTCCACAGAAACACATTCCCATGCTGACCCCAGTGAAAAGCACGCATCACTTTTCTGAGCAATGAGAAGTTCCAGAGGCTAGTTTGTTCCCTTTGGGGGAGAAGAGATTGGAAACTGACAGCATTGAGTGAAGGTCATCTTCCCCCTGAGCCCTGATAGGCTGTTTGGACTGTCAATTTCCTAACAGTGAATGCAAGCTGGGGAGATAAGACATTACCATTCTCTTTGGCGTATAGAATAAACTGATTGCCAGTAATCAGCCTGCTACTATACACAAATAACATTAATTGCAAAATATCTGCGAGAGCTTTTGAAGGTGGCTTAGTTATCTATGTGGATGATGACAATTTATGCCAACTTAGATTCATAGGGAAGCTCATAAAAATAAATTAATTATTTCAGAGATTATATTAAAAGAGTTCTACCCATTGGGCAAATGTTTTATGGAACTATAAGTATTTCTTTAGCATGCACTCTTCAGTCTTGTGTAATCTCTTGTTATACAATTTCCTAATACAAGTTTTTTCAGAAGCAGAGTAGAAGAAATTACTTTCTGCCTTGATCTTTGATTAGAGTTGGGTTCAGACTTAATTACTGGAACAGCATTCTTTGCCTGCTGTTTGAGCTAATGTTCTGTTTAGCCTGATGTTGCATAAATAAAACAAATCACACTGAGAATAAATATGGGCTTCAGTTTTCTAAATGATAATGACTGCGGTGATTAGGATGGTGAACACAGTTTTTTTTAATGTTAATGGAAAATTCAAATTGTGAACTATAAGGCAACCCACTACATGGTAAGAAGAGCAACATTGTCATAAATGGAACATTGGTGTAGAGAAGAGCTGGTCATCAGAAATGAAAAATGTTAGAAAACTGTCCAGTCTAAAGCTGTCCTCTTATATAGATGGCTGAGTTTCCCACAACCAAAACCTCTTGGAAGAAAATTATACATGTAATGATCATCTATCCAGTGGCTTCAACATGTTGATGGAACTATACAAAATGAACATTGTAAGTTGGTCTGGAACTTACTAGGTGCAGCAAAAACTCTGATTGAAGCAAACAGAATCAACACCGCCCTGAGCCCGTCTGATGGGGAGCGCGGTCTAGAAATGTAATGTAATAAATAAATAAATAATAATAACATAAGGCTTGATGAAATGGTAATATCAACTATGTGCATTTAACAGGGAGAAAAATTAACAAAAAGTTAAAAAATGAAAAAGTGACTCTTTGTGGACTTTATGGACATGGGATAATTTAGAGATCAATATGTTTTCTCATTGTTTTCAAATGAAGTAATGCCATTTTTCTGCATTATGTCTGTATTCAATATCATGTCTAACATATGCATATGTATCATTGAGTCACAACCAACATATGGCAAGGGCTTTCAAGGCAAATAAGAAGCAGAGGTGGTTTGCATTTGCCTTCCTCTGCAGAGTCTTCCTTGGTAGTCCCCCATTCAAGTACCCATGATCTGACGAGATCTATTTATGCCATGCCACTTTCTCTCCTATTATTTGTATTTATTTATTTTTATTTAATAACAACATTTGATTTATATACCACCAGGACAACTTAACACTCACTCAGATCAGTTTACAAAGGCTGATTCCGCACACGTTGGATAATGCACTTTCAATGCACTTTATTAATCGTTTGAGGTAGATTTTTTTGTTCCGCATACAAAAAAAATCCATTCCAAATGATCTATAAAGAACATTGGAAGTGCATTATCCAACGTGTGCGGAATCACTCAGTGTGTGTTATTATTATCCTCACGACAATCACCCTTAAGGTAGGTGGGGCTGAGAAAGCTCTGAGAGAGTTGTGACTGATCCAAAGTCAAACAGCTGGCTTCAAGCTGAGGAGTGGGGAATCAAACATGGTTCTCCAGATTACAGTTCTGCCACTCGTAATCACTACACCAAACTGGCTTTATCCCATTAATACCCCACCTTTCTCTCCAATAGAGACCCAAAGTAGTTTATACCATTCTCCTCTGTTTGATCCTCACAACAATCCAGTATGGTAGGTTAGGCCGATAGTGTGTGACTGGTGCAAGGTCACCCAGCAAGCTTCCATGGCAGAGTGGGGATTCACATCTGGGTCTTCTAGATCCTAGTCCAACACTCTAAACACTACACTACACTGTGTCTCAATTGCTTTTCCTTTTCACATCTAATATGTAACAGCATGTTAAATACGCTTTGCTTATTCAGGTTTCTAGAATCCTAGTCCATTACTTAGACGGTTCATTGTAGTGGTTATATTGACTTACACTGTAATCCACTGTCAGTCTCAGTAAGAAAGGTGACTATAAACAGTAATTAAAACAAATAATATAAGAGGAAGGGGTTGCAGAACTATATAAAACATTCCATTTATTACAAGTATATTTCTTTCTTACACTGTTATTGTATAAGTCTTTAAATTATTAATTTAAAATGTACAGTGTTTCAGTTTTCAAACAATTTGAATCAAGGTAGTGGCCTCTACTTCTCTTTTTGGGAACAGCCCCCCCCCCAGCCCAACACCAGCAACCTGTGAGAAGTGAAAACAGCTGCTTCTTTGCTCAGCATTAACCTGAGGGACAGGAATTGGCAACTGAGCACCTCTAGCTGCTACTAGCTGAGTTTTGATTTGAAGTCTGAGAGAGAAAAATAAAATGACACTCCGAGATGCTGCTTCTCTTCTGGCAGAATATGATAATTCCCAAAACTCAAGCATGTGACTCCTCTGTAGCTGTCATGACCTACCAGGGGATCCTGACCCACAGTTTGAAACATGGGTGTGAAGAGTTTTCTGTTCTAGTTCTGTTTCTTTTCATATTATGAACTCATTCTAGTCAGTTTTGTCTTTTTTGTTTTCACTGTTCCACCCTAAGCCCTGAACTAGAGTTGCTAACCATATTAGCTGAGGATTAAGCTAGGGTGGAGACATCCATCCACCTCTCATCAGACTGAGTTTTGTGCTCTTGTACCTTGCTGAATGAATTGGCAGCAGCCCCCATCCTGTGATGTATCATCACAGAAACATGGAAACACACTTCAGAAAAAGAAGGCTGGCTGGTTCTTCTTAGGAAACATAATCTATCATCAAGGGTTTCTTTACCAACTCCCCCTAACTCTTTGTACCTGATATTACTTACATTTCATACAGAATTTTTGTTGAAGTAAGTGGAAAGAAGATACACAAAATACCAAAAGAAATCAGATTCTAGACTCCTGTTTTCTTTTTGACTGGTCTCTTCTCTTTAACTCTGGCTTAAAGAACAAAATTAATTGGTAACTGGACGGAAACAGACTAACTCCTTTCATTATTTGTCATCATTGATATGAGCACGGTCATTTCCTCCATCTCTTGACATCTATTTATCTTCCCAGGGATGCTAGATTTTCAAGGATTTAGTAAGATTAGCATACATAGCGCACATGAAATAGCCACTAGTAAACAAAGTATCACTGGGTATCACTGCTCTCTAAAAGGGCTCTTTTACTCTAGTGGAATTTTATCCTTTTGTGAGTGGAAAGATCTAACAATTTCTAGCAGTATTCAGTTTCAGGTGGGTAGCTGTGTTGGTCTGTAGTAGAAGAGTAAGATTAGGTTCTAGTAGCACTTTAAAGATCAACTAGATCTCCAAGGTATGAGCTTTCAAGAGTGAAAGCTCCCTTCCTCTGACAAATCTTGTCAGAGCAAATCTTGCTCTAGCAATATTGAGGTTGCTTTCCTACAAATATGCCAAATATAATGTGTCAATAATTCATGGAAATATCCTGTAATTAACCTTCACATAGTTTGTACAATCAGGACTGGATAATTCTACACTGATTGCATTATTAGAAATGCCACATGTGAGTGCAGTATTCTGAAACAGCAAGAGAAACGGTTTATTTTATGTAAGTATGTGCCATCATGTCACAACTGACTTATGGTGTCCTCAGCGAGGGGCTTTCAAGGCAAGTCAGAAGCAGAGGTGGTTTATCATTGCCTTGCTTTGTAGAGTCTGTAGAGTCTTGGTGATCTCACATCCAAGAACTGACTTTCACTTCCTACATCTGACAAGATTGGGCTATACCATGCCACCTTCTCTTCCGTTTATTTTATTTTCTTAATTTATATGCTGCCTTTCTCCCTAGTGGGGATACAAAGCAGCTTACATGATTTTCCTCTCCTCCATTTTATCCTCACAGCAACCCTGTGAGTTAGGTCAGGATGAGAGTGTGTGACTTCGGCTTAAGCCTCCTCTTCTGTTCTCATTCCTATGTTCTGCCCCCCAAAAAATGCCCCATTAAAATACACTGTCAAAAACAAGAATCAGAGAAAGAAGCCCTGAAATGTCATTCAAGAACTCTGAGGTACATTCAGGGACAAACTGGCCATTATGGCCGCTGGGAAAAGTCTCAGTAGGCTAACGGCCTGGGAGCTGCTCTGTGAAGTGAGTTTCATCTTACAAAGGGTGGTCTCACATTAGGTGAGGTCAGTCTTAAAACAGTGTCCTGGCCATGGGCAAGTCACCAGCTATTGTGCCATCAGCCAGTACTCCCTCCATGGGAGAGTGGGGAGGGGGAGGGAGGGAGTCCTGTTCTTAGGATCCATCCATGCAACAACGTTTGTCTGTATTACAGTTATAAATAGTGTAAACATAATGTAAAACAGCAAGTAGCACTTGCTGTATTTTCACTGCCCAGCTAATTTCGATACACTGCAACCCAGTTGTCAGGAGATAAGTAAGGGAAAGCCTATGAGAGTTGATGCTTTAGAGAAGAGGCTAAAGTAATACCTGTTGGTAACTTTATGGGAAAATATTTTACTTGTGACTACTTTGAGGAAAATGATTTGAAAAGGGAAGAACATACCGGTTTACCCATCTGGTCACAACAGGAAGAGAATCTGCCTGGACTCTTTGGACATTTGCTTGCATATTAATGAACTTATGTGGAATATATTTCAATCAATTTCACCTTGATTTTTTTGGAATACTTATCTTTGAAAGTTGAATTTGTATTTTTGTACTAGATCCAGAGGATCTAGTCTGTAGTTGCAAAATAGTAAGAAGTCCAGTAGCACCTTTAAGACTAACCAACTTTATTGAGGCATAAGCTTTCGAGAACCACAGCTCTCTTTGTCAGATGAAGAGAACTGTGGTTCTCGAAAGCTTATGCCTCAATAAAGTTGGTTAGTCTTAAAGGTGCTACTGGACTTTTTATTATTTTTGTACTGAAATATTTATTGTATTTATTGTGAAAGATAATTGAATAGCATTGCATACTTTTATGATATATCTTTTGGCATTAGCACTTTTTGATGTAATACTGAGTGCCTCATTTGGATGAATGTTACTATCAATGTACTGTATTATTAGTGTAATATTAATAGGTATTTACACTCTATTGAATGAAGAGTCTTTGGTTGTACAATGTTATTTGAAATAAGTGGCTGGTTTCATTTGATCTGGATTTGTTCCAGCCTGTCTTTATGCAATTTATATACCAGATATATTAGTAATATTTCATGTTAATTAATAAAGATATTTTGATATTAGGTCTTGTTTTGCTCCTAGGCTTAGAATGGAACTGAAATCTTTTGATATATTTTTTATGTTTTTGTCTTAGTCAGTTTTCATGGCTTTTCTCTGCCAGGAGATAAGTAATAGCAAAATGGGTTGTGGCCAAAAATTGGGATTAAAATGTGGCAATACCCTTAAACAAGTCCATAAATCAGGGGGAAAAAATAAAAAATAAAAATCTGTAATGCACATGAGAAGTAAAAATCCAAAAGAAATGGCAAAAGAAAATGTATAGTCACTATTTAAAAGTGTCCCAGTTTGGCCTTCAGTTTTTCACTTGAGAATTATTGGATGCATAGATGTTTTCCTGTTGGCCAGTGATTACTAAAATACATAAAACACAGAAACAGTAAACAGTGCAATCATGAAAGCTCTTTTGAATAGAGCTGTTTTGCATCCCCTTCTAAAAACAGACAGGGAAGGAGCAGTCTGTTCCTGTGTCACAACCTAGAGTCTCTCACTCCCATCCCTAAATACTGAGGCGCAGCTGTTTCAGGATCCTTGGAAGGCCCCGGTATGTATTTTGTGAGAATTTTTGTGTGTGTGTAACACATGTAAAATATATTATTGGTATTTATTAAAGAAAGAACATAGGAGTGTATGCAAAGCAGGAAACACTCTTCACAGACATTTAGGCAAGGCACAAAAACAAATAAAGCTTGCTATTCTAACTAAAATACTGCAGGCTAACTATCTAGCAATTCTCTGACTTGGTTCCAAAGCTGGTTGTTCTTACAAAAGCATTAGCAAAGAGTCCATCTATGCCAGCCAACTCTAGGCATCCCGATAGAGTGGCTTGGAGCTGAGAAGCTCCTCTTCTCACATAGTGGTAGACAATAATGGCTGAAAGGTGAAAGTAATGAACTTTGCCTAGAGACAATGAAACTTCTTGAGGCCTAAGGTGGTCAGCCCACTGAACCAAGGAACCACTCAGGGCTCGGCAACTTAAGTGGCATTACAGCATGAGAAACTATGGGGAGTGTAGCTAGGAGATGACTTCAGCTACTAGACTCCAACCTGTCAGGTCCAATATATATCTTAACTATACTGACTCCATTTTCTAATGCTTTTAGTGTTTAAGTATTTTCTCCTCAGGTGCACCAGTTCCCAAGCAGCATTCCCACCAGAGGAGACTGTTTTGTCTAACACCGTTCCACCAGGCATTGGCCTTGAAGGAGAGCAGCTTCCCAGGACTGAAAGATGTTGTTTTGAGAACTGTGGGGGGAGGCTGTTCCAGATGGGTATTGTTACTCTGTATCCTATGCTTGCTCTTCATTGGTAACAATGATCATGTACCATCCTGAGTCTCCTATTCAGGACAGTGGACTATAATGGATCTTTTCTGCAATAAAGCTTCCTTTGCCAGACATTGGACTTATTCTTGCTTCTAAAGGGAATCTTGCAGAGAGTACCTTATTTAGCCACAGTCTGACATTTTGTTACCAATCATGTCTGAGTCGGGCCCAGCGGAATCCAAGGTTGTCCCGGACAGGGATCCTTTGTTTGATCCGTATGCGTCTCCCGACAATCAACCGGTGCAAACCCAAGACTCCCAGGAGCTGGGAGCAACCGGGAACGGAACCGGAGCCTCCACTTCTACCCTGCCTCTCATCGACTTCAGTACTCGGAACGAGACCGAAAGCAACCTCGGGGCAAGGCCGAAAGCAACCGCTCTCCCCTTGATCTCGGTACCCACCCCGTCGGAGTGGGGAGCCAGACCCCGAGAAACCAGAGAGCGCCGGGCAGGTGGACTCCATCCACGAGTCTCGATGGACGGGCGCCGAAGCCTAGAAACCGTCCCGGAACTAGATAGCAGCCAACCATGGCGATATTGGAACAGGACGTTTGAGCAGATGGAGGGGGACACGTCTCGCCGAGGCGCCCTGAGTTGGGATTATTCCGAACTTGCCCCGTGGAAGGAGCCAACGGAAGTCCCTGAACAAAGTTGGGAGCAGATACGAGGTCGCACCTATGCGGTAGATACCAGCATCTCGGCCGTGACGGGTATGGCCAAGGGAATTCTAGCCGCGAGGTCGTGAATAGTCCAAGGGGACCCTCCTCCGTGGGGCCCTTTCTCCCCGGTGAGTACAGCGAATGAAGGTTCCCTGAGCGAACAACCAGGGCCAAGTCGTATACAACAATTAGAAGCTAAGCTGATGGATATGGAAGAAAGTTTGGCTCACGCCATTCATTTAATTTCCTCAATGGGGGCAGGGGAAAGACTGTCTCCTGAAGAGATGGCGATACAGATAGCTACCCTTCAAAGTGTCATCTCCTATCCGATGGAGGAAGTTCAGCAGCGGTCGTCGCCTACCGGCGAGGGGGGCACCTATCCTGGCGAATCGGGAGAACAACCCAAGGAACGTCCCACTCAGCGAGAAACTCCACCGAGAAGGGACCACCCGGGTGTGCCATCCGGTGAGACTCCCATCGAACCTCCTATCACAGGAGGGGATGTGCCGCCAGACGAGACCCCCGTTGAGAGGCCTACGGAAGGGGAGGAAAAGCCAAGTGATACACCGGTGATACCCCCCCATACTTCCCCTAAAACGGTCCGGCCGGACCAAGCGGGAGCACCCGTGGCTCCATCAGGGGAGGGAGCCCCTGGTCAACCGCGCGAAACTGTTCCCGTCGGGCAACCTCCGGGAGATGGTCCACCAGCGCCAAAAGGCCAGCCGACGCTTCCCAGAACAACAACGCCTGGAGGGGCAAGCCCGCGCGGCCTTCCACCCATTCGGCCTTCGCCGCTGCGGCCCCTTCCGCTTCGACCACAACTAACCCCGCCGCTGCAGCTGATACGTTTGCCACTGGAACAGCCCGTAAGACCACCTCCGAACCAACCGATGGGGCCTACACCACTACGACCCCACCAACCCACCCCTCAGCGGCCGATTATTACTCCGCCGCACCGACCTCAACCGCTACGGCCAGCACCTCCGGCATTGCCACCAGCCCAGCCGAGAGCACCACCGCCAGCCCAGCCGAGAGCACCACCGCCAGCCCAGCCGAGGCCGCCACCCCCGGCTCAACCGGTGATGCCACCGCCAGCACAACCGGGTCCCCCCATACCCCAAGTGCCATTGATGCTTCCGGCGGACTTCTACCCAGCACCGGCTCCGAGGCAAGACCTCCCAATGGGTTGGGTGAAACTGGACGCCACTTTTGATGGGGATCCCTCCAAACTGGGCTTTTTTCTAGTGCAAGTTGTGCAATTCTTCAACCGGTGGGGACACCTCTTCGGCAGCGAGGCCAGCCAAATTGAACATCTCGGCTCCCGCTTACAAGGGAAAGCAGCGGACTGGTACGTAGGACTATATAATATCGGGGCCCCAGAACTCGATACTCTCCAGGGGTTGGTAGATGCTATTAGAGCACAATATGAAGACCCCTTAGAGGAAACCAGGGCCCGAACAGAATTGCAGGCCATTAAGCAGGGCAGCATGGCAGCGAGAGACTATATCACGAAATTCCGACAATTGGCTGCCAAGTGCCCCCGGTGTGAGGAGTCCACAAAAATTATTCTGTTCAAACAAGGACTTAATCCGAGACTTTTGGACAGAGCCCTCATGCAAGACAATCCCCCTACGCTGTTAGGTTGGATTCAACTTGTTTGCGAAGTGGAGAATCGCATTTTAGAAGTCCGTTTGGTTGAGCAACAACAACAAACGGGACACAGAAGACCATTGACCTTACAGAAGGGAGCTCGGGGAGCTGGCTACGCCACCCGTGGAGCGAGAGATGCTAGATGGCAACAAGGGCTGTGTTTGCAATGCGGACAGGCTGGTCACTTTGCAGCACAATGCCCCTACCGGCCTGTGCAAAGACCTCCGCTCCAATTACGGCGTCCAACCCTTGCTCCGTTCCCTACGCTCCAACGCCCGACTCCAGCTCCACGAGCGAACAGAGGCCGCGGCGCTTCCCAAAGGCCAGCCTCAGAAAGAGGGCTGGAAGCGGAAGAAGTTATGGAATACGATTCCGCTTCCCCATCTGCAGAAGTCAATCCAGAAAGTCCCCAGTCGGGAAACGAGATGGATCTGTCGTAAAAGGGCCCAAACGACAGATCCGCCCCAAGCCCGTCCCTGCACGGAACCGGCCACCTGGGTCCATTTTATTCATGCCAGTGACTTTAATCAACCCAGAGAGAAAAATGCACATTCGGGTGCAAGCTCTTATTGACTCGGGTTGCTCAAGAGATATCATAGCCCCAGCTCTAGTCAATGGACTAGTCTTACCAACTCGGGAATTACAAAATCCAGTAATTTTTGAACAAATGGATGGTACCAACATGAATCCGGTCACAACTGAAACCATCCCGGTGATCACAGGCATGGGACAACATTGGGAAAAGAGGTCCTTTGTCATCAGCTCTACTGCCAAGTACCCGTTAATTCTAGGCAGCAAATGGCTATGTGATCACAATCCCTACATAGACTGGGCTCAAGGATGTATTACCTTCAATCATGCCAACTGTAAACTTCACCGTTGGAATCAAAACTGGGGCGAGGACCCAACTTACAAAGAAAAGGCCCTCCTCACCCAAGAAGAAGTCAACCAAATACCCGAACCGTACTGGCCTTTCCTAAATGCTTTCTCGGAGGAGGAAGCTGATACTCTACCCCCGCACCGACGAACGGACTGTGCGGTGGAAATTTTACCCGGAGCCTCATTGCCTAAAGGACGACTCTATCCCATGAGTCTCCATGAACGTGAAGAGCTCCGGAAATTCATCGACACCAACCTCCAACGAGGGTTCATCCGCCCAGCCTCTAGCTCCCACGCCGCTCCAGTTCTCTTCGTGAAAAAGAAGGACGGGGGACTCAGACTGTGCACGGATTTCCGAGGACTAAATGCAGTGTCCACCAACAACGCCTATCCTATACCGCTCATCCGAGACCTTCTCAATGTCGTGGCCCAAGGTAAGATCTTTACGAAATTAGATCTAAAAGATGCTTACTTCCACGTTCGTATCAAGGCAGGGGATGAGTGGAAAACCGCGTTTAATACGCCCCTCGGACAATATGAATACTTAGTTATGCCTTTTGGATTGACGGGAGCCCCGTCTGTATTCATGTCCATGATAAACGAAGTTTTACATGAATTTTTGTACAAAGGGGTGGTGGTGTACCTTGATGATGTTTTAATTTATTCTGACACCGAGGAAGAACATGTTCAAATGGTACAAAAGGTCCTGGCCACCTTGATGAAGAATAAACTGCCCATCAAATTGTCCAAATGTGAATTCCATAAAACCGAACTCACTTACCTTGGGTATTGTATCTCACAAGAGGGGTTGAAAATGGATCCAGCCAAAATACAGGCGATCCAGGATTGGCAAACACCCACCACCCGCAAAGAACTGCAATCCTTCCTGGGTTTTGCCAACTTCTATAGAGACTTCATAGCAAATTTCGCCCAAATCACACTCCCCTTAACAGAATTGCTGAAAACCAAAGATAAAGGGGACCAAGCCAAAAAACCCTCTGCTAAACTACAATGGACCCCCGATTGCCAAACGGCCTTCGAATGCCTTAAAAAGCAATTTGTAACGGAACCCATCCTCTCTCACCCCAACGAACAGTCCCCCTTCATAGTACAGGTCGACGCCAGCGATACGGCGATAGGGGGGGTTTTGCTGCAGGAGGGGGAGGATGGGAAATTGCGGCCTTGTGCATTCTTGTCTAGAAAGTTCTCAGAGGCAGAAAGGAATTGGAATGTGTGGGAGAAGGAGGCCTTTGCAGTGAAAGCAGCTCTCACAAACTGGAGGCATTGGCTGGAGGGGGCGAGATACCCTTTTGAGGTCTGGACAGATCATAAAAATTTGGAGGCCCTCCGAAGCCCACGCAGACTGAATGCCAAGCAATTGCGGTGGGCGGAATTCTTTTCCAAGTTCAACTTCACCCTCAATTATCTCCCGGGCAAAACTAACTTTTTAGCGGACGCCCTGTCGCGCATGCCCCAACATAAGAGCAAACGGGCGGAGACTGTCGACACGGTCTTCTCACCTAAGCAACTTGGGGGCGTGGTGACTACTCGCAGCCGTGCTAAGCAGCCCCTCCCGGCCGACCAAGAATGGAAATCGAAACTTAAAACTGAAGTGGAGAAGGAGGGGGATAAAGCTCCGCGAAACAAACTAACCCAATCCCCACAGGGGGATTGGCTAGCTGGGAGCAAGTTTTATGTCCCGGACAGCCTTAAGCTGGAAGTCTTGCGGCGCTGTCATGATGCTCCCACTGCTGGACATTATGGGTATCTGAAAACTTTACACCTAGTTCAAAGACAATTCTGGTGGCCGGGCATGCGCAAAGACATTTCCCAATACGTTAGTTCCTGCCCTGTTTGCCTCAGCGCAAAGACCAGGAAAGGGAAACCCTCGGGTCTCCTGCAACCATTAGAAACGCCGAACAGGCCCTGGGAAGTAATCTCCATGGACTTTATCACTGATCTACCTCTTTCAAAAGGACATAATTGTATTTTAGTTGTGGTAGATCTGTTCTCCAAACAAGCCCATTTTATCCCCTGTACTGCTATACCCTCCGCTCGAAAACTAGCGGATCTGTTTCTAAAACACATCGTAAAATTACATTCTTTTCCGTCCAAGGTGATTTCGGATCGCGGCGGACAGTTCGTTGCCAACTTCTGGCGGGAGCTTTTGAAAATGTTGAATATTGAACAAGGTATCAGTTCAAGCCACCACCCACAAACCGACGGGCAATCCGAAAAAACAAACCAAATATTAGAACAGTTCCTTCGTTGCTATATCAATTTCCAACAAGATAACTGGGTGGACCTTCTCCCTCTAGCCGAATTCTCCTATAACAACAGTGTACACGCTTCAACGGGAGAAGCCCCCTTCAAAATTGTATATGGGACTCACTTCAATCCCTTCCCATTGGACGCACCCCCTCTCCATTCCTCTAAATTGCCAGATGTATCCTCATGGTGGGGGGAGGCGGTGCAGCAATGGACTATCATTAAGAGACACCTCGAAAAAGCCAAACTGGATTACAAAAAGTACGCAGATCGCCATCGTGTGGCCGAATGGGAATTACAACCAGGAGACCATGTGTATATTTCCACAAAGAACCTAAAGCTAGCTCAGACAAGCCGCAAACTCGCTCTGAAATTCTTAGGACCTTTTCCTGTGCGCAAAGTAATAAATAAAGTGACTGTTGCTGTAACATTGCCCAAGAACCTTCGCCATGTGCATGATACGTTCCATGTCAGCCTTTTGAAGAAAGCTCCCACCGACAACAAATGGCATATCAAAGCTCCACCCATTCCAACTTTAATTGACGACCAAATACACTATGAGGTACAACAAATTTTGGACTCTAAAATCAAGAGAAATCAGCTTTTTTACCTCATTAGATGGAAGGACTTTGATTCTGGTTACGATGAATGGGTGAACTCTGCACATGTTCATGCTCCTAGATTAACCAAAGCTTTTCATACTCGCTACCCATATAAACCAGGGGGGGATCTATTTTAAGGGGGGCAGAAATGTCAGGTCCAATATATATCTTAACTATACTGACTCCATTTTCTAATGCTTTTAGTGTTTAAGTATTTTCTCCTCAGGTGCACCAGTTCCCAAGCAGCATTCCCACCAGAGGAGACTGTTTTGTCTAACACCGTTCCACCAGGCATTGGCCTTGAAGGAGAGCAGCTTCCCAGGACTGAAAGATGTTGTTTTGAGAACTGTGGGGGGAGGCTGTTCCAGATGGGTATTGTTACTCTGTATCCTATGCTTGCTCTTCATTGGTAACAATGATCATGTACCATCCTGAGTCTCCTATTCAGGACAGTGGACTATAATGGATCTTTTCTGCAATAAAGCTTCCTTTGCCAGACATTGGACTTATTCTTGCTTCTAAAGGGAATCTTGCAGAGAGTACCTTATTTAGCCACAGTCTGACACAACCTTCTCAAGGACACTTTCTCACAAGAACAAAGCAACCCACAGGTGCATCCAATTAGCAAACCAAGGGACTTTCTTCGTAACAGGCCTACTAGTGCTGGGGCTGCACAAACAATAGCCTAAATGAAAGTTTCAAACGTATACTTTTAAGAGACTGTTTTAGGACATTTTCCTTACAACCTCTAATGGAAGTCCATCCCAGAGTATTGGAGCACTTAAAGAAAATACTGTAGAATGGGCTGATGCCATATGACCCTCCCTGATTAGGAGAACTGCTAGGAGAAATTACTGGGAAGAACACACAGGTAAATATTGAGAGAGTTGCTTCTTCAGATATGTGCATTTCAGATTGGAATCAGAACCAGCACTTCTAACTGAAAGAGAAAAAACAGAAATCTAATATAGAATAAGTGAAATTTAGGTGAAATTGTTTACACCAATTAATAAGCAAGCTGCAGCATAAATAAAACTGCAGCATGCTGTCTTAAAGGGCAGCCCTATATAAAGTGCATAAATTAGCCTCAAGGTTACAGCAGCATGGATCAACATGGCAAGATCAGATGTGTCTAAAAGGCATGCCGATCTACACACCAGGTGTAAATGGTAAACAGTTCTCTTGGCAGTTAAGCTAATTAGGGATGCTTGAACACCTGCCTGTTTGGCTCATGTTTTGTTCACCAGCCATGAACAGACAACTGATTTTTCATCTCCATCCAGCTATTCACAAGTAGCTTGGACCTGTTAGTTGAGTTATTTTTAGTACATTTAAGCAATACTGTACAGTTCATTCGGCGCTGTTTGATCCACACAGGTTCTTTACACAGCCTGATCAGAGTACCAGTTTCTTTCCTCTTCTACAGATGTATTTTCACTACAAGCTGCTTGGCAGCCAATTGTGTAACTAATTAGTGTGCAAATCAATTGGTCAGCCAGTGATTATTTTTTAAAAAGGTATTTTTAAAAAATTGTTTGATGTTCACTTAAGTCTGTGTTATCGGAGTTATTTCATGCATACATGTTTTCACACAGCCTCATGGAAAGCAGAATTCCCCTCCCATATCATTTAAGTATCTGACCTGACTATCCATGATCCTGGGGAAAATATATTTCTCCTACTGTGCATATGCAAACAGGCCTGCCAGTCAAGAAAATGAAACTGCATCTGATGGGGAGAGCTGTGGTTATCGAAGGCTTATACTACATTGGAATTGGAATTGGATGGTCTGGCTGCTACAAACCAACACGGCAAACTCCTTTGAAGCCTCACACAAGGCAATTAATCTCCATACCAAAAGGAGATGTTTACATTTACTAGCAAAGGAATGTTTTGGTTGCATCCTCCCTCTCCCCGCCTAATTGCATCTTCTCTCTCCTCCCCTCCCCCCCCCCTCCTCTTCTATATTTGACCAGTTTCTGTACCATGCATCTGACAAAGAGAACTTGATTCTCGAAAGCTTATGCTACAATAAAATTGGTTAGTCTTAAAGGTGCTACTGGACTCTTTTTGATTATGCTCAGTCATAGTCAAGGAAACTCTGTCTAGGAATGGCAATGCAGTCCGCTTTAAAGTATCAGCCTTATCAACCAGTAGTACCTCCATACTGTAGTTTCAGCTTGTCCTCTGGTAGCCTCTTGACCAAGGCATTAAAACACTGGCCCAATATAAAGATGATTATTTCTGGTTACTTAGTCACAGAAATACAGAACTAGGGATTGGGCATGATTTCTCAAGCAACCACATGTAAATACTAAATAGCATGAGGGAAATAATAGATCCCTCCGGTGCCCCACGTGTCAGCTCTCATAAATCTGACTTAGCATCAACCACAACTTTCTATATCCATTAATAACAAAGAACCAGCAATTAACAAATGCATAATCATCTTGTGGGTGAGGGGAAAGGGCACTTACAAACTGTGTTTTTCTAAACTTTGAAGGAAGACAAGTCACTGATCTTTCTTTTATTTATATATTTATACTCTGCTTTTTTCTCCAGTGGGTATCCAAAGCAGCTTACAAAGTCATTTCCCCTCCATTTTATCTTCACAACAATCCTATTCAATAGTTTATGCTGAGGAACTGACTGGCCCAAAGTTAGCCATTAAGCTTCCATGGCAGTGGGGATTTGAACCTGGACCTCCCAGATCCTGGTCCAATGCTCTAAATACTGTATAATGTAGTTATTTGTAATAGTGTTATGATAATAATAATATTTTAATGAACTGTGACTTTGACTTGATACAAGTTTTTTTTAAAAAAATACTTAGGCTCCCTTCTCCTCCAATTAACAGCTAAATATCAAGCATTTATTCATGAGTGCCTGGGGGGGGACCAGCAATCCCTAAGAAACAGGAAGCAATTAACCTAAAAACAGCAGAACAAAAGAGAAATTGCAGCCAAAAACAGCACCTTTACTGAAGAGGAGGTGCTTCTATATATAGTAGGATCTTGCCTGTGGGGGTGGATTTTTATAGCACATTAAAGCTACGTAAATCCTATTTCTGAATGCAGAACAAGAATGATTAAGCAGTGCAAAAACATCATAAAATGAAACCAGTGTCTCCCCTCCCCCTTCTCATTTTTAAAAGTCATAAAAATATTAAGGAAGGAGATAGTTAAGCTGTTGTCATATATTTGTTGTATTCAGATAAGAGACTTTAGATTTTCCTGCTCCATCACTTGACTTTTTCAGTATTTTCTTAATGAATCCTGTTGAGTCACAGAACGCTTTGTGTGTCACAAAATGCTATGATTCATACACTATTTGGTGATATCCAGGCAGACACTTGGTATATTTTAAGGTTTACTCTTTTTAGAAAGGTTCTTGCTTCTAATAATGGTGTAATTAGAACTTTGCATGCTCTCTTTCCACAGAGAATTTGTAGTCATTTATTTAACTTACGTCAATCAGGTACCAAGAGCTTGCACTCATATACATCGTTAAACTCATTTAATCCAGCCTGAGTTCTCCTTTAGTTAGTTCAGTTCAAGGTCAGGCTGACACTAAGTTTGTTTTGTGAGAGTGGGAAAATAAATTCTCTTTCTAGTTTTTCCACGCTACACATAATTGTATAAAATTCTATTACCCTATCTCTCTGGTAAATACCCCAAACATTTTAGTTTTTCTCAGATACCTAACCCTCTGATCAGTTTAGTTACCTTTTTCTACATCTTTCCCCAACTCTATTATATAACTATAGCTTTTACACAAACACATAATAGTGGCCATTTTATTTTCAGTTTATTTTCCAATAATCTCTAGCATAAAATTTGCTTTTGATGTTTTCTTGATGTTTTCATTGAGCCATCCAAAATAACCCCAAGATCTGTTGTGATGTTCCCTGTTGTCCGCGCCGGTCTCCCACCGGTCAGCTGTGATATGGGTGGTGCCAGGAGAGGGGGTCCTCTCAGGGCCACCTAGTCGGCCTGTACTGAGGCCCACTCCTTAGGGGGCTCCCCTTTTATGGCCTCAGATATGGTGGGCAAAAAAGCCGGATTTGGAGCCCTGAACTCTCTCCCCACCTGGGAAGCTATCCTTGCGCAAGGAGCAGTTTCCCACTCTCCTCCCTGGCTGAGGGATTCTGAGCCCTCTTTATTCCCTCCCTCCTAATGGAGACTCCAGCATCCCACCCCAAGTGTGAGGCCCATCACCTATACCAGAGGCTGCCAGAGGGTTCTTCCCCACCCCCGCATGGCCGCTGGTTGGCTTTCCACACTTCTCCCTGGTCCACCTGGTGGCCTTCCCTATCCCCACCTCAAGCCTCTACAGGCTGGGTGATTGGCTGGCCCCGGGGCCTCCGCTGCCCTGTGACTGCCTCCCTGAGGATGCACCTGCTCCTGGAAGTGGGTGTTAGCTTGCTGAGGCTGGGGCCGACCTGCAGCTGACCCAATAGGCTGCGGGGACCTTGGTGCCCCAGGAAGCGGTTTCTTCCTCCATGGTGCCTTCCCCACCTCCCACAGTCAGAGCCGCTGGGCAGAGCATGCTTCCCCTATGTTCTTCCAGCTTCCGCAGGGTGGGCACCCCTGCTCTATGATGCAAAGGGCTGGTGCAGCTTGTCTTGGTGCCAGGCTCCGGTTGGTGCTCCTCTCCTGCATTGGCCCATCTTTCTGGACCCCCTCCTGCCCAGCCCATCCCTCGCCTTGTATGGGGGCTGCTGGCCTTCTAGGTGAGGTGGGGTGGTCATGGGGGTTGGTGTGAGGCAGTCCAGGCAGCTCGGCGAGGGTAGTGAACCTGACCCTGAAGATCTGTTTTCTTGTTAGTCGTATTCTGTTCAGATAATTCAGAGCTCTTCACAGTCTGCTTGAGTGTTCACCATCTTAAATACTTTGACATCATCTGCAAACTTCACTGTTTTCAACCCATCCTGATTCTGGATCATTTATTAGAAAGTAAAATAGCACTGGTCCCAACAAAGATCCTTGGGGAATCCCTTCTCTGGTCTGTAAGAATTGTCTGCTTACTGGACCATCTATTGCTTGTTCTTTAACAAGACTTTGACTTCTCAGTTTACTCGGGAACCTCTGGTGAGGAACTTTTTGGAACTATATAATATCGACCATATCACCTGTGCGTAATACATGTTGCTGCTCTCAAAGAATTTCAAAATGTTGACTGATTTTCAGCAAGGCTTGTTTTTCTGCTAGCTTAATAGTTCTTGTTCTAACAATGTTTTCTACCAGTTTACATCTGACAGGTGTTAGCCAGGTCAGGTGGCAATTTCCTTGCTTCTCCACATCAATAACACAGTCCATACATAATGTAAGGTGCACAGTTTTACAGTCAGGAAGAATTGTCTGCTTGCATGGCCTATTTGTTGCTTTGGAAGAATCCTCAAGTGCTGGTGCTGCAGCACCAGGGGGAAAGAGTACATGGATTCTGTGTATGTGATCACTTTAGGAAAGAAAAAAAGCAATATTTTGAAGTGTTCACAATATTGCAGGACTTTCGGAAGCATGAATGGTGCAGCAAACAATATGTTACCCAAATAGGTAGTCTCTTAATTAGTTGGAGGAATTAGCTTAAAGGAGACAACTGGAAAGGTCTTTTTATTGAAGAGAAATAAAAGGGTCAATGTACAGAAATCACACACAGCATACATACAAGGGTAAGAAAATCAAGGAGGAAAAGGGGATAAAGCAGGGAAGGCAATAGTTCCAGTCTTGAAGATAGGGGTCCACTGAGGCAGCAGCAAAATGACCAGCATTTCATGAGGAGAAGAGGCCCAAACGGATTCGGGGGCACGTAGACAGATCCAAAACACACACACAGATACACACACATAGAGACTCTCTCTCTCTCTCTCTCTCTCTCTCTCTCTCTCATGGCTAGGGAGTCCAGATATAGGCCAAAATGCTCCCTGGGGCAAGCTGACATCTTCGCCCCCAAAACAATAGCTTGATGGCTGTCTCTGGAGATGGACAATGGAGTTGGGAGAGGCTTAATGGGTCTACCTGAGGTGGACTATAGGTGTAAATGGTTCTTGACGGCCCTTTGAGTACCAGATGAGAAAGGCTACCAGATTTGCTGGATAGCTTGGGTGTTGCTTGATTACAGTAAATGGATGAGGGGAAGTAAGGTCAAGTGTTGATGAGATGAGTCAGGAGTTTCCTGAGAGCCTCATTGTCCTAAGTTAAGTGTCTCTCTGGGGCACGGAGAAGTTGTTTAGTCAGCAAGCCAATCAGACTCTCCTTTTGAAATATTTTTACCTGGCTGGCATATTTCAGGCCAAGCAGTGTCTTGCACTTCTGCTATATGAGGAAGGGTGTTAATGATTTTGTATCTATAAATCGCCCCTCGACAGGAGCCTAACAGCCTATTTGCCATGTAGGCTAGAGTTTGTTGAAAGTATTCCTTCCCGCTACTGCAGTGAAACCTTGGTATCCAAGTGCAATTATTAATCCAGTAGAATCACACATCTGGGAGGAGAGCTGAGCAGCTCAGTCCCCACCCCCAAATTGTTTGCATTACCTGCCTATTGTCATTAATCCAGTCTCCTATGGATTGTTTCAACATCGGTTCTTCCGCCCCACCCAGAATTGGGAAATCACTACAGGGTGACTCAACTAGGGATCCTTGACACACAATCATAGCAGCATCTCTGAGGCAAAGGAGGACACTTTGATTTATCAGCACAAAGGACAGGGCTCAGCCACAGAACTCTGAAGCTAAATTCCTCGTTGCATGAATTATGAAGCACTATGACTCCATAGCATGAAAGTTCTGGGTTTTCAGTGGCATGGAGGAAGTGAAACCTTAGATATATGCAAAGGTTCCTTCCAAAAAGGGAAATGCTCCAATACAAGTTGTGGAAAAGTTGCACTCCAAAGTGAAGAATTAAGCTGTAGAACCCACTTTTGTTGCTGCTATGTTTTGCTTCCTTGACAATTTTGATGCTGACTTTTTTTCTTTTTTGCTAAGCCTGGATTCCAGACACTAAGAGCGGAACCACAAGTGACAAAAGGCACAGGTTGGACACTTGTCAGCTTCCCTCAAGTTTTGATGGGAAATGTAGGCAGCTTGGCGGAATGTTGGACAAGTGACAGTTGAAAAGTCCATTGGACAGCAGTCAGAGAGCCAAGGTGCAAGACTAGGATGCCTACATTTCCCATCAAAACTTGAGGGAAGCTGACAAGTGTCCAACCTGTGCCTTTTGTCACTTGTGGTTCCGCTCTAAGAGAAGCATAGAAATTCCTATGGAAGACCCACAATTGCATATACAATCCAAGCCTTCTGTTTGCCCAGGGCAAAGGCTACTTGCTTTAAACCAATCCCTCTTTTATGAGTCTTTATCCTTAGACTGACATCTTAATACCCTGCACTATGAAAAACCTCTCAAATGCAATCTGCCTGTTATGCAGCACCTAGATTTTACAATAATACTCAAGCCTATGCTAAATTTGCTCATATTCCACTTGAACCCTCCCCCTCAAAAAAAACCAAACCCAAACACACCAAGTTTCAGGATTTAATCCAGACAAAACAATTATTATCAGCAAATAATGGAAGTTTTCAGCATGGTGGTGATATTAGATTTCCATAAGCCTATGGGCAGAGCATGATAGATTGCTATCTCTTGAACAATGTTTTCATGTATTATGATGATGTCTCTGTATGATGTTGTCATATGCTGATGGAGTCTGTACTGCTGGAGACTGAGAGGGAAAGAGATTGTAGTGTTGTAGGGGCAGCTCGATGAAAATGTCATTTGTAACCTCTGTACTGGGAAAGAGTGGGATATTAATGACTCCTAGGTCCTACTATACCATCTTCAAGAACACTTTTTTTCTCCCTCAGAGTAACTCTGGCTCTCCTCCCCCTTTCTCACAGACATTTTATCATTGAAGTAAATGCTGATTGCTTTGCCCGTCTTGTACTTCCCTCTTCACATGAAGAAGGTGGGTTGTCTGCCTTTTTATTTTTAAAGCACTATCTGCAAGTTTATATAATTTAGCATTTGCTTGTCACCTTTAAAAATCTTTAAAGTGTTAAATAACTGATACTAAGAGATGGGAAAACTGAGTTTGTGATATAACACAGCACCACCCACCACCCGGAGCCAGTCAATACAATGTACTACCAGGTTCTGTTCCTTTTTTTTTTTAATAAAAATTTTTATTGGGTGAGTTAACATACATGCTAATTAACATACATTCTATTAACCCCTATATTCTTGTTTCCACCACCCATTCCCTCCCCCCTTTTCTGGTAGACTTCCAACAGCTTTCCAACCCATTATTTAACTATATCCATTATTCTAACTAATACATTATCTAACATAAAAATTATCTTTTCTTATACTATTATTAACATCTTCTAACTTTGTTGTTACCATCGGTAAAGACCTATCTCCCCCCCCTTAATAATTATCCAATAACCATATTTTCCCCTTAACGTCCCATTTCTTTTCCAAATGTCTTTTAAATTTCCCCCAGTCAGTAACAAATTCTTCTAAATCTTGCTCTCTTATTTTCCTTGTCAATTTATCCATCTCAGCCATGTACAGCAATTTCTGCATCCAATCTTCTGTTGTTGGTATCTCTTGGGTTTTCCACAATTGTGCATATAACATCCTTGCTGCCATTGTCATATAAAACATTAGCGTTCTATCTTGGGTTGCAAAATCTTCTAAATTTATACATAGCAATAACAACTCTGGGTTCTTACTCACTTTTTTCTGTAATATATCTGACATAGCATCAACAATATTCCCCCAAAATTGCCTAGCTTTTTCACATGACCACCACATATGATAAAACGTCCCTTCATGCTTTTTACACTTCAACATTTATCTGACATTTGGCTACTCCCACAAGCTAATTTCTTAGGTGTTAAATACCATCTATAAATCATTTTATATACATTCTCCCTTATATTGGTACATGTTGATATTTTTAGGGTATTTCTCCACAGATGTTCCCATGCCTCCATTGTAATCTCTTTATTACAATTTATAGCCCACTTTACCATTTGCACTTTTACTACTTCATCTTCTGTAAACCATTTTAACAAAATCTTATATATCTTAGATATCATTTTCCCCCTCTTGTAGTAAACATTCTTCTAGCTGAATTTTTTGCTCTAAATACTAATTTCCTACGATCAGAATCATACAAATCTTTAATTTGTCTATACTGAAACCATCCATATTGAAATGGTAATTCTTCATTTGCCTTAATTGTAACTGTTCTTTGTTCCATTCTCAAAATCTCTTTATATGTCATCCACTCCTCACCATTATATTCCGTTTTAGGGTTCACTACTTCCGCTGGTACAATCCACAATGGGGTTTCTTCATCCAGATATCTCTTATATTTTTGCCAGACCATAAGTAAATTCCGTCTCACATAAAGATGTAAAAATATAGCATCTGCCTTGACCTTGTCATACCATAAGTACGCATGCCATCCAAATTTTTTATTATATCCTTCCAGTGCTAATAACTTGTGATTCTTTAATAATATCCAATCCTTCAGCCAAACTAAACAAATTGCTTCATGATATAGTCTCAAGTTAGGTAATTGTAGTCCTCCTCTTTCCTTGGCATCATATAACACTTTCATTTTCACTCTCGGTTTCTTTCCTGCCCACCCAAAATTTAGTATTTTTCTCTGCCATTTTTCAAACTGCTTTTTATCTTTTACTATCGGTATTGTTTGCAGTAGAAACATCATCCTTGGAAGTACATTCATTTTAATCACTGCAATACGGCCTAACCACGACAAGTTCAATTTGTTCCATTTCATCATGTCTCTATCTATTTGTTGCCACAATTTATCGTAGTTATTCTTGAACAAGTCAATATTCTTAGCAGTGAGCTCAATCCCCAAATACTTTACTTTATGTACCACCTCGCAGTTTGTTATCTTCATTAATTCTTGCTGTTTTTGCTTGGTCATATTTTTACATAACTTAGATTTACTTTTATTAATATAAAACCCAGCAAGGTCCCCAAATTCTTTTATTTTGTTTAACAACTTTGGCATATTTTGAGTTGGATTCTCAATTATAACCATTACGTCATCAGCAAATGCTTTTACTTGGTATGAAAAACCCTTAATTTTCATGCCTCTTATATTGTCATCTTCCCGTATTTGTCTTAATAAAATTTCTAGTACCGTTACAAACAACAATGGCGAAAGTGGGCAACCTTGTCTCGTTCCTTTTCTTATTTCCAATTTTTTTGTTAACTCGTTATTTACCACAGTTGCTGCACACTGGTCTTTGTATATTGCTTTCACTGCTTGTATAAATTCTTTTCCCATCTGCATCTTCTCCATAATTGCAAACATAAAGTCCCAATTCAAATTATCAAATGCCTTCTCTGCATCCACAAAAAAGAAGCCGGCCTCCTTTCCTGGATGTTTTTCATAATATTCTATTGCATTTATTACCACTCTCAAATTATCTTTAATTTGTCTATCTGGCAAAAAACCTGCTTGTTCTTCTGCAACAAATTCCATCAGCCAGCCTTTCTGCTAATATCTTAGCAAAAATTTTATAGTCATTATTTGTTAAAGAAATTGGTCCATAATTTTTAACATTCAATAAGTCCTGCCCCTCCTTTAGTATCAACGTAATATTTGCTTCATTCCATGTTTCGGGCAGCCCATTTCCTTCCAGTATTCCATTCATTACCTTCTGCAAAAATGGTGTCAGCTCTTTAGTCATTGCCTTATAAAATCTTGCAGATATTCCATCTGGTCCTGGTGCCTTTCCCAGTTTTGTTGTTTGTATTGTCTCCACTATTTCCAGTTCTGTAATTTTAGCATTTAATCTCTCTTTCAGTTTATTCGATATAGTTGGTAAATTTATGCTCTGAAGATATTCATCAATCAAATTAATATCCACAGATTTTTTCTGATACAATTTAGCATAAAATTTGTAAAATGCTCTGCTTATTACTGGTTGATCAATCAGTTCTTTCCCATCTTCTACAATTTTGCATATAAGTTTTTTCTCCCTCTTTTTTTTCATTTGCTACGCTAAATATTTTCCAGGTTTGTTGGCTCCTTCAAAAGACTTTTGTCTTAATCTTTTCAGCTCCCATTCCAACTCTTTATTTTCCATTGCTTTTATTTGTTCTTGTAGAATTTTTATCTCCTGTTGCAATTTCTTTTTCCCTGGTCTTTTCTTCAACTGTTGCTCCTTTTAAGCAATCTTTTCTTGTATCTCCTTTAATTTTTTTCCCTTATTTTTCTTATCTCTAGCATTAAAGTCAATTAATACACCCCGAATAACTGCTTTATATGCATCCCATACCTTCTGGATTGGCACCCCTTGGTCAAAATTATACTGAATAAAATATTTTGTCTCCTTCTGAAGAACATCCAGGTTACCCTGATTTTGGAGAAGGTCTTCATTCATTCTCCATCTTAATTTTTTACGCCCCATTCCAAATCTCCACAAAACAGGATTATGGTCTGAGCTTATTCTTGGCATAATTTCCACCTCCTTTGTCCATATTACTAAATCTTTAGACGCCCAAATCATATCAATTCTTGATAGTGATTGGTGGCTTGCCGAATAATGTGTATATTGCTTTATTTTTGAATTATATTTCCTCCAAATATCTTCCAAATTTTCCTCTTTTTCCAATTCAAAAAAAGACTTTGGTAATCTTCCCATTTTATTTTTGACTGCCTTTGTTTTTTTGTCCAATTGTAAATCCACTACACCATTAAAATCTCCAGCCACTATCACCTGATCATAAGTCAATTGTTCTAATTGTGTCACAATTTCTCTAAAAAACTGTTCCTTCGAACCATTCGGAGCATAAATTCCCATAATTAAGGGGGGGTTTTGCATTCCAATTAAATTCCATCGCCAAGTATCTACCATCAATGTCACTAAAAACCAATTTTGGTTGTAATTCTTCTTTTATATAGATTACAATTCCTCTCTTCTTTTGTTTTGCTGAAGCCACAAATTCCTTTCTCAATTTTTTATTTCTTAAATATTTAGAGTCCTGATCCTTTATGTGAGTCTCTTGTAGACAAATTATATTACAATTTTGTTTTGCTAGCCAATGAAATAATGCCTTATGTTTCGAAGGTGAATTAAGTCCATTTACATTCCACGATATTAATTTGCTCTCCATATTCAAGATCTACTTGAGCAAGTCCTTTTCATTATCTGCCATAAAAACCTCCATGTCATGCCGTGATTTGATTACTCTCCTCAAAGTTTGAAATTCAAAACTCAGACCTTCCAGTATTTCTCATCTGTACCTTATGTTCAAATTTTTTAGCTTCTGGGTTAAATCTCTGTATTTTTTCCTCTCCAACAAAATTCTCCTTGGTAATTCTTTCATCACTCTCACCCATTTCCCTTCAATCACCAACGGGCTCTCAAAATGCTTTCTAATAATTTCCTCTTTCATTCTTTTTGTAGTTAACTGGGCAATAATATCTCTTGGCAGGTCTTTTTGTAATGCATAGCTTGAGTTAATTCTATAGACTATATCTAGGTTAGCTGCAATCTCCTCTGGTTGTTTATTTAAAAACTCTGCTAGTATTTCTGTAATTTGATCCTGCGCTGATTTCGACATAGATTCAGGGACACCTCTAAATCTCAGTTGTTTTTCCGTGATTTTATATTCCATAACAGCCATCCTGTCACTTAACGCTGAGATTTCTACTTTTAAATTTGTAGCCAAATTTTGTTTTTATTTCCACATCCTTAACTTTCTGATGAGTTACTTGAAGCTCTTTTCTAATCTCATCAATATTTTTTACCAATTCCGCCACTTCCGACTTTATTGCTTCTTTAATATCCTTTAACACGATTTGCTGTGATTTTTGTATAGTCTCATTAAGCTCTTTATTTCCCTCTGTTACCTTTTTATCCAAGATTTCGATCGCTGTCTGCCAGTCCTTATCTTTCTTCGACATCGTTGGGCTTGCTTTAGTACCTGCCCACAAGTCCGCCCTCTTTCTAAGCTCCGTTTTTTCATTTGTCAATTTTTGTATTTATAACTGTCTCTTAAAATTAGGTACAGCTCCAAAAATTTTTGTTACACTATCCAAAATGTCGGGCATTTTTTCTCTATGGTACACTCTATGGTGAAGCATTCAACCTTTCCCTCTCTTAAAATGGCGTACTTCCGCTTCCTCTTCTGCTCCTTGTTGTTTTCCTTCCATTGATTCTCTGACGTACTTCCTGCCTTTCTTTACACGTCTCGCTGCTCCTGTAAACGAACTTTTTTCTCGCGATATTTCCACCGTTTCCCACACTCCTTCCCTTCGCGTCGCTATTTCCCAAACACAGGTATGTAAACAAAAGTTCTTTTTTTGCTCTTTTACGCTTTAAATTTCTTCAAAATCTCACAATTTTTTCCCAGGTGGCATTAACAGCTCTTCCATTTAACTTAAATCTTTAATTCCAAATTGAAACTTTAGTCCTTAAGGCAAAATCACATCCGTAAGGGGAGATAGTAATCTTTACCTCTCAGTCCTTTCTTTTGGGTTGTAATTGCTGCTTCTTTGCCAATCTTCGCTCAAATCTGTTGCTGGGGCTTGGGTATGATGGTCTTATGCCAACTCATTGACTCCAAAGCTGCTGCAGAGATAGTAGCCACCCTTCTTCGAAGGGACCTCAAGGCAGGGGGAGAGTCCTTGATTCAGAACCCCCCCCCTCTGCCGAGATCACTCACTCTCGGGGTCACAAAGCGTTCCAGCCCACTTTCTGCCTGAAAGCGGGGGGCTGCAGGCGGTTGAGGCACCTGCCAGCCAGAAAAACAGCAACTTGGATGGTCCAGTTCCCTAGACAACGTCAGCCCGCCATAGATCCAAACCGGAAGTCACCCAGGTTCTGTTCCAAACAAAGAGAACCAGTTTTCCCCAACTCATTTCTTGAAAAGACTGTATGAACAAAATACAGTATTTCCAAAGCACCTTCATTTATCACACACAAACACAATCCAAAATTACAGTGCTGTTTCCCATATCAAGTGCTCAACTAAATGAAGATTATTTAATAAGGCCATAAAAACAACATAATATCACGCTCAATCTGAAAAGCAGATCAACGGGGGTCTAGAAACTTTACTGTACATATGGAACTGGAGGCAATGCTACAGGTAGTTCTGAATTTTCACTCAAGGTAAGTTTCTGAGCAGGGCCTCAATAACTGCACTTCAAAACCAAATTCTTCCCTCTCTGATGGAGGCATTGATAGCCCTACCCCGTAAAGGAATAAGCCTGAATCCCAACTTTTACCACTAGGATGAGTAACAGTAGCAGTCACATTCATATCACTAAGAACTTCCTATGGAGCAAGAGACTCAAACTGACCCAAATAAAGAAAACTTCTCCAACTCAATTCAAAGTCAGGCAAAACTGACTACAAATGATTTTTGTCATCAGAGTAAGTACAAAAAATTAAATGGGCTGATGGTGACTCACTAATAAGGTGGAGATAGCCTGGCATTTACCCATTCTTTCATCAGCCGAACTCTCCTCTTGTTGAATGATATTTGCAGATATAGCAGCAGTAGAAAAAGAGTTCTTGACAGTTCCCCACTGTCGCAGCAAGCAGCCCAATCCCATGCATAGTTAACTTGGAAAAAAGTCCTACTGGTTTTTAAGTAACTGTCCTAAGGACTGTAGCTACCATCTTTTTAAGATCATCTGTGCAGCCATTGGGCATAGATTAATTGCAAGAATGCATTAAAACAAAGAGAGCAAATATCTGTAGCAGAATATTTTAAAAGATTATCCATTATTCTAGAACTCCACAACTCCATAGGTAAATATTCCACATTTCCGAATAAGACAGCCTTGCAAAATTAGAAAAGACAAGCTTCAAAGAGTTTCGCCATACTAAACGTTTGATCAGTAAATTTCTCCATAGAGCAATTTTTAATAATAGAATATACCAGGAAAAAAAACCCATGCGAATGATCTTTTATCAAGTCCCTTAACACATGAAGTTTGTTGTTGTACAACCAAGTAGAAGCAACTGAAATAATTCCTAATTGCCAATATTTGCCAATATGCAATTATTTCCTGAACTCTCATTGATAAAGCAACATTTCAAAACTGTCATACACAAAAATATGACTGTTCTATGCTATAATGAACAGCCGTAAGAATTATAAATATACTGCACGATATCTCCTAGAAACAAGAGAACATTTCAGGAATTTTCAGGAAACACCTGTTCAAAATAGAGTGACTTGGAAGTTGCTGGTACTTTATGTGCTTGTTACACATACCAGGAAATAGCAAAGGGGTCATTGGCTGGCTGGCCTGCATAAAACTGTGGTTGGTTGTAGACCGATCTGTCACAGAGTTGGAAGGTATCTTGGAGGTGATCTATTCCAACATCCAACCAGTGCAAAAATGTACAACTACAGCATCCATCCAGCCTTTGCTTCAAGTTTTCCAGTGAGGTGAATATATAGTTGGCAGCTGACACACGTGTCAGCACCTGACCTTATTCATATAATCATAGAAGCACTGTGGTTTTGCTGGATGTTCCCAAACAACTTTTGATGTAATCTAGCTCCAGGTTTTTAAGGCTCTATAAGACTGCTGTTCATTTTTTTAGTGTTCTGTTACGTTCTTGTTTGGTTTCAGTTTCTTTTGAATTGTATACTTCCTGGTACGTGTAAAGGTATCTGGAGAGCCTGTATTGGCTGATAAATATGATGTATACATTTTTTTAAAAAATAGCATGAAGTGGGATGAAGGCTAAGAAACTGGACCTCATTCCACATAAGAGTGAGATTATGTTGGTTGGTGCAGATTTCTCCAGAAGGAATTAGGTTTGCCATATAGGAGTGCTGTAAGATAGATCTAGAGACTGACACTCTGATTTCATCCCGAATAGGAAGTGTCTTTAAACAGATCCAGCCAGTTTCCTACCTGTAAGAACTGAAAAGTGATCTGATCAGGGTAGTCCAATCTTCTGTCACCTCCTCCCTTCATTACTGCAATGTGCTGTGTGGCGCTGCTTATCTCTGAAAGGCATTCCAGAAGCTTCACTTGTTCCAGAACGCAATAGCAAGATTGCTAGCTGGGGAAGACTATTACAAGTAGGATATTACTGACTGCCTGTTAAGTTTCCATTATGAATTAGGCCCATCTTTGTGCCCCCCCTCATCTGAAGTGAGACAGGTTGTCACAAAAAGTAAGTCTTCTTCAGAGGCTCCCTCCCCAGCTATGAAACGTCCTTCCCCTCTTCTTGAAGCTATTATTGGATATTTATTAACACAGGACCAATAATGTCTTCTTTTTTAAAAAAATCAGCCGGCTTTTAATTGTTCCATGTGTGGTTTCGTTTATATACTCAATATACTTAAATACTATACTCAAGAGCACGGCTATAGGAAAGGGGCGGGTTGCCATGTTGAAACTCTTGAGGATTGGTTGGCTTCGGTACCGGCAAACTAGGGGCGTGGCCTGAGAGCGGAGTTCCTTCGTCCCATATAATTGGGCAGTTTACAAGACGGTCCTAATTCCTGCGCAGTCAACTACCTCCTCCCCCCGATTCGTTGGCACGAGCGCGGAAGCTGAGAGTTCTAACGGCCAGAACTCGGCAGGCCAAAAAGAAAAAAGCAGTCGGTGGCACGACGAACGTTTTTCACCTTGGCGATTAAGATGGGAGGCGGGCTCTCGGCAACCGTTACTTCCCTACCGTGTGTGACGCACGCCGCATCCCCATTGGCAGAGAGCGCGGAGAACAGCCTGGATAGGCAGGGCTTAGGCGGAGACTGTTGCAGTAAGCTCTGGAAGATTCCTCCGCCTGCCATATAAATACGGAGGGGGAAACGGCTGCCACGGAGGTATAGCTTGGACGAAGAGGTAGGTGGCGGCTTAGGGATAGGCGATGGGGAAAGACTACTATCGCATTCTGGGCCTGGCCCGTGGAGCCTCCGAGGAAGATATTAAGAAGGCGTATCGGAAGCAGGCGCTGCGCTACCACCCGGACAAGAACAAGGATCCTGGCGCCGAGGAACGCTTCAAGGAGATAGCCGAGGCATACGACGTACTCAGCGATCCCAAGAAGCGCGACATCTTCGATAAGCTCGGAGAAGAGGGTGCGTCTTCGAAGGGGGGCTTACAATGAGCCGGGCGGGCTGGGCCTGAGGGGCTTCATAGTGGGGAGGGATGGTGGGAGGGAAGTTCAGACGCCAGTCCAGTGTCTGTTTTTATCAGAAGCAACTCCCATTAAATTCACTAGGGATTACTTTCAAGTGGGTAGACATTGGATAACAGGTTAGAAATGCAGAGACTGCTATGTGTTCATTTTGTATCTGTAGGATCTGGAGAAGGGGGAAATTTGGTTGGCGTGTAAAGGGAGGGTTCTTTTTTTAAAAAAAACCTTTTTCAGGTGTCAGAAACGCAGGGTCTGTGCCTAAGGAACGGAGCTACTGGAACAAAAGCTAAAGCTTAAACTTCCTGAATGCGTTCAGGCATGACTTTTCAAACAGGGCCCATCAAGAAGTTTCACTGGTACAAGAAAATATTCTATGATTCTTTCCCCCCATGACTTTCTTACTCTTTGTTTGTCTAGTTATTGAAAGATACTATCTTGTTAGTTCGGAGAGTGTTGCGTCTTCACTTGACGATCGAAGTTTTAGGGCTGTTAAGGAGCATTTCCCTTTGGAGTGGCTGTCAAAATGAGTGTTCAGCAACAAATCTACCAGGACTGGTTTCCCAAGAAAAGTGAAGGGAGAAGAAAGAACACGTTATTTTGCTGTGTCGCCTTGGAGACTGGCCAGATTAGTTGCCATCTTTGAATTGTTTTTGTTACATTAAGGTCACTCCTTAAAAGTTTACCACTACCCTACAGGTTCTTCCTGTCTGGGAAGCCTACTTTGAAATCAAGTTCAAATACTTAAGGCAGGAAAGAAAATGAAGAACAAAAAATACCCAGTGTAGAATGGTCTGAATTACTGTTGTCTGGGCATCTGTCATATATTTAGAGTAAGACAAAAGATTGCTTCATGCATATCTCTTCATCAATTGAGGCGCAGCTTGTTGTGTACACCAGACATTTTATGCCATTGTCTTGACATATTGGTGTATGTAGTGTATGAAATGGAAGTCTTTCATTATCCAAATTCTGTTTGGTTTGTAGAGCTTTTCTTTGCTGGTTCATATTGTATTGCTTGTGCTTAGTTAGTAAATGCTTAATAGTTTATTGTAAATAAGTGCTGATAACATGGATCGGCTGTGCTTGGCTGCATGACAGGCTTTCTAAGATAGGTGGAGCCTTTGCTACAGGACTGTTCTAGGAGTTGCTAGAAGATTCTAGCATTTTTTTGGTATGTGCTAACCTCTTATTTACAATATTAGTTTCACTTGGTAGAAATGTTTCTAAATCACCAAGTACGTTAATATAGCTGTGCAAGCTGTGGTGAAATGTACTACTGTGTTTGTGGAAGTTTTGAATCCTTGGTATTGCCACTAAACGTTATGAGAATAGAGCTTTTGCTTGTTCAGTGCTTTGGACTGTAGGCTTATTCGACTG
Organism: Eublepharis macularius; assembly: GCF_028583425.1. Lineage (NCBI taxonomy): Eukaryota > Metazoa > Chordata > Lepidosauria > Squamata > Eublepharidae > Eublepharis > Eublepharis macularius. The sequence continues at coordinate 47,146,473 of NC_072793.1, forward strand.
TCCATCCTGAAATTAATACTCCTGTAAGTCAAAACAAGAGGACGCCCTCAGCAATTGTACTAAAGATGACACCTAGTATAAATACCTTACAACACTCCCAGATCACATGTGAGGTAGTGCACATTAAAGGGCTTACTGAAAATACTTGCCTAGAATTCTAAAAAACAGTTGGTACATTTCAGTATTGAAGTAAAAAAAAGGCCAAGAGGAGAGGCTTTCAGGATTGGAGTTCTTGATATGTAAATGAGAGATTACAGTTGAGAAACTGTTGGAAAAGGTTTATTCCTATGTTTCTGTATTTCAGGGCTAAAGGGAGGTGGTCCCAGCTGCAGCATGGGAGGTCCCAATGGCACCTCATTTACCTACACCTTTCATGGAGACCCTCATGCCATGTTTGCAGAGTTCTTCGGTGGGCGCAATCCTTTTGATACCTTTTTTGTGCAGAGGAATGGAGATGAAGACATGGATGTCGATGATCCTTTTGCAAATTTTCAAAGCTTTGGAAACATTGGCTTTACTCGCACTCGTGGAGGCCATGAAAATGTGCGCAAAAAACAAGACCCTCCTATTACTCATGAGTTGAGAGTATCCTTGGAGGAGATTTATACTGGATGCACCAAGAAAATGAAAATTTCCCATAAACGTCTTAATGCGGATGGGAAAACCACACGTAATGAAGATAAGATCCTCACAATTGAAGTAAAACGTGGATGGAAAGAAGGAACAAAGATTACTTTCCCCAAAGAAGGAGACCAAACGCCAAACAACATTCCAGCTGATATTGTCTTTGTTTTAAAGGACAAGCCACACAGCATTTTTAAGAGAGATGGATCTGATATTGTATACCCAGCCAAGATCAGCCTCCGTGAGGTAAATGAAGGTATAAGGTTTGTTGGTGACAAATGAGGTCAGGAAGGATGTTCTAGATCCTAAAAATAGGAGGAAAAATTGGGATACTCTTCCCCCCTTCCTCTTTCTAGAATCTAAGGATGTACATGATGAACATGCTTACTACATTCTTGATTAAACAGTATAGTCCAATATCTTACGGGAGCAAATGGGTTCTTGTGATCAGTTTGAATGGGGCCACAAAAAGAAGTCCTGTGGTGGCTTCAAAGTTCAGATTACTTTTAACAATCTTTCCTTGGTCTTTATGAATTTTTGTACAGTGTTGTTGACCCATTAAGATCTTTTTGGGGGGTTGGCTGAATGGAAATTAAGTTTCCTCTCCAGAAATCCTGTCAGAAGAAAACTTATTAATGTCTCTTTTTTATATTTAGGCTTTGTGTGGTTGTACTGTGAATACTCCAACACTCGATGGTAGGACCATACCAATGGTATTCAAGGATGTCATTAAACCTGGAATGAAGCGAAGAATTCCTGGAGAAGGTCTTCCATTTCCCAAGAATGTAAACCAGCGAGGGGATCTTATTATTGAGTTTGATGTAAGATTCCCGGACAGAATTCCACAGGCTTCTAAAAGTGTCCTAGAACAGATCTTGCCAATATAGTGAGATTTTCAGTGAAAATTGGACTGAAATGCCTCCAAAGCAGAGGATTTTTGGACTATCAGGATTTCAGGGTCTCTTTTGGCAAGAGAGTCGGGGAGTAACTTCATATTGCTAAAAGTTTTCCAGATAATCCAAATCTTGCAAGCTGTGTATTGCATTCATCAGTGACTTTAGCCCCGAGTTGTCATTGCTCTTATACCAGTGAACAGCCACTGATGGAAGGAGTTGGCAAAACATCTTACACGGATGACAGCCAATCACAGTTTACTGCCTTCACTTGATTGGCTAGCCCTACTTAAGGCATGTCATGTAGAACTTCCACTGGAAAGAATAAGTCTCAAACCTGAAACTGGACTTCATAGTAAACTTCTTCAATCTCTTGTCTTTGCTGTACTGTATTGTCTCTTGTACCATTCTACACTTAGCTCTTTTACAGTGGTTTATCTCTGATATTCCTTTAACCTATTTTCTCACTGCTCTGAGAGGTATCCTTCCTAAATAGTGCCATGCACTGTTTCTCCTAAAATGGAAACAATTTGCCCTTTCAGAAAGGGAAGTGCAATACATTCTTCTCTCTTAAGCCAATAGCACACTAGGTAATTATTAAAGTATATAAAGGTGTTTATAGGTTTTTTCATTGAAACTTATGGTTTCTAGTTTATAGCTCTTCTACATAAGCACTGATGGCTGTAGGTCATTTTGTCTGTTTTTAAAGGCTGGTAGAATATCAGTGCCATAGTTGAAGGCTTAGCTAATAAACATTTCAAAGGGCTTGATTTTTTTTTCAAAAGAAAGGACAGCTCCAGGAGGTTTTCTCCCCAGAAAAGAGCTGTTTTTCTAGTAGAAGTACATCCCCTTACATAAATTGATGAAAATATTTATAGAATGAAAAATTGACAGTCCCAAGGTGCTTAACTGAAGCAAGACATGAGTCGTGGTGGGTAATAGCCATGAAACCCAAGACAATGGAGACATTGTAAACCTTGTAAAGGATCTGGTTGGAAAACACTATAAACATCCTGCATAATTAAAGACTAAAAATGGAATGTATGGATATGTTCCAGAATTTGAAGGTGGTCTTCAGCTTGAGCAGAAAGTAAAATGCAGCTTTTCTGTAACTGAACTCAAAGATTGTTTGCTGTCTGCAGGCACTCTGTTAAGCTATCTGAGCTTGAAGAAGAATTAGACTAGTAGTGAATATTAGTGAAGAAACTGAGATTGCTATAGTAAGAGCTGGTCAGTGTCTTCTGCTCAACTTCTTTTGTAAGATTACTTCCAATTCTTTCTTCATGGTCATAGTGCTAGCCTAACAGACCACCTAAGGATGTTAGGGTAGACTCTACCTTATCTTGCCATATGGTCATAATCACATCACTACAGAATTCTCAATTACTATAATTACTGCATGAATCCTCTTGTGTATTTTTGTAAGGATTTTATGGGCATGCATTCTAGGAAATAATGCTGTGAGATTATAAAAGAATCTTGCCCCTCGTGCTTAAAGATTGTAGATTTTGCTGTGGATCTATAGAAGCCTTGTGCTTTTTGATCCTGAACAGATATGTGGGAGGATAGAAACGATCACTCTATGGGTCTTTTATTTTGCCAAACCAGTCAGACTTGCTTATCGTTTGGTAGTTTCTCAAGCTGTTGGTCATCCTGAGGAGCTACTCCTTACTTCCATTGTCATTTTCCCTTTATTTTTGTTTGCTACATGTACCTCTCTTTTTCTCTTGTGCCCTTTTTTAATGGCTTGGTAGGTTGTACATAAAAGGGAATTGTCCAGCTGACAACTAAATAGAACACATTAGTGCCTTGCACAGGTAAGTCTCAGTAATTCTTACAATGGCCCCTGTAAGATAAAATGAATAGCTGTGCATTGTAGGTATATAGGTTCAATTAGGAGAATATTGGCTTACCTAAGAAAGTATCTAGGGTGCTTATGGCTGAGAATGCTTCCTGGCTCGCTGTCTTAACTGAGATGTTCTGTCTGAATCATGGGCTCCTCTCTGCCCATGCTGTGACAAAAATCTATGATGTAATTAGAGGCTTGTAGAAGAAAATTCACTATTAGTCTTATTGAAGATTCCTTAGCATGACAGTCATCCTGATGAAAGTATGGGGCAATAGTTTCTTCACAGACCAGAGTCAGCACAAATAATACGTGTTCCTACCTAATTTACAGGAGCTGTTTTATATAATGCAATTACCACATGCAAGTGACTGCTTTAGGCGATTACCTATTTGTGCTTTCAACTCTGCTGGGATTATTCTGTAACACTTCCAAGACTGGGCCAGCCTGATCTTGTATTTTGAGAAAGATTGGGACTGATGGATAAAATAGTAAGCACCTTACTTCAAACCTGTCTTTCCTTCCCAGTATAATTCATGCAGAGAAAAACACTAGTGAAGAGGACAGGATTTGACACAAGAGCCATGGTCATAAGTGAGGAAAACTGACCTGCACACCCATTTTGGCCATATCAAAAAGAAATATAAAATCATGCTTTAACGAATGGTCACTGTAATGCTAGATTTTTCAGAGAAGATTTTGTGCCAACTGTGTGTTGCTCATCCTATGTAACAAATGTACCTATATATTTTGCTGCATGGATGTATGTACCTGGAAGCTGTGGCCAGTTGTGGTTTACTGTTGCATGTGCATACAGTGAAATAGATGTATTTGTGCTTTTCATATGTGACTTGTGTGCATAGAAATTTCTGCATGTGTAGTTGCTATTGTAGGAAGTTGTACGGCAAGCAGCTCTAAAATGAGGTTAGTAAATTAGGAATTCACTCCCTCAAGTTATTTAGATCATTTTAGCAAAAAGGCAGTTCTTTCCCAGCTTGGCATAGATTATCGCTACAGGGGCTTATCTCTGATGGTCTGTGACCCTCATTAAGAGTCGGAGCTGCTTCACATTTCTACCGTTTCTTTATCCAAAGAGCCCTTCATGCAGCAACCTGCAGCTATTTGAATTTCACTTCCACTAGGAAGCTGCAATTGGCTGTAGCTTGCTGTACCTGCACTATACTTGTATAAGCAATGAAACCTGCTTATGTGCAGTCATATAAGCAATATGGGGGTTACATGCTATTTCCTTAGACCTAAGTGATAAATTGTAGAATTGTGCCATGTTTAAAGGGTACAGGAGGACACATATTTGTGTTAGTGTTGCTGACTGTAGATACAACATGTGATTTATGGTCTCTTTTCCTCTGACAGAGGGGCCTTCAGTTGAGGGGAGGAACTTCTGCCAATTCCCTCTTTCATTGTAGACCCCCAGCCACACACACTTTGCCTCTTATGCAGTTCATGAAGGTCCCCTGACCCGTAGAGGAGGAGAGTATGTCTCATGTCACTTGTAAATATGGGATATGTGAGGTATAATATGCTTAAGCCCTTGGGGGAAATTGCACATAACGTATATAGCTAAAAGAATCAATGACTTGCTAAATTTAATGATTCGGTAAGGCTTTTGTAAGATATGTTTCAGAGAGATGGCTGCTAGGACTAGGAGTATCATACTGGCAACCAGAAGTGGCCAAAATGCTTGGTGTAGAAATCAATGCCAATGTTTAATGTCTACTATGTGTACATTCAGCTACGTAATAACAATCTGCTTCCTTCCTATACCTTACAGATACATTATATCTGTCTGCCCACTGAAGTTTTACATTTTTTTAAAATTCAGTAGCCACCTTTAGGGCCTGAAATCTTTATTTCTGGCACATTTAAATTGTTGAATTTGAACATTAGTAGGGTTCCAAAAGAAGTATCACCTTCTTGTATAAAATGAGAGCCAGTTTGGTGTAGTGGTTAAGAGCGTGGGACTGTAATCTGGAGAACCGAGTTTGATTCCCCTCTCCACCACTTGAAGCCAGCTGGGTGACCTTGGGTCAGTCACAGCTTCTAGGAGCTCTCTTAGCCCCACCCACGTCACAAGGTGTTTTGTTGTGGGGATAATGACATACATTCTAAGCCGCTCTGAGTGGGTGTTAAGTCATCCTGAAGGGAGGTCTATAAATAGAATGTTATTATTATAGACAAATGCTAGTGAGGAGGAGGAGGAGCACAAGTTCTTTCATAACATAAGAACCACCCCCCCCCCAGTGGATCCAACCTGTGGTCTATCTGGTCAAACATCCAGTTTCACACACTGGCCAACCAGTTGCTGTGGGTGGGGTTGACAACATAGAGATCAAGGTCTCCTAGTACTGATATTCAGAGGTTGCTATGATTTGTACGCACTGAAGAACTATCCTTGGTGAATCTGTCTAGGTCCTTCTTAAAACCATTTATGCTTGTGACCATCAGTGGGAGTGAATTCCACAAAATACTGTGCTATTCTGAGCAGTTACTCCTTCCTAAACCCATTGACTTCAATGGACTTAGAAGGCTGTAGCTCTGCATAGGATTGCACTGTTAATTGATTACTCATTGAGTAAATAATTACTTTTTGTGACTCTCAAATCTTTCGCCCATCAACTTCAGTGGATGTCCCTGGAATTGGCACTCAATGAAACTGAATCAGTAGAAAAGAGCAAGAGTCCAGTAGCACCTGTAAGACCAACAAAATTTGTGGTAGGGTATGCGCTTTTGTAAGCCACAGCTCAGTTCTTCAGAGCTCACAAAAGCTCATACCCTACCATAAAATTTTGTTAGTCTTATAGGTGCTACTGGACTCTTGCTCTTTTCTACTGCTACAAACACGGCTATCAATCTTGATCTATCTCCATGGAAGTTGAATCAATAAGTCTCTTCTAGAGGAGGAGCAGGACAATGGGCAGGAAGATCCTTTAAGAAGTTGCACAGTTGGGCTCAAGAAACAGAATGTAGGTTTCCCTTGGACATTCTGAAGGATGTGTTCCAGCTTATACCCTTTGTACTGCTACCAGTGAAAGGCTTCTGTATATTTTCATGCATTTTCTGTAAAGACACTATAACATGCAAAGCTCATATACAGCTAAACACCAGAATACAATATTAGGTTATTTCTTGCAGTGTCAACTTTACTCAACTCATTTAAGCCACTCTTATCTGAACATGTTTTGTTTTTGTTCTGTATTCCAAGATGGCTGAGTTGCTGTATGTCTACCTGTGCAGAGTCAAGCTGTGCCTTTTTTTTAAAAAAAAAAATCATTTTCTCAATTTTTTACTTTTCCAATTTTTTTCAATGAAATTACATAATTTTTAAACATAATGAAATAAAAAGCAAGTTACTTGCATGGTACAAAATTAGCCAGAAGTGAAGCTACTAAAATAAAAGCCTTATGTAAACACACAGGCTTTGTCTTCAGTCTTCATCCCAGGTAAGTAAATGGAGTAATAGAGGAAAGGGAGAGGGGAAGAGTTGTGTATCAATAAGGAAAGCAGCAAGTTGTCATTAAGTCACAATGGTGGTTAAGCAATTAAGTTTTCATTAAAACACTTTAAAAAGATGTATATGATATTAACATAAAATATTCCTTTGTGTAAACGTTAAATGCTCCTGGGATGCCCATTTAATAGCAAAGCCCCATAAAACTAGTCAGCAATCAAGGCTACATGTCAGTTCTGAGCTATTTACATCTTTATTTAGGAAAATAGATCTAGGCTGTATCAGGTACCGAATGAGCAAAGGAAAATTCACTCACTAGTTTTCATAAATCATCCTATAGATCGAATAACTTTGTTAGATTAACTTCAAACTCGCCACATTTCCTACAAGCGGGATTACGGAACTGTTTGCTGATTGGGGGTCAATTAACACCTTTTGCTGTACTAGACTTATTCCAGAAATTGAATTGGGTTTGTTGTATGCCCCAACGCTTCATTATACGGTAGGCACATTAGATCCATTAAAACTGTGATAGTGGGATTGTTACTGTCGGACTAAAATACTTTTTCAAGAAAAAGTGTTCGGGTTCAAACCCAAACAGAAATTAATGCAATCCTTGGCAGGTTTATTTCGAGGAAGTGAGCCCCAGGAGTTCAGTAGGACTTAACTGCTAGGTAAAGTGCGAGTGGCCACTTAAGGCAATTTATATTTAAGATAATAAATTCATTTCGAGGATACATTTCCTCCCAACGAAGTATCTTCTAACACAGCTTTCTAATAAATGATTGTGTGCTCATTGTGCCTCCCCCTCCTCCGCGTTTTGTGGCAACTGCCGTGTCACCACGGCTTAAACTAGCGACAAGGAGCGGTGCTCAGATTATCCCTGCAACGATTGTAGTTCCCGAGGACTTTGACCAGAGCGTCCAGTTCCGCCCCCACTCCCTCGACGCGAGTACTCGGCACTAATCTCCATTACATCCATGGTAAGCGTATCTAGCATCGCAGCCCTATCGGTCGATCCGGCTGAGATACTCCGCCAATGGCCAAGCCGCCGCTGCTCATCTCTCATCTCCTGCCTTGAAAACCACACGAGGGGTTGCGACTTGATGGCCCCTTATTTATTGTTGTTGTATTTCATTAGCTGCGCTAGATCAGCAGCAGCAATTGTGCCCCTGGAGGGTTGGAAGGCTGGCTGGCGGCGACACGCTCCGATGTAAAAGCGCTCACTCTGCTGTCGGATGTGGAGCTGGGTGCGGCTGGCCAGAGAAGGCGCGTGCTTCCTTATTGTATGCGAAAGACTGGGCCGGGCTCCAGGGATGAACCGTGTGCCCCTTTCCAACCGCCAGAGAGGCCCGTGGGGGATAAGAAGACGGCCGTTTGTACAAATGCTCCCTCTCGCACTGCTCCGCGGAGGCGCGCCAGGCACCAACCAGCCCGCTCTCCCTCCCCTGAGCTAAGCCTAAACCCGGCCTTTTGCCCTCCTATTGGCTTCAGGAAAATGTAATGACAGGAAGGGGCCACTAGAAGGCCATGAGCAGGGTCACGACGACGTAGGCTGGAGGGCGGATTCGCCGAACGGAGCTCGCTGCACGTATGAAGCGTTATTCCTGCTGCGCTTCCCGGCGGGCGCTTTCCTGCCCTCCACCTTCAAGAAAGGCCCATCCTTTCCTCCCCCATTCCTGCCCCGCGCTCTGAGCCGCCCCTTGGAGCGAGTAGGCGAACTTGATAGGAAAGATCAAGATCGGTCCGCCTAAGGAGAGGAGGCTGCGATTGGCCAAGGACCCACGCGAAATCTCCTCCGATTGGTTAGGAGGCGCGGCTCTGGGCCCCGCCTGCTTCTGAGGGACGGGCCTGGCCGCGCTCGGCTGTAGTTTGGCTGAGGGACGGGCCCGGCAAGGAAACGGACTGGGGTAAGTCGGAGAGGTGGGGGATGCGCGTTGTTAGGGGGCTTTGGGGGAGGGGAGGAGGGTCTTTTCCGGGGGGCTACTGAATATGGGGAGGGGGTTAAGACAGCTTTGGGTAAGGCTGAGCAAGGAGCGGGAGAAGAGCCCAGGAGTTCTGTCATCCAGCGCTCTTTCCCCACCCCCATCCCACAGAAAGAGGCTTCCTGCCTGTTCGCACATGTCGAAAGCCCGGCCAGGGTTGCCTGGATACAAAATGCGTGTGAAGGCCCAGTTGGCCCCGAGACATTTTGAAAGGAGAGTCGAGATTCCTGGGTACTTTGTTAGGAGTGTAGGCAAGTGGCAGTTTTTGCTGAACGTGCTTCAGCTTTCTTGCTGGCCTCCCCCAGGAAACAAATGTTGATTTCCATAGCTAACCTGTGCTCTGATCTCAAATGGTCAAAGAGAGGTGAAAAAATTAGTGAACCCTCTATATGCTCGCATAGTGAGGGAGAAAAAGCCTCACAAGAACTGTTTTGTAAGTCGGTGGAAGTCACTGATGATTCTCTAGTTCAGAGTGTGCCGAGTCTGTCTCTTTTCTCTCTTTGTTATTTCCAGTGACAGTAGACTAGAAGACACTACCTTTACATCCTCATTATAAATGGAAGAACCAGTTTCACTATAGATGGTGTTGACTTTATTTCCTTTGCTTGTGGAGCACTAATAGAAGATAACCTGATAGTAACACCCAAATGACTATTAACTGAGGAAACACACTTTCCTGGCCTTATGAGTTGTTTTTAGCTCTCCTCAGTGAGGTCTGCTCTAAAGTGACTGGGAAACGGGGAAAGCACATGGAATGTGTGTGCGCTGATCTTTCAATCTTTTCTCTTATATTTTGTGTTTCTACTGATCTTTGTAGAACTCCCCTTCACAGGTATGTTTGCTGAGATTAAAAGTTGTTCCTCTCTCTGTGGTGTTACTGGATCCTGCTTAGCTCTGTGGTAAGCAGTGGCTAGGTGTAAAGATTTCATTTGTTTTGCTGTAATTGATGCACTTGGGGTCCATGTTTGCAAAAACCAGAGAAAAAGATCTGTACTGTATTTCCTATTTATTATTGCCTCATTTCAGTCCTTACAACAAAGGTACTGTAAAGATTCCTGCATTAAAGCAAAAGAAACATACACGCCATCTACTTCCTACTTCTAACCTCAAACTATTTAGGCAGAAGATTGGGGTGGGAGATACATTTGGTATACACCTAGATGATGGCAGGCAGGTCTAATCTATAGTCATAACTGTTACGTCTGACAGTTCAGTGCATGAATATGGAATATAGTGCTTTAGTACTCTTTTAAACCTCAAAAGCAGAGATTTCTCAGTTCCTATAACTTGCTGAAATGACTTTGCAAATGCATGGAGGTGTTTTCAAGGAAGGCTCAAGTTAGAAAGAGGCTTCCCACAGTTGGGGGGGGAGCTGGCATTTTAAAGCCACCGCACAGTTGTTCCCACCCTCACACACATGATTCTTTCTGCTGTTTGTTTACTATAGCATTCACAGTTGTCTCTCAATCCCTTGTAAACGTCCCAAATTCTTTGAAAATCGCGGAAGTGGAATACTTATGAAAAACAAAACCATATAGAGAAATTCAACTTAATTCTGTTAACAAAATATGAGAACCTTTACAAACTATACCAAGCCCTTGTTATATTGTCATTACTGATGAATTTTGAGCTGCCCACTTCATACAAACATGTACAAAATAACCCACCAGGTCTGTTAGTTTAGTACCTAAATTTTCCCGATCTGATGTCTAGAAATCCCCATTACCTTATCAATTTGAGGTTGCTGGTCACCAGTTCGTGAAACAGGAAACTGCTCCCACTTTACGATGTGGTGTCATTTGTTATTTTCTCGCGGAATTCAGGGATCAGCGAATGCAAATAGCCCTAATGATGCTTCTAGCTATTTTCACTTTTAAAATGTTCATTCATCAAAATAACAAAAAGCTTAATTGGAGTCCTAAAATGTTTCTTTCACATATTCCCCACCTCCTCCATTATAACGATAGTGCTCGTGAAGTTAATACCCATGTTTTACTAGTCTAGGAAATAGCCACTATTTGTTATACTGTACTTACAGTGTTAGAAGGACTAACAAGGCTAGCCAGCTTGTAGCTCTGCTGATAAGGATTTGAGGGTAATTGTGGATCACAATTGAACATCATTTGTTGCAAAAATAGAAAATGGCATATTGGAAAATGCCTGGAAATAGTCTGTCAAAGACATTTTAAAATAATTTCCCCCCATTTGGTTCTTGTTATTAAAATAGATAAAATGGCAGAGGTGACAAAGATGTAAACTGCTTTGGATCCCCATTGGAGAAAAGCAGGGTATAATTATCTAAATAAAAATGTACACTGGAGTAAAACAAAAGTTAACCCATGTTGCTACTTAATCAAAACTATCTTCACTTTTGTCTTCTCAATCTTACTTACACTGTTAGCATCGATGGAGGAACTGCTTCATATTTATTTATTTATAGTTTACCTTTATTACTGAGACTCGACAGATTATCTGCAGAAGGTCCTGTTCAGATGAGTGAAGCTGCTGTGGTGGAGCATAGGGGGAGAAACTCCCTCAAATATGAGGGGCCAAGGCCATGAAAGGCTTTGTATGTGATCATCAAAACCTTGAATTGAGCCAGGTAACTGATGGGTGGTCAATGGAGTGACTGCAGAATGGGAGTAATATGTCTGTTCCACCTAGCTCCTGATTACAATCAAGCTGCGGCATTCTACAGTAGCAGGAGTCTCTGAATTGACTTTGAGGGGAACCTATATAAAATGCATTGCAGTAGTCTAGTCTCGATGTTACCATGGCATGAATCCAGGTGGCCAGATCGGCCTTGTCAAGGTACGGGGCTATTTTCCAGGTTAGCCTGAGTTGGGAGAAGGCCTTTTTTCAGCTGTGTTTATTTGCTTTACTATGCAGTGTCAAAAATAGACTGACTAAACATTAAATAGTACCAACAGCTGCTGGGGTTGCAGTTGTTGGTGACAAGACACACTAGAAAGGAAAGACAGGATGAAAAATGTAGGCTGCAGTCATAAGTACACTTAACTTGGGATTAAATCCTTTTGAAATCAGTGGGAGTTTTTTGTAAACATGCATAGAGGATTCAAATGCAACTGGCAGAGATGTTTTTCACTAACCGAAGGGTATACAGGCATAGCTAAACTGTCTAGAAAATTCACAATAATCTCCATTGGAAGGCTTATGCAGAGGCCTGGCAATCATCCTTCCAATTGTTTAGGACTAGATAAAGTAATTCTTGTCAATACAGAGGATTCAAGAGGGAAGTCTATTCAAGAATTGCAGTTATCTGGAGCTTAGAATTTGATGTGTATCTAACAGTGCTATCCTAAGTAGAGATACACCCTTCTAAGTCCACTGATTTCAATGGACTTAGAAGGGTGTAGATGTGCTTAGCGTGGCACTATAAGGCAGTTTGCTGAGAAATCCCTAGATCAGAATGGAACGTCAACAGCAGTGAATGGATGACTAAATAAAGTTGTGGAACATATCACTAAAATATCTGATCCTTCCCAAAACCAAATTTTGAAATGTTAAGTAGTTTTCAGGGTTGTTATATTGGTCCACAGTGTGCATCATTATGAAAGTAAACTTTATCTCTTTAAGTGCACTATTTTTAGTTCCTTAAAATATTCTTCATGATCTATAAAATGATAACATCTTCACCTATTTTGTTTCTCTTAGGTGGGACCTGTCAGCACTTTCTTTTGTATGTCTGCTGTCTAGACAGATTTAAATCCAGTGCTCCTGGGAACAATTTGTGTTGTGGCATAAAATAAGTTTTCAAGAGTGAATATCATGGCTTTTAAATGTAAATTTTGATAGGTTGAAGTTTCTGAAGGTGTGATGGTATAGTTCTGAACAGGTATTTAAGCTGGAGAGAAACCCTGCAATCATTAAATCAGGTTTCAGTTGGCTAAAAGAGGTTGGGGATGTGATCTTGGTCTCTCTGGCTGGGACGGAAAAGAAGAGGGCTGCAGGAGCAACTAGTGCAAGGCTTCAAGGGAATCAGAGATGACAGGATGAGTGTAAACACAGCATGAAACAAGACCAGATTTCAAGAAGTGATTGGGAGAAGGGGCATTTTCCTGGTTAAGGAACATCTCACACTATGGAGTGCACTTCCCTGTTGTTTGGCTTGGACTATGCTTCATTGTAGAGCAGTCACAAGGTTTGGCTGAGTTCCCTTGCTGTCCCACCCTGTAGGGAACACCCTATATCCAGTTTCTCTGCTCTGAACTGGCTTGCAAGGGCATGCTCCACCTAGGTTCCTGGATGGAGACATAGGAAGCTCCCTAGCTGGAAGGGCACCTGCTGTGCCTGTGCTTTTCACTTTTGTGTTCTCAACAGCCTGGTTGGGAGATGCACATAATCAGCAGAAATGTTAGTATTTTGTGTTGCGATAATTCCTCAAGGATCCTCCTTTTTAGGGTCAGTATCTAAAGGGCCTTTATTTTCATTGTGGGGTTTATCTGCACTGTGATGAAGTGTGGGTGTCTGTGATCTTGTAATATATCATTTGTATTATTTATGCATATGTGCTTCCTGGTTAAGGCCTTAGTGGCTGAACATTCTCTTCCCAAGTTCTTTAACTTTGGCTTTTTTGCCTCTTTTATTTGATAGTATTTACTGGCTGGTTGCTTGCTTCAGTTGTTCATAAAGTAATGACTATGGGGGTGTGTATTGCCTCTTATAAACCTTTGTACTTCACTCAGATTGTGTTTTGCAGAGGGGGAGCTGTATTGAATGTGAAGTAAACTCATGAATTGACAGTGGTTTCTTATGTGTAAAATTCAAGCTTGAAATATCAATTTCTGTAGGCAGCAGTTGGGGGAGAACAATGTATGCTTTAGGCTGATCCTGCACTGGGCAGGGGGTTGGACTAGATGGTCTGTATGGCCCCTTCCAACTCTATGGTTCTATGCTGCCCTGAGCTTGGAGGAAGGGCAGGATAAAAGTGTACTAAGTAAAATTAATGGATCGTTCTTTCAATATCTAATTTCTGATGAGCTTTATTTCCAAATTCAGCCAAACGACTGGTTCCTACATGCTTGATTTGTCTGCATTTGATGACTAGCAGCTGACTGATTTCAATGAAGTGTATTGGTATTTATAGTGAACTAAGTGGTCTCTATGGTGTTAAATATGGGATGGCTCACTTGTGCAAATGGTCACTGGAATTCGTAGAAATCAAGTTATCAACATGCATGTCACAACCAGCTTAGTGTCTACAAGAAACACCACAATTATCGAATAAACCATTGCTTCTCAGCAATGAGGTCCAAGCTGTTATTTATGTACATGTTTATCCTGCCCTTTCCCCAAGGAACTCACAATAGGTGCGTGATTCTCTGTTTTTTTGCACACTGTGACCACAAGGAGCCATGATGTCCTATTTTCACTTAAGAGTATTGAGAACTGTCTGCAGCCTTGCACACAATTGTTTCTCTTTCAGTGAATGCACAGTTGTTATTCTGTGTGTTGCGTAGGATCCAGGAGCCACCATTCAAAGTAAAGATGCTGCTTTTGGCCTCTTGTAGTCCCTGGGCTTGAATTGTAGAAAATGCTGTTTTCCCTTCAATAGCAGCAGTTGGGATTGTTAGATAGCCATGTGGAATGCCATATGACTGTTGTACATTTTGGAGATATCTTGTGATGTAAATAGTCTCCATGCCAACTGATCTACCCTGTTGTGGTCTGGATCTTCATTTAGTGCTTTGAAAGCTAATTGTGCCCCTGCTGTATTACTCCAGCACTCGTGCAGCCTTTACAAACAAAAGCAGAGAATACTAGCATGTCATCCTAATGCCATGCCCTGCCCTTTTGTGAACATTTTGCTTTGTTTGGATTTCTAAGGTTGGGCTCTCTTACCTTTTAGTGCTGGAAAGCACTGCCTTGATATTTGTGTGTGTGTGTGTGTGTTTTATACACTTGCCCCTCTCGTGCTACTATACAGTCTGCCTCCTTCCCCAATCAGACACGTATGGGTGGATAAAACATGTATTTGAGTTGGTGATTGTTGGATTGTTGTACCAAAGCTAAAATGGGAGGGGGGACTTCCTTCCCTGATTGCCAAGAGGCAAATACCTTGTGACCACTTGCCTGGTCACACAATACCTGTGGTAAGAACAATATCCAGTTATAAAAGTCCCCCCCTCCCTGCTCCATTTTCCTTTCAGGCAATTAAAGGACTGCAGAAGATATTTGTGTGCAAACAGGCTGGTTTAAAAAAATAACTGAGGGCTTATTTGCAAGGCTGCTGTACTTGACTGCTCATCAGCTGAGTCATTCTGACCTGATGCTCTGGACATGGAACTGGTATTTTCTCCAAATTAGAAATTCTATAGCCCTCTCTATCTCATGTTCTTCTCTTCCTTACCAGGCATCATATTCAAAGGAACTTTCTAGAAGTGAAATAAACATCCCTTCCAAAGTCTGCTTTTTCCTTTCATTTATCTTGTAACCTGTTTTTCATCTCGAGTGACCAGCTAAATTTCCATCTGTGCCCCTTCTGCCTCTAGGTCCATATCTTGGCTGACTGACCTTCCCAGCTGACTGGCCACATCTCCCTCATGCCGCTTGGACTAGGCCGCCGGAAGAAGGCCCCACCACTGGTGGAGAATGAGGAAGCCGAGCCCATTCGAAGTGGCCTGGGTGGGATGGGAGTAGGCAGTGTCAGTGGTGTGACTGCTCTCCAGCCTGGCCTCCCACCACCACCAGCCAACCTTCGTCCTCGCCTTGTTTTCCATACTCAACTGGCCCATGGCAGTCCCACTGGCCGGATCGAGGGCTTCACCAATGTTAAGGAATTGTACAGCAAAATTGCTGAAGCCTTCAAAATCTCACCAGTTGAGGTAGGCACAGCACTTGCTTTCTCCTGATAACATCCAGGCTCCATGGGCTGATACCACAGTTTGGATGGGTTTGTGGTCTGTTTAGAGAAAGACCTGGGGATTTAAGTTTGAGGTCGGTGCCAATAACGTTCAGGAACTGAAGGGCAACCAACTATGCAGTTAGGAAGTTTCTAGCATCAGTTTCTCATACTACTTTTTTGGTACTGTCTAGGTGATGTTTTGCACCTTAAATACCCATAAAGTGGACATGGACAAGCTTTTGGGTGGACAGATTGGCCTGGAAGATTTCATCTTTGCTCATACAAAGGGCCAGAGGAAAGAGGTCGAGGTGTTCAAGTCCGAGGAGGCGCTGGGCCTGACCATCACAGACAATGGTGCTGGCTATGCTTTTATTAAGGTATCTTAAAATAACTGCACTTTGGGCCCTCTTAAGTGGAATTCTTGCTTTCTGGTACCACCCCCTCCCACTCCCTATGTGTGCCATTCGCTGTTGCCCAGTTAATCTCCTGGTCCTGTCTCCCTCCTTGGTATCCTTCCTATAAACTACCCGGAGTAAGAGGAGGGACATCAGCGCTGTCAGCACTGCTTCCTGTCACCAGTAGCCAACATCCCTTCTAAAATGGGGGGCAGGCAATGGTGGGGGACTACTGCTCAGAATGAGAACTGAGATACAGAAGGGCCTGCTCTTACTCCCAACCACCCATGGTGGAGAGCCAAGTGGCTGGCAGAATGCTGTGGCACATGCTCACCCAGCCCATATATAGGAGGAGAAACTGCTAGCCACTGATGCTTTCCATGGGTGGCTGATGGGGAGGGAGGAGAAACTGTTGAAGAGAGACCTGGGAGGATCAGTTGTTTTGGGAGAACCTGATCTTGGTTGCTAAATGGAGAAAGGGTGGGAGGCAGCTGTTACCCATGGCTGATTCACAGTAAAGGTGGGTTATTGATAGCAATGATTCTGTGGAAGATGACCAAGGCTGCCAAACACCTGAAACCGGTATAGTTAATCCAGTTTCCTAAGCTGGGCTTCTTGACTGCCCTGAGCAAGAGGTAATGGGAGCTTAGGCCCACCTACAGTATATTAAGTGCAAGGATAGTCCTTATCCTGCCTGCTGTCTGATGAGATGGTATTCCTGTACTGAATGGTTGCATGACATTATGACCAGGTCTTACTGTTTCTTGCTATGCTGTCCTGAACCAAATTATGCCCATTTAAGTAGACTGAAGTCAGTGAGCTTTTTTTTTGCCTTTGTAGCAAATTTATGGCAACCCCATAGGGTTTTCAAGGCAAGAGATGTTCAGAGATGATTTGCCATTGCCTGCTTCTGCACAGCAACCATAGACTTCCTTGGTGGTCACCCATCCAAGTACTAACCAGGGTTGACCTTCTTATCTTCTGAGATCTGATGACATCAGGCTAGCTTGAGTTATCTAGGTCAGGTGCTTAGAAAGGTGTAATTCAGCTTAGAATGGCACTGTTGGTCTAAAGAGGAAAGCTCTAGTAAATCAATTGATCTTGAAAAGCAAAAGTGTTTGGGGCTTTTTTGTTTAAAATATAATAAAGGTTTAAAAAGTAATAAATAATATGGAGAAAATGGGTAGTAAGAAATGTGTCCTCACCTCTAACAGAAGGTTGCCCTCCTGTCAGGGAAGTTAGGTGTATTAGTGACTATTAGCCATTATAATTAAATAGAACCTGTGGATTCCAAAGCAGCATCTTCTAAATATCAGATACTGTGGACATTCAGTGGGGTAAGATTGCTGCCTTCATGTACTACTTGTAGGCTTCCCAGAAGCATGTGGCTTACCACTACTGAAACAATGGTGGGAGACTAGATTAATTCCAGAATGTGAACCTTTTGTAGTAAAATAAAATAGAAGTCCAGCAGCACTTTAAAGGCAAAGAAACCCATGAGCTTTTCATGAGCCCTGAACTGATTCCACTGGATTGTTCTTAGAACTTTATACTAAAATTTCCAAATGTTTGTTTTGTTTGTTTATTAAAATATTTATATTCCATCTTTCTTCATGGCTTGAGGAGGCTTGCAAGATACAGTTGAGAAGAGTGCAATTTAAAACATACAACCACCCAACTAACTCCCTTCCTTCCTATAAAATACATTCAGTCTATATACCTTTAAAAGCCCTGACAAATAAAATGATGTTGCAGTACTGTATGAAGATTAACAAGTAAACCCAGATCCTGCATTTTGAAATAAATAATAAAGTTAACAAAAGAGAGTGCTTATTTATATGCTCGAAAGCTGAACTTGACAGGGGGAAGAAAGTACAAACAAGAATGTTTATTCCATTTTCTTATTGGGCACTAGGAGAAGGTTGGAGAACAGGTCAGTGAAGGACATTCATTGCTTGACACTGAGAACATTTAAACTTATAACTAAAGTTGTGAAAGCTAAATGTTTCTCTTGTTTTTAAAGCTGGGAATTTCCGGGGATTCTATCAAAGGCCTGAGGGATGCAAAAATAGAGCCTGTGTGTGCATGTTCACAAATTGCCCATCCCATCACAAATCATTTGGGGTGGCTTGGTCATAGAACTACAGAGATTGGAGAAGAAAGCCAGGCCTTTCAATATTAAATGAATCTGGGTCTAGGAGCCAGTCATTTGACAATGTACCCATGCCCCTTTTCAAATACTAGTGCCACAAGTAAACAGGAAGGGCTAGAAACTTGTTCTTATGAGGGCATTCTGCTAGAGACCTAGATTCTACTGTAGTAGAAAGCACCAGACGTAAAGAACAGCTATGCTCACTGAACAGGACTGCTTTGTTAGAGCTTTAAGCATCTTTGGAGCTTTGTTATAATGATCCTTTGGTAGAGGCGGTGCATAAGCTAAGAATTAGCTAGCTGCATTCTTGGAAATAGTGACTTCCCCTCCTCCCTCCCTTGTCTCTGAGCAGTAATAAGAATATAGAATTGCTGCACTCATCCAGTACATATCCAGTGTAATGAGGTGGGTGGGGAGGGGTGATGAAATAAGTAAAAAATTAATGAAATAAGTAAATAAAGTAGGCTAGGTCCATCAGTAGTTATAGTGATTAAATGGAACCTCCTTGTTCAGATGCAATAATTCTCTGAACAGCAGTACAGGAGGACGGCAGCAAGGAGAGACTTTGACCTTCATGCCATGTTTATAGGCCTTCTGGAGACATCTGGTTGTCCCCAGTGTAGAATGGGATGCTGTACTAAATGGACCTCTGGTCTGATCCAGCACAGCTCTTCTTGTGGTCAGCCACTACATCCCCATACGTGCTCTTGTAGCAGAAATAAGTTGTGCCTCTGTCTTGGATTGGCATTAAATGCTTCCATTTCTGTCAGAGCATTTTAAGGCTCCTGCAAATGGCAATATGGTGGTTCTCCAGGAGGTGTAGTATTGCTGTTGTGCTAATAGCAAGGGGACTAGTGTGTCTCCTTGGGATGGAGAAAGGAAGCCTTCATGTGGTATCAACCAAAATTATCACTCCACATCTATGATGTAATTAATAAACAGCTGCTACACTCCACCCAGGGTTCATCTGCCTCTCAGTCCTAGAGGAAGTGACTGTGTATTATCACAGAGTGATCCAAGGGAGGGGTCTTGACCTTGGAAAAATGACAATACTGCATTGTTAATTATTTAAACCTTTGCAGTTCTTTCTGCAAGGTACTTTAGAACAGAAGTCTACGCACAATTACCTATGCAAACCCGGACCCAGTAAAACAAACAAGTCTCTGAAACCTCCAAACCAATGCTGTCTGGTGGCTTTGGTTTTAACAGAAGTGAAAGTCTGTTCTTCATAAACTTCTCACTGGTTCTAATCTCCTCCTTTTCTACTTCGTTTCAGGACTTTACACTGAAAAGTCCTCATTTCAGGACTTTACACATTTCAGGACATTACGCTTCCTGATGGATTCTGATTATCAGGATCTGTATACCCCTATTCCAAACTTAATTCACACTGTGCTTGTACCATGCTTTAAAAGTTGCAGTACAAAAACGTACAGACATCCTTTTAACACTCCATTTGTCCATGTCATTGCTTTATTCTTACAGTTAAAAAAGTGACAGAAATAAGTATTTTGCCCAAAGAAAAGGAATGCTACATTCCTAGTACAGACTGTAGTCCATTTGCTTGGAAGCATGGGCTAAGACTGAGGCAGGTTCAGGAGCTTAGTATCTGCAACGACCTCAGAAGTCTTTGGTAAAGGCTTGGGTTCCTGGGTTTTGATGCTGTATTTCCTTGATTCAGAAGTGTTACTGCCTTCCTGGGCTGCTTCCAGGTGTACAAGTTTGCTTAGTAGGGCGTGGTTTATGCCTTCTTGCAAGGTATTTGAGGCCTGCTTCTGCACGAAAAAGGATGCCAGACTGGTTGGGCTGCTATCTGCATCCACTGTGAGTATGATTCACAGATTTTAAGGAGGTGTTGCACTGGAACAGAGAAGGATGTGCAACATATGCCCATGATTTTGAATCAAGTTCTTAAAACTCCATTGCTGATTGCTTTTGCTTCTGTGCCTAGTTTCTTCTAAAAGATAGGGAGGCTGTTGCTGTGTATCAGCCTTGTGGTGGATCACACAACTGAAACAAGCAGAAAGGGATAATTTAAACCCTTTAAACACTGAATGTTCAAGTTCACTTTCTTGCTGTGAGGCCTGAAAAGTGTTGATGGAGTGAGTCCTGCAATGCTTCATCTAAAAATGAGGCAAAATACTCCCAGAGAGATTTGGGGGCATTCAGTCTAAGCATACTAGTTGACTTACTTACACGTATTTGAAAAGAATAATCCTATCGATCGAGTGTATCATGAACTTCTTCCCACTACACCCTCATTTGTTCCTTCCCTGAAGGCAGGCTGGTAGTTTACATGGGAGGAGTCATGAGTCCGCTTCACTTTCCTACAATTCATCCTCTCATTCATGGCTGAATTGACTTCTGAAGCTCCCAAGGTGGAAAGTGACCTAGATCAGGAAGCACCTAGGCTTGCATTTGCAAAGTGACTGTTCCCATCTGTTACTGGCAGAGAATCAAGGAAGGAAGCGTTATTGACCGGATTCAAGTCATCAACGTTGGGGACATGATCGAGTCCATCAATGGTCAGAGCCTCATTGGCTGCCGGCATTATGAGGTTGCCAAAATGCTGAAGGATTTACCCAAAGGCCGCACTTTTGCACTGAAACTCACTGAGCCCCGGAAGGCTTTTGGTAAGTAGACCAAGCAGACTGTATGGTGGTCTGGGTGTGGGTTGCTAGAAAGTATAATATTTAAACTTCTGATGGGTACAATTTTGGGTTGCTCAAATGAAGAAAGTAGTTAACTAGAAGCTGCCAATGTAATGTTTCTCCCATGTGCTGTTTTCAGAGGGTCTACAATTATTTAACAGATGTTGAAGTCTGACTTTACCCTCTATATTATGCTAAGCTCCCCCCAATTTGGTTACCATTATATGGGAGGGCAGTTATGAGACAATTTCCAAATAAAACTCCTAACTTCCAACCAAAAATGCAGCTGGTTTGGAAAACTTCTATTCATCTTTAGAACCTTTCTCAGGGTTCCAATTTCAAAAACATAAGTCTCAAAAATAACTTTCTTCAAGAACTCACTCATTGGCAAAGAAGAAAAGCTAAGTTGTGCATATCCTCTGATAGATCAAGATGAGTATCCATGTTAGTCTGTCTGTAGCAGTAGAAAAGAGCAAGGATCCAGTAGCACCTATAAGACTAACAAAATTAGTGGTAGGGTATGGCTGTGATTCACGAAAGCTCATATCCCCTGATATGAAGCATAGCTAGCAGTACTTATCAAAATGAATCTCTGAATTCTGTGGGCCTTTTATAAGCAGGTGGATAATTATTTTAAGGGGGAACTCTTTAACATTTGGTAATGTCCTTCTGTTGTTGTCTTCCACCAGCAAGTAAAGATTTGTTTTGTTTGGCATTCTAGCCCTCCTCCCTGGTTTTGGTGCTATGTATATTTTTATTTTAAATGCATTATTTTAAATATACTTTATTTTAAATGTTGCTTTAATGTTAAAATGTTTTAATCTTCACCACCCTGGGAAGTGTAGAAAGATTTTACGTAAATAAAATAAACCCACATGGAGAAAGTTGACACGGATGCATGCTTGAATTCTCTGCTGGAGAAAGGTGTATGGTGAAATCTCGCTGATCAAAATGTATGCTTCAAACAAAATAATGGTCACAGGATAAATCATATTTCTCTGATACAAATACACAGCTAGGTTCCTATGAAGAGTATGAAATGGATTGTTTTATTTATTGTATTTATTATATCCCATCCTTTCTCCATCATGGAATTCAAGATGGCTTAGATATGTGTCTTGTTATGTGCCATTGAGTTGCTTCCTACTTATGCCAATCTTATGAATGAACTACCTCCAAAACATCCTATCTTTAACAGCCTTGCTGAGGTCTTGCAAACAGAATGCCATGGATTCCTTTATTGAGTCAATCCATCTCATGATGGATACATGGGGTTTTCCAAAGGGGACCCCAGCCCTGTGTAGACCCAGACCTACGTAGATTCAGCAAAGTTGCTGCGTGCTGTGCCCTCCAACCATATCCTGGTATTAGATGGACTAAGGGAAGTATATGCATACCTTGATTCCATAGGCAGGCTGCTTGGACCAAATGAGCCTCTGTGTTTCTGTTGATTCAGGGATCTTATTAATGCAGCTTGGGGTGGGGAGGGCTTGCCCTCTTGTGTTTATGAATATGTATGCATAGGATGCAGATATCTTCATTAACATAATTTATACAGTTTACTTTTCTTAGCATGGAATTTGAATTGCATAAGTACAGATACCCTCCAGTGTGTATTTGAGAAACTTTAAGAGGGCAAGGCAAAAACCAGGCAGGTCATTTCCTGTCCTGATTCTTCAGTTAGGTCCTTTTTGCACTGGGACTTTAAAGCATTTCAGTGAAAACAGTGGGGTCCCACCTGGGTAGGAAAGGTCAAACAAAGGTACAAGGCTACAAGTGTCTATATACCAATGCCCAAAGTATGGGCAATAAGAAAGAAGAGCTTGAGCTTCTATTGCAAACAGAGGGCTACGATATAGTAGGAATTACTGAGACTTGGTGGGATGATTCCCATGACTGGAATGTGCTAGTGGATGGGTATGAATTGTTCAAGAAAAACCGGAAGGGTAGAAGAGGAGGTGGAGTGGTGTTGTATGTGAGGAGAGGGCTTGATTGTCAAGAAGTTATGGAGAATGGGGCGGACAGCCCGGTGGAAAGCATATGGGTAGAAATAAGGGGAGGAAGGACAAAGGGTATTATTGTTGGAGTCTGCTACAGACCACCTGACTAGCGAGAAGAGACGGATGCTGCCCTCTTTGAACAGATTGGTAGAGTATCCAGACATCAGAACCTTGTAATTATGGGTGACTTCAACTTCCCTGATGTGTGCTGGGAGACAGGCTCAGCAAAGCGTCATGAATCACACAATTTCCTGACCTGCCTGGCCGATAACTTCCTTTTTCAAAAGGTGGAGGAAACTACAAGGGGCTCGGCCATACTAGACTTGATATTAACCAACAGGGAAGAATTCAACAAAGACAAGTGCACAGTATTACATCTGGGCCACAAAAATGGGAAGCACAAATACTGGATGGGGGATACACTTCTGGGCAGTAGTATATGTGAAAGGGATCTTGGAGTAAGAGTGGACTGTAAACTAAATATGAGCAGTCAGTGTGATGCGGTGGCAAAAAAGGCTAATTCAATCTTGGGTTGTATCAAAGGGGCCATAGCGTTGAAATTGCAGGAGGTCATAGCCCCTCTCTATACTGCCTTGGTCAGGCCACACCTGGAGTATTTTGTGCAGTTCTGGAGGCCTCACTTCAAAAAGGATGTGGCCAAAATAGAGAGGGTGCAGAGGAGAGCGATGAGGATGATCAGGGGTCTGGAGACTGAGCCCTACGATGAAAGGCTAAGGGCCTTGGGAATGTTTAATTTGGAGAAGAGGAGGTTGAGTGGGGACATGATTGCTCTCTTTAAATATTTGAAAGGCTGTCATTTGGAGGAGGGCAAGGAGCTGTTCCAGTTGGCAGCAGAGGGTAGGACGGGAAGCAATGGGCTTAAATTACATGCACAAAGGTACCGGCTGGATATTAGGAAAAACTTTTTCACGGTCACAGTAGTTCAAAAGTGGAATCAGCTGCCTAGGGAGGTGGTGAGCTCCCCCTCACTAGCAGTTTTCAAGAAGAGGCTGGATGAATACTTGTCAGAGATGCTTTAGGCTGATCCTACACTGGGAAGGGGGTTGGACTAGATGGTCTGTATGGCCCCTTCCAACTCTATGATTCTATGATTCTATTTGTTCTGCTTCCCATGTTTTCAGGAGTTTCACATTTGCAAGGTAGTCATGGGACGCAATACCGATGTTTGTCCACGGTATCCCCGACTTTTCCCCCTGCGGACATACCACAATGTTATTTTGAAGCTGCTGCCAAGTCACCTCTGGCCTGATTAATGTCGGTACAAACTCTGTACTCCCCTTCTGCTTCTCTTCTCCCCACTTTCCTTTTCCCCAGCAGCTGATTGATCTGTGTGGAATTAACCACTCCCACCCCACTCAGCTCTCTGAACTCCTTTTCCACCATTTTTATCAGTAAAGTGAAGTAAGGGTCATAAGGCTGCTCCCTCCCAGGTATGCAAGGGCGTAGACTTTCCATTTTCCTTGGGGGGGGGCCTGGGGCTGGGGCTGGGCCAGAGGCACTGCTATATCCGGTCCTTAAAAGAACCAGGGTCCAGTAATGACATAGGGAGGAGCCAATGGCATCATAGGGAGGGGTTTCCATTACCACCATCTATGGAGGTGGGGCCATGGAGGATTTAGGGGGACCCAGGCACCCATGAGGGCTGTCCTAACAATCCCCCTGGGATGGGCCAAACCTAGGAAAAGGTGGGAGTTGGCCAGTGGTTATAGTGCTATCTCAGCAATCTCCCGCTGTGTCCGGTTTTTGAAATTCACTTTTAGGATAGTCACTTTAGGAAAAACTAATGGTCACAAATTTGACACTAAGAAAGTCAACACAGAAAAGCCTGTAGGGGAAAATGTGTTAAGTTTTCCTGGATGTTCATTTACAGGAGTCTTGATTCTGCCTTATTATAGGGGTGACTTAGTACTGAAATTTACTAAATTGTGGCATTGCAGATGCCTTCACTTGGTAAATGTGAGGTTGAAGTTTGAACCAGGGCAGAATACAAAACTGTTGCTGTGCACTCAATTTCTGAGCAATGTACAGAGTTCAGAGTAGTAGCAATCTCCTTTTTCTCATTTCAAACTCATATCCGCTAAGTGAGTACAAGCACATTTTGAGGCAATTCAGAACAGTGCTAGTCACAACCCCAAAGAAACAGTAATACTACCTAGGATTGTATATACCTTGCTTTCTTAGCACACTGCTTAAAAACTCCACCTTAAAAACACAGACATTCAGAACACATTATTAACAAAATCACATAATTAAGTGCACATTCCTTGCCAATGTTCTCTCCAGGCTGCACACAGGGCAAAAGGAAATTTTTTAAAGGCTGATCTGCACCCCCACCCCCCAAATCTTGTTCATGCAGATGGGCTTTTTCATTGTTTCAGAGAGACAGCACTCAGGCTGCCATTTTAGGAATTGTCCTTTTCGGCAATAGATACCACCTCTCCATTTAAAAATGGAATTGAAATTGAAAGAGTTGCTTAGGAGTGGCTGAAGCACCCCCACACACTGCCATGAAAAAACTGTTCTCCCACACCCAGCCCCCCCACAAAAAAACAGCAAGCAAGCAAACAAACAAAGCTATTTCAGCAAGGAAACAAGGTCTACCCCTTTCCAGTGTTCCATTTCCAAAATACAATGTAATGATAAAGTAATTGAAAAGTAAAATAAAATAGACTCATTTTCCCTATTAAAAGGAACAGAAACTATTCCTTAACAGAGTAGCATTAATTGCAAAGAAAACGTGATGATGGGTGGTTGGAGCATGCTGGCTGGTGTCAGTGTAAAAGAGAAAGAAAATAACAAACTTATACTTGCCTTAGTTTTAGAAAAGAAGTAAGAGTTCTTTATTATAGGATTTCTGTACTTTGTTAGGAAAGTGGAGAGAAAATTCCTATCTACCGATCTATTCCTGATTAGAAAGTTCTGAGATTAACAATCTACACATCAAAGGATTGTTCAGGACAGTAAAGGAGTAAACAGATGCCCTGACCTGTCTATCTTTCTAACTCTCTGGTTTCTCCTCTTCTGAAACTTGAAGAAAAGGACAGCATTAGAAGTGAAGTCTTGTTGTTGTTATGTGCCATCAAATTGCCTCCGACCTATAAGGACCCTATGAATGAAAGACCTCCAAAACATCCTATCATTAACAGACTTGCTCAGATCCTGCAAACTGGAGGATGTGGCTTCTTTGATTGAGTTAAGTCATCTCATTTTAGGTCTTCCTCTTTTCCTACTGCCTTCTACTTTTCTTAGCATTATTGACTTTTCCAGAGAGTCTTATCTTCTCATGATGTGACCAAAGTACAATAGCCTCAGTTTTGTCATTTTAGCTTCTAGGGAGAATTCAGGCTTTATTTGATCTAGTATCCACCTTTTTGTCTTTCTCGCTGTCCATGATATCTGCAAAACTCTCCTCCAGCACCACATTTCAAATTAATCCATTTTCTTCCTGTCAGTTTTCTTCACTCTCCAACTTTCACATCCATATATAGTAATGGGGAATATCACAGTTTGGATTATCTTGATGTTGGTTCCCAGAGAGACATCTTTATTTTTAGGGATCTTCTCTAGCTCCTTCACAGCTGCTCTTCCAAGTCTCAATCTTCTTCTGATTTCTTCATTGTAGTCTCCCTTTTGGTTGATGATTGAGCCAAGGAATAGAAAAACTTGGACAATTTCAATTTCCTCATTCTCAACTTTAAGATTGTGTAATTCCTCAGTAGTCTTTACTTTTGTCTTCTTGATATTCAGTTGTAATCCTGCTTTAACCCTTTCTCCTTTAACTTTCATCAGTAGTTGTTTCAAGTCTTCACTATTTTCTGCCAGTAACGTGGTGTCTTCTACATAACTCAAACTGTTCATGTTCCTTCCACCAGTTTTCACTCCACCTTCTTCTAGATCTAATCCATCTTTCTTTATGATATGCTCTGCATAGAAGTTGAACAGGTAGGGAGATAATATGAATCCTTGTCTGACACCTTTGCCAACTGGAAACCGTTCTGTTTCCTCATGTTCTGTCCTTCCAGTAGCCTCTTGTCGAGTACAGGTTGCACATCAAAATAATCAGATGTTATGGCACCCTTGTTTCTTTTAACAGTCTCCATAGGTTTTCATGATCCGTACAGACAAAAGTTTAGCTGTAATCTATAAAATACAAGCTGATGTTCTTCTGAAATTCCCTGATATGTTCCATTAGCCATCGTAAATTTTCAATGTGATCCCTGGTGCCTCTTCCTTTTCTGAAGCCATCTTGAAATCTGGCATTTCTTGTTCCATATATGATAAGAGTTTTTGGTTTAGAATTTTGAGTATCACTTTGCTTGCATGGGAAATTAACATGATAGTTCAATAGTTGCTGCTCTCTTTGGCATCCCCTTTTTGGGGAATTATAATGTAGACTGACGTTTCCAGTCTGTCGGCCATTGTTTTTTTTTTAAATGTAAATTGGAGCCAAGCAATTATGTTGCAATTATGTCCAACAGAGGCCTTGTAATCTGACTGTTGCTACATTGAATGTGGGTGGAGCCAGCCAGGGTTAAGGCCTAAGCTACTCAGTGTTGGCCATAGCCATAGGCATTTTAAGGCATTGTATAAATTCTTTTTTATATAAAATTTTATTTTTATAAATATAAGCAGAACAGAGAAAATAAAATAAAAATGATAACACAATTATAATTCCATCAAAAGAAAAAGAAATGGTAGAGTAAACATATAATAAAAAATATAAATAACTCAGGGTTTTTTATATCCAGTATATATCAATCCTTGAATGTGTTTGGCATCTGTCAGAAAAGAAAATATAGTCTCCAGTATTCAGATTTTTGATCCTGCAAGCATCTTCCAATTGTAACATTGCCACATAATTAAACACATTTTGGGGAAGTTTGCCTTTGGTTTTTTTCACCTATCATTTTTTTCGATCCATTACCCCATTCATATCTCCAAAGATCATTACCTGCTGGAAAATCGAAAAAGGATTGGAAAACGTTTTCATAAAAATTTTCTCTTGCATTGTTTGGCGCATATATTGTTGCTAGTGTGTAAATCTTGCCTTCCACGAGCCTGATTTTCAAAATCAGATATCTTCCGTCAGTCTCTCTTAATTCTTCTGTAGCATTTCTTTGTAAATTGTTTATATAAACTGCAACTCCTTTTAAAAATCATAAATTCTTAGTAAACACAGAAATACATAAGGGCAAAAAACAGGAGCAAAGCCCCAAAGAATCATGGAAATTGTAATATAAATAAGAGGGGTGGACAGTCTTGTGCTTCATCTGCCATTATAACTGAGTCCCTCATATGTCATTGCTTGCCCCCCTGACCAAATTCAAGGGGGCTTGAGCCCCTCAGCCCCTATTTAGTTCACCGGTTGCCCGGGGGGGATCAGCCCCCCCTGATCAAATCCGGGGGGCTCAAGCCTCTCAGCCCCCCCCCCCCCGTAGTTTACACCTATGGAGGTATGCAAGCACTCTCTTATTCTTTTGTCAAAGCTAGGAACAATTCCTAATGTTGCTGCTTATTCCCTGCTGGCTTTAAAAGCCAGGAAAGTGTTACATGGCTGCTTTTCCCTTCCTCCCTTGCGGTATGCACACACACTTTCTTTTTTAAAGGTAACATTGTCAATGTTGTAACGTTGTAACATTACTGCACAAAGCCAGGAAAGGATTGAATGGCTGCTTTTCCCTCCCTCCCAGGCATGTTTACTGCTTTGCCAAAGAGGGAAAAAAATAATGCCTGCAGAAATCTAAAGCAAGAAAAGGCAACAGAATCAGCTTTCCAGTGATTGGTGGTGGGGTGAGAATGCCTTGTCTTTGCTTCCTTCCCATGAATAGCAAAGCCAGAATAAGTTGTGCAAAATAGTTTTAAATTGCAGGGGAGAAATGTGCATAGTAAGAGAAATAGTGCAAATTACTCAGTATCTTTTATACAGTTCATTTTTCTTGGCACATAATTTGGATTGCCTGAATATAGATTTGTTTTTGGTTTAGCGCTCAGTGTGTGCCATTCTGAAAAAAGCATATAGTTAGACTGGCCTGTTGTGATGTAAACTGGCCAGCAGATGCTGCTGCATCTCATCAGCAACTAACTGCGACTAGATAGTGAGCACTTTATATTTGAAGAGTATTCTTTTGCTATCTTAGCTATAGTAGAAGGCACAAATAGTTGTTTGTATAATTGACATAATTTTACTATCATTTTTATGAACACAGCAAAGGTTTAAGCCACAGCTGTGGTAAGAAATAGCACTAAGTCCTTAGTATACTTTTATATATTGTTAAACTCAGATGAGTCAATGTCTTCACAAAATGGTGAATAAGATTAGGATTCATATGGCTTGATTTATCTAAACATAACCAGACCTGGATAGCCCAGGCAAGCCCAATCATGTTAGATCAGAAGGTAAGCAAGGTTGGCCTTGGTTAGTAATTTGATGGAGACCTTCAAATAGACAAGGGTAGCTATGGCAAACCCCCTCAGTCTCTTGCCTTGAAAATCCCAGCAGGGGTCACCATAAATTGGCTGTGACTTGGCAGCACTCTCCATCACCATCTGAACCTTAAGCAAGTCTTTCATTTGAAAACACATCTTCCCAACAATTACGATTAGCACCTTGGTGAGAAAGACAGGCTATAAATGAAGTAAATAAAGAAATAAGCTGTAATTTTAAAGATTCTAATAAGAATTCATGAGCTGCACAGATTTAACTGGAGAGCTGCATACGTATTATCTGCACCATATTGTCTATAAGGTATCTGAGGGAGTTTTCACACGTAGCAGTAAAAGTGTTTTTTGCCTTTCCTACATCAGCACTGTAAATACAAAATCTACATTGATGCCCCAATCCTGAGAGCTGCTGCAGTATGATGGCCAACTGCCACTGAACATTCTGCAGAGGGAGATAACAGTATGCACCCCTCTTCAAGGTGCACACAGCATAGCAAGTATGTTGGACTCCATGGCAATCTTGGCATCACACACCAATCAGACTACAGCACCAGATGATGCCTCTGAGAGGGGGCACACACAGGTACAGCGGATCACCATCAGCTGATCCAGCCTCTGCCCTTTAATGCCAGCCCCCCCCCCTCCACAAAGAGAGAGAGGGCAGGGAGGAAAGACTCAGCCACAGTGCACCCCAACAGAGGCATGTGGCCGGAGCATCCACCTTCCCAGCCCATAGGGGAAAGAGCATCTGTGCAGCAGACAGGACGTGCCCCTCCCCTCTCACTGCCAAGGGTCTTACTGGCAGCAAAAGTGTTGCCCACTCTGCTCTGATCCCTCACATCCCTTCCCCTGCAAAAGTAAAAAAAGACAGAGGCTAGGCTCAAACCCACAGCTCCCACACCAAAGACCAGCGTCCTTACCACTGGGCCTAGAGAGTCAGTTCAAAAGAGGTATGTTATCAGGTATTAGGCACTCCACTGCAGCCTTGATGTCACCACCAGCTATATGCAGCCAGGCAGAGACCATTAGACAGTCATGGTTCAGTGGAAAGGTACTGGGATAGCATATTAAGGGCTCCTGGTTTGTTCCCCATATGGGAGAGGCCAGTGACGGGCAAAAGCTTGGCAGCTGATGTTTTGCCCCTGCAAACAACAAAAGGGGTAACGGGTGTCAGGGCTTGTTGCTGCTACCGCTGGGCGGGGCGCCGGCTGGGCCAGCCCTGATGTCAGAGGGGTGCCAGGGATGCTGCAGGACCTTGCTCTGTGGAAGGAGGGGCAGTATACATCACCCAGCCTCCCTCTCAGTCCACTTGCTGGCCTGCTCAACCTGGCATGCTCACCCCCTGCGTCCTCCGTCCTCCGTCCTCCATCCTCTCCTCCCAGAACTCTCCTCCAAGCCTCCCCTCTCGCGCTGCTCTGCTTCCACACCATCACTCCTTACTCACACCCACCACCCCAGAGCTCTCCCCAGCCAGCCTTTATAGGGCCTTCTCTCACCGCCCCGCCCTCCTTGCAGGTCCTGCCTGCCAGGCCACACCCCTCCCTGGCCTTCCAGCATTGGCCTGGGCTGTCTCAAGCTGCTGCAGTTGGGGTAGCTGGCTGTTCTGCCTGGATCAGCAACAGCTGCGTCATGTAGGCTGGCTGCCAGGCCTCTCTGGCTGAGCTGATTACTGAAGGTAGGCCCAGCTGTGGCCCCTTGGCTGGCTGCCCAGCTCTTCCCACAGAATGCCTTCAGCAGCTTCACCTGGAGGGGCTTGGTTCTGAGCATCTCCTGAGCCAGGTTGCTGTCTTCAGGCTGAGGTGGAGGCTGGGGCGTGGCTCTGAGCTGCTGGGGCTGCTTCTCCTCTCTGCCAGGTAAGAGCTCTGTTTGGGCAGCTGTTGGGTCCCTATTCCTCCTGCTTTTGCCCTCTCTCTCTGCTCTGCTGAGCCCCCTATCTCCCCCCCCTGGAGGGTGGGTCTAGCTGGTGCCTCTCTGCCTCCTCTAGCCCTCTGAGGCCCTGGCCCTTTGCCCCTTTCCCCGGGTGTAGGTGGGTTCTGACCCTGGTTGCTGGCTGGGGCGGCAGGGCTGCTGTCTCCCAGTTGCCTCCCTCCCAGCAAGTCCGGGAGCTGAGGCCCAGACCCCGGACAACGGGATGGCCCAACTGTGAGGCTATCCTAGAGATCCATCACTTTGGCAGGGATGCTGCTCCACAGCCCCTCTGTGCTGTACCCATGGCAGCAGCTCATTTGCATCCACCCGAGGACACCTGCACCTGTTTATCAGATGGCAGCAGTGCTCTGGGGTACTGCAGAGACCATCCTGCCACGCCAGAGCAGCCACACTGCCCCTGGGATCATCCATCAGCCCATTCCCAGTGCAAATTGCACACAGCAGCCAGCAGGGGAGACATTTGGTCAGCTTTCAGGTTACCCCTAGACCTATTATGTTTAGTAGCTGAACAAAACAGAAGTCCAATGGCACTAGAAAGACCAACAACAGTGATCCCAACATGGGTTCCCCTGAGTCAGAGTCCACTCTCTTGGATGTATGAATGGGCAGCCCTAATGGGAAGTCATAGATGGGGAGGAGGTGAGGCAGAGAGAGGTATGGAGCTAGGTTCCATTTGCTCATAAGGAGGGACAGAATTATAAAACACACCAGACTTTATTGAATAGCAATTCATGATATGGACTAACGTATGGGACTCCCTGTATCCAGCGTGGCATCTGTGCCTTTGAGATGCTCCCTGGGCCATGGGGAAACAGGCTGAGCTGTCCCTAGCACCACATGCATGTTTGTGAGTGAGGCAGACTTGCTGGACAGAAAGCTGCCTGAGAAAGGATGCTGCAGGAGCTGGGCTGGAACTGGTGACTGAGCAGGTCATGTTCCCATGTCTTCCTGTTAAATTGCTACCTGCACCAATACTAAACAGAACTATGTGCAGTGATGGCAAACAGCACAGGTGCCCTGCTGGTCACAGCTATCTTGTGGGGTCCCAGCAGGGTGTGTGAATGCACCGCATGACTATGGGGCTTCAGTTGCCAGGGAACTCTCCTGAGCCACATGCGGTAGCCCTCCATACGACATTTAACTGATCCCTTTGGGAAGTGCTGTGCAATTGCAATTGGAGGGAGGCGTTATTCCTGGGCTGGGGCATCTTAGGGAGCTGATTAACTCCTACCATGTCCCTGAGCAGACCCCATTCCCTGCCCTAGAGCTGCAGCTTGCACTGGCATTGCTCCATGCTGTTGCCACACTGACATCTAGCCAGGGCACTCCACCAGTGTATCTCAGAGATAAGCTGACAGTGTGTCTCATCGGCTCCCTGTGCACTTCCCACCCCCCTTTCATGATTGTGTTGTCGGTGTACATTTGATTTTGGTTTTTTAAAAGACTGCTCTTTATTGTGCATTATTAATATTCGTACTAGCCATCAGTGACTTTTGGGTGTTGTCAAGGAAAACTTGAAAATTTGGCCTATTTGAAGCTGTGACACAGCAGTTTCCTCCCACCAGCAGAGGTCAGAGTGGCACTAGCTAGCAAGAACTCTACCCCTAAGTGAAATCCCTGCTTGAGGGTAGAGGGAGAGCAATGTTTCAAAACACACTGTGTGTTCCAGTGAGCAGAGCGGATCCTTTTATCCAGTCAGGAAAAGCATCTCTTCTCTTTCAAGAAGCCTTGAGGGAAAGATTTCTGTATTTTGTATTGTCGAAGGCTTTCACGGCCGGAGAACGATGGTTGTTGGGGGTTTTCCGGGCTGTATTGCCGTGGTCTTGGCATTGTAGTTCCTGACGTTTCGCCAGCAGCTGTGGCTGGCATCTTCAGAGGTGTAGCACCAAAAGACAGAGATCTCTCAGTGTCACAGTGTGGAAAAGATGTAGGTCATTTGTATCTACTCAGGAGGGGTGGGGTTGAGCTGAGTCATTCTGTAAGAGTTTCCCAGGGTGTGGAATGCTAATGGCGGGAGGCTTCACTGTATCCTGAGGCGGTTCTTTTGCATATGGATTGGTGCTTGATGTGCTAATCTTCTCTGCAGGGCTATTGTCGGGTGTGGAGTGTTTTGTTGGCCTGGTGTTTTTCAGAACTGGAGCCCATGCTCTGTTCATTCTTAAGGTTTCTTCTTTCCTGTTGAAGTTTTGCTTATGCTTGTGAATTTCAATGGCTTCCCTGTGCAGTCTGACAAAGTAGTTGGAGGTGTTGTCCAGTATTTTGGTGTCCTGGAATAAGATACTGTGCCCTGTTTGAGTTAGGCTATGTTCAGCCACTGCTGATTTTTCAGGCTGTCCAAGTCTGCAGTGTCTTTCATGTTCTTTTATTCTTGTCTGGATGCTACGCTTTGTGGTCCCGATGTAAACTTGTCCACAGCTGCAGGGTATACGGTATACTCCTGCAGAGGTGAGGGGGTCTCTGCTGTCTTTTGCTGATCGTAGCATCTGTTGTATTTTTCGGGTGGGTCTGAATACTGCTTGAAGGTTATGCTTTTTCATAAGCTTTCCCATCTGATCAGTAATTCCTTTGATATATGGCAAAAACACTTTTCCTGTGGGAGACTGTTTTTCTTTGGTTGTTTGATTCATCCTGGGTTTGATTGCTCTTCGGATTTCATTTCTGGAGTAGCCATTTGCCTGAAGTGCGTGGTTTAGATGATTAATTTCCTCATTGAGAAAGCGCGGCTCACATATCTGTCTTGCACGATCCACTAATGTTTTCATTATGCCTCTTTTCTGTCGGGGGTGGTGATTGCAGTTTTTGTGTAAGTACCGATCAGTGTGAGTTGGTTTCCTGTAGACCTTGTGACCTAACTGAAAGTTTGCTTTGCGGATGACCAAGGTATCCAGGAATGAGAGTTTTCCCTCACTTTCTTTCTCCATTGTGAATTGTATGTTCAGGTGGATGTTGTTGAGATGATTCAAAAACTCCATCAATTCTTCCTCCCCATGGCTCCAAATGATGAATGTATCATCCACAAACCGGAACCATACACTGGGTTTGTGGGGTGCTGATTCTAGAGCTGTTTTGTCAAAATGTTCCATGTAGAAGTTTGCTATAACTGGGCTGAGTGGGCTCCCCATGGCCACCCCATCCATCTGTTCATAGAATTCGTTGTCCCATTGGAAGTAACTGGTTGTCAGACAATGATGGAATAAGGCTGTTACATCCTCTGGGAAAATCTGATTAATCAGTGCAATAGTGTCTTTTACTGGAACCTTGGTAAACAGGGATACAACA
Organism: Eublepharis macularius; assembly: GCF_028583425.1. Taxonomy (NCBI): domain Eukaryota; kingdom Metazoa; phylum Chordata; class Lepidosauria; order Squamata; family Eublepharidae; genus Eublepharis; species Eublepharis macularius. Next base: position 47,181,023 of record NC_072793.1, read on the forward strand.
TCAAAACTGACAAGTATGTCTTGTGGATTGAGTTTCAGAGAACTGATTTTGTTGATGAAATCTGCTGAATCTTTGATGTAAGACGAGGTTTTCCCGATGTGGTCCTGCAGGAGATCTGCCAGATGTCTAGCTAATTCATATGTCGGTGAACCAATGGCACTCACAATGGGTCGGAGTGGGACTGAATCTTTATGTATTTTGGGGAGTCCATATAGTCTAGATGGCTGTGCTTCTGTCTTGCATAGTTTGCTGTGTGTGTCGGGATGTAGTGAGGAATTCTTGATCAGCGCATTTGTTAGCCTGGTGATTTTGCAAGTGGGATCTCGTTTTAGTTTTTTGTAGGTGGAGGGGTCCAGGAGTTCCTTAATCTTCTTTTTGTATTCCTCCGTTTTCATGATCACTGTAGCATTGCCTTTATCAGCTGGTAGAATGATGATGTCTGGATCTGCATTGAGGGTCTTGATGGCATTTCTCTCCTTGCGTGTTATATTGCTGGTGGGAAGCTTTGCCTTTCGTAGAATCCTGGCTGTCTCTCCTCTTATTTCCTCAGCTTCCTCTTCAGGTAGATGACGGATGGCAGCTTCTACATTTGCGATGATGTCTTCCACAGGAATTCTGGTGGGGGTGACTGCAAAGTTTCCTCCCTTTGCCAAGATGGAGGTTTCTTCTGGTGAGAGTTGACGGTCTGTCAGATTGATGACAATGCGTGCATTGTCGAGCATTGGGCTTGTCTGATCTCAGTTAGGTCACAAGGTCTACAGGAAACCAACTCACACTGATCGGTACTTACACAAAAACTCCAATCACCACCCCCGACAGAAAAGAGGCATAATGAAAACATTAGTGGATCGTGCAAGACGGATATGTGAGCCGCGCTTTCTCAATGAGGAAATTAATCATCTAAACCACGCACTTCAGGCAAATGGCTACTCCAGAAATGAAATCCGAAGAGCAATCAAACCCAGGATGAATCAAACAACCAAAGAAAAACAGTCTCCCACAGGAAAAGTGTTTTTGCCATATATCAAAGGAATTACTGATCAGATGGGAAAGCTTATGAAAAAGCATAACCTTCAAGCAGTATTCAGACCCACCCGAAAAATACAACAGATGCTACGATCAGCAAAAGACAGCAGAGGCCCCCTCACCTCTGCAGGAGTATACCGTATACCCTGCAGCTGTGGACAAGTTTACATCGGGACCACAAAGCGTAGCATCCAGACAAGAATAAAAGAACATGAAAGACACTGCAGACTTGGACAGCCTGAAAAATCAGCAGTGGCTGAACATAGCCTAACTCAAACAGGGCACAGTATCTTATTCCAGGACACCAAAATACTGGACAACACCTCCAACTACTTTGTCAGACTGCACAGGGAAGCCATTGAAATTCACAAGCATAAGCAAAACTTCAACAGGAAAGAAGAAACCTTAAGAATGAACAGAGCATGGGCTCCAGTTCTGAAAAACACCAGGCCAACAAAACACTCCACACCCGACAATAGCCCTGCAGAGAAGATTAGCACATCAAGCACCAATCCATATGCAAAAGAACCGCCTCAGGATACAGTGAAGCCTCCCGCCATTAGCATTCCACACCCTGGGAAACTCTTACAGAATGACTCAGCTCAACCCCACCCCTCCTGAGTAGATACAAATGACCTACATCTTTTCCACACTGTGACACTGAGAGATCTCTGTCTTTTGGTGCTACACCTCTGAAGATGCCAGCCACAGCTGCTGGCGAAACGTCAGGAACTACAATGCCAAGACCACGGCAATACAGCCCGGAAAACCCCCAACAACCATTTCTGTATTTTGTTGTTATAAGAAGGGAACTCTGGCAAAGGGGAGGAAAGAAGGATGTCTGTGTTGTATACAGGTGCCCAGAGGACTGCTGGAGAAGTGAGGTACATGTTGCCAGACTGCCCAGCCCTCAGGAGGAGACATGCCAGAAGCTGCGTATCAAGAGTATTTGTTGAGTTCAGGTTATCATCTCTTGAAAGGATGACTAGACTAGCCAGCAACTCCGTTCTGGACAGGTTCCAATTCCTTTTTATTACAACCCAGTTCTTGGTCTCTGGTGCATAACCTAGTGGTCCAACAGGATGTTGTTGAACCCCGGCACTAAGCATCTTCCAGAGTTTGCAGTGTTCTGTTTGGGTGATCATCCAACAAACACATGCATTCTGGTTTCCTCATGTACCTGCTATGTGTGATGTTTCTTCCTGCTTCCCGGAATAAGCCCCAAGAATTCCAGTTTCCAAAGGCATTACATTCCTTGCTCTTTGTACCACCTTTTCCGTCATTTCACCCTGCCTCTGCCACAGCAAATTCCTTCCTCCTTGAGTGACTCACTGGACAGTTCTGGGAAGGAGGATGATTTTCTCCTTTCCAAGTTATTTCCTACTTGGCCGTAGCTGCTGTGCACAAGCCTGTGCTTCGTTGCCCCCTTTCATCTGCACTGCTGGATTAATATTTGTTAGTGCTTCGGGAACAGTTGTGCTGAATCTCTTCTCTCCCAGTAATCCTTGAATGTTGATGTTGCTGCCTTTGGCTTGGCTGACCATCCAGGAGAGAGCTAAAATGAGAACTTACCCTGTAGAACTGATTGCTATTAAATAATGTATGCTGTTGCTGTGTGTGTTCACATGCCCATCTGTAATTAGTAATTTTGGGGCCATAAACTCTTGAGATATACATATTCTTCACTGTTACCAAGTTACCCAATAGTATAATAGGATCTAGAAGAATTTTGTATCCAAGTCTGTTTTTTAATATTTTGTGCTTGTGAGATTTACACATTTGAATTTGGTAATGTTTTAGTATAAGCAGAAGAAAAATCAACAATTGGAAAGCATGTTGATCAAAAATAAAATGATAAGGTTGGGGGGAGTCAGGAATCTAAAAAACCCTAACACAACTTGGAACAGTTTGCATCCTGCTAAGGAGGAATGGAGGCACAGCATGGCTGTAGTGGGATAGCAGTAATGACAAGCTTGGGTGTTGGTTGTGGCTTGGTCTAAAGGGGGTAGTGGTTTGCTTTTCTCTGTCTGATTGTGTGTTGTGGTTGGGTCTGTGCTGTCCTCCTGCTCTCTCATCCTGCAGCAGAACTCTCCAGAAATCCACAAGAATTCTTTCCATATCTTATACATGCTGGTTCACTCTCTTGCCTCATAGCTACCAAGTTCCATCTTTCAAATCTAGCATAGTTAAGATAATGTTTAGACAGTGAGCTTTGGGGTGGGAACAATGGAAAATCTTTTGGAGCAGCTGCCACAGTGCTCTTATGAGAAGTCCTGAATCTGGTTAATTTGCTGGTTTCGACAAAAAGCTAGGCGACCCTTATCTTGTGGTAATACACACGTGCTGATACTTGCCAGTGCTAGGACTTCCCTTGGTGAATTAAACTGAGGTCTAGACTGCACAATCTCAATCTTTTGTTGTGCTGCTGGAGGCCAGGGGATCTGTGCAGTTTCTACCAGTTCTAGTTCTCTCTGTATGCTTTGGTCCTCTTCAGCATTCTTCTTTTTGTTCCTATTTGTATGCCCTTACAAAGTTGCTTAATGCAAGGCCTGCAGGTGCCCCCACTCCTCCTCCTCTTAGTTGTTCCATTGGAGCTCCTCAGTAAGCCGAAGCTCTTCAGTTAAGGTGATGAAAAAGTTATTGGTTGCTAGACACCCAGCCAAGTCTAGAGGCAGAGGCCAGCTGGGCTTTGTTGCCCAGTTAGATTATACTGTTCCTTGAAATGTTCCATCCTGGAGCTACAGGGACAGAGGCAGGAAATCTAATAACTGGGCCTGAAACATCTGGGGCTACTACCCAACTTCAGGCCAAATGCGCATCCCTGCCAGATGAGACAGAACAACCAGACATTTTATTTGTACTGCTTCTGGCTGTGAATTCCTAGCTCTGCCATGGGGAGCTATAAGCAGACCGTGAGCAACTGCTGAGGCCCATTTAGGGTCTTTATGTAACTGTGGGATGCTGCCTGCATGCATCAGTGGTATTAGACTTGGGCAAAAGCCCTCCACCCCTAGTTGTATGTGTTAGAAACTGTAAAAAAGTTACTGGGGGAGGTGGGGGCTTGTGAATGGCCAGGATGGGCTTTGTCATCCTGGACTAAAGCTGGCCAAATTGGAGCATATTAAGAGGATATACAGAGCAAGAACCACTGTAGCAGAAGAAAACTCATTCTATACCCCTATGTGAGAGCCAGTGAGATTGTTTGGAAACCACAGTTTAGTTGTGTCCTGGCCTTGCACAGTAACAGACTAGAGAGGCCTGATTTGCTAGTTCTGCACTCTCTTCTTTCACGTAGACAATATGTTGTTCATAAGGTGGGTCTGGTGTCTTTTAAGCACACACCCTTACAGATCATTGTTGTCTCATGGCTAGTAACAATGCTAGATGTTTTCAACTCAGCTCAGACCCAGCCAGGGTGTCTAGGGGCAGTTACAGCCAAGACCATGACCTTATTGCGAAAACTGCTTGGATTACAGCCTATAATGCACTGATTTGCACTTGGAGAATAATAGAATGCTGGAGATATCTGTAGGTCTTTGTCAAAGGAAAATTGCAGTAGTTGCTGGTGGTGGTTCCAGGGAACTGTGAGCAGGCACTTCTTTCTTTTGCATAATTGAGTTTTGCAAACCTCATCTGACTGGCAGGTAGCCAGACTGTCAAGAACTTTACTATCCCTAGTGGCTAGAGAGCTATTGCCTAGCCTGTAGAAGCAGAAGATCTGGACGAATGCTATCTTTTTGCAGCTCCTACCTTGAGTTATATGGCAGAAGAAACAGGGATGTACAATAATCTAGCTTCACCACTGGTGGCAGGGCCTAGTCGATGCATGCAATCTGTTACTTGATCTGCAAAAACTTCTGTCAATATATCAAATAGTTGTGACTAGCAGGACTCCTGTAGTGTAAAATCAGGAACATGTTTCACAAGTGATGACTCTCCCCCCCCACCCCCCCACATTTACACCGGGTGCTGCCTGATGTACCATAGTAAGCCAAGGTCACTGAAGCTGTCAAAAAAAGAAAGCACAGATCTGCCTATTGGCATTTCAAGATACTAGATACCCTGGACCTGAAAATCCGTGGGTCATCATTAAAGATAATATCCACAACAGTGTGTGCATAAACAAATAAGGGGACATATATTTTCCTGACCTATGGAATAATCTGGCAAGTCCTTGAGAGTGGTGTATTTAAGCATTCTGTCATTCTGTGTACTCTTGTGACAAGCCAAAGATGGACCTGTGCTTTCTGACACTTCAATGTGGGGAGGAGCACTTATTGGCAATGCCCCCTCTTCTATAGCTTTGAGTGTCTGAAGACAATAGTCTGGTGGAACTCAGAAGTAGGTGTTCTATCCAAATTTGGAATCACTCTGCCTGTCTGGTTGATGTAAGATTGATTTAATAAATGACCTAACATAACACATTGTGTGTAGGCTATCATACTTACTTGTAGGAAACCACTGTTGTAGACTTGCTTCAAGGAGGCGCCACTAGAGGTGTGATGAATAGGCGCCAAGTTTTCTCTCTGGAATGTCTGTTGCTGCCTTATTCTGGAAGTTCTGTTTACATATTTCTTACATCTGAAGGTTCTATCTGTGATTTCACTAGAAATACGTCTTGCAGAGGTTTTTTTATGCTATACCAGCTTTGATAATGAGCTCTTTCCCTTCAGAAAGTTACTAAAGGAAAGGAACTACTTAGGCACTCATTTCACAATGAGCTGTAGTTACCTTGTTATTATTGTTGTTGTTTCTGTTGCTTCTTATTAGTGTTGTTTAATTGTTGTAAAAATTAAAAATTCCAAAAATAAAAAGTTAAAAAAAAACACCTGTTCCAATCTGGAACGTATATGTAATCCTCATTAAGTTCATAAGAACTTCCTTGATAACTTCTTTGTCTCTTCTTGAATATGTTGATCCAGAAATGTGTAGTTGTAGTAATATGAAGACCTACTTCATGAGCTAGCAAACAAATCTCTCTTAAAGCAGCTTGACAAAGTGGTAACTCCTCACTTCATTTGCATCTACGTTCCCAGAATAGTGTGTTCTTCCAATTTCAATCTGAGCTTTAACTTGCCTTTCTCCCCCCACCCCTCCCCCAGGAAAACATACTAAGGGCTACTTCCCACAAATTAAATATTATAGTATCTGTTTTCAGAAAACAAAGTAAAGTTGAAAGCTTCAGCAACTGTTTAATTCCTTTTTCAAAGCTGCTTTAGTGTCCTTACGTGCCATTTTGTGTAATTATTAATATTTCTTAAAGTACCTCAGGAGAGTTACCACCAGTTTTGCTATTGCAATAAGTCTGAAGGAGATTAGGCTGAGGAATGTGTGTGACTGGCCAAAGATCACTTAGTGACCTTCAGGGTTGAGCTGGGATTCAAATCTCAGGTTTTCCATGTCTAGTACTCCAGCTACTACACCACTCTGTCTTGTTCAAATTACTACTTTAAAAACGCAAAGCATTACCAGTTTCTTAGGACAAGAACTCCCCGAGGTAGATTTGGAGTGTGGGTGTGTTCATCCATTAAGGGCCTGTGTACCATAACAAGACTTGGCGGTAGTTTGTTTCTAAGCACAATATTGCCAACAATGGAGTGAGATAAGGTTTGTGAGAAGGTACTTATCTAGTATACATCCCTGCCACCTGTTCTCTGCCCTTTCATAAGTGGTTGTGAAAGAAAGAGTTGCTTTCTGTTGGTGGTCATGAAATTACCTCTGGCTTCACATATTTCATGCCTGTTCTCTTCTGTATTTCAAAGACTACATATTATGTTTGATACATGGTTCCAAAGGTGAATACCACCTCTGAATTCCTCATGGCAATTCAGTTTAGAGTTTTCCTGACCCTAATTAGCCTGGGCAGGTGTTATCTGCCCTCTTGGGTGGCTGCATATAGAAGAATTCAATACAGCCCTTCCAGCAGAGCAAATAATTTCCCTAGGGCCATTTTGAGTTACAGGGGGGAGGAGGAAGGCCCTCCTCCCCCTGCACCACAGTCCCAGTCGGAATCAGGCCCCTGTGGCACTTCTGGATTGAGTTGCCACAGGGAACTCTCATCTGCCATATGGCTGCAAGTCCCATGGTGATCACATGTATAATGTAACGTGTAGTTTGATCCTAGTTTTATGGATTTCTTCTTAAACACAAGCAGACAGTTTCCCTTAAAGAAACTTGGCTATAGCTGAGATGGCATTTCTTCCTACAAACTTGAGGAATTTTGAAGAAAGAGACTTTAAAAAAGCATTACAATTCTAAAAGGACAGATGAAAAGCAAGGATTCCTCACCCCGCCCCAGCCTTGTAAAGAAAAATCCAACTAGCTACAAATGATAGTAAGAAAATTGCCTTTTAAGAACTCACTCTCTCTTCTCATCCAAACAACTGAACATTCCTCCATCATTTCCAAGGCAGGAAGTTAGGAGGCCAACTTGCTCAACAAACAGGTTGTTGAAACAAAGCTCTGAACGTACATTTGTAATCCAGCTCTCCTCTTGGACGATCATTCAGCAACCTCTTCAGAGGGGTTGGTTGGTCAGCTTCCAGAAATGAAATATGCCTCAGTCCTAAACCCTGGCTGTTATGGATAACAGCAATCCTAATAGTACAATCTTGTGCAGACTCAAGTATGAGCCCATGAAGAGGAAGTGAAAGAGAAATGCTGGACTGTTGCTCACTGAACAATCACAACCTGACCCTTAACCAATCCTGCTTCAGAGAATTGCCAGTCTTTTCAGAACAATGTCCAAATGTTGACTCCCAGTCCACCCTTCAATTCAAAACAACTCAACAATGAAATTATCTTTGTGCCTAACTGCATACTAACCTGGAAGCATCTCTTGCTATAAACCCACTGCTTATACATCCTAGCAAAGGGCTAGTTCACACATGCATAAGTCTCAGTAGATGACTGCAGTGTCATCTGATGGCTGGCTGGTGTGAATAAGATCTGCAGATCTGATACCACTGGCAGAATTTACTGTTACCCAATGCCCCCTCTAATACAGTCCTTTTTCCAGAAGTTAGTTCACATACACAGTTACAAATCAAGAAAGATACATACATGTATAAACGCTCCCTAAGTCAATGGTGTGTGTGTGGAAGTGGGGGGGGGCAAATGTTTTAAACGTTGTAGAAATGTGCAATCAATAAAACTTCTCATGGGATGTGACAGAATGGGTTTTAAATGTAAGAATTACCAAATGCTGCATCCAGAGAGTGGAAGGTAAAGGGTTAAACCAACTGCCTGAAGGGAGGATGATTGCTGTGCTGCTCCCCCCTCTCTGATTGGCCAGTGAGAAGGTAACAAATTTGTGCTGACAGGATTGTCAGGAGAGAGTCAAAGCTTGGAATCTGAGCAGGGAGGGTAAGACTGTGAATCCTCTGTGTGAGGTAAAAAGGGGAGAAGTTTGCCCAACTGGAACAGCTTAAGATTGATGAAAAGCTTCATGAACTGAAGTGGGAAAACCAGCACTAATTTTATTCAGATAAAATAGAACTGGCAGAGGAAGTGGCTTGTAAGGAGACTCCCCTTCAGCCAAGAGAATAAGAATATGTTTTAGTAGAAGAATAATTCCTGCTCAGTGCCTGGAAAGGGGTTTTTGGTTCTATGGAGTGCCCCGGGTCTGGAGTAAAAGGAAAAGAGTGCTGTGTTGAAGTTTAACACTTAAGCTGTGAAGTGAAATCTCTGAAGGAACCTTGTTTAAGTAACTTAAGTCTGAAACTACCAACCTTTCACTTCTAAGATCTGTACCTACAAACAAAGCTTTAAGAAAACTATTGCGCCTAATGCTTGTGAACTATTCTGTTCAACAAACAAAATTTACCTCCACTTTCTTTTCTCTGCCTATCTGCATTTCAACCCTGCCTGTTGAATAACCTGCTGTTATCTTTCTGAACTTTACTTAGCCTCCAATGCCATTTCATTTTAAGGGAGTCATGGGCTTCTGCTCTTTCCCTACTTAATTTTGGGCTGAGATATAAGCCGTGTGTGTGCGTGCATGCGTGCGCACCTGCCCACATGCGCGTGCGCGCGCGCGCGCACACACACACACACACAGACATGTTTTTAAAGTGTGAGACAAGAGGAATTCTAAGTTATATCCAGCTACATGCTACCAGAGGCTTCCCAGATCCCGCAAACAACCTTGTCCGATTTTGAGAATGTACAATCAACAAAGCTTCTCATAGGATGGCTTCATAGGGTTTAACAAAGCATGTGCAAACTAATTTTTCTGCGTAGAAAGCTCTAAATGGACCCACCAAGGATGGGTTCCCAGTCTAGCCATGATGAGAATCGACATGCCTTCTTAGTTCAGCTTTTATTCTATAATATGGATCCAGCAAATTGTCAGTGAAAGGCACTAAATCTTTTTGGGGGGGGAGGGGAATAAATAAAATTGTAAATTGTAAATGTGTTTGTCTTAGCCAGAGAGCTGAAATGGTAGAAAAATCTTGCATATGGTAGGGCTGTTCAGCAAATGAATAAAATCTCAGAGCTGAAGCCTGTCTGAAGTAGTGGGGGGAAAGTGGAAGACATTGACAGATGTGGGTTTTAACCACATTCCCTTTTCCTCCATCTGTCCTTTTTGACCTTGGGAAAGTTGAGTCTGGGGAATGCAGGACCGGTGTAGACAAATGGCCAATTTGGTCAGGGAGTTGCAGTGAAGAGGAAGAAGCCTTATTGATGGAAGAGAAACAATTTTTACACTTTTCCCTTCCTTAGTGCAGCTCTGAACTCACATGGATGTGTCCACGCAGATCCTGTAACCCCAGGAATCAACTTTTCAGGATTCGAAGGGACTGCTGGGGGAGAATGGAATGTGGTGAAAATCCATGCTCCTTCCACTGACAGCTCAATTTAATCCACCTCTAAGTGTGTTCAGATTATGAACCACCACTGATCTAGCAGGCTAGATTTATGGGCTGGTCTGAACAACTACTTGCCAACCTGAGTATCATATGGGTTTCCTTGTATACAAGGTGACAGCAAAAAAATTATATGAATCTATCCTACAAGTATGTTGCAACAATACTTTTTTGATGTATAGTGGTGATTATAGCTGTGTTATACTTGTAATAATATTTATGAATAACATTAGATGCTTCATAAACAATGACTTGGCATGGTCATCCAACCACTCTGCAAAGGTAGTGTCTTGTCTCCAGTGTTAATTGCCTTAGAAGCTGCAAAATAGGTAACATCTTTCACGTAGAAACCCTGCTTATGTGACCACGGAATTGCTAGAGCATGCATGAGAAAGGTTTTGTGCATGCATCTTCAGATAAAAATGGATCTCTGGTAGCAAGATCTTTCTGTGTTTGACACACTGGAATCCTGATGCCAGTTAGAGTAGACTGTGCTGACCTAGGCAGACTAGAGTCTGACTCTTTGTAAAGTAGCTTTATATGTATGCATGTATGGGTGTAATGTTCATAATACTTTGTGAACAAAAGTTCTGAGTATCTGAAGTAGCAGTGGCTACAGGAAAGAATCCCATGTGTGCTGAATATAATTTACCCTCTACATCTAATCTCTATGGCTACTTTTAAGTGCTCAGTCTAATCTAGCTGGATTAGCAAAGACTCCCTTCTGCTACAGACTCCCCATAGGTTAAAAACTGTTTCAAAAGCAGTGTGACACTAGCCACTGTAAAGGAACAACCCAAATGTGCTACAAGCCAGACTGCTGCAATTGTGTGTAGAGAGGCTCTGTCAGCTAACCAGCTTATTGGAAAGCCCTGTACCCTGAGAAACTGACAGGCCATTGTCATATGCAGATTGCAGAACCAGTGCAAGGGTAAGGTAATTAGGATTTTGTAGGCAGTAATTTCTCCACCTTACATACTGATTTATGGGAAAGATAGTTTCAGGTGGGTAGCTGTGTTGGTCTGCAGTAGAAGAACATGGTTAAGATCCAGTAGCATCTTAAAGACCAACTAGATTTCCAGGGTATGAGCTTTCGAGAGTCAAAGCTCCCTTCTTCAGATACGTTTAGAAGTAGAAGTATAAATGGTTTTATTCATCCAGAAGGTGGGAGAGGTATTTAAAGTAAGAGTGGAAGGTATAATAATACTGTAATTAGCTTTGACTATTGAAAGCTCATACCCTGGAAATCTAGTTTCTCTTTAAGGTGTCACTGGACCCGAATCTTGCTCTTGATTATGGGGAACTGAGCAAAGAAAATTTCCTCAAATTTCTTCAGGTTAGTGTGAATCCTTTTGATAGGCATAAAATACCACTTAAGTGAAAAGGGAAAGCAGTTACCATCCTAGATCCTAAAAGCGGATGCAAGGAGTCTGTGTTCCAAGGATGTATATGACCTCTTAATTCTCATTGGTGCTGGCTTAGTTGGCTTCTTCCCAGATCACTGTCTCATCCTGCTTATGGAAAGAGTTTCTAATTCTGGCCAATAGCTGACATCCTGCTGTGCTGCATTTTTGCCCCTTCTCCACCCACATACACACACTCAATTCCTGGGAACTCTACAGGCTGCAGAAGCTTTGACCCCTTTGTAGACCATGTTTCTCATTTGGGATCGGCAGCAGCTGCTGCTACTCTGATTAGCTCAGGGGAAACACTAGTAAATACTAGTTTTCCTCTCCCTGGGGGCTGTAATCAGTAGTGTAGCTGGAATTAACAGCACCCCAAGAGACACATAGGCACGGAACTATCAATGTAGAATGCTGTCAAGGGGAAAGGTGCTTCCTGGGAATATGCTGGTAAGAACAGTGGAAAGAAGAGTGGTGCAGGCATGAGGAGTGCTGCTGGGGAGGTGTATAGCTGTTCTCTAAGAAGAAAATGAGCCCTGTATATGCTGAAACAAAAGCATTTGTGCTTTTGGTCAAGAAAGTTCTGAACCTGTTAGGAGTCTTCACAAAATATGTAACCTGCTTGCTATTGGTCTCCCCTATTACGTAGTGTCTTTTCCACTGGAGTATTATTCTAATTTTGCTACAACTAATAAGATTTCTTTTCTGCTCTCTGGCTCTTTTCTTTTAATGGGTGTATGGTAGGCTGTCTTATATACCCTACCCTGACTTTCATCCTCAATTCTGTAGCTGTCTTACTACCTCCATATGCACTTGCACTCTGAAAATGCCGCCTCTTTTCTGTTATTGCCCACTTCAGACCTGTTTCATTAAAATCCAAAGTGTTTGTGTTCGGCAGTTAGTAATACTGCCTGGAAGTGGGCTAGTGGTGTGATGCCCAAAGCTGATGCCTGGGTATTGTTACCCGAATGGTAGTAGTGGAGAACTAACTTATGAGAGCTTGGCCTTGTTCCTAAGCAAGGGCTACTAGTGTGTGTATTGAACAAGCTCACTGGACCCCTTTTCTTGCTGTCTTCCAGATATGATCAGTCAGAGGTCTGCTGGAGCCAAATACAGTGGGAGCACTCAGCTTGGCACAGGAAGGGGCACTCTGAGGCTTCGGGCCAAGGGACCAGCCACTGTGGAGGAACAGGTGTGTGTCTAACCCAAATCCAGCAATGTCTGTAGGAAAGGCTGCAGAGGAACTAGTAACTGTCTTATTCCAAGAGTGGGTCAACTTTTCCTCAACCTTTCTCTGCCTTCGTTCAAATGTAATGGCAAAGCATGGCTGGTACTGTATGAAAGACCCTGAAGCAAACCTTAGATAAGCATGCCCCCTCTTCTTCTCCATTTTTTCCTGGTTTTGCCAGACTAATGTTTGCTCTTACATTCAAGCATTCAGGTACTTTGAATCGGTTCTACTAGTAGTGGAACTTTACTCCAGCAGAAGGAAAGTCTACTGCAAGAGACAGGCTCTGCAGCTACCAGAACAGATTCATAAGGTCCAGCCTTGTGGGGTTGGACTTGCTTTGTAAACAAGAACTGTGAACCACAGAGGAGGAAGCATAAATGCCAGACATTTGTTTATGTGGCACCAAACCATAGTGTAGTATTGACTGCATCAAAGCACTGTTTTTGAAGAGGCCCATCTTTTTAGTCTCCAGTCACATTGCAGCCATGTTCCCCTGCATTATCACAGAAGGTCTTGTCGGTTCCTGGGCATAGCTAAGTCAGGGGTGGGGATGGATTTAAAGTTTTCAGCTTCCCTTCAGCATTTCTGTCAATACCACATTGCCTCAGTAGATGCCCTGTTCCTATTCACAGCCAACTGCATTTGAGGAGAAAGCCATTGAGAAGGTTGACGATCTTCTGGAAAGCTACATGGGCATTCGTGACACAGAGCTGGGTAAGCTCCCTCTATTCCTTTTTCCAGTCTGCATAGTAAAAAAATGTTAAAACGTCAGTTGGGATGATGAATCAGCAGCATCCCAATATGCTTTAGCATCTCCCTAATTTGCACACTTGAGGAATGGAAATAACAGATCAAATGTGAGGTTCTCCCTTTGTCTCCAACAAAGGTTTTTTTCAGGCTATTGATTGATACTCATCTCTTTCTTTTTTCTGTCTCCCTGCATAGCTGCTACCATGGTGGAGCTGGGCAAGGACAAGCAGAATCCTGATGAATTTGCTGAGGCACTGGATGAGCAGCTGGGCGACTTTGCTTTCCCAGACGAGTTTGTGTTTGACGTCTGGGGGGCCATTGGGGATGCCAAGGTTGGACGCTACTAGGACTCTGCGCTCTGTTGGACCCTGCAGGCAGGACCATTGGGCAGGCCCACTGGTGGGCCTGGCACAACACTGTGCCCTCCTCTTGTTGCTAGGTCACCCGTTTCCTTTCTGAAGGGGCTGGAGCCAGAGCTACAGGGGCCATAGAGCAATAAGTAACCTGCATCAGTGACAGGAATGTAATGTGAAGTAGAGCCAGAAATATTGTTGCTGCTGCTTCTCACCTCCCTGTGCACAGAGACTCCTCCCTTAGATGAGGGTAGTCTGCCAGGAGGACTTCTTGTCGGTTTCCTTGTCTGATCTAGGCACTGTTCTCAGGCAAGTGCATTGGCCCTTGCTGGTTCCCAAGCCTATCCTTGCATGAGAAAGAACAAAACAGAATGCTGAATTCAAGCCTGAGAGGGTGATACATTGGCCTTGGCATTCTGATATGCCATTCTCCTGAGGAGTCCCACAGAAACTCCAGTGGAGATGCATTGGCGAGGGGGGTGCTATGTCGGCAGCCCCAAGCACCTCCTAGCTGTGTGTGTCTGTTGTAAGCAGACAGAAGCCTAAGAAGGTGTACTCTTTTATTTTCTTTCCCAGAATTAGCATCTTCTCTGCTATTTTGGTACGAGATACATGTTGGCAAGTCGTTTTGCAGTAGGCTCATTCCACAGATGCTGTCTCCTTCACTCTGTTGTGTACACACAGGAACACACAGCCTTCTTTAGGGAGTGCCCCACTTGTCTAGTGTCTTTTTGCTCCTTGTAGCTTGCTGTAGGCCTTAAGATGGGAAACATTCTGTTGTTCCCCTCAAAGCACCATAAGCAGCTAATGGAAGGAATACACTTGTCATCTGTCCTATTTTCTATAGATGCAAAAAAAATCTGTGGGACTAGGCACCAACTCTGCTCCTGGGGTCCCAGGTAAGTTTCTGTCCCATCCTGCCTTATACAGCCTGTAGCTGCTCTGTGCCCTACTTCCCTGCCCTATTCATTGTGACAGTAGTGATGTCAAACTTGCAGTTCAATTACAGTTACAGCCACATATAACATAAGCATATGGTTGCACACCCAGGTTTGGCCAGTCTCTTTTCTAAATGGGCCTGGCCTCCTACAGATTGTGTCGCTGATTTTTTTCTTCATGCACTTGAGCTTTTATGACCCCTGGCAACTCATGCTGTGTGGATAGTGCAAAGACTGTCCCAGGCAGAGCCCATGCTGAGCTGGTCACAGCAGTGGCATTTTCCATGCTACTGTTGGGGGTACTCTGGCCCTGGACTTGTTCCTGGAAGTTGTTCTCCTCAAGGTGCTTCTTATCAGGACTTGGAGGCCCTCCCCAGTGACAGCAGCAGGGTCCCCTCACTGTCTCAATTGGGGCATGTCAGGGTCTGTGTTGACTAATCTGTTCGTTTGTATTATACTGACCTACCTCCCAGAGTGACCCAATTAGTGTCTGTAAAGCATTCTCTATTAAATTATTTATCTCTCACTGACACACACCCCAATATGTTAGTTCTCTACCTAGTGTTACATCCTCAGACTGTAATTTGGGCTGTGTCTGGTTGTCCTGGGAGCTGAGATGGTTACCTTCAGCTGCACCTCACAACCCCAATTCACCTACTGTATCTTTAAAACACTAACCCCAGATAGGATATGGAGCCTAGTTGCCCTCTATAGTACACCTCAAGCTCAGAGAGGGCAAGGCTTCTGCCAAGCCCTGCCTACCCCTGTCCTGGCACTGGAAGTTTCTTGGGTAGACCAAGCACCATATCCTCCTTGGGCATATTTTTGTATTCTATGTGTAAAGCATCTTTAAGATAAAGTATATTGACACTAATAATATCTCTGTGTATGTATGTATATATGTAAAGAGTGTAAGGAATGGCATTCTGGTATTACATTTCTCTTGCCCTCTGAGTGCATTAGAAACCTGTAGACATGGAGAGGAAAAGTCTGCTGGAGAAGGAAGCTGGAAGGGGCCAGAAAAGTTTGTGTAGTGCTGTAAGTAATAGGTAAGCAACCATGGTTCCTTGGCTGCTTCTGAGGAAGAAGAGAAGGAGATACAGCAGAAGTGTGTTACATTCTACATTTCAAAGAGGTATTGGTACGTATGGATTATAGATCCCACAATAGACAAGGATGCCTGCCATGAGCAATGCCCAACATAAAATTGCTGCAACCTGCATGGTCACAGTCTGTTGTGTTTCTTCTGGATCCTAGGCCTGAGTGAGCCTGCCGCCCATTAGCTCTTTGACATGCCCTTTAGGTTTGAGCTCTGGCAGAGCTGCATATTATGCATCCAGGGTACTAAGGATCACAGGGGTTGAGCAGTTCCTGCCCACAATTCCCCCCCCCCGTTGAAACACATACTTCTACATCTTACAGTGTGGAGCAGTCTGAAGATAAATAGGTTGGATCTTTTGCCAAGTGCTGGCTTGTAAAAAGAAGTAGAACCAGATGCTGTGTTGTGTGGAGGTTTTATGGGTGTTCTGCTACTGCTGAACTGACCTAAGTCAGATGCACAGGTCACACAGAAGGCAGTAGATCTGCCCCCTTCCCAGGCTCCTTCTAACTTTCCTCTAGTGGAAAGGAAAGCAGGCAAAGTAGCAGAAAGGCTTCAAGAGAACTTCTCTTTTGGAGTTTGTAGTAGTGCTCGGAACAGCCATTATTTTTGTCTCCTGCCTCTTGGCTCGAATTACTGTTATCCCGTTCCTCAGTGGAGATTGTGAAGAAGATGGACCTGGGGCTTTGTGTCTTGAATGCTGGAAGGAGCATTTAGTTGGAAGTACCATGGCTGTGTCCTTAAGTAGCAACCAGCAGGAACAAACACACCCAGTCAGTTGAGCTGAGCTGGGAAATGCGATGGCTCCCCCCACCCCTGTAGGAAGTAAATTGCAAAACAGTGGAGGGCAGCTTGCTTGTCCCTTCCGGATGCACCAGAAGACTTGCCAGACTACCACTGAGATACAGTGAGTTATTGTGGCAACTAATCTATTTTTCATACATCCCTTTCATTAAATGATTAATGAAGGGTTCAAAAACACTTGTAGGCAAAGTTCTTACCCGTCTTCCACTCGGTTGCCATCCTGTCCCCCCATATTTTAGTAAAAATATAGAGCTCCTCCATTTAGAGCTGATATTGTCATTTGTGGCTGATATACCATGGTGCCTTTCCTTTATCTACCGTTCTGTAGTTTAGACCTGCCTCATAAAGAACACAGTAAAATATGTGTAAGGATGTCTGTCAGAGGAGACTGCGCTCTATCTTTGTAGCCCTGCCCTGATAAGTAACTATTTTTTAATGTGAGGTAAAGAAGATTCTTTGTAAAAATGGCTTATCCCCATCTCAGAGCCAGTTGTCATCACACAGGGAAAAATGACCTTGTTACAATACCTTTCTCTTTGTCCTCTTTAGTACATCCTTACACATTACGCTGCTCTATCTTTTCTTATATTTGGCCTCGTGCTTGGTCAGAACAAGCTTCTCTCTCAGAGTTGGCTATGGTTTTCCTGCCACAGCTATTGCGGCTCATCATTGGCAGGAGGCCAGGCTGCTTCATCAGAGAAGGAGGAATTTAACAACTGCTGGGTTCTGACTGCTCCTGAGCCACAGCTTTGACTGGGTTAAACTCCATCTAGCTTGTCTAGGATCTGGGAGTGGTGAGAGAATGACTTCATAGCTATGCTTTGCCACAATGACTTGGTTCTTGAACCATCAGATATGGCTAGGGACTTTGTATGCAGTAGTTATTTCTCCAATCCTTTACACAGTCTTGGAGGTGGTGGCTGGAAGAGTTTCTTTGTGTGTCTTAGATATGCAGTAGCTGCTATCCAGCTTAACTGGTGTACCCATCCTGCTTTTCAGATTCTTTATGGAACATTTTTTCACTGTACCTAACAGTAATTACACGAGCCCTCCCTGTTTCCCTCACTACTTCCACCCTGTTGTACCAAAGAAGTTAAAAGCCTTATAAGCTCTCTCTATTAGTAAAAAAAACCATGAGATGCCTAAAACACAAGAAATCAAGGCAATACTTTTAACATTTTCTTCTTGCAAATTTTGGACCTGTTTAAAATATCTGAAATAGTGAATTTCTTTCCGGGCGTTAAGTTACTGCTGGCCGAACTTGGCACTAGTAATGTAGAATCTTGTCCCGAAGTAACACTAGGGAAGGTATTCATAATGCTCACATAGCTTGTACATTTTTAAAAACACACACTTGGTTGGTGTGAAGGGGTGCACAGCCCAAATGAAGATATTTTTCTTTTGTCTGTTCTCAACCTATTATTATAATGCACATGCATGGGTGGAGGGCCACCAAGAGCCACTGTGTCTCCCTCAGCCTCCTTCCTCATACCACCTAAACCCAATACAAACATGAAAACAAATCACATGACCGGGCCAGCTCTATGGAACCCATGTGACCAGGGCCTCTGGAATTTTGTCCCTTTCCGTAGCAGAGTGTGTGTGTTTGCATGTCACATCTGAAGTCACAGACCAAATTGCAAGCATTATTATTCACATGTGTATTGGGGGAGTAATCTCTTTTTACAACTCAAATTTGCTATTTGTGAGCTTGGGGGTGGGTGATGTTTCCCTTCGCTCAAAATGTAAGCATCAAATACATTTTTTGGATTGTGCCTGACAACTGAGTCAGCCTTTGTGTTCTGAGCACAAAAAAGGGCTGTCATTTGGATAAGTCTTAGGAGTTAGAGAACTTCATAATTCAGTCAGTAATGAGGACTAACGCAACACATCCTCTAGCTATGGAACCAGTTTTTCCAATCCATTTGCATTAAGCTGTCAGCCTGCAGCAGTCCTATGGCCATCAGTTTCTCCACCCAGATCTGATTGGTGCCCCTTCTGCCCATCATTACTGCCACCTTGGTAAAAAGGCTCCTTTCCTGTATTACTTAGTTCCTGCTATCTGTAAGGACCTGTAATACATGGTGGTTAAGGTAGACCTGGATAGCTACTCACGTTGATAAATGCAATATGTGAGTTAAATCATACGGAAACAACATATTCAAGTTTGAGTGACATTCCAGTCTGTTTCTTATTTCTTGGGATGTCTGTATTTTGGATGGATCTGGATAGGAATTTACAAAAACAGCAGAAAGAAAAGTTGCAACGTGTGCGAGTAACAGTTTCTGTGGCAGCAAGCCAGTCTTGCAAGGAAAGTGCTAGTAAATCTCACCTGTTCCTGCTGTGTTCTTGCTTCATAAATATAATCAGCAATGAACTCGAAAAGCTTGGCCAGGAACATTATGATGGTCACGGGCAACAAATGCTCCAACAGGGCTTAAGCCAAGGTCCTTCTGCAGCATAGGTGGGGCGGCCAATTCAAGCAACCGTAGTGATCACACAGCCAGCTGTTTTTGAAAAAAAAGGAGGCCCAAATTGAACTCTATTCAGAATAAAACGGCTTTCTGAATCACTCATTGCAAGCTAATTAGTTTTACCACATATCTTTCCACTGCTGAAAAGTATGCAGCGATGTGTCAAACTGCTGTCTGAGCATGGGTCATGCGATTTGGATGGCCAATTTACTATTTATAGTTGGGGAGAAGTGGCAAGCTATGTGAATAGCAATCATATCAACTAGGCCAGAACATAGTCCTGCCAATGCTGCCACACTAAGTAGATTGTTCATCACCATACACACAGGCCACTAGGTGGGGCTACCATGCATACTTTAGACACCTTCCCTTGAATGTAAGGGCTGAAACAAAGGTTTGTTACCTGTACACCACATTTGATTGAATCATGGAGCAATTGCCCCCCCCCCCTGCCACACACACACAGGAAAATTTTTGCTTGTTTACTTATTCTGCTTGTTTACCACCTGCTTAGTTTTCCAGTAAACATCGTTTTGGAGTTAGCAGAGGTGCTCTCGGACATGGTGCTGGAGACCCCTGGATTGATTGTTCTGGGTGACTTCGACATCTGTGCTGAATGTTCCATGTCAGGGCTGGCTGGGATTTCATAGCTTCCTTGGAAGCCCTGAGCCTCTCAAATAATAACACGATGCATGGATGGAAAAGGCCACGTCTTGGACTTAATCCTTTTACTGAGCCTTTGCAAGGAGGTCTTCTCTCACAACTGGAGATTTGGCCTGAACTGTGGTCTAACCATTACCCACTGAAGGCAAGGATGAACATGGCCTCTGCACACCACAAAAAAAAGGGGGACTGTTAAAATGATCTGCCCCTGGAGGCTCATGGATCCTTCTAGATTCCAAAATGGTCTGGGGGGATTTTAGAATTCCAGGCTGCATTGGAAGCCTGGAATGTGAAGCTCCTTGAAGTCATTGAGAAGATTGCTGCTCGTTGACCTCACCTGTTCTTGGGGTGAAAGCCAGCTCTGCAGTTTACCATGGACTTGGGTGATCTAAAAGGGATGGTATACATTGAGAAAGACACTGGTAAAAATTTGCTGATAGAGAATGCTACAGAACCTTTTGGAAGACCTATGAAGCAGTGATGATAGTGGCAAAGATTATTTCTCTGAAAACATTGCATCAGCTTGTTCATCACAACACAATTTTTTGCTGATAAAATAGTACAAATACATTCTTCTTTGGATACCAGCTGTAATATAGGTGAAATTGAAGAAATTCTTAATACACCATCTGATTATGAACCATTTTTACCTAACTACACTATTGGATATTGCAAAGATCATGGCATCTGTGAATTCACTACTTGTGCACCGGATGCTTGCCTAGCTTGGCTGCTGAAATCTTGTAAAGGCCACATAAATGAGCCCTTGTTGTCTATTATAAATCAGTCATTGACTCAGGATGCCTTCTCTCAGCCACTCAAAGAGGTGGTTATCGGTCCACTAGTTTAAAAACCATCCATAGATAAGTGATGCGGCCAATTATCACCAAGCATCGAAACTATCTGAGTAAAGTGATTGAGAGAGCAGTAGCTGACC
The DNA here is from genome assembly GCF_028583425.1 of Eublepharis macularius. Lineage (NCBI taxonomy): Eukaryota > Metazoa > Chordata > Lepidosauria > Squamata > Eublepharidae > Eublepharis > Eublepharis macularius. The sequence goes on from NC_072793.1 coordinate 47,201,568, forward strand.
AGGTCGTCTTAGGTAACTCTTGTGCTCTGAACCCTTTTCAGTCTGGTTTCAGGCCAGACTATGGGATGGAGATTGGATCTGGTGGTTCTAGTCAATGACTTCCATCCAAATATATTCAAAAGCTTTGTTGCTCCTCTTAGATCAGGCCATCCCATTGAGGGCATCCCATTGAGGTGTTTGGAAGTGGACATCGGAATGTGCCTTGGACTGGTTTAAATCGATCCTCAAGGGTTGCTGTGGGAGACCAGCTGTCTTCAGTGTGGGAACTATCTTGCAGGGTTACACAGAGTGCAATCATATTCTGTTGCAGCAAATCTAAATGATGAAAGAGCTGTGAAATGTGAGAAATGTAAGTTAGTGATCACGTTTTGCTGTTTCAGAATCTGAGAGGTAGAGAGTTCCAGGTAGGAAGTCTTCACATGTAACATTTTCTCTCAGTAGAGGAGACAAGCCAACTTTTGCTACTCCTGGAGTACACAACAAGGTGGAGAATATGCTGGAGAGCCTAACAAAACAGGACTTTTAAAAATCTCATTATTGTATTTGGTTATGCCTTGGAGTGGAAAGGAAGGTATTGAGTATAGGGTAAAAATACTTTTGATTGTTCAAAATAATTGTACAGGTTTAGGATTAGCTGTTCTATCTGGATAGTTCTGTGGAACAGGCTATCATACAGGGTGAGAAAAGTCAAATCTAGAATCCCCTCTTCCACATAATTAATACAACCTGAAGCCCTGACCTCCTTTGCATATGGTCACTTTAGCCTTTGGCGTCACTTTTAATTTCTTATTTGTCATACACTATTGAAGAGTCATGCTTTCTGCCTCTTGCACAAAACCCACATGCTGACCTTTCTCAGTCTCACATCCAGCTGTCTTAATGGCCAAGTGTGGTCAGGAGCAAACTTTATTAACTGCAGAGAGAATCCTCAATGGAAAATCTTATTGGAACCATCTGAATGCAAGCCTAAAGCTTTAGTTATAAGCGGTTAAGCATGCTGTGGGTTGCCAATCTAATGAATGTGAACAGCATTCATTTATTGATGTATGAATTGCAAGGACCTTAGCTGTTAGTTGCCACCTCTCCTAATGCCTATACAGGATTCTTTTTGTCAATTAAAGGTAATAAACTCAACATCTAAACCTTCCAATATGTTACCCCAGTTGCCAGTCTGGCAAAATATAAAAGGTAGTTTTCACTAAGCTTCATCTGAATTGCTTCTCAAGATTGTATGCTATCTCATTCTTCACTTCAGGGGCAGCAAAATAATGTAGAACATGTTTGTGCCAGTCTTGTGTATTGCCACAAAAAAAAACCCCACTAGTTCTATCTTATTTGCAGTATTTCTGTGCAATATACATGGTTCAGGTAGCACTTGATTTTCCTAGACCAAAGATCTGGTCCTCAGACTCCCCTGGATTTTTCTTTCTCTTCCCAGCTAGTGGTGTCATGCTTGCCCATTGTTTTTTTAGATCTTCCTTAAAAATAAATATACTGCTCATTTTTGACACAGCAGTGGAGCATGGTTGCCCAAACACAGTGGCAGAAGTGCGAAACCACCAAGATTTCACAAAAGGAACCAGCGGGAAACTGGATTTCCTGGCTGTATCATAATCTTTTGTACCTCATAGGACCATCAAAGACTAACAAGGGACAGCAAAAAACAAAGTGACCACAAGCCTTTAAAACACAAGGCAAACAACAAGGCTTATCTCAGAAGTTGCATCTCCATGTATAGTGCGTCAGATTTTACTGGAAATGTTTGTCCTCCTTCAAGGCATTGTAGCTTGAACCACAGGAGCCCAACTTCCAGTGGCTCCTACACTACACATTTTTATCCCTCACTTCCTCTAAGTAACTCAGGGCAGGATGCATGGTTCTTCCCGTTGAATCCTCACAACAAATATGTGAGGTAAATTAATAGTAGATGGGAGTGATTGGGCCAAAGTCTCCCAGTGAGTTTTATGGATGAGTGGACATGTGAACATGGGTCTCGACAGTTGTAGTCTGACACACTGGTCAGTGCACCACTCTTACTTTCCTCACAAAGTGTTCAGCACAAGCACTAAAAACCAGTTGCTGGATAAATCAAATTCAGCCTACCACTGGCCTAAGGTGAGCCAGTAAGTAAGTCTACAAACTAAAACCAATGCCTGTTGTCAGAGTCCTCCACAAGTTTCAAGACAGTAATTCCACAGTATTTGCAGAGTTTGGGGGTCTAGAAGCACAGAAATGTGTCTTCAAGTTTAAAGTGCAACTTCAATCCTACTCCTACTCCTCCTCCTAAGAAAATTCCATTTATTTAACCTGACTGCTCAGCCATGAAGTCGGGCATAATTCACTTCACTTTGCTTATCTACATTTGAGACACAACATCTAGAAGTGGCCTGGGGAGTTTTTATAATTTTGCTCCCACGTTGCTTAATCTTGTAAGGGAAAATAATTTGCACATACACTTTTGCTGTAACATTATAAAGTCCCTTCTTCAGCTGGATTTTCAAGGCCTCCCTGGCTTTGCTCACATTTAGCTGAGAATGACTTTCATTTCTACAGGCCAGGCTGATCCAACTACTCACAGCTCCACATAAAGTAACATAACAAGGTGAGCCAGTGGGGTTACCACCTGCCTTTTGGGGGTGGGAGACTTCTTGCCTCCCCTGCCTCTGCCTACTGCTGCTCTGCTGGGCAGTGGGAGGCAAACTGTGTGTGTGAGTGTGAGGGTTAGAAATGGGCTGTGTGTGCAAAATTGGCACCCCGGCATGATAGTGTCATTTCCAATGCAATGGTTAAATCACAGTTTTGGGCAAATGCTACAGCATCACTTCCAGCACAACGATGTCACTTCCATGCTGAGGACACCAATCATGTGCCCTCCCAACATAATGCCCTCCCCTTGCTTCTCCCATCCGTTACTGGTTGCCAGGGGCAGGTTTCATCCTCATACTGATTATTGGACACCCAGAGAAAGGGTGTATTTGTGTTTGTCATGGCTGGTGCAAGAGACTGGAGAGACTGAGCAGCAGGTATTTATCCAGGTCACTTAAAGGGGCTACCAACAGACCCACTGGCTTTCAGTGTATATGCGCTAGACATGGGCATGAACGGGGGGGGGGAAACAAACACGCTGTTCATTGTTTGTTGCCATTGATGAATGCGAACGAACAGAAATGAACATGACTCGTTAACGACCATGCTCGTTGTTTGTGGGGGCCAGAATGGCCCCCTTGGGACTTAGAGAGCCCATACGCACAGGGAGTGTTCAGCAGGCTCTCCTCCAGCCATCACCCAAGTTTGGTCAAGATTGCAATACGGATCTTGGAATTATACATTCCCAAATCCGACACCCCCAAGGAAACTCCCATTTGATACAATTGGAGCCACCAGTTGACTTTGGCCCCATGTACAAGTGGTGGACTTGAAGGTGGGCTGCCTCCCCTCTAGGGGGCAGGAGGTTTGGCCGCTCGCCAGCAGCACCTCCCATGTGCCCACCCGCCAGGCCTCCCAGAGGCTACTTTCCAGACAGAAGTAAGGTGGGTTACGTTGGTGGTGGCCAGGCCTGGTGGGCTCAGGGAGGCAGTGGCAGGCCACCTCCCCTCTAGGGGGTGGGCGGGTGGCTGCTCGCCGGCAGCACCCCCCATGTGCCCGCCTGCCAGGGTTCTCAGAGGCAACTTTCCGGACAGAAGTAAGGTGGGTCATGGCGGCGGCTGGGCCTGGCAGGCTCTCCTCTAGGGGACGGGGTGTGTGGCCACTCGCTGGTGGCACCCCCCATGTGCCCGCCCACCAGGCCTCCCAGAGGCTACTTTCCGGATGGAAGTAAGGTGGGTCATGTCGGTGGCTGTCGGGCCTGGTGGTCTTGGGGAGGCGGTGGCGGGCCACCTCCCCTCTAGGGGGCAGGGTGTGTGGTTGCTTGCCGGTGGCATCCCCCATGTGCCCACCTGCCAGGGCTCTCAGAGGCAACTTTCCAGACGGAAGTAAGGTGGGTCATGTCGGTGGCCGCTGCATAACCAAATGACCCAGCAACAGTCTGCAAAGAAAACCCTCCAGCAAGACATGGTGGCATACGCAAAGACCTTGCACACACAAACACACACCTTGGTGGGTCAGAGACACCAACATACGTCCATCAGATGGGGACATCATGGCATCGGGGCCAATGCTGTTGTCCACACCTCACGTGGTGCAGAGGCTCTTGCTGCCCAAACACACCGGCTGGACATGGAGCATTGGATAGTTAGGTACGTGGGATAGATAGGTTTCTCGATAGACAGGTGCATAGCTGTATGGGATAGGTGTATAGGATCGAGGGATGCATAGATATATTGAATACCTGTATTGGATTGACAGGAGAGACAGATACCGTGTACAGGGATATTGGGGAGACAGGTGGATTGCATAAATATCTGGGTTATCCCATCATTAGAAAGTTGGAAGGAAAGAACCAAGGGTGGGAGGTGGGGCCCGCCCGTAACATGTAGAAGCAGAGGCTCACGTGCTGGCCGTCGAGGCGGTGGAGGAGGCCTTCCCCCTCATTGTGGGGGAGGCATCGGTTCCGCTAGGAAAGGGGATTGTGGGCAGACAGGTAGGTGCCCACGTGGGGAGCTGTGGGCTGCCCCCAGCATCACCCACCGGCCTGCCGTCATGGATGTGGCAGTCTATTCAGCGCACCCTACAGAAGACGGCCTTGCAGTGAAGGCTGATGCCATTGTGGGTCCCTCCAGCCAGACACGGTGGAGCCGGGAGTACCCTGGGTGATGGGATACACCTTGAAGGAATGCGCAGACTGCTGCTGGAAAGACTTGTCCGCTCCTCCTGTGTTGAAGCAGAGGCTGTTGCTGACATGCCACCTTCCTGCCTTCACAGAAAGGACAGGAGTTACAGCCAGGACTCATTCAGGTCCTGAGCAGTTTCGATACTACAGTGTATCGAAACTTTGAGAATGATAACTTTGCATTGAAATAAGGCTGGTGAAGAAGCAAGAAGTAGCGAAATGGGATACAACCAATGCTGGCGCACCTGTTGCCAGCCCTCCAGGAGCCACCATGTGAGTGGCCCATCCTCCGGAAACATCGTTGACCATCGAGAGGTACCCTTGTGGTTATGGCGGCTTCTTGCCTGAAAGGAAATAACAAAATTGGATATACTAGAAGGACTCTTGGTGGACTATTAACCATGTTATTATATTGGATGGACATTGTTTGAAATTTATGAGAAGTCGCTTTAACAATGAGACTATTTTTGCATATTAACAGTGGTTGTGTTTTGTAAATGTAAAGTTAAGTCTATATAGTCTCACGGGATGCTGTGTCCTCTTCATTGTGGTATTGCTTATAGGAGACTATCCCCCTTTTGTATTGAACTGTGAAGATACATGAACATATGAAACTGCCTTATACTGTTATCAGCCCACTAGCCTATCAAAGTCAGTGTTGTCTATTCTGATTGGCAGTGGCTCTCCAGAGTCTCAGGCCTTTCACATCACCTATGACATGATCCTTTTCTAACGGGGCTGTTTCCACACGGCTTACCTTGTTCCGGAAAACAGTGAAATCTCTCACGAAATTGTGCAAGAAAACGCGATAACAGCGTCTTCTCACGAGATTTTGCTGTTTTCCGGAACAAGGTAAGCCATATGGAAACAGCCATAGAGATACCAGGGACTGAATATGGAAGTTTCTGCCAAGTGGATGTTCCACCCCTAAACCATAGCAGCTCTGATAAAATGGTGGGAGGTGGGGGTGGGGCGCGGAGGGCAGTAAACTATGTACAATGCCCTGAGATCATTAGAAGAAATACATGATTTTTTTAAAGCACTGTGTCAAGTAAGAATGCATCCAGACAGTGTGGTATTTTGATTAATATGTATTTTATTCTTTTTTTTAAATTTGCTTTTTCATACCCCACCTTTCTCTCCAACGGGAATTCAAAGCAGCTTACATCATCCTTCTCTCCTCCATTTTATTCTCATAACAGCCATGTAAGGTAGGTTAGGCTGAGAGTGTATAACTGGCTTGAGGTCATCCGGCAAGCTTTCATGGGATTCAAACCTGGGTCTCCCAGATCCTACTCTAACCACTACACAACATTGTCTCTAGAGCAACTGGATAGAATTGGGGAAACTTCAGATCAAATCCCTGCTAAGCTATCTTCAGAGCCAGATATAAGCACACATTAAGTAAAGTACAGTTGTGGCCTCAGATTTTGAGGGCCTCTACAATTTAGAGCTTCAGCATGCCTTAATTTGTCAATTACTATCATCTTAATCTACATCATGGGATTATTATGAGGTTAAAATGGGAAAGAGGAGACCTATAGACACCATCCTGAGGTCTGAGGAAGGAGAGCATGTTAATAAAACAAATAATGGTTCCTTATGAGAGCGCAGGAAAGTTTGGGGCATTCACTCTATCTGTGCATTTTCTTTCCATCCTTCTGCCCTCACCATCCAGTGTTCCCCATTCAGAGAGTTTAGGGGAAATCTTCTGCACCTACCAGCACTTTGAGCAATAGGATCAACTGTGAAACAAATTTATCTGAAACTTTTAAATAGAGAGGAACAAAAATGTCCAAACAAACAACATACACACATGGGCCTGCTGTGGAAAACTGGAATCCACAGCTGGTGCAGAATGTGATCGTCTGCACCTAGTCTTATAGTTTGTTAGAATACGTTAGGAATCCATTTTCCAATTGTCTTTGGATGCTGTAAAGAAAATAATTCCATAGGGTAACCATATTAATCTATAGCAGCAAAATAAAACAGGAGTTCATTGCCACCTTCCAACATAAGCTTTCTTAATCAGATGCATGAAGAATACATAGTTTTAAACCCGGCCTCTATTTTTACAGTTCACCATTTCCACTTTTCTGCAGCTTATAGTGAGTATCTGTATATCTGCTATGGATGTACACTTCTTGTGTCTGATGAAGTGAGCTTTGACATAGGAAAGTTTACACTAGAATAATTTTTGCTAGTCTTTAAAATGCCACTGGTCTCCTGTTTTGGTTTTGTTTTTTGCTGCAAAAGAGAAAGTGGTTTGTATTGTAATGAGAGATAAAGTGTGAGAAGGTTGCATGTATTTGCTGAACTGAATTTTCTGTCAGATAGTAGGACTTCTGTCTGTTAGCTGCCGCCTTCTTTGTGAAAGTATAAGCAGTATTCTGCTATGGGCTGATGTGCTTACTGCCTTGATCTGTTCAACATCATAAGAGTGCATCTATGAGAGCAATTAGTTGCTGCCTCCCTCCAGCTGAGGCCTTGGGCTTGTCTCTGAATAAGCAATGTGTGCCAGGCCAGAGAATGGATGGATGGCAGGAGAGTGATGCAGTGTAGGGTCACCTGCCAAAGGAAAAGAACTGGGCTTTGTACATGGGATCCATAAATACTGTGGGGAAAGGCAGGCTCTGCAGAGGAGGCAAAGGAGTGGTGGTTTCCTGTCAGGCAAGAGACACAGCCCAGGAGTCATAGTGAATGTCTGTAAGATGAGGATTTAAGAGTTGGGAGATGCTGGAATTACTCTCCTTTCCTAGATATGAGAATATGTTCTGTTTCCCCTCGTCTATGTTTCCCCCCCAAACTTTGCCCCAGCAACAGTCCCCAAACTTAGTTCGATGACCTGTTTCTCATCAGGACTGACAGCTCTGGGCAAAGCAGATGTTGGCCTGACTTAGTAGGCCACTTGACAAGGAACATTGCAACATCTCTGTGCAAGAGACTGACAGCTTCCCATTGCTCTGCTCTTGGGAAACACCTGTAGCCTGTGTTTCTTTCAGCTTTCCAATTGGGTGGCTGTAGAGTGGAGGGAGGGAAGATGAACCCTTTAAGGGACAGCTGCAGAAGGAACAGCTTCCCACTGAAGCAGCTGACCCTCGCTCACCCCATCCTTGCCTGGGGAGAGATTTGTCTCCAGAACAAATTCTTAGTGTGTTCCCAGCTCCGCTCCAGTGAGAATTCCAGAGAAAGAAAGACCTGAGTTTTCCATTCTGTGTGAGAAGAAAATCTGTCTCATGCCTGAATGGAGTCAGGATTGGTGTAAGGAGGACTAATTTTGTAAGTCTGTAGCAGCAAACTAAATTGGGAATCCAATGGGAACTTAAATATTAACATTTATTCCAGCATCAGATTTCATGAGTCAAAGCTCACTTCATCTGATGCATTTGAATAATAGCAACAGTTGATTTGTATACCGCTTTTCTGGACAGATTATTGCCCCACTTAGAACAGTGAACAAAGTCAATGTAATTATTAGCCCCACAATGCAGCTGGGGAGCTGGGGCTAAGAGGAGCAGCTTACCTAAGGTCACCTGATGAGTTCATGGCAGCAGTGAGATTTGAACCAGCGATGCAGCTCAATTACTTAACCACTACACTTGTGTGATTTTGTCTTTGTTTGGAGGAGAAGACTTACTGCAAATCATACCAATCTATGTTGAGAAGCAGAATATGGGAATCAATATATTTATTTATGTCATATATATTCCACCTTTCTCACTGAGACTCAAGGCAGATTAAATAGTGTGAGATTAGTACAATCAGTAGCAAGGACAAGGACAGACATTTCCATACAGTGTCAAGAACATTTCCATAAACAATGTCATGAGGTAAATGAATACAAGTTTACAAAGACATAGTATTAGACTGCAGAGGAATTAGCCGTGTTAGTCTGTAGTAGCAAAATCAAAAAGAGTCCAGTAGCACCTTTAAGACTAACCAACTTTATTGTAGCATAAGCTTTCGAGAATCACAGTTCTCTTCCTCAGATGAGACTGAAAAGTATTAGACTGAAAAGCAAGATTTGGGTTCAGTAGTAAAGTGCTACTGGACCCAAATCGTGCTCTTCTACTACAGTACAGACCAACACAGCTACCCACCTAAAACTAAGTATAGACTAAATGGCTTGGATTTCTTCAAGTTAGATCGAGGATTTGAAGAGAGCCTTCAGCTGTTGAGGAGAATGCTGAGATGGCCTGTGAAAGAGAAAGTTCCCTATGCACTCCTAAAAGCACATCAGTGCATCCTTCCAGGGATGCATGGATATTGTCATTGTTCTTGATCTCTTGTCCAAAGCGGTGTTATCTCTCAATGAAGTATCAGGGATCGTACACTATCTATGAAAAGCACCAACTCAAAGAAGTAACGTTTCTGTGAAAGAGAATAAATGAGCACAAATCAAGCATTAAAAATGGAGACAGAAACCAGTGGGGGAGAATTTCAACCTCAGTCATTCAATAATAGTCTTGAAAGTGGCAGTATTTCAGCAGAAAGAGTTTCAAAGAGAGACCCCAGAAAGAAGCAGCTGAGTGGAATTTATATGAAGATTTGATACTGGCTTGGATTCAATAAGTAGTTAGTTGACTATAAACCGGCTCAGAATGCTGCTGCTGCCAGGGGAGGGAGAGCTCCTGCCTTTCTCCCAAGCTCCCCCCCCACCCCCACCCCGTCCCTGCCCATGCAAACACAGTGCCGGAGGGGGAGTTTTCCCATTTCCCGCAAGTGCACGCAATACCTCCACGTGGGGCAGCTGAAATGGCAAAATGTTTCCTCTCTGTACTGTTTTTGCAAACCCAGCATATTATAGTGTGTAGCAGCCATTAAAAATATGAGTGCAAGCTCATGAGTGCAAGCTCATTTGCAAGCTCTCAGCCAGCATCCAGTTTCCAACAGGCCAACCAAATACTACGAGAATCAGTCAGAATATATCTCACTCACACACTCTCTCTCTCTCACTCTCTCTCTCTCTCTCTCTCTCTCTCTCTCTCTCACACACACACACACACACACACACACACACACACACACACTGTATACTGTGCTTGCTGTAAATACTAGAGAGTTGCCAGCTCTTTCATTGGCTAAGTATTGGCATTTCACTGCATGACATGTAGATATTTAATAAGTTAAGCTGTCATGAAGATGAAGCAGCTGCTGCTACTGAATTTGGGAATGGAAGATATTCCAGCACAACATAGAACATTGTTATTTTACATGACAACAGCGGCTAGACTTTTATATGCGCAGAAATGGAAATTGCAAGAAGTACCAACTATTGAAGATTGGATTAATAAATTGCTGTACATGGCTGAGATGGAGAAAATTACAAGGAAGCTCAGAGACCTTGATCCAGGACAGTTTAATATGGATTGGGAGAAACTGAAGCAATATTTGGAGAAAAAATGGGATGTGGAAGGGAAACTGTGGCAGTTTGAAAATTACTGAGACTTTATAAAAGAAGAGAGAAGTGGCTTTACCGGGAAAGGGGGATTTAAATATCAAATTCTAAGCTATTATTAGGGTTAAGATGAAAATTTTGTTTTATTACACACAGTACCAAATAGCAGACGTATTATTATGAATAGATATTATGAATATATATGAGCATGCTAGCTAGGTATTTTTTATTGTAGTTAAGTTCTTAGTATAACAGATATTTTATATAATTAAAATAGATTGAGAATAAGAATAAGAAATGTTTAAAGAAATATATAGACTATAAGTTAAATTGATTAACTTATATGAGGGAGAGTAAAGAGATTAAGTGAGGGAATAGAAAATGGATAAAATGTTATACTAATAATATAAAGGTTATTAATATATGCTAGCAATGTGTTATTTAGAACATTAAGGCCGTTTCCAGACGGCCCCCCGCCTCGCGAAACGTCGCGCGTCGTCGCGCGTCGTTGCGCAGAAAACGCGAAATATCGCGTTTTCTCGCGCGAGTTTTGCGCGACGTCGCGCAAAACTCGCGCGAGAAAACGCGATATTTCGCGTTTTCTGCGCAACGACGCGCGACGACGCGCGACGTTTCGCGAGGCGGGGGGCCGTCTGGAAACGGCCAAGATTTAGTAAAGGAGGGGTTAATGGTAGCTCTGTGTTTTTTTTTTAAAAAAGAATAACAAGCTTAGAAGAGAGTTTAAGTGTATGTTTAATAGATTACATGAGGTATTATGTAAGTAAGCAATAAGATAGATAAAGGGTTGGAAAACTGTTGGAAGTCAAATAAAAGGGGGGAGGAAAGGGAGGGGGTTAGAAGCAGATATTAATAAAGGGGGAATGTTTGTATTTTATGACTATATAATCTAATCCAATAAAAATTTTATATATAAAAAAAAAGATGAAGCAGCTGCTTAATTTCTCAATTGTTGTTAAAGGGACAAGAAGAGGGCCAGTAAAATTAAGCTGCCGTATGCTCCCTCTATGCTTGAATCCAGCCTCTTTTTGCTAGCCTCTTTTATCCCCAAGTGTGGTCCCAAGACTTCCTAATTGCCATTTGACAGAAAGGCATGTGGAGGCAGACTTGTGATGGAGGAAACCATACCTGTTAAATGCTTGTTATTGTCCAGAGGCACAACTTAGGGTAGAAAGATGACTGACCTAGAGACAATAGTCAGAGATCTATCAGCATTCAGAACACACACACCCTCTGTTTTGAGTCGCTCAGCATCCTCTTTGCAAGTGTCAGTGCTGTGGTCAATTTCCTCTTTGCTCCTATGAATGCTTGGATCTGTGTTCATTCTCAGGCACGGGAGGAAGTGCTCAGGAAAAGGGAGGCAGTGTTTCTCCTGAAAGAGGAGCATGCTTGAAAACAACCCAAAAAAGGTTTGCAGGGCTAGTTTGCAGCATATTTTCCTAGCAAAGGAATCCACTGTGTTATTTGCTGGAAGGGCTCAGGGCTCTGCTCTGTACTGTTCCTCCACCCACATACAAGGATGCCGGCATCCACATACACACTGCTTCACTACTTGGCTGTGTTTTGGGGACTGCTGATTGCTTTTGAATATCAGCAAACATCAGATTTTGATATTCAGTGGTTGTTTCGGCATTACCATTTCAATGCTAGATCACAGCTGAAACCACCTTGGACATGCTTTTGTGGATTTAAAATTCACACTTACTGTACTGCATAAGAGTTTAGAGGTCACTCTGCCCAACCAAACATTGTCACTATCAGTTTTACAAATCATACATAATTTCAAGCATACCAGAGAAGTCACGCTTTGAGAGAAAGACTTAGAATTAAGATTTCTTGCAGTCAGAAATAGTAGGCTAGACTCTAGAACAGGTATCAACAACCTTTTTATAATTAAAGACCCAAACTATGTAAAAATCTGTAGCAAGAGATAAACAAAGAGCCAATATAAGAAAATGTGCAACTTAACATTACTGATAATTGACATGTTGATTAATAATCATGAAGTTTCCGCTGCCCAAACACTGGCTGATTACATTTCCTTTTTTTTAAGTGCCATATTTGGTTCTAGAGCCATAGGTTGTAGAACCTGCTCTAGAACATCCCTCTAAAATTCATACCCACATTCATCAAGCAAGCATTGGCGATGCCTCACTAATGGTTAAACATAAGTACCGAATTCAATGGGGCCAGTTATTAAATTTCCCATTGAAAAATGGGGGTTAAAAAGTATTTAAACTGTGACTCAATCATACATTAAATCAGGGATGGAAAAAGCAGGCCTTCTAAGAATAAATAACTGATCAAATAGTAACAAGGGAAACTATATAATTATGCAAAACCAAAAATCTGTTACAGAAAGATATATAGCTAAATATTGATGTAATGTATGCATGTGTGCACATAACATATTCTATACTTCTATATAGCTGATTTATCCTCACAAGATCATATTAGGCTGTTACAGCTGGTTTCCAGAGCCACTGTGTATATTCCATTTATTTCTTTAGTTCATTACTCTTGAAAACCATGTTAGGTTGTTAGTGTACTGTAGTTCAAATCTGCTTCTACTTACAGTTTTGCTATGCCAAGCACCTGTGCTCTAACTGTACCTCTATAAATGTTATGAAGATTACAAAGAAACCCAAATATTATCACAAACGCCCAATGCTCCTTCCACCACAGGAAACCAAACTGGGTCAAAGAAACTTATTACTGCGCAGAGAAATGGTGCAAACATAAAAATATTAAAATGTCTCAAACATGCTCTGTCTACCAGTTTTTAAAAGTTAACTATCCTTTGTGCATTTGTGTGGATCTCTGTAAATTCAATATATGACCACCGCCACCTTTCTTTGCCTTTTGACCTTCTTCTGTCCCTGATGTTTACCATACTAGGAACCAGGCATCTACAGATCATTATTGAAATATGATCTTCTGCTCTCTGGACACTTATGAATCTGCTTAGTCATCTCATCAGAGTTTTGAACTTGCATGTTGCAGTTGCTCCTTGCCTTACTCTGAGAAGTCCTCATCTACTTGGATTTCAAAGAAATGTTTGTTTGTTTGTTTGTTTCTCACTGAGACTCAAGGCGGATTGCATAGTGTGAGATTAGTACAATCAGTATCAGGAACATTTCCATACAGTATCAAGGACATTTCTATACTGTGTTAAGGACATTTCCACAACAATGTCATAGGATTTTACAAAGACGTAGCATGAGCAAGGATTCAATACAGAGCTGAAGAATTGCTGAAGCAGAACATAATCAATTCTAGGACTGACATTAGATAAACATGAAGTACAGGTAGTATAAGAGTACATGTTTGAGCAACAGATAATATGCAAGGCAACGTAGCAGTGAAGTCTATGGTCCCTAACTCATTAGGGAAACATTTGAGACCCCTCCCTATAATACTTCCCTCTGATCTCAGTAAAAAGCCTTTTTGAATAATTCGGTTTTGCATCGTTTGCGAAAAGCCAGGAGAGTGGGGGGTCTCCTGACCTCCTCAGGCAGACCATTCCATAGGGTGGGGGCTGACACAGAGAAAGCCCTTGTGCAGGCTGCTGTTGATTTCACCCATGTGCAGGCTGGCACCTGCAAGAGACCCTGTTCAGATGAGCGAAGCTGCAGTGGAGGGACATAAAGAGTAAGACGATCTCGTAGGTATGCTAGGCCAAGGCCATGAAGAGCTTTGTATGTAATAACCAATACCTTGAATTGAGCACGGTAACTGATAGGTAGCCAATGGAGTGACTGTAGGATGGGAGTGATGTCCATGCTCGTGCTAACGGTTGAGCCACAGCATTTTGCACCAATTGGAGCTTCCTAGTTAACTTAGATGGGAGACCAATGTATAGTGCATTACAATAGTCAAGATTTGATGTTACCATAGCATGGATCCAGGTGGCCAGGTCAGCCATGTCGAGGCAAGAAGCCATCTTCCAGGCTAGAGTGAGGTTGTAGTAAGCATTTTTTGTGGCTGCCTTAACTTGTTTTTCTAGTAGTAGCGCTGGATCCAGTATAACCCCTAGGCTCTTAACCAAGTCTGCGAGGGTCAGAACACTGAACATTCACAGAAGCCTTATGTTGATGTCAATAACATGCAGAAATAAAAAAATAACTTTTATTGGTTTGCTAAGAAATTATAATCTTGTTTGAATTCTATGGACTTCATCAACTACAATATAGAAAAAATACAATACATATTGGAATACATGTAGTGGTGTGTAGTAGTTAGAGTGTCAGAACAGGATCTGTGTGACTCAAGTTCAAATCCCCGCTTGGGCATGGAATCTTGCTGGGTGACCTTGGGCCAATCACATGTCCTCAGCCTAAACTGGATCAGAAGACAATGCTGTAAATCACTCAGAGTCCCCACTGTGGGAGGGAAGGAGGGGTATAAATAAATGAATAAAAATATATCTGATCTGAGATGTTCTTGAATAGGTATGGGCAGTTTTTTAAAAAGAGGTGTTAACCTTTGTGGTTACAACTATTCTGTTTTTGTGAGGATTTTCTAGAAACTGCCTTCAATGCAGTAAAATTCTCAGTGGATCAGACCAAAGGTCTATCTAGCTCAAAATCCTGTTTCCCATAAAGCCCAATGAGAGTCCTTTAGGAAGACCACAAGCAAAGTATAAAGGCTTCCCATTCTGTCCCCCACCTCAGCTGTTGTTTACAGGTGCACTGTCTCTGAACCTAGAGGTTTCATTTGGCTACCATGGCTAAGAGCCATTGATTGGTTTATTCATGATCTAGTTAAAAAGCTATCCAAGCTAGTAGCTGTTATTATATACTCGATGTTAATTGTGCGTTGTGTATTACATTTAGACTCTCCTGAATCTACTATCCATTAACTTCATTAAGTGATCTCAAGTGATATAGTATTATAGGAGAGGAAGAAAAAGCTTTCTGTTTTCTCTCATGATATTATGTCTACCCTTAGTCCTCTTTCTTCTAAACTAAAATGTCCAAAACTCCTAAGAATAATTTCAAAAATTCTGAAAGAATTTTCACTAAACACATTTAGGCCCCTAGAATATTCTAAAACATCAATCAAAAACTGGCATAATTAGAATGGTGCTTTGAGTGGGCAAATATGAAAATAATCAGGACAGATCTTAGATTCTAAATAATTAGTGAACATTTACTTAATGAAAATATATGAATAAAAAATAATATGAATATTATCAGACCTCAAATAAAGGTACATGGGGAAATCATGTGGTTATTATAAAACAAAAGTGAAAATTATAGAGGTGCCAAGGTGGTCATTCTGATTCTTATAAAGCAAGACTGTTAGGAAGTTGTGAAGCTTCTAACGTATTAAAAAAAAAAAACCTTTAGCCATGCACAAATTGAGGGAGTGGAAGCAGCTGCTTATATAAGACAGTAAGTTTGCCCTTAAGACAATTCACCAGACCAACTAAAGGGGGAGATTCAGGAGTGTGAATGAATGAATGAATCACAATCCTAGGTCCCCATCCTTGCATTAAGGTAGCCAGTCTTATACGTGACATTTCAGTTTTAGTTAAAAGAGTAGAAAAATATCTTTCTAAGATAATTTGTTACTTTGCTACTCTAGGGTGAGGAACTGGCTCTACACATTGGTTCTGTTGGTATGTGGTGGTGGTTTCCACTTATTTTTGGTGGAAGTGCTTCATGGTGGGAAGGGGTCGTTGGTTACATGTTAATTGACCAAAGTGATCCTACTGGTTTATGATATTCCTCACCAGGGCTTTTTTTCTGGGAAAAGAGGTGGTGGAACTCAGTGGGTTGCCCTTGGAGAAAATGGTCACATGGCTGGTGGCCCCGCCCCCTGATCTCCAGACAGCGGGGAGTTGAGATTGCCCTCCGCGCCGCAGGAGCGGCGCGGAGGGCAATCTCAAGTCCCCTCTGTCTGGAGATCAGGGGGCGGGGCCACCAGCCATGTGACCATTTTCAAGAGGTTCTGGAACTCCGTTCCCCCACGTTCCCCCTGAAAAAAAGCCCTGTTCCTCACTGATCGAAGTGCTCCTTGTCCACCCATAAGTGGGCTTTTTATCATGTCTTCGAGGCCGGTGAAGGGGTTTGTCCCTTGTTGCTCATTTGCACATGGCCAAATGAAATTTCTTTGCTTACTTCATTTATATCCCACTTTTCTCCCCAATGGGGACCCAAAGCAGCATATAGCATTCTCCTCTCCTCCATTTTATCCTCACAATAGAAACAGATGTTTCTGTACTTAAGTAAAGGTGTGGCTGAGAGAAGGAAAGGACGGAGAAAGCAAATCACTAAAAAGTACTTTCCTAAGCAAAATCTTAATGAAGATTGCAATATCATAAAAGAAACACCTTTAATTATTTCATATTGATGCTATTATGCCTACACTTTACAACCTAATGAATTGCTTCCTGTTTTTTTTGCAGCTGATGCATTCATTAATCAATTGTTCTTTATCAGTTCTTGCTGGTGCAGAGACTGAATCCTACTAATCACTGAGCAGCCAAAGCCATTGCTCATTTTAATTTTTTAAATTAATATAATAGTGTGATTACAAAATTATTATTTTAAAATAAAAGTAAAATAATAAGCAGTAGTTTTGCAAAGTGAAAAGCAGTATTCCTCCCCTACACCAAGAACTGAATGGTCAATTCAGGAGTGCTACAACTGGGCAGGAAAGAACAGGAAGTAATTAAACTGGAACCTCAATAGCTCTTTCAGATGTGACAGTCTGGTGCTGCAAGTTTTAAAAAATTAACACAAACTCGGCCTGAATAAACCCAGCCCAAGACCAAAGGCACACCCTCTTGTTAGTACAGTTATGAAACTAAGAGAAGACTTCTGTGAGCCCTCTTGTTATGTCTGTCTTCACCTGTTTGGTTTATTCTTTCCTAGGTCAAGAAACCGCATTTTCAAATTTGTGTCTACTTAAGTGATCATGATTAGGGTAATGTGGGAGAAGAGGACTTGTGCCAGATCATGAAAGAACTCTCTTCTAGGGTTCAAACACCCAAATCTTGTGAGTCCTCTCCTACAGTCTTTCACAGTTTGTATGAGCGTTTCATTTATGTGAACAGTTCTTTTTTTCAGGTAAGCCAGTAGGTCAGTAACATCTGTGGTAGCTCTTATTTCTTGGCGCATAGAGTGGAGGCAGTATAGCCTTGATTTTAAATCCCCAGGGACCAGCTCACAATGTAACCCCCAGGGTGAGAGAATGCATTTCTGTTTATTTTGCTTTGATGTGCTGTATATATACAACTACTGCAATAAAGCAAGTTTATTTTAAGATAATACCAAGCCTGACTGTAAGGGTTTATGAGGGTGATAGTACTCCTTTGCCAAATTATCTGGGAGTCAAATGATGGCTGTATTTTCCCACTCCCCTACCACACCCCTCTGGCTACACAGTCTTCTTTTTCCATCATAAGACACATAGGTGTCTGAAACCCATCGTCTATTGGAATTTCTTTTCAGCTTTTTTTCTGACCTTCCAAAGACTCAAGATCTCTGTTGCATTTCCACCCATTCTTGTGCACATTTCCTAAGTTTATTTTTAGCGGTTAGTTTGCGTCTGATGTTTTTTCCAGAATCTCCTGGCTGTGTTTCATTCCTGAAGCTTAGATCTTCAAACCCTCCGATCACAGAGAGGGTACATCGGTTGCTTGAGACTGAAAGCAGACACATGTATTGAGTGGGAGAAAATGCAACGACAAACCACAGGCACACTAGCTATTTAGTCAGAACCCAAAGAGCCACAAGGGATAGCTTAGACTGGTTATCTGGGATTGCTACTGGACTAAAAAGATCTGTTTCTATTCCTGTAGAGACAGTGTCATTTCAGTCCTTAGGAGTGACTGGAATGGTTGCCTTGTAAATAAAAATGCTGAAGTCTCAGATGCATTATTTTTAGATCTCGTGTGATCTGAAGGTAATTTTGAAATTACTTACACCCCAACCACCCAAATGTCTTGCTGTACAACTGGCTTATGGGTGCCGGGAAGAGGAGGCAGTCTCTGCACTGGGTATTTGTGGAATCATGGAATTATTTGGTCCCCATTCCTGGCCTCCCCACATAATTGGTTTAGGAAACTGAAGCTCCCACTGTGTAGGGAAAGATACCATGTTTATATATATGATTGGAAATCAGTTCTATGAATCTGACCAGATATAAAATAGGAATGGAAAGAACCACTGGGTTCTACTCTGGAAAAGCTTGGCGGGCCTCAGAAAAACAAGTTTCAGTATGCTCAAGCTCCTGAGGGGATTGTGGAAATTCTAAAGAAACTATTTAGCCCAAAGAGTGTGATGCCTGGAAGGAAAGTGACTGTGGGCAGCCTTCTGTCAGGCCTCACTGAATCTGAACCTCACAGCCTTGGAGTTTTCTGAGTCAGTCATCAAGACTTTTCACACAATTACAGCATGGCTAACTTGAAATGTGTTTTGTGTAAATAAACAGCAGAGTCTGGACACATACGATGTCAAAGATGTTCTTGTTTCAAGGTTGTTCAGGCAAGGCCATCCCAGCGGCTTCTTATCCCATCCTTCTTTGCCTGCCCAATATACTGTTGACAATATCAAAAATCAACACCCTTATGAAAGAAGAAAATGCTTCTGTGCTGACGGAAAAGTTCCTCTAGCCATTCGACCAGAGCTTAAATAACAAATCTGTTTGGGTAAACACTGCACACAATCATTTTACGTACCTTGAACCACATGATTTGCAGCTATGATTAATACAACAGCATTTCATTCTCTAAAGCAAAAATGTGCAAGAATTTTACTTCACCTGACTGCCAAGAATTTGTTATAAAAGTTGATTTTCTTAAAGCCAATCATCTGATCCAATTAGAGTACTCTACTTTGCTAGTTTTGAAATTGTGAGAAAGGTACAAAATGGCTGCCATGGAGGTCTGGAGCCAATCAGAAGACATTGGGGTGTGTGTGTTCCAATTCAAGTGTCTTCCTATAACAGCCGCAGCTGCTTCTGAATGGATGCTCCCTGCAGATACCAAAATGATGACTGCTGAACTTTTCCAAAGTACCTACCAC
Organism: Eublepharis macularius; assembly: GCF_028583425.1. Lineage (NCBI taxonomy): Eukaryota > Metazoa > Chordata > Lepidosauria > Squamata > Eublepharidae > Eublepharis > Eublepharis macularius. The sequence continues at coordinate 47,220,787 of NC_072793.1, forward strand.
ATGGAGGAAGTAAAGAAAATCTGGGATTTACTCTTTTCTTTGGGGAAGAGAGATGATTTGTTACTCCCTACATGCCCATAAGAAGAAATATCCAAGTCAAGAGACATAAGAAAGACTATGCTGATAGCCAAGCTGAAGGCACATGACTGTGCTGTGCCTGCCCAGGATGAGTTCAGCCCTTTGCTAGTCAGTCACAGGGGACAACCTGATTTTTTAAAATTATTCCATCTCATATTATCCCTAGGATTAAAGGAGCAAGCAGGAACCAGGAAGCACACTGTCAGATACCATGGTATCCCAAAGTGCCATAATGAGACACTGCTGGATCACATCAACTTCCAATCCCTGATCCATGCTAGCATGTTCATTGTGGCCTTCCATTCCTCACATTCACCAAGCATCTCATGCTCAGGGCCTAACCACATTTGAGATCCTATCATGGATTCCCAGATGGGTGAATTACCTGTCAAAACCAGCTGCTGGGGGATATGAATCTGAGCCACTGTAAAGGGATGCAGTTCCAGCCCCATCTACCTAGAGGACTCAGTCCTCAGGCCAGCACCCACGTGGCCTCAGAAGGAGTGGGGCAGGGGTTGGCTCACCCAGGCTCTTCACTGACCTCTTCCCTGATTCTGTTTAAAGGCAACACTGTAGTTCACACACAACCCATCACTGTTTCCCATCTCTCTAGAGGACGCTGGTCCACCTTGCAAGAGAGAGGGAATCAACCGACCTATTTTCAGTCTGGGCCCCATCTCCCAGCCTTCCCCTCAGAACCACCATTGATCAGTTGTAGTGTGGGCAGTGGATCTTTAAAGGGGGTTTCTGGCTCAAGTTGGGTTCTGAACTACTCCGCAACAACCCTTTCCTCCCATACCACTTCCCTAGTCAAAAATATCCTCCTGGGATATTTTAAACAGTGGTAGAGAAAAAAAGATGGGCATGATATGGGTACCTGTCTTTTTTATTCCTGGGGTGTACAACAGGCTGATTTGGGAAATAATCCAGGAGGAAGAGCTAAATCTTCCCCCTTCTCAGCTTGGCTCTGGTCACTTGTTTTTTTCAGCTAAAATGATCATTTGTTTTTTCAGCTAAAATGCACATCTGAGGATCCAGTCAGAATCCCGAGCCAGATGTGGTTTGGCCCTCCTTGTGGCATTGGCCCAGCCCTACAACCAATCAAAATTCTTATTAACTCACCCATACCTGAAGTGGAAATTGGCTTGCTAACTTTTTAAAAAGTGTTTGTGCATTATGACCATGGTCATAGTCCATTCCAAGTCAGTACACTGAGTTGATAGCCATCTGTAATCCAGTCTGAAGGCAGTCCAAATAGCAGGGTCAGGCGGTCCAAAGATCAGTTACTGACAAGTTCAAGGGCTAGGCGAAGGCAGAGTCAGGGTCCAGTCCAAAGGTCACGGAAAACAAGGCAAGGTCTGGTGAGGTGGTTGCAGAAGTAGCAGGATTCTAACGTGTTGCTTCCACACCCAATGGTTCCCCTTGGATTTTTTTTTACAGCCAGCAGCTTAGGAGCTATCCTGATGCTACTCATCATCGCTATCCACAAGCAGCTGCCATCAGCCCAGGAGGTGAGCACCACACCATCTCTCCTGCAGCTCCATTCTTTGCCTTTGTCTGCAGTGCTCTCTGGGTGTGGGCGAACCTGGAGGGTTGGAAACTCTTGGCTGAGCTTCACAAGTGGTGTTGGGGCTGAAGAGTGTCAGTGGCTCAGCCGGCAGCTGCTCTGATTTTTATATCAGATTTATATCCATTTATTCTTTTGTGAAGGGACTGTGAGCTTTCGGTATGAGGTGGTTTTTATGCTTCCATCATGTATTTGTACAGTGGTGCCTAGAAAACGTACTTCTTGTGTAGATTTATTCATGGTCAAGGTGATGCTAGGGTGGAAACTGCTGACGGCCTGGCAAAATTCCTCCAGTGCTTCTTTCCCATGTGTCCAGATGCAGCCCCAGCACCAGGGTTACTGGCGCCTGAGGCAATCCTTGCATGCGCAATGACATCATCACATGATGACATCATCGCGCAGTGACGCCAGGCCATTCGCCAGCAGGTGGCTGGGGCGGCGCCAGGAGGTTGCCCATGCTCCACCCGCTGCCCTGGCCGCCTGCTGTCCCTGGCCTGAGGCTACTGCACCCACCCGGGGGCGTGTGGTGGCGGCAGCGGCGGCAGCGGCACAGGGCTGGCCGGCGGCAGTACTGCGCATGCTTCCACCCCCAGTTTCCCCTCTGGAGCCCCCTCCGGCCCCAAGGCGCCCGCGGCCCCCACCTCACGGCCTCAACGGTGGTGCAGCCCTGTCCAGATGATAAAAGTGTCCTCAATGAATCTCAAGTACAAGAGGACTGTTAGTGGGTGGGAGCTGAGGAAGTGCTGCTCTAAGTCAGCCATGAAGATGTTGGCATATTGTGGTGTTATGCAGAAGCCCATGGTTATGCCATTGATTTTAATCTCCACCAAGTCTGTATTGTGGTTGGAGACAGACTGGCAAAGTTTGGTAGCAAGGTCAGCTGTAGTGTTGCCAGATATGGTGTTCCTAATGGCTTGTATCCCATCTTTGTGGAAGATGCTGATGTATAGAGATTCAGCATCCATGGTGGCTAAAATGGTGTTATCTGGGAGACTGTCAATAGACTATATTTTTCTTAGAAAGTCTGTGGTGTTGCACACATAACTGGGGGTACTGATGGCATAGGGTCTGAGAATAGAGTCCATGTATCCAGACAACCCTTCAGTCATGGTGCCTATGCTAGAGACAATAGGATGTCCAGGGCTGCCAAACGTGTTTTTTGAGCAGAAGATACAGTTACCGCATGATAACTGCTGTTATCATGTAGGGAACATGTTAATTGGAATTAGCTAGCCAAATGGTCTTCACCATTTGAGAGAGGTGTGTCAGAAGGCCAGGCATCAAGTGATAATTTGCACGGCACTGTTCCTTTTCATTAAATAGCTGCAATAGTATGGATGCCTCAGTCATTCTTGTATTTCTGGACAAATCGTCATTTCTTTATTCTGAAATGTCTTAGGAGCTGGCAATGCCATGAGTTACCATCCCAATTTATTTACTCGTTGCTCGCTTATCTCCTGTTCCTTTCTGGTTGTTCCAAGGATTACACACCATCACAGATGATCATTTGTGCTGGGTTCCCATCTAGAGTACAATTTTGAGTGGCCCCGATATTTAGCCATTGTTCATGTCTCATTTTTCTAGAGAGCCCATTTCATACCAGACCTGTACCACTCCAGACTAGACTGAGGAGGGGCTGCTTCAGAGTTTCATACCAGACCTGTACCACTCCAGACTAGACTGAGGAGGGGCTGCTTCAGAGTAAGGTGCTTAGAATCTGTAGTGGCTGCATGGCTTTTGCATTACCCTTGATAAGATCCAGAAGCCTTCACTACCCTGCTGATAAATCCCATGCTTTGGGGGCTGGCAGTTGGCCAGGCAAACACGTCTGGCATCTTCTGTTTTCATGGAAGGAATGGACAAGCCCGGGATCTGTCCCAAAGGGAAAGCCCTGTGCATTGCTTCCCTGTCAGCCAGGTTGTACACAATTCACTGCACCCACACAGAAGTTTTGACCACTCAGGGACTCCTGTGGGTCATTGGAGGTTTGCAGGATTTCCTAATATGGTCTTTTCTTCCTTGCAGGAGGCTTTTTGCGCTTGTAATATAGCTAATCTACCTGCAGACATCTGTTTTCAGTTCACATAGATTAGGGAATACCAGTTTGGTATAAGGGCTACTTATTTATTTTATTTATTTATTATATTTTTAACCCGCCCTCCCTGCACGCAGGCTCAGGGCGAGGTACAACATTGATTAAAATAGTAGTAGCAGACAGATAGAATACTGTACCCCTTTTCAGGGCAGCCAGCAGTTGACTCTCCATAACTCCTCATAGAGGGAGACCGGTGGAAGGCTCAGCACTGATGGACTAAAATTAGCCTCCACCATATGTCTGGCGGAACATGTCTGTCTTACAGGCCTGCCTAAATGTTACAAAATCCTGGCGGGCCTGAGAGTCCTCAGACAGAGAGTTCCACCAGGTTGGAGCCAGGACTGAAAAGGCCCTGGCCCAGGGAGAGGCCAGCTGAGCCTCCCTAGGGCCAGGAACCACTAGTAGATGTTTTCTGGTTGAACTAAGTGCTCTCTGGGGCACATATGGGGAGCAACGGTCCCTAAGGGTAGAAATGTGTGAAGTCCAATATTCTTTGCCAACTGCCAGATTCTGCTGATCAGCGTCCCTGATTGTAGTGGGTGCAGATAGATGTACTTCAGCACAGGACAATGAATAGGACGCAGTGGCCACATCCCTGCCAGGATCATCATGCTGCTCCTCTAAACTCTTACAGGTTTCGTATTTAACCAAGTCCTTCCAACAACATTATTTCTTGTTCTTCTGACTCTTGCATGGATGTTACGAAGATAATAGCAGTGACAGCACTATAATTGTTGGTAGAAGAGCTTGATCACACCAAAGGGAAACACAGGACTTCCTCCTATGAAGGGCTTAAATTTGGAATCTGTGTTGGTTTCCTGCACTGCAATATTCGGCAGCCCATGCTCTATACACTTTAGCTGACAGCTACCACTTCTCTTGCTGCTATGCCACAGAAACCAAATGACTCAGATAAGGAAGCCTGTTGGTTGAGAAAGGATTTAAAAGTGTTAAAGATTATGCTATTTTCCCTTTATAGGAGGAGGAGTAAAAGGTCACCTGAATTCCCACAGCAAGCCCATAGCTGAGTCTGGAGAAAACCACAAGCCTCCTCCTCCTCATGCACTGCACCACACTCTGAGCGACCTCATTTAATGGAAGGGTCTGGAGCATACCGACCTTGCGCTATTTACTTAGCAGGCACCTGTCTGAAGTGCATCTGTTGTCTTCTTAGTCATAAATTGATGGGGGACAGGTTTGGGGGTGCATGGCAGTATCCTAGGTCCCTTCAAATTCTATGTCCATCTTTACGTCCTAGATCACTATTTTCAAGCCTTATTTGACAATGAGGCCCCCAAACAAGTGTTATCAGGGTGTTTATGGGATTTGTTACCAGAATTACCAAGATATCTACAGAGTATTAGGATGTACAGAGTGCACTATATTATTCTGGATTAATTAATCCAGAATATTTACCTCCCCTCTTGGTCCATATTCAGTTGCCAGCAGTTAGAATCACACTTTGCTCCACCCACAAACACACATAAGAGAAACACACTCTTCTACCACTGTCGTCATCATCATCAATTGAAGTGTGAGTGTAAAAGGATGGTTATGGTGTTTGAAAAGATTGTTTAAAAATATTAATTAAAAGATTTTTAGGTATGAACCATTAAGTATCAAGTAGCACAAAAAAATAAAGGGGTGAGTTAGATCTGATGGGTAGTCAATGGAGTGATTGCAGAATGGGAGCAATACATACTTTGCCTAGTTCCTGGTAATAACTGAGCTGCAGCCACTGGAGTCTCTGAGCTGACTTTGGGGGGAAACCTACTGAATGCATTACAATAGTCAAGTCTCAATGCTACCATAGCATGGATCCAGGTGGCCAGATGGACCGTGTCAAAGTTGGGGGCCATCTTCCAGGCTAGACTGACCACTTTATGAAAACATTCAGGAATCACTACATGAACTTATCAGTGTATCTAACAAATTTATATTCTCCTTTGTGATGTATGTTGCCTTATCCACAATGCCATACATTTGTGGTACAGAAGCCTTGTCTGGAAATTTCAAATGCTTAAATTATTTCCATTACTTCAAATAGTATAATTCAGTTCTTTTTTACTGAACTGTCTACACACAGCAGGAAAAGATGTTAGCAATGTATTAACTATTCAGATCCATAGAGGAACACGAACACTGTTAGCATGTACTAATTGAGGCTGCAGATTTGGCAAGGTTCTATGTATGTTTCATTAGGATCTATGGAAAGGACAGAGGAGGTGTTTATGAAGACCTGGAAGTTTAGGTAAAGATTCTTGCAGCTGAACATGAGTTTATACAGTTTCAAAACTAACATGGATATGTGTAGTGGAAAAGAAAAACCTTAACAGTACCAAGATTCAGGATCTTTAGGAAGGTGCAGCCAATACATAATTTTCACTCTAAAGCTCCTCTTTGCAAATGGGTATAGTGCATAATTAGTACCATGCTTCATGTTTTGATGTGCTTATGAAGTTATATCTGTTTCAAGCAGCAGATACACATTTGCCCCTCTGGGTTTAAACCAGCTCAGATAATAGACCAGCTTATTAACCTTCATTGTGTCTGTTTCTGTGTGAGAGCCACTGTGCACATACAAAAAGCAGATCTGAAGTTCTGTTGTGCTGGCCCCTTTCTTACCTGCGTATAAGATCCCGTGGCATTTGATGCATGTGGAAGATAAGCAGCAGATCTGGTCTTGTATTCAGGATGCAGAAGGGCCTGTTTAGAAGCAGCACATAGAAAAATACTGTGAATCAGGGCACTTGGCCACGTAACAGTTTAATGAAGACAGCTCTTTTTTCCCTGTCTTCTTTTTAACCCCCTGGCAGTTGATAGAGTATAAGATCAGAGTTGGCTGCATGCAATTGAACACAGCCCTCCTCAGCAGCAATTTAATGAACCGTCCCGTAACCCTAAGAGGAGGAAACACTAGTGTAAACAAGTTACAACTTGCAAAGCTCTGAAACCATGCTCCAGAAGATAACCATGTGGTATTTAATAGAAGACTGTAACAAGGCATGCTGCTGGTGTAGATATAACTTTAGTCTGGAAGTCATCAAGAACATGGCTCTAACTATCTTCCTCCAAATCAGCCCAAAGTTTCATTTGCAGGGTTTATATTTATAGATACTGCAATTTAGCTCATAGTTTATCTTGACACACTCCTTTTAAAACATTTTAATAATGCATATTTTAACTCACAGTTACATTAATTTTAACATTCCTGAATGGAGGGTAATTGTGGGAGACAGACAATAATGATCTAAAGAAAGCAGATGCTGAAAATGCATGTTGTAAACTTGGGTTTTTTACAATGTATATCAAAGATTCTCCAATCAACAAAGTATCTAGAGGCCAAGCAAGTCAACCTACAATGGTATAAACAACTCTTGGCAAAAGATCCCTCCGTATTTAAAAAAGCAAGTCTTTACTACACTTCCTTTTTTGTCTTCTGGATCAGATGGGGACCTGCCAGAGTGTAGTCAGTCAGTAGAAAAGTGTCCTTGACAAAAGCAAATAATCTTCACATTAATAGATCCTGAAAAATGTTTAGAGCTGGCAATTTCAGCACTATCGTAGGTGACTGGATGGCATTCAAACTCTGTACAGAGTGCAAATCATGAGATTCACTCAGGAAAGCTGCAAAATAAACCAAATCAGCCATGCAACTAAGTATTACAAAACAATTTGCAAGGGTTTTTTTTGTTTTTCAGAACTCTACATCAGTCTGTATGTTCAGAACGCAACCCAAAAAACAGATACACGGGGAAAAAATAGTTCTTTCAGGGCATAATTGGAAAGGCTCAAATCTGTAGGTTGTAAATACAGGAAGTGTGTTAACAGATTTCACTGGATTAAATGGTGCTAGGTGCAAAAGAGGTTTTCAAGGTGCACCAAAGAGAGGGAGAATAGGTTATTCTGAATGAGAAAGGAAACAGTTAATCAAATATCTCTCTAGTACAGGGGTGGCCAAACTGCGGCTCAGGAGCCACATGGTGCTCTTCTGGAGGTATTGTATGGTTCCCGGTGGTCTCTGAGTATCATCATGGCCATACATTTTATTTTAGTTTAGTTTATTTCCTTCCCTCCTTTCCCTCCCTTTTCTCCTTTTTCATGTCTTTCCCTCCCTCCCTTTCCTTCTTTCCTTCCATGTCTCCCCCCCACTTTTCCTTTTTTCCTTCCTTCCTTCTTTATTTCCATGTCTTTCATATTTTCAATAAAAATGTTGGGGTTGTCAGGTCTGACTCAAAAATTACCTGGGGACTTTGGGGGTGAAGCCTAGCAAGAATGTGACATCACTTTTGTGATTTCACTTCCAAGTCAAAGGCCAGGTGATGGCTCTTCCTAAGCTCCACCCCTTCTGATGATGTCACTTCCAGCATATTGCATCAAAACCCCACCCCTTCCTGTGATGTCACTTTCAGGACACTCCCCCAAATCCACCTCTTAATCTGAAGTCACTTCAATGCATCATGCCTTGCAGATCTGACTCCGGCTCTGTGGATCGCCCTTCTAGCTGGAAGGCTAAGAAGCGTTCCTCGTCGAAGCCGTCATCGAAGCCCTCGTCTAAATCTTCGGCCGCCGAGGCTTCTTCGGAGCCCCCGCCTAAAAAGGCCAAGGCCAAGTCGAAAGCTAAGGGTCGTGCCCCATCCCCAACCCCGACTGTGCGACCCGGTACGCCATCCAGGCCGGTTCTGATTGACGATGACGTGGTGAGTCTCCATACCCCGTCGCCTCCTTGTACGCCTCCTCCAACAATATTGGAGGACTATGTACCATTCCCACCTCTCTCGGAGCCGTATCAGTCGTTTGAGCATTCCATGCCATCCGCCCCGGCGCAATCTGAGGCCTCCGTTCCAATGCAGCCTACCCCATCGGTTCCGGCGCCGTACCACTGGCCTACTCAGATGCCCGCTCCTCTACCTCCTTGGCAACCTGTCCCTGGACTAGGGAACATGACCTCCTGGCAGGATTTTGTGGCTTGGTTCCAGCAATCCGTGCCCTTCCTGCAACATCCATCAGCTCCACTGACCTCCGTTCCGGTTCAGCTAGCCATGCAACCTGCACCTGCTCCTCCTGCGGCTAGAGTGCATCTGCATCCCCCGGTTCCCGGGCCTTGCCCATCGGCTCCGACGGGACATCCGGCTTCGGTTCCGACGCAGACCCCGGCAGAATTTTCCGACTCAGAGGATGAGGAAGGCCTGGCATCCCCGTCTGATTACTCCTCGGATGTGGCTTCTGACCCTTCCCCGGATGACACCGTAGGGGAGCTCCGTTCGTCGTCACCAAATGACGACTACAGAATGTTCACCGAGCAGATGGTTCAGATGGCCACGGCGTTGGAGATAGATGTTGCCTCCACAACCTCCAAGCCTAAAAGCAAGCTGCTGGAGGCGTTGTATTCGGGATCCCCCACCTCGGTGGTGTTCCCTCCTGTGGAGGACTTTGTAGATAATGCTCTTGCGCTCTGGCAGGCCCCAGCATCCCTACCACCAATGGCAAAGAAGGTTGAAAGGTACTATCGTCTGAAGCAGGAGGACTGTCCGTACCTTTTCACCCATCCTAAGCCCTCTTCCATCGTAGCGGAGGAAGGTCAGGCACGGTTCCGATACGGTTCCTCTTCGGCTCCGGCAGACCGGGAGGGCAGGAAGCTGGATGGCATGGGCAGGAAGCTTTACTCATCCGCTTCCTTAGGATTCCGCATAGCAAATTTCCAAGTTATAATGGGGTCCTACAATTTGTTCTTGTGGAAACGGCTGTCCTCTTATCTCTCCGACCTCCCGGAGGATCGTCGCCACCTGGTAAAAGCCCTTCAAGCTGAGGCTATGAAGCTGTCGAAGCAGCAGATGACAGCGGGCAAGGACGCCGCCGACTCCCCAGCACGCACAATGGCGACTTCAGTGGTCTTGCGTCGGCACGCCTGGCTCCGGTCCACAGCCCTGCCACCAAAGAAGAAGGCGAAGGTGGAGGATTTCCCGTTTGAGGGGCCCCAGCTCTTTTTGGAGAAAACAGATGAATCCCTCTCGCTGGTGAAAAATAACCAGCAGACGGCCAAGTCCCTGGGAGTCGCTCCTTTGGCTCAGCCGTCAGGTCCGAGGTATCGTTACGGTCGGTTCTGATCCTACCAGACCCCTTACCAGCCTTACCAGCAGCGTCAAGGACGGTTCTTCTCGGGCCAGTCATATGGCCACCGATCCTACCCGGACCAACAGCGTCATTCTTCCAGGCGTTCCGGCCGGTCCAAGGGGAGGCAGCAGCCCTCCTCACCTAAACCCTCGACGTCCGTGCAGAAGCCTTCGGTCTTCTGACTATGCCTGGACGCTCCCCAGTTGGCCTCCAAGGACACTGTCGTTACTGCCCGTTTCTTGGACAGGCTTCGGCCTTTTTTGCCCTGTTGGCAACTTGTTACCTCTGACGCTTGGGTCCTGTCTATTGTGGCCCATGGTTACAAATTGTTGTTTTCTGATGCACCTCCCCTTTCACCCCCTCCCCGTTGTTCTTCATGTGGGGATGTTGTTTTACATAATAATGTTATGGAGTTGGTGAACAAAGGTGCTGTTCGTGTGGTCAATACCGCTACTTCCCCTTGGGGATTCTATTCAAGATACTTTCTCGTGGATAAGAAGGATGGTGGGTCTCGGCCCATTTTAGACCTTAGGGGCCTGAACAGCTTTTTAAAGGTTGAGAAATTTCAGATGCTGACCCTGACAAGGGTCATAGAGCTCTTGGAAGCAGGTGTCTGGCTGGCTATTCTAGACCTGAAAGACACTTACTTCCACATCTCCATCTTTGAGGGCCACAGAAAGTACCTGCGGTTTGTCTATGGGGGTTCTGTATATGAATATACAGTGTTGCCCTTTGGGCTGGCCTCGGCACCCAGGGTTTTCACAAAGTGCATGGCCACTGTGGTGGCGTATCTAAGGTCCAGGGGATGCTTTATCTATCCCTACTTGGATGACTGGCTCCTGGTGGGGTCCTCGGCTGACTTTCTCCGGGACCATAATGCCCTCACCTTGTCTGTTCTTGCTAGGTTGGGCTTGGTGGTAAATTGGGATAAGTCTGTCTTATCTCCAGGCACAGCCATTAGATTTATAGGGGTCCATTTCGACTCGCCACGGGGCAGGGCCTACTTAACCCCGGATCGGTTGACCAGGCTTTCCTCCCTAGCCCGTCATTTCGTGTACAACCGTTTCCAAACTGCCCTCTTGATTCAGACGTTGCTAGGCCTTATGGCCTCCTCCACAGGGGTAGTCTTTTTCGCACGCCTGCGTATGAGGCCTCTGCAAAACTGGTTCGTCCGGAGGTACAACCCCCTCACTATGGGCCAGCATCAGAAGTTCTCCATCCCCAGGGTGATACAGCGTTACTTGGCGTGGTGGACTGTCCCTGAGAATTTGTGCAAAGGTTGTCCTTTTGGCCCTTTCCTGGCAGAGGTCACCGTCTTTACTGATGCCTCCAACTTGGGATGGGGAGGGCGCTGTGGGCAGCTGTCAGCCCAAGGCATCTGGTCCCCGACTGAGGCAAACATGCACATTAACCTCTTAGAGCTTAGAGCGATCCGTTACTCCCTTGCTTCTTTTACAGATGTCATTCGGAACAAGAGGGTTCAGGTCCTGTCGGACAATACCACGGCCTGCTATTACCTCAACAAGCAGGGAGGAACGCTCAAGCTCTGCAGGGAAGCAGCGACTCTCTGGAAATGGGCCATTGTCAACAACGTCCTTCCCAGGGCCGTTCACATTGCCGGGGAGCTCAACACCACTGCGGACACACTGAGCAGGGTGTTTCTGCCTCAACATGAGTGGTCCCTCAACAGGGCTTACCTCCACCTAGTCTTCCACACATGGGGTACACCACTCATCGACCTCTTTGCCACGGCCCACAACAAGCAGGCTCTGCTGTTCTGCTCCCAGGCCGGAATTGGCTGTCACTCGCTAGGGGATGCCTTTCAGATACCCTGGTCCCCAGGGCTCTTTTATGCCTTCCTGCCCTTCCCGCTCATGCACAAGGTCCTCTCCAGGGTCAGGGCCTTCGACACCCACTGTATCCTGATTGCCCCTCAGTGGCCTCACCAGGATTGGTTCCCTCTCTTACTCTCCCTTTCACAGCGACGATGCCTGGCACTGCCACCTGCCCCGGACCTATTGATCAGGGATGGGGACAGGCACCACAATGTGGCAGTTCTGAACCTGGCTGCCTGGCTCCTGTGCGCTCCGGAGTAGGCCTCTCCTCAGAGGTTCTTAAGGTCATTCTGAATGCCCAGAAGCTATCAACCAGGCTATCCTACCAGAGGAAGTGGTCCCGTTTTTCCAGTTGGTTGGCCCCCAGGGGCGCTTCTCCCTTTGATTGTCCCTTACCTATCATTCTGGACTACCTCCTGGACTTGTGCTCGCAGGGTCTTGCCTTCTCGAGCATTAAGGAACACATGGCTGCGATCTCTGCTTTCCATGAGCAGATTGATGGGAAGACCGTTTTTACACACTGGCTTTCCAAGCAGTTCCTGAAGGGCCTGTTCAAGACCTTTCCTCCTAGGGTCCCGCTGATTCCTCAGTGGAGTCTGTCCCTGGTACTCTCCCAACTGATGCCCCGGCCCTTTGAGCCCCTGTCCACCTGTCCCTTGCCTTTACTCACACAAAAGGTAGCCTTTCTGGTGGCAGTCACGTCATCTAGGCGTTTTGGGGAGCTGTCTGCTTTGAGGTGTGACCCTCCCTTCCTGCAGTTTTTCCCTGGTACGGTCATGCTCCACACTAGCATGGAATTTCTGCCCAAGGTGGTCTCCAAATTTCACCTACAGCAGAAGGTGGTCCTCCCTTCCTTTTTTCCGACGCCCTCGTCCCCAGGGGAATGGACGCTACACACATTGGATGTGAAACGTGCTTTATTGTTTTATTTACATCGCACCAAGGGTTTTGGGAAATCGCCTGCTCTGTTTTTGTGTTACTCTGGCCCTCGCAAGGGCTCACCTGCTTCTGCCCAGTCCATCTCTCGTTGGATTGTGTCTACAATTAAACTTTGTTATCAGCAAGCTGGAGTCCAGTGCCCCTTGTTGGTTACCGCTCATTCTACTCGAGCGCAAGCTGCTTCTGCTGCCTTCCTGCGAGGAGTGCCGCTCCGGGACATCTGTCAAGCCGCGACATGGTCCACTGCAGACACTTTCATCAAACATTATTCTGTGGACGTGAATGCACGGCGTGAATCAGCTGTTGGCACGGCTGTCCTGCATTCTTTGTTCAAGTAGACACTCACACCCGCCCCCATTGGTGAGATGCTAGTTATTCTCCCAATGTGGGGCTGCACAGAAGGACGACGACGACAAACAGGGTTTCTCACCTGTAACTGTTGATTGTCGAGTCTCTTCTGTGCAGACACGCATTCCCTCCCACCTACCCCGCTGTGAGTGCTTGGTTAACTAAGTTGGTTCTCCGGCGGCTCAGGTGAACTGAGGGGATGCCGGGGACGTTCGGCTATATATACATTCAAAATTGGCGGGAACACCGGCGCGCATGCGCGGTGGATCCGAACGTCCCCTTCACATCTCTAAAAGCTAGAAAAATCTTTTCCGCGGCTGGCCTGCACCTGCGCAGTCCCAATGTGTGTTTGCACAGAAGAGACTCGACGATCAACAGTTACAGGTGAGAAACCCTGTTTTTATTTTTAGCTGGCTCCACACAGTCAACCCAGTTCCTGGGTGCATGGGGCCTAATTCGGATGCATGAGGAGAAGAGGCCTCTGTTTTCCCCATGCTGTTTTCATGACCTGAAACAGCTGCAGGGACCACATTTTGGGCTCCATGTGTACTGATGGGGTATACAACATTTTGGAGCAAATAGTGCTCTCCCTGGGCCATTTCCAATCACAAAATCAGTGTGGGGCAAAGACATAAAGCACCTTCTCTCTGTGCATCATGGTCCTGGATCAGGAGGACTCATGCATCTGGGAAATGAGTTCCCGGAGGGGAGTGGCTTGGCTTTGCATATCTAACATGGCAGACCCAGACCCAACTTGAGGACTGTATGTCATGTAGTTAGGCCACTCATGTCCAAGAATGATGATGTCTTATGTATCACCACAGAAAAGCAGCAGGAGAAAGGTAGTTTTATCCTGTGAATACTGATTTCCACTGCTCATTCCCACAGTATTGAAATCTCATGATTTCAGTCATGTTTTAGAATTTTCCAGAATGGTCCTTTTATCAATCCTCTTTAGAGCTTCCCTGCCACACACACCGTCTGCCACTCTGGTCTGTTGCTTTATTAGGGCTATCAACAGAGAAGCCATCAGGATAGCTGTATAGGAGCTAGGAAGAGCTGCCAGGATCCATGCCAGATAAATACCTCATGTTGTATCTCCTTCCTCTCTTTTCCATGAACTGCGCCTTCTCTATGCTTGTTTCAGAAACCCACAAAATTCCTGTTTGCAACAGAATTGTCATGGTTTCTGGCTCTTGGTTGTGTTACAATTTATGCTGTGGCATTTTCAGCCTCTCTTAAGGGGTCACAAAAGAAAGTGCTTGCACAAGCTTCTTGTTGTAATGTACTACTACCCTAGGCTTCCTTCAAGGAAATTGCCTCACAGGGGCCAGAAAGGGAAACTTTTCTCTCCTCAGACCAGCTCTGGGTTAGCTCTTCTTAAACAAGGGTGGGTGAAGGGATGAATTAAGAGTGGCGGTGGCTTTTCTCTCTATCATGTGAAGAGACTGAGGCAAAATTTTGTTCAAAATATTATGTGTGAATTTTCCAGTTATACTAAAGACCTTTTCAGACTGGGCATTCAAGAAATAGAGAGGGAGAATTAAATATTCCTATACTTAGACATGTTGTTTGTTTAGACTGTACTTGTCTGCAGACTGTTTTCAGTATTAAGATGGAAGGAGGAGGAACTAGTAAAAGCAAATCATTTGAAGGCAGACAATATTCCAGAATTTTACACAAAGCCGTCTTTAAAAAATGGTAATGAAGACTTTGTCCTGTTTAAAAATAAAAACTAAATAGTATATGGTGCAAGGATGGGGTGGCCGCAAAGGACCCCAGAATACCATATGTGCACACAATACCTTCATGTGGGGCTGAAGAAATGGGGAAATATCACCCCCCTGCACTGTTTTTACACAGGGGGAAAAGCTTGGGAGATAGGCAGGAGCTCCCCCTGCCCTGCTCCACCAGCAGCTTTCTATTTGCATGCTGTATTTTTTTAATAGAAGCCCAAGGTGATGTGTGTCTACGCAGAGCGTGAATTGGCTCCATGCAGAACGTGTAAAAGAAATAATGTGTAGAGTGACCATCATTCTACGTGGAGACCCCTAAAATGAGCAGATCCAGTGTACGAGGGAGTTGGAGAACAAACAAAATCTAAAATGGTGTAAATGAAAGCGTGCTTTATTTATGTACAACAAAGAGAGGATTGTCTCTGTTTTCATCAACATAGTAAGAAGCATGGCAGGCAAACTGGAATTAGAGTTGAGAATCCCCACATGCAATACACTTCCTGGTCTCTTCTGCACGTCTCTGAACAAATCTATAAAATATTTTATTAGTAAGACAACAGCTGCCAAAATATAAATGGATGGGATTCTCTGGTTTCTGTCTGAACTGGACCAACTTCTGTTGGGATAAAAGGTTTCAAGAGATACCAAACACCGAAGTGTGTAAAATGTTTCATGTGCTTCTCCAAACTCTTCACTGTGCAGTTTTGTATCCACAGTGATCTAATATTCTGTGCATCCCCATGGAACTTGTGAAGCTTCACATGTTCCCTACATGATATGGGGCTTAAATTTGGAATCTGTGTTGGTTTGTCCAGGGGTGCCAAACGTGTTTTTTGAGCAGAAGATACAGTTACCACATAACTGTGAAGCTGCCTTATTGTGAACCAGGCCATTGGTTCATCAAAGTCAATACTGTCTACTCAGACTGGCAGTAGGTCTTTAGAGTCTCAGGCAAAAGCCTTTCATATAATCTCCTACTTGTTCCTTTTAACGAAACATGACAGGGATTGAACTTGGAACTTTCTGCATGCCAACAAGATGCTCTACAACTGAGCCATGGCCTCTTGTGTTTTTTTCAAGCCAACATAAAATATACAAGGCTTGGAACAGGAAGGCACAGTTCTGCTGTGGTTTCAGTCCTATCTCAAAGGTAATTTTCAGAGTGTGGTGTAGGGGACTGCTGTTCTACCCCTTGGCCTCTGGCCCTCTAGGGTTCAGCAAAGTTCTGTCTTGTCCCCCATACTTTTCAACATCTATGGGAGAGGTCCTCCAGAGACTTGAGCTGAGTTGCCACCAATATGTAATGACTCTCAGCTCAGCAGATTCCAGGGAGGCTGTGGACACTGTGAACAGATGCCTGGAGGCAGTTTTGGAGAAACAAGTGGCAGTGGTGGTCAAGAGCACCTTTCATCAGCTTCAGCCCTTCCTGAAAGGGAAAAATCTTACCGCTGTGTGGCATGCCCTGGTACCATCTAGATTAGATTACAGCAATGCATCCTATGTGGAGCTGCCCATGAAGACTCTCCAGAAGCTGCCATTGGTTCAGAATGCTGCAGCAAGAATGCTGATTGGAGAGAGGGATAGGGGTAGTCCCTTACCTCCCAGCAGGAGGAGGGGGACTCAGTGCTTACCTTTGTCTTCTTCGTGGTAACCTCCTCACATGTGCAGCCCCATGCCGGTATGATGACATCACTTCTGGGAACTGAGGTCATTGTGCAAGGTGGAGGAGGGTGCACGTGCTTCACAATGGGCCAATTTGGGCCCCAAACAGGCCCAATTCTGCCCGTTTGGGGCCCAAATCAGTCTGCTGCAAAGCATGGGAGTACTCTTGGGGCGGCATGATGATGTCAGTGATGTGGTTGTGCCAACCTCAGGAGCATGCCTGGAGGCCTATTCTCCACCGGCTGAGTAAGTGGTGGCAGGGGGGTGAAAGGGGGATCCCCCATCCCCACCTGGGGAATGGGATCCCTATATAGGGATCATATCACTCCAGTCTTGTTCCATCGACGCTGGATCCCAATTTACTTCCAGGTTCAATTCAAGGTGCTAGTATTGACCTTTAAAGCCCTATATGGCTTGGTCCCAGCTTTCCTTAAGGACCCCCTGTTTCCATGTGAACCTACCCATCCACTCCTGTCATCTTCAGAGGCCCTGCTTTGTATGCCCCCACCACCTGAAGCTAAATGAGTGGCAAACCAAGAAAGAGCCTTCTTAGCCATGGCACCAAAACTTTGGAACTGCCTCCCCAGGGAAATTCACATGTCTTCTCTATTGTTGTCTTTCAACCACAGGTGAAGACTTTCATTTTGTTTGGCATATCTCCAATAACTGTTATTGGCCTCTTCTCTGTTTTTGGTGTTGTGTGTTCATATGTTTTTATTGAATTATTTTATATATTATTTGAAATGCTGTTTTAATGTTCCAATGTTTTAATATTTTCAGTGTTGGCCACTTTGGAAACCTATTTGAGTGGAAAAGCTACATAGATACGTTTTAAATAAATAAAAAAAAATTCCCAGCTTGATTTTGTCGGCTTGTTCTACAGAGGGCTTGTCCTGATGATGAAAGAAGTTAGCAAGTTGTTTAATGCCTAGTGAAGAGGGGAAAGAGAAGACATTTCTTTTGTTTTAGCTGAATTCAATTTATTTCTTATTAGCCAAAACCCATAACAGAATGACTTACAAAATGATTTAAAAAACAAGATCCATATCTTAATCATTACAGTGGACAAGTGAAGCTGTTTTTGTTCTTTTATGGCAGCAATTTGTTGCAAATGAATTACATATGTTCACACAGTCATGCAAGTAAACATTTTTGTGGGCTATTGGCATTTGTAGACTTGTTGGCAAATATGTTCCCCCCATTGCCCTCTTTGCTTTTCACCTTGGCCATAAAGATGGACTGCTGTCCTGGAATCCAAACCCCATATTCCATTGTTTATGTCAGATTATTAATAATATAAACAGACAATTTCTGCCTGCAGTCTCAGTTGCTAAGCAGAAGAGTGTTTTGTCTGAGATTGTATGAAAAGCCAGTGAGGGAAAATGAGGTCCTAGAGAACAGAGAGGGGTGACGAGTGACGACACTAAAGAGACTTTTATGGTGTTTAGCAGCAGAGAAAGGGTCATCAGAGCAACAATATGCTAGCCCATGATAAAATGATGCTATAGAGCACAGGAGACCTAGGTATTCATGGCTTTCTACTTCCCCAACTGATAGTAAATTCCAGGGGCACCTACTTGAATGTGTTTCCTTGTGGATACCTTGTAGATGCCATTTTTTAAATAATAAATCAATAAATTCAGCATGAAAGAGCAGGCAAGAAGGCAGACAGTCAGACAGTAGGTGCTTTAGGTGGCATCAGTTTCTACAGTAGCAGTCCTTACAGCTTCCTAAGACTGCTTTTTCCTAACCAGCCACACGGCTTGTTTCTCCTTTGCCAATTACATTCCAACTTCTAACTCTTTTTCTTCTGTCCCCACCTATGTAGGTGAGTATTCCCATGACTATTAGCCACTCGTCATCAAAGTCCATGGAGCAAGCAGATTCAGGGGTTCATTGACATATGCCAGCAAAACCCTTGGATGGCTTTCTTTACTTTGTGCCACTCAATAGGTTTCTCATTATAAAAAAGTTTCATAGTAAGAAAAGCTGATGCAACAGCCCGATGCAACTGTGAGATGAGAGGAATACAGGAAGACTGGAAGCCATACTCAGAATCTGAATACAAACTCCCACATTCATTTCCTATCTTCAAGGAGCCCTCCCTAAGCATACATAATCTTTTCTTCCTGCTGAGAGCTAATTTAGAAGTAATTTCATTCACTCATGATGACAGCTTTCTATGGAATTGTAGGACATGCAACTGTAGACTATTTGTGCCTCTTGACACGCAAGTCTTTTTATTGGCCATTACAACAGAAACTGGCAAATATCATCTGGCTGGTAAATTTCAACTGAGATGTGATATTCAATTTCCTGCAGTTTCCTTTTACCTCTTTCAGCTCCGTGGGCCAGAGTAGCTCAGCTTCCCAAACGTCTTTTCTGGGGTTGCTTCACTTCAACAGCACAGACTTCTTCTGTCAGGATTGTTTGGTGCCAACAGCACAGAACCCCTCCGGTTCCTAGTTTATGGAAGAGAATTATACTATGCTGTAATGTTCACAGTTACAAACTGCTGCAAATATGGCATAAAGCAACTGCTGAAATCTTAAATTTCTGTCACACAACTGTTATGGCCACTGTCTGTAAAAGAAATGGCAGTAGGGCTGCCAGCTCCAGATTGGGAAATGCCTGGACATTTTGGGAGTGGAGCCCTGGGAGCACAGGGTTTGGAGAGGGGAGGGACCTCAGCGGGGTATAATACCACAGAATCCATCCTCTAAAGCAGCCATTTTCTCCATGGAAACTGATCTCTGTAGTGAGATCAATTGTAATTCTGGAAGATCTTCAGGAGCCCCCTGGAGGTTGGCAACCATATGACAGCCCTGTGCCTGTCTGACATCAGCAGAGCCCTTCCTTGCTGCTAGTAACAGCCCCTGCACTGCTACTTCTACCATTTCTCGTTCCTGTCTTCAGTTTGCAAAGGCATCAAAACAAAGCTCCTGTTCTACCTGACCTGAGACCATAATAGAGTTCACAGCCTGTGGGGGCGGCATGGTGGGGTGGATTCTGTGTGTGAGAGAGAGAAATAGATAGGAGGCACACTAATGCTGCATATAGAGGTTGGTATCTGGCTGAGTTTTGTCCTTAGGGCTATCAGAATTAAAGAAACATGATGTAGTATTCAGGCTGGGTTGAGGGAAGGAATAGAGATAAAGTAGAAATGACAGGAGGGACTGCAGAGTTGTTGGTGGAAGTCAAAGAAGTCTAGACTGCGTTAAATGTGGAATGGGGAATTGAGGGACATTGGAAGAGCTGTTACTGCTGGGAAAAGCAGTCAGACGCCCCACCGCGCACCCTTGGCTTGAGTGCTGAGGGTTTTTTTTTGTTTGTTTGGGTTTTTTAAAATCTTTATTACGTTACTTCCTCTGTGAGCAGGAGGGCACCATTGGGGGTTTCTGGGAACCCACTCTGGAGGCCTCACACAGTCAACCGCAATCTCATTATTAAAGCACTCAGCGGCTATGAAGCCATTATCACTAATGAGGCCACAGAGGAGTGTGGGCTCTGATGGTGGAGGGAAGGATGCAGCTCTCAAGAGCCGGAGTTACTCTTTGGCTTGAAGGAGATGCTGCTACATACACAAACTGAAGCCAAAACCTGGCTGTCCAAGAGTTTCTTCCACAAAGAGTACTCAGCCTTCACTTAATACAGTGGCTCCTGCGGGATCTGCCCTAGCTGCTGGGAGCTCCTCATGCCCTGCACTGTGGAAAGAATTGAGAGGTGAACACTTCTTTATTCTTGTTTCCTCAGTTCTTATGCAAGATTCTGCATGGTCTGTAGCTTCTAGTTCAAATATAGGCTTGCCTGTTTATCACTCAATGCTTATCTCTTTAAATCTTTTTTTTTAAGAACTCAGAGAGAGACAGACAAGATGAAGTCACTGCCCTGCTGCTCTGCCTTCCTCACTGATATTGCTGCCATTTTGCCTCATTGCAGGCAAAGCAAGAGGATGGGTGAAGGGGCCAGTAGGGGGGACAGGTTTTAAGACAGAAGAGCTGCATCTTTTGCTGACCAGCAGTTGTCAAAGAGTGATGGCACAATTTCCAGATAATAACAATAAGCATTTATATAGTTATTTATATTGGTTCACATACATTATCATTCTTAGAGCAGTGGTTCTTCAACCTTTCAGGATATTAGACCCATTTTTAACCCAGGGCTGGCAGTATGGGACCTACTGAACTAAAAGCATGTGACAGGAAGAGGAGGAGCTAGAATTAAGACCTCAGCAGCATCAGACTTAGGACCATGGAGATGGTAGTACAAGACAACTGGAGACAGGCAACAAGCCAAGTATTAGGACGTGTACTATAGCAAGGAATAAATCAGAACAGGCAAATTCAGAGACAACACACACCCCCTCAAAAACTCTGCCTTACTTTCTCACTCTGCTTCCCCAGTATAACACAGCCAAGCCAACCCATTCCTGCCAGATGTCTATTGCTCCTGGCCTGTGCTTGTGGCATGGAGAGCCCCACCCACAAAAGATTAGCTTTCACAAGGAAAGGAGTTCTACACCCACCCAAACATGTGCATGGAATATTGGAGGTCTGACTGTTGAGGGTGGCAGACAGTCCACTCAGGATGTGAGAGGGTGAAGGAAGAGAGAGAAGACAAGGGACTATTTTTGCGAGGAGGGGAGGGTCTCTGAACCTGCCCTGCTATTTTGGTGCTCTTCTCATACAAAGAGAGACAGGAGGTATAGTGGCACACATGCTCTCCATACGTGCACACTGGCAACTCTGTAGGTTCACAACCTAGCAGGTGAGGCTCATTTGAAGACTGGTATTTAACTCTTTTTTTTGTCATTTAGACCCTTGTCTTTCCCCCCAACAGGTACCCAAAGCGACTCACATGATTCTCCTCACCTCTGTTTTATCCTCACAACAACCCTATGAGGTAGGTTAGGCTGAGAGTATGTGACTAGTCCAAGATCACCCAGTGAGCTTCCATGGCCGAATGGAGATTCAGACTTGGGTCTCCCAGATCCTAGTCCTACACTCTACCCACTATACCACACCAAAAATGGCGTGGAGAGAAAAAAATTACCCCTTCCATTGTATCACAATCCCAATCCAGAATAGGGATACCCACAGCTACTCTTTACAGAGGAAAATGCCCTGGAAATCCGATCAAGGATCTTCCAGCATATTTTCCTTTCTGATCCTTGAAAGGATCCTTGAAAGGATCTTTCCAGTATTTTAGAAAGAACAATGACAGCCTTGTAGGTCACGATTCAGTACTGCAAGTGGTTTAGCCCTTCTCCCCCGTACATGGTTTTACTCATCAGTCACTCTCCACCTCTCCCTGGGGTGGGGTGGGGGCTGCTTATGCCAGTACTATATCGGAAGATGCCTGATCAGTGATCCCTTCATTTCTCTTGGGAGTGCTGGGCATTGGCAGAACAAAAAACTTTTGCTAGGTCCTGCCTCCTCCGCTCATTCTCAAGTTGTTATTTACCCTCCCCTGCCGCCTTATCAGATTGTTCCCCTGCAATCAATAGGAACAAGACAGAACAGAAACTGCTGGGGTTTCCTGGCTACTAGATAGCTCCTTTCGTATTCTTGAAAGTGTCATAGTTGAGCAGCCAGCCACGCTCCGTCATATTGTGAAAGAAAAGGAACATCTACCTCGCTGACCTGCTAATGTATACAACAAGACATCTGTCTAAACATCCATCCATTGTTGGGTAAGGGGTTCTGTAGGACCTATTCCTGGGTATAATTTTCTGCTAATCTCTAGATCAGTTTCCAAAGAGACTTTGGATACTAGATATTTTTTGCGCTAAGTGGTGTGGATTATTCGATTGCTTCCTACAACGTGGCTTGCCGTACTTGCAGGTATTTTGTACCTGTGTTGGAGACAAGAGGAAGTGGATGGAAGGAATAAGTCTCTCTGCTCATTCTACCGCAGTGCATTCAGAATGGGACACCTATAACACACAATCTTCATTCAGATTTTTCTTTAGTACTGCCTGAGTTGAAACTGACTGTCACTCTTGATGATCATTTCTGTTTTCATCAAGTTACTTCGTCTCATGGTTAGTAGCAGAACCATCTCCTCCACAAACACACAATCTGTCATTTAGAAGAGGAGCTCTGCGGTTTGTGATCTGTAAATCACCTCATTTCCCCAACAGATGATGTTATAAGCAGCCCAAGCTGTTGGGCAACCCTCTCAGAGAGCTGCTGCAGAGAACACAGAGTCCCTTTTTCACCACTCAGAGTTTCATAATCACCTGTTGGAGGAACTTCTATGAGCCTCTGTCAGGCTTCTTCACACAATTGCAAGTACCAAGTGGCATGCATTCTGCATGTATGAGAAAAGGCTAAAGAGTTGGGTGTTTCAGTTTAGAAAAAAGACAACTAAGAGGGGAAATGACAGCTTTATAAAATTATGCATGAAGTGGAGAAAGTAAATGCAGAGAAATTTCTCTCTCTGCCCACCCCCCCATAATACTAGAACTCAGAGGCACATAGACAATAGATTCAGGGCAGAAAAATGAAGTACTTTCCCCCTCAATTAGTAATGAATCTGTAGAATTCATGGCGAACGAATGTGGTGATGACACAGATGACTCTAAGAGGGAATTAGATTCACGGAGGAGAGGTCCATCAATAGCTACTAGCCATGATGTCTGAAGGGAGCCTCACCATCCAGAGGTAGTAAACCTTTGAATGCCAGTTTTAGGAGGCAACATCATCAAAAGAAGGGCTAGGCTTCTATGCCCTGTTTGTTGGCCCTCCAAGGCAACTATGACCACTGTGTGAAATACAGTGCTGGGCGAGATGGACCACTGGTCGGATCCATCAGATCACTTCTTGTGGAGTTCATTGGATGATGAACAGATATGTATCTATTTTATTATGTGTAGATGAAACACACATTTAGCAATGGCTTCCATGAATTCTGCAAAGGAAATTACATCATGTGTAAAGTGATCCTGGTAGACAAATCAACATGACTCTTTGCAAGATGCTCCATCAATCACCAGCCGGATCCCACACAAACACCCTGTTCTTCCCTACAATCAAAGCCTTTCATAGCTTCGTTCCTCTTACTTTCCAGTCTCATATCCTGATACATTCCTGTCCATGGCCTTTGTTCTTCCATCTCCAACCACCCTGAGAGGTCCTAAATTCTTGGGCTCCCTCAGACGACTCTGCCCTTTCTCCCTTGCTGCTCTTTATGCAGGGAACAACCTCCCAGAACACTTGTGCGATGCCATCTCTCTCACTTCTTTCAGTTGTTTGCTACCACAGAAATCACCTTTTTCCACAAAATCTTTGGCACAACCCCTCAGTCCCCCTTCCCTGTTGAAACTAAGCCTAATACATGTTGCTAAAGTATTTCCCTTCACCTCCATCTCCCTCCCTTGCCTTTGTCAAACTTTGTCCCCTGTATGTCAAACTTTGTCTCCCCTGTGTCAAATTTTAGATAGTAAGCTCCTTGCTTCAGGGATTTGTCTTCTTATACTCAGGGCCATGCATATTGTTGGAGCAGTCGTAATCACCATCATTGCTGTCTTCAGCATAGTTTCCAGAGAGATGCACATTTCTCTGCCCGAGTGCTTGCCTCAGATCTGAACCTAAGGAAGGATTCAAAATGGCTTCTTTGAGACTAGCCATGGTTGATATATGTGGAGGCCTGATGGCTGCTACTGTGATTTGGGACCACAATCAACAGAAAGGGGTGAGTGCTGATTGGGACAGCAGATGAACGGAACAGGTTAAGAATAGGAGGGGAATGGACGGGGGAATGGAACTTTGTGACTATTCCCACCACAGCTTCACTTCCCACCCCAACTACCAGTGGGCAATGCCAAGATAATCATGATTATCTCTGCTTTAAGCCCAATTAAAAACAGGACAAAAAGAGGACAATACTTGTGTTTTCCTGTCTTTTTCTTCCCCACCAGCGGGGAAGGGATGTTTTCAATTAGGGAAATAGTGCAGGGAAGGAAGAGTGGGTTTACCTGTTTACACACTGTGACTATAAACTGGCTGAGGCCCAAACTACACATCTGGATTTTCAATCAGGGAACTCCAAAGTCTCTTCTTGTTTGATGGTGCAGTGCCATCAAACTTGAGCCCTGAAAAACCCCGTTTCTGGCCTCTCCGCGTGTCAGACTATGAATATGTGGTCACTTAATTGGAACGAACGACACCTCACGTTTCCTCACAATGACGGGGGCTAGGGTGGAGGCTCCCCCACCCCCGGCATGGTCAGCAGTAGTTGCGCGCCCATTCCGCCTTAGCAGCAGCAGCAGCAGCGGGGACAGAAGACTCATCAGCTCTCCGTAAGCTTACGGTCTTACTGAATCAAGCCGCTCTTGCGGGAGAGGAGTTTCAAGTTCTTGTCGATTCCTCCTTAGAACCGATCCGACTCTTCTTCAGAGGGCGCCGGAGGAGGCCCGAGCGTCCCCTAGCGCCGGAAGAGGGCGATGTCCGTCCCATAACTTGCTGCGGAGCGGGGAAGGGTGAGGCACAACAGCGCTGAGCGCGGGACAGGCGGGCTTCATTGCGAAGGACTCACTCGCACGCCTTGGGAAGGCGGGACGGGACTTGAGAAAGGTGAGTGGCTGCCAGGCTGCGTGCCATAAATACCGATGGCATGGGGGAGCCCGGTGGGGGGGCGAAAGAGACAGGGCGGCCCCGCTTGGACCGATCGAAGACTGCGGGACGCCTCCCGGGAGCTCTTCTTGCGCCTGGGGAAGCGGTGAAGGGCGACCCGCTCAAGACAGACGAGCCCCCACCGTGCCGCCCTTCGAGGGTCCGTGCGTGTCCCTCCGGAGAGTCATCTTCGTTAGCGAGGGCGCTGGGAAGCGACACTGTGTTAGGGAAAAGATTTATTCCAGGTCTCGTAATACTGTTTAAGTACCGTATAAAAACGGTGGTGCGCTCCACGCCCGGGATGACCAACAAGCAAAGGGGGAGCGGAGGAGTCGATGTTCGCATGCCTAAAGAGCAGCTACTAATCCGTGCTAATAAATACTGGATCGCAAGACGATAGTTATTAATCCTAAATTCCTGTAATCTAAAAAGGGCGAGATTCTTCTTTGTGCCGTCAAAATTCTTCCAAAGAGAGCTGGCGCCTACTCATAATCACTTTAGCCTCCTGCTAGTTATGCTTTAACGCAATTTAACCATTCTGTTGTACTCACAGTTACAGTGAGGTTTATGTATGTTTGTGTGGTTAGATTGGCGAGTCTAATCCATGAAAGCAATGGTGAATCTTGGCTGTTGTCCTGGATTACTTAATCCCAGAGAAAAGGGGTGTAATGATGATTGTATGTATGTAACAATTGCACCTTTGGAGGCAGCTGGTTCTGGGAAAGGCCCATCTCAATACAGAAGATGTTACAGATACATCTCCGACAGAGAAGAATTCAAGCAGAATGTGTCATTGATTTCTGGTCCATGTTTGGAAGGGACCGTTCGCATTAAATAATGTGAACTGGAAGCTCTGATTCATATATATAGTTCCCATGCCTCATACATGAGAGCGCCTCATCAATTTATCCACACTTCCTACAATAGTGCAGATTAAATGAGCATGTATTACAAAGATGGGGGAAAGTCTAGTCCATCCCCATAGCGTGAGTACAAAAGAGTGGTTAAAAGTGAATGGGGGGATTAAACTTTGTGGGTTATCTAAAGTATCTTCTATTTCACATTCACAAGGACAAGTATTTGAGCTGCAGTGGGTTAGAAGCCACGACTCAATCCGCTGGTTCTGAATTTAGCCCCAGGTTAAATTGAGCCAGACAACAGAAACAAAAAATTTAAAGAGCAGAGAAATTCAGTTATACTGCATGTACTTATTACAGGTAGCTGTTTTTTTTAAAAAAAACAAACCTGCTGTATATATCACAATTATGGCAACAGTTTAGTAAGTTTGCTTCTTGAATTATTAGACAAGAGGAGTTAGTAACAATGTGTCCAGTATAAGACTAGTTCAAAGTAGTAGTTCAAATCTTGCATTTACTTGAAAAGCATAGATAATGACCAGTAACTTTGATTAGGATTGAATTGTGAATTGTCTGGTGGTTTAGTCTCTCAGATTCACAATGTGTTTCCATCGTTTTTGACATGACGACCAGCTGTAAGAGTAGAACAAGGCCAGTTCCCAGGAACAAGCTCCCCTTGTCCTCATCAGTTTATTATTGTGACGATTTATGCAGTCGAAAGAATGTGGTAAAGAATTTGTCGCATACTCTCTTGCATTTATAATATTAAACATGCTGAGCATGTTGACATTTTTTAAAAGCTGCGCCTGGTCAAGATTTATATTATTCTTGCCTTGAAAACCCTACAGGGTCACCATAAGTCGGCTGCAATTTGACAGCACTTTTCACCATCCACCTATATGATCCCCCAAAAGGTGGAGGGGAATTGCAGAATAACTATATATTCATCTTGGGGATCCTTTGATATGTTAATGCAGAAGTATAACAGTGCCATCTTAAGCAGAATTGTACCCTTTTAAGTTCATTGAAGTATATAGGCTTAGATGGGTGTAACTTTACTTAGGATAGCACTGTAACTGTCTTAATGAATAAACAAGTAGGGCTGTATGCACTGCCTAGAAGTTATCTCTACTTCCTGAAAACCCCAGGTACAGCAGACTCTCAAGGAGCCTCCCTCCCTCCCAGGCTCCTGCCAGCTCTCATCACCACCACCAATACCATCGTTGCATTAAAGCACCCAAATGCTCAGTGCAGCATTTACTAACCTACAATCCTGCTTCCAGATTTACAGTTTAAGGCGTGAAACACAAATAAAGAGGGGTGAAAAGAGGAGGGGAAGCTCACAGAAGGAAGAAGAGGAAGTTAGGTGAAAGGGAATTAGTAGAGCTGAAATAAGGAAAAAGAAAGCAAAGTGGCTTCTCTGGGCTGGGGGTTCTGCAGGAGCTCTGCCTGCTGGACTGTAGCTGCCAAATCCAGCAGGCAGGATGTTTCCGTCCTCTCCTCTCCTCCTGGAGCAGAGAGTGTGAAGAAGAGAAGAGGGTCGAGGCTCCGGGGAAAGGCAGTTCTTTGGGATCTTCTTTTTAAAGACTCTCAAGAGAGTATCTGATGCCTGTTTTCCCTTGACAGATGCCTACACACGGAGACTGTTAGTGACAGGATGTTTGCCATCCACCCACCCAATGCTTCCCAGGCACCAGCTGCCATTCCTCTGGCAAACTCCTCAACGCACACGGAGTTGGTGAAGACCACCACAAGCGCTTCATCGGCTGCTGCCCCCATTTTCTCTCTGACTCTGGGTGCTGTCTCCAATGTGGTGGCACTGGCTATCCTGGTACAATCGTATGCCCGCTTCCGGCGTCGCTCCAAGGCCACATTCCTGCTTTTTGCCAGCAGTCTGGTTATCACTGACCTAGCAGGCCATGTCATCCCAGGCTCCTTTGTCTTGCGACTCTACGCCACGCGGCGTGGCTGGGCAGCCATGGACCCTTCTGGAGCCCTCTGCCAATTCTTTGGTGCCTGCATGGTGTTCTTTGGACTCTGCCCACTCTTTCTGGGCTGCATCATGGCAGTGGAGCGTTGCGTGGGCATTACTCGTCCTCTGTTGCACGCTGCCGTGGTCACACCGGGCCGGACAAAGCTCACCTTGCTGGGACTGTGGGCAGCTGCTCTGGCCATTGCTCTGATGCCTCTCTGTACCTTTGGCAGCTATGTTGTTCAGTCCCCTGGCACTTGGTGCTTCATCAAGGTGCGAGGAGCAGAAGCTTGGCCTGAGGGAGCCTTTGCCCTCCTCTTCTCCTTGCTAGGCTTGGTCTCCCTGCTGGCCTCCCTCTTCTGCAACACATTCAGCGGACTCATCCTGGTGCGGGCGCGGCTCCGTGGTCAGCTCAAGTGTGGGCACCGGCGAGCCAAGGCTCATGACATTGAGATGGTTGTGCAGCTGGTGGGCATCATGGTGGTTTCCTGCATCTGCTGGAGCCCCTTACTGGTGAGTGGGGATGCATGCAAGTGAAATGGATGGGCCTTTAATCAAGAACAGAGGTGTAAAAATTTAAGAAACTTTGAAGCCATGGGGGAGAAAACGTTTTGTTCTTTCCTTTTCTAGGAAAAAAATGGGATTTTGGGGGGAACTAAAATATATGTAATACTTAACTTTCATATCAAACCTTTACATATTCTACTGCTTCAACAACATCAATGCATCATTTATAATTTGGATAGCTTATACAGTTATACTATTTGGCATGTTTATGGAATTTGGGAGGATAACCATGCCATTTGGACAATTCAGCACGTGCCTTGGTTACATTTGGATTAGATTACTGCAATGAACTCTACGTGGGGCAGCCCTTGAAAAAGGTTTGGAAACTTCCAACTGGTGCAGAATGCTGCAGCCAGGATTTTGACTGAAGTGAGATGTAGGGACCATATCATTCCAGTCTTGGCCCATCTATATTGGCTCCCAAATTCCCAATCTGTTTCTGGGCACAATGCATGGTGCTGGTATTGATCTTTAAAGCTCCATATGACTTGGGACCAACATACCCTTTCAAACCTACCTGACTGGTACAGTCATCTTCTGAGGTCCTGCTCCTGCCTTCTAGGCAGGTGGCAACTCAGGAGAGACCCTTCTTGGTTGTGGCACCAAAACTACAGAACTCTCTCCTTTCAGAGACTCATCTGTCCCCTTCTGTTGCCATATTCCACCAGAAAAGTGAAGATTTTTTTGTTTTATGTGACATTCCCTCAGTGGTCCCTCTTCCTGCCGTATGTTTAAATTATTTTTATGGCCGTTTCCACACAGCTTATCTTTTTCTGGAACTTTCTGGAACAGCTTGTTCTCGTGCAATAACGCTGTATTCCGGCAAAAGGTAAGCCATGTGGAAACGCCCTGTGGTTTTGTATGTGTTATTTTCACTTGGGTTTTAATTGTTTCAATGATGTGTTTTTGTTTGTTTTAATTGTTTTTGTGTGTGGTTTTAAAAAATATTTAGCCACCTTGGTTAGCCCTTATACGTTTTATAGATAAATAAAATCTTTATTGAGCTCAATGGGCATAAAATGATGTAATTCTGCTTTGGATGGAACTAATAAAGGCCTTCGTTTTCTACAAGCAAAATTGTGACTATACCCAATACTTCAGTGAGTAAGAGAGAGAGAGACCAAACGCTGGATATTTTGCTGCCTGATATGTAAGAAAAACAAAAAGTTGAAAATAGAAAAAAAATTGTATTAAACAAAAGAAAGTGGACAGAAATGTTCTCATACAGTTACAACAGGACTAGCAGCATATTTGACTATATAGTTGAATTTTTATAACATTGAAATCACAGAACTCTGATAATGTATTATAATCTAGCATATGACAGCATATTAACAAAACTGATCATATTTAAACAGTAAATGTGTCCTTGGAAATATGTTGTATATCTATAGTATTCTCAAGAATTATATCATTATCTAATGCTGTAGATGGGCTTGCATAAAAATATTTATGTAACATCTTTCGAGTGAGTAGAACTTGTCTATAAAAGCATCTCACTCATTCTAAAAGAAAACATAAACATAAACATAGGTCTTATTCAAAAAACAGGAGGGAACTTGTCTATAAAAGCATCTCACTCATTCTAAAAGAAAACATAAACATAGGTCTTATTCAAAAAACAGGAGGGAAATCCATGAGGGAAATTTTTCAATCCCCATCTTCACCTCTCTAATCAGGAGAAGCAGGGGACAGGTTTGTCATGGTGATTTGTATGGAAGGACAAGCATTAGTGAGTTCTCCAGTGCAGAATCAATTGATGCATGTGGATACAGCAGCCTCAGACCTAATGGAACTGTTTGATCAGGGAAAGCATCTTCCTGGGGGAAATTGGAACAGAAAAATTTTGTCTTCTATGTTATCGAGTGGCCAAAGCTTCATTGAAACTGGCATTGCGCATGGGAGATTTGTGATGCAGCTCTGGACCCTGAGGTCCAGACAACGAACTCACCTCCCAGGCCTTGGAAGGAACAACTACAGACTAGTTGGGTGTGGATGTATTTGCTAGTAACTGTACTTGCAGATTCAATCTAACATTGGTGTGGAGGGGGCTGGGGGGGCAGGTTCCTGCTTCTCTGTCTGGAGAAAGACATGCATCTTTGAGGTCCCCACAGACGTATTGTCTTCTCACCGCTGTATTTCCCTTTCCTGTCCCAGGTCTTTGTCATCCTGTCAGTGAGCAACTCCAGTGGTGCCCTGGATTACGAGCAGCTGCTATTCCTTGGTGTGCGCCTGGCTTCCTGGAACCAGATCCTGGACCCCTGGGTATACATCCTGCTGCGGCGTGCTGTGCTGCGCAAGCTCCTTGCTCTATTTCTACGACACACTGATCTCAAGGGGATGCGTTTTGATCGCTGGGAGGCCAGCTCCTTCCAAAGCTCTGAGCGCAGCATTGCTATTGGCCGCCTCTAGTGTTGTCTGGAACAAGCGGAGGTACTTATCCTCCGAAGATGCCTATGAAGCACTTTGCACATTCCACCCTCCCCTTGCCCCATGTTTGCAAAAACTGTCTCCCTAGGAAACTATATTTGGCAAGAAGGGGCATGAGATTTGTGTGCAACGTAAGGCTCTCTAGAGTCAGTATTCAGAGCCCTTTGCTGATACAGTATGCTGGTGATAGAAGCCAATATGACAGGCTTAATTTACTCCACAAGAGGGAAATGGGATCCAAGAGTGTGAAGCAGAGAATACATATGGGTCAGCTCCCTGCTTAGTTTTCCATTGTAGGTCTTTCCTACGAATGAAAAACATGGGATCTTTCTGGGAAGGGATGATCATTACTTTGGAAGGGCATAGATCAGTGACAGAGCACACCCTTTACATACAGAAGAATTGTGGTTCAATTCTGGGCATCTCCAGTTAACCAAGACTGGGGAAATCATTGCATCAGATCCTGAAAAATCACTGCTGGTTACAGGAGTTGATTCTGAACTAAATAGACAATGGTCCTACTCAATAAGAGACGGTTTGATAAGCTGAACACGGAAGGCTTTCCTGTTATGCCATATATTCTAAAGTGGTGAGATAGAGATGGGGTTCAGAGGATGATTCTATTAAGGACACCATAGCATGGCTCAACAGCTTCTTTAAAAAATATCTCTGGATATCTAAGCAGGGAGGAAACGTGTCAGTGATTACCAAGCTGGTAATCAGAAATCTTTAGATTTTGAGCAATTCTATTTTGAGCAATTCTATTCAGGCTGTTCCATCATTCAGGTGCAGCTGTCTGAATATACAGTATTCTATTTGTTATCCTATGGTGCTGTAGCCATTCTGAGCTCATGCTATACTTTCCATATCCCAACCCAGAGAGAGGCTGCTCGTAAAGTATCAGTATATACAGCCCTTTCCACCCCTAACATATTTAGAGGTTATATATAAATAGCATTGAAGAGGGCAGGGCTAGGGCTGGTAGCTCAGGGTAGCTTAATGGTTGCATCCATTACTTGAGAAGAAACAATCCTGAGTTTGTTGAGGCACTTGCTTTCAGATATCCAGACAAACAGAGTTAGCTGATGATTTCCTTCTTCAGTTTTGGTGAGGTGCATGAGGGGAGAAGGGAGCCTTTCTTTATGATGTCTCAATACACTATGTGTCTAAGTGTAAACTTGAGTTATCCAGGGAAGCCCTGCTGGATAGTCTAGGGGGTGATGCTGGAAATGTGATCTTCAAAGCACTGGCACACAGTTTCTCAAACTCAATGGAACAGGAGAAACTCTTTTCCAGAACCGAGCAATTTCAGGACTTTTAACAGCATCATTTTTTCATAGATAGAAAGAACATTTATGGGTACCAGAAAGGTCCACAGCGGAAAGGGTATCTGGACTGGAATGAATTTCCATTAGGTTTGAAGCTGTTGAGGGTACTGTAATTGGTGGTATAATAGGAAGGGGCTCTGGCCAATAGACTGTAAATGGGGTGCAGTCATATCCCATACTGTGGGATGATGTAGATTGGCTTCTGAGGCTTGCACAGTTTTTCTTGGAAAGGGGTCAAGGGAAAAAGCCCAGAGAAGATATTTTGTAGGGTCTGCGAGATGGTGTGGCTGTTGCATGCCCAGTACCAGGACTGTATGAGCCGTTAACCGGCGCAGGACGCTCTGTAACAATAAAGGATCTTTGCAGAGCATTCTTGCCTTACACAATTTATTGCCTTTATGTCACTGACTAAATTCCAGCGTGCCCGCTGGGAGCGTTGTCTGGCAGCCCTACTAAGAGCCAAGAACTAGGTTGTGAGTTGGCAAACTGGGTCAGACAACAGCAGGGAAATTTTAGGATTATCCCAGAATGGAGGAAAACTGATGCCCACTAGTGGGGAAGATAGACCTAGACCTGCCCAGTTACGTTAGGACTAGATCTGAAGTAGAATCCCTCTCCTGTGCTCGTTCCAGGGAGCCTCCTCAGAATTAACCCACGCAGACACCACAACACAAGCCTTTATTGTCTGACACCCTTTACAGAGCTTCTCCCAGGATCAGGGGCATGCACCTCCAGTTTACTGGATACCCAGACACCTCTGGCACCTGATGATACAAACTGGAGTTCAATGGCCTCATGAATAA
Source organism: Eublepharis macularius (assembly GCF_028583425.1). Lineage (NCBI taxonomy): Eukaryota > Metazoa > Chordata > Lepidosauria > Squamata > Eublepharidae > Eublepharis > Eublepharis macularius. The sequence continues at coordinate 47,253,733 of NC_072793.1, forward strand.
CAAGGCTCCAAAGGCTGCCTTTGCTGTAAGGCAGGCAGGGCCTGTGCAAGCAGGCAGCGCTGGCAAGCAAGCAATGGCGGGAGACTGCGGAGCCTCCAGCGGCCTGGGTTCTAAAGAAGGAGCCATCAATGTGTGTCCGAAAAGGAACCAGCACTAGTGTGGGACTGTTTCATACAAAGGGATGAACGACAGCTTCACATCCTGCTTTGAGAGGCATCGGGCTAGTTGCCGCGGTTGTTGAATATGCAGGATGCTGGACTAGATGGGCCTTTGGTCTGATCCAGCAGGGCTCTTCAGCTTCTCGGGTATTAGATCCCCCAAATGAAAGTCAGAGGTACCCCGACTGAACATCCGGCAGGCACAAGGGCAGGACAAGCCACGAGATTCATGGGCATAGCCGAGCCCCTCAAAATACTTGGAGGAGGCACCTGGCCTCATGTATTAAAATTAGCTGTGAGTTGCTTGTTGCCGGATTTTTGCAGACAAGGGTGAAAGAGAGCAGAATGCTGGGCCTTGCACACCAGACCTCACATGAAAGAGACAGTAACAATAAGCAGATGGAGCCAACAGTTCCAGCAGAAGAAGGCATGCCCCAGGCAATCAGTTGTAGAGATCGTCATCCCCCTCTTCCTGGAAAAGGCTCCCTTGGCCGCTGTTGCTTCCACTGCTGCCTGTCCCACCACTGTTCTGGTTTCCTGCTGGGAACCTATGGAGAAAGAGAGTGAGGTGGGTTTACCTTAGAGGAAAGGAATTTATTCTGCCTTATGAATATAAGCCCCAGCCCTGGGGCAGTCATCCCTACACAAAGTGTTGGCAGTTGAGCTGTTTTATGAGAATGGACATTCGAAAGCACTGCCCAGTCCAAGTAATGCATCGCAGACTTCATTCTTACTCGGGTGCATGTTCTGAATGAACAGCTGATTTATGCCCACAGTTCCCAATCCACAAATGATGCAAGTTTGCCCCTAGGTCCCCGTAACTGGATTGCAGTAATGCTGTTTTGTTAATTTCATCTGTGTGGTTGTTTCATTTTACTGTTTTTATGTTTTATTTTAATATATTCTGTACATGTAATTGTATCATGTAAGCTGCCTTGAAGACATTACTGGAGCACAAATGTAATAAATGAGAGTACGCCATGTTTGCTTAGGTAGGCAAGTCTTGGTATGCTATCCTCAGGAATCCTTAAGGGAGTCAAAGTGAGGGCAAAGTTCCAACATTATTTGAGGGCAAAGTCCAGGTTTTAGTTACTTTAGTTATCCAGCCATAAGCCCTTTGATAAGGATGTTGTTCCCAGCCTTCCATTTCCTGGTGTACGCAGTGAGGCAAGAATAATGGGTGGCAGTGGTTCCTTACAGCCTCTCTCCATAAATGACAGTCATGCCAAGTATCCCATATATTGTCCCCCAAGCTGAGAGCATGGATAAGCCATGGGAAAAAATCTAACTTTGTTGGGAAAGGAAGAACAAAGTTCTTTAAGCTAGTACCTGAAGTTACCGAAGCCTCGGCTTTGCTGTAATGTCTGGGCAAACATCTCATACTTGCGTATGTCATTATCACTGACTGAGCGGCGTGCAAAGCGCATCGCTTCCTCAAAATGATCACGGCGGATCTCTGGCACAGGATCATAATCATCATCCTGTAAATATGGGCAGAAAAAAACACTCTCGGCATGTGTCTTTATTAAAATCATTACCTCACTAGGTTAATGTAGTGGAAGATAATGTGACCCCTCAAGATGGGTAGGAGCCGCAAAGTTTCTGGATGAGAATGCACGGTATGTTAATAAGGGCAAGAATAAGGTTTAAGACTATGAGGAGGAATTTTTCCAGGCTGGGTTGGGAAGTGGGAGAGTCCTGTCCACATACCATGGCAGCGCCACATACCATGGCAGCGTATTTGTGACGCTGGCGTTCCCGTTCTGTCTTGATCTCCATCTCAATAGCCTCACGGATGGCAAGCTTGCAGGCACGTTGGCAGATTTCAGTGAGGTCTGCACCCGAGAAGCCGTGTGTGATTTTAGCCAGATAATTCAAGTCCACATCCTGTCAGAGGAAAACACATACTATGGGAAGGGCCTTGACAGCACAGAGAAATGTTCCCTCCAAAACACTCACGTTTTCTGTCAGAGATGTTCCTCCATTAAAAGACAGCATGGAACTTGGAATCCAGTACCTGCTTGTAGCATCTACTTCCCACAATACTGAAACTCCCCTCCTCTATTTTCAACCCCACCTTTGCTAACCTTGGCAACAGGTGATTTACGCAGATTGGCTTGGAGGATAGCCACACGAGACTTCTCATCAGGCAATGGGATGTAAATGAGCTGGTCCAAACGCCCTGGACGTAGAATGGCTGGGTCAATGATGTCTGGTCTGGATGTCAAAGAAATAGGAAAATGATCTCAAGGCTCGTGGGCTGCTACACCCTGGGACTAGCACTTGATGTCTCAGCTCAGGAGCAGCACAGAATGGGAAATCCAGCTCAGGTATCCAATTCTAAACACTCATCACTAGAGAACTGGTCCTGATCCAGGTCTTTCTCAAGGAGACCTAGTTACAGACCCATCTCATGAATGAGTCTAGTGGTCATGTGGCTGAGCTGGCACTGGGACAAATAAGTCATAAATCACCAGAACAGCACAGTTTGAGAGGAGCCTCAAACATACTCCTTACACATAACTTGCCCACAGTCCCCACCATCCTTCTGCTTTGGAGGCCTCACCTATTGGTGGCACCAATAATGAAAACTGTCTTCTTGTTGGTCATGCCATCCATCTCAGTGAGGATCTGATTGATAACACGGTCAGCCGCACCTCCGCCATCCCCAGCTCCACCACCCCGTGCCTTCGCAATAGAGTCCAGTTCATCAAAAAACAGGATACAGGGAGCTGCCTGCCGGGCCTGGAGAACAGAAAATACCAGTGTGAGCCAAGGAACCAAGCCAGATGGCTCTACCCAGGGAAGTATCAAGGGCATTCCAATGCAGTGCATTCTTTCAGTGAATGCAACAACTACCTACCCTTATTTGCAAGACCTCATCCTTCCCATAATGGCTCTGTTGCCCCCACCCTTGCTCAATGGCAAGGAAGCGCTAGATGCTCCTAACTCAGTGGTTTCCAAAGGGTGTGTTTCTGAACCAATGAGTTAGAGGAGCCAATTTGACATACCATCAGGCTGCCAACATGACCAGAGTACTGAAACAATAAGCAGCAATGCCTATGCCAAATTGTGACTTACAAAACACAATATTCTACCAGTGACTTCTCTCTCTCTCTCTTTTTTTAAAAAAATTATTTTATTTTTTTAAATAAAATTTTATGTGACTTCTCTTAATGCAATGCTCTGGAATAAGTGCCCTAACTTCTTGAGTCTCAGGAGAGTCCGATGGCTCATTATAGCCACCTTCATCTTTTGGGTTTTCACATGGGCTAAAGCCAAGAAGCTTGGACATTCCATCTCCTGCCCACTTCAACAGCCACCATGGCAATTCTTACTTTGTACCTTGTCAAAAACATCACGGACGTTAGCCTCACTTTCTCCAAACCACATAGTGAGCAGCTCAGGACCCTTGATGGAGACAAAGTTGGCTTGGCACTCATTGGCAATGGCCTTGGCCAGCAGGGTCTTGCCACAGCCAGGCGGTCCGTAGAAGAGAACACCTCTTGATGGCGTCATCCCAAACTTCAGGAACTTGTCAGGATACTCCACTGGGAACTGTAAGAAGGATCAAAAGGTAAAGGAGCTGGTACCATTCCTCTATCCATGCAGTGGCAACACCTGAAATACCACATTGCCTCTTTTCTTTCTTCTCGGGGATAGCATGTTTTTATCCTGTGTCACTTTTCCCCCATCCTTATTCTTCCACCCTCTACAACAGCAGTGCGCTGAACTTTGTTAGTACAGTGAGTATCAGTGTTAAATATATGAATAGTTTCACGTACATTGTTTCCTGTATTTTAGAGATATGCTGTTTGTGGAGACAGGGATGGACTTCAGGAATCTTACACTGGGGATGGGATGAGGGCCCCTGGAACAGTATCTCTAGTTCCGGAGGCCGTCATTCCACTCTGGGGGCTGTCATCCTAGCACCAGAGAACAGCTCTTGTGGTCCACCCCGCATTCCCCGTGCATCTTTTTGATGCAGTGATGTATTTCAATGGAGTCGCTGTGAGTTGATGGGCATTCATAGCTCCCATCAGGGCTCATTTTGAGGGGGAACGCACAGGAACACAGGAACACAAAGAAGTCACATGTCAGGTGGCCCCACCCACCTGACTCTCGGCCATTTTGGGCCCGTTTCGGCCTGAATTGGGGCAGAAACGGCCCGGATCAGGCCTGTGATGGGTGGTGGATCACTCTCCCACTCAGCAGCAGCCTGATCCTGACCATTTTGGGCCCCTTTTCAGCCATTTTCAGCCCCTTTTTGCCATTTTGTGCACAATTTCGGCCCTGAATGGTCAGGATTGGGTCCAAAACAACCAGGACAGGTGATGTCAGGGGGTGTGGCATATGCAAATCAGTTATGCTAATGACACACTTCTGGCGATGTCAAGGGGTGTGGTATATGCAAATGGGTCATGCTAATAAGTTATGCTAATGAGTTCCTCCAGCTCTTTTTCTATGAAATGACCCCTGGCTCCCATCATATCCAATGGGCCTTCAAGCCCCTCCCATTTTCCAATGGGCATTCTCATCATTCGTTGCAGAACCTGCCCCTGCTTGCCTCTGAGGAGCTGCCTTTATGAGACTCGGAGGGCTGAGTGCCAGGGGCTGCAGGTTTGACTCTTGCTAGGACTGCCTTTCTGGTCTAACTTTCCAAGGAAGGGCTGCATGTTTCTTGGAGCGGCAGAAGTGGGGATGGGGGGAGGATTCAAGAAGTGGATTCCAATTAACTTCAAAGTTTGCTTCTTGTTGTCTACCATCACCTAACAGTTTCAGCTGAAAGTTTGGCGGTTTGCTGAATCTTATTAACTCATATTTTAATAGGTTGACTTTCTACATTCTGCCCATTTTGGCAATAATCATTGCCAAATCATTCTGCCCATTTTGAAGCTGACTGTAGATCTGAACACTTTTTGCCAAACTACCAATGGATCCTAAAGTCATTCTGTCAGGGCTTGTTAATGATTTTGTTATTTCTAGACATAATGATTAACAAGCCCTGACTTTAGGATCCATTGGTAGCTTGGTACCTACCATTCTGTTTATCTTTGTCGCTACGTGATCTCGAATTAAGTATCTTTTCTCATTCAGAACCGTTAAATTGCATTTTTCTCACTTATATTTAAAACTAAGTTTGGCAGCACTCTGTGTTTCCAACAAAAACTGGTAACATTATGACAGAAGAACTCTTAGCAATTTGAAAAAACAACCAAAAAACCTTTTCAATGCAATTCACACCGACATTGAACAATGTCTAGCAATCTAGATGAAATGTAGATTTCTACTGCTACTTCTATTAGAATTTCAGCAAGTTTGAACCACACCATGATCCTACTGACCTGCACCAGTTCCTGCAGCTCACGTTTGACTTCCTGAAGACCCCCAATATCATCCCAGGAGACTTGTGGCACTTCCACTACAGTCTCACGTAGTGCCGAGGGGTTACTCTGGCCAAGAGCCCACTGCAAAGAAGGAAAACAGAGGTGTCATGTGCCTGACATGGAAGCAGAAAGTGCTGAAATTAATGCCCACCTGACAGACATCATCGCTTGCCTGGATTCAATTTCCCAGTAAATTGTCCACAAGAAAAGCAGAACACACCACTGGCATAAGACAGAAAAGGTGCCAATACAAAGGAAGCTACAGGTCGCTAAACAGGCCTGAGGAATATATTTACAAGAAGGACAGGACTGGTCAACGTTTTTAATTCATATGAAAAACATACAAGACAGGAAGTGACACTTAACTTGGGAGAGATTTTCTGACCCAGTTGTAAGGAGACTGTCAAATATGACTATTCGAAATCATGAATTAGAACTAAAAAAACTGGAGATGTCTTTTAAGGAGTGAACTGCAGTTTTTGGGATTGCCACTCTAATCATATTTTGAGAACACTGTCCATAAGTAAAAGACACAAGTTACTAGGGACAAACCATTCTATCTTAGCATTCCGTTCACTGGCCTACCTGGAAGTCATCCATGGTGACAGCCATGGAGTTAAGGATGTCAGCATCAATAGTGTCGTCTTCCAGGTCGATGACGTTCATCTTCTTCCGGATCGCCTGGAGTGCTGCCTCAGAGCACAACGCTGCCAAATCAGCACCCACATGCCCATGTGTCTCATTGGCAACCTGCAGCCACAGATACTTTGTGTTGATGGGAGCCAGTCTGTGTCAGTGATCTTTAGACGATTTCTTAAGGGGAAGGGACCAGATCCCTGAAACATGTTCTAGGAACAATGGATCAGTGCCAGGGCTCAGAGAGCCAAGTGTCACAAGATGGAATCACAATCAGTCACTCTAAGCAAGACACACTTTAGTTAACCACAGGCAATGAAGAACACTCTGCAAAGTAGACAGGTGGACATCATCCTACACATACTGGATTTGTCCATCTTTTCTTCATCCCCAGTGTCTGAATGAGGCTATGGATGCCCCAACAAGCACACACAATCCTGAATGCACACTGAAGACTCTCTAGTTCTCCTGAGCACCCGTTTTTGTAGAACCAAAGATTCTCTATAGTTTCTTTCACATATTTTCATTAATGCCTTTGCAAGAAGGGGTGTGGCTATTAACCCCATTTAATACTTGAGGCTGGTTTCTACCTGTATATACATAATATGATTTCTCAATATGATGAATGTGGGAACCAACATCCTTGAAAAGCATTGTACTTGAAAGGATATGGAAGTTCCATCTATTGGCACGTTAGTTCCTGCTGGTTATGCCTGCAGTACTGATAAACAAGCCATGTGTGAATTTGCTATTACTAAACTTCAAACAATACATACATATTTGATTATCCCTTGAATCCACTCCTCCTCCCCACACAGCTCCAGTCCTGATCCTTTACCCTTTCCAGATCCACATCATCAGCCAGTTTCATGTTCTTGGTGTGAATCTGCAAAATTTCCAACCTTCCCACCGAATCTGGGATCCCAATGTCAATTTCTCGGTCAAAACGCCCTGTGGATTAAAGAACAGCAATTATCCCACAAGAACCAAATTGCCAGCTGTGTCTTTGTGATTCTGTTCACACAAAGACCATGCCTTATAGGTGAGGAGCCAAAGAATTAGAGGAGAAAGGAGCCAGCAAGTCACAATGCATGTATGGGTGGTAATTGGATGGGGAGGTTAGGAAGGAAGACAGTAATTCAGAACTATCACCTCCTTAAGGCTGAAAAGCAGGATACAGGATGAAATTAAGAAAATTGGATGATTTCCTTCAGTTTGTGTCTTACAAGCAACCTGTGGCAATGGGACCCTGATTTTTTCCTAGGCACATGACCAAGGAAGAACAGTGTATGGGTTAGGTAGATGAGAACATGGAACATTTTCCTACCGAACCGACGCAGGGCAGGATCGATACTGTTGGGTCGATTGGTGGCAGCCATGACTATCACGTGTGAGCGCTGCTTCAGGCCATCCATGAGAGTGAGGAGCTGAGAAACAATGCGGCGCTCCACTTCCCCATGTGTCTGAAATGGGAGTAGAAAGGGGGGATGAAGTCTCATATCACCAGTGACACCCCCCCTCCGCATGCCCCTTTGAGAAAAGCTAACAGTCCATACTGATGCTAAAATTGTGAGCACAGCAGCATCCTCTAAGATTGGGAGATGCATGAGAAGAGTATTGGGGATCTGTTCCTTGTAGCACGAAATCTCCTATCTCTGGACTGATGTAGGAAAATGGGATGAGATGTTGCAGGGGCTCAGCATCATTATTGCCCCCTAAAACCAAGGACTGGACAAGACTGAAAGACCTGTGGCTGATACCCTCTTCTCCACCCAGAGCACGAAGCCAGTAAGGGCTAAAAGTATCTGGTCAGTTTCCTTTTTAAATGCCAGGTTCAGGAAGTTTATGATGGGAATGGACCTGAGCTTCTACAGCACAGAACTTGCTAGTGTCAGGCTGGGAGAATCTTTGCCTGATGCAAAACCAGAAAGATTTTCATTCCACCACAGCACTAAACATCTCCCAGATAAGGATTCACTCCAGTCTGCTATTTCCACTTCCTTTTTATGCTGTCCAGCTTAATGTTAAATTGGTATTAATAGCCCCAGAGGAGAGCACATGTCTACATTTTCCAAATACAATAGCCAGGACAAAACCCAAAAAGCTGGCTTATTTGTGGCCAGAATGTTCCTCTATGGACAAAACAGAAGGAGCTTTATTGATATGTCTTTCACTTAATGCTGAGAACTTCCCTGGGATAGCTCTTTTTATATAAGGAGGTTTTGATTTATCCATATGGGGATTCATTATCCAGTGCAGGAAAGCCGCTGCAAAAGCTTCTCTACGTTTCCATTCTGCTTCCAGGGATGCCAGCCCTTACCTTCTCCCTCTTAGGAGCAATGGCATCCAGCTCATCAATAAAAATGATGGCTGGAGCGTTCTTCTCAGCTTCCTCGAATGCTTTGCGCAAGTTGCTCTCTGACTCCCCAGCTAATTTGCTCATAATTTCTGGGCCTGGGAAAGAGCAAACGACAGTAAACAAGAGCAGCCAGGATCATTTTCATAGTAGATGAAGAAGATCCCTAAAGAGTCACCAGGAAAGTATACAAGTTGCAGATTACTAAGATATGAAGCCAGCCCTGCTATGCCTACTACAGTCGCAGCTTAGAAACTGTAAGCTCCAAGAGAGCCAGTTTAGTGTTGTGGTTAAGAGTGGCAGGACTCTAATCTGGAGAGCTGGGTTTGATTTCCCCCTCCCCTGCTTGAAGCCAGCTGGGTGACCTTGGCTCAGTCACAGCTCTCTAGAGCTCTCTCAGCCCCACTCACCTCACAGGGTAATTGTTGTAAGGATAATAACAACACACTTTGTAAACAGCTCTGAGCAGCACTAAGTTGTCCTGAAGGGCGGTATATAAATAGAATATCATTATTATTAAGGGGCGATGTGCCATCACGAGCCACCGGTGGCACTTTGGCACTCACTGACTTCAGACCATTGTCTATCAAAGTCTACTCTGTATGGTTTAGCTGGTAGCAGCTCTCCAGAGTCTCGAGAAGACGTCATTCACAGCACCTACCATTTGTTCCTTTTAATGGAGACACTGGTCATTGAACCCGAGCCTTTCTGCATGCCAAGAAGATGCTCTCCCACTGAGCCACGGCCCCTTCCCCTCCCCATGCCTTTCTCCCTCTATATCACTTCTCTCACCATTGATAAGAAAGAAAAAGGCGCCAGTTTCATTTGCAACAGCCCGGGCCACAAGTGTTTTCCCAGTACCAGGAGGACCATAAAGGAGAATCCCTCGTGGAGGCTAAGAGAGAAAGAGATGCAGCAGTCATTGTATAAGAGAAGTCATGGTATGTGGCTCAACCCACAATAAGCAATGTCCTTCAGAAGGCAATGGTTTAAGAAAGAAACCGGGGCCAAAGAATTAAGCAAGAAGGCAAGCCAAGGAAACCTCCAGTCTGGGAGAGCAGAAGCCATCTTGTTATTTCAGGAATGGAAGCCCAGATTACAGTCCGGCTTCAAGATATACATGAAGGGTAGAGGGAAGGACAATGCTACCTACAGTGAAATATTTAAAACATTCTATAAATAAGGGGTTGCAATGAATCTGGAGACTTTGTGCCTGACCCTTCCTCTTCCCCTCATTGTACCTTCACACCGATAGCTTTGAAGAGTGCCGGGTGTCTCAATGGGAGCTCCACCATCTCCTTAATCTGAGCCAGTTGTTTACGACAGCCTCCAATATCATCATAGCCAACATCATTGAGGCTCTCCTCTTCATCCTGCAAGAACAAAGGGGTGAATGGGAAGCCTATTGCATTATCTCAATAATAAGCCCTCCCCTTTCCAGACACAGTCTACACTATACCTCTCAGCTTTCTGAACATGTTCAGCTTTCCCTTTTAATCCCCTTTCCTCCAGAGATATTTATGTGTGGGGTAGTCTTGTACAACAAATCCCATTCTCAAAAATCTGCACAACCTAGACCAGGAAATAAGTGTTCCAGTGGAAAGCAACTACACAAAATCCAGCGACAAGCTCAACCATCCCTGAAATTGGTCTGTCCTATGCACACCTCTCGTTTGATGGGCTCTCCCTCACAGTGGATAATGGTGTCAGGAGCCACGATGCAGTGTGGAGTGGGATCCACCTCAACAACCTTAAACTCCACAGCCCTCATTCCACCTCGCACCAGAAAAATGTCACCTAAGAAGATCAATGGGGAGCACATTGTTAGTTTTAGAAGTAGAAATCCATTATTATCTGAATATAATAATGAAATAAAGAAGATTGTTAACATAGAACAGTTGCCTCAGCCAATATAGAGGCAACTGGAAGCACAGACCACATGGGCCCGTCAAGCACCCTCCTCCCTACCAACACAAGGAAGAGAAAACAATTTTCTTTTCTAATTGCTCTTCCAGATACAGGAGTGCTCCATTTATGTCTCCACTGCAACTCCTTTTTAGTCCCAAAGACCCCTCTCACAATTCTATCTCCTCCCCACTAAGGTGTTTCCTCACGGCATCTCTCATAGACTGGCAAAGTAGTCTTGTCCCTCCACACCTTTGTGCACAGGTCGATAAGCCTCCAGAAAGTAGGGCTTGAGGTAAACTTCAAAGAGGTTCCCTGTCATGCCTTCAATGGTGTCATCAATTGGTAGTACATGGATCCGTTTTCCATACTTAACATCTGGACAGGCCTGGACACTGGACAGAGAAAGGCTCAGTTAGCTTTTGTTATATAGGACCTCTCAGGGACAACCTGCCAAGTCATCTACTGGGTCAGCCACCCCTCTTGCACTGACGCAGTGGCCTTTTCTTTGTTCTAGTACTGTCATCTTCCTTATTACTTTAGCAGCTAACAGGCAACAGATGTGTTGGGCCCTTGTGAGGAAATGGCAGGGTACAAACATTTGAAAGAAATGACTGGATTTTACATATGGAAAATACCAATAACTAGGGCTGTTTTCTGGTGCTACCAAAGCTCTAAACCCCCCTACTTATCCTCACATTCTGTAATACAGCTTCTCTTTGTGAGATCTTGCCACATAGTATATTCAGCCTCTTCCTCCTTCAGACAATATTCCTTGCTATAGCACATGCTTTGTTCCCTCCATCAATCCAGTGAGCCCCTCCCATTTGCTCTCTAGGGGAGAAGGCAGCATGGTATAGCCTGATCTCATTAGATCTTGGAAGCTAAGCAGGGTCAGTTCTTGGGTGGCCACCAAGAAGATAATGGCAAACCACCTCTGCTTCTCACTTGCCTTGAAAGCCTCTTGCTGGGGTCACCATAAGTCGGTTGTGACTTGATGGCACATACACATGCACGTGCATTAGCTCTCTAATCTGGGCCAGTCTCACCTGACCACATCTCCAAGGCGCACACGCAGGTTGTTGCGGGTTACACGGTTCATGCGAATCTTCTCACTCTGGCAAGAGTCATCTGTCAGTACGATACACACTGTCTCTCGACGTTTCTTTCCTTTCAGCAGCACTGTGTCCCCACGGAACAAGTGCAGTTCCTCCATTTTGGCCTGCAGAGAACCAGGAATCAAATTAAAGTAAGAGAACGTCACTTAGCAATGATGCTGTTGTGCATGTTTTATTTATGGCGCCTGGCTTCTGTGTGTCCATCCATGCAGGATACAAATGGCTATGAGGCATATATGTGCCATTTGTATCTTTTGTGATGGAAAGTGAGCATTATAACTTCTTGCATGTGGATTTGTATTCCTGGAGTAAATCAAGTATATGAAGTGTCTCCGATACCTGTTGGTGAAGATATATTTATATGTTCATAGCATGTGCTTATATGCGTATCACACCAAAAGTCCTACCTATGGAGCAAAGGGCAATTGTGTAGAAAAGTCCATGCTTAGCTTGTTTGTACAAAGAGGAGCACAGTGTGCACTTAGGGCCACTGGCTGAAGGGACGATATAGCAGTGGGTTTGTAGTTACCTGAGACAGGCACACAATACTGTTGTCTTCATTGGCAGCTTCATCGACAATGAGACGGTTCGGACGATGCTTCTGGCGCAGGATAGCAGTGGAATAGTCCTCTCCTTTGGGGCTGTAGGGAAGAAAGGAGGAGCCATTTCATAAATCCATAAACACAGGGATGCTATGTTGAAGGCCAAGTTTAGGGAAGGCCTTGGTGCTCCTGTCCAAGGAGAGGAAAGAAAAAATAGGCCAAGAGAGAGTTTAGGTTGTAAAGAAGGGCACGGGCATCTGAGTACTAAAAAGAGGAACAAAGATGGAAAAGGTTCTTGTAGAGGACAAAAGGTCTGCTTCCATTCCAAGCAAGACCAAGTATAGGATTTCCTCTTTTAGCTAGGAGTTGCCAGCAGGGCTGGAGAAAAATGTCCTGTCCTTTTAATAGAGGGTTAATGTGTGGAAATGGGCAGGTGAAGCCTTTCACAGCAGGGTGGTAAATAACATCAGCTGATACATAACTTAAGATTAAGCCACTATTAAAAGGACAGGATATTTTTTTTCTCCCAGCAGTGGGCAACACTTATACCTCATAGGAAGGGGATTTTGCGGATGATTCATATAGGTGATATTTAAGCTAGTTGACTGTCATTTCATGTGGAAACAGAATTCAGTTACTTGTTTTTTATAAGTTTCCTATTAACTCATGGTACTGGTTGCTGTGTTCTAATTCAGTGCAAACAAAACAGTTGTCTAAGGCAACAAAAACTGTCTAAGGCATTACATACTATACTGAAGAAGGGAGGTTACAAAGGTAGTGGACAATGCAGTAAAAACCGGTGGTAATATGTAGAATAAACATCACAATAGTCTACAACACTATCCCTTATAGAAGTGACCACCTGTGCCATTATACCACTGTTCTAATACCTCTGCCAAAATACCCTCCTGAACATTTGTTTTGTACATTCTGTGAAGTGAGGGAAGCGAGGAGGCCTTCCTGACCTCCTCAGGCAGGCTGGTCCATAGGTGAGAATCACCACAGAGTGTGTGTGTGTTAATGAGTAGTTGCCAATTTTACCCATTTTCAGGGTGGCCCCTTCAGAAGGCTTTGCTCAGGTGAATGAATTTGTCATGGTGGGGTCTAGCAGGACAGGAGGTCTGGCAAGGGATGAGTTCAAAGTCATTAATGGCTTTGTAGATGATAACCAGAACCCTGAACTGAACCAAGTAAGTCAGGGTTCCCCAACATGGCTCCCAGGCCAGAGTGCCATAGTGCCAGCTGGTGCTTCTCCCAGCACTTGCTGAGCTTTTCAGAAAGTGGGCAGGGACATTGTAAGGCAGGGCTTGTCAATGGCTGCCTTCAAAAGAGTTTTCCATTCCTACAATAGCAGCCACAACCACTGCAGGGTCAGGAGGACTGGTAAGTATCAATACATGTGGTTCCATTCCACACTCAGGCTTTCCTTCATTTCTTTTGATTCCCTTTCTGTGATTCTTTTGCGAGGTACTGGGTTTAGTACTGCCTCCCCAGAAGCCATATTGGAGTGGCACTGACCCCCCCAATAAAATTCTAGCCTTGAGGTAACCATAGCATAGATCTTGATGGCCAGATGAACCAAATCTAGACTGTCCCTATATGGAAAACAACACAGTCAATGACCGCTTTCATTTTTTTACTCATAGCTCAAGCTGAGCGTCTAATGTTTTTCTATGTCTATGATAAGGCCTTCTATAAAACCACAACATTATCTGAGAATTGAAAAGGAGTGTATGTAAGGGCAGGCACTGACACACGTGTGTGTGTGTGAGAGAGAGTGAGAGAGTGAGGGGGGGGAGAGAGAGAGAGAGAGAGAGAGAGAGAGAGAGAGCTCGGAGGGCAATCTAAACTCCTCTCTGTCTGGAGATCAGGGGGCGGGGGCACCAGCCATATGACCATTTTCAAGAGGTGTCTGAACTCCGTTCCACCGCGTTCCAGCTGAAAAAAAGCCCTGGTGTGATGTATTACTGAGTAGGGGTACTCTTTAAGGTTTTAGTGGGACAAGAAGCTAGATTAACAGTGATTTAAAAAGCATAGTTGGATATATTCAGGAATAAATTCCAAAAAGCAGAGTATTTTAACAAGATTTATTATGGCGGATTGTTTTTATGTTTCATAATAAATGTCCCTCAGGAATAATTACATACAATTATTTACATAAATACATATCTTCTAAAACACAACAGGGGAAGCAACTGAGCCCTCCATCTCCCTAATTATTTTTTATTGTACAGTATTTATAGTTCACTTTTCTCACTGAGACTCAAGGTGGACTGCACAGCGGAAGACAGTATGTTCAATGGCTGGGACACTTCGCTAACAATACAGTAAGGTGTGGGTTGCAGAAATTTGAAAACAAGCAGAAATCTAGTACAGAGTTGAAACAATGGGTGAAACAAATATAAGCAATTTAACATGACAAACAATGAGGAAACTACCCAGTAGGAGCATACTTGCAACAGTACATGCTACAAAGTGGTTTACTGAGCAATCCTAAGCAGAGTTACTCCAGTCTAAGCCCACTGAAATCAATGGAGTAACGCCGTTTAGGATTGCACTGAGTGCATCTCTCTGAACCATTTCCTTACAGCCTCCTATCTGTGTAAAAAAGCCCTGCTGAATAATTCAGTTTTGTGTAGTTTGTGCAAAGCCAGAAGAGTGAGAGCTTTCCTGACCTCATCAGGCAGGCCACTCCATAAGACAGAGGTGACAAAAGAGAATGTGCATGTTCAGGCAGTTCTTGATTTTGTCCATTGGCAGGGTGGTACCTGCAGAAGCTCTGTTCAGCTGAATGAAGTTGCCATGGTACAGCATAGGGAGAGAGGCAATCCCACAGATATGAAGGGCTAAGGCTATGAAGGGCTTTGTATGTGACAGCCAAAACAAGTAACTGATAGGTAGCCAATAGAGTGACTGCAGAATGGGAGTAATATACACGCTCCCCTAGCTCCTGATAATAATCAAGCTGCAACAATCTGTCTGAGCTACAGTCTCCGAGTTGACTTTGAGGGGAGACCTATGTAAAGTGCATTATAGTAGTCTGGTCTCAATGCTACCCTGGTGTGAATTCCGGTGGCCAGATTGGCTGTGTCAGGGTAGAAGGTCTTCTTCTGGGCTAGACTGAATTCGGAGAAGGCATTTTTTTGGTATTAATTTGGTTCTCTAGCAACAATACTCAGATAGGAGGAGGGCTGTATTGTAAGGAGGGGGGGGTCTCAGATGCTTCACTAATGAGTTAGGGACCATAGACTCATCTGTTGCTTTAAGTATGTGCTCCTATGTGCTACCTGGGCTTTAAGTATGATCTTACTGGATATGTTGTCTAATGTAAGTCCTAGAATTGCTTATGCTCTGTTTCAGCATTTCTTCAACTCTGTATTGGATTCCTGCTAAAGTTATGTCTTTATAAACTAGGATTTATTTACCCTATGGCATTGTTTATGGAAATGATATTGATTGTACTAATCTCACACTAAGTACGCCTTGAGTTTCAGCGAGAAAGGCAGACTATAAATGACATTAATAAAAATAATTAAGTAAATACTTGATCCAGTATAATCACTAGGCTCTTAACTGAATCTGCAAGGGTCAGCTGAACCCCATCAAAAGTGGGGAGTACAATGTCCTTCAGAATCTCTGTCTTCTTAACCAACATCGTGTTTGTCTTGTCTGGGTTGAGTTTCGTTTACTTTCAACCATATGACCACAGCTATCAGACAATGACTCAAGACTTCTACTACAGCAGCAGGCGAGCAGCAGGCGGATTTGGATAGAGAGATACAGAGCTGAGTGGCATCTGCATATTGATGATATCCAGTTCCATAGCTACAAATTTTTTTTCCAATGGCTTTACATAGAGGTTAAAATGGGGGATAAGATTACACCCTGTGGAACTCCACAAGATAACCCTCACACTGAAGATAATAGGTTTCCCACAACAACCCTTTGAGTCCCTTCCATGAGGAATGAACAAGTCGAAGACACATCCCCTGATACCCACTTCTGCCTCCAAATGCCTCAACAAGACGGTATGTTCTACTGTATCTAAGGCTGCAGATAGATCCAGGAGAAGCAATAAAGAAGCACGGCCCTTGTCTACGTTCAGACCAAGGTAATCTACTAAAGCCACCAGAACAGTCTCCGTTCCATAGCCAGGCCTGAAACCAGACTGAAAAAAGTCCAGAGCACAAGAATTTTCCAAGATGACCTGGAATTGGTTTGCTCTCTCAATCACTTTGCCTAGAAAGGGCAATTTAGAGACTGGACAATAACTGGCCACATCATTTTTGTCTAGGGATGGTTTTTAAAGTAATGGGCGGATAACCACTTATTTGAGTGACATGGGGAGGTGCCTTGAGTTAGTGACTGATTTATTATAGACCTCAAGGGCTCATTTATGTGGTCTTTATATGATTTTAGCAGCCATGATGGGCAAGGATGTAATGCACAAGCAGCGGTCTTCATAAATGCCTGGATCTTATCATTATCCAACACTGTAACTGGGTCAAAGTGGTCCATAAGTGGACCATGGAATGTATTAAGCATGTCCTCCACCTCACCTGTATTAAAGCTGTTCTTCAGATGAGAGCTTATTCATGTCATTTTATCAGTAAAAAACTTTGCAAAGGTGTCTCAACTAATTGTCTGTTCTTGAGACAGTAAAGATTCAGATTTAGGACTCAGAAAATGTTGATACCTTAAACTAGGGGTCTCCAATGTGGTGCCCAGGGACACCATGGTGCCCGCTAACACCTTTCCTATCACCCACCAAATGTTTTTAGAAAGTGGGTGTGGCCAGATGAGGGTCTGGTCCATCATGCCACTGGAGATCTGAGTGGGTGTGCAGATCTTTAAAAATGTTGTTTTGGCAGCAGCTGCCACCACAGCACAAGGATTTTCATTGTGTGATTGAGGGTAAACTATGTGTATGCAGGACAATATTTTAAAACAATATTTTCATTTAAGAAGGCATCCTGTTAAACAGAGCTTCTACCTGAAATGTTGAAGAGTTACTATTAGTTTTATACGTAACTTTACTCCCTGACATTTTGTGGTTGGCTCTGCTTCCTACGGTAGCCATTTTGTCAGAATTCCAAAGGTATCTGCAGGGTCAAAAAGTTTGGTGACTCCTGCCTTAAATAATTGGGATGGTAATAAACCAGTTGATACAATGATCACAGAGAACTATTGTCTGATTTGTCTGATATCTTCCTTATCTTGCAGGCATTGTCCTAGAAGTATCTTTGACATTTACACATCCACAAATCAGAACTTACTGTTACAAAGAAAGTTGTTCAAGACAGGTAGCTGAGTTAGTCTGTCTGAAGCAGTAGAGAACAGCAAGAGTCCAATAGCACCTATAAGACTAACGAATTTGTGGTAGGGCATAAGCTTCAAATACCTTCAAGTACCTACCAGACATTTTGTTAGTCTTATAGGTGCTACTGGGCTCATGCTCTTTTCTAAAGGAAATTGTGAATTGGTGGGTTGACTGCTTGGAAAATCACTATCCTCACAACAAAATAAAACAGTGCTGTGGTACCTATCTTTGCAACCATAGTGCTACTGAATTGGAAGATATCCAGATCTACTGCAACAAAAGAATAACATCAAGAATTATGTCTCTAAATACTATCCACAGAACAATTTGACAGCCCCCCTTTCAATCTGTTGTCATAATTTTCCTAGCAGAGACAGTGTAGCTAATATTTTTGCAACATATTGTGGCATAATTTTTGCCACTATATGAGGCATCTAACAACGGTGGTGAAACTCCTGAAAACTCGTGTCACAGGCCTGTTGATTTTTTTCTTTGCATAGACGATTCGGAGGGAGGAGAAACACAAATCCCTAGCTCATGTTTCTTAAAGGTCTGGTGTCCAGAGCAGATTCCAGAATCTATAAATATCCTAGCAACGTCCCCGTCCTCCATGCCCATGTTGTGCGATCATTGTCCGATATAAACATCAGCTGCCCTGTGGCCTGGTTTCCCAAAACAACCACCTCTGCATATACCAGAGGAGAAAAGATCCACACTCCATGCTGAAAGAAATCCTCCGCATCCAAGCTGAGGATAAAGGCAGCAACGCCACAAACGCACCCTTCACGTCAGATGCCAAGCATGCAAAACCCGCGCTTGCCCAAAGTTTCCTGCAAGCTTTCTCGCAGGCCTTGGCAGCGTATTCTGTCCGCTCGCCCCCAATCGCCCCTCCTCAGACCACCCTCCCCGTCAGCTGTTCCTAGGCTTGGAGGCGGGATAAAATTCGAGTTTCCAAACGCCCCGACACCAAATCCCCCTTCGAACAGGAGTGAGAGGGAAGCGCTCGTTCTGCTAAAGTACTTACTCTCCTCCCGTGGCGGGCATGCTGGCAGCTCGGAGCCCCTTCCCGGGACGTCTTTGCTATTCTGGCGCTGGGTCTTGCCTGCTTTCCCTCCGGGCCAGAGAGGACACTACCCAGCTGCCCTGCTCCGCTGCTTCTGCCTGCTCACAACAGTTGGAAAACATCCCAGCTTGGGCCACCCCTCCTTTCCTATCTCCCGGCCCGCCCTCCCCACCGTCCTGCCAGGACTTTCTCAGGCAGATGGCTGATGCACCAGCGCTGCTCTGGCTCGATGCCTTTGGTCTTTACGAATTCATGACAAGAAATGTAAACTGCAGCGGCGCCCTTTCAGATTAAAGCAGCTTCAAGATCACTTAATGGAGAAACGTTGACGCACCATAACTGGTCTGTAACCAGACTCATACAACTAGAGTACTCATCATAAACACTCAACAATGTTTACGGGCAGTTCTCTCAGAATTACAGAACGCTGTTTACGGGGCATGATTTATACTGCCTAGTCCCGGCTGGCTGCTTGCGGAGATGCTGCATTTGGTGGTGAACCGATTTGCTGCAAACTCAGTTCTATTTCCACGCTTTTAATTTCCCCCAGAGCTGACCCCCTGCTGCCCGGTGTGTATTTTCTGAAAAAGACTGCGACGCTGCAACACGTACAAGAAAAGAAAACGCGTATACTCCCCCCCCTCCTCTCCACTAGCAGTTTAGTAGTTGACCCGCCTTACGCATATCACGTGACACTAGACCAGACTTGTTTTGGTTAGAGTTCTTCCGTAGTAAGCTTCACAAAACCAGCAGGTGGCGCTGTTCTCTCAACGCCACTTCGCTTGCTCCGCCCCTGAGGTTGTGATTGGGCTTTCTTCGTTGTCCTGTTGCTTGTTTTGCTCAATGTGCTTGTTGCTGTGTTTGCGTGCCCGCTATTAGAAGGGCGAATAAGGGCGCTGAGTAAAATTATGTATCCATAATGTACGCGTAACAGTGTGACAGAGGGTTGTAATGTCTGCCGCCGCGGCTGGCTACATTGTAAAAGCCTGGGTTGGCTCTGTGGGTGGTAAAAGACTGGATGAAGGTATACAAAAGGAATAATTTTCTTGTGGTTCAGAAGTATAAAGAAAAAAGGTAACAAACAGATCTTAAAAGCCATTATGAATTTCTAGACCAATCCACTGGCCATTGTTTGGATTTCTATTTCTTACCATAGTGCTTTAGACCAACGATTTATAAAAGCCTGCGTTGCCTGCTTAGTACTTGGAAAGCTCTGGAATATTGTCCCAAAAAGGATAGCAGCAGTAAGCATACCTGAAGTGTTTAAAAAGTATGAAAAAGCTAACTCAAAGAAATATTACAGGAAATATATTAGAACTGCTTCCTACATTTCTCACTGGAAGATATTCTGATGTATATATAGACAAACTAAATATTAGGTAGCATTGAGACTTATCTAGCTAGGTATGTAAAAGTACATTTTATCTGTAAATTGGCTCAGTCTGTAGGAGTTAACATTCAACCAGAACAAGACTCAGCATCCATGTGAAAGAAGTTCCACAAGCACCAAAGGCAGATGCTGGAGTGTTACAAATGCTTATAAAGAGAAACGAATACTGTAGTTTGAAAATCCAGCTGCACTTCTCTATCATTGACAAGAGTTGGTTTGAAATGGGGTTGCGGTAATTCTAAAGGAAAGACAGTTATACTGAACTCTCAAGTGCTCCCTTCCACCATACAATCTTCCTGTTCTGTGGGAATAATCTTGAATGTGTATCTCTAGTAAGGAATCAGTGATTCTTTTTATAATTATGTTTCTGAAGTTCAATGACAATATCTCCCTCCTACCCTTTTCTCCTATGGGGCTAGCCAAAGATTTGCTGGAATTGCTATCATTGTCTCTTGGCTTGATAACTAATTCCATCTGTTTTCTGTCTTCCATATGCCCAGGATGCCTGCGTAGAGGGAGATAGTAGGGGAATGTATCTTGGGCTCCTGGCACTGAATATGACCAGATGGAATCCCATACAAGAAGCAGCACTGAGGATGCAGTTACACCAATACAAGCTGCTCAAGATCCTGGTTGCTCAAAGAAACAAGCTTGTGGATGCTCAAGATGAAAATTGGCACAGGTGAACTGGGAATTCATTACTTTGTAACTATGCATCAACAGGAGAAAATGTGCCGAGGTCTGAAATGTTTCCAAAGTGTGCTAGTTTGGGGAAAGCTGGACTGCAGTTTGTAGTCTATTTGCAAGTAAGCTGGGACGCTATATTATGAGAAATAGCACAGACCTCAGTGTTGCAGCTGCTAGCATTAGAGAATGCTTACCGTTGGAGTAAGGCAAACAAGAAAAGTCATCTATCATAGAGTTGCTTTATGTGCATGTGTAAACATACCAGTAAAATTAAAACAACTGTATACAATAAAACTTCTCCTCAAGATGGCGACGATAAAATACTGCATTTCAAGCATGGCCCATATATATATAGGGTGGTGGACAGATATTTTCAGTATGGCTGGCGGGGGCTCAGCTTAGCCTCCACCATATTCTTGTTAGCTTTCTTCATTGTTCAACTTTTACTTCCATACATAGTAATGGGGAACACCATAGTCTGAATTATCTTGATCTGGGACTCCAGCAAAACATCTTTATCCTTAAGGATTTTTTCCTAGTTCCTTCTTGGCTTCCTTTCCAAGTCTCCATCTTCTTCTGATTCCTTGGTTGCACTCTCCCCTTTGGTTGATGATTGAGCTAAGGAATAAAAAAGCATTCTACTCTCCTGTGATTGTCAGTGCATTTAGGTGTGTGCTCAGCAGGGCTCATGTCAAGGGGGAACGCACAGGAATGCAGTTCCGGCAGTTCCCCAAAGAGGTCACATGACTCTCAGCCATTTGGGTCCATTTCAGCCTGGATTGGGGCTGAAACGGCCCAGATCAGGCCTCTTACGGGTGGTGGATCACTCTCCCACTCAGCGGCTGCCCGATCCTGACCATTTTGGGCCCCTTTTCGGCCATTTTCAGCCCCTTTTTGCCATTTTGGGCCCAGTTTCGGCCCTGAATGGCCAGGATTGGGTCCAAAACAGCCAGGATAGGTGATGTCAGGGGGTGTGGCACATGCAAATCAGTTATCCTAATGACACACTTCCGGTGATGGCAAGGGCATGGCATATGCTAATGAGTTATGCTAATGAGTTCCTCCAGGTCTTTTTCTACGAAATGACCCCTGGTGCTCAGTTTCTTCCTTGACACTTGCATAAAAGTTTTCAGTTTCTTCCTCTTAAACATCTGTAGTTGGGAAGTAAACTTGGTTGATGGTTATATGTTGATAGGCTTTCCTTGAAGTCTGATTGATATTATTCAGTCAGACTTGGCATTATAGTTTCTAGTTGCTTGTGCCTTACATTATGGCTGCTATGGATCAGAGAAATATATTAGGAAGGCTTGTAGAAGGTATGATAGGCTATGTCCTTTCAATGATGTTAGGACAACAAAAGGTGGACCCTACTTGTTCCAAAGTTGTTAATTGGTTTAATGCATATTCTTGTCTTGTTCTCAACAGCAATCAAAATGTGTATGCTAGTAAGTTTAACTAAAAGGGATGCAATGAATGCTTACCAAGGAATGCATGTATTTCCCTCCCACTCTTGAGGTAATCTTAAAATACTGGCGTAAGTGACAGTGCTTTGGATCTACCCAGCCTTAATGGTATCTCCTTTGCATGCTAAAGTGAAGGCTGAGTACAAGATTTCAAATTCTTCCTGCTGATACAGAAATCTACTAAATGGCCTTGCGTTGCTAAATGGTCTCTATTTCTGATTGGTAAAATGGGACTATAAATGGTCTATTTAATTTATTACTCTTCCACTCTCCCTCCTTCCCTTAAGTACCATACTTTAGGCTAGCACACATATAGTTCTCTTCTCCCCTCCTTTCTCATTTATCCTCACAACAACTGTGTAAGATAGGTTGGGCTGAGAAACAGCCAGTGAGCTACACAGCAGGGAGTGGATTTGGTCTATCTCATTTGTTGACTATTTTAGAGTTCTTAGTTTTGGCTTTTATATCATATAGATTTCTGGTAATAAAGTGAAAGACTTCTGCATTTAGCTAGTAATTGTACATTTAATTTTTAAAAATCAAGTTGTTCCATTCTTCACCATTTCTAAATATTATTTCCAGAGTAAATGTGGCTGGGAAAATCTTCAGAAAACATAGAAGGGCTTTTCAAATATTTTGGGCTATGGGGGTAGGATGTGTCCAACAGAGGGTGCTACCACACAAAGAAAAGCTAGAACAAAAGTCCTGGACATTATGTAGGCTGCTTAATTACAGTTTCATATAGGGTTGCCAGCCTCCAGGGGGTGGCTGGAGATCTCCCAGAATTACAACTGATCACTAGGTGTCAGAGATCAGTTCCCCTGGAGAAAATGGCTGCTTTGGACAATGGACTCTATAGTATTATACCATTTTGGGGCCCCTCCTCTCCCCAAACCCCACTCTATCCAGGCTCCAACCCCAAAATCTCCAGGACTTTCCCAACCTGGACCTGGCAACCCTAATTTCACGTTACCAAGGTGCTGGCAAAGCAAATTTACTGTAAATTACTGTCATTTGGCTGGGAGCCTCTGTCAGATTTACTTCCCTGCTCAGTGTATCTAAATGATGCATGTTTCTCAATTTAACATTTTTTAGGTGTGTGCTTTTTAAAAATGGGCCTTAACCTTGTAAAAGTTAGTGGCAATGAAGGCTGCGATACGGTCTACATTTTTGTGGCAGTTAACCTTATTGAACATGGTGCAATTTACTTATAGTAAATATGCATAGGATTTGGCTGCAACGTCTCACTGAAATCCATTAGTTGTGATTAACTTGTTGGATTTAGGTAATTTAGTTGGATTGTGGCCATCATTTAGAGTGGCTCTAGTGCATTAGATAAGTGCACAGAAATGCTTGTTCCAAGCTCAGAGATAGGATTATGTAGCCCCACATAATTCTTTAGAGCTCTTGGAAAATGATATGCCAAGAGAGAGTATAACTGATTCCATTAGAGAACTAATATTATCAGTCAACAAAATAATCAGGAAGTCCATGTTTTCCAGATTCTGAGATGATGAGGGTTGATTAATGTTGTAACTTGTGACACTCTCTGCATCTCTGTTCCTTTGCATAAAC
Source organism: Eublepharis macularius (assembly GCF_028583425.1). Lineage (NCBI taxonomy): Eukaryota > Metazoa > Chordata > Lepidosauria > Squamata > Eublepharidae > Eublepharis > Eublepharis macularius. The sequence continues at coordinate 47,277,333 of NC_072793.1, forward strand.
TGGGCTGAAAGGGATCAGAAAAAAGCTTGAGTCTTCTAGGGAATGTTTGTATCTTCTTAAAGAAACCAGCCTCTCATTATGAAAAGCAGGCTCCTCTGCTAAGGATGGCCTGGGTGTCTGGATCCCAGGAGATGGATATAGAGCAATACTGGATCACAGAGAAGTGATGATTTGCATGTCCTGGCTGCAGTTCACTAGCTATGCTTTCCCCCTCCCCCCTCCCTGCCTTTTGACATCTCTTATGTCTCCTGGTTCTCACAAATCTTCCTTTCACTTCATGCCTGTCATTTCTATTGAACTGTATAATTAGGAAGGGCAAGAAGGGTGCTCAGATTTATGGCTAGGCCATTCTGGAGTGACTTCAACTGAAATTTACCCCCACCCCACCCCTTCTCCTGTCCCCTCAGATCTGAATAAAGGGAATGGTTTTGTGATGTAGTGGATCACACGGATGGCACTATCAGAAACCAAAATATGTTTCTTATTAGGCTGCCACTATGCGATAGTTTTAGGCAAGTGAAAGAAATGCTGAGTCAGAAAACATCTTTGTGCTTTTCCCTTCTTCCCAAAATAAATCTCCCTTTTGGTGCTTGAAATAATTGAGTGGGAAGGAAAGCAGAGTTGTGGGAGGAATGTTATCCCTTTGCTGATCAGTTTTGGAAAAGCAGAATCTTTGTGCTAAAGTTGCATACTCACAAGAGAGAGCTACCAGTAGAATAATTCTTTTAACGCTTATCATTTGCCTTCCCAAAGCATAACCGTGATTGGTGTATCCACATGATCAAGTACCATCAGTGATGTTGATTTATAACTTCATATGGTTATGTGGCCTGGGAGGCCTTGCTGGTAATTGCAGGAATGGTTTAAAGTATAGACAGAATATTTCATCAGGGGTCTTGCAGTTCTGCTGGTATGTTGCTCTTTGGTGTGCAACAGGGTGAGAAATGGGTACTTGTGATGTTCACTGTATATGTGATATCCCTTTTAAGGTATCATGTGGAAGCATGGATTTGTGTGCCAGTGTTTCTTGATGTGTTCATTTGGGCTAGGCTGTATTATCTTGGCCTGTCTTATAGGGGTGGCAGCCTGTGTAGCATCAATCTGATGGGCAGAATGTGGGCAGTAGAGAAGGCTGCAAGCAGATCACAGTTATGTGCATTGGTGTAGCCAGTGTATTCACAGGGTTTTTTTTTAAATCAATGCTACTCAAACATACCTATAAGGGTGTGTATAAATACAGGCTTCAGAGAGGTGTTATCTTTGTCAGTGTTTCTCTTCAGCGATAAATGGGACAAATGTCTTTCAAAGGTTATATCTGCAAGAGGATGTTTGAATAATCAAAGATTATTTTTAATTTAATGGGGCCAATATTCTAGTTCTTCTCTCTGTGGGTTAACCTAAATTAACTTTAAAAAATAGTAACAGCAGAAGCTATATGAAAATGTAAAAATGGGTCCAGCAAAGCCTCTCTCTAGTTTTTATATGTTACATTTATTCAGAGGCTTAACTTATGCCACAGTATTTTTCCCTTCCTTAGGAAAGGCAACAGAAAGCATACAGTTACCTTTATACCATTTGTTTGTTATTTCAAGGTAGGGGCAGCTTTCCATTCTGAGACATATGAGCTGCTCCTATGAACTGAAATCTTTGTTCTGCAGCACAAGGCCTTCCCTCCTTCCTTAGCCATTCCATATTAGGGATTGGTTTGTGACTTGTTAGGCATATGAAGATCAGTTTATGATTTAGGACAAGATACCCAACTGGATTCGCAGTTATTCCTACACAGATATTTATTTCATGTTAAATAGTTTCAGGTTTTGGAGAAAATCATGGTTCATTCTTTTTAAAAAAAAATCAGAAGGGAATGAATATATTCCATGTATCAAATATTTTTCTGGAGTTACTCATCCAAGGAATGAGGTGAGAGGGGCTTGAGCAAGCTGGAATGCATGCAGTTGGTTTTGGCAAACTAGTTACATGATAGCAAATATTACAGGTCAGTGCAGTTTGGGAAAGTTTGGACCTGTACCAAAGGCTTTGGGTACCCTCCTACAGCTCTTCTTTCTTTCTTTTTTTAAAGTCAGTCCTCACAGTACAATGACTATGAATTAAGCATGCAAATTGTACACACAGTCGATAGCACAAAATTTTTTCCCCTCTGTCCAGATTCTGCTCTAAAGCTTGGCTGTGGGAAGGATCATTTTGCACTTCTCCATGGCCTCAAGAGGGAACAAGAAGATATGGCGTCACCTGGGGAGGAAGAATCCAACACTCTGGGGATAAAAGCTGTTGCTGTATGAAGGCTTGGAGTTGAGAACAACAGGGAAATTTGCTTTTTGTGTGTGAAATGTCTTAACTCCAGGCCCCCAATAATTTATAAAGTGCAAAGTATTACTAGCAATATACTGATCTTCCAAATAGGATGTGAAGTATAGGTTGCTCTTGCATTTTAATTTGGAATTATGTTACACTTCCTGTGCAACCCTGAAGCTTCTCTCATAATTTATGTTATAGGAAATAAACAGACTTGCTTGTTAGTTAACCTAGTGATACTATCCTATCTAGGTTAATTGAACTACCTCTGCCTTAGGGATTTCTTGTCCTCCAGGAAGAAGCTACTTTCTGGAAGATTTGGAAGGATTGTAGATCAAAGCATGCTTGCTGTAGCAGGAAAATTTGAGGATGTACCTGTGATCGCTGATGCTTGTAATCCCCTGCCTGTGTTGCCATGCAAGCCCCCATGCATAAAATAGAGTGATAAGAGGAGAAGACTGAAGCAGCCTGGGCAATTTCTTTTTGATACCCAGATGAAAAAGAATGCACCTCGTCTGTAACATTTTTGAGTGCCCTAAGGCTGTTTGAGCCCTTCCACAAAGTGACAAAGCATTGTATCATCACTGGCCCTTGCTGACATCAGTATGTACTTGGGTTTGTCTTACAGGATCTGAACGGCCATCATTTTCTAGGGGCTTTCATGTATGCCTGGGCCTCTCTGGCAGACAACTGACTTTCTCACCATTCAATACGTTGAATAGACAGTGCAAACCAGCAGCCGTTGGGAGAAGAAGGCGGAGCAATGTCAAAACATCAGTGGCTGTGCGAAGTCCATTGCAAAGAAGGAGCAATCTGTGGGGAAGGTCAGCAATAACTCTGCAATATAACTGGAGGAGCAGCTGCGGAGGCGGGAGAACATCAGACAGCGCTGCAGCGCGAGAAAGCGGCGGTTTCAATTCGGGGGAAACATCTGTCGAAAAGGCACCCCCGCCTCCCCAATGGCGGTGCCCAAATGAGCCTTGTGTGTGTCCTTTCCCCAAGCAGGCATCGGTCGGGCTTCTGGGAGGCATGGAGGGGGGATTGGCTGCCTCCTTCAGCCCCCTCCCTGACCGTTGTTGCTAATCTTTTTTAATCTTCTCCGGAAGGGCGGGAAGGGGGACCCGGGGAGGGTTGCAGCAGCTGCGAAAAAAACCCGCAAGGCTCCGGCCTCGGCTAGCATCCTCCCCCCGCCGCGGGCGCTGGCTGCGGCGCTGTCTCTTCCCCCTCCCCGCTTCCCCGACACGCTCCCCTCCTCACGTGACCAGCCCGGCAAGTTGGGCACCGGCAGGGAGCGAGCCGCGGGGCCGGCGCCGCGGCGACAATAAGGGCGGCAAAACAAGCAAGACAGAAGGACCCCGGCCTCTGCTGAGCCGGGCGCTCGGAGGGAACCGTCCGGAGGGCCCCAGTAGCGCGAGGAGCAGCCGCAGCCGCAGCGCTGCTCCCGCTAGGCGGGAGGGACGGAGGGAAGGACCCTCCCATCCCAACTCTTTCCTTCAGCCGCTGGCGGCTTGTTCCTGGGCGGGCCGCCCCCTTGCGGGGCTCCACTGCTCTCACACGCCCCACGGACCCGGAGGAGGATGGCAAACCGGCGGTTACAGTAAGGGCAGCCCTGCGTGAGGAGCAGCGAGAAGGGGACGAAGCCAGCCGGCGCGAGAAGCAGACATGGCCAACGAGTCGCTTCAGGTAAAAGCCGGAGCACTGGGGTGTGTGTGTTGCTGGTCGCGCGCGCACACGGGGCGCGCAGCCCGAAGGAGACCAGGCCGCCCCGTGTCGCGCGTTTTTGGACTGGCCACGAGCGCGGGGAGCTCTTTCCGCGCCTCTCGCCTGGCCTCGCTCCGGCCAGATGGTGCCGGCAGGCTCATCCGTCGTGCGGCCACTCCGTGTGCCGACAGCTGGACCCTGGGGCTAGTCTCTGTTACTAGCCTTGACTGCCTTTGGCCCGAAGGGGAGAGCCGGCCTTGTCGGCCAGAGCCACCGCTGAGTAGCCTAGAGCAAGTCTCCCGCCGGATCTGTAATGGGGAGGGGGACACTAAGTGCTACCAGTATGAAGAACAGCGGGTGCTTCTCTGTCTTCTTTGGGTCTGGGTGGGAAGTTGATCCAGATCCCCAGTAGTCTGTGTCTCCCCGAGTGCTGGTCTAGGCTTGTGCGCTCTGCCCCTTTCCAGTTTAAGAGTAAGGTTCGAATCCAGATATCTGAGGAAGGGAGCTTTCACTCTCGAAAGCTCATACCCTGGAAATTTTGTTGGTCTTTAAGGTGCAACTGGACTCGACTTTTGCTCTTCTACTGCAGACCCAACAGGGGCTACCCATCTGAAATTGTTTCCAGTTTATGTCACTTAAGGCACCAGGCAAGTAGACCATCTCTTAAGATGGCATGCTGCCTGTTTACTTTTTTTGACTTACCGGTCTCCTTTATAAAGCATATTCTTGTGAGCCTGTGCCAGGTAGCTCCTCAGAATGGGGAACTTCACCTTCTCTTTCTAATTTCCCTTTGAAAAAGTGACCCAAATGCAGCTGATGAATTGGAATAGATATGATATGAATTCTAACCACAGTGTGCGTGCATGTGAAGCCAAAGATAGTTCCTCTCTCTTTTTGCTTGGGTGGGTGTCTTATATTTCCTTTACTCTTTTGGCTCGAGGGTCCTAATGACTTGCTAGCTTGAGGGGTTTTATTCTTTGGGAAGCTGCAAGAGCTATACTAGCTAGTTTGAGGCCAAGTATTTTCATAAGGCTTTCATGATTATTAGTCTTTGTGCCAGTTTGTTTCTCTATTACCACCATCTACTTTAATTTATTGTTTGTATCGTATGTGTACTCAAGGGAGTCCTCTTGAGATGAGAGCTTTGCAGTCAAAGAAATGCTGAAGTGAGACTTTTAATAAGAGAAGCCTGTGGTGGAGCTCTGTGGGAGGGAGCACTGCCTAAAGAAGAATTTATTTTGTTAGGCAGGCATCCACTGGGCATAGCTGTCCTGTGTTCAACCTTTAAAATCAGGCCTGTCGTAGACTTTCAAGGGATGCTTTATGTTCTGCTACCTGTTGATTGTAATATTACAGAAGGAACTTTCTGGAACTAGGGATAGATAATTTACTCTGGGCATTGGATTGTTCTGAAATATAGGACATTTGGCAACTCATCCCTTTAAAGCAAATTGCACCATAAGGAATGTGTATGCTCAGTTGCTTGCTTGTTTAAATTATCATTGCCAGCTTAAAAATCGATGCTTTGAAACCATTCTTCCTTGCTTGAGTAGCTAACAACATTTCAATTATTAAAGATACATTGCTGATAATCAAATCCATTACTGTCAACCCTTTACCTTGCACTGTCAACAGAGTACATTGAGCTAACAGGGACAGAAAGATCAGATTAAGCTTTTACCCTGACATTGCATTTTGTATTTTGTTCAGCTTGGATGTCTGAAATAAAGAACAAACAATCGTGATCTTAGGCTGCATACTTCAGTAGGTCATAGAGTGGAGAGGGTTCTTGCAGATAGCAAGAATGAGGAAAGGAGCAAGAAAAAGACTTGCCCTGAGCTGGAAGTCCCTTAAAAATTAGCAGCCCTCTTATAAAGGAACTTGTGCTCTGTTCATGTTCAGGATAGGCATTATTTGCATGTGTGTGTGTCTTTCAGTGTTTGTTTAATGAAAAGCTGCCATGGGGCGCTGCAATTGGGAGGGGAGTGGGAGTGGGTGCTTAATCTTTTCCTGGTGTGGGGAGAAGGGAAGTAACCAGTCAGGAAAGGATGAAGCACCTTTTCTGCCCTGGCATGTACATCCTCATCTCCCAACTGCAACACCTTAGGGCTGCTTTTCAATTAATGTCAAGAGAATATTTCAAGTCGACCCTCAGAGTAAAAAAGTGGGTAAGAACTCAGATTTCCCTTTCACACACTGTCATCCAAATTCATAACTGTGTTTGTCACATGCTATTAAAGATTCTTTTAATACAGACTTAACCTCCTCAACATTAGATGGATTTTTTCACTGCCACATTATCTTTAGTCTCAACAGTATGGATTTGTAATAGTCATTTAGTGGGAAAGTTTGCTTGTTTTTTGTAACCTTCTGTAAACATGTTTATATTGTAAAGCATTATAAGTGGGAACTTTGCCTAATTTCTGGTTTGAACTGTCAACTCTTTTGCAGATTTCCTGTCTTTCATAGTGCATGCTTCAGTTACAAATCCCAGGTTTAGAGAGAGCGATTAATACGACAGAATAGTTAGAACAAAGGATGCAACCCAGTGCACATTTACCTGGGAGTAAGCCCCACTGAATAAAGTGAAGTTTATTTCCGCGAAGCATGCGTTGTAGATCTAATTTAAACTCAGTGGAACAAGCAAGCATAGGATCTAGCTTCAGGAATCAGAAAGTGAAACTGATAAACTAGTATTGATTATCCAAGCAGAAGTAAAAATCGAACAGCAGGAAGTAACTGGGAGCCCTTAAAGAGCTATTTAAGGATTTGGAGCTTTCAAGTGCTTCTGCTGTCTCCTCTTATTTTGCCCATTTGAGGAAGTTCTGCTGACTGAGGCCATCATGGGAGTGAAACGAAGAATATAGCTTGATACATGTGAGACTTCTAAGGCAACGGGTTTGGGCTACTTGTACTGTTTTGTTAGAGCAGGTATGCATCTGGGGGTGTAGTCTGGATTAATTTAATAGGGCAAGAGTTAGAGTAGTGTTACCTGTTCTTAATACCCCACTGAAAAAAGCGTGAGACAATTGCTGATACAGGCTTTCATTTTTCCTAGAAACTTTCCTTTAAAAAAAGAAATATGTTAACTATTTGTAGAACCCACATATTGGGGAGGGGGGAAGGCGGGAAGGCGGGAATGGGAAATGAGCACAAGTCAAGGGATTGCTAACCCGTTATTGCAATATGCCTTATTTATGACATTTTAGAAAACAGGACATTTTTCTTTTCCATCTCCTTCCTGCCCGCCTGCCTTCCTGTCTATTTTGTGTATCTGCCCATGCTACAGGTTTCTACCATGCCATTGTAAACTTCAAGGTGTGCACAATTTGCAGCAAATAAAAGATATCAAAAGCACCCAGAGGGGAGAACTATTCCAATCATTTTTTCCCCCAATCTGATGGGAGAAACCTGTATTCGTACCCTAAAATTCAAGCTGTCAGATGTTGTAATTGTATCTGAAACATTTAGTGATAGTTAATATTTATAACAGGGGTCTGCAGCCTGTGGCGCTTGACCCAAATGTGACTCAGCACAAAACAAAATAGTTTCTTTAAAAAAGAAATAATTAAGTTAAGGTGTATTGGAGTCGTAGATAGGCTGCTAGAATAACCAGTATGTGAAGGGAACGGCATAAAGCCACTGGGTGAGTTTAAATTTGGGATGGGGTTTGAACTCATGCTTTTATAGCCCACTATACCATCTTTCAAGGTGCTTATGAATTTTCATGTCATCGTTATGCCAGGGCCATATTCTTTGTGGCATTCTAGTTTTACTGTATGTACCACTGAAGCAAGCATCCATAGGCAGAAATTATATTTGGCAGAAGTTTTCTTTAGAAGGCAACTCTTCCATAAGGATTCTCCCAATTGCTTGGTGAACGATCCAGATTGCTTCCCAGTAAAGGAAGTCAGGTCAAGGCCACAAAATTATGCTACCAGGTAATTTCTTTGTGCAGAAAAATATGTTAATTATGCACAGAGTATGTAGGCATCTCTGTATTTGTGTATGTGTATAAAGTGATGTCAAGTGGCAGCTGACTTATGGCAACCCTGTAGGGCTTTCAAGGCAAGAGGGTGAGCGGAGGTAGTTTGCTATTGCCTGCCTCTGCATAGCAACCTTGGACTTCCTTGGTAGCCTTGACAAATCAGAAAACTAGAGAAGGTGTGAATTACTCTGGGTTGTAAAAGTAATTGGTACTGGATGCTGAGCCATTTGCCCCTCCAGCCAATTTATGATTATCAGCTGTGCTCTTGGCTCACTTAGGTATGGGTGTGTGAATGTTCTGTGTCGTACTCATGTATGTGTCATACTCATACACATAGTTCATCTCTTCTTTAGCGCTGATTTAATCAGGCTTGTTTTTCTAGACATTGTAATTAAAACTGGAAAAGCTTCTGCTTGGGTCCTAGATTTCTCATTCTAGTTGGAATAGGATGCTATGATCAGAATTCCTGATTATATAAGTATCCATTTGAAAAGGGCTGCTTTTCTCACTCTGAAAATCATAATGCATTTCAGCCACTCTCAGGGCCAAACTACAAGTGATGAATGACACAGGCTGGACACTTGTCAGCTTCCCTCAAGTTTTGATGGGAAATGTAGGCAGCTTGGCAGAATGTTGGACAAGTGACAGTTGAAAAGTCCATTGGACAGCAGTCGGAGAGCCAAGCTGCAAGACCAGGATGCCTACATTTCCCATCAAAACTTGAGGGAAGCTGACAAGTGTCCAACCTGTGTCATTTGTCACTTGTAGCTTGGCCCTCAGATGAAAAATAGATGACTACCATATACAGGGCTTTATTTGCTGTGGCACCTTTATGTTTGGAATTCCCTTCTCATACCTATTTACTTCTAAGTTTGACGCACTAGATGAAAATGTTGTGCTGATGGCTGAGTATGTGTTTTCACCTGTATGCACCATTTTGTTTATATTTTTGTTACAACTTCAGTATTTTTTGCCTTTTCTGCTTTTATAGTTAAGGTTGTATATAATTGTTTTTAGTATGCTAGTTGATTTTGCATTGTGCTTCTTGTTATTTTTATGGTTCTGCCAGTTTTTAATTTAATTTTATATTTTTCTAGGCTGCGTTCATAGATCTTGAATACGCAGGACAAATGTGTTCTTAAATTAAACTGGGTGACCACAGAGAGAGTCCTTTTTTAAAAACCACGCAGTGTTGCAGATAAGAAATATATCATTGAATCTAGGTTAAATTTTCCATCTGCAGTATTTTATGTATGTATGTAATTTATAATCTGTCTTTCTCACTGAGACTCAAGGCAGATCACACAGTATGAAATTAGTACAATCAGTATCAAGTACGTTTCAATACAGTATCAAGGACATTTCCATAAACAATGCCATAGGGTAAATAGAGACAAGTTTAAAAGACATAGTATTAGCAAGAATCCAATACAGAGTAGAAAAAATACTGAAGCAGAACATAATCAATTCTAGGACTAACATTAGACAACATGGAGCACGGGTGGTATGTAGGAGTACCTATTTAAAGCAGCAGATAATATGTAAAGCAATATAGTGATGAAGTCTATGGTACCTAACTCATTAGCGAAGCATCTGAGACCCCATCCCTACAATACAGCCCTTCCATTTGAGTAAAAAGCCTTTTTGAATACTTTGGTTTTGCATTGTTTACAAAAAGCCAGGAGAGCGGGGACTCTTCTGACTTCCTCAGGCAGGTCATTCCACAGGATAGGGGCCACCACAGAGAAAGCTCATGTACAGGTTGCTGCTGACTATACCTGTGTGCAGCCTGGCCCCTGCAGGAGACCCTGTTCACATGAGCGAAGCTGCTGTGGAGGAACATGGGAGGTGGTCCTGTAGGTATGCCGGACCAAAGTCGTGAAGAACTTCGTATGTAATAACTAATTCCTTGAACTGAGCATGGTAACTGATGGGTAGCCAGTGGAGCGACTGTAGGATGAGAGTGATGTTCATGCTCATGCTCGCTCCTGATAACAGTCGAGCTGCAGCATTTTGCACTAATTGGAGCCTCCTAGTTAATTTAGATGGGAGACCTATGTATAGGGCATTACAATAGTCATGGAACTTCCCTGTCTCCCATCCCGCTGCAGCCCACTGATCTCCACTAAAGTTGCTTCTGGGGGATAGTAGACCCCGAGAAACAAGTGTGTGTGGGGGGGGGGGGTCTACAGTGGGAAGAAGGAATCAATGGACATTGCTCATTTAATCTGGATCCAACCCATAGATTTGCTTGAAATGACTTGTGTATATTTGGGTTACAGGAGTGGGCAAGCTGGGCAACTAATATGCCCTTGGGGGGCATACTAATCATACGTTTCAGATGTTGTATCAATAAGCTTAAACTAAACTGTGAGTATATATTTTTCTCATTTTCTCTCTTTCCAAGCCAAATTGCATTAGTGATTTTCTTGAATCTTTCCTCCAGCCAGTGGAAAAAGGAGCTGTAAAGTTCTAACATGTGTTGCTATTTAGACATGCCCCTAAGCTTCATTTCTAATTGGACAACGGAATATCATCTATAAGTCATTGCATCTTGTCTGGTGCAAGAGCTGGACAGCCAGGTTGATATGCAATTAGCTTCAGAGGGATAGCACAGTTGCATGTACTTCTAGAGCTTGTTATGCTTTGCTAGTAGAGTAGCTAATTAACTCACTGACACAAGAGGAGCGTAGTTTTTCTTTTTGGGAAGTATTACGTCCCTCTGAGCAGTCTCTCCTGTGGTGTTCACTGTATTATTCACGGTATGAGTTAATTGTGCAATTGTATTTGGCCTGGCTTGTTGGAGCCAAACCTCCTCTTGATTTGGAGGGAAACTTAAATTATTGCTTTCCTTCCACTGCTGGTTGTGCAGTCGGAAGTGGCTGCTGCAAAGTGCTTATTAGTGTCACAGTTGCGTGGTGACTGCTGCCATGGATGGAGGCTGCTTTCTATGTGCAGTGCTCACTAGGGGAGCTTGAGCAGAGCCAGTGTGTAATTGCTGGCCTGTATGGAGGCTGAATTTATCTTTATTAATGCACACAGAGAAAAATGAGTTTTATTTGTGAATAATTCAGTCTGAATTAATGGAGAAGATCAAATAATCCTCTTTGGGTTTTCAGGGTTTTCCTTTTCTTTCTTAGATCTTTCCTCCAAACTGAGCCAAATAATGGCATAGAAAAAATGTATGGAAATGCTGGGGGAGGTAGCTCTTCCAAAGGAAAAAGAGGGGTGGGGGAAGAAAGAGAGAAACCAAAAAGCAGTCTATGAAGGGGGTTGGCCTGTTGGTACAAACAGGGATTCAGATAACAGCCTCTCCAGTTCCAATGCAAGCTCCCTAAAAGTCAATGGGTGAGACCTTAATGTTTCATTGTTCTCAGTTCTCTAGCTAAAGAAATTGAAGTTTTGTGAAGATGCTAGAAATTCTTTGTTAGAAGTTGATCACATCTACTCAAAAGCATTATTTTTTTCAAGGTCTCTTGAACAGAAGCCAGTATTATGAGACATAGCTTTAAATTGGTTTACAACTGTAATGAAGATATAACCTTAATCTCAATGTGTCTTGGTTCTGTATTCTTGCCGTGAACGTTCTTATCTCATTAGGGTTGTGTGATAAAGAGACTGTCACTAGTCAGGAAGTGGTACTAGCTGTTTTGTTCATTCTCTGCTGCTTTTATGTATGGGATGGAAGGAAGGAGATACAGGTAATCTGTCAGTGGAAAGGCAGCAGATAAGAGGATTTATAGCAGTGAAATTAATGGGGAAAGGGTTAAACACCCCTTCTTTCCCACTTGCAACATTTAGCGGATAGTTGTTTTTTTTAAGTTGGGGGAATGGTACATGTGTGTTATGTTAGTTTTGGCCTTCAGCAAGAGGCAGAGCTGAGTCTGACCCCTCTGGAATTCTTTTATATCTAAAGCAAGAGCAGAAAAGACTTTCCAAGGTTTGGAATGGAAGGCTTGTGGATAATGGATGTCTGCAGTGCTGCTCCTAAAATAAAGTGTAGGGAAACAAGGCTAAGAGAATTTGTCATAGGTTTTAGTGGCAGAACCAGAAAGCCTAAGTACCTGCTGACTGAAACTACAAGGGTGTGAATCACAACAGTTCCTGCTGTTTTCCTATGCAGTATTTTCTTTTTGAAAGTATGTGCAAATACTTTCAAGCTTGTTACTGAAGCCTAAACCTGAAATCCTGGTTAGTTCTGCCTAAAACTGATTTTGATTTTGATGTTCATTTGTGAATTACTTAAAGAATATTGGTCTAGAATATGGGGCCAATAAGAGTGTGTTATCTTTCTGGAATGGAGTCTGCACTAAAGGCCTGCATTTTTCTGCTCTGGATCCGCTTTCTGCTCTTCTACTGGTCAACTGAGTGTGGAACTACAAGTGACAAAAGGCACAGGTTGGACACTTGTCAGCTTCCCTCAAGTTTTGATGGGAAATGTAGGCAGCTTGGCGGAATGTTGGACAAGTGACAGTTGAAAAGTCCATTGGACAGCAGTCAGAGAGCCAAGCTGCAAGACTAGGATGCCTACATTTCCCATCAAAACTTGAGGGAAGCTGACAAGTGTCCAACCTGTGCCTTTTGTCACTTGTGGTTCTGCTCACAGTTAAACTGTTAGAACTTGGGGTGTCTGAATTAGAGATTGACAGGTGCACACGCACCAACCCTGGAAAGCAGAAGCCCCAAAGTGTGGGCCTGATATGTCAGCAAAGCCCATTGCTGATATATTATCTTATATGTCATAAAGGAACCTGTCAATAGTACCTCCCCCTTCAGTGGGGGATTGTCTATTTGTGCATGAGATCCTGGATGCTTGTGTGCTGCTTGGTGATATAATTTCCTTTTGGAAAGGGCTAAAAAAAATCTAGCTTCTTGGTGGTCTGAAGAACAGGAATGAATAATGAGTACTAGTAAAGCTGCCTTTGCAAGTGTCTAGTCTTGATCGTCTGGTTGTGAGCAACAGAGCTTTGGTGGCTTCCCCCAAAGGCAAGTTACTGAAATTGCCACCTTTCTGAAAGGAAGAAATCTTAGCCAAAGTTAATGTTTGTTAGTTATGCATAACCTAAATACATAAACATTATCTGACATCTAGCAGTGTGTGTGTGTGTGTGTGTGTAAAAATTAGCAGCCTGGTCAGGTGATATATCTGAAGCCCATTCAGATCAGCCAATCTGCAACTCTTTTAATCACTGTCTCTGATAAAAATCCTGAACCCTGCTTCCCATCAAAAATGTGTCCAATGATAAGTCAGATATCTGATGACAAGGGCGTTGACTCTTGGAAGTTTATACCCTGACAATCTTGTTGGTCTTTAAATTGCCACTGGACTTGAATCTTGCCTTTCTTAATTAGTTTTTGGTACCTGATTAGTCATTTTAGTCCTTATCTTGTGAAATTATCTGTTGATTCCCCTTCATCTGTACTGTGAAATGGATGGACCTGAATTTCAGGTCTTGTGTGTGTTATCAGGCTGGCATTGCTTAGGTACAGAGGGATCTCACAGTCAACACAACTACAGTCACTCTGTAAATAACAATATGACCTAAATGCAGAACCACCAGCATCCATGAGAAGAAAAAAGTTGTTAATCTTGCTGGTTGAGAAGAAAAGGGAATATATGGGCAATATGACTAAAAGGCTTTAAAAATCGAACTTAGTTTTCGTTTCTACTGGGGAGGTGAATTTCAGCACAATTCCCTCATTTTTTAAAAAATGAACAGTGACTTTTGTCACTGTTGGCAATTTATCTGCCTTGAGTGAGTTACTTCAATCATTATGAGCTAGGTTCTTATGCACAAAGATGTGCACACAGGTCCATGCACGTGTACGAGGTTTCTTTTCTGACTCTGGGTCGTTCATTCAATCGTGTCTTTCCCCATCCTGCTATATATTTCATGTCCTCTTAACCTCTTAACGCAAATACACAGGTGATGCTATTTCCTTGTAGGAAGACATATATATACAATCCTGAACCTGCACATGTACAAATGGAACATGGGCATCTCTTAGGATTTCATATTCACATTGAGTGCTATCCACATATACATTTCTATATTTTGTTTTCTTGTTGCTGTTTCATATAAAAAGTATTCCCTCTTATATTCTTTCATCTCAAAGCATCCACTGCTCAAAACTGTACCTCATACTGCCACCACCCCCTTTCCCAGAAACAGTTGGGGGATTTCATACAGGAGCATTAAAAAGGAGAAATAATAGGAAAATACTATTTGTGGTCTGGCAGCACCTTCCCTGTATTTTCTTTTTTTAAAAAAAGCTGTTGCATCAGCTCTTCTAACAGCTTTTTGAACTTTGAATCTAAAGAGTACTGGGGCGATCAGGGTTCTGCAGGACACTTTCTAAAGGGACAACTCAAACGGGAAAAATCAGTGTGTGTGACTCTGCTGCGGGGGTTGACTAGGAATCTGTGTGTCTTGGTCAGTTTAATAGGTAAGGTAACTCAGCCCTTTGCATCAAACTCAGTTGCTTCTACTAATTGGAACTGAAACTGAAAACCCCAGTGCTGTGTAACGCTAGACTGGAAGTGTTGGGGAGGGCAAGAAAACTTAATGATCTAGCTGTCCGAGAAGCGTGTGTTCATGTCTACATGTATGCTTAGTATATGTGCATATTCATATTGGGTCACACAGTTTTGTGTATATGTGTGTATTGTATGCTCAAGGCTTTGCAATCCTCCTCTAACTGAGGCTGCAAGAGAAACAACTGCTGTGTTTGGGAGTGTTTGTGTGGGGAGATTCTTTCTTGAATACAAAGTGCTTCCCGTTGCTAGGGCTGCCTCTGGTCTTTGAAATCCCTTTTGCTGGCCCCAACCACAAAACCAGGCTAAAAAGCTCCAGAGTAGCTGCTGTTGTATGGGCAGGTGGCTCTCTTTGAATGCCAGGCCCGTTTAATTTCTATGTTCTAGCATTGGCTGTTATTGGAAATGCCTTGATATTCCAAATTTGCTACCTTCTAGTGAATTGTGGGCTGGGAAATGTTTATTTTTACACTCTCTGTGCATTTAGAACTATGTGTTCATGAGCCATAATGTGAAATCATTACTGCCCCTCTTGTCCTGTTTTCATGAATAAAAGTCTGATCCAAGCGGAGCAATTATACTGATTGAATTTTACTGTGCATCAGGCAAAAGCAACATGAAGGAATTAGGGGAAATGGGCATCAGTCTTTACTAGTTCAAACAATATATTAAAGATTTTCATTTAGGATGGCAAACATGGCAACACATCAGTAATATAACCACCAAGTGTGAGAAGTTCAGCCCCTAAGACCTGTGTCTTCACACCCCAAAATTCTCAGTCCTTCCAAAGACAAGGGGTGCAGATTAAATCATCCATTTTAATATCAAGGCAGGGATTTCAATTAAGGCATTTATTTCTTCAGGAGCTTTTAAGAGAAAGCAGCACAGCGACCTGAGAATTTCAGAGGCACATTAACCAAGGATCTTTTGTGTAGCCTTCCAAAGCTCCTCACACCCTAGCCATGAGTAATAATTCAAGTTTGCAGGATAACAACTGAGAGTATCGTCCTTACAATGTAATCTTCTCTGGTAATTCAGTCAAGATCCCAGCAAGGTCCATCAGGCCTCCTCCTGGTCATTGTAAACAGTAACACCTGTCACACAAGTTAATTCAAAAACATGCCACCAGACACATTTCCTTTCCCCATTTCATCAGCTAGCTACTATTATCTGACACTCCTCATTAACAGAAAGTTGGAGTTGTTCTTTAGCAGCTTGGATCTTGACACTCGCACCAGTAGGGTCTTTGATCCTAAAGTTGCATCAATCATAATACAACTGAGATGTCACCAATGAGCAGCCCAATCATGAAACTGACTCAATGCCGCTTTGGGATCCTAGTTTTGTACCAATTCAGCCAGTAGTACTGCATAACTTATTTGTGCCTAGGTAAATTCAGTTGTGTAAGGTTATATAAAGCCATCCATCTCTCATTGTTGGTTCTGCTCCCAAACTTTATTTTATCATCGTGGATACTGAAATCAGTAGACCTTCTCATGAAGATAAGCAGAATATGATTCTTCTCTATGCCATTTTGTTTCCCTTCCTGGATTGATCCTTCATATCTTACTGTCCACTTGCCTGTTCTTTAGGTTATTCCAGCCTTGATCTCAACCAGCCAGCCTTACAGCTGACTGGTCTTCACCCATAGCATGGTCACCCAGCTAGGGTCTCCTTTATTTCCTTCCAAAAATCATTCTCTGTTTATCCCACTACACCTTTTGGGCAACCCATCATCAATTTTTTCTCTCCAGATTGGTTTCCCTAGACTAGCAATATGGGAGGAACATAGTTTGAGTTAAGTGTAACTTAAATTGGACATTAGCTTAAAATAATACTGCAGAACATTAGGTCTGTGCAAACGTGAATGGTTTTTGTTGAATTGCCTTACGTAAATTGCTCTGTATTGGTGTCATTGAATAGTTCAGCCTCACTGTCCTGACAACCACCATTTCTCTTCTGTTTCCATTCTGTACACTCCACTGGGTAATAAAATTATTTGCTGATTAAATATCTCCTTTCCCCTTTTCTGGAAGAATTCCTGCAGGAAACTGGGAACTGTGTATACAAAAAAACTCAATCTCTTTTACCCCAGAACTTCTACACATGTAGAGGATGGCCTTTGTGTGCCTGCCCTGACACAGGGACAGAGTTGGGTAATCTAAACAGGGATATCAGAATCTTCCATACTATTAATATGGACACAAATTTAACCACCATGGCATATTCCTGCCCCCCTTCTTCTTTGCAATCTTTCCTTTCCCCTGACTACAAACTGCACTTTAGAAGCGCTTGAAATGCCTCCAGTACAAAGTTTGAAAGAGAGTCCTGTCATCCTGTCCTGAATCCTTTGTATATGACAGAGAGCTTGAGAAAAGAAAAAGGTGGAAAGATCTAATTTGGTGGCAACTGCAAATGAATATTGCCTGCTGAGGATAGCTAGAAATTGATAGGCTTCTGAGGAAGAATTGTTGAGAGGTCTACTGTATAAAGCATCCCTTATCTAGAACTTGTTTTAAATGCAGACATTTACTTTGAGATGGTAATGGACATTTATAGACTTAACAGGATAGTGATTTGTATGTGGTGAGACAAGAGAGATCAGAGACTGTTTGCAATTAGATAAGTTTTCACACTGGCTGATGCTGGTTGATCTGAATATAAGAAGGTGTCTATAAATTTAAGGGTATCTACAGATGTACCTTCTTACCATTCAGGTTTTTTTCCCTAGTGTCCCACCTCTGTTTCTCCTATGCTACATCTGCCTTGTTCTGACTGCTTTGTATGTTTTTGGTCTCTTCTCTCTCAGGCATGCTTATCGAATTAAACAATTAGTTGTAATCTTTTATGTTTGCTTGAAACATTGTTTGTGGTAACAGCAGGAACAACTATCTTGCTCTTCCTGGTCTTGATTAAGCTTGGAAATCTACCCAAAAGGCGATGAGAGTAGACCCACAACATCTTTACTGCTAAAATATCTGTTTGCAGCCTAAAAATAATTTATCAAATTGAGATTAATTATCCGTTAGCAAATATCTCCACCTGTCTTAGCTGTTGTGTGATTATCTAAAATCTGCTTTGACTTGAGTGTATCAAGGCAGAACTTTGCCAGTGCTGTGATTTTACTGTTACCTTAACTTCCCTAAGAGAGTCTGTCTTGCAAGAGCAGCTCTGATTCTGCTGCTTCCCTGTTGCAGTGGGTCAGGGTTTCCATCCTTCATAGCATTTGTAGCATGTGAATTTGGTTTCCCACAGCCAAGTTTTATGTTCAAGGATTGTGGTTCTTAGGGACAGGGCAGGATCTGGGGTGGTTTTTATGGCGAATTTTGGACTGCAGGGTGGCTCATTGATGCCACATGCTCTAGGATAGCATAGTGCAGCAAAGTGCAGCAAAAGCAACAGAAGGTGGAAGGTTGCTGGTAATACCGATTTTGAAAAAAAATTAATCTAGTAGTAACTCTACATGACAATCAGATTTGTTGCTTATTTATTGGAGCTTTCTGTTGGAAGTGTGTTGGAAGAAGGTTGCACAAATGTTTAAATCCCGTTTATTAGTGTTCCTTAGTTACTATTTACGGATAGTAAGTAACCCTTAGCTTCCACCCACCTTTCTAGTGAATCTTAATTCTTGAGACACAGCCTCATGTTACCAATTACACTTGTGGCTTACTGACTGATAAATAATTGGCTGTGCAAGTTGTTTGTTTTGTCCTAAAGGTAGAGCTAGAATGTTAAATCTGTGTCTCTTTTTTTCATTGAAACCTCGTCCCTTTTCATTAAAGGTAAACTTGCTTATTATGTTATGGTTAAAACAGCCTTACATATCTGAGTCCTGGTTTGCCTCTCGTCTATTCCCATTATAGAAAAAATTAAAACGGGAAAGTGAACATCAACCAGGAAGTATTTGCTGTTGTCAAATGAAGCATAAAATGGGCGTAGAAGAGTGACTGTCACTCATCTTGTCGTATCTTACACCCCACCAGACACTCTATCAAAGAACCTGGGTCCCATTGTGATAGAAACATACATGCACACACATTTTTTTGAGAAGAACATTTATAATTATAATAATAACATTTGATTTATTTACCGCCCTTCAGGACATCTTAATGCCCACTCAGAGCGGTTTACAAAGTTTGCTGTTATTATCCCCACAACAAAACACCCTGTGAGGTGGGTGGGGCTAAGTGGATAGCTGGTTCTGGAGCAGGATAAACAGCTTATACCAATGCCTCTGGGACATGAAGCTGCTGGTGGCACTGATACAGGATATACTGTTTATACAGATACAGCACCTGTACAGACAGAAAGGGTTGTTGTGGTCAACTCTGGAGCCTCTTGTGTCTGTTTTAATTGTTTTTTAAGTTGAAATATCCAACAAAGACATGACTGACAGCAACTCAGGAACAGCTACTTTCTGTTCAAGAGATCTGGGTTCAGCATTCACAGAAAGCCATAAAATGGAGCTCCCTTACAGTACTTTTCGGGGGGGCCATTTGGGCTCAAAGAACTCCATTATAGTGCAAATTATGTAGACATACATAATTTGTACAGATTGCAGAATTAAGCAAATTTGCTTATTTCATTTGAACCTCACCTTTCTCCCACATCGTTCTCTTCTCCTTCACTGCTAGTTAAGCCTTCCACATGAGCAAGGATGGCATCTACCACCTTTCCAAACAAGTTCTGCTTCAGTAATCATGGCATGATATGATAATTGTTAGATAGATTACCTGTATGTATAGGGAACCACTGGGGTAGACAAGACTGATCTCTCTACCCTTATATGACCATGACGTGTACGGTGAGGAAAGCTAGGATGATATTCCCTGTAAGGAACTGTCCTTCCCTGAGCATGCTTTGTGTATGTTATCAGAGAATTCAATAGAAGTATTGAACGCACTAGAATTTGCATGCCACATCAGTGCATTATAGCCATGCTTTGCCACAAGCAAAGGAGCATCCCATCTACAGTCCCACTATTTTTGGTAACGTGTTGCAGAATTAAGCTTTTCTTCACAGAGGATTTGCGTTACCACAGTGCAGAATGTTTATGCATTTTTCCTGGCTCTGTTCCATCTGCTCCATTCCAAAGCATTTTATGAAAGTTCATGTGTTCACAGCAGATCAGCAGTTGACCCGGCCTTTTGTGGTTTCTATTGGGAGAAGGATCTACATCTGCAGCTTTAACAAGCTGCAAGAGTGTTCTGAGTCATGCCTGCCCTTTTTGTTGTTCCTAGAAAATGCAGCAGAGTGGGGCCTGCTTCTGTACTTTTATCTCTGTACATCAAACCCACAGATAGATAAGAGAGGAGGCAGTGAAAAAGATCAAAGCCATGGGCTTGGCAGATTCAGCAGTATCCTGCCCTTTCTGAGGTACTAGACATCAAGTTCCATGTGCCCCCCCCATCTTTGAAATGGAAACCCCAACACTCTTTTGACCCTGTAGGTTAGGTGTTGTTTATCCCCATTATGAGACTGAAGGAGACCGGCCTCATGTTCAACAGATCTTAATGCGACTACCTGCTGGATATGATTTCTGCTTGTGCTGTCGAGCCACAGATTGGGGATGTTGGTTTATATTTTGCAGTCATATTGAGAAGAGGTTTAATACCTGGATTGTGTTTACATAGAAATTAATTGTTGCCTTTGTAAATCCTTCAAAATTTTCCGTCAGGTTGTATTCTGTCAAATAACGGTGCAAGCAAACATCAAATCAATTTTGTCTAGCCATTTATCTCAATCCATCCAGTTCCTAAGAGGTACAACAGAAGAACCTACAAGCCCAAACAGGTATGGAATAGGAACCTAGAGCACCTTCTCTCTTTTCATCTCATGGAGACTATTCCAGGCAGGGAAGTGTAGTTTGGAGAGAATGGCGAGGATCTTTAGTTGGAGATTGGTAGCTGTTCTCACAAAACTACAGTTCACAGGGGTTTCCCTGAGAGTTAAATGCCCAGGGTGTCTCCAAGCTGAGAGATGGCATAGCGCACTACCCCTATTACCTAGCCAGCTGATTGTACCTATTTGCTTTTAATTAACTTTATTTTATTTAAAACATTTGAATACTGTACTTCCACCCAAAACAGCGTCCCCAAGGTGGTGAACATTAAAACACTAACAAACAACTTTAAACAACATTTTAAAATAATTTAAATTTAAGACAATGTTTAAAATGGTATTAAAACTGTTCAGTAAGTACAGGTACAGAAACACACAACACAAGGTTGTTCCTAGTACATAAAGAACATTGCAGCCCACCACAGCTGTAGTCCTAGCTTCATTCAGTGCATACTGCTACAGCTGAGGAGAATGGAGGGGCAGGCTCAAGTAGCACTATGTGGGTATATGCTGACTCCATAGAAACTTTTCTGCGAAATAGACACAGTCCTCAATCTGACAGTTTAGTCTGTGGCTCCTTGCCTTGGTTGCCTGCTGTGAGATGCAGCAGCTGTGTGACTAGCATTCCTCCCCTACGCAGTGCAAATCTCTCTCTGAAGGACACAACTGGCAACAAATCCCCCAAGTTCCCAGCAACTGACTCACTTTATCCCATCTGGCTTCTGTCCATGGTGTTGTGAGGTGAGGGTTGGGGTGGGGAGAGAAATTAGTCTCTGGCCTTCAGAGATGAGGTTGCTGAGGCAGATAACACCTCATGCATTTTCTGTTCATGATGGCTGCATGTTTTACCCCAGCCCCTCTGGCACTTCTTTGTGAGTCAAGACATGGCTCCTCTCTGGTTTTGAATGTATAGCTACTTAAAGCTAGAACATTTTGCTGCTGAACTACAGTGACCCATGAATGGAGAGCTGGCTGGCATGGACTCAGGTGGCTTGGCTTCCGTCATCCTTTCTTTAGACCTCTGGGTCCTGGGAGATTAGGGGATCCTGCACTAAAAACTACGGGTTGGTCCCTCACCATGAGAGATCATTTTGGCCTTGTCTGTAATTCTGTTTTTTGAGCTTGACTTCCTAGTGACCTCTGTGCACAATTGCTGGATGGCCTGGGTTGCACACAGATTGTAGGCAGAGAGAATCTGCTACTGTAGCTGGATCAGACAGAGAGATGCTGTGTTGGCCCTGATAATGGCTAACATGGGAATTGGCCTGCATTTGCAGAGCTTGACACCAGCAGCCTGCCATTCACAACAAATGAGCTAAGCTTGTAAGGATCTCAGAAATCTCTTTCCTCCGCTCTGTGTGCAGCTCTTATGGCTTGTTACATAGTTGTAAAGGGGTAAGGAGAGTTCAGATACGGAGAGACAAATAGGTTGTCCTTGCCCTAACCACAGATTTAAAAGCAGCAGGTACACATAACCACCTGACCTTGCTTTTGTCCATCTCTTTAAAAAACAGGCTTGGTGCTTTGACAGAGTCCATAAAGTTAGGCCATGTTCAAAGATGGCTGAAATAGCACTCATGATAGAGGTGCTTTCCATTCAGTTATAATGTGCCAGACCTCTTGATCAGATAGACAACTAATAGAACACTGGATTCTTCCATCCTTAAGATAGGATAGAAAGAGCTCTGACAAATACTGCCATAACACAGAAACAGATCCCAAGACAAAAAGCTTACTGGCAGTTTCACATGTTGGAGAGCCTTGGACTTGATTGTAGCTACAAATCCACCTACTTTGCCTGGAAATCAACAGTATTTTTCCTCTTTGGGGAACTCATGCATGGACAGCTGGTTCTGGAACAGGATAAGCAATTTATTCCAAAGCCTCTGGCAAGCAGCTGGATTTTTCAAGTTATGCTCTCACTGAAAAAGAGCCTGTGAATGGAGCTGTTAATATATTGCAGGAAGTGGGGGTGAGGGACAGGGGTTCCAAGCCATGAAATGGAAACGTTCCAGACTTTAGGGGGTGGGATTCCATTTGAAATATTTTCATTTTCAGAATGAAGGTTGACATGCTTTTATTTTCAGTGCATGCACATTGCTGCACATCTTAACGATCAAAGATTCAAAAGCTAGTAATGATAGTGATGAAAGCGTTTTGACTGCATTTCACTAGATTACTAACTGGCAATTTTAAGACTTAATGGTCAGAAAAGTATTGGCAAAGCTACTAATATATTCGATAGACCAGAGTGTAGTCGTTTGCAGATCACCTTCTGCATGTTTTAAAGTTTTATAAATATCAATATATCTTAATTCAACATGGCCCTATGTGTGGATACAAATATGGAGACTGGGGTTGTAGACAAACAAGACAGACCTTTCTCCACACTTGAGAAAAGGTCCAAGTTTGCAGAAAAATCTGAAGTCTGAAAAAAGGAGTGTTTAAATCCTTCAAAAATGGTAGAAGCAGCACCTGTAGTTTGAAGAAATGAATGCCCTCAGTGACCATTGCTAGGCAACCACAACAGTATTGTCAACCTTCAAGGCTTGATTTCTGTCAGTAAAAGGCAGGGGAGGGGAAGAGCCCTTTCCAGTGCTGTTTTGGCCTTTGAGAATGGACTCTTCAGGGCCAGTCCTGGCAGCAATCACTGGGCGACTTGATACCACACAACTTGCATGACTCATCCAAGCCCAGTTGTTTGCTACTGTTCAGCAGGGAGGCCATGGCAAGGTTTCTGCCATGAAACCTTGCTGGATGACCTTGGCCCAGTCACATTCTCAGCCTAATCTGCCTCACAGAGTTGTTGTGAGGATAAAACAGAGAGGAGAGGGAAATGATGTAAGCAGCTTTGAGTCCCTACTGCAGAGAAATGCAGGGTACAAATGCAGTAAATAAATAATAAATATGGCTGAAATTCCCCACTGGCTAAACCTAGCATCTGGCTGCTTTGAATGACACTGGGCAAAGTTGCAGCAGTGTTGCTTGTTTCAGTTTGGTTTGGGTAAAATTGATGTGATTTTCTGATATAATGTTGTTCCCCTTGCTTCAGTTTGGTTCTGTTGGGCTTTCTCTGGGATGAGCTCAGCTTGCATTTGGGAGTGTGCCTTGGTCATGGCTAGCCCAAGGTCATCCAGCTGGATTAGAGTCCCGCGCTCTTAACCACTACACCAACCTGTCACCAGTGGATTTTCATGTATAAGTAGCATTCTTATACACGCCATATTTGCTTGACCAGGATACCTACTAAATAAGAGGAGGATAAACTTAGAAGAAACCTCTTGATATCAGGAACAACGAAGTAAAACGTGTTCCATAGTTTTGATCTCCCTTGAACTACAAGGGCATAGCCTGCCTGTCATGGGAACTATTTTATATCACTTGTCCAAAATTGCAGAGAGTAATACTTGGCAACTGGCAAGGGTAAATGCATTCCTGTGACTAGAGATCTCCAACTGAAAGAGATCAGTAGCTGGGGAAGCTACGTATCTAGAGTTTTCTGATCACAGAAAGGTCAGTACCCTCTCTAGATCTGCCTGCCCTTTGCTTTAGAACTTGCTTCAGCTCTCAGAACAGAACAAGGGAAGAAGCACAAATTGCTTTTAGCCACATGGATTGATCTGCCTTGAAGAATCAAGGGGGTTACACCTTGAGGCTTAAAATTTAACTTTATTCAAAGGTTAATGGAGGCGAGACACGCCCTAGCTTTCACTTTTACCATATCTGACTCCATAGCATACCTGTCTCCAAGCACAAGTTTGCATTTGAGACACAACAAAACAGTTGAAGGGCTGCTCTCAGGAATTTCAATTGCGTTTGCTTCTTCTTTTTTTTTAAAAAATTTTTTTTATTGGATTAGAAACATATAATAACAATTATAATCACATTCTTTAATTTCTTCTAATTCTAACCCCCTCCCTTCCCCCCCCTATTTGTTGACTTCCAACAGTTTTCCAACCCCCTATCCACTTTCCCTCTACTCCCTTCATACTTATTTTATTTATTTATTATAATATACTTTCAGATTCTTCTAAGCACTATTTCCACTTCCTTTCACATATAAATTGTCATATAAATTGTCATATAAATAGAAACCTCTTAATCTATCTTCTTCATTAAAACTAATAACAATATTCATTTTGATAACCTGTGTTTTATCTTACTCCTTCTATTCTCTTCATTATGGGACAAACAATTTGCCCCCCTTTATACATCAATTCCAATACTACTATACACATACTTATTATACACACTTATTGTCATTTACTTAGGCTTCTATTCTATATATTGTTCTTTATCTATACATATACCATAAGTCTAACAATTAGACCTATCTTTAAATTTACGTATGTATGTATACATTCACTCTATGTTATGCGATTATCTTTCCAAAAAATATAGAGTAGTTAATTTCTATCCCAATAATTCTCATAGTATCAACACTACTTAATATAATACTTAAAAATCATATAAAGTTGCTTAGAGTTTTTCCATTAACTCTCTACCCCCACGGTATAGTCACTTCTCTCCTCCTGTGTACCTCAATAGTTTTCAAACTGCCACAGTTCTCCTCCCACCTCCCATTTTTTCACCAGATATTGTTTCAGCTTTCCCCAGTCCGTGTTAAACTGCCCTGGATCAAGGTCTCTCAATTTTCTTGTCATTTTGTCCATCTCCGCCATGTACAGCAATTTGTAAATCCAGTCCTCAATAGTTGGCACTTCTTGTACTTTCCACTTCTGCGCATACAAAAGTCTGGCTGCTGCCGTCATATAAAATATCAATGTCCTATGTTGTGCTGGAATGTCTTCCATTCCCAAGTTCAGTAGCAGGAGTTCTGGGTTCTTATTAACTTGAAATTGTAAAATCTCACTCATTACTCTTATTATTTCCCCCCAGTACTGCCTAGCTACCTCGCAAGTCCACCACATGTGATACATTAATCCCTCATGTTTTTTACATTTCCAGCATTTATTAGACATATTCGAGTTCCCTAGCGCAATCTTCTTGGGCGTCAGATACCAACGGTAGATCATTTTGTAAATATTCTCTTTAATATTGGTACATGTCGTGATTTTCAGTGTATGTTTCCACAAGTATTCCCACGCCTCCATTGTTATTTCTTTGTTAAAGTTTATAGCCCACTTCACCATTTGCACTTTTACTATCTCATCTTCAGTATACCATTTTAACAACACTTTGTAAACCTTGGAAATTTCCTTTTGGTCTTCTTGTAAAATTACTTTCTCTAATTCTGAGTCCTCCATCCTTATCCCTCCCTTCGCACAGTCTGAGTAATAAAGATCTCTGACTTGTCTATATTGAAACCAGTCGTAGTTTGGAGACAGCTCTTGTTGCGTTCTTATTCTTATTTTAGAAGATTCTATTTGAGTTATCTCCTTGTACGTTAAACACTGTTGTTCATTGTCGACCGTTCTTGGATCTATTACTTCATATGGAACCACCCAGGAGGGAATTCCTTCTTGTAGGTATTCTTTATACTTCTTCCAAATTGTGAAGAGGCTTCTCCGAATGTAGTGATGCAGAAACATAGAATCTGCTTTTACTTTGTCATACCATAGGAATGCATGCCATCCAAATAATTTTTTGTATCCCTCTAAGGCCAGCAGTTTGCGATTTTTCAACATGATCCAATCCTTCAACCATACCAGACAGATTGCATCATAATAAAGTCTCAAGTTGGGCAGTTGCATTCCCCCTCTTTCTTTTGCATCCTGTAACACTTTCATTTTCACTCGAGGCTTCCTGCCTGCCCACACAAACTCTGATATTTTCCTCTGCCATTTATCAAATTGCTTGGAGTCCCTAATGATTGGTATCGTCTGTAACAGAAACATAACTCTTGGTAACACGTTCATCTTAATTACTGCAATTCTTCCCAGCCATGACAAGTTCAGTCTATTCCATTTAATCAAATCATGCTCTATTTGAGTCCATAATTTCTCATAATTATTCTTGAATAGATCTATATTTTTTGCAGTCAATTCAATTCCCAAGTACTTCACCTTACTTGTTACCTCGCAATCTGTTATTTCCGTTAATAACTGTTGTTTTTGTTTGGTCATATTCTTACATAAAATCTTTGATTTCTTTTTGTTTACATAGAAACCTGCCAAGTCTCCAAACTCTTTAATTTTTTCTATTACCTTAGGCATGTTTTCAATTGGATCTTCCACAATTAACAATTAACATCTGCAAACGCTCTGACCTTATAGGAAAAGTCTTTTATCTTTATACCACGGATTGCATTGTCTTCTCGAATCTGCATCATCAAAATTTCAAGAACCAAAATAAACAACAATGGGGATAGCGGGCAACCTTGTCTTGTACCCTTTCCAATAATCAGTTTTTTAGTCAGCTCGTCATTCACTACAATTGCTGCACTCTGGTCTCTATAAATTTCTCTCACTGCTCTTATGAACCTTTCCCCCATTTGTAGCTGTTCCATGGTGGCAAACATAAAGTCCCAGTTCAAATTGTCAAATGCTTTTTCAGCGTCTACAAAGAAGAAACCAACCTCCTTATCACATCGCCTGTCATAATATTCTATAGCGTTTATAACTGTCCTTAGGTTGTCTCTAATTTGTCTATTTGGTAAAAAGCCTGCTTGTTCTTCTCCAATAGCTTCGGCTAGCCATCCCTTTATTCTCTCCGCCAAGATCTTTGCAAAAATCTTATAGTCATTATTGAGTAAAGAGATAGGTCTGTAGTTTTTGACATTGGTCAAGTCCTGTCCTTCTTTGGGGATCAATGATATATTTGCTTCACTCCAGGTATCTGGGATCCTTTGGTCCCTCAAAACACCATTGATCACCTCTTTTAAAAACGGTACCAATTCATTGGCCATTGCCTTGTAAAACTTAGCTGTAAGTCCATCAGGCCCTGGCGCTTTTCCTAAGTTTGTTGACTGTATTGCCTTCCTTATCTCTTCTTCTGTTACTTCGCTGTTTAGTTTAACTCTCCACTTCTCAGAAATTACTGGAAGCTTCATTTTCTCCAAATATGCGGCTATCGCATCTTTATTCACTTCTTTCTTATCATACAATTTAGCGTAGAATTTATAAAAGGCTCTGCTAATAGCGACCTGTTCCAAGTGTACTTTATTGTCATCACATATTTTATTTATTATCTTTTTCTCCTTTCTTTTCTTCAATTGCCATGCCAAAAATTTCCCAGGTTTATTCGCCCCTTCAAACGACTTTTGATTCAGTCTTTTAAGATTCCATTCCAGTTCTTTATTGTTCATAGCCGTCAACTGCTCCTGAAGGATTTTAATATCCTGATATATTTTCTTTTTCCCTGGTCTTTTCTTCAGCTGTATTTCTTTGGCTTTTATTTTTTCCATAATCTCCTGTCTCTTCTCCTCTTTTTTCCTTCGAAGTCTTCCATTTAAGTCCATTAATACACCTCTGATTACTGCTTTATACGTGTCCCATACCTTATTGGTTGGTACTTCTTGATTCATGTTGTACTGTATGAAGAATTTAGTCTCCCTTCTCAACATTTCCATATTTTCTCCCTCTTGCAACAAATCCTCATTTATTCTCCATCCTTTTCTCTTAATTCTTTTTCCAAGCTTCCACATAATTGGGTTATGATCTGAGCCTACCATGGGCATTATTTCTGCTTCCTTAGTCCAAAGTACTAAGTCCTTTGAGGCCCAGATCATATCAATACGCGATAAGGTAGAATGTCTTGCAGAGAAAAAGGTATATTGTCTGCTTGTGGGATTCTGCGTTCTCCACACATCTTCCAACGCTTCCTGTTGCATTAATCCAAAAAAAGTCTTTGGTAATAGTCCTCTTTTCTTTTGTGTAGTGGCTGATTTCTTATCCTGTTCCAAATTCGTAACTCCATTGAAGTCTCCTGCAAGTATTATCTGATCATATGAAAGTTCATCTAGTTGCTTCTTTAAATCCTCAAAAAAGCACTCTTTAGCTCCATTAGGTGCATATATTCCAATCACCAACACTTTCTTTAAATTCCAAATACATTCCACTGCTATAAATCTGGCTTCCCCATCTCTAATTATCACCTTTGGCTGTAGCTCTTCTTTTATATATAATACCACTCCCCTTTTTTTCTTTTTTGAGGCCGCTACAAATTCAATGCCCAATTTACTTACTTTAAGGTATTTTACATCCTGATTTCTAATATGAGTCTCTTGTAAGCAAACTATATCACATTTCTGTTTTAATAGCCAGTGGAAAATACTTTTTCGCTTATTAGGTGAGTTGAGTCCATTTACATTCCACGATAAAACTTTGCACTCCATATTCAAAGCCTTGTTGTTGGTAAGTCTTTTTCATTGTCCGTCATGAACCTTTCCCTTTCCAATTCAGATCTGATGCGCTTTCTTACTCCTCCAAATTCAAAAGATATCCCTTCCGGTAATTCCCATCTATATCTTACTTTCATGTCTTTCAAAGTCTGGACTAACACTTTGTATTTTTTCCGGTCCAAGAGCACCGATCTGGGTAACTCCTTCATAATGATAATTGTCTTGCCATCAACTATCAGTGGATCTTGAAATTGCTTGGTCACTATCATTTCCCTTACATTCCTTGTCGTAAATTGCACTATCACATCCCTTGGTACCTTTCTCTGGGTCGCAAATCTGGAATTTATTCGGTACACCACATCCAGGAAAGCCACAACCTCCTCCTCCTCCTTTTCCAGGTATTCAGCTAACACTTCAGTCACCTGTTCTTGTGCTGTCTTTCCTTCTACTTCCAGCAAACCTCGAAACCTCAGCTGCTTCTCCATATATTTACTCTCCGCAACTGCCATTCTTCCCCTCATTACTCTCATATCCGTTCGCTGCGTCTCTGTAAGATTGTCCATCGCCTTCTCCACATCGTTAACTTTTTGCTGCGCTGCCTGCAAGTCGGTTTGTATCGTCTCCATTCCCTTTTTTACTTCTGCCAGCTCATTTTTAACTGTCTCTTTGACATCTTTGACTTCTTTCACCAACTCCAGTTTTGTTTCTTTAAGCTCCTTTAGCATTTCACAGAATTTTTTGTCCAAGTTCTCTATGGCTGCTTGCCATTCTTTCTTCGACATCGTGGGGCTTGATTTACCTCGCTCCCACGAGTCTGCACGTTTTCTTAGCTCCGTGGCGTCCAAATTGATAATCCTTTTAACTAATTTAAAAGTCCCGGTCCTTTAAATAAACAAAAATCGCTTCGAAAATCCAAAATGTCGGGCGTCTTTTCTCTATGGTTTCTCTGTACCCTTTTGCAATCCAAGATGTCCTACTTCCACCCTTGCTGAAGCCAAAGCCCTTCCCTGTTCAAAAATGGCGATGCCCTTCTTCCTGTCTTCCAGTAGGGGCCGTCTCCTTCTGACGACTCTATCACTATTACGTACTTCCTGTTTCCCGACTCTCTGCTGCAGCTCTCGCGATGGTAGCAATTTTCCCACAGCCTGCTATCGATTCTCGACCACAGGTATGATAAACAAATGTCCCTTTTCTTAAATTACTTCTTTTTACTTAGTCCTTTTTCCAATCTATTTCTTGCCGGGTTTCCCCCTCCTTATAATAAGTCTGTTGCAGTTTAAAAAGTCCTTTTAAAACTTCGTTATTCTTAACAGTCCATCCCAATTCAGGAGATAGTGATCTTTACCTTTTCAAACGTCTTTCTGGGTTGTAATCACTGCTTCAATCTTAAGTTCTCTTTCCGTTTGTTTTCCCCCTGTTGAAGCTTGGGCACAAAGGTCTTATGCCAGCCGCACTGGCCCCGGGTCTGCCGCAGAGATCTATGCCGACCTGTCGAAGGGTGGGACCTCAAGGGTCGAGAGAGAGTCCTTAGCGCAGAACCCCCCCTCGCCCGAGATCGACGCGCCCTGAGGTCTTTGAGCGTTCTTTGCCTGTTCTCCGCCTGTTCTCCGCTATTTGTGCCCCTCCGGCCGCTGAAACGGCAGCCCGGTCAGCTCTGCACTTAGAGCTGCGTTAGACCTCCATGGATCCCAAACCGGAAGTCCAATTGCGTTTGCTTCTAAGGTGAAAAACAAGAAGATGATGGCCCAATCATGGTCCCGTATAGAAATTGAGCAAATGTTTTGGTCTGAAAAAGCTTAAGAGCAGCTGGAATACAGTGGTCACCCTTGGTCCCTAAGAATTTGATTTTGTCCAGCATCAACTGCATAGTTAAACATTCTTATAATTGCTGTACCGTGCCACAGTAAGAGCCCTGTGGCGCAGAGTGGTAAGCCGCAGTACTGCAGTACAAGCTCTTCTCACAACCTGAGTTCGATCCTGGCAGAAGCCGGGTTCACATAGCCGGCTCAAGGTTTACTCAGCCTTCCCTCCTTCCGAGTACCCAGTTTCTTGGGGGTAAAGTGTAGATGACTGGAGAAGGCAATGGCAAACCACCCCGTAAAAAGTCTGCCAAGAAAACGTCATGAACTCATGATGTGATGTCCCCCACCCCGGCCGGGTCAGTAATGACTCAGTGCTTGCACAGGGGGTTACCTTTACCTTACCACGCCACAAGCATTTATACCGGGGAGTAATTTTTATCTTTGCCCTTTATCCTGCACAGAATTTGGAACTTACCGAGCAAGAGTTCTCTCGAAACACTCACATTTTTTCATTTTAGCTTTGGATGAATTACAGCCAGGGAACAAGTACTGAAGGGGGAGGATTGAGTACACTTCACCTGAGTTGGGTGTTGAGGGTGACCAACCCAGGCTGCAGGCAGGCCTGTTAGCATGATATGGTTTATTTATGCCATTTCAGAAATAAAATAGATTTTCCCCCCTTTCATGACTCATTAGATTGAGAGTGTGTATGGTCATCTTGCTAAACGGTTTTACCAGGCCTAGAGATATTATGCTTCAGACCTGCCTGCAATAAAAATGACTTTTGGGAGGCTTGTTGCCGGAGAGCAAACAAATATGAGTCTGAATTAATAACTAGACAAAGTAGGGTCTCTGTTCAGCTGTTTGTTCTAGCAGAAAAGTGAACCCTAGTTTTTAAACAAGAGTATTGGAACTCCTTGGGTCTATTCTCTCCCCCCCCCCAGCTATTCCTGTAGGTTTGCTAGGCTGTAGTGGCTATGCCAGGAGTTTCAGGGTTTGTTTTTTCCAACTCTTGGATGATGGTGGGAATAATGGTTCTTGGACACTTTTTATCAGGTATTGCTCCTTTGTTTATGGGTCTGTTTGTTCTGCCTGGACTGAACATCATCACTGCCAACTGCAACACCTAAGCAGATTTTATTTTCCTCCCGGTATAAACTTGAGCATGGCTAGTCACATGAGCCCTGGAGCGCAAGCCAGAGTGTAAGAGCAAAAGTGTCTTCAGCCCATAAACCAGGTCAAAACGTTGTTGGTTACTTTCTGTTTTATTTAAACTGTGTTTTAAAATTGTTTTTATTATATTTTCATTGTAACTTACCTCCCAGGGTTGGTGTGAGGATAAAATGGAGAACAATGTTATATGAAGAAGGAACATTACCTCCCACCACCCTCATTGCTGAGTGCAGCAATTCTGATAGTGAAGGGAGCAGCTTTGTGCCCATTACTCATGACTCTGAGTACTTTTCGGCCCAGTAGCAGAAATTATTTATTGCACTGCTGCATTGGCAGACGGTTAATGCCATGCAGGGTGCATTATAAAAGTACTACTGCCTTTAGTACTGGGATCTAAAAGAGGCTAATGCTGGTACATGCAGTGTATTCCTGCTACAGCAGGATGGCTGGATCTCTTTTATTCCACTCCATAGATAATTTTCACTATTGTAGAACAAAATGTTCCAGTACCTTGGATTCAAATTAAAAGCCCTTCATCATGAAAAATGACATGTATTAGAAAATGGCTCTGGAAAAACCAAATTACCCAGAATAAAGTGGAATTACACCCAAACATTTTTTTACAGACCCTTGCTTTCCTTCAAGTTCCACAGATTTTGGCTATGATTTTGACTATGATTGGCAGTCAACTTTTATTTCTGGTTGCCAGAGGGGCTCTGCTTCCTTGCTTTTTGTTCAACACATGCAATGTCTTTTGTATATCCTCCCGGGTGGTGGTGGAGGGGGGGCTGGCTTAGAGGAGAGGAGCAGCAGGTGGTGTGC
Source organism: Eublepharis macularius (assembly GCF_028583425.1). Taxonomy (NCBI): domain Eukaryota; kingdom Metazoa; phylum Chordata; class Lepidosauria; order Squamata; family Eublepharidae; genus Eublepharis; species Eublepharis macularius. The sequence continues at coordinate 47,309,810 of NC_072793.1, forward strand.
GTGTTTAATAAAAATCCATTTCCGCCAATCCATAACACTAATGCTCTGTCCTGATGTAAGATGCAGCCCAGCGTCACTTTTGAGAAATAATTTCTATATGCTTTGTTGCTGGCTTTTGAAAAAGTATTATTTATGTAATGCTGTGAGTGTGTGTAATACTGTGTATTATGTAATACTGAGAGCGTATTAGGGGTTATCCCTTTCAGTCATCAGAACTGAATTTACGGTTGCCTTACCTCACTCTATATATTGGAGAGTCACAAGGCCGCAGGAGATCTTTCTTCCCACACAGGTTTGATGTTCATTGCTCAGTTGGCAGCCCCACATAACCTGCTTGTTTCTGATTATGGGCTGGAGCCAACTAGTTGTTTCACTCTTGGTCAGTCCCCTCCTTACAAAAGCCCCATTCCACGTGGCTTTTGTTACATGTAGGCCCTGTGAGCCTCAAAAAAGTCTTTTTGTGTGGTCTCATGAGACCCCTTCCTTTTTCTGGCAGTAGAAACGTTGGTTGAGACCAACCCCTATGGTTGTTTCTAAGAAGCTAGGAACCTAAGAATGTGGCAAAGTTTCTATTTTACAGGCAGGCAGACCTCTATACATGCTTGCCACAAATGCTTCCAGGGAGCTAGCTGTATTAATCCTTCCTCTGGAATGAGGGATGGGCAAAGAAATTAGGAGCCATTGCCCTTCCAGTTGCTTCTCACAGCATTGGTTAATTGAAACCCATATTTTTCTCCCTGCTTGTAAAACTTGTCCTGACCTTACATCACTGGATGGGGGAGGGTCACTGGTGATAATGCTGGTCAGCAATGTCTGACCATTTTTCTCAAGGTGCCTTTGATCCAAAGTGGAATGCGTTGCAAGTTGGTGTGCAAATATAGAACAAGGTAAGGATGCAGCTTGCATGCATGCAGTGCCATTTTGTACATTGGAATTCCATTTTGCTGCAGTCTTGCATGTGCTTTCATTGAGCTCTTAGTAGCAGCAGTAGTGCCTATTACGTCCATCTCTGTTACTGAAATCAGAGCTGACTCTTGATATTTTGCGCTGGTGTGATTTAAGTTGCATACTAACCTTTGGACAGGTGCAGAAACAAATCATTGCTCTTTCAGTCACAAAGCCTATGGGACTGGAGCAGTTTTAAATCTAGATCAAGGTGCTCCTGTCTTCCTTACTGATTCAGGGCAGAGAACTAAAAACAGCTTCTGAATTTAGGCATGACCAGTAAAGCAAAAAAAAAAAAAGAGAGAGAGTAATCTTGTGACTACCAGACAACTGTTTCATGATAGGAGGAAGTCTGGGGGAGAATGCATTCAAGGGCTTTAGAGAAGGATAAGGCTGACCTTGTTCACTGACCAAAATAGCTTAAATTTTATGTCCAAAAACAATTGTATAATAACCTTTTGTTAGAACTAATGAAAAAGTCACAGAATTGTGAGCTGACTTTCACATTCTCCCAAATTATTTGAGTTTGATGTTTGGCAAAGAAAGCAAAGCTGGAGGGATGTGGAGTGTTATTTTAGGGCATGATGGAATAGTCCCACAATTTGTGCAGTCTTAAGATGGCAATTCAGGAAGCATTATGCAGACTTAATTAGGTTAGACCATGCTAGTTAACAACAGTACTGTTCCAGTTAGTGGTAGAGGCATATCTGAATTGCTGCTGTCTTTCATATTTTCAAAGAGAGAACCATCATTTCTTTATTCAGTGTGCCCATAATTCTTTGTGTAACCTGTGTCGATCATGGTCTAATCTAATAAAGCTTGCATACCCCTCCTGGACTCTATTTTAAAACTGCTGCTAACTGCAGAGCTTTCTTTTTTTTCCTGTCCCATCTTTTTTCCCACTCCCCTGTCCTGATCATCTTTTTTTTTTTTTTTGAGTTTGTGGTCAAACTCTAGCATGAAGAAGAGTTCTGGCAAATGTGAACATTTTACGATGTTTTAGTTGGGCTCAACAAAAGTTGTTACATAGCTGCTTGTAATTTTAAGTTCAGTTTAGTGTTATGATTTAATTGCATTAGCCTGCCTTGATGTTTCGGAGATCCCTGCTAACCATGAATAAACTGTAGGCATGAATGCGACCAGTGTTCCACAAAAGCACTCACTTTTAAAGGCAGGGTGCACAACATACAGCCCCACAGCTCTGGTACCACATAATCAACCCCTTCCCCCAAAGCCTCTCCAATCATCCAAGGTGCTGAGATCATCCTTGCAACCAAGGTCCTGGTTAGCTGCAGTAGGAGGCCCAGATTTCTCACAGGGCAATCCTTCTTCCTGTAAGACATCTGAAGCTCTGCCTGTAGCTGGGGTTCACTGCAGCTGCAGTGGTGACTGCAGTGCCTCAGCTCAGCTGAGAGGCAGTAATTTCAAGGTAAAATCATTCTTCTCAGCTGAGTTGAAGCACCGCAATCACTGTTGCAGTTGCAATATCCTGGTAGATACCACTGGAGACTTGGCTATGGACAGTGCAAGGAAGAGGTGTGAGAGAAAGAGCGCATGCCACCCATCCCTGTGGCAGGAGCAGAGTGATGGCCAGGTATCTGCTTGGGACAGGATTTACCCTATACTGGCCAAATCTAGGGATATTAGTTTTGTTTAATGAACATAAACAGCAATTAAAACATGGTGCAGAAAGGTGGGATCACTGAGGCACACCAGTCAAAACATTCTGGAGAGCAAGGTGATTTGCTAGGTGACCCCGTATTGATGAGTACAGTTTTCCACAGGTTCATATCAGAAGAGACTGTCCTTCAAATATGTAGGCTCTAGGCCATGAACAGCTTTAAAGACGTTGGCACTAGCACCTTAAACTTGACCCAGAAGCAAGCAGCCCCTTAACAAGCCACTGCATTTGCACCAGCTGGAGCTTCTGAATGTCTTCATGTTGAGTGTGTTTCAGTGATCTAGCCTCAGAGTTACTGTGGTATTGTCAGATCCGATGTATGCGTAAAGTGGGTCAACTTCTAAACTTAATGCAGCATTCTTATTTCACTAAGAATCTAACAGGACACCCAAGCTTTTAAACGAGACCTTCAATGAAAGTTGTACCTCATCAGTAGTGGGGAGAACTACCCCATTTAATGCAGACATCTTACTTACGAAGACCACCTCTTTCTTGTCTGGATTCAATTTATTTTCCCTCAGCTACTTGTCCACTGATTCAGTGTGCAAATGACAGCTTCTGAAAATTTAGTCAAGGTGACAATACAAACAGAGTGCCACCCGCATATTGATAACACTCCATTCCAAAACGACATATGATCTTGCTCAGGGGTCTCACACTGATATTGAACATGAGAGAAAAGACCAAACCTTACATGGCCCCCCTTCTGTAGATCCCGTGATCACCCTTTGAGTATGACCTTTTAGAAAGTATCTAAACCATTTTAACACTGCTCTGCCTAAACCTGACTCCTTTTCTAGGCGCTTCAGCAGTATGGTATGGTTCATGGTTTCAACAACAGCAGAAAGATCTATTAGCACTGCAGTATCAGAGGTTCTTGCCTCTGTCCTTTTGGATACAATGTCTCTAATACTGCCTGTATCCTGAAACCAGACATAAAGCCTGTTTGAAAAGGGTCGTAGGCAGATGGGTCAGCCAGGTAAACCTGAAATTATATTTTTTGTCAAGGAAAGGCAGCTTTAATGCAAATCTGCAGTTGGTTAAAGCCTGCTTATCTGTAGACATTTCTTTTAGTAAAGGTCTGATAACCACCTGTTTCAGGAACCTTGCGGGGGAAACCTTCCAATAAAGAGGTATTCTCAGTTTTCTGGATCGGAGGTCTTGTTACCTGGCTACAAGATTCTGTAGACCACAGAGGGCATGGGTCCTAGTGATGACTTTCATGCTCCCCAAGATCTTGTCAGCATCACTCAAGGATATGACATTGAACTGATCCAAGTAATTTCAATTATATGGTGCTATAGAAGCTCTCAGTGCTTGGTCATGAATTAAATTAGCCTCTTAAGTCTGTGAGATTTTATCAGCAAAGAATCATGCAAAAACATGACAGCCAAATACCAGGTCACTAACATTTACAGACTCCTAGAATTGTCAGTTGCCAAATTAAACTAAATTATTGTGATGAATCTGATTCAGCTGATTCAGTGGTGACAGTAGTAGTAAAGATGTTATGGATTGGTCCAAAAGATTTCACATTTTTAAAGAAAATTTCTTTAACTAGGAAATGTATTTGTTCCATATTTGAGCTTGTAAACATTACTTTTGCTAACAAAAGAAATAAAAATCTGCGAGGGCAAAGTGGTCAAAGTTACAGAAATAATAATTTTCATGAAGATAGTGAATTTAATTCTTGAAGCTTAGAGAATAGTTTTCCTTTTATTAACATAGCTAAAACAAGATCCAGCTAGTCTAGAACTTATCTGTTGTTACAAGTAACATTCTGATGGAATTGAACTGAGAAGTAAAAAATAAAGAGTTGGCTGCCAAGCCCTGCTATAATTTGTGGACCTCTGAATGGGACAGAGAAAAAGATTCAGAGCTAAAATTTAACGCTATGAAATGGAAGATAGATGTTGCCTCTCCCTGTGGTGCAGGTATAGTCTGCTTGAAGTTCTCAATGGAAGAGGAGTAAAGGCCAGTTTTGAAAGTTCTGCATGCCCTAAAAGATTCATTACCCAGTGGGGTAGTGTTTTTGTTGTGGGGTCTTTTAAGATGAAGGGAAAAAAGTGTTCACAGCTATAAAAACTGTGCTAATTTCAGCTGGTGTTGGTATGTTTCTGTACCCATGTTATGGCGGTGTAGTCTTCCTGCCAGAGAATAGTCATCAACTCTGCACTGCAATTTGAATGTACAAGGGGGAAAAAACCTGAACTTCCCAGGAACAGAAACCTTCGCATAATTTGGATCACTGTTCAATCCCCTACACAAAAGCAACATTGTCTAGAAAGGCCCACAGGTTCACTTGGGTATATAGATTACATTATGGGTTGTTAACACTAGGGGTATTTGGAAATAATCAGTACAGTATTAAAACTAAAAGGATGTCTGAGAGGCCCTGCTGGCTCTTAGACAACTTAATTCATTGCCTGTTCATCTGTCCCCTGCTCCAATTAGGTAATAACTGAGCTCCTTGTGTAATCCTTTGAGACTCCATTTATTCCTATGTGTGCATAGAAGATATTTTTCAAGCAGCTTACCATTGGCTTGGTGGGCCACAGGTGCCATTTATTCATCCAGATGAAGAGATTCCATAAAGTGCAAAGAGGTGTGTCCTAGCATGTACGTTTCAAGCCTACAAACATGAGTCTTCATTGACATCTTTTTTAGTCGCAGTCAGTTGACCAGCAGAATTATTCAGCATCTCCTTTGGAGACTCAACGGCCCATTCAGAAACTGTACTCTGAATTCATTGGTAAAGGATGAGCATGTGCACAGTTTTGTATATATGCAGAGCAGTGAGAAAGCTGCTGAATGCTTCAGAGATCAGGTGTTTCAGAATGTAGGCATGGATTTAGAACTTGGGAAGTCTGACTTCTTTTCTAGCTGTTGCTTTTTGCTGTATTGAGTGACATAAGTTGTCACTGAGTAAATAAGTTGTTGCCATTGTTTGTGATGCAGTATATGAGAGTCATCACTCTCCCTTTTGTGGATCATGCAGATGTGCTGGAAAATAGTTGGAAGAACAGACCAGGATAGCATTCTGTATATGGATGGAACTACTGGGGTATGCAGGAAAATCATGAGGTAGTCATTTTTAAGTTGCACCATTCTCACCTCCATCCCATCAATACACAGGAGTGATGCTGGCATATGCATGCTCCCCCCGCCCCAAGAAAGCTGGCATCAGAAAGCAGCATGCATTCAGGAGCCTACAGACAGTTGAGGGGGGGGGTCGAGTTAAGCTAATGACAAGAAAATAACATGAATAGGATTAAGGAATGGTCCTGTGAGGATATGCCTGTGAAAGGACTGTTCCATTACATCTTAAGGAACTGAGGCAGGGAATCTTGTGGACCAAGGCTAAGCAAGCATTGCTCAGGTACTGTAGGCCACTGTAAACCTAGTGGGTCATCTTGTCCCCTGGTTCCACAAAGTTCTCAGACAAGAAGAAACTCTGCCAGCTCCATCCCAAGCTTCTAGAGTGTGGCCACTACCTGGGTCCTCTTGTCTGCTGGCCTCATGGAGCTGCAGGACAAGAGGAACTTTTGTCACATGGCTGGTAAATTCAGTGGCGTGGCTGCTGCTTGGCTGCTTTTGGCCACTGGCTGCACAAAGCTGGATCTGTATTTGAGCAGAGGAGCTGCAGGAATTGTCCCTAGAAGCATGGTTCGGGGTGGAGTAGAATGCGAAGAGGAGGAAAATGTTCCTATTGCCTTGCCCCATGGGTCTGTGATTCGATATCTTGAGTATGTGAAGATTCTTTTCCTGAAGTTACCATCATTATGCACTTACAGTGGGCAAGAAGCTGGTGCAGTTTGCCGTTGTTTTCTGAGCATGCAGATTTCTGTGATTATGGCTGCTTTTCAACAAGCTCTACTATTGTTACTCTCCCTCTCATTCATGTTATATGTATATATCACATTTAACTCCTTTGTTGGATGATTGTATAGATTAATTAGCCCAGCCTAAACTTATTTCCTCTCGCCTTGAGAATTATGCATTGACAGAAAACTGGATTCCTAACACTGAGCCGCAGGCATAGCCTCTCTATTTGTCCATATCGAGACCAGGTGGGACGTCCACAAAAATCTACCTGTTAAGTAGAATTTTAAAAGGATAGTGTTTCCTAGTATATTCAGATTGCTGTAGCTCCAAAAGGTCAGTGACTCCTAAATAGATCTGACTCACTCAAAGGTGGTTAAATCTCATGTTTCATCTAGTAAAACTTCAGCAGAGCTGTTGATAGCCAGAGAGGAAGAGTTTTAAACAGACCGAGATCAGATTGCTGAGATGTATGTTTGACTTGCCTACACTGTTTTCAGAAAATTTACGCTACAGGAGAAGGAGAAAACATGGGCTTTGGATCTCTTGGAGAGTTTATATGCATGAATGGTGGATTTTTGGTGATTCCCTGCTTCTGCAGCAGACCTGAAACTCCATACTATTTCCTTGGGGTCCCCTGTTCCTAGGAGAAGCATTTCTAGGGGTAGTTTGGCCTGGAGAGAGGAGAAGTTCTCTGACAGAAATCCCTTCTGTCTGTGGAAAGGCTCCTCTGAATCCATCTTATAATTCTTCCTTAAGACTGTACTGAGTTAAGAACTCTAATTTCATCAGTTTTTAGTGCCACTTAATCCAACCCTTATTAATGATGATTTTAATAATTTATCTGCAGATGTATAGCTTCTTTAGTGACATTTGCAACCTGAATCAGATATAAAAGATTCTACTCATGGTATCCCATTAAAGGAGCCACCAATGAGAGTTGTCCTGTGATTAGAAAGTATAAAACTACCACTTCTGCTGCCTCCATTTCCCCACAGTAGCTTGATAAACAGTTTACTGACTGGAGCCATCTGGGCTGCTTTTGTCATTGTGTTTCTGACTTGGGATGGAGTGAATAACTACACTGTGGTGTCCAGGTCCTCAGCTGTTGTGTGACTTAGGCCAAGGGAGATCAGTTTCTGCCAGGTGGGAGAGGATGCCGGGACTATTAGAAGAGTTGGGAAATCCAGCAAAACCCGGTCATCAGTCTTAAATCTATCATACGACATTATGGAAGAGTCCACGGGATGCTTTGAACTTGGGCATGAAGAATTAAATGTAGACTGTTGCTCAAGGTGCAACATGAATGCCTGGCTTCAATAATACAGGTCTGTTGCCAGCTAGGCTTTTTGGCCCAGCACTTTCTTAAGAGGTTTGGAAACCTGATATTCATATCTGTAAATGTACAGGAATAGATATCCATAGATAGTATGGTTGTTCTAGAGTAGGGACTGAGAAGTGTGGTTTCTATTTCAGCCAAAGTTTTCACAATCAGGAAAGCAGTTTATTGCTTCATTTCCTTCTCTAACAATCTCAGCATGTTATGTTCTGAAAGCACCCAGATGTTAATGGACATAGTGACTGCAGAATGGTCATCTCACAGGAAGACCCTGCAGAAGGAATCCTGTCTGCCTGCGTTTTGGACGAGTGTGAAGGAAGAACAAGTTGTGCAGGGAAGAAAGAAGTTTCATTCTAAGCCATGAAGGTCTCTCTCTGTCTGGGATGGCCTTGGAGCACAAGAGCTTATGTCACTTCCCAGGATTTGCAACAGAAGCTATTCTACATTCCTGTGCCTTGTAGCAATGCCTCCTTTGATTCCTGGTCATGTTCCATATGCAGTGGTGAGTCTGTTGGTTAGACAGACCTAGGACTTGAAGAGCCAAGATTGGTTTGCTTCTAAGACCATTAGTGAGAAATGGGGGATGAAAGCAATCTAGGATTGTCAGTTTGGGGTGGGTAGTGTTTCCTAAGGGCTAGAGAATGGGGTCAGTGAGAGATTTGGACCCTTGGCTTCCATTTTCAGCTGTGAGAATGTATTTGGGTTAGAAGCCTAATAAAAAGTGAACTGTGATTGCAGCTGGGAATGTAGAATCCTGATTCTGTTGCAGTCTTGGCTGTCCACTTTGAAAGCAGGTAAAGGAATCTGTCTTCTGTTTCCAGTAAGAAAGCTGTCCAGAGCTGGCTCCGACCTTCCAGACTTGACGGCGACCCCCGTCCCTCACCCACTGTACCCGGAGCCTCACCATGCCCCGATGCTGAACCAGGGGCCCAGCCTGCCACTTTCCCCGGCCCTAGCCCCCTTACCCAGCTGGGGGACAATGACAAGCACACTGGGAGAGCAGTGGGGGAAGGCGCTGGGGGCGGCTGAGGGCCAGAGGACACTGTGGGCTAGCTGATCTGCGAAGCGATGCAGCAGCAGAGGCCCGCCAAACAGCTGATCTGTGCGGCAGCAATCTCTGGCCCCGCTGAGCCCTGCTCCTTGTTACCTTTAAGGCAGGGAATACAGCTTCAAACAGCAAAGGTTAACTGGGCCCTGCAGATGCCGGGGACGGGCCGAGCCTGGGAGGGGCAGTGAGCAGGATGCCCTGCTGGGGGTGTGTGTGGTTGAGGGAGGCCGGGAACCAGCTCTCCATTGGGCACCAATCCAGGGAGGCGGGAGGGCTCCCCCATGACGGGTGGAACCAGGATCAGTCCCAGAAGGGCACCACAGGTGTTGGTGGTGGGGTGCGCGGGTGGGGGGGAGACACAGGGAGCAGGTTGGATGCCCCAGGGAGGGGGCAGGCTGGAAGGATGCTATAAAGGGAGGGCTCCCGTTGAAGCCAGGGAGGAGAAGGCTGGCGTGATAGTGGAGCAAGGGAGCTGTAGATCACGGCACAGCAGGCAGGAGGAGGAATCGGGTGCTGCAACCCCCTCCCCTGCCTAATCTGAGGCTGATGGAGACCCTCCTGCACACATGCCCAGGAAGAAATCTGAAGTGGGGGCTGACGGGCTGGGCAGGGTGGCAGCGCACAAAAGCCATAGCTAGCTTCTTTAATCTGGCACTGTCAAAAAGGAATGACAGAGATGGACCCTTTTGTGTGCCAGCTGGCTGGGCATTCTTAGAGAGCTGCTGTAGCATAGTGGTTAAGTGGCTGGGTTGTGAAACTACACGCTGCTGGTTTGACTCCCACTGCTTCCATGAGTACAGCAGGTGGGCTTGGGTAAGCTACTCCCTCTCAGCTCCAGCTCTCCAAATGTATTGTATGGATAATAATAGGGATAATAATAACACTGCATTGTAGGGGTAATAATAACACTGTATTGTAGGGATAATATTCTGTATTGTAGGGATAATAATAACACTGTATTGTATTGTAGGGATAATAATAACACTGCCTTTGTTCACCACGCTGAGTGGGGCTCTAATCTGTCTATAAGCACAGTTATTATTAAACCTATTGTATATAACATCGTTGCATTTCTTTTATATCAGTGCTGAGTGCTGATCCCAGAGGAAGAGCCCTATCAATGAATAAAAAGCAAGAGCAGCTCTACAGAGCATCAGACTTCTTCCAAGGTTTTTAAATATTAATGTTGCGCTTAGATTTTGGGCCTTTTGGTGGACCCAAGGACTTACTGGTAACTAGCATGACTCTTGCCTTCAGAACCAGGTTTTTAACACACAGCCACAGGAGTACATTAAACAGAAAACTGGTTTCTGGCACTTGATCTGTGTGGATGTAAATATTTAGTAAGACACCTGGCCTACATGAGTAGGAGCCAACTGATATACATTTTGTATACTTTTTATTTAAGATGGAGTAGGATTCTTAATTCACCTTCCTAAAATACTTTTCAGGGGGCATAGAACAAGTCGGCAGACTTTTTGAATAAGCCAGGAAAACCCAATCAGCAAACAGAAGAGAAACTATAATTAGGCATATCAAACAAACACATACCATACTACTAGGGCAGTCCTAAACTTCAGTAGACTTAGAATGGTATAACTCTGTTTAGGATTGGACTAGAGTTTTCAGTCCCTGACAGTGGCAGGGGATTCCCCACCCTTGCCTCTCATTTCTTGCCACCAAGAGGTGACAGAAGAATTTTTTTTCAAAGGCCATCAGGCCAATGCTATGATATCACTTTGGGGAAATTTGGAAGTGATACCAGTCATCTATAGAAATTACCCCCCCCCCCTCAAAAAAACCCCACCCCAAACAAACTCTGATCTTACCGTAGAGTTTCTAGCAATTCCTAGAGAGGTGTGCAATCACTTCCATGTTTTTCCATGGAAGTGACATCAGACCAACATCCGCTACCCCTTGGTTTCTTGCTGGTCGCTGGACCTGACACCCCTAAATTGCACTGTAGCTTCTAGAAGCCTTACATTAAAGATACAATATGGCATCAGTGGAGAAGAAATTTTACGTAGTTGAGTTACTTATAGTTACCAAAATATTTCAGGAAAGCATCACAACTCTTGGCCGGAGTGGCAATGTTATTACATCAGATAGCCCCTCTTGGGGCCAAAATAGACAAGATGTTGAAAGATCTGTGATTACTGATATTCCTTTAAAAAGTTAATTCAAAGCAGCCACAAACAAGATGGATAAAATCTATTTTGTTTAATTAACAAATATATTAATTTTTTAAAGGTTCAACTATAATTTTCTATTTAAAAAATAACCTCCTTTAAAATAAATGTTTCCCTGACCTGACTGGTCCAAGTTAGCCTGATCTCATCAGACCTCAGAAGCTAAGCAGAGTTGGTGCTGGTTAGTACTTAGATGGGAGATGACTAAGGAAAACCAGGGTTGCTATGCAGAGGTAGGCAATGGAAAATCACCTCTGTTGGTCTCTTGCTTTGAAAAGCCCCATAAGGATCTGTCTCTGTCTCTGTCTCTCTGTCTCTGTCTCTCTCTCTCTCTCTCTCACTCACACACACACACACACACACACAAAATATATTTTACAACTAGCATTGTTGCATTGTTGGTCCAAAGCTTTTGAATTCTTCTGAACTCTTTCATGAGGCTGGATGCTTAGAAAAGGGGAAGGATGGATTCCCAGGCCTTGACCTTAAGTGATGAATGCCCGGCAGATTTGGACAGATAAAGCTGTGCTTGGTTTCAGATTGCACCTCTAACCTTTCGGAAAGATGGGAGAATGACAGCCTCCAAATGAAAACATTAAAAAAAATGAAAAGCAGCCTTTACTTACAAAGATAAAACTGTGTAGAAAACATCTCAACCCATCTTATAGCGCAGTAGTTCATGCACTTGTATTGTGGATTAATACTGGGGGACAAGATTTGGCAAATCACCCCAATGTTCTCTGTTGATCCATCTGGGTGGTCTTTTACTCCTGTGTTATACTTACCAACTACCAGCTATTTGAAATTGGCTCAGTAGTCTAAAGAATTATGAAGCTATCTTAGAGGGTACAGTGATCTGATCAGTAACCACCATCAGCCCTTACTTCTGGCTGAGAGTTACTTTTTTGTAGGAGGACGGTTATAAAACAGTTGTAGAGAGATGGGGCAGAATAGAACAGAAAGGAACACTGGGAAATATGAGCAACTTCTAGTGCTGATTCTAGCTAGGACCTGTCTACAAATATGTTGCATTGCTTTTGGTAAGAAAAGAGACCCTATTTGAGATTATAAGCCTTGATGTAAGACACGTGTTGTATTACTATTTTCTAAAACAGTAAAAATAATTGGGTTAAATATTTAAGAAACTTCAGTGTACCCTCTAAAATTGTATAAATGCTCTATTTGGTTTTAAATTGCTTTTAATAAATGAATAAAGCAAGTGATTCATATGCATCTTTGTTTAGCCATTATTTACATTAAAATGTACAAATTCGATTTAAACAATTTATTTAAATCAGTGTTTTTCTTCTGGTTTAAACTTTTGCTGTGAGGGAATGAAGGAGAAATACTGGTGTGTGTGTGTGTAAATCTCTTCATCCTGTGCTGTTTTTCCAGTCCAGCCCTCTGCTTTTGTGTCTGCCTCACAAAGAAACAAGTAGGTACCTGTCCTGTCCATTTCCACTGCTGGGTCAGATGGCAGCTTATAGGGGGTGTGAGCATTTAAGTGTTCCCCAGTATTGTTTTTCAGTGTAGTGTTTTCCTTCTATGCAGCTGCTTTTGAACCGTGAAACAAAACATGAGAGGTCTCATCCCAGGTCTCTGGGCCCTGATTTCAACAATGTATTATCCATTTTTTTTCCAGGTTTAGCTGATGACCTCCTTAGTCAATATTTTCAGCTAATTAAAATCATTTGAATTTAATTTCAAACTAGAAAATTCACCTGGAGGGAAGAGGGGAATAATTACGTAGTATACCTCATCAGGGCTACTTCCACACAAGGTGCAAAAACATATCCCTGTCATAATAGCAATAGTAAGCAGCATAGGTGTGGGTAGGAATACTGCCCACCTGCCCCATACTTTCACTGCTGCCCCAGCCCCCTTTTCCTCCATGTCTGCATAGAAGCATTGGCATGACAGAGATGCTCCCGGGGCCCTTGTGGCCTCCCCACCCCCATTTTGCGGGGTGTGTGTGTGAAAAGGAAAAAAAAGCTCTTTAAAGGCCCCAAAAGAAAAGGGGAAATGCAAAGCTTGATTCCACCACTTAAAAAACGTTTATTTATTTTATTTTTTAGTCCACTGTCCCCACACACAGGCTCAGAGCGGATTAACAACATATAAATACATATAATAAAAACAATTAAAACTCTGGTAGCAGTCATATAAATACAGCAATAGAAACATATTAAGACAGCCTACCTTGCACCCAACATCTAACATCCTTAAGATCCACGGGGCAGGGTGGCTGAGATCTAGGCCGTTTCCACACTGTCTATAAGTAGTGTGAGACTCACAGAAGGCTGCCAGCTTCCTCGTGCGATTTTTGATGCCATCTGTTTACAAAACGCCACAAACGGTGATTTATGGCGTTTTGTAGTTGGATGGTGTTAAAAATTGCTCGAGGAAGCCAGCAGCCTTCTGTGAGTCTCGTGCTATTTATAGACAGTGTGGAAACAGCCCTAATAAATACAGGTTGGGGGACATATCCCCCCCCCACTGGGAGGGGCCGGTTGGATGCTTCGCCTTCCTCAGTCCCCATAAACCTGGCAGAACATCTCTGTCTTAACAGGCCCGGTGAAATGATAACAAATCTTTTTGAGACTGGGCCTCCACAGACAGAGGTCTACCAGGTAGGTGCTAGGATCAAAAAGGCCCTGGCCCTGGTTGAGGCAAGGTGAACCTCCTTGGGGCCAGGGATCACCAGTAACCATTTGTGTCTGCTGATCGAAGCAACCTCTGGGGAATATAGGGAGAGAGATGGTCCCGCTTTGCCCTCTCACCACAGTGGCTGTAGGTATTGTGTCCACGCCACAGTTCCTCCTTTGGTCCAATTTAAAGGGGAAAGTTCCAGGAGGTTCACGAATAGCATTCAGAATGAGCACGACTATCTGTGGATGCTGCCATTGAAGTTGGGGCTTCCCGCATTCCATGTGGGGAAAAAAAAATCTCCATGTTGAAGTAGGCCAGGTTTGTTAAATCCAGAGAAACAAGTTCTGTGTTCACCCCAGAAACCAGTTGTGCGCAGCACTGACTGTCTGGAAACCTGTGGCATCATTCACTCATTTTCCTGAAGCAGTTTTTGAAGACTTTAAACATTGATTCTGCTTTTTAAAAAGGAAGGGGGCACAAATGTTTATTTAATGGAATAATAGAGGCAGACATCCTGAAGCACAGAATCAGAGGGAGGCAAAGTAGACTACTGAATCACCATTTGGTTTACTGGCCAAGACATCTGTCAAATATCACATTGTGAAGGCAAAGGATGTGGGACTCAAAAGTATAAGATAAAAATGCAGAGTCCAGATCAGCATGTACAATTTTTTTGCATAGCTGAGAATGACTGAAGAAGATGTCTGCACAATAGCAAGAATTGAAAGGGAATATGTGTGTGACATGCATGAGAAGAGCAAAAGATAATGAAGTCTGACAAGCTGGTCTGGGGATTTTTGTAGTTTTCAAATTCGGGTATGGACTCCATGGCTACAGTGCCATCCTAAGCAGAGTTACACCCTTCTAAGTCCATTGACTTCAGTGGACTTAGAAGGTTAACTCTGCTTTGGCCGGTGCTGTTAATACACAAAACATCACATATATCGCAGCTCATTTCATGTTGACTTCTGAGCCTTATCCACCATTCTTTAATGTTCATATCATAATTTTTTTCTGGTTCGCCATGGGTGACGTATAAAAATATTATTGTATTTCCTGCTGCAGATGTGATGAAAGATTGTTAGTTTCCTTGCTGTGGTGACAAGGAATCTACTGCCTTTGGCTGTGCTACAGTAAGATTTGCTAGTTTGAATTGCTAGTTTGAATTATCACAAGCTCAAAGTCATGCTGGGGAGAATCCCATGGTCTGAGAAACTCAGGGAGAAAGGAGTTCAACATGGGTGGGAGTTTCTTAAAAACGAGATTTTTTAAAAAGTTTTTTTATTTTTTAATATCTAACAAAAAAACTACAGAAGACTACAAAAGTATAAAGGGGAGGGGGAAAAAAAGGGGGGGGAAGGAAGAACTGGGAAAAGGGAAAATCAACATACAAACAACAAACACTACACTACATGTCTTGTATTCCCTTCATACTGCAATTTTTCTTAAAAGTTAACTTTCTAATATGCTATCAGATTGGTAGGTCTTATACAATACAGATTATATTCAGGATCAGGACTTCTTCCCCCCCCCCTTGCGTCTCGGTCTCAGTTCTCTCTGTGCAGCTGGAGCAGCTGCGCCTGCTCTTTCCTCCCCCCCACTTTCCCCTTCAGACTTCGAACTTTCTTCCTGCTGAAACTCCTGATGGTTGAACAAAAAGTCTGTCAGCTGCGCGTCCGATGTGATCTTGTAAGTTTGATCTTTATATCTGAACCAGACGCCTTCTGGAAAGAGCCACTTATATTTTATATCACATTTCCTCAAGAAAG
Organism: Eublepharis macularius; assembly: GCF_028583425.1. NCBI lineage: Eukaryota > Metazoa > Chordata > Lepidosauria > Squamata > Eublepharidae > Eublepharis > Eublepharis macularius. Next base: position 47,325,252 of record NC_072793.1, read on the forward strand.
CCGCAAGTCATTTATACTTGAATCTTCTTTTACGAGCCAAAAATGGAACATCCTTCAATATTTTAACCTTATTGCCCAAATAATCCAAGTCCACATTATCCGAATTGTCTAAGATGGTGTCCCGAGTCTTCTTAGATGAAAAGTCGATAATAATCTCGCGAGGCAGCTGCCGCTTCATTGCATACTTTGAAGATGTCCGCCGGACTTCCAAAATATCGTTTTTTATCTCTTCTTTAGTTGCCTTTGCGAATGGCGCCAAAAGTCCAGACACCAAATCTTTTAAATTTTCACTTTGCTCTTCTTTTACATTTTGAAGACGCAATACCGTTTGGGCACGGTCCACTTGTAATCCTGTTATTTGATTCTCCAAAAGCTTCACTTCCTTACTTGTTGCTTTCATGAGTACTGCGTTCTCGTGCGCAGACTGCTCTGCTCCGGTCGCTGTTTCTTTAATGGCTTTCACCTCGCTCTCCACTGAATCAACCTTTTGCCCTATTTCATTCAGTTTCGCTACAAAGGGCTGCACAGCATCGAAAACTGCTCGTCTCACCAACTCTTCCAAAGTTTCCCCCTTCCCCTGTAATGTCACCATCACCGATTTACTCATTGCTTTCTCGTCGCCATCTTGGGGGGGGGGCGCCAACTAAGTTCCGAAACTCGGTGCAGGGGAAGAAGTCTGCGCCTTTTTAGCTTCAATTTCCACCGATCCTTCGCATACACTTAAAAATCAGAAGGGATTCGCTTACTTACAGGTCTTCACCTTAAATCTGCTTATTGCCGTTCTCCATGGCCCGGCAGCACACGTGGTGCTGCGCAAGTCTGCCGGCCTCCGTTGGAGCAAGCGGGCAATTTACCCCCTGCATTGCTTCCAGAGGGTTCTTCCTGCGGCGCCCCGGATCCAGGCTCCCTCACTGGGAGTCCTGGAGGTTAACCCTCGCGGGTCAACCACCCAGTCAGGCTGCTCAGACAGTTCCCCCCGGACCTGTGGAGAGGAACGTCCGACATGGCCGGGAAAACGAAACCGAATCTTAAAAACGAGATATTGACGGCACAATCACAAACTATTCCAATGAGAAAGAAAAATGGGAGGCACCTAAAGAGGTTGGGGTGGTTCCATAAACAGCTTTCTAAAGATCTGAAAATTTAAAAGACACATTTAAAAATGGAAGGAGGGCTGTATAACCAAGGATGAATATGCCAGTGCTTGTAGAGAGAGTGTTAGAAAGGCTAAAGTTCAGTAGGAGCTTAGGCTAGCAAGAGATGCTAAACACAACAAAAAGGGTCCTTTGGTTATGTTCGGAGCAGGAAAAAGGATAAGGACATGTTAGGCCCACTGCAGAGAGAGGAAAATGGGATTTTAACAGGTGATAAAGAAAGGGCTGAACTGCTCAATTCCTACTTTGCTTTGGTCTTCACTTGCAAGGGGAACTGTGCTTACCCTGGCAGAAAGGGAACTCATGAGGAAGAAATGGAATCGCAGCATATGATGTTGGGGTGGTATGTAAACACCTAGCTTCTTTAAATGAAATCAAGTCCTCAGGACCAGATGAATTGCACCCTAGGGAACTAAAGGAATTTGGTGCTGTAATTGCAGAGCCTCTGTCTGTCCTCTTTGAAAATTCTTGGAATACAGGTGAGGTACCAGAAGATTGGAGGCAGGCAAGTGTTGTCCCCACCTTCAAGAAGCAGAAAAAAGGAGGCAATTATCAACCCATCAGCTTGATAGCCATACCTGGAAAGGTCCTAGAACAAATAATCAGTCAGTCCTTGAGCATTTAAAAAAGACAGCTGTGACTACTAAGGGCTAGCATGGGTTCCTCAAGAACAAGTCATGTCAGACTAACCTTATTTTCTTTTTTGAGAGAGTTACTGCTTTGGTGAATCAGGGGAATGCTGTGGACATAAGTTTATCTTGATTTCAGGAAGGCTTTGATAAGGTTCCACGTGATATTCTGGTTGACAAGTTGATAACACATGCTTTGGCTCCTGTAATGATTAGATGGATTTGTAACTAGTTGACAGATCATGCCCAAAGAGTGCTTTAAATGGTTCCTCTTTTTCTTGGAGAGGAATGACAAGTGGAGTGCCTCAGGGATCTGTCCTGGGCTCTGTGTTGTCCAACATCTTTATAAATGACTTGGATGAAGGAATAGAGGGGAAGATAATTAAATTTGCAGATGATACTAAATTGGGAGGGGTTGCAAACAGTAGAAGACAGAAGCAGGATTCAAGGTGATCTTGATAGACTGGAAAATTGGATTAAAACTAACAAAATGAATTTCAACAGAGATAAATGTATAGTTCTGCATATAGGCAGGAAAAATCAAAGGCACACTTATAGGATGAGGGAGACTTGTCTTGGCAGTAGTACATGTGAAGAGGATATAGGGATCTTATTATATGATGTGCTGAACATGAGTCAGTAATGTGATGCTGTAGCTTAAAAAGCAAATGTGATTTTAGGCTATATCTACAGAAGGATAGTGTTCAGATCACGTGAAGTTGATGGTATTGCTTTACCTTGTGCTAGTTAGGCTTCACTTGGAGTACTGTGTACAGATTTGGGCACCACAGTTTAAGATGGATGTTGACAAGCTGGAACATGTCCAAAGGAGGGCAGTGAAGATCGTGAGGGGGTCAGGAGACTAAGGCTGTTTCCACACACATTGAATAATGCGCTTTCAATGCACTTTAGCAATCCTTTGGAAGTGGATTTTTTGTTCCACACATGGAAAAGCATTTCCAAATGTTCACTAAAGAGTATTGAAAGTGGATTATCCAACATGTGTGGAAGCAGCCTTAGTCTTATGAGAAAAGGCTGAAGGAGCTGGGTATGTTTAGCCTGGAGAGGAGGCAGCTGAGAGATGATATGCTAAGCCCTCTTCAAGTATTTGAAGGGCTGTCATATAGAGGATGGAGCAGAGTTGTTTTCTGTTGCCTCTGAGGGTTGGGCCAGAAACAACAGGTTAAAATGAAAGCAAAAGAGTTTTTGGCTATACGTTAAGAAAAACTTCCTAACAGAGTGGTCCTCAGTAGAACAGGCTTGAGGTGGTGGGCTCTCCTTCCTTGGACGTATTTAAGAAGAGGCTAGAGCTACGATGATTCTCTGACTCAATATGAATGAACACAGGTCAAGAGAGGGAGTGCATGAAGGGATAAGCTAATATTTGGCTCTCGTGGCCCTTTCTTACATATCCAGTGAAATGCCGATTGTCATCTAAGGTCAGGAAGGAATTTTCCTCCTGGCTGGACTGGCCAGGGATCCTGAAGAGGGTTTTTTTGCTTTCTTTTGGGTATAGAGGGAAGTGGGAAGGTGTGAATTTCCTGTGTTGTGCAGGGGGCTAGGTTAGATTACCCTTGGGTTCCCTTCCAGCTCTGTGTTTCTAACAGGGTATTGTCTCCCTTCTAAGAGCCATGGCACCAGCTGCTGCATAGTTTTCTAAGCCTTTTTACCTCTAAAACTGCTTATCTCCATTTTGTTTCATTTGGATTATATATATAAGCTGCACATTTGCATACACTCTGTTGAGAAATACACTGTGTGGCCTTCAGTAGCAGAGCAGTGTGTTCCAGTAGGATGACCAGCTTAAAGAGGGCAAGAAACACGGCTGCAGAGTCAAAGTCTAAGCCTCACATGAGACAGCTGCTGGAGGTCCGTGGGTTGTGCATCAAGCATAAAGGGTGTAGTGTCAGATGGGCATTGTTCTTCCATAACAATCTGAAGTTTTGGAGATGAAGGAGGCCCTTGCATGATTCTGCTTTTGATGGTGCCATTGGTCACATGTTAACTGTAGACAGTAGTTTTCTTGCTGAACTTGGGGCAACCTGAACTACCAGGGAGATAGTAAACTCACCTTCATCAAGGTACATGGACTTGTTCTACTGTAATTATCCCTGCAAAAGTCAGAATAAAATCCACCTGAATTAGCCAAACATAAAGCAGTATTATAGCAAATGGGTGATGTAGATGCTGGGGAGATGATCTGCTCCTTGGAGCTGTAACTTCTCTTTCTCCATTGAGGGCTTATGAAACAATACATAAGTAAATGAATGCTCTGTTCTCTTTCCTACAGTATAGATCCCTTCTTAGGCATGCCGTTCTAACACTCGATAGAAAATGATCCTCTTTACATGCCACAAATCCTGCTGAATAACATTAGGGTCTGCTGTGCCTGTGAGGGAAGTGGGGTGAGTCAGCAGCTCCACTTCCTGCTCTGCATCACAAAGTGTCCGGTCTGAGCACTGAGGCTGCTTACACTGTTACTTGGCCCAGTTCCAACCCAGAGCTGAGGCTGAGCCAGGCCACATACAAGTTGGGCCTACATGAAGGCTGAGCTGCAAGCACAGTTCCAGTGAGGCATTTCACTAGCTTCCTTTGTTCTCTCTTACTTCTAAAGTAGGGTGCTTTGCTTGAAAGCGAGTGAGATATTCTTGTTTTTTCACCTACCTCAATCTGATTTTTTCCCAGTAGCTGTAAATACATGGGACAAAAATGTACTGTTGCCAAATACAAAGCTGGATATTACACTGGAGGATGAAATTGGGAAGCATAAGCTCCAGACCTTCAAAAAAGTGACTGTATAGTTAGTGTGATATGCAAGAGGCTGATACTGAGGCTGACTTTTCAGTCTACTGTTGCTAATATATGGAACCATGAGGAAAGGGGGTATAATCAGACACTGCACAAGATATCCCATAGATATGTGTGCCAGGCTGCACACAGGTGAAGTCAGTAGCAGCCCGTACACGGGTTTTCTCTGTGGTGGCCCCTATCCTGTGGAATGACCTGCCTGAGGAAGTCAGAAGAGCCTGCTCTCTGACTGGCTTTTCGTAAACGATGCAAAACCAAACTATTCAAAAAGGCTTTTTACTCAAATGGGAGGGCTGTATTGTAGGGATGGGGTCTCAGATGCTTTGCTAATGAGTTAGGGACCATAGACTTCATCACTATATTGCCTTACATATTATCTGCTGCTTTAAATATGTACTCCTATGTACCACCAGTGCTCCATGTTGTCTAATGTTAGTCCTAGAATTGATTACATTCTGCTTCAGTATTTTTTTCTACTCTGTATTGGATTCTTGCTAATGTTATGTCTATTAAACTTGTATCTATTTACCCTATGGTATTGTTTATGAAATGTCCTTGATACTGTATTGAAATGTACTTGATATTGATTGTACTAATCTCATACTGTGTAATCCGCCTTGAGTCTCAGTGAGAAAGGCGGACTATAAATGACATTAATGATGATGATGATAAAGAGAAAAGGAGGAATAGTGCCAGATCTTGGGACTGCAAGGGTGGCATCTTTCTGTAAAGCCATGCATCACATCATTTGGATGTACAGAACTGATCTACTACCCTGTCGGTGAGATACGTTCTCCTGTGTATCTGTATTTCTGTCCCCCATGCCCCAAGGAACTAATTTGCACATATCCTCTAGCCATAGGCTTGTCTATTTCACTGAAGAATCCCAACCAGGCTAATATTTAAAAGGCGTCTTCTGCACTCGGTCATAATACTGTGGGTGACCGTATGTCTTTCATATTCATTCAAGAGGGATGTGGGAAGGCAAGGCGGCAGCAGAAGGCATGCAGGCTCCGTCATTACTCCCTACTGTTGTGGCCTGTTCCGGTAGTGCCAACGAATACAGGAACTCTGTTTAGGAAGTGGTTTGTTTGCACATAGGCTGGAAAGGCCGTTCAAACTAACAGGCAGGAAGTGAGGGTGCAGGCAGCACGCAGTCCTGAGCAGACAGATGGCCTGGAGTGCGTCTCCTGGGGTTAGGATGTCTCTTTCAGAAGCAGATACACCCTCAGACCAGGAGCTGGAGGTACTACCTTTATAGAGGGACATTGGGAGGCTTGAGAGGCTTGAAAAGAGTTTGATCATTCCTGTCCCCCTCTCTGTTTTGGAATAATGGGAAGTAAGAACATGATGATGTGTTGTAAGTTTATGGTACCTAAGGGGTATATTCTTCAGGGAGTGGCTACAGATAAGCAGAGCCCTAAAAAACAGTGAGGCTCTAATGAGGAGGGGGGGAATCCAACTGCAAATAGGGAATTAGATGGGGGGGTGTTACTGCTGCATAAGTATAAGATATGTTAAGTTGTGTGCAGAAATGCATCATAGAGTGTGTTTATTGCTAGGGACAATGCACACAATGTCTATGTCTGCATTATAACTTATCTTTCTGTGCATTTATCTACACGTACACACTAGTTTATAGATGAATATATGTATTCCCTGTACATCATAAATGGTAGCTAATTGCACACAGGACAGAAAAGGGTAAATGTACAAGAAGCAGGAAGTATTAAACTTGTAGTCTATGTTGTAGTAGAGGTTTTGCCTGGATTTGGGGCATAGCATGCTATATTCTTAACAATGCAGCCCTAAGCAGAGTTACACCCTTCTAAGCCCATGGACTTAAGTGGATTTGGAAGGGTGTAACTCTGCTTAGGATGACACTGTAAGAGTATGCTGCAAGCAGTAGTAGGAGCATGTTAATGTAGTTTGTAAGCAAGATCATGTGTCTGCTGGGAAGGGGACTTCAGCACCTTATGTGATGAGGAGGGAGGGCCTGTGATACTTGTTCTAATGTATCAGACATGTGACACCAAGAACAGCAGATGTATTATACAAGATGCATGTGGACTCTCTGAAATTGACAAGTCTTCATTGGGGATTAGATATATACAGGGTTTTGCTCTGTTTTGAAACTGGGATTATATCTGCATTTCAGATGCCAAATGACAATAGCTGGTAAATGACAATAGCTGGTGATATGAAATCACTCCACAACACATTCAGCATCTGAGATCACTCCACTCTCCAAGTTATAAGGACAGATGGACTCCCATTCTAGCTGTATCTGAAGAAGTGACTCATGAAAGTCCATACCCTACCACAAATTGTGTTAGTCTTAGAGGTGCTACTGGACTCTTGCTCCTTTCTACTGCTACAGACAGACTAACACGGCTACCCATCTTGATCTATCTGTTGGGTGAAGTTCACTGTTGTGCTCTTCGAAGCCATTAAGGAAAAGAGAGGGCTGTCTTAAATTCACATACAAATTATAGCTATGTAGTAGTAAAAAACTTTGTGTGTATAATGGTTTTTTGTTTGTTTGTTTTAAATTCAGAGTCATCATTCTTTTGGGGAAATATGGGGCATTTTATTCCTCCCAGCAGATGTGTGAAGGCAATGTTACTGGATGGTGGGAGGAAACAATTGCAAGAATTGTTATAGAACCAAATGTGCTGAGTTCTCACCTGAGCTTGTATTTGTAGCCAGGTCAGTGTCTGCACCAAGCTGCACAATATCATGGGGATCTGTCAACACATCATCCAAACATGTAGTTTACCAACATGTTTACAACGTGCAGGAGTGAGGGGAGAGGCTCATAATTCAAAGTGGTGGCACTGGGGAAGAGGGAATCAACTCTTTTCCTTATGTGCTGTTTCATCAGTTTCAATCTACCATCATCTTTGGGCTACTTTTACCTCCAATAAAGCAAAAAGACAGGATTCTGTCTTCACTTTTTCCCCATACCAAAATTAAAAGCAACCTAGGGAAGACCAGTTTTGATCAGAGAAGGGATGTGTACCTGCTCTGTATTTTATGCACCTAATTCCTGTGGCTGTTTTAAAGGCAAAATAATGCACTGAACTAATCACAGGTTCTCAGTGTAGCATATTGTTTTAATCCTCTGATAATCTAGTTACTAGTGCCAAAAGAATCCTCCATTCAGTACTAGCTAGAGCTGAAGAGATATAGTTGTCAGAGCAAGGTGTGATAGAAAAGCTGGGCACTGGGTTTTCTCTGAGGGCCAGACTACAAGTGATAGTGACCACGGGTCCATCCTGCAGCTGCCGACGCCATTTTAAAGCCATTGTAGTTCTTTAAAAATGAATGCAGGGCCTGCTCTGGATCATGTGTGGGGCAGCCACAGGAGCTCTGGTCCCCCCTGCCTTTTCAGATGTTAAAACAGCAATGGGGGTGGGGCTGTTTTGGCACCTGAAAAGATGGTGGTAGGGAAACGAGAGCGCCTGCGGCTACCCCGTGCGCAATCCAGATTAGGGCCCTGTGGCCATTTTTAAAGAACTGCAACTGCTTTTAAAATGGTATTGGTGTCACTTGTAGTTTGGCCCTATTTTTTAAATCTCTGGAGGAGCAGTGGGCCCAAGCCTGAACTCTTATCTAGAAATGCACTTCTAAGGGCACTTCCCTGGGAGTAAGACCCATTGAATAGACCTGAGCAGGATTCTGAGTAGACTTGCTGCCATTGATGGGTACCAATAGTATACCCTCCCCACAGATCTAATATGAACTTTGTAGGTATGCAGTTTAAATTGGGAAATGTTCCAGGCAGGGGGAAGGTTTAAATTCCCCCCTCCCTTGCAGTACTTCCCTAATAAAATCAGAGGCCCCCATGGCTGCTTTGAAGAAGAACTGCATGAGATCAGATCAAGGGTCTGCTACCACCTCTCGCTTAAAGCCTAACATATCAGAATTAAAATTAGATTTTATTTTAAATCAGATTATTTATTTTAAAAAGAGAGATTGGGGATTTTAATTTTTTTTCTTCATTGATACCGTTCTACCCTGTAAGTGAGAGGGCTTGAGGTGTTTGTTTGAATCAAGGAATTATCAATAGTCATTATAGCCACTCATAGCCATTGTATCATATTAGCTTTCTATTTGGGAATGTTGGGGGATGCCTGGCCTGCTGCTCAGTCACTCCTCTGAATTCCAAATACTGCTTTTGCTTATTGGATTTGCAATATGATGATGGTGTATTTTCTTTTTGGTGGTGGTCTTGATAGAGCTTTGGAGCAGCCATGTTTGTTGCCATTTGCCTTGCTAACTATCTTTGTTGCAAAATAGTTGAGTTATATGCCTGGCACTTTTATTTGTATTTATTTATTTAGATATTCAGGCCCTGCTTTTCACTCCCAGTGCTTTCTTCCTTCCATTTTTCATCCCCGTAATGACAACCCTGTGAGGAGGTCAGGCAGAGAGAGAGAGAGAGTGACTTGCACAAGGTCACCCAGTGAGCTTCCTTGGCAGAGGGGGATTCAAATGTGGATATCCCAGATCCTGGTCAGACACTCTAACCACTACACCAAGCTGGTTCTTTAGGCATTTTTTAAAAAAATGTATTAATTATTGCAGGATAGGTGTTTATTCAGCATGGCCGAGAGGGGAGAGCTGCACCTTGAGGGACAAGAAATTATGCTTGAGACTTGATGCCCATTTTTGTAATCACCTTCTTACTATTTTCCCCTTACAGAGTGATCCAGGCAGCTGGTCAGTGCTGGAGCACCTAGGCCTGGATCAGAGCTCGGATTTCTCAGACACTAGTGTGCAGCAGAAGTTAGATGAAGAGAAAGAAAAGATTAAGCGTGAAATCCGCAAAGAGCTGAAGATCAAAGAGGGAGCAGAGAACCTACGCAAGGCCACTACAGACCGTAAAAATCTCTCCAATGTGGAGAACTTGCTCAAGAGCTCCAACCGCAAGCTGGAGGCCCTGCACCACCAACTGCAAGACCTCAATGCACACATTGTGGTCAAAGACCCTGAAGAGCTGGGGGGTGAGTGTGAATTTAATCATGGAGTAAGAGGAAATCAGTGAGCAGTCTTGACGGGATCACAGAACAAGCAGAAGTATGAGCCAAAGAGGCCTGTAAACCGGTGACAAGGTGTGCAGGCTACAGCCAGCTGTCTGAGAATTTATGGCTGTTTCTGGCTTCCTGATTATTCCATCTGGGAGAGTTCATGATGACACTCGAAAAAGTTCTTAGTTATGTTTTGATGAACTTCCCTTGTTAAAGAATAAACAAAAGTTTCAAAAGTATCTGTAGCAGTAACCAAACTAGTAAGTGTTTGCACTTGTCCCTAATCTAGTGGCAGGCATTTCAAAGAGAACAGTTGGTTCAGCAAAAGCTATATGTGAGTAAAGAAATCACCCATATGACATCAGGCTGGCATCTACTTGCATTCCAGAAGGGTTTTGTAGCAGATGGAGAGATAATCTGTTTTGAGTACAAATTAATAAAAGACTTTAGTGCAGGCTGTTGGATTTGCAAACCTAGAGTAAAGGCATTTATTGCTATTGTGGTTTGTCATTGCCATGTGAATCCTGCCAGTGGCCCACTGCTCATTTGGCTGTTCTTCTAATGCTTTAAGAAACTATGTTTAGACACACACAATAATTCTGTATTATTATCCAATACATTCCCTGCAACAGTTGAGACAGGACTTGCTGTGTTAGAAGCTATTCACTTTCCTGTTTTTTTAGTTATTTGGGAATAATGTTTGTCATTGTATTTACTTTCAGTTGCAGTATGGGTATATCTGGAAATTTTCATTACATTTATGTTATGGGTGGTGAGTTTGGAAAATGGAAAGCTGAAAATGAATAATCTTTTTTTTAGTTACCTTTAACTTTTTTATATATAATATATTTTTATTTTGAAAAATGAAATAATAGTAAAAGGGGATTCAGAAAGAAAAAAAGGATTGAATAACATAGTTGTATAAATCAGAGATAGCTCTTTATAACAGAATATATATATATATATTTTTTAGAAAAGTTTTTATTGGGTTAGGATCAATTATTTATACATTACAATCAATTTCCCCATTTTCCATTTCTAACCCCCTCCCTTTCCCCCCCTTTTTTTGTTGACTTCCAACAGTTTTCCAACCCTTTGTCCCTTTTCCCTTACTCCTTTTAAATTCCTCTATCTAACAAATATATGGTCTCCCATTTGTTCTAAGCAATACATTCTTAACTATTTTTAATACTCTATACCCAAACTATGAGTCATTATTTCCATATTGGATAAACAATTTATCCCAATTTCCATAATTCCAATTTCAAATATTTCTATAAATCATAAACCATATAGATCATACATTCGTTTAAATCAAACAATTTGACTTATGCTCTATATGTTACTCATTCTTTTAGTTATATATAATTACTTTAATGTTTCTACTTCCCTTCAATAATAATTCTATATAACTATCATCACATAATCAATCAATTTGACTCATATATATCTTCAAATAAACATATTCAGTTTGTTACATTATACCAGTCTTACCAAAAAGAAAATATTATTAGTTAATCAGTCCTTATAATTAGCCCTTATGATTAATTATTTTCTATCGATATTCTGTTTATTCGTCTATATATATCTGTATATATATCAATCTATTAATCTAACTGCTTAGAAGTTCACAATTATCTCTTCTCCCCCCCGGTAAAGTCACCCCCCTCTACATTTTATTGTACTTCAGTAGTTCTCAAACTGCCACAGTTCTCCTCCCACCTCCCATTTCTTCTCCAAATATTTTTTCAGCTTCTCCCAGTCTGTGTTAAACTGCCCTGAGTCCAGATTTCTCAGTTTTCTTGTCATCTTGTCCATTTCTGCCATGTACAGCAATTTGTAAATCCAATCTTCAATAGTTGGCACTTCTTGTACTTTCCATTTTTGCGCATACAAAAGTCTAGCTGCTGCTGTCATATAAAATATCAACGTCCTATGATGGGCTGGAATTCCCTCCATGCCCAAGTTTAGTAGCAGGAGTTCTGGGTTCTTATTTATTTGAAATTGTAAAATTTCACTCATTTCTCTTATTATTTCCCCCCAGTACTGCCTAGCTACCTCACACGACCACCACATATGATAGAGGGAGCCCTCATGTTTCCTACATTTCCAGCATTTATTAGAAGTGTTCAAATTCCCTAGCGCAATCTTCTTTGGTGTCATGTACCAACGATAGATCATTTTGTAAATGTTCTCTTTAATGCTAGTACATGTCGTTGTCTTCATTGTAGTCTTCCACAAGTATTCCCATGCCTCCATTGTTATTTCTTTATTAAAATTTATAGCCCATTTCACCATTTGTGTTTTTACTGTCTCATCCTCAGTATACCATTTCAACAATACTTGGTATACCTTGGATATTCTTTTCTTGTCCTCTTTAAAAAGGGTCTGCTCTAGTTCCGAGTTCTCTATTCGTATACCTCCCTTTACAGAGTCCGAATTATATAAGTCTCTGATCTGTCTGTACTGGAACCAGTCATAATAAGGTGATAGTTCCTCCTGCGTCTTCATTCTGAGTTTGGATGCTTCAATTCTAGTTATTTCTTTGTAAGTTAAACATTGTTGCTCATTATCAACAGCTCTCGGATCTATCACCTCATATGGAACTACCCACAAAGGAGTTCCTTCTTGTAGGTAAATTCTGTACTTCTTCCAGATTATATATAAACTTCTCCGTATATAATGGTGCAGGAACATCGAGTTCACCTTTACTTTATCATGCCATAGGTATGCATGCCATCCAAATATTTTTTTATATCCCTCTAGGGCTAGTAATTTCTTGTTCTTTAGCGTCATCCACTCTTTCAGCCACACTAGGCAGATTGCATCATGGTAAAGTCTCAAGTTGGGCAGTTGCATTCCGCCTCTTTCTTTTGCGTCTTGTAAAACTTTCATTTTCACTCGAGGCTTCTTGCCTGCCCACACAAAATCTGATATTTTCCTCTGCCATTTTTCAAATTGTTTATAACAGAATATATAAACCGCAAAGTATTTCTCTGCACTTTTCAACATTTTATATTCAACATTTTACATTACAAATTTGATAATCTATTTACTGATCATTGTTCTTAGTTTTTTTAAAATTTTCAGCTACGTGATCAAAAAAAGCTTTCAATTTTTCCAGAAATTCTAGGATTAGCCTATTATATATATAAGATGTTAATTTTGCCATTGATGCATATTCAAATAGTTTCATTGTCCGTCTTCTGGGACTGCACACACACACACAGGCTTGCCAATCAGTAGGTTTTAAAAGCTAAAGTCCACCAGGGGGCTCTCTCCTCTCCAGTGAGCATGCATGGCTTTTCCCGCCGAAACGGCTCTGGGAGGCAGCGCCCCCTCACCCTCCGGTTCCTTCTTTGCCGCTGACTGGGAAGGTCTTGCTCGTTCTGCTTGTGCCTAGAAGGGGAAATAAAGGAGAAGGAGTTGTAAGAAGTTGTTCCATTATGGCTGATAAAGCTCTTTTCAAGAGGTGCGTGACTTGCGCAATGAAGATGACCAGAACAGACGGCCATATACCATCTGAAGAACCAATTCTCCCTTAATATTTCATAATCTGTAAATCTGATTTCTTTAATCCATAAATTTTTCTACTGGTCATACATATATTTTCTCCAAAGTTTTGCATCCATTTTGTCATACATTTTTTTAACTTGTTCTGATCCTGTGGCATATTGCAGTAAGATTTTATATACTTCTCCTTGTAAGTGATTCAAACATTATTTTCTCTCTTAACCAACCACCTTCTTTGGATAGTTGTTCTTTAAGTTTAATCACCATTTGATAATCCATCAACCATGAAATGTTTTTTCCTTGAGCTTGAATTTCTTGACATGTTATATTTTCCCTTTTTTATCCATCTTATATGCATAATTCATATAATCAGTTTTGTTTCTTATCCTAATAGGCATCTATTGGTGATGTCAGTGAAAATGAATAATCTTAATCTGTAGTTTTATCTAGCGTTACCTGAGTAATTTCACCATTCACAGTATAAAATCATACTTCTCCCATACAGTGATACCTACAGCTCCTTCATAAAAGCCTGAGCAAAGCTGAGAGGTTGCTCATGTGAGAGAACTCAGTTTAGTTTGCTAAGTGCTGTTTGTTTATAGCTGTTCTATACATCCCCACCCTAGTCTACTGGTGCCTTTTGTCTGGGGCATGAAACCTTACTCTCTGGAACACGGCAATACTTGTTTGTTTGCTGCTCTGTACCTGCATTTTTTCCAGCCCCATTTCCTGAGGAACGCTAGCCTTGCAATTCTCTGGTTTTAGTCAGAGTTATGTCAGAGCAGACATCTTTGTCATCTGGTTTGCCCTAGTGGGCTTTTAATCAATAGGGTAAGCAGAAGCAGAGAGAAGAACCAACCTCCTACCACTGAATATAGGAACAATGGAGTCTGTGGGGGGACACGGAAGCAGATCTGCGTTTATGTGGCAGTCCCATCTTCTTTGTCTAACTCTTAGACCTGGAGTTTGTGTTTCTTTAGAGTATCCAGTCCAAGTTAGCTCATTGTACAGAATGGGGACTACACCAGATGGAGATTCAGCAGCCTTGTGATTTTGCAAGAGGAAGTGGTTTCTGTTGCACCTGACAGGCCACAGAAAAGGGGAGGAGGGCAGAGTCATCTTAAGGAAACAACTGGGCTAAAAAAGTTCAGGGCCTGGGTGCGGCCATTTCCTTTTCACCAAAAAAATCTGTAATAAAGAGTTGGGTCTCCAGGCTCAGAGCTTACAGTTGCAGGCAAGTAGCCCATCCTGTTTTGAAATGTTGCCATTCTTGGGAAGAGAGAGTTCCCTGGCCAATGGCATCCAGTTTTGGCCACCGCTGACAATAAGAGTTCTGAATGGATTATTGATTTGATCCCGTCACAAGCTTGTCCTCATTTAGCCTAGGGATTGTGGCATTTTCTTGCTGACAACACTGCAAGTGTTCTTTCTAACTGAGCATTCTGAAAATCTAGGATTTAATTCACTGGTGTACTAGCTTTTAAGATCTGAGCTGCCCCTTTTCTTTCATTCTAGCTGGCTTGCTGCTAAGCAGTTCTGGCAGTCTTGTATAAGAGCAGGCTCCCAGTCCAATAGTCTGTCTTTTTTTAAAAAAAGGAAAAACACAATAAAAAAGAGTGTTATGGCCACACAGTTGCCTAACACGTTCCACATAATGTCGACTAAGGACCAGAATGTTAAAAGACAGAGTTTCAATGTTTCCTCTTACTCTCTAAAAGCTTTTGATTTGTGTCTTCAATAAGAGTGCTTGCCCTAGCAGTAGTGACTAGTACAGAATAGAGGGGCCATTATTTGTTCGGCTTGATGGAATATGACTCTTTTCAATCAGTTAAATCACATGCTGATATATTCTACCCAGACATATAGTACTGTGTTCTCTTTGAAATCCAAGTATGCTAACTATTAGCTGAATCCAGCAGCTTTCTGTTGCCATTCTCACAGCTCATGAATGTGCTCTTGGGCAGAGAAGATAATGAAAGAATCCTCCTTCTAGACTAGGGTTGCCAGGTCCCCTTTCTCTCCCGGTGGAGTGGGAGGAAGGGACTCGGCACTCACCTTCCTCTTTTTCACATGCACACAATCTCTGGTAAGTGACGCCATTGTGTATGGCCCGGGAGCACTGCTGTGCTTCGTAGTGAGCTGATTTGGGCCCCAAATGGGCCTGATCCTCCCATTTGTAGCCCAAATTGTCCTGCTGCAAGTATGAGAGCGCTCCTGGGGCACACTTGGGAGGCCTGTTCTCCCACCTTTCCCCTGCACTGGCCAGGTGAGTGGTGGTGGGTGCAGAGGGTGGGAATGGGGAATCCCCGCTCCCACTGGGGGACCTGGCAGCCCTGTTCTAGACCAGGGATCCCCAACCTTTTTGAGTCTGCAGACACCTTTGGAATTCTGACACAGGTTGGTGGGCACCATCATAGAATGGCTGCCACAGGAGGCAGAGTCGATAACCAAAATATCGGAGATTGAAATTAAGCATGACTCTAATAGCAATTCTTCAACATTTCAAGCAGAAGGTCTGCTTAACAGGATGCTTTTTAAAATGAACATATTGTTTTAAAAAATCTTTCATATTCTCAGCTTACTTTCAGTCACACAGTGGAGATCCTTGTGCTGTGGTCACCCCTGCAGCCAAAGAATTTTTAAAAAAATTGCCAATCAATCTCCAGAGACCAATCAGATGCTCTGCAGGGCAAAAGCCCCACTGGCCCCACCCATTTTTTAAAAAAACACTTGGTAGATACCAAGAAAATTGTTGGCGAGTGCTATACAGTTGCCCATACATGTGCATTTTTTTGTGGTGGCCCCTGTCCTGTGGAATGGCCTACCTGAGGAAGTCATAAGAGCCCTCACTCTCCTGGCCTTCTGCAAAGAATGCAAAACTGGATGATTCAAAAGGGCTTTTTATACAGATAGGAGGGCCATACTGTGGTAAGATGATCTCAAAGAGATGCTTCACTTGCGACTTAGGGAC
The DNA here is from genome assembly GCF_028583425.1 of Eublepharis macularius. Taxonomy (NCBI): domain Eukaryota; kingdom Metazoa; phylum Chordata; class Lepidosauria; order Squamata; family Eublepharidae; genus Eublepharis; species Eublepharis macularius. The sequence continues at coordinate 47,341,360 of NC_072793.1, forward strand.
TATAGATTTCACCACTATGTCTGCTGCTTTAAGTACGTGCTCCTATGTACTTCCTGTTGCTTTAAGTGTGACCCTACTGGGTAGTTCTATGTTGTCTAATGTCAGTCCTAGAATTATTTATGCTCTGTTTCAGCATTTCTTCAGCTTTGTATTGGATTTTTGCTGATGTTATGTCTTTGTAAACTTGCATTTATTTATCCTATCATGGCATTGTTTATTGAAATGTCCTTGATACTGTCTGTGTTAATCTCTATGTAATCCGCCTTGAGTCTCAGTGATAAAGGCAGATTATAAATAATAATAATAATAATAGATCCAGAGGAGTTAGCCATGTTAATCTGTAGTAGCAAAATCAAAAAGAGTCCAGTAGCACCTTTTAAGACTAACCAATTTTATTGTAGCATAAGCTTTAGAGATGCTGTTACAGCTGCTCATCTTCCAATCTGATATATGCCCTCATGTGCCAACTATGTCCTTCTGCTCTGTACATTGGACAAACCAGCCAACCTCTATGCAAAAGAATAAATGGACACAAATCTGACATTAGAAATGGCAACATCCAGAAACCAGTGGGAGAACACTTCAATCTACCAGGACATTCCATCAAAGACTTAAAGGTCGCTGTAGTTCAACAGAAACCTTTCAAAAACAAAATCCAACGGGAAGCTGCTGAATTGGAATTCATATGTAAATTTGACTCTGTCAAGCTGGGACTGAATAGGGACTATGAATGGTTATCTCATTATCACAGGTAACTGATTTCATTTACATAGGCGGGGTCAGGGAGAGTCCAGTGGCACCTGACGTGGGCTTTCGAGGACCACAGTTCTCTTTGTCAGATGCATCTGGTGGGGAGGGCTGTGGTTATCGAAGGCTTGTGCTGCAGTGGAATGTATGGTCTTGGTGGTGCTGCTGGACTCTTTTTGATTTTGCTACTACAGACTCCTTTGAACCTTTACACAAGCAAACTGATCCCCACATCAAAAGGAGCTGTTTGCATCTCCATATCAAAGGAGTTGTTTACATCCCTCCTCCCCTCCCCTCCTCTATATTTGACCAGTTTCTTTCTGCCCTCCATGCATCAGACGAAGAGAACTGTGGTTCTCGAAAGCTTATGCTACAATAAAATTGGTTAGTCTTAAAAGTGCTACTGGACTCTTTTTAATAATAATAATAGCATTCGATTTATATACCGCCCTTCAGGACAACTTAATGCCCACTCAGAGCAGTTTACAAAGTGTTATTATTACCCCACAACAGTCACCCTGTGAGGTGAGGTGGGTGGGGCTGAGAGAGCTCCAGAGAACTGTGACTCGCCCAAGGTCACCCAGCTGGCTTCAAGTGGAGGAGTGGGGAATCAAATCCGGCTGTCCAGATTAGAGTCCCGTGCTCTTAACCACTACACCAAACTGGCTCTCAACACCAAACTGGCTCTCAAATGACATAAATAAATAAAATAAAAATAAAATGTTGGGGACCCCTGTTCTAGACATTCTACATCATCTTTTACATTTGCTAATGTTTTATGTTTTAACATTTACAGAGCAGTAAATATATTTTCCTATTGTCATAGAAGCTCATAGAACCCCCATCAAGTTTCAGAAGAAATGTATGATTATTTATAAGTGTTAGGGTTTCTCTTGAGGTGCAGTGGTCTGAGGGTGAACAGCAATTTATTATGTATAAAGCTGTTGATATATGATGGAAAAATTGCTTTCTTTACTAGAAGGATGTCTTGCTCTGTCATTGTACATTAATGATGGAAAAGGTAAGGCTATGTACATTTTTCTCTCTCAGATGGTCTATACCATAGAGAAACCATCCATTTTACAAAACATAAACACAGAACATCCTTCCCTTGGTTCTTTAAGATTTGCACCCTTCTGGCATTAACCGCATCGGTGCTTGTTATCTTTTCAGTTGCCCCCCAGTCACCAGGCAGCCTGAGCCGATCAACAGCTACCAAAAACCGTATTGCTGGCTTGGAGAAGCAGCTAAATATTGAGCTGAAGGTGAAACAGGGTGCAGAGAACATGATCCAGATGTATGACAACGGTGCTGCTAAGGTGGGTGTTGCCATCCTTGCCACTGTATTCTCAGGCTTGCCAAAGGCATTTGGTAGCCTGGCTATCCCCTACATACCGTCAAGGTGACAAGGGGGGCAGTATGTAAAGAGCAGCTCGTCTGCCCTCATTCACAAGCGTTGTGGCCAAAACAAGCTCGTTCTTTGTTTAGCAGGCTGAAAAGATTGGTTTATTAAACTAATAATCGTCACAACACAGGTGAAGTAGCTTGGTTCTGCTGCCTAAATTCCTTGAGCTACAGATGAGGGGATTGAGTCCAGGATCTTTTATGTATAAAGCAAGCTTTTTGCTTCTAGCTGTGAAGGAATGGCAGACTGACTGCATTTTTAAATTACAAACAATAGGTTTTAGGTAGCTGTAGCAGCCTTAGCTGCTGTCAGTTTACATGTTTCTTATTTAGATGGATATGTTTTTTTCCTCAGTAGGTTACTTTTAAATGACTAAACAAAGTAACAAATATCTGAGTACAAAAACATCTTTCCATTCTGATTGAGAATGTATTTGTACCCATCTGCCTATCTGAAGTTGGCCCAGATATCGCATACTGTTACCTGTTGCATGTTAAATCCTCCCTTAGATAAAGACTGCAAAAATTGGCTGAAAAGGTACCATAACCACAGCGTTTTCATGTCTGTGAATCTTGGAAGAGGCAGACATTGCTCTGATTCATTTGGATTCTTCTGTCACGATTCCATCATAAAACTGAACAACCAGTTTTAAGTATGCAGTCTTTTATAGGACTTGAAAAATTAGAATACTTTTTTACACCTGCAAACTGCAGGAGTTTGTTTTTTAAATGTCACATTAGAAATAATTTTGAAAAAAGAATCAACGAGGCTTCTTCCTGCTCCCTTTTCAAGCAGGCTTTATTGACCAGAGGCCAGTGACACTTCATATGGACTAGGATGTGTCTCCAGCTCTGTGAACAGTGTGCAGAGATGTTGTGGGGACTGGGTGGGAAGCTTTGTGTTTTCTTCAAGTTAGAAGATACCCAGGGAGCTAGATGAGTGATTTCTGCCCTTGGATCTGGGTAAATTCTAATTATTTTCTACTGTCCTTGGTAATCACGCCTCCACTTGGTCTGTCCTCTAGGACCGGAAGCTGCTGCAGACAGCCCAACAGATGCTACAGGACAGCAAGACCAAGATCAATATAATCCGTATGCAGATCCGCAAGGCTATGCAAGCTGATGAGGTGCAGCTGAATGTGGAAGATGGGCAAGGTGAAGGAGAGGATGATGAAGACAGCCATCCCTGTGGCCTGCAGACTTTCTCAGTGCAGGCAGGCAGTCACTCAACAAAGGCCAACTGCTCTCTCCCTCAGGAGCGGGAGCATACTCTCTGGAGAGATTTTAGAAACCTCTCTGTGCCCTACCTTGGCATGGCACTGAAGCTCAATTTGCTGAGGCTTGGGATGTTTTGGGTTCTTTCCACAGCAAACCAGAAATATCTCACACAGAAACAGTGCTGTTCCCTAGTCATGAGCGTTCAGTCCTGACAGTACCAATGTTACTTGTAGGTAACACTGATCTGAGTGCCATAGAGTTGAGGATTGAGGAGCTGCGACACCACTTCCGGGTGGAGCACGCTGTATCTGAGGGGGCCAAGAATGTATTGCGTCTACTGGGCTCCAGCAAAGTTCAGGACCGCCATGCCATCTCTGAGGTAATGAGCTCCAGTACTCAGTTTGGGGTTGCACAAAGGAAACATACATACAATTATGAATGAAAAAAACCTAGAAGAGTCAATTTTGCTTCCCCATAACATACAATAAAGTTAATATGTAATACATTTGTAATAATCCAACTTTCCTCCCCTCCCCCCACATACATTTTCTCCTGTGAAATTCACTGTTAATGCAGTTGATTGGGGAAAACAAGCACACTTTCAAAGAACAGGAATGTCATCAATTGTCACAATAGTTATGCCGCTTCTTTGCCACTGTAACTCAAAGGGATGTAGATCGGCATAGATGATTGTATATGGGCTTCCCGATTGCAAGCTCTGTTGCTGAAACAACAATGGGATGAGGTTGAAGGATCCTGAGCATGTCCCAAACAAAAGAGTTCTTTGTCTCTAGATCTTTGTTAATATCCTAACAAAGCTGTAGTGCTGATAGTGCAAGGCTGGGAGATGGATGCTGAAGGAAGGTGGAGGACAGAGCAATATCTGATCCTGAACCGTCTGTACTTCTGCTGTAGGCACAGAACAAGCTGAATGAGTCAAACCAGAAATTGGACCTTTTGCGTCACTCTCTGGAGCAACGTCTTGGTGAGCTGCCACAAGACCACCCCAAGGGCTGCATCATCAAAGAAGAGCTTATCCTCGCCTCCTCCCCTGCCTTCAGTGCTCGCAATACCACTACCTACCAACACAACCAGTACAACACCCTTTCAAAGCCATCTCCACTGACAGGTAACAGCATTTCTTATGGACTTTGCTTGGTTCAGCATGCTACCTGGTCACTCTGAACTCTGTACTGTGCCAGAATTTTCCTTGCAATCCACTCCCTTAATTGTCCCTCACTGCTCTTAGTTAGCAGTCATCTACTTTCTAACCGGTTACATACTCCCCCACCCCATGTTCTCTCCCATATTTAAGTGTAACATGGTAAAAGTCCTGATGCACCCAGTCATAATGTTGAAGTACTACTTGACTGCTCTGCTCTGAAAGTTCCTGAGCAGTGTCCAGCTGGTGAACTTCTCTCTCTCATTGGTAGGCACATTGGAGGTGCAGTTGTTGGGCTGCAATGGGTTGTTGGAGCATGTCCCAGGACGTAGCCGTGGCTCCACTGTCTCTCTACCTTGCAACAGCCCTGGCGAAGCACGGCCCTCTTTCATGAGCCGGAGTGGGCGAGGGTTGTACAGCCGGAGTGGTAGTGTAAGTGGCAGGACCACCATCAAAACTGAAGATATCAGCAGTGAGTATTTTTTGCAGTTTGGGGCACTAAAATGAGGGAAGGGGTTCAGTGCTAGGGGTATGGGAAGGGGCACTGAAGGGGGGCACTGCTGGGCCTTCTAGCATAACTAGCATACAATGAGGTCTCCGCTTCCTTTCTTTCTTCAAGCTATTCAGTCAACATTAAATGGGATTCTTGTATCCTGCTGCCTCTTGCTAATTTGCTGTCCCTCAGGCCTCCAGTTCATTGTTCTTGTTGTCATAGATGAAGTGAGTGCTGTACTGAAGCTAGATAATGCAGTTGTAGGCCAGACAGCCTGGAAACCCAGTGGCCTGCAAGCCTGGAACCAGATTTTCACTGTGGAGCTGGAGAGGGTATGTGCAAAGACTTCACTGTTCCATGATATTTCTGTAGGTTAAAGGGGTCACCACAGCTGTGGTAGATAAGATTCCCTCTGCACCCCTGTGGGAAAGAAATGCTAAGATGGTAGTCATACTCAACCACTTACTTGCTGTTGAAGTTCTCAAATATAACTCCAAAGCTAAGAAGAAACATCAGAGGCCAAATACTGATTAAACAGGGGAAATTGTTCGTTATTAACAGATTATGAAGATATTTCCCATCCTTTGTAACTCAACTGAGGATAGAGCAGTGATCCGGATGCCTTTATGGTAGCCTTCAAGAACACTGTTCTTCAAGCATATAATGAAGGAGCTGTTGACCCACTGTGGTTAACAGTTGTGTATTGGGACTTGGTATGGCAGATGTGGGTACAATTCAGAGTCATTATCTACTTGCTACTTTCTGACAGATTCATTTCCTATCCATACCAGGCAAGAGAGCTGGAGATTGGTGTATACTGGCGTGATTACCGCAGTCTTTGTGCCCTGAAATACCTCAAGTTAGAAGACTTCCTTGACAACCAACGCCATGAAATCCACTTGGAATTGGAGCCACAAGGCACTCTCTTGGCAGAGGTAACAAATAATTGGAATCAATCTGGGTAGATCGAGGGCCTTAGGACAGCGGAGTTGGATGCCTATACATTTGAATAGTCATTCTCCTGTTCATATTCAGCAGTGAAATCTATCTATGTGAAAAAGTTGTAACATTTTATCAGTTCTGCGGAGGTAAGATGTTTGCTTACACAGATGGAAACTTTGCCAGAATGTACAGGACCAAATGGATCGATATTTTAGCCTCTAGAGAAGATCTTTACATACTAGTTTACAATAAGCATAGGGCATGGAGTAGTTTAAATTGTTGTTGGTTATATAATACATAATCACAGGCAGGGGACCTGCAAGACTCTTCTCCTCCTCCTTGCTGGGATGGCAGCATCTCGCACTCCCCTGCCCCACTTACCCACTCACTTGTAGAACTGCCACCCTCCACCCAGCTGCCGCATGGGGGTGAGGGCTCCCGCTTTTCCTCACCCACTCACAGTGCCAGTGGGGTGGGAGTGACAACAGTTCCCAGTCTTCTCTGCCATTCTGCTTGGCTCGGTTGGTTCACCCTCCTGCCTGGATTGCAGTGGCAATGGAGGTGCATGAGGCGCAACAGCTCCCACTCCTCCTTCCTTGACTGCTTCTCTTCCTCCCCAGGCTGTCTGACTCATGCAGCAGTAGGCAACTGTTCCTCCCTTCTCCAGAATGGCAGCTCATACTGTTGCAAGATCTTGGAGGTTTTGGCCAAACCTTAAATGTTTAAATTTTCTTTTTATATTTTTCTGCAAACCTAGGGGGTTACTCAGGTATACAGAAAAATATGGCCTATCTGTACCTGGCCTTGTTCTCTGGGGTTTTTGATCCATACAGGTGCTAAGTTCAGAATTAGATATATGATTATAAATACAATTTGAGAATCATTGATTATATTCTTCAGTCTACCTCTCCTTCTTCGTTCATTTCTGCTCCTCACCTTAACAGGATCATAAGGAAAAAATATAGTCATGTTCCCAGGTGAAAAGGTGGTGATTCAGCATCCCAGTTTTTCTGTGCTGTGATTGGGAAGGAAGAGAAAATATGTATAAGGATAAATGAGTAGAGGATTCAGATTTACTCTTGCTCAGTTGTATTTCTGGAAGTCAGTTTCCTTCATAAAATGCTGAAAAATCTTAAGTAAGTTCTGACCCAGTGAAATGGACTTCAGGGTTAAGTCTGTGAGCGGTATAATAATGACCTTTGATGTAGGCATAATAAAACCAAACTCTTGTTACAGCACAAATCATTTACAAGTAATGAGTTTGTATTTACTGTGGCACTATTAATGTGTACAAACAAGGTTTAAAAACCTAGAACCAAACAAAATAGAGATTAAAATATGTTGATTATAATTACTGCAAGATAAAACATAGAAAGATCGTTTGTTTTGATGTCTTTAAATTTCCGTGCAATCTGAATAAAATACTAGCTACAGAGTTTTTAGGCTTTGAAAAAGCAGAATCAGATCAGGAGAGAAATATCTGTTGGTGGTCCCTGGCCCCAAGGAGGCCCGCCTGACCTCAACCAGGGCCAGGGCATTCTCAGTCCTGGTTCTAGCCTGGTGGAAGGAACTCTCTGTCCACTGAGAACAGGGCCCGGTGGAATGTGTTAACGTTTCGCTCAGCCTGCAAGACAGAGATGTTCTGCCAGGCATATGGTTGAGGCTGGGCTTGGCCTCCACCAGCTGAAAAAATGGAGAATAAAATCTGAATCCTGCCCTACTAGGGTTGTCCGCCACCTTATCTTGTCGAGCTGTGTCTGCTGCTATTGATTGCCTCCATCTAAATGTATATTTTTACATGTGAAGTTTTTAAAAATCTATTTATGGTTTTAATTGTATAAATTAATTTTGTGTTTTAAAATATTGTAATCCACCCCAAACCCTTCGTGGGGAGGGCAGAATAGAAATCCAAATGAAATAAAATAAAAAATTGCACCCTTTGGCCCAGGAAGAAGTATACCGTGGCTACCCTGCCCCCCGCCATCTGTGTAGCAGTGTCTCACATTTTTAAGACCGTTGTGTATGTTCTTTCATTTGCCTGGATTGTGTGCATGGATTTTTTTTAAAGTGAACAAAAGGACGGCTGACTCCAATAGCGGTGTCTGTCTCCAAGTCCATTATGTGGAGATTGCACTGGAAAATACCTGAGCTTTTAAATGTATCTTTTAAAAAACCCCATGATGAACTCCATTCCCAGCCATAAAATACTTTGTTTTAAATTATAGGAAAATATATCTCCAAAATAAAAACATTATGGTGAGAAAGGATGTCTGGAGTCCCTATCACAGCTATCAAATACATAGTTAAGAGATTTTTTTTTAAAGCACAAAAGCTCTAAAAGAGTCTGATGCTTCTTTTTAAAGTGTTCTCTTGTCAATTAGATATCAAACTCCAGATTATTCAAAACTTGACAGTGTTATCCTTTTTATGATGTTTAGTTTCTATTGAATTGTTGGCTTCCACAGAGAGTTTGTGTTATGGGAATTAATCTTTGTTTATAGTTAACATAGGCCTTGAGATACTACCCAAGAGACAATTGAAATGTTGAAGTCAAAACAACCCAACTTCTGCTGTACTGAGTTAGAACAACAACTGACCCTTGTGGACCCCTGGATATGGTGCTTATTCAGACCTGTTAGTGATCCCAGGGTTTAGCACGCAACAAGTCAAACTAGTAGGTTCTTGTTATGTAAGATTTCGATGTGAAGGACTAGAGATCAGAGTTGGAAGGTCTGGTTCCCTGAAAGTGACTCACTTTCTAGGAAGCTGAGAGCAGTGAGCAGCAGAAACCCTTTTCAGGCCTGGAAAGAAAGAATTTTTGTGCTGGATGCTGGTGAAAATAGAATCCATCCTTCTAAATGAAAGCCTGTTCCATCCCACTTCTACAAGAAGCCGCTATCTATGTCTGGCCCATTCTGTAACTTGTCTGCAGCCTCCGTCTTGAGACCCCTTTTGTATTGTAATAACATTGGCAGAAATTGCTTGTCCAGTGTGCAGTCCAGCTCTTCCCAACTTGTATTACTGTCTCTTGCTGCAGGTAACTTTCTTCAACCCTGTCATTGAACGCATTCCCAAGCTCCAGCGACAGAAGAAGATCTTCTCCAAGCAACAAGGTAAGGAATAAGATTGCCTAAAGGACAGCTGGACTTATCACTACCAAGGCTTGTCTGGTCTACTTGGGTGCTTCCTTTACCCAGAGTCTGTCTCTGTATCAAAAGACGAGAGAGAAGTATATGTGTATTGTTCTACATGCTATGCTACTCTCCCCAGATCACTTACACAGATGTAGCTTGCCATCACTGGCAGTATTAATCCTTTTGTGCTGAAATTCAGACAACATTGGGAGCAAACTGAAGGGAGGGGAGAGGAAACTTCAGCTTAGTGGTTATTTCCTGAAAGATACACCACTTTTCTCCCCAGTTGTCCTTCTAGTAGCATAGGGTGGAGTGTTGCAAGTCCCGGGGATGATTTTAGCAAAAGACTTTCTCCAGAGTGATTGAGCCAATTTTAAAACATTTTATTTCTGTAGACAGTGGAGACACAGGAAAACAAAACAGGCAAACAGATCCAACAAAATAAAACAATGTTTCTGGCCAAAGGAATGTTAGCAAACATCCCTAGCTGACTTGCAGCGCTATTGCAATGCGAGGGTAGTCTTCTGTGGGTGTTCAGTGGCTGAAAGCTGCCAACTTGTAAAATCTCATCCTTCCCCACCCTCATTTTAGGAGTGTAGGAGAAAAGAGGGATTATGGCTTGACCAGTCTGAAAGGGTGCATTAGTGAAATTTTCTCACTGTAAATATCGAGATCAATGAAATGGCTTTCCCAGGATCATGTTGGCACTTTGTGCAGTTTGGGATGAGGTGTAAAATGTGTGTAAAGTGTGCAACAGGTGTAACCTGGATCAGTTACAGCTGGCTAGCCCATTAATTAGCTATAGATAGTCCTATTGTCATTAAAAGATGTATGCATCAAGTGTTAGTCTGAGAAGAGAGGTATTAAATCCCTTATCTGCTACATGAACCTTTGTGAGAAAGAAGAGTTATAAAGGAAGTAAATAAATATGATAAGCTGCAAATAAAGAAAATGGAGTATTGTGTTTCTTTGGCCATCCCAAACTGGAATTCATAAAGCCAAAGAGATGTATTTCTCCATCACATACATAGTAGCCCTGAGAAACTTCATTAATGCTTTGACAATCCATATGGGATGGCCTGGCATTGCATTTGGAAGTTGTATGTTGAGATGGGGGAACAATGAGGAAAGCACAGGAATGCAGTGAATTATATGAACAAATGCCGAATGAATGAACTGAATGAACAAATAATGATGATTCCACATTGATCAGCTAAGGTGGAATGGGCCAAAGGTAAAGAATTGAATTGAATGCGTCATGGATTTCTGACAATAGTTTAGCAAGTGAGAGAGGGCAGTTAGCTATAGAACAGTAGCAAAGAGTCCAACAGCACCTTTAAGACTAACCAACTTTACTGTAGCATAAGCTTTTGAGAACCACAGTTCTCTTCATCAGATGCATCTGAGGAAGAGAACTGTAGTTCTCGAAAGCTTATGCTACAGTAAAGTTAGTTAGTCTTAAAGGTGCTACTGGACTCTTTGCTATTTTGCTACTACAGACTAACACGGCTAACTCCTCTGGATCTATAGAACAGTGGTACTGTAATGTAGATTAGTGTTATGTTTGGTGAAGAATAGGTGTGGCCAGTATTTCTGTTGATGGTTAGGAGGTGTGGAGCTCATGGTATATTGTTATGCATGAATCTTACTGCTATTTGGAAAGAGTAGTGTGTGAACTGAGAGAATAGTGGCTGTCCTAAGACCACTTACATTGCAATCCTATGCAGAGATACTCCAGATTAATACCATTGACATCAATGTAGGTGAGGTCATGTCACAGTCTTCCTTCTTAGTCATTATGACATACTAGCTCTAAGATATCTGCGTCTCTCACGTGACACATCTTCTAGTAGAGCTAATATTTGCATTTGTGTGCACAATATGTTTGGATTTGGAATGGTGGTGGCATTTTGTGGGAAGAGGAGCAGTATATTTATCAGTCTTAGATCTTTCAGAAGTGAAGCCATTCATGACTGTATTACTGTTTGCATCAGTGAAGTTTGAGGACTTGCCTTCAGTATTGGCTAATGTACCTTGCCCATTCCAGTTGCCCCTTTTAGCTTGTGATTCTTTATCCTTTGCTTGTTGGCAGCCTGGCTATCACAGTGCATGAACTGATATGACTATCTGCCCTGCCCCCTCCCCTTTTCCTTCTCAGGGAAGGCTTTCCTGCGTGCCCGGCAGATGAACATTGATATTGCAACATGGGTACGGCTCCTGCGACGCATCATCCCCACTGCCAACACCACAGGCACCTATAGTCCCTCAACACAGATGACCCCAACATCTGGCTCAGAGAGTAGGCATAGTCTCAACTCTGGGTGAGTGTCCTGTACTGTTAGTGGGCAGACAGTTGGCACTGCAAAAAATCTCAGCTTCTGTCTCAAGTTCCTGTATTTTGAGTTATTATTTTTCCATTTATTATCAAGGATTAGAAAAGTTAGGATTGGAATATGAGGAACAATATTTTTGTGGGGACAGTGTTGATGCAAATATCACATCTCCTGTCCACGAGAGGTAGCCCCTTCATGTTTACAGGTTTTCAGCCAAAATTGCCACCATTTTCACCATCACAGTAATTGTTATAATATAATCTGTTCTTTTTAAATGGAGACTGAGAATATAAGGATTCTGATTTCTTTTGCATTCATGGGGGCTGTTGTAGCCATGCAAGTTTCCTAGATCTCCTGACAATTCCATTCCATTCGATTCCCAAAGCATTCCCAGTCTTTTCAGCGAGCAAGCGGTGGTCTTTCTCCAAGGCACAGATACTTTCCTACATTTCACATACTGTCCAGCCAGGACACTGTCTGCATCTGCTGTGGGATGTTGGGGGTGCCTGCATGCTCTGAAGACATGGACCTGGGCATTGCTTGCCACAGCCCCATCTTCTCTCCAAACAGCAGTTCTTACTGTGATTTTTGCCTGGATTCTCCAGATTGGCATTTTTCCCTCTCCAGGGACATTGCTATTGAGAAGCTGAGCTTGGAAGGGGACCGATTGCAAGTGGAACAAGTAGACCAGGATGACAATGAGCTACCTAATAAGGTCTTGTTGGTAAGTGTCTATTTTTGGTTTGGTTGCCCCAGGAGTTAATTTTTGTTTCCTGTGTCATAAACACCAGAATGTTGCTTGGAGCGTTTGTCTCCAGGTCTCTCCAAATTGTTCGTCTGTTTGTTTCTTCAGACCCCACGGGTGGGCGATGAAATTCCTTTCCAGGTGGAGCTGGGCTCAGGAGGTGAGGCCAGAGGGTCTGACAGTACTTTTCACAGGTAGGGAATGTGCAGCCCCCCTACCCCCTACATGTACACCGGCATCCATGTCCTTGCTATCTTCCTGTCTCACCCCATTGTAATTGCATTTCCTTGCTGAGTCCTAGATTTGCTCCCTTCATCTGAACTGGTCTCCTCTAATTGAGTTGCCTCCTGCTCTCAATAGATCATACCCACAGCCCTGGAGACCTGCTGAATTGAATCAAGGACAATTACGTCTCCAAACGAAATATCCAGTCTCCCAGGAAATCAGTCTAAATTGCAACAATTGCACAGTTGTGCCTCATCTGTCCTTCAAGAAATTGCTTCATTTTTGGAGATCAGACACACAGTATACATTGTTGCTTGGGAAACAAATTTGTTTCTCCAGGTAACAGGGCTGTGGTGATTTGCAGTGCTTTCTGTAATGTGTATGTACAAATACCACAAACGCTTTTTGGAATATTGCCTTTGACTCCACAATGCCCACACTGTGTTATGCTGCATCTGCAAATGGGATTCTCATGGGAAGCCAAAGTAGTTAAGGCTCAAGGCAAAATTAGGAGAAACTGTTTTTGAGTCCCCACTTGCCTTCAGTTGTTTTTTTCCTGACTCCCATTATTACATGCATCCAGAATTCACTGGAGGGGCATGGGATGAATGATGGTAGCCCTGCCCCAACTCTACATACCTTCCACTCACCTGAACTAGGCCCTTTTATCCTAATGAACACACGAAGAATCCTCGTCTTACTCAGCCCGTATATAAGAGTAATGTTTCAGCTTGTGTAAGGAGCATATATTAGAAACCTGTTCTGCCACAAGAATGGCCATTATTTTGTCCCTCTTGACATCATGGATGTTGATGTTGGTTATGATAATCTGTTCTTCTGCCCAGATGATCTCACCCCTGGGTGACTGGAAATACCATCTGTGACTTGCTCTTTCTGTCTCAGCAGCATCCTTAGAAAAACACCTCTCACTATGGATGATTTTCGATTTGCAGCTGTGCTTGGTCGTGGCCATTTTGGCAAAGTAAGTACTACATGCCCACTTGGGGTTCAAACCATGTCCTCTCCCCAGTTCTTCCAGCTGCCCGTCTGTCATCAAGAAGCATACCTACCTTTTCCCATCTTGACGGTCTGTCTGCCAGACCCAAGAGCCCTGTTCCCTCACCTCTTCTACTTTTGTCATTGAGCAAAGACATCCCAGAGATACTAGTGAACTTTACAGAAACTTTGACTACGACTAACCTTGTCTTGCTGGTCATCTTGAATGTAGGTGCTACTGTCTGAGCTACGTCGGACAGGGGAGCTTTTTGCTATCAAAGCCTTGAAGAAGGGTGACATTGTTGCAAGGGATGAAGTGGAGAGGTGAGTCTGTCTAGCAGCCAGGCAAGGTTGTGGTGCTGGGATGGTTGGGGATTTGTTATGAAAACCTCTTCTTCTTCTTTTTTTTTAATTGATATTTCTGGTGCAACAGTAGTATTTAATTTGGAGCACAAGTGTAGCCAGTATTGGGCTTTGATAGTGTTGTTTTGGTGAGAATGCACTTATGTATGCAAAGGGGGGAGTGTATGCATACACACAGGTTGAAAAAAGCATGCTACTACTGCTGCCCAGAGTAGAAGTGGCTCCAGTCAGATAGGTGCAGGGGTTCCAAAACTGCCATCATCTCCTGTGTCCCATGATCACCCAGCTGGCTTGCACCATCTTCACCTCAGCCCCTGACTTAATTGCTGCCCTGTTCTTAGCAGGGAGATCCTAGATCTTCCAACTGCATGGAATGCCAGTAGTGCAATGCCTCTTCATATAAATGAGAGTTGAAGTGCGTATAAATGGGATGAAATGCTAGGAACTGTGTGCAATTGCTGGCATGTATATTTTGCTGTGTGAATAAGAAGGCTGACTGGACCAGGTAGGTCTCTGCTTCTAAATATGTGCCATTTGAGTGAGCTGGAACCTGTATGTTTCCTGTCCAGTTCCAACAGGGGTGATATGAAAGCAGTAGTTCATATGGTTGGGTTCAAGTCAACTCATGGCTACCCCTTGTCCTGACACGGTCTTTTTCCTACTAGCCTGATGTGCGAAAAACGAATATTTGAGGTTGTGACCCATGCCCGGCACCCCTTCCTAGTGAACCTCTTCGCCTGTTTCCAGACACCTCAGCATGTCTGTTTTGTAATGGAGTACACAGCAGGTGGAGACCTTATGATGCACATCCACACAGATGTATTCACTGAACCACGTGCTACGTAAGTTGAGAGCCAGGGGAAGGGAGGCACATGCGGCACTATGAAACGGAGCAAGAGTTTTTCTAAAGCATCTTGCTCAGTGTGATTTATGCCACTCCTCTTCAGCACACTGAGATCTAGTTTCATCTTGTCTACTATTTTGCATTTCCAGCACCGTTTCCAACTCTCTGGATCCTTTACACTGTAGTCATGGGTGTCTTCCAGAGTATGGTTGGGCATTGCCTCTTCTTGAAAAAGTCTTTCTGTTTCCTTCTGCAGATTTTATGCTGCTTGTGTAGTCCTAGGGCTGCAGTTTCTTCATGATCATAAAATCGTATACAGGTAAGTTACACCCGGGGGGGCCGTCATCTTAGTCAATTCCCTTCCTTCTACTGTTGTTTCCACATCCTTTCACTTCTTAATGCTCTGGACTAGTTTCCCTGCCCTTTTCCTAGGAGCAGTGAGCTGTCAGAATGAACATGGTTCATCCTGTCTCTCCTGTGGAGGACTGCATGGTGGTTATTATAACAGCATCTTTGTGTCTTGTCACTAAAATGTAAATGCAAGATTAATTATATTGTGCCTCCAATTAATGGCAGGTACCAAAAGATTCTTCAGAATTCTGCCTCAAGTTCTCTTACCTTTCAGGGACCTGAAGCTGGATAACTTATTGCTGGACATGGAAGGTTTTGTGAAAATTGCAGACTTCGGCCTCTGCAAGGAAGGTGATTGTGTGTGTGGCGGGGTGGGGTGGGGATAGATCCCACCATAGTAGGCACAGGATCCCCTAAATCAAAATGCAAATAAAATACATCCTACAGAAGTGACAGGGAACTAGCAGCCATCCTGCTGAGCACTAAAACAATCTGCAGTTGCTCCAAGAAGGGGAAGGGGCTTTGAGCAGGGCTGTGGGTGAATTAGCCATGTTTTAACAACCATTTTGTTCTGTGCTGCCAGGGATGGGATATGGTGATCGCACCAGCACATTCTGTGGGACACCAGAGTTTCTGGCTCCTGAAGTTCTGACAGACACTTCGTACACACGAGCAGTTGACTGGTGGGGCTTGGGTGTACTTGTATATGAAATGCTTGTAGGGGAGGTAAGTTCACCATGTGACAAAGGAAACAGGGTATATATGTGTGTCAAGACTGGGGTTGTTTATTGGTGGTGAGGCATAGGCAGGGTTGGAAATCCATCCTGTTCGAGGAAAGCAGAAATTGGGCATTTTGAAAATACTAAGCTAGGCTTATTCCAAACAAGCAGCTGGTTTTACAGTTCCTGGAGTGTGTAGAACTGGCTTAGAGGGATGCCTCTGGTGATGTAGGAAGAACTGTTTTCAGAGGAAGAAATTAATCTAAGGGATTATGGGAGACTTAGTTTTTGAGGGGGCCTGGTTTAGTTAACAGTTTAGGTAACAGAAATTAATTCTGAGGGAGATTAACAAGACTGGTTTAAATAGTGCCCCCATCAACTGACCCTGCCTCCATTCACCTTATAGTCCCCCTTTCCTGGAGATGATGAAGAGGAAGTATTTGACAGCATTGTGAATGATGAAGTGCGCTATCCTCGCTTCCTTTCTACAGAAGCCATTGGTATCATGCGCCGGGTGAGTTTGGGTGTTCTTTTTTGCCTATCCTAAGGATAGCCAGAGCCAAAGTCTAGGATTACCAAGGCATTCATAATAAGGGAGTGCAAGCTCTGTAAAAAAGGGGGAAGATTTGGGATCTTATCCAGAGATGCAGCATTCCGTTGCAACTCTTCTTTGTCTTGCTCCAAGATGATACAAGAAGGGACAGAGAGAGCCACGTAGAGCAGATTCCTGTAGGGCTGCGCAGCGGGTCGGTATATATTAACAGCAGATTTGCTTGTCCATGTGACAGTCTGATAACGTGAAGGTCTTTATTCAGTTGCTGCGACGGAACCCAGAGCGGCGCTTGGGCTCCAGTGAGCGTGATGCTGAAGATGTGAAAAAGCAGCCGTTTTTCAGGGTCAGTATAAGTCTGTCCATACTTGGTTTATACTCTTCCTTCTATATATCCTGGGAAAGGGCTGCCCAATTTCTTAGCAACTCAAAAGCATCAGCTTGGAGCTACACTGGGCTTCATTGTAACCTGTTACTAGCACAAGGAGATTCTGTGATAGCCACATCTTTCCCTAAGGCTGGAGACAGACTTATGTCACATTAGAGCTGTAAGAATTACTGAGGCATTGGTGTGTGAAACAGTTTGCATACTCACCAAGTGCTGTATAAATATTAACCATTATTATTAGCCAGCGATGTTCCTGCATGAAACTCTTACCATTGCTACTAAAGGGAAGTCTTTTTTCCCTTTCTGTGTATACACCAGCATCCCTGCCCAGTGAGGAGAAAATAAATTTTGAAAAGAGAGCCCCTCGCTGAGCTTGCTGGCTTATACCACTGTGTACTATAATGTTCACTATATCTTCCCAGTACCTACCCTATAGCTTCTCTTGCGGACTCTCCATGCTTCAAGCTAAGTATATTTGGTTTTGGTTCCCTCTCCTCTGCAGAGCATCGAGTGGGAAGCCCTGCTGGCCCGTAAGATCAAGCCACCATTTGTGCCAGTAATCAAGGGCCGAGAAGACATCAGCAACTTTGATGAGGAATTCACAGCTGAGGCACCTATGCTGACTCCGCCCCGTGAATTACGGCCCCTCACCCAAAAGGACCAGGATGCCTTTAAGGACTTTGACTATGTTTCTAATGCCTGCTAGCTCTGGCAGTGGGGGGTGAGGAGATCCCCAACAATACTGCCAGCCTTATAGGGCAGGATTCTGCTCCATTAGTGACTCATATGCTTGCTAGCCCTGCCTGCTAGCTCTAGGGGTGGGGCTAGGAAAGCCCAGCAACACTGCCAGCCTCATGGGGTAGAGAAATGTTCACCATCATGTACCAGGTCTGCAAATAGGTAGGGAAATACTTCTGCATGCTGCAGGATATGACATCAAGCATGCAGATACCATGGACACATGCTAGTTCCAAGGAAGTGGCAAGAGACAGGCGGCCAGCCCCGTCTAGCAGGTAATATTGACTGAGAGATTTGAGCAATGAAGTCTCAGTGAAAACACCTTTTCTTCATCTGTTCCCAGACTTCCTACTGAACCAAGCAGAAATAATTTTCCATAGTTAGGGGCCCATGGGTGTTGAAACCAGAGAACCATTCCCTAACCCCAGCACACACATCTTAGAGCCTCCAACATGGAAAAAAGTACAAGCAGTGTTGCAAAGAAACAGCTTGCCCTGCTGGTACTGTTCTCAAAAGCTTTTTATTCAAATCCCTAACCCTAAACGAAAACCCCTTACTCCTTTTCTGCACCATTGCCATGTACCTGCCTGTAAAAGTCCTGCAACCTATTGGTAGGTTCATTCCCACCATTTGGAAATGACTGAATTATACTACATTTCCTTCCTATATCCTCGCTCACTTTCTGAGACTTATCTACTGCTGTGCTAACAGACTAACTCAAGTGTAGGAAGCAGACAGGGTTTTGAGACCCTTGTCCACATTCCTCTCCTGGTTCCATTCTGTAGCTTTTGAACAAAAAAAGTCTGTTTTTGTTTTCTACTGCTGCTGACATCCTCATTCTTTCCTTGATCTGCCAATGAGAGAAGTCAGTGGATATCTAGATCCCACTCACATGCATCCCATGTTGATCAAGATGATATACTGTAGAGTTGCCAAGACTGGTGAAAAAAATGTTCAGTCCCTTTACCAGTGCCTTAATGTGTGGAAATGGGCAGCTGAAACTTTTCAAGGCATGGAGGTAAATAACATCCCATCAAAGGGACAGGGCGCTGTTTCTCCTGGTAGTTGGTAAATCCGTGTGCAGGGCTGTAGGCAGCTCTGAACCTGAGCTCTGACACTTCAAGGTTTTATTGTGAAAGGGACAACACAGGCATGGGAAAGAGTTGTGAGTAGCCTTTATGGGGTAGGCACCATTCTACACAATCACAGCAAAATTCTTCTCAAAACATGAACAACAGTGGGAAGCTCCATCTGCACTTACACACAGCTGGTCCTTTTTGAAATATCCCCAGTAGACTCTGTCCAGCAACCTGGGCACTAATCATGTAAAGTTAGCCCAGCCCCCTTTCTTCAGTGCCTGTTGGAAGAAGTACTATTTTTGTTAGCTTGTCCTTGGCACTGTTTCCTCAGTGTAAAACTAAACGTTTCTTAAAAATGTTGACCTAGTATTTTTGAGCACAGAGAAATTAGTAGGAGTAAGCAGGACTCGGTGTTACTCAGACATAGCTCTCTCCGTAGCATATTAGCTTTTTTTTATTTTCTAGACAAGTTGAATCCTTGCCTGGTGCTGCAAGCTACATCTGAGATGGATGCTATGGCTCATATCCCTCTACTGCTATGGCATCCTTTTTATGTGATTAGGTAACCTGGAATAATTATCATCAGCTGTTTCTTTATTCAGCCACTAATGTTGATTAGAAGCTCTACTCCAGGAAAGAATGGGAAAATCTGCCTTTTTACTATTCTTTGATTGCACTGATTGTGAGTACGAAAGGGTTGTTAAGGCCTGTTAAGGAGTAACTAATCCTGATCTTCTTGAGTAGGCACCCCTTAAGTGGCAAGGTACATGTTTAAAGCTTGACTAAGAGGCTGTAGACTATATCCCTTCCCTTATGAGTACAAAGGAGCAGGGCCTCATTGCTTATACACAACACAGCTCTTTCTCGAACAGACTTGTAATCTCCAGTTCACATATAGGGTGCTCCTTTTATGAAGCACTCTCCTTTTTCAACCTTAGCTTTTCCAATCCCATTCAGTCATGTTTCAGGCTTGAAATTCAAGAGCTGGCATCCATTTGCCTTTGAAGAAAGGCTCCAGTCTGCAGTGCTGGGAGAGAGAGTTCAAGCTTCTACAGTACAATCCTAAGCAGAGGTGTACCTTTCTAAATCCAGTGAAGTCAAATAGTCTTAGAAGGATGTCACTGTTTTGGATTGTGCTGTTAGAAAAGCAACCATGGGCTAGCTTGAGCGGGGGGGGGGGGGGTTCTGTGTAAGTTGCTGCTTCAGGGAAAGTAGAACTGGTTTTGTTTGCATTGTGAGGGAAAGGGTCCCCCATTTAAGCAGCCCTGCTGCCAAGAATGTGAGCAAGTCAGAGGGCTACAGAAGACCTTGTGCTTACATGGCTCCTTTAAGTACCATGGGAGATTTCATGCTGCCCGAGTCCTTGTATATCTCTGCTTTACATTGGCTCTCCACCTTTCCCTTTTTTAAACACACCATTCCAGAAGATAAGCCTAGCCCATTTTTTTTTTAATTGTAGTTGTAATCTATTTTAAAAGCAGCACTTCTGGTTCTGTTCTCAATTCTGGGAGGGAGGGCCTTGTGCGCCACAGCTTTGGGATCAAAGACTCCAGTGTTTCAGCCTGGAGAGTAGCATCTGTTCCTAGATAATACGCTGTTGACTTCCTTTGTGCCTCTTTTTCTGCTTTGTTGTCTCTTATCTTTCCTAGAGGACATATCCATGCTTAGTTATCTATATGGATTTTGTGCTAGAAGGTGCTTTCATGCTAAGGACTTGAAGCTTTGTCTTGTCTACTGAGTTTCCTTTCTTAATGTAACTACCTCTGTTGCCTGACCAGAATCACACTGTGGCCACAGAAATGCTGCCTGGATTCGTAACTTCTCTACTGTCAAGTCATTGAGTTTTAAACTGTATGCTTGTCAATACAAAGATGCCTAGACCAACACAGGCATGTTGAAGAACGTGTGAGAGAAAAAGCCTTGCAAGTGAGCCTTGCAAGAACTACTGGGTTCTATCCCCAGCTCTTTTTGGATAACATGCAAGAGTTTCCTTGGTTCTGTTCTTGCTTCTAATGTTCACTTGCTGAATAAATTTTGGCTATTCCTTTCTTATCTGCAGAAGAGGGGAAACCAGCTTTGACCTCTATTAGAAAGCATTTTGTTATGCTTGGATGCAGAGCATTACTACATCTGTGTGCTCAGGCTATAGGATGAAAATGTGTGTGTTACAGTAAAGTATGGGTATAGCATGCTTTGCTGTAGAGTATGGAAGTCTTGGACAGACTGTAATTCGGGACTGCATCAGGAAGCTTTGCGGTGTGATCCTGGGCATAGAATTCTGCTCTTGAAAATTTCAACTTTTATTTTTTTCTAAAATCAAGTTTCTAAATTTTAAGGTTGTAAACATGGTTTTGTGTGTAAATTTCCAAAGCCAGGATGGAAGCAAGATTTCTAGGAGCCAAGGCTTTAGTGCCATTTGCAGGTGTCTTTGCCTGTGCAAAATAAGTAAACACCTATAAAATTCCCTACTTTGAATAATTTATACCGCTCACAGAATTCAGCCATAGACATTTGATTTGGTTTCTAGGTTTACCTCACCTTGGCCCAGGATACAGTGAACGGAGTCTGACATACAGCGTGGGAACACTAGAGGCAGATAATGCCCACATTGGGAAGGGGTGTGTGAGCGAATAATCCCAGCTTTTAAATGTGGATTGATACCTCAGGATTAACTTTATTCTCCGATTTAAACCCTCGTATGCTCTTATATTCAACACTGTATCCCCATGTACAGTTTATGCGGTTTTAAAGTTCAAAGTCTGTATCTTCAACTAAAATCATCTTACCATGTAACAAATTATCCAAACATGCCTCGCATCCTTCACTTAGGCATTGAACCTATTGTGCCACTCAAAAGTAGCAGCATCTTAGATAGAGAAAAAGCATCACTCCTGGCTTCAGGAAGATGGCATTAAGTTGAATGTAAGGACAGACTGTCAAGAAAAGTTGTAAACATAAGGAGGAAGTGAGAGGTCCTATCACAAATGGGTTGTGTGCACTTCTGCTTATAGTCAAATGGTTGGATTACCTAATTAATGACTGTCCTAGGCAGTTGTATGCCAGATATCTAGCTAGTGTGCATGTGGGCTGGAGTTCCAGTTTATGTCAATTGGTCTTGCACTGTTGGGAGCCAGTGAGACTACATCTTGAACTACTGTGATCCTACTTTTTCTGCTGGAATGTGCAGTTTTCATTGCCATAATGCTGGTTCATCCTTGCGGTGTGAATCTTCTACTCATAGCACCACATCTATGAAATAACAGCAGTAAAACTAGCTGAACATCCTGTCTTCGTATGTTCACTTCTGAGGTTAATTTAATCAGACAGCCATGCTCCAAGTTTGTACATCTTTGCTTACCTGAGAAAATTGTTACTAGTACAAAATAAGTCTCTGTAGGATAGAATTTAGGAAACTATGCAACAAAAGCAAAGTAACTGATTCAGCTGAAACATGTAGCACAGGTAGCAACTTCCTGGAACAGGGTGCTGATACAGCCCTTTCCTCCTGCTTTAGCCAATGTGACTTCTGTAGCCAGCATTGTGCTTTTGTGTGATGCTGAATTTGCTGGACTCCTTAATTTTTCAGACCAGCTTTGTAGCCATTTCAGCCAGTTTTCTGCATAACCCACATGATAAGATTTTACAGAATATATACTGCTTCCTCTACAGGTTTATATGTAGGATGAAGTAAATGTATAATTTAACCAGATTCTTTCCTCAAATCAGTGTGATGGTCGATGCCCAATGTGGAGGTAATAGGCTGGTCTTTAGCTACATGCCAGGCCTGAGTAATTTATTAACCTTCCTGCTGTGGTTCCTATATTGCATGGCACACGGTAGGCATTCCTGCTGCTCTCAATAATAACATGTGAATTATAACAGTTTTCATGGGTCTTTTTGTTGTGTGCATCCATCATTCATAAAGGGAACATACTGACTTAACAAACGGTGTGGTGATTACAAAGTTGATCCATCCTGGATCAGTGTGGAACTTGGTCCAAATGGGATGATTTTTTTTGTCCAAGCCATGACTACTGAACATTCTGCACACCTATTGTTGAAGTGCCCATGCCAAGGAGGAAAGAAGATATGTAGGTATTTCGACTAGCTCAGCTTGAGTATATAGAAACAGCTATTGTCTCTGCTTCAAAGATTGGGGCCTTAACTTGAAATTAGTAGTACTGAAGGCAATTTTCCATCTTCCATCTTTTGACCTCTTCTTTTATGCCCCCAAGGGGATAGCCCTTTTAAATCAGAATAGGCCACATTCATCTGTCTAGTTTTAGCTTACAAAAAGTTGCCCTTCTTTTCTTGGAAAGAGATGCTCCCAATTGTGCAAAAGCCCAGCAAGCTCGTGCTGGCTGAAAGTTATCAGTTTAAGAAAAACTGAACAAGACGACTGCTGAACTGTAACTGATTGTGGTGGAATAGGCCTGGTGACCTGCAAGCACTGCTGCATTTGGCCCTCCAAAGCATGTAGATGGCCAGTCTCCAAAGGGTGGCACACCACTTTTCTGATCTACTCAACTCTGGAAGGATTGTGTTCTCACTCTTTGGTATGATGCCACCAAGTGGTCATTTTAGGAATTGCCTGTCATGAGGGCCAGTACTCCCAGCTTTCGTGTTGCTGTTCTCATGTCCACAGCTTCCCACTACCCAAGGTCTGGTTACCATGAGGATAGCTTGTGCACTTCTGGGGAAATAGTGTTTGAGCAACTGGCTGCCTCCCTTCCTCTGGTGCCTATTTTAAATAGCGTGTTTGAATGGTGGAACGTTTAAAATAAAGAATTTATTAATAATAAAAAGTCCACACGCATACCCTGTCTGTATAGCAATGGATTGAAAAATACAAAGGTAAGATGAAAAGATATGACCCTTCATCCTTTACATGCTTTAGCTGATCTTGTTCTAAGACAGGCTCTTTAACTTTGAAGTTACAGAGTTCTAAAAGCTTTCCATTACCTTGATGTCTTTGGACCGCTAGCTTTTGTCAGCTTTGTGTGGTAACAGCTGCCATCTATGATAGAGCTTGATGTGAGAGCTCTCTCCTTCACAATATCCCCAGATGGAACCAGCTGAAATGGACCTCCTCTCCCTGCATGCCAAGGGGTTTTGTTATCTTTCTGCCTACCCTCTTCTGGGTCAAAGAATCCTAAAATCTTAAGGAAAATACAGTCTAGCCTCTTACACCCCCAAGTGTCTGTGTCTTCCAGGAGTAAGATTCTAGCTGAAGTGTGAGTACTAGGCCATTTAATTGACCCTGGCTAGGGTGGCCCATCAGCATATCCAAAGCTTTGGTTTCTTGGTACTTGGCTGATGCTTAGGAGCAACTCCCCTCCCCTCTTCTGCCAGGAGAAAGAAAAAAATAAATATGTGCAGGTGTCACGCCCAACCCTGAAGTAAAAAGGTACTGATGGTTACCCAGAACATTGCGGTGGGGGGGGGCGTCATACTTCTGTGCTGGAATTTGGTGGTGGCAAATTTGCCCAAGGAGTATTGGACTGAATGGAATAAAGTTTGACAGACATGGATAAAATGGTTGTTGGGGTGTTTTGGAAACAGAGAACCTCACCAAGCCACATTTAAGTTGGGAGAAAGAACACATGAGGCTGTACAATGATCCGTGCCGTGCCCTCTCAAAAAGGAGGGCTTGGCCTTTAAGTGGTAGGACTGCAGTTGGACTTCCTTGAGTACAGCAATGCAACTCTAGTGCCTGCAAAAAAGGAGGCAGCCAACAGCAAGCCTACTTGTAGCAGCCCTTGTGATGCCAGAAAAGTATGGCATTACATAAGAGCAGTATCTTCTGTTTGCATGGAAGCACTAAGCTACTCATCACCCCCCTGAAGACCTTTGCAAGCTCTGCTCCGTATGTGTGCGCACAGAGCCTGAGGTTACCATGCAGAAAACTGAAAAGGGGCGGGACTCCGCTCAACAGACCTGGTAGAGTGGCCTTTCCTCTGGCAAGGTCATAAGTTACATGTCACAGCCTTAAGAAATCACTAGTTATAGACTACTGGCTCCTTTGCTTTCAAACCAGGTAAGTAAATGGCCCAGTATTATTATCTTCATATTGCAGATCAGGAGTGAGGACAGCACAAGTTACAACAATCCTGCAACATGGTCAAATGTTGTTATTCCCATATTGCCCAGGGAGATGACTGAAGGAGAACAACCTGTAGTAACTCTGAAAGGCAGTCCGTTATGGTTATTCCCCACACCACCAGAATGGGTTATAAAAATCACGTGGGTTAGTCCAGGATTGGGTGGCGCCTACTGAAGATGAGGATGGCACAGGCTGGCAGATAATACCCCCTATGACACCCCTCCAATGAAGTCCATTGTTAAGTTGATATAGCCAGGGTGTGAGTCACAGCGACTTCTGACTGCCCTGCTCAAACTAATACTTGCTTGCAAATAAGTTGTTGCTCCTAACAGCTAGAGACCCTCCATAACATCAAAAACTCAAGGTGTGTGCCTGCTGACCTCTCTGTATGGTGTGAATTCAAAGTTCTACCAACTTCTGGTAATGTTTAATTGCATTCCTGGGCAAGACAGACGAGCGTTTGGGCAACTTGCCCTCATATCTGCACCCTGGTGAACAAAATCTAGATTAAGCAAGGCTATTTTTCATATTAATTCTGATTGGAGGGAACAAAGAGGGTCACTTTATTAGCATATCAGTTTAGGTAAAACTTATAAAGAGGTACATTATCAATCAGTGGTTAGTGAGTTGGACTAGGACTACAGAAACCTGAGTTCCAATCCCCCGTCAGGTGTGAGTTCACTGGACGTCCTTGGACCAGCCTTTCAGCCTAATGTACCTCATGGGCAATCTATGTCCCATCAGGAGGACCAGTGGACTCGGACACTTTTGCTACTTCTTTAAACACACTCTTTCTTGTACACACACAGCTTAATAAAATATTATCCACAACTTCAATAAAAATCTGTGAACTTTTAAAAGACTGTTTCAGGAGAGGATAAATTGCAGAGAATTGACAGGGAGGCATGCAAATCTCTTTCCATGACTGCTACTACTCTGCTCCAAATTAGCCACCCAGAAACTTCCGTAGGATCACAAACATGTAGCTGCCCTCACAAACGTGCACTTAGAACTGTTTGATATGGGAACAACTGGCACAACGATGATTTGGAGCACAGAAACTTAAGCACTCGTCTCCTGAAGCAGGTTTTTTAAAAATAAGATAAATAAAGGCTATTGAAGTTTCTTTATACATATTTGCATGTAACGTTTAGTTAATTCTCCGTTCTTCACAGTTATGATTAACTTGGTATTTATTTTTAAGTTGTGACAGTTTAGAAAGCTACAATGAATATACATATATAATAAAGGGATTGGTCATGTTCATACTAAATTTTCTTTATGGGTCCCGTTTACCAGGGACTGTTAAGTAAAGTCTTTTTATTGGAATGAAATGATGGTGAGGAGCTTGAGGAGGCCCACCAATCTGAAGGATGTAGGCTTAAGGACAGTTTCTATTCAGTTACAAATGCGTGCTATCCATTGAGTGGAACAGCATGTGGATACTAACACTTTTACCTGTAACTGATGAGTTTCAAACGAGGTCCTCATATAGTCACTCACTGCCCTCCATCTCATTGGGACAGTCTGTATCTTCCTTGGTGCTTGCAGATTCTGTAGTGAGGAAGAGGGAGCCCCCTCCTGGTTGGGTAGAATACCACAAAGGTGGCAAAAGCTTATTGGCTGGGTGGAACCCTCTTCTTTTGAATCCTAACAGTCATAATTTTCTAGAAAAGACCATCTTGGCCACTGCAATCAGAATCTTGTCTATGCATGTGGACCACATTCAGTATCACTTAGAGGTAGGTCTCTTCTTTCTAAGGTTCCTACCTCAACAACTGTTCCTAGAAACACCCCTATGCACCATGATTTATGAAAGGTTTGATGGTGTTCACTCACTGTGCTTATTAGTGAAGTATCTCAGTGTTCCCAAATATGAGTAAACAAAACTTGATACAATTAAGAAAGTAGTCACTAAAGCAACACAGTAAGTCATTCTGAAGACTGTAGAGAGAGAATATTTGATTTATATACCGCCCCTTCAGGACAACTTAACACCCACACAGAACAGTTTACAAAGTATGTTATTATCCCCACAACAATCACCCAATTTTATCCTCTTAATAACCTTGTGAGGTAGGCTAGGCTGAGAGATGGTGAATGAGCCATAGTAACAATGAATTTCTTACCAGAACTGGGATTTAAATCCAGACATCCCTTGTCCAACAATGTTATAATATCACCCTGACCTTAACAGGATGAAGATATGATGGGGTGAAGACTATCTTTTCCTTTTGGTTTGGCAACTTAAAATACGTTTGTGAGCTCCTCTGGCAATGGGTGAGCTGTACTAATGCTTAGCTCCCTGACCTTCTCTTAGCAGAATACAGACACAGGAGTTCAAAGATGGCTACCAAGCAAGGATATAGTTGTCTTGCTGAAGGCTCTGTGGATGTTTCAACTACCAATCCTGAAGGCACCCTGAATCTCAGTCCTTGCAGCCCAGGGCTTTGTCTCATCTCCCCTCCTATTGTTGACCCCCACTGGCTGAGTACTGCACCACCACAGCCTGCATCACCCTCAGAAATGAGTATAACTTTAGAAGAGCTCCTGGCTCCTATTACTGAAAAACTCAAGTACTTGCTGAAGAAAGCAGAGGATTTCCAGACATACTTGCTATACAGGTGGCAGAGGATTGGGCCAGGGATGGGGAACAAGCATGGGATGTGGCATCTTTTTAACAGTTCACGATTGTTCTATTTGCTGAAATGTGATGGTGAAACTTTAAATACAGAACAGCTGTAGTTTATAGTAGAGAGAGAGAGTAGAAGAGCAGGCTGAGTTGGTTCTGGCATGCCAGTATAACTGTGAAACACATTCGGTTGAGGGCTCCACATCCTGATCCTCCTTTTCTGTGGTCACCACATATCTCCCCTATTTTAGACCCTTATCAGGACCAGATCCATTGATCAGGTTATATACATTCTTGTGAATATTTTTGTTGGGCACTAAGGAAGACTGGCATTTCTTGCAATGGACTTTGAGGCAGCTGTCTCACTTTGTGCAGGACATTTAGAGGCAGCACAAGTCCATGCTGCTCCTGATCTGCCTGGATGCCCTGAATTAGGCAAGATACTGAGCTTGGGCAACCAAGGCGGCTAGGGGAGGGGGCTGCATTCTCAGTGTGCACACGAAAGGCTGGATGTTTTGTTTACATGGCCCCCTTTAATGGTTCAACAGTTTCACAGTGGGATGTCATGTCCAAGGTTCCCCAAAATTAAACCTGTCTCTACGCACTCTTCTAATACTAGGATATATAGTGTAGCGGTAGTGTGCATGCAATAGCAGGCTCAGTCCAAAACTGCAAGCTGCAATTGCAAGCAGGAAACAAGAAGGAGGACTAAGTAGATGGCAGTTAGTTCCATGAATGAATGTTGAGCTAAAGACTATGGTGACCATACAACTGCCCTCCTATTTCAGTAGAGACAGAATGCAGAAGGAGCAATTTGCCAAAGCTATGCCCACATTCCTACAGATGTGTCAGCCCTACTTCCACTACCTGGAATCTACAGCACGGAGCTGCACACCTTATTTAAGACCACCTCAGGAGCCAGTGCAGAGGCGGGTGAGTCTATAGGGAGAGCAAAAGTTTTGGTACAGTTGGGAGGTTTATTTCCTTCAATCTTCAGCTCAAAATGCCACAAAACTGAGAAAGATGTTAAATGGGATTCATTATTTATTTACAGTATTTATAACAGTTTCCCTCCAAATACAGGATTTAAGATGACTACTAATATCTCTAAAAAACAACCCAGTCCTTTAAATCTTTTATATCAAAACACTAATGGAATGTCCTTCTAAAATGCTCTGCCTTACAGTTTTAAAACTCAATAAATGAGGCTTTCCTGACAAGTTTTGGAAGGTCATTCCACAACGTAGGTGCCACCACAGAAAAGGCATGAGTGATGGCTGACCTTAACCAGTCTACAGGAACAGCAAGAAATGATTGGTCCAAGGATTAGAGCTACTGCACAGGCTTATGGTGAGAAACATGGTCCTTCAAGGATGTAGGTCCCACGCCATGAAGGGCTTTAAAAGTGACACCTTGAATTGGATCCGGAAACAAACTGGCAACATACTCCTAATGTATCACTCTGAATTAACAGCTGGGCAGCCACATTTTATGCAGGCTGAAGCGTCTGAGCTGTTTCAAGAGCAGTCCTATATAGGGCATTACAATAATTGAGCCTTCTGTAGCATGAATTGACACAGTGAGATCAGTTGGATCTAAATTTGGGGACAGCCTCTGCCTCAATTGAAGCTGAGGAAAAGCATTTCTTGCCACCAGACTTGCACTAGTGGCCAAAATTGTGGAAACCTTTTGGGAAAAGTGCATTTTTGAGCTTTGATGGCTCATAACACCACTTTTTTTGGAGCAATACCATAAAATTATATATCAATGGAAAGATAATTTAATGAAGAATGTAATGCAACAAAGTTTGTTCAATTATCTGTATTCTATCAAATGTTATAGCCAAATAACCAGGAAAAGGAAGCACAACTTAGGTTGATATGAAGTAGCTTTCCTTCATTTGAATGTAGTCATTCAATATAATACAATTAAAGAAATGGCACGAAGAGTTGACTGGTCATCCAGAAAGCGATGTAAAATAGTACTATTAAGTGAACAAGGCTACAGTTATGAAGAAATTAGAAGAGAAATTGGTGGAAACTTAACCAAAGGTGGCATTTCTAAATTTTTGAAGAGGTATAAGGCAACTCAGTCACTACAAAACCAGACAGGTAAAGGCAGGAAAAGGTCACATATGCAAGGGATGATAGAAGAATTGAGAGACTGAGCCTAGGTGACAGAAGAAAATCATTGGGGTGTATACAGAACAAAATGGCGCAATTCAATGTGAAGTTGAGTGCAAGGACTGTTCGGCGCAGACTAGAGGAATTTGGTCTTAATGCTAGAATTCCACAAAAAAACCCATTGTTATCTCTCAAACAAAGGTTGAAAAGATTAAACTGGGCTAAAACCCCATGTTAACTGGACAGCGGAACTATGGGACAGTGTTATTTGGAGTGATGAGACCAAAATCTCCCTGTTTGGTAGTGATGGCATAAAATACGTGAGAAGAAGAATCGGAGATTTGCATCCTGATTGCATTACACCTACCGTGAAACACCCAGTTAGTGTTATAATATGGGGTTGTATGACATCAAAAGGTGTGGGCAGAATTTGCATGATAAATGGCAATATAAATGCCCCAAAATACATAAATGAAATACTTGAGCCCAAACTGAAGCCTTCCACACGTGATCTTTTCCAAGATAACGAAGCATTTATATTTCAACAAGATTCAGCCCCATGTCATGTTGCTGCTGTGTGCAAAAAGTGGTTTCAAGATAATCATATTCCACTGTTGGAATGGCCTGGGAATAGCCCAGACCTTAACCCCATTGAAAATCTATGGAGCCGACTAAAGAAACTGGTTAGTGAAAAGCAACCCAGCAATAAAACGCAATTAATAGAAACAATACCTCAATCGTGGTTTCACATTATAACATCTGCAGAACTAAAAAACTTGGTTCAATCCATGGGAAGGCGTTGTAGGGCCGTAATTAAAGCAAAAGGTTACACAACTAAGTGTTAACTGACATGGTGAGAATTGTTGTATAACTCATTTTTTCTGTGTTTCAATTTTCTTCTTTATAACTATTGTTCTAAAAAAATTTCCTTCATAAAAGTTATTGCATTACTTTCTTGATTACATTATCTTTCCATTGATATATCATTTTATGCTATTACTCCCAAAAAAAGTGGTATGAGCTATCAAACCTCAAAAATACACTTTTTCCAAAAGGTTTCCACAATTTTGGCCACTAGTGTACTGGTTTTTCAGAGAATAGTCCTAAGTAGGGATGTGCGTTTCGGCATTCAGAATGCCGAAAGAATGCCGAAACAAAAGTGTTTCGGCTTCTTTCGGGGAATGCCGAAACGTTTCGGGGAATGCCGAAACGTTTCGGGTAGCCGAAAGAAAAAAGCCGAAACGTTTCGGGATTCTTTCGGCTTTCTTTCGGCTTTTCTATGGGAAAATGCCTCTGTCTTCCAGGACGTCTGGAGGAGGCATTTTCCCACCGAATAAGCCCAAAATTGGTGGGGACCTTCCTCTAACCCTTCTCTAACAACCACCCAAGTTTCAGACAGATTGGACTTTGGGGGGCCATGTTATGGCCCCCCAAAGCAGGTCCCCCCATCCTCCCATAAGAAAGCGAAGGAGCAGCATATTGTTAGCATGCTGCTGCTGATCTTTCTTCATTATTTCCTATGGGGGAAAAATGAAGAGGCAGGCTTCCTTTGCCAGGGGTGGCATTTTGCATGCAAAATGCCCCCCAGCCCTCAGGGGCCCTTCTCCCACCCCTCCTCCCACCCCCCACCAAGGCTCAGCCTGCTCCCACTTGGGGGGGCCATTTCATGGCCTCCCCAAGTAGGTGCTCTAATCTCTACCACTGACAGCTGGGGGAGGCTTGTGTTGCCAGGGGTGGCATTTTGCATGCAAAATGCCCCCCAACCCTCTGGGGCCCTTCTCCCACCCCTCCTCCCACCCCCCACCAAGGCTCAGCCTGCTCCCACTTGGGGGGGCATTTCATGGCCTCCCCAAGTAGGTGCTCTGCTCTCATCTCTACCACTGACAGCTGGGGGAGGCTTGTGTTGCCAGGGGTGGCATTTTGCATGCAAAATGCCCCCCAGCCCTCTGGGGCCCTTCTCCCACCCTTCCTCCCACCCCCCACCAAGGCTCAGACTGCTCCCACTTGGGGGGGCCATTTCATGGCCTCCCCAAGTAGGTCCTCTCAGCTCCTAAAGTCCACCCCTTACAGCCCCACACAAACCCAATTCCCCCCCAGCTGCCACACACAGACCCAAATCCCCACATTAGCCCCTCACAGACCCAAATCCACCCCCACCTGCCCCACACCCATAACCCCAGGAACAGGCTGGCAAAGGCCAGCCCTCTCCCTTTGTTCCCTATGCTGGGAACTTCTAAACTCTCTTTCCCTGGGCAATTCTGCACAGCCCAGGGGTGCCACAATGGTGGGCACACTTCTGAGTGCCAGCTGGTCCCTGTGAAAGAGCACCTGAACCACAGACACCCTCCCTCAAATTCCCCCACCACCTACAGAGATGGCTGGCCAGCCAGCCCCATTGTTCCCTATGATGGGAACCAACTGCACAACAAAGAATAAAACAAGAACAACACAAAATAAAGTTTTAAAAAAATTATATTCTCCCTTCCAAAGTACAAGTAGGCAAAGCATTATGACACATTACACCAGCAGTCCCCCACACAGAAAAATTAAAACAAAACTCACTTAACATCAGAGAATCACAAAGCATGATTCCTGTCAAAAACACTTTATTTCTTGAACAGCTTTAGGTTACACAGCAGGGGGGAACACCAAAGGGCATGGCAGCACTATCTTACACAAAAATAACACAACTCACTTCACATCAGAGAATCACAAAGCACAATTCCTGTTAAAAACACTTTATTTCTTGAACAGCTTTAGGTTACACAGCAGCGGGGAACACCAAAGGGCATGGCAGCACTATCTTACACAAAAATAACACAACTCACTTAACATCAGAGAATCACAAAAACACAATTCCTGGCAAAAACACTTTATTTCTTGAACAGCTTTAGGTTACACAGTAGGAGGGCACAACAGGGCATGAGAGCAATGTACTGCAAAAAATAATACAACCCACTTCACCGTTTTTGACAGCAATTGTGTTTGTGTGATTCTCTGATGTGAAGTGAGTTGTGTTATTTTTGTGTAGTACACTGCTTTCCTGCTCTGTGGTGCCTTCCTAAAGCAGTTACAGAAATAAAGTGCTTTTGACAGCAATTTTTTGGGGTGATTCTTTAATGTGAAGCGAGTTGTGTTATTTTTGTGTAAGATAGTGCTGCCATGCCCTTTGGTGTTCCCCCCTGCTGTGTAACCTAAAGCTGTTCAAGAAATAAAGTGTTTTTGACAGGAATCATGCTTTGTGATTCTCTGATGTTAAGTGAGTTTTGTTTTAATTTTTCTGTGTGGGGGACTGCTGGTGTAATGTGTCATAATGCTTTGCCTACTTGTACTTTGGAAGGGAGAATATAATTTTTTTAAAACTTTATTTTGTGTTGTTCTTGTTTTATTCTTTGTTGTGCAGTTGGTTCCCATCATAGGGAACAATGGGGCTGGCTGGCCAGCCATCTCTGTAGGTGGTGGGGGAATTTGAGGGAGGGTGTCTGTGGTTCAGGTGCTCTTTCACAGGGACCAGCTGGCACTCAGAAGTGTGCCCACCATTGTGGCACCCCTGGGCTGTGCAGAATTGCCCAGGGAAAGAGAGTTTAGAAGTTCCCAGCATAGGGAACAAAGGGAGAGGGCTGGCCTTTGCCAGCCTGTTCCTGGGGTTATGGGTGTAGGGCAGGTGGGGGTGGATTTGGGTCTGTGAGGGGCTAATGTGGGGATTTGGGTCTGTGTGTGGCAGCTGGGGGGGGGGAATTGGGTTTGTGTGGGGCTGTAAGGGGTGGACTTTAGGGGCTGAGAGGACCTACTTGGGGAGGCCATGAAATGGCCCCCCAAGTGGGAGCAGTCTGAGCCTTGGTGGGGGGTGGGAGGAAGGGTGGGAGAAGGGCCCCAGAGGGCTGGGGGGCATTTTGCATGCAAAATGCCACCCCTGGCAACACAAGCCTCCCCCAGCTGTCAGTGGTAGAGATGAGAGCAGAGCATCTACTTGGGGAGGCCATGAAATGCCCCCCCAAGTGGGAGCAGGCTGAGCCTTGGTGGGGGGTGGGAGAAGGGCCCCAGAGGGTTGGGGGGCATTTTGCATGCAAAATGCCACCCCTGGCAACACAAGCCTCCCCCAGCTGTCAGTGGTAGAGATTAGAGCACCTACTTGGGGAGGCCATGAAATGGCCCCCCCAAGTGGGAGCAGGCTGAGCCTTGGTGGGGGGTGGGAGGAGGGGTGGGAGAAGGGCCCCTGAGGGTAGGGGGGCATTTTGCATGCAAAATGCCACCCCTGGCAAAGGAAGCCTGCCTCTTCATTTTTTCCCCATAGGAAATAATGAAGAAAGATCAGCAGCAGCATGCTAACAATATGCTGCTCCTTCGCTTTCTTATGGGAGGATGGGGGGACCTGCTTTGGGGGGCCATAACATGGCCCCCCAAAGTCCAATCTGTCTGAAACTTGGGTGGTTGTTAGAGAAGGGTTAGAGGAAGGTCCCCACCAATTTTGGGCTTATTCGGTGGGAAAATGCCTCCTCCAGGCGTCCTGAAAGACGGAGGCATTTTCCCCCCAAAAAACCCGAAAGAATGCCGAAAGAATGCCGAAAGAATCCCGAATCCCGAATCCCGAAAGAGATTCTTGTTTCGGCTTTCGGCTTTAACGGTAGAGAATC
This sequence comes from Eublepharis macularius, assembly GCF_028583425.1. Classification (NCBI taxonomy): domain Eukaryota; kingdom Metazoa; phylum Chordata; class Lepidosauria; order Squamata; family Eublepharidae; genus Eublepharis; species Eublepharis macularius. The sequence goes on from NC_072793.1 coordinate 47,375,283, forward strand.
TTGTTTCGGGTAATCCCGAAACAAGAAAGCCGAAAGTTTTTTCCTTGCACACCCCTAGTCCTAAGTCCATCATAATAGACATAGATAAGGACAACGACAAGAGCCAGTGTGTTGTACTGGTAAAAGCACTGGACCAGGGTCTGGGATACCCAGCTCCAGACCTTCACCATGTCATGGAAGCTCACTGTGTAACCTAGGGGCAGTCACATTCTTTCAGCTTAATCTACCTCACAGAGTTGTTGTGAGGATAAAAGGGAGTACAGAATGATGTAAGCGGCTTTGTGTCCCCATTGGGAAGAAACGTGGGATATTAATGAAGTAAAAATAAAAGACCCTGTACCCAATGTGGACAATGCATATGCGCACACACACGCATACAACTTTCTGACGAGCATCATCTCCTCTTGCATGGATTCAGCTTACTCTCATTTGACCACTGGGACACAGCAGAAAAAGGAAATAATAATACAGGGCGACTTTTGATTTTTTAAATTTATTTTATTTATAGTCTGCCTTTCTTACCAAGACTCAAAGTGGATTACCCAGAGAAATGTTCTTTCTTTGAAGGGGAAGTCAGATCTAATTCAGGAGCCAAAGCTCCCTCCTTCCCTTCAGAATTTATGTTTGTACCTAAATGCCCTTTTCATATCTTGCAGCACCTTTTGAAAATTCTTTTTATGTTTACTTTTGCACCTAACAGTAACTGTGCAAATATAGTATTTATATTTATATACACACAGTGCACTTTCATAAAGACAGAACAAAGTAAAGGGATGAGGGGCCAAGTCTCTCTGTTTCCGTTCTGCTGCCAACTCTTTGCAAACTGAAGACAAAAGTTGAGGGGAGGGTGATGCCTTTCCTGGGAAAGGGAAGGAGACAACAGGAAACACATGCAACACAACTTTAGTATGAAAAATTTGACTGGAGAAAAAAAGTTTTCATTTAGCTACCAGAAGGATATAGGGGATGAAACAATAGTCATCACCCCATTATCAGACATCCACCATCACCCAAGAGCCTAACTTTTCAGTTACATTACCTACATTGACTGTTGATTTCCTAGACATTTTTTTTCACTTGCACTATTTCCAAGTTCTTTGGTTCTAGCCGTATTGCATTGTTTGCTCATTAGTAGAGATGGGCATGGACCAGAAAATGGACCTAAATTTCACACAGAGCGGCCCGGTTTGGTTTGTGAAGCAGTAGGTTGTGGGGACACCATTTCCCACTGACCCATGACCTTTTTGCCGGTCCATTGGTCAGTGTTTTTTCAAAAAAAAGTTTAAACTGCTCCCGGGGCCACTTGCAAGCAACATGGGGAGTGCTTTAACCCTCCCCCCCTTACACCAGCTGACTGACGGCCCTGGGAGCACTTTTACCCCCCCCCCTTGCTCCAGGCCCCGGAAGTGGCCCCACAGACCTGTCTGCAGTTCATAAAAGTTCATGGTCCATCTGGTCCATGAAACTCCACGGACTGTCAGCCCGTGGTCTTTTCCCAGTCCGTGCCCACCTCTACTCATTAAGAGATCTTTGCGGTTTGATTGAATTATTTTTATCATATTTTGTAATCTGCCTTGAGTCTCAGTGAGAAAGACAGGTGACGAATGTAATAATAATAGCCCCCAACTGCTACTGCAATTCACTCCAACCTATTCTCTCCACACAGCTCTTGGAGATCTCTCAGCAACTGGCCTGCCAACTTGAGCAACTGGTGCTGATGTATGCTTCTTTCAGCTTTGTCTCCCTCGAAGACACAGACCCATTCAGGTAGGAGGTGATCTCCAAGGTTGGGCTAAGCTGTATTGTATATGCCCTGGAGCTGCTGCTGAAGCAGCTACAGCACCCTGAGGACTAGAATGAAGAGTTCTGTAGTTGGTACTCACTGATTTCTTCAATGAGTGGAGCGGAAGAAAATTCATTTTTTCAATTAAATTAATATTAGCTGGTTTTTTATCATCATGAAACATACACGTTTAGTCTGATAAACATTTTGTCCTACAGAGGGCATAATTGCACAGAATTTTCCACAAAAGCTTTGTTTTAAGAAAACTAGTTTCTAAATTTTTCCTGAAGGTGTTCAATGGCCAATTTTTAAATCGTTTGGTTATTTTTTGTCAAAATCATTAAGGTTTATTAGGTTAGATACAGCCATTTTTTCAGTTATGCCCAATCCTTCTCCTTACTACTGTTCCACATGACTTTTATCCATGCAGGCCCCATGACCCCCTCATAGTCTTTCTAGTGGTCAAATGGGGGGACTCCCTCCCCCCTTTTTTCAGCAGTAGAAAACCTGACTGGATCTAACTCCTTGTTTCAATTTTGGCAACATATTTGGAATCTAAAATTCAGTTACAGCAATCTAAGAACTTCATATTCTGTATTGCAAATAATTGCTTTTATAATTCAAAGTGTATTCATTAGTTTTGTATGCATTTTAGAAGATATTTCTTCCAACTGAAAGTGTACTTCTATCCCAGCTCCCTTTATTTACGCTCCGTCACTAGGCAGTTCTGCTCCAACCTGTCTGTTTCCAACTCTCCATCAGTGTCTCCTGTTTCTTCTGTGGAAAATTTTGGCTCAATGAATCACGCCAAGTTTCTGTCTTCCGGTATTGCATCTCAGCACCATACACAGCTGCCCAAGTTCCCCGCAACCTATATAAGAAGATGCGCTGGAACCTTGACATCTTGGAAGGGCCTGCTGGCCGGAATCAAACACACCGTACAGAACAGTAAGTTGCTGAACACTCTAGAGGTGGCTGCGGCGGGTGGAGAGGACCTAAGTGGCTATACATACACAATACCAGTTTTCCCTACTTGCAGTGTTGGGAAGATGGTGAATTTCAATGTTGAGCCACTTTCATTGTCATTGGTGGTTATTCAGCTTCCAATGTTGAACCACTACAGTCTTGTCATTGGTTGTTCTATTCGACTTCCATTCTTTGAGCTTCTCTGAGACATGCTTGACCTTTGTATACTCAAAATTGTTTGGTGTAGTGGTTAAGAGCAGTGGGACTCTAATCTGGAGAATCAGGTTTGATTCCCCACTCTTCTACTTGAAGCCAGCTGGGTGACCTTGGGTCAGTCACAGCTTCTCAGAGCTCTCTCAGCCCCACCCACCTCACGGGGTAATTGTTGTGGGGATAGTTTGTAAACCGCTCTGAGTGGGCGTTAAGTTGTCCTAAAGAGCAGTATATAAATCAAATGTTATTCTTTACTGCCTATGAGATCTTCTGCATTTGTTCTAGCTACTTCTTATGCTTCCGAGATACGGGAGATGAGACAACAGTGAAGATGCAGAAGCTCTGGTCAATTGGACGCTGGGTGCCTGTGGATCCTGACAGTGAACACAGCTCTGATGTGCTCTCCTGGTAGGCATGCAGCCCAACAGTGCTGCCTAAAACATGTGTGAGCTGACTTTTGTCTTACGTGGCTTACTGTTATTACAATCCGTCAAGTCCACTAGTGCATTTAATATTTACAAAGCAAGAGCTCATAATCAATATCTAAAATTAACAATTAAGGCATAACTAATCCATGCTAAGTAACAATACACTCTTCCTGACACAGATCAGTGATCTACTAGTCACATTCTAACACTGTATGGAAAGAATGACCATTTGCTCAGGCTTGCTTTATTAGTTCAATGTGAACTGCTCTGGTTCTAGAAAAACTTTGTATATAATTTTTTTAAAGTTTCTATTTTAAGAAGGGTCTGAAATCGCAACAATATTTCTAGTTACGGTGTGCTATACTCAAAGGATTTTGATAATTTTTAGTCCCTGTTAAATGCTGCCCATGTGGTTCTCTCTTACTTGAACCTGTTGAGAAGCAGCCTTCAGCAGCATCCATTTCTGACTTTTCTCCTGAGAATTATGTGAGATTAAGTTCTGCCCATGAACAGACATCACAAGAAAAATGCAGAAAGCACCTTAATTTCAGGAGTCAAGGTCTTGTTAGAATAATTAGATACAGCTTTGGAAAGGTAGTCTCAATGTCTATTACCATTGATATACGACTCAAGCCTAGATAGAGAAACAAAGATGTGTAATATTGAAAATGCACTTGTTGCATTGCCTTTGGCCCTGAAATACATCCAACATGAAAATCAAGATGGGATGATATAGAAGGAACTCTGCACCGCCTCCAGATTAGATAAAATTTTATGGCATTTCCTCCTTAATGCTATGTGGGATGCAGTTTGAAATGTGTATAAGAAGCTGCTCCTTTAACTTCCCACACATTCTTTACTTGGTAAACATAAGCACAGCCAGTGCCTGCCTGTTGAGTCAATATCCTGATTTTAGACTCTTGGCTGAATGCTAGCGCAAGTTTTCTGGAAGAAAGAATATAAACAAACAACAGTGAAAGCAAAAATAAAAAATTCTCAAATACTGAACATTTTGTAGCTTCTGGAAAAAGATGTTCTCAGAAGGGACATATTGCATCAGCGACAAGGCTCCTATATGACTAATTACATTTCCAATGAAAGTGCCAAGAAAAGATGTAGGATAAGGGGATTCCATGCATGTTACAATTAGAATAGCTGTCTGTGTATTTATAAAGCCACATCACATTAATAGTAAGGGGCTGAATTTATCTGGCTAGCATGGATGCTACTTCTGCCACCACTGACTGTGTCTTTTGTTGCACAGGGTTCTGTGTCGTCAGCCCATGGGGGATTACCAGCAGCTCCTGACAATCGGCTTTGAGGAACCCTCCCACACCTTAGCCACAGACCTCTTGGTACAAATACTAAATGCACAAAACACTGGCCTGCTTAACCATGAGCCCTCCTGTAAGGTGAGCTCAGGGGAGCAGGCGCAGTAGTAGGTTTACCAGCTGTATATCTTGACAGTATGCCACAGGATGCAGCCTCCCACTTCCCAATGCTACCACCACTACTTCAGCAAGTACACTGTGCCATTAGCTGGTGTCTTCATATTATAAGTGGCTACGTCATCCCAAACATTTTTCCTTACTTTGTGCAGCTTAGTTTTGAGATAGGAAAACAAAGAACCCCCCCTTTTACCCTACACCCCATTTTAACCCCCAATGCCTGCACTGTTTACAATGGAGATTAAAGTGATTTTTTAAAATAAGGATATAGATTGATAGTGACTCTTTCTGTTGCATTCTTCTACTTGGTCCCTGACCACTTCCATACACCTACTTTGAGATTATCAGCTTTTTTAAAAAAATGCTCAGGCTCTTATGACCTCCCTTACATGGTGCAGTAGGAAGGAGTAGAGGGTAGGGGGGGGGGAGTCAGCTTTTCCTTTCTTTAGTGGATGAGTCTGCACAGAGCCTATTTTGCTGCCACCAAATATTGCAGGTGTTTGTAACAGCCCAATAACCCAGCACACCTTGTGCCACTTTGTGCTCCCTGTTTTCATCTGAGCTCTAGTAACCTCACATGGGCACTCAACAGGTAACAGTGCCCATGACTAATAAAACAACATGCTCTGGCTCTGCTTCTGACTTCTGTTCTGATAACTCTTTTCAGGCTTGAGGTTGATGTTTTGAAAAGAGCTTTGTTAACTTGTAGAAGGATGTTGGAAAACTATCTAATTTGATACCTTCAATTATAATATATTGTTTAGTCATGCATTTACCCAATTTATACCCATCCTGCTCTGACCTGGATAGCCCAGGTAAGCCGAACAGGATTGGCCTTGATTGGTAATTAGATGGGAGACCTCCAAAGTAGGCCAGGATTGCAGAGGCAGGCAATGACAAACCACCTCTGTTAGTTTCACGGCTTGAAAACCCCAGCAGGGATCACCAAATTCAGCTGTGACCTGATGGTACTTTCTGCCGCCATCTTATGCACTCTTCCAATGTCTGGGATGGTGCAAATATAAACAACATAAAAACCATCTGGATGAGCCTTTAAAATCAATAGTTAAACAGTTAAAAGCTGTAACTCATGCCTCATTGAACATACAGCACAAATCAAAGGCATCAAGTTCTATCTCCAAATGCCTGGTAAAATACATGTGCCTTAACAATATCTCCAGAAAGCCAATAAAGATGGGCATTTACATTGGAGGGTGCTCTAAAGCCTTGAAGTGACCATGGAAACAATCATATCACGCCTTGCTACTACTCCCTGCATCAATGGGGTCTTTAGTAGTAGATTTTAATGGGCTAAGTGTATGTTTCATAGGAGAAGTGGTGCAGGCAGCTTTATTTATTTTTAAAAAATATTTCCAAATTTCATCTCGGAGTTCTCAGATAGCTAAGAGCAAATAATAAAATACAAAACACCCATCAACATAAATAAACAATAGAAAAAGTCATCATCAGACTTCAAGGGACAATTTCAGAATGTTAATTTGGATCTGGAAACCCCCAGCTTTAATAACTGAAGTTTGTCCCACAAAAGTTTTCGAACTTCATGCAGGAAACACCAGAATGCCTAACAGCATACAAAATCATTGTAGCTAATACAACAGCATGAGGAACAACAGGTAGTGTATGTAACAGCCTTTCAAAGCTGCTAGATAGAGGGATGACCAAGCTATATGCATTATATGTATTGCAACCACTAATATCCAGTTTTGACATCCCCCATGTAAAAATAGCATCAAAAATTAGGGAGAGCTGTAAGAATCATAAATGCACATACAGGTAAACAGAAACAGAGAAGCCATTTTATTTAATGGGGTGTATCTTAGATTCAAATTTAACATTGTTTACCCAAGAACTTGGGTTGTCAATAGAGATGGGCACGATCCGCATTACGAATGAAAAACCCCCACGATAATTGCGATCACGCGATCGTGACCCGGCGGATCATGATCGTCCACGGCCAACAATCCAGTGGTCGGGAGAGGCCTGGATCGGGGCGATCGGGCTTGGTTTGGGGATCCAGACACTCAGGCGCCAGAAATCTATTCCCCTGGCAACGGAGCCAGGGGAATGCCTGAGCTCTGTTTGCCCTCCTTCTGTCGCCCTGGAAACCCGAATGGAAGCCCAGCTTTCCTTGATCAGCAGGGCTTCCTTCCAACCACAGAGGAGCAAAGCAGTCACAAGTTGGGAGAAGACATCCAGGGGAGGGAGGGGGAAGGGGGTGTTCTGTAGCCATGGGCACTCCAATCTCATTCCTGCAAACCCTGATAGGCAGCTCTGCCGGCCGCCGCCACCACCCACCTTCCCACATAGCTGGGAATACCAGCGTGCCCTGCTTTGGCCTCCATGATCCACAGCTCGGGAACGGGAGATGCTCGGTGCGGGTCGTTAATTCGGGATCGTCGCTGGCGCCGATCCACGATCAGCTGGATTGTTAATTTTTTTTGGATCGTGCCCATCTCTAGGCATGACCCTGATTATGAACCAAAAAACCCCCACAAACCAGCCTGGTTCGTGGCTTGTGAACCAGTGGTTCGTGGAAGCTCATTTCCACAAACTGGTCTATTGGTTTGTTTGGTTCATTTTAAAGGGCAATGCCCCTTTCTGTGCCGCTGCAAAGCAGCAGGGAAAGGGGCAGTTTAAATGGCCATTTAAACTTTTCCTGCCGCTTGCAAGCAGCAGGTCCCTTTAAACGGCCCAAAGGCCAAAACCCCCAGCCCCCCCAACCCCCCTTACCTTGGCTCTGCTGCTGGGATGGCGGAGGCTGAGGCCCAGCAGCAGCGGTTCTAGCCTTCTCCGCTGCCCTGTGGGCCCGTGACCTCCTCCCCCTACTACAGCGAGGGGTGAGGGCATTTTTGGCCTCCTTCGCTGCTGCACAGGCCCGCAAGGTGGTGGAGGTGCCTGAAAACACCCTTCCCACCCCTCGCTAGAGGATGGGGAGGAGGCCACAGGCCCGCAGGACAGCGGAGAAGGCTGGAGCTGCTGGGCCGCAGCCTCCACCACCCTAGCAGCAGAGCCAAGGTAAGTGGGGGGCTGGGGCTTGTGGGCTTTGGGCAGTTGAAAGGGCACTGCCACTTGCATGCAGCAGGAAAGGGCCATTTAAACTATCAAATGCCCCTTTCCCTGCTGCTGCTAAGCAGCTGGAAAGGGGCATTTAAACCCCATGAACCATGAACTGGTTCATGAACTTGCTCCAGTTTGTGGGGGTCTGTGGTTCCCAGTTCATGAAAATGCCACGAACCATTAACCTCATGGTTCGTTTTTTTTGTAGTTCATGCCCATGTCTAGTTGTCAACCAGCCAGGAAAAAACATCACAGCCATTTAATAGAAGCATAAAAGGATGCTATTTACCTCCATGCTATGAAATACTTCAGCTGCCTAATTTCCATACATTAAACCTCTACTGAAGGGACAGGATTTTTTTCTCCAGGCCTGTTGGAAAACCTTCCAGTAATTAAGAAGATAATAATGACATACTTTGTAAACTGCTCTGAGTGTTAAGTTGTTCTGAAGGGTGGTATATAAATCGAATGTTATTATTGTTACTGTTATGTACCAATAAGGTACAAGCAAATGTAAATGAATGTGAAAATAAGAGGCCTTGAGTATATATTTAGAAATGATACACATACCAATCACGGCAAAGATATGTAATACTGAAAATGCTAGAACTCTAAACCTGTGGAATTGCTACAACCTACAATGTAAGCAACAGATCAAGGTGGAATTGAGTGGTTAAACACTGAATTCAGACTGGGGAGACAATCAACCAAGACTTCACTATGAAGCAAACTGGGAGATTATAAGCCAGTCATTCCCCTCAATCCAACCTGCCTCACTGGCTGTTGCAAGGAGGGAAAACAGGATTATCCTACTCAAGTATACGACCCTGAACTCCTTGGAGAAAAGGAAGAATAATAAATGTGGTCTGAATCTCTATTGCTTTGTCTCTTTCAAGCATTAACAGCAAGGTCAAAGCTTGCTCTTGGCAATGTGCACTAACACAGTAGAAAGTCCTCTAGCAAGTGAAGAGATTTGCTGTTCTGAAAATATACAGCTATTAAAAAATTAAAATCCCAGGCTCCTGAAACCACTGAGGATCCAGTTCAAAAATCACTATAATCTGTATAATCAAATGCAGGTTTCTGTTGTTGTTTTGCTGTAGGGTCTCAGAAGGCAGACTCACATGAGCCTGGTATAATTAAATGTAGGTTAACATAGTGAGCGGCAAGGTAGTTCTATCATGTCACCTTGCAACCTATTTTACCATTTACCCACATCTCAACTGCTATTGGAATGTTCCTAGCAAATTTTTCCAAAAGCTCATCTGCAGTGACATATAGTAAGATGAAGATATAGCTAAGCAAGTACATGGCTTTACCAACGGAGACCTACATTCAGTTATGAACTGTCAAGACTTCAATACATTTTCAGGGTCCATATGAATTGACTCCAAGATAGCAAATGATTCTGAAATGTGAATTTAGTAAAACTAAAGATTTGCAAATATAATCAGCTATGTTAAGTAAGAATATAAAAGGCTGAACAGGAAAAAAACCCAAACCTATATGAATGATGACTACAATGATTCCACTATAATTTCACTTGCATTTTCAGTGTGTCCTCATCTAGCACTATATAGATAGCTCATGGGACCTAGTCTTCTTATGGGAACCTTAGAGAAGGATACACAGGAAAAGGTCACATGGATTCCACTTTCAAACGTGTTTGCTTAGCACTGGAACCTGAGTTTGGTATTCCACATTCCCACCCAAACAATGTGTTAGTAAACAGAGAAAATACATTTATCTAACCTCTTAAATCAGAAAGCATCATCCTAAAGGCCCATATTGGACTTCCAACACCATTTTACAAAATGATCAAAGTGATTTAACTCCTCTGAGAGAGAACACACCATATTATAAGCCATAAAGCTGTCTAAATCTGAGCTTAGCAGAAGCCATGCCTGAGAGCCAATCAGGAATCATATAAGGCACAACAGCTGGATTCTGAGGAAAGGTTACGTAGTACCTTGAAGTACCTGAAAGAAGTCTCTTACAAATCATATGCCAATGCCTGCTGGAATAGAAGACCATAGCTCCTCTATACAACATCAGAGGATCACCTGGAGGGCAGTACAGAACAGTGTGGACTTCAGTGCTTTCAGGTAGGAAGGTAGAGAATCATACCATGCACTATTCAGCCTCGAACAAACTTGCGACAAAGTGCGGATTTATTGTGCTATATGAGAACTACATTATCTGAAATCTATTTTTTGTAGGACCTTTGCCTTTTCACATTAAACACAGTTTCATATAATCCAGCTAGCACAGTGCAGTGCTTATTGGACTAGGACCTGGGAGACCCAGGTTTGAACCCCCACTCTGCCATGGAAGCTTGCTGAGTGACCTTGCCCAGGCACAAACTCTCAGCATAAATTACCTTAAGCAGGTTGATGTGAGGATAAAATGGAGGAAACAAGAACAAAATAACCTGCTTTGTATCCCCGCTGGGGAGAAAAGTGGTATATAAATGAAGTAATAAATGATCATTTTCATTCTTTGTAAAATTGTTATTAATTGGTTAAGGAAAGGAGATAAACAGGAGCCCTACAACACCATTTAGTAGCTTACAATTTAAGAAATATTAGGTTGAGGCACTGTATCAAATTTTTGACCCGTGACTTAACTGCAGTGATCCAGGCAACAGTCACCTCTAGATTGGATTACTGTAACTCGCTCTATGCAGGGCTTCCCTTGAGTCGGGTATGGAGGTTACAGCTTGTTCAAAATGCGCATGTTATTGCAGAAGCACCAAGTGGGGCATACACAACACCTATATTGCGCCAGCTGCATTGGTTGCCAGTGGAGTATTGGATCAGGTTCAAAGTTTTGGTATTAAACTATAAAGCCCTAAGCAAACTGGGACCAGCGTATCTGGGGGACTGCCTCTCCCTATATATACCTCAGAGGATGCGTTGATCAGCAGAAAGAGTTATTTGTGGCCCCTAGCCCCAGGGAGGCCTGCCTGGCCTCAACCAAAGCCAGGTCCTTTTCAGTCCTGGCTCCAACCTGGTGGAACTCTCTATCCATTGAAACTAGGGCCTGGCAGGATTTGCTATCTTTCTGCCGGATCTGAAAGACAGAGATGTTCCGCTGGGCATATAGTTGAGGCTAGGCCAAGGCCAGGCCTCTGCTAGCCTTGTAGGAGGAGGTGAATGATTTAAACCTCTCCATCAGATCTGCCCTTTAATTGGCTAAGCAGTGATTGCCACCATCTGGGAAACTAATTATTATATTTTTTGTATTATAATTGACTGTGATTTTATGTTTTTAATAATTTTTATGTTTTTAATGATTTTATGTAATAATGTTACTGTGTTTTTAAATGATGAGATCTGCCCTGAGCCCTCTTGCGGGAAGAGCAGAATAGAAATCCAGGAAAATAAATACATAAAAATAGAACCTAGACTCTTTTGTTCTAGTTAATTTCCCTTTGAAGGGAGAGAACAAGGGGTGATCTCATAGCAAGGGAAACTCTTATTCACTGATTTTAGCATATGCAAGAAATATGAATCTTATAGTTATTTTCAATTCAGCTTCCTTGAGAATGACCGATAACATTAGTGGATAGTAAAGTATGGATGGATTTGAAAGCAAGAGTTGGTTCCAGTAGCACCTTAGAGACCATTAAGATCTAAGATATCCAGTAGAATTTTGACTCTTGAAAACTTATATCTTGGAAATGTAGTTGGTCTCTAGGGTGCTACTGGACCAGAATACTGCTGTTCTACTATAGACTAACAAGTCTACCCCACCTGGAACTGAATTTGAAAAGGCACGCCTCAAAATAGTAAACAAAAGGTTCGAGTTGGCTGCCTATATGTACAATGCATTCTGCTGACTCATTAAAGGATATTTTGCTTGCACTGGAAAGTAAGGACCCCACAAAGTGGCTTTCAAAGAAAGTATTTTCAGTTTAAGACAATCTGCTCTTACAAGGTGGGAAATTAATTCTAATTAAAAAATACAAACAAAGCACACCACCATCCTCAACTCAAAGCAAGCTGCTTCTAGAAAGCAAACAATAATTTCCAGTTTGTGACAAATTAATTCTGTTGCAAGGAAAGGGATTGTTGAAATGGATACAGTCTCAGATCCTGGAGCTGACTGAAAAAGCATTGGGTACTTGCTATCTCTTACATTCATCATAGAAATGAAAGCTGAAAAATGGATGGATTACAGCTGGACATATTCCAACGAAAAATATGACACAGATTTATCAGTAAAATGGATTGGCCACTGGGAGGATGAAAGCTTTTAATGAAATAGTACATAAATTACTTGATGTTTGCAAGCCAACACTAAAGACCTTAATATAACATGTATTACAAAGCACAGCAAGTATCCACCTCCCATTGACTGGGAGGAGCAGAGCACAGAAAAGGGTAACCAAGCTGATTTACCAGTTGAAGCACCTTTCATTAAGGAAAGGCTGAAGAGTCTGGGACTTTTCACTTTAGAAAACAGACAACTAAATGGGGACATAATAGAAGTTGATAAATGTATGCATGGAGCAGACAGCAATAACTTTTTCTCCATCTCCCGAAATACTAGAACTCAAGAGCATCCAATAAAGCTGATGAGCAGTGAAGCAGTGGACACAAAAGGAAATTGTTACACAAGTAATTAAGATGTGGAATTCACAGCCATTGGATGTAAGGGAAATTAGATTCATGGAGGATAGATTCAGCAGTTACTAGCCATGGTCACTAAAGGCAACCCCACATTCAGATGCAGTAAACTGCTGAATACTAGTCCCAGGAGGCAACATCAGGGGAAGACACTGGCCTCTATGCCCTGCTGTTGACCCTCCAGAGTAGCTGGTTGGTCAGGATGCTGGACCAGATGGACCTCTGGTCTGATCCAGCAGGGCTCTTACATTCACAACTCCACATTGTGATGTCTGACAGCGGCTACCTCCGTTTCTCTGAGATACCTTTCTACCTGAAACTCTCACTATTTCCTGGAGATACCAGTGCAGGAGCCTAGGACCCTCCAACTACATGCAAAACATATGCTTCGTGCAGGAGGATGGTGAAAAGAGGAAACCGCATAAACCTGAAGAAACACAAAAGAAAACGTATTTGAGGGCCTAACTTCACATTAAACCATACTACACTGAAGTTGAGCAGACGTGCTGTGAGTTCCCAGCTGAAATTTAGATTCTCAACACATGGCACCTGATTTGGACAAGAACCATGTGGTGTGCAAGGACTGTAGGCTTAAGCGTTACAGGAGAACTTCAGGCACGCTATTATGTTCCCTGTAGTAATCTTTACTTTTTCTAACAAGCCAGGTGATATGAAATTTAAATGAAGCGTTTTTTCGCTAGCACATGCCAGCAGGGTCCTCCGTTCCAGTATGAACCAAAGAAGAGATAGAGACACGACTACTGGTCTTGTAAGGCAGAAAGAGTAAGAAAGCCTTCAACGAATTCAAAGAGGCGCCCTTTCCATCTAATTTGCCACTTGAAGAACCTTCTTCGGTCAGCGCAGTCCCAAACGCGTCTCTTTAGAAGCGTTCCAGCCAGTTCCACTCGACCTACCTCACGAACAAGCATACTGAATGCTACAACCTTCGTTATTTTTAACCAAGTCAGCACTCGCGACAATACCGCTTTGCACGCTGTTCCTCTCACTGGTCCCACTACTGTGGGGGGGAGGGGCTGGTATACATCCCCTTTCTGGCACCCAAAATGGCGATTAGTCCCTCCCACCATTTCGTTGCCGCCCTTTTTGAAACCACCAAAGGGGAAAAATCACGCCCAGACGGCCATTTTGCTCTCCGTGTAAGATCTTAATCGCGAGACGGAAGAGCGTGACTCTGAATCCAATCACCAACCGGGTCGTTTTGATTGACGGCTCTTTCCCTGCCCCTTCTTCGTAGAGAGGCGGAACTGGGCCAAACAGCGGCCGATGCGAAGGGAAAGCGCTTCCTCTATGCCGCCACGCTGTTCCCTTCGGCGTGCGGGTGGAACTTTGTGAGCGTGGAAGCAGCGGGAGCGCCTGAAGGCCGGGTCCGATCAGGTAACTGCGTGGGTCCCAGGGGCGAAGGCAGGGGCAAGGCGCGGAGGAGCGCCAGGGAGGCCTCGGAGCGTGGATTCCTTGGAGTGAAGGGCGGCCGCGAGGCTTTCCTTGGGCGCCGCTCCGTCGCTTCCAGTGGAGCCCTCCCCTTTGTGGAGGGTCCCGTCAAACCAGATTGGCGACCATTTTAGTTCCCGCGTCCGGAGGCGGCCTCCGGCAAATTGCTCCTGCGGGTTAGGCACGATGGCCAGGCGGTGCTTGGATGCTCTGCGTCGCTCCCCATATCTCTGTAAAGGGAGCCGGTGGGGTAGTAGAAGGCTCTCGGGTCCAACAACCTGACGGGCCTGCCTGGGATTGTGGACGCCGAAGACTTCCGCGCATTGTGCTTTATCCAGAGCCCAGACGCGGGAGGGGAGCGGGGGAACGGGCCGCAGGGACCCCAGTCGCACGGGACGGCCTCTGTTTTTTCAGCAGCAGAGCAAGATGCGTGAGCTTGGAGGGCAGTCACTGAATGAGACAGCGCCAACCTCCTGATTCGGCTTCTGCGCTCCGGCTGGCCCCGGGACTTTGGCCTTTGCTGCGCTTCTGGCGCTCCCCTTGCAGCCGATGTATGAAAGAAAAGGGCCTGTATCCCTTTCTGTCTCAGCCTTCTCTCCCCGCTATTGTTTATGAGCCCCCTCTTTACTTTTCAGATATCTGATCAGTAGACGGTGGTTTAAAAATAAATAACTTTTTAAAAGCAGTTATTGGAATCTCTGCCTTAAAAGTACTCTGCCTTTTTTGAAGTCTTACTGTAATTGGATGTATATTATGGATGATAACCATAAGCCGTTTCAAAAGTCTTTCAATCAAAATTGACTGTCGTTTCTGAGGCTTTGAAAGCTTTCCTACGGGGCAGTTACCATGTTAGAATACCTGCTTGGCAAGCAAAAATGATGGTAGTTTAGATAAAGCTAGATTGCTAACAAGCCTTCTAAGTTAAGGACGGGAGTCACCAAGGCTAAGGAGAAATAAGCACAAGTTTGCAGTATCTTCGTTTTGTATTCAGGTAGATCTTAAGTGAGAGCAAGTAATGGTGATACTAGGTGAGGTAAGGCCTTATATATTTTTGTTTAAAAGTGAAAAGGAGGTGTAGCAGGGGTGTATGGGATTTACTGGAGGAATTAACCCTTTCCATTTATGAGCTGCTGTCCTGATTTCAATCTTCCTCCACCTGAGGTTGCCCTGTTGGGTAAAGCATGGATAAATGCCCCACAGCATTCTTTCAAGATCCATGAGCAAAAGTCGGGGGGGGGGGTACCTTCAGACTTTCACCTCTTGGCAAGATCAAAAGAAATTTATTAAATTGGTATCATTTTGGAATCCAAGGCAGCGTACATACAATTCTCCGGAGGCATTCCATCTAGACCTGTACCTGTTTAGCTTCAGCAAGTTGGCTGCATCATGTACCTCCCAACCATGTCCTGGGGCCACAGATCATTCTGGACTTGCCTTTGTCACACATTACTTCTGGCATTTTAAGGTGAAGATTAGTATTGGTAGAAAAGGCCATGTCTGTGCGGTAACACGTGCCTTGCCTGCATGCATTTCTACAATAGCAATTGTACAATAGCACAATTTCTACAATAGCAATTAGGCTTGAAAAGTGTGAAAAAAAGCCTAAGCAGTGCGCTTCATACTTTTAAGAACATAGCTTTAGAGCCCTTGGAAAACAGTATTGCCTTCTTTAGCCATTAGCAGGAGTTTCTTATTGGGGTTGCTAATTGGAAGATGACAGATACGGAGAATTTCAAGCTGCTGTTCCTGAATTGCTGGCAGTAGTTACAGCTGCATTTCTACCTCACCCACATTTCAGTTCCCCCAGTTCTCTTATTTACCAGACTTTCTATAACACTCTTTAAATGTCCTTTAATCCTGCCCTGGGCTTTCTGTCTTCCAGTGAGATATGGCTGAGCAGGATGTGGAGAATGAGTTGCTGGACTATGAGGAAGACGAAGAGCCTCAAGCAGTGACTGACGCAGCCCCCATTCCTGCCAAAAAGGATGTGAAGGGCTCCTATGTTTCCATCCACAGTTCTGGTTTCCGAGATTTCCTACTGAAGCCAGAGCTACTTCGTGCCATTGTGGACTGCGGCTTTGAGCATCCATCAGAAGGTAGGAGCTGAGCCAAGGCCCTTGGCCCCCTCATCAGCCAGCCCAGCCCACCCACCGGAGAGCAACTGCCAGTGGTGCCACGCGGTGCAGGGTGAGAGCTGGGGGCTGCAGGGAGCAGGGGTGGGAGGATGTCATTGCTCTGGGAAGGTGTTCTTTGTTGTCACTGTTGAGGTTATTGTCTTTTGGGGAACACTACCTGATGGTGTTAAGATTCCATATTGGAGATGTCAGGCTAACTTTTATCAGCTGAGTTCTTTTTAGGCTCAGAAATCTTATTTATTTATTTATTTGAGCAGGGAAGACTCATTAGCCACATGACTTTACATTATGCAATATTTGAGGAGAATTCAAGCTTGCTTCTTCTGTAGGTTAACAATCCTCCATATCCTGCTCACTTTAACTTGTAAATCAGAGTGATAAACCTAGAAAGCTCCAGTACATTTGCTGGAAGTGAGGCTGTTTGTAGTAAGTGTACAGTGAGGTTGATCTCATGGAAGGGAGTGATATGGAATCTCAAGACTCGAAATGGTGGAAGGTGGCTGGGATACAGGCCTCCTGGGTTTCGTGCTATTTATTTATTCTGGGTTCTCCCACATTTTGGGGCTGCTTCCCCCCCCCCTTTGTATGACAACTTCTTCTCTTGCCCTCTCAGTGCAGCATGAATGCATTCCACAGGCTATCCTGGGCATGGATGTGTTATGCCAAGCCAAATCAGGCATGGGCAAAACTGCTGTCTTCGTATTGGCCACTCTGCAGCAGATTGAACCGTCAGATGGCCAGGTATGTAACAAGGAATATGGTTCTGCCATAGTCATGACTATCAGGCTCCAGTTCAGAAGACATAGAGCTAATAGAAAACTGGATGTCCTAAGGCATCAGATAAAGTGCTGTCCAAACTGAGGACAAGAAGAAAGAGTGGGAATTTGATAAACCCTACTGTGGAAACTCTCTGGGAATAATGTTGGGCATGCTTTCCAGATAAATCTATTCTGGAATAGATATTAAGAGGGCATTTTTGGTGCTCAGTTTGTCACTGGAGAGAACCTTGTGATAGCTTGCTGCCTTATGCTGCTGAAGTAATGGATGAGAGATCTGGATTAGTTTCTAGACTTGAACGACTGTTGCTAGGTTTGGGGATCTCATATTCCAATGAGGCAAGCACTGAACTGTCTGAAAAGTTGTAGTTCTAAACGTCTCCAAATATGCTACTAAGCCCAAGCTGTAGAAAATCCAGCCAGAAAAGTACTAGTAGCTGTTTATTTTTCTAAGCTGGAGCACATTACCTCATCTCTAGCTTCCCCAGAATTCCCCGTGATGGTGATGTAGCTTGCTGCTGGCCGGTGATGCATAGTTGTGCGTAGAGAAGAACTATGCAGTGTGATGGAGTTCTGAATGACGCTACATATTATACTGGAAACTGATTCTCAAGGTTAAGAAGATTAATGTTTCAGATGGTGGGGAGACACCCTTTATGCTGCCCTTGAAATCACATCTTTCTTTCTGGCAGGTGTCAGTGTTGGTGATGTGTCATACCCGGGAGCTGGCCTTTCAGATAAGCAAGGAATATGAGCGCTTTTCCAAGTATATGTCTTCTGTCAAGGTGAGAAGCAATCTGCTGCAGTTAGGCCCAAGATATATAAAATCCCAGGAGGACTTATGATGGAAAGGGGGTGTTAATTAGGGAATAATACATTATTTGAGAAGGAATATGTAGTGAAAATGGTGCCCTTACTGATTTTAGAAATGCCCATCTCACTTAACAAGCTTGTAGCACTTCAGCATGAACATCAGTGAATGGAATGGAATGGAAGGTCCTGTTGGATTGTGGATTGTGTAGTCTAATGCTAATATTACTAAATCTGGCCCATCTCACATTGTGTGACATCTTTGCACCACCAAAAGGGCCTTGAATGTTGGTTCTGGATAAGAGTGGGTCTCGTGGGCTGGGGAAAGTTAGTTGAGACAGGCAGGTGCTGTTCACAACTTATTGCAGTCCTTTCTTTCTCTATGTACTTCATCATTGTGGAAGCGTTCTTAAAATATGTGAAAAGTCCTATCGGTTAAGTCACTGGGTTTCTCAATGTGGACGACAGTAATTCCTATTGGTTCTGCAGGTATCTGTTTTCTTTGGGGGCCTTTCCATCAAGAAGGATGAAGAGGTGTTGAAGAAAAACTGCCCACATATTGTGGTGGGGACCCCAGGCCGTATTCTAGCTCTGGTACGCAACAAGACCCTCAACCTGCGCAATGTCAAGCATTTTGTATTGGATGAGTGTGACAAGATGCTGGAGCAGCTGGGTAAGAGGAAGGAAGGGGTGGGGTGGGGTGTCCTAGGCTGTGAGTTTTCTTGGTTGGAGAATATTGATCCATTTTGGTGTGAGCACCAAGGTTCTAAATCAAACGAACATCGGGCTAGTGGGAAAGGCAATGCTATTGAAAACATTTTGAGGAAATTTAGCTGTCCTCTGAATTGCAGGAGGGGACTTGGATTGGTATAGCTGTCAGTTCAGAATGTAGTATTGGTTGAAGTATTGGGAAACCTCAACTCCTCCACCCTCTTTTTTTTTTTGTAGACATGCGTCGTGATGTGCAGGAGATCTTTCGACTGACTCCCCACGAGAAGCAATGCATGATGTTCAGTGCCACCTTGAGCAAGGAGATCCGACCAGTCTGCCGGAAATTCATGCAGGATGTATGTGTGATAGATTCAGGAAAATGCCTTTCATTGCTTGACATAGAGACTAAAGGAATCTCTTTGAGGCAGTTTGCCTTTTCCAGCTTCACTTCAAAGAAAGGGCTTCTTGACAACTAAGTTACTCCAGCCTGTGTAAAGCACTGGCTTGTTCAAACCTCCGACTTTGCAGCTTGTTTACAGGTGGAGTTTGGATAAAAGGTAGTGATTGACGCCCTGAACGTGTGTATTTCTTGCATGTTAACAAGGTCACCAGAAAATGGGATTGTTAGTCCCTAGGGTTGCCAATCTCCATGTGGGGCCTGGAGAGCTCCCAGAACTGCATCTCCAGAATACAGAGATCAGTTCCTCTGGAGGAGGTGGTTGCTTTGGAAGGGTGACTGTAAGACATTATACCCCGCTGAGATCTCCCCCCCTCCCCAAGAAAGTCTTGCCATGCCCTCCCTAGGGTCCACCTCCGAAATCTTCAGGCTGGCAACCCCATGCGAAGTCATGACTGAATGAACAACAGTCGTAGGGGAAAGACATGCTCAGCCAGTCAAGTTAAATTTCTGATACAGAGTTGAATGTACAGAGTGGCTATTCTTAAGTGGCAGTGACTTTCCAGGATATTCGATCTTTTAAATTGTAGGTGCCAGGGTCTGATCTTGGGGCCTTTTGCATGCAAAGTATGCTCTGCCACTGACCTACATCCTTGTTTGGGTGAGAAGGATTAGCATATTCTGTGTCCCACAGCTTTGGCCAGTGTGCTGCAGCATCCAGAGGGAAAATTACTTGGGGTACCACTAACACTTCTATAACTTCAAACAAAACAGTGCTGCTTCTGAGAGCTGTTATTGCATGTTCTGCTTTATAGAGGAGAGTAGTCTAGATATCCCAAGAGGCTGGACCATCTCACCTATTTCTGAGTCTTTCCATTGTTGCCACAGTGGATCAGTGACTGTTTAACTCAGAGCTTTGATGAAATGTACAACAAACATGTATCAACTTAGTTCTCTCTTCTGCCAGGCACTTAAACAAATGTGGATAATTAATAGTTGTGGGAATTCTCTCTGCAGTCTTAAGCGTGTGGGGTGGGGGGTTGGACACACCCAAGATTCCATCTACAATTCTGCAGATGAAACAGTTCTTTTTCCGGCCCCAGCCTCCTACACAGACACTACTGTGATCAAAGTAATGCTGGTTGCTATGGGAGTTTGATATTTCTACATTTCTCAACTAAAGTTTGGGGTTTAAGACACCATAGATAACATTTGGAGGAGTTTGCCAGCATTATCTGCCAACGGTTACTTGTGTTTTTTGTTCTTTCTTGCAGCCCATGGAGGTGTTTGTGGATGATGAGACCAAGCTGACTCTGCATGGCTTGCAGCAGTATTATGTGAAGCTGAAGGACACGGAGAAAAACCGCAAACTCTTTGACCTGTTGGATGTGCTGGAGTTCAACCAGGTTGTGTGCCGGAGGGCTAGCTAGCAACCAACACCCCTAAATGCTATTCCCAGCTCTAGGCATGAACAAAGTCGCCAAGCCCTCTGGGACTTCCTGGTTAATCCTCTTCTCTTCCCACCTCTTGCAGGTTGTGATATTTGTGAAGTCAGTGCAACGCTGCATGGCATTAGCTCAGCTCCTGGTTGAGCAGAACTTCCCTGCAATTGCTATTCACAGGGGCATGTCTCAGGAAGAGAGGTGAGTGCAGGGAGACAGATGGATCAGGGGAGGGTATGAACGCGAGTAGAGTGCTAGCCTCTTCAGATGTGATGTAGCTGGTCATTAAATCAGTTCTGCGTATGTAGCAGGGAGGAAATCTAGAAAGTTTTATGCCCTTTGCTTGTGTGTACGGTGGGAACAATGAGCTATACATTGCATTTTGTGAGGGGAAAGGGTGTGCAGTGGTTCAGTGAGGGTCTGTCACTGCTTTTGTTTTCCCCCAGGCTCTCTCGGTACCAGCAATTCAAGGACTTCCAGCGTCGGATCCTGGTGGCCACTAATCTTTTTGGCCGTGGGATGGACATTGAGCGGGTCAACATTGTCTTCAATTATGACATGCCTGAGGATTCTGACACCTACCTGCACAGAGTAAGCTCTTAACTAATGTGATATTTGTGACCTGGTGGTTGACATGCCCCCCAGGTTACCTCCTGGCATAGCAGATTCAGGATGCCCAGAGGAATGTCCCCAAATGTAACCTTTTCTCTTCAGGTGGCCCGAGCTGGGCGCTTTGGCACAAAAGGCTTGGCTGTTACCTTTGTATCTGATGAAGGTGATGCCAAAATCCTCAATGAAGTGCAGGATCGCTTTGAGGTAAATGTGGCTGAGCTCCCTGAAGAGATAGACATCTCCTCATATAGTAAGTATGGGTACCTTTTAGTAGGCTTGTCTTCCTGCTCATGTATTTTCTGTACGTTTTTCAAAATTAGGGTTGGTTATTACAGAGTGAACATTGTCTTATCTGCTCATCTGTCTGGGAAGCCAGTAGAAAAGGAAGGCTGCCAGTGCAGTTGTGTTTCTTGAGTGACAGACCAAATCCCCGCTCTTGCAACCTAACCTACCTAGAGAGTGGTGGTCACAAGGTTAAAATGGAGGTTACAATGGAAGAAGGTAGAATGCTGCTGTTAAGCCACTTGGGTTTCCACTAGGGAGAGAAGTGGGGGTGTAAATACCTAAAGCAAGTAAAAATCGCATGTTTAGTGAATTCTGGTCTGCATGTGAATTGCTAGTATGAGTTTGCTGGGCTGTAAATTTTTTTTGTGTTTAGAAGCTTGAGAGTCCTAATTGGAAATCCCTAGACTGATAAGAGGTCAGATTAAAGAGTTGAAGAGCAAATAAAAATATTTTATTCTGGGGTATGGGTTTGGCAGAAGTAATGCAGAAGTAGCAATTGCTGTACCAATAAGGAAGGGGCTGCCTAGGGTGGGATGATGGCAGGCGAGGCTCACAGTTAAAGGTGCAGCTGTGGCTCATTCAGGAGGAAGATAATGCAGAGCAGCAACTTTCCCAGTGCCTGCTCTGCTGTTGTGGTGGGCTGTCCTTGACCTCCCATTAGGCTAGCTGTAGCCTAATAGAACTGGAAAGGGGGTGTAATGTAAGGCATGGCTAAGGCCATTCCATGACAGGCACAACTACAAGCGATTTGCTTTAACTTTTGGCCTTGCTGCAGTGGTATTGACCTGCTGTCTTCTCTTTTGCAGTTGAGCAAAGCCGGTAGCGTCTCAAGGATCCTCCTTGTCTCATGCACCATGGAAGCTGAGCCCAGCACCTCCACAATTCTAGCTCTTTGTTGGAGCAAGACAGAATGTTTTTTTTTTTTAAAGATATATATATATGCTTTTGAACCTTTAGGGGTTGTGGTCTTAAATGAACGTCTTACAAATTGTGCTGGTGATATTTTGACTCATCTCAAGTCTGGGGGCTTTTTAATTAGATGTTTCTATTTTCTGTACATTAAGTCCCAGTGGCTGCGTTACCTAATAAATGATTTTTTAAAAATATCATTTTCATGGCTGCTGTTGATATTATGGATACTGAAGTTCTATCAAAGATTGAAGTTTCCCAGCTGTATTACTTGGTACTCTCCATCCTTGCTTGTATCTCTCTATTTCCTGTTTTATCCTCCCCCTTTGCCTGTTTTTAGCATTTGTGCTGCTTAAAGTAGCTGTAACATATAATAATAATATTTGATTTATATACCACCCTTCAGGATGACTTAACACCCACTCAGTGGTTTACAAAGTATGTCATTATCATCCCCACAACAAAACACCCTGTGAGGTGGGTGGGGCTGAGAGAGCTCCTAGAAGCTGTGACTGACCCAAGGTCACCCAGCTAGCTTCCAAGTGGAGGAGTGAGGAATCAAACCCAGTTCTCCAGATTCGAGTCCTGCGCTCTTAACCACTACACCAAACTGGTTCTGTCCTTGCGCCATTAAGTGATGATCTTTGGATGTCTTTTTTAATCGTGTGATTCTTCAGGAGACCAGCCTCTTTACCTTTGGCCTGGCTTCTGACTAAACTTTGTTCTTTTCTGTTCGGCATGCATCTATTGCGTTCCATTTCACATAAGGGAGATGCTAGGTCCTTTCTGTAAGAAGCTTCAGTTTTGTCTGAGAATGGTACAGGAGAAAACATGTTGGCAATTTATTGCTATGCATGATCCACTGTATTTTGAGAAAGCACTTTTTTCTTTTAAAGGAGTATCAGTAGAATATAAATTAAAACCCCTATGCCTGTCTCTACTTGGAAACCAAAGACTGTGAAGTTCTGAACATTATACCAGACATTGCAGGTTCAATGTTTCTTTAACACATCTGTCCAAACAACTTCCTACATAATCCTGAATCCCAAAATGTTTTATTATGCATGCTATAACAAAGTGGTTGACACAAATGCTTTGAATAAGGGGTGGATATCTACAGGGGAGTGAAGACACTTTGACAAACTACATTTGCTCTCCTAAAGGCACTGAAAGTGAACTCAGCAGTACTGAACATGGTATTAGAAATCTGACACTTTCTGTATTTTGAATTCATAAGATTACTTTTCTGGTATGCAATTCATCTATCCCAAAACTACAACAACTATCAGGTGCAAGGCTAGATTTGAGGGTCAAATTCTTCTACCCAGTTTAAAGCTGGATTTTATTTTCATACAAAAGATTCATATTTGCTGGATAAGCTGCCAAATCAACATTTATAAAGGCAATTTTGACTTAAGATTTTTTCTAACTCTTAGTGTTTCTGGCTTCCTATGTGGGTTAACTAGTGCTAGTTCTTTAGGAGTAAAGTGCACCTGCTTCTGCTGTATGCACAGCCAAGTTCCACGGCAAGGAACTAAAAAATGGGAAATTGCCCCAAATAAATTGGTCAAAATAGGAAGGTTTGTAATCGCCAGCATTTCATGTGAACCACCACTGTCTGTCTGTCTCCATTAGCTTCAATGGCAACCTTGAGTGCTGCTTCCCATTCCTTCTGCTACTTTACACAAGCTGCTGCTGTTCTGTCCTTGCGCCAAAGCCTCTCTCCTGTGTGGTTGATTGGTTTTGCTGTTTAAGATTACATCACTTGCTGTGTTTTCTATCTCTCTCTTTGTCTCCCCATTCTGCTGCTGCTGCGTGGAACTCCTGGGGAACAGGAGGTAAAGAAAAGTGCACAGCTGTGAATGTGCAGCTTTTAAGAGGAAATGAAGCATCAGGAGTTCGTTTCTGGATCAGGTGAAGTAAAAAACAGGTTCCTTGGTGACTATTCTGTATGAGTTAAGAAAAAGTACATTGGTGCTGAGCCAAAAAGTAAAATCCAAAACCCAAGAACACTCCACATAGTCCCTTTAATTAGGACCAACCAAAGACATGTCACATTATGGCATGTACCTGATTTATTGCCTCTTGGTGAGCAAAAGTCTAGTTGGAACTTGAAATCAACACCGTCTTAATCTGCTCTTCAGTACAAAGTGCAGGATTTAACATGTCCAAAGATGCAGTCCCTTCACCACCAAAAAACCCCTTACACTTTTTAAATTTTTGTAACATTAGCCTGATTAAACCACCTGGAGAATTTAGGCTTTCACACAGTAGGCTGGATCCAGAGTACATTTTCTACTGCAAGGCGAAAAACAGATTGGTCTTGCCTCCCCTATACTTTGCAGCCCACTGATCTCCCCAAAATTGTAGACTGGATCCTGCAGAACAGCGTAAAAGGAAAATCGGGTCTGTGGAGGGGCCCCAAGCTGTAAGGGAATTGGTGGAAAATTTACTCCAGATCACCCATTACATGGCATTTGATTGGTCCTAATAAAAAGTATTGTGTGGACTGTTGGTGTTAGGGAAACTGGTGTTTACCT
Organism: Eublepharis macularius; assembly: GCF_028583425.1. NCBI lineage: Eukaryota > Metazoa > Chordata > Lepidosauria > Squamata > Eublepharidae > Eublepharis > Eublepharis macularius. Next base: position 47,399,896 of record NC_072793.1, read on the forward strand.
CTCGTAGCCTTACAATGAGAATGCTAAGATGTTTATAGGTACAGTTCAAGGGCAGAATATGCAACATGTACACAACCACATTACCAGCATATGACTGCTCTCTGCAACAGTTGCTGCTGCATGTCAGAGGGCAAGTGAAGAGTTACCTGTACCCCACTTGACGCCATTTAATTTGGGCCTGGGTATGTGGCACAAAACACAGGATGCATTTGTGTATTGTATCTGTTTTAACTAATTTCACATGACTAGCATTCATATAAACACCATTCAGAATGCTGACACTCATCTGTTTCCTGTCTCTGTATTAAGTGATAGCAGTTTGCTTCCAACGTACAGCAACCATATTAATGACCTCCAAAACATCCTATCATTAACAGCTTTGCTCAGGTCTTGCAGACTGACACCTATTTCATCCTTGAACCCAAATAAGACACGTTGGCTGTGAAACAGCTTGGAGTTCCTCTTACGTTGTGCATCATCACCTTCCTAAATTTAATCTGGAGACATGCAAATCGAATTAAAGCTTAAATTGTTAGTTAACTGAAGCTGTTCAGTCTTGTCTTGCTGTATTTTCTGAAAGGCCTAGTTCTGGCTGTGGTGGTAAGCATAGGGCAGGGTGGTACTACAGACAGTATCTAGAGCACTGGGACTGTACCGGGAAAGCCACATGTGGCTCTGCTGACCACTCTCCTCCACTGTTTCAATAAAGTAAGCAGGGCTTTTGGTTGGCACATGGCTCCCACCTTGAAACAGCCACCACCTAAGAAATGGGTGAGCTTGAAAGCCTCATGCCAGGGAAAGTAAATGAAGCTCTTTAGGTTGATAGTAACTGCAAATGTGAGTACCACTGATTTAGAGGCTTATGATTCAGATAGATGGTTCAATGTCACAGAACACTTCTCCTAAACATCTTGTTTTCTACTGGCTTTTCAATTAATAGCTCTTCATACAATCATAGTTCCTGCTCTGAAATAATACAGCCCAGACATGGATTTTCTACTTTGGGTTGTGAATGTATAGGGAGAAAGTATTAAATGCTATGTGCGTTTAACATAACTAACATAACATAACATAACAAAACTAGATGTTTGCCAGAAGTATTCAGCGCAGAAGATAATTGCTGAATTATGTAACACAGCTCCCAGAGTGGTTTTCCACCTCCATGAAGCCTCCGTTTTGGCTGACCTTTAGCCAGTGAGGGAATCATACTAAAAAAAAAGTTGGTCAATTAGGTTCAGGGCTACTAGCAACAATCCAGTGAAGCTGTGTGCCAAAGCTGTGATATGGTAGGGGCACACCTCCCATTTCTGGTCAATGTTTGTCCTTCCACACAGGGACGTGCTGTATGTAGAATATATTTCTCCTTAACTAGACTGCTTGTTGCTGCACTGAACAATTGTGGATTCATGCTTAAGAGCAAATGCGTGAGATTTAGAATGTAGAGAAGCTGACAGAAGTATCGCATCACAAGCTTTGGGGAATTAGTGCCTAGTACATCAGCAGTATGAAGTGTGTTTTGCACCTAACGTTACATATATGCACACGGGCATAAGGAGTAAAAGCCAAAAGTATACCAGAGGTACAGATTTTCAAGTACTGAAAGTTTCCTTGCTGCAACTGGATAATTACCACTCTAGAAACTCAGTTGGAAAAGAATTTATAGTAGTTGGTTATGGTACAGAAGCCTGTGGAGCAGTCTCTGAAGAGCATGGAGTGACTAGGGAGATAAACTCTACTTGCTCTACAATTCCAGTGGCTGTGTGTGCCATCTATGCAAAATTCAAATTTCTGATCAGCCAGTACCAGCATGTGATGCACAGGGTCCGTGTACCCAACTGGCACCAAATGCTCTCTCTTGAAAGGGTCTCTGAAAGTGTCATGTGCACAAGTACCCTTGTTTTTATAGACTTGCTTCAGCTGGGAGACGAGTCTCTTTGTACCAGCACAGAGAAGAAAGAAGTTTTCTGCAGAGGCAGCATCTGTCCGGTAGCAACATCAGCTTAATACTATTGGTCCAGTTCTTGAACCCGCCTTTGTAGGATCCTACACAGGCTCTTGGCAGCCTCCATGCAGTTTTATCGTCCTTGCTGCAGCGGGCCTGTAGCAGTGTAGCTCCACCAGCAAAAAGGCTACTGGAATGATGGGATGTATTTCTCATGTGCAAAGCTGCAATTTTGGAACATGTTTCAGGAGCAATTGCTATATTCCAGATTCTTGAGAAGACTTCTGTGGCTGCAGGGAACAAAGAGTATGGAATAATCCAATATCTTATTATATTACTGTGCCATCAATGTATTTTTTATTCTCCATCTCCTGTCTCTCCACCCCAAATCTTGATCTCCCAGGGATTCTCCCTCACAAAGGAACCTCAAAAATATCTATATTGGGGACTGTGAAATCCCACCCAGCACTGAAGGATCACCTCTCTTCGTACAGACTTGTGTGCAGGCTTAAGAGTAGCCCGTCAGTCTCTTCGTGGGAGGGGGTAGCTGAGGCTTGAAATCTGCCCCTTCCCTTCTTACGGAATAGTCCCAGGGAGGCCATCTGCGAGACCCTGTTCCTTTCAGCCTTCAGAAAAGCCAGTAAAACCTGGCTGTTTCAGAGGGCCTTTCGCAGATGCTTATTGGACGAAAGAATGTTTCTGGACACTCAGCTGCGGTTAATTATCACACCTGATAAAATTGTAATTATGGAAGTCGTGTGTGGGGGGGGATGTTTCTAGTTTTATTATGGAGTTTCAGTTTATTCGTTTTTTTAAAAAAATCGTAGATATAGAGCAGAACCACAAGTGACAAAAGGCACAGATTGGACACTTGTCAGCTTCCCTCAAGTTTTGATGGGAAATGTAGGCGTCCTGGTCTCGCAGCTTGGCTCTCTGACTGCTGTCCAATGGACTTTTCAACTGTCACTTGTCCAACATTCCGCCAAGCTGCCTACATTTCCCATCAAAACTTGAGGGAAGCTGACAAGTGTCCAATCTGTGCCTTTTGTCACTTGTGGCTCTGCTCTCAGTTTAATAAGTGATACTGTTGGAAGGATGGGATATACACGACTTTAAAATTTTCTATAAATAAAATGAATAGTTAAAAACGGCTTGAGTAATTTTTAGGAGAGGGCAGTGCTACCAAATAAAAAGCCCTGGCCAGGCTGAAAAACATGTTGGGAGAGTTCCAGAATTGCAGGATTCTCCGGCAAGGGCCAGTGAGGATCTGTGGAGACTCCCCGAGGTTCAGTGAGTGAGTGAGGTGGGAAGGAAGCTGTTCACCGTTTTCTCTTACCCGCAATGTGTTGAAAGTTGCTGTAGAATTGAACTCTGAATACTTGTCACTACTCTGGGGCTTGCCACTTCCGCGCTGGCAAAACAGTCGGCAGTAGTCATCACGCACCTGGACACAGAATAAAATTCAGACTGACGTGCTTGTGCCATCGTAATTACCTTCAGGGTTTCTGGGTGTCTGAATAAAAGCTCTCTAGAGCCAGACAACTGCATCCCTCAAGAACTCCCAAATGCTTTCTTAAATAATTAAATCTTACAGCCTTGCCTGAAAAGAAGTTGGAAAAGAATTTATAGTAGTTGGTTAGGGTACAGAAGCCTGTGGAGCAGTTTCTGAAGAGCATGGAGTGACTAGGAAGCCTTGTCCCCAAATGACGAACTCTGCAGTCTTGCCTTGACCCCTTCCCCATGCTGCAGTTACCTGTTTCTTGAGCAGGCAATGCAGGACGAAGATGAAGAGTCCCTGTAAGCTGTTGAGGATGGTGTAGATGTAGGACATGACAAGACTGTGATCACTGAACTGAAACATGCCGAAGATCCAGGTGGTGCCCAAAATACAGAGCTGAGCAATGGCTGTGATCACAAGCACCCTGAAGGCAGAAAGGAACGGAGCACCAATTACACTGATGGCCAGAATCCCTGCCTTTGCAGGGGGCAGTCAGGTGACCACATCAGCTAATTCTTAGCCTAATTCTCTACAAGATATAACCAGGGTGGGGGGGGGGTTTAAATTAGGTAGCATGTCATATGAGCAGAAACTCTACTTCAGTCCCATCATTACGTGAACAGGTCACTACAAACTGCAAAATGATGCCTAGTCCCACAAACTCTCATGGTGGTACGTTTATTTATTAATACAAAAAAAGGAATCAAAAAAAGATTTGTTATAGTCATGGCAAAAAAAATGGAGAACATACAGCAATTATTCTAGGGTTTGGCTATCTGGTTGAGCGCTTAGGCAGATTTCAGACTTGAAAGGAGATAGGAGAGAATAAAATGATGGGGACTGAAAAATACACTTTGCAAGGGAGGAGATTGTGTAAGCACGAATTTTAATTACCCATTAAACATAAGTCTTTTCTTAAATCTGCCAGAAATTTAGCAGGTAAGATTCTTTGACAGAAGAGTATAGTTCTTTAAGATTTCGTCAGATCTGTAAAAAAAATAGTAGACGCATTTCCCACTGAAACCAACAGGAAATACTGTGATTACCCGAGACTGCAGTTTTTCCCTGCAACTGCACAGTCAAGAAAAAGAGGGTATACTGTTAAATTCACAAAAAAATTACAGGTACGGACAATTTTTAAAAGGTGTTTTCTATAACGTGCGGGCAGAAGGGTTGTCTTACATTCAGAGTCATCTTCCTTTCAGGGAAATAAAGGTAAAAATAAATGAGCAGCGGCTTATTAAACAAAAAGAAAGCAATGAAACATTAAACGAAAGGGGAAAATACACAACATGAGAGGACCACCTTCTCTGTGGATGCTTACTTTTGCTTTTTCAGTTGATTCATGTCAGGATTGATGTCAGCAAATTTCTTAGTAAGCTTCCAGATAGTAACCACAAAGACAATGGAATTGATCTGTTTAGAAAAGAGAGAAAGGTGGTGTTAGGAAAAGATAAGGCTTGGGCTTAGTACCGCTTCATACATCACGTTTTTCAGCTTTCCCCCAAAGATTTCAGCTTTTCCCATATTGGTTTGCATATTTTTTTCCTACGTGCATATACACTAGTAGGAATAAAGTCATGTGTGAAACTGCAGCTAACCTGGATGGTTAGCTGCATCGATGGGCTTGTTTGCCAAAAACATGCTGCATATAACAGGACACAATGTTCCTAGCCCATTTGGAAATTCTTTTGCATTGAACAGTATGTTTTCTTGTCCCAGACTGACGGAATGTGCCTTGGAAGCCAGTGGGAAACAGTCAGGGCAGTTTTACTTGCATGAAATAACTTCCAGATGCATAGAGACCCAGTGCTGCTTCACTGCTTGAAGAAAGTTCCTTTAGATCCATAGTGCGGGAGGTATTTGTGTGGCACTGGGCAAAATACAGAAGGTGATGCCTCCATTGGAAAAGGGTGAAATAGGAAATCTCAAGCAAAGTGCAAGTAGACAGCTAGGGAATTGCTAAAGGGACTCAGAAATAGCTGACTCAGATCACTGCACCCAAAGATGAATTACAGTGAAATTTTAGGATTTCATTGTAAGTCACCAGGGAGTTGAAGACTGCACAAGGTTTGGATTGTACATTAAGAAATGAAAACAGTGGACATGTTGGGATGGAGGGACGAGCGGCATCCAGGTGGGAGAGAGGGTGTCTTTGGGAATTCACTGGGCTTTACCAGGATGATGAGACAGACAGGTGCCAAGAAGCTCCATAGAAAACCATGTTCCATTGAGAGCCAGCAGCTGCAGAGGAAAAGCAGAAAGTGAGGCTTTGGGGATGCACTAGTATTTATAGCAGTTTTCTACCCATTGGGAAATCTTTACTTAAAATTATATGTCTATGTTTTCGCTCAAAAGGGACTCAGGTGGTTTAAAACAACCTTGCGCTGTCCTTCCTATGTGAGTTCACAAATGGTAACTTCACTGTCAATGGTGCAGGAATAGCAGCTACACCTAACAGTAGACTGCTTAGCGCTTGATGGGTGCTGCTACTTTGCTCGCTTCTTATCCAAGAGCAAATCCAGCCTTGGCCTTTCTCTCAACAACACTATCCCACCCTTTAAATGATGCAAGCACCAACATACTATGTAGGGGTTACACAGGTGTGGACACTGGTTCTGGTGGTCAAATTTCAGATGCACATGCACCCATATGGGTACATGCTGTAACCCCGGGACTCACTGTTTTTCTGTGCCGTAGCCCTGGTGGTTGATGGCCGCTGCGATGCCCACCATGACCGCTGGGACACCATATCCCACGAGCATATGGTGCCAGTGCTTGAGACTGGGGGTTCTGAAGACCTGAACAACCATCAGGTACAGCTCCACACCTTCCAGTAACATCCAGCAGAAGGCAGACAGGAAAAAGTAGTGCAGCAGCCCAGCCACTATTGCACATGCTGTCTGGAAGAGGAGACAAGACCAAAGGAAGACTGTGAAAAGGCTACTCAGTGAGGACTTTTGCACAAAGATCTAGGTCTGTAGTGGCCAAAGCCTTCCCTAGAAATTGAAATGTTCTAATTGGAGATCAGCTATCTAACCAAGTAATCCTTCACTCTTCTCTCTAGTGAAACGGGGACTGCAGGATGCCTCGGCAAAACGCTCTGCCTTCCTAGAAAAAGCTGCTGATTCTGAGAGGCTTCAACATCTGGCCTGCTGCTGTGAGCAGGTCTGGACGTGGTAAAAGTTGCAAAAGGAAGCAAGAGTTTCCATTATGGAAGATGCAAAAGATCTATTTCGATAAAGCGGGACCCCTGGAGGCAACTGTGCTACCTGGCCCCTTAGCATCACTGCAGTGCCCTCTGTGCCTTCCTCAGACATAATGCTGCACTCCTGCCTCATGCAATCTGCAGAAGGTGCCAGTTCTTATCTGTTTTACTACATACTGCTCCTCTTTGAAGGAGCAGGCACAAGTCCTTGTAATGCTTGTTGGGATTTTAGCAAGTGCCTTATACTCAGTCATGAAAGAGTTAAACTGTTGTTTTGTTTGTTTAGTCAGATATTTAGCATAGCATCACTTAGCTGACAGCCACAGAAAGGGGAGTCTTTAGTCTTAATGAAGGAGTCTAGGATTATCTATAGGATGAACCAGTTTATTGGGCAGGGGGTGGGGGGAATTAGCTAGCAACATATACTAAGATTTTATTGCTCTTTGTCTCCTCTCTCTGACCATCAAGATGTAGCCAGATAGTTGGCTATTCTTTATTTTCTAACCAATGTACCCTTTTCCTGATATGTAGCAAAAGTATTTTTCTAGAGCTAAACCAGAGAAGTCTGTCTATTTCCAATGCGCTAACTCTTTAAATCTCCAACAGCTACACAGAATGGATACTCGTTAATCGGCGCAAGAATCCCACGCTCCCAAGGAGAAACTGGGAGCCTCCCACATTCAGAGGAATCCCACAGAAGGGCCCTCTGCTCTCACCCTCCCTCCCTCCCAGCCATTTCCCTTGAATGCCTCTCATCAGATACCTGCACAGAGTGCATCTTAATTGCCGGGCCTGGTCAGTTACCTTATTGACAGTGTTCCCAGCACCCACCAGGAAGATGACATGGGCAGCAAAGAGTGTCAGGCAGAGGTGGAGGTGGATGGTGGTGCGGATGCCTCGGATGGAGCGACAAAACAGGAAGGTGAGGATGGACAGGAACAAGCAGATCAGGGAGAAAATCAGCCCAATCTTGGTGATGACCTCCAGTCCCGGGTCCTGCCATGAAGACAAATGGTTAAGGTAGAGCAGTGCAAGCCAGCAGAAAAGGAGCCATAATCTACAATTGGGCCAATCTGCGCAGAACAGAACCCCCTCCTGGTGGACTCAAGTAAACCAGAGCTGACGAAGAGAACAGTAATTCCAGTTTGTGCCATCTAGGAGAGAACACTTTGATATTATGACAGAGGACAGCATGGATAGCTGGTTTCTGGCTCCTGGAAATGCTGCCAGAAAGAGGGTTTGAAAATGGGAGTAAAGCTTTTGAAAGCTAACCCACTCCCACTGTGTAATCTGAAGATGGAGAAGTCACTCCTCTTTGGGCAGCCTGCTTCAGCCAAGCTATGTCCTTGAGCCAGGCTGCCCATTAAAACTGCAAGTCATTAAACATTTTTAGCAAACACACTACTCGCTGCCTCCGTGCTTTCTCCAGGAAGGTACCATTCAAAAGCAGCCGGTCTCTATGCTGTTGTGGGCTTTGGGGCACCAGAGTACCCATGGGACCCTTTCTCCTCATTCATCTGGTACCCATGTTGGAAATTCACTCCCTTGTCTCTCCTGTAGGCAGGGGGCTTGGCTACAGCCTCATGCTATGCTAGGCAGTGAAGTACACTCAACCACAGCCAGGCGCTAAAGAGCCTCCCCCTCTGCTCTGCCCCCAGCTGCTGTCTCTGCCTCCTCCTTTCCCAGTGCTGTCCTGCTCCGGGGCTTCTGCCCCTCTGCTCTGCTTACTTGATGGGCCCTGAGGGAGTGAGGGGGCTGGAGGCCAAGCTGGCAGCAACGAGGAGGGGGCTGCTGTGGAAGCTGGGCTGGCTGAAGGAAGCAGCATATGCTAATCACACTAAAAAGCCATCACACCACTTCCTCTTTGCTCCTTGTCGGTTGCCATCTGGAGTTCACGTCAGAGCTAAACCAAGATGGTGGTGTCATTGCCAGTCCTTGAGCTCCATGGCCATGCCAGTTGTTGACTGCTGTGAAGTCAGCTCTGGTCTGTACATCCACTGTTAGGAGGTTACACCAGGCATACAAAGAAGAAATTCACACAGGCTCCGCCCCCTCCCTCCAGTGAACTCCTTCAGGTGCTTTCAAATGTTCCCCCGCTTCAGTGAAAGCACAACAGACTCATGCATCGTTTTCATGCTTGTGGCATTACATTCTAGAAGAGCCACGTGGAGGGATGCGTGGCTAGCAGATGTGTGTAGAGTGCATTACTCCCACTACAGTGGAAGACGTGCAAGTTTCCTCTTTAGGTGTTACACTGGGAGCACAACTAGCAGGTGTCATCCTCCTCATAACCATATAACCTTCCCCATGTCTGAAGCTCTTTCCCATCTCCTTCTCTCTCCCAAGCTCACTTCAAGCCCTGCAATCATTGGCATGGATCCTAACATTCCACCGAGCAGTTTGAAATCTACCGTCTGCTTCCTCCAAATCAGTACACAAGAAGAAAAACTGCTAATATCAAGGGAAGCATTGTTTTTTATTCTGTAATCTGCCTTGAATCTCTGCAAGAAAGATGGGCTATAAATCAAGTAAACAGAAAAGAATCAAGACTTCTATTCACATGGAATTGCCATATACTGAGTCAGACCATTGCTCTATCAAGGTCTGTATCGTCTTCTCTGAGTAACTGGGTCTCAAGGGTCTCAAGCAGAGAGAGCTCTTTCACATCACTGACACACAGGATCCTTTTTAACTACAGAGGCTGGGGAACTGAACCTAGAATAGTCTGCACACAAAGTACAGGCTCTACCTCTGAGCCATGCCCCCACTCACCTCCACCTCATAGAAGGCCATAAGCACAGCAAAGCTGGTCAGATGGTCGCACTTGCAGCGGGTGCTGTTGCCATTTGTTTCCAAGAGTTCACAGCCTTCTGTAGACCAGCTCTGATTGACAGGCTCCCAGAAGGCACAAATCAACCTCTGTTCAAGTTTTCTGCTGGAGGAGGAACTGAGGTTGGCAGGTACCTTATAAGCAAGAGGAATGAGATTCATGCTCAGTGGCTTGAGGACATACATTCTAAGGATCTGTATGTGAATGCTGAATGTCAGAAAGCACTGACAGGCTGGAATTTATTTCACCGCATGTGGAGGGAGAAGATGTAAACAGGAAGATTTGGGAGTGAGCCAACCAGAAGAGCACCTAGGACAATATTCCTTCTCCTCTGGCATGTAAAGGGGAATTTCCCTGTGTAAAAGGGAAATGGCAGTTATTGCGCAAAGCCAGGAAAGGAAACATGATCATCTATTGTGAACAGGCAGGAAGGGTAAAGAGGAAGGGGAGAATGAACTACTCACAGCTTCTGTATGGTTGAAAGTAAAATTCACGGAGATGTTCAAGGACATGGTGTTTTCATGGCCTATAAAAGCTGCTGCCACCTTGGACAGTATTATTTCATAGCTGGGTTGGCGTGCCTCCCGTTCGCTCCCCTCAATACGAGCTCCAGTCAGAAGAGGCCCGAGGCTCTGATATGTGAGCAGGCCTATCAGACTGAAGGCTGAAAGCACAGAGGTGGCGATTCAGATAGAAAGCACTGGCTCCCACAGAACAGAGGGCTCAGCAGCTGCCGCCTGTGATGCCACATTAAGAGAAAGTCACACCTGACAAACCCCCTCTGATGTCCCTCAAGAGCATGTCCTTCTCGATCAGACCAAGGGTCCACCTAGTCCAGTGTTTTGTTGCCAATAGAGGCAGGCAGATCTCTCATGGAAGCCCAGAAGGAGTACCTGAAGGCAACATGTCTCCCTACTGTTTACTCTCAACATTATGGCTAATAGCCACTGATGAACATATTTATCCAATCCATCTTGAAGTCACCTGAGCAATCAACCATCACAAATCTTGTGATAATGAGTTCCATAACTCAATTATATACTGTCTAAAGTATTTGTTGTTTTTGTCCTGAAGCTACTGCCAATGAATTTCACTAGGAATCCTCTAGTATTATAAGGGAGGGCGAAAATATCCCCTTTTCCTATACCACCTCCAATGTCATAAACAACTATCAGATTGTGCAACAGTTGCCTTTTTCTAAACTCAAGTAGGGAAGGTACTTCAACTTCTTAATAATTTTGGATCTCATTTTCTGCACCCTTTCCTATTCTACATTACCCTTTTGAGATGGGGTGACCAGAATTGTACACGATGCTCTGAATGTAACTACACCACAGATTTATATAAGGGCACTAAAATATGTGTAGCTATATATTGAATGCCTTTTGTAATAATCCCTACAATGGAATTTACCTTTTTCACAGCAGCAGCACACAGAACATACATTTTCATTAAGCTGGCCATCATAACCCCACAATCTTTTTCCGAGTCAGTCACTGCTAACTCAGAGCTAAGCTACAAGAGACAAATTACACGAGGAGGGGCATGTGAAGGGAGTCACAATGTTAGCCAGAAGCTCTGTTTTAAAAGAGATCGGAAGGCTTTGTCAATTTCCCCTCTCTACAGAGCCAGGGAGATGGCTGCTCAGGTTTGTTTATTCCTCTTTGCCTCCTAGAAGGGGAGGTGAAACTGACAGAGCCTTAGGCAAAGAGGAAATTAACAAACCCTCTGAGCAGGGATCTCCCCTGGCTCTGTAGAGAGGGGAAATTGACAAAGCCTTCCAATCTCTTTTAAAACTCAGCTTCCTCAGCTAACATTGGGACTCCCTTCACCTGCTCCTCCTTGTGTAATTCATCTCTTGTAGCTTAGCTCTCAGAGTCAGACCCCATCAGGGTAATGCCGGGCACTGCAACTGTGCCACAAGGTGAGTTGCTCCTCTTCTCCATTTAAGTTCTCCAGCTTTTTTTAGTAATAGAAGGCACTGTACTGCAGCTACAGCTGTATCGGTACTCCATGCAACTGTAGCCACAGTGTAGTGACTTCTGTTACTACAAAAAGCTGGAGAACTTAAATGGAGAAGAGGCCCAGTTGTTCTTGAGGCACGGGGAAGCTACCTACCTTTGTCTTCTCTGTTTGAAACATTCCAGCTTAACTCCATTTGTGTTTCGTTCTGCAGCAGTGACACGGAGCTTTGTCTGAGGTTTCCAGCTGTTCTGATCTCCATGTCCAGCTCTGGAATGACAAGAACCAAGTCAAGGTGAACACTTAGTAGAAAAGGACAGGGGTAGCAATCATTGAACAAAACAGCACTTTCTTCCAGATATCCCAGTTGCTCTAACAGAGGTTAGATCTTGTATTAAGCTGAGTGGAACTGAAAAGGAACGACACTTCTATTGTCATCCTCTACCCCCTTAACACACATACCTAGAAGTACTACAGAGTATAGAAAGGAAAGAGGGGGATCCTGGTCTCTGTCATTAGGGAAGCCGAAGACTACCCAAAACATCCTGCACACGAACCTGTGCCTTTGCTGGACTCAATGCTTATGGACGTGTTGGCCAGGGTGGCTGAAAAATGCCGGAGCCAGGACTCTACCTCTCTCATCAGTTCAGTGACTTTGTGGTGTCTTTCCTCCTTGCTTTCACTCTTCAGTGCAGATGAGCTCACTTGTTCATCCAGCAGATGCAGCATATCCTAAAATTGGAGATATTTACATCACTGGCTCTCAAGGGCAAGGCTGGTCTCATACCCTTCAAGCTCTCACACTCACTGGGAGCATGATCAATATCAATACAGGTTAATTCAGCCATTTTTAGTACTTTTTAAGTATGAAGACTTGCAATAAATTTCAGTGGTATGTTGGTTCTTAAACACATAGCAGGAACTAGGAATGTAATTATATGAATTTACTTGCAGATTCTGAAACACTGATTGCCTTGAATCACAAGCCAATGCACCTAAGTGTAGTAGATCTTGCTGTAATTAGGACTGGGAGTGTGTCCAGTGCCAAGATTCAATTTGGGGAGAGAAACAGAAAAGTTTCTCTGCATAAAGACTGCAGAGGGCATTTCATTCCCCCCTCACTATTTCTTCTTTTCCTTTCCTGAAAGCTCCCATACCCTCTCACCTTTTCCCGCTTCCTTCCCACTCAACAGCTGACCTACTTTTATCTCGCCCCGTGTCTTCAGTTTTCTCCTATACCCCTGGCAGTCTCTCCCTGGCCAAATTGCATAGTGACAGCCATTGGGCAAGGCCCAGTTACATGGCAGGAAGCCACAAGGACTTGTGAGGGGCAAGTTCCCCCAAATCCCTTTCCCCACACGATTGCCTTTCCCCCTCCTCCTAGCAACCCCCATATTATCACCTTTCTCTGCTTGCTTCTGATTTCCAGCCACCAATCAACCTACATTTTATTTGCCACTCATATTCAGCTATATTTATATTTATTTAGTACATTTATACACCACCTTTCTCCACAATGTGGGCCTAAAGGAGCTTACACCATTCCCTTCACAACTTTATAAGGTAAGTTAGGCTGAGGGAGCATGACTGGCCCACGATCACCTAGCAAGATTCCATGACAGAGTAGGGATTTTAACTTGGATCTCGCAGATCCTAGTCTGCAACTCTATCCACTACGCTCCACTGGCTTTCATGGAGTGGCTTCTGTTGAACAGCAGCGGGCAGCTGGACCTGGATGAGTCATGGATGTTGCATGGTATCAAGTTGCCATGGTTGCTTCCAAGCCTCCCTCAAAGGCCAAAACAGTGTGGACAAGGGCTCTGTCCCCTCCTCCTGCCTTTTACTGACAGAAACCAAGGCTGACAATACTGTTGTAGCTGCCCAGCAATGGCCACAGAGAACATTTGTTTCTTAAAGCTACAGGCACTGCTTCTATTATTTGTGTGCAGGGGGTAACCTCTCCCCCTGAGTGTATCTTTTTCACATTTCACTTTTTTCTGCAAACCTGGGGCTTTTCTCAGGTTTGAAAAAGATCTGTCTTGTCTGTTCATGGCTCCAGTCTTGGGATTTATGTATCCACAGATTTGGCAACAATGAGAATTAGGTATATTGATGATTAGAAGGCATTAAAGCCTCCATTTCTTTTCCTAAATACTCTGCTTGTCTAGCCCCTTCAGATAGCCTATTAACATTATACTAGATCCATTGGAATAACACTGCCCATAACTAGATTTATACAGTCTAAGGTCCTTTGCCAAAATAATAATCTTCAGATACATCCTATATGTAAAAAGTGCCTTTTTTACATATATCTGCACATCTAATCTTTAACATTCAAAGCAGGAAATGTCTGCTTCAAGTTCCAGGCCTATTATACCACAGAAAGACCACTTTGTCTCAGCTATTGTGATACATAGATATCTTGTTCACCCTATGAAGACTAATTTCCAGCTTTCTGACCTAATTGTTCACCCAGGTTGCTTCGTCATTAGATGTTTAATCTGAAATTGGCAACAAACTGGGGAGCGGGTATTGCTGTTATGATGCTTAAGTATAACTGAGAAGACTTGAGTTCTAATTCCCGTTCAGCCACCGAGCTCAATGAACCAGCCACCTTCTGTCAGAGTAACCTACCTTTCACAGGACTGTTGGGAGGGTAACCATGTGCACTGCTCTGAGCAACTTAGAGGTAGGCAGGGATCTTGAATGAATGATTGATCATTCATTCATTTAGTTTTAACAGAGAATCCAGATAAGGCTTTTGGCAAGCTACTGCTTTCCAGAGTTTTCCCTACTGCCCTATCTTTTTTCAGACCTGATTTGTGACCACTTTAAAAAAATGAAATGCAATTACAGATCTACCTTGTCCAGTGCGGATGGTCTGTTAGTGAGGTTTCTCAAGGCTACTGTCCCTTTACAGTTTTGTTTTTTTCTAGCTTAATTATTTTTAGTTCTCTCCAGCTGACTCACCACAGCATTTATTAATCAATTATCAATTTGGGGGTTGAGGAGATAAATTAAGTACTACTTTTCACTTTACAAGCAAAGTAACTCATTTTTACTACAGTTTTATAATAGTTATATTGCTATTACAAAATTACAATCATAAAAAATTTAAAGTGTGTAATGGATTTGAAAATGAAACACTGTACTTAAGCCCCCTTTCCCACCCCTGCTCTGTTAATTAATCGGTGATTCAGGAATGCTGCAGCCACAGGAAATAACTAGTTATGGTTTAAACAAAGCAATAAAAAGGAAAGCTGCCAGGGAGAAGAGGAACTTTGCTGAATACGTTTGCTTCTAAATAAACACACAGTAGGATCTTGCCCATGCTAAATTTTTAATGGGGAATACCGTGCTATATTAAGTGCAATTCACTTGCAGCTGAGTGTGCAAACGGAATAACTGAGCAGCCCAAAAAAGTGTCCTGTAGTGCAATCCTAGCTGTTAGGTAAGTCTGTATAGGATTACACTGCTAGTGCACAAGCAACCCTTGTTTCATTTTGTTATCATGAGGTCATCTAAACAGGATAATGTTCCTTTTCCTTTCTTATGCTCCAAATTGTTTCTCAGACCTGTCATGAAATGCTTCCATTTAGGAAAATTAAATTCTTCATTTGAAAACACTGAAAAGGTTGCGGTCAGTAATCCAGTTGAAATAATTATGTAAATATTGGCTACATTTCACTTTTAAAAGACATTCATATGGCATTTTATTATGTACCCAATTGGGACTTTCCTCTCTTCTTTCAGATGTTCCTTGGCCAACATAAATTAATGCAGTTGTCTTGTTTAATTCAGCTCTGAAATGGATCTGCTGTTCTCGGTTCTCTGCCACTATTGGAGAGAGGTGATGAGGGTTCCATAGGGGAGGGACACATGTTCTCACAATGTAATTTAGGAACTATGAATATGTAATATGTGAGTACCACTTATTTAAAGGGTGTATATACATAAACAGGGGAAATTGGCTGGACAGCACTACTTGCTAGCCTCTGCCCCCAAAATCCAGTTTACTAACTAATATATTTAATAAATACAAAAAAATTTAAAAATATAAAAATATTGGAAAGGAGAGGTGGCAGAGCAGAAGGAAATTCAAAAAACATACCTTCAGGAGTATCTCTTTATCTCTATGGTTCTGTGCACTCCATGATGAATTGCAGATGCTATCCAATTGTCCTGTAAAGTTGCAGATGAATGTCTGCAAAACAATCCCCCCCAAACTCCAGCGTACGGAGATGGAAGGGAACTAGGGTGAGAAGAGGAGGCTGAACCACAGTTTAAGGCAAAGCATGAATGGTTATGGCTATGGGTTATGCTGCTGAGTTACAGGTGGAACAAGAAAGAGGTCATGGGAACCATCAGGAGCGGGATTTGGGGAAAAAATATAAATGGCTGGAATTCACTACATTTACATATATACAAGATGTACTTAAAGGACAAGCCCACAGCAAGTATTATATTCTGATGCATTTAATAGTGAACTTCAGGGCTTTTTTTCTGCTGGAACGCTCCAGAACAGCATTCTGGCAGTTCTCTAAACTGCCCCCCCCCCCTGCTCCTAGCTGTTTCAGGCCCCAAATGGGCCCAAAACAGCCAGAAAAACTACCCCGCCTGGCAGCAGCCTGCTCCTGGCCGTTTCGGGCCCAAATTAGGCCCAAGATGGATGAAATGGGCCAGAAATGGCCAGGACTGGGCCCAAAATAGCCAGGATCAGGCCTCTGCCAGGCAGGGGAACACTCCCCTGCCCGGCAGCAGCCCAATTCTGGCCATTTCGGGCCCAAATTGGGTCAAAACGGGCCCCAAAAGGCCAAAATGGGCCTGAAATAGCAAGCATCGGTCCCAAAACAGCCAGAATCAGGCCACTGCCAGGCAAGGGACACTCCCTCATCTGGCAGTGGCCCAATCCTGGCTGCTTCAGGCCCAAAGCAGCCGAAACGCGCCCAAAATGGCCAGGATCGGGCCCGAATTGGCCTGGGGTAGGGAGGCGAGCAGACTTGAATTGCAGGAGCACTCCTGGGGGTGGCCACACTCTGCACGAATACATCATTTCCCAGAAATGATGTCATCGCGCAGTTCTGAAAGCGCACACACGCATATGGTACCATGAGTTCCACCACCTCTTTTCTCAGGAAAAAAGCCCTGCTGAACTTCAAAACAGATGGTTCCAATAACAAAAACATTCCCATTTTCAGTAAATGGAGGTTTTGAAATCTCTGTTTCCACAGAGGTATACTTTATAGATACTTTGATTTTGTTGCTTCAAAACTGCAGGGATTCACAGAAACGCTTTAGAGAAGACAGGAAGTATGTAGCTGATAGGTGGTGTACAATACATAAAGGGAAGAAAATTGTCCACCAGTGGGAACTTTCAGGGGGAAACTTTTGCAACTTTGAGTCTTTAAAGCCTATAACTATTTAATTCCCACTCCCCGTCCCTGATGAACGACTCTCTCAAAGGACAAAATAACCAAGACTATACGCTCCAAAACTGCATAGCACAAATGAAGATATTCTACTCGACTCAAAATTTAGCATCTAGAATATCTCAGTTTAGGTTTATTGTCTTTTAGGCAATAGTGTGAGGACATGCTCAAGTACCTTTACATAATGGTCAGAGAGACTCTTAGGAGACAGTGCAGAAGATCAGCATAATCTCCATGTTTTAGGAGGTGGGGCTTCAGTGCCACGCACAGCTGTTTGCTTGCTTCCATGGGTAGTGTAAACTATCCAAAATAAGCAACTACTTGCAAATATGCAAACTAAGTATAACTTATACCAGCTGTGTCAGATTTCCTTCTTCTAGCAGAATTTTAATTCTGTGTTGCCTTTGTGCAGAATTCTGATTTTTTATTTTAAGACTCAGACATGCACAGCACTAGATGTTATGCCCATTGCCTAAATCAGTAAAAAAAAATAAATAGCCTGCACAATGAGTCAGTTTCGTCCTGACTTTCACAATTCTACATTTGGGGCTCACCTGTCCATCTGAACAATTATTGCTTGAAGATGCAGAACAGGAGAATGCTGGGGACAGAACAGACAAAATATTGCGACATATGGCTTTTTCTTAAAGTCCTTCAAGTTCTGTTCCCCTTTTGAGAGCTACACTATATTACATTAATTTTTATATTAAGTGGCCCACAATAGCATTAACAGTGTCAGTTCAATATAGCTTGGTTTTGAGGACATATATTAAAAGGTAGTAAAAAAACTCTGGACACCAATTAATAATTAATACCCCCTTCCAAGATAGCCTTAATATTCTCATTCTACACTTACTCCTAGATGTTAACTTACCTAGACACTTCTAGGGATGTCACAGACTGCACAGCAAACAAGGTTGACAAGTGAACATATGGTTTCAACAGCTGGAATCACTTGTGAGCTGACCCTCTGATCTCCTCGCCTCACCACTGTCTAACTCACATCTCAGCTGCTCTGTAGCTTTAATGGTGGTGTGACATTTTCTTCTGGCTTGTGGGCACTTTTCAATATTCTCAATAGGTGAATCTGAATCTCCTCCAGGGTCATGGGCAGTTGGATCAAGTAATTAAATGATTCTGGGCAGTGGGAACTATGACTCCCATAAAACTGTGCAAAAATGTACATTTGCAAAATAACCTCAACGACACAAACTTATATAAGCATCAAACAGTAAGACTTTAAGAAAAAACATGATACAGTGTTTATAATCATAGACACACTGATATATTTATTTAAATGGTTGTCCAGCGGACTGCAGTGACAACAGGTTGGGGAGAAATTAGGACTCCCATTGCATTGCGTGAAAAAGCACATGCAAGAAATACTGTCAATTACAATGTACTGTACTGTCTCAGTACATGGGAAGTAACTTGCCTAACAGGCTAGAGCTGTTCAAAAACAGCTGAACTGCTCAACCAAAAAAATCAGCTCTCTGCTTGCAAACAGAATATGACCTGAACTTGCAGGTGTTTGAGCACCCTTACAGCACAATCCTGAGGCCCACTGACAAATCACTGCATCATAAAGATGTGAGGAGAATGCAGGGTGGGACCCCAAGAGCCATGCTCCTGTCCCAGAATGATGTTCCCCAGAGTGGAATGATGGCCTGTGGAACCAGAGAAACTGCTCCAGGGGCTGTCATCTCATCTCTTGCACCAGATTCCTGAAGTCCATCCCTGCCTCTGCAAACAACAAAAGGGAGGGTGGTCTGGCCTCACAGGGGAGGAGCCCAGAGATCCCAGGATGTTGCTCCAGATTCCCATCCTGGCATCAACCTCACTCCCTGCATGCAATGGTCTTCTGCCTGCCTTCTTAAATGCCGGCAGCGCTGTCAGAGAATGAGAGTCCTCTGTGGCGCCCACCCCCCAGACACACATGGGCAACACTCAGTCTTGTCCTTCTGCAGTGAATCAGAGGGGGGATAGGGGGCGGGAAGCTGGCTGCGACTGGAGCCTCCAAGGTGCTCCACAGAAAGGCATGGAGCCACCTGGAGCCTCTTCAGGGCCACCTCATCTGTCCCAGCCCAGAGCCAGAGACCATTTGCTAGGAACTGTGAAAGGGCAGCCCTATGGGGAAGTGTGGGGAGGGGGGAGCTGCTGTCAGGCTCAGGCATGTAAACAGGCAGACAGGGAGTTGTTTTTCGACACAGACTTCATTGAACTGCCAAAAATGAAGAGGATATCTGGATATGTGTTGGCAACTTCCCTCAGTTGGGTAGGGAGCTGTCCCTCTTTGTGAAACAGAGCTAGGAGAGGCATTCCTCATGTTACTTTCTCAGGAGCAGGGCTGACTCGCTGGCTGCCCAGGGAACCACTCCTGTGGCTGGCTCAGATGGCAGTCAAGGGGGATTACCGGGGACTGCAACATCTGTACTTCTTGGTCTCCTTGACAGGTCATGACCAGCCTGAAAGGAAAACACACACACATGTGGCAAGGGTCCTGGTCTCATGCAGGCCACGGCTGAGTCTGCCATGTCCTGGGAGGGTGTCTGTGGCCAGGGGCAGCAATGGCAGCTACATCATCACAGATGCTGCAAGCAACCAAACAAGGGATGCCTATTGGGCAAGAAAGTGCTCCTTGTCCATATCTGGCTGTTCCATTCCTGTGAGAGGCTGTCCTGATCCTGTGAGGGAGACAGTCACCCACCATCATGGGGGAGTTAGGAAAGCAAGCACCCAGTCACCCTGACCTGCAGCTGCACTCTCTCCTCTGCCTGGGGGGAGTCTGGCCAAGGGAGTCTGAATGGAGCTCTGATGTGGGCTGCTGGAAGCCCCCCCCCCCCACAGCTGTGTTGAGCATAGCTCCCTGGGTGCCCACCTCTGTGGCAGACATGGGCCGTGCTGGGGTCATGGGCAGGGGCCACACCCTCCCAGCGAGCCTCAAACACAGAGGCTGGTGTTTGTGGGGCATGGGCAAGGGGAAAGGGGAGGCTGATGTGACCGAGCAAGCTGGGGCAGCCACCTCCTAGCTCCTTCTTTCTTGTCAGTGCACCCTCGGCCCTCCCCAAGCCAGGACTCATGAGTCGGGTAAACCTGCAAGGGAACTTTGGATGTAGTTGTTAGTCAGACATTCTGGACTTAGCTCTCTTCCCTTGTGTGAATGCAAAGTACTTCCCAAATGCTAAGTTCTCCCAACACACTCTTGCCCCACCACTACAAGCACCTTCTCCCGCCTCATGTTCTAAGCCCCCACAGCAGGGGACTCTCAGGCAGAGTCTCCGGCCACCTCCCTACTTACCTGGGGTAATGGCTGCACCAGCCAGAGGTTATGTAGGGTGCCCAAAGAGCAGATTGGCTGCATGGGAGGGGGATCAGCCACCGCACAGGCACAAGCAGATTGGTTCCCATGGTAGTCAGCATCCTATGCTCTGCCAGGCCATTTGGGCAGGGCTGGGTATGAGGGGAATGAGTTTTCCTGTACAATGGCTGCCTACGGGCTATGCTGCCATTTTTCACAGGATAATTTTTTGCCACTGCTGGGGGGTGTGGCCATGCCTGAAATGGCTTAGGGAGCCAACTTACATCCTGCCTGCCTGGGCGCCAGTGCAGGGACTTACACCCCACTTACACCTGTGCTCAGCCACTGCAGTTGGGCATTGGTGAAGGGCCGGTGTGGAGGGCCAGGGCAGAGCAGCGCTGCAACCAGGCACCATTTGGGGGGGGGGGGGAGTTACGCTGGTGTAAGTTGTAGTCGGCTCCTTGAGCGCTTTTGGCACCCCCCCCCCCACTCAGGATTGAGTTGCTTATCATCTAAGGTTTGTGAAGTCCTTCTGTTGCAATACATAATTTAGAGATCTGCCTCAAATATCCAAAGGTGCCCAAAGGTGAGGAGAAATCTTGTTAAATGTGTGGAGCACAGCCTATTCATTATTATATATCATTGTTCTACCTGTAAACTGCAGCCATGCTATATGCCAAAACAGGCCAAGAGACTGGGCTGGAAGGGGTACCTGCAAACAAGAAGTAAGGCCTGTGCATGGCAGGTAGAAAGCGGTACCCTTTACTGGGGATGGGGAGAGGGGGACAGAGCAAGAGAGGCAAGGCCATTACCGTGACACAATATATGTATGTCATTTCAGAAACAAAGTAGACATTTTTATTTCCTGACTCGTAAGATTGCATGTTTAGGATTGGATAGTCAGCATGTTGGAGCCTGAATTACAAGTTGATATCAAGTGCAGAGAAACCATGTTTGGATGCTAGCAAGAGGAGACCCAAGGTTTTCCATAAAAATCTGTTTTGTTTGTTTTAAAAAGAACTGTGCCTCTTCCTCCAACAACACAAGAGTTTGCAATATATGCTTTTCTTCACGATGCCAGCAAAAGTTAGCAGCAGAGAACAGAATACAGGTACAAGCCCACAGCTGACAGCAGCTGGCAGATGCACTTTACAGAAGTCCGTAGCTTGTCATGGTCTCAAAGGGGAGCAAAGAAGGAAGGGCCTTCTTTCTCCTTGGTTGCTGTTTGCCAGTGCAGCCTCTTCCTACCCATCATACCCCCTCCCCATCAGTCTCTGAAAACTGGTCTCCAAGCCTACTTCCATCCTCAATAAGATCCTTTAAACTGTGAGTTCCAGGTACTTGGGGTTCAGTAAGATGCACATCAAATGCATATCTAAGTTCAAATACAATCTATCTGTAATGCATTGCTATGAAATTTTGGATGAACATCAAAAATGCTAATTCCCAAATACATCAGGTTTTGTATTCGGCTAGATGCAACTTCAAGTGTGCATTCTATTGAAAGCATACAGCTTACAACTGGAATACACGAAGTATCATGTCAAAAAGCATCTTTCCCCCGTAACACAGTGAATGTAAGAAGCCAGCCTGCACAGCTCATACTAGTTCCTCACTAACCCAATAGAAGCCAGTGCAGGCTGGAAAGTGTTTGGACTCCAGGTAATGGTAATGCCAAAACATTATTGCTGATCCCAAAACAGTCTAAAACGAGCCCTGAGAACGGAGGGTGGCTGACTGTTGTCAATCACCCAGGCTAGAAGAGGAAGTTGCCAACTCAGCATCCCAGGGGATTGTAAACTAGTTACCCCTGTGGAGATGAGCAATTTGTGAAGGTTATAAAAAAATAATGCGCCTGGGTAGCCTAGTTAGATGTTGTCTGAGCAGAAAATGATTGCTGTCAACACATCTGGAATCAAGCTGTCTTTGCATGCGGAGAGTCACAGAAACAAGCTAAGCAAGGAATGTCAGCTTTGTTTGCTAAAGTAGTCAATGAACCTTTTCTGGGTTTTCATTTCTCACATGAAGATTTTTGAACAAAATACTACTAATGTATATTTTTTTAAAGACTTCTAGGCTCCAGATCAATTTATATTATGCAACATGGCCCTGGCCTCATCTCCTTCCCCCAGCTCCATACATCAGAACTCACGCTTGCAACTGCTCTTTGGTTTACTCCCAGGGATAGCTTCAGTGTAGCTGATATATCCAGGCAGACATTGACACCAGAATCCCCCTGGATAGTTCTTGCAACTGGCACCTTCACTGCAAGGCTTAGTGGCACACTCATCAATATCTGCAAAAGAAAAAAAGAACAAAAACTATCATAAGAGCAGGAAATTTGAAAAGAGCAAGGGACAACAAAACATCTCTGAGGATACAAAGTTTTGCTTTGAAGAATGGATGACTGTGAGGATGAGGTAAGAAGATATAAATAAAGCCGCGTGGATGAATTATATCCGATTTTCTTCAAGACATTTTGTATAATGTGACATTTTGATGCTGCTGCCATTAATTGACGTCATGTACTCAACATGGATTGCAACCAGACAAACTGCTTATACTAAATCACCCTTCACATGTGTGTGTGTGAGAGAGTATGAGAGACAGAGAGATGTTTCTCCAACAGGGAGGGCTTAAAATGATAGAGTCAGCATTATGTGGTATGTTATCAGTAACTTAGACAAAATAATGAAATATATAGTAGTATATGACACACAGGTGATGATGCAAGTGACAAGTCAGAGTTTTCCAGTCTCATCTAGCAGGGGAAATGTCACATGCATGCACAAGAATTTCTTACTGCATGCACGTAAGATAACAGTTTGTATCCTAAGTTGCCATTCTGCAGCACAGCAGTAGGTCCTCTAACGGAAGGGCTTTTCCTTCCACTGAGGAGGACAGAGATTTTTTGCCAATTCCCACCTCCTGCTGCAGACTCCCAGTTTACCCCCGTACACTATTTCTTCAGGTCCACTAATGCACCATGGGAGGCTGGGCAGAAGGCTGCAGTGAGAAGGGAAGAGGCAGGGAAATTCTCCTTGCATAACTCTGCTGGTGCTGCTTAGAATCCAGACCACAAGCGTTTGCAAAGCCCTGTATGTGCAAGCTTTCATACACACAGCAGAGCCTCCCTATGCCCAGAAGAGCCACTGGATGGGGCCCTTGACTTTGGACTGGAATTTAACAGAGTAGGAGCCATAAGGAGCACCATTAGGATTTAATTTGAACCTAAATTGCACATCTAAGCCTTTACCGGAACTCAGATTAATTTCAGAGACGACTTTTAAATATTATACAATTAACTTGTAAAGATAACGACAACTTAATAATGCTTAACAGATTATGAATTAATAACTGCAATAAATCCTATATTTAATCATACAGTAATCTGGAACAACATGGGGTTGAAAGGCAACATCCACACAGAGATCTGCAATTTCTTCTCTTTCTCGCTGGCCCACTTCCCAGAATTTTAGCATGCTGCGAAAGGAAGGCTCAAGTGTGTGGCTAAGCAAGCTCTTTGCCTTCTGAAAGGAACGCACAAGTAGGAAGCTTCAACAGGCTGTGACACTGACCCCAAGATGTCCTGCTGTCATATGACTAGCTGGAGAAGCTGACTGAAAGGCAGTTTGCTTCATCACTTCGGCAACTTCCTGAAATTGGTTGCTAATCTGTACATTTGGCAAATGACAAAATTCACTCTGTGATTTCCTCAGATGCCTTTCCTTTTCCTCGCATGTAAAGAACAACCTGTCCTGCAATGTCAGTTCACCCAGAGCCAGCTCTTTACCAAAACAGTCACAGAATGCCTCTGCCAGCCAAGCTACAGATGGCTGCTTTCAGGTGCTCCGTGAAGGTCTGCTTTCTGAGCAAATGACTTACTCTTTCAGCACACCATGAGTGGACAACAAAGATGTGTATCTAAAGTCTTCCGCTGCCGTTTCCTCTAAAGAGTGTCTTTAGAAACGGAGATGCTCATAGGTTCATGGCTATATTAACCTCTAAAAGTTATTTAAATCTGAATTTAAACTACTAGCAAAATCTCTTGGCTCCTCAAAAAGCAAGTTCTTTGCCTCTACAACTTCCATCTACAACAAACAGCAACTCACATGCACACTTCTGTTCTAACAGCAGCATTGTCATCTCCACGGCCAGTCTACTAGCAACCTCACTTTTGCCAGCCAGTATATGCATGGGGATCTGTTCAATTCATCATAGCATGGCTCTCTTCCATTACAAATTCCAAAGCAATGCCATCCACAATACAGCTAGGGGGACCCATCAAGCGATTGCTTCCAGCATTGTATCTAGTCCCTGATGAATCTTTGCCCAAATATTTCGATGAAGAATCAACTAATTACTGTGTTACTAGAGTAGGTTGATACTGGTGAACGTAAACGGGAAAGAACTCTGGTATTCTTGTCACTCAAAAGAAAATAGAGCTTGGATCTAAGAAGTAAGGTGGATGACTGTAAAAATGGAGCAGGAGGCTGGGACATTCAGAAGCAATACTATATGTAATCATGCAGCCGCATGCAAGCCTGCACAGTCTGTGACTCTTCAGTTCAGGCACAACTCACCAGCCCTCCTCTTGGGACTAATGAGGGTGCTGAAGTCCAGTTTTGTTTCAGTGACAGACTAGTGGATATTTTTTGTTGCCTTCCAGGGGCTGTAAACATGATCAATTGCCTAGTAGGCCAGTATCCCTGGCCTTCATTTGGTTTAGTTGATCACAAGCTGTGCAGGCCTACTTTATGTGAACCCAGAAATAATCAAAAGCTATCAGATGATCACTTATCTGCATCTGCCTGAAGAATGATAATTGCACAGTCACATGTGGATGCCAGGATGAAAGACATAGATCCAGAGGAGTTAGCCATGTTAGTCTGTAGCAGCAAAATAGAAAAGAGTCCAGTGGCACCTTTAAGACTAACCAACTTTACTGTAGCATACGGTAGCAGTTCTCTTCGTCAGAAGAGAACTGTGATTCTCGAAAGCTTATGCTGCAGTAAAGTTGGTTAGTCTTAAAGGTGCCACTGGACTCTTTTCTAGGATGAAAGACAGAAATGGTTGGACAAAGAGGGGAAGATGGTGCAGGAGAGGACAGCCCCTAAGAGAAATATGGGCCCTGGAAAACCAGGGCCCATTAAGGTTTACATAAAGACCATGTTCTTTGCAAGAAGTGAATGCAACTGGATTATTCTGTCATGTGCGAACCTTTCACCTCCACAAAATATGCAACGGTGTATATAAATATATACAAACAATTGATATGAAAACAAGTTGATGATTACACGTGTGTGTGTGTGTTATGTGCTGTCAAGTCACCTCTGACCAATGGCGACCTCCAAAATGTACTATCATTAACAGACTTGCTCAGATCCTGCAAAGTGGAGGATGTGGCTTCCTTTATTGAGTCAAGCCGTCTCGTTTTAGGTCTTCCTCCTTCCCTGCTGCCTTCCACTTTTCCTAGCATTATTGACTTTTCCAGAGAATCTTGTTTCTCATGATGTGACCAAAGTACGATAGCCTTAGTCTTGCCATTTCCACTTCTAGGGAGAATTCAGGCTTGATTTGATCTAGTACCCACGTATTTGTCTTTTTGGCTGTCCATGGTATCCTCAAAACTCTCCTCCAGCACCACATATAAAATCAAAATAAATAGGGTTCTTGTATCTCATAGATTCATGCACAAATTCATTACAGATATATGTGACCTAGGCTTTAACTCAAATACACTGATCCTCTATGTAAAATCATGTTTAGAATCAGTATTATATTCCATATGAGTACTTATTAAGTTGATTCACTGAATTTATAAATACTTTACCTTGCCCTTTGTTCAGAAATCTCAGATAAGCTTTATAGGGGAATCCAGGAAATCTTATGATTAGGTACTGACTATATGTATTGCTTGAAAAATATACTCTCATCATGTGCTCTCAAATCATTTGCTGGTCACAAAAAAAATAAGTTCCCTTTGCAACACTAGAAAACTGCAGTACTGACATAATTGAAGAGATTTCATTATCCATGCACTGTTTTGACTGATTAAGAAAGAAACGTGTTCCCATTGGGCTGTACCTTTGCATATCTTTCTATCGTCCTTTGAGCTCTTCCCAAATCCCGGCTTGCATTTACACAGGTAATCCCCTATTGTGTTGATGCAACTTCCATTGGGTTCACAGATGGAGGCATTTTGCTGGCACTCGTCAATGTCTGTAATGATAAAGTTGCTTCCAGCCCCCAGATGACACAAGAGAACCTACTCCAACCTAGGGCATCCCTTATTACAACAAAGAAAAAATGTGCTAGCAGCCGTGAGAAGATAAGCCATTCCAATTCCAAGAATGAAAAAAATCTACAATTGAGTCATGCAAAGAAGCGTGCTGTGAAGCATTCCCACGAGGTGGCTAGAGGCGACAAGAAGACAATCCATCCAGTTAAAAGGCTAGAATGAACAGCACATGCTGAAAACAACAGATTTTGCTGGTGGTTCCCATTTGGAACAAGTGGAGGACTCCGCAACTTAGAAGTAAAAACAGGCAAGAGAAAAAGCACCAAGTCTTAGTTTTTCAGTGAACTGTTCAGCTTCAGCCAGAGCAGCTACAAGTACATGAACTGAAGGCAAAGCTGGAGCAGTTCACCACCACTGGATGGTTGCAAGCTAACCATGAGAGGGCTCTGACAGAGAAATTGCCCAGCGATAGTGACATGTCCGCCCTCTCTGAATGATAATTGCTGCTTTTGGTACCGCCTTGTGCAAAAGCAGAAAGAACGGATGGCAACAAACTCCAGGGCATCGGAAGGAACCCTTAGAGGGCAACATGGGTGTCGTGACTGCAGTGGCTGACCAGGGCATCTTGCTCTCGTGTATGCAAGCTTACCTCTGCAACAACACAGAGAGCCAGAATGTTACTGTTCTTTAATGAAAGATGTAATCGCAGTTAATCCAAAGGAGGCTTCATCGCGGGCTATTTTCCTTACTATCCATTATTTTAATTCTTTGGATTCTACCGTGCAGAGTAATACTTCATCCCCTTTTTGAATCTCATTACTGGCTTGGAGAATTTCATAAGAGCAGCACGGAGTTTTCAAAGGCCTACAATAACTATTTATACCCCACTTCTCCTCCCCATCGGGGACCCAAAGCAGCTCAAAGCATTTTCCTCTCCTCCATCTCATGCTTTCAGCTTTTCATCCAGGGAGTTACACGTTAGGCTCAGGATATGGGACTGGCCCAGAGTCACCCTGCAAGCTTCGATGGCGGCAGGGGTGGCACAGTCCCAGCGACTGAGAGGTGCCTGGAAGGAAGTGCAAACAGGCATAAAGAACGGGCAGCAGATGGGATTCTGCTGATCTTCTGTATCGTTTTTAAAAAGGTGAAATGGCTTTGCTTATGGGGGAACGGTTGGGGGGAAATCCAGAAAGGTTAAGTAAAACAGAGTTTTACAGATTTTTATTTTCAAAAACAAGGACCTAGGAATGCTCCAATGCTTACACTGTACACAGCAATTTTTTAAAATAAGATAAAATAAAATTTCAAAATAGAATTCACAGTATCCAGTACTTGATTCTGAAAGTATGATAGAAATATGTGTTTTTAAAAAAATGTGAACTCTGCACAACAAATCAGAATCAAATACACGTCTGTTGTGCTAACAATGGATCAGGCCTATACAACAAAGGAATCTAGAGGAAGTTCGATGTATTGTCGAAGGCTTTCACGGCCGGAGAACGATGGTTGTTGTGGGTTTTCCGGGCTGTATTGCCGTGGTCTTGGCATTGTAGTTCCTGACGTTTCGCCAGCGGCTGTGGCTGGCATCTTCAGAGGTGTAGCACCAAAAGACAGAGATCTCTCAGTGTCCTGAGAGATCTCTGTCTTTTGGTGCTACACCTCTGAAGATGCCAGCCACAGCCGCTAGCGAAACGTCAGGAACTACAATGCCAAGACCACGGCAATACAGCCCGGAAAACCCACAACAACCATCTAGAGGAAGTTTTCACCACCAAAAATATTCCACTGCTCTGAAATGTGAACCCAGGAAACACACAGCAAACCCTGACACTATAAACAAAAAGTGAAGAAAACAATGCAGAAAGGAAACAGTGAGACTGATCCCAGGGGATGCAGTCAGAGGATTTTTGTTTCAGTGTTCGAAATGTAAAAGAACAATTCTGATTTCATCTACTGACTGCTCTAGCTTGTTAGTGAAGACTTGCTTTACACTCTGTTTCACAGCAATTTATATGACGGGTGGTGGAGACAGCTTCGTATTTTCAATATTGTTTCACACAATAGCACTACAAACTGAAGGCAGTCTGTGGAATTAAAATGCAATGGTTTACAAATTATTTTCATCCTAATATTGTCCTGTGTAACTTCTTTGCCACTGGTAGCAGAGATGGTCAATAGCTTACATTCCACTTCATGCAGCTGTTTTGGAAACTGAAGATTCACCACCTAGTTTGTGAGATGACCAAGCCTCCGTGTAGAAAGTTACCTTCCTCCACTTGCAATCCATCCTGCCTGAAAAGAGTTGGGAAATCCCCGTCTGTGCTATAGTAAGTATTGCCAGACTGGAGAGAACTGTAGCAGAGGCACAAGTATTCATGCAGTGCCATGCCTGGAGTGAGCATGCAATGCCTCAAGCAAAACAAGGACCCAGAATTCTTACCATTGCATATGACCACACTGGCATTCTTGAAGTCTTTCTGGAATCCTGCTTTGCAATGGCAGGTGTAGCTCCCAGGGGTGTTCACACACTCAGTGTTATTTCCACATTTGTTACGCTCTTGGCACTCATCAATATCTGCAATATACGATAATCCACTTTGCAATCTGGCTGTTAATGCCTCTTGCATAACTGAACAATGGAATCTCAGGAACTAAGGATCTGAGAAAGAGCTCATGAAAATTCTGATTCTGCATCTCCACTGGGACAATGAACTCTCTGAACGGACTTCTCAAACACAGAGGGGTTTCTAGTGTGGCATATGGCACACCTCTTATTGCATGGCATACAAAGTATTGAGACATATCCACAGTTTGGAAAGAGATGCCCGTGGGGGGTGGGTGGGAATCACCTTTAGCCTCCCCTCCTCCTCAGCAAACTCCCAGTATAACAACGACGACGACAACATTCAATTTATATACCGCCCTTCAGGACAACTTAATGCCCACTCAGAGTGGTTTACAAAGCATGTCATTATTATCCCCACAACAAACACCCTGTGAGGTGGGTAGGGCTGAGAGAGCTCCAAAGAGCTGTGACTAGCCCAAGGTCACCCAGCTGGCTTCAAGTGGAGGAGGGGGGAATAAAACCCGGCTCTCCAGCTTAGAGTCTTGCGCTCTTAACCTCTACACCAAACTGATTCAAAAGTAGTTTCCAGCACCGAAGAGTGCAGTTGTAACTTTTCTTGGTGTTAGACTGCAGGCCTCCGTGTGAGAAACAGGGAGGATCTTCTTTGCATGCAGAAGGCCCCAGGTTCAATTCCTGACATTTCCAGCTACAAAGATTAGGAAGTTGGTGATGTGAAAGTGTTCTGCCTGAGCCCGTGAGGAGCAGCTGCCAGTCAGAAACGAAAATACTTACACTGACAGATCAAGGGTCTGACGTAGTACAAGATACCTGTATGTACAGCCTCCTGCCATGTGTTACAATTCCTTCTGCCGTTAGACTAACGGTCTCTTGATGTTTTGCGTCTAACTTCCTTTGCTGCTATACTGGTCTTTCCCCAGTAGTGAGTTCCCAGGTTCCTCTTCCCATTGGGCTGTTTTGTTCCTCTCTATAAGGAATTCATAGCTTGTTGCCTTGTGCTTGCAGCCTTCCTTGCATGCTTGTTTTTCGAAGGTTTTTTATTGGTCACTATTGTTTCTTCTTCTGTAAAATAGCCTATCTTTGTTTGCATAGCAGATGAATTGATTTTTCAGAAGTTTGAAACAAATATTGCAAATCAAAATGACTGCCTACTAGATGGTCTTCAAAGCTTTTTCTCCAAGTTGTGGTCCGCAGCAGGTGCTCTATGCTCAATTCACTCTTCTGGTTTATCGCCATTTCCCACCTCTCCTTCTCTTACTGTTCTTAAGCTTTTGAAGCTGTGGAATTACTTAGAGCACAAGTAGACAAGGTGAAGATCATGAGTCTTAGCCTAACTATAAGACGCAAATTAAGTGCTCAAGTAGTCTCATTTTGCCTGTAGTCTATGCAAACAAAGCAAAGAGGGTTTCTTCCTTTAGCCTCTATCAGTTTTGCTATTTGAGACTACTTCTTTGTTCTACATTTTAAAAGGAACATGTTTTTTAAAAATGCAAAGAGCAGAGTGAGACAGCCAGATCTGATTGTGAAAAACGAGTGGACTTCAAGGGTTAAATCCCCCCTTCTCCGCACAGCCCTGAGGCAGAACAAGGCTGCATATACCTGCAGTTTGCATTTTATAAATGGATCAAGGTACATGTTCTTAAGTGTCATATGTTCAAGCCTCAAACTGTTACACATAATACAGGCCCAATGTCTGCTTCTTTTGAGAACTTTAGATAAATCCTTGACAATGGACTAATTTTAAAACTTCTGGATATAGAAGGTATGTATGTCCTGTTGGGAGCAATCCTAAACTGGTGTGCTTGGGACTGAGTCCTTTTTTTTCTTTTTCTTTTTTTACAAGGGAGCTTATTCCCAGGAGTCTATTCTTATGGTTGTTGCTGTTGTTATCTATCAGCCCAGCAGGAAAGGTAACTATTGGAACAGTAATAACTTGACTCTTTTTTCAGGGTTTTGAACAAATGTGCTGCTGTATTTGTAATATTATTAGAAGTGAAATGGATGTAGTATGCTAATACGCATATCTGGGAAAAGTATAAACAGCTACCCTACAAAACATATGAGCATTAACACAGAAGCTTTGCAGCTGGTTGACACCTGAAGATATTTCAGTCCAGTGGTAAATCATTGAATAGAAAGTACCAGGGCTTTTTTTCAGCAGGAATGTGGTGGAACAGAGTTCCGGAACCTCTTGAAAATGGTCACATGGCCGGTGGCCCCACCCCCTGATCTCCAGACAGAGGGCAGTTTAGATTGCCCTCTGCGCCGCCGAGCAGCACGGAGGGCAATCTAAACTGCTCTCTGTCTGGAGATCAGGGCGGGGCCACTGGCCATGTGACCATTTTCTCCGAGGTCAACCCACTGAGTTACACCACCTCTTTTCCCAGAAAAAAAGCCCTGGAAAGTACCATTTGACATGTACTCCAGAACTGATTGGAATCACAGCTAATAGTCAGATAAACCAGCAATACAGGTAGATTACAGCCCCATACAAGTTGAACTTTTTAAAAGAACAAAATGTAACTTTGGACAATTGAGATTAAACTATTTCATGTTGCTAAGATTATGAAACTTGTAGGTCTCATTGAAGGTTCATAACAAATGTAATAAAAATGATATTCCAGAATCAGGGAAGGTGCTTGACTCCTGGTGGGATGCAAAAATAGTTGTGATTCCCAAGAAGGGAAATTCCTATCTCTATAGGCCTGTTTTGCCTCTGAATAAACAAGCCCTTTGCCATTATTCTGGATGACAGATTTAAAAAGCTTTTGCATAAGCATACACATCATGATCAAATAAGATTTTTGAACAATAGGTAAAGGATATTTTTCAGAATTGCATTTTATAAAAAACAAAGCTTCTGGCTCAAAAAAAGTTATTATTATTCTTAGACAGTAAAAAAAAGCTATTGACAGTGTAAAGTTAGAATTTTTCTGGAGGTCTTAATGATATTTCATGGGGTGGGGGATCAGTTTGTCCACTGATGACATATTGCTGACTGTAGCAGAACCTGTAAAATCTCTGAAAAGAGGTCATTGAGACTATATGCATATTTAGCTGGATATAAAGTAAATTAGGAAAAAACAGAGATTCTGGGCTTTTCTGCATGCTCAGCTTATTCCTAGTTTTCTTAGCAGTCGATTCACAAGCATTGAAATCAGTTTGGGCCTGGTTCTACATGTCTGCCCTCTTTCTGCATTTTTACAGTTCTGGAGTTGGTTTATTTTCTTCCTCACATGCCTTTAAAAAATTAAGATTTTCAACTGAGGGTGCTGTTGTCACTGGGAGTGTTCACAGCACTCCCTTTTTTGTTATGTTGCACATGCAAATTATTGCTATAAGGGCTGGATTTTAAAAAACAAAAGCATAAATGAACACACTGCCTGTATTTGCATGGGGAAGCCTAAAAGAGAGCAGCACCACTGCCCATTTCTAATCCCCCTTTGGTCCAAACTGGAGTGCCCTACACAAGCTGGCCAACCAAGAGCAAGGAGGCAGAGGCTGGTACCAGTGAGGCAAACAGACTTCTGTGGGGACAAAGCACGGAGCAGTAGTGGCTATGGGCCTTTTAAACGCCACTGCTTTTTCTGGCATTGAAAGAGCCCCTTCCCTGCATGTTTTAAAAATCGGCACTACGCGATCACTACCATTTTAATTAGTATTTATAGCAGGTTCTCTGAATTTCCAGCTTTCATTTTTTAAAAAGAGTATCTAGTTTTTTAAAAGACTGAAAATGAAACTGGGGGTGGGGGAGGAAGGTGGGGCCGGAGTGGTTTGTTAATGACAAATGTCCACTCATCAAAAAGTGGGCTGGAGGTGAGTGGATGTGGGAAGGACAAACAAAATCAAAAGTGGATTTTGCACAAGGAATAAAGGTGATTCAGAATTGCTTTCAAAAAAAGATTGGGTAAAGTGGTTGCAAAAGAACCAGAAAAAAATCTTGGATTCTCTGATCTGTCTTAGCTGGATCAGAGAAATACTTAGGGATTGACAATCAACTGCTAAGAAAATCAGGAACAAATCGAGCGTGTGGAAAAGCCCTGAAGAGTCACCGTATAGTTTGTGCGATGTTCACCCTTCCATTTAGAACATTATCTTGCCCCATCTGCAACCTTTCAATCAATTTTCTGAATGTGCAAAGGTAAGTATGCCGTTCTGATGCCCCTTCTGCAGGCTTTGAATATGCATGCAGTGCAGTGCCAAGATTGGAACAGGCATACAATGCCTCAAGGAAGAGAAGACCCTAGAAAGCCCTTACCACTGCATGTGGCCTCAGTGGCATTCATGAAGCCTTCCTTCCCCATGCTGGAGTTGAATCCGTCTATGCAGCTGCAGTAGTAATTCCCATTAGTGTTAATGCACGTGGTATGTCTTCCACATTCCACTTTGTTAGGCCCACTGCACTCATTGATATCTGCAATATACAATAACACACTTTACAATCTAGCTGTTATTTGTCTCTTACACACACTGAACAATGAAATCTTGGGAACTGAGGATCTGAGAAGTAGCTCATAAAGATGTCTCCGCTAAGAAAGTTTCAAGTGGGTAGCTGTGTTGGTCTGCAGTCAAAGAGCAAGATCTGGGTCAATAAGATCTTAAAGATCAACTAGGTTTCCAAGGTATGAGCTTTTGAGGGAGCTTTAATTCTCTCAAATGCAAAGCCTGGGAGCTTTCACTTTTGGGGTCTCCAGTATGGTCTATAGCACCTCTCTGATTGCACAACAAATTATTAAGATATATTCATGGCTTCAAAGCTGGTGCTCTAACTAGGACAACAGGAATATTTGGGCTGAATTTTTTTGGACTTGAAGGGAGAGAAAAAAGATAGGCATTTCCCAGGCAGGAGACTTTGATGGAAACATGTAGGAATGAGGTTGATAATGCCAAGTTTTCATATTGAACTGTATTGATCAAACTGACATGCTAGAAATGTTTAAGATCTAATAAGAAAATTTCTAATTTTTCAAAATATCCAATAAAGGGGAAATTGATGTTTTTGTTTCACGTTCAGGTGGGATCGGCAGCCTTCAGTGGACAGATTTTAAAAGTAGGCCCTGTGGGGCCTACTTTTTGCTGTGTGGGACATCCAACCCATATGAGTCTGGCACACTTTCTTTATTGCACTGCCTACTGACTAGCAAAAAAAATGGCCTGACCTTGTGGGGGAGGGGCAGATGCCAGTAGAGCAGGTAACAAAGTCAATGAATGTTTAACTGACTAGTTATTTTTTATTTTAAATTTGAAATGTTTTAAATATTTATTCGGACACTTGCATATATTACATAAATGTAGGGGGGGGGTCTCAGATGCTTTGCTAATGAGTTAGAGACCATAGACTTCACCACTATGTTGCCTTGCATATTATCTGTTGCTCTGAATATGTACTCCTATATACTACCTGTTCTTCGTGTTTAATGTCAGTCCTAGAATTGATTATGTTCCGTTCCAGCAATTCTTCAACTCTGTATTGGACCCTTGCTAATGCTTTGTCTTTGTAAAATCCTGACATTGTTTATGGAAATGTCCTTGATACTAATTGTACTAATCTCACACTATGTAATCCGCCTTGAGTCTCAGAGCCAAAACACACGAGAAGAAATACCTAGGTTCAGCACGTGTTCTCTTACCTCAAGGTTTGCCGGGATCTGTAGGCGTCCTGGAAGCTTAAAGTTTAGCATTTACAGAGCAGCAGGAAGGGAAATACAGGCGCCTGTATTTCCCTTCCCCTTCCTGCTGCTCTGTAAATGCAAAACTTGTTCTCTTACCTCAAGGTTTGTTGGGAAGTGTAGGTGTCTTGGCAGCTTAAAGTTTAGCATTTACAGAGCAGCAGGAAGGGGAAGGGAAATACAGGCGCCTGTATTTCCTGCTGCTCTGTAAATGCTAAACTTTAAGCTTCCAGGACGCCTACAGATCCCGGCAAACCTTGAGGTAACAGAACTTGTGCTGAATCTAGGTATTTCTTCTCGTGTGTTTTGGCTCTCAGTGAGAAAGGCGGACTATAAATGACATAAATAAATAAATGTTCTGGGCAGTTGAAGTGTAACTGAGCAAATCACATGCTGTTGACTTTCCCAGCTTACGCAGTGATGGAATAATGTAGCATTCAGGTAAGGTTGCCAACTGGCCTGGAGAAAAATGACCTGGCCCTTTAATAGAGGTTTAATGTATAGAAATGGGCAACTGAAGCTTTTTGTGGCATGGAGGTAAATAACGTCACTTTGTATTTGCTGTAGATCAAACTGAAATTAAACGGATAGCTAGAGGGACCGGTTTAAAAGCTGGCAATACTACTTTCAGGCAGATTTATTTTTGAGTTCTCTTCTCTAAAGACCTTCCTCCAAACTTCCCACTACAAGTATTCAATTTGCCATACATTGGAAACTCGTGGGTATGGATCCGCTCTAGCATAAGCACAGTAGCGCTCACAGAAGTGAACCTCCCTATCTCCACCTCTCCCTACAGATGCCTTCCATAATAATGTCCCTGGGAGGATCACTGGACCCCCAGAACAGCATGGGGCAAATTGGAGGATCAGTGGTGGAAGAAGAGGGTTTGTAAAATTCACCACCACCTCCTTCCAGAAGATTCCTCTGCCAAGAGAAAGCATGGTTTGAATCCACTTGCAGCTGGCCATCCCATGCTTTGCTTGCAATGTGTGGGTCTGCCCTCAGTGTACACTGTGTATTCTGTTTCAGGAGAAGCACTTTTTGAACAGTGCAGGAAGGTGATTAATTTAATAATAAATAATAATAACAACATTCAATTTATATACTGCCCTTCAGGACATCTTAATACCCACTCAGAGTGGTTTACAAAGTATGTTATTATTATCCCCACAACAATAATCACCCTGGGAGGTGGGTGTGGCTGAGAGAGCTCCAGAGAACTGTGACGAGCCCAAGGTCACCCAGCTGGCTTCAAGTGGAAGAGTAGGGAATCAAACCCGGCTCTCCAGATTAGAGTCCGGCGCTCTTAACCACAACACCAAACTGGCTCTCAGAATTTCCAGGGTGCAACTTAGCAATATTCCCCCTGCCAGTGGCACCTTAAAAACTAAACACATACTTTTGTTTTATTTTTCTACAGTAGATCAACACAGCTACCACTCTGCAATTTTCTATGGTCAATCTGGAATATTTAATAATTAACCTGTGAATAGCAGTTTTTGTTTTATGAGATCATGTCCTTTTTAAACAAACATTTTAATTTTTTTTTTTTTACTATTTGGTTTGTTTGGAATCATGCTGCATCCTACTGATAAATGCAGCAAATTAATGATTTTGGCTTTTAAGATGCATCATTATTGTTATTATCTTGCATATGAAGAACTCTGGTAGAGAGTTCTTAACGGAGAGTAACCATCCGCTTATCCAGGAGAACTGTTGTTAGTGCCATCTCACCCCGTAATTAACAACTGTGTCCAGGCTGGCTGTAGGAATGATTGTGAAATTTTCTATTGTCCACAGAGGAATGATCCTCAAGCCTGGGAGTTAAGAAAAAGTGTTCCTCTGGGCAACCTGCTAGGATCTTCACCTCGAAGTGAGGAAATTTCAGGAGATACCACTGGGAGGTAGTGGTGCAGCTAGTTCAGCCTGTGATGCTGGCATCAAGCCAACATACCCCCAGACTCAACATCAGCTCACTGCCCTCAGGCACCAAAATTACACAGAAAGCCAGACAGCAATATTACCACAGCATTTCTTATCATCCTCGTCATAGCTATCGCAGTAGTGATATCCTCGTAGACAAGAGAAGGATTCGTTACGGTTGATGGGCTCTGGTTAAAGAGAAAGAAACATCAGCAACAGGTTAGAATCTGGTGATGCTACAAACCAAGATCACATTCTTCTCATCACACTCCCCCACTAAGGGGAAACAGGACTTTGGCCTAGTTCCCCTAAATCTTACCCAACACACCAAATTCATTCACATTCTCAAGACATCCCATTCTACAAGTACAGCATGGGAATCAAAATTCCCCCTTCACTGCAGAAACTCTTTTTCTTACATCTACTTTATTCTAATATCTTGTATCTTTCTTAATCAACATTTGTTGTTTTTACATTACTAGGTTTTATTTGGAACATTTCTATGGCACTTCTCCAGGGAAATCTGCTTGAGGCGGGCTGAAGTTGTTCCCTTCACTGAGATACAAAAATTGAAGTGAATAATTTCACTTGAATGAATCCTAACACTTCTCAAAAGTCTGTGGGGAGGACTACATGTTACATTTAGTTTTGTGAATGTTTTATTTGTGAATGTTTTAAAGATGTTTCCCCCCAAATGCTGCAGGTGGGGTGGCTTTTTCAAGGGGGAGAATAGTGCAAGGGGGGAGTGGTTCTTTTTCTCTCCATCTAGTTTCCCATTGAAAACAACACCCATAAGCCACTTTGACCTCCACTGAGGAAAACCTATGGGCAGGGCTTTTTTTCTGGGAAAAGAGGTAGTGGAACTCAAGACTGCACAATGACATCACTTTGGGTCAGCTGGAACAAGGGGGGAGTTTTTTTAAGTTTAAATTGCCCTCGGTGACAATGGTCACATGGTGGCCCCGCCCCCTGATCTCCAGACAGAGAGGAGTTTAGACTGCCCTCTGTGCCACATGGCAGCACGGAGGGCAATCTAAACTCCCCTCTATCTGGAGATCAGGGGGCGGGGCCACCGGCCATGTGACCATTTTTAAGAGGTGCCAGAACTCTGTTCCACCACGTTCCTGCTGAAAAAAAGCCCTGCCTATGGGTATCTTTATGGTAAAACTTATGGGGACAAGTGGTTCACAGATAACATTTTTCAGGAAGAAAACAAGATGGGAGAGAAGGGTTAAAGAGCCTTTCTCTGTCCATACCCTTTAAAAGAAGTCTTGGCAGCTGCATTTAGAATTTTTTAAAAAATGTTCAGAGTTAAACTCAACATGTAGTTTCATCTTGCAGCTAACAGTATGCATCTGGGGAAAGAGCCACCATCTTGCGATGTCTAAAAATACATAGTAGTTAAAATGTGGGCATTCTAATCCAGATTGGTCTATGACCACTGAAGTCTAAGGCACAGAAAATCACTGCATAACTGTTTCAAAAGGCATTATTTCTAGACCTCATAAATCCAAAGGCATATTCAAACTCTTGACAACAAATTTCCAGCAAGTCTTCATTGCATTAAGTTTGAAATAACTTTCATGTAACCTTATTAAAACATGTGTACTAATGCTTCTATCAATCTACATTGACCTATGACACCACCTGTACCTTTAGACTCTATCTTACAGAGTTTCAAGCTATGGGTCTATGCCCTTTTTGCAAGGAAACTGGTCTATGAGATGTGGAATATGATCACGATGGCAAGGATTTCTCTCTGGAGTCACACTGTGTACAAACAGGAAAACTTCAGAGCTCCTTTCATGTGGAAGCAATTCTTCTTGTAGCTCTCACAGCTACTGTGAATGCAGAGGCATCAGTAGTGGCAATGGAGTATTCACACTGAAGTTTTTTCTGATCTTTCCTGCCTCCCTCATGGCTGCTATTTTTCCTTTGCCACTGGAGGGCTTTTTTTAAAAAAGGGTAATAGATCATAGTAGTATTATCATTTTATAGAGATGGGTTGCCATGATCTAATAGTTCCCAGCTTTCATTTTTTAAAAAAAGTCTCTAGCTGTTTTTGCTGTGGAGCTTTAAGAGGAAATGAGCAGCCTACACCTATTCCCTTATCACAGCAACCAAAAGGGCTAGAGACTTGCTTTAAAATACAGACACTGGGAATGAGTACATTTGTTATAGCATTATAACCATCTAGTGCAACAATCTAGCTATTATCAAGCTCAGTGTTTCCCAACTTTTTTTACCGTGGAGGAACCCCTAAGTTAATTTTTCGAATTCCAAGAAATCCCTATCTATGAAAATGTTTGCAGGCCAGAAAAAGTTGATGGTGGGGAGTGCAATTCAATTACTGTCAAGAAAATTTATATGTAAAGAGCTACTCTGTGTGTGTGAGCTTACATTGTAAGAAAAAAGTAGAGCATTTTCTTGTCTTTTTTTGTATTATCTAATCTTTTTTCCAAAGGTTAAAATATTAGATCAAAATAAAAATTTACTTAAACATCAAAATAAAGTTCACATCCTAAGTAAATACATGGTTTACTTTCAGTATAATATTTGGGCTTGTATATTTTGGTTTTTTTAATGGTACTTCATCATTTTTGTTTATTCATTCCACAATTTCTCGCTGAACTCCTGACCATGTCCTGTAGAAACCCAGTGTTCTGTTTTACTCTTGACTGAGAAACACTGATCTAGCCAGCACCATTTTTTTTAAAAATGCCCTCTAGTGGTGATATGGAGAATGGCAGCCATGCAGATAGAAGTAAAGAAAATGGCACTGATGTTGGAGATGCAAAAATGTGCATCTCCCCTTCCAAAGGCATTAACATTCTCAAAAGATCGTACAAAACCAGGTGAGGGAAAGACTGAAGTACCTATATTGAAACAGCATAAGACATCTGTAATCTGCCTAAAGGATCTCAGCAGAGTTCATTAATGCCTATAAATCAGACTCCATTCATTTTTAATTTTAGATTTCCCTTCATCGAAGATTTGGTGTCTCCATGCAAGATGTGGCTGCAGTTTGGCTAGACAGTAAGGGACTTCTGCCAAGGGGCTACTGTTCTGTGCTCAGCTCTACTAGCTTCATCTAAGCCAGCATTCCATTCTTGAGCAGGGGGGCTGCAACAGAACTTCAAGCAGTCTTGGAGAACTCAGATTATCTATAGCCATCTCAGTCTGGATGCAGGCCTGGGCTTGGGACAGCAATGGCCTTGATCACCTTGACTGGTGATCTTTGGCAGAAGAGTGACAAGGGGGGTGTATCCCTGTTGATTCTTCTGGATCTGATACCTTTTGATATTATCAACAACGCTATCCTTCTGAAGATGCTGGCTGAACTGAGAGTGGGGGAGGCATCATGGTTCAGTGGTTCCATTCTTATCTGGTCAGCTGGGTCTGGAAGGTGATGTCGGTGACTGCTGCTTGGCCCTGTGGCATTTGTGCTATGTGGTCCCACGGGAATCCATTTGTCTACCATGCTATTTAGCATGAAATCACTGGGAGAGATCATCTGGAAATGTGGACAAAGCGTCACCAATATGCAGGTGACACCCAGCTCTACATTTTCCTAATAGCTGAGCCAGGTCCTGAATAATTGCTCGGAGAAGGTAATGGGATGGATCAAGGCCAGTAAACTGAAGCTCATTCCAGACAAGATGGTGCTGTTGGTCACTGACAAAGATGCTTGATGACTGAAGAGCCAGCCTGTTCTGGATAGGGTTGTACTCCCCATTAAGGAGCAGGTTCCTAATGTGGGACTGCTGCGAGATCGTGGCCTGCTGTGAGATCTTTGCCTGATGCTGGAATCTCAGGTCCCCCCTGGGGCACACAGTGTGATATATCTACTTCAGTTGAGAGGCCAGCTGTAGCTGTTCCTTGAAAAATGTGGTTTGGCTACAGTGATCTATACTCTGATCACATGCAGATTCCTGAAGTGTGCTCTAAGCAGAACTGGGTTTGAAAGCTGTCTGGAACATTCAAGGGAAAAAGGAGGAGCTGGGTAACCACTGGCCTGTCAGCTTGACATCTATACCTGGAAAAGTTTTAGAACAAATCATCAGTCAGTCCTTGAGCATTTAGAAAGGATGGCTGTGCTTACTAAGAGCCAGCATGGGTTTCTCAAGAACAAGTCATGTCAGACTAATGTTGGCCGTTTACACACTGCTTACCGGCCATGGAACATCGCGCCAAGTTCCTGGAATGTTGGCGTCTTCCTGGTGCGAATCGCACCAGGCACTGTCGTTCCGGGAGCTTGGTGTGATGTTCCGTGGCCGGTAAGCAGTGTGAAAATGACCCTTATCTCTTTTTTTGAGAAAGTTACTACCTTGCTAGATCAGAGGAATGCTGTAGACATTGTTTATCTCAATTTCAGTAAGGCTTTTGGTAAGGTTCCACATAATATCCTTGTCGACAAGTTGGTAAAATGTGGATTGGATCCTCTTACTGTTAGGTGGATCTGTAACTGTTGACAGATCGCACTGAAAGAGTGCTTGTTAATGGTCCCTCATCCTCTTGGAGAAGAGCGACAAGTGAAGTTCCTCAGGGACTGGTCCTGGGACCTGTTCTGTTCAACATTTTTATAAATGATTTGGTTGAAGGAATAGAGGGAATGCTTATTAAATTTGCAGATCATACTAAATTGGGAGGGGTAGCAAATACGGTCGAAGACAGAGACAGGATACAGGATGATCTTGACAGGCTGGAAAACTGGACTAAAACAAAATGAATTTCAACAGAGAAATGCAAAGTTCTGCATTTAGGCAGGAAAAATGAAACGTATAATTATAGGACGGGGGAGACTTGTCTTAGCGGTAGTGTGTGTGAAAAGGATCTAGGAGTCTTAGTAGACCATACACTGAACATGAGTCAGCAGTGTGATGTGGCAGCTAAAAAGGCAAATGTGATTTTGGACTGTATCAACAGAAGCATAGTATCCAGATCTTTTGAAGTGATGGTATCGCTTTACTCTGCTCTAGATAGACCTCACCTAGAGTATTGTGTTCAGTTTTGGGCACCACAATTTAAGAAGGATATAGACAAGCTGGAACATGTTCAGAGGAGGGCGATGAAGATGATGAGGGGTCTGGAGACCAAGGCCTATGAGGAAAGGTTGAAGGAGTTCGGTATGTTTAGCCTGGAAAGGAGACAACTGAGAGGTGATATGATAAACATCTTCAAGTGCTTGAAGGGTTGTCATATAGAGGATGGCACAGAGTTGTTTCCTGCTGCCCCAGAAGGTTGGAACAGAACCATCAGGTTGAAATTAAATCAAAAGAGTTTTTGGCTAAACATTAGCAAGAATTTCCTGAGCAGTCCCTCTGTGGAACAGGCTTCCTCAGGAGGTGGTGGGCGCTCCTTCTTTGGAGTTTTAAAGCAAAGGCTAGATGGCCATCTGACAGCAATGCTGATTCTCTGAACTTAGGCAGATCATGAGAGGGAGGGCAGGAAGGGTTACATCAGTGCTTAGTTCTTGTGGCCCTTCTTACATGCCTAGGGTAATGCCAATCACCACCTTGGGGTCAGGTAGCAACTTTCCCCAGGCCTGTTTGGCTAGGGATCCCGACGGTGTTTTGCCATCTTCTGGACATGGAGCAAGGGTCACTGGGTGTGTGTGTGGGGACAGGAGGGAGGTATTTGTGAATTTCTCGCAAGTGCTGGTGTACTAAGCCCTGAACATTTTGAGATGGGGTACTTGAAGGACCACCCCATCCTCTATGGATTAGCCTGCCAGCTAAGATCTTCCTCTGAATCTGGGTTCCTACCTGCAGAGCTTTCTCAGTAGCAGTGCCTCATATTTGTAATTCCCACCCAAAGGCTCACCTGGCAGCTACTCTACTGTGTCGGGCCAAAACATTTCTACCCAGGCTTTTATTTCAATGTTTATCATCCTTTTTTTAGCTGATTGCTTTATGGTGTGCATATTGCTTTTTATCATTGTAACAATTTTGTTACAACTGCTTTTAATTTCTGTTTATGCAGCCAATGACCCTTCCTGGAGTTTTTAAAATCATTGTATGGCTGTTTTTCATTCATGATTTTTAGAATTTTATGCTATATGTTTTTAGTTGCTTTTACTTTGTTAGCTGGGATGCTCTCTCTACTCTCTGTGACATCTCCCTCTTGGAAAGAAAAGAGATTCTTTCATAGCTGTACCTAGCTATGTATTTAACACTACAGCTCTTTCTACTAGTTTTCTCAAAACAAGCAAAATCAATAAGTGGTCCTTCTAAAGCAGCTTTAAAATCTTAATGTCTTGGGAGAAACTTACCCGAGGCTATGCTGTTCAAGACAGCAGCGCTAGACAGATCAAGGATAATGTAGAATCCTGAAAGATAAACAGAAATCAGATTTATCCACATATATCACTTGTATAATACAATACAAGTAGCCAGCATGGGCCAGTGTAGAGAAGTGGACAGAAGACTGAACTAGGCTCTGGGAGTTAATGGACCCAAATCCAAACTCTGCAGTGAAGATTGCTGGATAACATCGGACCATTCACTCTTTACCGCATAGGCCAACTTCCCCCGCAGGGCTGCTGTGAGGATAAAATGAGAAAGGAAGGAGCATGTACGCTATTCTGAGCTCCTTAGAGGCAGGGTGGGATAACAGTGTACCGAACCGACAGTCTTTCCCAGAATTCATACACAGAGGCTTCCCTCCCAGGACCAAGCCATTCTATCTTGTTAGAAAGAGAAGCTGTGTATTGCACAGGGGACTCCTGAATACTTTTGTAGGCATTTCAAACATTGCCCCTTCACACATAGCCTTACTTGTTGCTCAGAGATACTAGCCCCGAGCTGATTTGAATGGCCGGATTTCTTCCCAGACACTCAGCACTGACAGCATGGAAAAAACCACAGGCACTTTCTTATGGAACTTTTATTTTAACATTTTAGTTCAATGGAAAAAGAAATGTATTCTCAGAGAAACCAAGGGCTTCTCCTGAGCCCTAGGGAAGCTGAAAATGATAACCAAGACCTGTAACATTTTTCAGACAGCATATTACTAGAAGATAAAAATGGGGAAATAATGGCCATAGATAATGTGGCAGAACAGCCTCAGTGACCTGTGAGCCCTGCCCCTTCTTGCCCTTGGCAGTGTCTGGGGATTAACCGGTGGCAGTCCAAGTCTCCTCCTGGCACTTGCCACCCACCCACTTCCTTCAAACCCTCAGAGGGGCTTTTACTTTTTCTCCCTAGTACCGGCTGCCACTACTTGGCCTTTGTAGGAATTGCTGTAGGAGGACCAGGACTCCCTGCTCCCCTATGTAGGCTTGCTGCTCTGAGGCCTTGCCTCACACCTGGTTTCCTGCTATCCCAGCACGTAGTTCCCACAGAGACTGCTTTCTGCACTTGGGCACCACTGGAGGATCAGCAATTTGCTAACCTCCTTCCTGTGGCACCCATCTGGACCCTGTGGTACAGAGTTCATCTACTAGCATTTATTTTTAAAAAGAAAAAATGTTCATTTGCATACTCTTAAGCACAGCAGCAAATCTGAGTAAGAGATCCCAAAAGAAATATGTAAAAACACAATTCCTCTGTCCCTCACCCTGTACAAGCACCAGTTAGATCTTCTGCTAAGGCAGGCTCACTAAATTACAAAGTTGCAGCTTATGGAGAAGTTCCCGTACCTTGCAGTCCTGGTTCAGTCCTCCAGCCTCCGCATAGCCAATAGCCACCTGCAAGAGCCAGATGTCTGAGCTCCTTCAGCCTCCCTATGTAATCTGCCAAAGAGTGACCCTCCTCCCTGTACTGCCCTGTGACTGGGCCGGTC
This sequence comes from Eublepharis macularius, assembly GCF_028583425.1. Lineage (NCBI taxonomy): Eukaryota > Metazoa > Chordata > Lepidosauria > Squamata > Eublepharidae > Eublepharis > Eublepharis macularius. The sequence goes on from NC_072793.1 coordinate 47,444,262, forward strand.
AAAGGAGCATGTTAGAGAGGCTTTTCCTGAAGCCTCTAGGAAGTTATCCTCTCTAGCGTTTTAGTTCCCCAAATCTCTGTCCCCACCTCAGAAGGATCAGCTTTTAGCAGAGAGTCTGGAGAGCCTGATCTCGTCAGATCTCAGTAGTTAAGCAGGGTCAGCCTTGGTTAGTAATTGGATGGGAGACCTCCAACAAAGACCAGGGTTGCAAAGGCAGGCAATGGCAAACCTCCTTGGTTAGTCTCTTGCCATGAAAACCCCACCAGGGGTTGCTATGAGTCAACTCTGACTTGAGGGCTGGATTTCATTTCATTTTCTTAACCGGACAACCCTTCTGCATGACTGAAGTTCCAGGCTGGGTGCAGCTTGGAAAACATTTGGCTTCCCCCCTCCCCACATCTGTTTTTAGCAAAGAGACGCTTTTTAAACAAGGGGTGAAGATTTTGACACAGTCCAGACCTACAAATAAAAAGTATTTCTCACAGACAGCACAGGATTTTTTTTTAAGTGCCAGGGTTAAGGATGTAGTTCCTCATATTATTCTTTAAGAATGCAGTCCATGAATTGAGATGCCATATTTTGTGGCTGACTTTGAATGAAGAGGGAGGTGATTTCCTTCCCCAGCTATTTAGCCCTTCCTTCCTTTGCCAATTTGCACATCAGCCATAGCTTCTCAGGCACTAAAGGCAAGGCAGCCCTGTGTCACGAGAATCAAGTGATGATTTACACATCTGCTAACATGGGAATGGCTTCCACCTTGGCAGCTAACATACAACAGCTGAGCCAGAGGCCCTCCAGACTGAAAGGCACAAGTCATATTAGCTTCAAGCAAAGGAACCCGGAAGCATGACTTTCATGTTAATGAAACACAATTATTCTGATCATGTCACTGAATATTTCTAACATAACTTTTGCCTTTTATAAAATCTTGAGCAAAAACTGTAAAAAATGACCATGTATTAATAAAGGAATAAGCAAACAAGCAGATTGGAACCTGGCAACACTGCAAAGGCCACTCCAGTTAATACCAATGTTTTCTGTCCAATGAGACCTGCAAGTAGAGTGGAGGCTGCAGAAAAGCACTTTCCCACCTTCCCTTCTTACTGTAGCTTCTAAGCTCCCCCTGAAATGCTCTCTCCCAGGAACAGCACTGTACGCTATGTGAGGAGTTTGCTGTGAAAGGAAGAGAGGAACTGATTGGCATCCTCCGTCCCAAAAGAAACATTGTTCTACCAGAGGAAAATATCCATGAAATATAAGCCACTGTCTTCATTTAATACTTTTTACTTCACATGGGGTTTAGGGCATTTCCTGTCATCAGCATATTTAAGATCATAGGCTGGGATCCAAAGAACTACTTTAGACACACTCAAGGATATGAGCATTCTCTACGGGATTATTAACTTTTTCCTTTTGAGTGACAGGCTGCAAAGCAGTATCTCCTCCATTTTAACAGTAGGTTGTTTTGTGTCATAGGGAGCTGATGTTTAACCAGCACAACCTATGACTGCCTTGGGCAGGTGGAAATGGCACACAGTCTGTACCACATTATGAAGCCAACAGTTACATGAAGGATGGCAACTCAAATTCCAAAGAAGAAATTTCCACTGTGGGATTTTGTTGATGTGGGAGTGTGTTAATGTTTAAGGACATATTTCTTTACATTAATACAGAGTAAGGAAAGATGTTAACAGATGGTTGTGATTTTAGTTTTTTTGGGCAGATGCCTGTTGCATTTTGTGACTTGCCATATTACACTTCCTAACATTTGCAAACATTGTGCTAAAAAGATGTTTTTCTCTACCTCAGTGTGCCATATTTTGTTTGTTGCATTACAGTTCAATAAATGAGACATCTGTATACACAACAGCTCATTAATCTGTGCACATTAAACTTTTTCTCAGCTAGAGCCACTATGTAGTTTTGACAGCCTGCTGCACATGCAGTTGTGGCTATCAGATAAACCAATATGAGCAGTGGTTAATTTCTGAGAAATTATTTCCGAGCTCAGCATAGTTGAAAGTCATGAACTTTGGTTCAGAAGTCGTCCTCTTAATGCAAGATATGCATAAATGGGCTGTATATGAAATGCAGCCAGCAAATGCTCACTGGGGCTTCCTTTACTTTCTTCATGTGTCCTGGCTCACATTAAGCCCTAAACAGGCATCTATAAAATGTTAAGCATTGTGCAGACATTTGCTTAGGAGAGCTTCAGAGTCCAGAGCTTAATGGCAGAAACCCCTTCACACCAACGTAAAAAGCCTAGTGCGCTTACTGCAGCCGAAAGGAGGCATGTTGGCTGCTTAGTCCCTGCAAGCCTGACCTTGGCAACTCGATAAGATCTACAGCAAAGGGCTTAACATTTGCCATCTTCTCTCTAACTCCCTCCTGCTAAAGAAGTATCTAGGACAGTACAGAGAAAAATGGCAAGAGACCATCATATCACATTCCCAAGGAGTCCAAGAAATGCTTTGCTTCCACAACTGTTTTTAAACCATCTCTCTCTTATTAAAAACAATATTGATTCTAAATGGTAACTCTGAATAATCAAACCATTTCTTTCCCAATAAGAAAAAAATTGTACATACTGGCAAATATTTCCTCTTGTATTATTTCCTGCCTAGAACAGCAGAGCATCACAAACTCTAGCACTTAGTTTACTACTGCCAGACATATGGGCAGTGCTAGGTGGAGCCCCCCTGGCCGGTTGATGAGGGATTGGGCCCTCCCCACCACCAATACCTCCATTTTAAAATAACACTCTTGAATGCAGAGATGCTCTGAAGTTGTTTTAAATTTGATCAGTGGAGTTCTGTGCCGCTATGTTGATATATATAATTGTATTTTAACTGTGTAAATTGGATATTTTTAGAATTGTTAATTATAACAACTGTTTTATATATTTTAACATTTATGTATTTTGTAATCCACCCCGAACCTGCTGGAAATGTGGGGAGGGCGGAATAAAAATCAAAAATAAATAAATAAATTATCCTGAGGTTTAGTAAAGGGGTTTGTTGTTGTTTTCAAATAATCTATCCTGAATTTGTCTGTAACCATTAATAATTTTGCATATTCCATTTTACTTTCATTCATTCTGATTTATAATAATTTTCTTTTTTTTCAAATCTCTTACAGTCTGGACACAGACTGTAAGAGATTTCAATTTATTGATTTCAATTTATTTCAGACATGAAACGTCTGAAATAAGGCTCCTACACTGACAATAATGGGACCGTAACATGCTTGAACATTGGCTGTGCCCATATTTTGTGGCTTAAATGCCGGGCCAATCACATTAGTTTGGATGCAATAGATCATTTCTGTTGCAGCAGGAGGGGGAAAGAAAGGAAATAACACTTTGTTGGAGCCAGGCCACTATTTACATAGATTTGGATGATATCTTTTCATACTTACCGCCCTTTCCCCTCCTCATCTTTTAAATTACTTTCAAAAACAGGGACCAAAAATTGGGTGTGTGTGTGTGTGTGTGTGTGTGTGTGCGTGCGTGCGTGCGTGCGTGCGTGCGTGCGTGCGTGCGTGCGTGCGTGCGTGCGTGCGTGCGTGCGTGCGTGTGTGTGTGTGTGTGTGTGTGTGTGTGTGTGTGTGTGTGTGTGTGTGGACTTTTTATGGGATGGTTCGCTATTGCCTTCCTTAGTCATCTACACTTTACCCCCAGAAAACTGGATACTCATTTTACCAACCTCGGAAGAATGGAAGGCTGATCCAACCTTGAGCCAGCTACCTGAACCCGGCTTCCGGCAGGATCGAACTCAGGCTTCTTTGTTCACTTGTTTCATTCTTTTGCAGATTGTTTTCTAAATAGTGATGTTTATCATCAATCTATGGCTATTCTTCTGTAACTGAAGCCCTGTTCAAGTAACGATCGCAGTACAATGAACATGTGTAAGTGGGGATTACACCAGCAGGTCCTGCCCCCAATGCTCAAACATTCACTGGGAGGTGTAAACACAGTAAGGCACACAGAACTAAACATGTGCAGAATATACTCAAAGAAGAGCCCATGCACATACAATTGCTGATATGTACAGTTCAGCTAAACATATGGATACCAAGGGTTGGGATGTGAACTCTAATAAACCCAAGCTAAAAATAAAACCAGAAATTAGCTGTTTTGGGTCAACTCAGGGATTTCTGAAATGACCCTAAACTCTCCCCAATTCTAGAAGAAACAAATATTTATCTCCCAGAATTTCAGGGTGTTTCAGGGTGTTGAGGACCTGGAGTCAAGAGGGGGAGAGAGGAAGCTGGTCTGCCAACCAACTGTTTGACATTGTCTCTCTTCCTTCAGATTTTAAAAGGTTGTTATTTTCAGTTGGGGTATACTTGGCTGGCCTCTAATTTAAAGGGAGGGGGATGTTGCCAAACAGTTGTTTGGCAAGACCAGCTTCCTGTCTTTCTCCCCCAGCTCCTGCTGCTTCTGGGGGGCAGGGGCATGGGAGGCAATTGCTAAAATAGCCCCAAATTTTCAGGACCTGAGAAAAATCCCCAAAAGCTCTAAAATTTGGGATAATGAAAACCATGCCCTCCAGATCTGAAATTAATCTGAAAATTTTTGATATGCACAGCCCTAGTCAAAGGCAGGATCTGTATTCACAATCCCATTCCCTTTCCCCACTGAATGGGGAATCAACACGAGAGGTGGATAGAAAGAGCCTCCCCTTCTACTTGAAGGCATCACCTTCTATCCTGCCGGAGGAATCAGCCTCTGTGGTTCATTCAGAGTTTGTAGGCTAAAGGTGGCAATTGTGCCAATGTTTTCAGAGATATCAGATCCAGCTTGTGAGGCAGCAGTTTTGCTATACCAGCTAGCGAAAGGGAGGGCACCATGCTCTGAATAAAATCTAGGCAGGCAAATAGATTTCATAAGATCCATCCTCCTTTTCTTCCCATCTGGAATATCCTTGGCCATCTTCAAGGACAAGCTATAAATTCCTTGTAGGAGCTGCATATGTCAAATAACCAAACAGGCGTGTACAATCATCATATCACAAATTCTACTTCATCATACATTTAAAGCCCTCCAATGTCGTCTGTCCCAACTACAGAACACACTATTCCGGGGTCCATACCCAGGTCTGCTCTATCTCCTGTCAAGCAGGCATGCAATGCAAGCTCCTTGTTGACACACAGGACTCTCAGGCTCATGGGGGACCAATTCAGATTGGGACTGTGGCACTTGCAGAGAGATGGTTTAAGACCTTTTCTTTGCTCTGTTTTCCTAACCTGAAAAAGCTCTGGCGAACTACTATTTGCCCTGTTGCAAAAACTTTTGTGTAGCCCACAGCTGCTTTGAATAAATTTTTTAAAAAACTTGTGGAAAACATTCATGCAGTGGAATGTCACATGTAGTTTGACTTTTATACACTATGGAATAGTTTGGACACTCTAAAACCATCCAAACTGAGTGTCCCCATGAACACGGGCTCACAAAGGAAGCAGAATCTGAAATGTCATGAGTGTGCTGACAGAAGCCTGTTTCGGGCAGTGGTTCATACGAGAATAACCGTCAATCTGTCTCATCCTACACTTGAGTGGATCAATGTCAGAAAGCTGCCATTCATGGATTATGGACTTTCTGAACTAACAATGACAGGCTGATAGGTCATACATCTGCACTGTCTCTGTAGCTCCAAAACCACAACATTCTTTCTCCAAAAATAGCTTCCTTGTTCTCCATGGTACTTCCTGCATCAAATGAAGCAGGGGAGAGCAATTCACACCACAAGCACCCCAACTCTATTACCTATGGTGTGGGCATAAACTGATAAAAGAGAGACAGTGGCTAGCAAGGAGATGGCAGCAGCACCCATGCCTGGAATACTCACTAAATGAGGAAGAGGCAACAGATGTGAGAAGAGGGATCCAGATACATTAGCTGCCACCACCTTGTCATCTGTTTGTGAGAACAAGAAGGGGAAATGACTGCTGTGCTCACATCTGGATCACAGTCTTTGTAAGAAAAAGGAAGCTGCTATAGCCTCTTCCTCCAACAGTGAACACAATACCTTGTGGACTCCTCATCACTACTTACTGGGGAGGTGGGAGGTCTCTTACTGCTGCCCTTGCACACCCTTTGCAATGAGGAAGTGGCAGTCACAAGGAGTGCAGAGAGCCCACTAGCACCTCTTTGCCTCTGTAGCTGCTGCCTCAGCACCTTCTTGCTTAGTTTCCACAACTGGCTAGGTGAGATTACAAAGCTGGGTCAGAAATGACATCGGCCTTTTCCCAGAGCAATTGTAACTTCCTATTTTGCCCCTGCTACAGTAAACTGTGCTTAGTGACTGCAATATTCCCTCCCAACACAGAGGATGCCACCCGGAATCTCTGCTCCCAAGACCAGCAGAAATACATGTTCTGCTTTGCCTTTGTAAGAAAGAAGGAGACCGTTACGGGGCTACTACACCTCTCTTTTAAGTTTCCTAGGGCAAGGAGCTAGGAAACTTGTTTATTCAGGCTGTGCTACTTTTTTCGTGTTATCTGTTTTTGCATTCTCCCATGTGTATATCAGAAACAGAAAAAGACCAGCATCACAATAAATTCAGGTTCCTCAGACCTTACTAATTTAAAAATGTAACATATAATTTGGCCCTTGAACAATTAGCATTCCTAGGGCTGAGCTACCAACCACACTGTTTTCTGGCTAATGTTTGGAGGTGATCTAGGTGCTAGAGTAGCTGATGCTTGCAGTTGCCCATGAGCTACCACACTTCAGAAGAAGTGGAAGCTGATTCTGTCTCCTTCCTTGAGGCAGGAAGTCCTTAACTCCATTCCTAGAAAACAGAGAGGGCCCCCATCTTCCTGTTAGCTGGAGGGATACAAGAAGGGATTACTTACTGTACTTACAAAGCCCTCGTGTACCCTTATGGACTCCAGTTTGAAGGACACTGCTATATTACAAAGATTAGGAGCCTCTTTACCAAGGGGGACAAGAGACCATTTTATTATTTATTTATGTCATCTATAGTCCACCTTTCTCACTGAGACTCAAGGCAGATTACACAGTGTAAGACCAGTACAGTCAATTTCAAGGATATTTCCATAAACAGTGCCATAGGGTAAATAAACACAAGTTTACAAATACATAGCATTAATAAGAATCCAATACAGAGTTGAAGAAATGCTGAAACAGAACATGAGCGATTCTAGGGTTGACATTAGACCACATGAAGCACAGGTAGCTCATAGTAGTACGTATTTAAGACACCAGATAGTATGTAAGGCAACATAGTGGTGAAGTCTATGGTCCTTAACTCATTAGTGACACATCTGAGAGCCTCTCCCTACAATACAAAAGTATTTTTTAATAATTCAGTTTTGCATCGTTTCCAGAAAGCTAGGAGAGTGGGGGTGCTCCTAACCTCCTCAGACAGGCCATTCCACAGGGTAGGGGCCACCACAGAGAAAGCCCGTGTTCGGGCTGCTGTTGATCTCGCCCATGTGCAGGGTGGCACCTTGAGTAATGAAAAGTGGCAGACTCTCAACAGCTGGTTAACACTATGCACCGTGTGTGTGTGTGTGTGTGTGCGGAAATCTCGTGGCCCAGTAGCACCAGATGCAAAGTGGTCAATGTGTGAAACATCAGTATCACTGACAGAAGTCTCAGAAGACATGCTTGGACTGAATTAGTCATACAGTTTGTAACCAAGAACCTACACAGTCAAGCCACATTAGATAAGGCTCTGTGGTCCTTGATATCTATTTGGAGAGAAACTTGTATATAGTAGCTAAGGAATTATCAACATCTCTTTGTACCAAGAACCTTTTATCTCCCCTGAAATTCTCTGAAATACTAGACTCAAGCAGTATTAGTGTTGAAAACAAAATCCTTTGTTGGCTGAAGTTGCAGAAAGGTGTCAAGAGGGCAAAATTAGGCAAAGAGTTTTTGCAGCACCTCCTACAATTACTGGGTACTAGCAAGTGAATAAGCAAAACCGAGAGGTCAATATCAGCCGAAATGGGGACTGCTGCTATTACTACTCCTTTTCCATGTGCATGTTTCAGGTTTACCCTTTTGTAAGGGCTATAGAATTTATTTTCTTCCTTTATTTATACCATATTTTCTCTCTAATAGGGGCCTAAAGCAGCTTACATCATTCCTATGTCTTCCATTTTATCCTAACAACCCACCTGGTAAGGTAGATTAGGCTGCAAGTGTGGCTGGCCCAAGGTCACCCAGCAACCTTCAGTGGTAGAGATTTGAACCCAAGTCTCCCAGATACTAATTCAACATTCTAATCACTATACCACACTGGCTGCAGTTGCTAGGCAGCCAAACTTCTCTCCCTACCCATTTCAGTTCTAACAAAATGAGAGGTGAGAAACAATGTATGTGAGGCATGTAAAGGAACAACAGGGACGTGTACCTCAATGGGCAGTAGGAAATTCTGAGCAACAGGATAAAACAAAAACAGGTCTCAAGAGTTCGCCAGTGTCCAGAGTCAGCTCAGCAAGGAACTTCAACACCAGTGCCTCATGTGCAGTGCCAAGGCTGAATTATAATTAATGATTCTGACCCTAACAAATCCTCCCCGTTGGAGGCTACTTACAACCATGGGTGAGACCAGTGCTCATTTCGAGGGGGAATGCACAGGAACGCAGTTCCGGCAGTTCCCCAAAGAGGTCACATATCAGGTGGCCCCGTCCACCTGACTCTTGGCCATTTTGGGCCCGTTTCAGCCTGGATTGGGGCCAAAACGGCCCAAATTGGGCCTCTGACAGGTGGTGGATCACTCTCCAACTCAGCAGCAGCCCGATCCTGACCATTTTGGGCCCAATTTTGGCCCTGAATGGCCAGGATTGGGTCCAAAACAGCCAGGATAGGTGATGTCAGGGGTTGTGGCATATGCAAATCAGTCATGCTAATGACACACTTCTGATGATGTCAAGGGGCATGGCATATGCTAATGAGTTATGCTAAAGAGTTGTGCTAATGAGTTCCTCCAGCTCTTTTTCTATGAAATGACCCCTGGGTGAGAATAACTGAAAACATTCACATGCTAAGGAAAAATTCAAATTATGTTGAAGGACACATGGCACTAATTCCATACACAGCCCTATAAGCTCTAGGTCTGTGCACACCAGAAATGAACACTGGAATGTAAACCAGAATAATCCCGCTGGTTTCAGCTGCCAAACTGAGTTTGGTTCCACATTCGCCTTTTAATCTAGAATGCCATGATTGGTTCTTTGTTTTTATGGCTTATCCAAATGACATATGTTCTGTGTCTTTTTCCAGACTCTATTTGTAGCACATGTTAAAAACTTAATGCAAACTATTTTATTTACTTCATTTATAACTTGATTGTTCATATCATTCATGATGTGACTCAAAGTAGATTACAAAGGACTAGAACTGGAGGAACAACGCAAACAAAACAAGCAAAACTTGTCTACTTCACAACATACCATAATGCAGAAAGTAGGTTATTAAGACAGAAAACAATGCAGTAAAAGCAGGGTGATACATACATTTAAACATTGCAATACGCTCATAAAAGTAACCTCCTGAGCTGTTCCATTATACTACAATTCAACGTCCCTTATAAAAACGCCCTCTTGAACATTACAGTTTTGTATATTGTGCAGAATGACAGAAGCCTTCCTGACCTCCTGATGAGTTCTTTCCGCAAGGTGGGTGCCACCACAAAGAATATATGAGAATGGGCAATTGTCAATCTTCCCCATTTGCAGGGTGGCATCTGTTTTGCTCAGAGAACTCCTGTTTCATCTGAAAGTGCTACCAACACTTCCCAGGCCTACTGCCCCTTTAAAATTTAATCTCTTTCTTTTTCAGAACCTCTTCAGAACCCTTGAAATGGTGCACTGAGGGGGGAGTTAAGCACCTGAAATTCAGAAGAAAACCCAAAAAGGCATGAGGTCAAAAGCAGCAAAAATCACCCACGTAAAAAAGGCCTTCAGTACCTTTCAGGCCACTACTGATTCAGTTGAAAACAATCAGCTCTTGTTGGAAGGGGCTTAAATGGATTTTTGTATTTTGTAATCAGCTAAAGCCACTGCTCGTTTTTAAAACAATTGTTTTATTAGCAACATTTTAAGAAGTGAGCACTGAATTTGGCCAGCTACAAAGTAAACAGAAATACATAAACACCTTTCCCCTGCCTCCCCAAGATAAAGGAAACTTGTAGTTAACCAATGGTTCTTCAGTCCCCTGAGAAAACCAGCTACTTCGGAGAGAACAGAAGTAATTAATTATGCTAAAGACAAACAAAGGAAAGCTGCAGGAAGAAATGGGACCTTTGCTGGAGGGCACTTACTCTGAGAAGACATATTGTAAGAATTTTCCCTCTGAGATGGATTTCTAAAGGGAATACAGTGCTGTATGGAGTCCCCATCTCAATTCTGGTTGCGGCTGAATACAGAAAGGGATCATGCAGCAACACAAAGAGATTGTAGTATGGAACCACCTTGTGTTCATTGTGCCTCCCTAGGCATATCTACATTATTCCTTCTTCCTGTGGGAGTCTGAAAACTAGAATTCTGTGAAGGGACAGTTAGATACTATGTAGAGCTAGCAGAAAATTCTCAGTATCATCACCAAATAATGCTTGCCAGTATTTTTAGGGAACACCATCAGTTACCAGTATAAAACTTGCTGATTTTGCAAACTGTAGGGAGAAAAGCTGCTGGGGGTTACTTTAGAATGGAGAATTAGGACTAGGTTAAGGGTTAAGCACTAGAGATGGGCACGAACCAGAAACGTGCGGTTTGTGGTTTGTCACATTTCACGATCCACAAACTTTCATGAACCTGCTCCAGTTCACAAACTGGTTGATTTAATTCTTGAAAACGTCATATCCAGGTCAGCAAATCGTCACTTCCGGGCTAGCAGAAGGCCACTTCTGGTCAGTAGAAGATCTGCAGGAAGTCCATCCCCTGTGGCCTAGGAAACTGATTGATCGGCACCAGGGTGTCTGCAGTGACGAACCAAAAAACTAACCAAACGAATGAGCCTAACGTTCGTAGTGGTTTGTCAGAAATGGGCTCTGACGAACCACCAGTTTGTGAACCACAAACCAGCCCGGTTCATGCTGAACTTTGGTTCGTATTTCAGTTCATGCCCATCTCTATTAAGCACTCCCTCTCCCACTATTTCTCTAGTCCCAATCACCCCCTCCCAAAGCAGCTCCTCCTATAAGGTGTACCAACACATGTTTTTCTAAAACATGTTTTTAGGCCTAAAATCTGTAATATAAAAAGCCCTCCAGGCAGCTTCTGTGGCTGGAGCCTGTTGCTGAGCCCTTATCTCTGCTAGCCAAACTTCGTACTGGAACTGCTCAGGCCAGGTCCAGCTCTACATATTTTGCTGCCCCAAGAAGCAAGAGTGTCATGAGAGCAGCACAAGCGAAGGGGCTTCTCTCATTGTTCCCACCAGCTCCAGACAGTAAAAACGGGGAGGGGGGAGCAAGTCTCCCCCTTCCCCACTCATGTTACCCAACTCCTACCAGCTGCTGATGCAGCACATCAGAACCTGTTGATAGTGACATGACAGAGAAGGGAGTATAGGCTCCCTTCCAACACATGCCACCCAGCTCCTCTCTGCAGCTGGTTGGAGCCGGGCAGCAGCAGCACAAACAGGCAGGGAGCACATTCCTGGTGCATCAGGAAAGGTCTTTAAGTGAATTAGAAACTATGAAATCACAGCTGTAGCTATTTAATAAATACAAGCTTATTTTGTCATTACACAAGCTAAGTACCAAAGGTGTATTTAGTACTGGACAATATATATGCTGCTTTGATAAATGGCATGGTCTAGCCATCTTGCTTGCATATGCCAGCTTATGAATACTGCAGACTTTGAAAACATTTGTACATTACACCAGATAATCTACAGACTTGAGACATCTAAACATAAAAATGCATTATCTATATATAGATACAGAACACAGTTTTCCCCTGTTAAACACTGCACTAGATAATGTACCTGTGAAAAGTACCCACAGCAGCCACAAAGACTAAGCCGAAGCATGACACCACCACTGTTTATTGCTAAAACTGGATTCGTTTAGCTGCTCTAGCACAATGAGTCTCAATTGGCTGAGCTTTCCTAATGCTACAGACTGCAACTGTTGCCACAGGGATACTCGTATTGTAATGAGGTAAGAGATTTTTAAAAAAACCTGAACTAGCAGGGCTATATAATGGCAAAGCAATGTTGCCAAACTGAATAGAACCCATCAAAGTGGATTAATGTTAAACCTGTATTGAGAGTACTCCACCAACTCAACAGGAGCCTTAAACAAAACAGTTTATGAAGTTACAACTTTCTGATCAGCTTGGCTTAGGGATGCCAGCTTTTTTCCCCCTGGTAGGACCCAATACTTGTGTGAAAATCAGAAATCGAACAGATGAATCTTTCCATGTCACCCTCTAAAGAAGCATTGAGAGTCTCTTGTCCAGACTCCAGAGACCCACAACAAATCTGGACCAGATTCAGGTTTGCCATTCTGTGACCATTTGCTGTTATGTTTTTTAAATTAGTTCCTTGTCTGAGAGGCTCACTAAACCCAGTGCTGGACCCCAGTCTACCCCCTCCACCACTCACTCAATAGTGGATGCAACACAAACGGCATGATCTTTTTCACATTCAGCATTAGCTTGGCTCACTCTCATTCTTTTGTATTGTTATAAAGTGTGATCGGGACATACATCCATTGATTGCTTGAATATGGCTTTAAATTGTTCTGAACAATTTACTTATGGCTGCATAAGTCAAGACAACAGTCACTTAGAATGAAAATGCATGTCATTCAGTATTCTATATAGATATTCAGTAATTTGCAGAGACTCGGTACACCTTTAAATAGGCTGGGGGTGGCAACCCAGGAAAGACCCTTCTCAGTCATGGCACCAAAACTTTGAAACTCACTCCCCAGGGGGATTCGCCTGTCCCCCTCTATCTTTGTCTTCCACCCATAAGTGAAAACATCTTTGATTTTGTTTGGCATATCCCCAGTAAATTCTTATTGGCCTTCCTCCTTGATTGTGTGTGCGTGTTTGCTTATACGTCTATATGTTTATTGTATTTATATATACATTTAAAATGTTATTTTAATATTTTAAATGTTTTAAAATATTAGTAAAATGTTTTAATATCTGTTGTTCATTGCCTTGGGGACCTTTTTAAAAAAATAAATGAAATAAATAAAAGTGAAAACAATTATTTGTGCTTTTCCTGCAATTAACAAAACTTTACCTTTCAGCACTTTCTATCACTGTGAACCTACCTAAATCAAAAGGGAATGTGTTGAGCCAGGTGAATCCAGAGGAAGCGCTATCAGGAAGGCAAATGCCTGACAATCAGGAATCCTGCATTTCACTAATACTGTGGTTAAGGACAGTCAGGGCTCATTTTGAGGGGGAACGCGCAGGAACACAGTTCTGGCAGTTCCCCAAAGAGGTCACATGTCAGGTGGCCCTGCTCACCTCTCGGCCATTTTGGGCCCGTTTCAGCCTGGATTGTGGCCGAAATGGCCCGGATCAGGCCTCTGATGGGTGGTGGATCACTCTCCCACTCAGCAGCGGCCCGATCCTGAACATTTTGGGCCCCTTTTTGGCCATTTTCAGCCCCTTTTTGCCATTTTGGGCCCAATTTCGGCCCTGAATGGCCAGGATTGGGTCCAAAACAGCCAGGATAGGTGATGTCAGGGGGTGTGGCATATGCAAATCAGTTATGCTAATGACACACTTCTGGTGATGGCAAGGGGCGTGGCATATGCTAATGGGTTATGCTAATGAGTTCCTTCAGCTTTTTTTCTATGAAATGACCCCTGAGGAGAGTGTTGACGTTATTCATATTTTTGTATTATGTGAAAAACATCAACTAATTTTAGCTAGCAAATAGAAAATCTTCATGCACTCTTCTGATTCCCAACCATCCCATGTTTATTCAGTCCAAAAGTTACAGTTTCACTGTTATTTTTTCTTATGTAAAAATGGCTCTCCATTTATGAAAATGCTGTGTAGGAATAAGCTCCAAGTGATGGGCTGTTTAAAAACAAATCTGCATTCCAGGGCATTAAGGGGACGTTCCATGTCTAGTCTGGGTCACATATTTGTCTGCACCGCCAGGCAGACATTAAGAACCACCCTTCTGGAACAGACTAGCAGACTAGCAAAGAAGTCCCCTGACCAGCAGTTCCAGAATATCCCGTTTTCATATATTGCATCCATGCACACATCCTAAAAATGAGGTACAGCAGGGCAAACATTTTCCAAAATAGATGTCATATATATAATATATACACATTTGTACATACATATGTTTATTCATGTGATGTCCAAAAATTTTAAAAAAGAGTCCAGAATCCTGTCCCATACAATGGCCAACCTGTTGCTCTGGAGGGCCAACAAGCACAGCACAGAGGCCAAGGCCTTTCATAAGGTTGCCTCCTAGTGCTGGTGTTCAGAAGTTTACTGCCTCTGAATATGAAGGTTCCCTTTAATCATTATAGCTAATACCCATGGATGTGGTAATAGGAATCCTCCATGAATCCATCTAACTCCCTTTTAAAGCCATCCATGCCAATCTCTACATCCACCAGCAATGAACTCCACACTTTAATTATTTGCAGAATAAAAAAGTACTTACCTTTGCCCTGAATCTATTGTCCATCAGCTTTATTGGATGTCTTATACTATGGGATAGGTATTACTATTACAACCATAAAAGTACCCCCCCTCAAAAAACGGCCTAATTTTTTTCCTGGCTAGGATGTACCCTTAACACCTACACAACAGATACCTGGTAAAACTTTTCTCATCACTGAATATCCACTATAGGAAAACCAAAACCCTGCTCATTGCTACCTGAAGGTTTGGTACCTTTTAAACTGGTTCTTCTTTTGGGCCTTTAACAGCAGCATAATAGTTAATAGTATGGGAAAATACACAAATGAGTGGGAAACAGGAGGAATGAAAGGGACCGTGCCACTTCCTCACCTACTGCTTCTCTGTCAAAATTGTCCCCATCTAAAAAGTTTTATTAAAAATGGCTATTAGAGCATAGTTATATGTATTTTCAAGTAACATAGGTTAGGGATCTCTTGTCATCCGGCAAGCTCTGTTATCTTATGGCACTTGTGTCCCAAGACTTTGGAATAAGCGCCATTAATTTCAGTGGGACTTAAATATGAGTAAACATACCTAAGTTATTGTACATGTATATGTTAAAAGAGGCAGAAATCTTAAGAGTATTTAAGGGCTAGTTTATAGTATCATATAGTACTATCACTTTCAAATCTTCATCTATATAAAGTCATTGGTTTAAAGCAGAGTGATGATGACGCAAGAAAGGGCTCAGTATACAGCAAATCCCTGCTGGGAAAATTTAAGGCTGGTTGAGTGTCTTAAATGGGAAATTCTTTGCCTAATGCCTTGCTTGAACATGAGCCTAGATGCACTGTGTGGTTTATTTTAAACAGGCAGCAGTAGCAGAAGGAAGGGCAGAGTGTTAGGGCAGCTACGGAGCCTGTGGGTAACCAGATTAGCAAAGCTGATTCATTTCCTGATGTGAAAAACCAAAAAGAATTTCATGGCCAGAACAGTTTCCTGCAGTGGCCTGTTTTTAGCAGAGGGTTAGAGCCTACGTAACCTCTGAGCAAGAGCAATAACTATCGTATCAACAAAGCCCAGGAGGGAGACCTACTTCTGCATACTGGGACTGCACAATTGTGACGCACATTATAGGGCTATACAGACAAAGGCTGAGTCCAGCTATGCTGAGAGGCAGAGCAGGGTTAGGAAGAGGTCATCCCCTATAAAAGATCCTTCCCTCCAGGAAGAACATCTGACTTAAAACAGAAGTCACTAGACTGGGAATTGGACCAATTGAACAAGTACAAATTATACAAAAGCCACCTCCAGAACTGTTGTATCTACTGTTGGGCTAAGCAATTACTGAAGTTCATAAAACTCTGGGACACATACCTGACTCCTGGTGGAAAGACTCATCTAGAAAGTGTGACAGAGACAGCCTGAACTTTTCACAATAGCATGATTCAGACATCGTGAGAAGCCACTGCTTATTGTAACTGATTAATTTCTGAAACTAGAATCCAGTTTACAGACAAGTACATAATCCTAAACTGCCTTAACAAATCCAAATGTTAAAGCTTTGTCACTCATTCACTCCTTTCCTTAAAAATTATACAGCTGCTATCCCAGTCTGCATTGAGGCACCAGACTTCTCCACAAAGTACTTTCTATTGTTGGGTGTTACTACAGGACCACATAGAATCATAGAGCTGGAAGGGGTCTTACCAACCATCTAGTCCAACCCCCTGCCCAATGCAGGAGCAGCCTAAAAGCATCCCTGCCAAGTATTCATCCAGCTGCTACTTGAAGACTGCCAGTAAGGGGGAACCTGCCATATCCTTAGGCAGCCAATTCCACTGCTGAACTAACATGACATTTTTCCTAATATCCAGACAGTGCCTTCTCTCCTGTAGTTTAAAACCATTGTTTCGAGTCCTATACTCTGCTGCCAACAGAAACAGCCTCCTTCCCGCCTCTAAGTGAAAGCCTTTTAAAAACTTAAAGAGAGCAATCATGTCTTCCCTCAACCTCCTCTTCTTCAAACTGAACATTCCCAGGTCCCTTCAGGGCCAAGCTACAAGTGATGAATGACACTTGAACGGCAAGTGAACAGACTCACATGTATTCCTCCCTGTTCACTTGCATTCCACTTGATCCTCATAGGGCTTGACCTCCAGGCCCCTGATCTATAGATCCACACTCACTTTCCCAATCAAGTTGTCTGGGACTGACATAAACACTTTCTTCACACCAAATCAGAAGGCATACTGATTTAAGCTGAACATTGTGCGACCAAACTTCTGATGGTCCAACAGAACACATTCTCTCCCTCCCACCATCCCAAGTTTCATTCTTTCTTATTTCACATATTCTGCCACTGGACATTGCCTGGCACGTTGGTAGCAGCAAGGCAGGTCTAGTAGGCAACACACTTTCTGGACTTTGTCAATAGTACCTGGGGGGGCAACGTCACCCTTTCTAGACCTATGCCACTCCAGTTGAATCGGAGACTAACAGCCTTGGACTCTGCTACTGAAAGAACACGTAACAGACGCGCACCTCCCAGCCCTACTGTGCTATAGGCTAGGATAGCAATCCTTGCTATCTGGTGGGGAAGTAACCCACCTCCCAGAACTGCTCTATTACCACCCTGTTGGGATGGGAAACAAGCTCCCTTTAATGACACAAGAAAAGGAGAGTCCTTGCACCTTTAAGAGGGGAAAGATGAATGTGGGCAGAGAGATTGACAGCAAGAGTCGCAGAAAACCTAGAACAGTTTCCATTTTTAACAGCTCTTGCCAGGCATCTCTGTAGCCCAGGGAGTATAAAATGCAGCAAGCCAGGATCCCCCATTCATACATCATATGAAACCAAGAGTAACTGTGGTTGCATTTACACGGATGCATGAATACATGTCCTCCCTACAGTGGCAACAGCAAGCACAGCAGGAAAGAGAAGGGGGTCCCCACACTTGTTCTCATTCTGCTTCCTGCTGCTGCATCACCCTACCCCACCCTGCCTGTCCCCATTTCCCCCCATCATGCCTGTGCAGAAACACAGCACAATGAACATCATGCTGGGCCCTCTAACAGTACAAAAACACCCCTCTCTCTCCACTTTTCCTTTCCCAGCCCAGCCACATTGTAAGAGTACCATGTGGAGGGTCTGGGAAAGGGAACGTGCCCTCTAAAGCAGTAAGAGGGGGGCAGTGCATGACAACAAGCAGCCACATGTGTCATTTTGAAAGCAGAGCTTAGCTTCATCTCCTTCCCTGTAGTGACTGCTGAAGGAGCATCCACACAGACCCTGTAGTTTTCTCTTTGAAATGGTTCAAAGAAGGGGTTTAAAAAATCTGGTTTATTAAAGCAGAAAGCCCTGAGAAGTCCACAAATCCTCCAAAAAATTAGCAAACTACTGTGCAGATGGTCTTTTTAAATGTGAGGGCTTCCTGCTCTCAGTGCAGAGAAAGACCTCTATGTGGAAGCAACTTGGCATTAATAAACCAACTTCAGAATCTAGTCTAAAGAAGCTAAGTTAACTATAGTTAGTGAGAGGGCCAAGTTCTGACAACTGACAACTCACTAACGATAGGGCCAAGCTAGAAGTGACGAATCACACTTGAATGGCAAGTGAACACTCACATGTATTCCTCCCTGTTCACTTGCGCTCCACTTGCACTCCAGTGCCAGTGAAGCGCAAGTGAACAGGGAGGAATACATGTGAGTCTGTTCACTTGCCATTCAAGTGTGATTCGTCACTTCTAGCTTGGCCCATAGTTTCACTGAACAAGGCTTTGCATGACATCTGAAGTGAACCACAATGCACTGAAAACACCCACCAGCTCCCTCCTCCCCTTGCTGTGTGGGCAGCTAGCACTCTTTCCCAGCTTGTGCATTCCATGTGAGCAGGTGTAGCAGGCAGCTAAGAGACTGGAATTAGCATTCTGGTCCCCTCACATCAGACCCCTGGTGGGAACTCCCTACTCCTATAAATAGTAGGAAACATTCTGGATTCTTTCAGTTTCAGAACTACATTTGAATCCTAGGTTTACTAGTAACTAGGGTTACCATAAACTGGATTCCAACTCAAGTTGCTATACTCATTAGATCTCACACTAGTGTTGCCAGTTTTTCAACTGGCCATGGTAGCTGTGCCTTTCACAGCAGCTTCATCTGTGCCTATCTCCATGCCATGAAATGCTCCACCTGATTTCTGTGTATCAAACTGTTTTTAAAGGAGGGACATGCTGGGTTTTTCCTCCCTGGTTATTTGGCAACCTTACTCATATCCTGGGAAGGATAAGCAATGAGGACTAATCTTAATTTGCTTCCAATGACAGCAACAAAATTCAGTTCTGTCTCTCTCTTCCACTTCGTTAATAACCAAAGACAGTGGGGATTCCCTGGATTCCACTGTTCTCATCTATCTTTTTAACTCCTGCAAAATGGATCAAAATTCTGTACTCCTCATTTGGCATTAACACAAATACAAAAGTTCAGGAAGCTATGGCAAGAAGAAATTACAGTGTTTAGGGTGAGATAGTACATTATTTTTCTGAGAATAATGCTGCCAGTGAGATCTTATAACTAGGGATGCCAACTGCATGGAGAAAATTGTCCTGTCCCATTAAGAGAAGCTTATCTTGATGGTTTTTTTAACCAGGTGATGTTATTTACCTCCATGCCCTGAAAAGCTTCAACTTCTCATTTCCACACAGTAAGTTTCTACTGAAGTGACAGGACATTTTTCTCCAGGCCTGTTGGCAATCCTATTTTAACAGTCTGACATGGTGAGTTATGCATGGGAGACAAGTAGGATCAGACTGCCACACCCACACCCTATTTCACTCATTTTTTAAAAAAAAAAACACCTGTTTTCTAAAACCAAGACTCTTAAGATAGAAAGCATAAGGTCTACTCAGAATGAAATGCTAATGAGTTCAAAAGGATTTACCCCCAGGTAAGTGCGCATAGGATTGAAGACTAATATATTACTTTGCGGATATCACAATTTTTTACTGTATGTTTTAGAGAGGATCCAAGAGACAGAGATACACAGAGACTGAGAATCTATGGTAGAATTGGTCCTCAGATATAGTAAGGACCACACAGTACAGCATCTGGTCTGGGTCCAGCCAGTGCCTGGATGGGAAACTTCACTGTAATCTTATATAAGCAACCTTGAGCACCACAACAGCAAAAATGTGGGGTGTACACACAGTAAATAATGGGCTACTATGGCTCAGATTGAGGGCACCTAATGTTTGCATGATTCCATCCTTGTGTTGAGTTTGGAACTGCAGAAAGTTTAAAGGACACTGTTGTCCATCTGTTGTGATTTTTAAAAAATTGTAAACACAACTGCAACATTAGCTTGTGCTATGTGAACAGCTGAAACAATACTGAGGCTTCCCTGAACTATTACTCTATCAGTGTTCCTCTTTTCTTTCTCCTTCCTGCTTAATTAACAACTTCCTTTTCCTCTCACTGTCAATGTTCTTCTCCTACTATTTATTCATATATTGTAGATTATCAGTGTGGCGGAGCAGAGAGATCACTATTTTTCAGCTTTGCAGCTAACCAAAAAACCTGCTCATTTGTACTGTTATATCCTAACTGTACTTAATTGATGAACAATGAGCTTGGCTAGCTAGCAAGTAAAAAACAAAACAGTACTTAATCATTCTCACCAAATGATGATTCAATTCATTCATGAATGCTAAAAAAGCAACGAACCTGTCACAAAATAGTAAGTAATGAATTAGAATAAAAACCAAAAGGAAAAGCAAGAAGAAGATGAATCTGACTAAAGAGGATTTATTTCTGAGGAGAACTGTGGAATCTTGCCCACGGTGACATATTTTTGTGAGAATTATACTGCTATATTAAGCGGCACTAATTATGGATTCCGCCTTAGCTAGTTCTTTGTTCTTAACAAAAATAAACCTGGCTTTAGATGGTTCTGTTCTCAACAAAAACAACCACATCATTCAGAGCAGAATATGGAAGGAAGTTTCAACAAAAGCATAATCATAGCATTCAGGTCCATTTGATATACTTTGCTGTCAACACACGTGGCTTCTCCTATGGAAACGGACAGCAACCTGATGCATGTTTACTCAGAAGGAAGTCACATTAAATTTGCTGCGGCTTACTCTCAAGTAACTATGCATAAGACTGCATCCTGAGTCATTTGTTTGGGAGCAAGGACTAAATTTCAGACCCTAAGATGAGGCACTCAGGTTTGGAATTTTGGGCTCATGTCTTCTGTGAAGAAACACAATAATTTCTAGAACAAGGGTGATGTCACCCATACCACTCACCACCCCCTTGATGTCACATACATGGCAGAACCAACTAAGGCCAAAGAATGTGAAATTCCAGTAATGCCTCAATATGAGAAACAGTAAAAAATACTCTTTAAAGTGGAAAATAAATTTTTCTAGCCTGCGTCACTTGCCACCTCAACTGACCGGGCTGAATCCGAGACTATATACTTTTGGATGGAAGGATGGGTATTCTTTTCCAGGGCCTGAGGATCTGGTATAGGTAGAGGGAGATTCTGGGCTGCAAATCCATGATATGGTCTATTTATGTTCTTTATGAGACAGACATCTTTATTTAATTTCTTAAAAATTATGAGGAAGGAGGGGGAAGGGAAAATGCAACAAATCTATATAGATCCCAAAGAGATGACGTTCCAGTCCTAAAGCCAAGCCTTGACAGGGAACACTAGAGAGGAAGCTAGTGTGAGAAGCCAGGATTCTTGGCTTCCCTCTGTCTCTGGGAAGATACTGGTGTCTGGCTGAAGGGCAATTACAGATACAGCAGCCAACATTTTTCCTTACAGAGATCCTATATCTTGAAACAGCCATGACAAGAAACAAATGAATCTCTGAAGCTTTTCCCTGAATGAAAACACAATGCTAGGAAAATGTTTGCCTATAAATATTTTATTTACATCACAAAATTTAATACCCAGCCTTTCTGGTGTCATAATTGCCACTAAGGAGGCTAACAAATGTTTAAAAACCCACACATAATAAAACCACATCTTTAAAATAATTAAAGCCAACAAAGGTACATAATTAAAACAATTAAAACCAGAACTAAAATGCATACAAAACCAACAATTAAATCCTTGGACAGGGAGAGGGGATCCCTGGGGGAACGCCAAACAAAACAAAAAAGTCTTCACCTGCTGGTGGCAGATGGGGACAGAAGGGGACAGGCAAGTCTTCCTGGGGAGAGAGTTCCAGAGTTTTGGTGCCAATAGTGTTACTTGTTACAATGAATGTGCTGCAGTTTTTGACATGCAACATGGCACCCAGTCACATTAAAATTATAACATTAACAAAGGCATCTGCACATCTAGAAACACAAATTTAGAACGTGAGAAACAAGTAGCACTAACACAGCTGAGATAAAATTCTACACAGATAAAAATTAAAAAGCTGACTCCCTTAATAAGCCAGCATATTTTGAGCCTAGGTGCACCTCAGGAGACACAGTGTTCCTCAGCCTGGAGGCCACTATGGAGCAATTGTAGCCCCAACCATAAAGGATGGGCCCCACAGCACCTCCACTGCATGCAGACCTGAGGGGCTGGGAAATTTCTACAAAAGAAAGAAGAGAAAGCAATGGAAAGCAAAAAATACTGAGAGAAGAGGGATGATTCATTCTTGGCATAAAATGACTAGCATAGTTACAAGAAAGCAAGCATGTGTGTTTTATTTTTCTGTTTCATTGCTGAATTCTCTTTCACATCTACCATATAATACCATTAATTTGTGTCCCATGTTTTATATATGTTTCATGTAAAGATAACTTAGATAATTAATTCTGAAGATTTTTTTCCCTCATAAGATCTTTTATTTTTATTCATGATTTTATCTTTCAGTTAAGATACGTGAAAGGCCAAGTTGCCAAGAACAGTCTTAGTCTAGTCAGCATTGTTACAACCTGTTGTGCAATCTGATGTTTTCCATTATCATTTCTGTCATGCTGTTTATGATTCCAGTTTTAAAAATTGTGTATAATTGATACAAGTATTGAATTATTCAAGATATATTTATTACACAGTACAGTTTTAACCAAGTCAAATGGTATTTCATCATAAATAACGAGAAGACTCATGAGGAAGGGAAAATCCCCCCCACCCACCTCCCATCAGTCTGAATGTCACCCCTTGGTCTAGTTTCACTTGCTCTCCCTTAGCCACCTACCAGTTTTTTCCATATCTGCTTTTTTCTCCCTCCCACCAGGCTGGTTCTATTTCGTGTTCCCCCCCCCATGCCCCCTCCTTCACAGAATCTTTCTTGCCCCTCACCTTCTACCTACTCTTGCTCCCCTCACTCATCTCTTCTTGTGTTATCCCCAGTTGTCAGTTGGCAACTGAAGTCTTGCCCAGACATCACTTATATTTTTGAAGGGCTTGACCCCCAAATTATTTGGGAGGAGGGTACATTTTTTAAAATTTCTGCAAACCTGGTGGGGTTTTTTGCATCATCACAGGATGGGGAATCCATAGTTATTAGATATACATTTTACTTGACATTAGGCATGTCTGATTGGTTCTATTGTTTTATACTTAATATTCAGGTTAAAATATGTCAATATTTTACAGTCATCCCGAGGAAGATTTTTCATTGAAAGAGGCTGTGTTTTTATAATTCTTCAGGAAGATGTTCTTTAAACAGCACCATTTTCAGACTCACCTTTCTCACTGTATTTTATATTATTAATATCACTTTTTGTGATATTAAACACCACACGTGAGTTGGACAGGCTGGTTTAAACACCAGCTGAAGAACTGTCTTAGGCTGGTGTAACACAGCGGCTAGGAAAAACAGCTGTCAACCTGAAGCTTAAATGTCACCTGAGCTATAAACTTACCAGGTGACCTTGGGCAAGCCACTCTGCTTCACCCCTGCAACATGGGAATAGTAATAATTGCCTATCTTAAAGGGTTATTCTAAGAATTACTGGTAATAGCATATGTGACGTGCTTTGAACACTGATGTGCTGTACAAATTCTATGTACTATTATTTGGTACATTTTAATTTCTCAGCCTCAGCCCTTTAGCTACTGAAATATTGGTCTACATCCTAGGGTTGTTGTTCAAAAACAGTAAGAAGATGCATGACTGATCGTTTCAGAAAAATCACTGTATTGAGTTTAAGCTTATTACAAAAATTTAATGTGACAAAAAGGAGCATGCCTAACCATGTCTGTTCAGAAGTCAGTCCCATTTATTCAATGGAGCTTAGGCTCAGGAAAATGTTTTTAGGATTGCAGCCCAACATCCGTCTGGTTTCTGTTACTATTACTTAGCATACAGTTATACGATTTTTATAATAAACTGCCAAGTATGAACAAAGCATCAACTGTATTTATGCACCAGGGCCATCATTAACAGTCATTATGCAAAAGTACTTGCGAAGTCTCTGCTGAGAAGTCTCACGGGAACGGAAGAAATCATACCCAGCGCACACCAGAACCGACTCTACAGCTTGGAAGGTGGCATCGTAGCGGATAAATCCGGGGGGATTCCCGGCTGGTTAAAAAGCCTCCCTGAATGCGGACCAGCCGTTCGCTCCGTTAGGCTCAAGCCTTCAAGCCCTTCGCGGAGTTTAAAACAGTCGGGACAGTTTAGAGCAAATCATCGCCGGGGACTTACCCAGGCTCAGTAGCGGTGCGGGACTGGACGCCATGCTCCTCGCCCAAAGGCCAGCGACGCCAACTTCAGAGCCGCACGAGGGCCGGAGAAAATGTGCGAGTGAGAGGGGAGGAGCAGGGCGTCGGCGACCACTACAGCTGGCACCCGCCCCGCCCCGGAAAGCAAGGGCTGGGCAGAAGAGAGCGGGTACCGCCACAGGCGCGCTTCAGCCCAAGGCACGCCCCCTCGCTGAGGCGCCTTTGGCTGGCTCGGATTTGAGCCCGAGCCGAGTGGCGCGCAGTTCGGGTTCACGAAATGACCATCGAAAAGAGCTCCGGGGCAGCTGGCGGGCACGCGCCATTCCTCATAGCCGGTCTCTGCACTTCGCACAGTGGAAAGGTCCTGGGAGTTTCTCTGGAGGAGATACGCTTGAGGAAATCCTGCAGCTTGTTTTCAAAAATGAAAGTTGAGGAGCAGGTGGCTAAAGAGTTACGGCCATGAAAGTAGGGGGCGAGCCTATTCAAGATAGCTGTGAGAAGTCGAAGGATGTAGGACTACGTTGGAAGTGGATAGGGGTGGGTTGGCATGTTTGGTATGTTGTTCTGTTGAGGGTTGCCAACTCCAGATCGGGAAATTCCTGGTGCTTGAGGAAAGCGGGGTTTGGGGAGGGCAAGGATCTCAGTGGGGTGTAATATCATAAAGTCCACCCTCCAAAGTAGCCCTTTTCTCCAGGGGAACAGATCTCTGTAAATCAGTTGTAATGTTGGGACTGGCATCACCAGGAGGTTGGCAACCGTATGTTCTGGAGTGCTATCAAAAGAAATCCTACCCCAAACCTTGGTTTGTTTCTCCTACTTTGCATGGGGCTATACCTCTCTGCCTTTACAGCATACAACATAGAATGCCGGAGTAGGGATTTTGGTGATGGGAGCTCTGGAGAAACAGCACTTTGCACAAACAACCAAGGTTGATCTGAAAATCAAACAATGGGCAGAAGAGCATATTGCTAACACTTATTTCCTCAGAGTTGGTGTCCTTACAGGCAATCCACATCAGGACATGGAACATTCAACAGAATCTCTCCTCTAGCTGGGAACACAAGGGCAATGTGCTCAATCCAAGCATGCAAGAAAAGGAGACTCCCAAGGTTTGACCGCTGCAATTGTATCTTGTGTACCCTCCAATATGTAGTTAAAAAACCTTCCGCCTCCAATGGTTGCTGTCTCCCATGTAGGGTAAGTATGCACAATGCAGAAAAGTCCCATCCCCAGGATATGCAAGAGGAGTATAATTAGGGAGCATCTACCTATTCTGCTTTGGGATTGCCAACTCTCTTGTTCTTGCAAGGCTCCTGTACCACTGTAAACCGATTAACATACAAACGTTTGGTCAGCAAAACCATACCCATTATGATCATGCAGAGATAGGAACAGCTCTATGTGGTGTTCTACTATCTATTACATAAGTTTTCAAAGTCACAGGAGTCTTGCTAGGCCAGGAAAGTTAGCAATTCCATATCATCTGAGAGCTAAACTACAAAGAGACGAATTACACAAGGATGCTCGAGGGAGTCTCAATGTTAGCTGAGAAGCCGAGTTTTAAAAGAGATCAGAAGGCTCTGTCAATTTCCCCTCTCTACAGAGCCTGCAAATATCCCTGCTCAGGAGGTTTGTTTATTTCCTCTTTGCCTCCTAGAAGGGGAGGTGAAACTGATAGAGCCTTTGAGAAGTTAAGAGGAAGTTAACAAACCCTCTGATGAGCAATCTTTACTGACTCTGCAGAGAGGGGAAATTGACAAAGCCTTCCTATCTTTTAAAACCCAGCTTCCTGGCTAACATTGTGACTCCCTTCATGTGCACAGCCTTGAGTAATTTGTCTGTTGTAGCTTAGCTCTGACTTGCATTCAGAACTCCATTCTTAATGCTGTCCTGTGAATGTTTGAATTGTTTCACAGTTGTGTTTCTGTGTTAATGGGGTAGGGCAGATGATGTGTCCCCATCACTTTGTTCTGAACCTCAGCAGTTTTGAAAACGGGACTCTGGGAGAGGTCCACTGTTGATCTGTCTGGATAGTTGTACTCAAGCAATGGAGAGAAGAGGTCAGCTTCTCAGGGCTCACGCTGCTACTAGCATGATAAATAGTGCCAGCAACAAACAGTTAAGCTAGAGTTCAGAAGAAGGAGGCAGGCACACTCCAATGCATAATTTTACAAACTTCTATCATGTCTCCTCTTAGCTGTCTTTTCTCTGTTCTGAAAAGTCCCAGGCTTGGCAGCCTTTCCTCACAGGAAAGATACTCCTACTCCTTAATTATCTTTGTTTCCCTCCTTTGTATTTTATTGAGCTCTACAATATCCTTTCTGAGATACAGTTAACAGAACTGCGCACAGTATTTTAAATGAGGCTGCACCATAGATCAATACAAGAGCATTACGATATCGACCATTTTCTTTTCAATCCTTTTACGTATAATTCCTAGCATGGAATTTGTGTTTTTCTCCACTATCACACACAGGGTTGATGTTTTCATTGAGCTTTCCACAATAAGCATATTAGATTTGTTTCAATATGCATCACCTTATACTTACCCACAATGAATTTCATTTGCCATGCTGTTGACATGTTTAAAGTTACCTAATCTGCATAGATTATTCATAGTATGCCATTTTTTATGCTACAGAAGATGGATTTTTATTTTTAAATTTTGGTGCAAAATTGTTACTTTGCCTCTTCATCAGTACACCATTACTAGCTCTTACAAGACAAAATCCAGATATAGAGCAAGATCTAGGGACAGAGGCCAGTGAGATAAGGAGGCATGGCCTTAGATGCTCTTTGTAAAGGTGCAGAGTCAAACAGTAAAGACTCTGTTCATCTAAGATATACAGCTCTGCTGTATATATACAGCATCTAAGATATACAGCTATTACAAGGTTTTTCCTGCCACCAAGCAATAACATTCATGCATTTGAACCCGCCAGAGATCACCGTAACATAATCCACAAGGCTTTCACAGACACAAAGCTAGAATTTGAAATGCAAAACTTAAGCAGGTAAGCCCAGCAACAAACTAAATAAAGATCGCACCAACAATTATTAAGGACTTAAACGCTTATAAGACATTCTAGAAAATTTAATTCTGTTTTACAGAGAGGGAAGATGGAGGTCCATATTTGTTTTTCAGATGTCTCCCTTGCTCATATGTGAAGCAGGGGGTATAGTTGGACTTTGTACAACCAACTGGTTCCTCGGGTCAGGGAAGGTAAACCACTCCCACCTTCCTCCATTACTGTAAGCTCTACTACTGTAAGCAGTTCTATTCCACTATCAGGGAAACAAAATGCCAGCCGTCTGTGTGTGAGCTGGGTGCCAGCCATGTATTCCCACACTTCCAGGCTCTCCCCTGCCGTGTATGCATGAATGTGCAGCATGTACATGTACATTTTTTTTTAGATTTTAAAAATACTGATTAAGGGGAAATCAGCTTTGCCCTCATCCAGTGGGGGGCAGACACCCCAAATCTGGCTGGAGCAATTAAATTACCACTAACTGCACTGGGCATATAGTTTAACAGGGCTTTTCTGCATGCTTGACTTACACCTAAATTTCTTAGCCGTTGATCCACAAGCACTGGAATCAGTTTGGGTATGGTTCTTCCTCATGTCTGCCCTCCTCTGCTTTTTTACAGTTGTAGAGGTGGTTTAAAGTCCGTCTCACATGCCTTAAATAGTCAACATTTACAAGTGAAGTTGCTGTTGTTATCAATGTGTTGTTGGTGATGTCACAGCAAGTCTCCATTTTTATTTGTTGTGTATGCCTATATTGACATAAGGGCTGAATTTTTTAAGCGATGATAAAAATGAACCCACTGCCTGTTTTTGCACAGGGAAACCTAGAGGGGAGCAGCTGTGCCACCTAGCCCTAAGGGCCCCCTCCATGGTCCAAACCAGAGTGCCCCACCTGGGCTGACCAAGAGCAAGGAAGTGGAGGTCAGCACAAGTGGGGCAGACTGACCTCTGTGGGCATGGAGTCCAGAGCAGCAGTGGCTATGTTCCTTTCAAACAGTGCTGCTTTCTTGGGTGCCCTGGGCCACCAGGGCTTTTTGTATATTTTTAAGAAGTCACTTTCATATTACTATATGAAAAATGCAATCCTGCTGTAGCATAGTGGTTAAGTGGTTGGGTTGTGAATCAGCACTCTGCTGGTTTGAATCCCACTACTGCCATGAGTTCAACAGGTGTCCTTGAGTAAGTCACTCCTCTCAGCCCCAGCTCCCCAGGAGTATTGTGGGGATAATATTAACAGTATCTTTGTAATAATAGCACTGACTTTGTTCATCACTCTGAGTGGGGCACTAATCTGTCTAGAAGAGTGTTATATAAGCACAGTTATTATTATATTGATATACCATTGTAATACCAGATGCAGCAGGTTTTCTGAATTCCCAGCTTTCATTTTTAAAAAAGTAAGTTTCTAGCCCCTTCCATTGCAGAGATATGCCTTTTTCCTTATATCTGTATGTATTTGTCTATATCTATAAATGAAAACTGGTAATTCAGAGAACATGCTGCATCTATTATTACAACCATCTAGCGACATGAAAGTGAAGGTTTTTTTATGTTGAAAAAGAAACCAGGAGTTGGGGGGGGGGGGGGGGTGGTAAAGGAAGGCCGGGGAGGAAGTAGTGGTTTGACAATGATGAACATCCAGTCATCAAAAAGTGGGTTGTAACTGGGTGAGAGTGAGCAGGACAAACAAAACCAAAAGAAACATTATGGATGAGGAACATAGGCAACCCACAATTGGCTTTGAACTGTCTGGTAATTCCAGAAGATCTCTAGGCACCCACCGGGAGGCTGGCAAACCTAGCATGGAGAAAGCTTAAGTAGAACATATCTTTATGGGCTCATACGTTGGGCAAGATATCTCCATCTGACACAGGTCCCAGAACGCATTTTGTTTACTATCTATAGTATATTATGTGTATATATAATAGAAAATATAGAAAAAAATTGAATAGAATCTACATGTTACAGAGCTTTTACACCAGTGAATACCTACTGCCTCTGTTTCTTTGTGGTTCATCTGCATTACAATAAAGGATATCACACACCCCAAAAAGAAGGCCGATTCACCGTTTCTCCTTTCCACAGACTTCTGTAGTGCATAAGTTTATACAGGGCTGCCTGCTCCAGCTTGGAAATTCCTGGAGATATTAGGGGTGGACCCTGGAGAGTATGGAGCTGGAGAAGGGGACGGACCTCAGTGGGGTATAATGCCATGGAGTCCACCCTCCAAAACAGCCATTTTTTCCAGGGGAACTGACCACTGCGCCTGGAGATCAGTTGTAATTCTAGGAGATTTCTAGCCATTACCTGGACGTTGGCAACCTTAAGGCATAGTATGCTATTTCTTAAAATCTGCTCTCCAGTTTGCTACAATTTGCTACTGATGTTAATAGTGTAGTTACAAGTTTCCGTTTTTTGCTCTCAGCATGAATTTTGTTTGTTTCGCCTTTTAAAATGCAGGATAAAGAGAGGCTGGGTTTGGCATTGTGCTGGGGGTAACCTTGAATTCTTTCTGAGTACTCCATCTTTCCCACTCGATACCACAGAAGAGTTAATGGCAAAGGAGACAGAGGTTGCTGTATAACTCCAAGTCTGCTACTAGGGGAATTAACATAGAGAACAATCAATATAAATTAAGCCTTTTTGCCGATGACATGGTTGTATATATTACAAATCCCATAGATTCTCTATACCCACTCCAAAACAAACTACTGGAATTCGGCTCAATTTCGGGCCTTACAGTCAATCAATCCAAGTCACAGCTCTTTCCAATATTTCTCCACGCAAACACTGTTACACATATCAGACAATCTAGTCAGTACCACTGGAACCATAAGCAAATGTCATATTTAGGCATAACCATCCCTAATAACCTTAACCAATTGATGGAACTAAACCACATCAAAACAATCAACCAAATTAAAGCAGATCTACATAAATGGAGAAGGATTACACCCTCATGGTTAGAACGATACCACCTAATTAAGTCATTTGTACTTCCAAAATTACTCTTTTTTTTAAGGGCAATACCGTTAACAATTCCACAAAAGAAAATTAAATCATGGCAACAATTATTAAACCAATTCTTACGGGGGAAGAAACATCCAAGAATAGCCTTTAAAACTCTTAAGCTAAGAAAACAGCAAGGAGGCTTTAAATACCCTGATCTAGAACTCTATCAGACAGCCACCAGACTATTCAATACATTGCAAATTTTAATTACAGCAAATAAGACTGACTGGATCGCAATCTTGGAGTCAGAACTTAAACATTGCAATATACAAAATATGTTTTGGAACACAAAAAAAGATCGACCCCACAAAATAAATAACCCTTTTCTAGAATCAATAATCAATACCTGGGATCGTACAAGATTCAAACTTATACCACAATTCTCAAGATTCTCTTCTTTTATAGAACAGCATTGGTTCCCTCCAGGGCAAACTAAAGCCTTTAAAAATATATGGCTCCAAGCAAATATGATCCGCATAATTGATATAACAACAAAAAAGGGAATCATAAACAAAATAGAATTAGAACAAAAAACACAAGATTCACTGGTTTACCTATTTTCAACTCTCAAACATGCTACAACAAATAAAAATACAAGAATTACTTAAAAAGAACGCAACCGATTTTGAACTCCTACTTGATACCAAATCACTCAAACAAAAGGGATTAATTTCTAAACTATACAACATCCTTTTATCTCTCAACCAAATTAAAACTCTAAAATGCCAAACAAATTGGCACTTAGATTGCAACATAGAGCTAACACCTGAACAATGGAGAGAAATATGGACTGCAAACATTCTAAAACCTAAGACAGTTACCTCCCAAATCCAAAATTACAAAATCATTCACAGATGGCACATAACACCAAGAAAACTCTCACTAATAGCTAAAACAAATCCTCCGCTCTGCTGGAAAGAGTGTGGAAATATAGGAACGTTTAAACTTTGCTGGTGGGAATGCCCCCGAATAGAACCTTTTTGGAATGATATATTATGTTATATAAAAGAAATAACGGGCTACAAAATCCCCCTTGATCCAAAGATCATATTCTTGAATGTATGGGATACT
Source organism: Eublepharis macularius (assembly GCF_028583425.1). Classification (NCBI taxonomy): domain Eukaryota; kingdom Metazoa; phylum Chordata; class Lepidosauria; order Squamata; family Eublepharidae; genus Eublepharis; species Eublepharis macularius. Next base: position 47,475,647 of record NC_072793.1, read on the forward strand.
TTCGAAATTCCACAAATAAGAAAAGATCTAATTAGCAACCTTTTGGTTGTAGCTAAGAACTTGCTAGCTTTACATTGGAAATCAAAGACGGTTCCCACAGCAGAAAAATGGTTAGAAAAAATATGGGACCACTATATACAAGAAAAAATACATGACGAATTATACCAGAGTGAACACTATTTGAAAGAAACTGATTTTATTGCAAAATGGTTACCATTCATTGAATTCATTTCCAATACAAATCACTCTCCACCTAAGCATTTACTTTTTGTTACTCAGATTTGAAGCAACAACTATCAAATAATTGAAAAAAAATGCTAGTTGTCTTTGTTTTAACTATATTGGCATGACGTTTATTATCTAATTTCCTTATTCCTGTATAAAAACTAAAGCATTTCACAAATTTCACATCTATGCATATAATTGTATATAGTTCACTAAGACTTTGTTGTTGTTCTATTTTACTTCTGTACATTGTTTTTGTTTGTTTGTTTGGTTGGTTTTTTAAAAAAAATAAAATAAATTGTTAAAAAAAAAAGTCTGCTACTAGGGATTAATTAATATTTATTTTCACAAGTCTGGGAAATGTGCTACAGGATTCCAATGAAGCCTTATAGAATTCTCAGAAATGGGAATGGAAAGCTTAGTGGAAACCTGACAGGAAGCAGAGTTGTAAATGGAAAGCCCCTTCATGTAGTCATTTCAAGAGTCAAGAGGAGGGTGTGTGAATAAGCTGTGTTATCTTTGTTTCTGAGTCTAATTTGTGCAGACAGGAATTATCATTGTGCTAATAAACTATCAAAGAAAAAAGAAAGGAAGCACAGAAAGTATGATGATGTGTTCTTCTTCCAAAAAATATGGAGACAAACGTGTATAAAGTGATGGCAGTTGCAGGCTGTTGCCACTGTGAAAAGGTTTTCTGATTTCTTTTCTCATGTCACCTCAAGGCTGGGTTGGCATGTGAGAAGCATATTGCTCTATTAGATCAGTGCCTGGAACTAGGAGCAATGAGGTTTGGATGCCATGCTGCACTGGCAACAAATGCATTCAAAGGCAGACATAAGTTTACAGATGAAACCAGAGTTCATTTCAACACACACTTGATTTGTTACCTTTCTAATTCAAATCCTTTAGAATTCTTCTGCAATGGTTAGAAGGCAAAAGTAGAATACCACTGATTTTTCTGAGTAGAAAATCTTCCTGGAGATCCCGGGAATCTACCATCAAGTGGTGGCACCGAACAGGCAATGTAAGGCTGATTAGCAACGAGCTTCCTATATGGACTAAAATGTTTGCAAGACATGACTCACTGGAAAAGACAATAATGCTAAGAAAAATTGAAGGCTGTAGGTAAAGAAGAAGACCCAGCTTGATGGCTTGATTCAATAAAGGAAGCCTTTTGTAAGATATGAGCAAGAGTGTTAATGATACAACATCTTGGAGGTTATTAACTCATAGGGTTGCCGTAAGTCAGAAGCAACTCAATGGCACCTAACACAAAATGAAATAGTGGCTCTGAGCATCTGCAGTTCTCTTGAGGAGGAAACCACTTTGTTTAAAAAAATGGGTCCAAGGGACAAATGTCCAAATCATCATCTTTTAAAAGAGGACACAGAAAGTAAGACAATACACTGTACATAACTTAAGCTGTCCACCACATTTATATCCTTCCCAGCTCTGGTCCCCCTCCCCCCACTCCATTTTATCTTCACAGTAACCCTGTGAAGTGGGCAAGTCTGAAAATGTGTGACTTTGAGCCAGTCCTCCTATGAGCTTCATGACAAGAATTCCGCCTCTTAAAAAGCTTTACCAAACGGATACAGATGACTAAAGCTAGTACAATACTGATTGATGGGGGAAGCTGCACTTGAGGGAAATATTCCCAGTATGTGGAATAAGTAGGGCAGGCATCTGGATGAGGGGTTGAGCTGAGAGGAATGGGTGAGTAGATATGAAGTGAGAGTACAGGAAGAATGGCAGCAACATGAGTGGAAGAGTTGGGAATAAATTTCCTCAAAATTCTTTACCTTCTAGGCAGCTGCTGTGAAGCCAAGTGGCTAGAATCAAGGTTCTCTGTAGAAGGTATGAGACTTTTTGTAGTTTTGGCACTAGTATATGAGTAATCAGAATTACTCTGCAGCGAGCTAGATGTTCAGTGCAAACGCAAGTAATCATGCCCCAATGGGTCTTTTTTTACAAAATGCAAAGCAGCCCATGCAATTTCACCAGCCTTCAATTATTATGAATAATATTTCTGAAAATACTACTTATATCTTAATAAATATGGGAATGGTAAAATAAACACAAAATTATGTGATTATGCTAGTTCTTAACCCCCCTCCATGGTTAAATGCATTTTTAAAAATCTTTGTGTCTTTTCTTAAAATTACATCGATTACTGTCATGATGTTACATTTAATTTGCCTAAATGTTTGCCCTCGGCTGGGATATATTTTGAATTTTATAAAGATGGACTCTCTGCTTTGACTAGCTTCTTTTACTACAATATTTTAGTAATATCTGGTTTTTTAAAATCCTTTCCAGATTTTGTGTGTGGTGATGCTGGTATTCTTCAACGGTGCCCATGCATTCCTGAGGGACGTCTTTGTTTTATAACCTGCCCTTTTACATTGTCTTCTAATTAATACCTCATTTTTGCAATATTCCGTTGGAAAATTAACTGTCAGGCATGCTGGGACCCCTTCTCCCTGCCTTGAATGTCCTCTTATACAGCTGTTGGATTTTGACCACTATAGTAGCTGTTTTGTATAAATTCAGCTATATTTACGTTGTGATTCTCTTCTTGTGTCCCACTTAGGGAACAGTTAAAGGCTTACTTTCCAGACTGAGTTACTGTAGGAAGCAATAATTTATGACTTCTACAAAATGTATCTCTGTGACCACTCTGAGATGTGTAATTTCCGTATAAATTCAGTGAAAGTTTAAGCCATCAATTATCAATGTGATCAATGTTTGCTATTCCCTCCTAAATTCTTTCAATGAGAATCTTACAGTCCAGTCCAAAACATGTTTACTTAGAAATATAACCTTTACTTCCTACTAGTACTTCCTACTAGAAATAAAGTGATCTAGTGGTACCTTGCCCTGATCTGGATTGTCCAGGCAAGCCCTATCTTGTCAGATCTCAGAAGCTACAATTAGTAATTGTATGGGAGACCTACAATGAAGACCTGGGTTGCAGAGGCAGGCAATGGCAAACCACCTCTGTTAGTCTCTTGCCATGAAAACCCCATCAAGGGTCAAGTCAGCTATGACTTGGCAGTACTTTCCACCACCACCAGTGGTACCTTAAAGGCTAACAGAATTTTAATCTAGTATAAGCTTTCATGGAGTTCAGTTCACTTCTTCAGATGTAAAGAGTGGCTTCTCAAGACAGACCTTTTACATAGGAGTTGTATAAAGAAAGAAACAGCTGGGCCAAGCGGCCATGAAATGCAGGAAGCACAAGCTGAAGAGCAATGATGCAAAATTAAAATCTAATCAAGAAAAATGCAGAGACCGTTCAGTAGTTTTGCTAAGCTACTTAACATTTTTAGTTATTTTTATGTATTTGTATTCTGCTTTTCTCACTGAGTCACAGAGACTCAATTGGTTAGGACTCCCACATTTTTGCTATCTTAGCAAAACCTAAGACTGCTTACCTGTTGTTGTTTTCAGGTGTTAACTAGTGTCTCTACAACTATAGATTAATTTTAAATTTTGCATAATTCACCCTGTATTGCATTTCATGGCCCCTTTGCTGTGCCGTTTTATTTTGTTTACTTCCTACAAAAAGGTATGCAAAGTAAGAATCCACTCATTGCATATAATGAAGTGAGATCTAGTCCATGAAAGCTTAAGCCGGAATAAAATCTTTAAGGTGGCACTAGACTCCTGCTTATTTTTGCTGTAACAGACTAACAGTGAAGCATGAACTATTTTCAAGCATACAATAAAAATCATAGTGGAGGGATTATTCCTATGGAATACAGCAAATGGTGCGTGAGAGTATGAGTGAGGAACCTCAAACCCCAAAGCAGCAAAACCTGATTGATATCCCTGGACACCTTTAGCAAACTGTTCCCCATAAACTGGGGATGTCATGGATTTCCTGAGTGTGATGTTTGGATGCAGTATACATAATTCAGCTATATTTATAAGCACAGTGTGCGTTCCTGAGAACGTCAGTCCTGCAGCACCTGGGGTGATGTTGTGTTTGTAGCAGACTCTGCAGACCAATGCAACAAAAGGTTTAGTCCAAAGCAGCTTTAGACAGAACAATCCAAACTGCCTATTTGTGTGCCTCGGTCTCTTCAAAGAACAAATTTAGCGGTATATCTCTCTAAGCATAACAGCAAGATCCTCAGCATAACAGCAAGAATCAGAAACTCTGTTATATTGTCCCCTTGGAAACCAGTCTGCAAAATTGGGCAATTATATTTTATATTTCAGCATAAGGCTATATAATACAAGGACAATCATCAGGAAAAGCGCTAACCAAGAGATTGCTGTTTGTCAGAAGGATCTATTGAAGCAAATGCACGAGGAAGATAAGCACAGGGGACTTACCTATTCTGCAGCCTATCACAGTTGTAACAAATATTGTGTTGATTCACAGTCATATTTTCCCTCAGTTTTTAAACTCAATTGCTATTCTGCACAAAACAAACAAACAAAAATTGCCCCTGAGTTTTGCTGTATCATATTCTTTCTTTTACCTATGAGTAGGGATTTTTCTCAGTGTTAGTACTTACAGACCATCAGTGAGTACTAAAATAATTCTTTTCCTTACAGAGAATGCACGTAACACAACTTCTTAGGGTTTGTGTGTTTGCATGCAAAGAAATGCATGATTGCATAAAAAATTTGAACACACTCTTTGTTTAATATGGGATCCAATCATGTGACACTCTGGTCTCAGACTGGCTGGTTGTTATAAGTGTATATTTTGGAAAAGGTGTTTCAACTGTCCTGAGTGCCAAGGCACTTACTACGCTTTATTCAGTCACAATCAAAACATGCCTCAATTGGAGCCTTTAGGACATAAGACTTGCCCCACCTAATCTAGCATGCTGTTTCCTCTCAAAGCTTATGAGAAGGGGGTGCCCCCACACATTGTATGTCTTTGGTACCTAGAAGTTCCTAGCCTGTGATTACTAGCTAATGGTAGACATGTTCTCCATTAATTCATCCAGTCTTTTTTATTTAAATCAAAGCAAGTGGTCATCAGTACATTTTATGATAATGAATTCCGTAATCCCATTGTGAAGGAACAGACTCACAAGCCCCTCTTGCTCTTTCTGGTTGGCCCCTGGAAGGTCAGAAAACCCGATGGCCACCCCAAGTCTTTGCCTCATCCTCTCAGTGAGACTGATTGGGGTCTCAGATGCTTCGCTAATGAGTTAGGAACCATCATGAGTTAGGAACCATAGACTTCACTACTATGTTGCCTTACATACTATCTGTTGCTTTAAATTTGTGCTCCTTTGTACTACCTGTGCTTCATGTTGTTTAATGTCAGTCCTAGAATTTCTTATGTTCTGATTCAGCATTTCTTCAACTCTGTATTGGATTCTTGCTAATGCCATGTCTTGTAAACTTGTATTTATTTACCCTATGGCATTGTTTATGGAAATGTTCTTGATACCAACTGTACTAATCTCATACTGTGTAATCTGCCTTGAGTCTCAGTGAGAGGTGGACTATAAATGGCATGCATGCATGCATACATATATACATACATACATATATTAAAAAGCTGTTTGGACCCAACCCAGTGATATAATATCCAACCCACACATAATGTGGTATTAGGATACTTTTGCTGTAGTGGGCAGCCATAGTTAGATTTACCATCATCATCAAGAACAAGAAAAATGTCCATTACTGTACTGTAGAGTTTTAGTAGGATCCTTGAATTATGGCTTCTGGCAGCAGGACACCAAACTCCCACAGAGAGGCAGGGCATATAGCTGCAAAATAAGTTAATTTGAAAAGTTCACAAAATGATGAAATTATGTTCCTGTGGAAGGCAGTGCTGACGGATGTCATGTGTCTGCCAGAGCAGTTTGTGGTAGTAATAGCAGGACCGACTCTATGAGGCAACCTGAGTTGGCCACCTCAGGCAGCAGATTTTGTGGGAAGCAACCAACTGTTCTTCCTGTCATCTGCTAGTCTGATTGCTGGGCTGCCCCTACCTGGGAGCCAGAAGATGTAATCCTCTATACCTCCCTGTTCCTCCAGACCTCTTTAGAAAGAGTGTATCAAGCTGTGAGCACCGATTCAGCTACCATTTTTGTTTTTCTTAAATCCTGGCACATGTTTGGGGACCAGAGATATTACAGAGTGCGACCTAGCGATATCCCATTGAATAGCAATATCAGTGGTAGTACTTCCACACACACACCACGTATACTACCTGATATCTGTGGATGAGCGGCTTTGAAGAGATGGGAAATTTGCCACAATAAAAATGAACTTGGAAATAATTTGGAAATACATGATAAATGTAAAATGCTGTTAAGCTGTTAGTACCAGGTTATTACCTCCCATCTCGAATTGAGATATGAAGTAGTTATCACAAGTAACCATGCATAAAAGTTCTAGAAGAAGCCATCAAATACGGCAGCTGCTTGATGTCCCTGAGATTTCAACCTGCTACTCTGAGAATGTTTGCTTGTTTATTTAAAACATTTGTAAGCCACCTTTCTATCCAAAACAGGTCCCCAAGGTGGTAAACATTAAAACACTAACAATTCAAAACAACATTTTAAAACAATTTAAATTTAAAGCAACACTTAAAATATTTTAAAACAATTCAATAAACACAACACAAAGAACAGGGAGGAAGGCCAATAACATTGACACCTCTAGCCATCTTGCAGCTTTCCTTTCTCTTCATTCCTTTCTAGGCAATAAAAATGAAAACTGTACCTTTCCTCCTATATCTGTGCAAAGAAAAGGCCTAGAGACTTATTTTTTAAAAAATGAAAGCTGGGAATTCAAGAGGGAGCGCAGCATACATCCTGGGGGGCATTACCATCATGGTCTAAAAAAATATAGAATATTTAGTCTTCTGCAGGGCTTTTTTTCAGCTGGAACAGAGTGGAACGGAATTCCAGCACCTCTTGAAAATGGTCACATGGCCAGTGGCCCCGCCCCCTGATTTCCAGACAGAGGAAATACTCTGTCTGGAGATCAGGGGGCGGGGCCAGATTTCCAGACAGAGGAAATAGTCTGTCTGGAGATCAGGGGGCGGGGCCACCGGCCATGTGACCATTTTCAAGAGGTGCTGGAACTCCGTTCCACTCTGTTCCAGCTGAAAAAAAGCCCTGCAGAAGACTAAATATTCTATATTTTTTTTGCCAAGGGCGATCTAAACTTTAAAAAACTCCTCCCTTGTTCCAGCTGACCCAAAGTGATATCATTGTGCGGTCCTGAGTTCCACCACTGAGTTCTACCACCTCTTTTCCCAGAAAAAAAAGCCCTGGTCTTCTGTGTTCCGAAGTGTGGTGTTTGAAAATACTTGCACAAAGATTTCTGTAACGTGTGAGAGATTATTTGCAGATTTTCTACCAAGACTTTTCTGTTAGATGTACAGATTCCAATTTAGTGGGACAACTGCCATGCCCATGTTAGATAAGGATAAAAGCATCATCAGCTCCATTGGAAGTCTTGTGAGAGCTCCTGCAATGTGACTTCTCAGGTTCACCGAGGAGGAAAAAAATCTGAGTATCCCAGGAGTTTTTTTAAAAACCCTCATTAGGTGATACTATCTGTAATTTACTACACAACTACTCATGCTACCCATCAAATTGAAAAGAAAAACGTGTTACAGTCCAAACTATATCTCAGACAGCATGTTTTCTGACACTATTTCTTGTAGTTGCAAATGGATTGGTTGGGATAGGTACTGATTTGCATTCTGTGGAAAATTTCTGTCAATAGAAGTGTGTGTGTGATTTTCACCAATTTCCTCCTCTCACACCCCCATATGCTGTCCCAGGGGGTCCCCTGTCCTCCAGAAGAAACATTTCAGGGATGGTTTGGGGGGGGTGGGGGGCAAGGAAGCCCTGTTCCAATTATGGAAATCTCTTCCATCAGTGGACATTTATTGAGGGATCCAAGCTATTTTCAGCCTGCTGTGAATAATCAGGCAGGTGTGGCCACAGCTGACGTTCAGAAGTAGTCTAATAACAGTCCCGTTTCTGCCCAGCAGCATCCACTATTGTTTTCTGGGAAAGTAATTTTGCTGGGCCAGCTGCAGGCACTTATTGTTCTGAGTGATGGGAAGGCCCCTCAGAGCCTGTGTCTGTGTGGTAAAACAGTCCCAGCAGGGCTTGGAGAGACAATGGAACTGCAAAAACTGGAAAAGGATCGACGGAAGATGTTGAGCTAAAAAAAAAGCGTTGGTCTGATGCAGTATCCAGAGTCATGGGTTTGTCTCTGTGAGTATCAGATTCAGTGTCAGGTTCAACTCCCTACTCAGCTACGGAGCTCACTGTGTGGTCTTGGCAGCTGCTTTCTCTCATCTAGTTAGTCTCAGGATTGTTTCAAAGCTACAGCTTCACTTGGAGCGCCTTAGAAGAAGGGCAAGATGCAAAACGGATGGACTGAGAATGGGGTTGAGATGGTATGGACAAGAAACCTAACTGGACACTCTTTAGCTTATGAGTTTATATAAGTTCATTTGCCATGTGACATGGTTAACATTGTTAATGAAAAGCCCTGTTGTCTTAAATATGAGGAAATGCTGAACATACTTCTTTAAAATATCACCGCTTGTAAGTTATTTCCTTCCCTCTGGATCATGACAAATAACAGTTGCATATATGAGCCTGTGGAGAAAGGGAGAAAGAGAAAGTAGTGATAATTTTAGCCCCGGGCAGATATAAAATTGTATATATCCTGAGTACACATACAAGGGAGTCAGGTGATGCTAAGCTGGCCCGCTTGCAATCTCCAGGCATTCTGTGGAATATCTCCATGAATACCTTCATGCACATACAAGTGGACAGCTGTAGGCTTCTTTTTATGATCTGAACCCTGAACAAAACGGCATCCAGTCACAGAGCCATTACCTAGGCACTTGTACATGCTTAAGGTTCCATGCAGGTGCTCTCTTGCGTGAGCACATGCAATCTTCTGCGTGTGATTAGTGACATGTGTGACCAAGTGTCTGCATGGAGTTGTAGGCCCACATCACCTTGGGCTCATTCCAAGCATGACTCATGGCATTTCCAGGACATTCCTCTTTACTCTGGATTAAAACCAACCTGTTTTAATCTGTCTCAAAGGGGAATCTGCAGAGTGGCTGTTGGGAAGTGTCCCTGCGAACCCTCTCTCTGTCATCACTATGAGGAGAGAGCAGAGCTAAGCTTCTGAATTCAAAATGGCATGGGACAGCTCGCTGCGGCCTGCTGTTCTCCCTCTTTTTAGCCCTTTAAACATAGGAGGTCTTTTAGGCTTTTTCACCTTTCTCTGCCAGGTTACACTGCAGCATAATGTTGCTGCTCAGTAGGGAAAAGGAACGCGAAGGGAAAGGTAGGGCTGGGGTTAGCATCAGCATACCCTGAGGTGGAGCAGCTGCCAGGGCCCAGGGCTTCTGGCAGGACCCTTTGTCACAGGCCTGCCCCATCCATCACCTGTCCTTGTGTCCTTTCCTACCCATTGTTTGTGAGCATTCCTCCACTCTTGCTCCTAGTTTTTCAGTGTGGGTGGGGAAGTGCATGCAGGTGGTGCACAACAGTGGCACTCCTGGAGGCCACAACTACAGCAATACCAGCTGCATACAGCAGCCAGTGCTGTCAGGGAAAGGGCATAATGTGATACAAATGGCTGTGAGTGCGGGCAGCAGGAGGGTTTGTGAGAAGAGGAAGGATGCCCAGTCAAGTGGGGAACACATAAGTAGGTGGGTGGAGAGAGGCGGGGGGGGCTGCCCAGGGGGGCCAGAAGAGGGTGCCTGGCCACTGTTTTCCTAGGGCTCCCCAAACCCTGCAGCAGACATCAGGTAGGATACCAGGACACAGGTTTTCTGTGTCTGTACCTACCCCAGTTCAGGTTCCAAAGTTGCTTCATGGGAACATGCAACTTAATCCTTTTTAAAAATTACTTTTCTGACCGCTGCTTCCAAAGAGCCCTGCCATTTCTTGAATCTGATCTCATCCATACACTGAGAGTCTCTCTACCCAAGATCTGTTACATGAGTAGGATCAAGTGAAAGATCTTACACTTGTTCCCCCATTATGGATACACATGCACCGCTAGAGAGACAGCATACACTTGAAGACCACATAGAAAGTAAGTCACTTGAGCATCCCCATGTAACATGTCTTGTGTAGAGAGACTCTTAGAATCAGCAAGGACGAAATAGCAGGAATTGCCTTGTCTGATGATCATTGGTTGGAACAAGAGAAGAGGAAAGGAACAGGCCACTTTGATAGAGGTTGGATGTGTAGGATCCGCAAGTTCTCTTCCCATTCCTGGAAAGCCAGTTGGGCTTAGTGGGTTAGAAAAGGTTGGGATGGCTGTTTTGGATCACACACACTTCATATTAAGGATGACTTATCTAATTTCATCCTCCACACACTGAAAATACAACACACAATTCTACAAACCCTGCAGTATACAGGCGATATGGGCCTGAGCCAGGTGATGAGTATTTCTGCTCATCTACGGTAGCTGAGAGTGGTTAGCAGGAGAAAGTATCACACACCTGAAGGTTAGCTTATGACCCCTGTCTTCCAGTCAACATCAATGCTAATACTTCTCTGTGAATGTGTGCTAACTCTTCTCTGTGAATGTGTGCTAAATGACACTGATGCACAGTTGACTAGTGCTCTGTAGATGGGTGTGACTGCAAATTGTGATTGTGGCGTCAATTTTACTTTGTACCAGGAGCAAGGATGGCTTCAGATTGTCTCGCGTGGCACCATAATTGAGGACAAAGCCACCATCTGTGCGGTGACCTTTCCTCTCATTTCCTCTCCTGTTGGACAAAGAGGCCATAATGACTGGGAATTTCAGTGCTGTGTTTTAAAATGATAAAGGCTTAAAATATATTTTAAGAAACAAATCTACGCCATCTATTTATAGTTTCTCTTCCCCTGAAGAGGCTCCCTGGCTCCTGCTTCATGCTGGAGAGAGACCCAGAAGAGAGGTGGGGAGGTGTGTCTAGCCTGTGTACTTTGTGACTGTGTCTTTGTTTTCAAATAAAACAGGGTCTTAGGCAGGAAGCCATCATGAGACTGAAAGAAGCATTGTTGGCATGACAAGATTAAAGAGCCTACTTAATTTCATGACTGACTACTGCCAAGAAGATCTTCCGGCAGAAGTTCTGGAAGTAGGAGTTTTCAAGCCACTTACGACTGCTGGGATGGGGTGCCTGTTAACTAGTCTGTGGACAGGAGTGGGGGAACGTATATTTTTTCCTAGTCTTTTCATAATTGGTGGCTCTATTGTTGAATGCATTTCACACAGATCAAGCCCTTCTTATACATTTCCTCTGCCCTGCACACTCTCCACATGCTGTTTCCTTATTTAAGTTTGCAAGCAGTACTTTTCTCTGGGCTTATCTATAGACTACCAGCCTCTGCTTGTTTTATTACATTTACAGTCTATACAGGATGGAATTAGCTGAGATGTGACCTGTCCTGAAACCTGTTCTTTATATCAGGGCTGCATCCTGCGATATGTGATGTTATGTGATGTTATAAAGGTACCTTATGGAATGAGCTGCCTGAAGAGCTCTCATTCTCCTGATTTTCAGCAAACTATGCAATGCTGAATTATTCAGGAGGGTTTTTTAACACAGGCAACAGGGCTGTGTTCTAAGGAAATGGTTCAGAAAGATGCTCTAGTAAAGGGATTGGGACCGTAGATTATATTACTGTGTACCATCTGCTGCAAGTATGCTTTGCCTGGGTAGTCTCCGCATCAATTAACATGTCACGTCAAATTGCTTATATTTCGTGTCAACATTGTTTCAACTCTGTATTGGATTTCTGCTTGTTTAAAAATTTCTGCAATCCATACCCTATTACATTTTTATTGAATTTCCCAGCTATTGATCGTATTGATTTACACAGTGTAGTCCGCCTAGAATCTCTGTGAGAAAAGCAGGATATAAATAATGTAAATAAAAATAAATACAATTGAATTAAAATAGAATATGCTAAAGTAGTACCTCTGAGCATGTGCACAGTCCCTCTTTCCCCCACTGCAGATTGACCACAGCCTGTTCTTATATACTGCTTCAATTGGTATATTTTAGTGCAAGTAAGTCTCAAGTACAGAAGACATGCAAAGCCAAATCAGCTGCAAAGTGCAGGTGTGTGTAGTTTCACATATCCCTTTACAACAGCATGTCAGAGAACCTGATCCTTTTCTGATTGCCATTTGCACATATTTTAAAGGACTAAGAGCCAAAAAGTTGCATGCATGAGTCCCACATTTGGTAAAATGTGCATACATTTTGTACTGAAGTATTGTAGCTGAACAGAAAAATGAAGCAATCCTCATGAAATTCTCAGGTTGCTAGTTGGATTCTGCCCCAGATAATTTTCTGTCTGGTAGTTTTGCAGCTAAAGTATGCACTTACTGGACGGTGTGGCTGCAGAATCACACTTCCACATTATCATGTGTGTTCGGCTAGGTCTATAATGATGTGCTTGGGTTTTTTGTACTTGCGCATGTGTATGTGTCTATATTATATTGCATTATTATCCCTACTACCTAGACATGCTGCTCTTGCATTCTGAGTTGTTAAAGTTGCCTTCAAAGATTTCTTTGACAGTGATCCTAGGACACTCTGTGCAGATGCCCATGCATCACAGTGTACTTCTTCTTTCTTATGGCACCAGTAGGGGTGGGCCGTTGGCTAGAAAGGAGGAAGATGGGAAATAGAAGTATATATAAAGCAGACTGTTAAGGGAAGCAGCAAAGAACCACAAAGTCATTGCCAGCACCCCTCTTGGGCAGCAGCAGACGCTGGTAGCTCAGATTATGATGAACACATGATGAATACGCTATCATTTTCTGGGTAGGGCAAATGGCTCTGGGGTCTCTGTCCATGCCCAATAAATAACATACAATTTTACAAGTACATTATTGTGGTTGTCTAATTCACAACCCATATGTATATGCTCATAAATGGTAAAGTGAAGCTGAATGGTATTTGGATTGATGTGGTTTAACAGGGCCTCACCATAATTAAAAGCAGAGTCTGTGCCATTAATAGCCGTTAGTACTCCAAACTATTTCCTGTTTAATAATGTCAAGCTGAGTTTTGTCCCATGGATGAAATACGGAACAAAGGCAGGAAACACGACAATATGAGACTCATTTTGGAAGCTGCCCTCATCCTCCAAAACCTGTGTCACACTGTGGGTAGTACCCAGAAGCTGCTGCTCATTTTTGCAGTCTAGGCATAGTATTTGATTAGGCTGTACAGGTTCTTCTGCTAGCTGTGTTGCCTTTGGCACTGAGATGCAACTGCTTTAGAAGTGGACATCGATGCTTATATAGACCCACCTTCCATGGTTAAGATGATCCCACCTGCCAGATATAACAGGATTGCACTTACCTGTAAATGTTGTTCATTGAGTGGTCTCAATGTGCAGGCACACATGGGAACTGCACATGTTCAGGCCAGCCACAGATGTTCCAAAGCTCCTATAGGCATGAGAGGCTCACCTAGCTTTATCGCTCGCTTCCCCCTCTCCCCCCACCATTGTGGCTATAAAAGACTGAGTGGTTCCCTCCCTCAGTTCTCTAACCTGCCTATGCAGAAGGAAGGTAGGATGCTGGGGAAGGAGGGAGGGATGTGTGCTTGCACAGAAGACCACTCGATGAACAACAGTTATAGGTAAGTGCAACCCTGTTTGCATTGTCATGTCTTCTGTGCAGTCCTGCACGGGAGATTAGCAAGCTAACTTACCCAGGAGGTGGGCATGAAGCTCTTTAATGGAAAAGACTCTTCAGAACGGCCTTGCCAACAGCTCCTTCTGGAGTTTACATCAATGGCATAATGCTTCATAAATGTGGACAGCATAGACCAGGTGGCCACCTTACACTGTTCCACTAGAGGGATGCCCAGGGATGCCCAAGTTGAAGGCTGACGAGATAGATTGATCCTTTGTAGAATGTGCTCTTATGTGCAACAGGCATGGTTTTTAGACTGGTCATAAGAAGCCTTAATGAGCCACACTATCCAATTCAAAATAGTCTGTGCTGAGACTTTCTGTCCCTTTAAATGAGACAAAAAGGTTAGGGTCCTTTCAAAAAGGAGCTGTCCTGTCAAAGTAGAAGTGCAAACCACATTTAACATCAAAGTTGTACAAAAGTCTATCTGAGCCAGTTGTGGGTGTAGAGAAAAATATGGGTAAGACAATGTCCTTATTTAAGTGAAAAGCAGGGATGACCTTTGGCAGAAAGGGGATGCTTGGACGGAGGACAATCTTGTCTGTGAACATCTTAATGAAAGGATGATCATATCTCAGGACTTGCAATTCACTCACCCTCCTAGCTAAGGTTATAGCCCCCAGAATGGCAGTTTTGGCTGTCAGTACCTTAAGGGAGCAGGTAACTAGGGGATCAAAAGTGTTATGCATGACTGAAGTGAGAACCAAGGAGAGACTCCAGTGGGAAATCAGCCTGGATGCGGGAGGATATAGGTTTGTTAGACCTCTGAGGAAGGACATGCATTGTGGCTGGGGAAAAAGAGATTTCCCACTTATGTTGTCATGGCAGACTGAAAGGGCCACTAGGTGGACTTTAATGGAGGAATTAGCCAAACCTTTGTCTTTTAGCTGGACCAAATAGTGTAAAACAGATGGCAATGAAGCAGAGATAGGGTTCAAATTGTTGACTGTGGCCCAATGAGGAAATCTTTTCCATTTGGCTAAATACGATTTCCTGGTGAACGGCTTCCTAACCTCCAACAGGATCTTCTGGACTAGGGATGAAAAAACTAATCCAAGGGAGATACGAATCAGGCCATCAATGCCCAGGTTGTGGTGGAGAACCATGTTGTCCTGTAGCAGGTCTGGGGTTAGGGGAAAATGGTAGATTCTGCCCTGCGCTATTTGAAATAAGAGTGGCAAACTAGGCTTGCCTCAGCCAATAATGGGGTATTATGATTGCCGAGGAGCCTTCCCTCATCAGCTTGCTGTCAGCATCATAAGAGGTAGAGGGGGGAATGCACACAAGAGAATGCCTGACCAAGGGATGTGAAAAGCATCCCCTAGAGAGGCCTTCCTCTTCCCCACCCTTGGAGCAAAACCAAGTACGCTTCCTGTTGAGGTATGTGGTGAACAGATCTATGGTCTGATGCTCCCACTTTGCAAAAACAAGGAAGTCCCTGTGGATAGACCATTCATAGTTCTAAGGTTTGGACTGACTCAGGGCATCCGCCAGAATATTGTCCTTGCCTGCTATGTGTATGGCAGAGACTGACTTGATTCTGGATAGCCCATTCCCATATTAGTGAGGATTCCTGGGATATGGCCAGGGAGGCTGTGCCCCCCCTCCGTCTGTTTACGTAATGCATGGCAGTCATATTGTCCGTACATACCTGAATGTTCTTGCCTTCTTTTCGTCAAAGCAGAGCCTTCCGAGCATACCTTATTGCCCTGAGCTTGAGGAGATTGATGTGCACAGGCAATTCTTAAGGGGACCATGCTCCTTTTACCTGAGTGGCCCCAGAACAAGCCCCTCCCCCATCCTGACAGAGAGGCATCTGTCTAGATCGAAAGGTGCAGCCTTCCCTCCTGACCTGAAACTGTCCTGGGGAGTCCATGTACTATTTGCCCTGTTGGACTAACATATGTGTAGCCTGTCAGTGTGTGTCAAGGTTCCCCTGGGTGGGCAAATAGCAGCTCCCTGATGCTGTTTCAGATCAGAAAAATGGTGGCAAGGGAGAGGCTTAATCCCTCTCTCTTTCATGTGCCATGGTCCCAATCTGGATCAGGCCAGCAAATGCCTGGAATTCAATTCTGAGCACAGAACTGCAGGCATGAATCCGACTGGAAAGGTTCGTGGCTGCCTCAAGGCAAGCGACTCGGTCAGCATCTCTTTCCTTCTCCTCCCACTCTGAACACCAACTTTCCCAGGCACATGCTGTAGGGAAATGTTGTTGCTTTATTCAGCAATTTTCCTGGAAGGACTGCCATTTTAGTTACAACAGTTGACCACAGGTTTTTTTTTTTTTGGTACAAAATTAGCTGCTTGTAAGCCCTTTTTTGGGCCCCCAGCTCCTGTGTGATTTCTGACCCTTGGTTGTTGGTTGTTTTTTCAGAAAAATGACAGAGAGTTAGGAGGGCTTTTTTTTGCTGCTTGGCACTCACTGTCAAACCAGGGCTTAAATGTTGGTTAAACATTTTGAGACTGATCTTTAGCACAGAATAAGATGGTTCTCAATTCTTGGGTAAGATGGTTATAAATCAGAAGGGGCTCATTTCTTGCACTGGGTTCCTGACATGTTGATTTAAATGCTTCGATGTCTTTTGCAGACTAATTCTCTAAGCCTAGACTGTAACTGCAAGGACCACCTCACCCTACAAGCCTCTGGGGCAAGTAATGCCCATAATAAATCCATGGCGGCACAAGGAGAAAGAGCTGCCAATGCTATACTCAAATGCTTACATACAAAAGGGCTCATTTCATCCCAGCAGCTCCAGGTGAAAGTAATATTTCAAATGCTCTATGGTATCTTTCTGGGCCCCCTCCTCAAGTTTTTCTCCATTGGAGACGGTCCAGTCTGAATTTTTAAGAGCTGTCCTCCAAGTCCCAAGGGGGGGGGGGTCCCAAATGCCCTGATTCGCTTGGAAACAGGCTCAATAATGGTTGAAGCTAGCATCACCCTCACTTCACTCAGATATTGGCTCAGCATTAATTTTAATTCTCATGGACTGACCCACTTGATTCTATTGGGCAGCTTCCAATCCAAATGGCTGAGAGCTGTCCATAATAAATTACATCTTCTTGGTTCCCCCCCCCCCAAAAAAAAGCTATTTTGGCTATGCATTGGGACCAGGCTAAGGCTGTGCTGAAACAAAGACTGATATAGAGAAATAGGCTGATCTGGCTAGATACCCGACCTTTGTAGATCCTGATCAAATGAGTTTTCGCCTGGCTCCCCCTGCTTATCTAACCCATATTGATGACCATAACCTCAGGAGAGCTTTTACTCTAGCTAGGTTCTCAGCACTTCCTTCCACAGTGCTAGAGGGCTGGTATAAGGGGATCCCATTGGCGCAGAGGCTTTGCCAGTGTGGCACAGGGCAAGTTGAAACCATAGAGCACATGTTTTTAAGGTGCCCTTGGTACCAGATCACACATGCCAAATATATTTTACCTCTAGCAAAGGGATTGCCAGGCCGGTCAGAATCAAACCGTATCAACTATCTGTTATCTGATGAATCTCAGACTATTACAGTTAATGTAGCCAAATTCTGTGCCGCTTGCTACATTACCCGAAAAGATCATTGAAATTCCCTCATGTTGGCTAATGGATGAGGCCTGTTTGCAAGTCTCTTTTGGGTATTTTAACATGTCGGCATGCAGGGGTCATTTCATAGAAAAAGAGCTGGAGGAACTCATTAGCATAACTCATTAGCATATGCCACACCCCCTGACATCACCTATCCTGGCTGTTTTGGACCCAATCCTGGCCATTCAGGACTGAAATTGGGCCCAAAATGGCAAAAAGGGGCTGAAAATGGCCAAAAAGGGGCCCAAAATGGTCAGGATCATGCCGCTGCTGAGCAGGAGAGTGATCCACGACCTGTCAGAGGCCCGATCCGGGCTGTTTCGGCCCCAATCCAGGCTGAAACAGGCCCCAAATGGCCAAGAGTCAGGTGGGCAGGGCCACCTGACATATGACCTCTTTGGGGAACTGCCGGAACTGCGTTCCTCAAAATGAGCCCTATCTGCATGTATGTACCTACCCTACATTCTAACTATATATAGTTAGCTGTATACTTTTAATCTATTTTACTATTGCCTGTTGGCTTTTTAGATGTATGTTATACTGGCATGGTGCCGTAATAATAAACTTGAACTTGAACTAACCACAGTCTATAGCACTGTGTTTAGAAAGCTTAAATGTAGAATATATGGCTGATTTGTCATTTTTTGTGCCCAATTTACACACCAACTAAAGAACTGGCCTTCTTGCTGATTATCTTACTCTGCCTGCCAACTTAAGAGGTTGTGATTATAGTGGGAATTGGATGGCAGTCAGATCTCCCAGGATGGCTGGTCTGTAGAGTGTTTATTGCTTAGCTGAAACTTTCTGTAATGTTTAATGTCTTTGCCACTAAGAGAGCTAGCTATATTTAGTGGAATTTCTAACAGTTCCAGAAGACAACCACATGGGTAGAAGCAATAGTTTATATACAAATCCATTATCCGACTCCACAGTTGCAAAACCTACACTGTGGAGGCAACTCTTTAGAAAAGGTGTGTACAGAAAGGAAGATCTAGTGCATAGTGGGATAGCCAACAGTCAGCCTAATCTCCCTCATGGGGTAGTTGTGAAGATGAAAATAGGATGTGTGCACTGTCCTTGAACTTGAAGGCAAGGCATAGTACAGATGTGATAATAACAGTAGATCCAGAGCTGAGATAGAGGCATTTCTGTGGTGAGACGAGTCCTGATCCTCCCAGAGCGGGAGTGAATGAAGCAGCTGGTAAGAAATGCTCCTCTCCCACTTTGAATTCCCCACATAATCTTGTCAGAGAATGGTTGTTTATTGAAATATCTTTGAAATCAACTGTCCTCACTCACACTGCGTAATCTGCCTTGAGTCTCAGAGTTTCTCTACGCGAGACATCTTACATGGGGACGCTCAAGAACCTTCAGGGAGGTGAAGATGAAATTAACGAACTCTCTGAGGAGCCATCTCTGCCTGCTCTGTCTTTTAAAACTACCCTCCCCTAGAGAGATGAAATTGACAGAGCTTTTGGCTCTTAAGAAAACTGTTTCATGTCTAACATTACATCTCTCTACACTTGAGGGTCCCTGTGTAAGATGTCTTGTGTAGATAGACTCTCAGTGAGAAAGGCAGACTATAAATAATGTAAATAAATAAATAAGTATCAATAAACACAAACCAGGGTTAAACGGGGTCAGTGAGCTAAAGGAACTTTAAGTCCCCTCCAACCCTAGAATTATATGATTCCTTCATTCAGTTTCTGCTAGCATGTAAAATGAGTCATCATTCAGAAATCTTACAAATCTGCATAGTGAGGATTTACTGGATGAAGGTATCAATCTGTCAGAGTGATCCAATGCCTTTCCACAATTCTGGTACTTCTGTCTTTTGTTTTCCTAGGTCAGATCTTCGCAGAGACAATTTTGATAATGTTCAGACTGTAAAAGGAGAGCATCTGTAGTTCTGGGATATCTATTTTGGCACCATTCACCACACTTCCAGTCTCCAGGGTTACCCCTCACCAGAAAGCACATTTCCCAGTCTTTAGCATGGGGAGGGGGAATAATCAGGAATTCATCTCATTTGCCAGTGCTGCAGTTCATAATGTTCCCAAACCAACAACACAGCTTCATGTAAAATGGCCCACATTTACAAAACATAGTTTTGATTGCACAATTTAAAAATCACATTCTCTACCTCTATCCATTATCTAATAAATAAAGCAGCACCGGAGGTCACTTGGAAGTTGCTGCCACCTAGCAGGTGCCTTGTTGCAGTGCAAAGGCACTACTCTTGGCTAAGGTGCACGGTTGGTGTTTTGGGATTCTTCATCTCCTTAGAAAGAAATACAAGGCAACCTGAAAATACAGAAAAGTATTTGTTGAGAAAATACAGATAGGTTCTGGGGAGAAAGCTTTATCGAAGTTACAGAATGAGTCTCAAGGCTTTAAGTGTCTCAGTGTTCCAAGTTTCCCAGTTGTTTAAGGGCTTTGGTTCTTCACAAAGCTGAGTTCCCACATGCTCCGCCAACTAAAGAGCCAAAATTGACTAATTAAAAATAACTTCAAGCCACCATACTTTTCAAGACCATCTGTCATGATATTTAAATGCTTGGGTCCAACAGCATGACACATGCCACCTGTTTATTTTTAAAATACATGAAAAATTGTGGTGCTAATTTAAGAAAGGAAAAAAAAACATCATTCCAGAAGCCAGGGAGGAAATGTGCTCAGTAAAATTGTTGTGTTTCTCATTTCATTTGACGTTTTATTGCTCATCATTTTACATTCTGGAAAGGGTAACTGATCTGTATCATAGAACCCAAAGACCATAAAGGAATTCAGCATGATTTTTGTAGAAGTCAGTTTCAGGGGGAAAGGCTGTTTCTAGAGAGAAAACATGCCACTTGTTAAATCCTGGTCATTGATTTAAAAAAAAAAAACTTTTGGAAGAGTAGATGCTCAAAAGCAGAAACAGCCCTAAAATTCTTTTTCATTCGCCCCACCCCCACTTCCATCTCTGACAATGTCCTTGTGAACAGAAGCCCTAATTTAATAAACAGTTGCTTTAGTTCCTGTGCAGGAGACAACAGACCTGTCTGGATTACTGGGAGTGGAAAGGGAGAGAATGAGATGGTAAAGACATTCAGTTAAGTTAGATTTACTAAAAACATGTGCTACCCAGGTTGAAAACAAAACTTGGAAGTTCTGGGTGTACAACCTTTGACCTATAGCTCCCTGTTCTAATTCAGAATTCTCTACTCCGTTCCCAGAGTTAAAACAAAATCCTAAACTCCTCTTCTGTTCTAAGTTTCCTCCTCCATCTGTGCATGTCATTCTATTCTACTGGCTAAATGTTGTATTTTTTAATGATTTTTCACACAATTCTCACACAGTTATTCTCTACTGGAGGACACCAGTTTGGTGTAGTGGTTAAGAGTACGGGATTCTAATCTGGAGAACTGGGTTTGAGTCCCCACTCCTCCACTTGAAGCCACTTGAAGTCACAGCTTCTAAGAGCTCTCTCAGCCCCACCCACCTCACAGGGTGATTATTGTTGTGTGGATAATAATGACATACTTTGTACACCGCTCTGAGTGGGTGTTAAGTTTGCCTGAAGGGCGGTATGTAAATCGAATGTTATTATTAGTATTATACTATACTAACTACGTATATACAGAACAGGGTCATACTTAAATTAGAGGGCTTGTCTTGGTTCAACTGTTTTGGATTTTCTTTGATGATAGTCACTTTGCTTCCAGCATTGGTGTCTTTAAAATTCTGTAAAGTCTGCCATGAAATTCCACCTCATGGGCTTTTCAAGGCAAGAGATGAGCAGCGGTGGTTTGCCATTGCCCTTCTCTGCTTAGCAGCTCCAGTCTTCCTTGGTGTTCTATCATCTAAGTACTGATCCTGCTTAACTTCCAAGTTCTAACCAGACCGGGCTGGGCTGGGCAGAAAATGGTAGCTGTTTCCTCATCATAAGACTAGGGGTGGGGGACAAGAGCAGAACAGTGGCTGTACAAAGATGTACAATACTGCAGCTTGACAAGTAATCTCTGTATTACATAAGGCTTAAGGAAGAGAAGAGCATAGGCAACACATCTAGGCAATATATTTCGTTATTTGGTTCGGTTGCAGCAAACCCACGCAGTTTAGTAGTTGGAGCAGAATTCTAGATGTTGAGAATCTTAGGTTTTTGGGTTTGTTTAAAGAAAGCATCTAGTCTTTATGAATGTGGTTGGAAACAGTGTGGACAACGTCGAGCAAAGTCACAGAATACAGGATGGATAGATCAGTGGAGAAGTAGGGTGAACAAGATTTATAGTGGTTAGAGGTAGAGATGGGCACGAACCGAAATACGAACCAAAGTTCATCACGAACCGGGCTGGTTTGTGGTTCGCAAACCAGTGGTTTGTCAGAGCCCATTTCTGACGAACCACTGTGAACTTTAGGCTGGTTCATTTGGTTCGTTTTTTGGTTTGTCACTGCAGACAGCCTTGTGCCAGTCAATCAGTTTCCTAGGCAATAGAGGATGGACTTACTGCAGACCTTCTGCTGACCTGGAAATGGCCTTCTGGAGGCCAGGAAGTGACCTTCTACTGACCCGTAAGTGATGATTTGCTGACCTGGATGTGACGTTTTCATGAACCAAATGAACCGGTTCGCAAACCGGGGCAGGTTCGTGAAAGTTCGTGAAATGCGACAAACCACAAACCGCATGGTTCATTATTTTCCGGTTTGTGCCCATTTCAATTTAGAGGCGTGGCTTCAGAGTCTTTCCTTATCCAGCATGGCTAACAAAATATGCAGATAGAAACAAATATAATTTATACAGGTCACGGCACTCAGTGTCTTTTCATGCAGAATTTGGGGTGATGTTTTATTTTTCATTAGTCTGCAGAGTACACTCAGCTCTTTTCCCCAAATGCCAGGCAGCATTGGCCAGATGATTTGTGGTACACCAACTGCCTAAGGCATCACCCAAACATCTCCAGTGGCAATTCTGGCCTGAGAGAAACTAGCCTATTCTTTTTGTAGGACATTTGATTGGGAAACCAGAAAACATGCCTCTTAAATGAACTCTTTAGCATGCTGTCATCTGCAAGGCAAAATGAAACTCCTGTTGCTGTTAACCACATATGGTGGAGAATGGTGGAATCTCCTTGTGACAGTGCAACAAGAAGTCTCACTGTGTCTGCCTTGTGGCTCAGCCACCCTCCTCTCATGCCTTTATTTTGTATCACCCTAAGCCTTCCTAGAGTGTTTTATATTCAACATATTTTGTTGCTAAAATGAATTTATTTGAGGTAAAATGTTGATTACTCACCTCTCTGTTCCTGAATGTGGTCCTGTAACTCTCATAGGCTGATCCTTCTGTAGACAACAACAGCCTACCCACTTGATACAATGGTATAAAGTGTGTGTGTAGAGTGTGCGCGCACATGTGCGGGTGGTAGTGGTGGAATCTTCTGTACATACTCGAGCTTGGAGCCCCATAGCTCTTCAACCATGCCCATTTACCACCACTTCTTCTCATTAAAGACCATGCCCCTTACTAACCAATTTGAAATAATGTGTATGGGGAAAGAAACCGGTACTGAGGCTCACTGCACATTTCTATGTTTCAAATGCCAGAAAAGCATCCATTCGGAGACTCCTGAGTAGCAAATTTAAATAAATAAAAATTGCAGAGACTATACTTTACTAGTTTGAGAAAAGCACTACTAGGACCCTGCAGAATGCATAGCTGCCATTTCTAAGCAATGCAACCTGACCTTACATACAGAAAATTAAAACCAGAACCCCACAAAGGTCTGGTGCTTCTTTTTAGCTTTGCTCCCTCTCCTATTGCAGCATTCTAGGAACACTGGCTAAAAAAGGAGGAGTTTGGAGGGAGAAATGTTTAAAGTATACAGCTCATGGTGCTCTTTTTGGTCCCACTAATGCTTATGAAGGCATTCTGTTCCTAACTGTTATCTACTTATTTTTACCTTGGTCAAGGGTGACTGTACCTTCCGAGTTCTTTCTCTTTTTACAAGAACCAGTTCATTCACCTGGAATTCGCTCCAGTGTTCCAGTTTTCTTCAAGCTTTCAATGCACATGTAGGACAGAGCTGACTTTCAGTTGCCACTTGACTATGGTAACTGGCTTTTTTTGTTTCAGGCCTGTTACCAGGAAAGCAAGAGGTGAGGTTGTATTTTCCACTCTCTATTCCCCACCACCACTCAAGCTTTACACTGTAGTTGAATGGGAAGCTTTTTCTTTGGACTCATCAGAAGCCACTGGGCAACTTTCAAAGACCTGCCTCCAACAGGTGGGTTCTGCCCTGGGCTCCAGCTCCTCAGCCACCAGGCCCGGTGCCAGGTTTTCTGGCACCTGAGGCTGGGGCAGCTTCAGCGCTATTGCTGCCTGCGCACGCACCTGGATTGTGTGATGACGTCACATGGCAGGCAGCTGGGACGGCATGCGTGCGTCCTCCCAGCCATCCCGCTCAGTTGCTCTGCACGCTGCCCTGGCCGCCTGCTGCACCTGGCCTGCAGTTGCTGTGCCTAGCCGGGAGTGCGTGTTGGCGGCGGCAGCATGGGACAGCTGACTGGGAGGGCTGGGAGGTTGCAGCACCTGTGGGCCAGGCATGGCAGGTGTGCAGGGCAGTGCGCAGGTGTTCTGCGGCATGTGCCCCTGCCCCTGGCACCCCCTCCGGTGCCTCCGGGCTTGAGACAGCTGCCAGACCTGCCTCTATGGATGTGCCAGCCCTGTCAGCCACAAGCCTCTATGAGGTATCAGGGTTTTTTAATTTCAAAAACCCTAAAATGATTTCAGTGACACAAAGTCTAGCATAAGTGGTTGAGCACTCGCAGGGCACATATGTGTGGCATTCATTAATCTGAAACGCCCCAACTCTCTTCATGTTTTCTTCTTGCTCTGCCATCCTTCCGTTTGCTCTTTGTACACAAAGAAACATTCGCAACCATTCGGAATTCCAAGAAATCATATTTTCTTTATTGTTTTTTTTTGTAACTCAACAAGTTTCCATTTTTTAAATATTTTTAAAATTTTCATTATTATATTTTTTTCTGTTTAATGCACTCGACCCAAAATTGGTTTGGCATGTTGAAAGGAAGGGAACTGAAAGACAGAGAAATGCAAAAGCCAAAGTGGACAAAAGCAATGGTGTGGACATAGAAATGGATCAGCACCAACCTGTAGAAGGGGACATAGAGGGACCAAAGGAGAGAATGAAGCACAAACCTTCCCAGTAGGCCCTGTATTCTTGGGTACAGGCTTTCTCACTGCCATTCAAAAGGCACAGCTTCACTGGCAAACCTGGAGGGAAACGGAGCTCAGAATGACAATGGAGACCAGGGCAAGTGAGGGGGGGGGACTTCAAAGATGCAGTAAGGACCAGGTAGGCAAACCAACCTGGGGCTCTACACTACTTGCTGCCATTTCTTACTCTGCCATCAACTTCCTCTTCTGGCATCCATGTTTCTATAGAGCCTCATGCAATGGGGCTCATACCTTTGCTGTAACTATCTAGTGATAAAAGAGTTGGCACTAAGACCCACCAATTGTTGCTAGGTAGTCGTCTAGCTAGATATTACCATCACCCCCCCCCAGTGGCACCACTGTATCCAGAAGTGGGAGACACATCAAGGGCAGAGGGTGGGCACCAACAACCTGTAAAAAGTGAGGAGCTGCTGGTATAAGGAGCCCTACATGGCAGACTTGGCCAACAGGAAATGTTCCTCTGCTGAGTTATGGGGAAGGCTCCACTACTTGGAGCACACATCTTGAGCATGCTATGTAGGGAGGATAGATGGACCTCCACATTTGATAGCTGCTGGTTGCTGATTCAGGCTTTGTATTTGTCCTTTCACAGATTTTGCAAAAGATGTAACCTTTCTCCCCATACTGGAGGAGTTCAGAGCAGCCTGAGAATTTCTGGCAGAGAAGGGAATGTTTCACTCCCCACCATCTGCTCCAGATGCTTAAACTCGAAGTTGCTTTTAGAGCAGCAGATTCTGAGTTCTAATGTTGCCCTAGAGGTAGTGCTGTCCTGAACTAGCTTATGCATAAATGTCCCCCATTTTGGCTTGTAGAAAGCCAATTATAGAGAAGAAAGAGGCAGCTGGGGTGAGCAGACTGCAGTGTAGTTTGTGAGGCATGCAAGATATTATCCCAATCACCTTCAGAAGGCTAGGAAACAGAACGGCCATATCCTTGTTTTAGATGTTGCCCCATATGTTCCATGTTACTTTAGCCTCACAGCTAGAGAATAAATTTGGACTGATCTGCTGTCTGCCCAAATTGCACCAATGATAGCAAATGATTCTTGAGAAGCTGAAGGATATGCTTTTGCTAAAATGAGTTGATGGATTTGCATAAGTCTTTGATGAAAGAACAGCCTCTCTAGGAAAACGCAGAGAGCACTGTAGTTCAGATGCCACAGCTAACGGGCTGCAATAAAAGGGTGTGCTGGCTGGCCCAAAATGACAAAAGGTGTTAGCAACAGCAAGTGGGGATGACTGGGAAGCTTAGGCGGCTTTCAGATTGGGAAGTGTTCACTTCTTCCACCATAAAAATGGAGGAATGTTGACCTGTGGAGGTACACAAGGTAGGTACACAAGGAGGTACACAAGAAGTTACCTGTTGTTTGCTTGCTGACTATCCTCAAACATTTAATGTATTTCTTTCCTGTAATCCCCCCTCTCTGATTTCAGTGATACAAAATAAAATAGACAAGACTATAATGATGAAGTCTGTACAAAGATACAGTAGTACTCAATCTGCCTACACAGGTTTGAGACTAGACACCCAGTGCTGCCCTCTCATTCCTTCTGGGAATGACAGTGCCACATATATTGGAAACTATCTGTCTGGACCCAAGCACTTGACTATGCTTGCTGCTGGGCTGGGGTGGGAACATCTGCACTGTGAAGACCCAGGAGAAAAACAAGTAGAAACTAGTATCCTATCAGTTCATGGGGCATTTCATTCATCTGTGATTTCGAGGACTCCATTATACTGATGGATAGGAAGGAAAGTCATATTAAGCTACTGAAATTCAACCTTTGCTTAATGGCTAAAGAATTGTCTACGAATAAGATATTAGGGTGGAAGAAGAAAGTTCAATGATATCCCCTCAATTTAAAAAGAAACACACATTTAGTGTGAGAAAAAGGAATGAAAATAAAACCACAAGTATCACAATGCTGTTATATATATCTATGGTGCATCCACATTTAGAAAACAACATGCAGTTCTGGCTGCCCTCATCCTATGGATATTGTAAAAAAAGCGGTTTAAAAAAGGGCAGTTAAAATGACCAAGGGGTTGGAATGGCTTCCCTGCAACGCAAAATAAGATGGCAGGCTGTCAGATTAAGAGATTTGTAAGACTAGGAATGGTGTGGGGAATGAAAAGTGCAAGCAAATCCTCAAATAACTATGATCCAGAATAAGGGTGGTCATTCAACTAAATCTCTCTTTACCAGCTAAATCATCACCCAAATCCCCTTTACACTAAGCATACAGAGCTAGACATCTGTAGAGTCTAAAGGCTGCAACTAACAAGACACCTTCCCTAATTCAGATTGCTTTCCATTTCTTCTCTCCACTGCCCCAAAGCAAGCTGGGATAGGGTTGCCAACCAACCTCCATGTTAGGGCTGGAGTTCTTCCAGAATTACAATTGATCTCCAGAATAGAATCTGGGGGGAAATGGCTCTTTTGGAGGGTGGATTCTATGGCATCGTATCGCTCCCCTCTCTAGGCTCTGCCTCTAAATCTCCAGGAATTTCACAATTTGGAGTTGGCAACCCTAAGCTGGGAGCATTTGGCTTGGTCCCAAAGCCTGGATACTAAGCACCTGTTCTCACAGCTGTTATTTTTTTAAAAAAAGGCCAGACTTCCTCACACATTCTTTTATTGTCAGGACAGCAGAGGCAGTAACACTGATATTACCTCATCAATGTGTCGACTACTTCCTGCAAATTAATGCTAAAATCAAAACTGCAGTGTGGACTACTTACACCTACTACTAGACTGGAAAATGCCAGGCCTGAAGGTTAGGCTGCTATACTCTCAACCTCCTTAGCTTCTCTCCAAGAGGGCAAATATGTCTTTGGTTTTTGAGTGTGAGGTTTCCAGATGGAGGTACCTCTTGGTAATATTGCCAAGGAGGTTCCTGAACAGAGGGCCTTCCTTGGGCCAATGCAGCAAACTCAAGTTGGGTGAATAAGGCCATTTGGTATTGGGAAAGGTGTGAAAAGAACTGCAATATGTTGATGGAATAGCTGCTTGTTGGGACCTTGTCTTCACTGTGGTTAAGGTGTGCAACTACGAAAATAAATGAGTTTGTCCTGCACAAGGATCAAAAGAGTTTGGGTAAACAGATGTTGTAGGAGTCCCAAGGTAATTAATATTAAACCAATGAGCAATTTAACAAAAAATAAATAAAGCCCCCCAAACGTTTGTGTTGTTGGAAAAAAGGACCCGAGTATAGGAGCTTCACATCCCCACTCCTGCACAAAAAAGCCCGCCCACTGATGCTCCTGGGGACAATGGCCGCCTAGGAGCAGCATGAGGAGGTCTCTGCAATGGTAGGCGAGAATTGGTGAAAATTTCCCCCCTTCCATCAGTGGAAATCCTCTGCTGGATCCAACGCATAAAATAAAAGATGTCTGGACACTTTTAGAGGATGAGCACTCTTATTGTCTCTCAAAGCAGAAATCTGATTGTATTATGGGATGGATTTTTTTTAAAAAAATGTCTAAGTGGAAAGTCTGACTATCTCAACCACATGCTGTTTCTATTGACTCTAAAAATAACAAGATCAAGTTCTGTATTCTACTGCTGTTTTGGGTTATCTCCCTGACAGCCCCAAATGCATGTTCTTCTACCTCTAACCTCCATCTTGGCTCCTAGCAGGGAAGGAAGAGTCAATATGAGCATATGGCCAGGTCCTGTTTACCAAGCAAGGAAGGAAGGAAGCCGTGCAAACAGGCCAGGCCCAACGACAGCACAGGGGCAACATTTTATGCCCCCTCCAAATCCCAGTGGTTCAGGGGCAGAGTTGTCTCTTGATGTAGAGGAGGTGTGGCTTGCATTGTCACTGTCAGGGCAGTTTTAGGATTTGATTGGCTCTAAGCAGTGACAAAGGGGTAAGAAATACGAACAGATAATAAAGGATTTCTGATGGCTCTTCCTTCCCTCTACAAAGGCTCTGCCTAGTCCGAGGTGCTCCTCTCAAATGCTAACCCTCAATCTGGCTGTCTCCCAGAAATGCTACTACTAAAGGGAGGGGGGGATACAAACAGAACAAATGCAAGAAAACTAACACTTTGAGGCACCGAGTAGCAAAACCACACCCCAATTCCCTTGTCAGTGCAATGTGGCCAGGCCACTTCGAGCCTAAAGATTTCAATGAAATACAAATTATATGTATGTTGATTTGTTTTTAAATGAAATGGAAAAACATTCTGACCCCCTCCCCCCACAATTCCTAAACACAAAGGAGTTTCCTGGAACTTACAGCATTACAGAATTACAGCATCTTTGGGTCTTGCAGTAAAAATGATTTTTGAATTTTTTTCCACCCACAATTCCACAGTGGCAGTGAATGAGAAAATCATGTAGAGATGTATGAAAAAGATACCTCATCTGGCAGGAAAGGGGAAATGCTTCAAGGTCACAGAAATGATGCCATATATGTTATATATTACATAAAAATTGTGCCAAAATGTTTTTTTTTCCTTGATTGTAAAAATCTGCTCTTAGTGGGCTTTCCCCTCTTGTCTTTGTCACAGCAGGGATTTTCTTTTCCCTTTCATGCTCCTATACCACACATGGAGCTAGAGCAGAGCTGAGTGCCATATATCTATATATATTACATAAATATAGATATATTTAAAACCCAGACAGAAAAGTTCCTTGGTTTTCTTTCCTTTTTCAAGTGAGTAAAATCAATTCTCTTTTTTGTTGTTTTTCAGATTTCATATTTACAGCATTTCAATTGGTATCACATCCCCCTTCCCAACCCATTCTGACCCCGCCCACCGCCCGCCCCAGAGATATGATGCCTCTAGGTGAGACTGGTTGCTTCCCCAACTCTCTCGAGAAAAGAGTCGGTGAGAAAAGTCGGAGTTGTGCTTGAAGAGGGAGATTTGTTATTTCATTTTTCCTTTGGGGGGGAAAAAGTGCAGTCTGGGTTATTGTTTCTGTTGCTGTTTGTTTTTTCTTTATGTTATTTTGCTGAAGGACAATCCATCCAGTTTGAAAAAAAAAAAAGAGTTTATGTTTCAACACTCCAATGCCCCCCAAATCTGGTCCCGAATGGACGGCAGCTGTATTTGCATTGCAGGTACTCCTGGCTTTGCTTCTTTGTAGGCAGGAATGAAGTAGAAAGGAGGACAGAGAATTCTTCTTGCATCACCTCTAAATGCTGGAACAGGAATTCACTAGGCTGGGGTGGGGGGGGGCTGAGGGAACGGAATTAAACAGACGACACAGGAAGAAGTGCCCCCTTCTCTTCCCAAGCAACTCTATTCAGTGCAATTTTATTTCAAGCCTGGTTACCACACCAAAGCAATAATGAGGGGAATGGCTGCCCAATGCAGCCGCTAAAATCGAATCAGATCTAAAAATAGCCACCTCACTCCTGTTTCTTCCTTTCCCCAGAAACAGTGGTGCATGTCAAGCATTCCTATGAGGGTTCTTTTGAAACAAACAAAGGAAAATTTTCCTGCCATCCTACCAGTCTGAAAGAAAGAACCAAAGGCAAAGTCCTACTGATAAACTGTGACAGTCAACAAATACTGAAAAGCAACTTCTGGGCTGAGCGTCATCTGAACAACTCCTTCTTCTTCTCCTGCACATTCCCCCCCTTATTTCCCTCTAAATATTTTTTGGCAATAATTGCATCTATACCCCAACTAGGCCAAGTGCCATAAGGCCGCCATTTGTCCCTTGTACTGAAAAACAGGCCTCTGTTGCAACAAAGTCGTGGGAATGGGAGGGTGGAGAACGGGTGCTGTGCCAGGAGGCAGGGCAGGGCACTTCCCCAGGTACCCCATTCTCAGCATGTCACACCCTCATGGCTTTGATTTTTGTGGTATCCAAAAAAAAGCAACTCTAAAACAAAGCAAAATCCCCAAACCCATATTTATTTTTCTTCTTCTTTCAATTTAATATTCCCCCCTCCACCCCTTTCTCTAGGAGTAATTGTTAAAACTAGTCTGAACCCTTTGTCTGCATGCTGCCCTCTTTCCTGCATTGCATTTGCCTGACATAACCCACTAAGTAATGTGCCACTTCCTGTCTGGAAAATTAATTGGCTGGAAGGAAAGCAGGACAAAATGGCTGCCCTCCCTTGGAAAAACATTCTACCACACTCAGCTCTTTCTTCCATGTCTCTCCTCCATTCATTCCCTAGTCCTGCTCCATTCTCTTCTTCCCCACTCTTTCCTCCAGGAAAAAATGAAAATGTTCAGGTCACGGCAAGGATACCGTATTGGGGTTCAGGGGGTATGGTCCCTCAGTCCCTTTTTGACCCCTCAGAGGCTGGTCACCAGCTGCATTTGGCCATCTCCCTCCACTGCTGGGCTATCTAAACTTCCTGGGACCAAGTAGCCATCATTGCTGGGTCTCCGGACTTGGTAGTAGGCCTGTAGCTGGTTGCGTGGCACCAAGGCTGGCCGGTTGGTGTAGTAGATTTCATTGATGGCTTGGGCGTGAGGGAGCACTTCCCCAACCGCCTCAGGGCTGCTGTCCGGATATGGGGAGTCCCTCAGGTTGGTCATACTGGTGTATAAAGAGTCCCTGTTGGGTGAAGGAGCTTGGCCATCTCCCCCTTCTGTCAGGTCAGCTGTGCAGCTCTCCGACTCCTCCAAGTCGCTCTGGTAGAGGATGGACTGTGCCCTCTGAAGCAAGAGCGGCTCCTCTAAGGCCTTGTACATGAGTTCAATTTCCATGTTCTCCTCATGGGTCAAAGAAGGGGCATCAGGCACAATGGCGTCATCCTCACTGTTGGTACCCCCTCCCCCTGCTGCTACATTGGGAGGGGGAGGTGGCCCAGGGGGGTTGGAGGGCTCTGTCGAAACCCCACCTCCCTTGACCACACCACTTCCTCCTCCCCTTAAGTTGTTATGAACCAGCTCAGAAATGATCATTTTTTCAAAGGCTGCAGCATCACTCAGGTTGCGTCGGCAATCAGCCATCTTAGTGCCATCAGCTGGGAAGTCACCACTGCGGAGGGAGTAGCTGTTATTGAAGTTGCCATTGAGCGGGAGGGTGTCCATGCCACAGGCGTCTCGGCTGTTGTTCAGGGGGTGCTCTGTGAGGGGGGCACAGAGATGGATATTAGTGGGAGGGAGGACAGGAGGCAGTGAACTAGTGCTGAGATCAGGGAGTGGAGGCAGTCACTTGGAAACTGAGATACAAATGGCCAGAAGATCTGCTCAAGTGCAGCATGTGCAAGAAAAAAAGAAATGCGAGAAGCATTTAAGACATTCATGTGTAGTTATATGAGAACTTGACAAGTCAAGTAAAAGTATTGATGTAGATAAGAACGCATGGGATTATTACACCCAGATAACTGGTTCTCATAAATAAGAAAGGAAGGCAGCACCCAAAATGGTTGAAAAAGCAGAGGGAAATGAGTCAGATTGAGAATGTATGAAATTTAATGGAAAAGCCATTTCCATAGGTATTTCCGTAGGTGTTGGCTTGGTGCTGTACATTTCATTATTTCACCAAGGTGTTCTCTTATTCACAAACTTCAGTTGCTACATATTTTGGAATTCTTCTTTGCTTGTTCTGGAAACCTGTGGAAGAGAGCAAAGCCTTCTCCACCAGGATCCATTTCCAGCAGAAAGTGAAGAAGAGGATCAAGCATCTGGGCGGTGTATTCTCGCCCTGCACTGAGAAGCAGAAGGAGGTACACTGCTCTACGCACTACCTTAACCTTGTTCCTGGTAGGGATGCTCAAACACCCACTGGTTTGGTTGATATTCTGTTCACGAGACTTAAACAAAGTGCCCATTTTTGATGATCTGTTCAACTGTTCATTGAACTGTTCGTGGCTGTTTGACATGCTGTTTCACTGCACTGTTAGGAAGGAATACAATCAGCTTTTTCTGCAGTCGTGGCTGCCATTTTCCCTGCTTTGTCCTTCGAAAGCTTTTGAAGTGTTGTTTTTTAAAAACAAACAAATAGCGTTTTTTGGTCCTGGCCCCAACCTGGTGGAACTCTCTGTTGGAGGATATGCGGGCCCACCAAGATCTTGTATCCTTTTGGTGGGCCTGCAAGACAGAGATGTTCCGCCAGGCATATGGCTGAAGCCTGTATTAGATTCAGGGTTCATTTTGAGGGGGAACGCGCAGGAATGCAGTTCCAGCAGTTTGCGAAGAGGTCACATGACAGGTGGCCCTGTCCCCCTGTCTCTCTGCCATTTTGCGCCCATTTTGGCCTGGATCTCCCACTCAGCAGCGGCCCGATCCTGACCATTTGGGCCCCTTTTCAGCCCCCTTTTTGCCATTTTGGGTGCTATTTTGGCTCTGAATGGCCAGGATTGGGTCCAAAACAGCCAGGACAGGTGATTTCAGGGGGTGTGGCATATGCATTAGCAAATCAGTTATGCCAATGACACACTTCCAGTGATGGCAAGGGGCATGGCATATGCTAATGAGTTATGCTAATGAGGTCCTCCAGCTCTTTTTCTACAAAATAACCCCTGATTAGATTAATCAAATAAGCCTTCCTACCGGTCTCCCACTAGTGAGGGGGCTATATAGTCATCTGCACCCATGCATGTGACGTTGTAGAATGATACCAACTTGTACCTCCCCGCTTTTTAAAGACTTCTTGTGTTTGGTGGGCAGGGAAGAGTGAAGGGGGCCATCTTGGGATGTTGGAATTTATATCTACTGATTTACTGAAACTTATGTCCATTTGAGATCTTTGATTTTACTGTTTTATTCCTTGTATTTTTACTTACTGTTGTAAACCCCCCTGAGTCCGCTTGCAGGGAGGACAGGTAACTAACTAACTAACTAACTAACTAACTAACTAACTAACTAACTAACTAACTAACTAACTAACTAACTAACTAACTAACTAAATGTTTCCGCATTATTGTGATCTGGCACTCTGGTATGTCCATGAACACTTTAGACCCTGATTCATTTCTTAAAAGTAAGTCTCTAGCCCTTTCCATTGCAGAGTTATAAGGGGAAATATACTACCTACATCTTTCCCTTAAAACTTTTTTTTAAAAAAATGAAATCTGGGATATCATTAGAATGGTAGATTCATTTTTTAAAAAAGATCTTCAAAAGCTTTCAGATGGCACAGCAGGCAAAAACCAAAGGAAAAACAGTGGCTTACTATGTGGATACAGTCATGGGTACTTAAATTTGTCCCACATTATATAAATCAGTCATTAAATGCTGTGTTTTTTAAAAAGCGTACACTTCCACGTTTATCTAAGTATTCTTTATTTAATGACTGACAAGCTGCTTGGATCAGCAGCACTTTGCACATGCACAAGTTATGAAAAAAACAATGCAAATTTGTTTGGCAGACATTCAAGTTGTTCACTGCCAATGTAATTCGTTCACTGCCAGGTAATTGGTTCATATGTGATTATCTCATTTGCACATGCTAAGTTCAACTGCTGAACATCTTCAGTGTGAAATTTGTGGTATCTCTAGTTCCCTTCAGTAGCTAGAGAAGACAACATCAACATTGTGTTTAATCATGGAGGCATCTACTTTTGCTTACCAGGGAAAAACAATCACTCCCAGAGTAAGCAAGGTCAAATGTTTTCCTGGAAGCTACAACGGCTGGCCAGGAAGTTGACGCAGCATTATGCGCAAAAGCAGTGGGTTCTTCTTATCTTCCTCCTTTTCAGCTCAAGGCCAGGTAGTTGAGTAAGTCACCTCACTCTGCATTCTCCCACAGAATACCAAAATAAGCAACAGAAGACTTCAATGTACATGGTAATTGTATTGGTTCTCAGATTTCTAGAAGTAGCAGGACATATAGTTATTGCCCTTGAAGGAGACATAGGGAATAATCCTTAGCAGAAACTCAGAAGTAAGTACTATTTTATTCAGCTGTGCTTACTCCTCGGGAGGCATTCTTAGGATTGCAGCCGTAGTGTTGAAATGCTTTGGTCAAGTCCTGTTAAATTTCATACATTTTCTATTCAGTACCAGTTCACTTCTCTTTGTGCTGTGTTTTGTGTGTGTGTGTGTGTGTGTGTGTGTGAGCGAGAGAGAGAGAGAGAGAGAGTGAGAGCTGAAAGCCACCATTTGTTGCCCTCTAGAGCATGAAAGGCAGGATAAAAATATTTTTATAAATAAAGAGAAAACAAATGAGTGCAGGATTCTATTGCATGAGTTAGGTATGTATTATAAGAATTCATGCACTTGCTTAGTTTGAGAAGGAAGTGCATGTATTAAATAGTTTGTTGGGAGACATCTAGGTAGAGTGCTGTACAAACACAGGTGCAATTATGACATAACTTTTGGGGTAATGAGAGAGGAGAAAAGCCATATGGGCATATCTAGTTTAGCCACACACAGCCACATGCATTATGGAACAGGCAATAATCTGTTTGGTCGATAGAGGAGATCTGACAAAAGGCTACAGAGCTAACTGCCTCCACCCAGTAAGAGACATATCAAGGGATGGAAGAATCCCTTCTGGAAGTGATATCATTGCGCCAGCCGCAGGAGAGTCCCATGCTATGTTTGGGGCTGATTTTGGCCCCAAACAGGCCAGTTCTCAAAGAATCGGCCGCATACAGAGCTCAGGAGTGCTCCTGCAGCTGATGTGATGATATCACTTCTAGAAGTGATGTCATCACGTTGATGTCAGGAGCGCGCATGCATGCTTTGCGTGCACACAAAAATAAGAAAAAAGATCACTGTCAGGTCCTCCCCTTCCCATTGGGAAGGTAAGGGGATCCGGCAACTCTGCTGTTGTGACAGGAGCCAAAGTTAGGATAACAAGGCCCTGTACTTTAATACAGCATGTAAGAATGGGAAAGATGGGCATCATTTTGTAACTTTGAGCTCTGCTGATGCTTTTATCTCCATCTAGTGTCAACAATCAGAACTGCATGAACCATGATGCCCCACCACCTAGAGAGAAATAGGAACTTGAGAAACCAGGCATTCCCTCTAAATCCAGCACCGCAGTCCTCCTTATAATGCTTCCTGCTTCTGGAAGGTGCAGCTGAACACACCAGCTATTTGCTTACACCTGTGCTGCGCCCACCCCCAGCCTGCCAGTCAAACTAGCAATGAAGGAAACATTACTGCGAAATGGAACTGGAAAGGAGGGACGTACTGGACTCTCGGAAGCTCCCTGCAGGCAGCACCAGTTGGACAGGAAGAGAGAAAAAAGAGAGAGAGAGAGAGTTATCCAGGTGGCCAAGGTCAATAATGCAATATAAGACATGGCTGAGATCCTTCTTGAGGAATCTGTGAAACCAGACCTGTTCCCACCGCTAGTTTGCTTGGCCTCTTTCTCACAGTGCCCCAAGCTTAAGGATATTGCCATCTGAGAGGCCATTACTAATATTAGATTTAAAAGGACAAACTGCAGGCAGTCCTTCAGCTTTATAGGTCCCTCTTCCCACTCTTTCAATAATGTAGGATTCTTTAAGTGTGTGTGCTTGTACACACAGCTCTAATCCAACCTGAAGCATCCGAGGCTTGCAGAATATCCAAGGAAAGGAGATCTGTAGTGGGTGGTGGCAGTCTTACCTGGGGAGTTGAACACAGGGGGGGAGGCAGGGTTGAAGCCCACGGTCTCAGCAATGAGTGTGTTGTAGGGACTGGTCCCGCCCCGTGTCTGCAGCACGGGGTTGGTCAGCAGGTGGTTCCCCATTGTGCCTGTAAGAGATAGTACAGGTGAGTGTGTTAGCATCACAGTTACAACTCTCTTCAAATCTGCAGTTTGTAAGAATTGCGGGAAGGAGGAGAATGAAAACCCTGGTTCCTGAAAAAAGTCAACATTATGTGGCAAAACTAGATTGGAAGTCACCAATTCAGAGTTCTCCTTGCTGAGAAGGAGACTTATTAGAATTTGATATAGAGTTGTAAGTACTGGGTAGAGATCTCTTCCATCAGCTAGCAACACAAGGGGATTGGTAACTGCTAAAATAAGGGGGTTCTCAAGGTATGTGAGGAGCTCTGTTTACTTTCTCATTTCATGTGGGTGCGCAGCAACACCTTCTTGCCTTGGTTTGAGACAACTGTTATTGAGAATGATAAGACAAGAGAGACTGCTCACCTCGGTTAAGGGTAGGAGTGCTGTTGAGATCACCTGCCATGAAGCTGGACTCTGTTTGTTTTCTTACAGTATCATTCCACATCCTCCGAATCCGGCTCTGAAAAGACACCCCCATTCTAGGTTCTGGTATATCTCTTTCCTTTCATTCTTTGATAAATCCCTCATCCTCCAAATTGGCTCCAAGGCATTTGGTTCAGTAATCCCAACCCCGCTGCCCAACTGTACCTGCGTTCCAGTGTAGTAACGGTTGTTGCTGCGGATGGCTGAGGTCTTGAGGGAGCCTAGAGTGGCCCCTGGTGGGCTCCGTAAGCAGCAAGATGCATGTCGCAGACATTTGCTAAATTCCCGGTGAACCTGGTGGAGTTGTAGGGAGGAGATTCAAGGGAGGAGAGGGGAGAAGAGATGTACATTGACTTAGCTATGTGCTGTACTTCGTTCTTGTTCTGCAGGTACCTGTCCTCTCAGGCTCAATCTCTGTGTGACACCTTTCAATTAGGACCAAACATCCTCTGCAATCAGTGAGTTCTGCTTGGAAGCCGCTATGATCTCAGTCACTACAGTCCTGTCCAGTGATCCCAGTCTCCAAAAGGCCCAATAATCCCCAGTGCTCTGTGATTCTACTCCCTGCACTGAGCACCTGACACCCATGTCACAATATCTCGCAATACCAGTTCCCATAGTTCTTCTCAACAAGTCATAGCCTTTCGGATGTCTTTCAGTTCCGACTCAGGGCTACCCACCTTTTTTTGCAGTGCACAATGGAATACAAAGATGAACATGCCCTGGAAAGCATTGAAGGTGGTGAAGAGATAAGCCATGACAATAGACTCCTTGTTGATGAAGAGGAGGCCAAATGCCCAGGTGAGGCCCAGGAGGAAAAGGAGAGTGATGGCTCCTAGTGCCCAAGACCTGTAGAGGGAGACACGGGTATGTTCAGGGTGAACATGCAAAATGGCAGATCCTCACAGGAGTAAACTAATATTACAGCTCCTTGCTGTTATGCTGAAGACAAAGATATTTCCCTCCAGAAGGGCATGTAGGCCTTTTGCTAATGAAGGTGCTCTGCTTCTCCTCATCTGGTTTAAATGCCTGCATGGATTTTCACCCTTGCCAGGGTCAGGTCCAGGTTTTGGGGGCCCTGGAGAGAGAGTGATCAGAGTCCCCCATACCCACTACCAGGCTCCCCTTCTTGCCTCCCTACTTGTATGTCTCCACCTGCCTGTGCCTTCTTCCTTTGCTCACTCACAAGCTTTTGTACCACCTCCAGTCACAGTTGCCCACACTGCCTGCACACCGTTTCCCCAGTGATACTGTGTGGTAGGCACAGATAGAATTACCACTGCCATGGCCAGCAGGAATGCTCGTGCTTTGTGCACCACCCACAAGACTTCCTCCAGGAGTATTAGCACATGCGGCTGGGAGCAGAGCGCTCACAAAGCGCTCACAAGCCGGAAGCAGGAAGTGGAAGGGTGTGAGTGCAGGCATCAGAGGAGATGCATGCGTAGGGAGTCGGCAGCAGTGGGGCCCACCAAAAGCCATGGGCCCTGGCAGCTGCCCTACTTCACCATGTGCTGATTGCTGGCCCTGCCCCTACCACATGGTTTTGGACAGGCTTTGGCTTTTTAAAACCATTTCTCCCCAGATGTTTACCCAAAATGTTTGCCCTTTTAAATTCAGAATGTTTAAAACTAAATCACTCTTTTTTGTTTGTTTTTGTTTTTAAATTTGAAGCATTGCTCATGGTGATGGGAGCGAGAAGGAGCTTTGTGATTGCCACAAGGACCACCCAGTTAGCATTCCTGCACAATCGTCTGGAGAAGCAGCAGGAGGGAGGTGTCGTTTCATGACCAGCCAGTCAGCTCTGTACAAAGAGCTTCTCCTGGAAACAGGAAGAACTGGTTGATCCTGGGCTCCACTCAGTTTGGAAGTTCATGTGTCTGTCTGAAAAGAGTAAGTGTGAATCCACAGCAGGCTCACTGCTCAAGCTCCATTCACCTGTCTTCTCAATGCAAGTGATCTCTTCTGGCACAGAGGATCTCACAGTGAGCACTTCCGGCACCTACAGAGCATGCTCTCAATCTGTGTTGAAATGCAGCCTCAGGTGAGGTGCACACTTCCTCCTGCAGCTTATACCACAGAGGCCCTCGTGAACCACACAAGAAAATGTCCTGGGGCTGCTTCCTAATGGCAGTTTTTAAGCAGGCAGAGCGATGCTGATAGTGCATGGAATGGCCTGTTCTACACCAAATGTAGAACCAAATGCCTGTGTTGTGAGACTGCATTGCCTTGTCCACATATATCTCTGGAGAGGAGAAGGTTACAAGAAGGTCGTTCCTTTTGTCGTTGCTCTCTACCTCAACTGTATTGTTTTTATTTTTAGATTTATTCACTGCTTTTTTAAAAAAAAAACTAGGCACTCAAAATAACATAAAACAAATAAAATTCCAACAGTATAGACATAAAATGGAAAATTATCTACCAATTAAAGCTTGAAACCCTTAAGAAAGTTGCCTAAATCTCATTGACAGTTTGGGATTTAAGAAGAGCCCTGCCGGTTCGGCCCAACGGTCCATCTAGTCCAGCATTCTGTCTCACACAATGGCCAACCACTGGAGGGCCAGTAAGAGGGTGCAGAGGTCAAGGCCTTCCCCTGATGTTGCTTCCTGGCATTAGTATCCAGAGTTTTGCTGCCTCTGAATGTGAAGGCTCTCTTTAAGCAACATGTACAGGTTTGCTCCCTCAAACAGTTATAACATCCATTAAATCTACAGGAAAGGAATGTAATGGTATCAGAACTTCTTATACTCTATGGCACTTGTAGCAGTGAAACCTTGCCAAGAACAGCTGCCACAACACAATTTTGTATGTGCTGGTGTTTCAAAATGCCAACAGCACAACAAAGAGAAGGTACAAGGAGTTGTCCTTTAGAACAAAAGGATTGGATTCCGTGATTTTTTTTTTATATAAATTTTTTATTTTTAATTACTAACCTCAAAAACTACAAAAAAGGGGAAAAGGGAACAGGGGGAAAGGGAAGAAACAACATATTAAAAACACTCACTACATCTACAAGTATTGCATTCCCTTCATAATACAATTATTTAAAGTTAAACTTTCTAATATGCTATTAGATTAGTAGATCTTATAAACTACGAACTACAGTCAGGATCAGGTCTTCTCCCCCCCCCCCCCCCTGCGTCTCGGTCGCAACTATCTCTGAACAGCTACAGTAGCTGCGCTCACTGGATTCCGTGATTTATCAGCAGAAGGTGCCTATAGTTTTCAATTTCAGAAATCCCTTCCAACCTGGAGAATGTTGATTGTGTCCCTAAAACTGTGCTGATAGAAGAGGAAATGATTTACCTTCTTTCCCCTCCTCACTGTAGCCTAACACTTATGGCTATCACCCCAAGCAGGTTCTGCAACCTTGGGAGTCAACCCTGGGGTGGGAAAAGTAAGGAAGAATCGAGATCCTTAAGTGACAGCATCACTGGATCCAATCCAAAGAATTATAGCTCTTCAAGTACATAAAGTGATTCATGCCTGGAAATGCCCCCCCCCCCCTTTTTACAATTCTTAGCATTATGTTAGTGCTAACCCCAATCCAGTTCTCTGGCACAATATCCTATTTCCACATAAAGCATTGGAAAGATAGCATGGCTGCAGGGATTTGAATAACATTTCCAATCCTTTAAAAACAATAGTTATCGAGCACTCCTGTGCTGGACAGGAAAACAGACAGATACAAGAAATTAAAATTTTAAAACAGAGAAATCTACAAAATCGTAGGGTACTGATGCAACCATGATGGATTGGATTGGTGGAAGGGATGACAGCCTTCGTGACATTCAGCACTTTTAGAAAAAGCTTCAGGAGCACATCCATTTGTTAAATATGACAGGGGAGTGCTCAGATGCTTAAGGAATTCTTTAAAGATGAAACCATGATCACAAAATGATATAGGCAAATTGCATTACTTGACAGTAGGGAGACACGGATATGGTCCAATAGGTGCCCATGATTTCACGCAACCGTACAGCTTCCAGGAACTGCGCTGGTTGAGATCTGAGGGACAAACTAGATGTTTTGTGACACATCTGGGTCTGGGAAACTGGGTCACTACTGAACACTTGTGAAGTGATAGGAGAAGAGCATGAGTTACAGTGGAGAAACAATGGGTAATATTTCTGTGCTGAATGCTTTCCTCACTTTCCCCCTGCAAATCCCTAGTTTAGCCCCTTCTTCTCTGCACTGTAGCAAACATGCATGTGAAATCCTGACTGGGAGGAAAGTAGAGGAGGGGAGAGGATTGCATGTAAGAAGTGGCAGCTGGAAGAAGGGTTAATCCCCCTCCCCCACCTTGCCCACTGTTTTCTCATTGCACATTCTATTCTGCTCTTATTGTTTTGCAGTTGTTTGGTGGTGACCTGGGTTTACCTCCAACCATCTAATTAAGTTCTCAAGCTACAACCAGCATGTATGTTGAATGTTATGCAGTTGTGTTAATCTCATGGGCACATCTTGGTAACTAAGTTCTGACCACAAGATCTGAGTCTAGTAACACCTTAAAGACCAACAAGATTTTCAGGGTATAAACTTTCAACAGTCAAAGTTCCCTTCTTCAGATACCAAGGGTCCATTCTTCAGATACCAGGTATCTGAAGAAAGGACTTTGACTCTCAAAAGCTTACACCCTGAAAATCTTGTTGATCTTTAACATGCTGGTGGGTTTGAGTCTTGCTTTTCTACTGCAGA
Source organism: Eublepharis macularius (assembly GCF_028583425.1). NCBI lineage: Eukaryota > Metazoa > Chordata > Lepidosauria > Squamata > Eublepharidae > Eublepharis > Eublepharis macularius. The sequence goes on from NC_072793.1 coordinate 47,517,140, forward strand.
CCAACACAGCTACCACCTGAAACTATCTTCATGGAAAGCACCACATTCAGCCAGATGGAATGGAAATCCATCAACCCCACAGAAAAAAACTGATATTACAAGTACAAACTGATACTACCTTTCTTACCAAGTGCAGAAGACTGGGTATTATACCTAAGCAACTGAAAATAAAAAATCCACTACAAACCATTTCCATATGGAAATGAACTGGACATTTCCATATGGAATCAAATGGTTACCAGGATTTTTTCAAAAGAAAGCAAGCCATTTACACCTCAACTCATCTCTCAGAAGAAACAGAAAGAAAATTATTATCTGAAGAAGGAAGTTTTGCTTTCAAAAGCTTATACCCTGAAAATCTTGTTGGCTTTTAAGGTGCTATTGGATTAAAATGTTGCTGTTCTACTGCAGATCAATACAGCTACCCACATGAAACTAACTTCTGACCAAGTCATTCATCAGTAATCTAACTTAGCCCTCGATGGTGGGGAAATACGACATCATTGTAACAGATATGCTCACTAGGGGAAAAGATATTTCAATCATTCTGCAACAGCTAATAACTACATATATAATACACAATAAAACTATTTATCTTGCTAGATCCTAACAAGCATGCAGTTCTAAGCATACTTATTTAAAAATTAGTTTCATTGAAATCAACTGAACTTTCTTCCAAATAAACATGGATTGGATAGGACTGCAATTATCCATCTACTGCCACATAATAGTTAAAGACAGAGTTCCTATTATTATCTCTGCAAGTGGGAGGCAATAAATATTAGAAGCAATAATGAACTATCCATTTGTAATTTAGATGAAAATATCAGAACTAAAAAGTAAAGTGTTGAAATATTTATTTCTGACATCTGAGTTTGCTAAATAGCTTTACTGGAAAATATAATAAACCAGATAGGATTGCAAGAAGTGAGCTGCAAGATCATGCCAGCAATGAAGAAATTTACCAGAACTTCTCTGTAAATTAAGAAAAAAACAGAATAAACTAGCATGTAAGGGATGAGCTGTGAGCAAAACAATGGTTAAATCACTGATAACTTAGTTAATCAGCAACAGCTCCTCTGTCAAAGCTGCAATCCTTGACAGTTAATTTGGAATAAATCCCATTGAAAGGCTTATTTCCAAGTTAACATGGTTAGAATAATTTCTAAGTAAAAGAAGTGTGAATCTGCAAATGAATTAAGATTAATACTGAAAGAGATCAGAGACCAAAAAATGAAGTCCTATTACTCCACCCTGAGAATGGAAACGTGAAGCTCTGTGCTGCTTTGCCCTTCCTTGTAGTTCCACAGTCTTTTCCCTATCCCATCCTCATTACTATTTGTCGATCCTGACCACCCCTATCTTGTCTCATCAATATTGTTTGGAACCATATCACTCCTACGTTCTGTTCAGAATCTAGAAACAGTAATTGAACAGTAATGTTGAACAATAAATGTTAAACAGTAGTAGCAGTCACAATCATTTAGGGAAAGGACAAACACTTGCCCATCAAGGAATTCAGCTATCACTGAAAAGGATGAAAACATTACTAAGAGTCGGAAGAAAATAACTGGTTCTTAAAACTTTACTCCTTGCTTATGTATTTATGCTCTTTGCACTACTTGAGATTACTAGTTTTGCCCATTCTGCGTATTTACTCAGAAGTGTTTGACTGGATTTTTTTCCAAGAAAGAATTGCTGCTTACGAGCCTCAATACCTCAACCAAGTTCCACTGGCTCAGTTAGAACTTGCTCACTCTTTCACGGCTTCAAACAGATCCTTGGGAGATTTTGTGCTCTCTTTCTGTCCACCTTCCTCAACATGTGTTCCATTAACCCTAAGAATTGGCCTGGTCCCCCTGCACAAGGCCAAGGTAATTTATGGAGTTGTTAGGATTAGCTGAATTCTGCATTTTCTTAACTTTGTAGACTTTAAACTAAGAAGTATTTTCCCATTACTGAGCATTAACAAAGTGTTCCCTCCTACTTTTGGATTCCTCTACATAGACGAGTGTTAAGGGTCTCTGTACAATATCAAGTCTCGGCGTCTGCCACAAGGATTCTGTACTAGGCATGGGACGGGATTTTTGTGCCACCCAGACACATTCTGGCCCTTTTCTGCCCATGATTACAGTGCGTGGGAAGCAGCAGCTTCAGCCTCCCACCCTGGTGTACCATTTTCACATCCTCAAACAACCCTATGAAGCCACTATTGGCTTCACTGCCCAAATTATGGTAGACAATGTGATTTCATAACTGACCAACAGTAGCTACATGGAGCAGCTGGAGAACACTAAAATGGGGTGTGTGTGGGGGGGGGAATGAAGCTGCTTCTCCTTGTGAACCCCAGTAATGAGCAGAAAAGAGCCAGTGTGCGTCTGGAAAGCAGAAAACGCCCACTATTTGTCTGACCAAAAGACCTCACGGCAGATAGGAGGAGTATGTAACATGTAGCCTAACCCTCCAAAGATGTGAAGCTATAATTAACACATGGCTGTTGACAGTCTGGCATTTGCAGGCTCCTTGTAGCACAAGACTTTTCCCCTTAAAGAGGGACACCTCTCACCTCATTAGCTAGATGATTCAGTTAGCATGACTGTACGCACCTGACTGAATGTATAGCCTAAATCTGTTAATCTGAGACGGTGAAATGGAGTAAGAACAACTTCTCTTACATGAAAGGAATGAAAGCTGCTTTTACATGTGCTTTTGCGGTGTGGTGCTTGGGGGGGAAACATTCAGCTCATTCTGAACTGACCAGTCACCTGGGCCCTTGATGAAGTGATCAAATAACGGTTTCATGATATTGCCAGGTGTAGGTAGAATGAGTCCACTCACATCCTCGTATGCTAAAAGGATGTTTGAATCAACCCTGAGATTACTAATCTTTAGAACAAATGCTTTTTATTCCCAGCTGTGGGTCAGAAGAGAGACATTGCCAGGACTTACTGATAGTGATCTAGGCAAAGAGCTTATGCTTTTAAGCATACAGTTGGTTGCTTTATGAGTCTTTCTTGGGCTTGCTCCCAATAAACTGCTTGAGAAGAGCCCAGTTACGGAAAGCACCATAAGTGTCTGAAAGTGTTGGAGGTGCTAGGAGAGAGAGATGTCTGAACCCCCAACTGGAAGGGCAGAAACAATCAAAACCCAAACTCACTTGATGTTGTCCAGTCGACTGGAATCAGGCTTGAGGACAGATGTGTTGCGGATCATCTTGTGCAGAGTAATCATGAGGAATACCAAGTTGATCTGGGAAAGGTGCACAGCTAGATGTGAGGTGGGGAAGGCACCAAAAGTAACTCCCTCTTCCTTTGCTGGTAGCCTTCCCCAGAGCCCAGCTCTGACAGAGATTCTGAGGGGACAACTCCTACCATAGGGGTTGCAACTGGGGAGGGACAAGTACCCCTCTAGGCTCTCTTCTGCACTCCAGGAAGAAAATAAAGGTCTGAAGACCAAAGCAAAGACACTGGTTCTTTTACCAGTCCTACTCTGAGGGCCCTGATTCTCAGACTGCTGAGGGAGTCCATGTGCTAGCGTACCCAAACAAGACTCACCACAATAACAAAAGAGACAGGCCCAATAAAGCTCCAGATGAAGTAGTTATCAACTCGAAGCCAGCATCTGTCAAGGGAGAGCAAGGTGTCAGACAGAGGCACAGACCTTTCAGCAGACACCCCAAGGCTTGACTGCCCTCATAACTTTAGTCATGAAAGAACTCTCTCCCTAAAATTCCCTCATATGCATTCCTTATTGATTCTTGGACCCTGTCCCTGTGTTGCGACTTCCTTCATAGCATTCTGAGCCCTGCTTCATCTTTTTCTCCTTCAGTTCAACAGACCTGCTTTGTCAGATCTCTAGCTCCACTTCCCACGGACAGGCATAACTCTGCACTAACACACTTGTGCCTTAAGTGCTCCTTTGTTGTCCTGACCACCCATCCTTCACCAGCCCCTCTCTCAGATCTTCTCTATACTCACGCTTTGTCGGTGCCGTAGCTGCGGTAGTCAATGGCAGCAGCAATGCCTACTACAAGGGCAGGGAAGCAATAGCCGCCCAAGTAGTAGTACTTCTTGCGGGAGTACTCGCTCTCAAAGACCTCAAGTAGCATGAGGTAAAGGTGGATGCCTTCCAGGCACATCCAAGAGAATGCTGCAAGGAAAAAGTAGTGCAGCAACCCAGCAAAGATAGGGCAGGCAATCTGGAATTGGAGGAGGAAAAAAGGTCCCTTCAGCATGACCCTCTTTTTCTTAAATTAATCCCCCCTCATAATTTATGCAAAACCCCTCTTGGAATAATGATAAATGACCCTGCTGTAGAGTAAGGCTGTATTGTCTTGCAGATATTCATCCCATATTGCCCTCTTCCTTTCCCTCCTTTCTTTGCTGCCTTCCCCCCTGATGAAATTAAGATTGCAAGATCCTATGGAAGGGACCTGTCTTCTTTGAACATGCAAAACATGAAAATTATTCATGCTTCGTATTTATAAATATAGGGTATTTCTGAGCAACAGGCTGTATTTTATGACTATTTTATATAGAGGCACACCCAGATTCAAAATAATAACAACTGCACTTATATACTACTCTTCTAGACAGATCAGTGCCCCACTCAGAACAAAGTCGGCGTTATTATTATCCCCACAATTCAGCTGGGGAGCTGGGGCTGAGAGGAGTGGCTTACCCAAGGCCACACATTGAGCTCATGGCAATAGTGGGATTTGAACTAACAGAGAGCTGATTTGCAACCCAACCACTTAACCACTATGCTACAGCAGATTTCTCATCTAGCCTCCTCTTCTAGCTCTCCCTGTTCCTCTTCCTTGTAGACGGATCTCCTGGTCTCATGCAAGGAAATCAACACCCACTTCTGAGAGTCCTGACCCTGTTTAAGAACCACTGCTCTATGGGTTGATTATCTTCAGAAAGCCTTCCATACCGCTTCCTCAAACAAAGTTTCCTGCTGCACTTCCTTGATAAGTGCACGGTGTCCTCGTGCAATCTTGTTCTCCTATACTATCACATGTCCTTTAATGAGTCTCTCTACCCCCTCTGGGTGGAGAAACACTGCAGGATGATTTTACATTATTCTGCAGATAGACAGTCATGTACCTCATACTGAGTCTTATCAATTCCAATGAGAAAGAGCAGCTCAGTGATGAAGAGATTGATGCAGAGGTTCTTGTGGATGGTGTTGCGGTCAGTCTGCAGCCCACGCAGGAAGCAGAAGGTGGAGATACAAATGGCCAAACAGACCAAGGAAATCACAATACCCACCCACGTGATGACAGACAGCAGCAGTTCATTGATGCGGCCCTGGTACTGAAAGAAGAAGGGGAATAAGGCAAGATGTGTTTGGCTTTCCTTTCCCTCTCTTGCCATATTATACACAGACCATTTCCAGACAAGCTATCTGCTCCAGGATCAATGCTGTTAGGAAGCAGCCCCCCCCTTGCTTCTCCACAGCACTGTGGTGCAATTGTGCACCTCCCAGGGTTTCCCTGGCTTTTCTCTGATCTTTCTCAAACCTGCTTTGCTGAAGTTTTAGGAAAAGTGACAGTAAAGCCTGAAATCTGGATTTTCCCACTCACAAGGCAGCCTGACTCTGTCCCTGAATCAACTTCCTCCCCCCTGCAACTAGGAGAGCTTTTTATTTTTAAAAGTTTGGCACTAGCACATCATTACATCAATATAATATTATAATGGCATGTGTTATACATTTTCTGAATTCCCAGTTTCATTTTTTTAAAAGTAAGTCTCTAGCTCTTTCCCTTGCAGAGATATACAGGGAAAGGCATAGCTTTGCAACAGAAGGGACTAGAGACTTACTTTTTAAAAAATAGAGCTGGGCATTCAGAGAATCTACTACACATAATGTTATAATGTATTCTGGTGCTGATTTTTAAAAAATTGCAAAAGCCCTAATGGCCCAAGTGAGGGGGTGGAATTCTGCTGGCTGAATGGAGCAGGGAAACCTGCCATGTGGAAGCTCTGTTGCCACTACTAGTACACCAGCAATGGTGGTCACACCACCATAGAGGCTACAGAAGGGCTGAATTGTGGGTTGATCTCGATATCCTTGTGGCTTAATTTACAGACCTCTGCAACTGGTTAGTCTTTGTCTGATCCAGCAAACCTTTATTGGTGATGCAAAAGAACTAGCCCCCAAGGTTTCATATTAGGCTTACCCACTCTGATCTTATATAAGAATATATAAAACAATATAAAGATTCCACATGGAAGAGTGACCTCGGCAGGGCCTGGATTGTGGCACAAAACAACTGTCCTCCCCCTACCAGTCTGGCACATCCCCTCTCCCCTAAGCCCCTGGAATGGCATTCTTACAATTTCACGGTGTGCCATGAGCACAGCAAAGTTGGTGAGATGGCTACATGCACAGGTGGTGTGGGTCTTGTTAGTCTCCACCAGTCGGCATCCCTGTGTGGACCAGTAACCCATCATGGAGCGCTCCGAGTAGTTCCAGAAAGAACAGTTGGCATTGAAGTGGTTTTTGTCCTATACGGAAATAAAAATATGCCTGTAAGAGTTGTCAATGTGGAGTACATCATGGTACATCATTGTATAGGGGAGTACAGGGATCCTTGGCTTCGAGGAGATGATAATAAGGAAGATGCTGATGCTCAGTTACGGAGAGAAGGAAGTCAACTGGCATGTGATAAAAGTGCACGTCTCTGCAACATTGGTGACAATATCTTTAGCGCAAAGTTCTCTCTGCTGAATGATGTGCAAAGACAGACCACAAAGTGCCACGATGGTGTGTGCAAAGATGGGGAGTAGGTACAGTGCCCCAAGTGTTATGCCAGCCTCACCTCCAGGTGAGAGAGGGTGAAGATGACAGGGTCCATTAGGAAGACACGGCTAGATTCCTTGTTGATGGAGGCAGCGATGACTTGTGAGTTGACGACCAGTGAGGGGCTAAGGTGACCAGCCTCACTGCCCAGCTTGATGGTGGCATTCTCAGTAGAGAGAAAAAAACCCAAATTGTTGTAGAGAATGAAGACAACTTTGACTACCCCTGAGGAGAGGAGCAAAAGGAGATCAGGCGTGTGCCCGTGTTTTCTTTCTTCATCCCAACCCCTGAATCTGATTTCCAACTCACCATTACGACTGTTTTGCTTGATCGTGTTGGCTGACAGCTGGATGGAGTTTTTCGTAGTATAATCATGTGGAAAAATAAGCTCGGGCACTTGCCCCTCTGTGTTCAGCACAGAAACCTCAAGCACTGCAGAGAGAGGGAGGGAAGGGTGAGATGAGCAGAAGTCACAACAAGATGCACAGCAGGGTTTATTCTTCTTTTTCATTTGAAAATTTATGTTCTCTAGCAGGAAGAGCGCGGGGTTCTTTGCATGCTATCTCATCTCTGGAATGCTGACACCAAAATACGGTGATTCTGTTTCAGGCTCTCTTTCTTTGTGCTAATTATATGCTCTGTCTTCTGCATAAAATGTACTTTGGTGCCTATCAAGCTTCCATCTCTGTTTTGTGACTGCTAACACTATATTTGGGGATAATCTGCTTTGTTTTCTACATGTCACTATGGTGAAGTAGTGCGCAACAGTTCTGTGTAGGCATCTAGCATTCCAGCTTGCTTCTCGCCTTGATTTGTTCTTTCTTCTTATTTATAAACTGCTGTTTTCACTCTTTGGCTAAATAGTCTGAGTTATTTTGGCATTTTATTGCTCGCTCCATTTCTCCATTGCTCTGAGGTCACTTTATTTAAGCAGCCGTGACAAAGAGGAGAGGACTGTCACAAGTAGGCTTTAATATTTATTTTTCTAGAGGCTTTGGCTCAAATTGGTACCAGAAATGAAAGGTCTTTTTTCTGGAGTTTTCCTGTATGGCAGATATGAGCAGAAGACAATTATTGAAATATTCTGCATACAGGGTATTGTTTTGCACAGCAAAAATTGCCTGAAGAAGCTGAGAATTCTAGACAAGCAGGGATGTCTTGTTAGGGTGCTCCCATGTAATAAAAGGGGTTGGATAATGCTGCTGAAATATTCTGGTAATAGTTTTTACTAATGGTAAACAAGCGGATAACCAGGGCCTAATATGGGGGAGAGTGTCTCCATCTTCAACAGGCCTGGCCACATTTCAGACTCTATGACATACTATCATCATCATCAATTTCTTCCTCTTGTTTAGGAGCCAGTCAATATTTCCTGAACAGCAATAGATATGGATATGTAATATTAAGGAAGCCTGTTAGCATGCTGGACTTCTAGTGGGTGTACGTCCCTTAGGTGAGCACAGCACACTGCAGCAGAAGCCTAAGCTGGACCAAGACAACCATCAGAAATGGTGTGTGTATCAACTCCAATTATCCCCTCTCCTTCTCTCACATCACCACCCCACACTGCATCTCTTCACTCTTCTGTCAAGGACAGGAGCCCCCCATGTAGCATCAACTACATAGAGGGACCAATTTTGCTTCTCAATCATACCACCATTTTTAGAAGGATTTGCTGTCTCAAAGGAACCTATTTGGTGGCTTTTGGCACCCTCTGATATCTTGAAGTCAGACCCAGATGTCAGGAGGTAGTAATGGTATGAGTATGTTGAACAGCAGGCAGAGAGCATGCTGTTCACTGCATGGACGCAAAATCCATTTTGAAAATTTGTTGGGACAATTCATCTCGTAACAGATGTATGAGGGATTCAGTAAATGAATCTTGGATGCAGTGGTGCAAAGAAAAATGGCCCCAGTAGGTATAATTCCAGGACCTCTTTTTTTGTGGGGGGGAAGGTAATCTCTTTTTTATGGCATATTTTTGATATGACTCTCTTGTTAAATGCAAGCACTGAGCAGGGACTGCAGCCCCCCTCCCCCATTTCTCTGACATCAGGGCAAGGCCTCTCAGACTTACCCACATTATCCTTGGCTGCAACAAAGCGGGCTGGCTCTTTGACATTGTCAGCCAGTAAGAAGGCCCCCTCCTCCAGGATGTCAAGCAGCATTGTGGCTGTGTGCACCTGCTCTGTAGCGTTCATATCCTTCCATGACTCTAGTGCCTCAGGGCGCAGGAGATTGTCCACTGTCTCTACCACAGCCTGGAATGATATGGTGCTATGAGGGGATGGAGAAACCCCTACCCCGTTTGTTCCTTTTCAATCCCCTTTCATTAGTCCTTGAATGCCTTCCTTCTTGCCTCCCCTTATAACCTACAGAACTAGTAAATCATACGTGCCTTTGTGCGATTGTAAAGTTCTCCTATATTGTCTTTACAACCCCAACAGTCTTTTCATAACAACATTGCTTTCATGCAATGAATGCAAGAGTTTTAGTCATTTGCTACACGTAATTCAAGTGTCTTCCTTCCGGTGTTTCTCTTACAGGGAGCATGGCATTTCCCAAGCACACAATAGCTAGGAACATGCAATTCTTCCCCTAGATGTGCCACTGATGTGGGTAATGTGCATGGCACATGCTGTGTACCTGGCTGCATATTCCCTCTGAAGTGTATGGTAAAAAAACAACCACCATGGCTTTAAAAAGCCCACTTTGAGCTCTTCCCCACTGAATGATTTTGTTATTCAGCTAACTCTTCCCACCCACAGAAACACCCTGCAGTTTGCAAATCTTTTGCCTTTAAACAAATTAATTGAAACAAACTTAGTTGATTTCTTCTCTCTAGCTATAGAATTGGCACCTGCCATGTTTCTGGTATTTTTGCTTGAAAAGCAATATGTTTAGACTGCAACAAAGCTATTCCACTGTATCTCTTATGTGCAGGCTGATATTGTACTATTGTATATGGAATCAGGACTTAGGAGACAATTAACAAAGGATAACATTCACATTCTCTGGGTAAGCCTTCAGTCTTGTGAGGTTGGTATTTTGTCTGTATTTACTCTCAGGTAAAAGCACATCAAAGCAACGGCTAGTTTTTAAGCATTCTCTCTTGGGCAATTTTCAGATCAGGAACAATTTAACAAATTGAACTGAAGTAAAAGAGGCCTCACATGGGCCGTTTCCACATGGCTTACCTTGTTCTGGAAAACAGCGAAATCTCGCATGAAATAGCACGAGAAGACACTGTTATTGCGCAAGAAGATGTGATAACAGCGTCTTCTCGCAAGATTTCGCTGTTTTCCGGAACAAGGTAAGCCATGTGGAAATGGCCATGATTATTTTACCACCTTGGACAAGCACATATGAATTCTCCACAATTTAGTGTTGGAAGACCTCCATTTGGGAGCCCCATTCCAATATCTCACACCTGAATTATAACTCCAGAACAATTTCACAGGACTGGAGAAAGGTGTCTTGCTTATTGTTCTGCTGCAAATTGAAGGTAATCCCACTGGGGCAATTCTTCTTGGTATAAGCCTACAGGTACCATATTGCAGTCAAGGGTATCAAGCCAACTGAGCCTCAGATGCTTTCTGAGATCCAAAGTTGTGGTTCATTTGCCTCTTGGGCAGGAGTTCCTACCTGGGTTTCACATACAAGATCTGTTAATGACACTCACCTTGATATAGTCCTTACATGTCCTTTCTCTCTTGTGCATCTGCAGGGTGCAGCATCCATGCCCAGAGTGAGCAGTGGGTCAGGGGGAGAAACAGAGGGAAGCACTTATTAGAACACTGTGATGACAGGAAATGCGCGCAGGGATAGGATTTATGGGGCCTGTAAGCAGCTATCAACCAAGAGGCAAAGGGCATTTTCTGCATAAAAAGGTGAATTTTATTGGAAATTTGGGATTCAAATGTACAGGTTATTTTATCTTCATACTCTCATCCTTATTTTTTAGTTTATTTTCTTATGTTAAAAGAATAAACCTAATGTTCTTAAGATTTTTATAAGCATATCCAGGTCATAAATAAAATATTCATATTGAATTCCAATTACATTAATAGGTGAATTTTAAAACTGACAACTAGTAAGGGCAAAGGCAATGAGCACCGCTATTGTCTGCCCTCCATTCATATTAGTGGAACTTGTGCAAAATTTCTAAGCAAGGTTCACTAAAATGAAAGCTGTGCAGCTTGGTGGCCTGCACCTTAGAGTTACTGCTGGTTACCTGAAACACGTGGTTGTGGGTTCCTGGCTTCTAGCCCTTCCTTTTCCTTCTCAGCCATATCCTCCTGTGCCTATGTAACTACACTTCCCAGTGTCCCAGGGGCCCCAAACCTCCTGCCACACTTCTTGTTTCAACTCCATGGTTGCTGCCTTTCTCTGGTGGTTTCTGTGCTTTCAATAGCTGCACAGTGAGCAGAAATTTAATAGGTGACATTTTCCTCCATCACAGCAGGAATAAAAGTTTAACCTATTGTATTTCTGTCCTAACTCCCAGAACTACTTGATTAATGGAAAAACCAAAGTAAAAATCGAGGACACAGAGCCCTCTAAGATCAGGCTCCATTGTTTGTCAACCCCAGAACCCTTCTCTAAGCCATTACACCACCAGGCACCTTATTGTAGTTCTTGCCAGCTGATTCTCTCTCAATGGGGCGCAGTGCCTGGAGCTGGGCATCCAGAATGTCCAGGAGTTGTTCCATCAGTTTGACAGAGGAACTAACATCTCCAGCATAGATGGCACCTCGTGTATGGCGGGCTAGTTCGCTGGCAATATTGGCTGCGTTCTCTCCACTCTTGATCTGCCAAGGAAGAAGGAAGGAATGCAGAATGGCCTCAGTCAGGTAGAAAGAGTTGTGCAGGCACAAATTCTGACCCTTCTGAGTATCACATGTCTGACTGATTCTCATTGCAATGACAAAGAAGGCTTTGGAGAGAAGAATAGTACCTTCTGAGCCACTTGATTGACCCATGGACTTGTGCAATTGCTGAGGTCAGGACCTCGTGGGTTCCAGATTCCAAGGGAAGCAAGACACTGGAAGGAAGCAATGCCTGTGAATAGGGGAGCAGGGGTATGGGAGAAAAGAGAGAGACTGGTTGCTTAAGCACACATACTCAGGCTGATCGGTTATATGTGCATATCCACCACCTGCCATCCTCCAAAGCCAGCCCATTTCTTACCTCTGACTAAAATGGCAAGGGTTACAGAACTAGGATAATGGCTTAGTACCCTTGCAATTAATAGAAGAGTTCTATTAGCATGGGGTGGAAGGAGCAGCTCGTCCTTCTGAATTTGCCATCTATAGAGCCACAACTGTTCAAACTGCTGAAGCTTAGTAAGTGAATCAGCCATAGGAGAATCTCAAATTAGCTCAGTGTTCTTTAAATGAGTGGCATGGGAGCTGGGTCATGAAAAAGATCCTAACAATCCCTAGTTGCAAAATACTTTCATCTAATGGAGAAAATTGTTCAGCCCAAGCCCTAGTTTTCTGCACTTAACCAGCTGGACATGCCTCCAACACTCAAAGATAATACTTCTGGGCTTGGGACATATGTAGGCCCTCTTTGCCAGGGGCTAGCTTACCTCGAGTACCCTTAGGGCAGGGCCTTTCAACTAGCATGCCTTGTTGAGTGGCTGGCCACTGGACACGTCGCACCTCCTTGGCCTCACAAAAAAGCTCTGGAGAAATATGTTGATTGTTTGCTGGTGGGCGGCGGGTACTGGGTACTAAGGCAGTGACTGGGTGTAGCTCTGTTCCCTTCTGGTTTATGGCACCAATAGGATGGGTGGTGAGAGGTGCCTGGCGTGCTGTTGTTGTAGCAGCAGGTGAGATTGTGCTGGTGACTGTAGTGGGACGAATAGTGGTTGTAGTGCTGATTGGTGTCGAGGTAACTGGGCCTGTAGACAGAAAGGCAATTAGAGAGAGGTTCCCTCCCACACACAAATGTCTCCGCATTTCAGTCCTTGGGCTCCCAAGGTTTTCTTACACTGTGCACACAGCAAAATGAATTTTATCTCAAAGGCTTTTCTGTGTGTCATCAGACTGCAATAAGCTGAAGAACATGAGCTCCCAGTAGAAATCATGGGGAATTTTTTCACAAATAGGTCTCTCTATAGGAACTCTTTGGAGTTTCTCTCCAAAAAAGCATTGGAAATCCAAAATCAACCCCCATGAGATTAAACAACTGGCTGCCACAGACAGAGTCAGGCTACTAACCCATCTAGTCCTCAACTGTCTACTTGACTGCTCTTCAAAGTCTCATGTAGAGGACTTTCCTAGTTCTGCAACCCAATATACTTTCAACTAGAAAAGCCAGTAAGTGAATCTGGCCCTTCTGTATGCGTAGCAGGTGCCCCACTATTTACTTTTAGCTATTTGTTCCCCCATGGAGTAAAAAAAACTAGCATCACAGCCAGGGATCCTAATGTAGTACACAGTAATGTAGTACAGAGTCACACTTGGCAGACAATACACTTCCAAAACATCCATTAGATTCTAGAGAATGTCAGATTTTAGTACATGAGTTCTTTGCTGCCATGATTGCAAAGATATGCATTAGACGGTAAAGATGGAGGCTGCCATCTTCCAATTATGATAGAGGGAAGTTGTTTATTCTTTTCTTCCTGTGCACTTCACTCCCAGTTTTCTGATCCCTTTCTATTACTGGCCAATAGCTCATGAGTCATAATAATTCTTCTCCTTGGCTTTTTTTTGGTAATATTAAATGAGGAGCACCATATCAGAATTACTTCTGCTAGTATGCTTAAAATAATGTAAATATTATTGGTTTTGATTCATTAGATCAGATGAAGTTTGTATAAACTATAATTTGGATGATTTAGGCTGTTTACCAGGGGTGCGCACCCAATTTTTTTTGGTAAATCCATTATTTTTTTTACTGAATTTGAAAAAAAAAAATCAGAATTCCCCGAATTTCAAACTGATTCTCTAATTTCGTTTGGGTGTCTCCGAAAAATTCAGCCATTGTTTTCTATGGGAAAATCACTCTGGGAGATATCTGGTGAGCCGGAGGGGGTAATTTTTCAACCAAACTTCAACAAATTTGGTAAAAACCTACTCCTATCTGTCCTCTAAAGAATCTCCAAGTTTCAGGAAGATTGGACTCCAGGGACCAATTTTATGAGCCCCTGAACAAGGTACCGCCAGCCACTCCATTGTTTCCTATGGGGAAAAGGTCAAAGCTGATTTCCATTGCATAAAAACACTGGGGCAAGGCTGCCATGGCCAAGGCACACTCCCAAATGTAACCTGAGCTCATCCCAGAGAAAGCCCAATACAAACTGAAGCATGAGTATGGAATCCCCCCAGTACCAAAGTGAAGCAAGGGGACCAACATCACACCAGAGAATCACATCCATTCCACCCAAACCAACCTGAAGCAAGGGACACTGTTGCAAATTAGCCCAACAGAAGCAAACTGAAGCAAGGGAATGCCTTGTGCTTGTGGCTGGGTACTGCTTAGTTATGTTCTGTAGTGTTTCCCCACTGGCTGAACCCAGCGTCTGGCTGCTGCGAATTACACTGGTTGTGTTGGGCTAAGCAAAAGTAAGCCTCATTCTTGCCATTTTTAATTTTTAAATGGTAATAATGAACACAATGACAATGCTTCTGAAGATTATACTTTTTTAATTGAACAAATGTTCAATATAAATGTAATTGCTGCTATTTGACAAGTTTAGCAAGATTCGGTTAACTTTGAAGGTAACCGCCAGCCATGTCACCTTTTACCCAGGACACTTCCTTTTAAATTTCCGGTTGAAATGGTATAAAGGGGAGCCAGAGCTCCTCCTATCCTTTCCCTCATTAGTCTTATCTGAAGAAGGCAGCTTTGACTCTCAAAAACTTATACCTTTGAAAAATATTGTCGGTCTATTATTATTTATTATTTAAGTTAGAGTTTGCTCTCCCCAAGAGTGGGCTCAGAACAGATGACAACAAAGTTTAAATCTACATTAAAATTTCCATTTAAAAACTATAAATAATATACAATTCAGCAGTAAAAAAACAGCACTATAAGATGTCACTGGACTCAAGTCCTGTTGTTGTACTATAGACCAACACGGCTACCTACCTGAAACTCCTTAATCTTGTTCTCTTCCCTCCCACCTGTCCTCTAGTCTAGCACACCTGGAGATCTGCTTACCACAGCAAATGAGAAAGGGGGACAGACAACAGCAGATGGAATGGGAGAGAGGGGCCACAATGGCCTTTTCCTCTGCTTCATCTTCAAAGGGCAATTTCTAAGGTGAGATTTCTAAGGTGAGAAGCCTAAATCTAGGGGACAAACTAGATTTGATGTTGAGAGATCCATGAACAGATTTTCCCAGCATTTTCAAAATGGAAGCAGCTGTTTAGTGTGTGCGTGTGTGTGTGCATCCATATTAGGAGCAGGACCACTGTAATTGGTCATGGAGGGAGGCTTAATCCTCCCTCCATGCATTTCATGGATTGGAACCCCCCCCCCACTCACTTCCCAGGTTGTTGCTAGCCCTTGAAGGGAACAAAGAAAGGCAAATAGTGGGTAACTTTTTTCCCTCTAAGGCTAATAATAGCACAGGGGTGTGGGGTCATTCTCAACTGGTGAGGCCACACATGGTAGGGATTAAACCCTGTCTTCTCCTCCCATATTGCTCAAACCAAACTGATATCCCCACATGGCTACTATTTCCATTTAAAAACACACACCAGAAAGATCTGGTTTCATGGATCTCCAGCAGTCCATCTATCTTGGCCCTAATCTCTATCCCACCCAAATCCTAAAAATGGTCCATGCCTGCAGACATAATCATAGTTCAGTTTAACTGCCAGTGCTGCATTCACATCAGGGATGAATTCCATTCACCCACCCACAGCATAAGCATAAGCTCGAATGCTGCTACCCAGACAGCAGTTGTGGAGTCAGGGTGATCAGACAAAGGGAGAGAAGGAAATTAGCTACATGTGGTTCTAAATATATCTAGATCTGCTGCTGCCACCTGGGCAAAGCCGATCTTGATTTTATTCTGTCTAAAATAAGCACTGGATTTTTTCCCCTTCCTCAGTCCATCTTCAAGGAATTAGTTTTTGTAGACTCTAGACTTCTGCCAAATGCTGCACATCAGACAATCCATCTGTGTCAATTTAAACTCCACGTGATGCTAACTGTCAGGATTTCAGGCACACACTAACTCTGTTGAGGTCACAGGGAGTTTGAATTGAGCTAAGTACATTCTCTGATTCTTGCTGTATGACTGGAACCAAAAGACCTGCTTGTGGCAAAGTAGTGAAAAGGAAGATATTTTCAAAAAGCTAGCTCTGGGACTGAAGCCATTCTCTTGCCATAATATAGCTGAATGTTTCCCAAAATATGATGGATGGCAGATATACAGAGTAGTAGTAGCTGGGGGAAGTCACTGGCTCAATGTCTTGCAAGTGCTTGCAGCATATCTTAAGTGCATGCACTTTAGTTGGTATTTAGCTCAAGTTAAAGTGTGGCCAACTTAAACTACATGCATTTTGTGAAAGCTTGTCTATAAACATTAGCACTGTTGCTATATCGAAGTGGCTGGCCCACCATGCCAATCACAACGGCAGCAAAACTGGGCCATCCATAGGCAGGGTAAAGATTTTGATATATATGGGGGCTATCCCAGGTATACAGAAAAATATGACTTCATAAATTTGCCAAAAGAAAACAATTCTAAAATGGCCTGATGAGGACTGAATATGCTCCTAGAAGCACAGAATGTTCACACCAGCTGAGTCAATTAAAGAAAAAAAGAGGGGAGGGGAAATTAGCCTGCTCAAGCCAATGAGAGCTTGCAGAACCATGGATGGGAGGATTTTGAGGTGGGAAGTTCCAAATTGTTCCATCCTCCCACAATCCTTTGCATGCTCCCAGTTTGTTTTAAAATAGAAATACAAATACCACAAAGATCATGGATACCGTACTTAGAATACTATACATATATTAAAAAATTGGTGTCTCTCCAAATTAGCAATGCTATTTTGTCCTCTAATATTTTTGAAAATCCTATGGTTAGAGAAACTGTTGACCAATGATTTCCAATCCTTCCCCCTCCCCCCACCTGCCAATAACACCATTTAGATGCTATGGTTATATCTTACCAGTGCTAGGATCAGGTGGGCCGAACTCAAGTGAGTAGCGTAGGACGAAGTAGTTGTTCCATACATAGAGCTGGTTGTCACGTGGATTGTAGTCAATGGAGGAGATGAACTGGTAGGGGTTGGGGAAGGTCAATGAAATGGGTTCCTCACGGTTCATATTGGTATTGAAGGCATAATCAACACGGTTCCCAGCTGCCTCACTGTCATCATCCACATAAACTGTTCGTACCACATAAAGGACTCCACACACCATGAAGGCATTGGACGCTGAGCGCTTGTCATAGCCAGTCTCCCATGTGCCCTCAAAGCGTAGTGTGTAGGGATTGAGCTGGCTCACCACCAACCGCCCATTGTTGCCTTCAGTGGCATAGATGACCCACAGCCCATTTTCATCCACAGCTAGGTCAATGTCGGTTTTGCCCCCCCAACGGTAGGGTGAGGTGTCATGGTAGTTGGCTGTGTTGATAACTGTCTCTCCACTCTTAATGCGTGTCCGCAGATCATACTTGATAATGTTGCGTGTCCGCTCCTTGTTGTAAAAAACTGCACCATCATACACCACAAAGCCTGTGCCATCGACCCTGTTAGGCAGGCGATATGTGGTTGTGTGTCGACCACCCACATAGTCCTCCCATGAAGCATACTCCGTCAGTGTGTCCGTCCGGTATGGGATCCATGGCATAACATATATTCGGTCTCCAGCTTGAAGAGGGTCCTTGCACCAGGCTCCGGACTGGTGTTCCGACTCATGGGCCGAGGTAGGTTCCAGGATCTTGTGCAGCGTCCCCGGGCAAACGAATACTAAGGAGGGGGCAAGGGGGAGGAAAGGACAATTGGGCAAAAGGGAGGGGGAATCCAGAGAGAATATGACAGAACAGGAGAAAAAAGAAAGAGAGAGAGAAAGAGAGAGAGAGAAGAAAGGATAAATTTGTAAAAGGCTGTTGGCAGGAGAAGTGAAATCCGCGCTGAGTTTTGAGAGCAGCTGCAATCATGAGACTTTTATCTGTTATTGAGCAGAGACGGCTCAGTGACAATAAATATTGGGGGCAGGAAAGCATCACAGAGGAAAGAAACACTTTCTCTAGATCAAATTAAAATGGGAATTTTGGGGTTCCAAATTATTTCCCCCCTTTTGCTACATTAAGCAGAGGATGTCAAACTGTTTTCCTGCTAAAATCTGAGCAGCAGAAAGCTAAGCATGAGTGCTGCTGAACTGACAAATCTAGCCCCTATTCCTTGGCCACATGCTTTGTGGAAGTCAGCATAAGAAAGGTTAAAAGCTACAGGATACAATTAACATGCGCTAGCTCCCCATGTTATCTACATTAGAGCCTCTCCATTGGAACTAATGGGGGTTACATCCTAATGGTACGGAAATTAAGGCTGTCGATTCAGATTTTCAAAAATAAAGGGCTCAGTAAACAGCAGTAAGGCTGTCTGTCCTAAGTGCTCCATTGAATAGTACATGCTAGCCTGCTCTGTGGGTCTGGGTAGCCTATGGGTTTCTCTAGAGCAGGGACATGTTTGTTGTTTGCTCCATAGCACTCCCACAAAGTTTCTGTTCCACAGGGATTGAGAAGCATTTGAGATTGCCAGTTCCACTAGCTCCATGGGCCAAGGCTAATTTACGCCAGCCACCATGCAGCACTTAAACCCCACTTTGTGCTGGCATAAACACCAATAGCTATTTTTGCATCTCATTCTTTTTGTTCTCATTTCTCTCAGGGGCTCCCAATTCAGCTCTAGTAACTTAAAGGGCTCTTGAAATAGCTGTTTCAATCCTTCTTACCTTCTTGAAATGGGAGGTAGGAGGGAGGGATATTAATGGCATATTAATAGCCATTACTCTTCCCTGGATTGAAGCTAAATATCCTCTCAGGGCCACAAGTCAGCCCAATGCATTTCCTTAAAAACAGAAAGTGATGAAGCAGCTGAGTTCAGGATCAGGGAGCCCTGCTTCCCAGCTCCTCCTAGATAGCATTCTTCTAGGGGAAAAGGAAAGATCTGCTAGCCCTAAACCTCCTGTCCTGGTACATAGAGCAAAACATAGATGAAGAGGAATGGAGAACGAAAAACAAGCATTAAAAATTCCCATGTTTGGCCAATTAAAAGCCCACTGAATGCAAAACATTGGGTGCTTCCTCTTCCTGCTGAAAGAAACTACTTTAAATCCCTAAAGACAGAGAGCTGTGGATTAGCCGAGGGACTGGTTCCCTTCTGGAAAGAAGAGCTAACCATATCATGGCAGAGGGATGATTCTACCCAAAGCCTCTGCTTCTCATATCCTGGGTGACACTGGAGCAACTTATCAGCCAGGTTTGATTCAGATCAGCAAGGGACATGAGACTAGTGCGCATGGCAGGGTAGTGAAGGAGTGAAGTGAGAGTGGGAGGGAGGCCTGGGCAAATGGGAAAGGAAACCCTCCCTTCCTCCCACGCCTCAGTTGGCAGCCTGGAATCTTGGGGAAAGCCAGAAGGAAAAAGTTCGAAAGGAAGACAATTCAAGCTAGCCATTCTGCAAGGGTCTGCCTCTGGTTAGCTGGAGCAAGGCTGGGAGAAAAAAAGCATTTAGTGGTGGAAGGAGGGGGTGGAGTGGGGTGAGCAGAGCAGCATTATAGCAGAGAATTCACCTTGTCTATTCCAGCACAGTACGTGCGGTGTCACAGAGAAGCCCCCAAAAGATAAAGAAGTGGTCAAGCCTTAAATGGTGCAAATGAGATCTAGTTTTTAGAGTTCAGGAAGTCATCATAAAAGGGCAAGGAACTTGATCCGCAGCACTCCTAGTTTCTGCTGAGTGCTGGCTTGCTGTTTGCCCATCTGAAATCAAATATATTTCTCACTGGAATGTAACCAAAGGGGGACTATGGATCTGCCCCAGAATGTCTGGGAGCAGATTTGGTGGTTGCAGAAGTGAATTCTCTGCTCTGCCTTTATTAAATACGCACAGTTTCTGTGATGTGCCATGTCACTCTGGACACAGTTTGGAATGAAGCTTATTTGGGCTGGGCATAACTTAGAGTGCTCTCAGAGACTCTGGCGAGAGTCAGTAACATCAAACCTTGTCAGAACACACCCGGAAGTAGAGGAGAAGAGCTCCAGAAATTAATGGCAGATCCAACACAGAGACTGGCACCAGTCATGGATTCTGGCAATGCTATCCCCTGCAAAATATTTGTTAATATATCCCCATTACTCTCCTGGATCCTAGGCAGAACTTTAAGCTGCCATGCCAGTATGAATGGACAAAGATGTGCTTCTGATTCATTTTTGTATAAGTACTTACATGAAGGGAGAGGACAATGCAAAACTGTACACAATCTATCCCACAGTTAAGCTAGTTTTGAATTCCATTGAAAGCAATGGGAATTATGTGGGTTTAACAGTATGCTGGATTGTGCCTGCTGTTTCCAATGGCCACTGTTCCTGGGTAACTCCAGGAAGAGAATGCAAGGCTGACTCAGCAACCTGACGAGTTCACTCAAAATTATTCACAGTGTTTTGGTCTCTATGGAGATGTGACCCTGCATCGTCTCAGTAATAATAAATCAACCTGATCTTTCTTCCTTAGTAATTGTGGGCAAATTCTACTTCCTAATTTCAGTTGTGGGGACTAGGGAAAACTGGCATATGGAAGGGAGAACTCACAGTGACTGACAGTGATGGGTCTAGAACCCCAAAGAGTCCAAGGCGCCAGACTCCTCCTCTCAACTGATGAAATCCAGTTTCCTCTAGAGCTAGAAGTGGTCCAGAGACAGGCTGCTCCTTATATATCACTCATTACATTTTGTATGTTAATACAGGCCCATAACATATATCTAATAAAACACTATCATTTGAAGTACACAGACTTCTTTTGGGGAGTAGGGCACCTGTATCCACTATAGGATGGTATAAGCAGCAGCCCACCCTCTATCCTTTTCACCCTGTTCTAAAAGAATGCACAGATACAGCAGGGCATGAATTAGCAAGTGTAAATTTCCTTTCTTGTTTTAATTAGCAGGAAAGAGAGATTATTTCATATCACTCCTGGACTACTAGGTATACAGAGATCTATTTAGACTCCTTGCCATTCACCACATGAAAACAACTTATTGTAAAGCAGCTGGATTTTATGACACTGTACAGTGGCCCCTTTGTGTTAGCTATTTATCTTTGGCTGGTCCACAGTTCTGAAACACTGTCATAATGAAGCAGGAGTCCAGTGGTACTTTAAAGACTAACAGAATTTAACCTAGCATAAATTTCTACGAGAAAAACTTCCAGAAAAGTTTATGCTGGAATAAATGCGATTAATCTTTAAGGTGCCATTGGACTCTTTTTTATTGTGCTGCTACAGATTAACATGGTTCCCCATCTGGACTTCTTGTAATGAGTCTTCCTAAATCGAGATTAAAATAATTCAAGAGTCACTTAAATGCCTTTGCAGACATTTGATTTTTAGTGATAAAGATTTTCAGTGCATTCCTGAGCAGAGTTACTCCAGTCTAACCCCATTGATTTCCATGGGTTTAGACTAGAGTAACTCTGCTTAGGATTGCACTGTTTGAGTCTTATGCTATTATTATACTACTATCACTTTCCTTATAGTGAGAACTCACCCAGGACCCATCCTCATTGTCTTCTTTCTTTCTTTTAGCAACAGCCACCTTCCACCACTAGCCAAGAACAATTTAGCAGAGAGCAAAGTTTGTTGGGTTTGGTGGCCAGAATAAGAACTAAGGTTGGTTTAATGGGAGACCTATGCAGAACCCTCCAAATCAAGATCAGAAGTGCATGTGGGGAAAAGAGGATTTCATGACCAGTGGGTCAAAGTATCTTGTCGTTCTCTCATTCTCTCTGATAAACTCATGCGGTACAAACCCAGCAAAGGCTCTTTTCCTTCAGAAAGGAAGATAGTTCCTTTTCATTACTGGAAAGATGACTGACTCCCACCCAGTCAGTACCGCCCTCCCTTACTTTGTCCCAGAGGACCAAGGACCCATCTTATGTCATGCTCATACCCATCCAATTCTCCCTGCATGTCATGCTTAAGGGAAATAGATTGGAACTGAAAGATAATTATAATTAAGCCAGAGCATGGAGTCTGAACCTGTGAGCTCCAGCAGCCATAGCTTCTCAGCTTATTTTTACCACCTCTATGGTGCTCCATCCTCTGCTTAAGGGGAAGAGCAACCATCTGAACGCTTCATCATCCTAGTAACTCTAGATGTAGTTTACTTCAATATTGTGCCGTGCATGTTGCACATGTTTTCTTCTCATTGTTCAAGTAAAACTGTCAGTGATTTTAATTGGGAGTGAGAGGTGTGGAGTGATCAGGCAGCTCCCTCTGATCCCGGCTTCTTCTTCAGAACATTCAGTGAGGACCCATGAAAGGCCTGCTCTCTTGCCAAGAAAGTATAATACTGAACAGGCAAGAAATTCTTGAGACTGGATTCCTCAACATGTGTAGATGTGCAAAGGCTGAAATCAGTGCAACCAAAGTGGGATGACTATTCAGTGTAGGCATGAGAGTCTTGGAGGCCAAGACATGTTCTAATTTCTGAGGCTGCTTATAGGAGCATGTAAATTTAACGTAATAATTTATAACACAACAATATGCCAAAGCACTTCAGGTGGCTACTGTTTTGTGAATTTGTATTTGTGTAGTCTTTGTATGCTCCTGAACGTGCATTTGTGTGCGCCTTATGCTGCTAAACACATGTGTTTCATCTTCCATATGCATATGAGTCTGTGCAATTGTCCCTTTCTATGTGTAAAGTTGGCCTTGTGTATTCAGATTTCATATTCATCACCATGTATTCTTTCATGTGAATGTGCTGCTCTCAGTTTCCAAATGCATACATCTAGCTGAATGCATCTGCTACCATGTGATCTGTGTATATCTATACATTGCTATGTTCTGTCCATATATATGTCTGTGCTATGTCTTATGCATGTGTCATTGTCTCTTGCCTATGAATAACTGAAGTGTAGCTGAACAGGACATGGGTGCAAAAAATCCAGGGACTTCCAGATATCTAGACCTGCCTGGTGGCTGTGAACACCTGCCTGGCAATGTTGCCAAAAAAGCAGCTTCATGGAGTCTCACAGGTTCAGCTCAGCCCAGCTTCCCATCTGGGTTGGTGGGGTGGGATGGATGACTCCTGGCAGCGGGAGGAGAAACACACCATTAAAGAATGAAGCGCTGGCGAGGGGGGGACAGCACAAAGCGTTAACTGGTTCCGATCCCTCATGGATGGGGCAGAGTCGACTCAGCCTTCTAAGTCGGGATGGGGGTAACTGTGCTCTGGGGTAGGGGGAGAAGATGTCAGAAACAGAGAAGGAAACAATCAGTAAAAAGCCACATCCAAAACCATGGAAACCTGTGGAAAAGAATAGTATAAGTATATGCCTCCATCCCCAATCTTGGGAAAAAATTCCAAACCAATGCAGGAAAAAAAAATCAACAGTGCTTTTAGAACAAACTAAACAGAAAGAGAGAGAGAGAAAGAGAAAGAAGGAAGAAAGACATGGGTTGTGTGGAATCAAGCCTGGCTTTTGAGTTTTAACACTCTGAAATAAAATCAATTTGCTGGATTCCTAGTGCTAACCTGGCAGCTTGTCCCTGGTTTAGACGGGCTGATTACAGCTGTGACTCCTGGTACTTACATTAGATATTTCACCTCCAGATCTAGCCAAGAAATTCAAATTAAAAATACATTGACTGACCCCCCCTTCTTCCAGCCACCCCCCCTCTTCCACCAATAACAGACAGAGCCAATGATCATGACTGCAGCTTTTGTTTAAAAAAAAATAGGTAAAAAAGGAAAGGGGGGGAACCCCAAATAAAATTACCCAGGACTG